>NC_058094.1:136870000-139370000 GCF_020171115.1 Neogale vison
CAGACGGGGGTTACCACGTTTGGGGGAGCGAGGGCAAGGCTGACTGCTGGGGATGCTTGGGAGGGGCCCTGCCATCCCCGCAGGGGGTCAGGGACCGGATCACACAGGCACAACCGTGTCCACCGCGTGCAGGCTGGGTGCTGGCTTAAGGTCGGCCGCTCGACAGGCTGCACAGCCCTGCAGGCAGGGGCAGGGGCTGCCACGGCCCAAGGTGCACAGGGAAGCAGGGCGGTCTCCCCTCACGCAGAGCCCGTGGCTCCACTGCTTTGTGCTGCTACACAACCTCTCTCGTGCCAAATAATGACAACGGTCCATTGCCTTCCTTTGATAAGAGTCCTGTCGGCCACCTCCCTCACATGGTTCCCCTCCCGGTCACCTCCTGCATTAGGACCTTCCTTACCACCGAAGCACCCACAGTGACCCGCGACGGTTACTAACTACAGGTCACACTGGGCTTGGAGGTACGTGTGTACATCCTGTGGGTTTCCACAAATGCAGAATTTCGTGCACCCACAACAGTACCATAACACAGAGCAGCATCACTGTCCCCCACCCCGTCCCCCATGCCCGTGTGTTCATCCCCCTCCTCCAGCCCCCTGGCAACTCCCGATCTTCCCACCATCTCCACAGTTGTGCCTCTTCCAGAACGTTCCATAACTGGGATCCTCTAGCATCAGCATTTCCAGATTGGCTTCTTGCCTCCGGAAAATGCATCCAAGTTTCCTCCACGTGTTGCCATCGTGATGCGTCGTTCCTTTTCAGCGCTGAAGAGCAACTCCTTGTCTGGATGGACCGCGGTGCATTATCCCTTCACCCAATGAAGGACACTCGAGGCTTGCAAGCTTCGGCAGTCCCAAGTACAGCCACGGTGAGCACTCAGGTCACATATTGTGTGGACACACTCTGTCCACTCCTTCGGGTAAATGCCAAAGACTGTGATTGCTGGATCGCAGGGTTGAGAGTATGCTTCATTCTGTAAGAAACGGCCAGACTGTCTTCTAGACACACCGTGCCCCTCTTCATCCCCACCAGCCATGGGGGCGTGTTCCTGTCACTCTGGGTCCTTGCCAGCGCTGGGTGTCCCAGGGTTTGTATGTTGGCCGTTCTGATCCGTGTGTAGTGGGGCCTCGCTGTCTTGATTTACATTTCCTTGATGACACGTGACACAGAGCATCTCCCTACACTTACCTCTCATGGGTGCCTTCTTCGGGAAGAGATCTGTTCAGATCTTTTGACCACTCTTTAATCAGCTTGTTCATTTTCTTACTGCTGAGTTTTAAAAGTTCTTGGTATCTATTTTGGGGCCCAAAGCAGGCCTTGAAATCACAACCCTCAGATCAAAACCTGAGCGGAGATCAGGAGTAGGACACTTGACCGACTGAGCCACCCAGGTGCCCTGGGGGGTTCTTTGTATATTTTAGATCCAAGTCCTTTATCAGAGAGTGGTTTGCAAAGATTTTCCCTCGGTCTGTGGGTTGTCTTTTCATTATAGTATCTCCCACATGGAATTTTAAATTCTTAATTTACATCCAGCAGAATGATGCTTTCTTCTGCGGATCATGCTTTCAGTGTTGTATCTAAAAACTCATCACCAAACCCAAGGTCACCTAGATCTTCTCTTACTCTCTCTTCTCTCTCCGCCTTTTACACGGAGACCCAGGATCCATTATGAGTTAATTCAGCACATCTTGAGTTAACATCCGGCTACACAGACAGATGTGCCGGTGTCCCAGCACTGTGTGTTGCTGGCTACCTCGGCTCCGTCTGCCCTCTCGTCGGGGGTCTGTTGACTCTCCTGATGGGTCTGTCTGGCTCTATTCTGTCCCATCGATCTAGCTGTTTGTTCTCCCCCAGCATCACACTGTGTTGATCACGGCACCCTTTCTGGTTGACCTTGAAGTCAGGAGTGTCGGTCTTCCAACCCCGTTCTGTTCTACTGTACTGTGTTAACTTACTCTGGGGCTTTCACCTCTAGGTAAACTGCAAAGCAGTTGGTCAACATCACAGAACAACCTGTTGGACTTTGGAGTGAAACTGTGTAAATCCGTAAGATCGACGGCCACAACTGACCTCTAGACCATGGGACTTCCAACGCTCAGAGGAACATTACGTCTTCACTTACTTAGATCTTCTTTGATTTATTGCATCAAAGATTGTTTTCCTCCCAGAGATAGCATTGTAGCTACTTTGTTAAACATGACCTAGTATTTAATGGGGGGGGCGACAATCAATGGCACTGTGTTTTTAATTTCAAATTCTACCTGCTTATTGCTGATGTGTAGGGAACTGACTTATCTGATAATCTTTTTTCCTACTACCACCTTACGGTTACTTATCACAAACATTTTGTGGATTCTTTTTCATTTTCTACATAATCATGTCATCTGTGAAAAGTGTTTTATTTCTTCCTCCCCAGTCTACATACACTTATTTCCTCTTCTTGTCTTATTGCACTAGCTAAGACTTCCAATACCAAGGTCACATAGGTGTGATGACAAGGGGCATTCTTACCATGCTCCTGATCTGAGGGGGAAGCTTTGTTTCTCATCAGGTGTGTTGGAAAGCTACCGGGCTTTTGTGGATGTTCCTTGCCAAGTTGACAAGGTTCCTATTCGTAGAGTTTACTCACAGTTGTTTTTTAAAATCAGGAAGGGGAAAAAAAAAATAAAAAAAATAAAATCAGGAAGGGGTGCTGGATGTTGTCAAGTGACTGTTCTGCAGGAATTAAATGACATGGTCACCTGTGATGTCTCTTCTTTATCCAGTTGCTACAGTAAATTTCATGAACTCACTTTGAAACGTTGCTCCAGCTTTGGTATCTGGACATCCAATTCCAACTTCCTCGTGCTCTATGGTTTTTATACAATGTTGGATTCAACCTACTAATGTTTGTTGAGGACGCACACATCCCTACTCATGAGAAATACTGACCTGTGGTCTTCCTTCCTTGTAGTTTCTTTATCTGACTTTCTTATTATTGTAATACTGGACTCATAGAATGAGTTAGAAAGAAATGAGTTACAAGAGATTTTAGAGAACTGGTATAACTTCTTCCTTAAATGTTCAGTGAACCCATCTGGGTCTACCTCTCTTTTGGAAGGTTACTAATTATTGATTCAATTTCTTTAATAGACATGGATCTGTTAAAATTTTTAATTTCCCCTTGTTTGAGTTTTGGCTTTTAGGGAATTTTTAATTTCCCCTTGTTGAGATTTTGGCTTTTAGGGAATTGGTCCATTTGATCGAAATTATGACACTAGTGGACACAGAGTTGTTCATAACATACTTTCTCGTGTTTTGGTTCAGTACAAGTGGCCCATCTTTCATTTCTGATATTAGTAATTGTGTTCTCTTCCTTTATCGGCTAGCATGGCCAGAGGTTATCAACTTTTCATTTTTCAAAAGCCCAGGTTCTAGTTTCATTGATTTTCTTTTTAAAAAATATTTATTTATTTGTTTGTATGTTTTTAGCACGAGCAAGGGGAGGGGCAGAAGAGAAAGAGAGAATCTCAAGAAGACTTCATGCTGAGCAGGGAGCCCAATGCAGAGCTGGACCTCACAGCCCTGATGTCATGACCTGAGCCAAAATCAGGAGTTGGACGCTTCACCGATGGAGGTACCCAGGCGCCCCATCATTGATTTTCTTTAGTGCCTACCTGTTTTCAATTTCATTGATTTGTGCTCTTTTTTCCTCCCCATTCTTACTGGAGGTTTCTATTGTTCTTTCTCTAGTTTCCTACAGCGCGCGCACAGATGACTGGTTTTGGATGGCTCTTGTCTTCTAATATAGTACTTCAGTGACATAAATTTCTAAGGGCTGCTTTTGCTGCATCCCGCAGACCTCAATAAATTGCATTTTCCTTTTTATTTAGTTCAAAACATGTTTAAACCTCTACTGAGATTCCTTCTTTGGCTCGTGTCATTTGGACAAGTGTTGCTTAGCCTCCAAATATTTAGGAATTTTCCAAGTTATCTCCCCACCAATCGACTTCTAGTTCAATTCCATTCTGGTCTGAGAACACACTTTGTAGGATTTCAATGGTTTTACATTTGTTAAGGTGCGTTCTGCGGCCCAGGATGTGCTCTGTCTTGGCGAATGTCCCATCTGAGTTCGGAAAGAACGTGTGTTCTGCTGTTGTCACATGGAGTCGCCGGTAGGTGCGGATTTTATGCAGGTGCTTCGTGATGCTGTTCCCTTTAACCACCTTAAAGGTGCAAGCGGAGCGCAGCCCGCTGGATCTGCCCGTGACTGGGATGGGTGCTGATGTCTGCAACTGTGACAGCAGGTCCGTCTGTCGCTCCTCATGGTCCCATTTGTGCTTTGCCTTGTGTATTTTGATGTGTTGTTATTAGGCATGTACATGCTAAAGACCGTAACGTCCTCCTAGGGCACTGACTCCTTTACTATCTTGCAGTCTCCCTCTTTATCTGATCATTTTCCTTGATCTGAAGTTTGTTTTGTCTTAAGAGTGCCACCTACATTTTGTTTTATGAGTGCTAGAATGCGACCTCCCTCTACATCGTATATTCTTAAGGTATCTGTGTCTTTATATTTATAGTGTGTTTCTTGTAGCAAACCTAGTTGGGTCTTGTGTTTTCGGCCACTCTGTCAGTCTCTTTTTTTTTTTTTTTTTTTTAAGATTTTATTTATTTGACAGAGAGAGATCACAAGTACAGAGAGAGAGAGAGAGGAGGAGGAAGCAGGCTCCCCGCCTAGCAGAAAGCCCGTGCGGGACTCGATCCCAGGACCCTGAGATCATGACCTGAGCTGAAGGCAGAGGCTTAACCCACTGAGCCACCCAGGCAGCCCTCTGTCAGTCTCTTTTAATTGGCATATTTCCTTTCACATTTAAAGTGATCATTGATAGAGCTGAATTAGTATCTCCCATATTTATAACCGTTTTCCATTCATTGCATTTTTTTTTTTTTTTTTACATCTACCTTTCTTTTCTTGCCTTTTTTTTAAGGGCAACCCGAGGGCTTTAGTCACAATTCTGCTTTGGGAAAGGGGAACACTCCATGGTGCTGCACTGGCAGGGCTGGAGTGTGGCTGGTAGGGAGGGGGCAGGGCCAGTGAGGAAGAGGCAGGATTGTTGAGGGAGGGTCAGTGGGGAGGGCAGGGCCAGGGCAAGCCCCTGAGATTGGCCTTGGGGCTGACTCTCCATGCGACACAGTCTGGAGAGAGCTGGCCCCTGAGTGGACAGCCCACAGGCCACTGTCCTGACCCGATGCTAGGACAGACTGGCGTCCAGATCAGGGAATACGCACAGAATCCCAGAGAAGTCTGGGGCAGAGCTGGGACCCAGTCCCTGAGCAGCAAAGCCCCAGACAGCACCCACCTTGGACCCTGTCGTGGGCACTAGCCCCACCGCAGCCATGTAGGTGCTCCCAATGGTCTTGATCTTCTCCAGGTCCTTGTAAAAGTCTTTGTCCATGAGCTTGGTATAAAACACAAAACTGTTAAACATTACGTAACAACCAAGAGAAGCCACTGTGGGTGCAACCCCAGGGCAGATGGCGAGCCTGTTTTGGGAAGCAGCATGTCTCTTATGTTGTGGGCCACTGGACAAGGTCTGGGCCGATCTGAGGGGCTCCGGCAAGGGTGTGGGAAAGAGGAGCCCAGGAGGGACCAAGCAGAGCACCCCGCCCTGCAGCAGCGGCCTGAGACTCAGCCTGAGGAGACGTCCTGGGGCAGGGAGCAGACCCCAGGCTCCTGCCCGCCCCTCCCCTCCATCTTTACTAATTAGGGGACAGGAACCAGCACGCCCCCCCCCGGAACTCAGTGCCTGCGGGCAGCAGAGGCCCCTCCTGCATGGTCAGGGTCGGTTTGGACCCCCCCAGGGGACAGAACACACGCTCCTCCTCTCAGGTCCGTGTGCGGGGGGACGTGCCACTCTGGGGGCCATGGCTCAGTCACCTCGTCAAAGTCAGCGATGATCTCGTTCAGGAGGCGCAGGCACTCCACACCCATGTTGTTGCCGTCCAGCTCGATGTAGAAGTCGTCGAAGTTGGGGATGGAGGCAAACATGACGCCCACCTGCGAGTAGGACTGGTAGTACAGGTCCTGGGGGCAGAGGTGAGGTCAGCCGCGGCACCAGGCGGCAGGTGTAGGCAGGGGAGGGGGGCGGCGGGCGAGGACGCGTGGGCTCTGAGCTGCCCTGGGAGCCCTGGGAGCTTCGGGGTAAAGCCGGTCAGGCTGAGCCCTGGGCCCCGTGCCTTTAGGATCAAAAAGGCTGACCAAGCCTCTTTGTATCTGAGTTGGCGCGTGTGAGCCCTGCTCTGTGGGTGGTTCCAGTCTCCCTCCGCAGCAAGCTCGGACCCCCGGCTGCCCTGAACGCGGGCTCCTGAAGCCCATTCTCCCTCCAGGCAGGGTGGCAGGTGCTCTGCTCTGTCCCGGGACCGAGAGAGCTTCCTGGTGCCCGGGCGGGTGGATGCTGGGGGCCCCGCTCAGCCTCCGGGTGGCCCGGGCTCAGAAGCATTCAAGCTTGGCCATTCCAAGCAGAGATGTGATGGGAGGGTCCCCCCGGGTGGGCGCCTGGCCGCAGGCAGCCCCGCTGGTGGAGCGAGAGGCCATGCCCGCTCACCATGTTCCGGGGGTTGGACATGAGGAAGTGCTGAGCGACGTGGGCCGGCAGGAGGTTGAAGAGGATCCGCTTGTTGTCCAGCTTCACCCTCTCCATGTCGTCCCTCTCCTCCTCCGCCTGCAGGCAGAGCCTCCGTTACCCACGCGGCTTCCTCCCCTTGCTGGGCACCCCCGTGACAGACTGCCCCAGACCAGGCGGACCCCAACCCCAACCCTTGAGCCGAGCGCCGCGTGGGCGTCTAAGAGCCTTGGCATCGCGTTCGGCAGAACCAGGAGTCCAGGAGACCCCCCCCCAAGACGTCAAATGGGGCTCCCCAGCCCCTTACTCCCAGGGGACACCCGACACCGTGCACTGTCCCCAGTCGGAAGCCTCTTAGTTCAGACCCTCAGACCCACACCCCTGACATTTCCCCTTGGCGATTTTCTGTCTGCCGACCCCTACCCGCTCCTTGGAAACAAGCCCTTACTTGCCCGTGCTGCACCTGTGCCGATGGCTTTAAATGACATCTGTCCCACACCAGTCATGGGTGCAGCTTTCCTACGGCACCTGGCTCTTTGCAATCATCCGCTGGCCCATAGTCTACACCGGCTCGTCTCCACACCCCGCCCCAGGCAGAGCCCCTGCATGGACATCCCAGGGGCCCAGAGGAGCCACGAATTTCTGGGTAAGTCCCCACCCCAATCAGTTGTGACTTTCAAAGGACAGTGGGGGGGTTCACCCCATTTCCAGGGTATACTCCCCACTGCCTTCTGGGACCCAGACCCCTGCAGCACCTGAGGCTCCCCCAGGCAGCCTCCAATGTGCCCCAGAACATTCACAGGCATCTGCCACCTGTGTCAGTCACTCGGGACGCCCAAAGCCAGGCAGCCAATCCCATTTCCTCTGGAATTTTCGCACTGCCAGCACCACTGACATCCTGGGCCCTTAGACAGGGAGACCTGCAGGGACCTGGGGTTGGGACAGATACAGCATCAACGGGACTCAGTCAAGCGCACACTCCCCAGAGCAGGTGGTGCGGCCAAAGGGGGCTCTCCCAGGGTATGCTCCTGGGCAGCTGGAGGACCTCTGGACCACAGGGCCTTTGCACAGACTAATGAAGCTGGCAGCAGTGACTCCCGCCCTGCTGCAGCAACCACGCCAGCCCTCGACACCAAAACCACCAGATGGCCATTGGTCATTCACCCGAGCTCCCAAACCTGGCACCAGCCCAATCTGTGAAAGGAACCATTTGGAGAACAGTTCTCGGGCTGCCTCGGGCTTGGGGACACTGGCCTCTGGTGGTGACAACAGTGACACAGGGATGGCTCTTGGGCTTGGAGGCAACCCTCCCCAGTTCCAGTCCTGCTTCATGGCCACGTGACAGGCTCCAGCTTCCTCATTCTAAAATGCAGAGAAAATGCTCCATTTCAGGATCACGCTCTTACTTATCAAGAGTTAGGGAGCGTGTACTACCTACTAAGCCCAGAACTGTCCGTTACTGTTAACTCAGTGCAACATCCACCAGTTAAAGCGAGAAGTGGTGACTCCCGGCGGCAGAGCTGCAGAAGCCAGGCACAAGGACAAGGAAGCCTGGAACACAGGGGATGGTGCGGCCAGGATGAGGGGTGCGGCCAGCAGCCCTGGGCCTCCTCTGGGCGCTGTGCTGGGGAAGGCAACAGGACGGGCTCTGTCCCCCTCGCAGCGCGCCATCGGAAGGGGCACGGGAGAGGGAGCCCAGAAGCTACAAGACTGGGTGGAGACGAGCAGGCCTCTGCAGGAGGGAGGCTGCGGCCGTGGGAGGGAGGTAGGTGCCGGAAGGAAGCCGGAACCTCTCCCAGGACATGTGCAGGTCATTCCCTCTCAACACACGCGCACCGACAGAGGCAAGAGAAGCTTTCTGCAGGGTGAGATGAAGAGGAAGTCCGTATTTTTAAGGGAGCGGTTTTATTTGTTGACGGCACTAAAAATTTTGCTCTCCCCCAAATATCGTTAGTGCTAAGATTCCTTACAGAAAACAACGCAAGTGAAGGCGCTCGAACTTTGCAAAATAAAGAATCTTGGTTTATCGCTTTGTGATCAAAAGCTTTGGTTCTAAATTCAGTGTCTTTCCAATGACCTAGAATTCACTGATATTTATTTCCAGCAGAAGAGCAAAAAATTACTATTTTTTAATGCATCTCCACATGCAAAGGTTTACGTGACGTGTGTTCGAGAAGGGTCCATCTTCTTACAAATTAAGAAGAAAAAGTTGTGTTGCTGTGTTTTTAACAAATATGAGAAAAGCCACTGAAATTCTCTTTTTGTGAGATTTTCCTACCAACCCGGAAACCCTAAGTACGGGGTGATAAAGAGCTAGTGTGGGCGGCACGCACTGTCCCTGTCACCGCGTGAGAGACGCAAGCAACACGCTGTTTTCAAGCTGTCCCCTCCGCAGCGCAGCTCGTTTCCAAAGGCATTTGCCTTCCGTGCAAGGCACAGTTGGGAGGTTTCCACATGATTCTCTCAAAACCCGGCAGGATGGGCAGAAAGTCTGTGAGGGCCTGGGGGACTGAGGAACACTCTCAGCCGGCCTGATACTTAAAAACCCACCACCCAATAGCAACAGAATGGAGCACAGAGCACAGAAGAATTCTCAGGACGTTTAAAGGATTCAAGGCTACAAGGCATAAGGTCTGATCACAATATAACTAAGTAGAAAGTCAAAAACAAGAAGATCGCTGAGAAACCTTCAAAAGATGAATGTATTTCTTTGTAACTTTTGGTCCAAAGAAGACCTTAAACGCACACACATGCACACGTACACACACAAAACCAGAATGTCCTTGAATCAAAGGAAAATGAAATGACATACAATGTCAAAATTGGTGGGATTAAAGCAGCTCTTGGAGGAAAATGGATAACAAAACCCCAGAATCAGAGAAGATACAAATCATCTCGAGAAAGTAGAAGGTAAGAGCCAAGCAAACGCAGAGTCATCAGAAGAACGTAAAGATGAGAGTGGAATCCACTGAAACGGGAAACTCAAAAATAACAGGAAAATCGATAAAACCAAATGCTATTTCTTGAGAAGATCAGTAAAACGTATGAACTTCTGGTCACGCCGATCAAAAAAAAAAAAAAAAAAAAAAAAAGAGTCTATACAATTCTACCTCCGCAGGAGAGAGGGGACGTCACCACAAATCCTATAGATGGCAAGCGGGTAAGGACAGAAGAGTAAAAACAATTTTGTGACAAGAGAATGAAAAATGTTCAGGGAACAATATAAATTTCCAACAATGCCTCGGAAAGAAATGGAAAACCTGATAGTCCTTTACCTTTAGAAACACTGATTTTGGTTAAAACCTTCCCGCCCTGGACACATACAAACAAATCCAAGCCCACGGGCTTCACGGCCCCAAACATCTGAGGAAAAAATGGTACCAACTCTACGGACTCTTCCAGAAACCCAAAAAGGAAGCCACGTGTCCCTCGTGAGGCCTGCTTCACTCGGACCTCAAAGCACTCTCTGCCCTCCAAGACTGCAGAACAACACCACTCATGATCCGGAATGCAAATAATCTTACCCAATTTTGGCCAAGTGAATCCAACAATACGTAGAACCCTTCCTACATCACACGCAAGTCCCTCCTGGGCTGCCCTCCCTCTGAGCACCACCAATATGGCGCCAGGACCCATGGGAACCACCCTCCTGAGTCAAGCATTTTCTGGTACAGACATCCGCTGCCCTATCACCATCAAAATTCCTGGGGAGTCCAAAGAAATCACGGTTCTGGAACAAAAGCACCGTGACGGCCACACAGAGAGAGGCAAGCCCGAGCACGCAGGTTTTTGCGGGCAGCCCAGGGTCGGTCATTCATTAACCCCTCGGCTCTGGCCTGGCCATTTCACAACAGTGTGAGACTCCGTGATGTCTGCAAGACAGGCTTAGGTCCCCAGGGGCAGACAGGCGAAGTGTAGACATGGCCTTGTTTTGCTGGGTTCACGGGAAGGTGAAGTGGCATTTCCTGTTATGCATCCTTGGAAAAACACGTCCATGGGTTGCGTGTAGGTGACCGTTCCCGGTGACACGGGGACGGTCTCTCCAGCACTGAAGTCTCTGGAAAGCTCGCTTGGAGGCGGGGGCCAGGTGTGGCATGGGGTGCTGGAGGACCCCAGGGCAGGGTCAAGCGCCGGTCTTACCGACATTTCAAGGGACGCCGATGCCCAGAAACGCGATTGCGGGACCAGATGAGAGCACACGCCGCTTCAGTCTGGGTTGGGAGGGCAGCCGCGGAGCAGGCGCCTGGTGAACGAGCTGGAGGCCAGACTCACAGGCCCCTAGCCTGTCCCCTTCCCCGGCTCCTCCTGAGGCTGTTTTCCCTGCTCCGAGCAGCGAATCACAACCCAGACCAGAAGCCGGAGGGGCCCGCGGACCGCGGGGTGGGCACCCCTGCACACCAGCCAGCCTGGCCACCCTGGACAGCCAGCCAGAGCCAGACAAGACCGGGTCCCTCGGCAGAGCCCACAACAGGGGCCGTTCTCTCTGACCCAGCGAGACTTTGGCAAACGGCCTCAGTCAGGCCTCCCTCCTGGGAGCCCATGTACGCGGCTGTCGGCGCTGGACGGCCCCTCAGGAGCAGGGTCTCTCCGGTACACGGGGCAGGGAGTGCCTGGAGCGGACACGCACTGAGCACACGGGATGGAGAAGAACCGAAACAGGCACCTCCGCCAGGACAGTAAGGAGATCGGGGTTGGGGTGGCGGAAGTCGGGAGCGACCGCTGATGGGTACAGGTCCTTTCTGGGGCCGTCCTGTGTTCTAACGCTGCCCGCGGTGACGGCCACCCCACCGTCACCGAAGTACACCGAAAACCGCTGAACCGCATACTTCCCAGGAACGAGTCATGTGGAGCGGGAATCCTACCCCGGCGGCCATCACGTAATACAGAGTAATTAAGCCACGTCCTCCCCAGCACACGTGTGTCTATATGTAGACACACGCAGATACACGTATGTCTGCAGAATAGACGTGTGCATACACACGTGCCTGTCTTCTCTCTTTCGTTTGCTCAGAGTAACAGAATCCTCATTCGGGATCTTGGATACACATCCTGCCCTGAGGTCCTTGGCCGAGACCTGTCTTTGCCAGGAAGTATTGGACCGGCCACTGCAGGCGGGGCGTCCCTGGAGGTGAGCAAGGCAGGGTCCCACTCTGCCGCCCGCTCTGCCGCCAGAACCCACCTGCCCCACACCAGGACCGCCGCCAACCCCATCCTCGTGGGAAACTACAGTGACCGTACTCTACCCTGGCCACAGGGTGCCCAGACGGCCTGCGAACATCGTTTCTGGGGGTCTGCGCAGGTCTCAGGAGGGGTCAGCATTTGCACTGCTGCCTGAATGAAGCAGATGGCCTTCCCTGGCGTGGGCGGCCTCACTCCCAGTCCTCTGGGCTTTCCAGTGCCCTGACGACCCCCCCCCCCCGCGTGAGGTCTCTGGCTGCACACGGGGCTCCCAGAGTGAGGAGGCTCCCAGCTGCCCCAGACCCCACTCGGACCCCTGGTCATCCCAGCTCAGCCGTGTCCCAGCCGCCTGGGTGCAGGCCCTGCACCTCCGTGCTCCGCGCCCCACCTACTGGCCCACCCCCGTGAGAACAAACACAATTCCATGCCCCCGACACTGGAAAGCTGCTTCTGGATACATCAGAAGAAGAAAACCCTGGAGGGCTAACACTCCCGGGCCTCCATCCTGCGGCACGCTTCCTCCCCACGCCTAGACGGGGGAGCCAAGCAGAAGCAACCTGCCCAGCGTCAAGAAGTTTGCACGTGGCACAGACGGAGTCTGAACTTGATCCCGAAAGCCGGATGGCCTCCCCATCTGAAGGCTGAGGACGCAGCAGGTGACGAGCGGGTCCCGGAGACACCAGCCCCGCGTCCTAGGAATGGCCCAGAAGTGCCCCAGGTGCTGGTCACTAGGCCGGTGGGCAGAGCGAGCCTCTGGTGGTCGTCGCCTCCCTCCCCAGGGCCAGGGCCCTGGGACAGGTCCCACATCTGCACTCCTCAGCCCCCAGGAAGACTCTGGTGCGGGAATTTGCCAGCGTGCTCAGAAATGACGGAGGTTCCCGCCCTCCCCCACCTGCAGACCCACTAAATCTGGGGTGCATGGTGCAGGCATCAGTGTTTTCCGGAGTCTCCCATGACCCTGAGGAGACCCACTGTCACAGGCAGCCCAGAGAAGGCATGGCCACTGTGCACTGCATCCCCATGGGCCTGAATGCCTCTGGGGATGGGCAGCTCACTGCTTGAAACACCACCACACTCGTGCGCCCGTCAGGCAGGGCCCCTTAGACGGTCACCAGCTGCCCAGCGCTGCCTTCCCCCGGCCCCGTCCTCCTCCTGGGCCCCAGCCCTGCCTCCGCCACCCACACGAGCTCTATCCCCCTCCTGAGGGGCCCCTCTGTCGCACAGCCCCCCACGGGGCAGAGAAGGCGCGTCTTGCCCGAGCCACCCACCCTCCCGCCTCCACGGGGCAGAGAGGGCGTGTCTTGCCTGTGCCGCCCACAGGTAATCCAGCCGCAGCTTTACGTCCACCTGCCGCGCGTGCAGGGCCAGCGTGCAGGAGAACAGCAGGATGGCCACGATCGGCTCGAAGCTGCGCCCAGACACCGCGCCGCCCCTGCAGGGAATGAGGAAGGGAAGCTCGTCAGCACTAAGAGCCCTAGACCTGGCCTGGCCCTGTGTGGCCCAGGACACCAAGCTCACCAGCACCTGCCATGGACCTAGGCCCGAGCCACTCTCGCCCGGAGAGCGGGGCCCAGACAAACACACGGAGAAGCCGCAGAGCCCAGGTGCTTCCTGACCCACGGGTTGGAGCAGGCAGTGCCCGAGGGGGCGCAAACGACCACACCCAGGCATGTCCCGCTGGGGGAGCGCACCTACCCCGAGGCCCGGGTGTACCCGCTGAGCTCCAGGACCAGGATGTAGGACGCTGTGAGCACAAACAGCAGGATCATCTTGGGCAGCGAGGACACCCGCAGGAAGACAGCCAGCGGGAGGGTGCCCACGAGGCCGCACAGCAGGGCGTGGGGGGCCGACTCGCAGGGCGCGGCGGGCAGCAGGGCATTCCGGCCGCCGGGCGCCAGGACCATGAGGGACCCGTTGGGGCTGGAGCTCCAGGCCCAGGGCAGGCAGCCCACCTGGAGAGGACAGAGGGTCGGGGAGACATCTGCTCAGGACCAGCCCGCTACAGACCCTCGCTCAGGACAGGCACCCCAGGTAACCCCCGCCCCCCCAGGGACCTGCCCCCTAGTGACCCGCCCCCCCCATGTGACCCACATCCCTACCCCCACCCCAGGGCCTCAAGAGGGCCTAGGACCCGCCCTCCTACTCTGCCTTCCAAGCTCCTCCCAGCAGGGCGGGCGGGGCCCGGGGCTGGAGACCCCTGCCATCCCCCTCAGACCACCAGCCTCCTCTGGGTGCCCCAGCTCCTCCCTGCTGCCTCCGGCAATGCTCACCACACAGCCTTGGGCCACGGAGTAAATTAGGACCACGATGAAAATACACAAGACGGTGCGGATCTGGATGGTCAGGCATCCTGGAAAACACTGAACCACACAATAGGTTACTGTAAAAACAGGCGTTTACGAACAGGCACGAGGCAGACGGTGCAGAGCGCCCTGTGAGTGGCCGGGACCCCGGCGCAGCTCCCCCTAACCCTAATCCTGGGCTGAGCTCCTGCTTCCCCTCCCAGGTCAACAAACTGCCCACATTAAAAGAAACAAAAACAGGGCGCCTGGGTGGCTCAGTGGTTTAAAGCCTCTGCCTTCGGCTCAGGTCATGGTCCCAGGGTCCTGGGATCAAGCCCCGCATCAGGCTCTCTGCTCTGCAGGGAGCCTGCTTCCTCCTCTCTCTCTGCCTACTTGTGATTTCTCTCTCTCTGTCAAATAAATAAAATCTTAAAAAAAAAAAAAAAGAAACAAAAACAAAGCTCTTTATTAAAATTAACCCCACCTGCCACCACATGCCCCACGCTGTGGCGCTGAAAGGAGCAGAACTGGCCAGTGTGACATTTTTGTCCTAGGAAATCCTTCCATCCAGAAGTAACCAGAAGTTACACTTATTTAGGTCTTCTTTTATCGGCTTCAAGTACATTCTATCATTTTCGTCACAGAGGCTTCAGTCATTTTTGTTACAAGAAATTTTATTTAACCCATTTAGGTACATTTTGCACTATTCAACAGGTGACTTCATGGGTAAAAGAGCAAAGTTCTTTTCAGAGTCACACTCGAAATGTAAAACAAAACCCAAGTAAAGATGGTAGGGAGTCTGCACAGGGTGCTCATGAGACCCGCAGCTGGCCAGGGCACCCAGGGCACCGTGGGGGTACCCCCCCAACCCAATCCTCCTGCAGGATAGTGAGGACCCCACTGTCCCCAGTCTGCAGGTGAGCAGACACGGCCCCGCCAGCCAGCCTCCCTCGTTCCACGGGGCTCACGCAGTGAACCGGGTGATGCGCTGGGACAGGACTCATGCGGACAGGAATACACAAACGCACACACGCACCTGGACGCGAGTGACGTGCAGGTACAGGACACAGGCCACCAGGAAGCAGATGCAGAACACCAGCAGCAGCAGGACAACCACGCTCCTAGGACATAAGCCACAGGGTCACTGCGGGCAGGGCTGAGCATGGCGTGCCCAAGGAGCGCCTGTGATTCCAACCCCTGAGCTCTCTGCCAAGTCCCTTCCTGTCTCCACCCCGACTTCCCTCCACCTGGGTGCACCGTGAAGTCCTCCCTCCCAAAGGATGGGCCACTGGGCACAGCCCTCCCTTTGGATGTCATCTGGGAGCAGCTTTTCTAGAAAAAGCTAGTCCCCACACAGGGCCAGCAGGTGGCTGCTGTGTTCCCAGGGTCTGGGCACAGGGCAGCTTCCTGTGCTTTCTGGAAACTCTGGAAACACAAAAGGGAACGACTCCCCTAGGGATGTCTTGTCAAGAAAGTGGTTTGTCCGGAAGGAGAGTGGGTCTTCCCGCCGAAAACAAGCACTGCCAACCAAGCTCACTTTGACTTCGGAAAACCAAATGTCATTAAATTCCTACACTTTCCTCGTTTTCCAGAAACCACTTTTTCTCTTTTTCACATGTCCGAAATAGATGCACACCCAGAAACCCGTGTGCCTTTTCTCCCTCAACATCGGTCCTGGAGTCGAGGGTACACGTGGTGCGGATGGAAACACCGAGAACGGTGGGTGTCTTACGAGTGTTCGCCTGACAAGGGACAAGCCAGGAGCGAGCGCCCCACACACACACGGGTGGCGGGGCAGCTGGCCAGTGCCATCCCCGTGAATGGGGACCACGGAGGAGCCGGCGGCGGACACAGAGGGGGCTCCCGGCCCGACTCCCCCCACCGCGGGGCCCGCCGCACTTACTGTGGGATGATGAGCAGGTAAACGAGGCCGAACACGGCAGCCAGGACAAGCGCGAGCACCACAGCACAGGTGAAGTAGTCGTCCTGCAGCTGGTGGTACTAGGAGACACCACGCCTGGCCGTCAGCGGCGGCCCGAGCCATGCGGGGGCCGCCCCAAGTTCAGCAGGACAAGCACGGGGGCCGCAGCCAGGGCCCGGTCCCCCGCAAGCACTCCGGCTGGAGCCTACCTTGCGCTCACGCTCCGCGTGCTTGTACTTCAGGGTGAAGAAGTCCAGGTCGGCCATCTCTAGCTCCATCTGGCGCGCCTCCAGGAGGCGGCCGATGTACCTGTTGACCCGCGTGCCCGGAGCGGTGTGCACGACGTTAGCGGAGAAGGACGAGCGGTTTCTGAGTTTCTCCGACGCGGTTCTCAACGCCCTCCGCTGTGGCCACGGAGGAAGAAAAGAACGTCACCCCACCTGCTGCGGAGAAAGCGCCCTCCTGCCCGTGGGCTCACCCGCTGCAGGCTGGGGGGGCCGAGCTCGGGGCTCGGACGCGGTCCGGGCTCCCCCATCTGCTGGCGCTGAGATCCCAGGTCACCGAGCCTGTCCTCCCTGCCAGGACCCCCGCGTCTGCAAATGGGGACACATGACGCTCACGTGGCACCCCGCGTCCCGTGTGAGACGGGACCCAGCAGAGCAATGAAACAGAGGTTGGTCCTTCAAAAATGTCAATAAGATGGACACATGTCTCGCAGGCGTGACAAAGAAGGAAAGAGTACGGTGCTCACAAACGCGGGAATGACATCTGATTCCACCACAGGCCGTGCAGACGTCGGAAAGGCACGGAGGAATCACTGTGAACAGTGACACGTGCTGATTTGACGACTCGATATGAGTTACTCGAGACACACGACCACACCTCACCCGACACGGAAGAGTACACGGTTAGTCCTGTAATTACTAAAGAAATTCAATTCCTAACCAGAAAACTCCTGAACACTCCATCTCCAAGCCCAGAGGGTTTCACTGGAGAATTCTACCAGACATTTAAATAAGAATTAACAGCAATTCTATACAATCTCTTCCGGAAAACAGACGAGGTAACACCTTCCAATGTACTTTATAAATTCAGTGTGATCCTGATACCAACATCAGACAGAGACAGTACAAAAAAAGGAAGAGTATGGGCCATGTCTTTCAATATTGTCAGCAAAACGTCGGCAAACAGAATTCAGTAGTGTATAAATAGCGGCGCACACCACGACCTTTCTTAGAGACACAAGTCTGCTTACACATCCGAACACTGAAGCCTACACCACGATAACACCCTATTAACCACAGATAAAAAAAAAAAATCCCATGGTGTGTCAATCAATACAGAAAAGGCACTTGACAAAATCCGATACTCGTTCTTGATAAACACAATCAGACAGCTAGGGAGGGAGGGAAATTCCCCACCAGATGGAAACCTACTTAGTCCCAACCGCTAACATCCTATGCGCTGGTGAATGATGGAACGCCTTCCCCCTGACTTTTAGCGGCGCTAGAGACCCAGCCACTGCAATAGGGCAAGAAAAGGAAATAAAAGGCAAATACTAGAAAGAAAGAACCAAAACTGGCCCTGTTTGCAGATGACATGATGGTCTACATAGAAATGTCCAAGGGGAGGACAAATGAATTCCACAAGGTCATTGGATGCAAGATAAACATAAAAAGGCTATTTATTGGGGTGCTGGAGTGGCTCAGTCAGTTGGGTGTCTGACTTGGTTTTCGCTCAGGTCGTGATCTCAGGGTTGCAGGATCGAGCCCCACATCAGACTCCACGCTCAGTGGGGTGTCACCTTGAGGTTCTCTCCCTCCCTCTGCCCCTCCCCCGGTCCCACACATGCTCTCTCTCTCTCTCTCTAAAAATAGACAAGTAAATAAAGATATTTGCTAAACTAACAATCAGCACGTGACAACCAAAGTTAAAATCCAGCGCCATTTATAATCACAGGGGAAAATGAAGGACTAGATATGATTCTAACAAAACACATACACAACTCTTATGCTGAAGACGCGATCAGTTTTCTCATCATCTCCATCATTTTCGATCACATACTCTCATCAGTATCAGTGACGCTGATGAAAGACATCCAAGATCTCAGTGCACGGAGGGACACGTGTGCTCATGGATTAGAAGACATTTTTCTTAAAATCACTCAACCCAATGTTAGACTTACTGCATAGCTCATCTGATCAGGAGAGTTTGCTGCTGGAGGAGGAAAAGAACACACGAGACAGCCCAGAAACAGCCTCACACAAGTACAGGGGATGATTCTGGACAAAAGCGCAACAGCAGTTCAATGGCGGGAGGGGTAGTCTTTTCCACAAATGGCTTTGAACCAAATGGACGTCCACACGCAAAGAAGTAAATCTTGACCCAAACCTTGCACCTTATAAAAGATGAACTCAAAACGCACCATAGGTTTAACTATAAAACAGATAAGGATCAACTCTTAGAAGAAACGTGACCATCTTCGGGGTCTGGACTACAGAGAGAGCTCCTACAACACCAAACACAAACACCATTCACAAGGAAAAACATCAGTAAACTGGACATCCTCGCAATTTAAAACGTCTGTCCTGTGAAAGACAAACCACAGGCTGGGTGGAAACACGTACAAACCACACGTACAAAGGAAGAATCGAGAGTTTATCAAGAACTCCCGGAATTCCACAGCACCAAGAAATCACTCGAATGAGAAAGCAAAGCAGACATTTTCCCAAAAACAGAAGAGAAAACGATGCGGACAGAAAATAAGGACTTGGAAACGACAGTCGGCGTCATTAACCACGAGGGACACGCCAAGTAAAATCCTGAGGCGTCACTACACACCTATTGGGACGGCCAAAACGTTCTGGAAACAGTGCCGGCACCTCGGGCTGGTGAGAAAAGCCGGATCTCTCACACGTGGCTGCCGGGAACGTGAAATGGGGCAATCACGCCGCCAACGATTTGGCGGTTTCTTAAAAAAAAATGAAAATAAAATAACGAAGACCCCGCGGCGGCACAGTTGGGCATGTCCCCAGCTAATACGCAGTTATATGCACATGACACTCTGAACGTGAGCGGTTGCTGCTGCTTTATTTGCAACAGTCCAAGTGGGAAACAACCAAAAGGTCCTTCAACAGGCCACGCCAGCGGCGGTTCCCCCCCAACCACCGTGAACACGTCTGGCCACGGCCAGGAGGCAGCTGCGGAGGCGGGAACGGCCTGGACGGACCCCCGGGCTTTGTGCTGAGTCTGAAGAAAGAGCCAGGGTCACAGGGTGTATACGACACTCTCAAGTGTGAGTCACGGCACGGAGAGCTTTGGGGAGGGCGGTGGTGTGACCCCAGCACAAGGGGGACCGTGGCCATGAAGGAAATGCTCCGGATCTGGGGTGCGGCCGCCAAGATGACGCGGGCCAGAGCCACACACACCGGTCACCAGAGCTCATGCCATCATTTTGGTTCGTGTGGACGCTGGGTGAGCTGCGACCCGGGCGGGGGGGGGGGGGCGGCGCACCCTGCCACCTCCCGTAACAGTGGGTCGGGTCCCGTGAGCACCCGGCGTGCAGGGAAAGGCCGGCGGGCACCACGGCCCCTGGATCTCCAGGACGGTGCTAGTTATTCTGGGAGGAGCAGGTGTGGCCTCCGGGTCTGCAGAGGCCAACGAGGGCAGGGCTGATTTCTGGGGGGCTGCGCCGTCCTGGGCATGCAGGGGAGTCTGGGCAGTGAGACAGGAGGACCTGCTGCACCCTGACCTGCAGCCTCTTTGACGGGACAGGACGGGAGCTGTGGCCACCTCCTGCGGGTGGGATCACGGTCTCCCTCTTTTCCATATTTTTCTCAATATTCCACATGTATTTCCAAGGAAACATGTATTTCCTTGGAAAACGATTCAAAATCAAGGTTAAGAGAAAACTGTTGCTCATTTTGCTGTGGAACTTGGCTGCCCGAGTCTTTCTGCACCTGCAAAAGGGAAGGCTGGCGGCTTCAGTGCAGACCTGAACGCTGGGCTCTGTGCACCGTGACTGAGCTGCTTAACCTCTCCGCGCTCCAACCTCCTGGTCTGACACGTGAGAACAAAGGGGGCCCCCGAGGGGCGCTCTCACAGGACCTGAGACATTCGTGCTTCGGAGGAGCTGGAAACACGCTGGCCCAGACCGGGTCCTCGAGCTGGCTCTCCGTATTCTCAGTGGCGACAGCAGGTAGGTTGAAGGCCCCGTCCACATGGAGACCCAGACAAGGCAGACACATCGGGAACTATAAGCTTCTCCTGGGAAGCCGGGAAGAAAGGCCAGGCTGCGGGGTGGGCTCCTGGGAGGCTGACAGCCACCACTCAGCTCACTGACCCAGGGCAGGAGACGTGACCGGCTCTGGTCAAAGGCAAGGCTTGTGGGGACATGGAGGAGCAGGCCTGGGCAGGCTAGGAAAGCTGGTTTGGCGGCTGAAATGTACTCACCTGCTCCCCTTCCTTTCCACCAGCTGGAACATGGATGCAATGACTGGAGCCCTAGCATCTGTTTTGGGCCATGAGGTGACAGCAGACAAGCCATAATAGTATCACAGAAAGCTCTAGTGCAAGATGATTGTGAAACCGCCACATTAGCCCCATCTTGCCTGCTCTCCAGGGATATTTTAACCTAAGAAAGCTAATCTCTCATTCAAGCCACCATGACTGGGGTTTTCTTTGATGCCACGGAGCCCACTGCTCGCTAGCAGGACTTCTGAGCACACCCGTGTGTGAGGTGGTGTCCTTGGGGGCCGGTACCCATCTGCCCCTCCACTCCCAGTTGCCCCCCCCACCATGGGATGTGGGTGCTAGGAGACGCGGGTGGTGAGCTGGTGGACAGGAAGGACAGCACCTCCTGCAGCGCCCAGTGATGGCCTTGTCTGGGTGGGGATGGGCAGGAGGGCACTCCCTGGGGCTTGGCTTAGACACACTGCTCCCTAAGGCAGGAGAGCAGCAGAGACTAGCAAAAGTACCTCCCACCCACGACGCACAAGCTGAGGACGGCACACAGCGATGCATGGCCCTGCCCTCTGGGGTGCAGTCAGCAGGTGGCTGCTCCCTCCCATCCTGTACCCCCGTCTCCCTCCTTCCCTGCTCTCCGTGGTGTGGTCGACCCTCATACTGTAGAAATGCCCCAGGACCCAGGCCCTGACCTGAAGGTATCACTTCACAGGTGACTTTCTAGAAATGACGGTCACCCTGGGAACGGGTGGGCTTCCCCACCCAGGACGGGGCACAGCAGGGGGAGAGCCAGGCCTGGGCACCCAAGGCCTTGGTGAAGCAGCTGCAAAGTTCCCTCAGTGAGAGGAGCAGAACCTCTTGCTGGAACGGGCCGGACACACAGGATGGGAGGGGCACGGAGAGCACTGAGAGACCCCATGCCCATGCTCGAATAGTCCTTGCTGAGGCCTGAGAGGGAAGGATGCCACACTTGGCCTAGCTTTCCCAGCACCGTGCACACTGTCACCAGATGGCAGACCTGGCCTGAGACCCGACCACAGTCAGGGAGCGCCTGCCTGAGTCGGGGTGCCAGGTGGTGAGTGGCTAACAGTTACTGTGCCCTGGGCTGACCCATCTGGGACTGACCTGCCCAGGGCTGCTGGCGGCCACAGGGCTCACCGCGTCCACTCCAGCAACAACTAGAAGCCACACAAGAGGGGCCCACGCGTGACTATGTCTGCAGAGAGGAGAGCCGGCACTTTCCTGGGCAGAGAGCAGATAAGCACAGGCTGGGTGTACAGCTCAGGCTTCCTGACTGTGCAGCTCAGGCTTCCTGACTGTGCGGCTCAGGCAGCGAGAGCAGCTACTCAGCGTCCCGGAGACGCCAGAGGGTCCTGTGCCCCGTCCCTGTGCGAGTCAGGGAGAAAACCACCGGAAGGGTCATCTCCGTAGCTACTAAACGCAGTTTCTGAAATTGCACATCCACTCATTTGCAGAAGTGCCAACACTTGCCCACGTGGGTGGTTGCTTCTGACCAAAAGCGTCACAGTGACAGTCTGCAAAGCCAGAAGGAAAAAGAGTGCCTCTCCCGCTGGAAACAGTACGAGGTGGAGAAGGAGCCAGACACGCTTTGACCGTGCATCGAGAACACCCAAGAGCAGAGGAGGAAGTTAGGATGAGTGTCAGATGAGCTGGACGTTCTCTCTGTTAAGTTCCCACCGAAATGGTAGAAACGATGTTTGCAAAGTTGCTGGCCGGGATGGAGACACAGACGCGGGAGCGCGTGTGCAGACCCGCAGCACTGGGCAGGGCGCAGGGAGCGGTGTGGACATGGACCGTACGCCGCTCTCGCCGAGCCGGGACCCACAGACGTGCGTGTCCCAAGGCGATCATAGACGTCCACGAGCTCCGTGAGAAAAACGCTGTGAGTTATTCACGCCACCCGGGAAACAAAAGATTCACAAATGACCTAAACGTCAATAGACGTAGAATCAACAGAGTCTATCCTCAGTTTGGAGACCCCCACAGTGACATAAACATCGTATTTTGGAGGAACATTTATTAATATGAGAAACGTTTGTGATGCCGTACTGGCAGGTGACAAAACAAGTGACCAAACCACACATAGGTCATGCCGCCGACTTTCGTTAAATTCATACACGTGACACACAGTAGGCAGCGGGACAGACCCGCCCGGCGCTGTCCGGTCAGAACCCCCACCCTGACCACACGCGAGCGCGCCCGCATGGAATTCAGGCCTGGACGCAGAGGATCGGGATGCAGGGCCAGTGAGAGACCATGTCCCGAAGGGGACGCAGGCTCTGGGGGCCGTGCGGACAGTGTCTGCAGGCAGAAAGGCCTGCCCCTCAGGTCACTAGATGGTCACCTCCCCAGGAGCCCTCATTAGTGGGCCGGCCCTGCCTCTGCGCCTCTCTACCCTGTCCAGACCACCAGCCTTGTCACTGCCCTGTCCCAACCACTGGGGGGCCTCCCACGATGTAGACACTGCCATCTTGCACGGTGGGGCTTATTTTCAGTCCTCATGAGTAGATGACGATGAGGGGAAGCCGCAGGCCCCCAACCCACTACCTGCCTGTGCCTCTGTCTTGGCAGGGGAACCACCCGGGCCATGGAGGCCAGGAGTGTGGCTGGTGGGGAGGGACCAGACATGGGGTGAAGCCTGGGGCTCAGAGACCCTCTCAGCTCGGGGAGCTGTGTGCAGATGGGGAGCCCTGAAACCACAGGACGGTTGGGGGGCTTGGCCTTGGACGCTGGGGCACCGGGCATGGTGACAGGGACAATGGCAGGGGCGCACACCTGCACGGTGCATTAGGCACCCGGGAGAGCGTGAGGCAGCAGGAGTCCCCCAAAGAGGGAGGCTGGAGCACACAGAGATGAAGGAGCAGAGTCTCGAGGTGGGCGGAGCCTGACCTGGGAGGCCCCCACGCACTCAGATTCGGGCGTCAGGGGCTGGGCTAGGATCAGGATGCGGGGACAGGAGGAAACCGGCTCTGTGCTCCCAGGAGGGGCAGGAGGAGCAGGATGGGGACGAGGGATCCAGTAGCGACTGCAGGACAACAGGGAGGGAAGGGCCATACACGCATGTGCACGCACACGTTTGTGCATTCATACATGCACACACATACATGCGTGCACCCATACACTCATGTGTACACACTCATACACACACCTACATACATACACAGGTGTGCGTGCACACATGTGCACACTCATGCACACATGCACAACCCACACACAGGCACACTGTGCACCACTCATACATACATTCATGTGGACACTTGCACGCACAAACTCATGCATGCACACTCACACGCACTGGTGCATGCACAGGCATTTGTACACGCAGACATGTACACACATGCATTCACACTCATCACACAGGCACATGTGTGTGCATGCACGTGTGCACTCGTGTGTGCACACACCCATACGTGCAGGCACACGTGTGTGTGTACACTCATACATGCACACACTCACGTGGACACTTCCATGCGCACGCTTATGCGTGCACACTCACATGTCCACATGTGCACACTCATGCATACATCAGTGCCCACATCAGCACATACTTGCATGGACATATTCATGCACACTCACACGTGCATGCATGTGCACAATTCATGTACATGTGCATACATGCACACTCATGTGACACAGTGGTGCACGCACATGTGTGTGCACGTGCCTACCCCAAATACACCCTCATACACGTGCACGCACATACACTTTCAAATGCACGTGAAGCTGGTAAGAAAGTTACTAGAGGACATCCAGATGTGGGAACCCAGGCTGGGCAGGTGGCTGACCTACCGCTGCTGTCTGAGACCCGGGGAGCTTAGAGAGCCCATCATCCCTCACGAGCCAGCTACAGCGACACAGGGCGAGAGCAGGGCAGACAGTGAGGTCAAAGCTCTAAGACGGCCTGCCTCCAGTGGCCCCATCACAAACACCAGTGAGGGGAGCCCTTGCATGGGGAACACTCTTAGACCAGGGTCTGCACAAAGGAGACCCCCAGGAACACATTTGCACACGTCTACCTGCCTGGGACTTCCAAAATCCACCGAGCACACTGGCCGAGGGGAAAGCCAGTCTTGATAGAACCCACGTCAGCGCAGCTCTTCAAGAACTTCCAGCAAAATTCTCGCAAATGTGCGCTCACAGTCAAAACCACAAAAACCTATGCGGCAAGAACCCCCAGGAGTGCCTGGCAGAATCTCGCTTCTTCCCGAACAACCCCAGAACTGCAGGGATGGAGTTCCGTGTCACCGCACAATATCCCGGACGGCAGGGAAAACAGGAGCAGGTGGATAGCCGCGCGTTCTTGGCAAATGGACATGGGTCACGGACGGAGCCACACTGGGCTGGGGGGCCCAGGACATGAGGGCACAGAAGGGAAAGGGACGGCACTCCAGGCTTATCCCAGGCTCCTGGGATGCAACCCCTGCCCCAGATGACCAGGGTCTCTGCCCCTTGAGATACAAGACCAACATGGTTGAAGTGGACTCTGGGACCGCCACGGAGCAGCACTGCCCCCCAAACCCAGCAGAAGACCAGAACACCCAGAGACAGCTATGACCAACCTGAGAGAAAAGGGGGAATATCCTGGCAGCCAGGCCACAAGGCTGGCACCCCCAGGGGAGGCCACCTTCCATGGACTGGACAGCTTTGAACACAAAGAGGGGCGAGCAGGTGCACAGCAGACGACCCGGTGGTGGGGGCAGCCGGAGACAAGCCTGCCCAATGGCGCCCGGGCTCATGGGCCATCTCCAAGGCTCCAGACCTCACGGCAGAGCATCTGACCAGCACGGATAACCTCAGGGACAGCTGCTTGGGGCCCACGCACATGTTTACCCACAAAAACATGGAAGTTCAAGTTGGGAAAAAAAAAAAAAAGGCAAGACGATAGAAAGATTTATCCAGGAACACACAAGCAGCCTGGCTTTGAACAGCATTTACACTTTGGAGAGCACAAGGGGCCAGGCGGCCCTGGGTGGGGAGGTCCCCACAGGGGCAGGAGGCCCCCCTACCTTGTCATCGTCCTCGCAGGTCATGACGTTGGAGAAGGGGATCTCCGCCTTGAACATCTTCCGACAGTGCATAAGCTGCACCAGCAGGTAACACACGGTCTTGAACTTCATCCTCTTGGCAGGCTTGATGTCGGACAGGATCAGCCCTGGAAATATCTGTGCCGGCAGCCGGCACGCAGACACTGGTCAGCAGACCCGCGCTGCGCCCTTGCCCCCGGGCTGGGAGCAGGAACCTGACGGGGACAGGGAGGTCACGGGGACTGTGTGCTCAAGGACAAACAGAGGTGGACAGAACCAGCAAGCCAGGCCCACAGCACATGGCTCTCACCTACACCCAGGGCCTCTGAAAACCAGAGTGAGGCCTCAGTCCTCCAGTGGAGCTGTGGGAAGGTTTGGGGCCAGGCCACGGGGGGACCCTGGAGCCTGGACGTCACTGGCTGGGCCAGCAGCTGGCTGTGGACCGCCACTCACTCACCTCCAGGTTTCCTGCCCCTCAGACCCACCTTCCACACCCACATGGGTGACTCCTGCTATCCTGGGGTCCAGCACCAACGCCTCACCCGGCCCTCCTCCACACCACCAATACCTGCCATACCCTCCTTCCCCTTCTTCCGGAGTGAGCTTACTGAGCCCAGCCTGTCCTGGCCCGGAGCCCCCCCACAGCCACGGTCCCTAGGGCACAAGGGATAGCACAGCCCTGATCCATGGACACAGGACAGCAAAGCTTGAAGCTCTTCCTCCTATCCCACCTGCTTATGTCCTGAAGGAGTACTGGGGCCATCTGTGCCCTGAGACCCTCACCTATACCCTGTGCCCCCCAGTTGATCTCTGAGCCCCTCCCCTGTGCCCTCCATCACTACCCTGAACTCTGGAGGGACTAGCCCTCCCGAGCACGTCCAGGTCAGTTCCCTTACACAGAGCGACCTCGGGTGCCCCACACGACGGTCACAGGCCCTCTGTGTGCCCAGCACCCCGTGTGTGCCCGTGCACCCCCATCCCTGTTCTGTTTTGCAGGAGTAGGGTAAAGGCCCAGGGAGATGAGGGGAGGCAGAGGATGCAGGATGGTTGAGTGCCTGAGCGGACCCCGGGCCCCGACTGGGGGTCCACGAGCTCGCCCAGCCAAAGGCCTGGCCCAGGCCCAGGCGAGTCGGTCCCGGAGCCCACCTTCCGCCGGTGTGACGGCACGATGAAGAAGGTCTCGATGTTGTGAGCCTTTAGGAAACTGTTCCTCTCGTGCCCGTGCCCCGGCTCCACCTCATAGTCCCCGTTCAAGCAAGCCAGGGTCGTCTTCGTGATGTGGACCTTCCTGCAAGACAGCAGCACAGCCGTGCCTGGGGCCTGCGGCGGTGGCGGACACGAGGACCAGGAGGGGCCCTCCCCAGGTCACTGGGCAGCATGGGTCACCTGGGAAGAAGAGGGGGAGGGAGCCCAGCAAGGGGGGGAGTTGCGGGGGGGTGCTCGGAGCCTGTACCGAGTGCAGTGGGCCCAGCGTCAGCAAGAGCAGGAGGCAGAAGGGAGGCAATGGGGGGAGGGGAAAGGATACCACGCTGCCCCTCCCCCATACGAGGTGGGACAGCCCTCATGCTCACCCCAGTGTGTTTCCGGGTGACGGAAGGAGAAACCCTCAGCCCGCATCTCCTGAGCACAGCCACAAGCCCAGGAGCCACAGTGGCCCCCAGGACCCCACAGCTCTGGCTCCTCCCAGACACCTGAGCACGGGGCCTCGGGGCCCAAAGCCACCGCCCACAGAGAGCAAAGCACCTGCGAGCCCAGAGTCCCCACACCACTGTGTCCCCTCCATTTCCTGCAGGAAAACCCGGGCACCAGAGCACAAGAGCCCCTGCCGCCTTGTGGCTCTGGGACAGCCTCCGAGCTCTGGGCTCTGGGACACAGTCACTGCCAGCCTGGCCCTGAACTGCAAAGGGACACCCAGCACCGAGGCTGTCTGCAAGGAGGTGCACGGGCATCTGCCCCTGCACTCAGCGTCCTCCTCCCACAATAGGCATGGGGGGGCGCACCCTGCCACGGAGTCACAGAACTGTCAGCGGCCAGCGTTCCAGGCTCGGGGACGGAGCACGTGTCTCGGGTGTAAGCACACGGTGGGAGCAGACACCACCGGGGGTTCCAGCCGAGGCACAGCCTGGCCAGCCCGGACAGTCAGCCCCGGAAGCACCCTCCCTGGACAGACGGGGAGGAGATGCCCGGCGTCCACTGCCTCTCAGTCCTGTGGGACTGGAGGCCCAGTTACGTGTGTGACAGTCCCAGCTGGCAGGGGGAAGGGGACGCAGGTCTGGAGCTGGGGTGGGGGGGTGATGGTGATGCCCGCCGTGGCTCCCCTGGGACCTCTGGAGCAGGCAGAGTTTGCTCAGGACCCAGGCCCACCTCTTTGCGGCAGCCTGGCCCGTGCACCCAGCACACAAGTTTGGGGAAATCATGGCAGTACGCGGCCACAAGGCGGAGTGTGTGAGATCTTCCATTGCACCCCAGCCTGGCCTTGGTCCCTCCAGGCAGACTGCTCAGCGACTCGAGCCTCAAGGAGGAGCCCAGAAACCTAGCTGCAGAGGTCCCAGCATGAAACTGGGATTGGGGAGTCACTTGGTGAATTCCATCCTTCCATCCGTCTGTCCATCCATCCACCCACCGGAGTCTGGCCACATTCTCTGGACGCCCAGTGGCAGACGGTGGGTGTTTGCAGAATGGATGGGTGGAGGATGACAGACGGCGTGTGGGAGGGACAGGTCTGTGGGTGGCTGTAAGTGTCCAGGGGTCAGGTGCCCAGAGACGGCCAGGCCAGAGGACAGTGGCACGACCTCTGAGCCCACCTTGAAAGGCGTCAGTGTCAGGACAGATGCTGCCTGTTTCAGCCGCGTCCCCCACGGGCCATCCAGGAGGGAGGAGGAAGGAAGCATCCCAGGGACACCCGGCCTCTGGGGCAGGCAGTGGGGGACGGAAGGGACAGAGCCAGGAGCATCCCCGCAGGCGCACACATAACAGACGCACCACGCAGGCCGCCATGGGGGCGAGCGCCACTGATACTCGGTGCTGAGTATCCCAGAGCCCTCCTGCGGCCCCATTCCACTCCCGGCCACCCGGGAGCACCTGGCCTTGGCTCTGGGGACCGTCTGAAGGAGGACGAGGACAGAGGAGCATGGCACGGACCGTGTGGAAACGCACCCAGCCTTCCCGGGGGGAGCACAGGGCAGAGAGAAGCGACAGCACGAGGTGGTCCGATCACTGGGCCTCCTCTCCGTCCGCCACCGGCTTCCCGTGGGGCCTAGGGATCCCAGGGGCCCCGTGCAGGCCCCTCTGGCCCAGAGTGCACCACCTCGTCCCAACTCACCCGGGCAGGCCGGCGGCCTCCATGACATTGGCCAGCGTCACGTCATTGGACCACACGTCATACTGCCACTTGCGCAGGCCGAGGACCCCGCAGAGGACCCGGCCGGTGTGCAGCCCCACACGCATGTTCAGATCCACCTCCGTGGCCTCGGCCACCGACCTGCAACAGACACGTCGTGGGGGTGGGGCTGGGCCCTCGTCTACACCCATGAGCTCGCCCATGCAGGGGAGCCTGGAGAGGCGGGAGCACGGGACCACAATTCCCGAGCATGGCCCCAGGTGGGCAGGGCCCCAGCCCCCGGGGAACTCACAGTGTGTCCAGGCCAACCCTTGTCCCTCCACACCCAGAGCAGCCCCCATGGGACATGAACTGGGACCTCCAATCTGCTCTGTAGCCCCCTGACCCGGTCAGGAGCTCGTGCCTGCTCACTGGCTAGAGGCCGCTGTGACGACCGCCAGCAGCAAGCTGGGAACGGCCAGGGTCTGACCCCAAGCTCCAGACCTGACCCTCGAGTAGACTTTATGGGATGAGAAGTATGTGGATGTCAAAATCAGGCAGCAGGCCCAGGTGGGGAGGTCACCCCCCAGCTGGGGAATACAGGACAGCGTGAGTCCCTGCAGCCTCCGGGGATACTGCCTGCTGCAGGCAGCTCTGTGCAAGCGGTCATGTGGGGTGACCAAGGGGTACCAGGCACGCCTTCCCCAGCTCTAGGACTCGCCACCACGGTCAGAGGCACACAATGCACAAGTCAGAACAAAGGGGACATGCGGCAGCCGTGCCAAGGCCCTCCGATGCTGTCTTCCTGTGTTTTCCACTCTCCCCCAGTGGGCAGAAGTTATGTTATTACAGAAGACACTACAGCATGCTGTTGAGGAAGCAGCGGGCTCTTGGTGGGCTCCAAGGGACAGGAGTGCAACGAGGCCTCGTGGGAGGGAGCGCTGAGCCATGGGACGGCAGCCTGTCCACATGGGGCCCCATGGCAGGTATGTCCAACGGGCCTCCCCCGTCCATGGCAAAGCCCAACCAGAAAGGGCCAGGAGGCTGAGCCGCAGCCTGGGACACAGGAGTCCCATGGAGAGGAGGTCTGTCACGAGGGGAAGAGACCAGGAAACATGATACACACAGGGACGGCCCGGCGGACAAGCTGCCCTCTGTCCCGTCCCAGCATAAGATGCCCTGTGGCCCTGCCACGTGCAGAAGCCCAACCTCACCCCACCTAGGAAAGCAGGAAGCCCGGGAACTCAATGACCAATCTCCCTCCTATTTTAAGACCTGGCACTGATGTGCGTTCGCCTGACTTATTCCTAATACGATGTGGCCCAGCAGAGATGCGGCCTCCAGGAAGCCCTCCCAGATCCTCACCTCCATCCCTAAGGCCCCATCACTGGTGAGGGTTCAACAGGGTCCATCAGAGACTGCTCCCGGCCACACCCTGGCCACCAGGCAGGCTGGCGGCCCAAATGACCAGAGACTCGGGGGTCTCTTAAAACATCTTAATTAGAAATATATACACAATGGAATACTATGCAGCCATCAAAAGAAACGAAATCTTGCCATTTGCGACAACATGGATGGAACTAGAGCATATCATGCTTAGCGAAATAAGTCAAGCGGAGAAAGACAACTATCATATGATCTCTCTGATATGAGGGAGTGGTGATGCAACATGGGGGCTTAAGTGGGTAGGAGAAGAATCCATGAAACAAGATGGGATAGGGAGGGAGACAAACCATAAGTGACTCTTAATCTCACGAAACAAACTGTGGGTTGCTGGGGGGAGGGGGGTTGGGAGAAGGGGGGTAGGGTTATGGACATTGGGGAGGGTATGTGCTTTTGGGTAAATTGGAAGGGGAGATGAACCATGAGAGACTGTAGACTCTGAAAAACAATCTGAGGGGATTGAAGTGGCAGGGGGGTGGGAGGTTGGGGTACCAGGTGGTGGGTATTATAGAGGGCACGGCTTGCATGGAGCACTGGGTGTGGTGAAAAAATAATGAATACTGTTTTTCTGAAAATAAATAAATTGGAAAAAAAAATCTTAATTAGAAACTCTAAAAGAAGACAAGAGGCTTCAATGGTGAAATAAAGACCATGGGGTCTTCTGTCTGGAACACACAGACAGGACATGGACACAGGGCCTGGCAAGGAGGCCATCCAGAGGCTTTGGCTCTCAGACCCTCAAATGGGCCAAGGCGGCCACTCCGCGTGGGGAGCACACATGAGCAGGGAGGCCCCTGATTTCTAGGGACGTCCCATCGGCCCAGCCAACCCCTGCCCTCTCCCGGTCTCTGTTCCCCTGTGTACGATCCAGGACAGGCTGAATGAGCACTGACAGGCTCCGACGGCCGCCCAGCTACCCTGGCACCTCCAGGACCAAGGCCACAGCCCACGAGCCGCTAACCCGCTCCGGCAGACCCAGGTGCAGAAACACCGGGAGACTGTCCGCGAGGAGCCTGGACCACAGCGACCGGGGTGCTTCCCGTCGGGTCCAGGGTCCCCGGTGGGCGTCGTCCGGAAGTCCGCGAGTCGGGGGTTTACAGCAACACTTACTCAGGGGTCTGACGGTGGACGTGTCCTCGACACCTACCAAACCTTGTGCATCTTAAATGCATTTTCTCTTAATTTTAACTTTTCTTAGTCATGGATCAACCTCTAGTGAGAGGTGCAGAAACAAACACAACAGGGTTAAAATTTTGGAATTTTTTTTTTTTTTTAAATTTGCGAAGGAAAGGAACACAGGGAAACGTGAACAAAAAAATAGGAAATGGTGTTTCTGCTCATTTCACAGCATTTCCACTACGGCAGCCAGGAAGGGACGAAGGGCACGGGGACCCAATCCTGCCATCCGCACACCCTCACCTCTTTCAGAAGGCTCTGCCTCACGTCTGGATCCTGGTGCCAGAAGACGCACAGTTACCTGGACACTCACGTCGCAGTAAACCGTGTGTCAGGGACGGTCTCATCGAGACACATGTGCCGCGAACAGAGGAGATGGGAGAGGGGCCTCCAGAGCCACGGAGACGGCCTCCCACCCTGGGCCACCCCTGCTCTAGCCAGCTGCGTCGGGGTCTGCCAGTGGCCACGGCAGCCGCGCCAGCTCAAGGGTGGGTCCTGGAGAACAGAGCCCACACCGTCTATGCCCCCTGATCCAGAGCCACAAACCAAGACACCCGGCCTCTCGCCCTGCACGCCAGCCTGATGTGCAAGTCTGACACTTTGCAGCTGGAGGGGCCCGTGCAGAGGAGCTGCCCACACGCTTCCCGGGGAGTGTGGGCATCGGAGCAACAGAGGCTGGGTGCCCTTGGGAGAGCCCCAGCCCCGCAAGCTGCCCCCACTGCCTGGCTGGGAGCCCTGGGCCTTCACTTCCACACCAGTTCCTGGTGTGGTCCTCAACACAGAAACTGAAACCCTCCCAACACCCGCCGGACCAGGAACACAGGCTGGACCCCTCTCCAGCCTCGGGAGTCGTCAGCACCCAGTCAGGGGGCGGGGCCTGAACGCACCCGCCCTCCAGGAGATCCGTCCCCTCCCTGGTATCATCCTTGGCACCGCCCCGTCCAGTGGCAGGAGACGCCCGCCCCTCGCAAGCCCGTCCTGAGTGCACACATGGGAGAACTGTCATGTTTGCACAGTGAGCAACCCTACTGGATGTGCGGCTGGTGAGCGTCACCCCGGGGCGGAACGAGCAGCGTCCCCCGAACCTGAGCTCCCCGGAATCGCCCCGAGGTCTGCATGAACTGGCCCCAACCACCCCCCTGCTCTGGAGCTCCCGTCCACCCAGAGGACCCCTCAGCTGCAGCAGACCGCTGGCGTCCCTGGGCTGTCTTCCTCCCCCAACCCCAGCACTGGGTGTCTGTCTCTCCACCACAGATCTGCCGCCACCGGCACGGGGACCCCCTCCTGGACGCTCGTGGATGCCCCCACCCTGCCCTGCAGGGCCCCTCTGTGAGGTCAGCCCCACCACGCCTCCTGGTTTGCATTTCTCTCTCTGTTCTTCTGTGTTTCCCATACAACCGTGTGGCCACCACTTCCAGGTTCCGAGTGTGGACCCTGACACCGGTCCCAGTTAACCTCATGCCCCCGGACCACACCCACTGCTCCACACTGCTCAGAGAGGTGGCCCGTCCACCAGCTCAGCCCCCCAGCCCCATGCCTTTCCTGGACAACAGAGGGTCCCTCACTCTTCATCCCGCTCCGACAGGAAGGGGCTGGCTTGAAAGGTCCGGCCGGCCCGCGGTGCTCCCAGGAGACGCCCCTGCTCCCTTGGAGCACCCTCGGCAGAGAGCCCCCGCACACCCCTGCGCGCGAAGACGAGCACGAGCAGCCCCATTCAGTGGGACTCGGCTGGACTGGAGCCGGACCTCCCCGCTGACACCCTGGGTGTCCTGTCCGGCTAAGTGGTGAAGCTGGTACCTTCCTGCACCCCTGATGCATCCCGGACCACGCCCCAGATGGCCACAGACGAGGACACATACCAGCAAACCACAGACGAACGGTCTCAGGGCACCCAGCTCGGGCGGGAGCTCCCCCACCCCGCCTCACCATGCAGCCTGGCTCTCTGCGGCTGGGGGACTGCCGGCCCCTCGGGACAGACCAGCCAGCACAGCGCAGGCCCGCGGGGCCCGTGGAGGCGCGAGGGGGACGAGTCCTCGCACGCACTCACGTGATGGTGTCAATCATGTCCAGCCCCATCTCCACGCAGCAGTGGGCGTGGTCGGTCTTGGGCTGGGTGAGGCCCGACACACAGTAGTAGCAGTCCCCGAGGATCTTGATGCGGCGGCAGTGGTTCTCCTGGGGCCGAGAGGACAGAGCTCATATTAGTGATGCACCTGGGGCCTGGAAACGCCGGCGCACAGGCCTGTTCCCACACAGGGGTCCACCCCACCTGTCCCTCACCCACCTGGCCAAACCTGCACCCCATTCAAGGTTGGGAAGCTGCCCCAAGTCAGAGCCAGCAGCTTTCCCGGGGATGTTCTCTGCCCCCGGTGCCCAGCACAGCGCCCCTCCTGGCCTCCGCTCCGACGGCCTCATGACGGACCCTGTGCGTCGCATCAGACCCCTCACACACACACACACCAGCCACCGTCGGGCAGGTGCACGCCCCCGAGTGTCCCTGAGGTGGAGGTCCAAGGGGCATGTGGGCAGCTGTCACCAAAAAATCACCTGCCAGGGCCCCGAGCCCCAAGGGGACCGTCAGGGTCTGCACCTTGACCTCGCCACCCACAGGGACACCCAGAACGTCCCCCACGGCATTTATCCAACACTAAGAGCGTCGCGCCCACCTCAGTCCCAGGGGGAGGGGCTTTCCGGCGCCTGCCGTGGGCCAGCCCATCGGTCTCGGCTGTGATACAGCTGTGACTGCAGTTTCACATCTCGGACGCCCCCAGAAAGCTCGCATTCACATCCCTAAAATAATGGACGGTCTCACAAAACTCCTTCCCATGAGCGGGTCCTGTCCGTGGATGTCCACCACAATATACAGTGGAGACACTCTATGAAATGCACTAACGTGCAGAAAAGTGACAGCAAATCCACTGCCGTCCACACATCAAATTTCATGAAAACACAGGACATTTCCAAGAACAAACAGGCATTGAGAAGCATGGCTTCTCTCCACGTTGCAGGGGTCCCGTGGCCTTGGACCCATGGGCCTCTGCGAGGGGCTAGTCTCGCCAGCGCGTCCCAGGTGAGGAGAACCTCACAGGTCCCGAGATGTCCTGCATGCCCAAAGCCCCACACCTCCTGCTCTGAGAGCATGTCCCGGCGTCCCTCAGGAAGGCCATGCCGGGGGGCGACCTGTCCCATTGGCGATGTCGGGGAGCCCAGAGGCAGATGGCCAGCGGCAGACATCCCCACTGCAGAGCCGAGGCCTGGACCCTGGGAGTCAGCCCCCCCCCAGGCTTCTCTGGCCACGCTTCCCAAGCCTCCAGGCCAGCGGGCAACACTGGAGCTGGACACGGGAACCCACTGTCCCCATCATCCCTGTCCCCAGCCGTCAAAGCAGGCCAGCAACCGGGAGCTCCTCTCCCCCACTCCCTGGCCCCCCGCCCAGGGCCCAGGCAGGACACCAGGAGCCGCTGCTCATCCCGTTCCTGGCTGTCGGGACGTCCTCCTAGGGATCAGTCTGGGGTTCCAGGCGCCCCCCCACCGAAGAGCCCACGGAGGGGTCGGCACTATTCTTGCTGATGATTTCGGGAGGGGCACCCATCGCCGAAGCTGGTACCTCAAGAGTGACATGTGCCCATCAGCCCCTGCATGGGGCGTCCCTGTGCCCCCCGCGGCCTCCTGCCCTTCTCTGCATGTCCTGTGTCGGGATGGGCAGGTGTGTGTGAGCTGCGTGAAGGTGGGGAGGTGCCCGCGGGGAGCCCCGAGCGTGAACGTTACTGCTCTGCATGGCTGATCCCCACGTGAGGGCCAGGGGCAAAGCCACTTAGCAGGGGGCGTCCGGGGCCACGGCCTCCTGATTGCAGCCTGTCAGCAGCAGACGTGACCTTGGAGACCGTCCCCCAGCACAAAGCCTCGGCTCCTCCTCGCCGGCCGCTGCAGGGCTGGGACAGGACGCGGCCCCCAGCAGATGGGGGCAGTAAGTGGCTAACGTTTCGTCTTGTCCTTCTCTTGTCCGACGTCCTGGCTGTCGCTGGCCAGCTTGAGAGACCAAAGAGGTGTTTTCATTGACCTTGCTGTGTTTTGATTTAAAATCTTCCCCATGGTTCCTGGAGCTGAGCCCAAACCTTTACGACGACAGCACAGCTGTTCCCAAGACCTCTGTCCTCCAATCCAGACAGTCCCTCCACCCAGGCTGGGGGACGGAGTGGCCAACGGAACCCAGACGGCTACAGGGGGATCCAGGTGGGAAGGCCTCATGCTGAGCCCTCCGGGTGGGGACTGTAGGATCACGGACGAGCTCTGACCGGCGGGGCCTGCCATGCAGGCAGCTCGGGGGCCTCGGAGGGCAGGGACCCTATGACGTAAGCAGTGGCGATCGCTGGGAGGGGCACACGTCACCATTTGCTTCCACTTCCGTTCCACTTACGGCATCTACTCTGTTCATCTGCGCGGGCCCCTGGGTCAGATGGGGGCCTGCTGTCCCAGATCCTCCGCCCGCCAGGAGGGACTGTCCAGGAGCAGATGTCTGCCCTGCTGTGGAGCCGTCTCATAGCCCCACATGGGCCCATCATGGGCACCTCCCGGCTGCAGACGGTCACTCGTGAGTACCTGCTCCTGGTGCCTGGAGCGGAGAGAGCCCGAAGGACAGCCCCGCGTGCAGCATGATGTCTGACCAGGCGGGCAGGGTGGTCCTCCCTCGCACCCGTGGTCTCGGGTCTGCACTGAGGAACCGAGCCATGCAAATAGTTCACACACTTTTAAAAATGACATTGAGGGGTGCCTGGGTGGCTCAGTGGGTTAGGCCTCTGCCTTCAGCTCAGGTCATGATCTCAGGGTTGTGGGATCGAGCCCCGCATCAGGCCCTCTGCTCAGCAGGGAGCCTGCTTCCTCCTCTCTGTGTCTGCCTCTCTGCCTACTTGTGATTTCTGTCTGTCAAATAAATAATCTTTAAAAAATAAAAAAAAATTTTAAAAATTAAAAATAAAAGTGACATTGAGGAGCCCCTGGGTGGCTCAATCATTTGAGCGTCTGACTCCTGATTTCAGCTCCAGTCGTGATCTCAGGGCCGTGAGTTCAAGCCCCACATTAGGCTCTGTGCTTCCTGGGGGGGGTCTGCTGGGAGCTCTCTCTCCCTCTGCATCTCTCTCAAATACGTAAATAAATCTCCTTGTAAAAAAATTAAGTTGCAAACAGCAATGCCCAGAAACCAAAATGAAACAAGGGGACCGTGTCCAAATGTGGCCACGCAGGTTATTATTCCAGGGAATGCAACAGCATGGCCAGTGGGATGTCGGCCAAGGACAAAACAAAGAAACAGCTGGCGGAGGCCTAAACCACACGTGGCGGCCCTGTTGTGGGTGTTGGCACTGACAACCTTCTTCTGACCCGATGGTATACAAACCCACGAAATAAGCCAACGACCTCACCGTTGCAGGCTTCTAGCCTCGAGGAAGTGGAGATAGGGAATCAAAAATCGAAGGAGTGAAGGGGCGCCTGGGTGGCTCAGTGGGTCAAGCCTCTGCCTTCGGCTCGGGTCATGGTCTCAGGGTCCTGGGATTGAGCCCCGCATCGGGCTCCCTGCTCAGCAGGGAGTCTGCTTCCTCCTCTCTCTCTCTGCCTGCCTCTCTGCCTACTTGTGATCTCTCTCTGTCAAATAAATAAATAAAATATTTTTAAAAAAATCTTAGGAGTGAAGTTATTTGGTGAGTTGGAAACACCCACACAAACTCAGAATTTGGTGTTATTTTTCAAAAAAATATGCCCATCCCTGTGCCCTGAGAGGCCGAGTACCAGCAGGCCACCTACCCGCTCTGGGAGGAAGCCAGGCTCCCGGAGATGCCGCGTCTGTGTGGCGCTGTCCCTGGACATGGGGGGGGGGAACAGTCCTGTCCAAGGGAGACCGGAGGCGCCAGGATGGGCGCCTACGGGTGGGAGGCGTGAGCGTGCGCAGTGGGAATGGACGGAAGTTGTCCACGCACACCCAGTCCACAGACCCCAGTAACACCCGGAATGGAGCACCAGGAGGAAGAACCTCCCCGCTCAACCCTGGCAGGTTCTAGGGCACGGATCCCTCATCTGGAAAACGGACCCCTGCTGCAAGCCAAGCACGTACAGTTTTGGAGGATCACCCATCAGCGGACGTGAAAACATTCTTCTATTTAGAGAATCACGAGCTAACAAGAGCAGGAAAAATGACAGGAAACACGCACCCCAGTGAATAGCCAGGCAGCCCGCCTTCGGGGCACCTGCCCCAACACCTAGGTGTGACATGACAGGAAGCAGGTGGTAGGGGGGTCACACATGTGGGAGCCACGGGAGCCACGACACATGCTGCACCTGGCCGGGAGCTGGCGATGGACACGCCAGGGGAGGAATGGGGAGACCGCTGGAGGTTCTGGGAGGCTCCTCAACACACAGGAAAAACCCGGGGACCCGAGCCCCAACGCCGGTGGCCTGCGGGCTCAGGGGAGGTGACAGGAGGGGTTCCCAAGGGTCCGATGTGCGTGTTCCCATTTTCTGTGTCCTGACGGGCATCGGGGGAACTTGCTGACTTAGGTCCTGCTTGTTCCTACTCCACCAACCCCAGGGGTCCGGAGCCCACAGCCCCACGTCCTCTCTGCACCCCCCCCACCCAGCCACAAACCCACTCTGTCCCCCAGGCCGGGTTGCCAGGACAGGGGACACCCGGAGCCCAGGGTCCACGTCCCCTCATCGGCCTCACCTCTTCCTCCGTGGAATCCCGGCCTTCGGGATTCCCGTGGAATCCCGCTCTTCCTCCAAGCGATCCCGGCCCCTCAGCCTCCCGCACACCCTGCCGTGCCCGTCCTCCGGGACTGAGGAGCTGTGACACACGGCACCAGCTCTGTGCCGGCGGTCAATGCTCTCCACAAATTACACCCAGACAAGTACCCGGCCTGGAACAAGGTTGCTGAGGGAAGGACGCCTGACGTGACAAGCAGGTGACGGGGCCCAGAGGGAATCAGTCCACTGGGCGGGTGACAAGGCATTGTGTGGCCAGTCGTGCTCAAGAGAAGGGCGAGGGCCAAGGCTATGGGCACAAGGTGAGGTGACATCTAGGACTCGGAGGAAAGGCGTGTCCAAGCAAGACAGGACAGACGTCAGCCAGTGTCGACAGGAGGGAACAGGTGTCCGGCAGAGGCTGCCACGCCCCCTGCCCATAGGGGAGGCCCTGAGGGCAGGGCCGGGTCTGACCTGTGCAGGCTTCTCCCGTCATCTAGGCTAGACTGTTCACAGTAGGCGCACCGTAGAGAGCCCTGCCTCCTCCGTGTCACACAGGGGACTGACCACGTTCCTCCCTTGCATGGCAGGCAAGGCCACCATGCCTCTCCCTGCACCTTCCCTGACCATGTGCCCAGGAGCATCACATGAGCCGGGCTCCCCACACTTTCCTAGGAGGAGCCATGCCACAGCTCTGAGCCGCCATGGACGCGGAGTGGACGTCCCCTCCCTGAGGGACCCCTGAGGCACAGCCCCATGCTACATCTCTGCCCCAAGAAGCAGGCAGAGCAGGAAGGACCCGATGAGTGACCCTGGAGAGAGGGTCCCCAAGCCCCCTGCCAACACCCATGGTCCAGGCAGTAATGGTCACACTCCAGGGGCCACGGAACCTTCTCCCAGAAAGGACATGCCAACGTGGTTCAAGCTGTCTGCTTGGGACTCCACCTTCAGGGGCACGCAAAGGACACGTTCCCTTGGTGGTCCCTGGGCCACCACAACCCCATGCAGCCCATGGGCGTGCTGCCAGCCCTCCAGCGGCAAAGGCAGCGTCTGCCCAAGGAAACAGCGCCGGGAGCAGGACAACCCAATTCCTGGTGCCACTCCCACCTCCCAGGGACCTCGCAGGAGCACCGGAGCGGCCGCCGGCAGGCAGGGTGAGGGCGAGTTTCTGCGGGCGGCCTCCCAGAAACGACAAGTTCCTCGGAAATCCAGACACTACTGGTTTTCTGGGAAATGATGTTGATTTCCTGCTCATTAAGAAATAAGGAAAGGCTCATCCCAAGCGATGCAGGAAGCTCCGAAAAGTAAAACTCGGGGTGCACGACTCTGCGGGAACCACAGTCCTTCTGGGACCGTCCCTCCAGCCTCCCCCGACGGCACGCACCCATGTGTGCACCCACGTTCTGGAAGCAGGGGTCGCGTCCCTCGGGCCATCCTGCACACACGCCGACCACTTCACATACGCCCTGGGGTCAGCCTGAGCGAAGCGTGGACAGGCACGCCGCGTCCTCCTCCTAGCTGGTCCCGGTCCTGACCACGCTCGGCCCCACTCCAGCCTCCCTCCTGCGCTGGACGTTCCAGCCAGAGCCCCTCGCTCCCCCGTCGGTCTGCCGCATGCAAGCCCGATGGCGCGTGCACAGCACGTCTGCGGAAAGAGCACCACCCAGTCGTGACCCCCAGCCCGCAGGTGGGCACGCTCCAGGCAGGCGGCACCGACAACTCGGAGCGGCTCCCGGGACGAGGACGGCGGGGCAGGGAGGGACGGCGGGCCACCGGGCCATCCCGCCTCTCACGTTTCTTGGGCCAGAAAGCGAAGGCACGAGATGCAAGGGTCCCAGTGAGTCCGTGCAGCTGCCCTGTGTGTCCCGGCCTCTGACTCAAGCCCGAGGGAAGCCTGAGGAGGAGGAAGGACGGGGCACAGGAGGGACGGATGTGAACACACTCCCCGGCGAGCTCCGCCCTCAGAACTGGTTTCCACGGGAACACTCGGAGGAACCGAGATAACTAACACCCGCACGGATGTGGGTCACAACAGTCAAGGGCAAGGCGCATCAGGAAAACCCGAGAGCTTCCTCCCAAGATGACGGAACCTGTACCCCGATCGAGGTGGGACCCAAACACCAGGGGGTCCCCAAACACCTTCCTTTCCAGGAAGGAAACCACGCGGAGGCACGTCCAAATCAAATCGCTTAAAGCCACCGGTGAAGGGAAAATCTTGCAAACGGTCAGAGAAAAAAGATATCCTCCGCGTGTTTTGTCCGGAGGACCAGAGCGCCGTCCTTGGCGAGAACGCAGGAAACGCCTGTCAGCCACGCTCTGCACCAGTAACAAGAAATTCCACACGTGAGCACAAAAACGAAGAGTTTTCTCAGAAACAGGGACACTGAGAGGACTCGTGGCCAGCCCGCACGCCCTGTTTTCAGCAGCAGAACCGCGTGGAGACGCGCCCACCCATCCCTCGCGGCCGAGAGCGGCGGAACGAACCCCCACGACCTTGCCCTTGTGCCTCCTCACGTCAAAGGGGAATAAGCAAAAACAGTAACAATGCAGAACGGGGTTTATGACAAAACATACAACGTGCACAACGTCACAAGGGCCGAGCAGGCAGACATGTCCCGTGAGCCTCGCAGACGGAGTCGAGGGCTCTGCTGCGGACCCCCGGGCAGTCCCCGCGGTTACGGCGCCAACACGTCGGCCACCACGGGCACAAGGGCCGCGTCACAGAACACACAGACCTGCAGGAAAAGTAAAAACAACGACAAGGAACAGAGGAGATGAACCACGGTGGGCTGCACAGCCCGGTAAACGCGGACTGTCGGATTCCGGGTAGAAAAGGCAAAACCAGCCCTTTAAAAAGACACAAACCAATGTGGGGGGGGAGGTGGATGTGGAAAAAGATGAAAAAGACACACTGCCTGACAATAATCAAAGAGAAGCTAGACCGGACATAGTAACACAGGACAAAATTAGGTTCCAGGTAAAGAGGAACATTTCTTTTCAAGATCTCATTTATGCAAGAGCGAGCGTGAGTGTTAGCGCACAAGCAGGGGGCACCGGGAAGAACAGACTCCTCTGAGCCCAGAGCCTGATGCGGGGCTCCATTCCAGGGTCCTGAGACCGTGACCTGAGCCAAAGGCAGACGCTTCACCAACTGAGCTCCCCAGGGGTCCCAAGAGGGTCATTTCTTAAAAAAGAACTAATTAGGGGCACCTGGGTGACACAGTCGGTTGAGTGCCCGACATTAGCTTTTGGCTCAGGCCGTGGTCTCAGGGTCCTGGGATCCAGCCCCTCATCCAGCTCCAGGCGCAGCGGGGGTCTGTCATGATTCTGTCTCTCCCTCTGCCCACCCCCCAAAAAAGACAGAGTTAGTCCATCGAGAGGACCTCAGAACCCTAAATGTTTACGAACAGCAGAGCTTGAGAACACAGACAGCAAAGCGGGCAGGACGGAAGGGGACGCCGACAGAGCAGAGCCCTCGCTCAGTACCTGAGAAAACGAGCAGCCGGGACGTGAGTAGAGACGCAGAGTGAGAACACCAGCCGAAGGACACGGGGAGAGTCTACAGACCCCATTGTCCTGGGGGCAGGGGCAGGTGCTCTTGTGAAGACCAGAGTGGGGTGGTGACAGTCCCCTGGGGACAGCGGGGGGCGAGGGGGTCGGCCAGGCGGGTGGTACTGCTCATCACCGAGACACCAAGCAAACACGACCCCACTGCAGCCAGGATGCAGACCTCTGGTCGCTGGGAAGACGGACGGGGACAGTGGGGGTAGGGCACATCCTTCCACCAGCGGCAGGTGCTCCGAAAGCCCGGTGGCCACAGAAGCCTCATCCAGAAGCTTCCTCGGGAGGGCAGGAGGCTGGTGCGGCCCAGGAAAGCTCTGAGCAGCAGCAAGAGAGCCCCGGGTCACCAGGCACCCAGGCACTGAACGAAACACACGTTCAGTCCCGCACACAGGAGGTGCTGAGCTCCCACATGCCAGCGAGCCGCACACACCACACGGCACGTGCTGACCCTGCCCACGCCACATGGGACACGCTCACACTCCTCACTCCCCTGTGTACTTCCCCAAAACCGCAGGTGTCAGGTAGGGAGAAGGCACCGGCGACCTTTCGTGTGGGCAAAGCCCCAGCAGCTCCCAGGGCATGAGCCCAGTGTCCCGACCCCTGAGCACAGGCCGCTGGGACTCTGGGGACAGGCAGCTCCACACCCCGTGGAACGACCTCATGGCCAGAAGCAGCGCCCGCCTGCGGTGCCGAGCTGCCTCCTACCTTCATCCTCGGGAAAGAGGAAGCAGCCTCCCACCAACGGGGTCCCACAGGGCACGGGCACGGGACCTCGCAGGAGTGCCCCAGGAGGAAGGGTTCTAGCGCGACCCATCTGGACATCACAGCTGGACGTCTCTGATTCCTGCCACCCCTCAAGGAAACAGCAGGGAGGAGGCAGGGCCAGCATCCAGGTCCAGCCTGCCATTCGCCCCCTACACCGAGTGTTCTCCCACCTGTGCTCAGTGCCAACACTGCAGCCAGTGTGACGACGTCGTCCACTCTTTCTAGCAAGCCCATTAACGGTGACCTTCCCTCAGAAGAGTCCTGACTCTGAGCAGAGTTTCCCTCCCCTACAACCACCTGCTCAGGACCCCTCTGCATCCACCTCCAGGGAGGCTGGCCGGGCCTGTGGGCGTGGCTCTATGTCCCTGGGTCCCCCCAAGTCCTTATAGGACAGGGAAGTGGTCAAGGTCCAAAGAACACAGACAGGCAGCTGCCTCCACACCAAAGCCCAGGCCAGGCTGGTTAGCGAGGCCTGGGCTTGACCTCTGTGGGGCTGAAGGTGACCCGTCCCAGGAAGGTCTCAGCACACCAGCACTCTCCTGCCACATGCAGGGGGTTCTGTCATCGTCACACATCACCAGCTGACCCCAGACGTGACCTTCAAGGCAGGGCAGCCTGCGCAGGGCCTCATGACCAGCCAGCATCTTCCAGCTCGGACCCACCTAGAGGTACTTGGGGTACATGAGGGTGAGCACTTTCTTTTGTGCAAAGGAATTTCGGGTGGCCAGGCGGGAGCTGTGGTACCCTGGAGCCCACCAGGTACAGCCGGCTGGGCTGCCCCCGCCCCCCTCCCCTGCCACAGCTCCAGGGACCCACGCTTACAGGGGCGGTGCTTACGGGAGCGGTGCTTATGGGGGCTGCGCTTATGGGGGCAGTACTTACCGTAGCCAGTTCGTCAAACTTGCCGAAGAGCTCGTTCAGGAGTTTCACCAGCTCCTGGGCCGTGCACTGCGACGCCAGGCCCGTGAAGCCCACGATGTCCGCGAAGAGGATGCTGCAAGGAAAAGGCACCAGGCTGCCTTCCCGCCAGGCACGCGGGGGCCCAGAGCCGAGCAGAGGGCTGCCCTCACCAGCCCCCAACATGAACCTGCTTACTCCTCAGGGCGGGCTGGAAGGGAAGTGTTTGTGCTCCCGTTAAAGACACGGCTGGGGGAAGCGGGAACGCCCATGCGGCCACAGGGCTCCTGCTGACCCCCCAGGATACGGGCGGGGCACACTCCATGGCCACCAGACCTGCCCCCAGCCCAAGAAGGCCAGCGGCCAGCAACCAGTGAGCACAAGGCACATGCCTGTAGGATGCAAGTGGACCTTCTCGCCATTTTCCCTCCTGCCGGCTGACAAGGCGACAGAGCCCCGATATTGTCGGAGCCCAACTGTGGAGCCCCGGCTGGGGTGTGCGTCAGGACAGGGCCTTACCTTGCGGGATGGAAGCCTGGTGTGTGGGCGTCCAATACCTACAGAGTGGGGTGGTCGAAACAGTAGGGCCCACCCCCTACCCCCCACCGCACAGCCTCCCTCCGCCTCACGCAGCACAGCAGTGCCCTCACTGTGATTCTGCCCGGTACAGAATTCCGCCCTTGAACGTGCCACCCCAGCCCCTGCTTCTAGCCCTCCCTGTGAAAAATCACACATTGGTCTTATGGGCGGTCACTGCCTGTGACACGCCTTCTCTCCAGCTTTGCTCCTAGTGTCTGGCCCTTAGGACTCGATTACAACATGTCTAATGGTGTCCTCGTTGTGTGTGCCCTAACCAAGCTTCTCCAATGTGTAGGTGAGAGCCTTCCATTAAATCTGAGATATTTTGAGCCATATTCTTTTTCAAATATTCTTTCTGCCCCTTTCCGCTCCCCTGGGACTCATTGTGGGTGTGCTGTTGGACTGGCCAGTGTCCCTGGAGTCTCTGAGCCTCTGTTCTCGCTCCATCACCCTTTGTTCATTCCGTTCATCAGGTTCCACGATTGCAACTGTCTGTCTTCAAGTTCGCCAATTCTTTCTTCAACCTGCTCACATCTGCTCAATGTGGAACCCCTCTCTGACCCCGCAGTGACCTTCTCATTTTAAGTATTGTATTTTTCAAAGTCAGAATTTCTGGAAGTCTTTCTCATGTTCTCCTTTATTTGGACACAGTTTGTTCTTTGAATGTATGTAAAACAGGTGATTTAGGGGCCCCTGGGTGGCTCAGTCAATTAAACATCTGCCTTCAGCTCTGGTCATGATCTCAGGGTCCTGGGATGGAGCCCCATGTCTGGCTTTCTGCTCAGCGGGGAGTCAGCTTCTCCCTCTCCTTCCATGCCTCCCCCACTCATGCGCTCGCGCTCTCTCTCTCTCTCTCTCTCTTTTTCTTTCAAATAAAAACTTTTTTTAAAATGGGGAATTAATTCTATCTAGAAGTCCAATGTGTGGGCTTCCTCTAGGACAGCTTCTATGGACTGCTTTTTTCATTCCTGCGTGAGCCATACCTTTGTGTTTTTTGCATATTGCACATGTTCTTATAAAAAACTGAATAGTATAATGTGGCAAGTCTGAAAATGAGAACACCCCCCACCCTCAGGATTGGGGTTGTTCTTGTTGCTATTTATGTTGTTATCTGTTCAGTGACTTTTTGTTGCTGTTATTCAGTGACTTTTCTAACAAATCCTCATGTGAGACCATTAAAATCTCTGGTTGGTTACCTAATGGTCTGTTAATGGCTAGACAGAAATTTCCTCACATGCCTGCAGCCAGTAAGTCTCTCAGTCCTTGATGATGGGCATGTAGCCAAGCAGATTCCAGCTCTGCTGGACTCTACTCTTCCTGGTTGCACACAGCCTCAAGGTCAGCCTCAAGACCTCAAGGGCAGCCCAGAGTCCTCGTGGTCCTTCCTGAGCAGGCACACAGCCCTACCGTTGGGCATGATCTTCTGATTCCCAGAAACATTCACAGAGCCCTGACAGACATCTCGTTCCCCAGTTTTAAGATTTTAGTGCCCTGCTGCTGGCCTCGGCTGCTATCACTGCCTGTGACAGCTATGATGTTAAAACAATTGTCACTGATTGTTTTTAACAAATGTCCCAGGGCAAAAGCTGTTCACACTGAGTGTTGAGTCAGGTCAAATAAAGACAAGCCTTGAGCAAGGTTTTCCAGGGAATTCCCAGACAGTCAAATAAGGACAGTTCTCTGAGAATTTGTCAAAGCCCTAACCCCATTCTGTCTCCTCAGGTGGCTGTCAGTGGGCAGGTTTTCACTGAGATTGCAGCCAGTGGTTTTCAAAGCCATCGCAGAGCTAAAAAGAGTGAACAGGGTAAGTGAGAACTCTAAAAGCTCGCTGTTTTTGCCAAGATTTAGCTGTTTCTCTTAAATACCATTCCTGGATTCCTCAGGCTTTGGCTCATGTCCGGTGCTCTGACAACGCGGACTCTGACAGTCTTTGTCAGTACTGTCAAGGCTTCTACAGAGGAGAGGATTTACAGATGTCCTTACACCACTGTTCCTAAAGGCATCAGCCTATTACTTGTGAGTGGAGTACTGACTTGGGTCTTTAATCCTGATGGGGTGGGGAACCAGTGAGGGACTCTAACAAGGATGGTGAGGAGGACAGTGAGATGTTCACATTTGGGCTGGAGGAAGGCACCTCTCACCCTGTGCGAGCGTGGCCAGGGAAGCTAGGCTGAGGCTCGTGCCGTCAAGGACAGGGACCCAGTCTCGGCTTCCTCTCTTATCTCAGACCTGTCACACGTGCACCTGCTGGGAAACGTGGCACCTCCCACCCCAGGGCATGTGGAAGGAAATGGTGACTTTGCACAAGGGTGTTTGTTGTCATAGGCCAGAAAAGAGGGAGAGAAAGGCACATGGGCACTGAGCACCAGACTCACCCCCCCTACCTGCCGCCCCAGGAGGCCCTTGACATCTTATGCCTTCCCTGCTGTGTGCAGATGCTCTACGCCCCTCCCCAGGCCCTCCCTGGTTGGTTCTGGTGGTCTTGTCTCAGCAGGGGGCTGGGTCACTGTGCCCTGTCCTTACCCACCATGGAGAGAAAGGGAATGAAGGGGAAGTCTAGGTGAATGTCAGTGCCTTTGGAGACTCAGTCCATAGCACTCAACACAACCAGGAGGGTTTTACTCTGTGGTGTCTGCAGGGCCGCGTGGCAGCCACCAGCGCCTGCCTGAGTGACACCTAAGTAAGGTGCCACACTTAGCTAGTGTAAGTGCTCTCCCGGGGAAGGCACGATGGAATGGAGCACAGTTATTTTTAGTTGGGTCTCTAAAGACAAGCACACAAACACCAGAGTGTGTCTGGGGCAAGGCCGTTTCCTCACCTGTAAAATGGGAACAATCCCTACCTCCCGGGGCCACCGGGAGAGACAGAGCGTGGGCAAAAGGAGGCCTACCCCAGGCCCCGGCGCCGAGCAGAACGCTCAGCTGTCACTCCGGTGTGGGCCAAGTCCCAGCCCAAATTCTACCACTCAAACCACTCAGGGCCAGAGTGCCAACCCTCTCCACTCTCGAGCCCACGCAGGAAACAGGAAATGAGGAGTAGGGGGACAGAGCGGCTGTGACACTGTCAGCCAAGTGTTCTCCTAGCCCGCCCTCCGTGGGACCTGCTTCCCGGCCGGCAGGTGCTCACCTGGGCCTCCTGACCCACACCCAGCCCCTCTTCCCCTCAAACGGGAGACCCTCCACCCCTGTCGGCCCATGGCCTCCCACCTCTGCCATCACCCGCACCCCCACGCTTACCCCTCACCTCCTTCCCCCACCCCCACCATCGCCTCCTGTCTCCGTCACCTTCTCTACCTCCCTCAGCAGCCCGCATCCATCACCTCTGCTTCCCTCACTTCCCACCATCCCCTTGCCCTCACCCTCTCCATCAACGCCCACCCCTGCAATCGCCGCCGCCGCCTCCTCCTCCTCCTCCTCCTCCTCCTCCCACACCGCCCTCACTGGAGCTCCCCGAGGTCCACCACCACCAGCCGGCGTCAGCCCTACCTCACATTGTCGTGCCGCTGGATGTAGATCTTGTGGAAAATCCTCTCGGGGGGCTTCAGGAAGTCCTCCTTCATCTCCATGGCAACATTCCGGGGCAGAAGACTCATAAGCAGCCGCTCCTGGACAGGAGAGACAGGCCCATGTGACACAGCGGAGGCTTCCCCGCCAGTCCTCAATCACCCCAAGGTCGGTGCCGGGGAGCTGCCTGCATGAGGGCCCAGACACCCCCCACTGTGCACCAGTGTGCAGTCTGGTCCTGCAGATCCCTGCCTGGCCCCCGAGCCCTGGCGGGTTGTGCCCAGGCCTGGCCTCTCATTCCCCGGGTGACTCGCTCCCAGAGCACTGGGAAGGGGCCCGCATCTCCATCGGAGCACCCAGGCCACCGTGGCAACCCTCCTCCATTGCCCCCCGACCCATGTGCCCCAGCTGCCCCGTGCAGGGCTGACAGGCAGGAAACACAAGATGGCCCGGCCTCAACTGCCACCCCACTGCCCAGCACAGCGCTGAGATGGACCTCAAGATGGGCTGCAAAAACCTATTCCCCAGGACCGACAGGCTCCCATGATCTCACAGAGACAGACAGACAACACTGCATTTCCCCCTGGTCTTGTCTTCTCATTTCTTCATTCTCTATGGGGGTCAGATTTTCTTCCCCTGCAGAGAGTGGAATAAACATCTAGGCTTTTCCAGAGGAGCACGGATGCCCCGGAGACTCCATCGTTCTTCTGAGGACCCAGTTTCCTCATGCAGACTCTGCCTCTCTTCCTCCCAGGGATCCTTGCCTGACCTCAACCCCACCGGCCTTGACCAGCCAGCCGCACCTGCATCAGAGGCCCCTCCCTCGGTCCCTCTCACGCCCCTTCCCACCCTGCTTCAGAAAGCAAAGGGAGAAAAACCAGCATTGCGATCCCCCGTAGAATTAGGGAGGACAGCCAGCTTAGAACAGCAAACATAGGCAGAGACAGGGCCAGAGAAGCCGCTCCCTCCCTCCCTCCCTCCCTCACTTCATCCCTCCAGCCCAGCTCTGCTCTGGCCCCAAGCCCTCATCGGCAGCCAGTTCCGTTCCCAGAGGAACTCCAGCAAAGCCCTCAGGCACCTGGCATCCGCCAGCCCAGAGCACGCAGCCAGTGACCCTGCAGGACCACAGATCCATTCCCTGAGGCCACATCTCTGCCCGGAACAGGCACAATCCCCTGAGACAACCTCAGGAGGACGGTGGGAGCGGCGGCAGCGACAACAGTCACCCAGAGCCCAGCAGTCCTCTGGGAAGTGGCCACGGAGGCCTGGGGCGGGGTGTGCGGGCTCCGGATTCCACAGAGCCCTTGATGGGCCTGCGACAACATACCCCACACACTTGAGAAGTTTCCGCAGGGATCGTGCTTCCACATAAGCTGACAAGGGGGAAAGCCGGGCCCAGCCCCATGAGATGTGGCTGGAGCCGAGCGTGGGTCGGGGAGGCAGGCCCTAGTCTCGGGCCCAGAGCCTGTGCCCGGAACGAGGCCTGGCTGTACCCCAAGGTCCACCCACACGGCTGCCAAAGGGACAGACTCCGATGCAGAGGGACCTCACAGTGGTGCAATGAATGGCCTATGGCCACTCTGGACATCAGGTCAGCTGTGGGGAGAGGCCTCAGGTCCTGGCCGAGCACATGGAGTCCAGACGTGGGCGTGTCCAGGTTGAGTGTGTGAGGACAGCCCTGGGGGCTAAAAAGCCTCTACAGAGGGTATGGGAGTTGGTGGGTGACTGGGGTCTGGCAGGTGGATGCCAAAACCCCCTTAGCCGGGAGGCCTGGGGGTGAAGACTGAGACAGTCTGTGGGTGGCTGGCAGTGCCCAGAGGCGGAGGGAGCTTGGGCAGGGCTCACACGCGCTACCACGAGAGGCCCAGAGCAGCATTAGCAACGTGCACATACTTGGAAGCTTCTGGAAATGCTGTGAGGCACAAGGCGGGGACACAGATAGAGCTGGACCTTACAGAAGGCCGCCCACGAAGGGCCCAAAGAACACACAGCTTCACGCTCTTTCCTGGGAAGAACCCTGTGTCACGGGGCCCCACACCCCAGGCAACCTACGCCACCGAGTCACGTTTAGGGGCTCGGGGGGTGGCACCTACCTCCTGAGGGAGTGCCCTGCGTGGAGGGTCCCTGGGGAAAAGGACGGCAGCCTGGCCTCGCAACCCAGCTCTGCCTTTTTGGGTCAGTCCAGCACTATCTGAAGGCCATCCCATGAGACGGGGAGACAGGCAGGTGTTGTCTGAGAAGGGGTCGCGGTACCGCGGGGCCCCACGCCCCATCGTGCCTGCCAAACCTCCGAGTCCCACTGTCCTGGGTTTGGCACTGAAATCCCTCATCAGCTCCTATAAAAATGGTGTATCAGATCTAACAAGGGAGGCCGCTTCCCCTGCGTCTATCACACACACCCCCCATTCTCCTAACGCTCTGGAACCGCTCTCTCTCCGGGGATCCGGCTGAGGACACAGCTCTGGGACCTGGTCTGTGCACCACCTCAGCTGCCCTGCACAATCTGGAGTTAGGACAGGGAGACAGAGACAGCTACAGACCAAGGGCTGCACCAGGAGGGAAGGAGGGCCTGAAAAGGCAGACTGAGCCAAAGGGAGAGCAACATGCTGGGCAGTGGCGTCAGGGGCTAGGAGAGAGGTGAAGGCAGAGCTGGCTGCTGTCCTCAGATCCCTTCCCACCTCTAGCACAACCGTCTCTCCCCTTCCTCTCATCTGGGGCTTGGTGACCTAAAATAAACACTTCATGGTCCAGGCTCCCCACATAGCTAGAGGTGGCCCATGAGATGGAGTCTGAAAGGTCATGTGAGAGCTACTGGAATGTTCCTTAAAGAGAGCCTGTTCTTCCTTTTCTCCCTCTGTTGCTGGGAATACAGTCACGATGTCTGGCTCTCTACCCACCATCTTGATTCACGAGGATGAGGGACACACACTGACAACGGCAGACCAGTTAACAGATGGAGACTGGGTTGTCAGGGTCACACGGATCAGCTCTGCCACATCAACCATAAAGGGACTCCCGGGAACCTGTATATGAGAGGGAAAGAGCATGCTTGCCTGCATAAGCCTTTGTCATATGAAATTCCTAAGGGCAGGCTGTCCTTCTGGCCAGAGGCTCAGCATCAGCTCCGTGCACAAGATTAGGGATGGTACCTAAACCCAGCACACACAACCGGGAGTAAAGGCACGCCACATTCCCATAGGGAGCAAAGCGCCATCTGGCAAGATCAAGCGCCCATCCCCGATTAAAAACAGCAAAACCTGGGACAGAGTCATTCTCTGACATCATAAAGACATTACCTGCAATCCATACCCAATCTTGAACTAGCCCTAAACCCCAGGCAGCAGTGAGCACTGCGAACACGGCATCAGGGGGCACAACACGGATGCCTTCTAATCGGCACAATAAAATACAAAGCCAGATATCCAAAGGGCAGGTTTATGAAGATGGACCTACAAAGTATCTGTCAATCATACAAAGCACCCCAGCATCCTGTGAACCTGACGACACTGACCCTGGCTATCAAAATGGAGCTTAAAATAAATGTTCGGTTCCTAAAAAAAATTTGATATTTGAGTCACAGCTTGGAGGACTCTGCTTCTGGGAGACGTTGCCTTCCTCCTCCTGCTACGTGTACTCAAGTCCAAGGTGTTACATGTGAAAGTCACAAGAAGACTCTGGAAGGCAGAGGGAAGGAGGCACAGACGTGGGGACGGAGGAGCAGCCCAGAGGTGAGACCATAGGCAATCTGTTCACCTTGTCTCCCAGATTGGGAGCTGGAGACAGGGCAGACCAGAAATACCCAGAAACACCAGCAGGCACCAAGCTGGCGCCTCCCCTAAACCCAGCTCTCCCTGGCCGAAAGGCCAGGAGAGGGACAGCCTCCTGAGAGGAAAACTCTAGATAACTGTCCCACTCCAGACAAACCACTGAAACTCCTGCACATCACCACACTCCTCCACTGGGAGGAGGCAGCACGCACACCAGGGCACCAGCAGCCTGGCCTTTCTGCATAGTAGCACACACAGCCTGCTGCTCAAGTCAGGGGAGAATAAGGGCTCTTCTGCTCTTCCCTCCAGGCAGGACCTAGACCCCCCTCCAGCGTGGCAGTAAGGAGGAACCACCACAAGCCCCAGCAGAGGCCCCACGAGCCCCAGCAGAGCACAGACTCTCCACCGCACCTGCAAGTGGTGTCCCCTTCCCCTGCCAAATGAAGGAGTCACAGAAAACCAGCCCAAAACAGAAGGTCCAGACAGGACCCAGAGTCTCACTCCTTATACCCCAAAAGTCCTGGTTCCTATTGAAAACCCCTCATCATCTCAGAACCAGAATGGTCTCAGCAAATGAATGAAGATAATCAATAGGCAGTGACACCCGGACAAACACAATAATCAGAGTAACTAACAAGACTTTAAAGCTCAGGTCATCATCTCAGGATCCTGGGATCGAGCCCCGCATCGCATCAGGCTCTCTGCTCAGCAGGGAGCCTACCTCCTCCCTCTCTCTCTCTCTCTCTCTCTCTGCCTGCCTCTCTGCCTACTTGTGATCTCTGTCTGTCAAATAAATAAATCTTAAAAAAAAAAAAGAAAAAGAAGACAACAGAGTAGCCTTCATAGCAATGAGAGAGTAACAATGCCTCTCCCTCAGAGGAAAGGTTGTTTGAATTAAAGCAGATTTCTCATCAGAAATCATAGAGGCCATGAGAAAGTAGCATGTTTTTCCAGTGCTGAGAGAAAAGAGCATGTTTCTCCAGTGCTGAGAGAAAAGAATGGTCCACCCAGAGCCCTTCAGGAATGAAAGAAATCAAGACGCGCTCAGACAAGGGAAGCTATGAGGATTTGTCACAGCAGACCTGCCCCAAAAGAATGGCTGAAGGAAGTCCTTCAAACAGAAAGAAAATGAGAACAGGAAGCATCTCTGGGAATCAGGGAGGAAGAAATAACATGGTACGAGCAAAAATATGCATGATTACAATATATTCCTTTCTCCTTTATGTTCTGGTTGAAGGAAGAATTACACCACCGCCTGATGTGGCTCTAAATGTATGCAGAAGAAAAACTTAAGATGGTTTCTCACAGATGAGGCTGAAAAACAGGAAGGTGGAGTTTCTGCACTTTACTCTATCTGGTAAGATGGCAAGAGCAGTAGAATGTGATGTTATGCACATAGTGTAAAGCCTCGAGCCACACTGAGGAAGACACACGCTCAAGGACACGATGATAAATCAAAACTGAATTCTAAAAATAATATTCAAGTAACTCACAGGAAAAGAGGGAAAAGAAACAGAGAAGAAAACAGAAAACAAAACATAAAATGGAACACTTCTGCTCTAACATAATAATCACATGAAAAATAAATGTTCTAAACACACAGAAGACAGACACTGGCAGACCAGATTAAGAAAGCATGACCCAACTCTATAGGGCTGCCAGGAAACTCACATATAAAATAGTCGGGCTCAACGGAAAAGGATGGGAAAAAAATATCACGCAAACATTAATCAGAAGATAAAAGAAGTGTCTGTATTATTATCAGATAAACTAGACTTCAGGGGAAAATCCTGTAAGTCAGATAGGGACATTACACATGATAAAATACAGTCTACCCAAACACAGCAATCCTAAATATGCATGCACCAAACAGCATAGCTGTGAAATACGTGAACCAAAACCTGATAGGACCAAAAGAAGAAAGAGACAAATCTGCAATGTTAGCTGAGGGCTTCTGAGAGAAATAAAGTGATATAAAAGCTGGACAAAGACCACCAATAATACAAAAGCACTCAGGAGGACCATCGTACAACAGTATATAATCAACAGTTATAAAACACCTCACCCAAGAAGTGCAGAACACACATCCTTTTCAAGCACCCCCAGAACACACACCAGAACAAGCCATATCCTGCCTGGATCATGACAAAAATTTTAGCCTATTTAGAAGAAATCAAATAATAGAGTATGGCCTTGGAAACTCATGGACTCCAACTAGAAACCAATAGCAGAAAACAAAAGAAAAAAACCCAAATATTGAGAAATTAAACAAAATAATTCTAAGCAATCCAGGAGCCGAAAGGATATCCCAAAAGAAACTTTTAAAAATACACAGAACTGAATGAAAGTGAAAATACAACACACTAGTATCTGTAGCATGCAGCTCCGAATGGGAAATTTAGGAGACTATAGGCTTGCATTAAAAAAGAGAAAATTATCAAATAAATAATCTAAGTTTCCATCTAAAGAAAACAGGAATAGTAAACACAAGAAGAAATCAGTGAAACTGAAAAGAGGAAAAAAAAATCAATGAAACAAAAATGTGATATTTTAAATATATCAATAAAATATACAAACGTCTAAAAAATAATAAAAAAATAAAAATAAAAAATATATATACAAACCTCTAACAAAACCAGTGAGAGAGAAAGAGAGACAGACGCAACACAAATACACAAAGTCAGGAAAAAATTCTATCACTACAGACCCTACAGACAGCAAAAGGTTAAAGGGAATAGTAGCAACTCTTCACACAAATCTGACAATTTCAAAGAAATGGACAAACTTCTCAAAAAGCATAACCCACTACAACTCATCCAATAAGAAATAAATACTATAGGAGTGGGACAAGACGGCGGGAAAGTAGGAGGAGGCGCCTTTTCAACCTGTACCCTAAAGTGAGCTGGTTACCTACCAAAGAACTCCGATCACCCATGAAATCAGCCTGAGATCAGAATTGTACATGTCTGGATCTCTACAGGGGCAGAAGACGCCAGTGGGCAGGTAAAGCAGAGTGGGAATGTTGGACTGATACTGGAAGATAAACAAAAGGGGAAGGGAGCCACCAGAGGCGACCGGTTGGGAAGTAATACCCCAATACGAGCCAGAGTACCCTGCGTCTGGGGACCAGCATTAACTTGGAGACTGGTTGAAAGCACTCCAAAAGAGCAAAGGATCATGGGGGGGAAACTGTGGGAATCAGGGCGGCTAGGGACAGGGGCTTAAGTCCCTGGTCCCAGGACAGCCTCCTCTGGCGCTGAGCCAGAGAGAGTGCGGCAGAGAAACCAGGTCTTGGTCCCTAAGCCGCCAGCGTGCCCGAGAACGCGTGGGGTCCGGCTCCTGTGAGGGGATGGGAGCCATGCCAGATGGCAGAACCTGCGAGCCCTGCTATAGAGCCTGAGATGCGCGGACCCCTCATCCTCCCCTGAGAGAGGTACAAAGGCCCAGCTGGCGCCCTTTGATACGCGCCATTGTTTCAGAGCCTAAGACACGTGCACCAAACTCTCCCCCCAGAGAGGTGTGCGAAGGCCCAGCCTGGTGCTTTCGGAACTGCACCCAGTTCTCTGAGCCTGAGACCCGTGTGCGACCCACAGCCTCCCCTGAAAGAGGTGTGCGCAAGCGGGGCGCTCTTAGACCCAGAAAGACCAGGCACTCCCAGCCCGGGCCCACGGGAAAATCTGTGTGCGATTGCTGCTTGGAACCTCTCTGGCTGTCCAGAGCTGCCCAGACAGCCACCACTGCCGTGGCTTTGGGTACAAGCAAAAGATCCTGCGTCCCCAGGGACTGTGACTCGGAACCTGCTCTGCCAGTGGCCAAGGGGGAACTTATTTGGGTTCTGCAGCCAGACTGAGGCTTCTCTCTGAGAGGGAGGTCAGGGTGCACTTTGTTTTCCTCTAAAACTACAAACACCATCAAAAGCGGTCAAGGTGAGAGAGAAAAAAAAAAAGAAAGAAAGAAATACTATAAACAAAATATTTGAATAGCTCTGTAATCTATTAAGTAAACTGAATACTTCATTTAAAAAATCAGATTAAAAAATCTCTAGATCCAGATGGTTTTACTGAATATGATACCACATTATGCCAAGAGAACACAACACAATTCATTATATAAAGTTAATATTATCTAACACTAAAATTGGATCAAAATAAAAAGAAAACTACAGACCAATATCCCTGAAGAATACAGATGAAAACACCCTTAACACAATATTAGCGTATCAGCAATACATAATAACACCTGACCCAAGTTTAATCAGGGGATACAATGCAAGTTCAATATGGAAATATCAATCAATGTTACACCATATCAAGAGGATAGAGAATAAAAAACACATATCTACACTTGTGAGCATAGCTAGCATAACTAGAAACTTGTCAAGTCACTATGTTCTACACCTGAAACTAATGTAAGATTGTTGCACATTGTAATTACACTGCAAGTATAACATATATTTAAATAAAAAGGTTTTTTTATCACACAACAATTGATTCAGAAAAAGAACTTGTCAAAATTTAACATCAATTCCTAATGAAATCCTCAGAAAAATAGAAAGAGGGGGTAACTTCCTCATCTTAATAAAGAGCATCCAGAAAAAGCTTAATGTTGAAACACTAAACTTTTTTTTTTTTTTGAAACCAGGAGTAAGCCAAGGATGTCTGCTTTTCCCACCTTTATTCAACATACAGCATTGGAAAGTACAAACAGTGAAATAAGGTAAAAAAAGGAAATGAAAGGCACACATACTGGAAAGAAAGAAATAATACTCTAAATATTTGCAGATAATATGATGATCCATGTAAGAAATATGAAGGACTCTGCACAACCATGCCAAAACAAAACAGTATCAAAAAACAAAAACAGAAACAAAATCTCAGAAGGGTGCAGGATACAAGATCAACATACAAAATCAGCTGTATTTCTACACACTAAGAATGACCACATGGACACTGATACCAAAAATACAATTTGTCATTGGCAATTACTCAAAAAATGAAATTGATAGGGGTAAATATATCAAAACACGTATAGAACTTGCATGCTGAGAACTACAAAACAATGGTTAAAGAACCTGAAGAAGATCCAAATAAATGGGGAGACATACTATGTCCAGGGACTGGGAGACTCAACATGGTAAAGATGTCAATATTCCCCAAATTGACAGACAGGCTTATCACAAGTCCTATCAAAATCCCTGCAAAGATTTTAGTAGACAAAAGCCAGATTATTCTAAAACTTATACAGAAAAGCAAAGAAACAATAATAACTAAAATCATTTTGAAACAGAACAACAAAGTGGGAGGAATCACTCTACTTGATTTTGAAATTATATCGCCAAAATCACCAAGACTGTGTGGAAGGAGAAACACACAAAGCAATGGGACAGAGCACAGGCCTTGGAAAGACTCACACAGGGGCGCCTGGGTGGCTCAGTGGGTTAAGCCGCTGCCTTCGGCTCAGGTCATGATCTCAGGATCCTGGGATCGAGTCCCGCATCGGGCTCTCTACTCAGCGGGGAGCCTGCTTCCTCCTCTCTCTCTCTCTCTCTGCCTGCCTCTCTGCCTACTTGTGATCTCTCTCTGTCAAATAAATAAATAAATAAATAATCTTTAAAAAAAAAAAAGAAAGAAAGACTCACACAAAGGCACCTGATGGATTTTTGACAAAGGTACAAAAGCAATTCAGTAGAGGCAGACAGAACTATGATACAACCCAGCATTACCTGCAACAGCCCAGACGTGGAAACAACCTAAGTGTCCCTGGATGGATGAAAACAAGTACAGGACATACCTACAATGGACTAGTATTCAGTTTTAAAAAAGAAGGCAATTCTGTCATTTGTGACAACATGGATGGACCTATGGGGTATTACACAAAACGGAATAAGACAGAGAAAGACAAATACAGTAGAGTCTCCCTTATATGCAGAATCTTTAAAAACTGAACTCACAGATACAAAGAAGAGATTGGTGGTTCCCGGAGGTTCAGGGGGTGGGAGGGAAAATGGACGTGGTGGGGATCAAAAGGTCTGAACTTCCAATTATAAAATAAGTCAGTTATGGAGATGTGATGTATAGCATGTGATTGTAGCTAATCATACTGAAAACCTGGAAGAGGAGATCTTAAATGTCCCATCAGGGGGGCGGGGTATAACTATGTGAGCTGAAGGAAGCTAGCTAAGTTTATTGTGGTGATCACCTCCCAACACATACATATACCAAATCATGCAGCATGCTTTAAACCTCGATGATGTTTTATGTCCATTATATCTCAATAAAACTGGCAATGGAGGACATATAGCATTTTCAACAGATGGCATTGGAGCACCTGGACACCCACAGACAAAAAAAAAAAAAAAAAAAAGAGCCTGGATGTAAACTTCACACATGATGCAAACATGAACTCAGAGTATATATTTCAACATAAACTATAAAACTTTTAGAAAACTTGTAAGAGAAATCTTTGGGATCTAGGGCCACAGAGTTTTAGACTTGACACCAAAAGCAGGATTCATAAGAGGGCAAACTGACAATTCCAACTTCATCAAAATCAAAACCATTTGCTCTGCAAAAGAACTCGTTAAGAGGATGAAACCACAAGCTACTGACCGGGAGGAAACGTTTGCAAACCACATACATGCCAAAGAACTAGTATCTATAATACATAAAGAACCCTCTCCGCTCCATAATAAGTGCTACATGATGATGATTGTAGAAAGACAGATGATACATATGATAGACAGACAGGCATATAGATAATATGTAGACAAACAGGTAGATCATACACAGACAGACAGATGATACATAGATCGATCCAGTTAGAAAATGGGCAAAGGACATCAAAAGACATTTCTCCAAAGAAGACATAGAGACAGCAAATAACCCCATGAAAAGATGTTCAGTGTCACGGCCACCAGGGAAATGCAAATTCAAGTCGCTCTGATGCTTCGGTGCACACCTATCAGAAGTGTTACAACAGCCACTGGTGACACCAGCCCCCACTGGCGAGGGTGCAGAGAAACGGGATCCCTCGTGCTTTGGTGTTGGGAGTGAAGCCTCATCCAAACGTTTTGGAAAGCAGCTTCATAATTTCTCAGTGAACTGAACGTGCGACCACCACACGGCCCAGCAACTGTACTCCCAGACGTTCACACCGGAGCACTGAAGACTTGAATTCACACAAAAAACTGCGGGAAGGTTCACAGCAACTTTGCTCACGATCGCCGCAAACTGGAAACCACTGAGATGTCCTCCAGCAGGTGAGCGGTCAGGCCAACGGAGGGCCATCCACACCACAGAACACGGCTGGCAAGCAAAGGGGGTGAGCCGCAGACAGCAAGAACCTGATCGACCCTCGGCAGACTGTGGAAGACGCCAACCCCGAGAGTCCGCACGCCTCAGGACTCCACGCGGGTCCACTTCCAAGATGACACATTTACGGACACGGACAACGGCACCAAGCTGGCAGCGGGGAGGAGGCGTGGCGGTCCACGCGGCACAGGCGTGCTCTGTGTCTTGGCCGCCCCTGCTCAGTCCCCTGCTGCTGGGGAAGCGAGATGGAGGGGACATTGGATGCCTCCGTGTTGTGGCTCACAACGTGCACCTGTAATGAGCGTCAACTCAAAGGCTCCATCGAGAGAAAACGACGAATCCGGGTGTGGAGAAAACCCTCACACCTTGCTAGTGGGAAAGGAAACCCTCATACCTTGCTGGTGCAAAATGCTCGCCAGTCCCCACGTGGCCCGCGACTCCACTCTGGGCCATCCACCCGAGGGAAACGAAAACCGCTTTCACCCGACACTCACATGGGTGTGTTCTCGGGAGCCCTGTCGGGGACAGGCACCGAGTGGGGATGACCGGACGTCCACGCAGCTCTGGCTCACGGGCTGCAATGTGGACACATCCCCAGACCCCGTGCTCAGGGAGGGAAGCCAAAGGCCAGAGGCCACACGTGCACCACATGACCCCGTTCCTACAGAGAGCCCGGCACAAGAAAGTCCACGGAGACACAGCACGACAGGGTGTGGCCCAGTCTGGGAGGGCAGCGGGGAGTCACTGCCACATGGCACGAGTCTCTTCCCAGACGACGAAAACATCCCACAGTTAGATCATTGTGAGGATGACCGTAAATATGAGAAACTCAGGCAGTAGTTTCAGCCTTTAAACTGAATTTGACAGTGTGTAAACTATAGATCAATAAGGCTTATTTCTTCTTAATTTAAAAAATAAGTAACAACTGCAGTTCTTGAAGGCTCCAGGAATTGACAGACCCCCTGGAAAACCCATCCCAGATCCCTGACACAGGTCCTCACACAGGTGGATCAAACACGCCCATTTTCCTTGTTACAGTGACAAACCGGGAATGGGCTTTGTAAACAGCCAGACCATGTTCTGGAATCATGACTGGTCAGTGTCTGAAAGAACAGGAGGGCCTGGGGAGGGGAAGCCCCTATGCTCGGGACATGAGACTGAGCTCGCATCGGGGTCTTGTCAGACAGGCGTCCTGGGTGGGGGGTGGGGAGTGTCAGGGGAGGAGGTCACCGGGGAGCTCCGGGGTGACCTTCAGAGGCCTCTCACCCCATCCCCATGCTCTCCAGCTGTGACAGCCTCGGTTCTCAATGTTAGACCCCAGTGCGGAGCCAGGAACATGCTGAGACCTCCAAGCGGTCTCAACAGAGCAGCCATTCCAGCCCTATCATGACCCCCTCCAAGCCAAAGGAACACAGAACTGCAGTCACCACCTGCTGCCCTATGTCATATACAACACTGGTGACCCCCCCAATCTGGCTGCCTGAACACACACTTCCCAGCCTCTACCTGGAAAACTCCTACACATCCTTCAGAGCCCTAGCTAAATGATGCCCTGCTCCTTCTCCACACTATACATCCCATGGATACCCCCACATCCTCCCCATGGCTCACCCTACGGAGACTGGCAAGACCTGTGTCCCACGCAGTTACATCAAGTCTTGCCAAGTGAGGGCTGGCACCAGCCTCCCAGCAGCCCAGTGTCTCCAGAGCCTGCCATGGGCCATGCATTCAGATGTGTGGAGCTATGGATGACAGCCCACAGGGGAATCCCGTAACTGCTTCAGCTCTCGAACTTATGACCCCACAAGTCCAGATGTGGAGCCTCCTCCATCGGCCCAGGCCTGCTTCTCCACCTCCAACTACTCAGTTCTATTTCCCATGGCACCCAGGAAAGAGGCCACGTAGGGAGCCCCGAGGCCGGGGGCCCACCCAGCCCCAGGCACCAGGGGGCCTCTTGACCATGACCCAGCCAGGACGTAAGGCCAGCCTCTCCTCACCTTCCTACCACGCACCTGGCTTCTGCGTGAACTTGGCAGGTGCCATGGACTGAAGGGTGTCCCTTCAGCAGTCCTGGGTTGAAGTCCTAATCCCCAACGTGATTTGCAGAAGGGGCTTTCAGGAGGCAACTAAGGTTTAAAGAGGCCAAAGGGTGGGATCCTAGTCTGACAGGACTAGCGTCCTGAGAGGAAGAGAAAACAACATGGGTCTCTGTGCCCAAGCCCCGAGAAAAGACCACGCGAGGGGCTTTAAGAACCCAGCGGGAGGTACCTGCCTCGTGTGCAGGCAGAAATGAAGTGTCCCGGGGGAAGCTGGGAGGACCCCCTGTTCCCGAGGGACCACCCACTGCAAGCACCCCGCATGCATGGTCGAAGGGACACTGGGCAGGCCCTGCTCTCCAGAGCTGGCTCCGTGCGGGAGGAGGGATGGAGGGAATCCCGTGCCGGCCTCGCCCCACGGCACAAGTCAGAAGGGCCGGTGCCGGCCTGAGCCTGGGGTGCTGTGGGAGCGTGGGGCTGGGCGCTGTGGCCTCAGCTCTGCTTCCGTGGAGTCCGGGCAACCGTGGGGACGACAACCTGGTCATTGCAGCCCCCACAGAGCTCCATACACGGCATCTCAGTGTGCCAAGAAGTCCAGACAAAACCCGCTCCCCGCTCGGCACCAGGAGGCAGGGCCCTGGGAGCAGGGGCCACTGCCCGTGTGTGCTTGTTAGCGATTCTGGAGGATTACCCTGTGCACATGTCCCCAGGACAATGGGGGCGGGGAGGGCATCCTCCCTGGATGCCCACGTGGCTCGCTGGGGAACCCCCGACCCGGAGGTGACCGTGAGCACCGAGTCGACGAGTCAGCGGCCACTGGCTTTCCAAACCCTTCGTCTGCTTCTCGGATCAGTTTCAGGAGTGGACGCCTTGTGGGAATTGGCACCTCTCGTCCAAGTTCTCAAATATTCTGGTGCCGACGCCTCCTGAGAGTATCTGTTTTTAGCCTGGCTCTGTCTGCAGCCGCGTTGCCCATCCCCGAGACCTCTGGGTGCCTGTTATTTCTTCCCAATCGGTTGCTCTAAGGCTTTTCTGTTTCAAAGATGCAATGTTGGACATTTTTGTTCTGAAAGTGAAAGACCCCTGTGAAAAGACCCTGCAGGTCCTCTGGGAGGGTGTGACCTTGGAAATCCGTAAGCCGAGCCTAGCACGGTTCAGGACACCGGGGCTGGGAACAGGGGACGTGGCTGGTCTGGGGGCCCTGGGCCTCCGCTGTGCCCGCGCTGCCACGGGCTACTCTGTCACTCCGGAGTCAGAAACTCTGAGCCAGCCCCAGGTTGGCAAATGGAAGAAACTCCTTACAGACCAGACCACAGCACAGAACCATCGGGGTGTAAACTTGGGTGGCAAGAACATTCTGGATCACACCCCACCCCCCGTGCTCAGCCACAACCCCACACAGGGGCCGTAGCGGCCCGTGTCCACACTGATTTGTGGGAGGGGTGGTCTCCACACGCCAAGTTCCTCCCAGAGAAGTCAGCCTTGGGGACACTGGCAACTCAGGGAGCTTCTCAACGTACAGCAGAGACGCTTCTAGAAGTAGAGTAGGCGTCCGGTGCGGCAGACAGCCCTGCCCACCCTCGCCCAGACCCCACAGCTCTGCCGGCAAGGCAGGAACACTCACTCAAGTCCTGCAAGCAAACCAGCTGTACCGTCCTCAAGATCTGTCTCCCAGACAGAAGGCTGTTAGTTCTAAATGACAATGTGGGGGAAGGGGAGCGACTAGCAGCTCCTCCCAGGGGGCACCAAACACCCTACCTGCCCCAAAGTAGAACAGACCAACGTGGAGAACGTGTTGGCATCAGATCTGCAAATCATAGACGAGAGCCGTCCAGACGATTCGGGAGCAGAGCCGTGCGTCCCACGGTGTCCGGACCCACCGCTGGGACAGACGGGTTCTAACCTCCTGGGTTTGCACCTCAGCGCGGGCCCTGCTCTCCCCTCCCTCTCCCCTCCTGCAAGCCCGCTGTCACCCAAGCCGAGTCAGTCCTGCAGACACAACCCTGGGGAGGAGGGAGCACCTGGTCGCGCTCTGACACGCCGCGTGTCCTGCTCTGGGAAGCCACCCCGGCCTTGCTCAGTGCACACTCACGGCACCCGCCCCTGCTCCATGTCCTCACCTTGGCCTGAACCCTCTTCCTTCCTGCGAGGACCCATCGGAGCTCCCGCACGCGGCCATGTGCACACACCTCCCTGCCCCTTCCCTTGTCTCCCAGGTCCTCACAGCTGAGGCCACACGTGAAGGCCCCCCGTGACCACCATGCACCATGCACACTCCCAGCTCACATCACCCAAGGCCCCGTTCCTAGACGCCCCCTGCCCCAGCATCTGCTGCCGCCTGCAGAAGCCAGTGGGCTCAACAGCCCCCACACAGTGGTCATTCCAGAGGTGGACATCCCAGCCGGCACCTCCTCCCAGAACCAAAGCCTGCCCCCAGGACCCTGTCCCAGAATCAGGTGCGTCCCCCCAGGACTCCCCCCCCAGAACTGGGGCATATCCTCTGAACCCTTCCTCAGAATCAGGGTGTGGCCCCAACAACCCCTCCTGGAATCGGGGTGCATCTGCTAATATCCCCTCACACATCACCAGTGTGCCGCTTTCCGGCCCAGGGTCTAGAAAAGGCCCTAAAAGCGGCTATGAAATTGGATTCTTCGCTAATTGAGTCACATTGTGAAAACATGCACTGACTCTGAGCAGGCTGTATGGTCGCATGTCCCTCACCTGTAACCCACAGCCGCCGTGGCCACCTCCTGCTGCCCTGGTCTGCTTGCTGGGCCGTCCCCAGGCGGAGTGAGGCACCTGCAGGTACCTGAAGCCCCCAAGAGGGGCCAAGCCTATCTGAGCCATCCCAGAGACTGGGCTTTGGGAGCTGAAATCAGCCAGGCCAGCCAGGGGCAGGGAGCGACCCCGAGGAGAGGGGACAGAGCTGCCCAGGGAGCCGCCACCGTGTGACAGACCCAAACCCCAGGCTCCAACAGGAAAGGCATGCAGGTCACGGTCCTGACTCACCCAATCTTGAGAAGGCCAGGGACACGCGGAAGGGACCCATCAGTACTCACCCTCCTGTTCCCAAAGCACCCGATGAAACCACCAAGAGAAATAATAGATAGGTCTGGAACTAGGAACAAGTGCATTCTTACACACAGCAAAGCGAGGCCACAGAAACAGAGCTGGGGACACAGGGATCCCTCCTGAAGAAGCCCAGCCTCTCCACAGTGAGTGGCTCGTTCGCAGCCACGGGGACAGCGAGAGAACAGACCGGGAGGGATGCAAACGCACGCGCCACGGAGAAGCACAAAAGCACACGCGGACAAGCAGCCGTCTGCGTGACCCAGCGGCCAGGAGGCGCTGTCCTAGCAGTGTGGGGCGGGCATCGCCAGTCCGCGCCCCAGAACCCGACCATGGGGCCTGCGTCCGCTCCCCACCCCTGGACTGGCGGGCGCCATCGGGGGTAACGCAGAGATAAAACAGAGCAGGTGTGATTTGGAAAATAGCCCCCAGGCCCAGGGAAAGGAGCGACATCCTATTTGCTCCCTCAGCAACATAACCGAGAGTACGCCCAGCCTCCGTGAGCCACAATGCTCGTGCGGATAACATTTCTAACACGTGGGGCTAAATGTCGCAGCCAAGAGCACAGTCACACGCACGCACACACAGAAGACGGAGCAGCCGCCTCGAGCTATAGCTGAAGCACCGGTGGGTCCATCGGTGGAAAAGGCCGAAAATACCATTATCCGGACGCCAGCGTGATGACAATGTGGGAAAAGATGCTCAATGACCAAACCTGGAGGACACGGAGCACTGCCCGGACTGGCGGGACTGGGGGACGCTCACCGCGGAGCAGACTTCCCGCATAAGAACTGCAGCCCAGAGCCCCCACGCGACCGGGCGCTCTGCTGGGCGGAGCTGCTCAGAATCCGCGTGCAACGGCGCACGCAGAGCACGCGTGCTGGGCCCACACCGCCGCCCTGTGACGCAGGAGCGCACGTGACGGCTGGCTCCCAGGGCTGGGGTGTGTGCAGCGCACTGGCTGGGAGTCCATGCACGCAGGCGTGGTCCACACTGCAGCCATTGCCGGGGCATCGGACGCTGCCAAGCCCAAGTTCGGAGGTACACACAGCCCCGGGAGACACGTTAGGGCCGGAACCTTACGCAGTCTGGGGGACAGGCAGCCCACGTAAGAGAAGAGATGAAAACAGACACACACCCAGCAAGGAAAGACACTGGAAAGGAAGCGCACAGGAGACAGAAGCCAGGAGGGACAGCAAAGGGAGATTCAGAAACACACAGGGGTGGCCCCAAATGGGGCTTCTTCCAGGACGTCGGGGAGGCGCTGAAGGGGGGATGACACCACCACAGTCGAGCGTCTCCAAACCGGTAAAGAGCCTCTCCATCGGTGGGAGTGACGCCGGCAGCAGAAATGCTCGGGGCACAGCCCCCAAGGACTCACAACCACACACACGTGTGTGCATGCATGCACACAGACACACAGTTAGACACACAGCAACACACGTATGTGCACACTTCCACACACTTATGCACAGTTATGTGCACACACCCACATATGCACATGTCCACGTTTATACGCACACACATCCACACACACCTGCACATGTGCATGTACACACGTGCACACACTTATATCAATGCCACATAACACATATGTGTATGTGCCTTGCACATATTTACACACATGTGCACACACATGCACACACAGAGATCCCATATCCGCACGCGTGCACACACACGTGTACAGACACCTCGGCAACCAGAGTCTACATGAATGCAAACCCACACGTGTGGATGCGAACACACAGACACGTATATCTGCACCCATGCCACACACACACACACGTACAGGCACATGCAAATGCACACAGATCCGCATGTGTGCAACAACACAAGCACATGCATGAACATCACACGTGTGCACATACACGTACACACAAATATGTAACTCCCACAGTCAAGTCCATCCACTGATACACACACGCTCCGAACACACACACACACCGTGTGCTTCTCACCATCACACACCCTTGCTGTCAACACTAGGTATTGTTACAGTGTCTATAAATAAACACACGTGTGTGCATTTAAACATGCAGCCCATACTCCACACCCGGCACCTGCAGCCCAGCGGGCTTGTGCATACCCAGCAAGCCCATCTGCCACCCCCACAGACACAAGGCTCGGCCACCGACACTCCGATAAAGCAGAACCAGGAAACCCCCTCCCCCGGTCATGGGCCTTGACTGGAGTTCCCAGACCATCCTTAGGGCCCAGGACAGCAGCGGACCAGGAGACACTGCTGACATGGACAAGTCTGGGGACACACGGCTGACAGTGGCTCTGGGCGGTGGGGGGTGGTCCTGCTCATCCTTTCGACTGGGGGTGGTCCTGCTGCCCCAGCAAGGCTATGGTAGGAGCCAGGCAGGTGTGCCCCAGCTTAACGGCCCAGCTGCTGCTGCAGGGTTGCCACGACGACCACAAGCACAGAGATACCCTCAGGGTCACTGCAGGCTTTGCTTCCCGGTGGGTCACTGTGGCCAGCAGGTCAGGGCTCGGCACACCTGCGCCAGGGCCAGCCAGGACCTGCCTCATCACCCCAACCTCTCAGCTCTGCAGAAGCTGATTCCCATAGAATCCCACCCCAACACCCGCCCCCACAAGCAGAACACCCCCCAAGTCCCTACTCTCAAACAGCTCTTCCCGCCCTGGGGCAACAACCCCCACAGCGAGCTCTGCAGTGCTCTCTGACCTCCTAGTCCTACAGCGTCACCTGAGCACATCTGTCTCACCCATGGGGAAACTGAGGCTGGGGGGGCCTCACAGGATGGCAGACCCTCCATCTCCACATCTAGGGGCCCCCACTGCAGCTGCCCGGTCTCCTCGGACTCGCCAAGGGGGCCAGCCTGGGCCCAAAGCCCGAACCATCCTCTCCCTGTGTTCTGTGCTCCCACACTGTGCTCCCTGCCCCGCACTCCAGACCCGCACTAACCCCTCCCTGCCCTGCACCCCAGGCCCGCACTACCCTCCACGCCCCCCACCCAGCCCCGTGCCCCCAGGTTCATGCCCCAGCCCGTGCCCCTCTCCCCACCCTGTGCTTCCCACCCCGAGCTCCCCACTCCCCCCCTCCCTGACCCGTGCTCCCTACTCCCTGCTTACCCCCCATGCACCTCCCCCCATCCCATGCCCCCCCCGTGTTCCCTCCCCCATCCCTTCTCCCCTCCCCACGCTCCCGACACCCAGCATCCCTGCAGCCAGCAGCCCCGCCGCACTGACCTGCTTCTCGTTCTCATCCTCCAGCCTAAGCCGGTCCTCGATGCAGTTCCGGGCCTGCAGGAAGGCTTTCCTTTGGGAGCGTTCGGCCAGGACCCGCACAAACACCCCGTACATGTTCACACTGAGGAAGAGCAGGGCGTTGGCACCGAGCTGGAAGAGAACAAGAGCACCGTACACGTGGGGCGCTAGCTAGGCAGCGGCTCCCACACCCTCCACCGAGCCTCCCGTGTGACGACCGTGCAGCCTAGGTGGCGGGTATGCCGGTGGGTCCCACCGTGCATGGCCGCTTCCTGCAGTCCCAGAGCGGAAGAGTACGTGGGGAGCGTCCCCCCTGCACCCCAGAGTGTGGCTGCATTTGGACATAAGGTCTTCCAAGGGGTCATTATGTTAAAACAAGGTCAATGGGGAGGCCCGTGTGACTGATGTCCTCCTAACACAAAGGGACCAGAACACAGCCGTGTATGCAGGAACGAGCCTGGGAGGACCCAGAGAGGACACTCTGGGATTCCACACGTCCAGCCTCCAGGCCTGCGAGGGACAGACGTCTGCCGCTCAGGCCGCTGGGCTGGGCTGCACGTGACAGCCGCCCCAGGACAGCATTGGAGAAAACATGACACCAGGAGAGATCCGATGCTCACAAGTGGGGAAGTGTAGGGAAGCAGATCGAAAGTGAAAGAAAGGACCACATCACACGGGAGCATGAAGGGAGCCGTCGGGATGATTGACCGTCCAGGGAACCTAGCGTCCGGAGCCTCCTGCTCGGCCCAAACCTGCTGGACCAGGAAGACGGCCCAGCAGGATGTCGGCTTCCAGCAACCTTAACTCGGCCAGTGCAGACCACCCGGAAGCCCACGACGGCCACGCCGCAGGTCGTGGCAGACCCAGGGAAGATCAGACCTCACATCCCCACCCAGCATCCTCTGGGGTCTGTCCCACCAGTCTCGGGCCATGGCACTGACCCAGGCTCCACACCCACTTCCCCAAGGGGCTGCTATGTGTATGAGCATCGCACAAGCCACTGCCCTCAGTCTCCGTGAAGAGCACGGATTTCGACATCTGATGGGACGTACACACTTCCTTCAGGGTCTGGGTGTCCCTGCTGCTCTCCACCGGGCACTGTGACTTGCACACGATTATGTGGGACAAAACAAACACAGAAACAGGTGGGCAGCGGTCTCTGGCCAGAGAGGCCTGCCCAGGACAAGCAGCAGGACAAGGGAAGGCAGACCACAAGGCCGCGTGGACGGAGAAACTGCAGCACCTGGTGAGGCCAGAGGCTGGAGCCGGGAGCAGGCGGGGGACACAGACTCAGGAGGCAGACTGGCACGGAGGACTGGGGATTGTGACAGCCTGGGTGACATGTCCCTCGGGAGGGACACACAGGGTCGCGGCTGCAAACAGCAGAGCTGTTCAAAAAGGTGACAAGGACAGGAGAAAGCCAGGGACACGAATCCCCAGGGCATCGCACAGAACTATCCTCCCCCCAAACACAGAACAGTCTGCCAGCACGCCGGGAACCCCAGGCTCACATATGCCTGCTGAGTTCAGGTCTCAAAGGACGCAGGAACGTACCACCAGGACAGTGTCTGGCCCACACCGCACAAGTCGGAAAACTGCTGCCCCTGTGAGGCTCCAGGAGTTGCCCGAGTCCTATAACCACAGTGAGCCCATCTCCCCCATGTGACCAGCTCCCCTCCCTATGACCTGACCGTCTCCGTGTGACCCAGCCACCCTCCTGTGTCCCTCTAAACCCGCTGTTCCACCCTCGTGAGAGCACTCCTCACCTGAAGCAGGTGCCAGGCTGGGGGGACCTGCTTCTGCGGTGCCTGTACTAGCCCCTCAGTAGGCCCAGGGTGGTGGGGGCAGGGGGCCGGCGTGGCCGTCCCGGGGCCCATGCCATGTCCCAGTGTCCCCTCAGGCCATCGGCTCTGTCTGCGGATGGGTCATCGGTGCACACTATTCACGAAGCCGCTTGTCGCAGGCGGCAGGACGCCCGGAGCGCATGGAAGGATGGAGGGCAGCTCTGCAGAGTCAATATTTAAACGCACACTGCACGTGGTTAAGACGCCCACAAGCACCGTCACAGGCACTTTTCCAAACATCAAAACAGTCCTGCGTCACCGCACAGAGCACATGGCTCTTCCCGGTCGACACGTGATTGGTCTGGCTCTGCATGCCCCCGCCTGGCCTCGAAGGAACCTTTGGAAGGCAAGGGAACCAGAGAGACACAGGACACCCCCTGGCACCCAGCACCAACCGTCCTGAGACGCCCTCCCGACCCGGCGCCCCCAGCCTCCACACGGAGGGGTCAGCACCGTGGACAGCACCGCACGGGGCCAGACGCCACCAGCCCTGCCTCCCCGGCCAGCAAACAGGGCTTTTCCGAGAGGAAGTCCTCAGCCCGCCAGGAGTGCGAGTGCGGAAATGTGGTGTCCCCAGGGAGGTGGGGCAGAGATAGGACACAGGCCACTGGGCAGACCGTGGGGTCAAGGGAGAAGTGGCCAGGAGAGTGAGGGCAGACAGGGTCACTTCTCTACGCACACCTGTATCACTTCTTCCCCTTCCTCCCACCATGATGATCCACCCAGGGAAACTGAGGCCCAGTGGCTGGTCGCTGAGTGCCTGCTGCCCATCTGCCCTCCCCTTCCTCCTTCACTCACCCCTACCCCCGTGATCAGGCAGTGCAATGGGCCACAGAGAGGTTTCACCACTGGCCATGATGAGGGTAACAACACAGAGAACCGTGCCCAGAGTCACCTGCTGGCAGGTGTGGCCCGGATGTGGTGTGGGTTCACACTGGCAGCCAAACAGACTGCCACGGGCAAAACAGGCCACGGGGGACCCAAGCTCGGCCTTTGGAGGTCCACGCCCTAAGACACCCCTCATCCCTTACCAGACTCCCTCCTCTCTGAGGAAACCTAGACCCCCTTGGACCCCCACCTGTTCCAGCTGTTAACTCTGGAGGTCTCAGGGCTGCCAGGCCCAGCCCCTCCTCATTGCTCTCCAGCCACGTAAGGGCTACGACCCGCACTGCTCTTGACCCCACACCTGACTCAGGACACCAGGTCACACCCTGGGATGCTGCCCCCAGGAACACCAGGCCCCTCTTCGGCCTTCACACACTGCGCTCCTGCCTTGGTTGCTCAGCACTCCTCTGGCGAGAAGTGTGGGAGGAGAGGAGGTCCCAGGAAGCACAGCCCCAGCCAGCACCTCCAGAGTCCATGGCATGTAGCCACATGACCCCTTGGTTTCGGGCCAAGAACTGGTCCTTGCCACTCCCACCAGCATCCACTCCACAGACACACCAGTGCTTAAGTGGGGCCAGCCCCAGGCCAAAGGGACCAGTGTACACACTGCAGCCCCACACACCTGGCCCCCATGCTCCCGCCCCACACACCTGACCTCCATGCACCTGCACCACACACATGGCCTCCATGTACCTGCCCCCAAACACCTGGTCTCCATGTACCCGCCCCACACACCTGGCCTCCATGCACCTGTCCCACACACCTGGCTTCTAGCACCGTGGGCCCTAGCCCTCCTGTCCTCCTCATGTGCTCCTGGCCTGGTCTGCCTTGCTCAGAGCCTCTCCCTGGGCAGGGGCCCTCTTCCCACCATGCTGGTTCATGCCCAGACTCCAGGGGCTCAGCTCAGACGTGACCTTCTCAGAGCAGTAGACTCTGAGCCCTTGTGTATCACAGCGCTTCCCGGGAGCCAGCTCTGTACTCCTTCCTTCTGTTGTTTGCAACAGCTGTTACCAGCTTTCAACACACGAAGGTTCACTCACCTACCACCTTCCCAGCCCCCTTTCTGCCCCTTGAGAGGGTCTTGGCCTGTCGGGCCTGCTGACAGACCCCCAAGCCTAGGATGGAGCCTCTCGTGAACCTGGCACCCTGATGTTTGTTGAATGAATAACTAAGGGGACACGGGTAGTGAGGGGTCAGTCTCGGCCATGCTGCTGATAAGGGGAGATCTGCACTGCCACCTGCTCCGGGCTGTCTGGATGGGACCCTGCGAGATATTTTCCAGTCCCCACATCTGGGGTCAGAAGGGTGGACAGTGACCCCAGCTTTCCCATGACCCTCAGAGGCACACAGAGGCAAGTCCTCGGTGCAGCCTGACATGGGAAGTGACATGCCTTCTTGAGCAGGCTGAGCCTGGGGGGAGCCACCGGTGGCATGGGGACATGGCACGCAGACACGTGCATGTGTGGACCAGATCTCACTGCCCTGGGATCAGTAATCAGCACTGGGGGAGGGGGCAGGTCCTTGTCCTTCCCAGGCCCTCCCTCTCGGCCCCCCTGCAGGCCTACGCAACAGGGAAGACTCTCAATTTTGCTTGCACTCCCACCCTTCCTAGATGGGCTGTGAAGGACACCCCAGGAAGAGCTCCACACACCCAAGCATCCACCCACCCACCTGCCCATCCGTCCTCCTCCCACCCACCCACCCATCCATCTATCCATGCACCCACCTATCCACATCATCCTTCCTTCCATCCATCCATCCATCTGTCCCATCCATGCAACTATCCATCCATATCATCCATCTAGACTTCCAACCACTCATCTAACCACCCATCTATCCAAGTCATCCATCCATCCACCCACCTACCTATCCATCCATCCATCCATCCATCCATTCTATCATCCATCCATGCACCCATCATCCATCCATCCATTCTATCATCCATCCATGCATCCATCTATCCATCCATCCATGCATCCATCTATCGATCCATCCATCCATCCATCCATCCATTCTATCATCCATCCATGCACCCATCATCCATCCATCCATTCTATCATCCATCCATGCACCCATCATCCATCCATCTATCTATCCATCCATCCATCCATCGATTCTATCAACCATCAATGCACCATCATCCATCCATCCATTCTATCATCCATCCATGCATCCATCTATCCATCCATCCATGCATCCACCCATCCATTCTATCATCCATCCATGCATCATCTATCCATCCATCCATCCATCCATCCATCTATCTAAATCATCCATCCATCCCCACGCACCCATCCATCCATCCGTGCACCAACCTATCCATCCATGCATCCATCTACCCACCGCCCATCCACCCATGCACCCATCCATCCATCCATCGATACGTACATACTCCCATTCAACCACCCACTCAAAGAAAACATGAGCTGGGCTTCAGGCCTCTGTGTGCCCCAGGCTGTTCAGGCCCGCTTGCTCTGCAGGCATCACAGTGACCCCTCTGGGAACTACCAAGGACATGTCTGAAGCAGTAATGGCCGTGGCTCATGGGCAAGCAGACTCTGGTCAGGGAACCAGCATCACTGTGAATGAACAAACCTCTAGAAACTGTCAACCAGGGTGCCTGCTTGTGGCAGGAAAAGCAGCCCACAGCATTTCAGCGTCTTTTGTCCTCCTCCCACCTGACTGCAGAGCACGGGGACCACGGGACTGGAAAGCGTGGTCTTCCGCTGCCTCAGCAGGAAGTCCTGCTCCCGTCAGCTCCGCTGCATGCTGACCGAGAGGCACAGCCTTGGATCGTCAGCGGGGCACATGGGCTGCAGGGGCCACGTGCAGCAGGGCTAGCTGCTCAGGGTCCCTCCTGTGTTGCCAGGAGGGGCAGGAATGAATCAAAGTAGACCCCTGCCTTGTGGACCTGGGCAGACTGCCAGGGAGACAGGCACTGCGGGGGAAAGGATGGGATCAGCTGGAGACAGGTGTGCATGGCCAAACGGGCTCATCAGCCCTCTGCCCTCAGGTGAGCAGCCCAGCCCCACCCCGCAGTGGGCACCTCGGTCCCTCAGATGGTCGGGAGAGCCAGTGCAGAGATGGGAGAAGCTGACGTGTGCCTGGGGCCCCGGTCACGGACCACCATGAACTCTCCCGACGTCCACCGTGGCAGGCAGATCCCTTCCACGTAGACAATGGCCATGTCGGAAGACATGAGCTCTGAGTAGAGCCCGAGGGAGATGAAAACTGAATAGGACTGGGTCTGGCACATGGAAATTATTCCACTCCCACCATAACCCCAGAGCTAGACCCGGCCAAGAGGTTAAGGGCCACCACCTGAAGGCCAAGGTGGGAAAGCAGGAGACCACCTTGCTTTGTGTCTGGGGTTCCTGCCCCAAGCAGCCTGGCTGGGGCTTCCGGGGCACCTGCGCTACCCATCAGGGATGGCACCAGAAGCCCGGCTTCGATCGCCGCAGGACACAGCAGCCCAGAGTGTGCCCCGCACCCGCGATCTTTCCACGGTACTCCTAGCACTTTATGCTGCTTCATCACTCTCAGGGTGCGGGGCAGCAATCCAGGCAGGTGCACCCGCGACCCTGTCCTTCACACCCCCTCGGTCGGCCAGCAGAGCAGAGCCTCTGCCATCACTCAGGAGCGCACGGAGCTGCCCTCCGGAGCCCTCACCTGCCGCCCCCACACCAGAGCCGGGGTCAGATGCCAGCTCCTGGCCAAGTTCTCCGGCATGGCTGGGAGCCCCGGTCACATGAGCACTCGTGCACACGAGGAATTCTGAACACTGGCCTGCACTTCATCGTCCGGCGTCCCTGCCAGGCCTCCCCGGCCCCCCACCCCAGCCTCTCTGAGCTCACGCAGGAGACATGTCTTCTCCAGCAGCCTCTCGGGGTGCAGGGACGGGTGCCTTCCCCTCCATGCCCCAAAATCCCCCCCAGTTAGCGCTCAAACCTCTCCCCTGAACTCACTCCAGTTTCAAGCTGCCGCCCACCACTGCCCAGCACAGGGGGACAGCCTCTCCTGCGGGCAGCACAGGCAGGCAGGTGGGCTCAACCTCACTCGGGGCAGCTCGTACCCAGGACAAAAAGGGGGGAGCTCCGCCCGCACTGCAGGGCCCCCACCTCACACAGAGCATCCCATTTATTAAATCAACACACGGCTCCCTGCCACGCAAGGTCTCGTGCATCTGGTCGGTGGGGTCCCTCTCACCCCGCTGCTCGCGGAGGGACTCCATGGGGTCCTGCCTCCCCGTGCTCCCAGCCAGCTGTCCCACATCGCTCAGAGTGTGTTTCTAAGCTCACATTGCTTGGGAGTGTCTCTGTGGCCCAACTAATAAAAGTGTCCTGAGATTCACATCCTCAGGAAGGGGGGGAAGGACTCGGACAGGTGTCCACGCTGCCACCCACCCCCAGGAAACCGCTCTGTTAACCTTGCTACTCTACTGGGGCATGTGTTGGAAGTTTCCATAATAAAAACAAAACAAGGGACACCTGGGTGGCTCAGTGAGTTAAAGCCTCTGCCTTCAGCTCAGGTCATGATCCCAGGGTCCCAGGATCGAGCCCCACATCGGGCTCTCTGCTCAGCACCCTCTCCCACTGCCCTGCTTGTGTTCCCTCTCTTGCTGTCTCTCTCTGTCAAATAAATAAATAAAATCTTAAAAAAAAAAAAAAGAAAGAAAGAAAGAAAGAACCGCCTCTTTAAAAAAAAAAAAAAGATTCCAATGGGCTCTCGTGAACTCCTGCCCTGGGTCCCACCCCCTGAAGCTGAGGACCATCTGGGCTGTGGCTGCCACACCCAAAGGCAGATTCCCGGGGCGGGGGGGGGGGGGGGGGGGCGCACAGCGAGATCACAGTGGCATCTCCTCTGTGACCCCTGATGGCTTTACCAGTGCGGCTCCTGGTGTGAGGGCCTTCTGGCACCCCAGTCCCAGCTCACCGCCTGCTCAGGCATGGCCCGTCCACACCACGGGACTGCTGGGCCTCTGTGTCCCCAACCTCCTGGCCACAGCCCTGGGACGCTCCGACGTCCTCCTGTACCTTTGGACGCCCACTCGTTCTAGCCACAGAGGGGCTCTCCCTCCACGGCCCATGTCTGAGGCTTGAACACACCGGACTTTGGAAATGAGCCCCGCCCATGGCCCCCCAGGGCACCGTCGATCACGGGGATGCGCGATGTCTGTTAAGTGGAGATCTGTGACAACAAGAATCAGAGATGTTTTGAAGCCCTCAGGCCAAACGGATGATCCCAGAATGGGCTCCACAGCTGGACTCGGGTCTGCGAGCGAGGATTCCAGATCCCTCCGCCTCCCGAAGGCAAAGCGTTCACGGGAATGCTTCCCTCCCATGGGAAACCAGGCAAAGACCCCTGGAGAAGCACGCACTGAGCCCCGCAGAAGGCCATGGAGCGGGGTCGCTGTGGCCAGGGCTGCAGAACCTTCCAGAGCAGACTCCCTCACCCAGATGCCAGCACGGCACAAGGCCCCTGCCCTGAAGAGCGCACGTTCGCATGGGCAGAGGCACCTGGAGGCCTGCGCACGGGGAGCGCCTCCCGAGGACAGGTCAGCACCCGGCAGCAGAGGAGTGCCAGAAGTGCCGGGGTCCTCCCATGGGCGTCCCGTCCCGCTGCACCTGGTCCCCCACATTAGCGTCCAATCCGCCCACACCTGGGTCCCTCCGTGGGCGTCCTTTCCCTCACCCAGGTCACTTCCCTGGGATTCCTCAGCAGCTTGTGAGGACCCCGTGGCCTGTCGCAGCCGCACGGCTCACATGGTCACCGTGGGCTGCTCCTACCTGGTGAGGCTCCCCTCCCAGCCCCATCCTCCACCAAGGGGAGGCCCCCTAACTCCACACACACCTAGACTCCCAACGGCCCTGCTGCGTCCCTGCTCCCAAGCTCTAGGCCCACAGACCCACCACAAAGCTGGGCGGGGGCAAGGTGGGTCCTGGATGCCGCGGGGAGAGTAAGCAGCCTCAAACCCATATATCCAGACCCTACGGGTCTCCGTGGGACTCGGGCCTCAGAACACTACCACACAGGCCCATGTACACGTGTGTGTGAACACATGCATGCACACACTAGGCTACACACACGTGCACGAAACTCATACATGGGCCACCAAGGTGGATATGCATTACACATGTGCTCGGTCGTACCCGCGTGTGCACACACAGAGGCCCCGCACCAACTGCGCTGGGAAGCAGGAAGCCCCCCTCATCGGCTGCGTGCCTTCCTCCCAGGAGGTCTAGAGGCAGCCTGGACCCCAGCACCCCAAAGATCAAAGCAGATCCTAACGCCCCCAGCCCAGAAGCAGAGGGTCCAGAGTCTAGGGAAAAGGGGTGGGTCCAGGGAAGACCCAGGCATGGCAATAAGGGACAGTGTGCCCCCATGCATCAGGGGGCTGGGGGGCCCAGGACGGGAGCCTCCGGGGCAGGGACCCAGGCTGGCCAGAGGGCCTGGCCCTGTCACTCTCCCCATGTTCTAGGCCACTTGCCCAACCCCCCCCACCCGAGGAAGCGCAGCCTCGCTCACTTCCTGGGTGGTCTCTGATGCCACCCAAGGTCACGGACAGGAGGGCCCCACGCACATACCATCACACAAGAACATGATAATGCTAACACACAGGGCTGACGTGCGGTGTGCACCAGCACGGCCTGTGGGTGTGCAAGCGGGTGTGTTTGTGTGTGAAAGTGGACAGGCGTGAGGACGTGTGCATGAAGCCTGCGTGCACGACTGTGTTTGTAGGTGCACATGGGAGTTCGTGTGTCTGTCCATGTGCACACGTGTGTACAAGCACCATACGAGGGCCCGCCCATGACCAGCACTACTGAGTGGGACCCAGGTGCCTGTAGCCGGGAGACCCAGGGTCTGTCTCCATCCAGACAGGATGCCCGCCACCTGAGTCCCGGCCGTCTCTTCCAACCTCCGAACAAGACCAAACACCAAACACAGGCTCAGGGAGTCACAAAACTCAAGGGTCACCAAAGGCTTGTGCCAAGCACTGGCCCCATACTCAAGGGACAGGACGGCGCCTGAAAAGGTACCTGCTCCCACAAAGCCATGGAGCCCCCAGAAGAAACACGGGCATGGGGCAAGTACCCCACCCAAGGTCCCACAATCAGGGGCTCCACCGACCCTCCACATGAGCCCACCATCCCACCGGAGTCAGGAGACTCGATGAGGACATTTCTGGGCTCGGAGACTGCAGAAACACAGCCCAGATTGTCCGTCCACCTGGGAGCTGACCCTGGCCCTCCCGACCTCAGAGAGGGCACAGGAAAAGGAGGGACATCACCCAAGAAGCCTCGGCTCCCAGGAAGGGCAGGTGGACAGTTCTCACAGCAGGAGGGACCGTGGCAAGCAGACACCTCCCCAAGGACACTGCTCCGGTCTGAGCCAGGCAGCAGCACCCACGCCCACTCATGGGACCCCTGCTCCCCACTGCATCCCAGGGGCCCCCCAGACAGAAACCTGAGCAGACCTATCTGCTGACAAGGCTTACAGGGCCCGGTGCCATTTTCCAAAGAAACAGGAAACACTCCATGTGCCCCGCACCTGCCCTTTCTTGCACGCCCACCTCCCTGGCTGAGCCCCAGCCCTCCTCTGTCCAGGGCCTTGGCTGGAGCACACCGGCCTCAGGAAGCCACCCGGAGTCCTCTGTCTGCCCTATCACCTTCACTCACCTCCGGAGGTCACACGGACTCCCCCTGGCCCGGCACAGACTGCAGTCCCAGGTGTCCACCAGTGTCCCCACAGACAGTAAATTCCTGGAGTGCAGGGGGTCTCGTTTCCACAGGGCGCCCAGCCCCTAGCCCGGGGCCTGGCCCCCAAGTGTGGATCACAGCATGGTCCAGAGAAGACACCCCCACCGGCTCCACCAGTGGGGCCGGATTCCAGCCCACACACAGTCCCTGGGTCTTGGGGGGCACCTGGGGGGCAGCAGACAACAGTCCCCAGGACTCTGCCCCGAGCAGGTGCCAGCCCTCGCCTGAAGCCGGGATGTGTCCCCATGTCCAGATCCCATTTCCCATCAGCCCAATTCCTCTGCCCTGGCCTGACCCATTCCAGGGACTTCAAGTTTAGGGCCAGCTGCTCAGAGGGAGGCTAACCCGACTCTCCAGGGAAACAGACCAGGTTATGGGGAGGGGAACTGCAGATGCAGGGGTGGGAATCGGGCATCCCAGGAGGGTGCCCACTGGACACAGACCTGGAGGCCTGGAGGGGACACCCACCACCACCTGCTGCTCAGGGAATAGCAGAGGGACAGGAAGCCCAAGGTGGAAAGAGCTGAGCCCTGCCCAGCGACCAGAGGCCTGGGGAAGGGGGGTCCAGCCTAGGCCACAGAGGCTGTCTTTGGAGTCACTGCCAACCAAGGCAGAGAAACCCCCTCCTCGTCTTCACAGGGCCCCAGGGTGAGCCAGGAGGTCCCACCTGTCTCCCTCCCCTTTCCAGCCTCCTCCTAGCAGCACGGGGTCAGCAGAGGCAGGTGGATGCACCAGCAGGTGAGCAAACAAAGCCAGAGGACCCAGCCAAGATGGGGGAGGACGTGGGAGGTACCAGCGGGGAAGAGCCTCCAGCCTGGGTAAAGGGCCTGGCCGCCTGGTGGAGAGCAGGAAGGGCAGGAGGTCCCCGAGAGGGGGTCCAGCAGGGGCGGAGTCCAGCTGAAGGAGGGGTCCTGCTGTGTAAGGGTCCCGCCAGGAAGAAAGGGGAGCAGGGGCAAGGCCTGTGGGGGGAAGATCCAGGGGAAAGGGGAAATGCTGGGGCGACTTAGAGGAGCAGGGGGAGGGGCCAGGGGGTGTTGGGTGGGGCGGGGGCGGGGCCGGCGGGGCGGGGCGGGGCTTAGGTCTGGTTGGCGACTCAGAGGAGGAGGAGTCCTAGCGCAGGGAGTTGGCACTACCGAGGCGGGAAGCAGACAATCCACACCCGGGGGCTTGTGAGCGGCCTGGCCACCTGTGTACCTGGGAAGCAGACAATCCACACCCGGGGGCTGTGAGCGGCCTGGCCATCTGTGTACCTGGGCTCTGAGGGCGGTGACATCGCTCCACCTGCCAGCAGCGAGCTCTCCCCAGAGCTCAGACGACCTGGAGGGGCACAGGGACTCCTGCCAACACCCACTTGCCCGATGGTGCTTTCTGTTTTCCTGCCTGGGGCTTAGAAGAGGGGAGGGAGGAGTTGGAAATACATGCCCCTTCCACTGACAGGCAGCTATTCTGACCACAGCAGTGGCCCCGGATGAGCCCAGGAAGATACAGCAATTTTGCCCCACCCTGGCCAAGAAGTGGGCATTTGGGGCCATGGGGGGAGGCGCCCAGGAGGAAGGAAGCTGGAGCAGGCAGATGCGCACACCCACAGCTGTGAGGGGCAGGGCTGCGGGGGTCTCCACTGGGGGCACCTGAGCCCGCTGCTCCTCTCCAGGCAAACCCTGCTGCCCCCCTCCACCACTCCAAGGCCATGACCTTCGCATGCACAATTCTGTCTGCTACCACTGCCAGCAACCCCGCTCCGTGCCCGGTCCCCAAGCACAGTCACTCCCTCCTCAAGCCGTACTCTTCAAGTCCCCCAGTGCCACCACTGGGGAGCAGGGGTAACACATGTGGCATCTCCCCCTTTCCTCCTCCTCACCGCCCCCATGTCCCCCTACCCCACCCCAGGTCTCCAGCCCAGTCCAGCCTGGCTTGCCACCCCACTGTCCCTGAGCAGACTTTAAGGGTTCCCCAACATGATGCCTTCGGTTCTGACTTGTTGCTCAGTTAAATAAGAATGAGTTTCTGTGCTTTGCATGTACATACAACCGTGGGCAGGAGGGAACGGGCAGGAAGAAGGTCCCAGCCTGGTCAATATTTACGCCCTCCTGGGCCCTGGGCTGGGGGGAATGAGTCTGTCTCCCCAAACTCCTTGTGCCCTGGCTGACAGCAGCAGCACGGGCCTGGCGTGAGCCAGCAGGTCCCGCCGCCTCCCGGGGAAGGGCAGCGGAGCAGCATCTAAATCCCAACCGTGCGGTCACCCACCTCCTGGGCGCTCTCAGCCTGCCGGCCTGGGCCAGCCTGGGTGCCACAGGGTCCCCAAAGTGCCTACCAGGGCAGGGCAGGATGGCTGTGGGAACTTCCCAGAGCCTGCTTGTGGAGGGGCAGAGGCTCTGAGACACCCCGAACCCCCTGTGACCACCCCCCCGCCTCAGTGCCCTGAGCAGGAGCAGTTCTCTCCCTCCCTCGGCACAGATACTCGGCCCAGAAAGTCCAGCGAAGACAACCGCCCTGCACAGACTGCTCCGCTCATCCGTCGCCCTGTCCTTCTGGGCCTCCACCTCTCGTCCTGCCCCAAACCAGCTCCCGAGGAACATGGGGCTCTAGGCACGTGGCTGCACTGCAGGGCAGCCGGAGGCCGTGGGGCAGCGGGCAGCAGAGGCCCCACTGGATACGTGAGCCTCCCACCTTCCCCACCGGCCGCCCGGCCCATGGCAAACTCCGGCCCCAGGGCAGCACACAGGCCCCTCACGGTATTTGTCGGCACCCACCCCATCCATCTGTCCACCTCGCGCCACCACCGGCAGCAACGTGTGGATCTGAACAGGAACGTTCTGGAAGCCAAAGCAACTTGGAGGTGACAGGACACAGAATAAGGGCTTTTCCCACAGGCTTTCACCTGCACGCCAGCTCTGCAGTAGGGAAACTGAGGCCCTGGGCGGGAAGGCTGTGTGTCGCCCAGGGAGCCAGCAGCAGCAAACGCCAGACGCCTGCTCCCTAAGAATCCAGGCTTACAGGACCGGCTCCCTGCCCCCCGGGAGTACAGGGGCTCATCTTATCCTGGAGCTCCCTGGGCCCAAGACCTTTACAGACCTTTTCCTCTCCCTCAGTTCTCTAGAAGGGATGACCAGAAACTGTACACAAAATTGTTTTGGAAAATTGTTTTGGAAACGTTTTGGAAAATTGTTTTGGAAAAAGACAATAGCACCGCCTTTCGCTGAACCAGCCGAACCCCTCATACGCCAGATCTCAGACCTCCCCTCCCCACCCGGAGCTGACCTGGCCTCGGGGCCTCCCTTCTGGTCCTGGTGGGGAGGTGGTCTGGCTGGGGGGGTGCCCCACACCATGGGGGCAAAACACATAACAGAAGGGAATGTTATGGGGGGAGGGTCCAACAGCACCTCCTAAGGACAGACGACAGGCAAGGCCACAAGCCAGGGGCCTGCTGGGAACCACCCAGAACGGAGGCCCCCTCCCCTCCCTGGGTGCAGGGAGCCCTCTACCCTCCTCCCTTTTCTCCGCCTCACCTCTGTTTCTGGCGGTCCCCCTATTTTGTCCCTCTCTTCTCCCCACCTCCAGGCCCCTTCCCCCATTCCTTCCTCCTCCCCTCCCAGCCCCCAGCACATGCTGACCTCTCTGGGCCCCAAAATACACTTCCAGTGTCTACCCTGTGCATCCATGATCCCTCTGACCATGGGCATCCCTGACATCTCTGTCTGAGAGCACCTCCCTGGGTCCTCGTCGGGGGGCCCTCGGTCCCCCCGGGCCACAGTAGGATTTCCCGCATCCCCTTCTTCTTCCCAGAGCTTGTTCCATGCAGCCTCCCCTCCTCACCCCATCTCCCCCATCTCCCCCACCTCCTCCATCTGCCACATTCTCTCCCTAGATGGGCTTGCCCACCACCTTGGATTTCCCCCATCCTCCTGCCAAAATGCTGCCAAAGGCAGAAACAAAACCCTCCTTCTGGGCCCTCCAAGCCCCGCTGGGTGGGTGGGTTTCACTGCTGGGTCAGGCTAGGAGAGCCCCACACAGCAAGGACAACTGCCTCCAGTCTCCTGGGTCTCCAGCTGGGGAGAAGCCCGTGGGAGCAGGCAACGTCCTTGTCCCCCGCTACCGTCTCGCTGGCCCTCCTGGAAGGCAGTGGCAAAGTTCGATGCTCCCAGCCTTGGTCAGACCCCAGCAGGGCGGCGGCGGCAAGGACTGGAGCCCTGTTCGACCTTGGCAAACCTGTCTTTCTAGACCAGAAACGAGTCCACAACGGGCGCCAGGGAGGCTGGAGGAGACCCAAGCCCCAGTCCCCTCCCAACCTCCCCAGGGTGCCGCAGGCTGGGAGAGAGACTCTGCCAGCCCCGCACGAGGTCCAGGCACACTGGAGAGGAGCCCAGAGCCCTGCACAGCCAGCAGGAACCCTGCCCGCCAGGGGCCCATCCCGCGCCCACTTTCCGTTCCTCTTCTGGGATGTGTGCAGCCAAAGAGCGCCAGCCAGGGCTCTGGCCGGGCTTGGCCGCTCACCAGCTGCCTGACCTTGGGCCAATCCTTGCCCTCTCCACGCTCCCCTCTCCACAGCCCACACCCAGGAGAGTTTTGTGGATGGCCACTTGGAAAAGAGTCCGGCCCTAGCAGCCTCCACCGCGTCCTCGGCTCGCCGAGTGACCTTGAACGCCCCCCACACTCGCGGCCTCAGTTTCCCCACCCGCCCAATCCGTAGACTCACACCCGGCTCCCCGGGTGTTCCTGGTCCCTCCCAGGCAGATGTGTATCCCAGACCCGACGGAGGGCGCGCAGCGGCACTTACCGTCCTCCAGAGACGCGGGCGCTTGGCGGGCACCAAGGTGGCCGTGACCAGCAAGTGTGAGGCGGCCACCACGAGCCCGAAGCCGACAGCCAGCAGGCTGCGCACGGGCAGCAGGGCATAGGACACGAAGGTGACCAAAAGGAGCTGCCAGACGCCGTGGTCGGCGGCCGCCGTCCCCGAAGCCGCGCCGGCGTGGGTGCCCGCGGGCCCGCCGAGCGCGAAGGGGCAGCAGAGCAGCGCGAAGGTGAGGCTGAACAGCAGCGCCAACTGGCCGACCTGCTGCAGCTGCGGCGCCTGCAGCGAGCGCACGTTGGTGACCACGAGCAGCGCCAGGAAAAGCACGCAGTGCGCGGGGTGCGAGCCCCTGGCCAGGCCGGCCGCGGGCCCCGGCGCGCCCAGCAGCTCCGCCAGCGCCAGCGCGCCCGCCAGCCCGCTGAGCACGGCCAGCGCCTTCAGCGTGGCCGCCTGCTCCAACCGCAGCGTGTAGCCGCGGAACAGCGCCTCCAGCTCGGGGCACGCGAACTCCTCACCGCACGGCCGCAGCCCGCGCCGGCCGCCCGGCCCCGCCGCCCGCTCGGCGCCCCCGGGCTCGCCCGCGCCGCCGCCTCCGCCTCCGCCGCCGCCGCCTCCGCCTCGGCCGCGCGGCGCCCCCGCCATCTCAGCGCCATGCGGCGGCGGCCGGGGCGCCGGGGCGGGCGGGCGCGGGCGGGAGGCGCGGGGCGCGGCGGGCAGACTCGGGGCGCCGGCTGCCCCGCGCGCGCGCCCCGAGCGCGTCCCCTCCCGCCGCCGCGCCTGCGCAGTGCGCCGCCCGCCCGCCCGGCCGCGGTCCTCCGGCAGCCCAGCTGCGCCCGCCCCGCCGAACGCCGAGCCGCGGGGCGGCGTGACTCCGGCGCCCGCCGCGCCCCGGGCCTTAGTTTCCCCGCCGGCGCGCGGTGCGGCCCGCGGGGCCGTCTCTCGGGGCGCGGGAAACGCACGAATCCTGCGCTATGCCCTGGGGTGAGGCGGGGGGGGGGCTCCATCCTGCCGAGCGGGTGACACCCCTCCACTCTAGAGGAGCTCGCGGTGGGACCCCGGGGCCTGCAGCTCGCCCTCCCACCCCCGGCGCCGCCGCAGGGGACCCAGGCGCCCTGGTCCTGCTAACCCCGCGAGCGAACACCAGGACGCGTGGCGTGGGGCCGCGCCTCCCGGCCATACAGACACAGAGTTAGGCCAGAGTTCTGGCTGGGGGCGCGGCTCTGGGTGCAGGGATGGGGTGGGAAACACAGGGAGAAGGGACACACCTGGGGGAGGTGGAGAGACTGGAAACCCAGGTGAGAGGGGGCTGTATGCTTCTGGCAGGGGACAACTATAGGTGCGGTGGTGTCCACGCGTGTCTGGGCCCCACCCAGCGCCTCCTATCCCGCGGCTTGTGCTCGGGAAGGGGCTTTGCGCCTCACTTCAACCGCATTGCCTTCTTTGGCGCTAACAGAGGCCCCTGGGGGCGGGCATCTGTCCCCCCGACACACCAGGAGAGGTGAACGGCTGGCCCCGGGAGTCTTACAGAGAGATAAGGACTCTGGGCAAAACCGCTGACCCCTCCAGGAGCCCACGCGGCTTCTTGTCCACCCCTCCATACACATGGAGCTGGACCTGGGGGTCCCACAAAATCACAGACAGCAGAGACCAGGAGCCTAGCCCCTCTGCAGGAGGTCCTTTCCAGGTGACCTCCAGACACCAGGATTTAGTTGGTGTGGCAGGCGTGCATCTGTTTTTCAGACACTGTGGGGATTTCAAGTAGACTCCCAGGTGAGAGCCATTGGCCATGTGCTGGCCAATATATGGGCTCAAGGTCTAGAAGGTGAGGAACTGGGTATTAGGCCACAAGAAGTGGCTGTTTTTGTACAAGACACAACGTGTCACCCATCAGAAGTGGCACCTCATGGTCACCCTGGCCAGGAGCTCTCACTGTTCCATCCCCAACAGCTCACATCAGTGCGCTCTTGGTGGCCACCTGGTCCCCCCCTCCTGGACAGGCCTCCCCATGCAAGGCACCTCCTCTGTGAAGCCTTCCTGACTTCCCATCCACCAGTTCCCAGTGCCCCTAGGACCTGGCGCTCTGTCTGGTCACCTGGTAACTTGTCCCCATCCCCTCTTAGAACTGGCAGCCCCTTGGGCCGAGGGGGAACTGGAAGTTACCTGCCCCACCTCTGTTTTTGACTGACTTCCCCGAGGTTCCATCTCCCTCACCTTGTCCCCCACCTGTCCCCAGTGGTAGCAAGTCTGCATGATCCTTCAAGCATCAAGGATCATGTGTAGACTCTCTTGTTAAATAGGTATTTTTATGTCCTAGTGGTACTAGAGAAGGAAAGCTGAGTACTGTCCAAAAATTGGGCAAGCCACCTCGGAACGAAGGGATGAAGAAGTATCCTGGGGTCAAGGTCACAAGGCGACAGCACCCTCCCAGCCCACTAGCACATTCACGGGAAGGGATCAGCACCCACCTCTCTCACTGAGACGGGAGGTGCCAGACCTCCGTGGGAGCTTCCCACTGCACCGCTGTGGGGCAGAGTGGGGGGCTGCTTCCCCTTCACCTTCTCTGCCCCCGTCTGCTGGGTTGAAAGGACAAGGCAACTACCGGGCGGGTTGCATCCAAGGATGATGGGCAAGCCGGCTGAGAAACTGTGCACACGCCCCCTGCTCTCATGAGTGTCGTTGGTTGAACCATGTCCCCCCATATGCTGCACCTGACCCCCCATACCTTGGAATGTGACCGTCTGTGGGAGTAAGGTCACTGCGGACATTGTTAAGCTGAGCACCCTAGACTAGAGTGGGCCCTGATGCAGTATAACCAGTGTCCTTATACAAAGGGGACCTTGGGAGGAGAGCAGGCCTGAAGACGCATCAGCCTGTGAGCCACGGAGTTACAGGAAGGCGGGAGACTCCTCCCCCAGCGCCCCCCTGCCCAGGGATCTCAGCCCTACCACCCCGAGATCCTAGCCTTCCGGCCTCCACAGCTGTGAGAATGTATGTGTGTTGTCCATGCTGGGGCTCCGGCACCTCGGGAGGGGGCCCTGGCCAGCTAGCGCTCAGGCCTAGGGTCCACCCTGAAGAACATTGACTGTTACCGAGCGTCAATATTGACCAGGCGCAAAGGGGCCACACAGAGCGCAGACCCAGATGGGAAATTCTGCCCTTCCTGGAAGCAGCCCCTCCGTGTGGGAAGTGAGCAGAGGGAGGGGAGCATCATGGTCACTGTGTGTCCTGCTGGCCCAGGAGGACACCACCAAGAATCGCAGGCACCTCGTCTGAGACAGGAGTGCAGGCCTCAAGCGGTAACAGCGCCAGGACTCCCTCGGACTTTTTGGACTTTTTGCGGATTGCAAATCTCCGTCTCTTTGCATTCGAGGCTCCCAGCTGCTGAAGCCTTGTCCTTCCAAGAACCTGAAGCGCCCTGGACCGGGGGTGTGGCGCGGTGTGGCAGCGGCCCAGCGTGGAGCACAGTCCAGCATCGCACAGTGTCCCGGCTAAGAGCGCAGACGCATGCCACCCCTCCTGGCTGTGTGACTTGGGGCAGGCTGCTCACCCTCTCTGGGCCTCGTCTCCTCCACAAACAGGGGCTGTCACGGCTCCCGGCCCACAAGGTTACCTTGGACACAAGGACAACCACTGCTGTGCGTGTTCTGCGCACACAGGATCAGGTGAGCGTCATGCTAACCCCGTGAGCTGGGTGAGTCGGGCCCTCCGGACACAGCAGTCCACAACAGCTGGAGAAGTCGCCGTAATCCAGGTTCCGCCTGGGGACACTCACCGAGCTCCTGGGACTTCTGCCAGAGACACAGCTTCCAGATGAGTGTTCCTCGCAGGCTCCCACTTTGTGTTCGGGATGGAATTTCCCCTGTGGGTCTGTTGGAAACTCTGTGGAAATGCAAGCTGTCTCCAGGAATCAAAAGGTGTGAGGAGAACCCCTGTGGGGGCTCAGCCTCCTCCTCTCCCCTGGCGGCTGGATGGCTGGATGCAGCATTTGCCCCACAAACGCGTCTCTTGGATACATCCTGCTGGGCTGGTTGTTGGGGGTGGGGGATGTACAGTGTAGACAGTGGTGGAAACGGCCCCAGGGCTCTGTTCAGGATTCCTCTGGCGAGAACGGGACAGGACTCCAGCTCAGCTCCCTTAACCCAAAAGTTGGAGGCCACATCTGCTTACCTCGCTGGAGGCTGGGATGGCTGACTGAGGGCCACACTGGGCAGTAAGTGGTCACACCCTCCCCCTACAGCAGGATGCTGACCAGTCTGGCTGAGGCCACTGGGGCGCATGGCCCAGGTGGCCAAAACAGAGGGTGAGTGTCAAACCAGGGGCTGGAGTTGCATGGGCAGGTGGTGATTCCTGAGCCACACAGCCGAAGCGGCAGGACAGGGCCCACACATCTGTTCCTTTACACCTTGCTGTCCCCACACCTTGATGGCCAGGAAGACCAACTGGGGCTTCACGGCCAGCTCTGCCACCTTCCTGCACCTGGACCCAGGCTCAGGGGTCCCCAGAGACTTGGCATCCTTGCCTCAGTGCCAGGGTCTCAGGCCAGCCCAGAGCAATAAGCACCAGATAACACCGGACTGCATACCTGGTCTGCGGGGAGACCTGGCTGGCAGGAGGAGGTTTGCGTGATGGGCACCAGGGTTCGGCCGGAGAGGAGCAGGACCCCTGGGCAGTGGGAGAGGCCAGCCTCCAGGCTGGGGCCAGCCCAGGAATCCCACCGATAAATATGTGTTCAAAACTGTGCCCAGTGCTCCCACAGAAAGGCATGCCCTCTGAGGGGGCACAGAGGGGCACTCAAGCCCCCAGAAAGGTGTACTTTTGGAGGCAGTGGGCAGAAATGGAACCCTGAGCTTTGGAGACCCAGACACAGAGCCATGGGTCCTGAGCTCTTCTGCCCAGAGCCCAGGGTCCTGGGAGGTCTGTGTCCTCCTCCCTCCGCCGCCCCTCCCTCCCCCACCCCCTCCCTTTGAGTGGCCTCAAAGGAGCAGATGCTGGCTGTGCCTGGCAGGAGAGACCAAGGAGCCCGGGGGCAAGGCTGTGGTGGAGGTCAGCAGGGGCAGGCGGAAGGTTCTTGGTGACCCCAAGAACGGTGGCCACTCGCCATGGGCTCGGTGGAGGGGTCTGATGACCCCCGGAGGGAGGCCAGCATGACCATGACGGCTCTCAGGTGGCCACGCCCCTCATCCGAGCCCACTTGCTGCACTCGGGGCTTCTAAGGAAGAGTCTTCCTCCGGGTGTAACCATACCTCCCTCAAGAGGCTGAATGTAGCGTATCCCCAGAGAGTCCTCTAAACCACTACCGCCTTCTACTAAATCCAAAAGACACTGCATTCCGGGCAGGCATTTTCCGAGAAGGAGGGGACCCTCTGCCGGATGAGGGATGTGCAGGGACTTGTGCCCTCATCAGGCAGTGGCTCTATCCTTGCCGGGCTCCGGGGCCCAGATCGGTTTTCGCTTGTCCCTGGTCACCCTGAGCATGACAAAGGACTCCGCAAAGGCTGCCGGTATTTGCCACGTGTGCCTTGACGTCTGAGTACGGCTTCGAGGGACAGCGAGCCTTGGCTGCTGGGGCAGGAGTGCTGGAAGATGCCAGGCAGGTGCAGTCAGGGAGTTGGCCCGGCCCTGAGCATCGTCCAAGAGCCCCTGCTGGCTGGTGTAGAACCGCATCCCCGCTGCTCTCTCAAGAAGGACTCTGTGTGGTCCTACTAGCGCCCAGTGGGCATGGGGCCTGGACCAGAAAGCCTGCTCTGTTCCTGGACCAAAGCCTGGAGGGGACGGGGCAGTCAGCGAGGACGAGGGCCTCCCACCCTGGAGACAAGGTGGCGTGCCCCTGAACGGAGCAGGGTCCCCTGGCTGAATGAGGACAAGGACAGGATTCTCTATGAATTCCATTTAGTGCCGGTCAACGTGGTCCCTGGGGACGTTCCGGGTGCTTGCGGTTCACGAAACAATGCCGTAGTGCTCGCTCTCCTGGGGGACGGTGCCAGGCGGGGACAAAAGGCCAGGGAACGGGAAGCCTTGGCCTTGCCCAAAGCCTCCCGACTGCGCTGTTTATAGTGGCACGAGACCAGGCGCGAGCCTTAAGTGGATTTGTGTCCCTGGTCTTGGGGGGGTTAGGGCTGAAGGTGGGGAGGCCAGAGGCAGGCGGGCAGGCTCCTCAGCAGACACTGAGAATGAGGCCTGCTCGGGGAGCCCAGAGCAGAGTCGGCTCTGACAGCTGCAGCCGAAAGGCAGGGAAGCTTCAGCGGGAGGATTTGTGCTAAAAATAGCATCGCTGGCTTGTGGGTAGAGAATTTGACCCAATTAGAGATTACCAGTTTCAGGAATTACTGGAAAAGAAATCTCATTAAATAGGTTAAATATAGGAGCCAGAGGCTGAGAAGGCCATCTGGGATTCGCAGGAAAACCAAAACCGACGCAGGGGTGCGGTGCGCTCTGAGGCTAGCGCGGGGAGGGTGCTCGGCACCAACACCAACAGCCTCGGGCGGGCGCGCAGGGCTGGGGCGGGGGCGGGGCCGAGACGCCAACCCTGCAGCCCGGGGCGGGGGCGGGGGGGAATTGCTCCCCATTCCTCCGCATCCCCGCACCGCTGCCTGGGACCCTCCATCGCCCCGGGCCAGGGCGCGTCCTGGGCGCAAGGAGCCGCCTCCTCCTCCTGCACGGTGCAGGCGGTCCTCCATCCACGCCCGCGGTTTCCTGCTAGGACGGGGAACCGCCCTCCCTCCCGCCACCCAGTTGCCTGCTCGATTTCCCTAAAACGTAGAGGAAGGGAGGGTCTTATCCATTCCTTGCTCTAAAAAGAAAGAGGCTTCCTTCTGCCTCAGAGCTTTCCCGAGCCTGTTTCCGCAGCAGAGGTGTCCTCGGGAGAACTTTCAGGAAAGCTGCTGTGTCCCACCCACTCGGGAGATGCCCTGGGCAAGACCCCACTGACCTCGGTTTCACACAGCCTGGCAGTGACTTGACCAGGACACCTGCTGGCACTGGTTAGCATGAGGGCGCTCTAGGCAAGGCTGGGCAGGCCAGCACCCCTGCCCTGTACCACCCCCCATCCTACACCTCCACCCAGCACCCCTGCCCAGCACACTTGCCCAGTTCCCTTGCCCTGCACCCCTGCCTGCTGCCCCCAGCCCTCCTGGTGATTTTTTAACTGTTCTGGACATCCCTGCGTGGCCAGGGATCAAACCTCCCCTGTCTCCCCTGCCCTTTGCAGCAGCCGGAGGGTTGGAAACCAGAGCCGCTGGGCTCATTCACCCTCGTCTGTGACAGGTACTGGCCCAAGTTGTGTTTCATGTTGCAGCCGCAGGGACACAGCACAGGGAAGTGCACCCCGTGCCCTGGGTCATTCCAGGTCAGCTCTGTCCACATTCCTGAGAAGACAGCCCAGCAGCTCCAGCCTCCTGCTCGGGGTCAACACCTGAATGGGAAAGTGCCCTCTGCACATGCACTTGGGGTCTCGGCCAAGAGCCTTCCAGCCCTGCCAGGGCTGCAAGCTCACCCTGGGGCAGTCGCTGTACCAGAGCCCCAGCCCAAGACCCTGCATCCACCCTGAGGTAAAGGGGTGTTGCAGAAATGTCCATCTTTGCAGTGTGGGTGAGTGGGATCCCCCAGAATTCATGTCTGCCTGGAGCCCCAGAACGTAATTACTTGAAATAGGTCTTTGTAGGTAAAAGTAGTTAAGGGTCTGAGATGCCGGCATCCTGCATTCAGGGCGGGCCCCAAGTCGTGGGACAGGGGTCCTTGGAGGAGGAGCAGAGGATGCAGAGGGAAGCAGCCCTGAGGGGAGGGGAAAGAGGCTGCAGCTACCCTGCCACAAGCCTGGGGCCACCAGCAGCTCCCACGAGGCCAGGGTGGGGAGGGACCGGGACCTCTGGCCGCCAGGTGGTGGGAAAAGGGACTTGCGTTGTTGAACAGTCACACTTCCACAGCAGCCCAGGACACTGGTAAGGTCTCCAGGGACAATTCCTTGGCTTCATCCATGTCCCTCCCTTGTGAGCTCCTGAGCGCAGAGACGGTTTCTTACTCACATTATACAGGTCGCACTCCTGGGGCCCCGGGGCTCACCTCCAAGCACCAGGACCAGGCAGATGTTCACAGATTAAGGTGCATCGAGTCTCACAATGTCGAGGGTCCAGCGTTTCGAGGGTGCAGGGCCACTGAGTCAGGGCGGGTCACTGAGTCAGGGCGGGTCACTGAATCCCCTGTGTCCTTGGAGACTCGCCCTCGTCAACGTGCTGCACACCCGGGAATGGTGGGGCAAGGCTCCCCGGACGGCCACAGCGTGTGAAGCCATGTGCCTCTGGTGAGAGAGCACGTGGGTGTTTTCCCTCCTTCTCTACGAGTACCTGGTTTACAAAAGCACTACGACAAATTTTTATAATCAGAAAAATGAAGTTTAATACGAGGAGGTCCAGTCGATGTCTAGAACGTTGCAGGTTTGTCGTGAGACCGGTGAAAAAATCAACGTGCAGGGAGGGACCCTGCCTCCGGCAAAGTGTAGGCAAACACATGTACGACTGCAAGAATATTTCTTTTGAGGTCGAGACGAACTACAAACAGAGAGGAAAGCAGGCCCGTGCTGGCGTTTCCGGGTACACATTATAGAACGCTGCTCCCGGCGAGTGGGGGGGGGGGTCTGGTCGATGCTCCTTTCATTGGGTGAGAGGTTGTCAGATGAGACGCAGGTGAGCCTTCCTTCTCCCCCCGACGGTCACGTGATCTCCCACTGGCGGGAATAACCAGTTCGCCACCAGGCTCGAACTGAAGTCCCCAAGGAGGGACTTGGGATGCCAAGAAGTCATCATGGACGGGGATCAAAGCCCCAAGGAGGCACCACTGTCCCCGGGGTGGGGGGGGTCACATCAGGATGCAGGCACAGGTGTGCGTCACATCTCCCTAACACGGCTCTGGGGGCAGCAAGGGTAACAGCATGCCGTCCCCAGCCCCTGGCATGGGCACCTGCGCCGGAAGTATGCCCTGCCCCCCGGCACACCTTGATCTGGGTAGCGGTTCCCAGGGCAGGGGCACGGTTCACATGGCAAAAGCCCACAGAGCTCAGGGTCTGGCCTGGTACAATGCACGGGTTTGGTTCTGCCGTGGACCGTTCCAGAGCAAGCCCTTCCCCTGCGCAGGGGAGCACTCTGCCACCCCCTTACATCTGGCCTCCACAGGATCATCTGAAAAAAGGAGATGTCCCTACTGATCCCTCCCTGCTGTGAAGACAGGCACCCGACTGCTGTTGCCGTCCCTGAGAGCCTTCCTCCATGTCCCCGGCTTCCCTCCTGCGGGTGGGAGAGAAGGGACGTCCAGCCAGGACTCCCCAGGGTGGGGGGGCTTTCCCTCCATGCGGGTGCTGGAGCCAGCCCTGGCCACCCCCTTCAGGAAATTCTGTGTGAAGGGAAATAAAGCCCTTCTTTTGTACAGGAAGGCTTGGGGATTGTTCTGGAATAACAGGCACCAGGATCAATTGTGACACAGAGGCCCCACTGGGTCCTCCTGTTCACAGTCCACGGGAGATCCCGAGGGCACAGTGAGGGGTGGCTGTGGGGATAGCTGGCCTTCGATGACACCAGGCCCTCAGTAAGTGCCCGCCAGCCTGCCCTTCCTCATGGAGGATGACACAGTAAAGGCATGCCCCGATCCCGGGCCGTGGATGCCACGTGCTCAAGACGTGGTGCCTACGGCTTTCCCTGAATGGCTTCCATCAGGGAAGACATCCCTCTGCTTTTCTGCATGTTTGACACTGGCAGTCGGGAAGGGACATGAGAGGGAGACTCCTGGGGGGCTGGCTTCTCGGGCGGCCCTGGTCCTCAGAGGGACCCAAGCGAGCCTGCGTCCTCACGAATGACGGAAGGAAGCCCATGACTGAGTCCGACGCAGCAGGAGACACAAGCGTGGACTCTGGGCCTGAGGACCTGAGACTCTGTGAGGATGGCACATGGAGCACGAGCTGGCTGCGCGTTGTTTTACAGGACGTTTTACAGGACATGGAGGTGTTGCCACAAAGTGACAGAGTTCACAAGCGGCCGAGCTCTTGAATCTTAGGGGGACCGGACACAAGCATAGGCCACGGACGGCGGACAGAGGTGGACCGGGAGCGGACCTGTTGGAGGATGACGTCAAGAAGCCCCACAGAGACGACCTTCCATAGGACAAGCCCCACAGAGGCTGGACACGCCCACACACGGGGACTGCCGCTTCGACTCCCTGGGGAGATCCAGGTCCGGGTGGGCTCAGCTCAGACCCCCACCAAGAAGGCAGAGGCTGATCCTCACCAACCCGCACACCACAGCCCCCAACCAGGGTGCCGGCAGATGTGGGGTCTACTGAGGACCCCTTCCAGGCTGCCATTCCCTCCCTGGGGGCAGCAGGGGACACGGGCTCTCAGGGGCTCCTCCTGCCAGGGCACTGACCCACCGAGGGGGCCCCACCTCCTGACTCCGGCTCGCTGTCGATGTTTGGGGCAGGGATACAAGCATTCAGTCCACACGATAAAATCCCCCTAAACTTACCCACAGAAAGGGGGTAGGAATCTGAGTTAAGAGTTGACGGAACTGCCCGGAGAAATCGAGAAGCAGATCATCAGGGCGGGTGATGTAATGCGCCTGTTTTCCACTAGAAGCGATGACGCGGATGGGCAGTCGGCAAAGACGGAGGAGAGCTGAACAACACCGTGAACCCGCCAGTTTGATCCCTTACACGTGCTTCTGGGCACACATGCAGCATCAGCAAAAGTCCAACACAGAGGAAACCTCAACAATCCCATACCGGTCATCCGGCCCCAGGAAAATGAGAACAGACGTAAATAGAAGAATGTTGTTAAGATCCCCGTATGTCTGAGTATCTCACGACTCAAAACGAAATAACAGAAACAACTAAAATACTTAAAATAACAATAAATACAGGGGCACCTGGGTGGCTCAGTCGTTAAGCGTCTGCCTTCGGCTCAGGTCATGATCCCCAGGTCCTGGAATCGAACCCCACATCCGGCTCTCTGCTCAGTGGGGAGCCTGCTTCTCCCTCTCCATCTGCCCCTTCTTGTGTTCCCTCTCTCACTGTCACTCTGTCTGTCAAATAAATAAAAAATCTTTTAAAACAATAATAATAAATACATAAATAATAAAAACTACTGCCTACCGACCCCTCAGAAGTACAGTGGGTATGGCATTTAATGGAAAACTGAGTTTGAAAATAAAAAGCTGAGAACCACACTTGAGAGTCTGGGTACAGAACGAAAGCATAGGGTTCCTGGGGCTCAGGTGGTCAAGCGTCCGATCTCAGTTCAGCTCAGGTCTTGATCCCCGGGTCACGAGATCGAGCCCTGTGTCAGGCTCTGTGGTCAATGTGGCGTCGGCTTTGGATTCTCTCTCTCCCTACCCTCCCCCCACAAGATAAATAAAACTTTTTTTTTTTTAATAAAGAACTATAGAACAAATTCAATATCACACGAGGACGGGGTTAGTAAAAAATAAAGTCTAAAATGAATTAGAAAACAAGTATTCGATCTTGAGACCTCAACAAAGCCAAGTGGGTTCTTTGAAAAGACCGCTAAACACGGGGAGTCCTCTGCAGAGATGCACGGCCTTTAAGGGGGGGGGGGCGTCGGGAATGTAGAAAAGACCTTACTCAGAGAAACCACAGCTCAGAGAAAATGAAGACGTCACCAGGAGTAAATCTGTGCCAATAGATTCGAAAGCACACCAAACCAGTCCTGGAAAGATGTGATCTACAGACGTCTCCAGGAAACAGAAGCTTCGGTCGCGTTAGAGCCACTGGGAGGGCTGGGTCGGTAGCTCGGAGGACAGGAGGCCACGGACATGGCGGTGAGTGCCCCCCCCACCGACTCACACAGGCTTCCAGACCACAAGGAGGACACGCCAGTTTCTTTTGTGGGCTCTTCTGCCTGCCAGCATGAGCAAAATCTGCAAATATCATTCTCCAAATAAACAGATTAATAAGGGGAAAACCGTATGATCATCTTCATTAAAACAGTAAAAGCCTTGGATAAAACTCATCCCACATTCATGATCAACCTAATTAAACACAAATGGGAGGAAACGTCCTAACCCGGTAATGTGTGCCTAGCAAAAATGTTCAGAAACCGTTTTTTCTTAGGTTAAAATCTTAGAAACACTTTCTTTGAAAATCAGGAATGCTGGGCCCCTGGGTGGCTCAGATGGTTGGCTGTCTGCCTTCGGCTCAGATCGTGATCCCGGGGTTCTGGGATCGAGTCCTGCCTCGGACTCCCCACTCAGCGGGGAGCCTGCTTCTCTCTCTCTCTCTCTCTCTCTCTCTCCCTGTCTCTAATGAAAAAATGGAGAGAATCTTGGGGGCAGGGAAAAGATAAAGAAAATTGGGAATGCTGTCTCGTAGCTTATATTCAGGATTTACTGGAGGTTCTTGCAAAGGGTAATGAATAGAAAAAACAATTCTGAAAAACAAAGAGAGCACAGGAAAATTGTAAGGGACCAGACTGTCCTTCTTTGAATGGTACATGATACTCCACAAAGAAAATGTGGTAATTTCTAGACCTAAATTATTGGAAGTGATCAGCCTGTAACAATATAACTTGGTAAATGATCAACCTAAAAATGTAGCAGTATATTTACTCATCTCTGAAACAGAGAGACGGAGGTTTCCAAATGATCCCATTTACAATAGAACCAAAAATCAAAAAGGAAGAAGTCTAACAAAAGAGGCATGAGTCACGTAAGGAAACATTATGAAACTTTAAGGGAATTTCTGAGAACCAAAAGAATGGAAATTCTACGTGCGTGGCTGAGAAAACCCAACACCCAGTGTCCATTCTCCCCAAATTAGCCTATAAACCTATCACAATGGCATCAAAAGCCCCAAAGAGTTTTTAAAAATAAATTGGCAAGCTGATTCTAAACTTGTGTGAGGGCAGAGCACGGCGGGGAGCTAGGATGCTGTGGCTGAAGAAGGGGCAATGGGCATGGGACAGAACAGGGCGACCTAGAAACAGACCCATGTGACTATGGAGGCCAGTTATGTGACAAAGGCAGGTGACGGACCCCTAGGAGAATGGCAGATATTCAGTAACTAACACATTCTGTATCAATAACTCAGATATTCAGTAGCTAGGACATGAAAAATAGGTTCTGGGACTGTCTGCGGCACCCTAAATCTCAGCCTCCTTAGAACAAAAATGAACACGAGACGCAATGCTTAGCCCTTTTTAAAGAGCTGATGAGGGCACCTAGGGGCTCAATCGGTGAAGCCTCTGCCTTCGACTCAGGTCATGGTCCCAGGGTCCTGGGATCGAGCCCCACATCAGGCTCTCTGCTCAGCAGGGAGCCTGCTTCCCCCTCTCCCTCTGCCTCTCTTGCTGTCTCTATCTCAAATAAATAAATAAAATCTTAAAAAAAAAAATAAAGAACATCGACAAGAGGCATTTTGACTTTGGGGCCGGAAAGGATGGTTTCAGCAAGAACCCAGCAAGATGCTGGCTGAGTGAATTTGATGACATTACAATGCAAAGTTTCTGCTCATCAGGCCACCAGCCCGGGAAAAGGCGTGCACCACCCACACATCTCAGACTGAGTTCTCACCAACTTACCCACAGGACTCTTGACCCTTGGGAAGACCAACGACCCATACTCTGAAAATGGGGAGCAGACGGGCAACAAAATATTCAAAGGGCGAAGAACTGTAATTGGCAAATAAACGTAAAGGAAAAGACACTCCAGCTCCTTAGTTCCAAGGGAGACGCCCATGGAGGTCATGGCAAAAAGCCCGCCTCCACAGGAAGGAAAAACCTGAGCTCTGAGGACGGTACCCAAGCAGGAGGGTCCGCAGAGCCACGCCTCTCGGGGAAACGATATGATGTCATCTTGCCAATGTCCGTGTCTGTGTGCCGGGTCGCCTGGAACTCACTCTCTTACACGGTCTTACACGGGCACAACAAAAGCCAGGTGCAGAAGATGCCATGACAGGACCCTGGAAACAACCCCAACACCCAGACCCAGGAAAGGTAGCTCAGGACCCAGCCACCCACTACAGAGCAGCAGGAAAATCATGGGGCACCTGGAAGGCTCAATCCCTGAAGCATCTGCCTTCGGCTCAGGTCCTGATGCCAGGGTCCTGGGATCAGGCTCCCTGCTCCGTGAGAAACAGACAAAACAAATCTATTTTACAAGTTTGGGGGGTGGGGGGACCAAGGGACAGCCAAGTTCAAGCTATCCCTCATTCACAGATGACCTGCTCAGTCCTTTATCTGAGATCATACAGAGAGCCTTCAAATACGTGTGTGTGCGTGTGCGTGTGTGTGCACGTTGCCAAATGATGCAAGCAGGAGTTTCACCCCCACTCCCGTGCTGTAAGCCTGTGGCTGGGAAACCAGGCCTGCACCGCGTGCCCTGGAGGGCTGCCCCCCTGCCAGCCCACTTTCTGGTTTAGCTGGTCTGGGCTGGGGCTCGAGGCAGCGCTTTTTAACCAATTTCCCAGAGCCACCTGCAAATGTGTCTTTCTGCCTGAGGACCCCGGGCTTCTCTCCTTCCTCAACCAGCCTATGAAATGAAAGGACAGGACTGTGCACCGTTGGGAAACTATTTTCCATCCTTAAAATATGCATTTGCTGTGATCTGGACAGGAGCAGACATTAAGCATTGTGCATGCCGGGGCGCCTGGGGTGTTCAGTGGGTTAAAGCCTCTGCCTTTGGCTCAGGTCATGATCTCAGGGTCCTGGGATTGAGCCCCACATCAGGCTCTCTGCTCCACAGGGAGCCTGCTTCCTCCTCTCTGTCTGTCTCTCTACCTACTTGCAATCTCTGTCTGTCAAATAAGTAAATAAAATCTTTTTTAAAAAAATTTTTAAAAAGCATCGCACCTGCCAGGCACGGTGTGTTCTACATTTAACTGCACGGCAACAGAAGCCTCGTGGTCTCGCAGGGTCGCGCACTTCCTGTCCACTGACCCGCACGCAGCGTGGACACCAGGGCACAGTGGACCCAGCTGACCCCAGGGCACTCGGCACAGTGGGGCGGAAGCGGAGCAAAAATCTCCGTGTTGCCTGAACCCGCTTCCTCACCTGGAAGGCTCCTGGAGGAGGCGCAGGAGGAGACGCGGCCCCACTGTTTCTAGGTCAGACCTTCCGACAATAGGAATAAGAGTCTCCCGGTGTGTGCATGGCCAGGCAGCTTTTAACGGCCCGACGGGCTCTCGTGAACTCGTGCTCAGTGGGGAAGTAAAGGTCAGACATGTGCGTTTGGGGCGACTCTGGGCGTGCAGCTACATTCCCTGTGCGGAGAATACAGCTCCCTGCACGCAGGCGCACACGCACACACAGACACACTGTCACGCTTTCTACGGTGAATGTAGAACAGTGGCTGGATTCTGAGCCCCACCTCCTGCCATCCTCCCCGCAATCCCCGAGTGAGGACAGGAGAGGACACTGAGGTGCGGGAGGGTTTGCCTTCAGTCCCACAGCAGCAATCAAGGCCCCCTCCTGATTTAGGGAACTGGGAAGAAGCCAGCACAGAGGGAGAACCCAGTACGCGCACAGGGAGAGACCCGGGATCCCAGCAAGTGTCGGCGGCAACATGCGCAACATGCACACCCGCATTATGACGGGTTCATGTGTGCACACCTGCAGGAACACCCCAGCCCAGGTGCATCTCTGGCAGGCACACACACAGGCACAGGGATACACACATCCTCAAGCACGTGCGATGGTACACACACACACACGAACACGCACAGGCATGTGCACACTCACTCGCGCACACGTGCACTCACAGGTGCGGAGACACGCATGTTCACACAGGCACCCATACACACCCAAGGATGCCCCTTAATGCACGCACACCCAAGCACAAATGCACATGCACACGCGTGCACACACACGCTCCAGAAGCCATACCCCCCCCGCTTGTGCCCTCATTCCCCAGAGCGCCCCCTCACCCCGCCACATGGCCCCTTAATAATCCAGTCCTTGCCGGGACTCGGATGATTGCCATGGTTCTGTCCCAGCCCCCACCTGGAGTTGGGTGTTCCAGTGGTCACCTCTCTGTGGCTCAGCCCCCCACCCGGTTGTGAGGGGAACCCGTCCCTGAGGCTGCCTGGGCTCTCCTGACCCCATGGCCACTGCCTCCCTGTGATACTGTCTGTCCTGTGTCTAGACAGGTGTCTGTCTGCCTTTGCTCCTGTGAGGCACTGTGTGGTCTCCCTCTCCGTGAAGGGCAGCTTCCCTCTGCCTGATGCCGTCCTGCACCTGCCCGGGCACCTGCCCCTCCCCAAAGCTCCGAGGCCCCTGGGACGGCCAATTCAGGGGGTGGCAGATGACAGGAGTCTCCATATCTGGGCAGACGGGAACAGGGATCCACTCTCCCACACAGACGTGGCCGTGTGGCCAAGGTGAGTCATGTCTGTGAGCGTGGGGCCTCAGCTTCCCCCACCGAACCCCTCGGGCATGAGGGTGGCCATGCAGCCACCTGCGGAGAGCACCTGGCAGGCAGGTGTCCTCCAGAAGCGGGCGGTCCCACGCCCCTCCCTCCCGCGGCTGCTTCGGCTCCCACCACGGCCCCCAAGGCCAGATTTAATGGCACATCTTAAAAGATTCATTTTCCAGATTCTAAAATAGAAAACTAACTCACACAGCAGAAGATGTAAAAAAGAAAAAATACAGGGAACTATGAGAACGAATCAATGATGTGTATCTCTTTTTCCTTTTCTGGGGAAACAGAATCTCTCCATCTCTGTCCTACCTTTGAAATCTGCTTCACCTCACATGAGGCTGTCTCCTTGCATCCTTTGTTGATGTTTCCACGTTGTTGAAGAAAACGGATGTCAACAGTCCTTTATGGACACTGAGGACAAGGACTCTTTATGGTCAACGTGGTAAATAATTTCTGGCTAGTCTTCTTTTCATTTTACGTTGTGTTTCCTCTTTTGAGATATGCTTCACCTACCATAAAATTCACATTTTTAAATATTTATTTATTTATTTATTTGAGAGAGAGAAAGAGAGACAGCGAGTGCAGGTGGGGAGGCACAGAGGCAGCGGGAGAATGTCGAGCAGACCCCCAGCTGAGCTGAACACGACGTGGGACTCGATCCCATGACCCCGAATCGTGACCTGAGATGAAACCAAGAGTTGACGCTCAAACACTGAGCCAGCCCCGCCCCTCCCCCTCTCATGTGTTAGGAAGTTGTTCGCAGGCTGGAGCAGCGTCCACGTCCCCGAGAGCAAGAACTGTGTTGACCACCCCTCCGGGCCCCTCGAGGGGACGACATATGAGGTCACGGTAAAGGGTTCCACTGTGTTCACCCCACTGTTGCCCGAGCTGGGGCTCCGGGCTGTGTCCCACACACCACAGAGACTGAGGAAGGAAAGTGACGGGGGTCTCGGGGGTGACCCGCCAACTTCTGCACCACGCAGCCCCGCGGGCTCTCACCCCAAGCTGCACCAGGGAATCCCGTAGAAGCTTGGACGTCGGGAATTGTCACTTAGAGCCAGCGGTCCGGGAGCGCCAGAGCTGGTGCCGGTCTGAACCTCTTGGTTACGGCCCAGACTAGAGTTGCGGTTCCGACCTTCCGGCTCCGACGCCCCGACTGGTCTGTCATCCAGACCCTCTGCTCCTCTCCCTCGGCTGCCAAACGCAGGAATAGTGACGCCTGCCCGAGGCGGGACCTTATGCAGAAGTTACATTGTTCCCACCACAAAGGGAAAACCACTCGGGGCACAGTAGTGGCCCCACAGGAGTTGGCTCGAGAACTGTCCCTGGAGGCTACAACCAAGAGGGCTACTACCTAGAGCGGACCCCAAACAGCTTCTGCAGTCCTGTCGAGGTTCCCGGAAGAACCCAGAAGGCAGCACCCCGAGAGCTGGCCGACATCCTCCTGCGCTTGGCCCAGCAGCCCCCGCAGCCCCCTTCCAGGGCCGGAGCTGCAGGGGTGGAGAGGGTCCCCCGCACCTGTAACAGCCCTGCTCCCTGGAACCCTTGACAATGAGCGAAGCCAGCCCTGTCTCCACGGGTGAGCATCCAGCACCTCCTCTGCTGGGAGGGTCCCCTTCACCTGTCCCCACTCAGGGTGACCTGATGACCAAGCCCTCGCCCCCCAGCATGGCCTTTCCGCCTTCCCTGAACCAGACACAGGGCCCAGTGGCATGTTTGGGTTCCAGTCCGGGCCCGGCCGCTTTCCAGGCTGTGATGGAGTGCGTATTTGCTGTCCTGGACAGTCCAAAGCTTATCTACTTGCCTCGAAGTCTTGGGGCTGGGGCTGTGCTGGGGGAACGGCTCAGCGTCGAAAGGGGGGGCATTCTTATGGGGAACCACTGCAGGCGAGGACGTGACAGTTGGGAGCCCGAGGACACGACAGTGGGTGTGGGCTTTGAAGAGCAAGTGGAGCGCGCTCTGCCCGGTTCCCCCCGCACAGCCAGATCTCCCTGAAAACGGTCAGACGAGCACTCGCCCAGAGACAAGGACATAAACCAGCTTCCCTCATGGGCATAGATGCAAAACCCACAACAAACCAGAAGCAAACACAAGTCACCAAGAGCGGTGAGTGTTTTTTCTGTTCTTAAAGGTGCACACCCTGACCGAGGGGGGCTCAGTCCGGCTTCCGGGGGCGGCTTGTACTTAAAGGAGCAGCCGAGGTAACAACCACGTTAATGAGCGAAGGAAGGAACACCACAGGGTCACGTCAGCCGACACAGAAAAAGGCACCTGACAACTTTCAAAATTCAGAAACAAGTCTCGGGCGCCTGGGTGGCTCAGTGGGTTAAAGCCTCTGCCTTCAGCTCAGGTCATGATCTCAGGGTCCTGGGATCGAGCCCCACATCGGGATCTCTGCTTGGCGGGGAGCCTGCTTCTCCCTCTCTCTCTCTGCCTGCCTCTCTGTCTACTTGTGATCTCTCTCTCTCTCTGTGTCAAATAAATAAATAAAATCGTTAAAAAAAAAAAAAAACCTCTCAAGAAACTGAAAAAAAAAACCCTCAAAAAAACAGGAATAACAGGAAAAGTTCTCCACTTGATAACCAGGACTTACAAAAACCTAAACTGTCGTTCACAGGGAAACCAGGAGCGCTTTCCCCTGACCTGGAAACAAGCCGGAGATCCGAGGACCCCCACTCGGTCTCTACGAGGCATGGCTGCTCTGGGGCCATACGGTGAGAGAGGAAGGAGACAGCACAGACATCGAACGCAGGGACAAGGGTGTCCTTCTCTGCAGATGACAAGACTACGCGGAAAACCCAAGTAATCTATGGGAAGAATTCCTAGAACCAGGGACTGGGTTCAGTAAGGTCACGGGATGCAAGACCAGCATGGAAAATCACTAAGGGGACATCTGGGGGGCTCAGTCGGTTAAGCGTCCTACTGGACCTCAGCTCAGGTCATGGTCCCGGGCTCATAGGATTGAGCCCCACGTCGGGCTCCAGGCTCAGCTCTGGTCCTCCTCCTACTTCTCTCGCTGTGCACACTCCCACTCTCTCTCAAATAAATAAATAAAATCTTTGAAGAAGTCAGTACACTTAAGAAAAGCATGTGTGTTTATGTTGGTTTTTTTTTGTAGTTGGAAACCTCATCTTGGCTTGTTTTATGAACTTTTGAGCGGCCAGAGCGGACTGTACCTGAGGGCAGCTCATTCTCACATGGTCACAGGTCCTGGCCCCGTTCTGCGTCAGGACCATGGTGTCAGCACAGAGCAATGACTTTCTTCTCTCTGCCCTCCCGGAGTGTCCTCTGCTCCAGACTGCGTCTCTGGGCTCATTGTCTGTGTTGCTGTATTTGAACGGGAAGCGTCATCGTGTTTACTGAGAGCTGTGGATCTCCGATGTGGTTCCCAGGCCAGCAGCATCAGCATTTTCGGGGATCTTACCAGAAACGCCGTGTCCGGACCCGCTGATTCAAACACGTGGAGCTGGGCCTAGCCACACGCCGTCTGGGCGGCTCTGTGATGTCTGGGGCCTCTGATCCAGGTTCTGCTTCTTACATGATGCAGGGCCAGGCAGGACCCGTCCGCCCAGAGCAAACATGTCCCTCTGCAAGCTCGCTGCCTGGCTGCATGGCTTCTCCTTGCCTCTCCTCGCTCCGCCCCGCAGAGAAACCAGATTTCAGTCTGTCAGGCGTCCCTCTGTGTCCGACGGCAGCCAGCTGGGGGTCAGGAAGCAAAGGGGCCAGCCCTGAGACGGCTCCTGGAGAAGAAGGCCTGGCTGGCCCGCTGACATTCACTGCGCATCCCAGGAAGATGTTTGCAAATTGGCCTCGAGGGTCCTATGGCTTTCAAGTGCAATGCTTTGTCCTCATTAGACACGATGGAATCAATTTTCCTCACTGGCTCTCTGTGATGCCTGGTTTATTTTGAAAGGAGCAAGACCATTATTCAGTTTCGGGGGCTTAGTGTGAAGGGCAGATTAAATCATGGGGCAGACATGGCGGTGGCGGCGTGTCCTTCCCGAGGCTCCCGGAAACCGCCGTCCTCTCCAGTCCTTACAGATCACTTTAAATTATCTTGAAAAGAAAAACACCGTTCTAACAACCACAAATGGCTTATATTGTAGCTCTCGACCTTTTAAGAGATGTTATATTTCATAAAAATTAAATTGTGCCGAACTCAGAAAGTCTGGAGACTGAGCGGGCGCCCTCCCCCCCCCCCCCCCCCCCGTTAAGCCGTTCCCTCCGGCATCTGCTCCAATATTTTGCCAATAAGCCCTTCCAATCCAGATATAGATCTGATGCTCGCAGCACTTTCTGGAGCAATTAAGTGTGTGGTTTTTCACGTCGCCACCCGGTACCATCACCCACTTCCCGCGGGGCTCCTGCTCCGGGACCACCTGCTCGCGTGGGGTCTGATTCCGGCGGCGACCCGCCTCGGAGCTGCAAAGCCGCACACAGAGGAAGTAGAGGAGGGCTTCCTTTCCACACGGAGCTGAGCGGGGGACCCCCCAGCCCGCCTCAGCTAATGAGGGGGGATCTCGCCTCACTCCCTGGCCCCCCACTCAAAATCTACCTGCCTCCCCTCGAGCTGCCCTGGAAGACAACCTGCGGGGCGGGGGGGTTTCATATCCGGCAATGCCCGGCTTCGGTCCTCACGGCAACCCCCTCCCAAGACACTATCATGGCCAGGCCCTGCCATAGGCTGGGAGGCCCGGAGTGGACTCTGGGGTGGGGATTTGTGTGCACAGAGAGGGGAGCAGGGGAGCTTAGCCTGCAGGTGTCTCAGCTGGGGAGGGACGCAGCTGGGAGCCACCTACTGAGGCCAAGGGGACAGGCCTCGCACCCGGTACAGCAGCCAGCACAGCTCCCCTGCTGTTCTGGGTGGGACGTGGGAGCCGCACCCAGCAGTCTGCTCCCATCCCCCCTTCACCAGCACCTCCCGCTTCCTAGTCGTGGCCACGTGGACTCTTCCCAGACGTGGCTTCACCACACCAGGCTGGCCTTGCTGACCCGCTCTCCCGGGGCCCGTGGTCCTCTGCTCACCCTTCTGTTCCTGGAGGAGTTAGGCTAGGAGACAGAAAGACAGACGAGGAAGAGAACAGGGAGGTCACTTGGAGGGAGGAGAGGGACGCTCGCGAAAACTGGATTGCAAAGGCAAGACCCAACCTCATAGCCCCTTGTTCAGTGTGGAGGTAAACGGCGGTGGAGCCCAAGGACACCAGCGGAAGGAAAGACGTCCGCACATCCGTGGGCCGGTGTCGCCCCACGTTCACGTCCCCCTCGAACCTCAGAACAGGGCCGTATCCCAAAATAGGCGTACTTGCTTCAGGACCTGGAGACAGGCTCATTCTGCACTTAGGAAGGTCCCCAGTCCAGATGGGCGTCCTTATGAGGAGGACATGGGGACACCTGGATCTGTGGCCCCCCAGACAGTGAGGGGACACATGTCTGTTGCTTCCAAATCTGTGTTCCTTCGTCCTCACAGCCCCAGGAAGGAGAACTGTGCCTGTCCCACCATGGACTCAAAATCAGTCGCTCCCAGGTCTGGATTTGACCTAACATCCTGCCAAGCACAGCTCAGCCCCCACAGCCACATTGCGGGCGGATAGGGGGCCTACAGGGGATGGAGACCAGCACTTAGATCAGCAGCTGGCCCATAGCAAGGACTGAGGCTCCTCCGGTGCTCAGGGCTCGGCAGCGCTGGACACGCCGCCTGAAGCAGGGGTCAGCCATGCTGAGCCCCGCGAACACCAGATTTGGGCTCGCACAGAGTCCTGGTGGTCATTCATGCAGTTAACCCTAACCCCCAGGAGATGGGGTGGGAGGTGGTCTGAATTAGAAGAGGTCATGAGAGTGGGGCCCCCGTGGTGGGCCACAAAAAGGCCCTCGCCAGGCCACCGACAGGCCAGCAGCTGGTCAGGGACGTCCAGCCTCCAGAGCCACAAGAAAGCCCAGCCCGTGGCTGCCCCAGCCGACGACGGCCCACCACAGCCCCTGGAGGCAGAGGCCCCGTGCCAGCACCCAGCAGCCTGGCACTCTGTTGTCCCCCAGGCTGACCTGAAGGAGTCCCACAGCGGGGGGACAGCACAGCTCCACTGTCCCCGGTCTAGAGGCTGGACGCCCCTGATACAGGCGCGGCAGGGCCGGTCCCCCTGAGTCCCCTCCTGGTCATACAGTTGGCCATCTCCTCGCTGGGCCTCACAGGGTCGTCCCTCCATGCGTGTCTGTGTCCTGGTCCCTCTTCTTACGGGACCGCAGCCAGAGAGCAGCAGGGCCCGTCCTGGTGGCCTCCTTCACCTTGATCACCTCTAGGTGAGAATCCAGGTCCAGATACAGGCCCGGCCAAGATCCTGGGGTGGGGGCCTCACCACGTGGACTGGGGGTACACGGTCCAGCCCGTACCACTGAGGCAGGCTGCTATGGCCTCATGTATGGGCACGGAGCAGATGGCGTGCCTCTCTCACGCTGCTGGAAGCTTCTCCCACATCCAGGCCATCGAACGCGTTCAGTTTCCTCCGATGCTGAATTAAACCAGTGGCCGCCCAAGAGCCCCGTGGAGCAAGGAAGCGGGAGGGAAGGGGCGTCGGGGGAGGGAATCAAGTACATGTGAGATTCGTTTGCACCTTGCCTCTCTTTCCAGCCTGTAAAGTAAGTGAAGGCCGCCTTGGTCTCTGTCCCTGGGTGGGGCCCCATGAGCTTCAGGCACCTCAGGAATTTCCTTTGTCATGGGAATGAGGTGCCCCACAGATGGCACTGCTGGCGGGAAGGGCCAGGCCCTGGCCAGGGGGGCCAAGGACAATGCTCTGAGCCTCAGACCACCCACACGGAAGAGGCTGGGAGCTCGGGGCTTGGTGAGGACACACGTGCCCCCGACAGCGGATCCCATTCACGGGACCTTCCCCGACCTCGCTGTGTGGGCTCCCCACCCTCCTGCTGCCCCTCTGTGGCCTTCGTGGTAAAGCTGTGATCACAAGTATGGTGCCTTCCAAGTTCTGTGAGTTGTTTCAGCAAATCACCAAGCCTGGGCAGGGGTTGCGGGAGCCCCGAATTCATAGCCGGCGGGCAAAGGTGGGGCCCGCATTGGTGGCTGCCGTCAGGCCTGGGGGCCTCGCCCCTAACCTGTGGGATCTGTGCCAACTTGGGGAGGTCCTGTCAGGTCAAACCAGAAATGCGGGACCCCCGCTGCGGCCGGAGAATCCTGTCTGCCAGGCATCCGCTTCCCCCGGCGGAGGGAGGGGGGCCACAGCAGAAGGAGCTGCCAGCACCCCCAGACAGTGGGGCCGGTTCTGACTGCAGGAGCATCGTGATCAGAGAGACCCCAGCGGGCCTTTGCCACATTCATTCACCTTAGAAAACAAAACTAAAATAGTCACTAAAAATAGATCACTCCGGGACCCAAGAGGCAGAACGGGGTTCCCAGGGAGCCAGTTAAAACTCTGCTGGGCTCAACCCAATTTGATGAAAAGTGCTGTATTCCTCCTGTGAGCAGGGGGCTCTGTGAGGCCGTGGGACGGAGAAGGGGCCCGACCCCTTGGAGGCCTCTCCTTGGGGAGACCCCAGGAGACGGGTCGCTTCAGCCCCTCTATCCTGAGGGTCGGGGTCTTCCTGGAGGAGGTGGGTCTGCCAGGCGAAGGGGTGCCTCCCTACCCCCCCCCACAAGAGAAGGAGCCAAGCACTGTCAGCAGGACACTCCCTTTCCCTCCCAGCCTGGCCTCTTGCAGATGCCTGACTTACATATACTCTCCACTCCGTTTAAATACGGCGCATGTCCTGCAGGCCCCTCTGGACCAACGAGGGTGGACCAGCCTCACACTGATGTAAGGATGCAGAGGGAGGCATGAGACCCCCTGGGTTAAACCCTGAAAACACGTGCCCAAGGATCTATCACCTGTCCACCCATACCTCGCCCCACCCTGAGCACACCACGCCTGCACTCCATGGCCACCTTTCCCAGAAGATGTTCCCAAAAACGTAAAAGGGGATGGAGTCTCTTCCCTGCTGGCAAGCCTCTGGTGGTGGGTGGATGGAAGGCTTTCCCTCCATCGCTGCAGGACTGGGCCCCACGTCCACCTGGAGCCTCCTCCTTTCCCCGCCCGGTCGGGGGACGGGAGCACAAGGCAGTCGGAACTCCTGGATTTTGCACACTATATTTAATTTGCTTGACAGCCCAACAGAAGGGTGGTAGGCGCTTCATTTTGGGAGGGTTTGGTCCCTGGCAAAGGCTCGTGGTCCCCGCCGCCCACACAGCTCATGGCTCAGGGACACCGAAGCTTCTCCCAGCACAGAAAACCTGCTCTCAGAGGCAGTAAGGAAAATGCTTTATTTTTGAAGAATCAGTAACAGGAATGTGATGTGTACCCCAGGAGCCCGCTAGGGAGCATCCCCAGGAGCTCCAGCGAGGAGCTGGAAAGAAAGCCCACCCCTGAGAGGTCAGCAGACGTCCCCCATTCCACGTGCGTTCTCAAGACACACAGAACCGTGCTCCGGTGGGGACCCTGCGCTGGCTGGTCTTAGAAGGAGAAGAGTAAACGCCTCCTGTTGTCCAACCGGACGGAGACAGCAACACGGAGATCGCACGGCGCCCACCGGGGTCAGCCTCCCGCGGACACTGAGCGGGATGGGGGTGCGGTATCTCTTGGGTGCTTCCATCCCACAGAGGTTGCTCCAGGTCCTTGAGAAGGACACCCCTGGTTTGTGACGTTGGCAAGAAGCTGATCATGCTTGCGAACGGATTTCCACGCATTTCCAAGGGCAGAGAATGAACTTATAGCCGCAAGTTTTGTGAAGCAGAAGCTCTGGGGATTGGGAGGCGGTGTCTCTCCCTCGTTTTTACAGGGAGGATGAATTCTCCTCTGAAGAATTCAGTTAGTTCTTGGTTGCGGTGCCCACCAGACAGCGTCCTCCAGGGTGGGGATGACAGTCCCTGCCCCCGGGGCTCCCTGGGCTGCGGCCCTCCGCCCTTTGCTTCTGCTGGTTTGCAGGAACGGACAGCAGTCCAGCGGTGCACCGGCTTCGGGCCAGCATTGAGCACCACCTGCATCCTTCCCCCCACTTCTACGCGATGCTTAAACTGGCTTGAAAGATTCAAAGAAGCTCTCATTTGTCTGTTAAGAAACCCTAAAGCAGGGGCCCCGTTTATCAGACAGCTGATTACTATGTGTACTTCCCTCTTACAGGACCAAAGAATTCAAACAGAAGAATAACCCGGGAAAAAACAATTTCTTCCCTTTAAGATTCTTCTACAGAGTCACGGTGTTCCCCACAAACAAGTCGGGGACGACTCCACGGGCCACAGAGCCCGAACGTGGCCGTGACCAGGAGCTCTGCTAGTGTCTACACCTAGAGCTTTCTGTCCATCGCCGTGTTCAGAGCCCTCCAGACCCCGCGAATGACGATGACTATCTCACCCTGCAGGGACCCACAATCAGCTTTCCTCCATCCGACTTCAGATCTTTCTAATGATACGCAAGTTTAACATTCTCACGTTAAAAATGTAACTTTTCCTCCGTGATTTCTCTCACTGCTTTGGTGCTGAGGAAACCGTCTTCCATGATGATATAATTTTATGCTTTCTGCTAGTTTTTAAAATCATACTTTTCCATGTACTTCTTTATTCTAAATTTAGCGGAATCTAATTTTGGTGATAGAAGGTGCAGATCCAGGATGCTCCCTCTCAAGGCGGCTATACCCACTTGTTCTGAGAACGCTCATTAACGAGTCCTTCCTTGGAAACTCGATCTTGGAGTCTCCGACCGGGCCTGTTTCCTGGGTCTTCCTCTGCTCGGCGAGCCTACCCCTCTGCCCACGCCTTCTCCTGTAAATTTAATCTGGTGGCACCGTCTTCCAGGACGGGAGCTCCTGATGCTGATTCGTTTCAGAAGCTTTGATAGCCCCGCACGTCTGTCTTCCCTGGGTCTTCAGGTTCTTTTCTCAAGAGCTTCATTCATTCCCAAATCCTTTAAAGACATTGAAAGAGTTGGCTTTGCATTAAAGACGCAGATTAGTTTGGAGCAAGCCATCACAACAGCAATATTCTACGTGCTTGTCAGGGAACCCGCCCCAGGCTCTGTCTCCTCCGATGTGCTGCTCCGGGAGGCGTCCAGGGCCAGGACAGCTCTCATTAATCTTGTTATTTCATGCTTTGTGTGGGTTTATTCCTAGTCCCGACCGGATGCCTTTCCTCACCGAGCCCTGACAGGTGTTCCTGGGGAAGCCAAGACTTCTCATTTTCAGATTTGCCGCGAAGCTGTTCTTTCCGCCCCGCCCGTCCGCGGTCTGATGGTTTTGCAGGAACTGTGGCGTGCACCTGCCACACGGCGTCCTCGGCAGCGGCCAGGGCGGCAGACGGAGCGGCAGAGTACCCTGGGCACGGACGGTCCAGAGGAGTCCTGGTGGCCCAGCCACGAACACAGCAGCCCCGAGGGGTGTGCCGTCCGGGAAAGGAGACCCCAAGTCCGGCTCTGTGGCCTCAGCCACTGCAGGCCCGGGAAGGTCCTCCTTCCATCCTGGGACACCGAGCTGTCCATCGTGTCTGACAAGACCAGGGATCTGATGCACGGCCCCCCTCGTTGTTAAACTTCACGTTTATCTCACAATAGTGAGGGGAAGTGTCATGGCCCACTCAGGCCAGAGAACCCCAACTTGGGGTGTGGATACAAGACACGGCCCTTATACCGTCCCACCCCCCCCCCGTTCTGTCTTTCTCAGGACACCCGAATTGTCCCATAGTCCGTTCTCTCAACCCACGACAGGTACTCTGCAATTAGAGCTTCCAGGAGGAAGGCTGTGGTACGGCCCAAGTCCCAAGCCAGAATCACGGCCTTCCACGAGAGCCAACTTCAGACCAGCCCACATGCTCTGAGCTGCCCCCGCGCCCCCAGGACCCACCTCTGGAAGCAAGCAGGTCGCTGCTGCTGGAGGCTCCTGCCCTGGCCGTCCTCCCCGGCCCTGTCCTGGGGCCAGTCCCAAACCTGGGGCTGCTCTGGACCCCGGTCCCAGGCAGCATGTGATGACCCATGCGGTCTTTTCCGTTCTCGCTGTGCTGTTGTCCGTATTGAGCATGTGTGTTAGAGCCTCAGGCTCCAGAATGCCAGTAGCAAGTACCGTGACAAGACAGTCGAGCAGCGGACACTTACTAAGCAGGAAAAAAGTCCTTTGAAGCCCCTCTGTTCAGGACACAGTGGCCCATCCCATGTGGAAACGGTGACGAGCCAGACGTAACCCGCTGTCGGCCAGCATCGGAGTCAAGACGTAGTACGAGCTCCTCCACCAGTAGCAACTAAAGTCAGAAAGTAACTTTGGGGTTTTTCTTAACAGAAAGTCACATGAAGACCAAATGTCCACAGCAGACGTTGAACTGTCTTCTGCCGCGTGACGCCGTTGGTCTTCCTGCCCCGGTGACCGCCCAGCCCGGCCGCCGCTGCCCTAGTGTCTTCCAAATCCCACCTCGAGGCAGATTCTCAGGCACCGCTCCAGCGACGGCGAAAGCATGACGCTCCATGAACCGTCACAGAGAGCACGGCCAGTCACCCCGACTCACCGTTCACGCCAGCCACGGACACAAGCACGATGAGGAAACAGCTCCCCTTTGTGCCTGCAAGACTTTTCTCCCGAAAACGCTTTGCTTAAAAGGCTGTTGTGAGTAAACTCTTTCCCAGAGGCGACCCGAGTCATCACCGTGAGTTTTTGCAGACTATTTCATTGAGTTAGGAGTGAATGGGGAAAATTGACCTGCTTTCAGTGAAGAGAATACCGATAGAAGTTTGGTGGGAATTTGTATAAAGGTGCAAAAGACAGGTGTCCACGCATGGACGGCTGCTGGAGGGACCTGGCGGCCCTGCCTCCTGGATTCCGTGGGATCCTGCTCGGAGGGCATCTGTGGGGATTCCCGCTGACATCAAAGTCATCGTCATGCCATGGTGCTCTTCTGGCCAAGCGACGGAGGGACCTTGGTGACCTTTGTAGGCATTTCGTGTTCCCGTCTCACGTTCGGAAACGGCGGGTTCTCTGGGTGCCGTCGAAAACACGCTCCCTTTATTTGAGGCCCCGAAATCATGTTGATTTTATAAATAATTTACTGAGCGAAGCCTACTTATTTCTAGCGCCGTTTTCAATATCCCGTTGGCAACGGGATTATGCAAATTGACAGAAACACCAAGAGCACTACTGAAACGCTCCGCCGCTTAAAGGAACGCGCTGAATACATTAGAGAAATAATGGAAGAAATATTTAGTCCTCTAAGTGTCAAGGCTGTTCTTTGAAGAAACAACATTAATTATGAGCAGAAAAGGAAATTCTGACTTGAAATGGATCATTATTGAATTTGAATCCATTTGAAATGGATCTCACCCCTTTGATGATTCTTTCCTTGTGCGTGAATGTCACTAAACACCCCTCCCGCCCGGGACGCTTGGAGCATCAGTGCAGGGCTAAGGGGAAGGAGGTAAAAATGACTGTAGGGCTCACTCTCTGTGCGTTTCTATGAGCAGCACGTTAAGAAGTCGTTGAGGGGTGCCTGGGTGGCTCGGTGGTTAAGCATCTGCCTTCGGTTCAGGTCGTGGTCTCAGGTCCTGGGATCAAGCCCCGCATCGGTCTCCCTGCTCAGCGGGAAGTCTGCTTCTCTCTCTGCCCCTCCCCTGCCATCAGTGTGCTCTCTCACTCATGTTCTCTTTCTCAAATTAATAAGTAAAATCTTAAAAAATAATAAAAAACAAATATTATGGAACAGGAGATGCAATATAATCCTGAAAAATGGGGAAGGGAGTTACTCCGTAGAAGGGGGGAGTGTGAAGCTGCAGGATCCCAATCCTGGGGCAACCCCTGCCCACGTGAGGCCAGGACGTAGGCAGTAGACCAGCTTCTGGTGCTGATGCTGAGCATGTTTTCTCATCAATGCAAGGTCGACGGGCACGGGAAGGAAGCCGGGAGCTTGTTGCCCTGCTGCAGGTGCACGACCCCGGACGTGGAAGGCGCGATACAGCTGAAAGGAGTTCCACAGCCTCAAAGCGCGTCCTGGTGGAGGTGTAATTGAGAAGGAACGAAACAGACATTTGCAATTCATGTCAGATAAGCCACAAATAATTTGAGTCTAGGTACATCCCTGGCAGCGTTCTTTGATCTCAGGGGCACAGGCACCCGGCTAGACACTCAGGCACGGCCCCCTCCACCCCCAAGCAACAGGACGGGCGAAGCACTCCGGCCTCAGAATCAGGCCTGGAAGGACTTTCGTCTTTCTCTAGTTTCCGATTTTCATTTTTATGGTGGTAAGAGCCCTCCACGTGCCTCTCAACTGACGTAGTGCTGACCGTGGGCACGGCTGTGTGCAGCAGAGCCCAGCATCTTGTTCGCCTCACTCAGCCCTTCACTCTGTGTCTATGGTTTAAACGCAGGGGCCTCGCAGAGTGGAACCGTGTGGGACCTGTCCTTTGGTGACAGCTCATCTTGTGAGTGCCACGCCCTCCGGGTCCGGAAACCCCTTCCTTCTGCGGATACAATCCACTGTGCACAGAGCATATTTCCTAGTGTGGGGGTGGGGAGCCGAGCTTCCCATCCTTACAGACACACCTGGCCCGCAGTGACCGTGGCTCTGATGCTCCGTGTAGACACGGCCGCTATTAGGTAAAATCTTTTTGGTCTGTTACTTTTGCCCAGATTTTACTCAAAAAAGTGGTCATGTCTTTTCTGAGATCTGCACATTCTCCATAAGCCCCGGCTTCACTAAAGCCCTAGGATGTGTGCAGGAGTGCCAGAACCTTCCGGAACTTCCTTCCCGGTTCCTGATTGATTGTCGGGGGCCCCGGGGTGACAACTGCCCAGAGCTGGTGCTCCCTGATTCTACTTATCGGCTGACCCCGTATGCCCTAGAGGCAGGATGCCCCCGATACGGACATAAAATAGTAGCTAAATCTTTCCTTAAGTAGGACCTGTTGACAAACGTCATAAATTATTCTTGAGGTCTCCAATTTAGGAAAAATGAATAAAAGATTTGACAGTCAGACTGTTCCCTGAGATGTATGTGCAGAGCTTTTCCCTTCTCTATTTTTTCCTTCAGAATATTTCAGAAGGGTTTTGAAAATTATATATATATAATATGACATATATATATAATTTTTTCCAAAACAATTAAAAAGTCAAATGGTTTACTGCCTTTTCCTAAACTACCCCCCTCCCTGAAGAGCACTGAGAGGCAAGCAGAAGTCAGCCATGCATTCCTGCCCGGAAGGTGATGTGATGGCTGGAGTCAAAGCATCCCCCCTGAGGCTATGAGGAGCAGGACCGACGCTCGCTAGGACAAGCCAACGCAGTGCCACTGTGCATGCTCTCGCTCGCCGCCTGCTGAAGCGAGGGGGCATATTTTGGCACATCATGGGAAATGAGGAACCTCCAGGTTGGAATAAATGGTCGGCCCTGGGCTGAACCTGGGCCGAAAATGCTACCATAACAGCCTTGAACATAGATCACGTCTAATTGGAATAAACGCAGCCTTGAGATTTGCTCCCCAAAAGTGTGTGATGTGACCAACCCCAAGTGAGGAGTAATGATGCAGAAGTAAGCTTCGCAGGGCTCCCACCAAGCCGAGTGGGGAAGACCAGGAGACAGCAAGAAAAATGACTGGTTGACTCAGACACGTGCCGTCTGTAAAAAAATCCATGAGTCCATAATAACTCTCCGAGAGGGAGAAGAGAACAAAAGCGGCCCTAATTTGTCTCTGTTGGAAACAAGAGTTATACCCACTCCTTCCTCTGGAAGCCACGGCTCAGCCGGAACAATGAAGCACCTCCCCACCTGTCCAGGAGACAAAAAATCCCGCCCTTCAGAATTCGGCCAGACCATAACCACAGGCAGCTGCCAAGAAGCTCGCCCTTCCCGTCCCCTGGTGAGCATCTGACCCAGGCAAGGCTCAGCCAGGGGCACTGAGGCAGGGGACGCCCAGGGGGAGCAGTGGGAGGGCAGCGTGTGGAGCGGTGTGGGTTGTGTGCGCCTGTGCGGGGAGCAGTGCAGGGTGTGGGTATATGCATGTCAGTGTAGTGCGGTATGGGTGTGTACACGTGCACATGTGTGCATGTGTGGGTGCGGTTGTGGGGGGTACACATGTGTGCGCATGTGTGTGGGTGTGGGGGGTGTACAAGTGTGTATGTGGTTGTGGAGTATGCATGTGCGTGCATGTGGCTGAGGGTGTGCACATGTGTGTGTATGTATGTAGTTATGGGTGTGGGTGCGTGTGTGCATGCAAGTGTGTGGTTGTGAGTGTGCAAGTGCTTATGTGGTTGTGGGATATGTGCATGTGTGTATGTGGTTGTGGGGTGTGCATACGCATGCACATGTGTATGTGGGTGTGGGTGTGTGCATGAGTGTGCACACGTGTGTGTGGTTGTGGGGTGTGTGTGCACGTGTGTGTGTGCAGTGTGGGTGTGGATGCGTGTAGCTATGGGTGTGTGGGGGTGTGCACGTTATTATATGGTTGTGGGGTATGTGCATGTGTGTATGTGGGTGTGGGTGTGCACGTGTGTATGTGGTTGTGAGGTGTACGTGGGGGTGTGCAAGTGTGAGTGTGTGTGTGAGGGGTGTCTTCCCTGTTGCTTTTGTAGTTTTAATTTCACTGATTTTCTGTTCTTGCCTTTTCCACCTCCTTCCGTCTGCTCGCTCTCCGTTCATTTGGTCTTTCGTAGGTTCTTGAATTTGGTTCTCGTAGCCCAGATTATTCACTTAAGGCTTCTCTTCTGTATGAAAAATGTCGTAGGAAGCAATGTTCGTGCTGCTCCCAGCAAATTTTCATAATTTTCATTTTCATTTGGTTTGAAATATTCTGCAGTTTCTCTGGAGTCTTCTTTGACTTATGGATTATTTAGACGTGTGTTCCTAACTCTACATATATTTGGGGATTTTCCATTCATCGTCCTGCTATTCATGCCAAGTTTAAGTCCCCTGTCGTCTGAGTACATCCTCTGTACGATTTCTATTCTCTTAAATCAGCTGAGGCATGTTGTATGGCCCAGAACATGGTCTGCGGCCGGGAATGCACAGCAAGTTCTGCTGCTGCGGGGAGAGCTCCACAGGTGTCCATCAGACCCAGGTGACCACTACTGTTCTGCGGGTCGTCTGCACTGAATGCACCTTGCTCTGCCTGGTGCATCACCTACTGACAAAGGGAATTGAGTCTCCAACTGCAGGTGTAGGTGTGTGTGCCTCTCCATGCAGTTCTATTGCCTTCTGTGTTTTGGTGTACTTTTCACAGGTGCATATGTGTTTAGTGCTAACCTGGTTAAAGGAGAATCAGCCCTTTTATTGTTATGGTGCTTTTCATCCCTGAACATCCTTCATGTTCTGAAGTCAATATTGCCTGAAATTAATACAGTTCCTCCAGCTTTTTTTTTTTATTAGTCTCTGATTAGCAGCATGGCAGTTCTTTCTCCATGCCTTTCTTTAAATCTACCTAAATATCTACATTTAATATGGGTTTCTTGAAGACAACATACAGCTGGGTTCTGGCAGTTCGCTCTGTGAGTCTGTGTTTTAATTATCTCAGTCAAAGTGATTAGTGACATGGTTGCATGGACGTCTACTATCTTTGTGGCAGTCTTCTATTCATATTATTTGCTTATTTGCTCTTCTTTCCCCTTCTTTTGGTGGTTTTTGTGGTTTTGATTGAGCATTTATATGACTGGGTATTATATTTTCTCAGCACATATACTTTTTAGAATTTTATTTATTTTATTTTTTTTATTTGACAGAGAGAGAGATCACAAGTAGGCAGAGAGGCAGGCAGAGAGAGAGGGGGAAGCAGGCTCCCCGCTGAGCAGAGAGCCCGACACGGGGCTCGATCCCAGGACCCTGGGATCTTGACCTAAGCCAAAGGCAGAGGCCTTAACCCACTGAACCACCCAGGTGCCCCACTTTTTAGAATTTTAGTTGTTGCCTTAGAGATTACACTGTATAGTTTTAACTAATCCTAGTTCACCTTCAAAGTGATACCTACCACTCCATGTGCACAGAGGTGCTGCCTGTCCCCAAATTGTCCCTTTGCCTTGCTATCATTTCCTTCACTTAGTCACCCTACACTTTGTTCCTATTCATTTGGAAAACAATTATGCTTCAGATAAACTAAGGGCAAGACCAATAAAAGCTGTGTCCCTCCTTTGGACGCACCCTGTCCAGGAGCTGTCCCATCACCACATGGGGGTGTCTGATCTACGTCACTTCCCTTCTACCTGGAGCATCCCTCCTAACATAACATTCTGCTGTGACATGGCTGCTGGCAATGAGTTCCCTCAGCTGTGTCTTAGAAATTACTTACTTCTCCTTCCTGCTATGGAATTCTTTGTTCTTGATATTCCAGGTCCACACACATCACACATCTGACGCTGCCCAGCAATTCTACCTCTTCCTTCCTTCATCTTTTTCTCTGTGTTTCAGCTCAGTGATCTCTGCTTGATGTATCTGTCAGGGTTCTCCAGAAAAGGTGAACTAACAGGATGTTGGCAGCAAGAGAGAGATTTTAAAGAACTGGCTCATGTGATGGTGGGGCCACCAGAGTGTGCAGAGCGGGTCAGCGAGCTGGAACCTCAGGCAGGACTTCTTCTGTGGGAACCTCAGTCTGTACTCTGAGCACCTTCACCTGACCAGACAAGGCCCACCCACACTGCAGACGGTTAGCTGCTTTACTCGAGGTCAGAGCGCATGATGTATGTGTTACCCACCTCTAAAACATACCTTCACAGTAACATTCATTTGACAAAAAAACTGGGCCTCATAGCCTAGCCCACTGACATGAAGGTACCCCTCGCCATGTGACACTTGTACACATCTCCTTAATATCCAACTTAGACTGCACTTGGGCACTTAGCCCTTGAGTAGGGGGTCAAGGCTGGATGTTATCATCAGTCAGAGCTTCATGGGGCTGGAATGAATGTATTCCTGGAGTAGAAAACAGGGATGGTAGCAGAGGGCAAGAAGTTAGGGCCAGTGGAGACCAATTCCTGGAGACCCACCGAGATTAAAGTCACCCCTCTTAGCAGGGAAAGGCCAAGGACAATTCCCAAGCAAGAAAGCGACCTAAGGTGTTTTAAGAGCATAATCAGTCGTGTGCTCACAAAAGCTTAACAATCACCTCTTGGGAAAAAACACAGCAATAAAGGAATGCGCGTCGTGTGCCCTTACAGAGTCTGTCCACCACAGAGAGGCAATCGACGCAGAAATAACCCTGAGAAGACAGTAAGACATAACAAAATCACTAGAAGTAATGAAGTCTGAGTGTCTGTTGACTTTGCTGTTTTTTCCAGCTTTATTGAGGTGTGTTTGACAAAATTGTCATGTATGCAAAGTGTGCACTGTGACAATTTAATAGACGCACACACGGAAATAATTAATTAACACATCCCCTCTCATAGTAACCTTTTCTTTTCTTTCCATGCAAACGTCTCAGATGGAGTCTGTTCGCCATTTCCAGTATGTGCTGAGTGTGGCTAGCCATGGCCGCCGGCTGCAGGGTGGCTCCCTACGCTTACCTTGTGACTGGAGGTCAGTTTCCTTGGCCAGCACCCTCCCACCCCCACCATCCCCACGCCCAGGCAACCGCAATTACACTCTGCTTCTGTGAGCTCCGCCATCGTACTTAGAGTTCACCTGAGTGACACCACGCAGGGTTTACCCTTCTCTGTCTAACTTCTTGCACTCAGGGTAACGCCCCCAGGCTCACCCACGATGGTGCGAATGGCACTAGTTCCTTCTTTTTCTGGACAAATACATCCCATCATACGTGTATCTTCTACCGCATTTACTCTGCAGATCACATTTCCTTACCTAGCCATCCGTCCACGGACACTCAGGCTGTTTCCCTAACTTGGCAATTGTGGAGGACGCTACAACAAACACGGGGGTGCATTACACACAAAATCAATTCAGAATCCATTAAAGACTTGAATGGGAAACCTGAAACCAAAAAACTCCTAGAAGAACATATCAGGAAAAACTCCTTGCCATCGGTCTTGGCCATGATTTCTTGGCTCCGACACCAAAAGCAAAGGCAGCAAAAGCAAAAATAAACAAGTGGGACGACATCACACGGAAAAGCTGCTGCACAGCGGAGGGAACAGAACATAAAGGCAGCCTGCAGAAGGGAGAGAATATTTGCAAACTGTACAACTAATAAGGGAACAATATCCAGAATATATAAGGAAATTATATAATTCAATAACAAACAAACAAACCAAAAAACCCACTTAAAAATGGGCAAAGTACATAAAAAGACATTTCTTCCAAAGAAGGCATCCAGACAGCCAACAGACTCATGAAAAGACGCTCAACATCGCTCATCATCAGGGAAATGACAATCAAAACGTACAGTCCAACATCTCCTCACACCTGTCAGAACGGCTAGTCTCTAAGAAGTCACAAGACTTGTGCTGGCAAAAATGTGGAGAAAAGGGATGCCTCATGCACTGTTGGTGGGAATGCACGCTGGTGCAGCCACCGTGGCAAACGGTGTGGAGGGTCCTCCAAAAGTTAGCAATGGAACAGTCACATGACCCAGCGATCCCGCTCTTGTCCTGTGAGGTACAGAGCACTGCTTTGCTAGGAGAAATCAGGATTTCCTGTTTGCAGGTTGAGCAGACAGACCCTTCTAAACCAAGTTTTAGATGCATAAGAAAAGTCTTCCCTTCCCACCAATTAACATTGGAAAGGAAGTCAAGCCATTCATTCCAGAGGAGTTTGCTCAATGATTTCCAAGTTTTGGCCCTTGAGGCAAGTGCCAACCTCCTGAAGGAAGGGGAGCGATAGGAACTCCCTGTGGTGAGACCCAGCATCACCCCCAGCCCTGCTTCTGTGTGCTGGGGAGGGGCAGGGATGTGGGTAGGAAGGACAGACAGAGGACACAGAGGCTGGTGCAAACACCTCTCTTCTGACACAGGAAACCCAAAAGCTCTCCGAGCCCAACATCCCATTTTCCAGATGGGAACACCAGGTCTGATGCTGGAGGGGACTCCCCCGAGGTCACACAGCAAGATGACGGGGAGTCGAGGCCAGAATTCCTTCCTGAGCGTGGTCATGTTCTGAGGCTCACTGTGGCCAAGGCAGTAAGAGTTCCCCACGATGCAGAGACCAGACGTGCGAGGCTTTGGGGAGCCGGAGGGGTGAGCGGGGTGCACGGAAGGGCCTGCTCCGTGTAAGCGTGTGGACCAATACTTCGGGTCACCTCCCACCTCAAGCTGGCTTTAAGTCCTGAGTCCTCTCCAGACCGTCCTGTTAGAAAATTTCATGGGTCAATGGCATCATCCTCCGTGGTCACTAGCTTGCTGCTGTTTTAGGGGAGACTGGGGAAATCTGGTTCAAAGGGCACCGTTGCCACCCTGACCATTTATCATTGGGAAATAGTGATGCCAAGCATTACGGGGGGCGAGGGGACCTTGTTCCCAGATGCCACAGGCCTGGCTCCTGGACCATGAGCTGACTCCAGCTGCAGCCCTTGCCCTGGTGACCACTAGCTCTTGGCGAGGGACTCGGATCTTCTATGTCCCTTACATCACTCCTTTAGGGACTCTTTCCAAATATCTGTAGACTTGTAGGGTGTACACGTAGCACACAAGTCCCTGTGGGCTGGACTGTGTCGCCTCCCAAATCCCAGGACCTCAGAACAGCTCTGTACTTGGAGAAGGGTCTTAAAGAGGTGATTGAGATGACACGTGGTCCCTACGGTGGACTTTACTCCAGTGTGACTGGGGTCCTCATCAGTAGAGGACACAAGGACGTAGACACACATGCAGGGTCGACCCTGTGAGGACCCGGGGAGGAGACGGCCGTCTGCACGCCCTGGAGAGGTCTGGGGAGGGACCAGCCCTGCCGCGGGTGGATCGGGGACGTCCAGCCTCCAGAGCGTGCGGAGTGACTGTGTGTTGTTTAAGCCGCGCATGCGTGGGGCTTTGTCGTGGACGCCCAGGCTGACAGGGGCAGAGGTCACCTCGTTGGAGCCGCCTGGGAACTCGGGGAGGGGGTGGGACAAACCCGCCTGACAGGACGGCGACACGGGGTGGACTCCTAGGGCAGACAGCCCACCATCACGGCGTGGTGACCTCTGCTTATTTTCGGCCATTTGGCTTCCTGGGCGTGACTCTGTGGGCTCGTAGGGAGCTGGTGATGGACTCAGAACAGCTTTCAAACCTCAATTTGGAGCACAAATAGCTGATTTATGTAATTAGGCCATATGCACTCACACGGAATGCTGTCAAGTGGCTTTTTCTTGAGCCAGATTGGTACCACCGGGTTCTGACAAATGTAAAAACAAGTTCTCAAGTCACAGGTAATTACGGGGAGCACGTGACGTTGTCCCTTGGCAAGCCAGACTCCCAGGATCCACCGGCTTCCCTCCTACTCTGCAGAGGAGGTGGCAGTGGTGTGGGGGACTCTCAAAATGGTGTGCAGGAGATGTTTGGGTTAAGTTCAAGGGGAGCCGTGAACGGCTTTGGGATCCCAGGTGAGGCACAAAAAAGGCAGGAACTGGTCAGGACGCAGTTTTCGCTGTGGCTTTCCTCTCCTTCACGTTCCCGAGCTGCCCTGTGAGCAGATATAATAGCGGTGAGCAACTTCTTATCTACAAAGAGCTCGGATCAGTCAAAAAAACACGAAGCCTAGATTATTGTCAAGGATGCAGAGAGTCATGTCCCAAGAGAAGACAAGTGACTAGGACAACTCAGAGGAAAATCCAGCCAAGAAATGAAAATTAAGACCCCGACGAGACGCCTTCTTGTCACCTGAACTTGAGGCAGTAAAAGCTGATCTTGTCTTCGCTTCGCCCCTGCAGAGACCACGCTGAATGGCCCCTTCAGTATATGTGCTGCCGAAGCGAGCACTGAATGGCCCCTTCAAAGCACAGAAAAGAACACACGCACAGCGCACAGAAGGAAGACAAGGTGTGCCTAGGCGAGTGGGTGACCAGAGGCAGGGAGTCAGGTGTGTGTGGACGTGGGAACAGAGCGAGGGAAGTCACAGGCAGGAGCCCCTGGAGGTCCGCCCAAGAACGCTGAGCTCAAGGTCCACGAAATAAGGTCAAGATCAGTGTGCGAGGACAAGTTTGGTGCACTGAGGTCAAGGTCAGTGCACTAAAGTCAAAGTTGTCAGACTGACCACAAGGTCAGCACAAATAATGAGACCGGGCATGGGGGGCAGAGACACCCAGCACCAGCACCAGTGCCACCTCCAGTGTGCAGTCAGGCCCTCAACGTCCCCCTTCCTGCCACGCGGTCACTCTGGCAGGACGGGCCTGCATAAGCCACTCACGGAGAGGCAGAACCCAGAGGGCTCCGCCCCAAAGAGTGGACTGGCGGGAGCTCCAGGGCTCCTGGGAGGTGGGCCCACACCATTAAGGTCCGAAAGAGGCCACTCCGAGCCCAGGAGGCAACCCAGGGAGAGCCCAGAGCACGAGGGCAAAGCCGAGAGAGCCCACCCATGCCCACCTTGGAAGAAAATCAATGGCTCCGCCCAGAAGGGCTCTTTCCAGAGTGTCTGAGTTTGGGTTTTCAGAGCTATTCAAGAAGACGGAGAAAACGTAAAACTCAGATACCACAAGAAAGGGACACTCAGAGAGCGAGGGCGACCTTTCAGAAACCATACTGACTAATGATACTAACCTTTCGGGTAAAAATGGGGCCGAGAGCCAGGACAGAAAGCAGCTGAGGCTGAAGCCAGACAGAACGTCGGAGCAGGACGGCCGTGGCTGGACGGGAGGGGTTTCAGGTCCGCCCCTGAAGTAACACGGAGAAGCTGCAGTCCAGGAGGCCACCAGGAGGTGACGGCGCTGATGGCAACGGACCCACCGGGCTGGTCCCTTGTTAGACTGGGAGGATGCCGAGGATAAAGGCAGGATTCTAGGAGCTTTCACAGAAAACCAGCAGGTCGCCCACAGAGGGAACAGAACCCAGCAGGGTCCGAGGGGTCGCCAGAAATTCCAGACTCCCAGGCTGGCCCAGCCTGAGCTGTGCACCCAGGCAGGAGCCATGCCAAGAGCCTGCCAGACGCACAGAAGCTTCCAGAAGCATCTGGGTTTGCACCTTTCTTGGAAGTTACTTGAAAATATGCTGCAGTAACAGAAGAAAAGCCAAGAAGAGAAAGCAAGAACCCAAGGTTCTGGGCTGTCCCTGGCGGTGTCCCCACGTGTCCTAGGCCCCCTCTCCCGGTTCCTGGGGTGGGTGGGGCAGGCAGGCTCTTGGGATGTGTGCGTGGCAAGTACAGAAAGCACACCACTCTGCTTCCAACATGAGCCAATTCTCCAGGGGTGACGTCCGGACCACAGCAGTCAGCGGGGCCGCAGTAATGGCCCCAGAGACGAGCTCGATCCCAGACCTTCAGTCCTCACTCCTGGAGGTGGACACCCGAGGTCTAGACCAGACAGGGCTGCTCTCCCGAGGCCTCTTCCAGCCCCGTCTCCTCCGTGTCCTCACGTGGCTCTGTCCTCTGTGCAGGTCTGTGTCCTGATGTCCCCATGAGGACACCCGTCCTGTGGGAGGACAGCCCACCCCAGTGACCTCATTTTATCTCAGTCACTGACCCCATTTCCAAACACAGTCACACTCTGAGGTCCGGGGGGCCTGGGGCTTCCACATAACAGTCCCGGGGGGCACAGTTGAGCCCTAACATGTTCCCGAGTGTCGCCACTGGAAAGAACGGAGTATACAGCGAGCCTGCAGCCTGGCCTGATTTTTCACAACCCGGTGGAGGGCGAGGAGAGGGAGCCCACCTAGCCACCAGACACCCGTGAGGCCTGTATTTTAAAGTGCCACATTTGTGACGCTTGGTCCCTTCACGTGGTTTGGAATTTGGATTTTCAGGCACAGGTGGCGCGGGCGGGGGTTGTTCTCTGGCTCTCCTTCTGCCCTCGGCCTCTCCACCAGCCCAAGTGGGGATCTAGTTGTTCTGGCCTCCAGCCGGTCCCTCCGTCCCCATGGCCCATGACTTCTGGTAATAACATGGCCCCAGTGGGCAGGCGGTGCCACGTCCCCGACACAGGCCCCGGGAGCTTGGCGCAGCCCCTTCTGACCCCCGATCAGAGGGAGGCTGAGCCCCAGCCAGCGCTTCTCCTGCCGGACTGGGCCCCGGGGACCCATGGATTCAGCATCCACTAGAAGCCCCTCCGTCCTCTCTTCTTGTCGACAGAGATACGACGTGCTGTGTTTCGGTTCTTCTTCCTCTCGCCTTCCAGGTCCTGCTTCTCTCTGCCACGGGAACAGAGAGCGTTTTAAAGTGCACATCTGCTTGACAACGTTGATCTACAAGGACTTGCTTCCTGGCTTTTAAATGTCATGACCTATTAGAAATAATGCACGCAGCACTCAGCTCATCACAGAAAAGGCTGTCACGTTACCAACCAACACCCTGCAAAGGGGACAGAAGAGCAGAGCTGAGTCCAGAGATGCGGGGGAGGAGGAAGGCAAAGGACATGCCGGGCAGGTTTAGCCGTCGAGATCGGATTGCTAGCATGATTCTAAAGTCCGCTATTTCTACCAAAATCCGGGAGCAGCAAGGACAGGGCAGCGGTAGGAGATGGAGTGATCCAAGTCCTAACCTTAGGTCGGTGGCGTTGGTGTCCTGTGACTCAGTATGACCAGCTGGCGGATAGAACCACAGGACAGCCTGGCAGCAGGGTCTCCACAGAGCGGGGTCATTCATGCTTTTCTGTAATTCATCTTTCCTCACTCCTGTGCTCATGCACATGCTCACACACACCCGCCTGTGCACACTCGCACACACACGCACGCACACACCCGCCCACACACGCTCACGCACATGCACGTTCGCATGCACACATGGGCACAGCCACCAGTGCATGCTTACACGCACACACAAACCCACCCATGTGCGTTCACACGCACATACATGCACACACCCTCCATGCATGCTCGCACACAAATGCATGCACACATCTGCCCATGCACACTCGCATGCACACGCACACACCTACATATGGTCACATGCATACTCACTTGCACACTCACACACATGCACACACTTGTGCACTTACTCATGTGCAAGCACACACGTGCACATACATGTGTATTCCCATGCCTATCACACCATCAGCCGCACACTCTCATACACACACACTTGTGCACACACTCACCCATGCACATGCTCATGCACACACATTCACACACACACTCGCACTCAGGAACCCACATGCTTCCACACACGCGCACGCACTCACACGCAGGTGCTGATGTTCAACACACGATTACACTGAGAAGAGTCCTCCTTGCCTGTTTGGAGGAGGAACTTGGAATTTCCCTTGCAACAGCCAGTGCCGTATGGAAAAGGGCTTTGCCAGGATTGTAAGCTCTGATGGGTGATCCCACCTGGGGGAGTCTAGTCGAGGGGACTATGAAAGTGCAGGGAAACTCTCCTGCAGGAGGAAGTTCTCACAATTGTGGGTTGCAATAAAATTCAATGATGTCAATGCCCAACAGACGGGTGTGCAAAGGCACGGAGGCACGCCAGCCACACATACCATGCAGTCGATAAAGCTCTGCTTTAGAGCAGGCTCTAATATGTGAGAATTCTACACCTGACATAAAATTTTAAAAAGCAGGAAACACACAACACTGGTAACTGTGGTTATCTCTAGGTAGAAGTATTATTGACAATTTAAATGTTATTCCTTAGACCTTTTCCCTTTATTTTCTATTCTTATAACTGGTAAGAGATGTGCATTTTCCGAACGTACCTTCTGTCCCGTGGCTCATCCAGACCTAGTCCCAAGATGTCCTGGGAACCCCTGAGAACCTCAGGGGGTCGATTGGCGCAGAGCCCGCTGTCCTCTTCTCCTGCATGTGGACATGTTCCAGTCACCCTGGCCCCAGGCACTGCCTGTCCTTGTTGCCTTTGGCTTAGGACTCACACTTAGCAGTCACTGAGTCACCAGCAGGCAGCCTGATGGCTGCTCTCCTGAGGTCAGTAACCATGTCTTTTTTTTTTTTTTAAGATTTTATTTAATTATTTATTTGACAGACAGAAATCACAAGTAGACAGAGAGGCAGGCAGACGGGGAGGAGGAAGCAGGCTCCCGCTGAGCAGAGAGCCTGATTTGGGGCTCGATCCCAGGACCCTGAGATCATGACCTGAGCTGAAGGCAGAGGCTTAACCCACTGAGCCACCAGGCGCCCCAGTAACCACGTCTTATTTACCTTGGCAGCTCCCACCATCCTAGAAGGTCTCTGGGATGTTAATGAAGGTCCATACACGTTCACACAGTCTGATGTGATTTAAGGGAGTTCTGTATTTACTACCAATCCAGAAAAGGCAGATCAAACTCTCGGAGCTCTGCAGGTGAATTTCCGGGAAGCCATGGAAGGGAAATCACTCACAGCGTCTTGGGCAGCGGCCATCACCAACCACACGCACTGGGGCTGCCCAGATGTCCGCCCGCACAGCGAGGTCAGAGTGGGGAGCAGAGCCACAGCGGGTGCGGGGAGAACTTTGGCGGCTGACTGCACTCTGCCTGGGTGACCACACTAGGATCTGTCGAGGAAGGAGCCAGCCAGCGTGGGGGACGGAAGGAGGGATGGAGGTTGGCTGGAGGACAGACAGCACCAGGGGACAGTGCTCAAGCACCCTGCAAGGAGACCGAAACAGTGCCCTGGGGAGGGGGTTGACCCTGGAACCCCTCTGCAGCTGGGTGGGTGGGTGAGGGACTTAATGAGGAGCGTCTTGGGCTCTCACTGCCTCCAGCAGCCAGGTTTTCCTGCCATGATGTGGAAGAAGATTCTAGAACGCAAACTCTGTGAGAGCAGAAGTGTCTGTTTGCTTCACCGGTTTATGCCCCTAGGATGGGCGACACAGGCACACAATAAAGGTTTGTTGAATGAATAACCAACCATTGGAATGACAGGGCAGTCAGCTCCCTCTGGTGCCATGGAACAGGTCTCATCTTCTCCTGAGGCCCAGTCAGGGGCTGCTCCAGCTCTGGGTGTGGCTGCAGGACAAGGGACCCTGCTGCCCTGGAGTTTGGGGTCCCACAGGGAACGGGCACAGAAGCCCCTGCCTGGGGGCAGCTGTCTTGCCCAGAGGACCGGGAACAGTTCACTGGGGAGTGTGGATCTCCTGTTCTCCGTCGCTGCTTTCCAAGATCTTGGAGAGAATGGGGTAACCTCTGCCCTAGCCTGAAGGACCCTGAAGAGCAGTCGGGAGCCCAGTCACACTGGGCTGTGCAGACGAGGTGACCCCGGGATCCGGGGCTGGGGCATGGGATGTGTAACCGAACTCACCCAGCACCCCCACTCCATGAGGGGCGCAGAGTTTGCTCCAGGCGCTCTGGTGGCCAGCCCCGACGTGGGATGTGAGCAGGCTCCTGGAGCAGGGGCCCGGGGCCACCCTCGCACCTCCCATGGGGCCAACCGTGCGGCAGGGGTCAGCACAGGACAGCCCCTGCCCCAACTCCAGCACCACGTTCTTACGCAGCCTGTAAATGAAGAGTGTTTCTATTCAGACAGTTGAAGAAAATCCAAAGAGAAGACTGTTTCCAGCGCGTGAACATTCCATGGGATTCGGATTTCTGTGAACGTGAACCAAGTTTTACTGGCACAGAGATGCTGGGGCCTTCACGTCCTCTGCCGACTTCCGGCGACGGCAGGGTGGGAAGGTGTGACAGGAGCCGTATGGCGCACTTGCTCTCCAGCCCTTTACAGGGGTGTATAGACCCTGGCCACGGCAGGGAGCGAGGGGCGCGCGGTAGAACCCGCAGTGAGGGCTGCATGCCCACCGCCCCCCGTCTCAGCGGCGAGAGCTTAGGTCTAAGAACAGGTTGCAGGGCGGGGGGCGGCTCTGTCTGCCTCTGTCCCCCAGGGCCCTTTGAGGGATCCGAGGGATCCGTCACTACCTGCCAGAAAGTAGGAAATCACGGGCCACACGGCAGTTAACCCTCCCTGCAAGGGAAGCCTCCTCCCTCTCTGGGTCTTATCCGGTACCACTCACTCTGCACTCGATAAATGCACATGTAATTGGACTGATGGGCCATCCACACAGACCAGGAGCTAGCGCGCGGGGTCAGAAGGCCGCTGAGCCAGGAAGGACTGGGCCGGGAAGCGCCCCTGGAAGCTGGAGGGACTGTCCCCAAGCTGGCCCAGGATGCAGGTCAGTGTGGGGGAGGGGAGGCTGGTGGGCAGCCCTGCGCAGGTGGAAGGGAAGGAATTAACCCATCTGGCCTGTGTCGGCTGCGTGGGGGCCGGGGGCATGTCCCTGGTGAGTACCGTCTGGGAATGGATTTGAGGCCAAATACGTCAAATGTGCCAGCCCCCAAACGGGAGGAGACGAAGCCATGCTGGGGCCTCCGCTGTGTGGAGGGGGGAGGGGTACGCTGGGCGTCTGTGTGAGAAGCAGAGACCCGGGATCATCCCCAGCCTGGACCTCAGCGTGCAGTGGGGAAACAAGGTTCCCTGTGATTCTGAGTGCCCTGCAGAGATGGGCAGCCCCCCGCCTCCTTGGTCTGGACGTCTGCCCTGAGCAGTGCCTGAAGTTGGGGTGAGTGCCTGCCCCCCCCAGACCCGATAACCTGGCCCGTGAGCCCCTTCCATCTGCAAGGAGGACCTCATCTTCACCACGCGAGCCAGTCAGGAGCATGGCAGAGAGGCCTCAGGTCAAGGCCAGCTTCGGGGAGCCCTGGGTGCCCCCCTCCGGCGCATGCCCATTCCGTCGGGGGATCTCACTGGAGGCCGGTGAAAGTCAGGTGTCTCAATGTCACAGTCCAAGACCCTATATTCGAATACTTGATCTCTGCAGCCCTGAGTAACTCGATTCAATTGAATTGATTCGATTGAATTGTCAAATCTGATTTTTCGTATTATCACCTTTCTTTCCCGTTTCTTCAAGGACACAAGACAGAATATTTATGGCCCGTGCTAGATTATAGCAAAACCCCAGCTGCGTGCACAACGTCCATCGACCAATTCTGCTGGATATCGTGACGTTTATCAGCACTGACATTTCATCAGTCGGACGCCTGGGGCAATTTTCTCCTCATTTGCGTGATGAGATTTCTTTTTAAATTCCAAATTACAGCACAGAAATGGGGATGTGTATTTGAAGGAGATGCAGTTTCCCTTTCCAGAATTTATGTAGACTGTTTCATAATGCATTTTAAACTCAAATTTGAGAAGTAATTTCTGTGCCAGCAACTACCCTGCAGAGACACCAAAATTGGCGATCGGCAGAAAAAGAAAAAAAAAAAGTAACTTTATCCGTTAGAAAAAAAATGGGAATGATAAAATTGTCATTCTTTTTCAAAAATCAGCCCATTTAAATTTTTAAAAAATAAAAAGTAGGGGCGCCTGAGTGGCTCAGGGGGTTAAGCCTCTGCCTTCGGCTCAGGTCATGATCTCAGGGTCCTGGGATCAAGCCCCGCATCGGGCTCTCTGCTCAGCGGGGAGCCTGCTTCCCCCCCTCTCTCTGCCTGCCTCCCTGCCTACTTGCGGTCTCTCTCTCTCTCTCTGTGTCCAATAAATAAATAAAAACTTTTTAAAAATTTAAAAACTAATGAATAAATAAGAAGTCATACTTGTGTGGTGGACTGAAATACAAGGGAAGGAGGAGGAAGGTAAGTTACCTGTAACCCAACTGGCCAGAGAGGAGGGCCCCTAATGTTTCCTGTATTGTGTGCAAGAACCACACTTACTAACTGCACAATACTGCTCGTGTAGCTTCCCTTGGAATGGAAGGTCGATCCCGATGATGTATTAAAAATGATCTCTGGCGCACCTGGGTCAGTGGGTTGAGCCACTGCCTTCAGCTCAGATCATAATCTCAGGGTCCTGGGATCGAGCCCCGCATTGGGTTCTCTGCTCAGCAGGGAGCCTGCTTCCTCCTCTCTCTCTCTCTGCCTGCCTCTCTGCCTACTTGTGATTTTTGTCTGTCAAATAAATAAATAAAATCTTTTAAAAAAAATGATTTCCTTTTCTCATTGCCATCGACCCAGGGGCTCCATCCATGTGAGTGCACGTAGGGTGTTTTTTACCCCATGTCGTGTGTCCACACAAAGTGCCCCAGTTATCTCCGAATCCAACGGCTGCTGCTCTGTTATTCCAAGCCCCCCGACTATGCCCTGCTTCCTTTGAAAGCGTCTTGGTTCTTACCGACCCTTTGCATTTCCGTGGGAAGTTTAGAACCGGCTTGTTTTCCACAAACCCTAACTGCAGGTGTGCCCCTTGGGGGTGTGCTGAGGCAGGCTCATTTGGAGACGCTGACGTTTCCACAGCGTCCCGGCCTCGAAGGTGTGAACACAGCAATGTCCTTCTGTCATCCGTCCATGTAACGTGTGTCGTGCCCCATGTTGGGTTTTCATGCATCTTGTATTGGGTCCAACCCTCTGACCCTCTGTCCCCGGAGCGCTCTCTGCTCCGGGACCTACGTTCCGTCGTCATCGCGGGAAGTCCTGCTTCCGCCAGTGCAGGGCACTGACATGGCCCGGGCCCACGTGTGTGCAGGGAGCCCTGGTCTGTCCTCCATGCTCCATGATTCTGCCGGCGAGGGCTTCATGCTACCGGCTTGGCGTCCAGCGTCCGGCGTCCAGCCCCCATTTCTCTTCCTGCAGCTCCTCGCACACATCGCCGGGGCCGTCCTGCTGTACTTAACAGCGTTCCTGAGCGGGTGCTCGGCACCGTTCCCGCGGTTCGTGACCCCGGCACGCAGGCCGCTCCATCCAGCGTACGGTCACGGGCTCTCACCACTGCCTATAGGCCCCACGACAACCCTCATCCTAAAATCGCAACCGTCTGGAGCGTCGCCGCTGCTATTACGCTGGGAACCCCACAGACCCTCTAGGAGTTTGCCCCCCGACGCCCCACACTTCGCAAGGAGCTCACAAGGAGAATGGCTGTCCCAGGCTCGGCCGCGCGGCCTATCCAGACACTTTCTTCTCTGAATTCCAAGCCTTCGTTTTATAAACTTAGGTTAAACACACATACCATGGCGGAGGGTGGGGGGCGCGCCTGGGTGGCTCAGTGGGTTAAGCCTCTGCCTTCAGCTCAGGTCATGATCTCGGGTCCTGGGATCAAGCCCCACGTCGGGCTCCCTGCTCCCCAGGAGCCTGCGTCTCCCTCTCTCTGCCGCTCCCCCCACTCGTGCTCTCTCACACTCCCCATGACATCCACTGGGTAACCTGCCTTGGAGAGCACGGGGCAGTATCACCTGCCGGCGGTCGGGCCGCGAGTCACAGTCACAGATGCTTCACCTGCAAAAGGGAAACTCTGCTCTCACTGAAGCACCTCCACCACCTCCTCCTCCTCCTCCTCCAGGGCCCGGACAGCTTCCTGCGTGTTTAGGCTTTTCAGGTCACAGTCACCGTCGCCCATGGCCAAACACCACAACCCGGGGTCCATGGCCAGTTCCAGGCCGGCTCTCGTGTCTCAGAAGCCTTCGCTACTTGGAAGCCTTTGATCGTTCATTTTTCCTTGCTTTATGGCACAAAGATGTGTTCCAGGCCGACCTCTGCCTTCGGGCTTGTGTCAGAGAGAGGCCCCGGGGGCTGCCTCCTGGTGACATCCGAGCAGACAGAGGGGCCAGCATCGCTTCTGCAGGAAGCACAGTTTTAGACCAATACTTCTGGTCCAGTTCTAACGAGGCCATGTCCCTCTTGAACATTTCACTCTGGTTGTTATGCTTTCCTGATATTATTCTTTTTTTAAAAATATCAGTTAGTTAACAACAACAACAACAACAAAGGGGTCAGTATATATAAAGTGGGAGGAGAGAACAGAGGCACTGACTCCAATATTCTCACCAGCCGAAGAGCAGTGCTCACATCTGAGCGCCGTCCGCGGCCCTCCTTCCTCCGTGCATGGGTCCCTCCAGGACCGGGGAGTGGCCCCACCTGTGCTGCAGTCACGCGAGGCCCTGAGGCTATGCTAGGGTTTCTCCGGGTGTCGCCATGAGCACTTTGCCGACACCCTATTATCTAATCCATGTGGGTTCTCGGTAGACGGTGGCTCGGGGCCACCAGCCCGTTCTCAGTGGTGGCCGTCAGCACCCGGAGCAGATTTGAGCGTCTCCGGACACGACGTGTCCCATCAGTGCCACTCACTCATCTGGAGGGCCTCCCACCCAGCTGCACTGTGGGCGTCCTATGTGTTTGCTGGGCAAGTCGACTCTGATGTTGTTACCAACCCACACACCTCAGCAGACTTAACTGAATTCTAAACCTGTTGTCCTGACCGAAAGCTCTTATTTACATCTGTCCTGGTCTCTCTCCAAGCCTCAAGCTCTCCTGGTTTTTTGAAAATGCAGCACTCCATCAGACACGGAATGATCCGACTGTTAGGGTCACAAGGGTCTAGCCCCTTCCTTTTCTCCCCTCCCCGCCCCTCAAATGCCTGCCGTCTTACTAGCAGCAAAATGCTGGGCTTCAGCCTGGACTCCTCCCTCTCTTTGGTGCCCCCGTCTCTCTGTCAGCACCCACCTTAGACAGGACTGGCTGTGTGGTTTGTGGGGTCCCCACAGTCATACATCCGAAGACCTATAGGGCTATATCAGGAGCACATTGTGCCTCGGCACAGAAGCCCCCCAGAGATACGAGAGCTGGGGTCTGCACAGAGAAACGCAGTGGGGATCCCCAACTGGAAGGGCGGGAGCAGACAGCTCTTGGAGGCCCAAGGACGGGCCCCGCCCATCAGGCGGGAGGTGAACCGTGAGCACACAGCTGCCCCAGGAGCAGGTCACCCCGGGCGTGAGATCCAGCGGCTCTGTGGCCCGTGCCCTCGATGTGTGGGCTCCCAGCCCAGCCTTCCATGTCGGGAGCCTCAGACGTGCTGTTTCCAGGAAGTACCCAGGCCTTGGCTGGCGGAGGAGCCCTGACCCGCCGTCTGGACCCCACCCTTGCTTACGCCACAGATCTGCTTAGCAACTTGGCGTCGGAAACTCCATCGCGTTTTCTAATTCTCCATTCAACATCTGGCCAAGAAGAGAAGAAGAAAAATCCTTACGTGTCCACACTCTTCAGCGTGGGGTTTCCTTGGGGCCCAACCCGGGGAACGGATTAGGAAGGTCGGCAAACCCTGACACGCACGGACTGTCCCTCCTACGACTGTTTCTCTAACGTGCGGCGTCACGGACGGCTCTAGTTCGCCCGTCGCTCCGACAAACGGCGGAGGAGGAAGCAGGCGCTGAGCCAAGCTGATCGCAATCACGTCACTTCTTAAAATATTTCACTCTGACCGACACATTGGCTCGGTGGGTTTGCACAAGCGCTCCGGCCGCGGCGCGGTGACAGGATCGTACGGACCGTCTAGCTGCATGTCTCCGCGTGGTGTTCTAGGGGCTCCTGTGCAGAACACGACCCACGTCGTCCGTCAGGTCCCACTACACACCTCGATTCCCAGCAACCACCCCCTGAAAACCCTCAGTCCTCCCGCGTCTGCAGGCCCACGTTTACTTTGAAATGTCATAAGCCCCAAACACGGCGTTGACCGTTTTGCCTCCAGTATTAAATTGACCCCCGAATAAAGGAAAATCGGCTTTCCTATTTGTCAACACACTTACGGCTCTTGGGTCACAACATTCGATGGCGATCTTCCTTCCTGTTGACCGAGTCCCTACCCGCTGCCTGTTCCTTCCAGCCGGAAGCTCCTCCTTCAGCCCTCGTGCCGCGGGCCTGCCACACATAGGGTTATGCTGCTGGGTTCCCAGTCCTCAAAGCCCCTGCCATGGAACCCCGGCCCCCTCGTCTTCCTGCACTTGGAGGACGCTCGTGCTTCTGGTGAGAAATGGGCTCTGTTCATCATTCCTCCCTCTGTCACGGGCCTCCCTTCTCTGGCTCGTCTCAGGGTTTTGCTCTCCCAGCTTTAGTTTTTGGGGTTTGTACTTGGTACTCGGGGAGTGGGAGGTATTTCTCTGACCTGGGGTTTGGGGTGTTGCTCCAGTCGGTGGGTTGTATTTGATAAAACTTGTCAAACTTCTACCAGATATATACGTGCTACGTTTTCTCCCTCTTCTACCCCCAGGGCCCCACTGCATGCACGCTGGGCGGGTCGCTGGCCCTCGGTGCGTCTCCACAGGCTCCCATTCGGACAGTTTCCACCGACTTCCACAAAGGTCGCCGACCCTCCTTCCTCCTGCTGCATCCAAGCCTCTGCGGAGCCAGCCTGCACATTTTCGGCTTGAACTGCCGTGTGTTTGAGCCCCAGGCCTTCTGCGGGGGTCTCCTCCAGTTTCCAAAGCTCACCTGAGATCCCCATTTGCTCATTATGTCCCGTGTCCCACGGACTCCCAGCACGGGCATCAGAGGCTTCCAGAGTCCCGGGAGCCATGCCGACGCCCGTGCCCTCCGTGAGCCCGTGTGCAGAGACTCTGTTTCCTGGACGGTGGGTCGCGGGCTCCAGCAAGAACGTTTCCGGCTGGGGTCTTGTCATTCAGTATGGGCGCTACTTTTCCACGCCTGACATGACAAAAATGTGTAGACCTGAGCACGACAGAGAACTCGTTTTATCTTCAACATCGACTTTTAAGCTGAATCTAGGATACCATTCGGAATTATGTCAGAGGTCTCATCGTCCGTAAGATAAACCTGTGAAAGCTTTTTGTCGACCCCTGAATGAGATGAAGAAATTGAAACAATTTTTATTAACTCAGCTTCTACTTTAAAGGATCTAATGACTCTGATGAAAACTGACATGATCCGACCGATTTTGAAATTCTCTTTCTGGAAACAGAGGCCACATATTAAACAGATATGACTTCGCTTTTGATACAGGTAGAAAATCCAGAAATAGAAGTGAAAAATTAATGTACAGTGACAGGCATTTGATCTAAAAAGTCATGCCTCTCAAAGCAACTTCTAAATGCAGCTTCTGACATTGTACATCTTAATTTCTCACCTTTGTGCATTCTGTTCTTAAAATAACTACTAACTTTTGAGGCACAAGCTAATGATTTCTCAGTGGACTTTTACTCGTGGAGACTGGCAGTCTGTCCTGCCCCACCGCAGGCTTCATCCTGTGTCCCCACATACCCCATGTCATTGCCCAGGGTGGCCCACCAAGCTATCCCCACTTGTTGCTGGGATAAAAACCAGGATGAATATGAGAACCTAGGTGGCTCGATCGGTGAAGCCTCTGCCTTCAGCTCAGGTCATGACCTCAGGGTCCTGGAATCAAGTCCCTAGTCAGGCTCCCTGCTCAGCCAGGAGCCTGCTTCTCCTTCTGCCCCTCCCCCTGCTTGAGTTCTCTCTCTCTCTTTCTCTAAAAAAACACCAGGATTAATAAAAAGCTATGTGGGGGGTCTCAGGGCAGTACGGTCATCTTGGGAAATTTGGGAGATGCACTCACTTCGACTTATACACTTTGTAGTTACTGTAAGGATGAGGTTGGTGGGACTTTGCTCAAGCTTCAGTGTCACCCCTGTCCAACACACAGGTCTCTGCTTCCTCGCCCTCCCCCTTCTAGGGCTCGAGCCTTGGAAACACACTGGGTCCCCAAAGTCGTGGACCTGGTCCTTCGTTGCCGGGCATCGTCTGTACTGAGGCAGCTCCACACGACTCTCTCTCCGGGTTTTCGACGAGTGCCTTGCTAACGAGGGCGGGAAGTGACCCCGTCGGGGGTTCCCCAGGTGCGCGGCGGTTGGCTGCACGCCTTGCTCCTGTCAGAACGGATTGTGCCCCTGGGCCTGAGCTCGTTCCATAATTGATGGTGCTCACTGCTGCTCTCGCCGCGCCCAACCCCGCGCCCCGAGCTTGTCGCCCGCCATCAGTGCTCACCGGGGGCGGGGGGGGGGAGGCCCCCAGACGCCAGGCGCCTGCCGCACACGCACGTGCGCTCTGCATAGAACTCATCCCACGGCAGCTGATGTCACCTAGCTCAGCAGGAACCTCCACTTCCGAGAGGCTTTGAAAGGCAACATACATCTTTAATGGGACATTAAAGGCTCCAGGCTTCAGCGCCTACAAGCTGCCATCACTTTCCGCACCCATTAAAATTCATGCGCACATTATGGGGGAGTTTTCTGGTCCCTTGTCCGTTGGTACCTCGTGAGACAGCTGTTGGACGCGCGTGGCCCAGGAAAGGCACCGCGTGACTGCACGCCCGGCACAGCTCCCGCCGCTTCGCATTCAAGTGCTGCAGGGTCGGTGCTCGTGAGCATGAAGTCGGGGAAAGTGGGAACCAGCGTGTTTCAGGAAGTCCAAATGCAGCCGACCGCTGATCCTCTGGCTTTAGGAGGGTTTGGGCTGACATAGACCGGCAGATCCATCCGTGCCCGTCCTGGGGCAATGACTCAGACTCAACCAAGCCAGGCGTACACCACCAAGCACGTTACAGGCTCATGGGCCTCAGGGACAGCCCCGGCCTGGAAGAAGTGGGCTGCCCGTGGGACGCAAGGAGGTGAAAGTGTGCCTACCCAGGGGTGCAGGGTGAGGGCTGGGTGGGAGGGAAGGAGTGGGGAAGAGCATGAGCAAAGGAAGCTTCTAGAACACAGGCAGGCTACAGTGTAAGTGGGAAATGGAGACAAGCTGAAGGCTCACAGGGCAGCGGGCGTTCTGGGGAGTGAGGACATTGTCTGCAGACTGGGCTCCCGAAAACCGTTCTGTGGTTCCATACGCCCCGCTGCGAGTGGGAAGACAGGGAGGAGAACGGAGGGTAGATGACTCGGGCACCCCTGTGGGTCTGAAGCCACAGACACGTGCTAATGTCTGTAAATGTGCATCAGATCCGGCTCCACTGGGAACTGGAGCCTGGGCCTGATGTCCACCAGCGCAGGGCCGCGTGCTTCAACAGCAGCTACCAGGCCAGGCTCTGCTCTGCCCACGGCTAGGCACCCGGGACACGATACACATCACTTCCCCTCACTGATCTAGCCAGTCTCGCTGGGGCTGGGCCACCCAGGCATGAAGGGCGACCCTGGAGGCTGGAGCAGGTCAGCACATCCGGGCGTCCAGGTGGTGCACGTGGGCACACATTCAGGACTGGAGACTGTGGGCTCAGACCCCGGGTGGGAGGGACGCCGGCGCCCAAGGTAAGGTGGCTCGCCCACGGTGTGCTGGTCTGTGGGCACCCCAAGTCGGATCCGGGGTCATCAGATGCGGCATCTCCCACCCCTCCGCACCCCAACCCTCCCCCACCAGTGGAGCAGTCGCCCCTGCCAGCCCCGCTTTCCCATGAAGGAGGAGCTGGAGTCGAAGTCGTGGGTCACTGCGCCAATGGGGACTCAACTCCCTCCCTCAGTAGGAGCGCCCGGTGACGTAAGGGGTCGGTGAAGTAAGAACACCAATGACGTAAGTGAGTTGGTGACGGAAGAACATCACTGACGTAAGCGAGTCGGTGACGGAAGAACATCGGTGACGGAAGAGCGCCGGTGCTTTACAAGCATCGGTGACGGAAGAGTGTCGGTGACATACGAACATCGGTGGCGTAAGAACATCAGTGACGTAAGCGCGTCAGTGCCGTCCGAGCACCGGTGACGAGTCTCGAAAGTACCTCCCAGGAAGGCACAACCCCACCCGGGGGCTCGCGCGCTCGGACGGGCCGGCGCCGGGCAGCCGCTCCGGTGACTCGGACGTGCAGGGGACCCGCAGCCGCTGGCAAACCCCGCTCCAGGCCACGGCGATTCGGCCGCGCTTGTGTCCGGGAGGGGCCGCAGGACCGACGCGCGTCCGTGGACCCCGCGCGAGTTCCGTGGACCCGGAGGGGTCCGGACGTGGGGGTCGACAGGGCGCTGAGCTTGGCTCCGGCGGGACGAGGCGAGCCTGGAGGGGACGGTGTGGACAGCGGCGGCGGGTGGGGAGTGGGAACGCGCACGGGTCGGGTGGGGAGCGGGAGCGCGTGGGCTGGACCGTCCACCGAGGCACGTGGGCGTCCGACGCCAACACGACGGGAGGCCCAGAGCCCATGACCTCGGAGCAGGAGCCAGGACAGGCGGCGCCGGAGGAGTCAGAAAAGCCGCACGAGAGACGGGGGGATGGAGCGGGGCCCCCCAGCGCACGGGGACGGAACCGCACGCACGGGCGGTCAGAGCCGATAGGCCGGGCGCGGAGCGGCCACGACACCGCGTCCTGTTTGGCCGCTGTCGGCGCCCTGAGGACGTGCGGGAACAGCCCAGGCCGGGGGAGGCCTGCAGGCCCGGGGACGGCGCCTCACACGAGCGGACGCAGGCGCGCATGGACCAGACAAAGTCGCTTTTCACAAAGGGTCCGAGTTAGCGACAAGATGGACCATCTGGGGGCTCCGTGGGCGGGCGTCTGCCTCGGCTCCGGTCATGGACTCAGGGTCCTGCGATCCAGCCCCGCGTTGGGCTCTGCTCAGCGGGGAGCCTGCTGCTCCCTCGGCCTGCCCCTGCCCATGCTCTCTGTCTCTCTCTGACAAATAAAATCTTCAAAAAAAACAAAACAGAGACAATATCTGCAAGCTTGTGGGTGTTGGACAAGATAGCTCCAAATTGCAGACGGCGGAAATTGCCGGAAAATTAGGACACTTGGCAAGTGCACTCATAATGGGGTTCAAACCGCTTCTGTTGCTGGCAGAGGGATCAGGCGGGTCCCCAAGTCAGCGGGGTGTGCACGATCTCAGCAACAAACTCCACAGCGGCATCCCACGTGTTTGCAGAATGTCATGCTCAACAGCTTGACCGGGACATCCTTGTCCAGCACTTGTGCTTGCGAGTGTGGATTTCAAGTCCTCCTCTGGACGGCAACAGGGGAATGAGGAAACATCACACGTTCAGACATCAAACCTCACGCAGCTAGAGACCCAAGTGGGAACCACAGCGTAAACGCCTGGAACGGAAGGATGGTGACATTCCGGCTTCTCTCTCTCTCCACTCCTCTTCCTTCTCTCTCTTCACTCCACAGGGTGGAGGTGACGCTCGCTGACGGGGGAGTTCTCAGGCTCAGCCCTGACCTGGCAGGGACAGGTGCCCCAACCCACACACAGCCGCCCCCACCCTGGCACCCAACCCCCCGAGAGACATGCACACCCAGCTCCGGGACTCCGGGAGCGTTAGGGGAGCAAAAAGCCCCAGGGAGGGCCAGCCTCCCACAGGAAGGTGGAAGTGACCTTGGTCCAAAGGGCAGGGTGCGCAGCACCACCAGCCACTGGGAAAGAGGCCGAGGAAGAGGCCCGTGCAGGAATACATCCTGGGGAGGCAGAGGCTGCAGGGACAGAGGGGAAGAGCCCAGCAGTCCGTTCAGGCCTCGGAGAGGGACACCCCAGACCGGGGCATGGCCCGGGCCACCAACGCCGGGCCCTGGGAATGTGGCTGCTCCAGCGAGACATGCCGTCCATGTCAGAGACACGTGGGCTCTCAAAGCCTCATGTGCGGAAGAATGTAAAGCACGTCCTTAGAAGTTCCACATGGCAGGCGCGGGACAAGGTACAGGGAGCAGTGACCCCCAGAGGCATCCGGGCAGAGGGTGCGGGTGTGCGGAGCCGTGGTGGCTGGCCGGCCGCTCCTCTTCCTGGGCCTTTCCCCTGCAGGACCGCAGGCAGCACCGAGCACGGAGCATGCAAGGGGTCGCGCGTGTGTGCGTGCGTGTGTGTGTGTGTGTGTGAGTGTGTGTCTGCAGGGTAGTGCCTCACCTGTGGGCAAGATGTAAGGGGTGAGTGACCCTCATCCCACATGTGCGCTGGCTGCTTCTGAGGGTCAGACGGACTGGCAGGAATACTGTGGGTCCAGCTGTGACCGCAAATCCACGTGTTGGCGCCCTAAACCTCAGGACCCCACAATAGTACCGTGTTTGGAGACAGCACTTGAAGGAAATGAGTGAGGCAAAATGAGGTCCCTGGGGTGGCCCTAATCCCATAGAACTGGTGTCCTTATCAGAAGAGATCAGGACACAGACGTGCATGGAGGCACTACCGGAGGAGGAGACAGCCATTTGCGCGCTCAGGAGAGGCCTCAGGGGGACCGGCCCTGCCACGCCTGGTCTTGGACCTCCAGCTTCCAGGACGGGAGGAGTAAATGTCTGTTGTCTGAGCCCCGCCCCTCCGCCCCCAGCTGGGGTGTTCGCCCTGCGGTTCTGGGACAGGCTGCCCACGTCCACCAGCGCCTGCCTGGCCACTCCCTGTTCTCTTGACAATTGTACAAAATGAAGATGCCACCACAGGTCTGGGAAACCGTAAGCCGGGGGCCTCGGGTATAAACCCCAGCCACGGATCCCAAACCAAAGCAAACTGAGAAATGTCTTTGTGTTTTTTTAAGAGGCCCTTGCCTCTGCTTCCCCCGGCGCCCCTCCCTCCAGAGCGGATCCAAGGCGCCATCCTTCCTCCCACCCACCCTTATGCAGATCCGCATGTGTCCTGGGAGCCCTGGTGCACCCCATCGGTTACCTGCAGGCATGGCCATGCCCACCCGGGCCCCCAGCCGGCCCACACTGTCCCCCCAGTCCCGAGGCTGCCCGGCGAGTGAGCAGATGGCTGAGGCCTCCCCAGTCCCGGGCCCCGGGAGGGCAGTTCTTGCTTCTGGACAGTGGAGTACAGGGCTATTCCGCACCTACACAGCCCAAGTGCAGGGCCTTCCCTGTTGCTAGGCTTTTAAGTGGAAGTGGAAACTGGTTTCCAGGACCCAGGAGGGCCTGAGAGACTGACTGCTCAGGGCACGTTCACTGCCTGGAAGTAATTGAAACACTTCTCAGCTAGGCCGGAGCGTCTGAAATAGTTTGTGCTTTTAGGGAAACGTTCTCCACAGACCCTGTCCTTGGAAACGGCCTCTCAGCACAGCCGCTCTGGGCTGGGCCGCTCTCTGCCCCCTGCCGGGGGGTCCCTCAGAGCATCGTTCAGAACAAAGACAGTAATGGCACAACAGGGCTGCTGGTCACAAGTGTCCCACAGCCAGATGAGGCCTGCGGGCTCCTTGCCTCCTGCTCGGGGCCCCACCCAGCCAGGCAGACTGCTGCCCTCGCTCCACCTGCTTCTTCTGTCTGCCTCCCGCAGAGCCCCAAGGAGGGAGAGGAAGCCTGGAGACAGGCCCAGTTGGCCCAGTCACAAAATGGAAACACTGCTCCTGCCCAGATCCCCAAGGGGCAGCCCAGGCTCCATGCGGCCAGACAGAAGCTGGGGGGAGTCCTAGGGATCCTACAGCGTGGTGGGAGGCAGAGCGCTCCATCCCAGCTCCTCCAGCAGCAGGGCCAGCAGCCAAGAACCCGCTGGGCTGTGTCTCCCCACACGGAAACCCACCCTGTCCTCCACTATGACCATGGGCCTCGGGGGGTGGGCTCCCCACGGGATCCTGGGGGCCGGCCTCTGCCACTGGCCTCGGTGAGCCTGGCTGGCTGCTGGGCTCTGCAAACATCCATGGGGACTGCACGCGCCTCAGCCGGCTGACCAGCCTCAGGAGTCCTAGGCCGAGGGAGCCGTTCCAGGTCCAGATTAACCAAAACGCACTTGTTCCCACTGAAATTCATGTGATCGGGAGAAGTAGCCCAAATGAATCAGGCACCAACTGGGTGGACCCGCCTGTAGCCACTTTGAGGAAGTGACTGGCCTTCCTGGGGCCACAGGTCACACCCTCGGGCACAAGTGTCCCTCCCTCGGTGCTGGTGCTGAGCCCTGCACACCTGCACATCCGACCCAAGCCCGTGAGACACTGGAGGACGACCTGGGCTGGCCTCCACCCGGGCAGAAGGTGGATATCATCTTAGCTGGACCTGGGACAGTTTGGCCAGCCCCCTCCCATCCCAGGGCACGTGCCAGTCTCAATCTCGGCCTCTGCATCTGGGTCACTGCCTCAGAGAGCTGCCCTCTCCTTGTCACCTTTCAAACACAAATTCAAGGAAAAGCATTTCTGGGAGGGAGGCCAGGGTTCGCTCTTGTCCCCAAGACCCCCTGCCTTCTGTGCTAAGCATGGCCACAGGGCACAGCCCTCGGGGATGCGTCCTGTCCTGGCCCTGTAATGTCACAACGTCCCCACTGTGCCAGAGAGCTCCTTTGTGTAGGGTCCGAGGTCCTGAGAGAAGGGGATGGCCCTGTGCTGTCCTCACGGCTCCCACGGCCCTGCGCTCGCCTTGCCCCCGGGGCTGACACGCAAGTGTCTGTCGAGAAAGGACTAACTCGTTCCCAGGACGCCTGTGATTTACTGCGTGGACGCATGAATGACTGGATGGAAGCATCCATCTCTCCCGTGTCCGAGGAGCTGGACCATCCGTGCTGGGGACTGTCTTCCCAGTGCAGCGGCCCAGACCCACAGGGAAGCGCAGGGCCAGTCCCGCTGCTCGCTCCCAGACACCAGGAGAAGGAGAAGCCCCTGCTCCTGTGCTGGGGTCAGGGGGTTCCGGGAAACCGTGACCAGGACCAGGGGGGTTTTGCAGGTGCTTTGTCCGCAGGAAGATGCTGTGGGAGGGCGAGGACTCGGGGCAAGAATTGACCCAGCGAGCAGGAGACATTGTCCAGAGCAGACTGGACAGCAGCAAAGGAGGCCCCTGGAGACAAGCGGGGAGCGGTGCACAAGGTCACCTTCAAAACCGGGTGCAAAGGGCTCCACCCGGCGGCCTTGCATGGTGGATGTTAGCCAAAATGCAGGCGGCATTTGGTGCTGCTCTAAGCACGTTGTCGTCCTGATGACTAGCCTGTGAGCCACTGGGCCAAGGAGGACCATAGGGTGTGGGACGGTGGGGAAGGATGGCGCTCAGCCCGCCGGCTGCGGAGCCTGGGGTGTGTGCACAGCACAGGGGTGGGGCTCAGGGTCTGCGGCCCCAGCCAGAGTCCTCCGTGAGTGCAGCCACTACAGGCTTGGAGGCTAAACGGCCTCAGGGGACCAGGTGCTCAGGGGGCTGCAGGCGAGGGTCCCACAGTAATCACAGAGAATGGGGAACCACCAGATGCTGATTTCTGTCCCTTCGCAGCTGCCCAGGACATGCCTGACCCTCGGAACCGGAATCATGACGATGCCCGCAGCGGTGCAGTCTGGGGGCTCAGCACAGAAGGCCTGGGGTGCTGCAGCCACAGGGTCATGGCTGCACACAGAGCCACGCGCCTCCAGGGACGAGCCGGGGAATGAAGAGCCCCAGCACGTGCCCGACACGATTCTCCCAGCGGCCCTGTGACTGCACATGAGAGGGACAGCTCCGCCTGCCCCTCAATTCCTGAGCCCGTCCCCTCCCTCTGTGCCCTAAGCCACCATCGTCTGTCCATGCCCTAAGCCACCATCGTCTCACTTCCAGCGTCTTACCTCCAGCGGTCACCTGCCGTGGACACCGTGGACACTGTTCTCAAAGCTGGGATTCCTGATGCAGATGGGCGGGAAGTCCTGCCCGTGGCCAGTCTCAGGAAGAGAGTGGACTCAGGGTTTGCAAGCTTGCATGGGAACTCAGCCTCCACGAGCAAATAAGCCAGCAACACGGGCAGCTAGCAGGGATTGCAGCAGTGAGGGAGAACCTGGAGGTCAAGCAGCCGCTTTCTCAGACAGATTTTCTCTCCAGACAGCCGATGGGAAGGACACTGCGGACAAGGACGCGCACGGGACTAGAGATGGTGACCAGAAGCATCAAGCCCTGAGACCTTAACACCCCCCTGCTCTGGCGTTCCAGCAGCTGGGATTGCATTCCAGGACAATGACCGCACCCCACCAGGAGCCCCACACCTCCTGACTCCCAAGCATCAGCACCAGGCATGGGCTCAAGTGTCAATAGGGGGACGGCGAGGTGGGGACCCATCCAGCCATGTGATTACCAACAAACCACAGGGAAAGCTCAGAGTCCTGAGTGGTCATCAACAAAGACTCTCGCGCCACAGCCACAGGCCAGTGGACACACACTCCTCGAACGCCTGTCCATCGCGGGCACACCCGGGGGCCAGGCTGGAAGGAGTGTGAGAAGCGAGCCCGCAGCAAGATGGCAGGCAAAGTGTATTCAGTGACATGCTTGTCCTGTTGTGGATGACCCAGCAAGTGGGTCTTTTCAGATCAGAAATAAGGAGCTGACTGTTGTGGGCAGCTTGTGAGAGGGCCGCTCGGGGAAGCAGCTGCGCCGGGCAATCACTCTGCTGAGGGCAGGGGCGTGCGCACACGTGTCCGCGGGCCGTGTAGACCGGGCTGCTTGCAGCGAAGGCCCCCAGCAGATGGGAACTCCAGCAGATGCATTCCCGCCCTGTGCTGGATTTGTTAACATTTAGCCCAGACTTCGTTGACAATACTCAATGCTGGTTCTGTAAACATCCCATTCCATTATTTGCAGTGGTAATTTCAGTAAACAGTCCCTATTCCAAAGCTCTGCAGTGTGAAATTAAATTTGTTGGTTAATTAATTGGAAGAATGTAGCAACTTCATTCTGCTTAGAGATGGTGGCATTGAAATTAGTGATCTGTAAAATTACTCACAGAATAGCAAACTCAGAACAATGGAGGAAATAAACTCAACTCTCAGCAAGCCACAAGCACCGAGCTTCTCACAACGAGGTTATTAGAAAATTAACACATACCAGATTCGTTGGAGACGGTCTTGTTTTAATAACCAGTTCCTCGCTCACTCCTTGGTTTGGGTCAATACAGCGCCCAAATTTTCTGCCTGGACAATTTATCTCATTAATGTTGTTTTTGGTGAAACATGAAGCTGGAGAGCTTCCCCCTCCTGACCACCGAAAACAGAGAGCCACTTTCTTGCTGAGGCTGGTTACGTTTCATCAATATTTTCTATTAGCTTTTAAAAACCCTCCAAGTTATAAAATGAAATACTCTAGAACAAGGACAGTTTTGAATGGCTGACTCTAGAAGATAATCACCGCCATATGCCTGACCTTCAGTTGTGAGCCCAAAACATCACCAATTATAATAATGAGATGCTATTTCTTTCACTATTGAATTGGCAAGAATTAAAAGCGTGGATAATCCCAGTGAGAAAGCATCTGACACAGGCTGGGAGGAATAGAAACTGATACAAAATTCATGACAGCAATTTGATACCAAAATTGTATCAGAGAAGTATCAGCCGTCTTTGCACGGCAGATTCCGCATCTGGGGATATCTCCTCGGGGGCAGTTGTGAGTGTGTTTAGAAGTGTATATAGGATGATTTTAACGAGAAGGATATTTATGATAATGAAATATTCCAAATGATGAATTGTTCATCGATTCTGGCCAACACCACAGTATTGATTAAATGAACTGTACAGTGGTCGTGCAGAAATTGGAAACATCATGCTTGGAGCCCCTTGGAGCTCAGTCCCCGTGTTGGGCTGCTACACAGTGACTCAAGAGGACAGATGTCCTCCATCCTCTGGCCTGGGACTGGCTGCAGCCTGAGTCCTGGTGGCCCATCTCTCCCAGGGAGCCCTCATCTTCTGGGGAGTTCTTTGCGGAGGGAGCAAAGGACATGGTGCCTTAAAATAAGAGGTAGACCAGATGTCGGAAGAGCTGCCCATGGCAATCAGAGCTGATGGATCATTGACAGAGGCAGACCGGAGGCTGGAAGTTACAAAAGCTGCTTTTACCACAGGCAGGGAAAGGAATAAATCTCTCTTTCAGAGGGTGTCCAGGCCACAAGATTTGCTCTCAGCATGTGAAGAAGAAAATCAAAGACTGAGAAATCTGCCTTGTCAGCTGCTGTCACAGAAGGAAGACCTTGCTGGAAATCCAGCCCCCCGGAATGCCACAAGAGTCTGGGGTGCTCTGCTGCTAGACGGTGGTACTCCTACCGGCAGGGGCGGGTGGGGCGCAGGTGGAGGCCTTTTGAGAACAGGCCGGGGAGTGGGGTCAAGAGGCAGGCGCAGGTCCCTGAGCTGGAGAGCTTCTTCGGCCTCATCCTGGGCTTCCTGGAAGCTTCTGTCTTCCAAGCAGTTTCCAAAGGGCCGATGTCCTCCATCAACACCCACACAGAAGGGCATAGAGGGGAGCTGGGGCAGAGTGAGGGTCACCCCATGGAGGGGGGCTGGCATGAGTTTTGGGATTTACATGAGTCTTAAATAAATAAATTAAAATTTCAAAACAATCTGGAGTGGGGTCACCGTAGACCCTGCCGCAAGGGGACACCCAGGGGATGCGGGGACCAAGGGGACAAAGCTCTGGTGCAGGGGCGGGACCCTGAGCAGGTGCAGGAACTCCGGGCAGTGGCTTCCCTCCACACCCCCTCATGTCCGCCCCTGACCGCAGAGGTGTTGGCGAAAGGACACAGGAGGAGGTGGTGGACAGAAGCTCCGGTCAGGGAGGGCAAGAAACTTTCAACCAGAGGCTGCATGTGAATGAGGACCAGGCAGTTTCATCACCAACCTGGGACGGTGGGTAATCAGCACTGTCCCCGGGGCAGACTAATCCTGCCCAGCGGTGCAGGAGGGGCACCTGGGTGCAGCTGCTGGAACTGTGCATCCCCCGCCCTGAGCCGCAGGTGTAAAGACACGTTGAATCTGGGTGTTCAAAGCACAGGGGGTGTGAACCCCTGAATTAAGGCACAGAAGCAGATAAGATGCTTTTAGCCTCGTTGTCGTTCTTCGTTTGAGGGAAATTAAAATAGTGCTTGTCTACTGAAGCTATTCCACAAAAAGCCTGAATTTAAATTTTTGAGTCCTGCTGGAACAGTGGGTTCATACAAGAGCAGATCAGAATCCACTGGGGGAGCTGAGCTCGCTGCAGGGCCCCTCCCTGGTGCCTCCAATGCCTGGCCGCCCGTTCTTATCGCCAGGTTGGCTGGGTGTGGTCTGGGGTGGGCACTGACCCTCCTGACAAGGATGTCCCTGGCAGCCTCTGGCTTCCTTGGTCCTTAGCTCTGCCCACTCTGGAGGGGAGAGCAGCCCGTCACCAGAACTTCTAGCAGCATCCTGGAAGCGGCTGTGATGGCCCGGGTTGGGGTCATGTCTCATCCCTCAGCCAATCACTGTGGCGGAGGAACACGGCACTCTGGCAGGACCCAAGGCGTGTGCCCTACCCCAGCCCGACATTGGCAAATGGACCACATATGGGGGATGGGAGGACAGTAACCCCAAAGAAATGATGGCCAGGCAAAAAAAGAGAAAGAAAAACTGACCAATGAAGTCACTTAGGCCGACTGAGCCACAGGGTCTGCTGTCGACCCCCAGAATCCGAGATGAAGGAGAACACGATGCAGAGAGACAGGGAAAGAGCTCCCTAATGCGCATCAGTTTTCACGCTTTGAGGACAGGCATCAGCCTGGCTTACTCAGGAGCCCAGGTCTGGCCAGCTGGAAGGGGTGCATAAGAGGAGGCACCAAGCATGGGAAGAGCAGGTGGACCGTGGGCAGATGGGGAGGGCTCCTCCCTAACCAGATCATCCCCCAGGCCCCGAGCGCCCAGGGACAGTGGGAGAAGCCCTGGGAACCGTAGACTTGCCCGCAGCCCAGCAAAGCCACCACCTGTCATCCCAGACTGCCCCCTCCCTCCACCCTGGCCACACACCCACAGTCCTCTGCCAAGGATCAAGGCATATACGTTCACCGGTGCGGGGGAAACGCAGAGAGCGGGAGCAGCCCTGCCTGAGGGGGGGGGTCCGCCCCAGCAGGAGCTCGACCAGCTGGGTTAACCTGGAAAGTAACTTCACACCCAAAGTGACAGGGTGTGAAGGGATGGGGAAGGGTTGGTGGGGACCCCAGACCCACGGGGAAGCCCCTGGGCACAGCCCACATTCACTGCTCCATCTCTATTCAAAGCCACTCCTCTTGGGAAATCTTGAAAATCTTCCAGGATTTCGCCCTGTTCCCTCTGAACCACGCAACCCCAAACGGTGCAAGCCCCGCCTCTCCCACTTGCCATCTCACTATCCCACCCTTTATTCTCATTACTTGTGAAAGGGCTACATCCCCCTAGTAATTAAAGCCCAGGAGAGCAGAAAGCACCCCCGTTTTTCTCAACCCTGTCTAAACAGCGCCTGTGGAACACGCAAATGAAGGAACGGAATTGAGCGGACAAGCTCTTCGGTGGGTAACCAGCGCCCACCTGGCCGTTCTCGCTGCAGGAATGTTCCATCTTGCAGCTTCTAGACGATGGGCACCGCTGCTCATCTACTCAGAGATTTGGTCGTGGTCGTCTTGCCCTGCCCCCTCCCTGTGCCACTGCCACACACTTGTCTTCCTCAAGCTCCTTCCGAGCCCTGGACCACCGGCATGTGCCCGCCCTGCACGGGTGTGACTGCCCATGTCCTTCCCACCGCCTCCTGATCCAACAGGCTCAACCTTTCAAGCTCTGCCTCCCGCCAGCCCCGGCCTGCCCTGGCCTGCAGCCTCGTTGTCCTTCTGCCCCCACCTAACCTATTTATCTTACAAAAAGCCCAGTCTGGGTTCACTGCAGAACAGGAGAAGGAGGTCTGCCACCTCCCCAGCAGGGCCTCTGCTCAGATCTCTGCCGCGGCCCCTGTGGAAACTCAGACGTGCAGGAGACGGGCAGGTTCCCAGCCGTTCAGAGTGCTGTCACCTGCTGTTCTGATCATGATTGTGCCAGTAAACACGGCCTGTCCTCACCCCCAAGGATCACAGGGCTTCGGCTTGTTTGGCATTTTCGTGATTTAATCAAGCTTCTCCAGAGAGCTCACACTTGCAGAGCAGAGCCGCAGACCAGGCTGCAGTGAACGTACAACTTCCTCCAGTCATGCTGGGAATCCCCGGGATACATTCCTAGTTGTGAGAGTGCTGCAACCAGGACCACAGAGTCCTAAGGGCTCCTGGGGGGTGGGGGGCAGATAGTGAAGCAGAGGAGGAGGGAAGGGGGAAGGGGGAAGGGTGAGGGAGGGAGGAGCCACTGGGAGGGGGAGAGGAGGGAAGAAGGAAGGGGGAGGGGGGGAGAGGAGGAAACAGCACAAGAGGAGAGAAGGACAGGGGGATGCCTGGACAGGTGGCTCATCTTGGCCTGGGGAGGGTTGTGGAGCCCACCCAGGGACAGCCCACGCACCCCCTGTTCACGACCCAGACCCACCTGTTGTCTAATCCCCTCCTTACACCACCATTCTCTGTATCGTGGGCAGCAAGTCCCAAATTCCTTGGTCAACTTTCTTCCTGGTCTTTCTGCTCAAGGGCATTGCCTCCCTGACCTCTGACTCCCCTCCTCTCTCCCCCCCACCCCTGCACCCACCTCCTCAAGCAGGCCCTGTCCCTGCAGCAGCAGGCCTGGACACTCCGGGGACGGTGGTCACTCTGGGGCATGGTGGTCACTCTGCACTTCCCATCACCAGCACGTTTAATGGCACTCGTGCGAGACACGCCACACTGACAGGATGAAGTATAGGAACCACAGGGTCATCTCAGTAGACAACGAAGCATCTGGCAAAGTTCAGCATCTGTTCATGATAAAGACCCCTAGCAGGTATGTGCCACGACATGATAAAGGCCATGCACAACAGACTCACAGCTGAAAGCCTTTCCTCTAAGACCTGGCATGAGACAAGGTGCCCACTTCTGCCACTGCAATCCAGCATAGTACAGGAAGTCTTAACTGAAGCAATTAGGCAAGAAAAAAATGGGTATCAGAATTGGAAAAGAGGAAGTTAAATTTTTTCTGTTTGGTAATGACATCATCTTTCATGCAGAAAATACTTAAGACTCTACCAAAAAACTGTTCAAACTAATAGAAGAATTCAGTAAAGCTTCAAGATTCAAAAACAGAATACAAGAATCAATGTATTTTTATACACACTATCAACCAAGTATCTGAAAAAGAAATACAGAAAACAATCCTATTCACAATGCCATCGAAACCAACGAAGTACCAGGAATAAATTTAAAGAAGGTGAAACATCTGCACACTAAAAACTTCAAAACACTGATGAAAGAAATTGAAGAAGACGCAAATAAACAGAAAGACATCTTGTGTTCACGGATCACAAGAATTAACATTAAAATGTCCAAAGTCCTGTATAGATTCAGTTCCGTGTCTATCAAGATCCCAATGGCATTTGTGACAGAAAAAGAAAAAAATAATCCTAAAATTTGGGTGCAACTATTAATGACCCTAAATGGCCAAAGTAATCTTGAAGTAGAACAGAGCTGGAGACATCATGCTTCCTGATTTTAAGCTCTATTATAAACCTTTAGTAATCCAAAGAGTATAGTAATGGAATTTAAAAAAAAATAGATCAATGGAAGCAAACAGAGCCCAGAACTTAACAACCCCCACATATATGTTCAACTAATATTTGACAAGAAAGCCAAGAGCATACAATGGGGAACGGATGGTCTTTCCAAAAAAAGATGTGGGAGAAACTGGATAATCGCATGCTGAGAATAAAACCGGACCCCCGTCTTACACCACTCACTAAATTAACTCAAAATGATTACAGACTTACACATAATACTTAAAGCTATAAAATTCCTAAAAAAAAAAAAAAATAGGGGGGAAGCCCCCTTGGCCTTGGTCTTGGCAATGATTTTTTGCATATGACACCAAAAGCATAAGAAATGAAAACAAAATTCAGCAAGTGAGACGACATCAAACTAAAGGGCTCTCTGCACAGCCACAAAACCATGGGCACAGAGAAAAGGCAAATACGGAAAAGGAAACACATGTGCAAACCACAAATACGATGAGGGGCTGGTATTCAAACTGTATAAGAAACTCATACAACTCAACAGGAAAAAAAAATAATCCAATTAAAAAATGGGTGTTTTTAAAAAATGACATTTTTCCAAAGAAGACATACAAATAACTAACAGGTGTATGAAAAGATGCTCAACATCACTAGTCATCGGGGAAATGCAGATCAAAGCCCCAGTGAGATGTCACTGCATGTGTGTGAGAATGGTTGGTATCAAAAAGACAGTCGAGAACAAATCTCAGTGAGAATTTGCAGAAAAGGGAGCCCTCATGCACAGGTGGAAGGACTGTAATTTGATACAATCAGTATAGAAAACACTATGGAGCGGCCTCAAAAAATTAAAAGAAATACCATTTGACCAGCAACCCCACTTCTGGATGTATATCCAATTTAAGTAGGGTTCCTGCCCAGCCTGCAGCCCAGTGCAGAGCTTGAACTCACAACCCTGAGATCAAGACCTGAGCTGAGATCAAGAGTCAGACACTTAACCAACTGAGCCTCCAGGATCCCCTGAAATCACTATCTTGATGAGATATTGACACTGACATGTTTACTGCAACATTATTTACAGTAGTCAAGATATGGAAACAACCCAAGTGTCTGTCAGTGGATGAATGGATTAAAAATATGATACACACACACAGACTAAAATATTGTCAGCCTTCAAAAAAGAAGGGAATCATACCAACGGGATGACATGGATGGATCTTGAGGGCATTATACTGAGTGAGATAATTTTACTTCTTCCTTTCCAATGTGAATGTCTTTCATTTCCTTTTCTTGCCTAATTGCTGTGGCTACAACTTCTAGTACTATGTTGAAGAGAAGCAGCAAGACTGGACATCCTTGTCTTGTTCCTGACCTTAGAGGAAAAGCTTTCAGCTTCTCACCACTAGGTATGATATTAGCTGTGAGCTTGTCATTATGTCTTTATTAGGTTGAGGTATGTTCCCTATAAACCGCCTTCACTGAGAGTTTTTATCGTGACTGGAATTAAATTTTGCTGAATGCCCTTTCTACATCTACTGAGATCACATTGACTGATTTGCAGACGTTGAACCATCCTTGCATTCCCTGGAATAAATCCCATATGACTATGGTGTACAATGCCTTTTATGTATTGTAAAGATGTGTTTATTATGTGATAGTTGTAAGCATGTTTAATTTGCTGGTATGTAAGTGTAGAAGAAGCAGATACACTATGACGAGTTTTTTACAGTGTTGGGCACATGCATGTGCCAAGATCCCCCCGGGCGTGCCTGGACGCCCTTTCCATGTCTCTAAGTTGGGACACAAGCAATAGCTAACCCTGGGTTGTATGACGATGCAGTGAGCTCACCCAGGCAGAGCCCCTAAAACAGATGAGCATGTGTCAGGGACTCGGTTCACATTATCTTGTAGATCTCAAGGCTGTGGGAAAATCCAAGTCAACTACTTACGATTTTGAATACTGGGTAACCCGCTCCTGAAGACAGATGGACTTCTTGAACACAGCAGGGACAAAGCAAAGACCACCCGCACAAGTGATCTTCCAGGACTCACCAGACAAGAAGAGAGCCCTCAGTGAAAACCGTCCCACTCTGAGAATGAAGGAGAAGCAAGCTCAGGAAGGAAGCAAGGTCCAAGTATGAGGAAAACGAGGCAGGACAGAAGGAGATGATTACAGATTCCGGAGTACAGGGGCCCTGCTGTCAATGAGTTGGAGAGCCTCTGGGTGCCTCCCAGGAAACCACAGCAGAGTGAGAAAGAAGACATCTGTGTTCAGAGAGACATGGACACTGTGTTACTGCCGCTCAGGGCCACATGTGTGCTCTTTCAGAGTGCTAAGCTTTCCAGCTTTAATTTTCTAATTAAGAAGCAAAAAAAAAAAAAAACAGAATGCTTGGTATTCAAATTGGAAATAAAATGTGCATAAAATTAATATTTTATTTTTTAAAAGATTTCTATTTATTTGAAAGAGAGAGAATGAGATAGCATTAGAAGGGGGAAGGGTAGGGGGAGAAGCCGATTCCCCGCTAAGCAGGGACCCCCCCCATTCAGGACTTAATCCCAGGACTCCAGGATCATGACCTGAGCCAAAGGCCATTGCTTAACCAACTGAGCCACCCAGGTGACCCTATAATTAATATTTTAAACAATCGGTTTTCTTTTTCAGCTCTGGCTCTTCCTTCTTTTGTATTTACGTGTATTTTAAAAACCCATCCGTAAGACAAACCCAAGTCCTTTGGTGTAACACTTGTGTTCATTTATCAGATAGGATGGGGTGAATCTGGAATTACTCAGTAACCTCAGAGGAATGAAGGATTAAAAACCAGCTAGCTCATTCAATTTGTGTGTTTCTCTAATTTCAAACATAAAACATTTTAGAAAGAGGGGGCTCAGAGTTATTAAGCAATGCAATATTAACATTCCCCAAGACATCACGATAAATATACTTTTATCCAGATGTGAAATTGAACCAAAATGAGTTTCTGATGGAGAGAACATTTCCTCACAAGCACAAAACAGATAGGAGACTATAACTATTCACAAACAGAAAACCACTATTAATTTGGGTTCCTTTAAACCTTTTTAAACTGCTAAAACCTTAATTCCCACCAATAAAAATAATCCTTAGGGATGCACCATTTTCATTTATAAAACAAGAACATGAAATCTCTTCCATCATTGGGAAATCACTGGGTCTTTTAGAGTTTACAAAAAGCAATTTGATTGTAATGTATTAGCTAAAAATAGTGAGCTAAAAGAGCAAATCCGTAATTATATTCTCTTTTTGTAAACATTCATTTCTCTCTATTCAGTGAACCGTGGATTATTAACATTGAATAAAAAGGATGAATGACTGCATTAATTTAATGATCTCAGTGGTTTATATTTTGGGAGATACTTACTCCAAAAGGACATCATTTTTAAACAAACTTTGTACTCTAGATGTGTTAGATTCAGAGAAAGGTGTGAAGATGACAGAGTTCTCGTACACCCTACACCCACGTAACTATTACATTTGTTAACTCGTATGTGGTGTGTATTATGTTATCAACAAGGTCGTGCTTTGTCTCCTGGGCTCTTACTCCTGTCCTCTCTGCTTCAGGTCCTCCTCCTCGCCGCTCCAGGACACCACGTGACATTCAGTTGCCATTTCTCCTGGCTGTAACAGTTTCTCAAACTCTTTCTTGTTTTGGATGATTTTTACAGTTTTGAGAAACATTGGTTGAGTGTTTTGTACAATCTCTGTACACTTGGGTTTGCTGGAGGTTCTCCTGTGCCTACAATGGGGTTATGGGCTCTCAGGACGGAGATCGCCCGTCTCCATCCCAGCAAGGGCTTGTTCCCCCAGCATGACCCAATGTCCTGGGGTGCTCACCTTGACCACCGGGCCCCACATCTGGGGGTTTCTTCCCTTTGCATGCTGGGTGCTTCAGAAGGAAGTCACTGAGCACAGCCCACGTTTGAGGAACAGGGAGCCGAGCTCCGCTTCCCTGACTTCTTCTGTGTGTCAGACTCGCCTCTCCTCCTGTGTATCTGGATCGTAAATGCTGCTTCATTTCATTTGTTGCAGTACCTCTCCCCAGCTCGGGCCACGGGGACCTCTGTCATGAGCCCCTGTCCCCTGGCGTTGCCACGTTTCCTCAGACACCTCCTGTTCTGGTGTTACCAGATGTCCCACGCGCACCTCGCATATTCCCTGATGGGCACGGAACCTGCCGGTCCTCCCAGCAGCCCGGGGTCCTTGTCCCAGAGGAGGAGAAAGTCAAGATGTGAGCACTGGTCATCGTGGGACGTCACAGCCTCCAGGCCCCTCGGCTCCCACAGCAACAGAACCCAAAGGACCCGCACGTCTGTAACCACTCCTCTGCGCACCATCTGTGTCTACACTCGCTGAACACACGTTCACACTGTTGTCTCAGACGTGCACCCAATACTGCCTGGTCCATGACACCCTCCTCCCTTACTTATCCGGGAGGTCCCTCTGCAACCACCCACCGTCTGCTGGCCGGATTGTCCAGCTCCCCCGTCCACATGGCCGTTCCAGAGCTCCCGGTGCACCACCACGAGCAGCAGCTCTGTGGGCGGAGGACGGTGCTGCCAACAGGTCCTTCTGCCCTTACCTGCAGCCTCTGCTCATTCCCGAAGCTACAAGGGTCTGAGGCTCCCCACCCCCCGCCATCCTCTTCGTGAAGCTCCTTCACACACCTGTGATGGCCCCTTCTCACTCTTCTTTCTACCTGGGATTCCCCAAACTCCCATGTGTTGTTTTTTTTTTTAATTGTGCACATGAAGGTCCAACCTCTGTGCTGCGAGGTTCTGTGTTCACAAACGCCCCGGGTCGTGCGTCCGCCATCCAAGTACGCAGAACAGCTTCGCCGCCCGAAACTCCTGGCACTTCGCGTGTTCGGTCCTCCCAGCTCAGGAAAATCTGCAAGCTGCTGAGACCCATCTGTCTACCAACTCTATTATGTGTCTCTACTTTTGCCTCTTCCAGCATGTCACAGAAATGGGATCAGACACCACAGAGCCTCTCCTCCCTAATATCCAGCTAAGAGCCGTGCGGGTAGGGGAGCTCGCTCCCTTTTCTCCCATAGTCTCTCGCCATTGCGATGACCGCAGCAGATCCGTGCACCTCTTGAAGCTCGTCATCGCTTCCCGACTGGCTGCTTACAAATAAGGCTGCTTCGGAAGAAGTTTGTTGGGTGGATGACATTTTTCAAGTCAGTTGAAAATGACTCAGAAGCACGATTACTGGATCGTCCAGGAAGGCTGGTTAGTGTTACCAGATACTTCCCACCGGTCTTCCAAGCTGCGTTCCCACCAGCAGTGAACACATCTCCTGCTACTCCACATCCTTGCCAGAAATTGGTATAACCTGTTTTCACATTTCATTCTTTATTTTTTTAATTAAAAGATTTTATGTGTTTGAGAGACAGCATGAGTGGGGGAGAGGGTCAGAGGCAGAGGGAGAAGCAGGCTCCCCCCAGAGCAGGGAGCCCAATGCCAGACTCGACTCTAGGACCCTGGCATCATGACCTGAGCAGAAGGCAGAGGCTTAAACACAGTGCTACAGAGGCACAGAGGCATCCCCATTTCAGCCATTCTGACAACTTCTGGTCACCTCTCATTGCCGTGGCCCCTCCCTAGGGATGGAGTATTTCAAGAATCCGTGTACGATCAATGTCTGTGTATTGCTTTTAAAGCAGAGTCTGTCCACATCTGCTGTTGATTTTCTAATCGAACTGCTTGCTTTTTGTCATTGAGTTGTAAGAGTTCTTTGTATATTCTGGACGCAAGCCCTCTATCAGAAAGGCGATCTGCAAGTATTTTTCCCTGTCCGTGGCTAGAGATTTGTCCATTTTACTGATTTTCCAAGGAACCAGTTTTTCATCTTGTCGATTTTATTGTTTACCTGTTTTCAATTTTGTTGACTTCTGGCCTCATTTTTATGATTTCCTCTGTCCTGCTTGCATTAGCCCTAAAGTGTTCGTCTTACTCCTGCTTCCTACAGCAAAAGTTCAGATGACTGGAGATCCTTCTTGTTTTCTTGTGCATTTTAATGTCCTACATTCCCCTTCACCACGGCCATCAGCTACATTCCACCAATTTTGACTCGCCAGATTTTCCAGAACTCTCTCCCCCAACATAGAAGCAGAAACACTTCTTGGCCTGATTCTAATACCCAATACCAAAACCAAATAAAATGTTACAAGAATCATATTTTCTCTCAACACTTCTTTGATCCCTAGGTGGGTTTTTTTTTCTAGTGTGCTGTTTAATTAGCAAATATATGAAAAATTTCTAACCATCTCTTTGCTATCTATTCCTAGTTTAATTTCATTGGGGTCTAAGAACAATTAAATATGTGAAAGCGGGATGGTGGGGGGTTGCCTGGGCGGTTCAGCAAGTCGGTTAAGCATCAGACTCTGAGTTTCTGCTCAGGTCATGATCTCCGGGTCCTGGGGTCCAGCCCCGCGGGGAGGGCCACGCTCAGTGTGGGGTCCACTAGAGATTCTTTCCCTCCCTTTGCCCAACCCCCAACCCCCCAAAGCTCTCACTCACTCTCCCTCTTAAAATAAATAAATAAGCCACAAGTCCCCTCTCCAGTCAGCCGAGCTAGCACAGTCACCGCCGCCATCTAAGGACTCTGAGCCCCACGCCTGCGCTATGCACACACCCCAGGCTCAGCAGCCAGCAGGCTGAGCACCGTCCTTCCCCGCCGTCCCGCACCCCGTGGTTCTCCTCCGTCCAGTGGCTCACAGGCTGGTCATCAGGACGACCACGTGCTTAGAACTGCACCAGGTGCCGCCTGCATTTCTGTTAAAGTCCACCGTGCAAGGCCGCTGGGCGTGACTCTGAGGCTGTGGGGCCCTTCACACCCGGTTTTGAAGGTGACCTTGTGTACCGCCCCACCGCTTGCTTCCTGGGGGCGGGTCTCCAGGGGCCTCCTTTGCTGCTGTCCAGTCTGCTCTGGACAATGTCTCCTGCTTGCTGGGCGGATTCTTGCCCCAAGTTCTCACCCCTACACAGTATCTTCCCACGGACAAAGCACCTGCGAAACCCCCTTGGTCCTGGTCATGGTTTCCCGGGACCTGCTGACCCCAGGACAGGAGCAGGGGCTTCTCCTTCTCCTGGTGTCTCAGGGCGAGCAGTGGGGCTGGCCCTGTGCTTCCCCGTGGGTCGGGGCCTCCGCACTGGGAAGACAGTCCCCAGCACGGACACTCCAGCTCCTCGGACATGGGAGAGATGGACGCTTCCGTCCAGTCATTCACAGTCCACACAGTAAATCACAGGCATCCTGCGAATGAGTCTGTTGTTTCTGGATAGTCACTTGCATGACAGTCCTGCGGACAAGGCGAGCACAGGGCCATGGGAGCGGCGAGGACAGCACAGGGCCGTCCCCCTCTCTCAGGACCGTGGGTGGACCCTACAAAGGAGCTCTCTGACCCATCGGGGACGTTGTGACATCACAGGGCCAGGACAGGACGCATGGCAGGAGGAGTGGGCTGGGCCTGGGTGGGGGGCAGGCCGGTCTGCGGAACAGCTGTAAGCCCAGAGCGGAAGGGGGGCAACGAGCCAGAGGGAATACGGTCCATCCCGGCCTCCCCCGACTCATTCACCACTGCCAGGGCACGTGCGCGTCTGGAGTCCGGGTGTCGGGCGTCGGGACTCTTGTCCCACCTCAGACTCTAACTTATTTCCGGTGAGACCAGTGAGCCCATCGGGAGTCTCCGAGGAGGGACAGAACCAGGATCAAAGAGAATGAAGGATTTCCAAAACCGAAGAGTCGTAAGAGTCTGTGACACCGGGTTTCTAGTAAGAAGGACAGTTTTGGTCTTCGTGTTCTTTCCCAGCACGGAGCCCCTAAAACCCCTGGAATTCCCCAAGGGGAGGACCGGAAAGGGGTCTCTTGTGAGGCTAAGGAGGTGATGTTTGGGAAGGACCTTGGGGTGGGGGCTGGTTGCCAGGGGAACTGACCACATGGTGACAGGGTGGGACCTCTCAGCCCCACCCCCGACCTCCAGAGGGGAGGGGCTGCAGTTTGGATCAATCACCCGTGGCCATGATTCATCAGTCACGTCCTTGTTACCAAACCGCCATAAAATCCTGAAAGGACCCGCAGGAGAGCTCCGGGGTTGGTGAGCAGGTGGAGATGTGGGGACTGGGGCCCTGGGGGGGGGGGCATGGGAGACCGGCCCCCCCCTCCACAGACCAGAAGTTATTGGACCCCAAGGAGGAAGTGATGGAGCCCCCAGTCTGCAGCTGGTTGTCCGGAAGCCAGGGACAGCCTGCAGTTGCGATGGGAGATGGGACATGGGACAATCTTGTAGGACTGAGAGCTTATCCCATAGGACTGGATGCTGTTTCTGAGTAGATGGTTCAAATCTGACTGAATCGTGGGACACCCAGCTGGGAACTCCGCCGCACAACGTACACCCCCACTGGAAATGGCGTCAGAACCCATTGTACTTGGTGATCAGAAGTGAACTGGTGTCAGAACCATCGTTAGATGCGCTCCCCAGACCCGGGAACCCCACGCTGGCCCCAGGTAAGGCTATAGAATCAGGGGTACAGGCCGAGCTGAGGTGTGCCGAGGGAGAGATGTCTCCACACCCATGGGACCCCAACACCGGCTCCTGAAGGACGCTGCCTTCTCTGTAAGGCTGGCCTGAGAAGCGGGTCCAGCAGGAAAGTTCTAAGAAATCAGTGTCCCTGGGGCGCGGTCAAGGCACATGACGGGCCCCCCCCGGGGCGTGCCCTGGGCCGCAGTGAAGAAGCAGGAGCAGAGGTCAGGGGGCGTGAGCGGCAGAGACCAGACTGAAGAACACCAGTAAAGAAGGCATGAAACAGACGGAAATAAAGGAACCAGAAAAGCAAAGTCTCACCCTTGGGCCCCCCGGAAAGCGGACGCTCCCGGCAGTTCCAGCGACAAGCCCACGGCCAGCCATCCCACCGAGCGTCAGCTTGGCCCGCGGGGCCTGGACACTCGGTTTGCAGGCGTCGGAAGACAGAGGTCCCCTCTACCCTTCCCCCTTCCAGAGCGGCTTGGCCCCGCGGCCTGTGTGCGCTCCCGGAACACCCCAGGGAAGAAGGAGGAGCTGTCCTCTGGGAGCAGGGACCCATTTCCATCCTGATGTCACCCTTTCCTAGACCAACATCTGTGTCGGCTGCGCTAACCTCGCCTGTGACCTGCACTTAAGACCTCATCTCGACCCCAGGAGACAAAGGACAGCACCCCATGCTGTTGGGTAAACCGAGGGCTCGGTGTCTCTTGCCAGGGAAATCTTGAAGACCAGAGTGCCCAGGAGGAAGAACTGAGAGAGCCTGAGGCAGGCGGGGCCGACCCCTGAGACCCTTCCCCGGGAAGGAATTTCCTCGCAAGCCCGCCACCAGGATGCCGACAGCGAGACGGACCAGCGCACGTGTGCAGAAGGGCCACTTGAGTTCCTGTGTGCGTGACCGCTCGCGCACAATTCTGTCGCCCGTGTGGGCTCGGGTACTGGCCGCCACGGTCAAGACACAGAACACCCACCGCCACAGGGTTCCTCCTGCCCCCTTCCAGCGGCGGACACCTCCGACCCAGCACACCCCCCTCGTCCCCAGCTGTTGGCAACCAACAATGTGCTCTCCGTTTCTAAGATTTTTGTCATTTCAAGAATGCGCCGTCAATGGAACAGATGGCATCGGACAGAACCTAACCTGTGACGGAACGGGGTTCTTTGGAACTTTGCCAAGGCACCGTGTGTATCAGTAACTCATCGGCCTTCACGGCTGACCGCAGCCGGTGGCCATGATGCACCCCTTGTGCACTGAAGGACATCTGGGCCATTTCCAGGTCAGGGCTGTTAGCGGTACAACTGCTCTGACTATCCATGGGCAAGTTTTCAGGGAAAAGAGTTCCGTTGCTCTGGGACACATGCCCAGAGCTGCCATTGCGGGGTCATACGGTGGCTGCCCATGTCGTTTCGAAGAAACCGATGGACTCTTTTCCAGAGAGGCTGGGCCATCTTACTCCCCCGCCAGCCATGGAGGAGGGATCCAGGGTCTCCCACCGACACTACGTGGTTGCTGGAGAAGGTCAGAGAGGACCCCGCGGCCGCAGACCCACGCGCCAACCGAGCAGGGCTGGCGGAGGCCACCGACGGGCTCCGGTCCTCGGATCCCAGCTCTGCCTCCACGGGGGCAGAGATTCCAGCAGGTGGGGGCTATGAGCCACTGGTCACGCGGCCACCCAGCACAAGCCTCATGAGTGGGTTCTGCTCCGGGCACATTCCACCTGCCTCCCACCCGTCAGCCGTGGCCACCTTGGCCAGTACCGGGGACAGCACGCAACCAGCTGTCGCCGCTCTTCTTGACACGGTCCTGATGGGTGTGGGGTGCCGTCTCACCATGGTTTTAATTAGCCCTTCCCTGATGTCTGCGAGGTTGGACGTGACCCCCGAGTTTCCATGCCCTCCCCATGCTCCTGGAAGCAACCTGACTGCATTTTCTGCCCATTTTGTGATTGGATTTCTCGTTGCTGCTGACTTGAAAGATTTTTATCTATTCTAGAAACTAGTTCTCTTAGGAACATATGGTTTGCAAATTTTCTCTCCCAGGCTGTCATCTTCTTATCCTCTCCCCGTGGCCCTTCGCAAAGCACAAGTCTTGGATTCTGCCGACGTCCAATTTCTCCATCTTCCTTTCATGGAGCGTGCTTTGGTGTCAAGCCTAAGATCCTGAAGAGTTTCCCTCTTTCCCCAAAAGCTGTTGTTTGACACTTTACACTTAAGTCCAGGAACTAGCAGAGCTCGTTTCAAGGTGTGGGTGGAAGTCAAGGTTTGCCCGTGGGTGCCTGTGGGTGTCCAGGGCTCCAGCTCTGCTCATGGCTGAGCCCTCCCTCCCTCCTCTCAAATGCTTTTGCACGTTTGTTAAAAGTCCGTGGGGTTGGGATGCCTGGGTGGTTCAGTGGGTTGAAACCTCTGCCTTCGGCTCAGGTCATGATCCCAGGGTCCTGGGATCAAGCCCCGCATTGGGCTCTCTGCTCAGTGGGGAGTCTGCGTCCCCCTCTCTCTCTGCCTGCCTCTCTGCCTCCTTATGATCTCTGTCTGTCAAATAAATAAATAATATCTTTTTTAAAAAGTCCATGGGGCTCATCCTTGGAGCTCTGTTTCAAGATTCTCTATTTTTTTTTTAAGATTTTATTTATTTATCTGAGAAAGAAAGAGAACGAGAGAAAGCATGAGGGGGAGAAGGTCAGAGGGAGAAGCAGACACCCATGGAGCCCGGATCCAGATGCGGGACTCGATTCCGGGGCTCCAGGACCATGACCTGAGCCGCTGGCAGTCGCTCCACTGACTGAGCCGCCCGGGCACCCCAGATTCTCTATTTTGTTCCTTGATCTGTGCCTGTCACCCCCAGTCTCCGCTGTCTTGATCACAGTGGGGCTGTAAGGCTCATGTAGGCTGACCATACCCTGTAGTATAGATACAGGGAGAGATGCCCTTCCCGGATGTCCCTGAGCCGAGGAAGGGGCCTCTGTCCCTCCACGATGAAGATGCCTCCCCTGCCACCATGACTTGTGACGGGGCTCTCAGCCAGAGCCGCCCACCTGCCCGGTGTCTCTCGGTGGGGAGGGAGTCTTGAGTCCACTGGCCACCTGTCACTGAGTGGGTCCCCAGTCGGTCCCTCCTGCAGGTGTCCCTCACCTCCGCTTTGATGGAAAGACACCCTCGTCTCTTGTTGCCAGGCTCAGGGTCTGGGCCACCCTCCCGGCTGGTTCGGAAGCCTAAGACCTCCAGCACTCAGCTGTGGTTCAGTCCTCAGGTCCCGAACTAGCCTACCCTTCTCCTTCCGCCTTGCAGAGCTCCCCACGGCCACCCCTCGTTTTCCTCCAGGGAAGGGAGGAGCTGGGAGAAGCAGATGTGTGCCTCCCTATCCAGGCGGCAGGCCTCGCTCATATTATTTTCACGCAGCAGAACTGGGGTTCAAACTCACACCCTTCACCTTGTTTCTCCCTCTGCATCTGTTGTACCATAATGTACCAACATCTGTTGTGCAACATCTGTTATACCTCTGCATCTATGGTACCAAATTTTGTACCATTTTGTACCAAAATGTCAGTTCTCAGACAAATGAACAGCGTGACAATTGAGACTGTTAAGGGATTCCAACACCATCAGCCCCTTCCGGATGTGCTGCGTGATGTGTGAACGAGCTCCCGTCCTCACAGCATAACCGACGGTCCGGGTAGACCAGCCCACATTGTTGTGAAATTCGAAAAACACCAAAAATCTGTCTTCTTTCAAGAAAAGATGGAAGCCTGTAAAAGCTAGGACTTGAAATCCTTGATAAATGGTTCATTATGTAAATCTATTGTCACGCCAAGTGTAGAAATAAAATCAAAAAAAAAAAAAAAAAGAACTCAAGTAAATCCCACATAGACCAGAATCGTAACCATGACTCCAGTGCTCCAGGCTCCCCCAGAGAGCACTATAATTAGTGTCTAATCCTGCTCCACCCCCACAACCAAATGCTCCGTTTTCATGGTGTGGGTAGAGGCAGCCCTTCGTGGATGGGGGGCCAGGAGGATGGAGCCAGTAGTGGCAAGCCCCTCATGGTGTCTGAACAGCTATTGAACCCCTCAACCCCTGGTCCCTCCTTCCAGACGCATCTCCCAGAAAGCCCGCAGTGTAAACTCCTCCATATCCTCCAGGAACAGAGTTTCTAAATGGCCAGAGACTTGGGCTCCTAGGACTTGAAGCCATGGATGAAATGATGACTTGAGGACTTGAACGTGTTCCTTCTTTCACTGATTCAGCAAACCTTGAGTAGTTACTGTGAGTCACACAGAATGCTGGGGACCCTTGAGAAGCTTTAGAATCCATAGAAAGACCACAATGAAGAAGCACTAGACATAATTAAACAATAGAAGACGCTAAAGGGACAACTGCCCCATGCAAGGGAAACGAATACAAGGGTTCCATATTGGCCTCGGGAGTTAGAGGAGCCCACACTGGGAGGTGGGAGCTGGAGAAGACAGAGTCTGAGAGGGACAGGCTGCCCTAAAGCACCTGTGACTGTCCCTGCACCAGACCATGGCACTGTCCCAGACAGCCACTCAGAGCCAGCCTTCTCGAAGTCCCTTTAGAACCATCCGGGGCACCTGGGTGGCTCAGTGGGTTAAAGTCTCTGCCTTCAGCTCAGGTCATGATCCCAGGTCCTGGCATCCAGCCCCGCATAGGGCTCTCGCTCCGCAGAGAACCTGCTTCCTCCTCTCTCTCTGCCTGCCTCTCTGCCTACTTGTGATCTGTCTGTCAAATAAATAAATAAAATCTTTAAAAAAAAAAAAATCCAGACCAGCCTTCCTCCAATGACTGTCCAGAACAAGCTTCCTAAGACCATTCTACCCATGACACATCCAGACCAGCCCTCCCCAGCGAGTCCCCCCATGACACAGCTGAATGAATATGAGACACACTGTATCGACACCTGTAGGCCGCTCATGGAGCAGCATCTGGAGGGAAACGTGTAGCACTGAACACCTACCTTAGAGAAGACTTGTTTCAAATCAATTCCAACTTCCATCTTAAGAAACTGGCGGGGGTTGGGGGAGGGGGGATGCGGGAGGAGAATAAATAAAACTAATGTATGAGGGCACTTGGGTGGCTCAGTTAGGCGTCTGCCTTTGGTTCAGGTCATGAGCTCAGGGTCCTGGGATCGAGTCCCACATTCAGGCTCCCTGCCCAGCGGGGAGTCTGCTTTTCCCTCTCCCTCTGTCCCTCTCCCCGCTCAAGCTTTCTCTCTCTCAAATAAATAGATACAATCTTTTAAAAGTACATAAATAAGTACAGAAAGGAAAAATTCATACAGATCAGAACGGAAATCCATGAAAAAGAAAGCAAAACAACAGAGAAAATCAATGAAACAGAAAGCTGGTTCTTTCAGAAAATCGATATAATCTTTGGCCAGATTGACCAAAAAAAGAAAGAGAAAAAAAGTCACTGACATAGTGAGAAGTGGGTATCACTTCAGGTAAACAGATATCAAGAGGATAATAGGGGCTACTGTGGACAGACACGTGGCAATAATTCTGACAACAAAGACAAAGTGGACAAGTTCCCTGGATGACAAACTACCAAAGCTCAGTCAAGAAAAAATCCAGGGGTGCCTAGGGAGCTCAGCTGTTAAGTGTCTGCCTTCAGCTCATCATGAGGGTCCTGGGATCGAGCCCCACATCAGGCTCCCTGCTTGGCGGGAGGCCTGCTTCTCCCTCTCCCACTCCCCCTGCTTGTGCTCCCTCTCTCGCTGTGTGTGTCTCTCTCTCAAATAAATAAACAAATAAATCTTCAAAAAGAAAAAAGAAAACTTAGGTCTGTTGAAGAAATTGAATTTGTAGTAAAAACCAAGTCACAGATAAAACTCCAGACCCAGGTAGCTCCACTGGGAAATTCTACCCAATATTTAAGAAATAAATCAAACCAGTTCTAGACAAAGTATGCCAGAGAAGTGGAGGAAAGCAAGCATGCCCATGAGTGGTCAGAAGTGCTCACTACCAAAACCGAAGACATTCCCCCAAAATAAGATATAATAATGTGTAATATCTTTCATTTACATGGGTGTAAACATTCTCAATAGAATGTTAACAAATTGTAAAAACAATATATACAAAGATAAATCTCAACGATTGGGTTGTTTTAAAATTAGAATATCAAAGAGTATAATTCGCCATATCAACAGGCAGAAAGAAAAATCCACATGGTCACCCCAATGCGTGCAGAAAAAGCAGGATCTGTTCCTAATCAAACATTCCCCGCAGATTAAAATAGAAGGGAACATTTCAACCTGATTTTGGATGTGTAAAAAAACCTTTCAGTGAATCTCACCCTGATGGAAAGCAGCAGATGCTTTCCCTCTGAGATGAGGGACAAGATGTGGGCTCCCCCCATGGTTCTGAGCAACATTCGTAGGAGGTTCTAGCCAGTGCAATAAGACAGGAAAAAGAAATGAGGGAGCTTTTTATGGTCAATCTGGCCAAAGACTGGCCCAAGAAAAACAGCTGGAGGTAGATAATTTATATAATATACTTAGATCATATATAATACATGTAAATCATATATAATATACAATAGACCATGTATAAATACCAAAAAAGGGGGGGAAGGAAAGGGTGGAAGAAAAGCCAATTTCCAATTCATAGATTGTACCATATACAAAAATAAAGTTAACCACAGCCCTAAATGTAAAGCCTAAAACTATCACACTCCCATGAGAAAATACAAGAAATTTTTTAAAAATTCATTTTAAGTAGATCCCACAGCCAGCATGGAGCCCAGTGTAGGGCTTGTACTCATGACTCCAAGAACAAGACCTGAGCCAAGATCAAACCAAGCCATCCAGACACCCCCAAGAACAGCCTTTTTATTTTTATGTTAGAGATTTCTCAGATACAACATTAGTATTATCCATAAATTCAGAAAAAAATGATAAATTAATCTTCATGAAAATTTGCAACCTCTGCTCTTATAAAGAGTTAAATGACAAGCCACAGACGGGAAGACAATATTTTCAAAATATGTCTTAGCAAACCACCAAAACTAAGGGGCAAACCAAGAAAAAGAAAGATAGCAGTCCCATCAGTCAGAGAGCAGACAAGAGGGGGTGAGGAAGTTCCCGGCATGCTGGTAGAAAGAAGTCCCCAGGCGGCATCCTGAGACATGTAGAGGGGCTCGTCTGTGGGCTGAGCAGGAGAGATGCCTACAGACAACAGACCAGTGTTGTTTGCCACAACACCCACTATGTGTTGAGTGCATTGAGAAGAGCTTCTCCATTCAGGATGAATTACTGATGGTGTGATGGTTGATTTTGTGGGTCAAGTTGGCTGGGGCATGGTGCTCAGATAGCTGGTCAAACACTTTTCTGGATGTTTCTGTGAGGTGGTTTTGGATGAGATCAACATTTAAGTAAGTTAATTTCGAGGAAAGCAGGTCACCCTCCATGATGTGGGTGGGCCTCATCCAATCAGGCGAAGGCCTGCATAGCACAAAGCCCAGCTCCCCTGAGCAGGAGGGAATTCTCACCTTCCTGGGTCTTCAGCTGCCAGCCTTCCCCAGTAGATCTTGGAGTCACCAAGTCCACAGTCCTGTGACCCAACTCCTCAAAGGAGATCTATTTACAACCACGGCCCTCCACCCCATTGGTTCTTTCTCCGCAGAACCCTGACTCACACAGTCTGCTTTCCAGATGGTAATGTGTTTGCTCGCCACAAATGGCCAGACTGCTGAGCCAACGTCACACATGAACCACTTGGGCTACGGCACCACCCTGCTTCCAGACCAATCATCTCCAGAAACGGAAACATGTGCCAGATGGGAAATGGGGTTGTAGCGTTTCATGTTCTGGAGCTGCACACTGTGCTTACCTGTTAGAAAACATCATGCCGGGATGGATCTGAATTCCGTGACAGAACCATACCAGCACCACGGGAACACAGGAGGCATGAGTGTGGGGTCGGGGTGAGGGGGAGGCATTCAAGGAAGGTCCAAGTCTGTCCGTTCCACGCAGGAATGGTGGACAGCGTTAAGCCTGGAAACCAACAAATGACAGTGGAAGTGTGTTCTTCAAGATACAAGGACGTAAGCAACAGACAAGTACCACACGGGGCTGGGAGCCGTTGCGTTTGGAGAATAAGAGTTCGGGGGCGGGGGCAGGGATTAAACAGCAGTCATAGTTTCGGTTGAAAATCTGAAGTTTTGCCCTTTTGAATCATGTACGTACCACATTGAGGAAATACAATATATGTCATTTATCTTTTTTAAGACTTTGTTTACTTGAGAGAGAGCACAGGGGGGTGGGGAAGAGCAGAGGGAGGGGGAGAAACAGACCCCCCACCGAGCAAGGATCCTGACGTGGGGTTCTATCCCAGGACCCTGGGATCATCAACCAAGCAGAAAGCAGACACTTAATGGACTGAGCCCCCCCCCCACCAGGCTCCCCCGCCCAGTGTGTGTCATTTAAAGAAATAGAGGAAGAAGAATTAAGAGCAGGGCCTCCAGCTGTCGGAGTGGGTCAAGACCCTGCTGGACCAGGGACGGGACGGACACTACCAGACCTCAAGACTCGGAAGAAGCTGCAGGGATCGATACCGTATGTATTAGGCAAAGCAGAGACAGATCAACGGAACAGAATGGGGGCCCAAAAGAGACCCATGTGAATGACGCCAGATCCTTGACAGAGGAGCAAAGACAACACAATGGAGAGGAGCTCACGTCTTCCGCAGCGGGCGCTGGGACAGCTGGACGCCCACGTGCAAACCAGAGACCATACCACAGCCTCACGTGCCTCCCGAACCTGGACCCGGGGCAGACCACACACTTGCCCGTGCGGGACACAGAACCACAAGCCCCTGGAAAATACAGCAGAAACCCCGTCCGCCGGGGCCAGGGATGACTTTTCAGAGATGACACAAAAGGCACCATGAAGAAGGAATCGATCGTCGGGACATCATTAAAACTAAACCCTCCTCCTGGGCTGTACGTGGCCTCCTGGTCTGGTTGGGGGTTCCCCTGGCTGCGCGCCAGCTCTCTATTTTGGCGTGGCCGCAGCCGCAGACAGAGGGCGAGAGTGTGCTCAGAGACCAGTGAAGGACTGATTTTATGAAACTGCTTTCTAGTGGATAAGGAGTTTCTAGGGTAACCGTAAATAAAATTCAAGACTAAAACAAGAAAGGAGGCATGTCCTGTTTTTCTAACGCAGAACAACCAAGAGGGCAAGTATTTTTTAAAAAAGAGAAAACGAAAATGGTTTCTACACTTAGGCTATTTTGCTTTGGTTTTTAGTAAAACCTACATGAATCTCTTAGGAAGAAGCGACACCATCCAGTGTCCACTTACGTCTCCTCCACGTAAACATGAAACAACCAGCCTTCGCTGTTCAGATCATAAATTATTAGCCGAAGTGTGAAGGACTGTGAGAACATTGAGAGGACAAGGAAGCGACTCACAGGAATGACTTACAGTAGAAACGCTCCCCAGCCACTGGTGTGCGAGCGGCTTAGGTATTCCCACCACGTGTGGGGCTCGGTGCACTCACACTCCTGCATCCTCCAGGCATTCGGCATAAATGAATTAAACGCTCCATCGTGATTTTTTTCCTTAATTTTGCACCGCAAAAGACTCTGGAGAGAATAAAGAGACAAGCGGTTGACAGGGAGAAACCATGTGGGAACGACTTGTCTCACAAAGGCCTGGTCTCCAGACTATGCAAAGAATTCTTAAGACTCAGCAGTAAGAAAACAAATAAACTGATTAAAAAATGGGCCAAAGACCTTAACAGACACCCCACCGGAGAAGGTACGCAGGTGACAAGCAAGCGTGAGAAGAGACTCTCCCACTCACGTGCTCTTGGGGGGACGCAAGTTAAAGCGATCATGACACCACGACACACTGACCCACACGGCCAGCGTCCGGCAACCCGAGGACGAAGAGCGCCGGCAAGGACGCGGAGCGGCAGGGACGCTTGCTCCCTGCCGGGCGGGCTGCAAAGCCGTCCACCCGCTGTGGAGGACCATCTGGCCGTTCCTTACAGAACGAACCATAGTCTTACCCACGACCCCGCAGTCGCGCTCCTCAGCGTTTATGCAAAGGAGCGGACAACTTCCGTCCACACGGAAACCTGCACCCACCGTCCAGAGCATCATTGTCACACTGTGGGAGCAACCAAGACATCCTTCCGCGGGGGGTGCACACAGAAGCCGGGGACCCTCCCGACAAGGGAATATTATTCGGCTATAAACACAGGGAGCTGGCATGCTGGGAGAAGGCACGAAGGAAGCCGAAATGCCATCTCCAAGTGGCAGCTGCCGGGAAGGCGGCGTCCTGCAGGATCCCGAGCCTGTGACGTTCTCAGAAAGCTACCACAGGGACGGCAGTGAGATCGGAGGCAGCCAGGGGCTAGGGAGCCAGGGAAACGGACGGCTGGGCGGGGCACAGTGGTTTGTAGGGTACTGGGAATATTGCATGGGCGGTTGTGACGGTGCACACGTGTCCTTGCACGACTGTCCGAAGCAAGAGCGAGCCCGTGGGACCTGTGGACGCAGGTGCTGATGGCGACAAGGGCGTGTTGGGGCAGGTTCACGAACTGTGGCAAGTGTACCCTCTGGCGGGGGACGTTGATAGCGGGGAGATGGCACGTGGAGCAGGGAGTTGGTGGGAAATCTCCACGCCTTCCTCTCAAATTTGCTGGGAATATAAAATGGCTCTAAAAAGATAAAGTCTGTTAGAAGAAGAAGAAGAAGGAGGAGGAGGAGGAGGAGGAGAAAAAGGAAAGAAAGAAAGAAAGAAAGAAAGAAAGAAAGAAAGAAAGAAAGAGAACTATTGGCCCGTGGACCAGGCTGCATGGAGTCAGGGGCTTCGTGCCGAGTGGGAAAACTCAGGAAACAGGGTGAGAGGAGGGAGCAAACGTGGGCAAAGAAGAAAGAAGGAATGATTATCTCCAAAAATGTCTGTAGACCACCTGCACCCATTTGAGTGAGAGGATGCACGTAAGCACGCTCATACATAAAAATGAAAATTATTCTAGAACTTGAATCCGGCTTCTTGCTCTGACCTGGGGTGCTCGAGCTGGCCCATCCACACTCTGTCCTGGGCTCCCTTCTGTCCCCGGGCAGGACACCTGCCGCTTCCCATTCCCTCCAGCTGGACACAGGCATTTCCTTCCCGGAGGGACCTTCTGTGACCGGCTAGCCAAGCAAAGCCGGCCTTTAACCACCCCTCCCCGGCCCAGGTGTCTGTCCCCTCTAAAAAGGCAGGAATTCACAGCAACTCTGTTCTGAGCTGGAGCATTGGGTCCCCAGGTCGTGGCTCATGGAGGGTCCGCCCATCTCCCTGAGCTACCGCCGCGGTCAGGGTCTCTGTCCCGTCACAGCCCCCAGCAGCAGACTCTCCTGCCAACCCCGCACCCGGACGCCAGGTCCTCCCTCCGGGCCTGGGCCTCTCCCGCTGCTGCCCACCCAAGCGAGGAGACTCCGGCCCCCAGCGGCCAACCTAGCCTGCTCTGCCCGGGACGTGGGAGCAGGTGTTCCCAGAACAGCGGTCATTACCAGAGAACCCTCCGGTTCTCAGACAGCACGTCATTATCGATGCAATCCACTTAGAAGTTTCTACTACTGGGGTACCTGGATGGTTCAGTCAGTTCAGTGTCTGCCGTCAGCTCAGGCATGATCCTGGGGTCTTGGGACCGAGCCCCACATAGGGGTCCCAACTCAGCGAGGAGTCTGCTTCTCCCTCTGCCACTCCCTCTGCTTGTGCTCTCTCACTCTCAAATAAATAAATAACATCTTTTTTAAAAATAAGGGGGGTGGGGGGCGCCTGGCTCAGTGGGTTAAAGCCTCTGCCTTCAGCTCAGGTCATGTTCCCAGGATCCTGGGATTGAGCCCCACATCGGGCTCCCTGCTCAGCGGGAAGCCTGCTTCTCCCTCACCCACTCCCCCTGCTTGTGCTCCCTCTGTGTGTGTGTGTGTGTCTCTCTCTCTGTCAAATAAATAAAATCTTTTTTTTTTTAATAAATAAAAGTTTCTACTACTCACTATTAATAATTTTGAGTCTTGCCATCCTGGGGCATCTGCATTTTAATCCACGCCCTTGACCCTGAGGACCACATCAAGCCCACAGCAAGCCAGATACAGTCCCTTTCCTCATGTGGAGTGAGGACTTCCGGGCCTGGCGAGGTGACCCAAACCAGCGAAACAGCAAATGAAACTCAGGGACGTGGCCATGCTCACAGGCCACAGAGGCCCAGAGCCACGCAGACCCAGGCTTTCCCTGGCTGGCCTTCCCCAGGCCTCCCAGCGACCATATCAGACCCTCCCAGGCTTTCTGAGGACACGTGGAGCACTGGGGAACCCTGGGCTAAAAGTCAGGAAGGCAGGTCCCCACCTGGCCAGCCGGATCCTGCTACGCCTTCCTCCCTACCCCACCTCGCCCTCTAGTCTGCGAGGCAAGTGGTGGGGGTGGGGCGCGGGCCCCATCGGTCACTGAGGCCCCTCCCACTCCAGTCACCGCAGCCCAGTTTCAGCAAGACATGCCCGTGAAAACAAACTTCAAGGGACCCAGGACAGAAGTCCGGTTCCCTGGAAACGGCAAGACACTTTTCTATTCTCCAGGGTTAAAGAAAGCAGCCCGTTTGTCACTGCACCTGGAGGTGTGAGCGCCGTGGGCCGGCCCAACATCTCCTGCCAACCCCGAGAAAGGAGCTCCGTGTCGCCGGCGCTGGGCCACCAGCAGGGGGCAGCAGAGGCCAGGCCACGACGCAGGCCCCGCTTCCCAGGCTGCGGGCTCCAGGACGCTGCCTCTAGGAGGCTAGGGTGTCCGTGCTGGGACAGGGATCCTGGGACAGGGAGCCTGGGACAGGGAAGGTGCGTTTGGGATTCTGTTCCAGAATGCGCACTCTAGGGTGCTGGGGCCAGGAGGCTGAGACAAGGCTGTGGGGCTTGGATGCTGGGACAGGGATGCTGGAATAAGGAAGCAGGGACAGAGATGCTGGGTCCACGATGCGGGGTCCAGGACGCTGGGGCTGGAATGCTGGGGCCAGGATGTTGTGTCTGAGACGCTGGGGCCAGGATGCTGGGGTTGAGATGCTGGTCCACAATGCTTGGGCCGGGATGCTGGGTCTGGGATGTTGGGGCCGGGATGCTTGTAGCCAAGTGTTCAGAACACAGTGCCACGAGGCAGTGGGTTGAAGGTTACACAAGAGGTATGAACCCAACATCACCAGGGAAACAGGAGCATTGGTCTGAGGGAGATCCTCATACCTGGAACCCTCCTAATGGCCAAATCCAGGGCCAGTCACACCAGGGGACCTCTCGGAGACATGGAAGCTGGCTGATGACATTATCCTAGTGTATCCTATATCACGGATTGGCTGGAAATTTCCATTAAAAGAAATTTTTCATTGAACCCCTTGTCCGGCCTCTGCCAGCTGTCAGTGGTCCCACAGCTTTCTGGGATGTCCCCAGCTCATCCCACACTGGTCCAGCTCTCCCTGGACTCCCTGCTCCTTGTTACAGGAGGCGGTTTCGAGAGACTGCAGGCCAGGCACAAAGGCAATCAGTGGGTCATGATTCGCCTTCTAGGCCTTCGTGGTGGACAGAGGGAAAACATGTGTGTTATCAAAGGTTGCCTGTGTTCTTTCAAGAAATGATCAGTCAGGGGCATCACAAGAGGATACACAGAGAAGCTCAGGAAATGGGTTATTGTGCTCTTGGGTCCTGCAGACATGAGACACTGCACACCACACCGGGCCATGAGGAGGCACCTGGGTGGTCACGTGGCAGAAGTTGGAGGAGGGGAGAGCCCCGGCCAGAGTCTCTATTGGGGTTTCCATGGGAAAGGTGGGCAGGGCATGGTAAACAGCCTAAAACTGGCTACATGGAATAATTCTAGCAGGTTCTAAATGACAAGGGTGTCCCTTAGCTGCCTGGTACCTGGCCTGGGATGATGAAGGCAGAGGTCTTGCCTGCGTGGTCCAGAAGAGTCTGCTCTGGGCTGACCGGTTTGCATATCAAAGACTTCCCCTGGGCTCTTCCTCCAGGAAATGGCTAAGCCCCAGGGTCAGTCTATTCCCAGCCGGAAAGAGTTTTTAAGATGATGAAACACCTGGCATCTGGGGACTCCATTGGTGAAGCATCTGCCTTCTGCTCTGGTCGTGATCCCAGGGTCCTGGGATGGAGCCCTGCATCAGCTCTGTGCTCAGCGGGGAGCCTGCTTGAGGTTCTCTCCCCCCCCCATAAATAAATAACTTTAAAAAGAAAAAAAAAACAGTGCTGGCTCCTGTTAAGTTTACCCAGCATTCCATGCACTGGGTTGCATTTGGTTGCATTTGGTTGAATTTGGACTCCAAGTGCACACAGAACACAAGTCCACAGGGTAACACACCCCGTTTATCATTTCCTACTAACCTCCAGCCTTTCACAAACAGTATAGGGCCCACAAAAGCTTCAGGGAACACAGCAAGCGAGAAGCACTACTTCTGGAAGATAAAACATGGGCAATTTTTGAAAATCTTTCTGAAATTCCCCGCACACGATATTCAATGGATAAAGTTCAATAAGCGCGCACCAAGGATCTCCTGAATTGTAACTTGCACACGTGAAATAATACTGCAGAAGAGAGACAAAACTGAGCCGTATGAACGATTCAGTGATCTCGTTAATGCTGGAGACGCGTGTGGGTTTGAGTTAAAGGCATGGTGCGTGGAAGGGAGCTCCGAGACGCAGGGTCACCCTGAGAGTCTCCAAGAGTCAGGGCGCCCCACTCCTGAGAAAGCCGCAGATGTCAAGTCTCCCGGCTGTGTCCCCTGCCCCCCCAGCCCAGAGAGTAGAGCCCCAGGATCTGGGGGATACAAGGCCCCGGGTCCCTGCACCGCTTCACACCCATCGACAGCCACTCCTCCCCACGGGCTGAATGGTCATCCTAACAGCTAGAAGCCATCACGACCCCACACAGGCCTCCTGACCCTGGGCCTCCCTGCAGGTGTCATCTTCCCAGACGCCCCTCCCTGCACCTATGTCCAGATCACACACCAGGTTCTCTCTCCGCAGCCGGCTCGGGTTCTGTCCACAGTAGCCTGTCCGTGGGCCCTCCTCCCCAGGACCCAGCCGTGGGTCTGTGGTTGGACGTCTGGGAGCCCGTCCCCATCCGCTGCTTACTGCTCGCCTCCACATCTCTCCGCCCAAAGCAGCTCGTGGGCACTAAGCAGGCATCTGGGAAAGAACTTGAGAAGAGCTTTCGGGAACGCAACCGCGAGCTCCCCGTCACCCGGCATGGTGCCCTGGGCCAGAGAGGCCGTTGTGCCCGTCGGTGTCCGGGGCAGACCCTGGGGGCCTGGCGGTAACAAGGTGATCTTGGCTCCTCCAGTACAAGTCCACGTTGTGACTATTTTCATCGGTAGAGAGTGACACCGTGACCTTCACCAAAACCACTGAGCGCAAACTGGCTCTGTAGAACCTTCGCACGTCGCCCCCGGACACATGAGTGAGCCACTGCTTGAAGAGATGCTAGGGTTAGCGTCCACGGTGGGCTCCCTCACTGTCAGGTCCACCGGAACGATCCGCCAAGCCCATGCAGCCCCACTCCCCCGGGCCCGAGGAGCCAACAGCTCATTGGCAGCAGGTCCCAGTTCGATGGCTCGAGAGGGCCCTCACCCTGGAGGAGGACAGCAGGTCAGCAAAGACGGGGTCCCCCACAGGCTGCCCACCCTCTCCCTGGTCACCAACCTGTGGACCAGGAGGCCAGCGCTGCCCCACCTCCGCTACGGTCAGGAGCCTGAGAGCAGCCTCCAGCTCCCTCCTAGGGGTTAAGCCCTGAGCTTAACGACCCCAGCGGCAGGGCAGCCGGGCTGCTGTGACCCGCAAGCTTCCTCATTCGCACCCGCGCCAACAACCAGCACTGCAGCTGTGAGGGATTTAATGACAGTAACCCAGGTAGGCTGTCTACCACTGCTGTAGCGGGACATGGGATCGCGAGTCACACAGTCACCTGTGCTGCTGACTGTACTGCAACACCCCGCCCCCCCTCCGATGCTGCGGACAATAGTCACACCTTTTCTGCCATCTCGATCTGGAACCAACTGAAAACACAGAAGCCAGAGGGATGGAAGACGTGTGTGTGTGTGTGTGTGTGTGTGTGTGTGTGTCTGCGCGTGCACTCAGCAAATCACCTTCCGTCACGTGGGTGGGCCTCATCCAATCAGTTGAAGGTCTTAAGAGAAAAAGACTGATGCCCCCCAGGGAGGAGGGGATTCTGGCTCCAGACTGAGTTCTGACTCCACATACAATGTCGGCTCCTCCCTGCATCTCCAGCTACCCCTGCCCTGCAGCCAGGACTCAGCACCCCTGTGACTAGGGGAGCCACTCCTAGATTGATAGACACATGGATGGATGCATAGATGGACAGACGGTTGGAAAGATGGTTGGATGGATGTTTGGATGGACAGATGGATGGATGGACATACAGACAGGTGATACATCCAGACAGACACACACAGAGTGGCAGTGAGATGGAAAGACAGACAGAGACAGAGAACTACAGAAAGAAGGAGCGAAAGGGCGGACAGCAGAGTCCTTCCTGGAAGTCAGGGAAGCAGAACACAGAGAACAGGCAGGAGCAAGGTCCAAGCCTGGCCTCTGTGTCCCTGGTCATTCAAAGGACCCTTGGGCCGGACCTGCAGGGCAGCTCCTGGTGAGCAGGCCCCCACCACTGACCCCTCTTCAGGGCAGCTGCCTCACCCCAAAGGCCAGAAGATCATGTACTTCTGCTCCCCATGGCCAGGACTAGGTGGGTAGGTGTTGAAGTCGGGAGACTCCCTCTCTGCATCTGTCTGTCTGTCTCTCTGTCGGCCTCCCTGTGAAGCTGGAAGCTGCCCTGGATGGGCTCCAGAAGCTGGTTCCTGCCGCACTGGGTGACGAGGCCACCGGGTCCCACACACCCATGCTGTGGCCATGGGTCTCCACGTGCACCCTTCCCCACCCCCAGCCCAGAGAGGACCGCACTGGAGTGCGCCCCAAAGGTGCCCTCCTCATCCAAGGCCTGGGCAAGTCCGTCTGTCCTCCAGAAACAGCTCGTGTGCAGCCAGTTAACAAGGCACAGCAGAACCCGCTCAGACCACCTCCGAACTCACCATGGCCGCGGATGTACAGGGAAGGAATCTGCGTCTGCAAATGTAAGGAGTGGCAGAACTCAAGACGATCGTGTGATGAACAAAGAGGGCTAAGAAAGAAAAAAAACACAGCACGATTTTCTGTAACGTTGGTGTCATTGTGTAGGTGCACGTCTGGGCTGCTTCTGCCGCGAAGTGACAGTGATTGAATCGAATACAGCTTCAGAAGAAGACCTCCAGTGGCGACTGGAAGTGCCTCCAGTGACCAGGGGGTCAAACGGAACATGGTCGCACCCCAGCTTCCCTTTTGGACACTGATGTAACCACTGATGTAATTATTAACAACAGATGACATTTTCAGACATCTAATACATTGTAGGAACTACCTGCCATTTCTTATCTCACTTACTAGGGCCACACACATGTTCTTATGGCAATAACAGTTACCATCTGTGGAGGGGCCCCAAGAAACACCCCAGTCCTGTGGGCACGAACACACGGGCTCAGATATGGCCCCAAAGTGTGTAATTGGGATACAGCTCATCGGAGAGGGAAGTGGGTCTGCCCAATTTCAAAGCCTGGCTCCTTCGGCTCTCCCTGGGCACACCGCATCAGCTGCTCTCCCGCCCCAGGGACACTCCAGCACTCCTTCTGAGCAGAGATGCCCTGCCACGGCCCCCAGCATCCGCCCACTCCAGCCACCGCGGGCCTTGACGACGCCCAGATGAACGGGATATCTGCCTTGCACCGAGGAGAATACCCAGGCTAGAAGGACGACTAGGGACAGGCACCTCCTTGGGAGCCAGCGGCCCCACGGGGACTCCCTGCAGCGCAGCGGCGTAGAACCAGCCGGGGCAGAGTGTGTCACCTGCCAGGGCCGTCCACACACTCGATGGTCGTGTCCCCCTGTCAACATTCGTGCGGGACCCGCAAAGGCAAAGCCTGTCCTGTGCCCACATACCTACACGTTCACCCTCAAACGCGCCGTGGAAATGAGCCGACAGGTGAGCCACCTTGTGTTCCCTCTCCACCTCTCCCCTCCCAAAATATGGCACCAAATGCGGCGACTTGACAACGTCTTGAAAGAGAAGTATTTCAAAGCAACTGAAAAAAATCACTTTTGAGGAGTTTTTGCCATTCAGATCCTTTCTCTCAACCTGTTGCTTACCTTTTTAATTTTTTTAATGATTTCCTTGGAAGCACAAGAGTTTTGAACTTTGGTGGAAAGACTGATCTACCAGGCTTTTTTTCCTCTGCGGTCTATGCTTTCGGTGTCACACCCAAGACATCAAGGTCTCGAGGATTTTCTCCCAAGTCTTCTTGTAAGATGTTTCTTTCATTAGCCCTTACCTTTTTAAGTCCATGATACACTTCGAGTGAATTTTGGCAAAAGAATCTGAGCTCTTCCTCACCCGTGTCTCCAGGAACGTCTTATAATTTTCATTGTCTTTTTTTTGTAATTTCTTGTACTTCTTTTGATAAATTTGTTCCCAAATATTTTATTCGTTTGGATGCTATTGTGAGAGAAAATATATTCTTAAAAAAAAAAAAGATTTTAAAAAGATTTTAAAGTAATCTTTACTTTAAAGTAAAGCCCAGCATGGGGCTTGAACTCACGACCCTGAGATCCAGAGTCACATCCTTCAAGAGAGCCCACTGGGTGCCCGAGGAATTATATTCTTAACTTCACATTCCTGTGGTTGATTGTCCATGCACAGGAATGCTCAGTCATATGGTAGATGTCTCTTTAATTTTTTTTTAAAGATTTTATTTATTTATTTGACAGAGAGAGGGATCACAAGTAGACAGAGAGGCAGGCAGAGAGAGAGAGAGGAGGAAGCAGGCTCCCTGCTGAGCAGAGAGCCCGATGCGGGACTCGATCCCAGGACCCTGAGATCATGACCTGAGCCGAAGGCAGCGGCTTAACCCACTGAGCCACCCAGGCGCCCGTCTCTTTAATTTTTTAATTTTAATACTTTCTCTCTTTAATTTTTTGTTCTTTCTTTTATATTTTTAATTTTTTGCAGCGACACCGTTTAGCATTCCACCAACAGTGGGCAAGAGTTCCAATTTCCCCACAACCTCACAACACCTGTTCTTTTTTTCTTTTTCTTTTTTCTTTTGTTTTATAATAGCTATCCTGACAAGGGTATGGTGACATCTCGTTGTGGTTCTGATTTACATTTCGCTAATGAGTAGTAACACATAAGGTTTTTTGTGTACCTGTGGTCCCTTTGTCTGTCTTCTTTGTAAAATGTCTCTAAAGTCCTTTGACCATTTTTAACTCAGTTATTACTTATTTTACAGTTGAGTTGTAGATGTTCTTTATGTATTTTGGAGATTAATCCCTTTTTGGATACATGGTTTGCCAAATATCTTCTCCCCTTCCGTAGATTGGCTTTTCACTATTTGATGGTTTCCCTTGCTGGGCAGAGGTTTTTTTCGTTTGATGTGGTCCCACTTGTCTATTTTTTTACCATTGTTGCCTGTGCTTTTTGTTGTTATATCCATGAAATTATTGCCTCCCTGAGCCTGCCGCTGCCACTTTGTCACAAGGTATTTACTAATTTCCTTTCTGATTTATTCTTTGACCTCATGTTGCTCGAAAGTGAATTGCTCTGCATCCATACACTTAAGAATTTTCCAGTTTCCCTTCAGCTCTCGATTCCTCATTTCATTTCACTGTGGTTCAAAAGATATTTGGGGATGCCTGGGTGGCTCAGTGGATTGAGCCTCTGCCTTGGGCACAGGTCATGATCCCAGGGTCCTGGGATCAAGTCCCGCATCAGGCTCTCTGCTCAGCGGGGAGTCCGCTTCCTCCTCTCTCTCTGCCTGCCTCTCTGCCTACTTGTGATCTCTCTCTGTGTGTCAAATAAATAAATAAAATCTTTAAAAAAAAAAGATATTTGGTACGACTTCAACCTTCTTAAATTTGTGAAGGCTTGTTTAGTGACCTGACAAGTGATCTATCCTAGACAAAAAAAAATCTGTGTGCACTTGAGACACCTGTGCATTCTGCTGCTGTTGGGGCGAATGTTGTGTGTTTCACGTGGTCTCTAATGTTGCCCAAGTCCTCTGTTTGCTTACAGGTCCTATCCTTTGACGCAATGATGGACTGGAGCCTCCTGTGGCTTCCTCATCACTGTTACTTCTCCCTGCCACTCTGTCGTTGTCTGCTCTAGGTATTTGGGTATTTTGTTATTGGGCGCTTATGTATTTATTATATCTTCCTGGTGAATTGACCCTTTCATTATTAAATTATTATTTTTCCACACTTTCCTGCATTAACACTGTAGATTCTGCATTCCCTACAAAGGGCAAACATTGAGTTCTCCGCAAGCTTTTTTGTCATTTTATTATTTTTATTATTATTATTATTATTATTATTTATTATAGAATATATGTATTTATTGTGTATTGTTATTTTTACTTTTAAACCTGGCTTCCTAAGAGTCACCCCTGGATCAGTATGGATTAATGATCCGCCAATCACCAACCATGAGAAGTACATCAGCACCTTGACCCACCCTTTGGCAAGGGGATCTGTTCAGAGAGGTGCACCTTGAACCTTCGGGGAGTTCATGGGACAGCTGTAGCTCTCATTTCTGTTCCCATAGAGGCTTGCAGCCAGCCAGACCTCTCCCTCCCAGTCCCTCCAGGGAGTGTGTACCACCTGGGTGTGCCTGGGAATACGTCAGAGCTTCTTGAAGTTCCCACAGTCATCTCCTTCTCTAGCTCTTCCTTTTCAACTTCACCCAGGCCTTTCCCACCACCGCTGGAGCTATAGCCCGGTGTCGCTACAGAGTTCCCAGCAGATGGCTCTTGTCGCTACAGAGTTATCAGCAGATCACTCTTGTTTGCCCTGATGGGCTAGGGCCTCCGCGCCCGCCCCGGCGGAATGCTGAGTCAAATCAAACTGAGACTATGTTGTGGGATTAGGGCTGGTCCAAGCTGTTACCAGACTCTTCAGTCTTCTTGGATCTCCCTCAACAGTCGTCCCTCGCTGTTGGCTGCACTGCTGCAGCTCCCCACGCATCCCTCCCCACCGCCCCCAGGGAGCTGGGGACGAGGGCACTGGGCTCTGGGCTGCTCCCTCTTAGGCCTTGCTGTGAAAGTTCGCAGCGTTGTTTTCTTGAATGGATGCCTTCAAGTTCGTTGTATGACTTTGGTTAATTTCCACTAAAATGGTCGACGTTATCGTGTGTCATCATTTGTGTTCCTTTTGTGGGCACGTAGGTTCCTAAAATCCACCATTCCGAAAGTCAATCCTTCTCAAGTCTTTATTTGTAAACCACCTCGAAAATCCTTAGGAAACAAGTCAGGTATAAAGCATGAAAAGACTCGAAGAGTCACCCTGTACGATTTTATAAAATCATCCTTTAAAAATACAAGGCACTACAAGAACACAGGCGAGAATTTCCAAACAATAAGGGTAGACCTTTACAAGCTGTGTCTTCAACCTGAACCATCCTACTTTAAGTGGTTTTGTGTTTTCAGTGGAACGTGAATCGGGCATTCAAGATAAAAGGCGCTGCCAGATATTTCAGAGACATTTGAGGACTTGCCAAGCTGACTCAAAAGGACCTCTTCAAACTTCAAGAGACTATTACTTCAAGATTTCATCAGTGTGACAAGAGCAGATGCTTATAACAGAAAAACCTGCCAACCAGTGCAGCAGCAAATACAGACCGCTGGTGTACCGTGTCTGGCGAAAGCACCAGAATGAAGATCATGGCATTCCTGGTCTAGAACGCCTCCCTTACCAAGAAGTCCAGTGAACGCTCAGTGGGAGGCAGCCGCACCACCTCTTCAAGGCCACTGAGATTAGAAGAGAAGTCCGGAGACAGCCAACTGTCCTTGCCACTGGCACCGTCCACTCCTTGTAAGTGCGGAGTCTGGACGCTCCTAAGAGGACGCACGAGTGTGGTCTCCGCAAAGCCCGCTCCCTGCTTTTTCTCGTGCAGGAGGGGGACAGCCCACCTCAAGGAATTCATGCATTTCTGGGACCGATGTCCATCAGCCGCTGACCCTCTGTCGCCGTTTCCAGGAGTCACTTGAAGGGTCACCGGCTCTTGGTCTTGCTCACAGGGGGAAAATCAGCACAATATCCCCCAAGACAAAAGAGAAGCCAAAAGCTGAAATTTATCCAGCCGATAGGACATCAGGGTCATTCCCGACCGACGTTGATCGAACATAGTCTCATCCGGGTAACTCCCTTAACTGCAAGGTTTCGGGGACGTGACCCTCACTCAGCCCACGGGACTCCTCACACCACAGCTGCGGACAGCGTTGGCATTTCCGACGACGTGTGCGCTCTCGCCACAAACAGGGCTCTGAGCCCTAAAAGCTGTCGTCTCTGTTTCTAGATCCCCATCCCCTCGTCTGTTTACACAAACACTGGCCATGTGCTTGTGCACACCACGCACCGAGGATACACAACAAGAACGTGGCCAGGGCAGTGCACCAGGCGTTACAGAAAATGTGACTTCGGGTTTTATTCAAAAACCCCGTGCAGTTTCTCCCTTGACTAAATTCCCAAGCGGTGAAAGCTCTACTCAGCCAACATCCCCTCACACCCGCCCACTGCCGGCACCGCTCATTACTGAATGTCTATTACTTCAAGATTTCATCAGTGTGACAAGAGCAGATGCTTATAACAGAAAAACCTGCCAACCAGTGCAGCAGCAAATACAGACCGCTGGTGTACTGTGTCTGGCGAAAGCACCAGAATGAAGATCATGGCATACCTGGTCTAGAACACCTCCCTTATCAAGAAGTCCAGTGAACGCTCAGTGGGCAACATAGACATTCACCGACATTCAAAGCCAGACCCTGTCCAGAGAGCTCAGTACGCATGCACAACCAGGGCAGGACGGGAGAGTCATTTCCGGATACCGGGCGGATTTCACTGTGAGGACAGCGAGCGCTGTGAGGACAGTGAGCACAGAGCGCACGCGGCAGGCTCGCGAGCCGGAGGATTCACTGATGATAATCTGATTCTCTACATGAACATGAGTGCACACGAGATGTGCGTTCACATGGACATACACACACACATGTGTGTGCAGGCGGAGACACACCAGCAGGTGCCCAGACAGAAATGATCGCACTGAATGCACACGTGCACGCACAGACAGACTCACACAAACACACACACACAACACATCGGCCTTGAATCTGTGGAAGAAACCTCATTTAATCCTGGAGCATCATATCGTCATGTGCTGCTAAATTCCACTGGCAGGTGTTTTTGTGCCAGAATCACAGGCCCGTTGGTCTTCGCTGTCTTCCCTTCCATGCTCTCCATCCACTTCGGGTGTTACGGTAGTGCTGGCGCATACACGAACTGGGAAGTGCCCCTCCCTCCTATTTCCTGGAAAACGTTGTGTCCAACTGGTGCTAAATTCTTCAAATGCCTGGTAGAATTTTGCAGCGTGATCCTCTGGGCCTGGACATTGCAATTTGGGGTGTTTCTTTTTTAATCACAAATTTAGTTTTCTTACCACTGACAGGGCTCTGCACACCGGGTGGGATGCCGTAGTCGCGCTTCTCAAGAAGTGGTACCATCTCAGTTCGCAGTCTCCGTGGGTCCAGCTGGTTATGCATCCTCTCCTGCCCCTCCGGGGTCTGAGGCTCATGAACTTGGCAGCCTGACGCGGAGTGGAACAAACCCGTCACAGAAGGATAAATGCCGTCCAGTTCTGCTCCCGTGAGGTCCCCAAGCAACGTCTGATTTACAGGGACAGAAAGTAGACACTGGGTGCCGAGGGGGGCGGGATGGGAGCCTGGGAAGTTTGTTTCCCGGGGGCAGAGTTTCCGTTTTCACAGGACACAAAGAATCGTGCGATGGAGGCAGTGATGTCTACACGTGTGGCTTCTCTCACCAGAGTTGAAACTATAGAGAGAGATTTTATACATTCAAACACAGACTTCATTTCTTTTATCTTGACCAGAAAACCTGCTTCCTTTTGAGACAAAATCTCTGAAGTCAATAGTTTTTACAGGTTTGGTAGGTGGGTAGACAGACAGCCAGACAGACAGACATAGTCCTTGAACTGGTTTCTTCAGACGGTTCCGATGCAGCCCACTTACACTCTCCAGGCTCCAGCGGGCCTGGCCCGCTCCTCCCATCAAGCAGCCCCTCGGCCCTGAGTCCCCTGACCTGCATGCCCCCAGGCCTCAGGTCGCAGGCTCACACAGCTCTGGGCCACCCCTTTCCCCGAGCTGTGAGCTGTGTGCAGTGTCCACTTGGCCCTTCCCGCTCTCTGCCCATGACCTCTGTACCCACCTTTCCACGCAACATTCCGGCACATGCTCCCTCTTCCCCAGAGCCCCCGCCCTTCACCTGGGCACTGGTGTCCCAGGGACACCCCCCTTTTCTGCCCCACAACTGTTTGTCCCTTGGTCTAGTCTGGTCGCTCCTCACCTACGCGAGGACCTCCCGCAGAGCTGCTCCCCGACACCTGGTGGCAGGGATCCTCCCTTCTCGCCCCAGACCCTGTAGAACCCGGTCCAGCCCCTCCGGCTGACCCTCCTCCAGTCCCACCACACTCCGCTGGGCCCTCAGCTCAAACATCCCCTCTCAGTGCTCCTCCCCTGGCACTCGCCCCCCCCATGCTCTGCTCCCCCTCCTCCCTCCCCCCTCGGTGCTCCTCCCCCTTCCCCTCCTCTTATCAGTACAGACACAGGTGTCTCCCAGCCCACCGCTCCTTTGTGCATCTGTCTGGCTAAACCTCTCCCCACGGCGGTTTGCACATTCTTGGAAAAATGCCACAAAATTTCCAGAGGAACGGAGGCCTTTGAGCGAGGGGCCTGGAAACCTCAAGCACAGACTTGGAAATAGCTCCTTGGAGTTTTTGTGTATTTTAGCCATTTTCTTTAAACACAAGGCATTAGGGAACAGGACATTTCATTTTTAATTAAATACGACTATGGAGCAAGTAAGGGTTGGATCTTCGAGCAGCTGCCACTCTGGGGCCAGGACAGGAGTCACCAGTGGAGGCAGCCTGGGCTCCGGCCACCAATCCCCGCCCCCGGCGGACCGTGGTGCCTTAAGTAGTGCAGGCGTCTTTAGGAAGTCGTTCGTGGCCGCTCACAAGCATGGATGAGAACAGAACTTGTCAACATTCTGAAACTCACTCCTTCAACCATAGAAATGAGGAAACGATCTTGACTCCTAAGGAAGTATGAGTAAAAAAACTACGGACTTCAGAGTCCTTGTCGAAAGAGAAAGAAAGTTTTCTGGTCAGGACGGAAGAAATGGAGTATTTTTCCAACTGTGCTGGAGCTCAGGGGGCGCTCAGCACCCGTGTCAGGTAAGTCCGCCTCCATCCCCTGGGCCGCAGCCCCCAGCCCCTTCCTCGTGGCCCAGCAACAGGCTCAGGGATGCACCCGGAGCCCAGCCATGGCAGGACTGCCAAAGCCCTCCGGATAGAAAAATCCACCCGTGGAAGTTGCTGGAAGGATAGATACAAAGCTGGATTCGCAGAGGCCACCGCCTCCAGGAGAACGGGCCGTCACAGGAACCAAGATGGGCCTGGGAGGCCACTGGGCTGGTCCTCTCAGAGCTGGCAGCTGCAAGGGGGCCGCTGGGCCCCAAGTTCCCACGGCAGCAAAAGAGGCCGCTCCCTGGGGACTGCCCCCCCCCGCTCCACCAAAGTCCCGACGACTGTCCCATGCGCCACTCATCAGTTTTGCAAAGACTCAAAGATGGACGTGGGGAAGGGGAGAGAGAGAAATGGAAACGACGCTGATAAGATCTGAAGAACGGGGGCGCCTGGTGGCTCAGTGGGTTGAGCCGCTGCCTTCGGCTCAGGTCATGATCTCAGGGTCCTGGGATCGAGTCCCACATCGGGCTCTCTGCTCAGCAGGGAGGCTGCTTCCTCCTCTCTCTCTCTCTGCCTGCCTCTCTGCCTACTTGTGATCTCTCTCTGTCAAATAAATAAATAAATAATCTTTAAAAAAAAATATCTGAAGAACGATGTCGAGCGCCACAACCGCGTGAGCCTGCTCCAGGTCTGCACCCGGTCTTTCGTGCCGACCCCACTGAAGTGAAAGCGTCAAACTCCTTAGCAAAATGACTCGAAAAGTAGGCGAGATGGGAGCAGGGTCGGGGGGCCCCTGGGTCACTGTTTCCTCACGCTCCTGGTCCCTCGGGGCACGGCCCTGTGTGTGTGCGCGCACACACACACACACACACACACACACACATGCACATGGCCCTCCTGCTGATGCAGACGCAGACCAGACGTCTGGGAGGCTCAGTCGGTGAAGCCTCTGCTTTCGGCTCAGGTCATGATCCAGGGTCCTGGGATCCAGCCCCTCATCAGGCTCCTCACTCAGTCAGGTCCGCTTGAGGCTCTCGCCCTCTCCCTCTGCCCCTTCCCACCACAGACTTGCTCTTTCTTGCAAATAAAAAAAAATTTTTTTTAAAGATTTTATTTATTTATTTGACAGAGAGAGATCACAAGCAGGCAGAGAGGCAGGCAGAGGAAGAGGGAAAAGCCGGCTCCCTGCCTAGCAGAGAGCCCGACGTGGGGCTCGATCCCAGGACCCTGAGATCATGACCCGAGCCGAAAGCAGAGGCTTAACGCACTGAGCCACCCAGGCGCCCCAAATAAATATTTAAAAAAAAAAAAAAGAAAAGAAAAGAAAATAGAAGCAATGGGAAATAGGGCCAGGTTTCAGCTTAGGCACTTGTCCCCCTGATGCCAGGGCCGCTCAGAGCTCAGGTTCCCCGCACACCTGGGGCACTGGCGGTTATGGAAAATGTGAAGGGGAGAACGTACAGACATGACGCGGGGATTCTCACTCCTGGTAGAATCGGCTGTGGTTCTTCAAAACACTGACTGTGTTTATAAAATGTTATATGACATATATATAATGCTTATTATAAAACATTCAAGAAATGTGGGGCAGCACAAAGAGAAAGAATGATTTTTCTATTCAACGTGTTACGGACTGAATGTTTTTGTCCCCATACAACTCATCATCGCCAGGTTTGGAGATGGGGTCTTTTTGGAAGTGATTGAGGTTGAATGAAGTCATAAAGGTAGTGAGCCCCTGATCTAATAGGACAAGTGTTGGGGGTATTTTTAAGATTTATTTGTTTATTTGAGAGAAAGAGAGATCACGAGCCAAGGAGAAGGGCGGAGGGAGAGAAGCCGATTCTGGGCTGAGCACGGAGCCTGACGCGTTGATCTCACAACCCCAAGATCACAACATGAGCCAAAATCAGAAGTCAGACACTTAACCAACTGAGCCACCCTGGGACCCCAGGACTCGTGTTTTTATGAGTGTGTGTGTATGTGTGTGTGTGTCTACCTTGTGAGAACGCAGAGAAAACAGCCATCCACAGCCAGGAAGAGGGTCCTCACCAGGAACCAAATCAACCAGCCCCTTGATCTTGGACTTCCCGGCGTCCTTCCCAGCCTCTGCAAGTGGTTCTGCTGTGAAAGCGGGCCGTCTACGGCATTTTTGTTATGTCAGCCCATACACCGTAGTCACCGCGACTCCAGAATCCACATACCTGGGCACAGAGGAAGGTTGGCCAGCTCAAACATTACCAAGATAGGAACACGGTACTGTAGCTGGCAGCTGGGAGACACCAGTGGTAGATGATAGGTAGACATCAGATAGATAGAGGGCGGATGGACAGATGGACGGACAGATGGATGGATGGATAAAAGATGATGGATGGATGGGTAGATGGTTGATGGACAGATGGACGGACAGATGGATGGATGGATAACAGATGATGGATGGATGGGTGGATGGTTGATGGACAGATGGACGGACAGATGGATGGATGGATGGATACTGATGGGTGAGTGGATGGTTGATGGACAGATGGACGGACAGATGGATGGATGGATAACAGATGATGGATGAATGGGTGGATGGTTGATGGACAGATGGGCAGACAAAAAGATGGATGGATGAATGGATACTGAAGGATGGGTGGATGGTTGATGGACAGATGGACGGACAGATGGATGGATGGATAACAGATGATGGATGGATGGGTGGATGGTTGATGGACAGATGGGCAGACAGAAAGATGGATGGATGGATACTGATGGATGGATGGACAGACAGACAGACAGATGGGTGGATGGGTGGACGGATGGATGAATAAATAGATCGATGATGGAGAAAGAAATTGAATTTTATTCAGATGAAGTTGTCCTAAACATACTAACTTTAATTCAATTTTCTAAAGTTAACTTAACTTGAAATATATTTTTAAAAGACCCTATGATGAAACCATTACATGCTGAACCTCAGATAAACGTTTACCCACCAAAAAAGATCATTTCGATTCCTACCAGGAGGGCCTAGGAAAGTTAACCCTTCCTCAACCTTTTATGCCAGCAACGCGCCCCTCCCCCCAACTCTTCACACCTGTTTGGGAATGTTACGTCTTGTATTGGCTTGTGGCGTTTTATGTTCAGTTCCGTCGTCACAATCCCCACACGGAGCCATGTGGACTCCTCCGGTTCTCGAAGCTCTTCTACCGTCTCAATGTGTTCTTCCTCTGGTGGGCGGGACTCCGTGGGCACCTGTTTCAGGGAATGTTCTGCCTGTGGACTGACTGGGCTCAGACCAGCCTCGCAGGCGGTCCCCAGTGCACTGGACCCAGTGTCCCCTGTGCCCGGGCCCACAGGACGCGCTCTCCACGCGCAGGTGCCCGGCCCCTGCCCAGCTCTCCCTCGACCCTGACCTGCACAAACCATTTCCAGATGCCCTGTTGAGGCGCGTGCTCTCCTTGTGCTGGAGCCGGCAGAACCCACCGGGCTGGGAGCTAGAGGAGGCAGGGACTGCTAGAGGAGGTCCCTGCCTGGAGGTTAGAGGATTCACGGAGACTGCAAGGAAGAGGTAGTTCAGAGGGACAAACCTTGGGGTGGATGTCCCGCCCCCCCCCGCGTGGTCACAGAGGCACGACAACATCCGACCCCTGAGAAGCAAGAGCCCCCACTCCAAGGAAGGCTGCAGCTCGGGACACAGCACGACAGACACCGCAAGAGAGAGCGGAGCTCCGGCTCCTGGGCACGGCCTCCAGTGTCCGCTAACGCCCAGCACAGGGGATGTGCCCGGGTCAGGAGACTCAGCTGCAAGCTCGTCCACCCCACACCCGCCCTCATCTGTAAATGCACCCAGCTGGGGTGCAGGGAGTGCTCCAGATGGGCCACAGCCCCAGGCACCAGGGCACCATCCAGCGAGGGACGTGAAGGCACCAGGCTTGGGGGCCTCTCTGGGGCCGCCACAGTGAGATGGGCGTGGCAGGTTCTGGGCCGCTTCCAAGTCCAGCCTGAAGGGGAGGGACGGGCGGGATGTGGACCAGGCTCTCTGTCACAGGAGAGAGGGGATTTGGCCAGGCCGTGTGCAGGTGGTCACTCGACGCAAACTATGGTTGGTTCCAGAAATTTCCCTCTAAGAGAGGTGACCTTGTAATGGTGCGGTTTGCCTCCAGGAAGCAGTGCTTCAAGACGTGGCTCATGACCTCCTCAAAAATGGCAGAAGTCAGGAGGCAGGCGTGGAAAGGGGGCCGAGACGGGCCCAAGCCCCAGCATGGGCTCCCCCGACGCTGGGCCTTCTCCACGCCAGGTCTGAGCAGGCGGCAGCCCTTGGGCCCCTCACGGGTGAGCTCCAATTGCAGTCCTGCCCCGATGCTCTGGGCGGACAGGTGACGGATGTGGGGCCCTGAGATGGCCCGGCCCCCGGCCGGGACCAAGGGGGGACACCGAGGTTGTGCAACCCTGGGACAGCCCAGTCCACCTCAAGCTCTCTCCGCGCGTCTCCCGTGTCTCTGTCTGTCTGTGTGTCTCTCCTGTTGTTACAGGGAAGAAAACAGAATAAACACCAAGTCAGGATGGAAAACAGAGGCAGTACAAAGATGACATTGTGATTTTCCTTTGAGCAAACGAAGGGCTTCTGTCCCCAGGATGATGTCCCATTTTCATGTTTTTTTAATTTTCATGCTGCAGGGGCTCGGTGAACGCCAGTTGAACCCAGTGAGTCCCGACAGCGCCCCAGGAAGTGAAGGTTCAGGACAGAGATGAGGGCTGCGTGTCCCCACGACCTTGCCGCTGCCCTGTTGATTCCAGCCACTCCGCTAGGTGTGCGGTGATGTGTCCCTGTGGCATTGGTGTGTTTCCCTGAACGAGTGAGGTTGGGGTCCTCCCCTGCGTGCCCCTGACACAAGCCATCCAGGTGGGTCCCTAAGACACAGAGCAGGACTCAACAGTCACGTCCATGCCAAGCTTGGCCCTCCAGCTCCGCCAGTTCCTCGGCCTTGACGTCCCTCCCATCCCTGAGGCTGCCTCCTTCACCTACACAGAGCTGCCCAGACTCTGGGGCTGCGCCACCCCCACCAGACCTAGGGTCTCCAGCCACGTGCCAGGTCCCCCAACAGCCGGTCCTCTGTCCATTCAGTGTAGGGACACGGATGCCAGGACCACAAGACCACCTGCCCCCTGTGGAGCTGGTCCCATAACAGCCTTCCAGGCGGGAGGTTCAGTCACTCCTGTGAGCCAGGCCTGGGCGTCTGGGGGCATTTGGGGTTCACCTCGTGTTTTTCCTGAGTTTGGACGTGACTCTGCAGTGGTCTTGTTTCTGCCTGTCTGTCTGGGAGCCAGAGCAGTCCTCATGGACACTGATTTGCTGTGGGATTGTTTATACCCAATGGGGGCACCCCTGGCTTAGCTTTGGGCACCTGGCCAGCTTCCAAGGCAGGGGGTTCAAGAGCAGATTGCTGCGGCTGAGTCAGGCCAGTGCCGTCCCCCTCTGGACAGCATGGACTTCTGTCCCCCCGACGCGGCCAGAAGCAAACTCACCTGCACGGCCGGCTCCCGGGGCGGAGGGGGAATGTGCATGGCCAGAGGTGGCTCCGCCCACCCAGGCTCAACGGGCCCTCCATCTTCTGGATCCCGTGGCCGGCCCGCTTTTGGGGGGTGTTGTAGCCTCCGTGCTCACTTCCTGCGTCACCCCCGAGGGTGCTCATCTGAACTGCCCGAAGCAAACACCTGCTTCTGACTGCTGGAGAGAACCCGTGAGCCTGCAGTCCCCAACAGTCCCGGGCCCCATCCATACGCGGATCTCAGACCCACCGCCCGCGCGGCTGCCCAGAACCTCATCCTGCTCCGTGAAGCCCGCCCACGAGCCGGCCTCCGTCCACACCTCAGCCTCCAGGAGGCCGGCCTGCCACCGCCGCTGGCTCCCAGGAGGCCGCATGGCGACCTCATAACAATGGATCGGTCGTGCCAAGGGGCCAAGACTCGGTCAACAACAGACAGCTCACCCCCCAGTTTCTGTCCCTACACCAACCCAGGACCTGCCAGAGAAATCCAAGCTCGCTGCCCTCCCCATCACATGGGATGCCCAACTCCCCTTAGCCCCCTCCAGCCCCCCAGGCCCACGGCCCCCTCCACCGGAAGCCCTCCCCTCCCCTGCCTGCCTCCCAGCCTCTCTCCACCCAAGCAATGGGGACACCCTCTCCATGGACACGCACATATGCCCTTCACCCAGTGGGCCCCATGTCCCCATAGCCAGCAGGTACCAACACTGTGACCAACACCGTCACCATCTCTGTCATCCCGAGGGGACCCGTCCTGTGGCTGCAAAGTGGCAGATATAGGACTCAGGTGAGGGCCTGGACCTCACGGTCTGTAGTGACCGCAACGTGACAGCAACGTGTCCCTCTCTGCCATCCGGGCAAGCACGACCGGCGTCCTATCTCCAGAGAACAGCAGCACGTCTCTGCGCCCCCAGCCCCTGACCCTCCAGAGGAGTATCCCGGGGCTCTCCTTCCCTCCGTCGGTCCCGAAAGAACAAGAGGGCGATGCCCCCACAGGACACAGCCCGACACACAGAAACCTGTTCCCACGTGAGATGCAGGTCGAGTCCCCTGGAGACCACGGAGCCACATCACGAAAGCCAACAACTTTGCTTCTGTGAACAGTCACCCTCACGTTAAACCGGAGAGATGAACAGCCCACGTCGTCCACGCCATCGGGAAGGCTCCGGCGACCTCGGACGTTCGGGTGACGACAGGAATCAAAGTCGCGGCCACGCCGCTGCCCACGGGAGGCTGGGGTTTGCCTTCTCGTTCCATCCAAGGGAAAATGACCCAAAACCAAGGCCATCGGTGCTGTTCTTGACGCCACGTCCGTGTTACCAGCCAGGCCCACCGAGGCAGTGGCCAGGAGCCACGCAAGGGCTCTGGTCACAGCTGCCACAGCCAACGTCCACCGCCCACGTGGGTGGGTGTGGGGACCACACAGAGCCACGCAACGGCTGGGCTGGGAGCGAACGGTGGCCTCTGATGACACCTAAGCCACGAGGCCATGGGGCAGGAGCCAGGCTGGGCTCGAGGTGGCGAGTATAGACGGCATTGCGTCCCCGGTGTTACCCCGTCACCCTTTCCCCCAAGACACTCGTGTGAGTGCAGAGAAACCACAGGAGAGCCTGGCTCCCTAACTGTAGCCCAGCCGCCAGGGGACACGAGCGTTTCCCGAATGCAACGCGACTTAGGAAACCTGCCAAACGACCACCGTCCAGTCGGGCACGCCTGTCACCCCCTGCACACGGCAGGTCACCGACCCGCACACAGCACCCCCCAGTGCCTCACGTGTGTGCGCTCCGAGGCCTCGCGGTACAGGGGACCCGCTGGGTCAGAACGGCCCTGTGTGCCCTGGGAAACCGCGAGCCGCTGGTCAGGGACCCTGAGACGGCCACACATGCAAATGACGGCGTCTGCCAAATCCAGCCTTGCCTGGGGGACCGGCTTCAAAGTAACTGCCCCCAAGAGGACTATAAGAGAAAATTGCAAACACTGATAATAAAATATTAAGAGGCTGCAGTAACTCTCCCCAGGAAAGTGGGCCGTGTAGAGTCATTCTGTGTCTAAGAAACGGTGCTCTCGGAGGTGACCTCGGTGTCGCTGAATCCCAGAGCTCCCCGGCAGGCGGTGGAGGCTCTCACAGCCGGCGTGGCCTGGATCCCAGGGCACCCGCTCTCCGGGGTCTCCTCGGCCTGCAGGGCTGCCATAGACCCTGCTCTCCCCACCCCTGAGATGCAGCCCTGCCCATCCGCTGCCCCACAGCCTGGCCACGTCTCTGCCACCTCTCCCCGTGGCTCAGCCTCCTAGCGTACTCCCTGCCACAGGCTGAGAGGCTCGGTTCGCCCACCCTGCAGTGTGTGGGCCAGACCCCATGTTCTGGCCACAGGGCCACGAGCTGGGCTGCAGTGCCAGTCCTGCTCGGCATTTGCTGGGCCTCCCGAGCCCGTGCTCTGCAGGCCTCCCAGCTCCCAGAATCCTTGTCCGACGGCAGCTCTACCCCAGCGTGTCTTCCCTCTTCTTCTTCTTCTAGACAGATTTGAGAGTCTTTCAGAAGGTCAAGGGGTCCGGCTGACTCAGGACATGGCCGTCTCCGCTCGGGGCAAGTGGTCGAGCTCACCAGAGAGGACGGAGGGTGAAGCTAAGTCAGCTCTGGGCATGGTGACACTAGGACAGTGACACTGGACAGGTCACCGAGCCCCTGGGGGAAAGGGCTAGAAAGGGCCAAAGGGCACAGGACCCACCAAAGCAGGTCGCATTCAGAGAGGATGGGAAGGCTGTTCCTGGTCTGCACGCCAGGTAGAATGGGGTATCTGACCGTCTCCAGCCCCAAGGTCACCCAAGGCAACCTCGTCCCTGAGCAGATCAGGACAGTTCCCAAAAGGCAGCCTGGTCTGACCAACCCTCCTCAGCCTCACTCCTGCCCCAAAACAACTCGGAGTGGAAAAAACTGGTCAGGTCACGGAAATTTTGCCTCTTATCCATCCAACCCGAAAGAGGAAACTCCGAGCAGAACAGCACGTCCCAGCCAGCTCTTCAAAGACAGGACCCCTTAGACAGTAAATCGGCCCTGGCACCTGGAAAATTCCACATTGTGGACTGTCTTCCGGGCCCTCACCGCAGATAGAGAACGTGCTGTATAAAGCAATCTCACAAGAAGGGCTGGGTTCTTCTCGTTGAGCTCACATAAACAGGCCCGCGGGTCTGGGTGGGCGTGCAGAGAACCAGCAGGGCTCTAAGGTTCGTCTCGGAGGGGTGGAGAAGCCCGTGCTGGCGGAAGATTTGAGTTGAAATACACCAACTCGCTACGAAAAATTCTCAGTGCTGCAGAGGGCAAGCTCCCCTCGAAACAAGCAACAGGACCCAGATCCACCTCCAACTTTTGAAAGCTGGTCCTGAGCAGCAGGGCCGGGAGAAATGCGATTTCCAAGAAGAAAGAGGCTCCGAAAGCCTGCGATAGTAAAATGTTCACAACAAGAGTTGAAGAACGTCGGTGTGCTCTGAAAACACAGAACTGGGTAAGGACCCCCAAGAAAGGGTTTCATTTCCGAGTCCACGTCACAACCCGTCTGCCTGTTCCGACCCCGTTGACAGAGCCGCGCCGTCCCACGTCCCCATGTCGCCACCTCGATGTGGAATTGGGCGAGCCTGTGCTCATTCTCTCGAGAAATCGAGCTCATCGGAACGTCTTGAGCTGCTTTCTCCGGTTTTCTGCATCGCTCTCGTTTCCGCGGAATGTTTAATGCCCTGATCGTGTGACCGTGTGTCCAGCTCATTGGACCTGTAAGGACTGACGTGGGTTCTCATCCACGTCCGCCGGGGCCGCGCGCGCGGCCGGCCAGGCCAGTTCTCCAGCCAGTGGCGCGCCTGTGACCGATGTCGTCTGATGTACGACTTCCAGTGTGCCCGGCTGGCTCCCAGCCCCCGGCCAGCGAGTGGTCTCTGATTTCCCAGGAATTTTCAAAGGCAGGAAAACTCCGCACAGACAGAGGGGAACAAAGCTACCGCACGCACGCGTCCGGCTGGGAACAGATCTGCTCCTCTTTGAGCCGGCCTTGGGCTGGGAACTCGTGCGCGGGACTGTGCTGGGCGCCGGCGGGTGAGGCCTGCCGTGGGGCGCAGGGCCGACTGCCGGCTGCGTGACCAAGCACTGTGGACGGAGCAGCCGGAAGTGCGTCCAGACTGCCCTCCTCTCCTGAGGACATGGCACTGCCCTGGGGCCCCCTCTGCAGGATAACTCATCCTGACAGGCCTCGTCTCTGCATCGGGCCCCATCCTGGGTCTGGGGAAACACCCCCGACAAGGAGCACCCAGCACGCGGGAGCGGGGCTGTGCCCCAGGCGGCCTCCGGGCCCCCCCGCATCCCTGGGAGGACAGTGGCCACGCTCTCACGCTTTCGGGGCCGGCACCACGCCGGGTGAGGAAGGTCCCTCTCGCGGGCAGGGAGGTCGGACAGAGCCCAGTCCACCCGTAGAAGCTGGCAGCCACAGACAGCGTGGGCTTGGTGGAGGGGAGGTAATCGGTTCATTAAAAACAAGTTCCACGTGGGAACATGTCTGACTTCGGGGGCAGGTGGAGCGCAGGCAGGGCTGTGTCGGCCCACACCTTCTGCCCCGGGGGCCACGGGTGCCACATCCCTGGGCAGGCGTGTGAAATGCTCAGGCGAGTGCCTTGGAAGCTCCTCCTCGGGTCGGGAAGCAGCCGGCCACGGTGACCGAGAATGTGGGGCAGCAGGGACACCCAGGTCCGGTTTCCTCGACAGGAAGGGACTGAGTCACAGGCTCATTCACAGGTGCGGCCCACGAGCACAGGGAGGCCGGGGCCTCAGTCGGGGTCAGACCTCTCCAGAGACAACCCACGTTCAGGAGGCTTTAAGGAAAACTTTCTCCGAACTTGGAAAAGAGCCCTCTGAGTCCTCGGCAGGTTTCCTGGAAAGTTAGAGAGACTTTGGCTGTGACCATTGTTGTGACCAAGTCTCCTTAACCCCGAGACTGGATCAGATCCAATAGGACCTCACAAGAGAAAGAACACTTTCTTCGAAAACGCGGGCCCCCCCACCGCCCCGTGGCCCTGCTCAGGGGTCTAGGTGAGGAGGGGCCTCCGGAGGAGGGGGCCAGGTGCTGAGAGCACAGTGACAGCCCACGGGATGCCATCCACAGCAACCAGCTCCAGAGCAGGAGGGGTGAGGCCCGGCTGGGGCAGGAGCTTCTGCAGAAACAGACAGACAGCCTGTGAGGCAGGAAGGCCAGTCCTCAGGACATAGCGACCTTCCCGGCCGGCCGCTGAGGCTTCTCTAGCTGCGCACCCTTCCGGCCCCTGGGAGGACGGCCCCCTCCTGCCCTGCAGGTGTCGCTCCCCCTGCCCAGCCCCATGGGTCCTGACTGCCTGAAAAACCTTCTTTGTCAAAGGAGCCCCAACTTAACTTGGGTTGTCCACGGGCCCTGATGCAAATGCCCACGTCCAGACGCCCTTGCAGCTGGGAGTGGCCGTGAACAGGGCCTGGACCCTGAGACGCCGGCGGATGTCGGCTGGGCTGGACCTCCTGAGAAAGGAGGCATGTCCAGGTGTGCACAACCCACGCTCTTGCTGGGATACTGCTGGTGTAGATGCCCCACGCTGCCCAGAAGCTGGGATCTCGCGCCCAGGACGGCCCGGACGCCAGCGGCAGGGCCACAAGCTGCTAGCCAACGCGGCTGGCTCTCGCAGACTTCCCACGGCCGCCCAAGGCCCAAGCATGCCCGTGCCCCACCGGACCGGTGCCCAGAACATGGTGGGTGCGGGTGTTTGCTGTGGGATGGACAAGTGGGGGTGTCTCTCAGTCAGGGGTGGGGGGAGATGGAGGAAGAGAAGGCAAGCCACCCTGGGGGTCTCCTCACTCCAAAAGGCAAACCCAGCTTGTAAAGTCAGAGGAAAGAGCCCACAGCGACTTCCGTCTTCGCCCACTGGGACAGTCACAGTTCAAGTGTGACCGGCTTCCTCGCAGAGTGACCCCATCCGTCCACGGGTTCCTTGGTTGTGCGGACCCAGAGACACCGTCTGAACTGACTTCGTCCTGTCTTATTTCGTGACATTCAGCACAGAGCAAGGACAGAGAGGAGCCTTTGACCAAAGCCCACCTCAGAGATCCTGGGGAGCAGGGCCAGCATCGCTGGAGGCTGGAGAGAGGCTCCCCACTCAGCTACGTGCCCCCTAAACCAGCCCCTAACCCCGACCCTGCCCTGCGTGACCCCTGGACCAGCTCCTGACCCTTTCCCCATGCTGTGTGGCCCTGACGGCTGCCATCTGCTCCTGACGTCCAAAACCCCATATTCCAGGATATTTTTAAAGCTTGGGGAACAAGGATGCTGTTGCTCTGCTTATGTGAACAATTTGGCCAATCACCACCTTCTGTTTGCTGGTGCAGAGAGACACAGATCAGACCTCCTCAACTGAGTGGGCCGAAACCCCGTCCCCAGACCCAGGGGTGAGCCTCCCAGACTGGGACTTGGAGAGCTCTGGCTGAGTCCCGCCCACCATGACCGCCTGCAGTCCCCACTGGGCCACAACTCAGAGACCAGGCTGACGACGGGGTGGGTGAGCCCTCGAGATGCCAGCTGCAGGAACACCGACCCTTCTGTCCTGACGGAGGCCTTTACAGTCATGCACAGAGCAGGCTTGGCCTACCTGCGGAGGTCACGGGGAGCCCAGCCATAAACACCCCATGCCCTCCCTCAGCGCTGCTGGCACCCGCCTCCCAGCAGGCAGAGAGGTGGAGACTGAGTGACTGAAGGAGATTTCCCAGACTCCCCCCAACCCCCCACCCACCCACCCAGCCCCCTGCACAGAAGGCCCCGCCCTGCCGACCCGCGCGCATGACCTGGAGCCCAAGCTCCTCACCGCAGCCCACCAAGCAGATGGCTCTCGGCCTCAGGGACACATCGCCCAGAGAGCAGGCGCGGAGCTCCCAGGAAGGACAACGGGGAGCCGGATGTAAGAGGAATGAGGACACTCGGGGGCACAGTGGACCCTTGAACAGCACAGGATTAGGGGCACAAACCCCCGCCATGTGGTCGAAAATTCACACATTACTGTTGACTCCCTGAAACTTAACCACAGGGCCCTCGAGATGCACATGCCAGGGGGCTGGTCGTCCCCGGGCCACTCATGGGAGGGAGGTTTCCGTCCAGGCCTCCAAGCTGGGAATTCCACAGAGGGGATTCTGTCTCAGTCCCCTGGGAAGGAGGGTCAAGGGCTGGCTGGAGGCAGGGAGAGACCACCTCCTCACTTCCAGCCTGAGGGCAGCCCTGAGCTCTGTCCGGCTGCATCAGAACGGACAGTGCCACTCACCATCTCGTGGAAAAGTGTTGGCGGTGCCACCTGCCTGAGGGTTGTCAGGGGCACACCCCCACCCCTCCAATGCCACTACGTCAGGCCGTCTGCGGTCTGGGTGGAGGCCGGGCCAGAGCCTCTGGGGGACCCGGGAAGTCCAGGGACTGCTCCCCCTGCAGCAGCACACTTGGGGTGGGGTGTTCTAGGGGCTCCGCACGTCACCGCCCACTGGGAGAGCGCCGGGCAAACAGACGAGGGCTGTCCTCACGTGTTGCCGGCCACGCCCCTTCCCCTGTCCCCACCACCCCCCAGGCCCCTGCCAGGACAGCCTGCCTAGTGGAGCCCACCTCCCACCAGAGCTGGGAGAGGTCAGGAGGGAGGGGCTGTGCCCCCAGGGACTCCGTGTGCACCCAGCCTACAGCCCAGGGACCTCCTGAGCTCAGGAGAGGGAGCGCTGGAGAATGCGTGCTTTCCCCTGGAACCAACACATTTCCTGAGAGTGCACAGGCCGCCCCACAGCCATCCTCCTGCAGCCATGCAGAGGCCACATCAGTGATCCCAACCCAGGAGACCCCAAAGTGAGCCAGGCAAGGCTGACCTCCGGTACAGGGGTGACCCTCAGGTGTGCGGGTGTGACCCTGGGCGTGAAGGAAGATGTGTCCTTCTGGGCTTCTGGGTTCCTGGCTCACTGGGCAGCATGTCATGGTAGGCAAGCTGGGGGCAGAGGAGGCTCCAGGCAGGAGCCCTGCCCCCACCCTGTGGGGACCCCCTTACACATGCTGTCACGCACTTCCAAACTTTCTCTGTTCCCGGAAAAGCGACAGCCTGTCCCGTAGAAACGCGCATCACCAGTGTGGTCCAGGAGGAAGAGCCACAGGTGCCACTCGGTGACCACAGCCCAAGCACTACCCCTGGGACACCCCATGCTCCCAGCCCCTGTGGTGTTATGACACCCCGCGAGCCGGGTGTCATCACCTTCCACGGGGCTGGAAACCCAGCCTGCGGGTCACGCAGCGGAGCCTGGAGCCCACTCTCCCGGCTCCTCTGAGCCATCACCGAGCCACTGTGCTGAGAAGCGTCGTGTCCTAAAACGGCTTTCCCTGGAGAGCTAATTCAGACCATGCTTTTCCCATGCCACAGGCAGGACTTCCTAAAAACAGTGGACTTGAAGATGGGATGTTGGCAAAGCCCTGGCCTTTCCTGGACTCAGTTTCCAGCTCCCCACCGATAGCTTTTGGGCAGGGTTGAACCAGCAGCATTCACCAAAACCACCTGCCTGCCCAGCCCCAAGTAAGTGGGGTTCTTTGACGACCGTGGAAAAGCAGCAGGTCGCCTTCCAGGTGGCTCCAGGTGGGTGATCACGGACCACTGAGGAGGTCCGCTTAAAGTGAGAAAACCGGGGATGGGCTGGGGGACAGAGGGAAGTCCATTGCGCCCAGCCTCTGTCCTGAGGGTGTGGTCACAGACTCCCAGGAGACAGAGCGGTCCCCGTCGTGCACCCTGTAACCTGCAAAGGCCGTGAATATTTTGCTCTGAGCTAAACACAAAAATTATCTGTGTTTTCTCTTCCTCCCAGGAGCTCCTAACCCAGTGTGTCCTGGCTTCACCCTTGAGAGCTGAGACAGGCGCCGAGCCCAGGCCCCACACGCAGGTTTCTCTGCAGCAAGATGCGGGCCCGCTATAGCCGTTTCCCGCCCCGAAGGCCGGCACGCCTGTGCCGAGGGGAAGGTCCGGCCAGGAAGTGGACACTGTGCTCTGCAAGGGTGAGGGGAAGTGAGAGGCCAGGTCCAAGGAAGGGTGGGCCTCGGCCCCGGCCAAGGTCCAAGAGCAGCTGCCCCCAGGACAGGCCCGCTGAGCGGGCGCATCTGCAGGACCTCTGACCCCCCGTTGTGCTCCCACCATGGGGAGGTTCTGCTCTGTTTCTAGTTGGTGGACGCTCCTTACCAAGAACTCCGGTTGAATTTTGTTTCCCACACCCATGTGAATTCTCTGCTTTATTCTGCGAATGTGATCTCCATTCATTTTGTTAAATATTTTATTTATTTATTTGACATAGAGAGAGAGTGTGTGTGCAGGAGAAGGGGGGAGCGGCAGAGGGAGAGGGAGAAGCAGGCTCCCTGCTGAGCAGGGACTCCCCCTACCCCATGTGGGACTCGATCCCAGGACCCTGCAATCCTGACCTGAGCCGAAGGCAGACACAACCAAAGGCAGACACAACCGACTTAGCCCCCCAGGTGCCCCCTTTCCATTCATTTTGTAGTGTAAAACCAACCTCACATTCCTGGGGCAGACCCACCTGGTGAGGACATGTTGCCCTTGCTCTGTAGAGCTGAACGTGATCTGCTGACGCTTCCTTAACGACGCACGCATCCACGAGGGACACTGGTCTGTAACTTTCCGATAGTCCCTTGCTGTGAGCGAGTCCTCCGTAAATGAGTTCCGCAGCACTCCTGACACACACGGTTTTAGTTTAACGCTGCTGTTTTCCCTTCCTTAAGTATTTGACAGGATTTACCAATGAAGCGATCTGGCTCTAGAGTTTTTCTTTCTAGGAATGTTTTTTATTAAGAATTCCATGGCTCAGTGGTTAAGCCTCTGCCTTTGGCTCAGGTCATGATCTGAGGGTCCTGGGATTGAGCCCTGCATCGGGCTCCCTGCTCAGCGGGAAGCCTGCTTCTCCATCTCCCACTCCCCCTGCTTGTGCTCTCTCTCTCGCTCGGTGTCTCTCTCTGGCAAATAAATAAATCAAACCTTTGGGGGGGGGGAATTCCATTTGGGGGCACCTGGCTGACTCCATGAAAAGAGCCTATGGCTCTTGATCTTGGGTCGTGAGTTAGTTCAAGCCCCATGTTGGGTGCAGCGATGACTAAAGAAATAAACTTTTTTAAAAAAGAATCCCATTTCTTGAGTAGCTATGGAGTATTCAGATTGGCCAGTATCCTGCGCCTGTTTTCACGAACTATTTTTTCAAAGAATTTGTTCTGGGATCTCACTTGTCAAACTTTTTGCCACCAACTTGCCTGCACTGTTTTCCTTATCGTCCTTCCAACGTCTGCAGGATGGTATGAGAGCCCCTCTCCCCTTGATACCCACAATTTCTAGATTCCTTCTTTCCTTCTTCATCAGTCTTGCTGGGATTGTGCCCACGTTAGGAATCTCTTCAGAGAGTCAGCTCTTGGTTCTGCCGATTCCCCTGTGGGTCAGCTGCCTTCCGTCTCTCCGATTCCCATTCTTGTTGTTGGTATTTCCTGCCTTAGACTTAGTTGGGGTTTAACTTGCCCTTTATTCCCTGGCTGCTTCAGATGGAATCATACCATTAATTTAAAATTGTGCTTCTTTTCTTTTCTTTTTTTAAAGATTGTATTCATTTATTTGAGAGAGAGAGCACGAATCAGGGGGAGCGCAGAGGTAGAGTGCAAAGCAGACTTCCCGCCAAGCAGGGAGCCCCACAGGGGGCTCGATCCCAGAGCCCTGGGACCATGACCTGAGCCGAAGGTGGGTGCTTCATCGACGAAGCCTCCTGGGTGCCCAGAATTGCACTTCTCTAATGTGCACAGGCGAGGCTATGACTTTCTGCTCAACACCGCTTTGGCACATCTCACAGACTCTGATGTGTTTATGTTAGGCTGAGACATTTCTTAACAATTGCCCTGGGGTTTTGTTTTTTTTTTCTCTGATCCATGCATTCTTTAAAGGAGTTTTGCTTAATTTCCAGATATCTTGGGGATTTTCTAGATATCGGACTGGTTTCTGATTTAATTTTGTTGTAGGAACAAAATATACTATGTGTGATTACGAACGTTTGACTCTTACAGAGGCTGGTTTCCAAGCTCAGGGAGGCGGACTGTCTTTGAGAGGAAGCCATACGGCCCTTCCAAGCGTCTGTTCCTGCATTCACGGTTCTGCAAATACCGCTTACGTCATGTTGACCAACGGTGCTGCCCAACCTTCTACAGTTTCCCTGATTTGTCGGCCGGGGTGGTGTATCCGTGAAAGAAAGGAGGACTCCAAACGCCTCTCCCCGAATAATCCAGAGTACCTTTAAAATGTCTATGCAAAACCCTCCATGTTCCTTGGGAAAAAAACCTGCCAACATGGCAAAATATTAACTATACTGGAATTAAAACATAAATATATAAAAATAAAGGACTGAAAAATGTGTGTCAGAAGAGAAAAATCTACAAGCCTCAGCCCCAGGCCCTGCCCATGGCCCCCAGGCTGACCACGGGAGGCGTGGCCATGGGGACCCGCGAAAATCTCTCCTCTCTGGCCAGCAGCACATTGGGGGAAGCAGGACTGGAAGGATCTCTCCCCCTGAAAGCCTAATGGGAGGGAAGAAGGTCCACCAGGATTCGGGCGACGGAAGGAGTGGCATGGGAGTAGGCGACCCACAGAGGGTCCACAGCCCCCTCCAAAGCAAACCCTCCCCCGAAGGACGGTCCCCAGACTGACAGGAAGGCTGAGGTCTCACTGCAAACCTGGGGCAGAAAATAGATGAGGGGCACCTGGGTGGCTCAGTGGGTTAAGCCTCTGCCTTCGGCTCATGTCATGATCTCAGGGTCCTGGGATCAAGCCCCACATCGGGCTCTCTGTTCAGCAGGGAGCCTGCTTCCCTCTCACTTTCTCTGCCTGCCTCTCTGCCTACTTGTGATCTCTGTCAAATAAATAAATAAAATCTTTTTAAAAAAAGAAAGAAAGAAAATAGACGAGGTGGGTCTGGAACCCACGGACACTCCAGAGCATCAGGAAAGGAACGGAGGGACGTCTGCCACCCCCCCAAACACAGGAAGAAGGAAACCGCACGTCTACACTGCGAACAGAACCAACGACGCCCCAACAAGGACGTGAAACCCACCCTGAATCGGACATCCACATGTCCTGAAGGGAAACGGACCAAACCAGGGAGAAGAGGGAGGAAAAGCATCAATTGACGTCAGAAAAGAAATAGAAGAATGAGACAGAATTGTCCCGGAACCAAAGAAAGGAGCGCCGGGGCCCAAGAGAGAAGCAACTCACAGCAAATCTGACACAAAGATGTTTGGCCAAAGAAAGTCGGCAAAACAAGGCGGAGGATGGAGAGAAAGGGGAGGCGAAGGACACACGCAGCGCTCCCCGGGGTAAACGGCGCCCCAGAACCAACGTTCCAAAGCAGATCCAAGAGAGCATTCTAGAAACAGGAGACTCGAGTGTGTGCCTCACAAAGGGCCCATAGGGAGCCTGAGAAAATTACCCCAGAACGACCACTTTCCAGGCGTGCGTTAGAAAAACTCTGAGTCATCAAACAGGAAGACAATCCTCAAGGCCTCCCCCATAAAGAAAATATAAGTTAAAAAGACAAAGAACTAGATTAAACCTTTCCGCCACGGCCAGAGTAAATGGGACAGCGATGGGACAACGTGTCTCCCAAACCCAAGGAGCGAAAGAGCGAGAACTCAGATCCAGCCCGGCCGTCCTTCGGGCAGCTTTGGAAATCCCGTCTCGGCACACGGGAGCTTAGAGAACCCTTCGTCCTTCCAGGGAAATCCCAGCTAGTCCTCTTTCTCCTGAGTTGAAAACAAAAGTTTAAAATCCCCGACACGCGGAAGAACGGGCTTCCCCGCCGTTAGCACCACTCGCCTTCCCAACTGGACACAAGATTAGGAGGTGACCCTCTGGGGACCTGGAGACCCCACGTCGCACCCACGTGGGGGATGGATGAGGGTGAAGAGCGAAATGGGAGAACAGCGTCTGTCCAAGAGACACACAGAAACCCTTCATCCCTCAGCCAACTCCGAAGGCAGCACAGCTTCTGGGAAGGGCTCGTGTGCAGGTTGAGGGTCCGGAGACTGGGTCCCTCAGCCTGCGCACACGGACATCTCATGGAAGGTCTTCGTGAGTCTCTACGTGACACATGCCCCAGACCCCCGAGAAGGAACTAACCTCTTCCCACCAAGCCCCAAGCGGTCCGGAGGATGCCGGTCACCAGCAGGCTCGCCCGCAGCTGTAACCACACGGGTGCTGGGGTGCAGGTTTGCTGGAGACTTCAACACAGTGGGCTCTGGGGTGCGTGAGTAACGGGGTGCAGGCTCGACGCCAGCTCAGGGTGCAGAGGTCCAGACCTCCTCATACTACTCCAGCAAGTCCCCATAAAGATCCTCTCTTGGCCGCGAGGGGGTGGATTTGGAGCTACAGGGGGTACGTGGTTGCTGTGAACCGGGGCACCATCCCTTATAGCCGGCCAAGGTCAGGGTGGGGGTGTCCCTCCGTGAGGGCGCTGCTCCCCTTACGCAGAGACTCCCGCAGACAGATTGGCCCCCAAGAGCCTACCCCGTGCCCCTATCATAAATGAGACAGCATGAGGCACGGAGCAGGGGAGGTGACTGCCCAGGGTTGGGGGCAGGCCAGAGCTCACCGTCCCCCTGAGACTCCGCCTAACTGTCTAGGACCAGCTTAGAGTTGGAGCTCAGTACCCCATGACCCCTGGTGCCGGTCACCCCACGGAGGGGAAGGGGAGCCCTTCTCCACAAAGAGACATGTGCCTCTCTTGTGCCCAAGTCAGTCCAAGGGTGGTGAGTGCATGTGGGATCACAGAATCCGGGGTTGAAGCTTGTCTCCACCTCCAACGGGGCTGTGTGGCCTCAGGAGCGCTACCTGACCACACTGGGCTCCCGGTTTCCTTATCTGTAAAAGAGAATTATGAACAGAATCTGCCCCGAGGGTCACGGGGGGACCACAGGATGCCGGGCACTTGGGCACCATTCCCGGAACGCAGGAACCCTGTGGGAAGGATGTGCTATTATTGTTCCAGGAAACCCAGGTCCCACGTTTCTCCTCCAGCGCCTTTGTCGTTGGAAACTTTTTCATTTCCGGCTAAAGGAGCCGCCAAGATCCCTGCCCTCTTCTGCCCCCTCCCTCCCTCTCCCTCCCTTCCCGACTGCTCCCATCCCCTGGGCCACCTTACTTTCTCCCCCGGAGCCCTCTCACCGCCCCCACCACCAAACCTGATGTACCCCAAATGCACCCTGGGAATTGAAGAACTCACTGTCAGAAAACAGGCAAGGAGAAGAGGAAAAGGAGGAGTCCGGAGTCCAGAACCTCCCAGGTCCCTCCGCCTTCGTGCTGGAGCCCCATGAGGCCATCCTGCCCATGAGTGACAAGAACCCGGGTTCTTACCCTGTCCCAGGAGCTCGGCTCTTAGGAAGAAGGCGTCTCTGCCCCCTTGGTCTGCACTCATACCCACTGTGTTAGTCACTTACCCTTTCAAAAAATATTACTGAGCACCTTTCTTCCTGGAGCTTCCACATCAGTCTGCACATGCCACACATGTGTTTCCTTCCCTGTCCCATGAAGTTACAGGACACAGAGGGGCAGGTGGTAGCGAATGACAGGGCCTCAGAACCACTGCCCCGACCCCGCTGCTCTTGTCCAGAATTGCTGTGGTTCATCTATCCCATTTTGTCCCTGAAGAAGGAAAACCAGAGCCGTGGCATCTTGTCCCCAGGGATCCTACAAGTTAGGGGTGAGGCAGGGTCTGCTCTTCCCAAAGCCAGAATCTGCAGAGGGCCTCCCAGAACCAAACACCACAAACCAGGAGGCTCGAGCAACATGAATGAATTTCTTCCTCGCAGTCTCGGAAGCTGAAGCCCAAGACCCAGGTGTGACAGGTCTGCTTCCTTTCAGGACCCCTCTCCTGGGTGAGTAGATGGCCATTCTGTCCCCAGATCCTTGCGCGGTCTTCCCTGAAGTGACATAATCTGTCACTTCCTGTCCCATAAGAAGCTCTAAGAGCCTTTCTCGGATGCCCTGGTGCAGACAGGGCTCAAAGGGGAGCTGGGCTGCCGTGCACATTCTGGGGCCCCCTGGAACCCCTCCAGGTGTGCCTTCCTACACAGGGCCCTGAGCCTTCCTGCCAGCCCACTGACCCCTCTGACCTCAGGCTTCCCACCCCAGTCCACAAAGATGCAGCTCAGATTCCTGCTCCAAGACAGCACCCAGATGCAGACAAGACTCGGTACCTGAGAAAGGCTCCTGCCCCCACTGGCGCTCTCCAGCTAGCCCCTACTTTGAACAGGTGGCGGGGGTCTGGCAGTGCAGGGAACAGGGACAGTCCCTAGGAGCCACAGAGATGACTCGGGAACTCAGACCCTGAGCAGTTTGGAAACCCTCCCCAACCCCCACACTGGGGGAGGGACCCCTAACACTCAGCGGGTCCACTGGCTTCCTGCTAACAGGCACTGGGGACACCTGTCCAAGCCAGCTGGTGAACCCACACGGGACATCTGGACATGACGAAGGGCAGAGACAAACACCGTTTAGCTGCCTCGGCCACGGGCCCTCCCGGACGGCCCAGACTTTCTGGACAGCAGGGTCTTGTCCTAGGGACATGTCATAAATGTGTCATTTTAAAGCCGTGTCATTTGCTACCACTACAGTCTGCTCTTCCCCGAATCATGGGAACTTGCCAATAAATGTTCTGGGTTTTTTTCCCAGAAATCTTTTTATAGCTTTGACACCAAAACAAGGCCCATCGCTGTAGTCCTGGCCCAGGCATTCTGGAATGGGGTATGCCCAGGTAGAAGGCAGAGAGGGCAGGGGCCCAGCCTTTCTTCCCCAACAGCTTGGACGAACCTGGTGTCCTCAGGGCTTCACCCATGACGCAGCCCAGGGCGGTCCCTGTTCAACAGGTGCAACAAGCCCACGGCTGCCAGGATAATCCTGATGCAGTCCAGGGTGGAGGTCCCAGGCCACGCCCCCCCCCCATGCACTCACCATCACAGAAGCCCGAGCACGCACACAGCCTTTCCCCTGTTCTGTTTTTGTTTTGCCAGAGGTGTTCACGCCCCCACTGAAACCGTTTAGTGAGGTCAGCGCATAAAGTCAACAGCTCTGCCCTCCCCCATCTCCTCCCTCTTGCTTTGACCCCTTGAACAAAGCTGGTATTTTCCTAGCTTTACTGATACAATTGGCATGTAATGCTGCCTAAGGTAGAGGCGTACAATGTAACAGCTCTGAGTGTGGTACTCTTCATGTATCAAGTATACTTTCCATGTCCTCTTTGTGCTGTGTGTATACGATACCTTGTGAACTGACCCATTATCCCACATGGTTACAATGTCTTTATGGTGCAAAATTTTAAGATCTACTCCCTTAGCAACTTTCAAGTATATAACACAGAGTTATTAACGATATGCTCACCCCTGCCGTACATACATTAGATCCCCAGAACTCATTCATCTCAGAACTGGATTCTCCTTCCCTTTGACCGACACCTCCCCACTATACTGCCCCCAAGCCCCTGGGAACCACCATTCTACTCTCTCTCTGAACTCAGTTCTCTTAGATTCCACAGGGAAGTAAGATCATACGGTATGTGTCTCTCTCTGACTTGTTTCCCTGAGCTCTAGCCATGTTCTTGGGCACAGCAGGATGTCCTTCCTTCTATAGCTGGATCTCCTCCATCTCCCTAAATACCACATTTTGTTCAGTATGCATGGACTTCTCACCATAAAGGAGGAAGATCTGGCTCGTTTTGGCACTCATAGCCCCAACACCCACATCCCCACCAGATCTCCTCCTCCTATGGGCTTTATCATATTCAGCCGAAACTGGAGGCCAGGACCCCATGCTAAGAGCGCTGTGGAGCCAGGTACAAGCTGGGGTAGACCCCCCTTTCTGCCCCCCACCCCGGGCCCACACACACACACACACACACACACACACACACTCAGCACAGTTCACCGATGGCCTTCACCGCCTCTGAAACCAAGCACCTTCCAGGAGCCACAGATCCCAAGGCTCTGGTCAGGCACATCTAACAAGGATGCCCTGGCCCATGGGCCCTCTGCCTTGTGAGCTCCCTCACCGCCCACAGCTGGACTCGGGTACTTTGGTGGCTGTGTCCCTGTCGGACTGAGGACAGCAGTGGGGCAGAGCTTTGCCAAGAAGCAAGCTGGTGGGTCTTGAGGCTTCTGCAGAGCAACCTAAAAGTCCGTCCAAGAAATCCCCGCCAGGTACTGATCTCCTTCCCTGAACATGGGCCCAGCAGTGCCCTCCTCAACCCACTTCTCATGCCTCTGCCTGGCAAACTGAGATCAGCACAGTCCTATGAAGCCTTTCTCCCCTCCTCGAGCCCCCATCTCTGCTGTCAGCACCTGCCCAGCCCCATCTGGCAGGAGCCCTGTCAGAGCCTCCACTCCATGGGTTGTTGAGTCTGGTGATTGTGTCCTTGAACATGTGCAAGTTTCAAATGTTGATGCAATCCGGTTCCTCTCTGCATTTTTCCTTTTGTTGCTTGTGCTTTTGGTGTCCTGTCCAAGGAAGCATCTCAAACCACACATCAGGAAGCTCTTCCTGCACCTTCTCTTCTAAGACTGCACTCTCAGCTCTTACCTTGAGAACTTAGATCCAGTTTGAGTTAGTTTGTGTGTATGGTGTGAGGTAGGGGCCAGCTTCCTCTTTTGCCTGTGGAAGCTCAGCTTCCCAGCACGGTCGTGGAAGTCATGCTGTTTTACAGGTCCTCACACCTCAAATGGCCTTGAGAGCAAAGTGGCAAGAGGAATAAGGCAAAGGCACCAGCGATCTTCTGCAAAAATGGCCCCTTCCCCTCTTCCTCTGGTCAGAGACACAGCGTGGGAGCCAGCTTCCAGGACGGCTCCTACCTTGCCTTCTACCCAGATTGGCCCATATAACCAGCAGAACATGGCAGAATTCTCTTCTTTGGTGCCAGGATCCATTATTAAAGACACCACAGCTTGGGGTGCCTGGGTGGCTCAGGGGGTTAAGCGTCTGTCTTCAGCTCAGGTCATGATCCCAGGATCCTGGGGTCGAGCCCCGCATCGGGCTTCCTCCTCAGCAGGGAGTCTGTTTTCCCTCTGTCCCTCTTCCCCACTCGTGCTCGCTCTTGCTCTCTTTCATTAAAATAATAAATAAAATCTGTAAAAAAAAAATGATAAAAAGTCACCACAGTCTGCATGTCACAGCCTGTGACACTCTCCCACTCTCACTTCAGTAGCTCCAGAGGGAGCGGTGCATGTGGCAAGGTGCCCGGGTCTCCCGATGAGCGCTGCATCAGGAGCTCCCCAGTCAAGGCTTCAGATGAGCCACGACCACCCAGCCGAGCCACTCCCAGGTCCCCGACTCAGAAACCCTACAAGATAACCAGCATCTGCTTCACTCTGCTCAGCAGCTACCCAGCCATGGGTACCTAATGCAGACCTACCTTCTAAAGGGTTGAGACCCGCCCAGCAGCTCAGCTCTGCAAATGAGGCTCGTGCTGTGGCAGGGCTGGAAGCAAACGAAGAGGAAGAAAGACCAGGGATGCCCCCCTCCCCGCCTGTGGGGCCCCCTCCCACTGATGCTCTGTCTCCAAAGGAAGAGTCCCTCCTGGAGGGCAGCCATGCATCTGGTAGAGTCCCTGGGATCAGCTCACGCTCCATCCAAAGCCAGAGGCAGAGGAAAATGAAGGAACCACAGATGTCGGCTGTTGGCTGGCATTCACTCCTCGGAGCCCCCGGGGCACGACTCTCGGGATCCGTGCAGGGTCTGTCGCTGTCTTCAGTCTGGTGGGCTCACTCAGCTTCTGTCTTATCCAGTCCCCATTCCGCAACGTGTACCCGGTCCTCTGTCCCGCCATCTCTAGTTGAAGGACATTCATATCGGGAGCGATCTGTCACTGCCGAAACAAGGCTACAGGACATGCTCCCCGGGTCTCTTAGGCTCAAGGACACAAGTATTTGTCCAGGACTGCCACTCGGGGGAGGGGAGGAATGCCCTTTCCTTCCACAGAGACCGCCAAGTCACCCACCAAAAATGATGCATTGGTTTATTGTCAAACCAGGATCCTGTCAACACACCCTGCCAACACTTGATGTTGTCCATCTTTGTCATTTCCAAATAAATATTATTATCTCGTTGCTCTAATTCAATTTCTCTGGGACTTCGCTCCTCTCGTGTCCTTATGGGCCGTGCATAAACCTGTTCGTAGTTCCTTCTATCAACTGCCCATTGAAAAATCGGGTTATCTTTTTTCAATTGATTTGTAGAAGCTCTTTATATATGTATATGTATTAGATTCTTAGTGTCTGCCCTATTTGGTTTATTCCTGGATATTTTATAGCTTATGGCTATTGTATATAGGGTATCCCTTACATTAATTTATAATTGAATATTGCTGTTTTATAGGTAGATTATTGATTTTGTGTGCAGATTTGTTTCATGCCACCATGAAACCTCATTGGTTTCGATTATTTTAATTGATTTTCATGAATTTTTTAGATAGACGATCACATATCTGCACGTAATGGCAGTTTTGACCTTGCCTTTTCAATCGATGCCCCTTTCACTTCATAGTCTTACCACACGGACGAGGGTCCCCTCCATAAGCCTGAGTACCAGCCTTGAATGTGAGCCCCTCTGTTTCGTTCCTGGCGCTGAAAGGGATGCATCTGACGTTTCGCCGCTGGGACACAGGACCAGCAGGTACCTGGGGGCCGCCTATCTGTGCTCACTCTGGGTCCCCATCCTGCTCTGCTGAGGTGGCACAGGTGTGGGCTGCTCATTCCCTCCCCTCTGTCCCCCTCTTCTCCTCTGGGAGCTGAGAGGTGATACGCTTCATTCCCAGCCTCTCCTGCAGCTAGAGGGGGACTGTGAGACCAGCCTGGCCAAGAGTCACAGGGAGAAGCCCTAAAAGAGCTAGATTTCCTGGAGAAAAGGTAGAATCCCAAGAAGACAATGCCTTTGCCCTTCACCTTACCCCCTGCTGCACGCCCCCGGATGCAGGTGGTATGTTTTGAGCTGTGTGGGCAGGCAAGCTCCAGGAAGGATGTAATGAGGCTGGTTTCTTCACAAAGTCCCTGGATCCCAGCCCCAGCCAAGGGACAGTCAGTTGGGTGTGTGCCACGGAGGACTCACAGGAGAGGCTCAGGAAACAGAGGCGATTGGACCTTGAGGGCCCAGAGACAGGAGGCACAGCACACCCCCTGGTGGGGGACCATCTTGGTGGTCACGAGGCAAAAGCTGGAGGAGGGGAGAGCCCCAGCCAGAGTCTCTACTGGGGTTTCCATGGGAAAGGCAGGGCAGGGCAGGGTGAACAGCTTAAAACTGGCTACTTTAAATAATTCTAGCAGGTTCTAAATGACAAGGGTGTCCCTTAGCTGCCTGGTACCTGGCCTGGGATGATGAAGGCAGAGGTCTTGCCTCTGTGGTCCAAGTGGAGTCTGGCTCTGGGCTGATCCGTTTGCATATCAAAGGCTTCCCCTGGGCTCTTCCTCCAACAACAGGCTAAGCCTGGAAGGTCAGTCTCTTCTCAGCCAGAAAGAGTTTTTAAGATGTTGAGACATCCGGGTACCGGCACCTGCTGCCTTCAGCTCAGGTCATGATCCCAGAGTCCTGGGATGGAGCCCTGAATCAGGCTTCCTGCTCAATGGGGAGTCTGCTTCTCCCTCTCCTTCTGGGCACTCGCTCTCTCTTTCTCACTAATAAATAAATAAAATCTTCTTTAAAAATGTTGAAACATCATAATACACAGAAAATTAAAAATATATGCAATACAAACACAAGCTTTTTAAAGCCACTTCTTGTTGGTCATGCTCGGGCTGTCACCTTCAGTAGGACACGTCCTAGTGGGTCAAGGTGACCATGGCCAGGTACCATTACTTAGGGAATGTGCTGTCTTTGTCTATAATCTGGGACAGCTCATACATCACATGGGAACAGATGATGGAGATCCTCGTAAACATGCACCCAGGGCCCACTGTCGTACCCTGTAAGTTAACATCTGGGTAACTTCGCAACTTCTCCCGTGGGGATTATTATGTTCGGGGTTTCTACCTCGCCCGTCTTCAGAACAAACGTGCCAGTTTACTGATCAAGTCGTCTCTAACTTCTCGGTCTCGTTAGCTCTGTTCCCATCATTATTCATTCCTTCCTTCTATACTTTATGTGTTTTCTTTGCTATGGTTACTAGCATATTGAGTTGAATGCTCAGAAAATTTTATTTCAATCTTTCCTATTTTCCGGAAAGCGCATCTAAGGTTACACACCGCTGTGGCCACGCAGGGATCTGGGGCCCATCCACACCCCCAACACTAACCCCCCACGCTGGGCCATCGGCCGATGACAGGAGGGATGCCGGCCCCTACTGTGGTCAGTCACGCTGAGCGCCAGACACCTTGCACGGCCCCCACCACCGAGCACAGATGTGTCTCATGTGCGTTGGTGCGCCAACTGTGCTTTTCATCCTTATTGACTTTAAAGCGGTCGTGATTTCCATTTTTCTTGACTCTTGAATCCAAAATTATACGGAAAGTTTTTTTGCACTTTCCAAGTGAAAAAACTCTTTCTTTTGCCTCTCAAGTACTTTCAACCCAAGAATGTGGCCAAAATCATTTCACTTTTATCGGTTCCCCATGGGTGTTGGAAAAGAATGGATATTTCCATTTGGGAAGGACAGACAGGTAGGTGACCAACAGATGGTAAACGGTACACGTATGTTGTATCAGGCTTCGCTGGTATACATTTCCCACTCTAAATGTGTGTGGGTCTGCTTTTTTAAGATTTTATTTATTTATTTATTTGACAGACAGAGATCACAAGCAGGCAGAGAGGCAGGCAGAGAGAGAGAGGAAGGGAAGCAGGCTCCCCGCTGAGTAGAGAGCTGATGTGGGGCTCCATCCCGGGACCCTGAGATCATGACCTGAGCTGAAGGCAGAGGCTTAACCCACTGAGCCACCCAGGTGCCCCTTAATGTGTGTGTTTACTTGATCTTCTGATTTCTGAAAGTCTCCATGTGTGGGTAAGGCTCCTGGACCCCAGGGTGCTGACTGCAACCCAGCTGCCCCAGACCCCCCACGCCGGCTGGCTGCCAGGCCGGTCACACCCCCGAGACAGAGTTCCCTGCAGCCCCCTCGAATCTCCCAGACTCACAGACAGGGAGCCCTCCAAGGGCAAATGCTGTCTGCATGGACCCCAGCCCTCACAGCACCTGCCACCTAGTTAATTAGGGCTGGATAACCGAGACGGCACGTGTGCGTCCCCGATATCTTCTTGATCCTCACGAATATCTGGTTGGTGTCGATCCCGCGATGGGGAGCTCAGTCCTCCAACAGCACAATTAAAACCACGCTCCTGCAGGGAGGCAAATCCCCAAGAGACTCCCGTGAATGCAGCCTATGTGAGCACAGCCACCGGCAGGCAGCACCTGCGAAAGCAATGATGTCATAACTTTGTCTCGCCCTGACTGTCCCCCAGCAGGAATCGGGTCCACTGAGGGGGACAGGGTCCCTTTCACATCTGCTGAGGTCAAGATGTTTGTGTCCTCCCCAAACTCATGTGCTGAGTTCCTAAGTCCCAGTGTTCACAAATGAGATGGGCACCTCATGAAAGAGCTCCCTCCCCCGTCCCTCCTCCCCCATCCCCCATCCCCCCTCCCCTGAGAAGGGACAGCGCAAGGACATCTGTGACCCAGACATGGGCCCTCAGCAGACACCTCACAAATCTGCCAGCCGGAATCTTGGACCTTCCAGCCCTTGGAACCATGAGAAGTAACTTTCTGTTGTTTATAGGCCGCCTGGGGTGTGGCGTGTGCTGTGACGGACCCAGATGATATCCTTCTAAACAGCCTAGATGATCTAAACAAAACATGGGGAGCTCAGAAGCTAAAGCCAAAGGAAGTGGCTTCTGCAGCCCTGGTCTACCTTCGTCTCTGGTGACATCCGTCCACCACGTAGGGATGAGGGACCGCAGCCACCCCAGGGAGGTCAAGTCAGGGGCAGATGGCTGAGCCAGGCCGAGTGTGGGAATGGACACAGAGCCCAGGCCAGCAAGGTCCCGACTGCACGCAGCCGCAAGGGGACGTAAGTTACAAACACAAAGCACCTGGGAGACCCCAGAGCGTCCCGGGCAGCCCGGGGCTGGCACCACCCAGCACCACCTCGCCCTGGCCCCTCGGCCCTGTCCACCCACAGCAGGCATGCCACGCTCTCTCCTGCAGTCACCCTCCGCAAACGTGGGACTTGGAGGATCCCCCCGGCTGCTCTGTGCCCTGTCGCCCCCGCAAAGCTGAGTAGAAGACACTCATTCCCCACCTCCAGCCAGAGATGACTTTGAGCGTGATGTCAGACAGAGGACAGCTCCCCGTGGGAGGGAAGGGACCCAGCCATGGAGACGCAGTCATGAAGTACCAGGAGCAGGTAGCCTCTGGCAGGCCAGGTGACAGGTGGCAGAGATCCCTGGGTGTGACCGCCGCATCCCAGCAGGACAGGGTTCTGGAGAACCAGCAGCAGCCGGCTGCATTCTGCTCAGACCCTCACGGAGGAAGTTCATCGAGAGCTGGGCTGGCGAGAGGAGCAGGGCCTCTGAAGGGCATGGAACTTGCCTGCCGGTTCTCTCCAGCCTCCCCCAGAGCCCAGCCCCACTGGTGGTCCCAGCAAGGGGCACTGGAGACCACAGCCCACATCTGAAAGACCGCCCTGGAACTGGACAGGGACAGCAGCCAGCGGGAGGCCTCGACCCGCTGCTCCACCGGAGGCCTCCATGACCAGCATCGGCCCTTCCCCTGAAAAGCCGCCAGGTGGTCCCGAAATGCGCCCAGAAGGCCAGGCTGCCAGCACCTGCGGGCACCCCTCCATCGGCCCACAGCACCCCCCCCACCCGCCGCCGCTTGAAAGCCTCAGAACTCTGACATTTTGGGGTTCTGGGGCGTCCCTCAGTGACTTTCTATCTGGAAAACCAGCGTGAGGACTTGTCAGCCCCAAGAGACAGCCTGTCTCCAAACACCCCGAAATAAACCAGAGAAGCCAGAAGCGATGACTCTTTACTCAGAGAAAGCACACACAGCACAGACAGAGCCAGCCAACGCGCAGCTCATGGGACCCCAGCCCAGAGGGGCCTGACTCACAAGGAGGCCTGCGCTGGGGGGCACAGATGGGGGTCTCAGGCGGTGCCTGGCCGCCAGGGGACCCAGGCCTGACTCTCAGTCTGTCGGGGGTTTCCATCCTCAGGCCGTGGGTGGGCTCCCCGCCAGGAGGGCTCAGACACAGCGCAGCAAGATCCTACAGACCCCAAGCGCACATCTAGCCGACCCCTGCCCGGATGTGAGCGGGCAGGCCAGGCCAGGGAGGGCCGGGGGCGCCAGAGGGGGTGGAGCCAGCCCGGAGGTGGAGCCAGGGTCAGCGCAGGAGACGGGGTCAGGGCAAGGAGTGGGGTCAGAGCAGGTAGGTTCAGTGTAGGCGGTGGGGTCAGGACAGGAGGGACGGGTCAGGGTAGGAGGTGGGGTCAGGGTAGGAGGTGGTGGTTAGGTCAGGGGGTGGGGCCGGGGCAGGAGATCTGGTCAGGGCAGGGGTGGAGTCGGGTTGGGAGGCGGAGTCAGAGCCAGGCCGAGGGTGGGGTCAGGGCAGGAGGTGGGGTCAGGGTAGGAGGTGAGAGGTGAGGTCAGGGGGTGGGGTCAGGGCAGGGGTGGAGTCGGGTTGGGAGGCGGAGTCAGAGCCAGGCAGGCGGTGGGGTCGGGGGCAGGGCTCTGCGAAGGAACCACCCGAACACCCAGCCTGGGCGGCGGGCACAGCAGCAGCGATTCGGGCTCTGGTCTTGGCGCGTTTTCTTTCCCGGCCCAAGAAAGAGGAAGAGCCTAGGTGAGCAGCGTGAGTGCAGCGGGCTGTAGGGCCGGGTGGCGCCTGCCCACGACCGCCGGGTCCGTGTCCGGGTCCGGGTCCGGGGCGGCTCCCCAGCCCCCAGCCCGGCCTTCCCTCTCTCCAGGTGCGGCCCCTGCGACCACTGGGCCTCACAGCAGCTGGTCAGGGCGCTTGCTGCGCCACACCACCAGGCCAGCCATGGCCACGGTCAGCAGGACCGGCACGGCGATGAGCGGGATGAGGACCTCGTCCGGGGGGTCCTCCCAGTGCGTCCTGTCCACGGTGCAGTTGGCAAAGAACTGCCGATGCACGCCGCTGATGAAGCCCTGCGCCAGCGGGTTGGGCCAGTAGCAGCCCACCACGTTGGTCTCCACCTCAGTGCAGTTGGTGAAGCTCTCGTAGTACCTGCAAAGGCCAAGGGCGTGACAACCAGCCCCCAACCCCACCCCCCCACCCCCGCGCCCTGGTCAAGCGGGCCGTGACCTGGGAGAGGGGCTGGGGCCCAGTCCTGGGTGGCTCTGGACAGTGGGGAAGGGAGCGCCCAAGCGACCCTGATAGCACGGCCCCTATGCCACATGCCGTCTCCTTCCCCAGAGGCTCCTGGGGCAAAGTGACCATCCCACCGCCCAGCCTTTCCTCCCCTGGGCCAGAGCCAGACTCTGCTGTGCCTGCGCCGCCTCCCCCACGCGCCCAACCATGCTCTGCACCGCTCTGCTGCATGCCTGCCACCAAGCCCCCCGCGCCTGAAGCCCCAGCCAGTGAGGTGACTTCTGCACACACCCTGGGCTCATCCAGCCCAGACTGCAGACCACCCATCTCAACCAAGAGCAGACGGAGCACGGAAGCTCTGTGGCTGAGTTCTGTCCATGCTTCATGCCCACGACCAGCTCCCTGGGAGTCCCTGAGCTCCCAGAGCCCCCCCGTCTGGGCCCAGTCTGCCCAGAGGACACATAGGGCCTGACCCCTTCCTTCAAGGCAGAGGGATGCATGACCCACAAGGCCCTCATTATCAAAGATGCTCTGTGGACCCCAGGGGAGGGGTCTCCAAGGCCAAGGGCCAGCTGCCTCCTTTGCCAGGTCAGGAGACGGCAGCCTCCGTCACACAGGACAGGCTCAAGCCCCCTCCACCATGGGCCTCCCTGTCCATGTCATCAAACCTCCGAAGGGCACACAGCATGCCACCCATGAGGTGCCACATCCATCCAGGAGGTGGGCTCTGGACAGTTCAAACCACCAACCAGGGCTGCAGCCACGGGCACCCAGAGTCAGCCAAACAGGCACCTCGCCCTGAGCACAACCAGCAGCCTCTGGAGGTGGGAGCCTAGACTGGCGACCATCACCCAGGGTACTCCGGAGAGAGGGCTGGACCGACACGTGCCACGGGGCACCATCTCTGTCCACGGCCCGTGCCTTCCCACACCTGGCCGAGTGCCACCTGCAGATCAGGAACAGGAGGCCCACGGGCTCCGGCCTCGGCTCACATGGGAACAAAGGCTGGGGCGAGGCAGGCCTGAGGCCCTGTGCCCCATGTCCTCCTTCCTGCACTGTCCTGGAGAACGTGGCCTGCCCTGAGCCTTCAACAGGAAGGAGCTGCTTCCCCCACAGATGCTGTCTCCACCCAGCAAGGATGGGAAACGAAGGGCAGTGGATTCCCGCAGCCAGGCCCGCCGGGTGGCCAGCCCTCCTGGCACGGTTCTAGCGCATTGGCTGGAATGCAGGTCACACACCGGGGCCCCCCAGGTAAGGCCTACAAGGAGGAGCCCACACAGACGGAAGAGAGCCAGGAGCAGAAGGGACGAGGTGAGTCACATCCAGAGCCTGGAATGTGCCCAGGTCAGGTCCACAGGAACTCCATCATCCCAGACCCACCCCCTGTAACCCCGGTCTCAGTGACCTGCTACCCAGGAGAGGTCCAACCCAGCCTTTGCTTGAGGCAGCCCCCATCCCTGGAGTCTGACGAGAACCCCTGCTCTGACTCCCTTGCCTGCCAGAAGGCCCCCCACCACTCTCCCCAGGGCCGAGACTAGGCCAGATGAGGCTGGACCCAAGCGGACAAAAGCCAGGAAAGGAAGCCACGCCCCCCCGAAGGCCGTGCACAACAGCGCAGACCGCCTTCCAGATTTCAGCCATGCTTCTTGGGTCCCTGAGCCTCAGTTTCCCCACCTGTAAGTGGGGTTCATAGTACCTCTCCAGGAGGATAACGGAGAGGATCAGGGAGTGCACCCACGTGTGTACCTGCACAGCACTGAGCACAGCACCCGTCTCTGAGCATCGGCTCACGGAGGCGCATGCTGAGTGCCTAGGCCAGGTGCTTCTGGAGAATACTGGGGGCTAGCTGGGCCGACAAAGGTTGCAAAGGCCACCACTCCCCAGCAGCCTGCCATCAGCACACAGCCCCACACCCTGCAAACTCACCAGCCCCAGATCGGGCTGGAGACACAACCGAGGGGTTCTTCACGAGGAAGGCACTGTATGCATGACATCGGGGAACCCAGGTCCCAAGACTCTGTTCTCCCCAGCGTCCCCTAGTGAGCGGGGGCCTCCCCGTGTCCCCCTTGAGTGTGGCCCCCAGAGCACCCTCCCTCCAGCTCCTGGGGCGCTGCACACACAGTTAAAGAAATGCAGCTCTAGCCCCGATGGCTGGGGGCTACGCAGCCCAGAAGCCCCCGGTCAGGTGCCCTCTCCCATCAGGCAGTCGATTTTCCGACTCAGCTCCTTGATTTGCTTCAAGATTTGCTTCCTGCTTTGTTGCTCGTAGGCAATACAGCACGGCACTTGGAAACCTCGCCAGCAGCCACCCCTTAGTGGGAGGAGGGGGTCTCCATCCTCAGCAAGCTGGCCGTGGGGCGAGGACAAGGGCAGTGACCTCAGAAACGGATCACCGTGGGGACAGGCCCCCCTCGGCCCGCCCGCGGCTGCCACGCCTGCCCACCCGCTCTCACGCTCTGTCTCTGCCCTCCGCCTCTGACTTCATCCTCTTCTGTGGTTTTGCTCACTATCTGGGGAGCGGGGAGTGGTACCACCCCTGCACCCCGAGAAAGGGCGCCAGAGAAACACGAGGCGGGAGCTCTGCGTGTCTGACGCTGTTTCCATGATGACAGATTGGCGGGGAAAAGCATTCTAGAAATCTGAAGCCCCAGCCCCCAGCCCCTCCTGGTTTCCAGGGCTGCGTGGGGCGTGTGAGGCCCCGAGTCCTCACATGTGTCTAGCCCACTGTTGTCCCTCTGCACACATGCCTCTGCCCCTTCGTGGCCGTGCTGTTGTCCGGGGACTTGGTGCTGGGCACCGGGCAAGCTCTCGGGATCTGAACCTGAGCCCTTACCTGGAAATGGCCCTGAGTTTCTCCCTGCGTCTCCCTGCCCACCTTCTAGAACTCCTGCCCCCAGGTCACCCGGCCTGTGGGCGGACTCGCAGCTCAGCCTTCCTGCCTTCATCTTCCACTCCCTGTTCCACCGCCCAGGACTCTCTCTGCGCCTGCCATGCTTCTTCTCTGCCTCACGATGCCTCTGAGGCACTGATATGGCCCTGGGGTCCCCCTCTCGCTGCACAAAGATCTCCAGATGCTGGTCCCCGCCCTGCTGTCCCGCCAGAGCCCTTTATGTAACATCCCAGTTCCACCTGGACGCTCACAACCACGACTGGGTGGGGTCAGGGCTGGCAGGGCTGGCAGGGCTGCGGGTCTGGGGGAAGGGGTCACCTGGAATTTCCCAGGCTCTGCTGGCCCCTCTGAGGGGGCCCCAGTGGCCCCAGCGGGCCCACACCACACTAAGGATGGCTCACCCGAAGGGTCCCTCCCTGGGTGCAGTGGAAGGGGCAGTTGCTGTCCCCAGGCTCCCGGCTCTGCAGCCCGAGCCTCGCTCGTGGGTAAGAGAAAGCGCAGACACTCGGTTCCAATGGCCCAGAGAACAAGCCTCAGGGACTCCCAAACCCAGGTCCCCTGCTCCCCATTTCCAATGCCTGTTCTAGGGGCTTCAGTGCCCAGTACCCCCAGCTGACAGTGGGTCTGGGGGTACGGTCCACACCCATGACCCCTGCGTGGACCGGACACAGCTGCTGTGGGGGAACTGTTCCTGAATGAAACAGTGAAACTTATGCATCTGCCGGGAATGGGCAGGGAGGGCAGGGGAGGTCAGGTGCGGCAGGGGTGAGCAGGGAGGTCAGGTAGGGCAGGGCGGGCAGGGCGGCGGTGGTGAGCAGGGCTGGGGCACTCACACGATGAACTCGGACAGGTTGCAGCGCTTCCACGCGTCCAGCGTGCGCATCATGTCGGCAAAGGCCTTCCCACAGAGCGGCAGCTTCTCCAGCATGCGTGTCTCGTTGCAGCCCCCCGCCGGGGGACACCCACCTGGAGAGGGGACAGCCATGGGCATGACACAGCCGGGAACATGGTTTGCAAAGTGACCCTCGAGCCTCCTGCTGACGTCCCCCCACAGGCAGCTGGGGGCCCTCCCACGCAGCCCTGGCCTGGGCCAGGGAGGTGAAGCCTCTGCCTTAAAGGAGACACGCACGGCGGCGCCTCGATGGGACCCAGAGCGCAGGGACCTCCTGACATAGTGTGGGAGGGGGAAGGTGAGGGAGCGTGGCAGGCAGAGATGCGTGTCCTGGGGGTCGTGGAAGCCGAGAGCAGGTGGGCTTCCACGTGCAGTGGGGGTGGGCAGCGAGTCCCACCCCCGGGGACGGGGTCAGGGACAGAAGAGCGGCCCCACAGCAGCACGAGTGGCGTGGGTGCCCAGAGCACACCCCCAGAAGGTCCTGAGAGTCTGCGGACTGTCTAGGACCACGGGGGCCCCAGCGGAGGGCCCCCGCGGGAGGCGACACTGCCAGCCCTGTCGGGGCCGCCCCTCCATTCCAGGAGGCCCAGGACTGACGAGACGCAGGGACTCGTGTTCCAGAAGCAGGGCCAGGTCTCTCCCCAGGTCTGGTGGGGGTCCCCTCCCAGGTATCCCAGCAGCCCCCCTCCCTCCAATTCTGCCCCCAACACCACCATCTGTCCACCTCCACCTTCCCCCAGCTCATTTGCCCCCTGAGCTGCATCCACCTTCGGGATGGGCCCACCCTTCCCCCCCCAGACACCCCTCTTAATCTTCCTTCTCGTGGCCCCTGCTTTGGCTCCCACCACACAATTAAAAGAAAGCCCTGTGGTGTGTGTCCTGGTATAAGCATGAATATGGGTGTGTTCACGTGTGTATGTGTGTGTACACAGCCTTGCTGTGTGCATGTGTGTGTGCATATGTGGGGGGGGTGTACATGTGCGTACACATCTGTGTGTGTTCTGGCAGAGAGTGTTGTGTCGCAGAACAAACTACAGAGAAGGAAACAAGAGAGAGGCCCACATCCAGAACTGGGCAGACCCGGGCTCACACCCAGCATCACTGGTCACCAGCTGACCTCAGTTTCCCCATCTGTAAACTAAGAGAAACGGGTCCTGCCTCACTCAAAAGGGACCGTAGGGACGGGCATCAGTCATGTGCCCACAGAGGCTCCTGTCTTTCCTATGTGTTACTGTCGGTGTTTGACATAGGTCTGCAGCTCCCTCGCTCCCCAAACCATCAGCACCTCGTTGGTATTCCAAAAAGACTTTTCAAGAGAATGAATGAATGAACGAAAGATCAGTTCCTGAGGGCAGCAGCAGATATTTCACAGTCTGAGCCACAAATATGCAGGAGAAATGCCCATCAACAAGAAAGGGCGGGTTCTGACCCCCTGAGATCCTACACCGCAGGCCGGGTTGTTCCCAGGGCAGACCACAGAGTGCCCTGTGGGGAGGCCCGTGCCTGGCTCAGGGAGGGGCTTGCACCCCACAGGAGGTGGCCCTGTGACCCTAAGGACACTTCTGGGAACAAAAGGGAGACAAGAATGAAGAGGGCAAAGATGCGAGGAGTTTAAAAAAAATAAGTCCAAAAAAAGACCAAAAAAGAGAAGAGAAAAAGTTCTAATGACACGATGGGAGACATAAGCCAACCCACGCCAACAGTCAGATTGAGGGGGCCCCGGCCAGCTCAGTCAGCGGAACGCGTGACTCTTGACCTCGGCGTTCGAGCCCCACAGTGGGTGTAGAGAGTACTCAAAAACACAATCTTTAAAAAAATAGATTTAAACACCCCAGTTAAGAAGCAAAGTTGTTGGGGTGCCTGGGTGGCTCAGTGGGTTAAAGCCTCTGCCTTCGACTCAGGTCATGATCCCAGGGTCCTGGGATCGAGCCCCGCATCAGGCTCTCTCTCTGCTCGGCGGGGAACCTGCTTCCTCCTCTCTCTCTGCCTGCCTCTCTGCCTAGTTGTGATCTCTCTCTCTATGTCAAATAAATAAATAAAATCTTTAAAAAAAAAAAAAAAGAAGCAAAGTTGGTAGCTGAGATGCAAAGGCAAGCCCCGCTACAGGCTGTTCACAAGAACCCTGCTTTATTTTTTTTTTTTTAAGATTTTTTTATTTATTTATTTGTCAGAGAGAGAGGGAGAGAGAGGGAGCACAGGCAGACAGAGAGGCAGGCAGAGGCAGAGGGAGAAGCAGGCTCCCTGCCGAGCAAGGAGCCCGATGTGGGACTCGATCCCAGGACGCTGGGATCATGACCTGAGCCGAAGGCAGCTGCTTAACCAACTGAGCCACCCAGGCGTCCCAAGAACCCTGCTTTAAACAAAAGAACTGAAACACGTTCCAAGTAAGAGGGTGGGAAAGCACTGCTGCTGCTCCAAAGACAGGTGGCACGGCTGTGTGCATACCGGGCCGCGAGTGCTTCGGGGAAAGGACCTCACCAGAGATGAGGGGGTCTTTCACAGTGACCAACAGTTCAGTGCACCAAGAAGACGTAACCGTGCTAAACACGTACGCCCCCGATAACAGGGCGTCAAAACACAGGAGGCAAAAGTGGGTAGAATCGCAAAGAACAAATGACAAATCCACAGTAACAGCTGCGGATTCCATACTCCCCTCTCGGTAATTTACAGAACAAAGGAGTAGACAGAAACATCAGTGAGATTACAGAAATGAACCGTGAGGGAGCACCGGCACAGACAGGAAGCTAGAGAGCCAGACTGCACTTTGCTTAGCTGGTGGGGGGGGGGGCACCCACGGGTGTTAGGAGTGAAGGGGCAGCAGTGAGATTGGAAAGGTGGACCCCGAGCCAGACTGAGCAGGCCTCCCAGAGCACTTTCCAACCCCCTCGCGCTCCCGCTGAACCCAGTCTCGGGGCCTCCCTCGCAGGTCCGGGCTGCCAGCAGCCAAGTCCCAAGCTGATGTTCCTTCAGGAGGAGCCTGGCCGTCTCCTCCACAGCGCTGGACCAGTGTCCACAGAGTGGCCTGTCCTAGGTAAGCTCCCGCTCGTGGAGGCACTTAAAAAGACAGGGTCACCCCAAAGGGAAGGCATTCCACCTGCTCAGTAACACAGCGCACGGGGGAGGGGGTGTCAAGCCCAAGCCACCTTGCCTGCAGAGATGCCTTCCCAGTGGCTGTCGCACTGGCCTGAGCCAGGGTAAAAGCAACTTTCCCACAGGCAAATGCAGAGTCAAGTGAACCAGGGTGTGCCGTGGCCCCGCCTTGCCTCACCACCCTGCCCAGATGCACTGCCCCGCTGCTGGCAGGAAGGCAGCCCTGGGTCCAGGGCCACATGGGCATGGGACCAATGACTCGGGAGTGCAGGCCCTTGGGGAGCCACATGGCGGGGGGGAGGGGGGAGATGATGAAGCCAGCCTGTGTTCCTTTCTCCCATCACTGCCCTATTCCGAAGGCACCTCTCTCTGCAGCTCCCCAACGGGCCCCCCACCATAGGTGCTAGAAGTCCACCCTCATTCTCAACACCCAGCCCTCAGTCCAATCCCCGGGCCTGGCCTTGCCCTGATGGGGTCATCACAGCATCCCATCTGAGTCTCCTGAGCTCCACCCACTTCCCACAAGGGCGTAAGCCACACAAATCCCGCACTGTCCCCTCCTCCTGGCTGCCACCACACCTTCTGGTGAAAACCCACCTTCGCCTAGACCGTCTACCTGATCTGACACCTGGACCTACACATCTGGACCGTCTGGACCCCTGGATTGGCAGCCCCTGGACCTGGACCCCCAGGAGCCCCGCAGCACCCCCCAACCACCTGCTGTCAGCCCCCTAAGAGCCAGCACAGTGCTTCCTTCCTCTCGTTCTCCTCCCTCTGCGCCAGACCCTCTCTCTTCTCGCCCCTCCTCCTCCTTCCTGGACCAGAGTCTCCATGGGCAGTGCCAGCGCAGCAGGAGCCTGGCCAGGACTGGTGGAAAATGCGCCGTCAAGGACTGTGGGGCGGGGGGGGGGGTGCCGTGAGGATGCTAGGCCAGTGCCACCGCTGGGTCTGCACAACGCAGGCCCCGTGGGACAAGCCAGAAGTGTCCTGGACGGGGGGGGGGGGGGGGGGCATTCTAGCACCATCTCTGCTGCACGCCGCTCAAGCGCTCCCAGCAAAACCCCACGCCCCAGCCAGTGTTAGAACAGCAGGTAAAGACGCAGATTCCTGACAACACCAAGAAAGTGGGCGGCTGCCACAGGCTGCCAGCTACATCAGGAAGGTCTCGGGAATGAAGCTGACACACAAAACTCCGTTGGCTCCACCAGAGAAACGAAGAAAATGTGAAGAAAATGTAGCGCTGGGCTGGGCTCCTTTTGTCTCGGGGACTTCCAGACTCCAGGAGATGATAAACAACCAAACAGACGCATTTCCCAGAGAAAGGCCTCTTACAGGGGCATTTGGAAATGAAATACAGGAGCCTCTCATCCTTCCCCAGATGGAAATGAGGAGCAGCCACACAGGGCACTAGGCCATTGTTTCTGCAAGGTTCCACCCCTGCCCCTGAGTCTGGGCAGAGTCCTCCCACCCTGGACCTTGGTTTCTTATCTGTAAAACAAGGAGCAGGGTCAGAAGACCTTCAAGGCCCCTCTCAGCCAACCACCTGTGTCACCAGGCCCGGCTGGAGTATGAACAGTTGGGGTGAGAACAGGTGAGCTCGCCACCCCGAGGTCCTGCGTGGTGGCGGGTGCCTCCGAATGGAGGTCTGGAATCCACCCCAAGAAACCTGAATTCACCTTCCTTGCCTGGCCCTCCACAGTCCGGCCTCAAGGAGCCTCTGTCAGCAGCCACCTCCAGAGCTCAGCCCCACTGGTGACACATGGTGTGGGACCATGAGCAGGTCTTGCCTCTCCCTGCGTCCCACTCAGCCAGCAGCCCCTTCCCAAGGCCCTCCCTCTGGCAGGACCAGCAGCGGCTGGTGCCCCACCCAGGCCAGAGTGCCCCACCCACGGGAGGGAGACCGTGGAGCCACCGAGGGAGGACCAGATACCTCTGGTCCTTCACAATCCCATGCTGGAGGCAGGCCAGGGGAGCCTTGGTCATCCTGGAAATGAGGCTAAGATCTCCCTTCCCTTGAGGCACCCAATCTCCATTCCAGGTACCTCGAAGGGGAGGCTTACTGAAATCCCAAGTCGATATGCTTCCGATGTCCGGAAGCAACCACATACCCTCCCTTCAACACAAAAATCCACCTCCCCCTAGGCTCTGACCCCGGACGGTGAGACGAAGCCCCACTTTCTCCACCCAGATATCTCCAGGGGAAGGGTGGCCCCAGAAAGCGGGAAAGCCCTTTCTCATCTCCTGGCGGATTCCAAACCAGCAAAGCCAACCACAGTTTCAAACAAGGTCAACTTTGCCTCTTATAGCCCGGTATATGGGCCAGCGAGGGCAAGGTTGGCCTTCCACAGGACCCAGGGAATAGTGACCCCTCCCAGAGGCCCTGAGCACCAGACCCCCAGGCCAGGGCTCCCCAGCTCCCCTCAGCAGGCTGCCCACCCAGCCTCTCCAGGGGAAGCCCTCCTCAAACACACACATGCCTCTTACTTGATCTTGGATCATCTCTTAAGTAAAATTTTTCAAAACAAGCTTTTCATTGGACCCATTCCCAATTCACAAACAAGGTATCCTCTAGAGCCCTGCTTTCTTGCTGGAGGAGGGGCCTGAGAGCAAGGCCTCAAGAAGAGGGTGCCTTCCGGGTCCTGCAAGCCCCGGGGAACACGCGCACACACACGGAAGGGCTGTCCTCCGAGGACAAGGACAAGTGGAAAGGACCAGCCCTCTATGGGGTCTGGATTCCTCCCACCCAAGCCCTGAGCGTGGGGTGCGCAAGAGCTCCAGGACAGGGAGCTCACTACCTAACAGGGAACTGGGAGCCGAACCTGCGCTGCCTCTGCTTGCTCGGGGTGTCGCGCTGGCAGGCCATCCCCAGCCTGCTGGCAGCGAGACCCGAGACATCGCAGCTGCGAGGAGCCGGCGCAGCCCCTGCCCGCTGGCCGGGCAGATCCTATACGAGACCCCGCGCCTCCCTTCCCAGACCCGGTCCGTCGCCTCCGGCTCCTCCAAGGACGGTGCACAGGACCCTCCCGCGGAGGCTGGGAACGGCGCCGGGGTCAAGCCTCGCCGCTTCGGAGCCGCGCGCGACGGGCAGGCCGGGATCCGTGCAGCACAGGAGGCATGGCCCGCGCGGGCGCGGGAGGTCGAAGCCCGCGCGGGTCCCCGCGGCCCCAGAGGAAGTCGGGGCGTCCCGGCACGAGACCCCGCGGCCCTTACCGCAGAGCAGCAGCAGCAGCAGCAGCAGCCGAAACTGCGGGCGCCGCCGCTCTCGCGTCTCCATGGCCGGATGGCTGCTGCGCGCGGTCGGCTCCGTCCTGGCTGGGTGCGCGGGGGGCGCCGAGGGACGCGGCCGAGGGTGGGGCGGCGGAGAGCCCGCCCCTAGACTGCGCCCTCCCCCTCGGGGACGCGCCCACCCACAGGGGACACTCCTGCTTCCAGAGCGCGCGCCTGGCCGGGACGCGCCCTCTCGGGAAGCGCCCCACCTCCCCCAGGACTCGCCCCCTAGCCCGAGCGCACACCCTCAAGACAAGCCCCCCAACCCCCGGTGCGAGCCCCGGCCCTCCAGTTCCGGGGTGCTGCCGGCGGCGAGCGCGATGTTGGCAGGCCGGGGGCGGACTGGGGGGGGAGGGGCGGCCTAGGGAGCGGGAAGAAGTGGGTGCGCGTGCGGGAGTGTGCCAGGAGGCGGGAAGCCGGCGGCCGAGGGCTGGGAAGGTGTCTGGGGCGGGAGTGCTGTGTGGCTCCGAGCCCAAGAGAGACCTGACGGGAGGGTGTGTGGGGGCGGCACCAGCCGGAGAAGAAGTGGGGCGGCGGACGGGTGGAGCAGGGAGGGGCCACCAGAGTGAAGCAGCTGATCCCCGAGTCCCTATTGGCCCCAGGCCCCCCAAGATACTTCACTGTGCCTCTGTATCCCTCTGCACCTGAAGGGGATGGGGGCCTGGGCAGGTAGAGCACTCTGGTGCGCACGCACGCGCGCACACCACTACCCTTGCCTGGAAACCCCAGTCCTCAGGCCCTGGTCCCTGCCCTGTGACCTCTGGGAAACCTCAAAGGACAAAATCGGGGCCAGGAGAGTGACTGCGAACTGGGAAGAGCTGACCGCTACTGGCCTGAAGTGGGGGAGGGAGAGACACAAATAGATCAGTTCCCCAGGTTTGGACACCTCCATCACTTTCAGCCCCTAGTGTGGATCCTCGTCCCAGCAGACCGCTGGTCACAGTTCCATTCCTGAGCCCCTTGGAAGGAGGAACCCTGTGTCCTCGGTACCCACAATCCAGCATTGGGAGCGCATACTGGTCTGAGGGCTCACAGAGCCAAGCCTGGAGGGCTGGGCTCCCCCAACCCCACCCACCCTCCCAGAATTGCTGTCTGCCTGTGCCCAGCCGAGAGGTAGGAGAAGGTGGGCTCCCCACCTGGACAAGCCTTCGGCCTCTCTAAGTGGCAGAGGTAGGGGGTAGTAATAGCCCATGGGGTCACCCCGAAATCCAGGTGACAGTGGCAGTCACCACCACTGCTGGCCGCATGAGTTGATCTGACCCTTCCCGCATTAGTAAGGGATCGAAGCTTTCTGTGCCTTTTCTGGAAGAAGCCAGAATTATCTCAACAGAGACTTAGAGCTAATTGACATTGATCAGCCCCTTCCTGCCTGCCTTCTTCCGGAGGCGGTGGGGTGGGCAGGCACAGGAGCAGCCCAAGCCTTTGGCTCACGCAGAGGGGCCACGGGCTCAGCTCAGCTCTGTGCCAGCCACCCCCTCTCAAATGGCCTGTGCCCGCCCAGACAACGCAGGAACACAGTGCGGGCGCCACCAGCATCCCTGGGGAGTGCAAACTCGCCAGTGCCCACGGCACTCACGGCAGGGGCTTGGCCAGACTCCCAAGACCCCCTCACTCCCACTCAGAGGGACTGGTCAGACAGCAGCCAGGAGTCTGTGCTAGCCTGGGGACTGTGGCTCTGTGGGCAGTCCTTGGCAATGAACAGCCTGGCCAGGCAGGGCTGCGGCGATAACGGCCTGAGAGCCCAAGGGCCTTGTACACTCCACCTTGGACCCAGCTGAAGCTGCTCCCCCACCAAGAATGCCCTCCCCTCCCGCATTCTGAGGTCCTGTCAGCCCCGCAGGCCCAGGAGCTCCTGGGGCTTCATAGACCGCCCCTTCTCCCCGCTAGAGGGAGTCCCTGTGAGCTCCTCCTGCGCTAGGGCTGGGTCCTGAGCACGAGCTCGCTTTTGCAGGGGGTTCACACAGCTCACGAGAAGGGGTGAGGACAAGTCCCTGCCCTTCCCCCTCATCCTGACTCCTTCCTGTCCTGGCACCCGCTGGGCACATGGACCCCTCCCCACCCCGTACACAGCTACCTCCCCTGCCGCAAGCTTGCCACTCCTCTCCTCTCAGGTCATCGGAGACGGCCTCCACCCTGCCCAGATCCAGGCTGGCATTAGTGTTTGCAGGGACCCCTGGGTCAGGGCAGAAGGACCATTTGGGGAACTGCAATGCTGGGACAGATAAGATCGGCAGCTCTCACTCCAGGCTGGAGCAGCTTCGTCCTGGACAAGGAGCAGCCCTGTGGGCGACCGTGGGATGAGTGCCCCCCACGTTCCAGCCACTCGGACATCCGGGCTGGTGGGCACCTGGGCGGTCTGAACCCACCTTGAGCAGGACAGCCTCCCGGCGGAGCCAGGCACTCAGGCTAGTGAGAACTGGTGCGTGTCGGCGGTGTAAGCTGTGGGTACACAGGTGGGGCGTGCCCAGGGCCAACAGAGGAGCTGTCCCGGTGGAGGGATGAGCTCGAGAGGGGAAGGGGGGAGGGAACACATCGGACAGGCTGGGTTAGGGTCCATACTCATGACTGGGGGTGCTGGCTAACTCGGGGCTCCCTGAGGATGTTGCATGGTGAACCCACAAGCAGTCGAAGAGACAGTAGCCTGGATCCCTCCCTCCAGCTCCTCTAGCCAAGCCGGCATGGGATCCCAGGGAGGCCCCGCAGGCCAGCCACAGCCCTCAGGACTCAGGGCAGAGAGGACAGATCAGGCCCAGGGCGGGGGCGGCCCTGACGTCTGGTTCCTTCCCTGAGTTCACAAGCTGCCACCCAAGAAGAGCCAAACACGGGGTGCCTGGGTGGCTCAGTGGGTTAAAGCCTCTGCCTTCGGCTCATGGTCCCGGGGTCCTGGGATCAAGCCCCGCATGGGGCTCTCTGCTCAGCGGGGAGCCTGCTTCCCCCACCCCCCGCCCCCCGCCTGCCTCTCTGCCTACTTGTGATCTCTTGTCTGTCAAATAAATAAATAAAATCTTTAAAAAAAAAAAAAAGCCAAACACTCTTTCCCAGGGCTGTCTGCTCCCCATAGAGAGGACCCGCAAGTGCCTGTGGGCCAGCTGCAGCTCCAGGCCTTCTCCTCTGCCTGTCCCTTCACGGAGGCACTGAGACTTGCTTCTGCTGAGTGACCAGACCCCTTTGACTCCTCTGCGGCCCGCTCACTGGGGATACCCTCCCCCATGGATGCCCCTGCTGTTCCCCTCCTCTCCTGTACCTCTGGTTGGCAGCCTGGCCCCATGCAGTTCAGGGCTCAGCCAGGCAGTCATTGGGCACCAGAGGGGGACTTTGCTCTAGCTCTTGGCCATCTCTGCTCCAGAACGTGGTGTCCCTGCACCCAGCCAGCCCTCCCCAGGTCCCTGGGACTCCTGCCCCGTCCAGGGGTCCAAGCCAGGAAGGCAGTCCAGCCCCCAAGGAAGAGAATGTCATGGTCACTTGAGTTTCTCACCTCTCCAGCTGCCCTCAGCTCAGCCCAGACCCCCTTGAGAACAGCCCAATCAGGTTTTATAGGAATCTACCCCAAGCTCCCACAACTCCCCTAGAAATGATGGGCTTTCTCCTCCTCCAAGAGGCTGAAGAGAATCTCGGGCATGAGATGGTGTCTGCCTCTCCCTTACAGCACCCCAGGCCAGGCCACCTCTCCATGTGGCAGGGCTCAGGTCATGATCTCTGGGTCCTGGGATGGGCTCTCTGCTCAGCGGGGAGTCTGCTTCTCCCTCTCCCTCTCTTCCTTTCCCTGTAAGCGCTCTCGTGCTCTCTCGCGCTCTCTCTCTCCGACAAATAAATAAATAAAACCTTGAAGTTGCAGAAAATCACTGCCCTGCCTCATTCCCAGATTAAGGGTGAGGACTGAGGCCAAGGGGGCCACTCCATGCTGACATACATTGCACAGGGGGAGGGGAGTGGAGGTGGGGAAGCACCCAGACGGCTAGGGCCAAGAGCAGCTCTCCTTCCTGACAGTGACAGCCCCGTGTGTCTCCCCCTGCTGCCCTGTGGCCCGGAGCAGGCAGCTTCTACAACAGGAGTGCAAGGCCATCAGTCCTCCCTCCTCCAGCAGGCCTGCATACGGATCCCTGAAAGTCCTGTCCCCTCTTTTTACTCTTCCCAGGTGTAAGACTGAGCATGTGTTCTCACAAAGGAGGGGTCTGTCTCTCCAGGCTCCTGGACCCCCTGGCAGGTCCTCTGAGGAAGGGACAGGCACGGGTGAGTATGAGTCCCCTAGGTAAGACAAGTGCCTTCCCCGAGGCTCCCGGTGGCCCCAGGCCCTTTGGAGATAGCCAGGCCCTCGAGGGTGATCCTGGGTGGTCTTGCTCCCCTGCGAGTGGCCTGGCAGCCCAGTCAGAAAACCGTCCCACTGTGTGTGCACCAGCGTAGAAGGGGCTGACGTCCGGCAGTCTTGCTAATTTTGGGAGGTTCCCCGCAAAGCCCTGACCTGCGAGGCCGCAGCAGCAGGCGGGTGCATGGGTGCTTGGCTCCCTCTGCCGGCACACAGCCGGCCACTGCATCTTCTCCCTCAGTGCCCTGCAGGACCAAGCAAAGGGGAGTGGGGAAGGTCCCCCAGGCTCAGGGCTGGAGAGGGGGACCTGCAGCCACTTCCTAGCTGCCCCAGGACGCAGGACTCAACTCTTTATGTCTTATCACGATTACTGTCGTTATCATTGTTATTATAAAACGCACATAGCATCGCCATCCCCGTCCTCACCCGCTCTAAGCGCACACTTCAGGGGCATCAAGCACGTCCGCACTGGGGGCGGCCACCACCACGGTCCATCTCTACAACTTTCTCCCCAGCACTGTCCCCCGCAAGGGAGACACTAGCCCCCATCCCCTGCCCCTGCGCTGCTGCCCCCGTCTGCTCTCCGGCCCTGTGGATTGGACACCTCCCAGCACCACCCAGAGCTGGAACCCTACAGCGTGTCCTTCTGTGCATGGCTCCTTCCACTCAGCGTGGTGGCCTCTGGGATCAGCCACGCGGGAGCGGGTCAGGGGCTCCTGCCTCTTCCAGGCTGGGGACGGACCACGGTGCTGCCAGGCCACGTTCTGTCTACTTGTTCATATGGTCACCCACTTCCCTTTTAAGTAAACAAGGCAAGTTCACCTTCTTTTGATTGCAATTTTGTAAAATCAATCAGAAATGTTTTGAGGAAAAGATGCTCCGATGTTAGCCCTGGTCATTTTTGGGTCTGGGGGGATCTGGAGGGATTCTTCTGCTCCTTTCTATTTTCTCATTTGCCCTGCAGTGCCACAAGGGGCCCAGGGTGGGTTTTATGTCATGTGTGTGTTGGGAATTTGCGGGAGCATGTGCGCATGCGTGTGTGTGTGTGTGCATGTGTGATGTGTGTGGTACATGCGTGTGCCCATGTGCACGTGTGACTCCTACGGCTCGCACCAGCCTCATGGACTTGGTGAATAGAAAAGGTGCACTTCGGGATGAAAAAGGGGGTCACCTGGCCACTTCCTGTGCCCTCACCAGGCGGTGGTCTCTCCAGATCCTGGGGACAAGCAGACCACGCTGCTCACAGGAAGAACATGACCAATGGAGAGAAGAGCTCCGGAACTTGGGGGGTCTGGGCTGCGATCCTCCCGGCACAGCACCCCGTCCCTGCAGGCATGTGGAGCACCATGGGATCTGTAAGGTCAGGGTGCAGAGGCAGACATTCAGGTGTGCACTCAGGAACATGAACCGACCACCGCAGAGCCTAGTCACAAAGCCCATGGGGCGTCTGGGTGGCTCAGTGGGTTAAAGCCTCTGCCTTTGGCTCAGGTCATGATCTCAGGGTCCTGGGATCCAGGCCAGCATTGGGCTCTCTGCTCAGCGGGGAGCCTGCTTCCCTTCCTCTCTCTCTGCCTGCCTCTCTGCATACTTGTGACCTCTGTCTGTCAAATAAATAAACAGAATCTTAAAAAAAAAAAAAAAAAACACAGGGCCCAGATCACAGGGAAGGTGGCTCTGGGGAAGGGGCGGGCAGCCGCGGGGTACAACTCCTTGGCTCTGGCAGTCACGCAGGGAACCTCACTGTAACCTCATTTCCCAGTCTCTTGGGGTCTGCATGCAGTACCAGGTGCGGAGGAAATGTGGAGGTGAACAGGGCATGCCGCTAGGACAGGATGGCCATGCTGGCACCTTGCAGGGGCCCAAGGCAGCCCTGGGCAGGAGCTCAGGAGCCTGGGAGGAAGGACTGACCATGCCCTGAGCAAGCGGGAGCAGGAGGAAGACAAAGGCAGCTCCTCCTCCACGCAGGTCCCCCTCTGGTACCCCAGCTGCAGCCCTAAGGACCCCTCACTACCGGCCGCTGTTAATTTCAATAACTACAACTCAGCAAACTTAAAACCCAGCTTCTCGTTGGCACACCTCCCCCCACTGCAAAGGTTTGAGGGGTGCCGTGCCCCAGCAGGGCTGGTACAAGTGAGCTGGGACAGCCCAGAGATAGCAGAGAGACAGCTCACAGACAGCCAGAGACAGCAAGAGACAGCCCAGAGACAGCCAGAGATATCCAGAGACAGCCCAGAGACAGCCCAGAGACAGCACAAAGAGAGCCAGACAGCCAGAGATAGCACAGAGATGCCCCCAGAAGTACAGAAGTAGATGCCTGGAGGAAGCAGGCCCTTGGCCTCAGCGACGGAGCAGCTGGGAATTCAGGCCATAAGAGCGCTGGGTGAGCACATGCTGGAGCCGAAGGCTGAAGGCCAGGAGACAGACTGTCCCTAGCCAGTCCACAGGCTCCACTCAGGGAGCACAGGTGACATCCCTGGTTTTTGTTTGTGTTTACCCCATTCATAGAAGTAATACACACCATTTCAGGGAAAAACAGAAATGAAGCGAATCAAAAGGTAATAGACACCATCTCTTACAAACTTATTTTAGAAAGAATCTCATTCGGCTGTGTAAACTGCTTTTTAATGTCTTAAACAAGATTCATGTAAAATTAAGTAACAGGGAAGATGCCAAAAGTTTTTTCACTTGATTTATTATGATCATTTTACCACTTGGTAATTGTAAAACCCTTTTTTAAAGTTAGTACCTGATGATTGCAACAGAATCAAGAGATTCACAGGGTGGAAACGCCACAGAGCAACAAACTATAAAGTGGAGGAGGGGGAGGGGGAGGGAGGGGAAGAGAGGAGGGAAAGGAGGGAGAGGAGGGGTAGAAGAGGCAGGAGGGGGAGGAAGGAAAGAAGGAGGTTTGCGAGGTTTGGGAAGGGAGGAGTGGGAGGGAGATGAGGAGAAGGAGAGGAGAGGGAGGTACAGGAAGGGGAAAGGAGGAGGAGGAGGGAGAGGAGGAAGAGAAGGGAAGGGAGGAGGGAGAGTAGGGAGAGGAGGAGGTGGAACTGGAGAAGGGAAGGGGAGGAGGGGGAGGTACAGGAGAGGGAAGGGAAGAGGGGAGGGAGAGGAGAAGGGAAGGGAGGAGAGGGAGAAGGGGGAGAAGAAGGGGGAGGGGAGGTGAAGGGGAGGAGAAGGGGGAGGGGAGAAGGGAGAAGAGAAGATGTGCACTGGGCATGTTGGCAGGGTGGTGTCTGTCCAAGTCGGCAGTCCGGCAGTCCGTCACTGACAGGATGCGGGATGCGCATGTGCCAGCCTGAGGCCATCACATCTCTGACTAAGCATCGCCTGACCCTCCATGCAGCCAGGTTCCCTTTGCCCTTTTGCAGGTGGCTCTGTCTCCCGGGAAACCATGCTACCCAGGCTGGGGTTGGATCGCACTCTGTCCTGTGGATGGTTATTCCGATGCAACATTGATCTGTTGCTGTAAGAGTTTATTACATGTCTTGGCCGATCAGTGTCCTTCCCTGAGGAATGAAGTCACTGTGGCAGGCTCATGAAATGATGTTTCTTGGCCAGGAGATAGAAACCTGATGCCGCAGGATCCTGAAGTTCTCTCCAGCGTCCCCAGCTGCAACACCTCCCTGGAGACACACTGACCTTCTGGCGCACCCACCCCTCAGGTCTCCTTCCCTCCTGCTCGGAATTTCTACAGGGATGTCCAGCCACCACCGGGGCACCGTTTGCAGGACATGCGGGCGCTCACCGGCTCCTCGCTACCCACCCCCAGCCTCCCCTAAATCCGAACCAGGGCGGGGCAGGACAATTTCAGCAATCAGTTAGGGAAGATCTAAGGAGGTAGTTACTGTATTTGAAATTGGACACTTTGTTTCGGACCCTGATTCCTGTGTCTTCCTCTCCACACCTGTCCCCTTGCTGCAGACAGTGCACAACGCCCCTCACAGGGCACTGCAGGGTCAGACAGCGCGACACTCCCCACGGCTGGCGCGGGCTGCCTGGGGGGCTGTGCAGCTGGTATTGGCCTGGGTGGGAAGGGCAGCGCAGAAGCAGCGGTGTGAGACACAGACGACGAGGAGACTGAGGAAGACAGGCTGGCATGGGGAGCCACCCCCACCCCCCACTCAGGATCCAGCAGGACAGAGCTGACCACGGGGGAGGGAGGACAGAGAGAACAAGGGAAGGGACATGGCCACGGAGATGCCTCCCCCTTCCTCGTGGGGGATTGGGCTCCTGGCCGAACACCCATAAATATTGCATGTTTCAGGCACCTGGGTGGCTCAGTGTGTTAAGCCTCGGCTTTTGACTCGGGTCATGATCTCAGAGTCCTGAGATCGAGCCCCGCATCGGGCTCTCTGCTCAGCGGAGAGCCTGCTTCCTCCTCTCTCTCTCTCTGCCTGCCTCTCTGCCTACTTGTGATCTCTGTTTGTCAAATACATAAATAAAATCTTTAAAAATATATATAATATTACATGTTTCCTGAAAAATCAAGTCAGCTTCAAACCTCCAAAAGTGTGTAGGAATGTGATCCTGCCAACGTCATGACCTGCTGAGGTGGGCCACCCAGGCCCCCGGGGAACTTACAAGGGTCTTCTCCTGGGACCTCCGCATGCAGACAGCAACAGAAGTGCAGAGCTGTACGGTCCCCGGTAGGAAGGATGAGGCTGAGAGCCATGTCTGGGGAACATGCCCCGTTTGAAAGCTCGTTGAGTCCTCGAAACAGGAGGCAGGAAGAATAAGCTTTGTCCTGCATTAAAGAATAAAGGCTAGACGACATCGCCAAGGCGGCCACCAGGATGTCCCTCACTCAGGTCCCCCTTGACAAAACCAACGGGGCATCTGGCTGTGACAACAGTGGTCTCGAGGGGCTGTGGGGTCCAGCCAGGACCCTGTGGAACCCCGCTGTGCTCCAAGACTGATGAAAGCTGATTTGAGAAGCCAGGCCCACACCCAGGCTGTCGACCCAGGGACCGAGGGCTGCAGAGCAGGAAACCGCCCTTCACCCCTGAGGACTCAGCCACTCAGCTGGTCTGTCACCAGCATCAAATATCAAGGGACCTGGAAGGAGTCTCGTGCACCGCTGTGTCAGCCCAGGGCACCTCCAGCACTCCGCCTGCACACACACACACGCACGCGCATGCTCGTGTGCACACACACACTGGGGCCAGCAGCCTATGCACATTCACAAGCCCCAGCAGTGGCGAGAGGGAGCTCCTGCAGACGGCTGGTGGGTGCGCCCCGAAAACCAGCCCAAAGCCGCAAGCTGGGGACAGACCCAAACGAGGTTTAGCCCCCTCAGGGAAAGCAAAGGGGAAGCTGTTGGCACGTGGCTAGACGTGGCAGGATAGAGGAAAAGCGCACAAGCTAAAGAATTCTGCCACAGAAGGGAGCCAGGAGCCGGGAAGGGGGTGTGCCCACCAGTGCAAGAAAGCCTGAGAATCCCTAACGGAGTCAAGGGAAAGCGCGTCTCCCCGGGGAATCAGTAGGTGAAGACTGCAAGGTATGACTGCCCCTTCCATTGTGAAGACAGTAACACAAAACTTCAAGGAACATGAAAAATCAAGGCAACATGACACCACCAAAGAAGCCCCACAATTATGGGGGTGCCTGGGTGACTCAGTCGTCAAGCATCTGCCTTAGGCTCAGGTCATGATCCCAGGGTCCTGGGATGGAGCCCTGCATAGGGCCTCCTTCCCGTTGGGAAGCTGGCTTCTTCTTCTCCCACCCCCACCCCCCCAACCCCGCTTGTGTTCCCTCTCTCGCTGCGTCTCTCTCTGTCAGATAAATAAATAACATCTTTAAAAACAACAACAACAAAAAGGCAACTTTCCCAATTTGCAATTTGCCCAGTAAGTTCAAAATACAAGTTCAAAATACAGGCATTGTGTTCAGAGCCCTGTGATAAAGTGAGCATCGCAATGAAGCAGGTTAAATGAACTGTTTGGTTTCCCAGTGCACATGCAAATTATGTTTATACACTGCTCCGCTCCATCAGCGTGTGATAGTGTCCTGTCTTAAAGAAACAATGTACATACTTTAATTAGCAAACACTGTATTGCTGGGGCACCTGGGAGACTCAGGCGGTTTAGCATCTGACTCTTGATTTCAGATCAAGTTATGACGTCAGAGCCGTGGGGTCGAGCCCTGTGTCCATCTCCAAGCTTAGCGTGGAGCCTGCTTGGGATTCTTCCTGCCCCTCTCCCTCCCCCCACTCATGCATGCTCTCTCTCTCTCTCGCTCTCTCTCTCTCAAATAAATATATACATCTTTATAAAAAAAGAAACAAAAAAAGAATTAACATCAATCTCTCAAACTCTTCCAAAAACTTGAAAAGGAAGAGATGCTCCCAAACTTGTTTTATTAGAACAGACCCACCCTGATACCAAAGCCAGGCAAGGGGGAAAAAACCTACAGACCAATATCCCTCACCAATATAGATTCATCAAAATCTCAACTAAAATTCAACAAAAATTCTCAACTAAGTACTTGCAAACCAAATTCAGCCCTATATACCCGGATTAAGGGAGATTTCTCTCTGGGATGCAGGAACGGTTCAACATTCACCAATCGATCAATGTGATACATCACATTAATGGAATGAAGGATAAAAATTATATGGTTATCTCAATAGATGCAGAAAAAGTATTTGGCAAATTACAGCATCCTTTCATTATAAAAGTGCTCGACAAAAACGAAATGAACGGGAGTCAACAAAGTTCAGAAAAGACGAGCCCACCGCTAGCCTCATACTCACCAATGGAAGGTTGAAAGCTTTTCCTCCAAAATCAGGGACAAGACAAAAGCACTCTCACCACTCCTTTCCGACATGGTACTGGAAGTCCTGGCCAGAGCAATTAGGTAAGAAAAAATAAATTTAATTAATTAATTAATAAAAATATAAATATAAATAAATAATTAAAAATTTAAAATTAAAAAAAAAAAAAGAAAATCCTAACGACTCCCTCAAAAAACTATGGGAACTAATCAATGAATTCAGTCAGGTTCCAGGATACACAGAAATCAGCCTGAGTTTGTGTTTCCCTGAGTTTTCACTGAAGTATCTGAGAAGTAGATCAAACAAGCCCATCCACACTAGCACCAAAAACAATAAATCACCAAGGAATATGTTTGCCCAAAAGGTGGAACGTTTGTGTGCTGGAAAACTGTGACACTTGGATGAAAGAAAGTGAACCACATGAAGCCAACCGGAAGATACCGTCAGGGACAGATGAAGAGTGTTAAAACATCCCCAACACCGAAAGCCTGGTCCTGGGTGAGCTCAGTCCTTGCAATCTGGACGACGGTTCCTTCGGTCCGGGTTGTCACAGAGACCATGAAAGGGGGAGCCTTCCCTCCACAGGGTCCCCCCTCCCTGGCCATATCCCTGCTCCCAGCACAGACGCTGCCCCTCTGTCTCGCTCGCAGGCTACCCATGTTTTTGAGCTTCCGAAGACTGAGTCTGCGGGGCGGCTTCCTTCACACATTCTTCTCTGTGCTTCTATCCGGATTTACTGATTTCTACCTTGATCTTAACTGTTCCTTTCCTTCTCCTTGATCTTCCCTTCTTGGTTTTTTTAGGGGAGCGCTCAGATGATTGACAGGCGGCGCTGCGCCGGCCACGCCCACAGGCTGCCCCGCAGGCTGCTTCCTTGCTATTCAGCACAGGTGTGTTTTCCCTGTCCCTCAGGCCTTCCCTTGGACCCATGGCTTTAGTTACCACCATGTTTAGTTACCAAGAGTTTGGGGGGGGCACGGGGGTGGCTCAGAGTGTTAAGCCTCTGCCTCCAGCTCAGGTCATGGTCTCAGGGTCCTGGGATTGAGCCCCACATCAGGCTCTCTGCTCAGGGGGGAGCCTGCTTCCCCCTCTCTCTCTGCCTGCCTCTCTGCCTACTTGTGATCTCTGTCAAATAAATAAATAAAATCTTTTTTTTTAAAAAAAGAGTTTGGGGGACGCCTGGGTGGCTCAGTTTGTTGGACAACTGCCTTCGGCTCAGGTCATGATCCTGCAGTCCCGGGATCGAGTCCCACATCGGGCTCCCAGCTCCATGGGGAGTCTTCTTCTCTCTCTGCCCTTCTCCTCACTCATGCTCTCTCTCCCTGTCTCTCTCTCAAATAAATAAATAAAATCTTTGAAAAAAAAAGAGTTTGGGGCCTTTTCCTATTATTTTTCTGTTATTCATTTCTACTTTTAATTCTGCTGTGTTCATGGAAAACACTCTGTGGTCTCACTTGTTCTATGGGCCAGGATGAGCCCATCTTGGTCTGCAGGCACTTGAAGAGAACACGTCCCCTGCTGTTGGTGGACGGGGAGTCCTATCGATGTCAGAGGGGTCCTGGGGGGTGACACTGGCTTTGAGTTTTTTCCACGTTCCTGCAAATCTTCCTTGAAGTCATTCTGCCAATCGTTGAGAGGGGTACTGCTGACAGCTTCCGCTTAAACGAGGACTTGCCCACATCTCTCAGACCTGTGGGGAGAAGTGGCCACATCCACACGGGCCCCTGGTGGGCTTTAGCAGCCCTGGGGAGCCCTGCAAGCCGAGCCCACTGTCCACCTCCCGCCTCATGGGCCTTGGCTGGAGGCCAGCTTTTCTGTTCCCTCCAACCAGGAAGGAGCCCCGGGCACCTTCCTGCGGGGCCCAGGCCTGGCCTCCTCTGCCCACGTCAGCTCCCCCACCTGTCCCTTAAAGGTGGCACACAGGAAGGTGCAGCCCCAGACACAGCCAGCGGGGCTCACTCCTGAGGCCCTGGGAACTCAGACGGATGGTGCCTGGAGAAGTCTGTGCTGTTGAGAAGCTCTGTGTCTCAAGGTCACACTTCTTGTAGGAGAAATCGCTCCCAGCTCCATAGTAACAAGCAGGGACAGTGCACTGTGGGTTCATGTTCAGAAAATAGGTATTTCTGTGTAAGTCCCTCTGCCCCCGGTGAGATCTGGGGGTCCCTAAACCTGGCTCGGCAGGATAGTTTCTGGGGGTGAAAATCCCAACCCAGATGTCCTAAAGGAGAGTCATGGGGACCAGCTGTGACCTGCCTCGTGGGGTCCCCACAGGTGGCCCCGTGTTTGGACAGGGTCAAGACGGGGACCAGCACATAGTGTCCACGCCAAATGTCATGCCCATGTCTCACTCATCCCTGCTTCCCAACCCCTCAGGATGTTGTGAATGTCCTTCCCTATCCACACCGGAGGTCTCATGCTGAGACAGACCAGGGGGGCTTAGCGGAGTCAGAGACACCTAGCCCTGGCCATCTGGATGAGGGCTCAGCCCTCCTGCTCAAGACTGAGCACCAGCCCCTGCAGCCCTCCCAGATTCCTGCCAATGCCTGTTTGCAGACACCCTGTGGGTCTGGGGTCCCAGGTGGACCCCACGGGCTTCGCACGGTGGACGGATCACTCTCCAGGGCCCCACTGGCCTCCAAGCCAGGGTTTGCAGGTAGAGGGTGGGGAGACCCCACTGCAGCCCTGGGCTGATGCGCCTGCCGTCACTTTCCCATCACAGCCCCTCGACCCCAGGTCGGGGGGGCCAGTAGGCTCCAAGCATGCTGGTGTAGACTCCAGGAGCCTGGAGTTCGGCCAAAGAGCGGCATTTTGAGGATGGGCCCAGGGCATCTCGCAGCACCGGGGTCTGCGCACTGGCCAGGCCCAGAGACAGGGTCCACATCCTTCCCAGAGGCCGCTGCAGAAGGAAAGAACTCGATGGTCCTTCTGGAAAGTGCACTAGAGAAAAAGAGGTTGCACAGATGTAGACACAATGCACTGACATATGTGCACAATGCACATACAAATGTACACACATGCGCACACACGGACACCCGTCTGGGCCAGTGCACACGTTCTCCTACACAGATCATACAGGGATGCCGCACCTCTCCTTAGCCCCCTCCAGCACCCCAGGCCTGCAGCACCCCCAGCCCTGCGCCTCCCTCCACCGGGAAGCCCTCCCCTCCCCTGCCTTTCTCTTGGCCTCTGCCCATGCATGTGACAGGGACTCCCGTGTTTCCCCACCAGAAAGCTAGATTTTAACAGAAAATCTCCCGTTCTCTGAACGTTGGTTGGAAAATGAGATGTTTAAAGGCTGGGAAGGGGATGAGGTGCGAGATTGCCGAGGGAAGTGACAGTTTCTTCTGCTGGAACCAACCCCCCCAGCTCAGCATCAGCTGGAGAGGACGTCCAAGGGCTTCTTCAGCCTCACCCTGGGCCCTGGGAGCCTCTGAGCTAGTGGGGCCCCGCCGTCTCAGGTAGCCAGCAATGGTGTGGCCGTCAGCCTGGCCCTGGGATCCCACTGAAGCCTGTTCCAGATCCACACCTCTGCCCCTCTGGCTCCCCGGGCTCGTGGGAGGGCTCCTCCTGTGGCGGCCCATGGTGTCCAGCTCTCCGGCGCAGGCTGGCTCTGAAGCGGGACCCACCGCCAGGCCAGCGCATCAGAGGGTGAGGGCAGACACCAGACAGAAGGCCCCCGCCACCCTGCCCTCCTACCACGGCCTGGCTGGCCCCTGATTACAAGGCTGGGCCTCTCTCCTCTGTCCAAGACCCCAGCCACCCTGGTCCCGTCTCACAAGGACAGGCAGTGGGCTGTCCTGGCCCCCCCCCGACCCCCATCAGCCAGCGGGGGCCGTCATGAAGTCCACTGTTCAGGCCCCCCCACCCGACCCGGGCCTGGCCCCATGGCATTCTGTGGTCCTGGCCCCGCGGCCTCCCAGCCCCTCACCCTTGGTGACCCTGGCATCGGCTACCCCCAGAAGACCCTGTTTCTCTGTGCCCGGCAACATTGCTGGTCATGGCGCCTGGACTGTGGGCGCCTCCTGCCTTCTCCTGCAGGCCCTCAGGGGTGACGCACCTGCATCGGTGTGTCCCCTGGGGCCAGAGGGCCACACCTCATCTGGCGGTGGTCCCAGCCACACAGCCAGCCCTACAGTTGCCTTCCACCCTGAGGACCACCCAGCAGCTCCCACCAACCACTCCTCACCCTAGACATCCAACAGACTAAGGAGCCTGCACAGAAGGTGCCTTGAGAGACTGTGGGTGGGAGAGAACATTCCAGAGAGAAGTGGGAGGCAGGAGGTACAGCTACTGTGTACAGGGCATGAGACTGGAGTGAGGAAGGTGGGGACAAGGACCCCCGTCCAGGGGCCGTGACACCAGTGATGGGGACAGGACCCCCGCCCAGGGCTCGAGACACCCATGATGGGAACAGGACCTCTGCCCAGGGCTCGTGATGTGTGTGATGGGAACAGGCCCTGCCCAGAGCTTTTGATGACAGTGATGGCAGGACCCCCGCCCAGGGTTCATGATGCCAGTGATGGGGACAGGACCCCCCCCCAGGAGTTGTGACACCTGATGATGGGGACTGAGCTCAAGATCCACTCAGGGGCCATGATGTCCCCCACAAAGAGGGGCAAGTTTGTCTCCACCTTGAGAGCTGGAGGAAGCCCCACCCCAGCTGACCCCGTAGGACCAGTGGGGATACTGTGTGCTTAGCCCATGAAGGCCATGATGCTGCAGGTGAGCACAGTGGGGCCTCAGTTTCCCCACCTGTCCTGGCTTTCAGGGGCTGCTAGGAAGCAGGAAGGCCTGACTATCTTGGAAGAAGATGGGCTGAGGCTAGGCTGGTGGGGCCAAGAAGCAGTGCATGTCCCTGCCCCGCGGCTGGAGAGCTCACGGCAGCACCGTTCCTGGAAACCTCTGGTTTCTCCACCTGCCCTCAGGACTGTGAAGGCAAATGGGCCCTGCGCCCACGCTTCTCCTGCCAACACCTCTTGCTCTGTTTCCAACCCCAGCCCTCTGGGCTGTGCATCCCCTCCCAGCATGGCCACGGCTCGTGACCCCAGGGGGTTACAGCCAACCTCCGCACTCCAGAGCTCCAAGACCCCCAGCTCAGGGAGAAGGGTGGCCCAGCCATACAGGAGGTTCCCATTGCAGGTGAAGAAATGTTTACGATGGTGCCAGCCTGCAGGGAATGGCCACGCTCCCACACCACAGAGTCCCCCGCCCCAAGCGTGGTGCTTTCTGGAAATCTAGAGGGCCTGGGGAGGGATCAGTGTGCGTGTCTGTACCCTCGGGCAGCGTGGCCCCCGTGACCGAGGTCGTCGGGGGGATGGGGGGACGGCTACCTCTGCAGGGGGGCATGAGGTGGGTGGGCAGGTGGTAGACGGACAGATGAGAGAAAACAAGAGGAAGTCCAAGTGAGCCGGGGACAAGACAGCTACAGGATGCAGATCGGGCATGAGTTCTGTTTTCTCCTCGCGTTTCTGAATTGTCCCAGCTTCCTACAATGCGTGTTATTCTTCTGATCAGAGCGACTAGGGGTTGTTTTCTAAGTAGTATGAGCTGCATCACAGAAAGCTTCCCAGAGCCGGGGGCGCCTTGGCCACCAGCAGTGGCCTCCTACCGTCCTTGCATGGCCCCAACAGGAAAACCCGGCGGGGAGGGAAGGCCAGGTCCTGTCAGAGGGCCTCCAGCTCCTGGACAGACTCCCTCCGTCATGGGTTCCCAGGGCTGACCCAGCCCCCAACTCCAGGCAGCCCCCTGGGGAGCTCCCAGAGGCCACACAACTATCAGGGGCCCAGCCGTCCCTGTCTGGAGGGGCATCAGGCCACGCCTGGGTCTGGACTCCAGGCGCCAGGCCAGAGGGTTATGCTGCGGTGTGCGGTGTGAGAGGTCACAGGCCAGAGTGTGGGTCACTGTCTGCAAAAAGAGGCCTGATGCTGTCCCCTCCCACACTGTCCATGGGTGCCTAGATGCAGGGACACACTGAGCTGCGTGATGGACAAGGACCCTGACCCAGCAGATTACGCTCCCAAGGAGCAGACAGTAAATATCCCAGAAGGGAACTTCCCTAGGCCTGTGCTGGGAAGGGAGAGGCCAGGGCAGCAGAGCTGAGGGGACAGGCAAAAGGACCTCAAGTAGGAGAGCACTGGGGGAGCAGCCCACCAGGACGGTGCAAGGTGGGGTTGGGGGTGGGGGAGGAGAAGGAGGGAGGGGAAGGGAAGGGAGGGAAATGGGAGGTTAGATGCAGGAAGGAGCTCAGGTGCTCCAAGCGGCCTGAGAGGAGGAGACCAGGCAGGATGGCCTGCCAGACCTTGTGACCATAGGTCCCACAAGCCGAGGCCACGTCCTGGTGAGCCGGTGGCAAGTCTGGTCAGCCTGGCCTCAGACCTAGCATCCAAGCAAACCAGACCCTAAATCCCCTGGTCTTGGTGTAGGGGAGGCACAGAAAGCAGGGACAGGAAGCCAGCAGGACCTGCCAGCGAGTGACCATGGCTTTGCTACCCCTCTGTCCTCCTAGGCCTGGTGTCCCCCCTCAAACCTGTGTGCTGCCTCCTTCCTGGGCTTCAGCGGGGAAAAATTTGGGAACTGCCAGCATGAGGCCGCCGGTCACTGTCGTGGCCAGGATCTCGGCTGCCGGCCATCCTGGAGGGGCCTGGGCTGAGGCCCCAGAACTCTGCTGAGGGGGCGTGAGGCCATCACGGTGCCCCTTGGGGCCGGCAGGAAGAGCCAGGCTATCTAAGCCCTGGCAGGGGAGCATCTGGGCAGAAACATCTGGAAATCCACAGAGCAGAGGCTGAGGGCCACAGCAGACAGCTGTCCGAGACCAAGGTCACTAGCGGGCAGAGAAGGTGACCTGGACCCAGTGGCAATGGCCTCAGTCACCCCGAGGCCCCTTCTCTGCCTGGGGCCCTCAGGGAAGAAGGATGGAGGAAGCTCCCTCCCCATCCCAGGAGTGCCACCGGCCACGCAGCCTGGCTGGCCTGCCACAGGCGGGCCCTTCTGGGAAGAGGCCTTCCTGGTAGCCACCAGGCCCTGCACAGAAAGAGCCGGGACATTCCCTGGCCCGGTGCTGGTGCTCTAACACAGGTGGCTGTTCTCATAGAAAGTTCCAGAGAAGACACATGGCACCACAAGAGAAACAAGGCACCGTGCCCGGGGTCTGAGCGCAGGGTAGGGGCGCACCGTTTGGGGAGCATCACGGGCCCCTTCTCTGCCCTTTGTTTTTTTTGTTTCATTTTACCTTTGTTTTTTTAAAGTGGTACCATTGCCCTGTGACACGATACTGGTTTCAGGTGTGGGAGGAGGTGACTAGGTGACTGGATGTCTGTGAACTGTGGGACACGATCGGCATGATGTCTCCTGAGCCCCCGTTAGCTCGCACTGTCACAGATTTTCTTTTCTTGTGATGGAAACTTTTAGGATCCACTCTCTCTGCGATTCCCAAATGAACCTGGTTTTGTTAAGGACCAACGGCCAGGCTGCCCATCCCACCCCCACCACCCCTCAGGCGATACCTCCCTAAGGAAGGGAAATGGCGCACCTTATCAGGGCCTTTTTTAAGTTTTAAACCGTGTCCCTGATGCAGCGGTCCATCCAAGACGGAAGGCCCTGGGCCAGCTGGGCCAGCGCCAGCCCCTCCCCCACATCCCTCCTCCCACTGCTGCCTTTAAAGGCTCCTGGGGCCCACAGACCACCATCTGCCTTCTGCCTGCCACCTGCCACCATGCGCTGTCTTGTAAGCCTAGCTCTGGCCCTACTGGCCCTGGAGGCTGCCCTGGCTCTGGCCCCAGCCCCGGCCCTCACCTTGCCAGGTAGGCCTGAGCTGCCATCCCTTGGCCGGGCGTGTGGGGGGGGTGGCGCCCAGGAGGGTCCTCCCGGCCTCCCTCGGCCCCAGGTGCATCCCCGACACACCGCTGGCCCTGATATGTTGGTGATAGGACGGGCAGCACAGAGTGGAGGAGGCTTGCCCCTGGGGGTCCCCCACAGCAAAAGAGCAGGGCACTGCCTAGAGAACCCCAGGTGCCATAAGGCCGGCCCCCGTCCTTGGACCCCTGGGTTTTAACCCCACCTGCTGCCGTGGGCCTGGACCTGATGCACCCTTTCGTCCCCAGGTCACGCTCTGCTTACTCTCTTCCTTTCAAGAAAGGGGGCAAGTTAGGGTGCTGGGGACAAGACTGCCCATGGTTCCCGCTCTCGCCCCACCTTGCCCCCCCCACCAAGCAGCCCCAGGGGAGGCGGTCCACGGGCCCCCCCCCGCCTCACCTGCCTGTCCTGTGTGCAGCGCAGGCTGTGTGCCCGGAGCTCAGCTCCTCCGAGGAGGACGCCTGTGTGGTCTCCTGCAACTCAGACGAGAACTGCCCCCAAGGCACCAAATGCTGCCCCAGAAGCCCCTGCGGCCGCTCCTGCGTGGTCCCCCTCATCGGTAACACCGCGGCCCCCACGTCCCAGCTGAGGCCTGTCTGGGGGGTGGGAGGAGCCAACTTGCTCTAGGGTCCCCCCTGAGGGGGCATCCCAGACCCCTCTTAGTGACCCACCTCCCCAGCTCCCTGAACTCCACCTGGGATTGAGCCCACTCCCCTGCTGGCATGCGGTCTTAGGCTCACATGCCTCCTCCCAGCATCGCCCAGGCCCAGCTCTCTGAGGTGGCAGCCGCGGTCCCCTCCTTGGGGGCCCAGGGGGCATGGTGGCAGCCCTGGGGGCCAGGACACCAGCCGCAGGGGAGACCAGCTGCAGGGCGAACTCAGGGCCTGAGGGCCGGCCATCTCTCCCCAGCGCCTGTGCAGAAGGCCGGCCGCTGCCCCTTGGTGCGGGCCCCGCTGATGCCGGCACCCTGCTTGGAGAGCAGTGAGTGCTCCCGGGACGACCACTGTGCCGGTGACAGAAAGTGCTGCCTGAGCACCTGTGCCATGAGGTGTCTCTCACCGGAGGCAGGTGAGCGCCCCACGCCCTCCCGGGACCGCACCACGGTCACGGCCACAGCCCCAGCCACCGTGGCAGAAGAAGGCCTAGGCTCAGTCTAGGCGTCAGGCGAGCAAAGGAAGCGGAGACTCAGAGACTCCTCTGAGCGGGACAGCAAGCCAGGCTGAGGAGGGCCTGTGACCTTGCCACGTAACCTTGGGAGGCAGCTGGGCTCCCAAATGTGGGAGGAGGCCTGGGGCAGGAGCTGGGAACTGTGGATCCTGGCCCTCTGTGCCCACGCCTGCCTGTGGGCCATGGGGAAGGCCGGGGCGGGAAGACTGTGGAGCGGCCCCTGGGGTCGCGTCCCGCTCCTCTGAGGCCTCCATGTCACCTGCAGAGGAGCCGCTCCAGTGAGGGGCTTCCCCAGGAGCCCCCCGGCTGCCGGAAGCGACCAGCCTGAGCCTGCTTGGCAAGAACCTCGTCTCCCCGATTCAGAGAGCACAAGACACTTCCCACCTGCTGCCAATAAAAACCCACTTAGCTTCACGTCTCTCCATCTGTCTGTCTGTCCGGGGCACCTGCCAGGAGGGACAAAGCACACAGGCCTCTGGGAGCTCCCAGGCTGCCCACTCAGCCCTCGGGGGTCCGGCTCCGCTGAGAGGCGTCGCTGGCATGGGGTTGGGGGCAGAGCAAAGACTGCAGGGAGGGCTGGGGCCCCGACGTCGACGTGGCCTCTCTCCACGGCAGCGTGTGACCCCATCGGGTGGTTGATGCGGAGGGCAGTGTGCTCGCAGGGAGCCTCAGTGCCCATAGCGATTCGGGCAGCCTCACTAGGACCCGCAGGGAAGCGCGCCCACCCAGCACACACGCGAGCCCCCAGGGTTGCCTCCAGGCTGCCCCGACCGCAAGCACCCCCAGAATTTCCGGAGGCCACCTGCTCCCTGCCTCACTAAGCTCTGGATTCAGGGGTTCCCACGAACTCCACAGGCTCACCAAGTTGTAAGGATGACCCACAGAAGTCTGAGCGCACAGTCTGTTACAAAGGACACAGACCAGAAAGAGCCAAATACAGACCACACCGTGGGGGTGGGGGCGGGGACATGTGTCCCCGCTGGGGTGGGGCACCACCTCCCCACACACCCACATGTCCCCATCCCAGAAGCCCCCTGAGTTTCAGTGCCCAGAGAGGTCTCGAAGCTGCATGAACAGGATGAAACCCTTGGCCATTGTTGACCAACTCAGCCCCTACCCTCTAACCTCATGGCTGGCTCTCAGGCTGCTGGCCCCTGTCCTGTGCCACTGAGGACCCCAGAGCCACATCAGCATAAACTCAGGTATAAGAAAGGAGTCCTTGCAAATATCACAGGACGCTCATATCACCCAGGGAACTGCAAGGTTTTGTAGCACTCTTCCAAGGAGGGGACAAAGACCAGAGTTCTTTATTTTTTTAAGATTTATTTATTTGTTGGGGCACCTGGGTGGCTCAGTGGGTTAAAGCCTCTGCCTTCAGCTCAGGTCATGATCCCAGCGTCCTGGGATGGAGCCCCGCATTGGGCTCTCTGCTCAGCGGGGAGCCTGCTTCCTCCTCTCTCTGCCTGCCTGTGATCTCTCTCTCTGTCAAATAAATAAACAAAATCTTTTCTTAAAAAAATATTTGTTTATTTGACAGAGAAAGAGAGCAGGAACAGGGATGCGGGACTCAATCCCAGGACTCCAGGACCATAACCTGAGCAGAAGGCAAACACTTAACCCACAGAGCCACCCAGATGCCCCCAAAGACCAGAGCTCTTGATGGCGACCCAGTGTGCAGTCAGCGTGGGAGCTTTCGGCCAGCCTGGCCCAGCTCGTGCACACTCCACGGCCTGCCACGTGCCCACTGAAGTGACAGGAGCTGGGGAGAGAGGACGATTATCCAAGAAGAGGGCACCAACTGGTAGCCTTTTGTTTCTGGACCATTCTCCAGCAAAAGGAACCAGGAGTCCCTGGAGACAGTTGAGTGAACACAGGACCAGGCCACATGGGACACCATGTGTCAAAAGCAGCACCCGCCTGCGGCCACCACCACACAACCAGACCCCAGCAGCGACGGTGGCGGACAGGAAGCTCTTCACAGAAAATGCTGGTCAACACGGTGTGGGGGAGGGGGCACAGGACTGGAAGCCCACCTCCACAACGCTAAAGTCATCATCACTCCAGGAGGTGGCATCGGGTGAAACGTCACAGCCTCAAAGCATCCTGTAGACCTGCTCACCACTCACCAGGGGGAGCGTCTCCCAGCGGAGAGCTCGTCCCAATCGACCCAAGGGATCAAACCTGGCACCGCATCTGCTAGGACCCACCAGGGCACTGTGCGTCCCAGCGCGACCCAAGGGGACCACAACACTCACACGTGGTGGCCTTGCCAGAGATGTGCCATCACATGAGTCCAGTTTCCACTCGGTGTTGTAGAAGACAGGGAGCAGAGGGGGCGGGGGGAAGGGACTCATCTCCTGATCTGCTGGCCTCACCACACCTAGGATTCCCTACTACAGGGTCTCTTAAAAGAGTCGCTTTCAGGAACTGGATGTCCATCAGGGTGGAAACCCTCTCCCTGCTCCACCACCTCCCACCGCGTGCTCGTGGCAGCCCACCCTAGAGCTCCCAGACCCTGCCAGCCTCCTGCCCAGGCCACCCAGCTTCATACCCCTGAAGCACCACTTCCCCTCCTCCTCCAAGCTGAGGGCCCCTGTGCTGGAGCCCAGGTGGGCCGGAGCCAGGAGAGGCTGGGAGGGCATCAGTACCGCCCGGGGCCAGGCCCCCGCCACACACTGTCCTTACCCCACCGCCCCAGGAGGCTCTGCAGGACTTCCTGGTGGACATGGTGGAAGGATGGGCAAGGCAGAAGGGTGGGTAAGGAGGAGGAATGGGACAGGGGAGGGATGGAGAAGTGGAGACAAGAGAAAGGAGAGGAAGAGGAGGAAGAGGGAGGAGGTTTAAGTTGTAAGGACCTTCTCCTCTTCCTCCTCCTCCTCCTTCTCCCCCTCCCCCTCCTTCTCCCCCTCCTCCTCCTCTTCCTCCTGGGGGTCTGGGGAGGTCTTTCACGCCCAGGCTCTGTGATCCTACAAAGGACGAAGCACTGCACCTCAGCCACAGCTAAGATGTACACGGCAGGAGACGGCAACACTCACACATGGAAGAGGCACGGGGGAGAACTCTGGAGGCGGCCAGGCAGCGGCTTCCAGATCTGTCCCCGACTAGCCACCAAGGTGGTGCTGGATTCCCCAGCAACGCACAAGCGGTCACGTCCGCCCAGGAAGCTCCTCAGGGGTTTTCCCTGGGGCTGGTCTGGGGACACCAGAGGGGTGGAAACCTAGCCTGGCAGAGGTCCCACAGGGGCCAGCACCATGCCATGGCCCCCCAGGGTAGACCCAGGAAGGCCCTCGTGTTGGCACAGTTGAGCAGCCACATCCCTAGCCACCAGCCCCCTGCCCCCACCATCACCAGCTCCTCCGGTCCTGATTCCAGCCGTATGTCTGTCTGCTCGCTGCTCTGGTTCTGTCACTCCACTGCCAGCAAGTGTGACGGACAGGGTGGCCTGAGGTCTCCTGGCCATCCCTCCCCCTCCCTCTCGAAGGGAGCCGAACCCATCTCATCCAGCCTTGTCAGCCTGGTGCCCTGGGCCTCGTGAGCAGGCTGCGTGGAGGGCACTGACCTTCCCCGGCACCTTGCTGAGGGCACCAGGCTGGGACCCCGAGGCCACTCTGCACTCAAGTCACCAACAGGCTGGGGAATAAGGGAGCAAGCCAGGCTAGCCTCACTGCGAGGGACACAGGAAATAGGGTGAGACTGGGGTAAGGAGCAGGAATGCGGAGGGGGCTCACGGAGCACCACCAGGACAGCGACAAGAACGAGGCTGCCCACGTCTTCCCCGCATCCAGCTGGGTCCACTGCCTCTGACAGCAGCGGTGGCTCCAAGCTCAGTGCTCAGGAGTGGTTTGAACTCAGATCCTCTCCTCCAACCCATAAAACCCACCCACAAGGGCAGAAGCCTCTCTGGGGGCTGTGGCCAAGAGCCTCCGGACTGAATTGCCTCAGCCAGCTCTGAGCATGGGGCCACCTGTGAAAATTTGAGTGACTGTGGGGACTCCAGACATAGCCCCCAGGCCTGGACACAGCTCCCCTAAGTGGGGAGCTGACTCTTGGCTCCCGGGAAGTCAGAGAGGCTTTGAGGGGCCACAGAGGGCTCCCTGCCGTGGCCAGTGAGTCCCCAGATAGTGGGCCCCAGGCACGCCCCCCTCGTAACCTCCCAGAGCAATGGCGACAGAGACTGTGGCCACAGCAAGGTCCGCGTGCTCAAACCTGATGACCTCTGCTCCCCAGGCCAGCTGTCCCCCTACCCAGGCTCCCGATGGCAGCTCTGGCAACCACTCTGATGTCCCACCAGCCCAAGGAACTAAACAGAGGGCAAACTAAACAGACAGGCCCTAAACGTGGCCTAATGGCTAAGCCCACTCATGGGCCAAAGGCCCCTCTCCTGGCCCCCCACTTTGTGCAACGCACCTGCTTTACTGAGACAATTCACATAATACACATCCACCCCTCAACCTGTAGAACCCAGGGGCCCATCGTATTCTCAGTTAACGGGGCGTCCGCCCAATCCAGAGCGTGTCCAGTGCCTGAAGCCATCCCAGCCCAACCCCGGCCCTGGCAAGCGCTCGTCTACTTCTGTGCATGGGGACCCGCGTGTCCAGGACCGTCTCCTGTCGGGACTCTGTCACCGAGCATGTCCTCAAGGCTCATCTCGAGTGGCTCTGGCTGGCCACCATCCCATCAGGGACACTCGTTGATCCACTGATGATCACCAGACCGTGTCTAGTTGGGGCCTTCTGGGAACACTTGTGCACGAGTGTCGTACGGACACGTTCTCCGTTTTCTCGGGGTGTACACATAAGTCACACTGTTTCGAGAAACTGCCCATTTTCCAAAGCAGCCACACCGTGTTACATACCCACCAGCTATGCTCAGAACGTGGAGCTCCCCACGCCCTCGCCAGCACCGGTCGTCCCCGGGGTTCTGTGGCGGGGGTTTTCATGGCCACCGTTAAAGTGGTGCAAACGGGCACCACACTGTGGCTGCGAGAGGCACCTTCCTGAGGGCCAGCGACGCGCTTCGGAGAGAATCTACTCCCACTCTGTGACCGGTTTGCAACCGGGCCGCTGCCATTTACCAGGGAGGTGTAAGAGCTCTGACTCACTGAGACGCACCCGTATTACCGCATGACTTGCCGTTCATTGCTTTTTCTTAATATTCTTCCTTTTCTAGAGCAATTTTACGTTCCCAGCAAAAACAGTAAAATCTACTTCTTGTCCCCACAACACACACGCACGCCCTCCCCCCACCATCAACATTCCCCAGCAAAGGGTACACTCGTTATGATCAATGAACCCACAAGGCCTCACCATGAACACCCAAAGTCCACAGCTGACGGGACAGCTCCCTCTTGGTGCACATATTCAGTGGCTTTGGACAAACGTGTGATACCCACCCGCTATAGTATCACCCAGAATGGTTTCACTGCCCCAAAGATCCCACACTCCGCCTGTTCATCCTTCCCACCCTCAGCCTAGGCAACCACGGACCTCTCCACGGTGCTGAGTGTTGCCTTTTCCAGAACGTTCTACGTTTGGAATCACACAGTATGCGGCATTTGCAAATAGGCTTCTTTCACCTAGGAGCGTGCATTCGAGGTCCCTCTGTGTCCTCTCGAGGCTTGACTGCTCACTCTTTTTAGTGCTCCGTAATACCCCACCAGCTGGGTGGACCAGTTTGCTTGGCCACCACCCTCCTGAAGGGCGCCTTGGTTGCTTGCAAGTCTTGGTAATGAGGACTGAAGCTTCTAGAAACATCTGTGTGCAGTTTCCCATGAGGATGTGGGTTCTCGGCTCTCGGGGGGGAATACCCAACAGCACGACTGTGGGCCAGCGTGGCGTCGGAGTGTGTTCTGGCCCCTGTCACAAAAATATCATCCACTCTGTGCCTTAGGAGCAATGGAAATCTGTTTCTCACAGTTCTGGAGGCTGGAGGAGTGAGATCGGGGCACCGGGACGATCGGGAGAGAGCTGTCTTCTCTACTGCAGACTTTCTGCTGTGCTCTCATGTGGTGGAAATCCAAGGGCTCTGTGGGGTCTCTGTCACTTTTTCTTTTTAAGAGAGAGAGCTCACGCTCGAGAGGAGGGAGGAAGCAGACTCCCTGCTGAGCATGGGGCCCCACTACACAGGGCTAGATCCTATGACCCTGAGATCATGACCTGAGCCAAAACCAAGAGTCAGACAGACACTCAACCAACCGAGTCACCCAGGTGCCCAGGGGTCTCTTTTAAGGACACTAATCCCACCAAGAGGCCTCCACTCTCATGACCCAATCACGTCCCAAAGGCCCCACCTCCTAACACCATCCCCTTGAATGTCAGGTCTCGACATATGAACTGGGAGGACACGGCCATTAACTCCATTGTCTATGGTAACAGTATGTTTAGTTTTGTAACAAAATGTGAAACTTTAAAAGCAGCCGCACCATTCTGCACTCCCACCAGCAACGGAGTAGACATCTTAGGCCAGAAACCAAACCAAGATGCATAATAACCCCAAGAGAGAGAAGAGCAACAGCACAGGGAAATGGAAAACCTCGTGGAAAGAATCCCTTTCACCAAAATTCTTCCATAAGAGAAAATATCACAATCACGAAAAAAAATAGTATAAAAAGGAACATCCAAAGCCAAAAAGGAGACCTCAGTAAGTCTAAGTGTGACGGCAGAAAGCAGGCCTCAGGAGAGTCAGAAGCGGACGCTGCGGGGACGTCTCAGGAAGCAAAAAATCAGGAGATGGAAAGAAGCCGAGATGAGACAAGATGGGAAAAACAGGGAAAATCAGAAATCAGACTCAAAGAGCCAATATTCGAACCTGGGCATTTTGGAAAGAGATTAAGTGAAGGAAAGGATACGCCCAACCCAGGAAACAAGGACCCCAGCCTGATGACAGGGCTTTGGGGGGGGGGCACCGTAGGCTCCGGCAAGGAGGGAGACTCTCAGCGCCCGGAGATGTCAGAGCCGCGGGCATAATGAAAAGCCAGCTTTTCGAAGTTAAAACAGAAATAAGAAAAAGGACAAAAGAAGGGAGAAAACAGAAGGAAGGGAGGGAGGACTGACAACACAGGCGAACTTGTGGACTCAGAAGCCAGGGGAGCGACGAGGCCGGACGGTCCGCCGAGAGCCCGCGACAGCAGAAAGCGGATTCTAACCTCGGCCAGCCGGCCGGTGGGGGGGGACACAGGACGCGCCCTTTCAGACCCGCGGGGTCCGAATTTGCCTTCGCCGCGCCAGCTCTCCAGGGCGAGCCAGGGCGCCCTCCGGGCAACGCGCGGAAGGAGGAGCAGCGACAGGACTGCGCGAGGAGGACCCCGTTAATCTTCCCGGGGAGGGGGAGACCCCGCCGACGGCCCCCGGGAAGAAGGGGACCCGGCAGACGGCCCCAAGGCCGGTCGGAAGGCGCGGGGACCCGCCCGAGCGGTAGGCCGGCGGCAGAGACCGAAGCGGGCGGGGAGCGCCCCTGGGAGAGGCGCCGGACTCTGACGCGCTCCGGGAGCCACAGCCCGGGGCGAACCGCACGCAGCGGGGAGAGCGCGGCGGAAAGGGGAAGTAACCACGCACAGCCCTCAGGGGCGCGGGGCCCGCCTCCCGCCGTCCCAAAACAACATGCCCGCACCCGCGAGCCGGAGACGGTGCGTGAGCCCCACGGCCGCGGCGGGAACAGAGCGCCCGCAGGCCTAGGCACACCGCGCCTGCACGGCCGCACGACACTGTGGGAACCGCTCCACCGCAGCCCCTCCGCGCAGGACCCGGGGCGCGCTGCAGGGCGGGGCTGCGGACGCCCGGCCGTCAGCCCCGGGTCCCGGGTGTCTCATTCTTCCCGGTTCCCATCTTTCCTGAACTGCCCAGCACTCGCCTCTCGCCCCGCTACTTCCCATTTCCTAGGATGTGCCCTCAGCAAATATGGTATTCGGCCAGAGAGGCGGTGGCTAGCGTGAGTTCCGGTGTCTGCCCTCAGCAAAGATGGCACTGCGCTGGAAAGGGTGTGGGCACGACTTCCGGTCGGGCGGACCTCGGCTAGGCTCGGTTCCGGCGGCGCTCCAAGTGACGTAGCGAGCGCGCCGCGCGGCGTGAGCCGAGGACGGTGCGGGGGCACATGGAGGTCAGCGGTGGCTCCCGCGGCTGCTGCGTACGTCTGGCGCGGGTGGGGAGGAGGATTCTGGGCGTGGGTCCTGAGGGCTGGAGGGTGCACCGGGATGCGGGGGGTCGGGGTCCTGCGGCTGGAGGCGGGGAACCGGCCGGCCCGTGCGTGCGCGCTCTGCCGCCGCCATGCCGCATGGCGGCCGGCGGGTCCGGGTGCGGGTGTTCTGTCTGCCCCCGACGGCCGGGCTTCGGGGCTGGTGTTCGCCCGACCCCAGCGGGGCCTCCGGACCTCAGCTCCGTCCCCAGGCGGCAGGGCTGTCCTCCGTGGGGGGCGTCCCCGCCGGCGGGCGCCGGGGGTGCGGGATGTCGCCTTCGGGCTCTTGTCCTCCGGAGTCTGGGCTGTGCGGTGGTGAGACCCGAGGCCTCGCAGCTGCGGTGCGCCGGCGAGCGAGGGAGGCGTGCGGCCCGGGGCCAGGCTCCGGGCAGCTGGGAGTCGAGCGCGCGCTCTGCTTTAGCAGGAGGGGAGGCCCGGGCACCTGCCGTGCGCCGGCCGCGGGGTCGCCCCGCCAAGCGAGACGGTCCGAGCGGCTGGAGGCCGCAGCAGCGGGATGTGCGACGGAGCCTGGGAGGAGCTGACGTCTCGCCTGGGCGTGGAGGCATGAAGGGTGATTTCCTGGGTCTGTGGCGTTGGGGGACAGCGGGGTCTGGGGGGGGGGCGGGAGGGCGAGGCTGTGGGGTGTGGATTTTCCAGGTGCGGTCCGATGGAAAACGTCTTCCCTTGCGTCTCCCCAAGTCAGCTCTTCTAACTCTCCAGCCTTTGAAGTGAGGGGGGCCCCGGGCCAGCCCCCCCACCCCGGGAGACCTGAGTCAGGCGGGGGTCTGGATTGTCGAGCTGGCTGACTCCAGGCTGACTGCCAGAACGGCTGCTCCGCTGCCAAAGCCCTGGCGCTCTGCACTTCGGTGTTCAGTCACGTCCTTCGCGGAAACCAAGTCTGTGAGGGTTTTGCTGCAGAAAGCACCGGCCCACGCAGGGACAGGCAGAGAGGAGAGGTTCCAGCTGGTGGGGAGGGTCGCCGTCCCTTCGTGGGTCCTGCTCTCGGGTCCAGGAGCGGGAGCTTGCTGGAATCACTGCTTTCTCTCTGTTGTCTGCAGGGCTGTGGAACTACGTGCTAGCCGTCCTACCTGCCGGCCCCTGCCCCCAGCCCCAGGCCGCCATGGCTGCCCGCCTGGTGAAGCAATGTACATGTCTCCTAAGGGAGGCCACCCTTGTTCCCCCTGCCACGGCTCCTGCCATGGCTCCCGTGGGTCGACTAAGACTTGCCCAGGTCGGCCGCAGGACTCTGACCTCCTCAGCTACCTCGCCCAGTTCTCACTTCCCACGTTCCTTGTCTGGGCTCCTAAAGAAGGAGCACGTGTTCAGCGCCAGGCCTCAGCAGCAGGAGGTGGACCGGCTCATCGAGAAGGCCACCCAGCCAGAGGAGCTCCTGGAGCTGCTCAGTGGTGGTCACCGCCTGCACGAGAACCACGCAGCCCTCGTGCTCATCCAGCTTTCCCGCCTGCTCTCCGATAAGCCAGAACACAAGGCCTCACTCATGCAGGATGCCCGCTTTCAACAGCTTCTCCAGCTTGTCAACAGCCAGGTGGGTTTCTAGAATGTTCTCTCAGGGTTCAACGGGCAGAAAACAATGGCACTGGAGTCCAGAGCCTCCAGTCGCTTTCTGTAACTGGGAACCTTTTTGCTTGCCTAGTTCGTTACATCCTTTGGTTAATTGTCCGCACGGTTCCCTTAGCTGAATTTTGCTGTCCTTCTCTACCAAGCAACAAATGGGACACGGGACATGGATGCGCAGGAAGCAAGCTGGTTCTTCTCCGTTTCCCGGGTGCTTTTGCCCTGGGCAGGCTGTCCTGACCTGTGTAGCTGCCCTTCAGTGTCTGGCTCACGGTGGGCATGCCCCTAAAGCTGGAGGAGATACGGGGGGCGGGGGGCTGAGGAAGGGTCCCAGGGAGTTGGGCTGAGCGCAGCCGTCATCCAGCTGGTCAAATCCTTAACACATGAGTGCAGAGGGCACCTGTCTGTGGCACGGGGGTGGGGCGACACACCAGCTCTTGGCGGTGGCCTCGTCGGCCCACAGTCCCTCCCCTGTTCCATGCTGGAAGGAAGCCCTGCTTTGGTCACTGAGCTCCAGAGCTCTCTGTGCAGGTGTTAGAGGCCGAGGCAGAGGAGAGTCACAGGTTAAGGGTGGGGTTTCCGACTACGTTGTGGGAAAGCAGTGGGCGTGGCCGGCTGGTTTTACATCCAGAGAGGCCCGCAGAGAAAATGCCGGAATGCTTCTGTGGTAAGGGAGGTGCGGAGCTTTCTGTCTCTTGAAACGTGTGCGTGCACTGAGGTCACGGCTGAAGGTCACTTCTTTCTGATGCTGTCACTTGTAACCTCTTACCAGCCTCCTTCTGGCTTTGCGACTGTGGTCCTGGTAGTTACTGACTGTTTTGCACACACACAGACAACTGAAGTGTGTTTCAAGAGACGAGAGCAGATGTCGGAGCAAACCCATGAGCCAAAGCAAACAGGGAACAAAGTGTAATGCAGGTGGTGGCCGAGCTTCCTTGTAAAAGCTCTCCTGTCTTCCAGGAGACACAGATGCCGCACCACGTTTCCTGATACGGACTGAAATTTTTACTTCCTGGCCTCCGCAGCCCTTCCCTGGCTCCCCTGTTTACACTCTGCTCCCTCTGTGCAGTCCCATTTCACCGGGGAAGGGAGCGGCCCCACCAGTGGGCCTGAGTTAGAGGCTCAGTGCTGTGGGCAGGACCCCACCTGAGCCCCTGCATGCTGGCTCCCTGGGGGCCCTCTGCCGCATTCTGCCTCTGCGAGGGTGTGAGCTGGGCTAGAGAGGCCCATGCGCCTCCCTGAGGCCTGGAAACATCAGCAGGGTCCCCCTTATCAGAAACAGCCCCCGAGGAGGTGCTGGTGCCACTGCCTCAGGGCCATGTGTTGCGATGTGAAGCCTCACAGGGTGTGGGTCCCTGAGGTGGCAGCGGTGGTAGCTTGTGAACAGCCAGCCCCTTGTCCCTGGTGCCTGGGGGTGTGGGGTCGCCAGGCCTTCTCTTGCCCACATATACAGGGGCTGGTGGGAGGGTGGGGCAGCAGGGCGCCGCACCTGGACATGCTCCATGGGGGGGCTCTCCCCTCAGCTAACTGCTTACTGTCACTGCGAGCCAGGGAGCCAGCAGGTGGACAATTTGAACCTGAGTCAGCCCTGCAGGCTTTCCCCTGACTACTGGACTCGGCAGCTTGCTGGGTTCATGTCTGCACGTGAGTGGGGCGCTCGTCCGGCGGGCCCACTGCACGTATCCGTGGCCGGGTTTCTGTGTAACCACCTGCCTCCATGGAATTTGCGTTGGAGGAGCCTGGGGGGTTTTCCTCCTCGCACAGAGCTCATATTCGCAGGGGACCCAGACCACTGGCGGAGCGGGGTGGGCTGCCAGAAGTGCCCACCTTCCGGCCGTGGGCGGGGAGTTGTGCTTGCTCCAGACACGTGGGTACAGGTGGGTTCTCGGGTGTGACTTCCTATGTCCTCCCCGCCCAGATAGCCTCGGTCTGGCACGGGCCCCTCGTGAGGCTGCTCCGGAGCCTCTACACACTAGCGCTGCCCGCGGCCTGCAAGCAGCTGCAGTCGGTGGAGCAGGAGGTCCGCTGGCGCCTGCGCAGGCTCCGGTATAAGCACTTGGCCTTCCTGGCGGAGTCCAGCACCACCTACATGCAGCAGCGGGGCTCCCAGGAGCTGCTGGCCGAGCTGCTTGTGAGCCTGGAGCGGCGCTGGGCAGAGATCGAGGACAGCCGCACGGTGGTGGCCCTGATGGCGAAGGCGGGGCCCCTCTCGGAGCCACTGATGAACCGCCTGGAGGACAAGGTACTGGAGCAGGGGCACGGGACAGCCGCGGGCACCCTCTGTGGCCACGCTGATAAGCCCAGCATGCTTCGCCTTCTCTAAAATCACTGTGCGCCTGACCTGGGCCGGCGGGTGGACCCACTCCAGGCTGACGCGTCCCGATGATGTGCTGCGCCACACACCCCCACACCCCACTTCCCACCCCACCCCGCCGCAGTCAGGTCAAATTCAGCCCCCGTTGCCGTCATAGCGGGCGCTGGCCTAGATGGCTGCTACAGTAGGCCATGCAGCCCATGGGCCCCAGGCTCCCCGCACTGGGACCTGGGGATAAGTCTGGCTGCAGACAGGGCACCCGCGCCTGGGGGTTCCCCGGGTGGGAGCTGGGGCAGGCCCCACCTGGCCGGGGCCTGGGGTAAGTGAGCTCAGGCCCAGTTGCTGTCCCACAGGGGCCGCCCAGCGCCGCGCAGGAGCCCTGGCCTCGGCCGCCCCGCTGACCCCTGCGGCTGTGATTGACAGTGCCTGGAGCTGGTGGAACAGTTCGGGCCCGATGAGCTGCGGAAGGTGCTGGTGACGCTGGCCGCTCAGAACCGGCGGTCGGTGCCCCTGCTGCGAGCCATCTCTTACCACCTGGTCCAGAAGCCCTTCCCCCTGACGAAAGGCGTCCTCTTGGACCTTGCGTACGCCTACGGTGAGCCCTTCCGGCTGGGAGCAGCGGGGAGAAGGGCGCTCTGGCTGCAGCTGTGTCAAATTCGGTGCCCGCCCACCCCATGGCCGGTGCTGGCCCAAGAGGCTGCCACAGAAACACAGTGACCCATGGGCCCTGGTCCCCTCTGCTGGGCCTCAGGGATAAATTTGGTCACGGACACCTCATCCCCAGAACTCAAGGCCAGGCTGGGGTGGCTGGGTGGCTCCCAGGGCAGTCTGTAGACCCTTGAGGGTGAACCCTGGGCTCTCTCTATCCCGAAGGCAAACTCGGCTTCCAGCAGACGCAGGTATTCCAGCGCTTGGCTGCTGACCTGCTGCCCCACGTGCCCGGCCTGACATCCGGCGAGGTGGCCCACTGCGCCAAGTCATTTGCCCTTCTCAAGTGGCTCAGTGGGCCTCTGTTCGAGGCCTTCGTCCAGGTGAGCCGGGCAGAGCCCTGCGGCTTAGGCTCGGATGCCGTGGGGACCTGACTCCCCTGGAGCAGGTTCCCTGCCCCTTGCATCAGGGAGGCACAGCTGGCCAGACACACTGCCTGGTTGTTCATGGGGCTTTCTCCTTGGGTCATTCGGGAAGTAGACGTCGTGGGTGGGGACGGTGTTTTCTGTTCTCTCAGCTTCGGAGGAGTTTGTATTCTTGGGTGGCTGTCACAGGGAGCCAAATGGGTGGCGAGGCTGGAATCCGCTCGCAGCTCCCAGGGCAGCAGCGGGGACAGACGCGTCTGTGTGTGCGCAGCCAGCAGCTGCTCGAGGCCGTGCCGAGCCAGCCGCAGCATTTGCAAAGCCGCTACCAGGCGGCTCCTGGGGATCCCAGCCTCTGGGGATGGCAGCTGCTGGCGGGGAAGGTCTGGGTAGCCCTGGACGGCTGGGGTCATGGGCCATGGGAGGGATGGGTCTGTCTTACACTGTCCCCCGCCTGGCCTGGCCGGCCCAGCACGTCTTGGACAGAGCCCAGACCGTCCCGGTACCACACCTGTGCAATGTGCTTCTGGCCTTCGCGCACCTCAACTTCCGTCCAGAGCGTCCAGAACAGGAGGATCAGTTCTTCAGCCTGGTACGGTCTGTGCGCCCCTGCCTCCTCTCCTCCCCTCTCCCTGCCGGCTGCTACGGGGCCCCTGGGGAGCAGCTCCAGGCTGGAATTCTGCTTGGGGGCCATGGGGATGCGAGGGGAGCAGGCTAGAGCCACATAATGCACATTGTCCTGGGGACAGAAGATGCGCAGTCCCCCACGCCTGCTGTGTGGCCCAGAGCAGCTGCAGGTCAGAGGCGTCGGCCGGCTCCCTCTCAGGCAGCACAGGGCAGGGGATCCCTGGTCTCCGATCCTGGTGCTTCCTTAACACCCTGCCATCGCTGTGAGCTGCAGGCAGAGTTGCGTGCCGCATGGGTCACCTGTGCATCCACGCAGGGTGAGCCGTTCTGCATGTGCACCGGCTTTGACCCTGGGTGTCTGTGGGTCTAGCACGTCAGCTGCGGCCCCTTCCATAGTCTCCCAAGTCCCCTCAAGGCCAGAAACACCTCCCCGACCTGGGGCCTGTTCCCCGTGTGACGGGAGACATGAGTTCATACCACAGACCCTTGTTGCTGGGAGGGGCTGTGGGAAGCTCCAGCTGAATGAAGGTCATGCTGGTGCCGAGGAGGTTTCTGGTACTCTCAACGGGGGCTGTCCCAAGTCTAGCCGGGAGCATGGGCAGGATTGTCCCCGTAGCTCTTCAGGCCTCAGGGTGGCCAAGTCCTTCGGGAGCCCTGAGCGCTACTGGCCCGGGATGCTGGCCGCCGCTGAGCACAGCTGCTTTCTCTGCCCGCCCTGTCCTCGCTCAGGTTCACAAGAAGCTGGACTCGGAGCTGACCGGGCTGCACCCAGCCCTGCAGGTGGACGTGGTGTGGGCCCTGTGCGTGCTGCGGCAGGCACGGGAGGCGGAGCTGCGGGCGGTACTGCGCCCTGAACTGCATGGCCAGTTTCTAGGTGAGGGGTGGGGCGTCCCCCCTCCCAAGCCCACAGCCGCCGCACGTGCCCATCTGCTTTTGTGCGCCTCTGCCAGGGCAGGGGAGAGGCGGCCCCCTGAGCTCACCTGGCATTCACCACTCCTCTGCCCTCTCCCTGTGGGGGACCCCCAGACCCTCTTCCCTGATAGCGCATGTGGTTCAGGGTGCAGTGTGGGGGCAGGGTGCTCTTGTCCCCCACCTGGCCCGCGTGTCCCGCTCTTCTCACGCTGTCTTCTCCCTTAGAGGCCAAGTCCCCGAAGGACCAGGGCACCTTGAGGAAGCTGCTGCATGTGAACGCTAGCGCGCAGCTGGAGCACCCCGGGTACGCGGGCCCATGTCTGCCGGCCGCGGCCCTGGTCCCCGGACTGTCTGCCCTCGACAGGAAGGTGACCCCCTTGCAGAAGGAGCTGCAGGACACACTGAAGGGGCTGCTGGGGAGCAGCGACAGGGGCAGCTTCGCAGTGCCCACGCAGTACGGCTGGGTCCTGGGTGAGCCCCCCACACCCCCTTGCTGACGGCCACCGGGCTGCTGCTCATTCCAGCTCGCTGTGGTGAGGGCCCTGCGCCCCCGGGGACGGTCCCCAACACGTGCACCCACGCCCCTCCTAGATGCTGAGGTGCTGCTGGACCCCGACGGCCAGTTCCTGCCCCTCAGGAACTTTGTGGCCCCTCATCTCGCCCCACCATCTGGGAGCCAGCCGCTGCCCCCTGGAGCCAAGAGGTAGGCAGCCAGACGCCTTCCCTGGGGCTCCCTGCTCCCTCCGCGGGCCCCAGGAGCACACTCCGCCTGAGCCCCGCGCCCTTCCCTGCCAGGCTGGCCTTCCTGCGCTGGGAGTTTCCCAGCTACAGCAGCCGGAGCCGAGACCTGCTGGGGCGCTTCGCGCTGGCCCGGCGCCACGTGCAGGCCGCTGGCTTCCTCGTGGTGGACGTGAGTACCGTGGGGCCCGGGGCCAGCCACGTCAGGGTCCCCCCTCACGCGGAAGGAAGGGAAGCTTTGAAGGTGGCGTTGAAGGCCGCAGCTTCTGGGAGCCACTCATAGACCCAGTCTGCGTGCTGGCCGCAGAGAGTAGATGACCTTACAGGCTGGGGGATGGTTTTGTCACGTTTACGTCTTGGATGTTTTTCTGTCTACAGTGGTTTTTAGAAATTAAAAAGCCGTTTTCGGGCACTACAGCCTTCCGGATCCCTGGCCCAGGGGTCAGGGTGCTGTAGCTCTGAGCACTGAGGGAAGCGGGGCCTCCTTGCCGGCCACAGTCCTGCGGCTCTGTGGGCTTGGGAGGCTAGGGGTGCAGGCGCAGAACATCGGGCAGAGCCGCGGTACCGTGTCCTCCCCGCAGGTCCCCTACTACGAGTGGCTGGATCTCAAGTCTGAGTGGCAGAAAGGCGCCTACCTGAAGGACAAGATGCGAAAAGCGGTGGCAGAGGAGCTGGCCAAGTGACGCGTCCCAAGCCATGGACTTGCGGGGGGCCAGGCTCTCCCGAGGCCTGGCCGGGGCCACTGGACACTCGTGCCTGGGCAAGTTTGCCCAAAGGGGCGTGCTGACCTGCAGCGTCTGCTGCTTATGGGCAATAAACCTGTGATTTCAGCTTTCAACAGCAGGAGACGTTTCGGGTTCTGTTGCCTTCACCGCCCTCTGCCCTGCTTTGCGCACTACTGGCCTATCCCCACCTCTGCCTTCCCCGGGGGCCCCGTTGGCACGCACACAGCTGCCTGTTGCACACGCCGCACATCTACGCAGGTGGAGCTTGACGCCTCTGGCCCTGGGGCCATGAGGGCCTTCCCGGGCAGGCCCCTGGGTCTGGGGACATGGCTTGGGGTTCTCCTTGTGTGGATGCTGAGCACGGTCGTCCTGGGAGGTTCTCTCTTGCCTGGGGTGTCAGGTGAGTGTGGGTGCCCTGAGGAGCCAAGCTGATAGGAGGTGCTGGGTCTGGAGCAGAACCAGTGCTCGGCAGACACGGCAGGTCTCATGACCCTTCCCCGCCCGTCTGGGCCAGAGGTTCCTGGGGTCACAGGCCTGTGTGCCCCAAGCCTCCTTTCCCACTGCAGCAGTAGTGCTACTAGATGCTGGAAAGAACAGTTCGTCCCTGGCTCCAGGGTGGAGGGAGCTGGGGAGGAAGGCCACCTCCACCCTGGGTCCTGAGGCCAGCTGTTCCGCACACCTCCAGAGAACTCGCAGCTCACACAGGCACGGGGGTGGACACGTTTGCCCAGGGGGTGGCTGTCCCTCCCTAGGTGGGAGGGGGTAGCGACAGTGGCCCAGGCAAGAGACCTGCCAAAGCGAAGGACTGGCATGGGTGAGCGCCGGGTGCAGATCGGCTCCGAGGGGCCTCACGCGGCCCCCTGAGGACGTGTGAGCCTGTCCTGTACGCTGCTCGGGTCCACCTGCCTCCATGGGACACACACGAGTCCCTTTGTGCTCCAGAGAAGGGACGCAGTAGCTGTGTGCTCCCAGTTTCCTCAGCGGCGACCTCTCGTGGCACTGGCGGGTGTCCCACCAAGATACTGACAGGGATGGGAGTCCCTAAGTAGGACAGCTCCTTGGCACAAGGACCCCTGTGCCCTCTACACCCGCACGTCCCTTTTGCTAGCTGCCACCCCTGTTTTCTCCATTTCTCCCCTGACCTCAGAGCTTCTATAGAGGAGTCTGCGTAGCCCTCGGGTCAGATCTGCACCAGTTCCTTCCGGGCAGCGCTCATGCAGGTGCTCCGGTCTGGCCCTTCCCTGCCCCTGTGGTTGGATGGCTCAGCCCCACTCCCGAGGATGGTGCAAACCCCAGTTCTCGGTTGAACACCCAGGAGCGCGGCTGGCACTGTGCCGGCCTAGGCTCCCACCAGCAGAATGAGGAGCCCTTTTGTTCTTTGTGTCCTTGCCGTGTGGTGTCGTCCTAGATGGCTCGGATTCTAGAAGATGGGGCATCTCCCCTGCAACTGGTGCTGGGGAGCACTAAATTCTGGCCATCTGGGGGGGGGTTGTCAGGCCTCTGCCATCTTGGTGTTCCCACAGCAACCAGTGTTCTCTCCACCTTTGCGTGTCCTTACTCCCATTTGTATCGTCTTTGGAGAAATAATCGTTCAGTTCTGCATCTCATTTTTAATTACGTGACCTGAGTTGTAAGAGGATGTTCTAGAAACCAGTCACTTACCGGATGAAGGATTTGCAAATGCTTCCTCCCATTTTGTGGGTTTTCACTTCCTTGATGGTGTCCTTGAACTAACGAAAGGTTTCTATGAAGGTCACTGTATCTTTTTTCTTTTGCATGTGCTTTGTAGGGGTCATATCCGAAAATCCTTTGTTTGGTGAATCTAGATCATGAAATAACACCCATTTTCTTCTAAGAATTTTATAACTGTGTTCTTAATACCTTTCATCTGTTTGGGGTTAGTTTTGTATTTGGTGTGTGCTTGGTGTCAACTTTGTTCTTTTGCATATGACTCTCCACTTGTCCCAGCACCGTTACCAGGAGAACAGCTTTCTTCTCGTTGTATAGTCTTGGCACCTTGGTTGAAACTCCATTGGCCACAGATGTCTGGGGTTATTTCTGGCTCTCAGTAGCCTCTTGTCTCTTGATTGTTGCTTTGTAGGACATTCTGAAGTTAGCGTGAGTCCTGGACTACATGAAAAGGCTTCTGTACAGTAAAGAAAACAGCCTACAAAACTAAAAGCCTGCAGAATAGGAGGAGATATTTGCAAATGACACATCCAATAAAGGGTTAGGATCTAAAGTATATAAAGAACTTTAAAAGAAAAAAAAAGTATATAAAGAACTTAACACACACACACACACAAAAACCCTTCCAGTTTAAAAATGGGCAGAAGACATGAACAGACATTTCTCCTAAGAAGACATCCAGGTGGCCAGCAGACACATGAAAAGATGCTCCACATCACTCGGCATCAGGTAAGACACCACCTCACACCTGTCAGAATGGCTAAAATTAACACGGAACGATAGGGGTCCGCAAGGATGTGGAGAAAGAGGACCCTCTTACGCTGTTGGTGGGAATTCAGGCTGGTGTAGCCGCTGTAGGCAACAGTATGGAGTTAACTCAAAAAGTTAAAAATAGAGCCCCCTACAGCCCAGCAATCGCACTGCCAGCTATTTACCCAAAAAAGATAAAACACAAATTCAAAGGGATACCCGTGCCTCTAGGTTTAGAGCAGCGCTGTTGACAGCAGCCAAATTACGGAAGTGATCCAAGTGCGCATTGCCTGATGAATGGGTAAAGGGGAGGGGAGGGGTATACACACATGACACACAACAATGGGCTATTTACAGCCATGAGGGGAAAACTTGGCATTTACAATGATGTGGATGATGCTGGAAGGTATTCCGCTAAGTGGACTAAGAAAGGCCCCATAGGATTTCACTTCTGTATGGAATTTATGAAACAAAAAGGAAAAAAGGCAAACTAAAAAACAAGACTCCTAACTATAGAGCACAAATGCATACCCGAGGGGAGGTGGCCCAGAGGATGGGGGAGGCAGCCGAGGGGCCGGGGTGCTTGGTGAGCACTGAGTGACTGGAAGTGTTGGCTCACTCCATGCCTGCAATTCATACGACGCTACGTTAACCACACCGGGATTTTAAAGAGGGTGAGTCCTACTTGATGGTACATTTTCAAGGTGGTTTTGACTATTCTGGGTCCCTTGTGGCTGCGTATGAATTTTAGAAGAAGCCTGTCAGTTCTTACAAAGAAGCAGTTGGGACTCAGGAATAGCAAGGGAGCCTCGGCTCAGTTTGGGGAGTGCTTTCGGAACCACCTTATGCCTTCTGATCCATGAATGTGGGATGTTTGCACATTGATTTAGCCGTTCCTTAATTTCAAAGTTTTTCTTATTTTTAGAGTGTAAATTTTGAGCTTCCCTTGCTAAACTAATTCCTAAGGACTTTATTCTTTTGGGGGTTATTATGAATGGCATTCTCTTTATTTCAATTTTGGATTGTTTATTACAAATTTATAGAAATACAGTTGAGTCTTGGGGCGCCTGGGTGGCTCAGTGAATTAAACCATTGCCTTCGGCTCGGGTCATGATCCCAGGGTCCTGGGATCGAGCCCCACATTGGGCTCTCTGCTGAGCGGGGAGCCTGCTTCCTCCTCTCTCTCTGCCTGCCTCTCTGCCTACTTGAGATCTCTGTCAAATAAATAAATAAAACCTTTAAAAAAATACGATTGAGTCTTTACCCAAAGTATAATTCATGTACAATATCCTGTTAGTTTCAGGTGTACATCATGGTGACTCTATTTGTACACGGATCTCCATGAGTCTAGTTACCTCTGTCACCGAAGTTACAAGAACGTTGTTGACCGTCTTCCCCATGCTGTACATTGTACTCATGACTTACATGTTTTCTAACTGGAAGTTTGTGCCTATTAATCCGCTTCATCTATGTACCACCCCCACAGCCCCTCCGTCCCTCTGGTCACCCTTCTTTGAAGCTGTTGCCATTTTGTGTTTGGGGTTTTAGATTTTTTACAATTTTGTAGGATTTTTTTTTAAAGATTTTATTTATTTGACAGAGATACAGTGAGAGAGGGAACAGAAGCAGGGGGAGAGGAAGAGGGAGAAGCAGGCTCCCCGCTGAACAGGGAGCCCAGTGCAGGGCTCGATCCCAGAACCCTGGGATCCTGACCTGCGCTGCAGGCAAACACTTAACAACTGAGTCCCCCAGGTGCCCTATTGTGTAGTTTTTTGAGGAACCTCCACTCCAAGAAATGGCTGCATCGATTTATGTGCCCATCAACAGTGCACGAGTGTCCCAACTTGACACGCTTGCTAACACTTTTCATATCTCTTTTTTGATACTAGCCATTCTGACAGGGCAGGGTGGTCTCTCCCTGTTGTGATGTGTGTGTCCCAGGCGATGAGTGACACTGAGCATCTTTTCACGCGTCTCTTGGTGTCCGCTTTTCTTCTTTGGAGAAGTACCTATTCAGATCCTCTGCCTGGTTTTTAATCAAGGTATCTGTTGTTGGGTTTTTTTTTTATTGCATATGCTTAGTTTTATATGTTTTATCGTGTATGTTCTGTATGTATTTTGGGTATTCGCCCCTCACTTGGTCGTGTGGTTCGCGGGTCCCCCTCCCATTCCGTAGGCTGCCGCCTTCATGTTTCATTGATGGTTCCCCCTATGCACCAGCTTTCTGGGCTGATGCAGTCTCGTATCGCCCTTGCCTGAGGAGACTCCAAAAAGAATGTTGCGAGACTGATAGAGAACGTGCCTGTGCTCTCCTCTGGGGGGTTATGGCTTCGGGTCTCACACTTAAGTCTTTTGTCCATTTTGTATTTATTTTTGCGTGTGGGGTAAGGCAGTGCCCGGTCTCGTTCTGCATGTTGTCCAGTGTCTGTCGGCGAGACCGTCTTTTCCCCGTCAGACATTCTTGCCTTCTTTCTCACAGGTTCGTTGACCCCCTAAGTGTGGCTTTATTTCTGGACTCTCTCCAGTTCCGCTGACCCTTGTCTGTTTCCTGCCAGACCCTTACTGTTTGGATCACTTTGATTATGTGCTTTGTAGTGCAGTGTAAAGTGTGGGCGCATGGCACCTCCACATTTGCTCCTTCTCGGGGTCGCTTTGGCTGTGAGGCACCGACCGTCGACCTCCCTGTACTGCTCTTGAACCCACAGCCTTGCTGAACTGATGTTCCCGTCCTGATCATCGCTGCTGCTTTGAAGAGTTTGTCCTTGACTTTAGCATTTTTACAGACGCCTGCTTGTGGCTCTGCCTGCCTATATCCTACCTGGAGTCCATTGGGCTTCCTGATGTTTGGGGGGGTTTTGTATTCAGCTTAGAAGTGTGAACCATGCCTTCTGTGGAAGCGCACGCTCTCCTGGCGTTCCCATGGTGGGGGTGTCCAGGCCGTTAACGTGTTCCGCATTTCCCGGAGACACTGTTCGCTTGTCTTCTCCCCCGTTCTTCAGCGGGCATGGTCTGTCCAGCTTCAAGTTCACCCTTTCTCCTGCCCATTCGAATCTTCTGTTCACCCCTTAAAGTGAATGTCATCATTTCCCTGCGTTTTGGATGTTCTTCCCTTAATGTGACCTTATCATTTGACCTCCCTTAACTTCTTTGCTCAGGCACACGTGTACCATGGCGTCTCGAAGTCTCTGTGAGGTGTGTCATCCTGCTATGCTCTTGGGCAGTTTCTGTTGCCCGCTTTCTTCCCCGTACAGGGGTATATATAGTCCTACTTTCCTCTCCTTGTGCCTGGTAATTTTCCGTTGGAAATCGGGCATTTTTAATAAAATACTGTAATAATTCTGGGTTCAGGGCCAACGCTTTCTCTCCTCTGGGGCTTCTCACTGTTACTTGCTCATTTGCGGGACTGGCTAAGTTATCTTGGTGAAATCTTCCACTTTTCCCCTGCAGTGTGCGGCCTCTGGTGCTCTTCCTCTGGAAAGTACATGGCTGTGCCCACAGTCACCCTGGCCTGCTCTCTGGGCTCTGGCTTCACTGGCTCTGTGAGTCTCCTCCCAGATTCCTTTGACCACAACCTCCACGGTCTTGAGAGCAACCCTCGGGCTCAAACTTCCCCAGGCGCTATTGCAAGGCAAGTCAGCTCCTCTGGGAAGAGACCGGGAGCTGAGCACTCAGTGGAGGGGGGACAGCAGCCTCTTCTGGAGTGGAACCATGGCCCTGAGCTGGCATACTCCACATGCCAGGCCCAGGGTAGAGTCTCCCTCCACAAGTGGGGGCTAATCAGAGGAAGGGAGCCCCACCTCACTCACACTTCCCTGGGACTCAGGCTCAGCAGTACGTGCCAGGATAGGATAGGAAATGCTGAGATCCTGGGGGCCCTGCGTTCTTGGCTCAGCAGTCAGGTGCATTCTCTACCTTCATGAGCAGGGAGAGGGGAGGGAGGCAGCGGCTTGGCTGCATCAGATACCACTGACTCTGAATTCTTTCAAACTTTGAACAGGACACCCGAGTGGCTCAGTCGTGTCCAATGCTTGGTTTCAGCTCCGGTCGGGGGACCAAGCCTGAGTCAGGCTCTGCACTCTGTGCAGAATGCGCTTGAGTTTCTTTCCTTCTGCCCCTCCTCTATGCGCATGTGCGCACTCTCTCCCCCTTTCTCAAATAAATAAATAAATCTTTAAAAAAAAATAACAAAATAACTTGGCCCCAATTTCCTTGAATAGCTCTTTCTTTGTCCGTTTGCCCATCAGACCATTTCCAGGAGCCCTGAGTGTTGGCGGTATGATTTCCACCAGTTTCACTGGGAAACAGGCTTTCATTCTGGAAGTCTGGCTGCCCTCACTCCTTTTCTTGCCTCCCTGTGGGGTTATACCCCGCAGTCCCATGTCGAAAACGGGCGGGAACAGATGCCCTTCTCCTGCCTCCACCTCAGAGAGCATTCAGTCTCACCAGTGAGCACGGCGTTGGCTCCAAGCTTTTGCATAATCTCAGTCAAGCTCATTTTTACTTGCCAAGAAGTTTTTCACCATCTCAACGGCTGTTGGATTACGTCAGACGGGTCGTGTGTCACTCAAAACTGTCACATAATTTTTCTTGTTTAGCTTGCAGATACGGTGGGTTCCACCAAATGGTTTTCAAGTGCCGAGCCATCCGCGGACACCTGGAATAAATTCCATCGGTCATGGTCGTGTAGTTCTTTTTATACAGTGTCAGACTCGATCTGCCAGTCTGGCACTGAGATTTTCTGTGCCGAAGTTCATGGGCGACACAGTCTGTAGCTTCTTGTTTGCTGCTTGTTTCTGGCACCGTCTTAGCTTGGTTTTGGTGCAGTATTTGAATTCGCCTCAGGAGATGAGCTCAGATGTGCTCCTTCGTCTCCTGCTTTCTGGAAGAGACCGCTTCAAATGGACGTTGTACTTTGCATACTTGGGGGAAGTGGCCGGTGCACTCTGGGCCTGGAGTTTTCTTCGGGTAAGCTCTTAAATGAGAAATTAAGTGTCTTTCATGGTTCCAGCACTGTTCAGACCATCTCCTTCAACTTGGTTGCTCGAATTTGGTTTTTTTAATTTGCTTCTTGCCTCCAGGGATTTCAGACATCACCCGGGCGCTCCCGGGAACAGTCTCACCCAGCGTCCGGCACCATGTGGCCCGGTCAGGCCACCGCCGAGCTAAGCATCCAGACCCCACCGCACTCGGCTACTGGGCTTCTGTCCTCTTCAGGTTGTCAGCCTCATTAGGGCTCAGTCGGTCTTAAATCCCCACAGAACCATCTTGTTTCATTGATTTTCTGTTTCCACTGTCACTGATTTCCACTCCTGACTTCAATATTTCCTTCTTTTTGGTGCTTTCGGTCTTATTTTGCTCTTCTTGTCCTAGTTCCATGAGGCAGGAACGTCAATGATGTTGAGGTCTTGCCGCTCTCTGATGCGTATACATATCCCTTCGGCTGCATTACCGCAGACCACACACTTCGATGTTTTGTATCATTCTTCTTCAGGTCAGTTCTGTGTTAAAAACGCCGAGGTCCTCCCCCTTCACCCCTAGATCGCCGGAGTGCGGCCTTCTTCCCAGCATTTGCAGGGTTTCCTGTCGTCTTGCTGTGGTCTGAACACAATGCCGTGATCTGGACGCTGTTCTGGACGCACCGGGGTGTGTTTTCCGCCTGAGCTGTGAGCTCTCTCACGAGAGGTCCCCTACTTAGAACACAGGATCACTCCGCATCACTGGCCAGGCGGCCCGTAGGGGCAGTGGCAGGTGCGCTGTGGCTGTCCTGCACCGGGCTGGCTCCCTGCCCAGCGGCGCGGTGGGTCATCCAGAGGCCGGAGGGGGTTCCACAGCCACACCTGCGGCGGCAGCCTCCCTGCAGCTGCGCCGGCCTCCGCCCCGAGTATTTTGCAGCTCTAACAGCTGCCATGAGCACATCTGGGATGGTCACGTCCTCCTAGGGGACTGATCCCAGCCTCTAGCGTGTCTCCGCACACTGTCAGTCCGCCGCCATCACGCCTCTGCTCAGAGGTCTGCCTTCTCAGATGCTGCCCCGTGCGGCGCCCTCGTTTGGCTGCTGCCTGCTGTCGGGCTGCTGGCCACACCGTGAGTCCGCTGCCGCCAGCCCACCGACCCCGTGACTCTAAGTGACTTTCCCATAAACAGCACATGCTTCCGTCGGCCTTTCGTGTCCACTCTGCCCGTCTTTGCCTCCCACTCTGTGTGCGCACATGTTACTGTGTCTCATGTAATTTGTACAATTAGCCTACTCACGTTTGTGCGTGTTAAGGCCCAAAGCCGGCCGTTTTGTTGTCTTCCTGTTTGCCTCTGTTCCTTGTTCTTTCGTTTCTCTCATCCTGCTTTCCTGTGGACTCTTTGAACACTTCTTTTTAAACATCTCATTTATTTATTTGAGAGAGAGGGAGAAAGCATAAGCAGTGGGGAGAGGGGGAATCAGGCTCCCCACTGAGCAGGCTGACGCGGGGCTCTATCCCAGCACCCTGGGATCATGACCTGAGCTGAAGGCAGAGGCTTAACCGGCTGAGCCACCTAGGCGCCCCTTCTGTGGACTCTGACCATTTAAAAGGACTGGATCTCGACTTACATAGAATGGTTTGGGGTGTGTCATCTCGTTTTGTCTTTTTTTTTTTTTTTAAGATTTTATTTATGTATTTGACACAGATCACGAGCAGGCAGAGAGAGAGGGGGAAGCAGGCTCCCTGCTGAGCAGAGAGCCCAATGCAGGGCTCGATTCCAGGACCCTGAGATCATGACCTGAGCCGAAGGCAGAGACTTTTAACCCACCGAGCCACAGAGGCTCTCCAATAAATAAAATCTTTTTTTAAAAAACCCTCTTGAGGGGCACTGGGTGGCTCAGTGGGTTAAGCCTCTACCTTCTGCTCCGGTCATGATCTCAGGGTCCTGGGATAGGGCCCCACATTGGGCTCTCTGCTCAGCGGGGAGCCTAATTTCCCCTCCCTCTCTGCCTGCCTCTCTACTAACTTGTGATCTCTGTCTGTCAAATAAAAAAAAATTTTGTTAAATCTTAAAAAAAAAAAAAACTCTCTTGAGTGTCAGCTGGTGTTAATGTTTGTTTCATCGTCACATATGCCACCAGGCACTCAGGAGGAGAGCTCACTCTCTGTCCTTCCCGTGCTCCTTCTTCCCTCTCAGTGCCCCAAGAGGACACCTTTATCGTGTCCGTCCTGGTGGAGGGACGTGCTTTACCCAAGCTTGTGGGGCGCTGGGCGGGGGCCGGAGCCCTCAGAGTCCCCTCACTCAGGGTGCATTTCTCCGTCGCTCCCGTGCACACGCACAGGCACACGGCCGAAGCCAGGGTCTTCTTGAATGGTGCTCACTTTCTACACCTGGAACACAGAGTGCGCTTCCCTCCAGCCGCGGGCTCTGGACCAGAAGAGCACTGCGCTTGCCCTCAGCGTTCTCTGTAGGGCTCGCGCTTGTCTGGCTGCTTCAATGATCTCGTCCTCAGTGCTCAGAGCTTACAGCTCAAGTGTCCAGATGTGGATTTCCTTGAATGTACCATATTTGGGATTTGCTCAGCTCCTTGGATCTCTACGTCTCTGTCTTTGGCTGTGTTGGAAGCTTCAGGCATCATTTGAGTACTCTTTCCGACCACTCGCCCCTGCCCCTTTTCTGGGACTCCGGTTATGTGAACAGCGGATCTTGTGTTGTTACCCCCCAGGTTCCCGAGCCTCTGTCCAATTTTCCCCAGCGTTTTCATTGTTGTTGTTGTAAACAGGTTGAGTCCTTTCTGTGGACCCATCCTCAGCCTCACGGGGACGTCCCCTGTCATTTCGGGCCACAGATAAGCCGCCCAGCAAGTGTTTCATTTCGATGAGTCTGTATCGTGCTGTGATTTTGGTTTTCTTCTGTGTTATAATGTCTCTTTCTTTGCTGACATTTTCCATTTGCTCCAAGATAAACTGTTATTCCTTATGGAAGCTTTTCAAGCACGACTGATTTAAAGTCCCTGTCTGATAATCCTAGCATCTCCGCCTCCGTTTGGGCATCAGCCGGTTCCTCTTTCTTATTCTGATTGTGCCTTTCCTGGGTCTGGGGTTTCCTTGAGTTTCCTGGTAGGACGGGGGATTTTTTTATTGTCCCCTGAACAGTCGGGTGATTTCGGTTCACATTCTGTATTTTAGCAGGTGGCCGTCCTGTTCGGGCTTGCCAGGCGGGCCCTGGGTATGCTCTAGTGGCCTGTGGTTTCGGTGGAAACCTGGAACTCTGGCCGGGGGCTGGGGAATCTGGTCCTCGAGGCGTACTTCCTGGGCTGAAAGCCTGTTGTGGGCACTCCCTAACCAGTGCTCAGGTTGGGGCATCTTGGTGGGGCAGGAGGGCCAGTAAGCCGGGTGGGGAAGGAATGGGCCTCTCCCTGATCCTCCTGCCAGTTCTGGCAGACACCCCTAGAGTCGCAGTGGAACTCCAGCCCCACATGGGGATGAATACATACCCCTGGTCCTCTTCCTGGTAGCAGGATGGGGGCGGGCAGGGGGAGGTCAAGAAACGTGATCCTGGACCCCCTTATGTGGGGCTGCTCTGTTGTTCCTCCAGCCCTGGGGACCCCCACCATGTCACCTCACTCTTTTCATGTCAGAGAATTGTTCTGGTTTCCTGCATTTATTGGCAGTCGGGCAAAGAGACAAAGCTAGGCCACAAAGCAGACAAAGCTAGAAGGCCCTCAGGGCATGCTGAAGGGCTTTTGGTTTCCGGAAAGTGTGTGCAGGCCATATAGTAGGGTCCGCGGAGCAGTGGGGCTAAGAAGGACTCAGCCCCGGCTGCAGCACCGGCGAAGGGCGGGAGTGGAGGGGGCGGAGGCAACTTAGAGGAGTCTGGGAGGCGCAGATGAAGGTGTGGGAAAGGAGGGTTAGAGGAGGGTCCTGGTCGGGGATAGATGAACGGGTCTCCAGCGTTTCCAGAGCCTGAGAGGTGTGCAGGATGCCAGCTCAGGCTGGGCAAGGCGGGGCTGCTGCCTAGGGCAGGCAAGGGGGTTAGCTCCACGGTGCATCCCGGGCGGCCACGCAGAGACAGGTTGGGGAGACGCCCAACCCCACCCCCATGACAATGACCGCTCTGATTCCCTGCCCCCGTCCAGCTCTGGGTGGCGACAATGGTCATCTGTCTCCTGGAGCCGGAGCCTGGCACTGGGCGGGTGCGAGCGCGGGAGGGCCCGGGAGGAAGCAAGGGCACGGCTAGGGGAGGCTCAAGAGGGCTTGCGGCTCTGGGGTGCGGCGGGGGGCGGCCGCGGAAGCGGTGCGGGGGCGTGGCTTTCCTCTTTCTCCGCCTGTCGGGGAGCCGAGCTGCGGGGCGCGCCCCCACCCTCGCCTTCCCGCACAGCTCGGTCTCCAGTTTCCATGGAGCCGGGAGGCGGTTGCCACGGAGACCAGCGCACGCAGCCAATCGGCGCGGAGCTGCGGCTCCGGCTCACCTCCTGGATGGAGGCAAGGGGCGCGCAGGAGGCCGGGCACCGGTTCGGCGCCGCCACCTCCCTCGGGGCGCTGAGGCCCCTGCACCCTGCGCGCTGGCGACCCTCCCCACCCCCTTCTCTTCCAGGCCCTCCTTAGGGTTGATGTTCCCTGGGGTCCGTCCAGCTTCCGACCGGCCCCGAATCCCCTGGCGTCCAGAGGGGAATGCTGCAGGAAAGGCGGGGCCGGGCAGCGCGGAAGGAGGGCGAAACCCAGGTCGGGGAAAGGAGGAAGGCCGCCCCCCGCCCCAGCCGCTCTGCAGTGCTTGGGGCGCACGCGCACGCTCACTCGGGGAGCAGGGCAGGCGGGGCGGCGCTGACGTCATCCGATGACCCACCCACCCCCTACCCCCTGGCCGAGGGGCGGTGGCCGCGCAGGTTCCGCCGGACCGACGCACGGACACACCGGGCACGGAGGGAAGGGCGCACGGTCAGGCCATGCCCGGGGAGGCTGCCCGCGCCGAGCTGCTGCTGCCGGAGGCGGGCAGGCCCGGGCCCCGCACAGGTGAGGCCTCGGGCTGTGCCCCCTGCGGCTGTCTCCGCCGCTCTGTCCCTGCCTGTCCCCTGTCTAATCCCTCTCCTGCCTGTCCCCTCTGTCCTTCTGCCTTCTCCAATCACCCCTCCCCCGCCACCCCGTCCCCTCTCCGGTCCTTCTGGCGCCCTGCCCTTTCGAGCACCTGAATGCTGACCGCCGCCCCCCCTCCCGCCCCGCACGTCCCAGCTCAGGACTGCGGGGAAGGGCGGAAACAGGATGTCCTCCAGGAGCCGGGAGCGATGCGAGGGCCTGTGAGCATCCCAGGGCTCCAGGGCTCTCGGCTGGTGTCCCGCCCTCTGGGCCGCCGCTGTTGCCCCATTGTCTGTGAGCAGCTGCGGGCCCTGCACAGAGGTTGGGGGGGGTTCTCCACTGCACCCCATAATCAGGGGAACCCGCCCCTTAGAGGCCTGAAGCTGCTTCAGGGCTGGTGGCCTGGGCAGCTGAAGCAGGACTGGAGCTAGAGCCGGGGGAAGCCTGGGCGACAGGCTGTGAGGGTGGTAGGTCAGATCCCCTGGGGGAGCAGGTCTAGGGGCAGTGCCCCGGGGCGCAGGCAAACATCACTGGAGAGGCGAGGTCAGCAAGTGTGGGTGGAGGCTGAGGGTGTCTACCTGGGTCTGAAAGGACCAAGAAGGGTGGCCCAGCAGGTCAGCCATGAGTGACCCCTAGAGGGCCAAGGGCACCTTGCTGTGGATCAGTCACCTGGGAGTGTCAGCAGAGCTGGGTCCAGGGGCCTGGACTCCCTCTGGGGTCCAGTAAAGCAGGTGGAGGACTAGGACTTCTCAGACCCAGGGTCTCAAGTTGCTTGATGACCTTGAATGCTTCTAAAAACCTTTGACTTTTGACTTCCCTTCCTCATCCCCCATGGCTGGGCTCTGCCCTCTCCCTGCCCCAGGACGGGACGGCAAGTGTACCACCCGCTCTGAGCCCTGTCTCCTCCCGTCCCTGCCCACCACACCCACCTCCAGGCATTCAGTGTCTGTCACACGGCATTGGACTCGAAAGACCCCATTCTCAGGATCCCCTGGCCACCTCAGAATTGCAGTAGTGCGGCCCCAGCACCCGAGGGAGCGTCCCCCATTGCTGCAGGCCAATGGGCAGTGGAGGGCACTACCCCTTCGTAAAAACTTCACCCCTAATCCTCGCAGATTCTTGACTTTTGCAGATAGCTGAGGCACAAACATACTTGTGGGGTGATCATGGGTAGGAAGCAGGAGCCCTCTGAATGGGTGGTTGGGGCCCAGGCAGCCCCTGTGATGCTGCCCTGGGACCGGCTTGCATATTCCTGGCAGGGGGAGCCCTTCCAGCCCCGCGGGGCGGCTCTCACCATGGAATGGCCCAGCTGGCCCTATCGTCCTGGAACCCGTCCCCCACAACTGCCCTCTCCCACGGGACCTCACCCCCACCCCCACCCTCCAGCTCGGCCTCCGTGGGACATGCAGCCTGAGGACGCACACACAGTGGCCCCACTTCTCTCCTCTGTGAGCAGGAGTGAGAGCAGAGCCGGGTGGCACCCCCAGAGGCTGGCCTCAGGTGTGGGCAGCAAGGAGAGAGACAAGGCCAAGAGGCGAGACCCCCACACACAGGAGGTAGGAAACCTAGATCATCACAGAGCCAGCGGAATGCAGGTGTCCTGCCCCTGGGGGTTTATGATGCAGGTCAGGTGAGGTCACTCGCCAGGTCCCAGCTAGCCAGTGTCTGCAGATGGGTGCTGGTCCTGGCCTCAGGATCCATGCCTCCCACCCCCCGCCCAAGGCTCTTCCCCTGGCATCGCACCTCTCGGAAATTTCTCCCAGACACTCCTGGAGGATGCCTCCCCTTCTCACACCCCTCTCTTTCCACAGAGTCGTCCTGTGATGTGGCCGTGGCCACCACCCCAAGAGGGGACCGGCTGGAGCACTGTGCCCTGACCCCTGGACCCAGCACCCTGGCCCTGGAGTTTCTGCCCAGCAAGCCAGGCGCCCGGCCCCCGCCCGAGGGAGCCAGCTGGGATGCAGGGCCGGGAGGCACCCCCTCGGCCTGGGCAGTCCCCACAGAAAGCAGCCCCAGTCTGGGTTCCCCCGAGGCCCAGCCTGCCGGCCGCCCTCCCCCAACCACCCTGGAGCCCCGGATCGTGATGGGCGAGGAGACCCGCCGGGTGTCCCTGCCGTCCAGGGCAGCCCTTCCAGAGCTCAGGGACTGGGAGGGTGGGCACCCCAGCCTGGACCCACCCCCCGAGTTGTGTTCTCAGGGTGACCCTCCTGTGCCTTGCCCTGCCCCAGACCCTGACTCCTACTTTACGCCACCCTCCACTCCCACCGAGACCACCTCTGCCCTGCTCCTTGGCCCCGGGCCCCGCAGGGAGGCCCCGGCTGAGCCAGGGGACTCACCACCTGCCTCGCCATCGGGCTCCTACATCACAGCAGATGGAGACAGCTGGGCCTCGTCCCCGTCCTGCTCCCTGAGCCTGCTGGCCCCGGCCGAAGGGCTGGATGTCCCCTCAGGCTGGGGCTTCTCCCCGCCGGGCTCCGTGGCCGATGAGCAGGAGCTGCCTCCCGCGGGGCCCCCGGGCCCCCCGTCCCCGGAATCCAGCGTCTCAGCCGACAGCAGCTCTTCCTGGGGCCAAGAGGGCCACTTCTTCGAGCTGGACTTCCTGGCCAACGACCCCATGGTCCCCGCCGCCCTCCTGCCCTTCCGAGGCAGCCTCATAGTGCAGGTGGAGGCTGTGGAGGTGACACCAAGAGCCCCCGAGGAGGAGGAGGAGGAGGAGGAGGTCCCTGTCCCTGGAGGGGACCCAGCCGGGGAGGGCGAGGACGACAGCACGTTTGCCTCCTCCCTGCAGTCCCTGTCTGACCTCTCCATCACCGAGGGCATGGACGAGGCCTTCGCCTTCCGGGACGACACCTCGGCGGCCTCATCCGACCCCGACTCGGCCTCCTATGCGGGGGCAGACGACGAGAGGCTGTACAGCGAGGAGCCCCATGCACAGCCTGCCGCCCTGCTCCAGGACACCCCCGGCGAGCCCGCTCCTAGCGTCTCCGCGGGGGTGGCCAGCCAAGCCTCCGAGAGCCGGGAGCCAGGCGCCCAGGTTCCTGAGATGGGCCAGGCCTCCGCTCCTCCTGCAGCGCAGGAAACCCCGGGCCTCACCGGGGAGAGCCCCTGGGCCTGGGGGGAGGACATGGGCTCCATCTCAGGTCTGGTGCCTGCTGCCGTGGGCACGGCTCAGCCCCAGTGGAAGGATGACAGCGCAACCTTAGGCCCAGAGTCTTGGACCTCCCCAGAAGAGGGAACCCTCATTCCAGGCCCAGACTCTCTGCAGAACCTGGAAGAAGCAGGCCAAGGCCCTGAATCTGAGGCCACACCTCTGTCCCTGCAGGACGCCGGCCTCCCCTCAGGCCAGGCGCCCGCCGCCACAGTCAGCCCTGTGCCCCAGCCAGGGGACACAAACAGGACCTTACACCAGGGCCCTGACTGTGAGGCCACACCTGTGTCCCTGCAGGACGCAGCCCTCCCCTCAGGCCAAGGGACTCCTGCCAAGGCCAGGCCTGAGACCCTGCGGGTAGATGCAGGCTGCGTGCCAGGGATCGACCCTGTGGTCACTGCAGCCCAACAGGGAAGACAAGTGACCTCGGAACTGAGGCCAGCACCCGAGGAGAGGGACACAAGCTGCACAGGAGACCTGGGGCCTCCAGCCCGGGACCAGGCCCAGCTGGATGGACTGGAGCCAGCTGCAGACGCTGGGGTGCCCTGGACCTCATGGGGCACCTCCAAGCCTGCCACGGAGGCCCTAGACTCCCCCAAGCCTGCCACAGAGGCCACAGACCCCCTTGAGGCCCTGCAACACCCCAGGCCTGCCACAGATGCCGTGGAATGCCCTGGCTCTGACACAGAGAATACAAATTGCCCCAAGCCTGTCATGGAGACCACAGAATGCACAGAGTCTGCCACGGAGGCCACGGAATGTCCACCATCTGTCACAGAGGCTACAGAATGCCTGGAGTCTGGCAGAGAGACCCTGGAACATTCCAAGCCTTCCATGGAAGCCTCAGAATGCCCAGAACATGCTATGGAGGCCCCAAAATGCACCAAGCCTGCCAATGAGGCCCTGGAACTCCTTGAGCCCACCTCAGAGGCCCCAGAATACCCTGAGTCTGGCACAGAGGCCCTAGAACATTCTGAGCCTGCCCTGGAGACCCTGGAACATTCTGAGCCTGCCACGGAGGCCCCAGACCATTCTGAACCTGTCCCGGAAGCCCCGGAATGCCCAGACCCTGCCACGGAGGCCCTGGAACATTCTGAGCCTGCCCCGGAGGCCCCGGAAAGCCCAGAGCCTGCCATGGAAGCCCCGGAACTCCCAGAGCCTGACATAGGGGCCCCGGAACGCTCAGAGCCTGCCATGGAAGCCCCAGGATATTCTGAGCCTGCCACGGAGACGCCAGAAAGCCCTGAGCCTGCCATGGAGGTGCTAGACCATTCTGAGCCTGCCCCGGGGGCCCTGGAATGCCCAGAGCCTGCCATGGAAGCCCCAGAACATTCTGAGCCTGCCACAGAGACCCTAGAATGCCCAGAACCTGCCATGGAGGCCCCAGAACATTCTGAGCCTGCCACGGAGACCCTAGAATGCCCAGAACCTGCCATGGAGGCCCCAGAACATTCTGAGCCTGCCACGGAGACCCTAGAATGCCCAGAACCTGCCATGGAGGCCCCAGAACATTCTGAGCCTGCCACGGAGACCCCAGAATGCCCAGAGCCTGCCATGGAGGCCCCAGAATGCCCACAGCCTACCATGGAGGTCCTGGAACATTCTGAGTCTTCCATGGAGACCCCGGAACATTCTGAGTCTGCCACGGAGGCCCCAGAAGACCCAGAGCCTGCCACGGAGGCCCCAGAACATTCTGAGCCTGCCACAGAGATTCTGGAATGCCCAGAGCCTGCCACAGAGGCCCCAGAACATTCTGAGCCTGCCACGGAGGCCCCAGAACATTCTGAGCCTGCCACAGAGACTCCAGAATGCCCAGAGCCTGCCACGGAGGCCCCAGAACTTTCTGTGCCTGCCACGGAAGCCCCAGAAGCTACCACGGAGACCCAAGAACGCTCACAGCCTGCCACAGAGGCCCTCAAATGCCCCAAGCCTGCCACAGAAGCTTCAGGACTTTCTGAGCCTGCCACTGAGGCCCTAGAACATTCAGAGCCTGCCACAGGCCCCCCTGGGTCTGCCATGGAGGCCACAGACCCACCCAAGCCTGCCTCCATTAGAGAAGAAGTAGCTGAGGGTCTGTTGGCACCTAAGCAGGAAACCTGTGCCAGTGCCTGTGTTTTTCCTGGTGATGGAGTCGAGCCCCATTTTCCCCCAAAGGAGGACCCAGGGGGTGAGAATCAGGGGACTGGAGGCCTCAGGTCAGCACCCCACAGTGCTAGGAAGGCTCCTGGAGATAGTGGCCCAGAGGTACATCTTGCTGCTCTCCCTGAGGTCAGTCACACATGGCCCCAGAACCCAGCAGAGGAGGGAAGAGCCAACCCCGAGCCCAGGTCTTCTGTTGCTGTGGCCTCAGAAGCTGGGCTGGCTTCCTGCTCTGAGTCTCCCCCAAGGTCTGTGGCCAGGCCTGGAAGGGGCTGCCCCGAAGAGCCTGCCCCCACCACTCCAGCACCCTCTTGGCGGCTGGAACCCGTGCTGGGCCCAGGCAGTGGAGTGAGGGCTCAAGTAGCCCCTGAAAGCCCCAGCTTGTCCCCACCACAAGCCCCCGGAAGCCCTAATAGGGGTCTGCCCAGCATGACCCAAGACAGGCCCCTCGGCCCAGAGCCCGCTGCTCCTGGGGTCCCCACAGAGGCAGCCCCATGCCCCATGGCACCCCTCACCCCCTGCCCTTGCCAGGGACCTAGGGAAGACTCGACGGAGGCCAAGGAGCCCCCGGGCTCTCCGGGCCTCCAGCCGCCACGTTCAGGAGCCCAGCGGGCAGTGGCTGCCTCCTCAGGAACCACAAAACCTCCTGGGGCTGGGCATCGAGTCAGCCTCCCGCCCCACTCCCCCCTCCTCAGCCCTAAAACGGCCCCTATGGGGGACACCCATGCCAAAGACCAGGCCTGGCGGATCTCGCCCCCCTGCCAAGTGCCTCCTGGCCCTCGAGGGCTCCCAGCCGCCGAGCAACAGGATGACCAGGACAGCCTGGAGGAAGGTGAGGGGGGCTGAGGGGCCGGAGCTCTGTCCCAAGCCCAGGGCCACAGGGGGCAGGTGGGCGGGCCGTAGGGATGAGTTACGAGGCAGAAGCCGTCCTCACATGCACACGCCCCCACCCCATACCCAGACTCGCCCCCGAGGGCTCCGGGATCCGGCCAGCACTCAGACAGCCACGGGGAGTCATCGGCGGAGCTGGAGGAGCAGGACCTCTCGGGAGCGCAGACGGCACAGTGCCCGACCCAGGTGCCGGCCCGGGACGGGGGAGGCTGCAGCCCCGAGAGGGCCCTACTCTACCCTCCCTTGGGTGCTCAAACCCTGTCCTCCCCAGGTCCCAGCAGGCGGCAGCAGCGAGGAAACAGTGGCCAAAGCCAAGCAGAGTCGCAGTGAGAAGAAGGCCCGAAAGGTGGGTGGGCTCCTGCCAGGGCCACTCCCTGGGGAACAGGCCTGCTGTGTAAGGGGACCCCTCACACCCAGTGGCTGACAGATGCCACGGGTGGGGCCATCAGGTCTTGAAACCGCTGGGGCCAGAGCACCATTGAGACCGTGCCCACAGCTGGGGTAAGGTATCCCACCCTACACCTGGGGGGCGGGTATCCCCACAGGCTCTACCCAGAGCCCACAGAGGGTCCCCTAGAGTTGGTGGCAGAGTCCTTGTTGTCCCATCAGTGTGCTCTCTCCTGGGCCTACCCACTCCTCCCCACCCCAGCCTGGGACCCCCAGGCTGATGCCAAGGTCTGAACCCCCCGTGTCCCCCAGGCAATGTCCAAGCTGGGCCTACGGCAAATCCAGGGGGTCACCAGGATCACCATCCAGAAATCCAAGAACATCCTGTTTGTCATTGCCAAGCCTGATGTTTTCAAGAGCCCGGCCTCAGACACCTATGTGGTCTTCGGCGAGGCCAAGGTCTGGCCGGTCACCGGGTGGGGTGGGGTGAGGTGGGGGCCCAGGGCATGGGCTGGGCTGACTGCTGTGCCCCTGCAGATCGAGGACCTGTCCCAGCAAGTGCACAGAGCTGCTGCTGAGAAGTTCAAAGTGCCCACAGAGCCACCCGCCCTGGTCCCCGAGTCTGCACCTGGGCCGCTGGTGAGGTCTGGGTGTGAGGAGGAGGAGGAGGAGGAAGAGGAGGAGGAGGTAGGAAGCAGGGACATGGGGGAGGGCTGGGGAGGCGTCTCATGGCTTTTCCTGGGGTGGGGGCAGCCCCAGAACCTGCCGGCTTGCCCCCCTTCAGGTGGATGAGGCAGGACTGGAGCTCCGTGACATTGAGCTAGTGATGGCGCAGGCCAACGTGTCGAGGGCCAGGGCCGTGCGGGCCCTGAGGGACAACCAGAGCGACATCGTCAACGCCATCATGGTGAGTGGAAGGCCCTCCTCAGCCCCCTGCTGCTGGCCCTACCGGGCCCCTCCCCAGCCTGCTCTGTCTCCTCTCTCTGCAGGAGCTCACCATGTAGCCAGGAGCGCCTCGACCGCACAGCTTCGTCCCTGCCCCCGGCTCCACTGCTCAATAAACAGGTGTCTCCACACGGCCTCTACTCTGGCTCCTCTCTGCTGGGCGTGTGCTCTGGCCAAACGGGATTTGTGGAGGGCAGAGGGGAGGAGACGCTTCCTGCGTCCGTCAGTGCAGATAGTCCCAGAGGGTGGAAGTCTGGCCCCCCATGGGGGGTGTGGCCTTCCGGTGGCCCCAGAGACTGGGAGTCCTCTCCCCACCATGTCCCCAGAGGGTGGGATCCGTCCAGTGACTCCAGGTGGTGGGGGGGGTCCCTCCTCCCCCACCCCCACTGTGTCCACGGTGCCCACCCTGCCCAGAGATGGTGAGCAGGCACCCAGCTGTGGCCCAAGCCTGGGCCTGGGGGCTGGGTTTGGGAAGGAACTCCCCAGACTCTCAGGCTAGGCAGGTTTACCAGGGAAAGCCGGTTCCTGGGTGGGGGGAGGGGCAGCAACCAGTTCTTGCCCTTCCTGGCACCCAGCTCTGCAGTGGCCGTCCATGCTCTCCGTGCTCCCTCTTCTCCAAAGTCCAGGGACCCACAAAGGTGGGCCCCTGGAGAGAAGGGAGCGGCTCCTGCCATCTACACAGGACACTCAGAACTGGTTCCACAGTCCACCCAACCTGGACTGCTTCCTACGGCCACTCACACCCAGGGAGGGCTGGCCCTGCTGGGATGACTTCAGCTCTTCCAAATGCTTCCAGAGCAGGCTGATTTGCATTCATGTCTGGAGACCTACCCCATTCCCCTTAGCTCTGCCGGCCTGGGTCCACGACCAGCTCCTGGACACCCCACACCAGAACCAAGTCTGAGAGCCTTCCTCCCATCCCAACCTGCCCCTGGCCAAGAGCCAGATCCCACCCGGCCCCCCCATAGCCTCACTGGGAGCCCAGGGCTGTCCTCCCTTCTCCGGGACACCAGCACCCCTCCACACTCAGTTCGGGGCTTCCCAAACATGCTGTCAGGGGTCTCCCAGGACAGAGGCACCTTCTAGGTAAGGAGGATGTCTCCACGGCCACCCCTGCCTCCCCATGCGCCAACGGCAGGGGAGGCACCCCCCTCGGGGAAGACCTAGGAACACGGTGCCCCCCCCCGGAGACAAGGACCCCTGGAGACAAGGACCCTGGGTCCCTGGGCTCTAAGATGAGATGCTTTTGGTGAGGGATTGGGTAACAAGTCTGCAGTGGAGACCACCTTGGTGGCAATGAGACTGAGGACTGGGGGACTCGGGTGAGAGGCCGAAGGCAGGCACCACACTCAGGAACCCGGAAGATACTCCCAGGGGCAAGAACCTGACACTTGCACCAGCGCCCAGGCCCCCTGCTGCCCACCCCACATCCATGCAGCAAAAGCCCCAATCCCATCCACCCGGCTTGCTGCGATGAGCACCAAAGGGCAGCCGGCCCCCAGGCCATAGTGCCTAGCCCAGACGTGCGTGCCCGGCTCCCACCCCATGAGACCAGAAGCATGCTGGGACCAGAAATGAATTATTCACATCGCAGTAAACTTCTTTGAAGGTCTCTGAGAGTTTCGACAGGAACGTCGTGTGCAAAACCGAAAGGACCCCCGGGACCCCTCTTGGAGCGGGCCGCGGGCACCGGCGCCCGGGCCGGTCCTTCACAGTAGAGGGCGTAGCGGCAGGCCCCTCCCGGCACCGTCAGGCGGAGTCCCGGTCCATGCTGCAGCCCAGAGCCTCGATGTCGTTGCTGATGTCCGAAATCATGCGGTCCCACTCGTCCCCTTCTGAGGGCACGGACTGGTCGTCGGAGCTACCTGCGGCCCTGTTCCCGGTGCCCGTGGAGGCGGAACTCAGGGCCCGCCGGTACCTGCCAAAGCTGTCGGTGATGATGCCTCGGCCGTCCTTCACCCCGATGGTCTCGAGGAAGTTCTCGAAGTGCTGGCTGTCCTTTTCTGGGATGAAGGGCCGCAGACCTGTGGACACAGAGTGGGGTTGACGCTGGGCCTCCCATGGGGAGAACAAGTCTGCCCACCCGGCCTGTCTGCATCCAGCCCAGTTCGACAGGCGCCGCGGGCCCACCAGGTCCCAGCACTGCAACAGGTGTCTGACCCCATGTCCTCCCTCAGGCTGGCATTAAGTTCACTCATAGGCCTGGATATAGAACAGAAGGGGCTAGCTGACCTCTAGGGGCACCACCCACTTCTACAAGAATAAGCCAGAAAGAAACAGAGCTGGGGCTGGGGCCTGGGACCCCAGGCCTGGCTGCACTGACCCTGGTGGGGAGGCCACAGGGTCAGCAGGAGCTCAGACCAGATGCAGCAGTCCAGGCCTCCTGCCCTACCTCCCAGTGAGTAGCGAGCGCTTGGGTGGCTGCTGAGAAGGGTATGACCCACCCCCTTGGATGGTGGGGGCAGGGCTCAGGAGCCTCCACCAGCCCCCATCAGCCCATGGGGTCTCTAGGCTCAGCATGTGGGAGACAAGGCCACCCAGTCACCCGGAGGGTGTGGGCAGGTGTGCAGCCTGGCCACCCTGCCCACCCAGCTCTCAGGGCCAACATCCCAACGGCCAGTGCTTCTACCCAGAAACAGGGTCCACTTCTCTGCCCAGCAAATTGCTGGTCATCCACCGAAAGCCCCTCAAGAACCATGCCCCCCCCCAGCCCCATTCCATCCCCTGCTCCAGGAAGACGCTCTGGGCTTCCACCCAGTCCGGCTCCCAACGGCAGCTCCCATCCGTCACTGGGAAGAGCTCTGCGCAGCGGATCCCCAGCGGAACCCCCGATGCCCTGGCCACACCCCTGCCCCCCCGCAGGGCTCACCGAGCAGCAGGAACTTGCGGCTGTCCCCGTACAGCTGCCGCAGGTTGATGCAGAACTCGTGTACAGACGCCCCGTCGCGGTAGTCGTGCAGCAGCGCGGCGAACTGCTGGATCTCCTGGGAGGACAGCTTGGTGCGCAGCTGCCCAGGGCCGGCAGGGGTGCGGCGGTGAGCGGCGCCCACGGTGCCCCCTGCCAGCCCACGCAGCGGCCCACACTCCACCCCGGGCACCCCGCGCCCGCAAGGAGCCCAGGGACACGTACAGAACCAGGTGCGGGTCAGCAACGGTGGGCTGGGGGGGATGAAGGGGAGGCAGCTGTTGTCCCCCCCCCCCGCCCCTCCCCCGCGCGCCCAAGCCCCCGCCCGCCAAGCCCCGCCCCGCCCGGTCTCCGAGCCCTGCGCGCACACCGTCAGCATGTAGTCCTGCAGCAGCTCGGCGGCCGTAGCGCTCAGCTCGCTCTCGCTGGCCGTCTTGGCGTGCGGAGCCGTCTGCATGCAGAAGGACAAGGGCGACACGCCGCCTGCGTGCGCACACTCAGGGAAGGAGCTGCAAGGACAGGAGCCATGGGCACGGGGCTCCCAAGCTCACCTTGAGGCCCGGGATCCCCGCCCCCCCGCAGAGCTGCACTTCCGACCGGGGCGCCCGCGTGCTCGTGGGGGGCCGGCTGGGGCCAGGGACTCACAAAGCACTGACGTCTGTCTCATACGGCTCCTTCACGTCCACCTTGGTGGAGGAGTCGTCTGCGCAGGGGGCAGAACACAGGCTTCGGGTTATGGGCGGGCGGAGGGGCCGCAAGTACCCGGGCCCCACACCCCACAAGATGTGGGCCCTGGTGGGGGGGGGGATCTGCAGGCCTTCTTGGGCAGAGCCAAACCTCCCCCCCCCCCCGCCCCGCGGCAGCCTCAGGCAGCCCCCCACCAGCTCCGCCTGCAGGCATTCTCCACCTATGGGCACCACCTGTCACAGGTGTGGGCCCCGAGCACAACGCTCCAAATGGGGGACTGAAGAGCACTCCCCAAGGGCCAAGGATAGGACAAGAGCCACTTGGAGCTGCCGCGGAGTGTCCCAGGGTGTCACTTTGTCCCCTCTGCTCACTTCAGACAAGGAGTGGGATCCCAGAGGTCGGACAACTTTCCCCACCGCACGGTGTCGGCGGAGCAGAGAAGGTCAGAGGCAGGGCTGACCCCCAGCCTGGAGCCAGTGGGCTCCGCGCAGGCAGGGAGGTGGGACCCCGGCATGCTGAGCCCCTCCCACCCGCCAAGAGCCCTGGACACAGCCGCTACTCAGGAAACACTGGTCAGGGGACCTTAGGTCCACGTGACACAGACTGTGGGAGGCACAGATACCATTCTGCGCCACTGCTGAGCTCGCGGAGTTGGGGTGACCGGGAGCACAGGGCGCTCCTGGTGTGTGGAACACGGGGCTAAGGGCTCTGCAGATTCAGAGGAGGGGGCAGCTGCCATGTGCCAGCACCCGGCAGCCTCGGTCCTGGAAAAAGCCCTCACCCAGTAGCTGTGAGGTCTGTGGGTTCCTCCCCCCACACACACACCCCTCCCCCTGCCCCTGTTCTCAGGCAGGTGAAGGGACTTGAGCTGAGAAGGCGTTCCCCGCCCGGGATGTGGTACAAGAAGGCACCAGGCTCGCCGGGGACATCAGCAACAGGGTGTGGGAACAAGGCACTGGCACAAAGCCACGGGGACAGGACAGCATCACTGCACCCACAGTCACGTACCACTGTGCAGGGATAGGTGGTGGGTGGGTGTTGAGGCCCCGTCAAAGATGGCTCTGTCCAGAAAGTCGATGGTGGACTCGGTGTACACGATCTGGAAGACCTGTCCCAGCAGGGAGCACAGCTCCTCCGCAGCGACCTGCCATGGGGACAAAGCTGGGCCTTCCTGGGCAGCTTGCTGGCCCCCTGGCTCCTCAGATGCCCAACCAGCACCAGCACCCACTGCCCAGCGGGCCACGAGTGGACCAGCCCACAGCTGGGAGGCTCTCTGGACCCGAGGGGGCCAGGTGTGTCCACCGCCAGCCCTCCTGTCCCCCCAACCTGCCCACCAACATGCTGCCTCTGCTGCAGCCCCAGGCTCGGGGACGGCACTCCCAGCCGGGAACACGGCTCACACAAGTGTTGTTAAGGTAGAGTCCTCTCTGATACTGGGCAGTCACCAGAGGGGCCTGCAGTGAGGACAGGCTGGGGAGGCAGCCCCGTGAGGAAGAACTGCCAGCTAGAGGGCGGGCAGAGCCAAGGAGGCACAGTGATCAAAGGGTCCCCGAGGCAGGAGGTGGCCCCTACAGTCTTATAGACAAACTACACACAAGGAAGGGCAGGGGTCAGGAGGTGGGAGAGACCAGGTCAGTGTGGGAGGGGCCTGGGCTGTGGGGCGGGCCTGTGGTGGGCGGGGGGCTGGGTCAGTAGTGGGAGGGGCTTGGGGTGCAGATTTAGGAAGAGCCCCAGCAGGTTGTGGGCAGCACAGGTGCCTGAGTCCCAAGTCCCGCCCTCTACTCACCTTGCTCTCTGCAGCCAGGATCACCAGGCAGCAGGCCTCCACGGGCCCCACTCCGCTCTCTGACAGGGAGACTGTGGTGAGGCCTCTGGAACTTTCTGCACACAGACTCTGGCTGGGGGAGATGCCAGGGTCCTGGGCTGAGAAGTCAACAGCGCAGCAGATTAGGGCAGCTGTGGGAGCTCCACAGCCTGCTGCGGGCAGTGGCCCCCTGGCTCAGGCGTGCCCCCTCGCCCCTCCGCTGAGCTGCGCCCCCCCCCATGCTCCTTGGAGGCTGCCCTGGCCGTGCTCCCTGAGAACCATCGCTCTGCAGGACCCCCCGGCGTCTCCACCACGGACGGTGCGCGGATCTTGGGCTAGGACATGAAGCGCCCAGTAGTCAGCTACTTTCGGTCTACACACGAGATGGGATTCCCTGGATTCCACTTGCAGGAACCATGGGCATGAGCACAAGCCTGACAGACGGGGACCCCGAAGTGTGTGGGCCCCAGGGTGTGAGGGGGCACAGTCCAGGACAGGATGTGCACCGGGCAAGCCCTGGCCCACGTTTCTAAGGCTCCACACTTCCTCAGACAAGGGCAACCCCGGGCCTGCCCACAGCAGGGAGGGAGGCTCCTACCCTGGGAAGCACAGGCACATCAGCTCAGCAGACCGGGGAGCAGACCGGGGAGCAGGGGCGGGAGTGAGACCTCCCATGCCCCCGCCGGCTACCTCCGGACGTGCCCCTCTGAGGCTCAGACGTGGCTGGGAGCCGGCAACCAGGCAGAAGCCACCCTCGGGACAGGTGTGCCTGCAGAGCCCGGGGCCGGGCACCCCGTGAGCCCCACAAACGCCGCCATCAGACCCAAGGACTGCACTACCCCCTCCCCCGCAGCCACAGGCCCCCGGCACCGAGCACATGAAATGCGGCAAGTCCCCATGGTGCCATGTGCAGCGATTCAGGGGCGGCACAAAGAAGATGGGGGACATCTTGTTAATGACAGTCATGTTGATACACATGGACACAAAGGGCTAAATATATTAGTAACACTGATTTCCCTTGCTTCCTTCTCCTTCTCCTTTTCCATGGCTATTAGAATGTTTTAAGTAGCTCCGGGGCTGTTCTCAGGTCAGGACAGCCCCACACAGCAAGGACGGGCTGTCTGAAAAGCTCCCATCTGGGCCCCGACCGCAGTCCCCCAGCTGTCCCCACAGCTGTGGCTTCAGACTCCTATACCCACGGAGACACCCTCCTCAAGATGTCTGCACTGTCTGCTCCACCCTGGCCTGCCTGGACAGCGGGTCACCCGCCACACGGAGCCCCTGCAGCCAGACCCGGCCCCACACACCCTCCCTACCCCGCATAGCCCTAGGCACCGGTCAAGCCTGGACCTGCAGAAGCATGCGCATGGGGCTGCGTGTGGTGGGCACTTAATAAATGTCAGGGTCACGGCCACTGAGCTGTGGGCCACCATGTGCGTGACCTCACACACGGCACGCTGGGGCCACAGGGCCACACAGATTCAGGGTCGCAGGACCTCGCTTTCAGGGCCACCCACGAAAATGAGGAAGACGCCAGGACACAGGGATTCCTTCTCTCCCTTTAACTCAGAAGCCCTCAAAGCTCTGGGTCCCCGTTTTCGTCTCATTTCGCAAAGGATCTCCTATGGAGCTCATTCTCTCCCTCCAAAAAATCTGCTACCCCTTTCTTAGCAATTTGCTCCAAAGATGAATGTGGATACGCGTCCCACCGTACAACAAACCTACGGGGGGGCCCAGTCCCCCACCCACTGGCTTCCATGCTTGCAGGCGCTGCCCAGAGGTTGGTCTTCCCGTGGCCTTCTGTCCCTCAGGATGCCCCAGACCTCGGGCCTCCTGTGGGACCGTCCACTTCCCAGGCTGGCTGGCCCCGCCACCGCCCTGCTGGGGCCCCCGCTGGTCACTCAAGCTCTGTGCTCTGGTAAATCCATCTGCGAAGTAGGAGAGTGTGGCCCTCCTGTCCGCTGAGCTGGATGTCATACCAGGTTATCCATGTCCGGGCTTCCTGCCAGTGAGCCCTTTCTGTACATTCTGTACGTTAAAACGCTTCATGTTGTTCAAACTAAAGTAATGTCCGTCGTCCAACAGATGTTCCCAGAAGGGCAATGAGGGGGAAGCAGAGCGCAGAGGGGTGTGTGGGCCCGCAGCAAACCCACTGGATTTGTGACGTGGAAGCCCCCCGAGCTCAAGGGGTCACACAAGGATGCTCACCAGCGCCCAGCTCTTAGGGAATCTCTCAGATCCGCCACGATCTGCTGACCTTAGGCAGACAGACAATTTCCCCTCTGCACCACCTGAGCCCCCCTTGGCCCCTGTCACAGGCGCTTTGGCGATGGACGGCTTCAGGACCCCAAAGGGCCCCAGAACACCCAAAGGAGCCTGGGTCAGTGCCGGTCTCAGAAGCTCCAGCCTCAGAAGCCCACCCAGAGGGATGTGACATCTCTCTCCATGTCTCAATTATTTGGTACCAGGCAGAGGCCATGGCACTGGGGGTGGGAAGGGGCCGGCTCACCCAGAGAGCCCAGGAGGCAGGGGTGGCAGTGGGGACCAGGGGCAGAGGCCTGGGGGCCAGCGCCTTGTTCAAGATTCCTCCTGACTCTCTTACAAGGACATGCTCAGCACATCTCTCGGACCAGGCGCTTCGCGATGGTCCGGTCTCCTCTCTGAACCCGGCTTTGGGACGCCTGTGGCCCAAGGCAGGGCCTGCACACTGGCAGCACTGAGCGAAGGCCCACTCTCAGGTGGCAGCCAGCCCAGTGCGGAGAAACTGTGTCCAGAGCTCCCCTGGATTCCCAGGCTCACCCCCAAGGACGCCTGCCCCGGCCCCGGCCCCTACCTGTCTTCAGGACCACCAGGTGTGAGGCGTCATCCCGCACATAGGACACGGCGGCGATGTCGTGAATGGGGACCCTGAGGATGGTGTCCTCCCCGTCCCGCCAGGCCAGCTTGACGTTGTAGGCAGACAGGCTGATGACAGCGTCGTGCTCCTGGGTCAGATGTCCGGGGAGCTGGTGAGCTCTCTGCTGGGGACCGCAGTGCGTCAGTCATAGGCCCGCCACAGGCCCCGGGCTCCCTGCCCCATGCACAGCCCCGTACCCTACTGCAGCCGCACTAGGCCCACCCTGGGTGCTCTGCGGCTTCCGCAGCTACCCTCACCCAGACCCGTGGGGTGTGCTCTACGCTCTGGACAATGTGAATTCTGAAAACAGCCCAAAAGTACAAGGAGCAAAATCCTGAGAAGAAAGCTCACATTCAGACAGGTTTGGTCTTGACGGCCCGAGAGCCAAGCATACCCATGCCACAACAGGACGGGGTTGTCCCTGTCATCCCTCCCAGCCAGGAAGGCCCAGCGTCAGAGGACCAAGAGCTGGGGTCAGAGTGCGAGGGCAGAGGTCAGAGTTAGGAGGGGTCACAGGCCAGGGGTCAGAGGTCAGGGTCAGAAGGATGGGGTTACCTTTGCATTGTCTATGAAATGCAGGATTTCGGTCCTACTGGAGGGATTCAGGTATCCCGGTATGGACGTCAACTGACCTAAGTACTGCAAGAAAGTGAGGAGAGACGCTGCCATGAGGAAGGGAAGATCAGCCCAGACTGTCGTGGACACACAGAGGATACAGCCTGGCCTCCGCCTTCCACCACCAGACCTCTGGCCTGGCTCGGGAGTGGGAGGCCTCTGCTAGGAAGCGTGCTCTGAATTCTTGGAAAAGTGTCCCGGCTCAGGAGACACTGCCACACTTCCCGCTGTCCCACACCATGAGGATGATTATCCCTAACAGGGCCCCTTCCTCAAGGAGAACAAGCTCTGCCAGGGATGGAAATCCCTGGCTCCAGCCTAAAAGGGGGAAAGGGGGAACAGAACGAGAAGAGCGCGTGCCTGTCGCGGTCCAGGGGCGCAGGTTCCCGGGAGGACCCAGAAAGACTGACCACAGGACAGGGGAGTGCAGCCTCCCCACACGTCATCCTCCCCAGGTAAGCACACAGCCTCACACAGTAGGCCTGTCCGCCACCACCCCTGTCACCCTATACATCACGTCCAGCTGACGGCAAGGCACGCTCATGGGCAAAATGCCATCTGAACACACATGGCAAGCGCTGGAACCAGACGCAGACACGGCAGGGCTGTTCTCAGGGGCCACCGGACCCAAAGTTCAAAGCAGTGGCATTGGGGGCGCCTGGGTGGCTCAGTTGGTGAAGCATCTGTCTTTGGCTCAGGTCATGAATTCGGGGTCCTGGGATGGTGTCCGGTGTTGGGCACACTCCCTGCTCAGTGGGGACTCAGCTTCTCAACCTCTCCCTCTGCCTCCCACTACCCCTGCTTTGCTTTCACTCTCTCTCTCAAATAAATAGATAAAATCTTTAAAAAAATAAAATACAATTTATAAATAAAGCAGTGGGATTACTGTGCTAAGGGTTCTAACAGAAAAAGTGAACGTCATGCTTCATATATAATGTAAGCAGAGAGCTCAAAACGCTAACCATGGACCGATGCGAAATGCCAACAACCCACCGTAACAGAAACAGACTGACGGTTCCACTGATGGACACATCTTGCAGGCGGACACAGCCAAGGGACGGGTCAATGGGCATGCAGACGTGTGAAGATATGTCAACAGAAACTTCCCAAAATGGAAAGCAAAGAGGGAAAAGTATGAAGAAGATGGAACAGGATGTCCAAGAACGGTCACTAAGTTCCAAAAGTGGGGCCGGGCGTGTGGTGGGATGACCAGAAGCGCTCACGACAAACGGGCTCCAGACCACAGATCCGGGGACTCCGAGAGCACCAAGCAGGACACACACAGGGAGAAAAGGGAATAAAACCAGAAGCAGCCCAATGCCTGCACATCAGAGTCCAGCAGTAAACCACCACAGAGAGAACCTGCAGTAAGCCCCAGGACAAAAGCACCTTACCTGCAGAACAAGGGTAACAAGGGTCAGAGGGGCGCCTGCGGGCTCAGTCCAGTGAGCGGCCGGCTCTGGGTTTGGGCTCAGGTCATGAGCTCAGGGTCGTATGATCCAGCCCCGAATCAGGGGCTCCAGACCCGCTGTGGCGCCTGCTTAAGATTCTTTCCCTTGGGGCGCCTGGGTGGCTCAGTGGGTTAAAGCCTCTGCCTTCAGCTCGGGTCATGATCCCAGGGTCCTGGGATCGAGCCCCACATCGGGCTCTCTGCTCTGCAGGGTGCCTGCTTCCTCCTCTCTCTCTCTCTGTGCCTGCCTCTCTGCCTACTTGTGATCTCTGTCTGTCAAATAAATAAATAAAATCTAAAAAAAAAAAGAAAGAAACCTAACAATCTTTAAAAAAAAAAAAAGATTCCTTCCCTCTCCCTTTGCTCCCCCACCCCCTGCTTACATGAGCTCACTCTCTCACTCTCTGTAAGTAAATAAATAAATCTCTTTTTTTAATAAATAAATCTTTAAAAAAAAATAAAGTGACTCAGTCGTTAAGCCTCTGCCTTTGGCTCAGGTCATGATCTCAGGGTCCTGGGATTGAACCGCGCATCGGGCTCTCTGCTCAGCGGGGAGCCTGCTTCTCCCTCTCTCTCTGCCTGTCTCTCTGCCTTCTTGTGATCTCTGTCAAGTAAATAAATAAAAATACTTTGAAAAAAAAGAATGATATTGGACTTTTCTTCAGAAACTACGAAGCGAGAGAGAAATGAAACCCTGAAACGTTGGTGGAAACCCATCCCCCCTGCAATCTGTGCCCAGGGAACCAGTCCTTCAAGCAACGGAGAAATAAAACCTTTCGCTGACAAACACAATTTGAGGGATTTTAACACTGACTGATTGATCTGAGAGAGAGCACGAGTGTGTGCACACACTCTTGATCTCAGGGTTGTGAGTTCAAGCCCCATGTTGGGCATAGAGCTTACTAAAAACGTTTTTTAATTTTAACTTTTTTATTTAAAAAAATTTGGTGGGAGGTGTGCCTTGGTTGCTCAGTGGGTTGGAGCCTTTGCCTTCGGCTCAGGTCATGATCCCAGGGTCCTGGGATGAGCCCCGCATCGGGCTCTCCATTCAGTGGGGAGCCTCTTTCCTCCTCTCTCTGCCTGCCTCTCTGCATACTTATGATCTCTGTCAAATAAATAAAATCTAAAAAAAAAAAAAATTTTTTTTTAAGTTTTATGTAAATAATCTCTACACCCCCCATGCGACTCAAACTCATGACCCTGGAATCAAGAATTGTGCATCCGAACAACTGAGGCAGCCAGGAGCCCCTAAAATTGTTTTTTAAATTCAAGACCCAAGAAAAGCCACTTTAAAGAGCGACCTTACATGATGAAAGTGGTCCTCCAAGAAGACATGACAATGCTTCCCACGTACGCACCTGACCACAGAGCATCAACACACAAGGCGAAGACAGAGCTTCAAGGAGAGAGAAACGAATCCACAATGGCAACTGGGGACTTCAAGGCACCCTTCTCTGTCGGAAACGCGCCGACCCAGCAGGCAGAAAGTCAGCGAGGACACGGGAGCGCGACACCCTCGGCCAGCAGGATGTAACCAACACCTACAGACTACTTCATCCGGTAGAACACAGGCTCCTTCAGCTCACGTGACCACTCACCGCGAAACAGCTTGTTCTGGGCCATAAAACACACCGTAACAAATTTCAAAGCCTGGAAACCATACACAGTATGTTCCCAAATCACAATGCAATTTTTAAAAACACAATTGTAGGGACACCTGGGTCGCTCAGAAGGTGAAGCCTCTCTGCCTGGGGTTCAGGTCATGACCCCAGGGTCCTGGGATAGAGTCCTGCATCGGGCTCCCTGCTCAGCAGGGAGCTTGCTTCTTCCTCTCCCTCTACTGTTCCTCCTGCTTGTGCTCTCTCACTCTCTCTGCCAAACGAATAAATAAAATCTTTAGGGATGTAAAATCTTTAGGGGCACCTGGGTGGCTCAGTCAGTTGGCTGTCTGCCTTCTGCTTGGGTCATGATCTCAGGGTCCTGGGATCGAAGCCCATGCTTCAATCTCAATGGGGAGCCTGAATAAATGAATAAAATCTTTAATCCATTATCAGAGAGTTGCTTTCATGAGTATAAAATCAACAAAACAAAAAACGAAAGCAACCAAGGAAGAAAGACCCAACTACCAAAACGCACATAAAAAGAAATTTGAGTAGGTGCATGATCTATTAAAGAAACTGAATTAATTAGTTATTAATAACCTTCTAAAACAGCACCAGACCCACACAGGTTCACAGGTGAATTCTACCACACACTAAAGGAGGAAGCGATACCAATTCTCTATAATCTCTTCCAGAAAATAAAAACAGAGAAAACATCAACCCTAATATCCAAGTCAAAGATACTACAAGAAAAGAAAAATCACAGATCAATATTTCTCATAAACATAAATGCGAAAATCCTCAACAAAATATTAAGAAATAGAATCCAATGAGGTATAAAGATATAAATTACTTAAGATAACAAATATACACAATGACCTGGTTGCATTTATCCCAGGAAGGCAAGGCTGATTCAAAATTCAGAAACAAGTTAATGTAGTCCATCACACACCAACACTCTAAAGAAGAAAAATTGTCTGACCAGATGAACAGATGCAGAAAAGGATTTGACAACATCCAATGCCCGTTCATGACAAAATTCTCATCAAACAAGGAATAGAAAGAAACTTCCTCAAACTGATACAGAACGTGTAAAAAACCTACAGCCAGCATCCTAATTAACAGTGAGATGCTTAAAGATTGCTTCAGATCAGGAGAAATACAAGCATATTCCCTCTCACCACTGCTTTCCAGCACTCCCGGAAGTCCCACCTAATGCAATGAGACAAGAAAAAGAAGGAAAAGGTACGGACTGGGAGGGAAGAAACCCAACCATTGTGCTCAAAGACGCTCTCTCTGACTGAGGAACTAAACAGGTCCCTCTGGGAATTACTGAGTGCAAGGAAGGTGGACACGGGCCCAATTTGGTGCGCCCAGGGCTGTGCCCGGCCACCACCTGCTCACACAAGGAGAATGGGCTGCAGGGCACCCAGAACACAGCAGCAGACACAAGTCAAGTGGCTGAAACTTCACGAAAGCTTCTTTCAGCAACTGTCCGTGTGTGCCGGGCAGCTCTGTCAGGAGACACACACTCATTCTGGGAAGTTCTATATTTCATCCTCTCTCAATTGGGGGCTGAGGAAAGGGAATAAAGCTAAGCTGTGCACTGGCTTCCCCACCCTCTCTAGGGCTAGGAATCTTCCTCTGAGAGAGCAGTTTAAGAGTAAATAAGTGGCACATGTAACTGCTGCCTCATACTTAGCTTCTCACCAATAAACATTCCAGAACGTTCCCACAGAGCTGCAGCTGGCCAGTGCCTTTCCATCCGCTTATGTGCATGTGTCCACCAAATGCAGATGCCTGTTCACACCAATCCGTATTAAGTTTCATCTATTCTCATGGTTCCAGATTCCAGACTTAATACAAAGTTATGATGACTGAACAATGTGGTGCTGGCGTAAGGACAGATATACAGACTGATGGTGTGGAACACAGTCCAGAAAGAGACCCTCACATGCGTGGTCAGCTGATGTCTGACAAGGCAGCCAAGACCCTTGATAGGGAAAGGACAGTCTTTTCAACAAACAGAGCTGGGAAAATGAGAGGTCCACACAGGGAAGAAAGAAGATGGTCCCTTACCTCACACCGTATATAAAATATAATTCAAATGGATGAACTGTCTAAATGTAACACCCAAAGCTCTGAGTCTTAGAAGAAAACCAAGAAATAGCTTCATGACATTGGATTTGGCAACGATTTCTTGGTTCCAACACCAAAAGCACAGGCAAAACAAAACAAAAGAGAAAAACTGGACCTCAATGAAATTAAAAATGTTTGTGCATCAAAGACCATAAGCAACAATAAAAAAATTTAAAAATTAAAAAAAAAAAGACCATAAGCAACAAAGTGGGGCGACGACTGTCTACGGGAGCTGGTGTTTGCAGCCACATGCGCGGTGGTACCCGGAACACTCAGAGATCGCCTACATCCCAACAACCCGAAACTAACCAAGCTGATTAAAAGTAGGCAAAGGGCTCCAAGCGGACATTTTTCTGAAGACACAGACGGCCAACAAGCGCACGAAAAGATGCCAGCATCACTAGTCCCTACGGAAATGCAAATCAAAGCCACAGCGAGAGGCTGCTTCGCGCACCCACCGCCACGGCTCCCAGCGAGACCTACAGTAATGTGCCGGCGAGGACACGGCACAGCGGGCCCAGGACACGCTGGCAGTAGCACAAAATGGCACAGCGGCCCGGAAAACGGCGTAAGTTCCCCAAACGCTGAGAACCAGAGTCTCTGCAGGACCCAGCGACCCCGCTTCCGGGGATACACCTGAAAGACGGAAAGCAGGACCTCCGAGAGCTCGCCACTGTCGCGGCAGTGACACCCTAACCACGAGAACGTGGAAGCCAGCCAACGACCCTCGACCGACGGTGGCGACACCGACTGCGGCCCGTCCACGCCATGGGACGTGACTCGGCCTCTGAACAGGAAGGGACCCCGCAGTGTGCCGCAGTGGGGAGGGGCCTCGGTGGCATCGCGCTCCTTGAAATCCGCCTGCAGTTTTGTTCTCCTGTGCAAGAGCTCCGCGGATGCCCAGACGCACACTAGAGCGGAGGCTAGCGGGGGGCTAGGGAGGGCCGGTTCTGATGCTGGGAGAGCTCTGGGTTTACAAGACGAAAAGTTATGGACAGAGGTGGACGGTGGCGATGGCCGCCCAACAGCACGAACGTACTTACTGCTCCAAACTGTGCACTTGAAGATGGTTAAGGCAGGAAACTCGGTCACATGTATCGTCACACGATAAAACAAAGCAGCAAGGAAGCAAAGGGTGCCTGGGCGGCTCAGCCGGCTAAGTGTCCGACTCTCGATCTTAGCTCAGGTCTTGATCTCGGGGTCGTGAGTTCAAGCCCTGCATTGGGCTTCACGCTGGGCAGGGAGCCCACTGAACACCACCAAGAGCGACAAAGCCAAAGCAGAGACTGGACAGACGCTTGGGACCCACGTGCGGCAGCAAGTTCACAACAGTCAGAAACGACGGAAACGTCGCCACGCTCTGACGTGTGGACGTATCAGTGAAATGGGGGTATATACATAGAGTTGTCCTCAGTGTTAAAAAGAAAGTTCCAGGGCGCCTGGGTGGCTCAGTGGGTTGAGCCGCTGCCTTCGGCTCAGGTCATGATCTCAGGGTCCTGGGATCGAGTCCGGCATCGGGCTCTCTGCTCAGCAGGGAGCCTACTTCCTCCTCTCTCTCTCTCGGCCTGCCTCTCTGCCTACTTGTAATCTCTCTCTGTCAAATAAATAAATAAAATCTTAAAAAAAAAAAAAAAAAAGAAGAAAGTTCCAACACCTGCTACAACACAGCTGCCAGAGGGGGAGGTGAGACAGAGCGGGAAGAGCCAGTCACACAGGGACACACCGTGTGACTCCACGTGCACGCGGTCCCCAGCGTGGTCCAATCCACACAGGAGAGAGCAGAGTGGGGGGTGCCGGGGACAGGACAGGGAGCTGGAGTTTCGTGGGGACAGAGCTTCCATTCGGGGATCTGAGAACGTTTCAGACATGGGCAGTGGTAGCCCCACAGCACCGGCAGCATGCTTAATGCCAGTGAACCGCACACTTAAACCTGGTTAAAAAGAGTTAAAATGAAAATTTTGTCATAAATATTTTATATATTCATTTGACAGAGTGACAGCACATAAGCTGGGAGAGAGGCAGAGAGGGAGAGGGAGAGGCAGGCTCCCCGCTGAGCAGGGAGTCCAATACGGGACTCGATCCCCAGACCCTGGGATCATGACCTGAGCGGAAGGCAGATGCCCAACTGACTGAGCCTCCCAGGCCCTCTGCCATGTGTATTTTACCATATTAGAAAATCATCTTGGGGGACGCCTGAATGGCTCAGTTGGTTAAGCAGCTGCCTTCGGCTCAGGTCATGATCCCAGCCTCCTGGGATCGAGTCCCACATCGGGCTCCTTGCTCAGCAGGGAGCCTGCTTCTCCCTCTGCCTCTGCCTGCCACTCTATCTGCCTGTGCTCACTCTCTCTGTCAAATAAATAAATAAAATCTGTGCTGTGGCATTGGCGTCCGTTCCCTGAACACATGAGGACATCCTCCAGTGAGAACAGACGGGCCTGGAGACCTTCCGACGGCAGATTCCAGACGACAGCCTGAGTGTCCCTGTCAGTTGCAGAGCGGTCCAAGGCAACTGCGCAGGCCTGCAGGACATGGCGGGGGGCACTCCTCGGGAGACGGTGCACATGTCGGCCGACCCCGCGGCTGCCGGCACCCCGATCTCCCAGTGGAGAAACTGCTCCCCTCTCCGCTCTCCAGACCTGCTGGCTCTGCTCTTGACAAGTTTCACGGGGATGCGCCGGCGTGCACGGCTCTGGGTTCACCCTGCTCGCAGCGCGCTCCACTTCTTAAATCTCTAAGTTTGTCTTTTGCCAAATGAATGACATTTCGGACACGACTCCCCAGAACAGTTTCTCAGCCCCTCCGGCCAGGACTCCAACGACACACATGCTGGAGAACGTGCTCTGGTCCCACAGCTTCCGCCAAGGTGGCCCCTCTGTCCTTCGGGGCACGGCAAACTTTCTGGCTCTCCCGGGGTCCCACGGACACCCTGGTCCCACCCGGGTTCATCGGGACCAAAGTCCCTGCTCCCGGCCTGGCCTCCCCCAGGTGGGTGCTGCCCTGCCCGCCCATGGCTGACACCCCTCTGCTGCTCTTTGGTCCTGACGGAGCGGCTTTCGGTGGGATCTGGCCGCACCTGTCTGTGTTTCTGGGTTGCCAGCCTCTTCGACTCCACACCTGGGGCACATGAGGACAAAGAGACGCTGGAGGCCTCCCCTGGGGCCCCCAGGTCCCTGTGGGGCTACCTTGTGTCCACCTCGCAGAGGAGCCGACAGTCACCTCATGCAGCATCCAGGACTGTTGTTGTGCAAAATGACACGCCCAGGGAGAGGCACATGCACCGCTCCTTCTGGAAGCAGAAATCCCCAACTTTTCTCTTCCAGGGTTTAATAGTGGCGACATTTCCCCACACCTGCGCTGTCCTCACATATGGCTCTGACTCGTCCCAGGTCTTCCCCAGCCTCTCCCCACACATAAAAACATCCTGTTGCCTCTCCCAGAGGCGCTCACGCTCGGCCCTCAGAGTCTTGCCGTGGCCTGTGCTCTTGCGCTGCACCAGGAACCCCCCTGGCTCTTTTCTTGGGGGAACCCTGGGCTCTGGACCTGCGTCTCTGCTTCACGGTGTGTCCTGCGCTGTGAGGCAGCAGTCCTCCCATGTCTCCCTCAGAACTGGGCCCGCCTGGTCACTGTGGCGGAACACCTTCGTCCCATGAGGTTGCACTGGCCCACTCTGCGACAGGCCCCGCGTCTCCGCGTGAGCACTGCCTCTCCTCCTGCTGGGCCCCCCTCGTGGGCCCTCAATCTCCATCTGCTCTTCTGTCTCCCGCTGACTGATTTCCTCTCTTCACCTTCTGGCCACTCCTCTGGGCGCCTTTCTGGACTCTCCTTCGAGCCCTCTAGTGAACGTGTTAAGACACACATGGATGTACATCTCATTCTAAAAACTCCCATCCAGGGACGCCTGGGTGGCTCAGTTGGTTGGACGACTGCCTTCGGCTCAGGGCGTGATCCTGGAGTCCCTGGATCGAGTCCCGCATCAGGCTCCCAGCTCCATGGGGAGTCTGCTTCGCTCTCTGACCTTCTCCTCGCTCGTGCTCTCTCTCACTGTCTCTCTCTCTCAAATAAATAAATAAAATCTTTAAAAAAATAAAAAATAAAAAGTAAAAACTCCCATCCACCCCTCTTTATTCAGAAGTGAAGCCTGGAACTTCTGAGATCACCGTGCTTGCTCTCACCTCTCCAAGGACGTTACACTGACCCCCGGTTTCCCGCATGGCTGCGGCCAGGCCCACATCTCTGTCCCATGTTTGCCACAGGCTCTATCTCCTTGAATGTGTACGAATCCACGCTGGCCCCGACAGAAGCCACACGCACAGGCACGGTCGCTGGCTGTGCTTAGCCTGGCGGGCGGTAACCCCAGCTCCCCCCACCGAGAGCACCCCAGGACCCCCGTGTGGAACAGGCCTGCATAGGCGTTCAGGAAGCGCGGCAGGGAGGGGGGCAGGGGACTCCCACTCCACACCCAGGCTAGCCTCGTGTCTTCACTTGGGGTCGCTCCAACCCTCCTCTGTGCCAAGTGTCCCCACAGCTGAGCCTCCCCAGTCCTGTCTCTGATGGGGACACCACCCACCTCCCCTGTCACCTGACGGTGAAACCCCTCCGAGGACACCACTGCCCCACACCTTCCCCAACTGGGGCTGGGACTGGACAGCTCTGCATCCCGAGGGGACGCGAAGCGGACTGGCTCCGTGCAATCTGCAGCCCCACCCTCCCAGGTGCCCTCTCCAAGCGCAGGCGCCCCACTCCTGGCGCAGCCCCCTCCACCACCCTGACCTCGAGGCCGCAGCCCCTCTCCCCAGTTCACTTGCACTCAGTGTGTTTGGGGGCCTGGCGTGCCACGCTTATCTGTAGGTGCCTGCACACAGGACCGGACAGGGTTTGGGGACTCGGCACACACATGCCCGCCCTCGAGAGAAATGAGGTGGCTGCTCCTGTAGAAAGAGCCGGAAATGGGGCCAGCGGACTGGAACATGGAGTGTGGGCACAGTCACCTGCCACAACAGCGCCGGCGGGACAGCGGGGGGCGCACCCCACGGCCGGACTCACCTTCACCTCCTTCTCGATGTAGTCGCTCAGCAGCCTGTCGGGCTCCACGCGCTCGGGCAGGGACAGCGCCACAGTGTGCAGAGGGCGCCGCTCTGTCACCTTCTCATGGGCTTTCTTATCTCTACTCTTTTCACCTTTCAGGAACACTCGTTTAAACGGCGACACAATTCCAGGCTGCAGGCAGAAACGGCAAGGGTTGGAGGTTGTTATTCACGAAGGCTTCGCACAGCCCCCACAGCGCACATGCCAATGTGGCCGAGCCACCACCACGGTCCCCATGCAAAGGGGCTGCCCGTGCGGCCCGGGGAGGACAGTACCAAGAATACCAGCCAGGGTCGGGGTGGGGGTGGGGCTGGTGCTGCCTTGGGCGCATGGAGTGGGGGGGTCCGTCCTCCACCGGCTCTCGGACACTCGGAAAGGTGAGGGCACGCTCTCCGAGCGAGTAATCTCGTGGCTCGGTAAAGGGCAGGAAGGGGGAGGACCCCCCAGAAGACAGCAACGTAGTGTCACCCGAGCCCCTGGCTCCAGCAGGTACCTTCGCTCCAGGACCCCGGAGCAGGCACCCCGGCCTCAGCAAAGGACACACCTCAGCAGCCGAAAGCCCACCCACTCCCTGTGCCCTATCTGTGCTCCCCACGCCCTTCCCACCTCCAGGGCCTCTCTGCCCCAGGGCGCTGACCGCACTGCGCAACCCATACCACAGAGGCTAACCTCCCACCCAAGGAAACCTATGCAGTGCGAGCCGGGGGCCTCGCTTACTCGCCTCTCCAGCCGCCTACACTGCCTGTTCTCCACCTCGGCAAGGTTTTCACACAAGGACGAGGCCGCTCCCGCTGGCAGCCGCTCACACATCAGCTCAGACAGGACGCCCAGGGCCTCACAGGCACACGGACGGGCTGCAGAAGGGACGGAGCATCTGCGAGGAACCTGCCCGCCCTGGGGTCTGTCCTGGCCCCGTTCTTCTCAGCCCCTAGAGTTTCAGCATGCACAATCTCGGGGTATGGCCAAGAGTGGGGAGAGTGGGGGGTGCTGCATGGGAGCAGGTGGGTGCTGTGGGCCGCTCACATGGGGAGGGGTGGGGAACGCTCGGCCACAATGGGCCAAACAGCTACAGTAAATTTTAAGTTGAAAATGACCCTGGAAATGTAGGAAAGCGAACACCACGTTTCACCAGCCCTACCCTAGGCTGGCAGGCCACAGCAGACCGGGGCTGCCCCTCTGGCCCACACCCCAGTCAGCAGCACTTCTGGACCCCCGGCTTCCGTGTGCAGAGCACCTCCCAGCTCCTGCGACAGGTGCTTGCCGCAGGGGCAGAAACGACGGTGGGTACGTGCACACCTTACCCTGTCAGAATGTACGAGCCTCACAGATGCTGACACCCGTGCCTACGCCCTCTCTCTCCCTGGCCACCCCACAAAGCTCCCCCTCCTGGACCGCGACCCGCCGGGCACAGGCTGAGGCTGAGTGTGACCAGCGGCACACACAACTGCTCACACACGCTCTCCCACCTCGTTACTTCCTTGCTCCTGGGAGTACCAGGAAAACGACTCTGACAGGACAGGTTTGCCACAGTCAGCCTCTCACCGCAAGGCCCACGCCAAATCACCACAGCCACAGACCACATGCGCTGCGGGTGAGGCACAGCTCATGGAATGGCAGTCCGCACACACGGCCTGTCGGCACTGGGAGGATCCGGGGCCTCACCCCTGCAGCCGCCGGGTCCACGGCACATGTGTGGCCCCCGGCACATGTGTGGCCCCCGTGGTGAGGAAACCCGGACCGCCCACTCCAGAGGCCTCCGACTAGCCCAGGGCCCCCACTCACGAGCCTGACCTGTCCTCCTGTGCCGCCACCCCTTGGGACCCTGCAGGGGACCTCCAGCACCGGTGCTGGTCAGTGGGCATTCAGTGCCCACGCTGGCTAGGCGTAGGGAAGGCCCCGTCGGGGAATGAGATGGCTCCTACCTCAAGAGGGCACAGTCAGGCTGGAGAAGAGCCCAAAGCTGGCGAACAAGCACTAAATCCACGGTGAAAACCGCCGGCTGCCGCTTGGAAGGCGTGCTCAGTGCCAGTTGCTCCGCCTTTAAAGGTGCCCCCGCCCCGGCCACAAGGCACAAACCCATGAGGCACGGGGGCACCTACTGGCCGATCGTGACCCCGTGGGAGTGGCCGGGAGCGCCCAGCTTCCAGCCTCCGCCCTGAACAGCCGCACTGCAGGCTTCTGGCTGCTGCTGTGAACATCTCCAGCAACTTTCAGTGGTTGCACAAGCTTTCCCTGACGGCGGAAGGCTGAAACCACTGGGTGGAGACACAGATTGTGGCAAACCTGACCCTTCCCGTGGCCACCTGAGCCCCGCGTCAGGGGCGGGTTCCCTGCCAGCATCAGGCAGCGCTCCCACCCCCACCCCTGCCTCTCCAGAAACACCGCGACCAGGTGGGCACTCCGGGTTTGGGAACGGAGGCTGCTCTAAACACGAAAATGTAAAGTGACGTTCTGGTTAAGGAAACACAGGGGAGACCATTCAGAATATCCTGACACAGAAGCAGGGTTCCCGAACACAATCATAGATCCTTTAATTTTTGCAATATTCTCCAGATCAAGATGTCAAGTTTTTAAAAGCATGTCTGACAGTGCCCGTGCGCCTTCCTCACTCCACAGGAATTTTTACTGAGTGCTGACACTCACCGTCCCCACCAAAAGGATCTCACAATCCCTGAGCCTACAAGACAAGGACCAACTCAGCCCCCAGAAGGAGCACGACGGTGATGATGTCCCTTCAATAATGGAGCCCCGCACTGGGTGCGGCCTGGGGTCCACCTGAGCCTGAATCTTCTGTGAAGATATGGGGCCCTGAGGGTCCAGGGCAGGGACATGGGGCTTCTGCGGCACACAGACTACTGGCCGCTTCAATAACTGGGGGCATCTTTCTGGACTAGTTGGAAACAAGCCTGAGATCCTTACCTATCCTATAATATCTTCCATTTTATGCTAGAAACCACTTTTGAAGTTGGGGACCTAGAAGGTGGCTCTTAAACACTCGGTCTGGCTGCTGAGCGTTTCCCAGAGGAGCGCCCAGGGGCCAGGCTGGCCTAGATTTGCTGGGCTGAAGCTCGATTAGTTGCTCAGCTGGGGAGCCCGGGCTCGGAGCAGGTGCATCTCCTCCATGGCTCTCGGAGGCTAACGTCTCCGCCAGAGTGTCTGACTTATGAGCGATGTGTTTCTGGAAGAACAAGCACAACCACTCACGGGGCAGTGGGCCCCGCCTGCGGCCTGGAGTTCATCACAAGATGACACACCAGCTGGCTGGGTGTGCACAGCGCTAGGCTCAGCACACTCTGCGGGGTCCCCAGCAGCCAGGAGGGGAGGGACGGCGCAGGGCACCCAGAGCACCTGGGTGCAAGTCTATACCTTCTCAAGGACGTATCTTACCTGATCCTTTAGTCATAGTTCAGAACTGCTCCTGAACACACACTTTCCGTGTGCAAGGCCACGGGTGTCCTCAAGTCCAACACTCAGCAAACGTCTACTGAGTACTTGGTAGGTGCCCGACCCTGGGGCTGCAACGAGGGGGCCTCTGTCCCTTCCCCGGGGCCCAGCGGACGGGCAGCTGCATACAGCGGTCAGGCCCACGCAGGGCTGCAGTAGAGCCTGAGGGACGCACGGCGGCCAGATTGGTGGTCAGGCAGACTACTCGAAGGCCTGCTGCAGCAGAAACCAAGGGCACAGCTCTGTCTCGCCGGGCAGCTCAGCGGGCGCACGTGGCAAGGCACGGAACCCTCTCCTGCAAGCTTCCTGACCAAGGGTCCCTTTATGTCACACCTGTGCTGCAACACTGTCCACCTTCTTTTGTTTTTAAAGATTTTATGTATTTATTTGACAGAGATCACAAGTAGTCAGAGAGGCAGGCAGAAAGAGAGAGGAGGAGAGGCAGGCAGAAAGAGAGAGGAGGAAGCAGGCTCCCCGATGAGCAGAGAACCAGATGGGGGGCTCGATCCCAGGACCCTGAGATCATGACCCAAGACAGAGGCGGAGGCTTTAACCCACTGAGCCACCCAGGAGCCCCAAGATTTTATTTTTATGCCATCGTTACAGCCAATGTGGAGCTCAAACTCAAAACCCCAACATCAAGAGTCACACACTCCTCCAACTGAGCTAGCCAGGCGCCCCCCCGACCCTGGCCTCAAGACTCACACCCAGTGCTCATCTTTGTATCAACTAACCGCCGGCGTTCTCGGTTACGCGGTCGACAGGCACGCTGTCAGAGCAATCTGCCGGACAAGGTGCCTCCCACCAGGAAAAGAACCTGCTCCAGGCCCAGGGAGGAGTGGGACACGGCCCGCGCCCTCCGGCCCTCCCCAGACCACAAGGCCCCCAGCTCCGGGCCCCGACAGCTTGCCGGAGCGGGAGCCACGCAGGCGCTCCGGCGGGGTCCCAGCACAGGCAACATTCCGGGCGTGCATCTGCCAGCGCCGCGCAGGCTCTTTCTCTCCACCCTTTCCCCAAGTCACGTTCCAACTCAGATCCCGTGTCCTAACCAACCGCGAACCCAAGTGAACCCGCTCTTCCCCCGCAGCTGGGACATCTGGGCCTCCCACACCTCGGGTTAAGATGGGTGGACCCTCCTCTTCTGCTCGCCGACCACTGGCAGCCACCGCTTCTCAGCCCCGGAACCCAGTGGGAACCTTCCTCCCTTCTTCTCAAAGCAGGGGTCGTGGGCCCGGGTCACCCCGACTCACAAACACACCCGCCGGGCTTGCACCTACCTCGTTCTCCATGGGACACCCACTGGACAGTCTGGGGAGGGGCTCTGGTCTCTCCCCCCCTGCCGAAAGTTACTTTGCACTCTCTGTTTGCTTCTGATCTTGCTGAAAAATATGGTCGGATGTGAACCCTCCCTCTGACAAAATATGTGAATGCACAGGAAGACCAGAAACCACGGCTTCCTCCAGCAAACCCCACTGAAGCTGTTTACCGTTTGTTTAAAAAGGGTAAGAGGCGGGCGGCGCCCTCAAACTGCTGGCACAACCCGTACATCCACGAGCATGAGAGATCCAAGGAGAGCAGTGTGTGCTGAAGGCAGTTAGGAACCCGCGGCGCAGTGGCCTCCCTGCATCTCCGGCCAGTGCTATGTGGTCCGCTGAAGGACACGATTCTGGAATCCCCACCGCTCTGCAAATCCGCTGCCCACAAGAGGGACTGAGCAAACCCAGACCCCACAGAGCTCTCCTCTGACCCCTCGGGGAGCGCCCCCACCTGTGTGTGGCCACCTCAGCCCCAAGTGCCCAGGCTGGGGCTGGGGCAGGGCATGCCCTTAGAGCCCTTGGCCTGCAACAGCCTCTGTGTCCCAGGGGTTCGAGGTCCCCACGTGACACAGATGAGCATGTTTCCTAGCCAGTTCCCTTCAACGTCTTTAGGGTCAAACGCCCTCATCTGGAAAAGCAGAAGCTGGTGTGCTGATGAGGCCTGATGCGGAATATTCCAGAACAGCCTGTCAACAGGAAAGGCTACGTAAGGAAGCGTCTGGGTTCACTGAAGGGGCCATGTGTGCTCGCAGATCCACAGCCTTAACAAGCACAACACATGTCTGTTACCAGGGTGAACCAAATGAAAGTGCTGGCATTCAACAGCTTTTTGCCCAGAAAAACAGCCTTTCCACATGGCTCCACTTATACTGTGTGAAGCTCAAGGCTTCGTGACTCTGAGACCACGGGCTCCAAAGCCATCGCTCTGCGCCCCGACAGCGAGCATGCGTGCCGTGCCCCAGATGGAGAAGGCGCCGCAGGCCGGGAAGGCAGCCCTGAACCCGATACGCTCGAATAACGCCCGGCACTGACCAGACTGTCTGTCTCTGGAGGGGCTCGGGGCAGCAGGCGGCCTGGATGCAGACATCTTTCTCCAAGCCGCCCCCATGCAGCAGGACCGGGTGGCCCTGGCCTCCGCACGGCCACTGAGGCAGGTGCAGAGTGGCCCATGGGACGGGCACGCCTACGGGACACCCCAGTGGCGCCCCCCCAGCCAGGCGGCCTGCTTTCACAGATGTCACGGTCGCCCGGTGGGTGAGAAAGAGCAAGGCCAGCGAGCGCACGGGCAGACACCGCAGACAAGACACGGGGGTAGACACGCGGCCCCTGCGAGCGTCTGGGGAGGACTGTGCCCCCAGATGCAGCGGTGACACACAAGTAAATACAGAAAAATCATTAAAAACTCTAGAAAACCAAAGTTGGTCCTCACAGACACAAGCTGTGTGATACTACGGCACCACCTGGTTCTGAACGCTGGACACAGCAAGACAACAACTGCGGAAGCACAGATCCTGTGGCAGAAATGACACGTCCCGCTTGGTCAGACTGCACACGCAGAATGCAGACCAGCCCAAGGGGCCAGGCGCACGCACTGCTCCGGGTGTCTCTGCATCTAAGAAATCCATGGTTTTCGGGGGGTTTTTTTTAGACTTTATTCATTCATTTTAGAGGGAGGGAGGTAGAGCACGAGTTGGGGGGATGGTGGTGGAGAGAAGCAGACTCCCCCATGAGCAAGAAGCCTGATGTGGGACTCGATCCCAGGACCCTGAGATCATGACCTGAGCCAAAGGCAGACACTCAACCCACTGAGCCACGCTGGTGTCCCCAGACATGCGTGCTTTAAAAAAGAGAGATCATGAATTCAAACTGAGAATTCTAATTTGAAATGAATCTACCAGGATCTTCCTTTATGTCACCTTTATGCTTGTGTCTTTTCTCTCTTACGTGAATGATCTTAGTTCTAGACGACCTGGCTGGCCAGCAGCCCCCAGCACAGGTGCTGTTCATGGTCCACACAGTTCTGGGGGCCAGGGGGCTAGGCGGGGAGCTGGGAAGCAGGGGTCAGGTCTCAGCACCCCGCACAGCCACCTCCTCAGCGCCTCGTGTCTGCAGCTCTGTTCTGTGTGGGGGTAAGGTGACCACAGCCAGACCTGCACCACCTTCCAGCCTCAGACGCCGCTCCAAGGAGGGAAGACAGGTTCTGATCCTCTTAAACACCCTTATAATTAGGAAGTCAAGGGGCACCTGGGCAGCTCAGTGGGTTATGCCTCTGCCTTCAGCTCAGGTCATGACCCCAGGGTCCTGGGATCAAGTCCCGTATTAGGCTCTCTGCTCAGCGGGAGCCTGCTTCTCTCTCTCTGCCTGCCTCTCTGCCTACTTGTGATCTCTATCTCTCTGTCAAATAAATAAATAAAATCTTAAAAAAAAAAAAAAAAAAATTAGGACGTAAAAAGAAATATTCTCCACTGGGGGGCGCCCGGCTGGCTGAGTGTGTGGAGCATGCAGCTCAGGATCTGGGGCATGAGTTCAAGTCCCATGACGGGTGTAGAGAGGAATTAACATAACAAAACAAAATTACTAAGGTCTCAAAGACTATGTATACTTTACCCCAGAACAAATTTAAAAAATAAAAAAGATATATTCTCCAATATTCTCCACCAGACCAAAAACTGGAGCAAGGGCCAAACATAATCTGACCCTAGAGTTTTGGTTGTTTTTTTTTGCTTTTTTTAAAGATTTTATTTATTTATTTGACACAGAGAGAGAGGTCTCAAGTAGGCAGAGAGGCAGACAGAGAGAGAGAGGAGGAAGCAGGCTCCCCGCCAAGCAGAGAGCCCAATGTGGGGCTCGATCCCAGGACCCTGAGATCATGACCTGAGCTGAAGGCAGAGGCTCAACCCACTGAGCCACCCAGACGCCCCTAGAGTTTTGTTTTTTGTTTTTTCTTTTTAAGAAATTAACTGACAAAAGGTTTAAAAGGGAAAGAAGAAAGTGAGGAGCCAGTGGATGAAGGTGGACACAGGCTCCGACCCGCGGTCTGAGCTCTCCAGGGCTCACGGCACTGATGGACCCCGGCGCCCCCACTCCCCCAGTAAAACCAACTCAGCACAAACCCACGAGAAACGGGGTGAGTGTTCCGTGTGGAACCCGTGTCATCCGTCACCCACCACACATCCTCATCTCGGCCAGAAAAGCCAGGTGAAATGCTTCCTCCTTGCCCTCTGGTCAAAGCTGTCAAAGCGACACTGTTCCTTAACAACGGCCCAAGGTGAATAGGAACGAGCCGCACCCGTGGCCTGCAGACGCTCAGGTGGCCCCAGCTCAGATAAGGGACAGCTCTGGAGGGGAACATCTCAGGAAGGGGGCCACTGGGGCTAGGAGTGGGGGGAGCAGCGCAAGCCGCGGGGCAGCCGCCTCTGCAGGAAATGCTATTTCAGGTCCCACAGGCACCGAGGGTGCTCACCGGCGCGTATTTCTGGGGCTTTTCAACCAGGGAGCAAGGACATGAGCTTTCCGTGTGGAAGAGACCCTTAGGAGTGCAGTCTGACGCTTCCAGCTCAAACTTGGGATTCCAGAGTTATGGGTTCCCTCCTTCCAGATGCTCCGCCCTGTGTCCCGTGCTGGCGCTCCGTGTGTAAGGATGCTAACTACACAGACACTGTGTCCTAAAACCTACAAGACAGTTGCAAGATAACAGTATCACTATTATTACTAATATGATTACTGAAAACAATCTGGGGCTTTTTGGTACTTCTTGTCCTCAGTGTAAATCCCGCTGGGGCTGTGCTGTCACATGTCTATGATCTCATTACTTGAAATAACTCTTCTCTGAGGGGTTATGCCTTTGTGTAGCTTTATGCCATTTTTAATACTTTTTTTAAAAAGATTTTATTTATCTGACAGACACAGATCACAAGTAGGCAGAGAGGCAGGCCGAGAGAGAGAAGCACGCTCCCTGATGAGCAGGGAGCCCGATGCGGGGCTCAACTCCCAGGACCCTGGGATCATGATCTGAGCTGAAGGTAGAGGCTTAACCCACTGAGCCACCCAGGCGCCCCTAAGTGACATTTTAAGAAGCTTTTACTCCATCTGCAATATTATAAAACATAACATGGTTGCACAGGCACGAACCCTATGCTCAGAGGTCACACCGTCCTGGCCTCCGGGTAACCGTTTAAAAACCAACAGAGTGAATACCGGCTCATGCATGTCCTGGAGACCGCTCATGGGACCCAAGGGACCCCCGTGGCCGCATGACCCCAAACCCCACCATGTGGGCGCAGCATAGCTTGGAGAACCTGCGCCCTGCACACAGAGTAAGGCCACAACACACAGACCATGTCCTGTTCTTGCCACTGTGTCCTTGGGGTAGGTCTTTGGGAAGTGGGAAGCTGGGTCAGTCAACATACCAGGTGAGCCAGGGGTCGCCCTTATGCCCTGCCTGGGGTTGCACAGGCCCCTTCCCTCAAGCCTGACCAGCTCGGGGGTTTCTGCGGCCCTAGGGAAACAGGTGGCCCCAAGTGATCTGAATTTGTGTCTCTTGCTATTCAAGAGTCTGTTGGTTTCCCTTTTTAGAAGCATCTTATTTAGGGACATTTACCTTCTGTTTTATAAGGTGCAGATAATGTTTTCTTGATATATCTTTTTTTTTTTTTAAGATTTTATTTATTTATTTGACAGACAGAGATCACAAGTAGGCAGATAGGCAGGTAGAGAGAGAGAGGAGGAAGCAGGCTCCCTGCTGAGCAGAGAGCCTGATGCGGGGCTCGATCCCAGGACCCTGAGACCATGACCTGAGCCGAAAGCAGAGGCTTTAACCCACTGAGCCACCCAGGCGCCCCTTGATACATCTTTTTACTTTGCTTGTGCTTATGTGGTCAGGTCTTTTTGTCTTTCCTTTTATGGGTTATTTATTTTCATTTATTTGTTTTTATTTACATTCCAGAGCCCATTTGTTGCTCATCCTGGTGTCCAGTACAAAGGATGGACCCATTTCACCCTTTTCTGTACGGTGACCCAGGTTCCCCATGCCACTCACGAAGAGTCAGATCTCCCCACTCTCCTGCACAACTCAGCTCCTCGCAGAGCGGGGCCTAGTTCTGACTCTGCCCCTCTGTGCCCGCAGCTTCGCACAGAAGAACCCCACACCGGCCGGCAGGGGAATGGCCACTCTGGGCCTGTTCCCGAGTTGCTCCTCTTTTCCACGGTTTTCTCGTTCTTGCTTGCTCGTAGCTCGGGGAAGCTTCCGCTCAAGTAGTCTGGTTCCAGAGAAGAGCCTGGTGGCCTTTTCACTGGGATCATAAATTAATTTGGGGGGAACAGACCCAGTCATGAGGCCACCAATCCCAGCCAAACACGAGATGTCTCCCCACTTCTTCTAACCTGTTTTTCCATGTTTTGGGAGTTTGTCCCACAGACATCTCAAATGTTCCTGCTAAGTTTACCCTAGAGCACCCACTCACCCTAGGGACCAGGACCTTCTCCTCCGTGATAGGCCAGAGCTCCAGTGGGACAGAGGGACTAGCAAAGCTGGCTGGAGGGGCTGCTGGAGGCGGGCAGGGGACATGGCATCTGAGCCAGAGCCCAGCCTGGGGTGCAGGAACTGTGGAGCGGGGTTGGCCCCCAGGCCCCCCACACCCCACGCATTCCTGTACTGACATGAAGGCAGGCTGTGGTACGTCGGGACTTGCTGTTTCCACTGACCCAGGCAACTGGAAGAGAAGCCGCAGGGCATCATGCTCGGGGAGAGTGGCCAGCACCCCTGCAGGGGCCCAGATGCGCTACTGAGCCCACGTCTGCGCCTGAGGTCCCACGTGGCCAGAAGCCATTGTTTCACGGAGCCTGGAAGAGCAGGGCTGCTGGCCCCACAGTGCCAGGCATGGTCTGCCACCTCGGACACTGCCCGTGCCTTCTGCAGGAAAGCTGTGCCCCCGGAGAAGCTGGAAATCAGCTTGCCTGCACCCAGCCGTGGTGCCCTGTGGGAGCTCTCCTTTGGCCACACAAACCAAGCACATGCAGCGGCATGGTGGCCTCCACCAGGCAGGAGTCAGGGCATACTGGTGGCTTCCAAAGAACCACCTGTGAGGGTCTCCTGTCCTTTCTGCACACCTGTGCAGGGCATGCCGACACACAGGCAGAGTGTAAGGTCCCGCTTCCACAGGTCACCCGAGAGCCAGCTGGACAGCACCATGGAGAGCTCAGCACGCGCGGCCACGGCCACGGCCACCATCGAGAGAGGATGCCCAGCACCTTACAATCTCTTGGGACACGCTGCATCCACATGTGGGCCTTTGGCTACTTCCTCCCAGCGCGGCCAAATGCCTGCGCACTCCTCAGCAGAAGGATAGGCAGCGCTGAGGCCAAGCCCCGTGACTTCCAGCTGCCTGGGACCAGCCTCACTGCTGCCAGGAGCTCTGGCAACAGCCAGGCCTAGCTCGGGCCTCCTCAGCACCCATCTTCTTCCAACCTCCTGACCCCAAAGCTGCCCCTGCTGCTGTGAGCCAAACACACAGAAACCAAAGGAGGAGCATCGTGGGGGGAGGAGCGCCCCCAGAAGGAGGGGTGAGGGAGAGGAGCGCCCCCAGAGGGAGGGGTGAGGAGCAGCGTCCAGAACAAAGGCAGGGACCGGTCAGCCCAGTTCTGACGAGTCCCCCACCTCATGCCGGCAAGGGAAAGCCTGGCCAGCGGCGCCCAGCAGGAGAGGGAGGGCACCTTCCCCGAGGGACACCGCCGGCGGTGTCCGTGAGCAGGGGCCATGCGCGCTGCACGCAGAGGGCGGCCCTCCTACCCTGCACCCCACACCTGGGCCTTGGCCCTGCTGCGGGCACTGCAGACGGCGCGAGCTCTCCGCCAGGAGCCGACGCCACGCCCAGGGGCGGGGCCACACAGGCTCCTCCTCGGAGCGCGCGCCCGCCAGGCCGGCTAGCACCTGGCCGGCGAGCACCTGCGTGCGCTAAAAGGAACCCAGCTGGTGAGAGCATGGCCTGGGCCTGACCCCGCGGAGACCGGCGCCCCGAGGGAGACCAGCAGGAGAGCGTGAGAAAAGCTGGCGCGCCCGGCGATCGGGCAGTGAGGGCGACAGGGCCGCGCGGCAGACACGCACAGACTCCACAGACTCCCAGCAGCTGCGGGCCACCCGCGTTAACGTGCTGCCGGTACACGGGAGCGCCCTGTACTCCTCCAGCAATTTCTCCGTGTGAAGTTCTTACGAAATAAAGAGAGTGGTAGAGACGCATGGAAACAGCGCTCTTCCCACAAGACTGCACACACCAGGACCCGCGTGACGCAGGCCGAGATGTTTGCCGCTGCGAAAGAACTTGCCCCCGGGGATCAGAGAAAAGGGCAGTGAAGCACATGAGAAAAACAAACGGAAGACGCATCAAAGGTGCCCCCCTCCTGCTGCAGCCAAGACCCAGCCACGGAGGAAGAGGGAGGTGAGGCCATGATGTCGGCCAGCGTCCAGGACCGCCAAAAGGGTCACATCGTGTCCCCCCTCAAAACGCCTTGCCACTGGGAGCCAAGCACAAGCTTCTTAGGACACGCACAACCCTGACATGTGCAAAGAGCTCTAGAAATGAAGGTTCCCACGCAGGGAACTTCTGGTGCCTGCATACACCAGGTGATAAGATACCAGTGACAGGGCTTTCTGCCCCTGGTGACTACAGCAAAGTTCCAGCTCTAAGAATGAACTCATGAGAGCATGCGATGTAGACACACAAGGGCCACAGATGTCTCTGTGTAACAGGTGTCAAAACAGCAGAATCTTTGTAAGGGGTATGCATAACCAGTAACCCTGGCTCTTCAACCCCCCTCCAGGATAAAGAACTGTTCCTGATACTTAATCAGGTGCGATCCATCACCTTGTCTCTATACCTGCCGGATGTAGCTACAGAAATCTGTGCAGGCCAATAAACACACCCCAGCAAGGGTGGCCAGGGTGGGCCCTACTTAACCACATGACAAAGTTCAAGCGACAAGAGGATGGAGAAGGGGGGGGTGGGCCCTTCGGAGAATCTACTCTCTCTGCACAGTGCACATCCTGACCCATCACCCTGTGCTCCTTCCTACAACACTCGGGTCTATCTTACAGCACTAAGCCTCCCCAAACATGGTAAAGGAGTTTCAGGAAGGCGGCAACAACTCCCCAGAAAGCACTGGACCCAGTGGGCACTAAACATGTATCTGAAATAAATGAAGTCAAGGAAGTAAAACCATGTATGTGTACAGAATAGTAGACACATGTAGGAAAGTGATCTGAAAAGCTCTAATAATAGTTGTTCCTGGTGGAGAGGATTTTTTTCTTCATTTTTTCTTGATTATACTTTGCTATTTTTCTAAGCTGTAAATGTATTTTTTTTTTTTTAGTAAGGAAAAATCTTAAGTTCATTTTGGAAAATAAAACCCAAAATTGTTAGCACATACCATTTCATCTATTGGGTTGGCAAGTATTCAACAATCTGGTAATGTGTCACGTGAGCAAGGATATTTTAAAACCCGCATTCTGATAAGTGACTATTTGGAATACAAACGGGCACTACTGTGGAGAACAATTTATCAATGTGTACTAAAATTACAAATGTACATAAAGCTTCCTAATAATGGCATTTTCAGGGCTTAATCCTATAGATACATGTACACACCTGAAAGCTTAGCAGATGGCCCATCTCTGCATTTTGTGTGAGAGCAAAAGGGTGACATAAAATTCTATAAACAGGCTACTGTTGAAATGAATTGGACCAAACCATAAGGAAAAACGCCACCGAGCCCCAGTGAGGACTAAAGAAACTGCATATGTATAATGCAAGATCTCCAAAACACCGTCAAGAAGAAATAACCCAAAAGAGGTCCCTAGTCTCCTAACAGAAATAACACCTCCACAACAATGAGCACCCCTACAGGCAGATCTTGGTTCCTAGATACCATTTCCACTGAAAGCAAACAGGCTCCTCAGACTAATGTCTGGTTCCGGACGGGCTGGGGCAGGAAAGCAAGAGAATAGCCTAGAACATCTTGGAGCAAATGTAACCAAGAGCTCAGGGTACTGGGGACTAGTCAAAAGTCACCGGCCACATGCCAACGTGAATACACTGAACAGGACTGAACTGCCCTTAAAAATAGTTAAGATGGTAAACGGTAGGTTATGGGGTTTTGACCGCAATTAAAAATAAAGACACCAGATGGGGCGCCTGGGTGGCTCAGTGGGTTAAAGCCTCTGCCTTCGGCTCCGGTCATGATCCCAGGTTCCTGGGATTGAGCCCCATGTCGGGGCCCCATGCTCAGCGGGGAATCTGCTTCCTCCTCTCTCTCTCTCCTTGCCTGCCTCTCTGCCTACTTGTGATCTCTGTCTGTCAAATGAATAAATAAAATTTTTTTAAAAAATTATAAATAAATAAATAAAGACACCAGAGCCAGCCCACAGTGGCTCCCCAACATCGGACCCTCCGCTCAGCAGGAAGTATGCTTCTCCCTCTCCCTCTGCCCCTTTCCCCACTAGTGCGTGTGCGCTCTCTCTTGCTCTCTCTCTGAAATAAATAAAATAAAATAAAGCAGAAACCTGGCTGGGGCACATGGGTGACTCAGTTGGTTGAGCATCTGTCTCCAGATTTCACCTCAAGTCATGATCTGTGCTGGCCCGAGCCAGCTGTACCCTCAGCGGACTCATCCCCTTGTTTCCCAAGATGCCCCACTCTTGAAAGGTTGTGCTTGAAATCCGTGTGGCCCCCGGTGGCCCTCCACGGATCGGGGGGTGCTTTTCCCTCACTTTCTTTCCTCCTTGTTGTTATGTCGGTCATGGGATCAAGCCCCAGGTCAGCCTCTGCATTCAGTGGGGAGTTGGCTTGGGGCTCTCTCCTCTCCTTCTGTCCCTCTACCCTGTATGCTCACTCTCTCTAATAAATAAATCTTAAAAAGAAAAATGCAGAAACATGGCAAGTGGTGAGTCAGCTTCACCAGGAATGGAGCAAACAGACCTTGATCAGCAAGTCTGGGTGCAGTTTGTGAATCAGGTGGCAATATAGGATTGATGTGAATTTCCTGACTGAATGGTCTGAGGACAGTGGTCCTTGTATCAAGAAAACACACGCTGGGGGCGCCCGGGTGGCTCAGTCGGTTAAGCATCTGCCTTCAGCTCAGGTCATGATCCCAGGGTCCCAGGATCAAGCCCTGCATTGGGCTCCCTGCTCAGTGGGAAACCTGCTTCTCTCTCCCTCTAACGCTCCCCCTGCTTGTTCACAGTCTCTCTGTCTCCCTCTAATAAATAAATAAAATCTTTTAATTAAAAAAAAGAAAGCACACACTGAAGGAAGAAGGGTCATGGAACATCATGTCTGCAGTTGTTTTTTTTTTTAAGATTTTTACTTACTTATTTGTTTATTTAAGAGAGAGAGAGAGCACGAGCAGGGGGAGGGAGAGGGAGAAGCGGGCTCCCTGCTGAGCAGAGAGCCTGACATGGGGCTCGATCCCAGGACCCTGAGATCATGACCCGGGTTGAATGCAGACACTTAACTGACTCAGCCACCCAGGTGTCCCAAGCAATTGCTTCTTAAATGGGTTAGAAATTGTAATACTTGGGAATCTGGGTGAAAGGTCTCTGAATACCCTGTGCACTCTTCATGCACTCATTTCAACGAGACATAACGATCCTAGAATGTGTAGGTACTTAACAACAAAACATGTCAAGCCCAAACACAGAACCACGAGGAGAAACAAATCCGAGACAACTAGAGCTTTGACGGCCACTCGCTCAGTAACTGGCAGAGCTGCACGCAGTTCCCCAGCAAGCGGTTTGGCGATGTCTTATGAAGTTCGATACATAGCTACCACATAAATGGCAACTCAGTTATTAGGTATTTACCCAAAAGAAATGGCCACATGTGTCCATGCAATGACCCGTTCACAAACGCTCACAGCTTTCCTCAGGAATACAAGACCCGAGAGCACCTGACGCCCAGCAACAGGCCATGGTGTAGACGTACAGTAGACTGCCATTCGACATCACAGGTGAGTGAAGGGTCCCTGAACAAAAGAATATGCCCAGCCTGGGGGCGCCGGGGTAGCTCGGGAGTAAGGATCTGCCTCTGACTCAGGTCATGATCTTGGGGTCCTGGGATCAAGACTGCATCAGACTCCTTGCTCAGCAGGGGAGTCTGCTTCTACTTCTCCCTCTCCTCCCCTGCTCGCACTCGCCTCTCAAATAAATAAATAAAATCTTTAAAAAAAAAAAAAAAAAAAAAAAGGAGTACGTACTGCCTGAATCCATGTGTGTGAAGTTCTCGAACAGAAACCAATCCCGATGGGCCATCTACAGTGCCAACCATCAGAACAGCGGCTGCCTCGGGGGAGGGGAAGGCATCCTAGGAGGCACAAGGGACCTTCTGAGTGATGACAATGGTCTGTTTCTTGGCAGGGCTTCGGGATGCACAAGTGTACACAGCTGTTAAAACTTAGCTAATGTACTTTTAAGATGCGTATGTTTCGGTGTGTGTAACTTTTATAGCAAAAGAAAACCGGAAACGATATTGAGCCCCAGCTACTGACAAGCGTGCTGAAGCACCCAGACCAGAGTGGAATGGTGTCCGTAACTGACCCTGAAATGCACCAGAGAGGCAGGGCGAGGGTTCGGGCGGGCTCAGAGGTACATGGGTAGGTGTGCATAACAAATGTTAATGGCAGAATCTACGTGGTGGGTGGACAGGGATTTGCTGTAAAATCCTTTCAACTCTGTTGGATTCAAGAAGGTTCACAATCAAATGCTGGGGGGCGGACTGCACAGTCTTCTTCCACGGAGGAGGCTAAAGATTCAATCCTGGGGGAGAGGAGCCTTCTTCTTTTTTTAATAGATTTTATTTCTTTATTTGACAGGGAGAGACAGAGAGAGCACAAGCGGGAGGAGGGACAGAAGGAGAGGGAGAAGCAAGCTCCCCACCGAGCTGGGAGCCCGATGCAGGGCTCCATCCCAGGACCCTGCGATCACCACCGGAGCTGAAGTCAGAAGCTTGGCCAACTGAGTCACCCGAGCATCCCCGAGAGGAGGCCTAACGGGACCTGGCATGGGCCTGACCTCCACGTAGGAAGGTTGGGTCGGTTTCGGCTACTGTTACACCGCAGAATGTACATGGGTGACAGTCATTGACAGGGACATGTCTCCTGGCAGTTAGACCTGGGAGATTTGCTGACATGTGACCAGCAGGGTGAGAGACCTGCCACATGGTCTCTCCAAGCATTAGATTCATAAACTGCATCCCCGCCAGGTAGACAGTGAGGGAAAATGGAATGTTCTAGAGCACCCAGGACTGCAGAGTTAATGGTAAGGACACACAGGAGGCGCACTGGCTTGTGGGTCCAACAGTGTGGGGAACTACAGTAAAGAATTAAGTGTCTTTCTCCTCAGAGTCACGAGTGGCAGCAGGTGAATCAGCGGGTCCCACACGAGGGAGCAGCTCCACATGTAAGGACAAGAGTTCGCTCGTCCACACCCACGGTGCTCCCTTTCAGAGTGCAAGGATCCTTCCCGCCTCCAGGTTACAAGACACCCACCTTCCTAAGCCTCAAACAAAAGCCTAAATCCCCACGTCCGGCTGCACTTGGTGAAGCAGATTAGTCCCACTGCATGCATCCAATCCCCACAATCAAATGTCTTAATTCTTGGCACAAGCCCAGCCAAAAAACACCACTATTCAGGCACGCTTAGGAGGAAAAAGTAACATTTCTGGCCAGGAGAGCACAGCACAGGTCGTCCTGTGACCCTGAGCAGCCCGTCTGTGCGTCAGGTGACCAGGGAGACTAGGTGCTCAGAACCTCTGGGTGAGACCGAGACCAATTCCCCCCAAGATGGTCCTTGCACAAGACTCTGGCCACACCTCCCCGATCTCCAAACAACCTGAGTCTGCTTTCACAAAGCCAGGGACCAGGCAGCACACACACACGGTTCTCCCTCAGCCTGGACGCCCCAGATCCAGGCGTGGCAGGGCCGGTGCCCCCACCCCTGAGGCCTCTCCTCGGCGTGGGAACAGCCGTCTCCTCCCCTTGTCCTCATGTGGTTGTCCCTCCGTGCGTGTCTGCACCCCGACTTCCTCCTCGGATGAGGATCCCAGTTGCACTGGGGTAGAGCCTGCCCTAGTGACCTTGTTTTGCCTCAATCACCTCTTTAAGAGCCCTCTCCAAGTACAGTCCCGTTCTGAGGTCCCAGGGAACCTCAGGGCTTCACCCTGTGGATTTGGGGGGAAAAGGTTCAGCCCAGAGCACCTGGGGAGCGGGGGCAGACGAGGAACAAGCTGCGGTGCACCGAAGGTATTAGAAGTTGGGGCAAAGGAGCTTTATTTAAGGATTTTTCTCTACGCTTGTCCTTAATGCCTTCACAACAAAAAGGGTTTGCCATTTGCTCTCATCAAAGTGCGCTTTCTCTGAACTTCCACTGTCGTGGGTCCTCCAAGCCCCACTTCCAGCTGTGACCACAGAGCTCATCTGTGTCCCCACATCTGGTCCTGGCACTCAGTCAGCACCAGGGAAGAGCTGTTACAGAGAGTGACAAACAGCCCAGCAGCTTCCGCCCTGCCCCCCGGGCCCAGGGCCCTCCCAGCACCCCGGCTCCTGAACAGCACGCACACGGGCCCATGTGGGGCGAGCTGGCGCCCACTGTGTCCCCTTCTCCCACGCCATGTGGGCACCTGCTCTCCAAGCAGGATGCAGCGGCCCCAGCCCTGCTTCGCATGGCACAAACCATGACCCAGGCACTGGGATAGGGGAACAGGAGGGTCTCACGCTGCTGGCTCCGCAGGACTTAAGTCCACAGGACTTAAGGGTGGCGGCTGACTCCCCACAAAGTGGGGATGAGCCGGGCTGGTGCTGCCGACAGGAAGGAAGACGCAGGAGAGCCACAGGGACCGCGGTCACCAAGCCCATCGCTACAGAAGGTGCTGGTCCCCGACCTCACAGGCACAGTGCTGATGGCCCCCCTCGCTTCACAGCGGTCCACTTAGTGGTACCATCTCTGAAAAAGAAATGTGTTTCTCTCCAGGATGTTCCTCCCGAGTGATGTTCCGAGCCATAACAAAGAGGCACCGTGAGTTTTGGGCCACTGGCACGGCCAGCAGGTCATGGGGTCTGGAGGCGGCAGGGGACTCTACAGTTCTTCACAATGGAAACTAATAAATACAGGTACGATGGAAACAGCGACTCTCCAAATCAGAGAGGACACCTTTGTCTCCCGATGTCAGGCATGTCTCGCGACTGCTGGCCTCCCTGGGCTTGTCCACTGGCTGCTGGGCCTACGGTCCCTGCCCGGCACCTCCCAGCTCGGTGGCACTACATGTGGTCACCCAAGAGTCCCTGTGAAACTGACCGAGAGGCAAGACAAAACAAGGCACAGACCCCAAAGTCCCTGTGTTACCCCGTGTTACAACTGTGACATGTCATGACTGACCATTGCTTCTTGCGGTTCTTTTTTTTTTTTTTTTTTTTTTTTTGACAGAGATCACAAGTAGGCAGAGAGGCAGGCGGGGGCGGGGGGGGGGGGGAAGCAGGCTCCCCGCTGAGCAGAGAGCCCAAAGCGGGGCTCGATCCCAGGCCCTGAGATCATGACCCGAGCTGAAGACAGAGGCTTAACCCACTGAGCCACCCAGGCACCCCCTGGCCGTTGTTTAATTGGAGAGAAGAGAGTAAAAAACTCACAGTGCATTGCTTATATGAAGTACCATTTCCTTAAATTCTCATTTCAGCTGTGTACACACACACACACACACACACACACACGCCTGTAGAGAAGGCTGCCTGACATCTGGAGACAAAGGTGTAAAGACACTGGTCCAGCCAAGCCCCCAGTTCCTCACAGACACCACCTGATGGAAGGTCCAGCAGCTACCGGAGCTGACGGCCAAGGGCCCATAACTTGGGGGGCTGTTTTCTCCCCACTTTTTATATGAAAACTCAAAAATTCACACAAGTGAACAGAATAATGGATGAGGAAGACCCATGACCAGCGCATTCCACTATCTCCCCTCTGTTTTGTTTCTTGTCTGGGTAAAGCCAGTCTCAGGTGTCCCACCATTTTACCTATAAACAGGTCAGTGTGGAGGTCTACCAGCTCAGAACTCAGCCACACGTAATAGACATTATATGCCACAAAATTAGCAATAACTCCCTGCTACTACCTAACACCCAGGCCTACATTTCCAGAGTACCTTATAGCCTTTCTTTATTTACATTTACAGAAAGCACAATAAAGTCACCCAACGTAAAAATATTTAACCATTCACGATGAAAGCCCGGCCGCCGGAGGGGTGACCAGCAGCAGCAGAAGCCGGGCCCGAACCGCACAGAGGCCTGGTGGTGACCTCCCATGGCCTGGGGTCCTCATCTAGTCAAGCATACAGTCCAACTCATGCGTACACCTAAGCTTCTCACAAAAAAGAATTATATCCTGACAGAACAGGGTCAGAACTCTTGGAACTTGGGTCCCTTTTATAAGGTGGCAACATTATTCTCCAAACCCCAAATCAGGACTTGTGGTCTGTGAGATAGCAGTCACTCTGGGGACATGTGGCAGGGAGAGTGGCCCCCCGTGGTCACTCCTACTCCCCAGGCCCCATGCCTCTAGCAGCCAGTGGACTTGCTGGTGCACACACATGCACCAGATGTACCAGGACCGGCTCCTCCCACTACCTCATCACCCAGAACTTTCCATGGGACATTACAGGGGCTCCACTCACCCTCATCCTATGTGCCAGGGTAGCCTAAGAAAGGACAGGGCTGGGGTCACCTGGGTAGCTCAGTTGGCTCAGCAGCCTACCCCTGATTTCGACCCATTTCATCATCTCAGGATGGTGAGATCAAGCCCCGTGTCAGGCTCTGTGCTGGGCATGGAGTCCGCTTAGGATTCCCTCTCCCTCTCCTCCCGCGCTGCTCAAGAAAGAAAGAAAGAAAGGAGGTAGCTGTGCCTGGGGCCACTTGATATGAAACCCACCCTGTTCTACTTACTCTCTGGTGAGCTCTACAGCTCACTGCCTCCAGTGCCGAGGAAATAACAGGCCACATTACAACACACCTGAACAACTGCCCGAGAAAGCCCAAGCACAAGTGTCTGAAGGCCTGAAGAGGCCTAACCATCCACAGCTTTAAAGGTTAAATCTGGGGCGCCTGGCTCGCTGGCTCAATACAGATGCGACTCTGGATCTCGGGGTCATGAGTTCAAGCCCCATGATGCGCCAAGAGCTTACTTTAAAAAAAAATTAAAATAAAAATTAAAAATAAAGGTTAAAACTGCAATGTTGAGAGAGCTAACCTGAAGAGAAATTTAAATGTCTAAACTGTACTTTCTGGGCGCCTGGGTGGCTCAGTTGGTTAAGAGGCTGCTGCCTTCGGCTCAGGTCGTGGGTCCGGGTCCCGGGATCGAGTCCCACATAGGGCTCTCTGCTCAGCAGGAAGCCTGCTTCTCCCTCTCCCTCTGCCTGCCTCTCTGCCTACTTGTGAGATCTGTTAAATAAATAAATAAATAATCTTTAAAAACAAAATAGCAAACTGTACTTTCTTTCGAAAATGTTATTTATTTGACAAAGAGAACGTGCACAAGCAGGGGAAGGGGGGTGTGCAGGGCGGATCGTAGAGGGAGAAGCAGGCTCCCCACTGAGGAGGGAGTTCGATACAGGGCTCCATCCCAGGACCCTGGGATCATGACCTGAGTCCAAGGCAGACGCTTAACCCATTGAGTCCCCCAGGTGCCCCCAAACTGCACTTTCATAAAACTATTAGGTCATTATTTCTGCTATTTTAGCTTGAATTTGGGTATAACTTTTTAAATAGATCTTGTTAACATAAGCATCAAGTGTCATGAGCTGGCGGTGACCTCACACTAAACGGAGGAGCAGAGCAGAAAGGCTCTGACTGCTTGAGACTGGCAGAGCAAGAGGGAAAGTGTGCTAAGTTGTGGCCTGAATAGGATTTCCCGCCCCAGAGCTGTCTGCTGCCCTGCCTATGGGAAAATGAGCTAGGGCAGGGGCCTAATACAGAGAAAACACAGAACTCTTGTGTTAGGCAACCATGTAACAAGTGATTATCTTCTCTAACAGACACAATGACATTCATCATTAACCTTCTCTAGGCCTAAATCTTCACACGGCCCCCACTTCAAAAATTCTTGAGTTTCACTGGCTTCTCACTTCTATTTCAGGAATGTCCCACCGATTCTTCATCTCTTCCAACGTCATTGAATATTCTAATGTTTCTACCAAACCTCATAGAGGGCTCTGAAGTCCGTCAGTCTATCCCATGCTTCTTATCACAGAACCAGGTTAGCATCCGTGGGAAGGGAGGGACCCTGTTCAGCCAGCCCCGTCTGGTCTGAGTGTGGAAGATGCTTTGAGGCCAAGACTGGTGACCCGCTGGGCCAGGAGCAACGCTGGCAGCCAAGAGCGCTGGGGACAGGCCATCTCCTGTGCGGGTCCTGGCCCACCTGTCTGCAGCAGGGAAGGAGGCCGTGGACTGACTTTCTTCTGGAGCCTTCTACCGGCTGTGGCAGAAACATTCAACTCAGCTCTCCCCTTCAGGGTGGGCAGCATCTCTCGGCTGTCTAGCGCCTGCAGGCTGAATCACTTTCTCGGGCTGTTTTCCAGACTTCGGTATCGGCAGCTGGTACCACACTTTAATTAGACATAACACAACACGTTGCCGACATAACAACAAGGAGGAAAGAAAGTGAGGGAAAAGCACCCCCCGATCCGTGGAGGGCCACCGGGGGCCACACGGATTTCAAGCACAACCTTTCAAGAGTGGGGCATCTTGGGAAACAAGGGGATGAGTCCGCTGAGGGTACAGCTGGCTCGGGCCAGCACAGACTGTGCGACCAGAGGACCTACCCAAGCCTGTCTGAGATCTGCACACAGAAGCGCACACTAACGAAATCCAGCGCGTCGTTAAGTCCTCTACCTCAAAGAGAAATTGCGCTCAAACCATTCTGCACTTCAGTGGCAGCCGAGCTACGACGGTCTCCCGAAACGAGAGTGACGTTATCAGCCACTCCGGCCGGTAAGGAAGATGACAGAAACCGAGGAGTCCCCTGAACTATGTCCGAAATGCAGCCGCCGACGGAGCGTGCCCGGAGCGGCGCGGCGGGGCGAGCAGGGCCGGGCGCCGCGGCCCGGAGGCGCACCGTGCGCGTGTGCGCGGCACCACGAAACCTGAGGCACCGAGCGGTCCCGCTGTGCGCGGGGCGGACTCCCCATTGTCTCCCAGACACCGTCCCTGGAAACTTTCCGGCGCCGCGGCGGGCCGGCCCCTCCGCAGCCCCTGCGCCCTGCGCCGCCGGCCCAGCCATGTGCAGAGCCGGGGTTGGGGGACCCACTGACCGGAAGGGGCGGAAAGGCGTGGCTCCTTCCTCCCCCGCCGCGCGGCCCGGCCGAAGGACCACCTAACCCCATTGTCCGGGGGCTCGTCTCCCGGCCCATCTGCGGAGCCCGACGCCCGCGGCCCAGCGCCGGGCCCGAGCGCGCGACGCCCCTGGGGAACCCCGGCCTGCCGGCCGTCCTCTACCCGCAAGAGTATGCGCCCCCGACCGCCCCACGCCTGACCTCACATCTAATCTCCCCCCGTGGGACCGCCCAACGCCCAGCGCCGGCTGGCCGTCAGCGCGACCCCGAGGGACCTCCCAGTCCACCCCCGGCGCCCGCCCCGCCGCCCCGCTCCGGGGTCCAGCCCGCCCCCCGCCCGACTCAGGAGCGCCCGCCCGCGCACGCTCACCTTCTTGCCCTTCTTGCCCTCCTCCTCCATGTCGCCGCGAGCGGACCCCGCGGCCCGGCCCGCCCCGGGAGCCCCGCGCCGCCCGTGGCCGCTACATGCTCGCCCGGCCCCGCGGCCGCCGCCGCCGCCGCCGCCGCTCCTGTGCCTCCCGCCCGCGCGGCCGCACTCTCCGGCCGCGGCCGCCAGGGGACGTCCGCGCCCTGCACCCCACACCCCGCACTTCCGGGCCGAGGAGCGGCCCCGCCCCGCGCCCCGCCCCGCGCCCCGCCCCCATGCCTCAGGGCCGCCGGGAACGCGCCCGCCTGGCCCCGCCCCCTCACGGCCACGGGATCGCGCCTGCCACTCCCCAATCCTGCCCCACGCCCTTCAGAGAGGACGAGAGCGCGCCTGCCCCGCCCCGGATCCGTCTCCAGCCCCTCAAGGCCGCAAGAGCGGCTCCAACTTTTCAATTCTGCCGCCATCTTTAGGGCAGCCAACTTCCCGGCCTGCCTCGCGCTCGGGAAGGCCACGCACAGGCCGACAGGAAACGGAGGGAGGGGCTAGCCAGAAGGTGAGGGGTGTGGCCGGTGGGGAAGGGCCAGTGGGAGGTGCCGGACTCGCGGGAAGGGCTATGGGTAAGGTGAGGGCATGGCCCGTGGGGAGGGGAGGGATGGAAGGCGGGGCCTGCGGGAAGGGGGCGGGACTAGCAGGGAGGCAGGGCGGCGGGGCGGCAGCAAGGTGGAGGACAGGAAAGGAGGAAAGGCTGCGCTGGTGGGAAGAAGGGGGCTATCGGGAAGGGGCGGGGCTTGCGGGAAGGTGAGGGGGGAATCTGTGGGGAAGGGGCTTGGCCGGCAGGAAAGGGGGGACCGGATGGGGAAGGGGGGGGGGCTGGCAGGAAGGAGGCGGAGCCTACGCGATGGGGCGGGGCCGGTGGGGAGAAGAGGGCCGGGCGGGGAGTGACGGGGCCGCAGGAGGGGGGACCGACTGGGGGAGGGGGCGTGGCTAACGGGAAGACTGGGCGTTGGGCGTGGCCAGAAGGTGGGGCGCGGCCTGCCGGGCAAAGCCCCCTCCTTTCTTTCTCTCGGTTTGCACGGCGGTTCCGGGGCCCCAGTGAGGCCCCTTCTGAGACCTGCCCGCGCCAGCGCCCATCACTCCGACTCCGAGGACGGCGGAGGTGCGGGCACAACGTCGCTTGGGCTCTGCCCGAACACACTTGGCCCCTCAGCAGCGCTTGGGACAACCGCCCCTTCACAGCGGAGTCCGGGCGGGCCTCAGGGCTGCCCGCCAGCTGCAGGCAGGAGTCCGCGGCCACCGGCCACGGTGTCGCCACTAGCCGCGCTGCCGGTAAGAGCCTGCGGGCCGCTGGACGACGGACCGGTCCTCGTCTCGGCTTCCGCCCTCCGGCGCTGCTGCTGCGCCGGGGTGCAGCGTGTGACCTCCGGCTCCCGGCGCACTTGCTCCTGCTCCGCCGGACGGAGCCCCGGCCCTCTGAGCGCTCACCCGGCACCGCAGCGCTGAGCCAACGGGGCCGCTGGGAGGCGGCGCGGCAGGAAAGGGCTTTGCGGCCTGGCTCCGGGAGGTCCTGGGCGGGCACCTGCAGAGTCAGAGGCCTCCTCGGCGCCCGCCTCCCCGCATCGAACCCAGCTCCTTCCAGCTCCGGCGAGCGCCTTCCTCACGTCTGCAAGGCCGCGCGCCCTGAGCAGCTTTCCCTGCACTCTAGAGGGACGCCCAGCAAGTCCTGCCGGCGCTTCTCCACCTTCGGTGGGCTCCTTTAGCTGGCGAGGCTCTCTCCCACGAAGCTGGATCTCAGCCCTGAGGGTGACGGAGTTTCCTCCCTGGGAGCGTTCTCTCAGCCTTCAGAGTGGCAGCTGCTTCTCGTATCTTCAGGATTTTCTTTCCTTTTATTAGGCAATCCCTTGTGACCCTCATCCCCTATGATACTTAACGATTCTTTATATTAAACCTTTCCTGTACCCTGTTTCTGACTGATTGGACCCTAGTTGATAGTCTCAAGCAGCCCCAAAGGATTCCAGCCCCTTTGGCACATAAAGCGGCCGCAGGTGAAACCTTCCACTGGACCTTCTCTGCTCCTTCAAACGCAGACGGGGCAGTGCGTCTGATACCTAGTCTCCCACCGCTGCACGGAGGCCTGACCCTCCCCATCTCCCACTCAGGTGGCGATGCAGCCAAGAACACTACTCCTATTAGCTTGTGTTTTGGGAAAAACCCACTCTCCTCCTCCGTCTCAACTCAAAAGAAGTGCTCTCAACCCTTCTTTTTTTGCGGGGGGCGGGGATTCTTTCTTACTCATTTGACAGAGAGAGAGGGCACAACAGGGGGAGTAGCAGGGAGAGGGAGAAGCAGGCTTCCTGGAGAGCAAGGAGCGGGGTGCAGGCCTCCATCTCACAACCCTGAGATCATGACCTGAGCCGAAGACAGAGGCTTAAACGACTGAGCCACCCAGGCGCCCTGCCCTCAGCACTTCCAACACCAGATGTGTGAGGGCTTTCCCCACACCAAGCAATTCTGTGACATTAGATGGGTGTCCCACACTTGAACTCACTCTGGCACCATCTACCCAGATAGGGCATCGGATCCCACAGGTTGAGGGCTTGGTCCCACAAGAACCCGCACACACACTTCAGATGCCAACAGCAAGTCCAAGCTGTTACCCGTGCTTCTGACTAACTGGCTATGAATTGGGGTTCCCAAGATCCTCCCTCGGGTTCAATGAGCCTGCTAGAGTGCTCACAGAACTCAGGAGAAGCGTCTAACCACTGATCACCAGTCATCCTAAAAGGACATGATAAAGGGTACAGGGAAACATCCAGATGGAAGAGATGCCAAGGGCAAGGTGTAGGGAAGGGCACATGGAGCTTCCGGGCCTCTCGAGATGTGCTGCTCAACCAGCACCTCCACGTGCTCTCCATCCCGGAAATTCTCTGCGCCCCCATACTATCGGTCGGGGGAATAATGAGCACCAACCAAATGAGAATAAGCAAAGGCTATTTGTGCAGAGGCTGCTCTAATGGAGACAGTGCATCCCTTGGACAGGCCGAGGCCCAAAGGCAGGCAGTGGGGGAGAGAGCTTCGTGGCGGAAAAAGGGGGATTCAGGGGTGCCCTGCTGGGGGCTATGGGGCTGAGGGAGCTGGAGTTGGGCTAAGCAGACATTGGGCATCCCTTGTGTTTGGTTCTCTCCGGTTGGCCCTGAGTTGGAACAGGGAACAAAAGTGGGCATCGACCGAGTGCTGGCACATCCATCTCGTGGATTGTGCCGGGGTGCTGTGCGGCTTCCCAGGCCATCACTAGACACAGTGGTCTGGATTCCAGAAGCTGGCCTCCTGTGCTTCCCAGGGTCCTAGGATCAAGTCCCACAATGGACTCCTCGTTCAGTGGGGAGCCTGCTTCTCGCTCTGCCTGCCACACAACACCCCCGCCTCCTTGTGCACTCAGATAAATGTTTTTTAAAAATAAAATAATCTCTGGTGCACCTGGGTGGCTCAGTGGGTTAAAGCCTCTGCTTTTGGCTCAGGTCTTGATCCCAGGGTCCTGGGATAGAGCCCCACATCAGGCTCTCTTCTCAGCGGGGAGCCTGCTTCTCTTCCCCTCTCTCTGCCTGCCTCTCTGCCTACTTGCGATCTGTCAAATGAATAAATTAAATCTTTTAAAAATAAATAAATAAAAGAATCTTTTAAAAAGTTATTCAGGGATGCCTGGCTGGCTCAGTTGGTTCACCGACTGCCTTCGGCTTGGGTAATGATCCCAGGTGCTGGGAGCAAGTCCCGCATCAGGCTCCCTGCTCATTGAGAAGCCTACTTCTCTCTCTGCCTGCTGTTTCCCCTGCTTGTGCTCTGACAAATAAAATCTTTTTTTTTTTAATTTTTAAAAAGTATTCCGTGCAATCCCAAAGCTTACATAATTTTCTTTCTACTCTCACAATGAGACGCAACCCAGATTTTTCTAGGGTTCTCTCTTTACAGCAGGCTAATAAACCACTTTGTTGGATGCCTGGTTTGTCCCTGTTGGACCTAGCTGTTGGGTTTTTTCCCACCCAGCTCAAGTATCACCTCTTCCACTAAATGTCTGGATACAATTCTTCCCTCTTTCAGCCCCAGAGCACTTTCTTTGCATGTCCTGACGCTAGAGTTAGCCATGATATGACATTTCCTCTACTCGATTGTAAGGTCCTTTAGAGACTGTGTGGGACTCCTCTTTGCATCCAAGAAGCTCTAGCAAGACAAATGATAGGCACGTGAGACTAAGACGGGAGGGCACTGAAGTTACCCAGACAAGGTCTCAGACAGATGCCTTCCCACTAGACTGGAGTTTTCAAGAAAGCCCTGAACAACTGAAGATTTATCTTCAACTGGCCGCTCAAAGATGGTTTTCCCAGACTCACATCCTGGCCAGCTTCCCATTAATTGGTGTGGGGTTGTTGCTGTTTGGTTTTAGTTAATCTTTTCCCTGTTCCCAAGGCTGGGAAGACTTCAGTGTTTTCTTTCTTGTCCCTCTAACCCATCCACTATCTCAATCGTGAGAACAAAACAGCAAATAACTAACTAGATGTCTCTGGGTTGTTCTCAACACATGCCATGCAGAACTTCATACCACGCCGTGCCCATGGTAAATCCAACCAGTTGGCTTGCTTAGTGAAGAAAAGAATTTCTTCAATCACTTCAGGTGAATTCTCAATGACTTTGTAACTTCGAGTTTCGGGCCCTGTACATGATGAACAACCAAACCCCAGAAGCACAACCACGCTCTGTAGCCTCCTGGGGGAGACCCCGTGAGCTGTACTTTGGCGTCTCCTTGGCTCTAATTCTCTGTGTATCCTTCCAGAGCCAAATTGCTAATATTCTCTTCAGGCAGACATTCCAGTTGACTTGGAAGAATAATGGAGTTATTCTTTTGAGACGTGGATCTGGAGAAAGTTCTTTCTGACAGCCTGGTGGTTGAGAACTGCTGAGAGGTCGGTCTGTCAGTCTCACGCAGCCTCCCTGTACTATGCAACTGAGCTTTGATTATGTGTTGTTTTTTTTTTAAGATTTTATTTATCAGAGAGAGAGAGGGAGAGAGAGCGAGCACAGGCAGACAGAATGGCAGGCACAGGCAGAGGCAGAAGCAGGCTCCCTGCTGAGCAAGGAGCCTGATGTGGGACTCGATCCCAGGATGCTGGGATCATGACCTGAGCCGAAGGCAGCTGCTTAACCAACTGAGCCACCCAGGTGTCCCTGATTATGTGGTTTTTAATATTTTGGCTCCCTTATTACTTGCGGGGGGGGGGGCGGGGATTTCCATGGAGCATCTAACCGTCCCCAATGAATTTTATCACCATTTTAGAAAACAAGCTTTTCTCTTTCAGTCATCAGAGAGCCCAACTTTTGGGTCACACATGTAGACCGTCACAGCTACACCCTGCTCCTCTATATCCACGACCATGTGCCTTCCCGGTTCTCTTCATGTCAGGGCAGAGTGTTGGAAGGCAAACAACCTGCTCCAAGTCCTGGCGCCTAACTAGTCCTAGGTAACCTCTGGCTGGATGTTATTCTCCTGGTAGCAATCCGGAAGGAATATTCCTGCCGGGTCTCGAGAGATTTAGTAAAATACGTAATGGGATTTGTATATTAGGATGCATGGATGAATTTAGCAGGAGCAAAACAAGCTTCAAGCACTGCTCGGCTTCTTTACCTACAGAGCAAGTCCTCGCCTTCCCGGTCTGATGTTCAAGAGTCTGGCGTGTGCAGCCCTTGCCATCCCTCTCGGAGAACACCTGCCCCCCTACCACGCTTCGCTCTGTCTCCAACAACCCGCACCTTCCCTGGCGCCCTCCTCGGCGGGTGGGGGTGGGGAGTGGGGATCGAGTTAAGACCCAAATCTCCTCCCGACCCAGAGGACCTCTCCACAGAGGCAGAAGAGAAGATACTTTCATTAAACCAGAAAGTGGCGCGCATCCCGGGCAACCCGCTGAAGAGATGCGAGGGCAGAGCGCGACCTCGCCGTCCTGCGTGGCTCGGCGGACCCAGCCCCACGGCGGGCGGGGGACCCTTAAGCCGTCGGGACACCGGGCGCCAGCGGGGCCTCCCGGGACGCGCACTGGTCCTCAGAGGGCAGTGCGGCGGCGGCCCGGGCGACGTGCGCCCCGATTTGAACCCGGAGGACGCGGCATCCCGCTCTCAACCCGGGCCCGCCACAGCCTTTAAAGGACTTCCGCCCGCGGCCGTACCCGCGCCCCGCGCCCCGCCTGACGTCACTGCTTCCGGCTTCCGGCGGCTGCGCGACGACGCTGCGCGCGGGTGTACGAGCCGGCGCCATGTGTCTCCAGCAGCGGCCAACTTCGGTGGGGCGCGGACATCCGAGGACATCCGAGGGCCGGTGTATTTAGGCGGCCCACGCTCCCGACTGAAGCCGGATGAGGTCCGGCCGGGGTGCGGGCCGCGGCCGGCCGCCGGCCGAATCTCCGAGGGGATGGGGTCGCGCGGCTGCCGAGCGCGGCGTGGGCGGACCGCCTGTCCCCTCTCGCGAGGGTGCCCGGCCCCCGGCTGTCGCGGGAGGCCCTTGAACCCGCCCGGCCTGCGGCTGCAGAGTGCAATTGGAGCGGCGGCCTCCACGCCGAGAGGACTGCGGGGAGAGGCCGCTCTGGGTAATGCTGGGCGTGCGGGTGCCCCGTGGGCTTGCGATTTGAGGGGTTTCTGTCCCAGGGTGTCCGGGTCGCCGGAGCCCCGCGGAAGGCCGCTGCTCCCGTCCGGTCCTCTTGCTAACGCTCCCCGACCGGGGGTCCCGTCCCGCACTGCCCCAGCCAGCAAGCGGGCGTCCGGCCCGCGCGCCCTCCGCCACCCCCCGAAGGAGCGCGCAGAACCCGGATCCTGCGCCGCAAGCCTCCAGCGTGCTTGGGTCTGCGGTGGCCCTGTGCATTCCTGCAGCGCTTGCCAGAGCATCCTGAAACGGTTTGAGGCCTTGCCCTGCTCCGTCCAGAGCAAGGTTATAGAAATTTCAGACAGGCGCGCGTCCGGGCCGGGCCTCCTGCCGCGTGCAGTCGCAGGAAGCTGCGTCGGTGGTTGAGTTCGGTTTCTTGCAGGGCTGCGGCGGGGGGTCCTCCGGAGAGGGAGCGAGCACCCCTGCCGAGTCCACTCTTCAACCTTCATTTTCCGCCCAGCTCAGACCTTTGAGCATCACCGTGAGGTGGTCTCGGGTCCAGTGCAGAACAGGGGCCCAGGGTCGCCCTGCCGGCCGCCCCAGACCACCTTCCCCAATGCCAGCCCCGGAGGGAGCCGGGCATCGGAAGGGGGTGGGAAGCGTAGGTGGCGGGAGATTCCCTTGGGAATCTGCCTGGGTGGGAGCGAGTGTTACCCGTGGGGAATGGGCCAGGACACTCCTGGCAGGGCGGAGAAGCTCAGGGGCTCTTCTGGGTGGCGGGTCACACCACATCTCCCTCAGACATGGAGGCTTCTGGCAAACGTGCGGTCTGCCTCTCCCGTCCAGGTGCAGACACTGAACACCGCAGCCTGCCGGCGGCACTGGGAAGCTGCTCCGTGAGGCTCCTGGGTCTGTGGTCCTGGGAGCAGGGCACTGGCTGAACCCCAGCCCTCTTCTCAAGGATGCTGGAGCAGCGGGTGGACCAGGTAGTGCCTCCCTCCAGAGCTCTCTGCTGGGAGAGGTCTGGCCTGCTTGTCCCCCGCGGCCACCACGTGTGCTGGCTGCCCCCTGGCTCCCCTGTGTTGCCCCGTGGGAAGAATCGGCTGTCTTTGTGTCTAATCAGTGAGACTCATGTGTCCTGCCAGCATCACTGCAACTGGGGGGCTACCTTGCTAGCCGGGGGGCAGAGGGCCAGGGGCGATGTCAGACCCACCACTGCTTCTGACTGGCAGCTCCCCCACCCCAGCAGGCTCTGCTCTGGGTTCCTATCCCAGCACAGGACACGTGGTGTCTGCTCTTCCCCACTGCTCCAGCGGCCGGAGTGCCCAGGTCGCAGCGGAGAGGGCCAGGAGGTGGCCTGGTCCGTGTCGGCGGGGCTGATCTGGGATCCGCGGCAGTAAGTATGCTCCGGATGCCTGTGTCCGTTCATTTCCACGAGCCCGTCCCATCTCCTGAGTCAGGCGATTGAGGCCCAGAAGGGTTCACTGGCTTCAAGCTCACGGCACTGGTTTTGGCCAGCGGTGGTCTTGTATCTGGGCTCCTGCAGCCGCGGTTCTGTGGTGCAGCCAACCTGCCGCCGTTTCCCGGGGACCCTGCTGGGTCAGTGGGGTATTGGCCTGGGAAGGTCAGGCTGTTGCCATGTGCCATCACAGAGACCTCCGCCCACTCTGGGGTCAGGAGGGGTTCCGGGTTCAGTCCCCTTCCGCCTCTCAGTGCAACCAGCATTTAGTCCTGGCTGTGTGCTCAGGTCACTCGTGTTCATAGCCGGCCTCCACACTGTCCGCACGTGCAGCTGCCTCATGCCTGAGGAAGTGGACCCTGGAGTGTGGCCTGCGCATGGACGTGCCCCACAGGGTCGCTCGTGCACCCATCTCTCTAAGCAGGTATGTTCCTCTCTGGCTCCCGTGCAGGGAGGTGAGGGGGCGTTTCTGCGTCAGGCCCAGGCTGGGGAGTGGGCGGCTCGGGGCCTGGTGTGCACATCTGACGGACGTTTCTCTGCCCCCAGGTTTGGATGCCGCACTGTCCGGTTCCAAAACGAAGATCCTTGCTGTGCATCGGGGCCCGGGCCCCTCTGACCTCTTGTGTTCGGCAGAGGGGCGGTTAATAAAGCCTCCTCAGTGGGTGATGCGGCTGGCTTGTGTCCTTTCCATGTTCTCGATACAAGGAGCGGGCACCCTGCCCATAAAGGGAGTGGCAGCCAGACTCCTTCTGCCCAGTCTTCGCGAAGTGCTGAGTGGGTGATAGGCTACCGGCACCTGCCACTGGGCACTTGCCCTGGGGATCCTGGATGGGTTCTGCTGTCTTGGCAGGCTCGTTTGCCTCTTGTCCTTGGCCCCAGTGTGGGTTGGACCTGGGAGCGAGGCTCATCTCGGCCGTGGGCACGCACACATGTGCAGGCTGTGTGGGAGTGACGCATGCACACGGTTGGCGTCGTTTGAGAAGTAACACGTCCACACGTAGCTGGACACTTCTACATTTGGTGTATTCCTGATGTCCTGGCACCCCGGACACACATACACCTGGTTGATGGGAAGAGGGGGAGGTGGCCTCCACGGTGCCCTGGTGGGGCCCTTCCATGCAGCAGCCTGTGGTTCCACATGTCCTGAGATGCAGTGGACCTGCGTCTTCAGGGAGCCGGGGAACTGGAGGGAGCTCAGCATCTCCAGCAAACCAGAGGCATCAGCAGGGGCCAGGGTGGGGTCCCCGGCAGTCCCCTGCCCTCCTCAGTCCCCCAGCAGAGATCCTCCCAAGGGGTTTGTCCCAAGAGGACAGGAGACAGGAAGAGGAGACATGCCGTGTCGCCCCAGCCTCCGGGCAAAGGCATGGGCCATGGATCCTAAGCGCGCAGACTGCATTTAGGGTCCAGATCACAGGGTGGCCGTGCCTTAAGCCAAGCTCCACCCAGGGGCCAAATCCCCAACCTCAGGAGGTCTGGATGTTTCTACCCGGGAAAACCCAGAAGCCATCCAGTGCTGTGCAAACTGTATCAAGCTGAGGTTTCACTGCACAGGCGGAGTTGTTCCTCTCCATTGAAGCTGGGAGGTTGGGGAAGTAAAACCCCGGGACAAGATGCTCTGAAGTGCTGGTGTGGAAAAGCCCTTCAAAAGCACCAGCCGCAGAGGGGATTCCCAGAGCTGGGATGATGACTGGACCTTGGGAACCGCCCCCAGAAGATGGGGTGCAAGCCCAGACCATCAGGCTTTGGAGTAAGCACATCCTTGTCTTACAGTGTGTATCCGTCCTAATGAAACTTAAGGGTAGAAAACTCGTGTGTGTCCATGTTTTTGAGTTTTAAGAAGTGAGCTCATTGGAAAACAATCATGGGGCACCTGGGTGGCTCAATGGGTTAAGCCTCTGCCTTCGGCTCAGGTCATGATCCCAGGGGGATCGAACCCTCCGCATTGGGCTCTGCTCAGCGGGGAGCCTGCTTCCCTTCCTCTCTCTCTGCCTGCCTCTCTGCCTACTTGTGATCTCTGTCAAATAAATAAATAAAATCTTTAAAAAAAAGGAAGACAATCACTATGCTGGCTCTTGAATGCGGGTTCCCCAAAGCATGTGGATGACTCACTTTTGCCAAATACTCTGGCCTCCCCAGGGGTGTTGAGAGAGAAGTGCCCGCTTGGAGGGTGCATGGGGTCAAGGAGGCTGTCTGGGGACAAATCTGAGCCAGCCAGTCTGTATCTTCTAATGGGGCTGTGAGAGCCCAGTGGGACAGGTGGGGGGACGTCAGGGGCGGCCTTCTGGGTGACATCCAGAGGTCTGGGGCTGCAGCCAACTACGAATCTGTCTGCGGAACCAGACCGCCAGCCCTGCGGTTCAGTGTGACAGTGATGGGAGGGTGGTTTTGTCATTTACATCCTGGTATGGTCTTGCACACGTTGAAGTTACCCGAGGCCCCGCCCCAAAGGCCCACTTTTTATCAGATACAAGGTAGCAAGCCCGCATTGCCCCTAGTTCGAGCTCCAGAGCTCTGGCTGTTAACAGAGGTTTGGTAGCTGGAACAGGTGACGCGCCTGGTTGGGGTCAGGGGCAGGTGTGGAGACCATAGAGGCTCCGAACTTACCGGGGAGGCCAGCAGGAGCCCGCCAGTGCACCAGGCACCTGGACTCTCAGGCGCGCCCGCCCTCAGGGTGCGGGAACCAGGAAGCCACGGTCAGAGCCCCTCCAGAGGGAGCGGCAAGCCGGGAGGGCAGCCCCTCCCTGGGACCAGAACCCACTTCCTACTTCACCATACGGCTGGGGAGGCGGCTGGGAGGGCTGAGCCTGCTCAGAGTACCCTCCCCTCCACCGTTCTGCAGAGGAAGGTTGTGGCAACCCCGCCTGGGGGGCTCCTGCTGGCAGGATGGACGAGGAGGGCCCCGAGTGCGGCAAACCCGACTTTGTGCTTTTGGACCAAGTGACCATGGAGGACTTCATGGAGAACCTAAAACTCAGGTAGAAGCAGGGCTCAGGCTCCCTTTCCCCAGCCCCCAGGCTCCCCGGTCTCCATCAGCCCAGGGTGGGAGCCTGAGGTGGGGCCGCACACAGTACACAGACCCACCGCACCACTGTGTGGGTGACAGCAGGGGGTCCTGGTGGGGCCGGACCCGCCTCCCAAGGCCAGGGCAGCCAGCCAGTGCTGCAGCGGGCTTCCCAGACCCCTGACCCCCATCATGGCCTGGGTGCCTTCTGCTCCTCCTGCCTGGCGGGGAAAGGCAAGAGCCAGCCCCGCTGACTGGGGTGCACTGTCCGTCTGCCACTGGGGGTCATGCTGTGCCCTGTGGGCTCTAAGGGAAGGGGTCAGGCGCTGTCCCGGGGTGGAGCTGGACATGCTGAGATGACACTTGGGGGTGCATGGGGTGCCCCAGGGCGTGGCTGGTACAAGTAACATAGGGACTGGTTGCCCTGGAGGAGCCAGGGGATGGTGAGATGGGATGGCCACCAGGAGCTGGACAGCAGGGTGGCTTTATCCCGGCCAGCCAGCGGGAGCACAGGGTTAGGGGATGGGGCCCCCTGAGCACACATTGTTGAAGGCAGAGGACAGGAAATGGGCTATTTTGTATGGGGGGGGGGCTAAGTGTAATTTCACATCGTTCTTCTACACTAGCTTGTGAGACAGGCATGACCATGTCCTTTTTAACAATGTAGTACTGAGCCCTGGTGGCATGCAGGGGGGCAGGCCCGGGGCAGATGAGAGAGGGTGTGGGGGGAGCCGGGGGAACTCCCGCGTCCGAGGCAGTGGCAGAGGAAGAGGAACCCCTGACAGGGGACGGACCACAAGCCACCAGGGAAGGGCGGGTCCCAGACAAAGGGGGCGCTGAGCAGGCTGGCGGGCGTAACTTCCAGGGCAGAGAGGTCAAGAGATGGACAGACCCAGGTCCAGGAGCCAGAGCTCCCGAAAGGAAGGGTGGAGAAGTAGGAGGATGTGCAGGGGGAGGACGGCCCCTGCATCCCCAGGCCCCGTCCCTGTGCCCCGCCTGGTCCCAGCCACCTGGGTGGGGCCGGGCGGGGTTCCCTGCTGCCTCTGGGTCCCCACCCAGGCCCCAAGACAGGAAATAGCTAGAGGCCCCTCCCTTGGCCTCCAGCCCTTTCTCTCCTCCACCTCCAGCCCTCAGTTCTACCTATCCCTTCAAAAATCAGGTGCTGGAGATTCCTGCTCCAACAGGTCTCCCCCCAACCCAGGTGGGGCCTGACCACCACCCTGGGAGCAGCGTGGGCCCCAGCACTACCCTGCATTGGGGGTGGGATTCTGGCAAGATGGCACTGGGAAGTGTCAGGTCAACCCGCACTCCTTCCCACTCTCAGCCCTGCGCTGGGCCAGGGCCCCCACAGACTCCCAACAGGGGCCCAGCGCCCCAGCACCTGGGGTGTGCCCCCACATCCCTGAGTGCTGAGGCTTGGCCCGCCTGTGCCAGGTTCGAGAAGGGCCGCATCTACACCTACATCGGCGAGGTGCTGGTGTCAGTGAACCCCTACCAGGAGCTACCCCTGTACGGGCCTGAGGCCATCGCCAAGTACCAAGGCCGCGAGCTCTATGAGCGGCCGCCGCACCTCTACGCCGTGGCCAACGCCGCCTACAGGGCGATGAAGCGCCGCTCCAGGGACACCTGCATTGTTATCTCAGGTATGGACCTAGGCCCAGTTGCCTTGCGCGACCCCACCCGGGAGGGGGCGCCCAGGGGGCTGGTCAAGTGCAGCGTGGGCTACCCTTTCTGTCTGACCATCATCCACCCATCTGTCTGGCAGGGGAGAGCGGGGCAGGGAAGACAGAGGCCAGCAAGCACATCATGCAGTACATTGCAGCCGTGACCAACCCCAGCCAAAGGGCCGAGGTGGACAGGTGAGAGCGGGCAGGGCTGGCGCAGGGCCGGCCCTGGGCCTCAGGCCTGGAGAGGAGAGAGATCTAAGCCAGCATGCCTCCGGCCAAGTTCGCAGGGCTCTTCTGCTGGTGACGCGCCCAGAACCCGTCCACCCAGCAGAGGCAGGGCCGGGTGCCACGGGTGAGGGTGGGTGCCGCCACAAGGAACAGGGAAGAGGCAAGGTGCACAGGGCCAACAGACAGGGGCTGTGACCCTTCTGGGAGATCCCACAGAGGGGAGAAGCTGGCAGGATGGTCAGGAAGGGCCTGAACCCAGATCGGGGCCCTCCTGTCCGCCTCCTCACCAGTTGCTTGCCAGCTGTTACTAGTGGGGCCCCCGTGGGCACAGCTTCCTGTGTGAGCGCCCTGGCTCTTCCTGTCGGGAGGGGCGAGGTGGGGTTGGGGGGCACGCGAGGCTGGCCCACCCTGCGGAGGAGGCGGAGGACAGAGTGTGCGGCTCCAGCTGCTCCCTGCAGGCGGCAGCACACCCAGGAGCGGAGCCTCCCGTCTTGCCACACCCATGCATAGCCCAGGCAGGTGGCCTTCCCAGCCAGTCCCCAGCCTGTGCCGTGGGAGGCCTGGGGCAGGGATGCTGGGCAGGGACAGTCCCCGGAGGAGGCCTGTGCCCTATCGCCCAGCCCCTCTGCCCCGCACAGGGTCAAGGACGTGCTGCTCAAGTCCACGTGTGTGCTGGAGGCCTTTGGCAACGCACGTACCAACCGCAACCACAACTCCAGCCGCTTTGGCAAGTACATGGACATCAACTTCGATTTTAAAGGGGACCCCATCGGGGGGCACATCCACAGCTATCTGCTGGAGAAGGTGGGCACTGCAGCCACAGGCCTCACGCGCTGGCCCTTCCAGGCCTGGATCCCCAGTGGTGGGGCGGGGGCACTTTCTCTGAGGTCCAAGGCTTGTAGGTGGGGCTCCTCCGTGCCAGGCCTGCCTGAGCCCCTCTGCCAGCACTGCACCAGGGGCTGGGTGGCTCCCCTGGGTGGCGTTGCAATCCAGGCAAGGTCCCAGCTACCCTTCCCTCCACAGTCTCGAGTCCTTAAGCAGCACGTGGGCGAACGGAACTTCCACGCCTTCTACCAGGTGAGCCAAAGCAGCTGTGTGAGGCTGCCCGGGAAACCCTTCCCATCGCCCTGCCCTCAGTCCCTTTCCCCTCCCTGCTCCTCCCTGCTGTGACACCGCCAGTGCCCTGCCCTCACTGGAGGGGACTGTCCCGGGACCCCAGCAGGGTGGTGTCTCTGCTGGGTGAGAAGCGGCCTGCTGGGACTTGGGTGGATCCTCACCAGCGCTGAGCTCCTCTTGGTCGGTCTGTCGGTGGGTCCTCCGGCTCATTTGGGCGGGGTGTTTGCAGTTCTGAGGGCCTGAGGCAGGGGTGTGTGGGCTCCCAGGTGCTTCGGGGCTGTGAGGACGCAGAGCTGCGGAACCTGCACCTGCAGAGGAACCCCGCGGTGTACAACTTCACCCGGCAGGGCGCGGGGCTCAACGTGAGTGGGGGCAGGGCTCCGCGGCACTCAGCCGGACTGCTGGGCCCCGATTCAACAGGCACTCCCTGGGAGGACTCGGAGGCCCGGCGTGGCCCTGGAGTGCTGAGCCCCTTGTCCTGCAGGCCTTGGAGAGCGACGAGAGGAGCCACTACCTGGCCGTGATGGAGGCCATGCGGGTGATTGGCTTCAGGGCTGAGGAAGTGCGATCGGTACACCGGATCCTGGCGGCCGTACTGCACCTGGTGAGCCTGGCCGGGGCTGCAGGGCCATGGCCCCTGGAGAGGGAGACAGCTCCATGGGTCCAGTCGTGCGGCTGGCCCATCCCGCCCCCGGGGAGGCTGAATGCGTGGCAGGGCTCCCGGAGGCCCGACCCAGAGCTGAGAGCTCTGTAGTGTGCCGCTGTGCAGATGTGTCCCGCCTCTCCCGGGGGCGGTCTGGGCAGCTGGATGGATCCACTGCCGCTGAGCCTCCCTTCGCTGTCAGGTGGCCTGAGAGCAGGGAGTGCCTCGCAGCTGCAGGTGGCAGCCATGGGACCACGGACGTGACGTTCTGGGCAGGAAGCCTTGGAGAAGACTCTGCTGTGCTCCCAGGGCTGTTCCCATGACCAGGGCAGAAGCCAGGCCCCGCCACACCCCCAGTCCTGCCATTCCTTCCTTCTCCCCCAGGAGAGATGTGCAGGCAAGCTCTGCTGGGACCTGGAGCCTGACTGTCCTGGCTCCCCATCCCCAGGGGAACATCGAGTTCTTGGAGACGGAGGAGGCCGGGCTGGAGCAGGGGCACCTGGAGGTGGCTGAGGAGCAGCTGGTAGACCACGTGGCTGAGCTGACAGCCACACCCCGGGAGTTGGTGCTGCGCTGCCTGCTCTCTCGCACGGTGGCCTCTGGAGGCAGGGAGCTCATTGAGAAGCGCCACACTGCGGCTGAGGCCAGCTACGCCCGGGACGCCTGTGCCAAGGTCCTCTTGGGGGCAAGCTGTGGGGAGCGAGACGGGGACACCCAGGGGGCCTTCCTGGAGGAGGCAAGGACTGAGACAGCCCGAAGGAGCTGGCTCCTGGCCTCCCCTCAGGCAGTGTACCAGCGGCTGTTTGAATGGGTGGTGAGCCGGATCAACAGTGTCATGGAAACCCGGGACCGGGACCCCCGGCGAGACGGCAAGGACACGGTCATTGGTGTGCTGGATATCTACGGTTTTGAGGTGTTCCCTGTCAACAGGTGGGGAGCCTGGCCACCACATGGTCTGGCTCTGACCCCAAACCCTAGGGCCACCTTGGTCCCACAGAGCTCTGCTGGGCTGGGGAGCAGGACCTCCAGCGGCTGTCCCAGCCTGTCCCCAGCCCCGGGCTCAGGCCCCATGCTTGCTCCAGCTGTGCCCCCTGTCCAGCGAGGCCCTCAAAGGCAAACTGGGGACTCACGTACCCTGGCCATGACCACCAAATCCACTGTGGAGCATGTGTGTCAGAGCTGGGGCCACAGCGGGAGGATCACCCCCATGGTGGGGCTCTCAGGGAGGGGCCTGCCCCGGCACCAGGCCCTGCGGGCAGGACATGACCGTGCCTGGCGCCGCCCGCAGCTTCGAGCAGCTGTGCATCAACTACTGCAACGAGAAGCTGCAGCAGCTCTTCATCCGGCTCATCCTAAAGCAGGAGCAGGAGGAGTACCAGCGCGAGGGCATCACCTGGCAGACCGTGAGCACTGGTGGGGCCTCGCGGGCGGGGGCGCCAGGGCTGTGGGGCGATGTGCGGGCAGACTGGGAGCCGCCATGTGCCCCCCACACAGGTAGACTACTTCAACAATGCCACCATCGTGGAGCTGGTGGAGCGGCCCCACCGGGGTGTGCTGGCTGTGCTGGATGAGGCCTGCAGCGCCGCAGGCACCATCACCGACCGCATCTTCCTGCAGAGCCTGGACACGCACCACCGCCACCACCCCCACTACACCAGCCGCCAGGTGCTCCCCTGCCCCGGCCCTTGCCCACAGCCTGGTACCCGCGCTGGTCCCCGCCCCGCCCCCCCGGCCCAGGCACAGTGCTGCCCACCTTGGCGGGGCCCAGCCTCCTCTCCAGCACTGTCCGCTGCACAGACCCCCGCCCTGTGCCTTGACCCTGGCCTGCCCCCCCCATCCCCCAGCTCTGCCCCACAGACAAGACCATGGAGTTTGGCCGAGACTTCCGGATCAAGCACTATGCGGGGGATGTCACGTAAGGCCCTCCCCGCTTTTTAGCAGCTGAAGATGTGCCTGACACCACATTCACAAGTGGAAAGCGTGAAATGGAGCTTTTAAGATCAGAGCTCTGGCCTCTGGGTGCACCATAGAAGCTTCTGGAAGCTTTAAAAAAATGCCCATATCTAGGCTCCACTTTGGGGAGTGCCTCGGTGAGGGGCACACTGTTATGGCAGCGCGGGTTAGCTGGGGACTAGGGAATAGGCAAACCACGGACTGCATTCCCAGCAAGCCCCCTAGCCAGGAGCTGCCCATGCTTGGGGCACATCCTCAGGAGTCCTCCAGAAATCTCTTTGACATTACTGTTAATTTTCCTGTGCTCCCCTCCTCCCGAATGGGACTTGAGGTGACTGACAGAGTACACACGTGTCTCATGTGTCCTTCACAAGGACAAGTAGAGAGGACAGTGCACCCAGAGGTCAGACCCCGTGTCCTGAGTCTGCACAGGAGCTGCAGGTGTGGCAAGATTTTGGCACCGAACTTTCTTGCCTTTTGTCATCAAAGGGCAAGACAAGGACCCCGAGGTTCTCAGTGCCGCACAATCGAAGCAGTCCCCTGCCACAGGAGTTCCCGAAACTCAGTAGGCACTGATCTGGGCCTGTGGTGTATACTGGGGCACAGACAGGTTAAGTCCCTGGTCCAGGTCACATAGCACGAATGTGCGAGAGCCATGGTCCAGTGCAGTGGGCACAAGTGCCAACTCCTGCTCCCAGAGAGGCAGCACTGAGGGCGGGAGTCGAACATGCTGAGAAAGCTGGTGTGGGAGGGGAGGGAGGGAGGCTGACCCAGGAGAACAGGGGTGGGGGAGGGGCTTCCTGGGGACTGTCAGAGGCCCCCGCCCCTCACCAGCCCCGGCCCCCCAGGTACTCAGTGGAGGGCTTCATCGACAAGAACAGAGACCACCTCTTCCAAGACTTCAAGCGGCTGATGTACAACAGGTGCGTGGGGGCCCGAGGCTGGAAAGGCCTTCGTACACTTGGGTCTGACACCTGCCTGGTGGGCTGACAGCCTGAGGTTTGACGCCGAGGCCACAAGGCTCACCAGTGGCAGAGCTGGGGCGAGGGCCGCCCTCCAGAGGGCGCCTGGCGATGTGACCTGTGTCCACAGCTCGGACCCCACCCTGAGGGCTATGTGGCCGGATGGGCAGCAGGACATCACAGAGGTGACCAAGCGCCCCCTGACCGCGGGCACGCTCTTCAAGAACTCCATGGTGGCTCTGGTGGAAAACCTGGCCTCCAAGGTACCGTCCCCCACCCCCATCTGCGCGGGGCCTCTCGGCTGTGCCTGGCCAGCGTCCTGGGCGCCCACCGCCCTGCATATCACAGGGAAGGTGGTCACTTCCTGTCGGCTGTTCCCCCACCCCCAGTCCAGCCAGGGGGAACCCAGCACCTTGCAATTCAGATGTCCTGGGTCAGGCTGAAGCTGGAATAACCGTGAGGTTTGAACCAGCCTACCCAGCTCCTCCCTGCCTATTGGGCGGGGCTCACAGGCCGGAAGGCAGAGGGGGCAGCAGGGGGACACCAGAGCCCGCTTAACCACAGAACATCCGGAGACCAGCCCTGCCCCTGCAGGTCCACACGGCTCCGGGCTTCCCTACCACGTCCTGACCCGGTCCCTCCGCCCCTCTACCCCTGCAAGAGCCTCTTCCCTGGGCAGCCGGCAGGCGGGGGGACAGTTGCCCACCTGCCCTGTGGCCACGGAAGCTGATGCTGGTGACTCTGAGTGTCCTCTGTTGTGGCAGGAGCCTTTCTATGTCCGCTGCATCAAGCCCAATGAGGACAAAGTGGCTTCCAGGCTGGACGAGGACCACTGTCGCCATCAGGTTGCGTACCTGGGGCTGCTGGAGAATGTGCGGGTCCGGAGGGCGGGCTTCGCTTCCCGCCAGCCCTACCCCCGATTCCTGCTCAGGTAGGACTCCCTGCTACCCCGGAGCTGCATCTCCCTGCCCGTGTGTCTCTGGGCCAGAGTCCCATGAGGAGTCAGACGGGGGGCCAGAGGGTCCCAAACCCAGCCAGTGCTTCTCAGCTGTAGACGCACATGACACGAACAGCAAGGACCCCTGTGTGACATGGGATGGGGTGGGCAGGTGCTAGGGTGAGTGGCATGTGGGGGTGGCATGAGCTTGGTGTGTGGGATGGTATCAGATTGGGGCAGCTTCCCACCTTTCCCCAGAGCTTGGTGCCCACTGCCCTGTCCTGTGGTGACAGGTACAAGATGACCTGTGAGTATACGTGGCCCAATCACCTGCTGGGCTCTGACAAGGCAGCTGTGAGTGCCCTCCTGGAGCAACACGGGCTGCAAGGGGACGTGGCCTTTGGCCACACCAAGCTCTTCATCCGTTCGCCTCAGACTTTGGTCACGCTGGAGCAGAGCCGTGCACGCCTTATCCCCATCATCGTGCTGCTGCTGCAGAAGGTGCGGCCTGGCTGGATGCCTACTTACAATGGAGGATGGAGGGGGAGGGGTGTGGGGGGAGAGGGAGGGAAGGGTATATACCTGGAGGGGAGGGAGAGAGAGGGGTGTGCACTGGGTGAGGGGATGGGAGGAATGGGTGTGTGCCACCTGGAGTGGGGAGGTTGTGCACACACTGGCGGGGCCCACAGGAATTCCCTCTACCAGGAGATTGACCAGGACCGAAATTGACTTAAGCAAAAAGTGTGGATGTGGTTAGTTTACCTCAGTCCCGTGGTCACCAGCTTCAGGCCCAGGTGGATCCAGGTGTTCAAAATACGATTTTCAGCAATGTGGCTCCCCTCCTTTACTTTTCTTTCTTTCTCCCTTTCTTCCTTTTTCTTTTTTAAGATTTTGTTTACTTGAGAAAGAGCAGAGGGAGAGGGAGAGAGAACCAGACTGCCTGCTGAGCAGGGAGCCTAATGCTGGGCTCAATCCCAGGACCCTGAGATCATGACCTGAACTGAAGGCAGATGCTTAACCAATGAGCCCCCCCCTTTTTTTTAAGATTGTATTTATTTGTTTGAGACAGGGAGTGTGTGTGGGTAAGCAGGGGGAGTGACAGAGGGAGAGGGAGAAACAGGCTCCCTGCTAAGCAAGGAGCCCAATGCCGGGCTGGATCCCACAGCCCTAAGATCAGAACCTGAGCCAAAGGCAGGCAGACGTTTCACCACCTGAGCTCCCCAGGCGCCCCCTTCCTTTTCTCTTCCCTTCTTTTCTTCTCTTGTCTCGGAAAGATCTCAGACCTAGAGAAAAGCACGCAGAAAGAGCACCGACTTCCTCCTACTCCCAGCATCAGCTGTGCTGCCCTGACCAGTGTGTGGTTTGAGTCAGACACCTGCAGCCCATCCCAGTTATTTTTAAGCAAAACGGGTCTTTAAAGACTTATTTATTCATCTTAGAGGCCTCCAGCATGTGAGCTGGGGCTGGGCTGAGGAGAGGGAGAGAAAACACCAAGCGGATTCTCCGCTGAACACGGACTCAGGGGCTCGCTCTCACGACCCTGAGATAGTGACCTGAGCCGAAATCAAGAGTTGGACATTTGACTGACCGAGCCCCACAGGCGCCCTGTCAAATCATTGTGTTTAGAGCCATTTTACTAAGTATTTCCAAAGGACAGGAATTCCTCCATCTCTTTTTATTTTCAATGTTTCAAACTGACTGAAAAGTCAGAGATGCCTGTGATGACTTACCATCCACCTGGGTTGCTGCCATGGTGCGCTCCCCCACCCCAGGTCTGTGTGTCCATGTGTCTGTCCCCACACCCATGTAGAGGTACGTTTATATGATCTCCTGAACCATACCAGTAATGGGGCCACTCTGTATTTCAGCACACGTCTCAAGGACAACTACGTTCCCTTTTCTGACCATGCTGAGGTCAGCAGACGAGAACCCTAACACCAACTAGACAGTCTACATATCTGAACAATACGCAGGCCATATTCGAATTTCCGCAGTGTCCCACTATTACCCGTGGTGACCCCGCATTTAGCTGTGACAGGACACCATGCCATGGTCACAGAAATGGGACTTGGGACACTCACACTGGGTCTTCGCAGCCCCACCATTTCCAGGACCGACCGCACTGCCATCCTGTCCCCGTTCTGAGTCAGGTTCCTTACATCTGCTTTCATCTGTGGGTCCCCTGGGCTCCCTGCCGTAGGGTTTCCAGTCTGGGTTTTAATGGTTGTATTCTTGGGGTACCCCTCTATGTCTGGGGCCCCTACGAGTTGGAGGTCAGACCTGGGCCAGCATGGATTCCAGGTGGACAGTTGGCAGCTGTCCCCGGTGAGGGGGAATTGCCCCCGTCTGCGGGTGCCAGGCAGAAGGACATGGAATGGGGAGAGCGGCTCTCCCAGGAGTTAGGCAGAGACTGCAGCAGGGCTCTGTGCCCACCTGGGAAGCCACCCTGCAGCCAGGTGGAGGTGGCTCCCAGGAGTCATGGGCAGATCAGCCTGGCCCCCGCGCCCCCGGGAGGGTGGGGGAGGTGGGCGGTCCGCAGGGGTGGGGAGGGAGGGAAACAGGCGGGGAGGCGGGGCCTGGCCGAGACTGATGGAAAGCCCGGCTGGCCCCCAGGCCTGGCGTGGCACGCTGGCCAGGCAGCGTTGTCGGCGACTGCGGGCCGTCTACACCATCATGCGCTGGTTCCGGAGGCACAAGGTGCGCGCTCATCTGGCAGAGCTGCAGCGGCGGTTCCAGGCGGCGAGGCAGCCCCCACTCTACGGCAGGGACCTCATCTGGCCGCCGCCCCCCGCGGTGCTGCAGCCGTTCCAGGACACCTGCCAGGCGCTGTTCTGCAGGTGCAGGCCCCAGCCACTGCCCCTCCGCTTCTCCCCATTCGACCTGCTACCTGCATGCAGCCATCTGCACCCCACAAGCCCCACTCATAAGCAGGAAAACAGGAGGCAGTGCCTAGTAACTGGGTCCCCACACTCCACGGTCAGGGCAGAGCCCTGCCAGCTCCTTGCTGGAGGCCCACAGGGGAGGGTGGCTGGCTGGGACCAGGCCCTGGGGGAACAGTGCGTCTAAGCGGCACTTTGAAGGCCAGTAGTTCTCCAGGAGGAGCGGCACAGAGTGGGCGGGGCCACCTCCTACCCAGCCGGGGAAGGGGACAGCCTACAGCCAGGGCCAGGCAGAGAGGCTTGGCCTTCTCCCCTGGGGGAGCGGAAGCAAGAGAAGGGCATGGATCTGAGGGAAGCAGGACAGGGGTGGGGAAGCTAGGGCTGCACGAGCTAGGGCTCCATCTGACCACCCGGTTCCCTCTAGGTGGCGGGCCCGGCAGCTGGTGAAGAACATCCCACCTTCAGACATGGCCCAGATCAAGGCCAAGGTGGCGGCCATGACGGTCCTACAGGAGCTACGGCAGGACTGGGGCTGCCGTCGGGCCTGGGTCAGGGACTACTTGTCCTCTGTGAGTATTGGGGCCATGAAGTCTGGGCACCAAGGAGGGGCTCAGGGCTGAGACCTGTCCATCCCAGAAGTCCTCTCCCTGGGCCTGGCTGGCTGGCCAGCCTGTGGGCCATGCCCCTCTGCCCCTGGCCTCTGAGCACCTTCTCTCTGCCCCTCCCTCTTCTCCATGTGTGTCAGGTAGAGGTGCCCCCCAACCCCCTCCACAACCTGCACCCATGCCGTAGTTCCCCTGGCCCTCACACAGGCACAGGGAGCCGTGCCCCTGGCTCCATTCTACGGGGTATGAAGGCTCAGGGGCTGAAGGGCTTCCCTGGACCCCGGGACACTGCCTTCTCAGCTTCCGCTTTGGTGGGCAGCTATGGCGGGCTCAGGCATGACCAGAAGCTAGAGCTGCAGGGTTGTGGGTGCAGGGCCCTCAGATGAGCCAGGGAGGCTGGCACAAGGCCTGACTCGGTTCGGCTGGCAAGGTGAGGGACAGCAGTGCCCATTTATCAGACTTCCTGTCGGTCCAGCGTGGCCAAGCAGCTCCCATCTGTCCTCAGGCCACAGACAACCCCACAGCCTCGGGCCTGTTCGCGGAGCGACTAAAGGCACTCCGTGAGAAGGACAGCTTTGGGGCCGTGCTGTTCTCCAGTCATGTCCGGAAGGTGAGGCCTGCGGCTGGGCAAGGAGCGACAGCCCCAGCCCAGGCCCAGGGCAGAGGTTTCGGAAGTGGTCAGATCCAACCCAGTCCGTGAGAAAAGGGGTCTAGGGAGAGGAGGCTGGCCAGGTGAGCCTGAACACGCCTGTCCGCAGGTGAACCGCTTCAACAAGAGCCGGGACCGGGCACTTCTGCTCACTGACCGTCACGTCTACAAGCTGGACCCCGGCCGCCAGTACCGGGTGATGCGGGCCACTCCCCTGGAAGCGGTGAGCCCCGGGGGGTGGAGGGAGGTGGGGGCGTCTCCACTGGCACCTACCTGAGAATGCCCCAGCTTCTTAGAACCCAACATCAGCTCAGGATGCCGGGCCTTTCTGCTCCTCAGGGCGGACAGGGTGCCGAGCCACGGGCCCCTCTTACCCACATCCGTGGCGGCGTGGTGGTGGTGGGGCTCCCGCCCGACCGCGGGACCCGTTGCTGTGAGCAGCGGTCTCTCCCTGAGGTCCCCGGAACTGAGTGGGGGCCTGTCTGGGGCGCCGGCCACGCCTGTGTGCCCTCTAGACGTGGTGGGAGGGAAGCGGAAGGCTCAGCGCCCCGGCAGCACCTGCACGTCTGCGGGAACTCGGGAGCCCCGGGAGGGCAGTGGTGCAGGATTAGAGGTGCGGACCGCGAACACTCCATCCGGAGCTCGTTCTCCGGAGCAGCGCCTCGGCGGACCCGTTTGTGGGTGGAGCTGGAGAGGGAGGAAGGGGGCCTGGACGGGGCGGGCGGCAGGCTCCGGGAGACTGCTGGTGGCGAGGAGGAGGGCCTGCCGCTCCCCTGACCCCGGCCTCGGGCGCGCCGCGCAGGTGACGGGGCTGAGCGTGACCAGCGGCCGGGACCAGCTGGTGGTGCTGCACGCGCGCGGCCAAGACGACCTGGTGGTGTGTCTGCACCGCTGCCGGCCGCCGCTGGACAACCGCGTGGGGGAGCTGGTGGGCGTGCTGGCCGCGCACTGCCAGGGGTGAGTCGGACTGGGCCCGGGACCGGCGCCCTGCGGCACTGGCCCCGCCCCCCGCCGCCCCTGCCCCGCCCCCTGGCCTCCATTCTGTCCCGCCCCTGACACCCCGTCCCACCCCTGGTCGCCCCCCACCCGGCTCCTGACTGCCCTCCCGCTCTCGGTGCCCCAGACCGCCCGCCCTGCCCGCTGACTGGTCTCCCTCCCTGCCCACCCGCCCCCGCTTCAGAAAGGGAAGGGCCCTGGAGGTCCGCGTCTCCGACTGCATCCCTCTGAGCCAGCGCGGGGCCCGTCGCCTCGTCTCGGTGGAGCCCAAGCCCGAGCAGCCAGAGCCGGACTTCCGCTGCAGCCGTGGTGCCTTCACGCTCCTCTGGCCAAGTGGCTGACCTGGCCTGCCGCACCCAGGCAGCCCTCCAGGCCAGCCCCACGCCCGACACCCATGCGCCCTGCAATAAAGGGTTATCTGTGTCTGTGAGACTTGTGTCTTTGGATGGACGTCCGCATAGGGGCCAGCAACCTGGCAAATGTCACCCCCACGTCCTCTGATGACCCCTGAGGGGTCCTGAACTGGAGGAGAAGGCCTGGGAGCCCAGTCTGGTGGGGCAGCAAGACTGGGCCCTAGCCTGTGAACCCGCTGGCGGTGGAGTCCACAGGCAGAGCGGAAACCGTGCCCTTTACGTCCCACAGCTGAGGTCTCCTCCCCAGACCAATTCCCCTCCCCTAAGGCTCCTTGAGTTGCCAAGGGTGCTCCTTGACTTGTAGGGGAGAATGGCCACTGGGCCAACTGACTATTGGGGAAGCTTGTGGGTCCCAAGGCCACCCCCCTGGGCAGGGCTATGGCTGAGCACACACTGGGACAGACACTGTCCCAGCTGTTGGCTGTGTCCCTGCTAGGGGTGGGCATCCCAGACCCCAGGAACCCTACCTCGGGGACTTCTAAGCCAGGACCTCCCACAGTCTAGGACAGGACCTTGTGTCTGGGGCATCTCAGAAGCCAAAGAAAGGCCAGAGTGGACACAGCTCCACTCCGTCTCACCAGCAGCCTCCCTTCCTCTCCAGACCCTCTGACCCTGCAATGCCCCAGCCCTGCTCTCTGCCCCATTCTGCCACCTCCACTGACTCTTGTCACTCTATAGATGGCCCCTTGGCTTTCAAAGCTGCTCCCTCCCCACTGGGACACACCAAATTTGGGTGCCATCCTTGCCTCATTGTGCCCTGTTGATGTGGAGGGAGTTTGGCGACTGTCCATCATGGCCGTCGAGTGTGTCACTGAATGACTCACAGCTCCCAAGGCTTCCCCTGGTCACTGCTGACGCCCCTCTCTGGGGGGTTTGGGGAGTCACCTCCTTGTAGAGCCCAGCCTGGAGGCCCCTGGACGCCCCCACGTAGCCCTCTCCAGCATCTGTCCCGGCGCTGGTGGCCTCGAGACAAGCCAGCTCTTCTCTTGAAGAGCAAGCCGGCTGTGAAGGGTGCTGAGGTCCGCTGGGGTCCGCTGGGGTCCGCTGGGGTCAGAGATGCTAAGTGGCTCCAGACAGCAGGTGCTCTGGCCGGATGTAAATTCCCTTTCCAGTAGGTGGCTTGCCGGAAGTGGTCAGCCCGGCCTGCTTCCTTTCCAGATTCTCCATGACCTCCTGGCTGCCCCGCTGAGGGCAGGGCTTCATGGAGCCCAGAGGGAGGTGCCTCATGCACCACCTGGCAACATTTGGGGGTCCTGCCCTGCTGGGGGACAGTGCATGCTGAAGGCCCAGAGCCAGACACAGATTCTCCAGCATCCCAAGAGAACGGTGGTGGCTGCCGGGTAGGTTCCTGAGGCTGCAGGATCCTGAGATCCGGTCAGAGGGGTTGATCAACAGGCCAGGACGAGGAAGGAGCTAGAACCTCCTTATTCAACCCTGACCTCCCATCAGCCTATTGCCACGCATTATACGTCACTCCATACATCCTTGTACTTGACGTTTATGAAGCACTTTGCAAACTACACCTTGCCCTCTAGCGGCCGGGTTGGTGTCAGCTTTATCCTGTGCTGTGACGGTGGGGGACGCGGGCTCTGTGACTTGCTGGGGCCCTTGGTCTGCTGGGTGGGGCAGATTCAGGCTTGCAGGCCCCACGCCAGCAGAGGTCCCAGCTTTGCACAGGGGACTGTGGTCCTGAACGTTTGCTGCCTCTGAGTCCAGCTCGGCTCCTGAGTCCCTTCCGGCCCCCAGGGTAGGAGCCCATGTGGGCTCCCTGGAGTCTATGCTGGCCCTGGGAGTGAGTGGCTTTAATTAGAAGGGGTGGGGAGATGCCTGGGTGGCTCAGTTGGTTGGACGACTGCCTTCGGCTCAGGTCATGATCCCGGAGTCCCGGGATCGAGTCCCACATCGGGCTCCCAGCTCCACAGGGAGTCTGCTTCTCCCTCTGACCTTCTCCTCGCTCATGCTCTCTCTCACTGTCTCTCTCTCAAATAAATAAATAAAATCTTTAAAAAAAAAAAAAATTAGAAGGGGTGGGGCACTTCTGGGCCCAAAGCTTAATTGAAGGTAGAGTCTGGGAGGTGAGGCAAGGACCACACGCAGCCACCCCCGAGCTCTGTGGCCGGGACTCGAATCCCAGCTCTTCCCGTCAGAATCCTGAGCCCAGACGCTAGCCTCCTCGCTACTTCCTGTCCACGGAACGAGTCTCCAGAAGCTCAGGGAGGCAGGAGGCTGTGGGGAGGTGTCCAGCACACAGGGGTGGCCCTCATCCTGGACGCAGGGACAGGAGACCCCCACATGCAGCCCTGGGGGGGTGGCTCCCCTCACTGTCCCTGCCCCCACAGCTCCGGGCATGGGCAGGGCGGTCTCCATGGAGCAGATGAGGAAACAACCATACCGCTGGCCTGTTCTCTGTTTCTCCTTGTGGTATAATTCACACGCTGCAAGATTCACCATTTTAACACGCAATCCAGTGTTTTTAGTATCGTTAGTGTATTTCGTGGTTTGAGTCTATCGGCGAACAGCGTCATCGAATGTTAAAACTTTTCATGGCCCCAGAAGAAGCTTGTCCCCAAGAGCAGCACCCCCTGCCCTTCTCCAGTGCCCGGCAACCACGAGTCTACTGTCCACCTCTGTAGACTGGCTTGCTCTGGACAGTTCACGTAAAGGTAACCAGGAGCTCCTTTCTCTGCCTTACTTCGCTCAGACTTCAACCGTATCGAGCACATGTTCACGAATTCATTCTTTCTTGGGGGGCGGGGGGAAGGATTTATTTATTCATTTGAGAGAGAGAGAGCAAGCGGAGGGAGGAGCAGAGGGAGAGCGCGAATTTCAAGCAGACTCCCTGGTGAGGGCAGAGCCTGACACGGGGCCCGATCTCATGACCCGGAGATCATGACCTGAACTGAAACCAAGAGTTGGACGCTCAGACTGAGCCCCCCAGGCGCCCCGTTGTCTGTTTTGCTTAGATAGCCGTGCTAGACAGTGTGCGGCGGTCGGGGCGCCTGGGGGGCTCAGCCGTCGGGGCGCCTGGGGGGCTCAGCCGGCTGGGCGTCTGCCTTCCGCTCAGGTCATGATCTCAGGGTCCTGGGATGGAGCCCCGCATCAGGCTCCCTGGTCAGCGGGGAGCCTGCTTCTCCCTCTCCCTCTGCCACTCTTCCAGCTTGTTCTCTCTCTCAAATAAATAAATAAAAATCTTAAAAAAGAAGTGTATGGTGGTAGCTTGCTGAAGTTTTGATTTTCGTTTCCCTGATGACTGGGGTTGGGCAACCTTCTGTGAGTTTATGGACTATGTGCACATCCTCTTTGGAGAAACGCTAACGCCAGGTTTTTGCCCACTTTTAAAGTGGTTGTTTTTATGACTGAGTTGGAGGACTTCCTTGTATATTCTGGATGCTCTGCCACATTTTTATAAGTAAAAAATAAATATATTTATTTATTTGCTTATTTGAGAGAAAGAGTGTGAGAGTACGAGCAGGGCAGGGGCAGAGGGAGATGGACAGGCAGGCTCCCCGCTGAGCAGGGAGCCGGATGCAGGGCTCGATCCCAGGACCCCAAGATCCTGACCTGAGTGGAAAGCAGACATTTCACCAACTGAGCCCCCCAGGCGTCCTAAAGCTTTATTTATTTATTTATTTTGCTTTGTGCACCAGCTAAAAACCAGAGCTGCACTGAATATGGGGGGGAGGCTTATCAGTGCACATCTGAAACACTAGGTACCATCACTTATCAGCACAAAGTCGGCGCCAGATTCCAGGTGACAGCCTGCGCTGGGGCTCCCCTGTGGCCTGTGAGCTGGTGTTCAGCCCCGTGAGTCTGCCGGGAGGGGAGGTGTGAGCACCGTTTTTCTCAAGAGTTATCCACGGTGATACGTGGGCCACAGGCCCTTCTCGGGCGCTCACAGAGGGGTTCCTGCTAGCCAGAGCAGCGGGCCCAGCCCCTCTTCACAGAGAAGTCTCCCCAACAGCGCAGAGTGGATGGCTGGTGCTCCAGCAGACACTGGATCGTCAGCCCTGCAGGTGGGCACAGACGCTCCCACCGTCCTCTGCGGTCACCGATCCCAGCCCCTTGCAGACCACACCCGGAAGCACTCCCTGCCCCTCCTGGAAAATGCGGTAGTACCTTCAGGAAGCTCTGTCATGGTCACAGGGGAGCTGCCCTGTGTCCCATCCCTACGAGCCCTTGAGTTACAGGGCACCAGGCCTCACCGTCCCTCCCGGGAACCCAGACAAGGCCATGGGCATGTAAGACGGTGCAGGGCAAGTGCAGGGCCCCGAGTGAGCTGCAGTGAGACCTTGGGGCCAACATCATCACAAGTGTCCTCAGCAGGGATGTCCCCAGGTGCTCAGCTACGGGGAAAAAGGTCCCAGCAGACGTCCCACGTCTCATGGGCTGGCTCTGGCCTTGGTGAGCTTGCACAGTAGGCCAGCTGGGGCTCATGGGGCTCTGTCCCTTTCCTCCCACCCCCAGAGATCAGTTCACAGGCCAGGCTTTTACTCTCACCCAGGAAAGTACATTCGTGGGCTACGAAAGGTCAGAATAGTCCAGAAACCACATCTGAGTGAGCAACAAGCTTCCGCTGCGCTTACATCTTCCCGGAGCTGAGCAAACTGGGGGACGATGGTCCGGGCGGAGAGTAGGCGGGAACTTCAGGGTCCCGGGGACAGGGTGGCCAGCTTGGCGGCAGCTCCCATGCACCACCCTTCCTTCTGTCCCCACCAAGCAGTCGGCACATGTCCAAGTGAACAAGGGAGGACAGAAAGCCCACAACTTCCCTCCGTCCTCCACTGTCAGCCAAGCGGTGTCCTTCCCAAAGCGGGGCTGACCTGGCACGCCCACCCTGGCTGTGACCTCAGGCCAGCTGCAGAGAGCCGGGGCAGAACAGACAAGGAGCAGAGTCACTCACGGAGACATTCACAGAGACACCCACCTCAGAGACACCCCAGAGACCCAGGGATGCGCCAGAGACACCTCAGAGACACAGACATGCCCCGGGGGGCACCCCAGAGACCTCAGAAGCACCTCAGAGACAGTGCCACACGGATGCCTGGTGGTAGAGTGTGGACGTGTCTACAGGTGTGTTTCTGTGCGCATGTGTGGTGATGTGTGTTTGCATGTGTGTACGTGCATGTGTATGTACGTGTGTGTGTGTGTGTGTGTGTGTGTGTGTGTGTGGTTCTTGACAGTTTGTCCTCTATGTCAGTCCACGCGTCTGTCACCACAGTCAAGATACTGACAAGCTCCGTCAGCACACAGACGCTTGCTACCTCGGGTCATCGTCGTGGCCTCCGTGGACCGGGCCACACCGAGCTGCCAGGGAGGCTGCCCGCCATCCATATTCAGAATCCCAGCCAGCTGTCACATGTTTTACAGCAAGATAGTGACGTTCTCTTGGTTATTCCTAGACTCAATCCAGTCACTTATTTTTTGCAGTAATCTATTTTTAATTACAACAGCAGTTGCCTCCAAGACACGACGCTCATGAAACTTCCGAACCTCGACAGAGCTCAGTGGAATCAGGGAGGGCTTCGCTGTAGTATACTGAACTGTGACTCACGGGGCAGCTCCGAGCCGAGCCAAGAGACATGGCAGACACCGCTTCCCCAAACAGCCTCGGGCCAGTTCCGCCTCCGGGAACCTGCAAATAGTAATCACAATAATAATAATTTGCTGTAGAACCGCAGCACCCCCACCCCGTGTTAGAGCCTCTCTCCAAGGAGGGGCCCCAGCAGGTGGCCCCCGGGCTCAGCAATGCCAGGGCAGGCTGCTCCTGCCCAGCACTGAGCTGAGTTGAAAGCAGGAAACAGCTTGCCTCTCCCTGTGGCTCCCCACAGTACCCCCAACCCAGCCACTGGCAGGCCCTGGTCCGGCCGATGGGGCCAGGATGCCCAGTCCAGAAGGGTCAAGGGCACCGGCAGACCCACCAGCCCTGAGCATGGGAGGCTGAGGGTCCAGGCTGTCCCTGCAGGGGCTCCCACAGCAACATCAAACCTGCCCAGTGTGGAGCCCACAGCCAGACTTCCAAGCACATAGGGAAGACAGCCCACCGAAGCATGCACCTGTAGAGACTGCCCTTGGGGAGAAGGTCACATTTCCATAACTGACCTGCATTCCGCCAGTTGGCAGGATGCCCTGAGTAGGTATTTCCAAGGACACTTACTGGGCGGGTTCAGGCCCCAGAGGATCTGGGAAGGCACTCACCTGCTCACACCAGTGACCACCCCCATGGGGATGCCCCCCTTCCGATGGGCAGTGAGCTCCTGGCCTCCTGCCGTGGGCATCTTCGGATCCCACCATCTTCACTCACGTTTGTCATCAGACACGAGTGGGTCTCCCCCTGCCCCTCACCCTGGGAAATTCTCACCCCTACAGCAGAGACAATAGGATATCAAGTGAACGCCTTTGAACCCTGCCTGGAGTGTACCAGCCCTGCTGGACCCCAGCGGGAAGCCCATCCTCCCCTCATCCTCTAGGAGCACGTTCCCTAGTGCCCCCCACACCCACGTCATTGACTGAGCTTAGGATCCATTCACAAACTTTCTTCCTCTTCTTTTGAAATTTAATATAATTTGGTATCAATCCAATTAATTAACATACCAGGTATTATTGGTTTCAGAGGTCAAGTTCAGCAATTCATCAATTGCATATAACACCCAGTGCTCATTACATTGCGGTACCTCCTTCATGACCACCACCCAGTAACCCCAGCCCCCCCACCCCACACCCCTCCAGCAACCCTCAGTTTGTTCCCTGGAGTTAAGAGTCTCTTACGGTTTCAGACGTTCTTGTTTATGGAGACAACATCCTCCCACCCCCCCATCCTGCCGAGAGCGCGATGTCACTATCCATCCAGCGATCATTAGGTGGGGCCTCAAGCTCCTGCCATGCGCACCTGCAGCACCCCTGCTCCTGATCTCTCTCTCTCACACGCCCTCCTCCTCTAATAAGCAAATAAAATCCGAAGCTCCTGGGTGGCTCAGTCAGGTGTCTGCCTTCGGCTCAGGTCATGATCCCAGGGTCCTGGGATCAAGCCCCACATCGGGCCCTCTTCTCAACAAAAAGCCTGCTTCTCTCTCTCCCGCTCCCCCTGCTTGTGTTCCCTCTCTTGTTGTGTCTCTCTCTGTCAAATAAATGAATAAAATCTTTAAAAATAAATAAATAAAGTCTTCAAAAAAATGCTGTTCTCCCCATAAATGTTTCTGGGATACATTGCCAGCTACTTGGCAAATTAATTATGTTACCAAAATTTATCTAGGTTGATAAAAGTAGTCAATGTAAAAGAAAACCATTAAATAATATATATCTAAATATTTATATTACCTTAGTGATGGGAAAGTTTTTTAAGCATAAGGGCAAAGCATGAAATATAAGGGCAAAATGTATCATGTGGATATATATGTATTTATATATACAGAGAGCGACATAAAAAGCAAAATTCTCTCAAAAGAAAAAAAAACCACCCGTAAGTGAAAGTGTGTGGCAAACGATAAAATGGGAAATCATAGCATACAGGAAAAGTTTTGTTTTTTTTTTTAAGATTTTATTTATTTATTTGACAGACAGAGATCACAAGTAGGCGGAGAGGCAGGCAGAGGGAGAGAGGAGGAGGCAGGCTCCCTGCTAAGTAGAGAGCCCGTTGTGGGGCTCATTCCCAGGACCCTGAGATCATGACCTGAGCCGAAGGCCAAGACTTTAACCTACTGAGCCACCCAGGTGTCCCCAAGTTTTTTTTTTTTTAATTTAATAAGTCATCTCTCTACCCAGCGTGGGCCTTGAACTCACAACAAGATCAAGAGTCGCGTGCTCCAGCGACTGAGCCAGCTAGGCATCCCAGAGGGACGCTTTTATATGGACATGGGATGTTTGTACGGGCCCATGTGACAGCAGACTTCTGGGACTCTGACAAAGAACACATGCCCATGCCCACGGGGAAGAGACGCACTGGGTCAGTACCTTCCCCATGTGGAGGTGCGTGGGGCATGCGACCAGCTGAGGCAGGGCGGTGGAGACGCCCTTGGCTGGCTGAGGCCCAGCAGCGGGGCTCGGGGAAGAACCGCACATTTGCTCCCAAGTGGGCCCAGCAGAAATATCAAGATTGTGTTGAAGACCTTGGATGACTTCAGAATGTTCCAGCAGGAGCTCCGTGTACCGCAGGCAATCCGATGAGGGATGCGAAGCTGCTGTGACCGCCGATGGCATCGGCAGGATGAAGCGAGAAGGGATTCTCCGGGGCAGCACGAAGCAGTTACAGGGCAGCAGAGTTTCGGGTCGCTTTGGAAATACACACAGACGTGCGAGAACGGAAACGGGGGACATAGACCTCCCCAGTGCCAGAGCTGCCTTTTGGATGACAGCTGCCGTTCTGCTTTAACTCACCTCTGCTTGTGCCCACACCGCACCCTCAACCGGAACTTGGCCAGGGAGCCTCTGCGGTGGGTCTGGAAGCGCCGGTGCCCGCGGGCATCAGGGGTCCATGACCAGACTCCCTGGCCCAGGTCTGGGAACTGAGCCTGTCGTTTGCGCCCAGCACCGATTCCAACCACCCAGAAGCCCACAGGGCCCACACAGACGGGTCTGCGAGGAAGAGAATCCGCGGGCGGGTGGTGGGGAGGGGCTCGGGGTGCTTGGGCGGTGCCTCCTTCTGCCCAAGTCAGAACACCCGTCTTCAGAGGGATTTGCTCATTTAGCAGAGTGGAGGGCTGGTAGTCAGACTTGGGGGACCCTGCTTGTCCTGGAAGTCCAACGCCTGGACCTCTGGTCCAGAAGAGCTGTGTCCGACAGCCACAGGGTACCCCCCATAGACGGCATTCGAATCCTCCCAGCAGCCACGCTAGACGAAGAGAGGGACGCCTGGATGGCTGTCGGTTCTGCACCCGACTCGGTTCCAGCTCAGGCTGTGTGTGATCTCAGGGTCCTGAGATTGAGCCCTGCATCTTGAAAAAAAAACAAAAAACAAAGAAGGGTGAAGAGAAACGGGAAACAGGTGCACTGGATCCTAACCATGTTTTATTCCACACAATTTGTCAAAACATTATCATTTCAACGGGTGACCAATGTAAACATGATTAATATTCCATTTTACCTGTTTTGGTGCCGTCTTTGACACCCACCAGGTTTTCCACTGAGCGCAGGTGGCAGGCTGGACGCCCAGTACCCTGTGGTGGGTGGAGGAGGCCCAGCTGCGGAGCTCTGGGCTCCGGGAGGCCGAGGGCAGCTGGCAGGGGAGTCAGGAGGGCCACATGCGGGAATGGAGCCCCCACACCCTCACCCCGCAGCCTGGCCTTGGATCCCGCCTGGGAGAACCAGTGCCCCACGAGGCCACCAGGGGCGGGCAGGATGCCCTGCTGACCGAGCCTGGCTTCTCCGTTTCCTCCTCAGCCCAGCCTGGCTGCCAGACTCACCTCCCTACAGCCCAGCCCTTGGGGGCCTTGGTTCCTGAGTCCAACCAGACTCCTGGAGGCAGCCCCCACCTTCCTGCCCCGAGAGCCCCTGCTAAACATCATGGCCCTTTCCTGAACCACAATCAGCAGGTTGCTGGTAAACCTTTATGACCTAAGGAGGCCACGCTCCAGGGCAGGCCAGAGGCACCCCTGGAGGGAAGGAGTGAGCCTGGGGCCAGCTCCTCCTACACCCCCGACCTGGGGCCCACTCTGAGGATTGGACCGCAATGCAGACTGAGAAATTATCCCAGATATTTTCAGAGCTGTTTGACACACTCCTGTTAATTAGCAAATAATCAGTCAAAGGGGCTTGAAGATCTAATCGGCTTTATTTAACGATTTAGGAATCAGGCCACATCCCATCTGGCAAGTACAAAGGAGCCCCAAGGAGCTGTAGGAAAGGCAAGGTATTCAGGGACTGAGCAGGGGTGGAAAGAAGGAAATCATTAGCAAGCAGCGTTTCCAGCAAGGTTGCGCTCCTCCAGGGAACAGAAGGTTCTATCAGCAGATTAGCGCCTAGTGCTAACAAGGCAGGCCCGCGTCGGCTGGACAAAGTCACATTTGGAGGGGAGCGAAACTGCAGTTTGGGTGGGTAATGGGTCTTGAGTGCTGGCCTGGGGCTTAGCACAGGTGGCCCCCTGCTGTGTTCAACACACCTCATTGGCTCCCCACACATCAGAAATTAGGTGGCCCTCATTTCTCAACTTGGGGAAATGGTCTCTTTCTGCCCGAGACCCTAGGGAGACAGAAAGGGAAATGAGACTCTTCCCTGAGGCCACCCTCAGACTTGGAGCTCCCTGCTGGGAGGTGCCAAGGCCCTGCAGTCATCGGAGAATCCAGCGCAGCTTACATCAGCGCCAGAAGGGACCACAGCCCTTCTCGTCCAGGGGAAGACACTGGTGGCAGGCAGGGGCTTCTCTCTAGTGGGGTGGGCCCTTCGGTGGGGCCACGGTGTGGACAGACCACAGTTCTCTTAGCCACTCACCCATCTAAGGACACTGGGTTGGTTCTGCCTCTGGGCTGTTGTGAATATGGTGACATGAACATGGGTGTGCAAATACCTCAGTGTTTTGGGGTACGTACCTTGGAGCGGAATTACTGGGTCACATAGTAACTCTGCAGACCCCATGCGCTGCTGTCCACGGCAGCTGCACCACTGCGTTCCCGCCAGCTGTGCGTGCGTTCCAGACCCCTCACATCCTCCTGACACCTGTTTTCCCATTGCACACCTGACGGGTGTGAAGGGGCATCTCGGTGTGTGTTTTTTTTTTTTTTTAAAGATTTTATTTATTTATTTGACAGACAGAGATCACAAGTAGGCAGAGAAGCAGGCAGATAGAGAGGAAGGGAAGCAGGCCCCCTGCTGAGCAGAGAGCCCGATGTGGGACTCGGTCCCAGGACCCTGAGATCATGACCTGAGCCGAAGGCAGCGGCTTAACCCACTGAGCCACCCAGGCGCCCCTCGGTGTGGTTTTGATTCGCATTTCCCTGAGGAGCCGTGATGCCAAGCATCTCTTCACGCGCTCCTTGGCCGTTCACTGTCTTCCTGGGAGAAATGTCCGTTCCAGTCCTCTGCCCATTCTTTTTTTTTTTTTTTTTTTTAAAGATTTTATTTATTTATTTGACAGAGCGAGATCACAAGCAGGCAGAGAGGCAGGCAGAGAGAGAGGAGGAAGCAGGCTCCCTGCTGAGCAGAGAGCCCGATGTGGGCCTCAATCCCAGGACCCTGAGATCATGACCTGAGCCGAAGGCAGCGGCTTAACCCACTGAGCCACCCAGGCGCCCTCCTCTGCCCATTCTTGAATTGGGCTGGCTGTTTCTCTGATGTTGAGTTTTAGTTGTTTACCTACCGGATATTAATACTGTATCTGACACACGATTTGCAAATATTTCCTCCCATTCTCTGAGCTGTCTTTTCCTTAACAGTAGCGCCCTTTGATGCATGAAAGTTTTTAATTTTAAAGATGTGTGACGGATCTATTTTGTTTCATGTGCCAGGTCTCGTCTTCCCCAATGTGCTCTGAGTACTCGCCTTTTGTCAAGGATCCTATCATTGTTACCGTTTGTGGAGTAGATGCGCTGAGAAATGGTTATGGAAATTTCATTTCATTTCATTTCATTTCAAGAGTTTATTTTGGGGGGGGGCGCCTGGCTGGCTCAGTTGGTACAGCATGTGACTATTGATCTCACGGCAGTGATTTGAGCCCCACAGTGGGCATCAAGCTTACTTAAAAGAAAATAAAGAGGCGCCTGGATGGCTCAGTGGGTTGAAGCCTCTGCCTTTGGCTCAGGTCATGATCCCAGGGTCCTGGGATCGAGCTCTGCATCGGGCTTTCTGCTCAGCGGGGAGCCTACTTCCTCCTCTCTCTCTGCCTGCCCCTCTGCCTCCTTGTGATCTGTCAAATAAATAGATAAAATCTTTAAAAAAAAGAAAAATCAATTATTAAGTTGGCTCCGCGTCCAACATAAGGCTCAAACTCATGAGATCAAGAGTCGTACACTCCACCAACTGAGTCCGCCAGGCACTCCTGTGAATTTTATTTTTTTTTTTTATTTTTAAAAGATTTTATTTATTCGACAGAGAAAAACACAGTAGGAGAAGGTACACAAGCAGGGGGAGGGGCAGAGGGAGAAGAAGCAGCAGGCTCCCCACTGAACAGGGAGCCAGATGCAGGGCTCGATCCCAGGACCCTGGAATCAGGACCTGAACCTAAGGCTGAGGCTTAACCCACGGAACCATCCAGGTGCCCCATGAATTTGTTGGTTTTTAAATTTCCTTCAATATTTTAGTGAGGTTTTAATCAATGATAATTGAAAAAGACAATCTTTCCATCTCCTGAATCGAAACTTGGCTCAAATAGAGAAACAACTCCACGGGGTGGGGGTGGGGGGTGGGGGGTGGCTTCTGGCTGCTTCCCCCACGGGCAGGTGTGAAAATGCGAACTGATTGGAAAGAGAGAGAGGGAAAATATGGTCCCTGGACCCGGGGGAGTTTACCCTTTTGTGAAGACAGGAGAGGGCCAGGCTTTGGCAATGAGGGCATGTTCAAGGCTCTGGTTCCTGGCTCTGACCCCCAGCGTCAAGCTCCATTTTTAGGTAAATTCAGCCATGGCAGGTGCCTCAGGAGCAGATGGCATGGCCAAGCCTCCAACAGTGGGAACAGCAGGGCTGGGCCTAGGGGGAGCTGGGGGCTGGTCTCAGCCACACCGAGTCTGAGGTGGAGGCAGGACAGCCAGCCACAGAGTGCATGAGGGCATCCAACAGTGACAGAAGGACCAGCCCAGGACAAAGCTGTTCGAGCTCACAGAGCCCTCAATGTCCATGGGCTGGTGTGAAGGACCACCGGGACCTCCAGGGGGTGTCCAGGGAAGGTGACAGGGCAGGCTGGGCTGAGGGGATGGCTCAGGGGGAACCAAGGCAGCCACAAGGCCTGCAAGCTGTCTAGGGGGCCATGCAGGGACAGCCACACCCCAAGGCACTGCGCACACAGAGGGGGGTCCCCAGGCCCACTTTCCCCATGCGGGTAGCCCTCAGCTCCCAGGGCAGTGTGTTTGGAAGCCTGGAAGCTTCCCTGGCTCATCCTCTACTCCTGCTCCACCTGCCAGGCCAGGGCTGCCCTTTCCTGTCTAATAAACTCGTGCTTTCTTTACTCCCCACTCAAACCCAGCAGCCTCGACGCACTGGGGTGTGACCGGGCTCTCGGCTGCTCTGTTAGAATCCACGGGGGGCCTCACCCCAGAACAATGCCACCAGATGCGAGCCAGCTGCTGGACTGGGGCACGGGGTCGGGCTGGCAGCTGGGGACACACTGCAGTGTTTGCCGCAAACTGACGAACGGGCACACGGGCCGCCACCAAGACCACCCTGAAGAAAGGGAAGGACAACCCACAGGCGCAGACGGGACGGAGAAGCCAGCGTGGTTGCACTGAGCACACACACACAGCTCCCCGTCTACGTGGAATGCAGGTGAAATGCCGCTTCCAGTCAGCAACGAGAGAAGAATTAGGCACAAACAAAGCTGCAAAAGACTGGGAGCAGGGGACAACAGTCGAAAAGGACTGCTGCCACGAGCAACTCCACAGCCTCACTTTTATTGGATAGAAAACAATAGCCAACAGAAGGATCGATGAAGGTCAAATGTTAGTCACATCTTGCAGGCAAGCGAGGAGGAGGATCGAGTTTATAGTTAAACAAGCACATTCAAAGGACTCATCTAACAACAGGAGCTTCTGGGAAGAGAAAGGAGTGATAACGGAAAAGGGAAGCAGGCGGTTTTCGTTCCACCCTGAGCTGACCGGGCGTTCCCGGGTGCTCGGCTTCCCTGAAGCAGGCGGTCTTCCGCCTGGGTGGGCCGGGCACTCCCGGCTGCCCGGCTTCTGTGAAGGGGCGGCGTTCCACCCCGAGCGAGCCGGGCATCCCCAGCTGCCCAGCTTCGCGGTCGTGTATCATCCTTCCCCCAAAGACCTGTTGCCAGTATATGTATTTCTTAAGTCCGTATCTAAATGTGCTTGGTAACTAGTAAAATCCTCCAGGGGTTACAGTTTAAGTAACAAATTGTTCCGAGGGGCAGCAGCATCTCCCCCCTTGTTTGAGAAGTAGAAAAGTTGATTTTGCAGCTTCTTGATTTTTCAGTCTTTGGAGGGATTTTCGCGGGCTTCGGAAGACTAAGCATAAAAAGATTATAGCAGTAAGAATAATCATTCCACCTGTAACACCGAGGCCAGTTTGTATGATCCAAGTAGAAGGGTTTGAATCAGAGTATCATTAATTCTTTGAGTAAAATTCACTCCTGGAACGAACGGAATGTAATGAGTGAGTAATACTTAGAACTGTATCTTAAAGTTGTTTAATATCTAAGGTTAGATTATCACCATAATGGTTAATATGTTGCCGTATTTTGCTCCAAGATACTTCTGATTCATTATAGGCATGGGGAGTAACACAGAAAGAAGAAACATTCCAATCACATAAAATATGAAGTCTAAGCTTTATATTCTGAAGATCATCTCCTATATATATCATGGCTGTTTCTAAATCAGAGACACGTTCATCTAGTTTTTCATCTATGATCATTTGTTGATTCCAGGCCTTGCTAGCATTCTCGTGCCACTTCTGTACAAATTGTGTAGTTTGTACAGTTTGATGCAAGGCCATTCCTGCAGTGGTTGCTGCAGCAGTAATGGCTGTAATTCCTAGAATAGCTGTTTTAAGTAACCCAACAAATCTTTTTGTTCTATGGGCCCAGTTCTTCAATACTGTAAAAGTGTATGTATGTCTGGAGAACTTTCTTCAATACTGTTTTTCAATACTGTTAAAAGAACTTTCTTCAATACCCAGTTCTTCAATACTGTTAAAAGTATATGTACGTCTGGAGAACTTTCCCAAACACAGTGGTGTTTCATCGGTAACCAAATGCCTATTCTTCTAGCTAAAAGAACGACAGAATATTCTTATCTACACAGGTGAACCATCTTCCAGTTTAGACAGTCTATTTCTCTATTACTATGAATGAAAGTCGTTTTTCCAATAACAAAAACATAGGGATCTCTAACACAAGCTCTTACCCATTCTTCATCCATAAGGAAAAAAGAAAATGTGTATTTATTAGACAGATGAACGTAAGAGCCATTCCAAACTCTTACGTAACTTAAAGCGGGAGTGACCTTCCGTAAATTCTTTTGTCTTTTATGATAATCAACAAAAGGAGATGACATAGAAAGTCCTTGCCCAAGCCACACCAGAGGTGCATCTCCTGAAGCTAAGGTTTGCGGTAAAATGGGATCATCAAAAACTTGCCATTTTAACTTTCGATGAGGGGAGCAGAGTTCCCCAGTACAATTGGTGACTGTCATCCCCTTAGGGGACCAGTCCCACACAATTCCATAGGAATCATTAATACTGGGGTGAGAAACTCTACAATCCTTCCATAAAGGGCGAATTCCCTCATCAGACCACATTTGTGTTGGCTTGCATTTGGCAATAGGGGTGCTGTATTATAGCTAGGACCCCGATATTTGTAGGCTTGGAATCCTTTAATGGAGAGTAAATGTAACTGAGCTTTAGTCAAATAGTTGTTAGTAGGAAGGTCCACCAACCATCTCTGATTACCAGGGACAAGGCAACTGGAATGATTGCCGATACATATTGGCCTATTTTGATATCCAAAAGTAAGATTAATATTTGTGCCCTGCTTGTCCCCAGTTGAAACACTGTCCTTTAAATTTTCCTGTGGTCAGAGCAGCCATTGCTTGAGCTAACAAATCAGCTTTATAGGTCTCTGTTCCTACTCCTTGACATAGCTTAATAGAATCTGTCAATGTTCCCTTGCCTTTAAAGGGTGCTAGCAACTTCTTAAAATCAGAATTAGCATTCTCATAAGCCAACAGTTGCATAATGGTATCCACAGCCTCAAGATTATTTATCTGTCTTCAGACAGCCTCTTGTAATCTTGCAATAAAATCAGTATAGGGCTCTCTTAGACCCTGTACCACTTTCTGAAAAGAAGAGCACTTATCTCCCTGAGATTCTATTCTCTCCCATGCTCTCAAACAGCAACACCGGAGCTGCTCAACAGCTTGATCACTCATCAATACCTGGTCTTGAACCTGGGCCCATGGTCCGAGACCCATGAGCTGTTCCATGGAAATAGGATGTTATGAGCTCTATTACGGGCAGCTGCTATTTCTGCATGATCTTGCCACCATGTTTTGAACTGCAGGAACCCACTTGGAGATAGAACTGTTTCTTGCCTGCTATGACCAATCTGTCGGAATAAATCGATTGCCTTCTGCAATGCCTTGAATAATTCCCATTGTAAATGGAGAATTAGTGCCATAGTTTTGTACTGCCTGTTTTAGTTCCTTCAATAATTTGAAGGAAAATTGCTCATGCTTGGCCTCATAGACAACATTAGGATTGTTAGGATCATGTCCTGGAGTGACATGTTCTGTGATAATAACCGGGAAATTATAATGCAAGGCATCTAGGTCTCCCGCTCGCTGTGCTTCAAGGAGGCCTTTCCGAACAGCCGATAGCATGTACTTTTCATCTTTTTTATTAAATGGTGCCTTTTTTTTTTTAAAAGATTTCATTTATTTACTTGACAGAGATCACAAGTAGGCAGAGAAAGAGGAGGAAGTAGGCTCCCCGCCGAGCAGAGAGCCCGATGCGGGGCTCAATCCTAGGAAGCAGGGATCATGACCTGAGCTGAAGGCAGAGGCTTTAGCCACTGAGCCACCCAGGTGCCCCTAAATGGTGCCTTCTTATAGAACAGTGGAGCCGATGGCAACAGTGCCATGGGCACCTTTTGTTCTGTTACTGGAAGAGAAGAAGTTTCCTCCTTTCTATATTCCTTTCTGGTGGCCTTAATAGTTTCTTTCTCCTCCTGGATGGCATGTTCAGGTTCCTCTTTTTTAGTTTCTCCTGAACATTCATTATCACTCTCTGAATCGGGTTTGTAAAGTCTCCAAAACGGAGCGAATTTGGGTCCAAGTAGGCCATATAGTGACTGGAATTTGCTCTCCTTTCATATACGAAAGTTTTAATTCGTGACCTGCTTTTTCCCACGTTTGTAAATCTAAAGTCCCTAATATAGCGAACCAGGAGCAATGTTCTTTAATTACCTTTAAAAACTCCCTAAGTTGGCCCTCGCTGACTTTTGCTCCTCCCACCTTCAGGAGCTTTCTCAATAAACATACATAAGGGCTATAATCGTTTGTGCTCTCTAGATTACCCATACCCTGCGATAATGGCCCACAACTTACCAGCGGGGGTGGGGGGTGGGGGGGAGGCACGGCCATGCAAAACTCACGTTGGAGCTTATTCTCCTGTTTTATTTCTGATCATATCGGGTCTGATCTGGTCCCGTCCCTGTTCGGGGGCACTTGCCACTTCCAGTCAGCGACGAGAGAAGAATTAGGCACAAATAAGTCAACTGCAAAAGACTCTGAGCAGGGGACAGCACTTGAAAAGGACTGCTACTTCCAGCAGCGCCACAGCCTCACTTTTATTGGATAGAAAACAATAGGAAGGATCGATGGAGGTCAAACGTTAGTCACATCTTGCAGGTAAGCAAGGAGGAGGATAGAGTTTATAGTTAAACAAGCACATTCAAAGGACTCATCTAACTAACAATGGCGCTTCTGGGAAGAGAAAGGAGCGATAATGGAAAAGGGAAGCAGGAGGTTTTCTTTCCACCCTGAGCTGACCGGGCGTTCCCGGGTGCTCGGCTTCCCTGAAGCAGGCGGTGTTCCGCCCTGAGCGAGCCGGGCATCCCCAGCTGCCCAGCTTCACGGTCGTATATCGTCCTTCCCCCAAAGACCTGTTGCCAGTATATGTATTTCTTAAGGCCGTATCTAAATGTGCTTGGTAACTAGTAAAATCCTCCAGGGGTTACAGTTTAAGTAACAAATTGTTCCGAGGGGCAGCAGCAGTGAAAGCCTCCAACAACGAGCATGAACGCAGCCACTCCAGGCCCAACAGCTCGGGAAAAGGCTCCTGGGTATTCACCCAAGCCACACCCCACCTGTGTACCCCAGAAAACAAGTTCCAGAGTCCCCTGGCCTGTTGGTGACAGCAGCCATGACCCTGAAGCCACAAGCTGGTGGCATTTCCCTATAGAGTCTTTTTTTTTTCTTTTTAAGATTTTATTTATTTCTTTGACAGAGAGAGACAGTGAGAGCAGGACCACCAGCTGGGGGAGTGGAAGAGGGAAAGCAGGCTTCCCACCAAGCAGGGAACCTGACTTGGGGCTCCATCCCAGGACCCTGGGATCATGACCTGAGCCGAAGGCAGACACCCAACCATGGAGCCACCCAGGCGCCCACAGAGTGTCTTATACAGCAGTGAACATGATTCACTCCAGCTAGACAAAATAATGTGCGTGTCTTCACACCATGATAGGGAGGAAAGCTTGGCCAGGCCCCAGCACCCAGATATTTGGTCAAACACCAATCCAGATGTCAGGGTGAAAGTCCGGTTTAGGTGAGGTCAACATTGACATCAGCAAACTCCGGTTAAAGCGGAACACCCTCCATCACATCGGTGGGCCTCATCCAATCAGTTGAAGGCCTTAAGAGAAAAAGTTTGAGGCTCCCCCCCAGGGGGAGGAGGGGTAACTCCGCCTCCAGACGCAACCTCAGCTCCTTGCTGGGTTTCCAGCAGCCGCCAGTGCCCACAACGGTATGAGCAATTCTTAAAATAAATCTCTCTCGCTTTCTCATGCTCTCTGTGTATATACACGCACAGGCACACTTCATTGAATTTCACTTCACTTTATTGTATTTCATGGATTTTTTTTTTTTTTTTTTTTACAAATTTTAGATTTCTGGCAGACCTGGTTGAGCACGTCTATGGGCACCATTTTTCCCACCAGCATTTGCTCATTTAATGTCTGCAGTCCATTTTGCTGATTCTCGTAAGATTTAAGCTTTTTCATTACTGTTTTATCCATTAAGATGATCTCTGGTCAGTGATGATGATTCACAGACAACTCGCATGATAATATAGTTTACTTCAGCAACAAAGGATTTTTTTTTAAAAGATTTTATTTATTTATTTGACAGAGATCACAAGTAGGCAGAGAGGCAGGGAGAGAGAGAGAGGAGGAAGCAGGCTCCCCGCTGAGCAGGGAGCCCGATGCGGGACTCAATCCCAGGACCCTGAGATCATGACCTGAGCCAAAGGCAGAGACTTAACCCACTGAGCCACCCAGGCGCCCCTCAAAGGATGTTTTAATTAAGGCTTGTAGGTTCTTTCTAAACGTCATGCTACTGCACACAGAACCCACAGGGCAAATCTAATTTTCATATGCACTGGGAAACCAAAAAAATTCATCTGACCCACTTTATTGTGATGTTTGTTTTTTTTTTTTTTTTTTTTAAAGATTTTATCTATTTGACAGACAGAGATCAGAAGTAGACAGGCAGGCACAGAGAGAAGGGGAACGCAGGCTCTCCACTGAGCAGAGAGCCGGGTGCGGGGTTCCACCCCAGGACCCCGAGATCATGACCTGAGCCAAAGGCAGAGGCTTTAACCCACTGAGCCACCCAGGCACTCCTGATATTTGCTTCTTACAATAGGATTCCTTTCTTATAAAGTAATAAATAAATAGATAAATTTTTTTTTTATAATTTAGGATTTCAGAGGTTGGGGGACAGACTCTGGGAGGAATAAAGGGCAGATTTCGTCATTGGCAGTGCCCTAGTTCTTGCAATGGCCGGTGATTCCAGAACATTTTTTTTTAATATTTTATTTATCTGACTGACAGAGATCACAAGTAGGCAGAGAGGCAGGCAGAGAGAGAGGGGGAAGCAGGGTCCCCGCTGAACAGTGGGGCTCAATCCCAGGACCCTGAGATCACGACCGGAGCCGGAGGCAGAGGCTTAACCCACTGAGCCACCCAGGCGCCCCTATCAAGTTTGTTTTTTGGTTTTTTTTTTTTTAAAGATTTATTTATTTATTTATTTGACAGCGATCACAAGTAGGCAGAGAGGCAGGCAGAGAGAGAAAGGAGGAAGCAGGCTCCCCGCTGAGCAGAGAGCCCAATGTGATGTGGGACTCGATCCCAGGACCCTGGGATCATGACCTGAGCCGAAGGCAGAGGCTTAACTCACTGAGCCACCCAGGTGTCCCCCCATAAGTATTCTTAACATTAGTTCATATACCAGGTTTTCTTTTTATCATTCGTTTGTTCTTAATACTATTGTAATAAAACCCGGGATGCTGGGGAGCTCAGTGGGTTCAGTGTCTGCATTTGGCTCAGGTCATGATCTCAGGGTCCTGGGATCGAGTCCCACATCCGGCTCCCTGCTTGGCAGGGAGTCTGCTTCTTCTTCTCCTGCTGCTGCTCCCCTTGCTTGTGCACTCCCTCTCAAATGAGTAAATAAAATCTTAAAAAAAAAAAAAAACCACATTGCCAACTGAATTGTTCAGCTATACCTGCAGAGCTCCAGGAGAGAAGCCAGGTGAGAATTCCTGCATAGGCCCGCCCACTGTCCCACAGCTGACACTGTCTCCTGATGCTCCGTCACTCTGCACATGTGCATGTCTTTCTGTAAACTGCAGCCCCAAAGCCCTTTGCACTTTCCAATGTTTCCGTGTGGCTACAGCCATTGTTCACGGTCACAGCCAGGAAATTCAAACAGTATGGTTACATGATGGACATTATTGGCGGGAATGCTCAGGGAAACCACAGCGGGAGGACCTAGGGACGCAGGGGGGCAGCAGGTATGTCCGGCGTGGACCTGCATGGGACCAGGCACACACCTGAGCCACTCAGCAAGCTCTACCCGCCAGGCTCAACATCTCCTGGGGATTTTTTTGTCCATTGTTACTCTGTTGGCCACTAAATGTTTCTTAAATTTCATCTTTTCTTCCTTATCACTGGCCTTTTTCCGGTACGGACAGTCTTTCCTTCTCTCATTCGCATCAGGAGGTGCACAGGGGATTCTGATCTTAGTCACCGGCTACAGTCTGTAGCTGTCGTTCTCTGATGTTTATGTGGTCCCAGACCTAGCCCACCCGAGGGACTGTTTGGGGCACCCCCTCGCATTCTGAGCACGTGCTGCCACCAGTTCTCCAGGCTCAGCCTGCACTCACTCCGCCCCATCCCGGAGCCAGGCCTTTCTTGGAGCAGCTCTGGTTCCTTCCAGCAGAGAACAGAATTGAGAGACTGAGATGTGGTGCTCACTGCGGCTGGGATGTCGCTGCTTTGAGGAAACACGCAGACATGCGCCCACATCTGTGTGTCCGCAGGTGTATGCTTCTGCATCTGCCCAAGTCTCTGTGCAAGCGCACGTGCTTGTTCGTGGAGTGAAACCGTCAGCTCGAATGGGCACCTCAAACTGTAACCCCTGGTCACAGGGCTGGTTTCAATCTCCACCCCTGGGTCCCTCAACCATGTGGCCTTGCTCTATGTGCAGCGGAGGCCTGGGCGTCACCAGCCTAAGGGAGGCTGGCTGAGCGAGGGCACACAGACTCACTGGGCAGGGGACCAGGGCTCAGCCAGACGACCTTCTGGAAGGGGCAAGAGAGGCAGAAGCAAACTTCCCAGGAAGCTCTGGGGCGAGGGCAAAACTCTAAGATATTCTGGATGGAACAAGCAGCCAGAAAAGACGGCTGCTGTCTGGCTCTGTGGAGACCTCAGGTCATGCAGGGTCACTGGGAAAGGTCAAACATGTCCCCGAGCAGCTGGGAGGGGGCTCCTCACGCCCTGCTGTCCCCCAGGAGAGGCTGCCCTCCATTTGAGGGATGAGTGACCCTAGTCATGGCCTCCCCAGACCTGCTTATGCATAATCAGCGACTACAACTTCTGACTGTTCTATTTCCAGGAATACTGTTCCCTTTTTTAAATTTTATTTTTAATTTAATTTTTTTAAAGATTTTATTTATTTACTTGAAAGACAGAGATCACAAGTAGGCAGAGAGGCAGGCAGAGAGAGACAGACAGAGGGAAGCAGGCTCCTTGCTGAGCAGAGAGCCCGATGCAGGACTCGATCCCAGGACCCTGGGATCATGACCTGAGCCGAAGGCAGAGGCTTTAACCCACTGAAACACCCAGGCGCCCCTTAATTTAATTTTTTAAGTACACTCTACGCCGACCGTGGAGCCCACTGCAGGGCTTGAACTCACAACCCTGAGATCAAGACCTGATCTGAAATCAGAGTCAGACACTTAACCCACTGAACCACCCAGGTGCCCCAATTTTATTTTACTTTTTTAAGTAGGCTCCAGGGCCAACATGGGGCTTGAACTCACAACTCGTGAGGCCAAGAGTCACATGCTCTACCGACCAAGACAGCCAAGCACCCTGGGATCCTTTTTGTTTTAAGGTTGTTCTGTTGCGGGTTTCGTCCCTCTCGTCTGACAAACATACTTCCCCCCAAAGACAAAAAGTACTTCTGGGTTTAATGCGCGTGTGCTCTCAACTCAACACCGCGTCTTCAGAGAACGGGCAGCCTGAGGGAGACATCCACACACCCAGGACAAACATCGGCAAGGAGGGGGAAAGTTGCTCTGGAGCTCACGGGCCGCCAAGGGAGCAGGCTGATGGCTGGGAAGCTGGAGGGAAGCCGCTCGCCGTCACCAAGTGCTGGGCAGTGGAGGCTGGAGTCTTTCCAGGAGGGACTACACCTCTCCTGGGGCTCCCAAGGCCCCCAGCAGTGCTGGTGAGCACAGGCTACACGGGGCTGACACGTGAAGCTGTCTGCCAGGCTCTGGGAGTGCCCAAGAGCTTATTTTAAGGGCAAGAGCAGCTTCAAATCCTGGAGAACATTGACTGAGAAGCCCCAAGGCTAGAAACTGCCTGGAACTCCACACCGGAGCAAAGAATTGATTTTCTACCTCACAGGAGACAAAAATGCCCAGAACGACAGCAGGTGTGGGCCTTCTGCCAGCCCGGATGAGGCAATCTCTTCAGTTTAAGCACGAGCAAATCAAGATGTTGCTGGAGGTTTCGATGGACGCCAGCTGGGAATCGTGACCAGAGCGTCACGCTGAGACAGATCCGCAAACGGGGTGCAGCCAGGAGTCTTAGTGCCAGTGCCTGCGACAAGGGCGCCCCCGGACACCATGGCATCCTGTCTGCCGCTAATTCTCAGATAGTTCTGGGGGAAGAAAAGGAGAGAGAGAACAAATGTGCTACAATACTGACATTTGGGGGATGTAGGTCAAGAGTGCTACTCTTGAACCGCTCTGTTTCCATTTTAAGCTTAATAGGAACAATAACAGGGATGTGGAGCAAGAACTGGGAGAAGGGCTGGTCATCTGAGGCCACCAACCCCAGTCCCTCGTGTGTCTCCTCAGCCCTGGCAAGGCCCACCACCATCTGCATCTTCTGCCCAGCGCCAGCTGCTCATGGCGGCTGCAGGAAGCAGCAAGCTTTGGCTCCAGCCTCGGCCAGACCAGCTGCTCAGAGGGATTCTAGTCATGCCCAAGCCTCCTCCTCGGCAGGAGGCCTCACTCAGGCCCTGGTGCCAATGCGGACTTTGGCAGAAAGCCCCATCTTCTTGCCTCCGCACCAGGAGCTCCTGTCTCTGGTCTACGCTCCCTGCTCACCTGCCAGGGCTGAGCCCTTCCCTCTGTGCCCATCTCCTGGCCACTGAAGGCCCTCACTGAACGACCACCCCCTCTGTGCTCCCCAGCTTCAGAGCTGGCTCAAGCCTGTGGAAGGCAGCTGGACGCCTGTTTGCTGGGTGCTGTCCTTCCCCACCCACATTCACTCTGTAGCACCGGGACATCTGGCTTACATACTCCCAAATGGCGGCATAGAAAGAGAACTTAGAATTGCAACGCGATCGGGGATCTCTGCTACACCTCCCGGAGCTGTGTGACTTTTGCCCATCCCCGGGACCTGTGGGTAGTGGCTCTGCAGGCTCAGTACGAACTGTACCACCGACTCCTCAGTCTTTGTCCTCCCATCTTGTCTGCCTCCCTGAATCCTGGACACTGTCTCCTGGGAGCTAAGGGCAGATCCATCCCACGTGTGGTTCCCAACCCTGCTGCCCCTCTCCTCCACTGGGTTTGTCTGCGTCCCACAGACCCTGCCTCTTCTTGGCAGCCAGCCAGCTCTTTAAATTTAACACGCCACCTGACACTCGTACCCGGGCATCTGTGCTGGATTTGCAGTAAGACAGTCACAGCAGGTGTTTAAGGCCATTGAGAAGAAATAAGCTTCTGGACAAGGAATGTGATACCACAAAAATGCACCAAAGCTCATTCCGCTGGGTTCCATTCTCTGTGAGTTGCATGGGGGAGGCGCACCTCAGGGATGGGACCCGGAGGTCTCTCATGAGTGCTCCCCATCATCTCCAGGACTGGTCCTCCCCAGCAGCCTTGGGCGGTCTAACATCAACGCAGACTCCTCTTGCTTTCCCCCACATCAAGTTTTTAAATCTTGAAGCTTCTCTTGCCCCAAAGGCCCCATGTACTTCCTCCCTCGGCACCAGCCATATCCAGTCCCTGCTCCCTTGGGGCTAAAACACAGCTGTCGCCGCTAACGGACCCCGCCATGCTGTCCCGTGCCCGCGGTCACCTCCTCTAACAACAGAGCAGACACACATGTCACTCAGCCGCTCACACAGCTCTGCCCCCAACCCCTGCCTAGAGGTCAAGGCCCTCCCGCGGCGGTGTTCCCCGCCCCCTCCGCGCAGACCCTGGGCTCCAGCCAAACCAGACTTCCTGCCGTCTGGGAACAGGTGCTCCGTCCGCCCGAGGTCACCACCCCCACCCCCACCTGCCGGGATCCGTCCCCGTCCACCAAACGGCAGGGAACAGCTGGCCGTCTGACGGACACGGCTCAGAATCTCTGCTCCACAGGGTGCACCCAAATGTCACCAACGAGAAAACCCGTGAGGCATGACGTCATCACAAGTTTAAACACGAAGTGTAAAGGATCTGAGAAACACGTGATCACAAATACACCCAAGAGGCGAGACCCGGCTCCGAACCCAAGCCCGAGATGCGACCCGCCGGGCAGAGCAGGCCTGCCCCGCGAGAGCAGAGGGGCGGCGGGTGGTTCCGGGCTGCGCCGGGCCGCGGCGACACCATTCGCGGAGGCCGAACGGGCTGGGGCGCCCGGAGGGGCCCACGTCCTCCCCGGCCCCGACGCTTTTCCGCCCGACCAGCCCGCGCCCACTCAGCGGCGGGCGGAAGCTGCGCCCCCACCCCTCCTCCCCTCCCGCCCGCAGCGATGACGTCACCGCGCCCACGTGACGCGCAGCGCCCGCCGCTCCCCGGCCGTTGCCCAGCAACGCTACCGGGTCAGCTTTGTTCTGAACGCGGACGACCCCGGCCTCCTCCCTCCATTAATGACTCTCACTCTAGAGGTCGCCGCAGTTGTAACCGCTGTTCCTACAAGGAATGCAGTTATCTCGACGGGTCTGGCACCCGGGAGACACACGACCGCAAACCGGACGCACACTGTCTCCGGGCCCTCCCGCGCCCTCCCCATTCTTGGACGTTCTCCCCCTCCCGGCACTCTCCGCTTCCCAGGGCGCCGCGCGCCGTGACGTCACTGTCCTGCGCCCCACCGCCGCCGCGGCGCGCGGCGCTTCCGGCCGCGAGGGCGTATGGGCGGGGCGGGTGTCGTCAGGGGGCACGCGCCGGAAGCTGGCGCGAGCCGGACGGAAGTGGCGGGGCGGAGCGCGGGGCGATGGGGGGCGGCGGCGGCGGCGGCGGCCGGCGATGAGCGGCGGGAGCGCGTGAGCGGCCGGCGGGCGAGGCTGGGGGCCCCGGAGAGCGAGCCGCAGGGCGGAGGGCGGGCGCGAGCGCGGCGGGCGGCGGCGGCGGCCGAAGCGCGGCGGCGGCGGCGGCCGAGAAGATGGCGGACGGCGACAGCGGCAGCGAACGCGGCGGCGGCGGCGGGCCCGGCGGCTTCCAGCCCGCGGCGCGCGGCGGCGAGCAGGAGACGCAGGAGCTGGCCTCGAAGCGGCTGGACATCCAGAACAAGCGCTTCTACCTGGACGTGAAGCAGAACGCCAAGGGCCGCTTCCTGAAGATCGCCGAGGTGGGCGCGGGGGGCTCCAAGAGCCGCCTGACGCTGTCCATGGCGGTGGCCGCCGAGTTCCGCGACTACCTGGGCGACTTCATCGAGCACTACGCGCAGCTGGGCCCCAGCAGCCCGGAGCAGGTGGCGGCGGCGGCGGCGGGCGCCGAGGAGGGCGGCGGGCCGCGGCGCGCGCTCAAGAGCGAGTTCCTGGTGCGCGAGAACCGCAAGTACTACCTGGACCTGAAGGAGAACCAGCGCGGCCGCTTCCTGCGCATCCGCCAGACGGTCAACCGCGGCGGCGGCGGCCCCGGGCCCGGCGGTCTGCAGAGCGGCCAGACCATCGCGCTGCCCGCGCAGGGCCTCATCGAGTTCCGGGACGCGCTGGCGAAGCTCATCGACGACTATGGCGGCGACGACGACGAGTTGGCGGGCGGCCCGGGCGGCGGCGCGGGGGGCGCGGGCGGCGGCCTATATGGCGAGCTCCCGGAAGGCACGTCCATCACCGTGGACTCCAAGCGCTTTTTCTTCGACGTGGGCTGCAACAAGTACGGCGTGTTCCTGCGCGTGAGCGAGGTGAAGCCGTCCTATCGCAACGCTATCACCGTCCCCTTCAAGGCCTGGGGCAAGTTCGGGGGCGCCTTTTGCCGGTACGCGGACGAGATGAAGGAGATCCAGGAGCGGCAGAGGGATAAGCTGTACGAAAGGCGCGGTGGCGACGAGTCGGAGGGCGAGGAGGTGGACGAGGACTGAGGCCGCCGCTTCCCCGATGGGCCGCCCCCGCCCCCCACCCACCATCCCCTTGGCTGGAGAGCCCCCTTCCTGCTCTTCTTCAGGGGGCTAGTGGAAGCGGGGCAAGGGGGCCCCGTCGGGAGCTCACAAAGTTCAAAAACAGAACAGTTCATTGAGAGAAATGACCACAAGAGAACCATCGCGGACAATTCGAGGAAAGCAGCAAAGTTCCGAGGAACTGACCCCAACCAGCCTGCAGAACGGAGGCAGACGGCCTGAGCGAAGGCTTCTCGGTTTCCGTCGTTTCCAGCCGGGGCTCGTGACCCGGTCAGGGCAGCCCTGCAGGGGTGCAGATCCCCTCGTGCCCCGGGCCAGGGAACGCTCGGGTTCCCCAGACCCATCCGAGACAACTGCTTTTGTGTTCTACCCGAGGGTCCTGGCCTGACAAGCTCTCCGGGCCTCAGTGCTGTGGTGTCGGTCTCCACCTCTATTGAGATCAGCATATCTAGGTCTTCGTGGAATTCTTGAGAAGAGAGGGGCCTTGGTCTCTGCCCCGTTCTGAGGGTGCAGGTTTCGTGAAAAGGAGCGCGACTTCTAATAATCATGGACAGGGCAGAATGAGAATTCAGGAAGCCACCGGGGAATATAGAAAGAAAATGGTTTTGCGTGGAACCAGGACCAGTGTCCTTGTCTCTTTGTGGCTTTGTTTTCCTGGATGCCAAGGGATTCAGATGTCATTTCTTCAACTAGAATCTGTTACTAAAGGATTTTAGAAGTTGGCCAAGGCTTTTTTCAGAGCTAAGGGTCGTTTTACATTGGGGGTTGCTGAGGTGGGCACAGGAAGAAATGTGACATTAAACACAAGGACTGTCATGAGTGGCTTAGTTGCTGCTCACTGAAGTCCTTCCCTTGGTTTCCAGGCACAGAGGTCCTCACCACGAGATGGCTTAGGGGTGAATGAGAGCCAGATCCCTGTGGCTGTTTCACCTGAGCCACTGAATTATGGCTAATTCAGCTGTTTGGGCCACTGGTTGACTGGATTTTCAACCGTAAAACTTGAAGATACCTACAAAAGGAACAGTGCGGCTGCAAGCCTGAGCTTTAATGGAATATACGTCCTCACCGAAAAGTTGGAAATAACCAAAACTGAAGTCTTCACCTATCTTCAGTTCCGTCTGTGGATTTGTTGAAATACTAAAGATCCTCAGGTCCAGAATTCCAGCATCATTTTTTTCTTTCTAAAGTAAATTTTTAAGAACTCGATCCATTGTTTCAGTACCTCCCGATCAAAGTTGGCAAATGATGGATGAGAGTGATTGGAGCAGTGCGCCCTTTAGAAGCTGAAATCCATCGGGGTGGAGATGAAGGGAACGTGCAATGCTGACCGTGTCCCGGAAGCATTTTTCTACCATCTTGAAATTTCAACAGACTGGCCTTCGCCAGTTTATCCAGCTGTTTTTCAAGAATAAAAGTTGGGGTTTTCAAGGATCGCCTCTTCTATATTTTAAATGGATTTTCAGTAGAAATGATTTTTACTAATCAAGTACATCCCTCCCCATCACCAAGGTATTCCTAGAAGTGGCACAGACCTAGGCGACTTGGAATTGAACGGGAGCTAAACGTTCTTTCCCAAGTTTGTAGCTGTTCTTTGGGTAACACCTTCTCAACCAGGAGGCAAGTAACCCCACCTCCACAATCTTAGTATTTTTCTTTTTTAACTGCATGCCTGCCTTTTATCTGAGCTGCCATTTAATTTATTGCATACCCTTTATTATCTGAGTTTGGTATTATTCAATCTATACAATCTTTTTGTATTTATTGGGAAATAAGTAATCTACAAAAAGGTCATCTTCATGCATCGTGGCCGAGAGGGAGGGAAAGAACTGTACATAAAATTAGGCTTTTTTTAAAAAATTAGACTATGATTCAGAATACTGTTGATCTTAGGTTTTTTTTTTTTTTTAAAAAAAGTGGAAGAGCCACAAACATTGGTGCCCTTTTCAGACTATTTCTCTACTCTCATCCTCCACAGTAGACTTTTTAAACGGATTTTTTTTAAAGCTTTTCCTTTTTTTAAAAAACTTTCTCCGTCGCAAAGAATGTTTCCTAAATTGTATGGGAGCAATAGTATTTTTGATGTTTTAAGGACATCCGTATATACTCGTACTGTATTTTGTACCACAAGGCAGCTGTTTTCAATAATGTCCTGCTGTATTGACCTGTGTGTTTTGAGTGTTGATTTCTTTGCTGCGGAGAACAGATCCCTAAGCCGTTTTAGGAAGGGCGCGCCGCGAAGCCGGCGTTCGATCCGGAGAAGCTGTTGCGGTTTCCAGCCGGGAGGCAGCAGGGAGAAACCAGGTTGCAGCCCTCCGCTCGCTGCTGTGACTTGTTCATTCTCACACCGTGTACAGTTCCCGTTCAGACCAACTTGTTTTGCTTCGGTGGTGGCTCCGTTGCGCAGGGGCAGCGAGCCCGTTCGATTTTGCTAAGGTGCAGTACCTCCCCTTTGCAAAGGGGCTGGCGCATTTTTCCTTTTCTTTTTGTTTGGCTGAATTGCAGTAACTGGCCTTGCCCTTCTAGTCCATAGAAGTGACAGGGTCCTCACAGTCCTTCACCAGTGGCTCCTAAGCTATAATTAGTTGAATAGAAAGAATGTGGAAGTGGTCTGAGGCGTATAGAGCATATGCCAAGAACACTACCATATATGGCATCAGCTTTGGTTACCAGAGAAATTTTCTTAGTCATTAGACCATGTAACAGTAATATATCATATGTAAATCTTTAGATACCAATTTGAGAATCCTCCAAAAAAAGGAGCAAAGAATGCATAAGCTATGTGTTGGAAAAAGTAATTTATATTAAAATTTTGACCTGCCTATGTAAGATTAAGTGGTAAACGTCATAGTGGTGGGTTTGTAAGTCTTAACCGATCTCTGAGGTTCGTTTGTCCTGCAAGGGTGGCTCCCGGCCTCTCTCTTCACTGCAGGGAGATGACAGAAGGGTGTGGGGTCGGTTGTAGCATTTCGCTGACCCTCACTGCACGCACTGTTCTGGGGCAGTAGAAGTCCGCGGGTCAGAGAGACTGCTCTTTTGATGTGTGTCGGTTACCGAGGCCGGATTTCAGAACTCGTTCAGAAGCAGCGCTTAGCAAAGGAAATCTGTTAATTCCGATTAGAAAATGGCATTACAGATTCTGGGAAACAACCAGATTTTTGTTGTTCTGGTTTTCATCCTCTACTATGAACAGTGATGTAGAGCTCGTCTTTCCACCTTGGCAAACCTCCCAGCTGATCACATGTTCAAAACAGTCCGGTTTCTAAGAAGCGGGGAACGAGGATCCCTTCTGCGGCTGTGGGCGGAGTGCTTCTCAAGCCGGTGCCGCGTCGGCCCGAGCAGTCCAGTCGCAGGAACGGTGGAATCAAAGGAGCGAAACTCCATGGCGAGATCCCGCCGTCGCCTCGTGGTTTCTATGGTCCCCACTCTGGTTCGAGTAGGGGGGCGGTTCTAGTCCGCCGAGAAAGCCTTCAGTGCATTTGCTGCACAGAGCGCCACGGGACTGTCCATGGCACCCAGAACTCAACAGTGGAAGCCCAACGGGAAGCGCAGACACCCTGAGCTGCCGTGGGAGGCGTGGAGTCGGTCAGGAGGGCTGTGGCCGTGCACATACGGCTGCTTGTCAGGTCACTTTCCATAACAGTTTGCCGCCTGCCTGCCGGGGGAGGGGCTGGGGGTGCTGCAGGGGGTGCAGGTGGCCCGGCCCCTCTCTCACCTGGCAGTCAATTGCATGTCTTTCAAAGAGACACAAGCTTCACTTTTCTCAAAACAAAACAGTTGTCCTGTCTTAATCTGAAATGATGCAGGGTCGTGGGCAGAAGAGGCTGGTTATAGTGCCCTCATATTGAGTGGTCTGAAAACGGCTGCACACTTCAGGCTAGTTGTTGAGGATGATTTGTTCCGTGTGACCTTGACCGGCCCTCGGTGTGTGTGTGGGGGGGGGGTAGTGTGACCTGCACAAGGTGTCGAGACGGAACTATCGCTGGGCGTCCGCCTTGCTCTGGAGGCGGGCAGCCTTAGGGGGAAGCTTGAGTGTGTCAGCCACGCACAGAATTCTTCACTGTAAATTTTGTTTTCATTTTTAACCCACTTTGCGGTACTTTGTCCAATGCACAACTGATCTCTCAGTAGATATTCATTTGCAAATAGCGTGGCCTTGATCAGTGAGAGGGAAGGAGAAAAGTGACCTCCAGGGTGCGGGTGCGAAGGGGGCTCACCGAGAGGCCTTGCTCCGGCCACTCTTGGCGTTGGATGCGGTGTGGTCCGGCTCCTTCCCGCCTGGGGAACATTCCTGGTTTGACCCTGGAGTTTCAATTCAATTGAGTTGTCTTCTGTTTTTAGGAAGGATCAGAATTGCTCTGATAAGTAACAAAGTTGACTGCTTTGGTGTCCAATCTCAGGTTTTAGAATAGGGAGAGTGGTGTAAAGTGCCACTGTTGACTCTGAAAACAGTTTTAATGTACTACACCCTAAAAGTCACATGCATGAGGCCTGTTCAGAGAGCAGAGCCTCCCGCCGTTTTGCTCCTTTTCTACTTTGTACTTCACTTGAGAAAGTGTCGAGTGATCTTACATTGTATATTTCCATTGGAACCCCGACATATTTCTCAAAGATAAAGCACTTTTTGATAATGAAATTCATGGGATCTTCGTGTGATGTAGAACATGGTTTCTCAGGCTCCCTTAGATAATCTTATGGATATTGTTCTGTGTAAGAAGAGTGAGAATCTTTGCTAATGTTAGGAAGTTTGTATTACTGATCCAGAATGCATTCTGCTAGCTTCCAGTCGATGGGAGAGTAAACAATGCTGCATTCACAATTTAATAAGTTACTTTCCCTTAAGCCTTAAGGTAATTTTTTTTTTCCTGCCAACAACAGCACTGAACTTAGAGTAAGTGAACGAGATGATCCATTTTCAGGGTTGGTTTTAGAGTACTGTAAATCCACAAACTGTCTTCCGAAACATACACTGTCCCCCTTGAGTAACCTAGATAATGGGCACATGGGCGGCCTGGGGGGATAGGTTGTAGAAAAGAAAAAAGAGGAAAACCACATTTACCTAAGAAAAATACACAAAATTAAAAAGTTTGCGTCGGCGCCCCATTTTTGAAATTGCAGATAGAGGGCGGAAATGGCAAACTAGAACTTCACTTGCCCAGTTTCTAAATCTAGGAAAGCAAAGTCATTGATTTTCAAATCCTACCCCCCACCCCCGCAAAGTTTCCATAGCTCACTCGGGGACAGTGAGTTCCTTTATCCCAGTTCGCGAGGTAAAGTCACTGTTCCTGGTCCTTGGTCTTAAAATGAAGTCCTTGGTCTTAAAATGAAGTTTCTTTACTGATGGCTTCAACAGACCGTTCTTTCAATAAATGTGGTCCAGTTGTCAGGGTGAAAATCTGATTGGGAAAGTGAAAACATGATAAAGGCTTATCATGAAGACTGAGCACTCTGGCACGTTCCGGGTGATGCCCCTTCCCCTTGACCCAAGTCAGACTTCGATGAATGTATTCTGAGTTCACTGAGGAAATAGGGACTGTGCCGTCAGCGTGACACCATCTCCCTTGTGTTGCAATTCTGGCTCCTGCCTTTTGAGTCAGATGTGCGGGTGGGACTGGCCAGGCCGCGCTCTAACGGCACAGCTGCTGCATGGGTCGTCCCCTGCTCCATGGGCCCCTCGTCGCGGGAGGAACGAGGCTTCGTTTGAAGCCAAGAGGGGAATCTCCCCCATGGGGGGGTGCCAGCAGACGGTCTGATGAGGGGGCCTGGCTGTACTTAAGCGAGCTTGAGGCTGGGAGTCCAGGAGCAAATCTCGGGGGCCCTGTGTGTGAGAGGTCTGCGGACCCCGACAAGGGAGGGTCCACTGTGTCCACCGGGGGTGACCTGGGGGCGGTCCTGCTGAGGGCAAGCGGGAGCGCCCCTTCGTGCTGCCTGTGCGCGAGTGTGTCTGTCTGTCCTACCTCTGGGAGGTCCAGCGGCAGACTGCATCCCCCATGTTCTTGGCGTCGGTAGATCGGGCTGTTCAGAACGGCCTGGCTGGAAACAATGGCAGTAGGATGTTCCTTCTCTTTTTAAATTCCGTTTTCAGAGACACAACTGCAGGGAGAGGCCCAAGAACACTGCAGGACCAGACTCTAACGAAGCACATGTGTCCTAGGCGTCAGGCGGTTTTTGTTGTTTATCGCTCCGACGCGAGGCCTAGACCCGCAGGGCATCCTGCACACCAAGCTTTCCGGCCTGGGGGAGTTCGCGGGAGGTGTGCAAGCCCGAGCATGGGGCGCGCTTCTCGAGCCTCGCCCCACCGGCCGCGGTAGCAGGAGGCTATTGCCCTGGGTCTTCCGCAGCGACCCTCAGTGCTGGGGTGATCACCGAGACCGTCGGTGTCGTTGAACAGCTGGTGGGGATTGATTCTTCCTTTTGCTCCTTCATGCACATGTTTTCCCAGGATCATTCCTGAGTCCATTTGTCTCCTGATCCGTTTCCAGAGGCACAGCTTCTGGCCTGCAGGAGCCCTCCGCGCCGGCACAGCCCCCCGGCCTCCTTCCGCTAGACGGTTCACTCCGAAGTCGGGGCTGGGGTCCTGCCCGCAGGGACTCTGCAGAAGTCGTTCAAAATGATGTAAAACCAAATCTTGATGGCAGGAGACCGAGCTTCCTGATCTAGACAGACAACTAGGTACTTAAAAAGGAGTCTGGGGGCGTCTTCCGTCTCTGTAAATACCCACATGCTTGTGCGTTGTAAACCAAGTGTGTGTTCCCATGTGTGAATTTATAGAACTGATTTCTGCTTCAAGAGAAGCTGCACCTTTAATTTTGTAAGGCCCCTTCCACCTGTAACCCTATAAATACTTGTAAATAGAACGCCGAAATTTGTAGCGATAGGATCAACTTGGGAATATCTGCTGAGAGACCAAAAAGTTCATTTTTTTAAGTACCTTGGTTAAAGAGTAAAGATTATTCCTCTTATTTTTTAAAAGAAGAATGCACTTTAACAGCTGCATGGGCAGTTCAGAGCCCGTGAGGTGCAGTGCCGTTCAGAAATCACACTTCCTGGAAACCGTTCAGAAGCAGAGTGTAGACAGGCTGTTGCACTCACGGCCCAGAGGCGGAAGCTCGGGTGCCCGCCGGTGTGGACGCCAGCGAGGCTGCCACATGGGCACGGCCAGAAGCTTCCGACGGGCCTGTGACCGGCGGGTCCCGTGCTGACCACTAACTAGCAAAACTGACAGAAACACAGAGCCCAGAGCTGAAGAGCCCTTACTGCTGGTGTGCACTCCTCACCATTGCAGACTCCGCAAATGGAGTTTTACAGTCTGTATTTAAAAATTGTATGTTTGTAACAAATAAAGTATGCGGAAAAGTGAATGGCAACTGTGTGCTGGTGTGTCTGATTTCAGAGCCAGGTGGGGACGGAGAGGGAAGGACCACTCAGCACGCCGGCCTTGCAAGTGGGTCTGGGATGGGGCGATTCCCCTCTCAGCAGAGCCATCCCAGGCCCCAGAGGGAAGACAGGGATAGTAGCCGGTGAGCCCCAGGACCCTTTGCGCTTTTGGAAGCATCTGGAGGAGGTTGGGGCTGCATGTTCGTCTCCTGCTGCGGTCCAGTCCCAGACAGGCCACTTGGCGTTTTTGTTCCTGGCCCCTGGCTGTCAGGCCCGGTCATTCCCAGTGGTGGTGAGAACCTGTTCCCCAGGGTCCCCCCTCCACCATCACAGCTGATCGCCCAGGGAGTGGGTCGGGCAAGTTCTCCCTGGCCTTGAAGGAGAAACTCATATCCTAGGTCCCAGCTGGGTTTCCCAAACCTTGGCCTCAGGAGCCCCTTTACAACTACCTAGGGCAGCCCCCCACCCCGCAAGGAGCTTATAGCTTTCAGGCCAGGATAAACTAATCCCTACCACATTAGACATTTAATTTGAAGACAAAAATACAAGTATGCAGCCCTGGGCTACCAGCCATGGAGCCTCTGGGAGGAGAGCTGGTGAGAAGGAGGTGAGGGGCAAGCACTGCTGTGGCTGGGGAGTGGTCCTGACTCAGGCACTCCAGGGTCTCTCTTGCTGAAGGTGATGGATGGGGTGGAGACCGGCACAGCTATCACCCCTGGTGCTCCCAGGTTTCTCCAGCTGAGTTAGTCTCCTGCTATGGAACAGTCTTTCTCCTCCCAGCCCCACGGTGTCCCTGGGACTCATGTCCCTGGCAGTGGCCCTCGCTGCAGACCCCTTTGGGAAGCCCCGGGCCCCCCTGTGCCAGCCTTTGGGACACAGACACAGGGTGTCCACTGGGCTTGGCTCTGCCTTTTTGAGCTCCCCAGTGGTCCTTCTGAGTCTGGGATGTGAACCAGTGGCCTGTGGGACCTCAGGGAGCCAAGAGAAAGCAGGGGAAAGGCTGGGGATTTCTGTTGCAGAAAACAAGCAACTCGGGATGGCAGAGCATGCCCTGACTGGCCTGACCTCCAGGTCGCGGTGCCTAGACTGCCTGTATGTCCACCCAGATCCCAAGCCATGGCTTCTCAGGAGGGTTTGCAGGGGCGGCCCTCCCAGGGAGGCCAGGGCTCCTGCTCCCTCTCCAAGTGGGGCCTGGGATGCCGCACCCCCGGCGAACTACCAGGGGCAGGGGCAGGGACCAGACAGCACTGTGACCCGCGGGGAGCTCCGAGCCCACAGGGACTGTGGGGTTGCTCCTGGCCCGCGGGCCTTTTGGGTACCATGAGCTAGCTTGTCCCTGGCTCTGTCACACACTAGCAGTGTGGCTCCGGGCAAGTATCTAACACGGAAAAACCTTGGGGTCCCCCGCCAGTCTGGTGTCGGGAGAAGCCACCTGGTGGCCGCTGCTGGAATCTGTACGGGACTGAGGTCGGTAGGTCACTCGTAGGAGCCCCTACATACAGGCGTGGCCGGGCTGCAGAACACGAGGTCCGGGGCATAGTGGGAACAGGCAGGGGCTCTGGGGAGAACCGGGCGAGGGGAGGAGGGGGCCGAGTCCCGTGCTGGGTCCCTGGAGGCCAGGACTGGCTGCACCAGCGCATCTCCCTCCTTAGGGACTACCTGTGCACAATCTCAGATCCCCAGACGCCCCTCCGCAGACCCCCAGTGGGGACCGGGGGCCCAGAGTGGGCGGCAGAGGCGGGAAGCAGCAGGGACCCAGGGAGGTGCTCCAGCGGTGGAGGGGTGCTCCACGAGATGCGCCAGGTGCCTCTGCTACCCACCCACGCTCCACCCCCCACCGAGACAGGGGACTGAGGGACTCCCCTGGGGTCCGACTGACCCAATCTTCACAGCTGGGAAGCAGACATCAGCCCAAGCCAGCAAAATGAGGCCCGGCCTTCACTCCTTGTAGGAAACACCACCGCTGAAGTTAGAAGGTACTCCCCATGTGAGAGGTGACTTCTCTCCAACCTCCACAGCACTCTGTGCAGACCTCTGGGGCCCCAGTTCAGGCCTCCCAGCTCCCCAGTGGCGGGGAGTGGGCACACTTGTAAGCCAGGGCTCTGCTTCCGTGCTGGGAGCCCCGGGTACCCCACAAAGGTCTGCAGGACCTCCTAGGGTTCCCCCGGAAAAGCAGCCGACTAGGAACTGTGGATCCCACTCATCAATGCCCTCAGAGTATGGTGTTGGAAAACAAAATCAGAACAGTCCCCAGAGTTAAAAAGAAAACCATTTTGAGGGGCTCATCTGTATCAGTGACCCAGATGGAAAAGGCTGGGCTTGTATCCGGGTGAGCCCAGCTCAACCGAAAGCACCCCCAGCTCGCTCTAGACCTTAAAATCATGGTTTCCCTCCCAGAACACAAATGGTTCCAAAGTCACGTTGCAGGAGTGGATTGGAGCCAGACAGGCAGTTCATATGAAGCCAGTGGGAAGCGCAAGTAAACCTGACAATGGCCCCTTCGTTATTTTATATTTTCTCCCATCCTAGGTGTCAAACCGGGAAACTGCCAACGGAGTAAGTAAGAACGGGCAGTGGTCGGTTACTCGAGTGCACAACAGGCTTCCCAGGGCTGGGCCACAGGCCAGAAGCTGGGGGCGTGGACGGAAGCCGTGGGTCGAGGCCTGGCCCAGACTCGGCCTCCCTCCGGCTTCCCCAACTTCTCCCTCCCAAGGCTCTGCCAGGAAGCCCTCCTAGACTGTCCCACCCTCAAATCTGTCCTGTCCTTTGCTCATTTATTCGGCACCCCTCATAAGTGGTGGGCATCATTTTGGCAATTAAAATCTCCAAACTTTCTTTTATTATACATTTTTTAAAAGACTGTATTTATTTCACAGAGAGAGACACAGTGAGAGAGGGAACACAAGCAGGGACAGTGGGAGAGGGAGAAGCAGGCTTCTCGACCACTAGGGAGCACGATGCGGGGATCGATCCCAGGACCCCAGGGTCATGATCCCAGAGTCCTGGGATCGAGCCCTGCACAGAGGCAGATGCTTAACAACTGATCTAGTCAGGTGCCCCTATTACAAATATAAATGTAGGGATGCCTGAGTGGCTTAGCAGGTTAAAGCCTCTGCCTTTGGCTCATGTCATGATCCCAGGGTCCTGGGATCAAGCCCCGCATCAGGCTCTCTGCTCAGCGGGGAGCCTGCTTCCCCTCCTCTCTCTCTGCCTGCCTCTCTGCCTACTTGTGATCTCTCTATGTCAAATAAATAAATAAATAATGATTGTTCTCTCTTTCTCCAAACCCACTCCTTAAAGGTAACCATTACTGGTAAACAGTTCAGCATGTGTCCTTTTAAAAAATGTTAATGATTTTTAAAAATCTCAGCAGTAGTAAGTGCCCACCACATTTATGTATTTTTAAAAGATTATTTATTTTTTTTTTTTGAGAGAGAGAGAGAGAGAGAGAGAGTGAGAACTTGCACAAGCAGGGAGGAGGGCAAAGGGAGAGGAAGAAGCAGACCTGAGCCGAAGGCAGAAATTTTAACCCACTGAGCACCCCAGGCCGCCCTGAATGTATTGATATATATTGAAAACATATCGGAGTAGCTCACCAGGTGAAATGAAGCAGAACCCTCATTAGGTACAATAGTGGCTATTCCTTATGTGTCGCTCTGGGCTACAAAGCCAACTCTGATGTAGGAACTGAATCGAAAAGCAACCTATTTTTTTCATGATTTTAGGTTCCTTTGCATCAAGCACGGGCCTTTCCATCTTCTCTAGTGGCGAATCAAAAACTTTTGAGCCTCTGAGTTGAGAGAAAAGTGTCTTTATTTCATGAGCTCTGAAGAACAGAGTAATGGTTTGCTGGTTGCATTTCTGATCAACTTTTGTGTATTTCAGGCAAATAACCTGCACTCACAGTTAAGAAGTTGTGAAATGGAGTGACGCCACCTGTGCTCTGTGTCACGAGAGTATCGCGCAGTTTAGGAACATGAAAATCTGTTCTTTCTTTCTTTTTTTTAATTGTGGGACCTACAGTGTTTCCCGAGACCATACCTACGTCTCGCTGCTTCTGACCTTGAAGCTTTGGCTTAGAATTCGGAGAGAGCCTTTATGAATATGCATATCGTGTCCCCAGTAATGCCGAGTTCAGAACATGAAGGCAGCCTCAAGTATAAATAATGCAAAAAGAGAAAGCATGTTTGGTTCTCAGGAAGAATGGCAGAAAACAGTGTGCAGGGGGCGGGCAGGAGAGCTGCTGTCAGCAGTGTGGAATGTTCTAGCAGCTGCTGTTTCCTGGCTGTGAAAACCCAGCTGGGGACGTCACTCAGGCAAGTGACTCATCCGGACAGGGCTGGGGGGTTCCCATTTGTCTGCTGAGCAGACACGACACCTTTCCCAGGGGCCGCAAGCTTGCTTTGAACACACCTGCTGACATCTTCCAGACCTGTGGCAGCTGAAGGTTTTCCCTTCTGTGCATGGGACTTAGGATAAAACAAGTCTTGGGGGGGACGCCAGGGCTTTTCACTGTGGGTTTCTACATGCCCCTGCCACTCGCCTTCAAAGCCCACACTTGAGGGGCCAGCCCTTGGGCTTCCCCGGAAAGCTGCTCTCACTCACCCTCCAAAGGCCAGGCCTGACCTGGCGTCGAGCAGACATCCTAGAGCGGGACTGGGGGCATGGCAGGGGGGTTACCCCACAGCAGTTCCTAGTTATGTTAAAATAATCTCCCTCATAATAAGAGAAATGCAAAGTTAAACTGACCGAGAAGCTGTTTCTCAACGATGGTCAGACAGCAAACTCTGCTGGTAATTCTGTGGGTCCACAAGTTCTCGTGCGTTGCTGTGGGAGCGCACAGCCCCCAGGAAGGGTCTGGCAAGATCTAGTACAATGACCTGAGAAGCGGGTCTTTGGCCCAGCAGTCTCAATTCTAGGAATCTACCCCAAAGACATCCTGGCAACACTGTGGCAAGTACATGACTCCTGAGCCCCTTGGTCACTGTGCTCTTCGCAGTGAGGTCTGACAGGAATTTTTATGGTCCTAACATCTACGTTCGCTACTCAATTTTGGCAAAATGTCTGTTGAACTATTATAAATATACCATATTCCTAACCTTTTTTTTTAAAAAATATTTTATTTATTTGACAGAGAGAGAGAGAGATCACAAGTAGGCAGAGGCAGGCAGAGAGAGAGGTGGAAGCAGGCTCCCTGCCGAGCAGAGAGTCTGATGCGGGGCTCGATCCCAGGACTCTGGGATCGTGACCCGAGCTGAGGGCAGAGGCCCTAACCCACTGAGCCACCCAGTCGCCCCCTAACCTTTTCTTTTATGGCAAACTGGAGAATATTTTATTTGGAATAATAAAACAATTTCCTTTTTTTCTTTTTGTCTCACTGACTACAAGCCAAATTCGTGGAGCCTCAGATTGTTGATTGTTTTATTTTTTTAAAGGATTTCATTTACTTACTTGACAGACAGAGATCACAAGTAGGCAAAGAGGCAGGCAGTGGCGGGGGTGGGGGGAAGCAGGCTCCCTGCTGAGCAGAGAGCCTGATGTGGGGCTCAATCCCAGGACCCTGGGATCATGACCTGAGCCGAAGGCAAAGGCTTAACCCACTGAGCCACCCAGGTGCCCCATTTTTTTTTTTAAATAAACAGATGTTGGCATTTGATAACAGCTTAACATCTAGCTTTTTTTTTTTCTTTCTTTCTTAGAGAGAGAGAGGGAGAGAACACAAGCAGGGGGAGGGGCAAAGGGAGAGGGAGAAGGAGAAGCAGACTCCCTGCTGAGCAGGGAGCCGGGATGCAGGACTCAATCTCAGGACACTGGGATCATGACCTGAGCCGAAGGCATATGCTTCACCCACTGAGCCTCCCAGGCGCCCCTAATCTCTTGCTTTTTACTTCTTTGGCTCTACCTTTTCAAATAGATAACGTTTCAAAATCAAAACAATATAAAAAGGAGATTGAAGTCTTGCTCCCTACTGTCCCCATCGGTCCCCATCCTCCTGTGGTGACAATTGCCCTAGACTGGACTGTCCCGTGCTGCCTGCCCCCTCAGCGCCCACCCCCACGCGTTTCCCACCAGTTGTCATGCGTTACAGGATACCATTTCCCTTTTATTAGAACACGAAGTCGTATGTTTCGGGGACCTCTAGCTGGTCCGAGTTTGGTTCGGAGTGCAGTAGCAGAACACACGCTTCATCACGTCGTTAAAGTTGCTAAGAGACCAGCAATGACCTTCTCTGTGCTGACCCTTTCCAAAGCCAACAGATCACATTCCTGTCAAGCCCGCAGGGACCGAGCTCGCCCCTGGGGTGGCTGCGAACAGGGGCTGCTTTGTCAGGTGGTGGTGGGAGGTGTGGAGGCTGCTGTCTGGGATCAGGGGAAATCCCTGGTGATGGGTGTTTGAGCTGTGTACAGAGGGACCCAAATGCTCTGGCTACAGTTGGCTCCATCAATTCAGCATGTGGTAGGAATCTGTGGCTGGGGCGCCTGGGTGGCTCAGGCTGTTAAGCATCTGCCTTTAGGTCAGGTTATGATCCCAGGGTCTTGGGATCAAGCCCCGCATCGGGTTCTCTGCTCAGCGGGGAGCCTGCTTCCCCCTTTCCCTCTGCCTGCTGCTCCCCCTGCTTTTGCTCTCTCTCTCTCTCTAATAAACAAACAAAATCTAAAACAAAAAATCATATGGCATCGTCATCAACTTTTCACAGGTTTCAGAGCAGCTAAACAACAAAATAGCCATGAGACAATGAGTGTCGAACCTAGCAAGTCCTGGAGCACAGCACTGTGGGTTTTCACTCTTTGTTGTTAACATCCTATTTTAGAAATGTTTGAGCCTCTGAAAATCAACATAGGGGCACCTAGGTGGCTCAGTCATTAAGCGTCTGCTTTCAGCTACGGTCATGATCCCAGGATCCTGGGATGGAGCCCCACATCCGGCTCCCTGCTTGGCGGGAAAGCCTGCTTCTCCCTCTCCCACTCCCCCTGCTTGTGTTCCCTCTCTCACTGTGTCTCTCTCTGTCACATAAGTAAATTTTTTTTAAGGGGCACCTGGGTGGCTCAGTGGGTTAAAGCCTCTGCCTTCGGCTCGGGTCGTGATCCCAGGGTCCTGGGATCAAGCCCCGCATTGGACTCTCTGCTCAGCAGGGAGCCTGCTTCCTCCTCTCTCTCTCTGCCTGCCTCTCTGCCTACTTGTAATCTCTGTCTGTCAAATAAATAAATAAAATCTTTTAAAAAAATTTTTTTTAAAAAGAAAGAAAATCAACATATACTGAATTGACATTTTTTTCTTGTAAACGAGGCCTCTAAATTTTGGTGGTATTTTGTTCAAACTCAGTTGGAAATCACTCATCCAAGCATTTGATGCATGAACTGGTAAGAAACTTCAGCTTTTGATGTGTCCTGAATCATCAATCTCCATTATTCCCAAATAAATCCATTGTAGCTGATAAAAAAAAAGGGGGGGGCACTTAAGCATTTGAAACTCTTAGTTGCAGTTATCGGAAACCAAACAGGGAAGCGGTGAATGTGGTCCCTTCAGAAGGACAGACCAAATAATGGTGGAGCATTCTGGAATGTGTCAGCTCGTGAACAGACTCTTTTAGTGGAATTCCTATGTTCAACTGGACAAATGTACAGTCTGCCCTGCAGTGGACTGAAATCGAGATGGTCTCCCATGTGGTAGCATCGAAATTTGGTGAAGAGTTGAAAGAATCAGAGACAGCTTACAAATGACTTGACGTGACTCACATGGCCTTTCTGGATCTTTCTGGTGTGAAAAATGAGAATCATAGATTGTACTTTGCTTTTTATTATAAGGATCAAAAAGCATGTATGGAAGGCACATTATACTTAACGACGGCATCTAGCACAGAGCAGGGGCCCCTCAAATTTTAAGGCTGCATGAGCTTTCATGCTTGAAAAATGTAGTCATTTGTCCTATTATCATATTAATTTTTTTAATTAATGTAAAATTGAAACATTTTTAAATGCTTTTTTAAAAAGATTTTATTTATTTATTTGACAGACAGAGATCACAAGTAGTCAGAGAGGCAGAGAGAGAGGAGGAAGCAGGCTCCCTGCTGAGCAGAGACCCCAACCACCTAGGTCCCCCAGTTTAAAACTTTCATAATAAAAAATTACAGGGGCGCCTGGGTCGCTCAGTGGGTTAAGCCCCTGCCTACGGCTCAGGTCATGATCCCAGGGTCCTGGGATTGAGTCCCACATCGGGCTCTCGGCTCAGTGGGGAGCCTGCTTCCCCTTCTCTCTCTGCCTATAAATAAAAATCTTTTTTTTTAAGAAACGGCCTTTTTTTTTTTTTTCTAAATTTTTTTAAAAATTTTATTTATTTGGGACGCCTGGGTGGCGCAGTTGGTTGGACGACTGCCTTCGGCTCAGGGCGTGATCCTGGAGTCCCAGGATCGAGTCCCACATCAGGCTCCCAGCTCCATGGGGAGTCTGCTTCGCTCTCTGACCTTCTCCTCACTCATGCTCTTTCTCACTGTCTCTCTCTCTCAAATAAATAAATAAAATCTTTAAAAAAAAAAAAATTTTTATTTATTTATTTGACAGAGAGAGATCACAAGCAGGCAGAGAGGCAGGCAGAGAGAGAGAGGAGGAAGCAGGCTCCCTGCTGAGCAGAGAGCCCAATGCGGGGCTGGATCCCAAGTCCCTGAGATCATGACCTGAGCAGAAGGCAGAGGCTTAACCCTCTGAGCCACCCAGGTGCCCCAAATAACAATCATTTAAACAATTACAAATATACATATCCTGTGCCTGTCAGTCAAGGTCTATTCTGGTTCCAGAAAGCACACCTGTTGTCGGAACAGAGAGGATGTAAAGGTTGCTAACTGGCAGCTAGCTACCTCAAAGAAACAAAAGGAAAACCTCAGAACCCTAAGGGAAGGGCCTGTGGCCTGGAGCTCACCCCTGAGGGGAGAGCTGGCTGGGCTGCTGAGCAGGAGGGAGGGGCCAGTCTAGTTTTGCCGGTGTGGGGACAACAGATTCAGTCGCTGCTGTGCAAGGAGTGAAGCATTGCTTGGGTGATGCTGGAAGCGAGCAGACAGACGTGCTGGCCTCTCCCTCGCCGTCTTGGGGTCTCCCTTCAGTCCTCCCTGTTGGCAAAACCTAGCAGGGAAGCAGGCGGCAAGTCACCCAAGGAACACCCGGGGTGGCTCAGTTGGTTAACCCTCTGCCTGCGCCTTCAGCCCAGGTCGTGAGGATCCTGCCTCCTGACAGACCTCATCCAAACCAGGCAGGTTCTGATTCATGGAAGCTGTGATCTACCGCCGGGGGCTGACCTAACCCCACCTTTTCTAATTAAAAAATAAAAAGAGAGGGGTGCCTGGGTGGCTCAGTGGGTTAAGCCTCTGCCTTCAGCTCAGGTCATGACCCCAGCGTCCTGGGATCAAGCCCCACATCAGGCTCTCTGCTCAGCAGGGAGCCTGCTTCCTCCTCTCTCTTTCTCTGCCGGTCTGCCTGATTGTGATCTCTGTCTGTCAAGTAAATAATAAAATCTTTTTTAAAATAAATAAATAAATAAAAAGAGAGTGTGTTTGTTATATTTCCGAGAGCGGCCCCAAGAAAATGTCTGTCTCTTAAAGGCTTTATGATGTTTTGGAGAATGCCTCAGTGTTAAAGGGAATTTAAAACTCAACACAGGGGTAAAAGCTTGAGGAATCTATGTAGTAATCCTGTAATTGTTAAGGCTGTCTTCTCCCCACACTGGCAACCCCAGGAACACAGATGATGGTAAACGGTCATCCTCTACTCTTTGTACCTTTACAATTCTGCACGTGAATATACGGCGCACTCAGGAACTTAATACAACTTTGCAAAGCAAAACCGTCTCCAGGATGCCTGGGGGGCTCCGTGGGTTAAACGTTTGCCTTCAGCTCAGGTCATCTTCTCAGGGTCCTGGGATGGAGCCCCTCATTCTGCTCCCTGCTCAGTGGGGAGCCTGCTTCTCCTTCTCTCTCCCCCTGCTTGTGTTCCCTCCCTCACTGTGTCTCTTTCTGTCAAATAAATAAATAAAATCTTTAAAAAAGAAAAGAAAGAAAGACCATCGTGCCAGGTCAGGCTTCCCAGGAAGCGGACTGTAAGGTGGGACTTGCCCTCATGGGGCCTGCTGCGGAGTGCTCCTGGCGACATCGCCATCAGCCGTGTGAAGGAGAGGGGACAAGTTGAACAGCAGTGCAAGCAAATGGGGGTTAATGACACACGGGAGACTGCAGTCATTTCAGATCAAGGCACAAGAGCAGGAAAGAGCGGCCTTGCTCACTATTACCCCACATTCAGCAGCTGTGGGGAGGCGGGCTACTCCCTTAGGCCAAGCACAATTCCCGGGAAGACCCCTGACCAATGACCAGGCAGACCAGGTGGCTGAGGGATCCCGTGCCTCTGTTTTGGAAGGGCTCTGGGTCGAGCATCACAGCTTCCATGACCCCGGAGCTTCTCAAAGTTGGGTGCACACCGCAAGGCCTGCTGGCCCCGCCCAAAGCTCCTGATCCGGTCGGGTGGGCCGGGGTCCGAATCTGCTCTTGCAACGATTCCAGATGGTACTGGTAGCGCCTAGGGCCCGCACCACGAGAACCGTCACCTCACCCTGGACCTGATCCGGTTAAACCCACCCACGTTGAATGCTAACGCGCGGGAGTTCATCGCTTGGGGATGCTAATTCCCAAAACTCCCTGTTCCGACGGCGGTCCCTGTGGGCGCAGGACACCTCCTCCGCAGCTGCAGCTCCGGGGGAACTGGACCGGGCTAGCTAACGCGCGTGCTGGCTGCTGGGCTGCAGGCAGTGCTCACAGTGCCCGAGAGGCCCCCGCGTTCCTCCGTCTGTGGGCCTCAGCCTGGCTCTTGGCTCTCCGCAGGGTGCGGAAGCCAGGGCAGTCCTGCCTGCGACGCGCGCCAGGTACGCGAGCCTAACTCCATTGCCCCATTCCGCCCACCCCCGCATCTGAGGCCTGGAAGAGGGAACCCACCTGCTGCTGAGGAAAGTTTATCGGCTGTTAAACCCGCGCTAGGTACCCGGCGGGGGTACCAAACTCCGCACGGTGGGCCGGGCGTAGGAAAACTCGGCGCCCTCCTCAGATCACACGCCCAGAGAGCGAGGGCAACAGGTCAGGTCTCCGGGGACGGGGTCTGCAGGTGCGCAGGGACGCCGGGGGAATGGCGGGGATCTGCAGGTGGGGGTGGGGGGACGCGGGCAGGGGCGGGGTGTGCGTGTGAGCGGGGGGTGGGGCGCGGTCTCCAGGTGCGCGGGGTGGGGCGCGGGGAGTGCAGGTGCACAGGCGCACGAGGAGGCGCGGGGAGGGGAGCGGACTGCAGGGGCGGGGGGAGGGGCGGGGTCTGCAGGTGTGCGGGGGGGGCGGGGTGCCGTGGAGAAGGCCGGGGATACCGAGGGCACCTGCTCCGGGGCCGGCCTCGGGGATGCTGGACCCGAACCCCGCTCCTCACTTGTCCCCTCCCTAACCCCTGCGGTCCGAGTGAGCCCACGCACCAGGCCATCCGCACCCCACAGTAGCCCCCACGAAGACCTCCGGGGTCCCTGCCGGCGGTGCGGGCGCCCCCCTCCGTCCCTGCCCCGGGGCGCATGAGCGAACCCCCGGCGCGGACGCGGGAGGAGGGCAGCAGGCGACCGCAGGGACAAAGGCCGACGCAGCGCGCCGCGCGCGGGAAAAGGTAAAGACTGGGGCACCTCGGCGGGGCGGGTCCTAGGGAGGCCCGCCGCACCCCGGGTGTCGGCGTTCTGTCCGTGCTCGGGCGCCGCCGGGACCCGAACGCCCGGCACCGAGGGCCTCGACCTGCGGGACGCCACACGCACAAGCTACGCCCGCCGTCGCAGGCGTCACAAACATTCCTCTCAGGCCGCAGAGCGGGAGCAGAGAACACGCGGGAAAGCCGCCACCGCCTCCGGTCAACCCACCCATTGGCTAACCCTGACTTCGTTCACGGCGACCCGCCTCTCCTGCTCGCGGGCGATGTTCTCATTGGCTGACTACCGCCAGCCGTCCGCCCTCATTAGCCCGCCCCTCCGTTCGTCGGTCTGGAGCGGTGGAGACAGGCCGAGAGCCGCGCGTGGCCCCGCCCCCGCTCGCACAGAGGCGCGTCGGTGTTGGTGCTGGAGGCCCCGCCGCCCCGTGCCGTGTGCAAAAACAAACAGCCGTTAGGGAGGAGGTGCCAGGGGCGGGGCCTGGTTAGAAGAGGCCGCTCGATTGGGCAGCCTCTGGGGTTCAAACCAACAAGGCGAACGAGGATTGGCCGGGGCGGCCCGAAGCGGGCCCCGGTTATTGTCCGTGCTTCGGCGGCGGCGGCGGCGGCGGTCGGTGCTCCGGAGCGGCGGCTCGGCGGCGGCTCGGCGGGAGCGAGGGCGGGAGCGGCCGAGACCATGGTGAGGGCGGCAGCCGAGTGGTCTGGCGGCTGGCGGCGCGGATACCTGTTGAGGCAGCCCGGGGTCGCCCCGCCCGCGGTGGCGTCGGCGCGCAGCAAGGGGAGCGGGCGGTGAGGCTGGCCTGCGGCCCTCCGCCGGCGGATGAACGCACGGGCGGGTCTCGGGAGCCAAAAGTCCCGGCGGCGGCGGGCTGTCGGCTTGCTGCGGAGCCGCGGCTCCCGGGCCCGGCGGGCAGGTGTGCGACCGGCGGCGGCCCCTCCGACCCCGGCGGCGGACCTGCGTGGGCCGCTGCCCCGTGCGGCTCGGAAAGCCCGCGCCTTAATGCCGCTGCCTGCGGAGCGGCTGGGACGTAAGTGACTTCGGGCCCGGCCGGCGCTGCTGGCGGCTGAGAGCGGGTCGGTGTTTTCGGACTCGGCACTGCGGGCCGCCGGAGCCGCCGGAGCCCTGGGCGCGGGGCGGACGGGGAGGGTCCCGTCCTGCGGAAGGACGGAGTGCAGGATGCTCGGGACGGCTCGTAGGTGCTGCTGCCTCCGTGCTGCCGCCGCCTGCGCGTTTATTGCGGAACGTTAGAGCCGCTGAGATGCGTGCGGTGGACGCTGTAGCCTCCGGGTGCTTCGTTTTGTGTTTCTATTGATGTGACAGAGATCACAAGCAGGCAGAGAGGGGGAAGCAGGTCTCTACCGATCTGAACGCCCGACGCGGCGCTCGATCCCAGGACCCAGGGATCATGACCCGAGCCGAAGCCAGAGGCTGTAACCCACTGAGCCCCCCCAGGCGCCCCTGTAGGCTACAAGTTCTTTGAAGAGTTGCGCTGCAGAGGGGCCGCGCGGTTTCAGAGCTTAGTGTCCACTCGCTGGCACAGCTGGTCAGTCTCGTAAACGGATTTTAAATGTTGACGACGCCGCGGTAGACTTGAATGGTACGGATGAATCCGTCCGGCCGAGAACCTCGGGTTCCGTCTTAGCTCAGGTCCTTGGTGTTCCCTCCCCGAGGCCAGAGTGTGTCTCACTTACCAGTGATGTCCCAGTGGTGTGTGCGCACGCCTGCTGCGCAGCCCGGCTCTACGGGGCGGGGGGGGGGGGGGTGGGGTGGCTACGGCCCTTGTCTTTTTCTCCAAGACGTAGTTTTGTGGGGGTTCGGGTGGCGCGTACCTGCACTTCAGTTGTTGAAACGGCTGTGAAAGTCTCCCTTACTTCCCTGTACCAGGTCCTGTTTGTGAACGGTAAGACTCCCCAGTCCTCCTTTTACTGGCTGTTGATAGTAGGAATCATTTAGCCCTTTCCGTGTAGCTGGAAGGTCTTTCTGATTCTCAAATATATCGAACAAAGTTTGGCATTGGAGCCATTCTTCAGTGTCCCATCAGTGGCATGAAGTCCTGTCACCTCACTCTGCAGCCAGCCCTGCCAGTCGTCTTCAGACTGCTTCTTTCTTCCAAAGTGACACTCTGCACCCGTGAGGCACTCACCCTGGTTCCAGCCCCCCTGCAGACTCTGGCACCCATCTTTCTCTCTGTTCCTCTCGTTTTGACAGGTGCCTCCTGTAAGATGCACCAACAGTATCTGCCTGTGAGGGTCGTGTCCGGCAGGTGCCACGGTGCCCTCCTCCTAGCTGAGTGCTCGTCTGGTGGACGTGCACAGTGCATCTCTGCCCCAGTATGCCAGCTGCTTGTGCCTCTGGGCTGCTGGGGACCTGCGCGCTGGTCGCGGCCTCAGTTTCGTAGTAGAGCCCCGGGTGGGACGGCTAGAGCACGTGCTACTTCATGGGCATGTTCTTGAGGGTTTGGTTTTTATAAGGTGCTTTTTTTCTCTTTCTCCAAACAGCTGACTTCTGACTATTTCTGTGGAAATGATATATGTTAACTGGTTTTTAAAAAATATTTTAAAAATATTATTTCATTATGAAATATTTCCAGCATAAAAGTTACATTGACTTGTTGAAGGTTCTTCAGGGTGAAATTTGAGAAAAAAAAGTCAAAAGTTCGGGAATCTCATTTTAAATAAGTATTTAAGATTCAACGTTATGTTTATATAAATTAATAAATGGTGGCATAAAACCTGTATGTCTGAACTTGAGGAAGAAGATGACCTAGAATTTTTTTAACTACCTGAGGTAAAACTGGAAGAAATTGTTTCCCATATCTTTTTGAAATATCATTTTCAAGTCTTCATCTGGAGCTTTTTTTCACTTAGGCTGGAGGCAAAGCTGGAAAGGACAGTGGGAAGGCCAAGGCTAAGGCCGTGTCTCGCTCCCAGAGAGCCGGGCTACAGGTAATTGATGTTCTCATAATTCGCTATTAAATTAGTTCCTTTACTGTTATGATTCAGGACCCAGAAGTGTTTCATTAATTATGAAAATGTACTTGTATTGTTGGCCTTTTAATGAGATTAATTGGTCGAAATTTAAATACTAAAACAACAGTGTTTTAATTTGTATTTTTCTAAATAAGAACAAGTCATGAAGTGACCTTAAATGAACTCTGTGATTTTGCTCTCTTAAAATCTGTTATTTCTGGATTGTAAGTATGTTCTTGGTTCTCTTATAAATTGGGTCATGTTCAAGTAAGTCTGCTGTGGGCTTTCTTCTGGGGGAGGTGTGTGTGGTCGGGGGGTAAACTCTGATATGACAGGAATTTGGGGCAGAATGACAGGCAGTTCGTTAGTTCTTTGACTGTCCCCAGTAGTTTCAGCTCTAGACTGCAGTGATGTACCCGAAACACTCAGTACCTTCACACTTCTTATATTTCAGTGGTTGCGACTGTAATCCACAAACTCAGAATGTTCTGAATAAGTACGAATTACTCCCTGCGTGTAAGACACCCTTTTCAAAGGAAGGTGTGAAGGCCAGACTGTAAGGTTTGGATTTTCAGCCTCTCGGCTGTGGTGAGCCACTGAGAGCTTTGGAGCAGGAGCATGGCATGACTCGTGGGTACTGAAGGAAGGGGCTAGAAGTTACCCCTGATGGTGCCTTCTGTATCCAGAGCATTGTGTGAACCTGACCACGGCGGGTTAGAGACAGGCACGGCGGCTGGCCTTGGTGCTGTAGTCGGCAGCGCGCCCCTACGCGGGTGCGGGGCAGAAGGAGCAGCAGGCGCGTGTGCGATCTGCCGGTAGAGGGTTGACAGGCGAGAAAGGTCTCCCTAAGGCTCAGAACCTTCGGGCGGAGGAGTTTGTCTTGAGGCAGAAGCAGGTTGTGACATAATCGGTGTCAGGTGGGTAACTTGAAGTTCCCCAGAACACCGGCAGGAAGAGACTCGCCAGTCATAGATCGGAGCCCCCATTCCAGGAGGGAGCGATCAAAAGAATGACAGATTTAAGTTCCCTTGTGTCAGATAGATTGTTGATGCTGCAGATGTTTGCTGATAGAGCATGAGAATAGAACACAGGGACCCTGGCGGACCCTCAGAAACACATGGGATCTGAGTCAGAGAAAGAAAAGCCTGAAGACCAGCCCTCCTGGAAGACCATTAGAGCTCTGTGTCATCCCTGCAGCTGATGGAAAAATGGGGTTCCAGGGGCGCCTGGGTGGCTCAGTGGGTTAAGCTGCTACCTTTGGCTCAGGTCATGATCCTGGGGTCCTGGGATCGAGCCCCGCGTTGGGCTCTCTGCTCAGCCGGGAGCCTGCTTCCTTCTCTCTCTCTCTCTCTCTGCCTGCCTCTCTGCCTGCTTGTGATCTCTCTCTCTGTCAAATAAATAAATAAATAAATCTTTAAAAAAAAAAAAAAGAAAAATGGGGTTCCACGTCCTAGTGTGTCGTTAGACAGCCTGCCTGCTCCGGGGGAGCCCGGGGTTAATTAGTGAAGGATTGTAACTGAGCAGAATGCCATGCCTTTCCTCCTCAAGGATGTGATCTAGAAGTGGCCTCTAGATTTGGCAGTTCGGGTGTCACCGCTGACCTTCAAGAATGATGTTCGGCAAAAGCCAAGTTTGGGTTGGCTTCCAACCCAACTTCCTGAGGTGACAGGAATGTTAGGGGTTTGGGGTTTCCTTTTAAGTTTTGCCTTTGGAGGGTCACCTGGGTGGCTCAGTGAACCAGTTAGGTGTCCGACTCGAGATCAGCTCAGGTCAGGCGAATTCAAGCCCCGAGCTGGGCTCCAAGCTGGGTGTGGCACCTGCTTAAACATCAGTCCATCCATCCGTCTGGGCCTTTGGAAAGGAGATGTGCAGACAAGCAGGAGCTTTGCTAGAGGCATGGAGGCGTTCTGAGCGAGGTGCACATGAGAGGCCGCATGGGGGTGCTGGTGGAGCTGCTACAGTGCCAGAGCAATGTAGGGTGGGGCGGTCAGGCACAGGGGTGCGGAACAAGGACCCCTTGGAGCTGAGGAAGTGCCTCATCTCAGGAAGAGTCCCAGTAAGAAAATGGTGTTGGTTTCTCTTAGCCACCAGATCACCTCTTAAAACCAAGCACAGAAGGGTGGCCGGGGCCCAAGGAAGGTGGCGGGAGAGGAAGTCCCACGAGGCTGTTCCATGAAGGGACTAATGATCCCCACACGAGGCGAGGCCCTGTGGGGTGTGCGCCGGCTGCTGCACCGCGTGCTTTCTCTGTGCGTGGCTGTGACACTCCGCGTTCTGAACAAATGCTGTTCTACCTTTTCTTCTCTCCACAGGAGAGTAACCGGCATGGAGGGGTGGGCTCCTTACTAGGACATAAGCACAGGTCCCGGGAGCTCTCTGTTGCTAGATCGGTGTGACTTTTTTTTTTTTTTTTTTTTTAAGATTTTATTTATTTATTTGACGGAGAGATCACAAGTAGGCAGAGAGGCAGGCAAAGAGAGAGAAGGGGGAAGCAGGCTCCCTGCCGAGCAGAGAGCCCAATGTGGGGCTCAATCCCAGGACCCTGCGACCATGACCTGAGCCAAAGACAGAGGCTTAACCCGCTGAGCCACCCAGGCGCCCCAGATCAGTGTGACTTCCGACATGCACAACCACATTCATCTTCTGTCCTCTGTCACCCCCATCACTCAGCCTTCGGTCACACGCGGTGGTGTGACGGTGAGACTCTCAGGTGCCTGATGGTTTGTCTTTCAGTTTCCCGTGGGCCGCATCCACAGACATCTGAAGACTCGCACTACGAGCCACGGAAGGGTCGGTGCCACGGCTGCCGTGTACAGTGCCGCGATCCTGGAGTACCTCACTGCGGAGGTGTGCGGGACGGGCTCATGTGGGTTCTGGTGGGGGCGGTTCTCTGAAGGACTGGAGCCCTCGGAGTTGGGGCTCAAGACAAAAAAACATGCGTGCTTCGAGATGCGTCTTACTGGCTGCCAGGGTCAAGCGGAACTTTGATGTACCCTTGTCTAAAGTCCAGACGAGGGTCTGCAGTCCGTACCTTTAAGCGATGTGACAAGGGAGTGTCACATACTCTCAGTGCTCCTCTAGTAACGCAGGGAGCCATGACTGTAGGTATCACTGCTCCGTGATCTTTTTTTTTTTTTTTTTTTTTTTAAGATTTTATTTATTTATTTGGCAGAGAGAGATCACAGTAGACAGAGAGGCAGGCAGAGAGAGAGAGAGAGGGAAGCAGGCTCCCTGCTGAGCAGAGAGCCTGATGCGGGACTCGATCCCAGGACCCTGAGATCATGACCTGAGCCAAAGGCAGCAGCTTAACCCATTGAGCCACCCAGGTGCCCCCACTGCTCCATGATCTTTGTGAGATTAGACCACAGTCTCCTGGCGAGTGAGGATTTGGGGTGGGTAGAGATTTGCCAGTGTGAGGATGCATTTTTAAAAATCGCAGGTACATAATGGTGATGGGGTCATATGCATAAAATGCCGTATCTTGGTCAGTTTGATACTTTAGGATGATAAGTTAGTTAATTCTTAACAGTTGGGTGATGAATCAGCACTGCCTCGGTTGTGGCCACTTCTAAGGCTCTGAAACTCCTTCAGCCACCTCCCAAGCCAGGGAAGTCATTAGATAAGCAAGCAAGCCAGACGGTGGCCATGGCCAACCTGGTGGAAATAAGGAAGGTTATTCCTCAGGAGAGCTGTGGTCGGGACCAAGGCTAAAGGTGGAAGTTTGATCTGTTCACTGTCACTGCTGCTGGTCTGTTAACTTCCCCAAGTCCGTAACGTGCGGACGGCCTCGTCTCCTTTAGGTCCTGAGCCAAGGATACGGTGTTGGCAGCATGGACCGTCTGCCCCCTTCTCCTGCAGCTATCCCAGTGTGCGTGCGCATGTGTGTGTGCTTAGCGGCAAACTTTGGAGAGGGCCGTACTGCATTTGCTCATGTGGAGGCATAGTCTTCTGGCTCAGAATGTTCCCAATAGTTAAGTTGGGGAAGTTAGTCATTAGTAGAAGTAAAGAAAATACTGGAATCTAAGGTCAGGGATAATCACTTTTCAGCCTTGGTTTTGCACTTGGTGAGCTCTCGAAAGATGCTGGTACCCCGCCTCCCGCCAGAGCAGCCAGTTTTGGAAAGAACGGAGCGGGGTCCCAGTGGCTTGTAAAGTGTTCCCATGGCTTCCGGTGCACACCAAGGCTTCCGGCTGCTCTGTCTCTGTGCGGCTCTGGGGACTTGCATTTGTAGGTTGTACAATGCTGGAATAGTCTAGGGAGGCAAAAAAAAACAAATTAAAAATGCAGTTTTATGGCCAGCTGGGGCTCTGAAGTTCTTTTATTTTATTTATTTTTTTTTTTAAAAGATTTTATTTTTTATTTATTTGACAGAGAGAGATTACAAGTAGGCAGAGAGGCAGGCAGAGAGAGAGGAGGAAGCAAGCTCCCTGCTGAGCAGAGAGCCCGATGCGGGACTCGATCCCAGGACCCTGAGATCATGACCTGAGCCGAAGGCAGCGGCTTAACCCACTGAGCCACCCAGGCGCCCCTTCTGAAGTTCTTTTAGTTGGAAATTCCCATTCTAGAATAAAGCTTGCTGCCTGCAGATTATAGGGCCCACTGATGTTAAAAACTCTAAGTGAGAAATTATTTTCATTAGGTTTTTAAACTTTTTACGAGTGCTAAGAAATAAACAGCAGCCGCTAAAGGCTGGGCAAAACTAGACTACAGGGACACAGAAAGAACGCTTTTCCAAGGCGTTCGCATTGAACATGGCGGCGAAGGGACAGTCTCTCCCTCACCGCCTTCTTGTAGAAGTGGGTGCTTGCCCGAGGGTCTCTTGTCCCTGCAGCAGGCGGCTGCGGAAGGGCCTAATGAAGTAAGGAGAGTCCTCTGAGAGCATCAGGAACGTGCAAGCACAGGTTGTCGGTTCCCACATCTGTCATGTCCAGGAGCCTCGGGGATCTTTCTCACTCTGATGGGTCCACACTGACCCTCAGAGCCTCCGCCTCCTGACGCGCTGTCCCCCTGGGCGCTTTGTAGGTGCTGGAGCTGGCAGGCAACGCCTCCAAGGACCTCAAGGTAAAGCGGATCACTCCACGCCACTTGCAGCTGGCGATCCGTGGGGATGAGGAGTTAGACTCGCTTATCAAGGCCACCATCGCCGGGGGCGGTACGTATGCTAACCTGCTGGCCTCGGCCATCCGTGGCTTCTGTGAGGAAGGCCAGAGTCATATCTAGGCTCCCCGGTGCCTGTGCGGTCCACGTGTGCGCACACGTGCTGACACATGCACACCCCGAAACCCATAAGAGCGCTATTCTGCACAGTTTCATTGGGGCTCCTGGAGCCCGAGAGAGGGAGCCCTGGGGGTAGGTACTGTCACAGGGTCGGCGTGTGGAAGAGGACTTGAGTCTGTGCGGTCGCTGACCGTCGAGGCGCCGTGGCAGTCTGATTCTGTGCGCTTCCTTGCAGGTGTGATCCCGCACATCCACAAGTCTCTGATTGGCAAGAAGGGACAGCAGAAGACCGCTTAGAGCATGGTTTTAACCAGCCCCTTCCTCCCCGTCATCGTACTGTAACCGGGTCGAAGAAAGAACGGGGCCGTGTGGAGGTTTTCGGAGAGGCGGGTGGAAAAGCATAGACAGTTACTGTAGACGCGATGAGAGACCTGTGTGTGTCCCGAGGCTCCAGTTTGACAAAGCCCCTTTCCACGTGGCAGCACCTGGGTGTTGATTGGCTGGGTTTCTCCCGTGTGTTTTATACAAAAATGGAATCGATAAACCATTTTTTACAAAAATAACATGTCTCAGAACTGTTCTGTTCGTGAGGTGTTAGAACTGTTTTGCTCCTTCTTTGAAATTTTTAAAATTTCAAATCAGTTATCCTATATTCACGGTAATTTTAAAACAGAGATTGGGAATATGGACTTCCCAGGATTGATACCATGTCCTTCTACGGGGTTGTAGGCATGCTCCGCTCATGGGACGCACCCTCAAGTTACACACCTGGAGGGAGGGAACCGGCGGTGAGACCGGGGCACGCCAGCAGTTAGGAGGTGCGTCCCGATTCCACAGGGACTCGAGGACAGAAACGTACAGTCAGAACCTATATACGAGGCTAGTGGAGTTGTCTCCGGCGCCCTTAACTGTGTGGCAGGCCCTGAGCTAAGCACTTTAATGATCAGGAAATTGTGCGCACCCACTCACGAACATACGGAAACTGGGGCTTGCAGATGTCACCGTTAGCCAGAAGATGCTTCTCTCATAGACAGAAGGCGGCTGAGCCGGGATACAGCCTCAACTTGGCCGACTCCAGAACCCACACGCGCACCTGGGATTAGAGTTAAAATTGATCAGAGTTTCTGTTTCTGCTTCAACCTCCAGCTTCCAGTTGTCTTGCCTTGACACAGCAGAGCACTCAGCAGGTACGGGCCGTGTTTCCGGACGCTGGCTTGCTTGGTCAGCTTCCAAGTAACGCGTGCGATTGAACGCAGCTGCCAACTCAGAGACCATCAGAAAGCTCTATGTTTCTGCCAGGGAGTCTTCGCTAAAAAAGAAAGTTTAATGTTTTATAATGTAGCACTATCAAGATAAAACTCATTTTAAAAAACATATTTTATTATGGAAATTTTCAAAAATACCGAAAATAAAGAGAATAGTGTAATAAAGCCTGGCGTGCTCCTCCTCCGGCTTCCAGGTTACCCTGTGCTCAGTCAGCTCTGTCTTACCTATGCGCCTGCCTGGCCCTCCTCCCAGTGGGCTGCTTTGAACCCCATTTCAGGCGCCATCTATTTGAGTGCCTGCATACTTACTGAGCTCTAAAGAGGGGACACTTTTTGGACCATAATCACAATCTTTTCTTTTTTTAAGATTTGATTTATTTGGGGCACCTGGGGGGCTCAGTCGTTAAGCATCTGCGTTCAGCTCAGGTCATAATCTCAGGGTCCTTTTTAAAAAAAAAAAAAAAACAACTCCTGGGACACTTGGGTGGCTCAGTGGGTTAAGGCTCTGCCTTCAGCTCAGTTCATGATCTCAGGGTTCTGGGATCGAGCCCCGCATCAGGCTCTCTGCTCGGTGGGGAGCCTGCTTCCCTTCCTCTCTCTCTCTGCCTGCCTCTCTGCCTACTTGTGATCTCTCTCTCTGTGTCAAATATTTTTTTTTAAAAATCCTTAAAAAAAAAGATTTTATTTGACAGCAAGAGACACAGCGAGAGAGGGAACACAAGCAGGGGGAATGGAAGAGGGGGAAGCAGGCTCCCTGCTGAGCAGGGAGTCCAGTGTGGGACTCGATCCCAGGACCCTGAGATCATGACCTGAGCTGAAGGCAGTGGCTTAACCCACTGAGCCCCCCACGTCCCCCTACAGTCAATAATTCTCATACCTACCTCCTAGAGTCTACAGTTAATAGTTCATCATGTAATTATTCATCTGTGGGATGGCTCTCATTTGCCTGATGTTTTTATGCTCTGGTTGTCCTGGTTATCCTGGTTTTCTTGTTGGAGAGGGGAAGGTGTGCGATCGGATCATGTCGTTATGTCAGATGACTGACAGGTTTTGAGGATCTGGGGACACAAGCGTCCCCTGGGATATGTGCTAAGTTCAGTCGAGGGCTTAGTGTGTTGAATAAGGACGTTTGCCTCTGAGATTCATGAATCCAATTCTGAGCAAGATCTGTCATCTGCTTGAGAGGGGCTTCAACTGAAAGTAATTTCAAAGCACTTTTTGGGGCATGTTCTATCTGTTCGGCCTTTGGGTGATGCACACGGCCTCCCCGGCTGAGGTCAGAGTTTGAGGCGTGCAGGCGCCGGGGAAGGTTAGGGCACAGCCTGAAATGTGCGAAGTTGAAGGCCACCCCCACCCTGCAAAACCAGGCTTTGGCACAGTTTACCAGTCGCCAACCAGTCTTTCTTTCTTTCTTTTTTTTTTTTTTAAAGACTTTATTTATTGGGGCACCTGGGTGGCTCAGGGGGTTAAGCCGCTGCCTTCGGCTCAGGTCATGATCTCAGGGTCCTGTGATCGAGTCCCGCATCGGGCTCTCTGCTCAGCAGGGAGCCTGCTTCCTCTTCTCTCTCTCTCTCTCTCTCTCTGCCTGCCTCTCTGCCTACTTGTGATCTCTGTCTGTCAAATAAATAAATAAAATCTTTAAAAAAAAAAAGATTTTATTTATTTATTTGACAGAGAAATCACAAATAGGCAGAGAGGCAGACAGAGAAGGGGAAGCAGGCTCGCTGCTGAGCAGAGAGCCCAACGCGGGGCACGATCCCAGGAGCCCCGCCGACCAGCCTTTCTTAGCGCACAAATAGGAAGTTAACGTGTGATCCGATGAGGCTCCAAGCTTAGAATTCTCTTCTGGAGGTAGGGAAGGTCACTACACATTTTCTTTGAAAACTCCCCACACATCTTCTATGGATTTGCCTCTAGCCCCCTAAATAAATCTGAGAAAGCAAAGAAATCCAGACCCACGGGCGTTCGCTAGCTGGTCTGGCTGGCCACACAGCTGGAGTTGGAACTCAGGCCAGTCTGACTGTGGGTTCCAGGCCCGGCTGCGCTGAGGCCACCACGGGGGACGAGGGGCCTGCTGCCCACCCAGCCTGTGCAGGCGCTGCCGTTCATTGTGTGCTTGGAGCTTCTGCTAGAAAATGTGATTAACGCAGACCTGGACATCACTCGAAGGAGTTCCTTCCGACACCTGCATGGACAGCCCAGGGGTCTTGTGTGACAAGTTTCCGTTTTCTCCCGGTTCCCTCTGTGGCCTCAACCCTCACTCAACTGCCGTCCTATCCCCTTCCTTCCAGGATTCTGCTGAGGGGTGAGCACACCCCCCATACTTCCCACAGGTTTCACGGGAGTGCGTTCCGAGTTTATACTTTCTAGAACATGCGTCCCGATTTTTCCCAAAAATGCCCCATGCCGGACCCTTCCCACTCACCACCCAGGCCACCATGCTCACCTCCTGCCCTGCCTCCCTGTTTCAGCCCACACCATGCGACACTGCCAGATGCATGGATGTGTCACTTTTAGTGTCACAGCCAGCTCCTAGGCTGAGTCCGTGCACCCTGTGAAGCCCTCCCTCTGCAGGGACCCTGCTGCCAGGATCTGCTGCCCCCATCCGAGCCTTGGCTGTGCCGTGAGCTATCCACACTCCCCGCGGCAGCTTTGCGTGAGGGCCACCAGAGTTTCTGGCGGCCGCACTCAAGGACCGCCGTGAGGCTACGTGCTGCATAGGACGTGGCTCCCCGAGGACTGGCACCATCCCTCCCACCATCCACAGATTGTTTTATCAAGTATCACCTAAGATTTGTTCCAAGTGTTTAAAAATTTAAAAAGTGTTTCGAAATGTTCAAAAGGGTCCAAGTAGGAACACCTCCGAGTTCAGACAGAGCTCAGCTGAGGGGCTGGAAAACCCAGGGAAGTTTGGGCAAGTGACAGGACCTTGCCATCAGTGGGGACAGGACTGGGGTGGGGGTGGGGGCGCAAGGGAAGGATGCATTCCTGGGGAGGATGCCCCCAGGGAGGAGGCCTCTCCGAAGGGGATGGTAGTTTGTGAGTTGTGCTCCATAACTTTCTGCCTCCGAGGTGTTCCTGTGTCCATCCATGGTCCCAATGGGGAGGAGGTGGTCTGAGAGCGTGATGATGAGACTGGTGGCCTGGGAGAGGACGAGGCGACGGGGGAGGGAGCTTAGGACAGATCATCTGAACGCAGAGAGCCGCAGGTTGCGGAGACGTGGGTGTGTCCACGTAGACGCCCCATATTCTGCAGAGAAAAGTGAGGTCTGCACCTGCACAGCCAAGGACAAAGGGCCCAGTGGGATGACCTCTCCCAGGCAGAAGCGTCAGAGCTTCCCAAACCAGGCAGCAGCACTTTGCACCACCAAGCGGGCGGGCCCTGAGGCCCCAGGCCCGGTAGGAAGTGCCTGCTGCTGGAGGGCAGAGGGAGCGGTTTCCAGTTCGCACGTCGCCCTTGACAGAAACCCGGGTCCCCTCCTGGCTCCTGCCTTCCTCCTTCCCTTGGCATGGAGCGCAGCGGCACTCCCGGTCGTGCCGGCACAGCTGCAGACGGGCTCCCAAGTTCACCCCGTCTGCACACGTGCGTAAGGGAACCCAGGCAATGGTCCTGTTCTTTTTTTAACAAAAGTCCAGGTGAGCAAGTTTTGAACTATGAGTCGCTGTGTCCTTCCTGCAAGCCTATCACATTCCGCCCGCCCTGGGGCTACTCCCGGCCTGCCCATGGCTTAATGGAGGCCTGCCCGGGCACTGCGCTGGGCTTTGCTGCCAGCAGGACGGACGGTATCTATCATCTCAAACCGCCGCACAGGGAGGAAGGAGCTGAGGCCAGCCCTCTGCAGGAGCGGGACGCAGTGGCCCTTTGCAAAGCTCTGACCTGGGACATAGAGGAATGGCTTTGGGGGATGCAGGTGCAGATACGGGGCGCGGCCACATGACTGGTGACCAGGACACCGCTCACTCTGGACCCGGGACGCCCAGTGCGCGATGCCAAGGGATCTGAGCAGCTGCGGCGAGCACTCTGCCCCCGGGACATGTGCCCGGCCCTGGGGCTGGCCTCCACTCCCCAGCCTCGGTGGGGGCACCGGGGCTGAGCCTGCACGGTGGGGCCCTCAGCACCGGATCCTCCGGCCCTCCTGGCCCTTCCCGGCACCCCCACCCCCGCAGCCATCCCTCAGGACAGGGAGGGGGCTTCAGGAAGTCTCTCCACCCTAAAGAGCCCTGTCCCCTCCGCATACACTCTGGAACACCCGATCAGCTAAGGACGTGGCGGATCTTCAGGGGAAGGAAAGGCCTGCACTTCGCCTAGTGTGGGCACAATTTCCCAGCTCTCCGTGGTACTTTCCAGCGAGGTCCGTGATCTCCTGGCTCTAAGCAGAGAAATAGGCTGAGTTTGACGACGCCCCCCACCCCCGCCATGTGGTCATCCTGGCGGGCGCATGGTTTCAGGGGCCCAGAACACTGGCCAGAATGTCTCACCAGTGGGGAGCGCGATGCGCTGGAGCTTTGCACCTGCGGTGGAGAGCGGATGGGGGTCCTGGGCCCGCCAGCACTTCCAGTAAAGAGGTGGAGTTGGGGACTGTGGCGCCAGCATCTGTGAGCGCATCGCTTCGAATCTGTCGTGAGCCGCTCATACGGCAGCTCTCGGGTCAGAAGCTATTGTCTCGGGGCGCCTGGGTGGCTCAGTGGGTTAAAGCCTCTGCCTTCAGCTCAGGTCATGATCCCAGGGTCCTGGGATCGAACCCCGCATCAGGCTCTCTGCTCAACAGGGAGCCTGCTTCCCTTCCTCTCTGTCTCTCTGCCTACTTGTGATCTCTGTCAAATAAATAAAATCCTTAAAAAAAAAAAAAAAAAGCTATTGTCTCCTTCTGGGTTTACCAAGAATCCATTTGATTTCTTCCCAGATCTGGTTATGCAAGTAAGTCGTAACTATTTTAAGTATGCAACTCAGTTAACAATTATGTAACTCCATGATTAAGTAAGTTGTAATGTCTAGGACCTGTAGGTTTGGGAAGGGCCCAGGAGCACAAACTCCTGTTTGAGAAGTGAGAGGCCCGAGCAGCTGGGAAAGACCTGGGTTTTGCAGGGATGTGCTTCATGGAAGGCCATGCAGATGCCCCAGTGGCAGGCCCTGCACGCAGTCACAGCCGCACCTGCCAGTCCGATTGGAGTAAAAATCCCATGTTTGGGGCACCTGGGCAGCTCAGTCGGTGAAGCGTCTGCCTTCGGCTCAGGTCATGATCTCAAGGTCCTGGGATCGACCCCCACATCGGGCTCCCTGCTCCGCGGAAGCCTGCTTCTCCCTTTCCCACTCCCCCACTGTGTTTCCTCTCTTGTGTCTGTCAAATATATAAATAATATCTTTTTTTTTTTTAAGATTTTATTTACTTGACACAGAGAGAGAGAGAGAGATCACAAGTAGGCAGAGAGGCAGGCAGAGAGAGGGGGAAGCAGGCTCACCACCAAGCAGAGAGCCTGACGCGGGGCTCGATCCCTGGACCCTGAGATCATGACCTGAGCCGAAGGCAGAGGCTTAACCCACTGAGCCACCCAGGCACCCCCTATAAATAAAATCTTAAAGAAAAAAAAAGTAATGCTGCTAGGACTTGCCTTGGGTTTGGCCACAGTTTGTTTTTCCCAGCTTGCAAATCATTTTTATTTTTTAAGAATATTTTATTTATTTATTTGACAGACAGAGATCACAGGTAGGCAGAGAGAGAGGAAGGGAAGCAGGCTCCCCGCTGAGCAGAGAGCCCGAAGTGGGGCTCAATCCCAGGACCCTGAGATCATGACCTGAGCTGAAGGCAGAGGCTTAACCCACTGAGCCACCCAGGTGCCCTGAGAGAGAATTTTTCTTTTTTTTTTTTTTTAAAGATTTTATTTATTTGTCAGAGAGAGAGAGAGGGAGAGTGAGCAAGCACAGGCAGACAGAATGGCAGGCAGAGGCAGAGGGAGAAGCAGGCTCCCTGCCGAGCAAGAAGCCTGATGTGGGACTCGATCCCAGGACGCTGGGATCATGACCTGAGCTGAAGCAGCTGCTTAACCAACTGAGCCACCCAGGCGTCCCGAGAGAGATCAAGCAAACTCCCTATTGAACCCAAAGCCCAATGTAGAAGTCGATCCCAGGACCCTGAGATCACGACCTGGGCCAAAATCCAGTCAGATGCTTGACAGACTGAGCCACCCAGATGCCCCTGCAGATTTTTTTATTCCTGAAATAACTCATCTTTTGTGGATAAAATGAAGCAATAAAAGGTACACTTGCCGTAAAAGTACATGTACTTAATTTTCACTGGTGACCACCTCCCGCTGGTCCCTGCACACCACTTGCCCCAGATGACACAGCGGCCCCAGGACCTCCGCCTCTCACAGTCTACACTCGGCACACAGTCAGAGGGACCCTTTCACAGTGTGAGCTCCATGGATCTTAATTGGATCCGCATTTCAATAAACAGGGATAAATTATTCCAACTGGGAATAAAAAACACTTCCGAGACAGAAGACACAGGAGAGGGATTGGATAGTTGATGATATTAAGGGAAATTATTTTAGATGCAAATAGTACTTTCGTTATACTAAAAATGCAAATTCACATCTTTTGGAGACACACTATGTACTAAGACATTCGTGCATGTGTCTGGAATTTGCTTCGAAACAGTCCAGTTGGAGGACAGGGAGGACGAGGGAGGAGAGCCGGAGCCCCACCATCCCTGAGCCGCGCTTCGCACTTCTGTCCGGTGAGCCTGGAGTGGGAGCTTACTGAGCAACTGTGGGGTTGTGGAAAAGAGGAGTATACCCATCTGAGTTTTGGTGGTGACTTTTGTATTTTGTATCTTTTTTTTTTTTTTTTTTTTTAGTTATTTATCTGGGAGAGAGAGAGAGAATGAGTAGCAGGGAGGAACAGAGGGGGAGGGACAGAGTCTCTCCCCTAGGCAGGGAGCCTGATGCGGGACTCCATCCCGGGACCTTGGGATCATAACCCGAGCTGAAGGAAGACGCTTCACTGACTGAGCCCCCCAGGCGCCCCTAGATGGTGACTTGGATGCAAGTATCTACTTCTCTCCATGGACCCTGATGTCACTGCAGCCGAGGGAGTGGGCCAGGGAGGGCTCACCGCGGGGGGGGCACCAGGCCAAAGTCACACAGACAAACAGCTCATGTCAGACAGGGGATGGCGTGAGCGTCCCAAATGGTATCGTTTCTAACAGGTTGAGAGTGAAAGTCCACGAGTCCTTAGTTATCAGAAGCGAGAGATTTGAAATTCACTCTATTTTCACAGTTTCAGAATAATGATTGATTCAGGCCGAGGTGAGACCAGAGGCCTGGGAACCGAGGCAGTGTCGCCTACGTACCACCTGCTCACCGGGAGGCGGACAGAGTCCCTTCCAATAGGGCCGTCCAGCGTGCAGCACTGCCTCACCGCGGAGACAGCCTGAGGTCAGGTGCACCCCACCAGAGGCGGGATAGAGGGCACACAGCCTCACCCACAAGGTCTTCCTGCTCAGAAGGGTCAGCTTGAGAGTAGTGAACATTCTCCGCTTCACTTCCAGATCACAGAGAAACATTCAAGGAAGGGACACGGACAGGTGATGTCTGGCAGCTCCAGAATCGAGGAGCTGCCTGACGTCACTGTTCCCCGCTACTTAGGGAGCCAATGACATAAAGAAAAGTGCAGGCTGGGGCCCCTGGGTGGCTCAGTCGGCTGGGCATCTGCCTTCAGGTCATGATCTCAGGGTCCTGGGATTGGCCGACGCCCCCCAACCCGGAAGCGGGCGGGACAGCACATGGGTCCAAGCATGTGGTCTTCCTGGGGTCTGGGGCGATGGATTATGGGGACAATTGCCCAAGTCAGTAAGTTCACTAATAATTATTCTATTAAGAAGGGTGAATTTTGGGACGCCTGGGTGGCTCAGTTGGTTAAGCAGCTGCCTTCGGCTCAGGTCATGATCCCAGCGTCCTGGGAGTCCCACATCGGGCTCCTTGCTCGGCAGGGAGCCTGCTTCTCCCTCTGCCTCTGCCTGCCTCTCTGTCTGCCTGTGCTCGCTCTCTCCCCCTCTCTCTCTGACAAATAAATAAATAAAATCTTTTTAAAAAAAAAAAAGGGTTAATTTTATGATGTGTAATTATAATCTCAAGAAAGTACTCAACAGAAATCCCACTATGCAAAAAAAGTGGAAGGATCGTTGTGGATTTAAAGAGACTGGAGACACAGAACAAGATGTGGGGCCTGGGCTGGGTCCCGGCCAGGCGGAGAAGGGGGTTGCGGAAGGCACCAGTTGTAGGGGAGTCCCACCCTAACAAACTTGTCCCAAGCCCCCTGGGGAAAACCTAAATATGAACCAGGTACCACAGGTTGTATGGATTTTGCCCCATTTTTGGAGGTACGAGAGGCGTTGGGTGAGGCCTGCCTTCAAGGGAGCGTGTTTGGCCAACTCCCCAGGGCATGGGGGGACACCGCAGCCACACCACAACGCAGACCTGCCCACCCTGCCTTCTCCTGGGGGCCTTCATCATGGAGCACTGACTGACCCTTACTTTGCATAGGTTTGAGCTGGCTGCCCTCATTTTGAGAACCAAGCCCATTATGTTTTGGGGAGACACATGGGTGCTGGAGACGGACAGGGACAGAGATCAGAACCATGGCTGCCTGTGGCGAGGCAACCAGCACGCCTCGAGTGACAGGCAGCTGCTCTCCTTCCCAGCCCTCCCAATGCACAGACACTGGGCAACTTCTAAAGGTGGCCTGAAAGGATTCCCACCCTGGTTTTGCGTGCCCTTGTGTGGTCCCCTCCCCTCAAGGGTGGGCTGAACCCCACAAACACAGCAACTGTGACACTGCGTTGTCCCGTTGTGGGGACTGACTTCCACGGACTCTGGTGTCACCCCCCGCATCACCATAAAGGACACAACCACTGACCAGGTGTGGATGATCGAGGACTAACCTGTTAACAAAGGAACAAGGCAGACTGGGTTGATGAAACATCTCCTGGACACAAGACGCACATGGACAATGTCCCCAGTCACCCTGAAGACAAGAGAAAATGACAAAGCCACAGACACACCAGCACCATGTGCAGAGGGAACTAGCGAGCAGCCGGACATTCTCACACCACTCAGCACAGCTCCCGGCTCAAGAGCCCCTAAGGGCAGGGGTGCTGCGGGTCGCAGAGGGTGCTCCTAGCTTGTAGTTCTAGACCTTCAGCAGGCTCCCTTCTGCCTGCCCAGCAAGCTTCTCACTGAACATTTGCACCACTTGGTCTCAAGCCCAGCTCACGAAGGGGAAGGGCCTTGCCTCAACCAGACCTGGGGACTCCAGATGATCAGGTTCCCACGATGGCAAGGTGGCAGCCCTGGGACGGGTCCTGACAGAGGTGAGGATTCAAGTCATGAAAGTCAGGCAGAGTCCTGGGCTCTTGCCCACCTTTCCCCATCACTTTCCTTTGTTAACATCCTCGCTTGCCAACCTTGTCCCCTAAGGCTGTTCCTGAAGTCAAGCTGAAGATCCAGCTACTCCACAATACAACATGGGCCAAAGACCTTCCCTAGGCTCTCCTGCAAAAGCACTGGGCACCTACAAAGCAATCGCCTCACAGGAAAACCAGAACCAGGTGCTGCCAGCGGTTAGAAGACAGCATACGTGATCTGGGGCCAGGCGGGTCGTCTGCCTTTGGCTCAGATCATGATTTCAGCATCCTGGGATCAAGTTCTACATCAGGCTCCCTGCTCAGCAGGAAGCCTAGTTCTCTCCCTCCCACTCATAAAAATCTAAAAAAAAAAAAAAAAAAGCACATAGTCCACACAGCAAGTGGGGGAAACCTAGCACCCCCTTAATGCCAGCAGACTTACATCCCAATGCAGGCCTCCAGAAGTTAGGATTCCACTTCCTGTAGCAGTTCCCACCCGCTCCAAACCTCTGGTCCAGCATGAGTCACCTCCTGTTGAAGTCACAGCCTGTGGACCCCCAGCCCCCACGTACTCTGGGGTCACCTTGTGATGGCTATTTCTTGGGTCAGGGGAGCAAACCAACCTGTTGCTGCAAGGGAAGGCTGTATGGACCCCCCCCCAAACAAGGACAGACAGCTGTGGTTTAGGTTTTATTTCATCATAAACTGAACTCTGAGATCCAGCTAGGCCTGGGGGTAAGGAACCATGGAACCCGCAGAACTGCAGCGAGCAGAGATTCTGGGGTAGTTCGAGCAGGCAGGGGTAGAGGGACGCTCTCCCGAGCTACAGAAGGAATGATCGGGTAGTTAAGATAAAACACGAGTCAGACTGATCAGATCTGTCCACAGTCAGCAATGGTGATCTTCTTGCTGGTCTTGCCATTCCTGGACCCGAAGCGCTCCATGGCCTCCACGATGTTCATGCCCTCTTTGACCTTGCCAAAGACCACGTGCTTGCCATCCAACCTACAACACGACAGGCGGCATCAGCGCTGGGGCCAGTGACCAAACAAGCTCGCACTGCGCAGGTAAGGGAGTGGGGGCCCCACACCCCAACAGAGTACATCCGGGAACATCAGGAGGGGGGCGCTCTCGGCTTTTAGTGCCAGCACCCACCCACCCAACACTGCATCCGTCTAGATGAACAAACGGCAACACCACAGTGACTAGGAATCGGCCTCAGAAGATGAAATTCTCTCAACTGCTGTTAACAATGCTCTGCTCAAAACAGACCCTGAAGCGCACCCGTGTGACCCAGTGAGTTAAGCACCTCCAGTCATCATCTCAGGGTCCCAGGGTCCCTGCTCAGGGGGGAGTCTGCTCCTTTTCCGCCTCTCCAGTACCTCCGCCAGCTTGTGTGTGCTCACAGGCCCTGGAGAGCCAACAAGCACACGCCAACCACAAAAAGCACCACTCTTTCCTTGTTTGTGAGTGATCTCCACACCCAACACAGGGCCTGAATTTATGATCCGGAGATCAAGCGTTCGGCCCTCCTGCGGAAGTGCCATTCACTCCTCTGCTGAACACCCCTCTCCCCATTCCAGTGTCTGTCTTCCAAGATTGTATTCATTAGACAGAGATCACAAGTAGGCAGAGATGCGGGGGGGGGGGTGCTGGGGGGCAGTAGCAGGCTCCCAGCCCAGCAAGGAGCCTGAGGCAAGGATCCTCGATCCCAGGACCCTGAGCCCAAGGCAGAGAGGTTCAACCCACTGAACCACCCAGGCATCCCCAGTATCTTGCCTTCTGTAGCACAGGACGGAATTCTGTAGCTCCCCCACATTCCCCCACCCCTTTAGACGGAAAACAGGAACAGGGAAGCGAGGGTCTATCGCCCCTCGGTATTCTTCGCCGTGCTCTGCCCTTACCACTCAGTCTTGGCAGTGCAGATGAAGAACTGGGAACCGTTCGTGTTGGGTCCAGCATTGGCCATGGACAGGATGCCAGGACCCGTGTGCTTCAGGATGAAGTTCTCATCATCAAACTTCTCTCCGTAGATGGACTTGCCACCAGTGCCATTATGACGTGTGAAGTCCCCACCCTGTAAACAAGAGCAAAACCTGTCACTCCTGGCAGCGTGATTGGAAAATGCACCAAACTTCGAAACTCTACCCTGAAAACACCAGCTCCAGCTGACTCGCAAGGTCAAGTGGGCAGCAGCTCCCACACACGCACCGGCTCGCTCTCCGGGGAGACTCACAGCAGCGCAGCCCGTACCTGGCACATAAATCCCGGGATGATCCTGTGAAAGCAGGAACCTTTGTAACCGAATCCTTTCTCCCCGGTGCTCAGAGCACGGAAGTTCTCTGTCGCGAGAAAACACACACACCCGCATGTACACAGACACACCCGCAGGCGCTCAGGGTCGCGACCTGCTGCACGCCAGGGCTCCGCACCAAGAACACTCACCTGCCGTCTTCGGCACCTTGTCTGCGAACAGCTGCAAGAGAACAGAGCGTGGTTAGAGTCCGCGCGCGTCTGCGGCTCGGCAGCCCGTCTCGGGACCTCCAAAGCACAACAAGAAAATGCCTCTTTGGTGATTATCACGAATCCCAAGAACCAACGGCTCCCGCCAGGCGGAGGTCCCGTGGGGTCGGGATGGGCAACAGGAGACCCAGACGCGCCAAACTCCGCCACCGGCCAGGAACCCGCGCGACTTCCCTGCCCCCAACGTCAGGGGCCTCACACTCCGAACGCGCGCGGCGGCTCCGAGCACCGGCTCCGGAGCGCTCAGACCCCCGCGGCGGCCTCACCCCGTCGGCTCCCAGAGGCCGTCCTGCACCGGGAGTCCCCGCGGGGCGCGGGACCCACCTTACACGTAACTGACGCCGCGTGCCCGCGCTGGGGCTCCGGACGCGCCCTCCAGGAAGCCCCCGCCCCGCGGCGCCCGCCGCAGCTCCACCCGCAGGGGTGCAGGCGCCTCCCGCAAGCCCCGCCCGCCCGACATCGGGGCGGGGGACGAGGGGGGACGGGGGGGGGGCGGGGGAGGCTGGGATCTGTCCCCGGAGGCCACCAGAAGGGGATTCCGCACGTCCCCCAGCAAATGAGCCCCCGGGAGGGGCCGAGGGCGCGCCACGTGCGGAAGGCTGCCGGGCGCGTCCCCGTGCGCCGCCCGCAGAGCTGCCGGGGGACCGTTGGGCGGGCGGGGCCGGCGTCGTCGGCGCAAGGCGGGGGCACCGCACGCTTCCGCCGGGCGGGGCCGGGCCGCTTCCGCAGTGCGGCCCCCCTCCCACACCGCGGTCCCCTAGGCCGCCCCCCGGGGCCCCCGCCGGCCCGCCTGCGGGCGTTGCCTACCCCGAGCGCGCGGCCCGAGCACGTGCACGCCGCCCGTCCCCCGCCGCCCCGCCTTTGTCCGCCACCGCCCCTCCCCCGCCGCCCCCGGCCGCCCAAAATGGCCCCTCGTCAGGAAATGGCGCCGCACCGCCCGCGCTCCTCGGGCCGGGGCCGCCCGTCCGCCCGCGCCCCCGCTCGCCGCCGCCCCCCGTTCGCCCGCGCCCGCCCGCCCGCGCCCGTGCGGCGCGCCCCGCCCGCCCACCTCGAAGGAGACGCGGCCCAAGGGCTCGCCGTCCACGGCGATGTCGAAGAACACGGTGGGGTTGACCATGGCTGGGCGGCGCGGACGACTCCGAAGCGGCGGCGTCTGCAAGGCGGCACGAGCTGCGCCGCCGTCCCTTTTATAGCCCGCCGGGCCCCGCCCACGGCCTGTCGCGCGCCCGGACCCTGGCCAATCGCGAGCGCGAGCTGGCCGGAGTGATGGTGCGGCTGGCCTATGAGCGGAGACGGCCCCGGAGGGGCGGGATGGGGGCGCGCGTGCGCGCTGACGGCGCAGGCAGGTTCCCGCCTGCGGGCTCCGTCGCTTCGCTGCGGCGTGGGGACTAAGTCGGGGACGGGGTGCGGGCGTGGGGGGCCGAGGCCCTGCGCGCCGCCGGAAACCTAGGGGGCGCCGGGCGGGAGGAGGACGGAGGCGACGGCGCGGGCCGGCCTATGCAGCCCGGCGGCCAGGGCGTGTCCCCATTGCGCAGAGGGGGCAACTGAGGCGAACGCAGGCCTCAAGGTCGCGCCGCCCGCCAAGGTCGCCCGCGCCCCCCAGGCCTGCATCCCACGACCCCGCGCGCGGCTGGGGGCGCCGGGTGTTCCCGGGCATTGCCCCCTTCAACAGCGCAAGGGAGGCGCCGCCGCCCCCGTCTCAGAGGTTACGAAATGCCTCCAAATGCCCCACTTTCCGAAAATACCCTGCAGAGTCCGCTCGAGCTTTCTCCGGGAGGGGGACGTTGACGCGAGGGCCCGGCAGGCGCGCGCTCTTGCCCCCTTTCGACCTGGGGAGCAGGAGTGAGCCGCGCCCCAGACGGCGTCCACCCCCACGCCCGAACTTGGACGCGGACGGTGACCCCGTCCCCCGTGCGGAGACTGGAAGGGGGTCGTCAGGTCCTCGGAGGCCGCTTAGTTGCAGCAGTCCCGGTGTCCTTTCGTGTGTCGTCCGCCCGGCCCGGGAAGCCACTCGATGCGCCCCGCCGCGGGCGTCCCGCGCTGTCCCGGCAGCTGCGTGCGGAGTCCGGGTGTGCTGGGCTGGCAGACCCTGCTTCCCGGCCCCGCCACCCCGCGGCCCCCGCTGTCAGCGCTGCAAAGTGGGGCTCCTCCCTGTGAGCAGCTGCTCGGAGTCACCGGCCTGCGAGTGTTCCGAAACCAGACCTGGAAACCGTCGCCCCCCTCCCGTATCACCTGGGGCTTGGTGGCCTTGAGGAAGCTGTGCGTTCCCTTTTGCATGAAACAAAGTGCCCCAGGCCCTCAGTCCTAAACGCGCGGCGCTGAGCCCTGTAGCACTTAGGGACCCGTCCTAGGGAAGGGAGGACCCTGCGAATGCAGAAGCGACCGGGCTCACGCTCACATCCCAGTAAAGTCCTGCCTTCTCGTAAACATCCCTGGGGTCAGCACAGTCCCGGAGCTGCCCCCTGCATTCACACCAGCACGCAGTGTGTGCACTCAAGGAGATGAGCATGCTAGAGGAGCCGGTGGGGCAGGGAGTCCCGAGTTAGCATTATCAGCTGAACCCAACTTCCTAACTGAGTAAAGTATCAGCTGGCCCAGAACCTCAGGAATGCGGGGCTGTCCTGCCTTGTTTGGATGAATCACACTTGAAGCAAACCCGACCGAGACAGCTCCCTGATCCCACTAGCTCCGGGGTGCTCTAAAGCCACCAGCACAACTCTGTAACCTTGTTCCTATAGCATGTTCTGCACAAATGGGTCCCCCAAGATGTCTCTGAGCCACAGAGAACATAATGGGAGAAAAACCAGGTTACTGAAAACATTAAGGAAACGGAAAAGGGTGACTCGACTCGTCTCCTGTGTACCTCTCGCCCAAGGACTGCCGTGGACCATCTGTCTTCCTGCTGCTGCTATGACTTCAGAGTCCACAGTCCCAGGGCTTGTCCAGGGTCCCCCTTCCCTGACACTGCCCTGCGTCAGCCGTGTCCCCCACAGCTCCTACTGCTTCCCTGAGGCCTTGGCTCCCCCAACTGTCTCTCCAGTTCTGCCTTCTCCCATGAACTCCTTCAGATTGTTCCTGAGTCACAGTTCTGTGTTCCACTTGGTGATGCTCCTTACACACCCACCACGGTCAGTCTCACCCATTCCCGAGGCTCAGATCACTGGGAGGCTTCTAGGCCAGTCCCTGAGCCCACGGCTCACTCCAGAGCTGCCATGGATCCTTCTGCCATTCCTCCTCATGGATGAACCACTCGCAGACAGCTCTGCCACCTCCCTCCCCAGGCTGCCGCTGCTGCCTCCTCCTCCTCCTCTTCCCTCCCTCCCTGGGCCTTCCCACAGCTACAGTTCCTGCTTGGCCTTCTGCAGCAGCGCCCTGCCTGATTACTGGGCCCCAGCTTTTCCAGGGACTTCCAGAATGATCATTCTCAAATCCTCTGAAATTGTAACTCCCATGCTAAACTACACAGGACAGATGGAAGCAGCCCTTCATGGCCGCATCTCAGCCGGCCTGTGCTCCGGTTCTGTCGGTGGACGGTCCTCCTGCCACCTGAGCTTCTCCGCACTGCCCCCCTGGCTTTGCAGGACTCACCCTTTGCCTACACAGGGCCTCCCTGCTCCCCACCTGCAAAGCTCACTTTGTGCTGGGTCCTCCCTGGGATGCTTTCCCGAGCTCTCTTGGAGTTGGGTGCCTGAGAACACCCCTCAGAATAGAGCTCAGTAAAGATGTGTTGAATCAATGCCCAGGTGAGGCCCGCAGTTCCGTGTGCTGAGTGGAAGGGCCCACAAGAGCTGGCTCTGGGTGCGTCTCCCTGGTGGGCTTGTCCATGAGTCCCCCCCACGGCCTGGCCTGGGCCTGCGCCCACGTGGGTGTCAGCTGGCTCTCCCAGCTTTGGACAGTCAGCCTGCCCATGGATGTGGTCGAGGGATGGGCAGCTTGCCTCTACTCCCACCCACCTCGACAGGCTGCTGAGAGCCGTCAGCACCCTTGCTTTCTTCCCTGACCTGTCTGTCCTCTCCCGGCTGCTGTCTGTCCAGGCCCGACCTACGTGTGTGGCCTGCCTCCTTCCAACCCACCACTCTGAACTCGCTTGCAGGGATAGCTGGCACTGTCACGTCCCAGACTCCTGCCTCACTTTGCCCCTCGAGCTGCTCCCACCCAGGCCCCCTGACCTCTGCTTCACCAGCCCCACGCACTTGTGTGCTTTATGGCGGCTGGTATCCGGTCCCGTGAATGAGGCAGGGTCCTCCACTCGGGGCCGCAGGGACCACCCCACCATTCGATTCAGAGCAGGCCAACAGCAAGGGGGGATGCCCACAACAGTGGCTCCCAGGGGAATTTGTCTAGGCACTGAGGGTCTAGGGCAAAGCCCAGCGCCTATGTGCTGTCAGAGGATCGAGCTGACCGGGAAGTCCGGAGTCAGGGAGCTGTGTGGGAAATGCCATCCCAGCAGGTACCCCTGTCCGCACCCGCTCCCTGGGCTGGTGGGCCTGGAAAGTAGATGGAGGTCCTCTGGCTGCCCCACAGGCACAGACACCACCAGATACTGAGGAGATATTTATGGACCTGAGGACTGCATCATGGTTAAGGAGGCTTATTTATTTATTTTTTTAAAGATTTATTTATTTGACAGAGAGAGAAAGTGAGCACTAGCAGGGGTGCTGCAGAGAGAGAGGGAGAAGCAGGTTCCCGCTGAGCAGGGAGTCTGCCTGATGTGGGGCTCGTTCCTGGGACCTTGGGATCATGACCTGAGTCAACGGCAGACGCTCCACTGAGCCACCCAGGTGCCCCGTGGTTAAGGGTATTCAGAGGAAGAGAACTCTGAGATGGCAGACTGTGTGTCCCCCTGGCCTGTGAGCAAAGGGGTGCAGGCAAGGATGCGTCCCCAAAGGACCTCATGCCCACTTTTAGGAACTCGCTGTCCCCAACCCCAAACTGCATTTTCAAATGAGTAGTTACAAGTTGATTGAAATTTCCAGTTCAGACCTGCGCATTGAAATCCTGCAAATGTTATGTATTGTGTCTTCACATTTAAGACAACTTTACGTTCAACATATTTAGAGGTTCATCAATCTTATTTAATGCTCAGGGAGATTTTCTTTGTTATTTTTGGCCAAATAAGGACTTTAAAAGGAAACCAGATAGATTACATTTAGAAAGGCTGTTGAAGGGCTCCTGGGTGGCTCAGTGGGTTAAGCCGCTGCCTTCAGCTCGGGTCATGATCTCAGGGTCCTGGGATCGAGTCCCGCATCGGGCTCTCTGCTCAGCGGGGAGCCTGCTTCCTCCTCTCTCTCTCTCTCTCTGCCTGCCTCTCTGCCTATTTGTGATCTCTCTCTGTCAAATAAATAATAAAATCTTTAAAAAAAAAAAGAAAGGCTGTTGAAATATTTGAAGGTGTATTTGAACAATTTCAAATCTGCTGTACTCACAAGCAGACTAAGATGGTTTGCAAGCTAAAGAATTATGTGTTTGTTTTTAGATTTATGTTTTTAGAAAGACAAATGTAATAAATTAAGTATCAGCTGGTAAAAATAAAATAACACAAGCCTACATGAGAAGCCATAGGGCCCACAAGGCCACAACAGGGGCCCTGGGGACTTGGCTCCTGCGGTCCCCAGGCTGGTCAGCTCAGGGTTCCAGATAGCGCCTCTCCCCCGCTCCGTATCTCCCAAGTTCATGTCCCAGTTCATCTGGCTGGGCTGCCGGAAGACCAGGGAAGGGGAAAGAAGGAAATCACAGGCTGGGAGTGACGCCGCCTATCAGTCCTGTTCCCAGCTTCCCCCGAGCCTCCCAGAGGCGGTCGCCCTCCGTGCAGTAATCCAGGAAACTGGATATTTGGGCCTGGGCGCACCACCAGCGAGCCCCCTGCATTCTGCTGGTGATGAGGTGGCGAGAGGGCGCTCCGGGGAGATGGACGGCCGGCAGCAGACAAGGGACTGGGCATCTTGAGCCGAGCACAGGGAGGACCAGACCCTCCAGGGCTGGGGGAGGCCCTCCAGCTGCTTCTTCAGCCTCCAGACCGGGCTGCGTTTTGGAGGCGGAGCCAGGTGTCTGCTGCGTGGATCCCAGATGGCCCAGGTCACCGGAGGCTGCTGGGGTCCGGGGCTTTCCCACGGCCTCCCACCGGGACTCACGAGATGGGGAATCCCTCCAACAGAAAAGGAGGTACAGTAACCAAACCCAGGGGACTGAGGCCTGAGTCCATTCAGAGCTCTAGGGAGTGTCCGGTGCCGTTCTTGGGGTCAGTGTGGAGTTCTCCCACCAGTCCTTCGAAGTGGACGCTGGTAATTTCCCCAGGGAGATGAGACTCAGCAAGGCCACACGGCTGGCAGGAACTAGAGGCGGGTGACACCTGGTCTCCCGGGCCCGGGTCACCTGCTCATTGCCGGCACACCTGGTCCCAGAAGTAAACCAGATAGAGGGCTCTGGTGCCGCACACACAATAGGACATTCGCTGCTTCAGCTGGTGTGGACAGCTCCACCACACGGAGCGCGTTCATTTCACGCTGCCACCCCCACCCTCCATCTCCAGAACTTTCCGTCTGTGCCCCCCCAACACGGAGTCCCCACCCCCTCCCCCACACCCCTGCCCCCTGCTCTGCCCACTGTCTCTTACTGCAGCTTCTGGGATACCTCCTGTAGGTGGGACTGTGTCCTTCTGTGACCAGCTCATTTCATGCCGCGTCGCGTCCCCAGGGACAAATCAGTGTCGCAGGTGTCCTTCCTTTTTGTGGCTGTGTGATGTCCCATGGCAGGGACACGCCCTCTTTTGTTCATCCGTTCACCTGTGGATGCACACTCCGGGCGCTTCCCGCCGCTGGTTGCTGTGAACGTGGCCGAGTCCCTGCTGTTGGTCCTTCTGGGTGCGTGACCCCGAGTGGCTCTCACTGGGCCACAGAGTTAACCTAGGTTTCATTCTGTCAGGAACCGCCATGCTGTTTCCTGCCACTGTGGCCCCGTGGCCACAGCCACCAACCCAGGTCCTCCAGGTCCCGCCAGCACCTGCTGTGTCCTGCTTGTTTCTCTGATTTGGTGGTTGTGAGGGGCGAGGTGGTGGTTTTGTTTGGGATTGTCCTCATGGTCACAGACACCGCGCATCCTCTCCGGGGTCAGCCGTCTGTGTCCTCTTCCGAGAAACGTCTGCTCAAGTCCTCCGCCTATTTTTTTCATGGGATTGTTTGCTTGCTCTTTGTTTGTTTCTTTTTTTAAAGCTTTTATTTATTTGAGAGAGAGAATGCGCGCAGGCCAGGGGAGGGGCAGAGAAGCAGGCTTCCTGCTGAGCGGGGAGCCTGACGCTGGACTCAATCCCAGGACCCCAGGATCATGACCTGAGCCGAAAGCATACGCTTTACCACCTGAGACCCCCAGGCGCCCTGTGTGCTTTTTCTGACTGTCGAGGTGTCTGGCTCTGGTCACATTCTGGGTATTAACCCTTTATCAGACGCGCGACTGCGCGAACCGGAACCTCTGCCGTGCGGACTGCGTATCCTTCCCCTGCCACCTGCTGGGGCTGTTTGGTTGGTTTTAAAGTCAATGACCAGCCGTGAGAATTGTATTTGGGAATTACAAATAATACGTAAAAGGCCAACTTTTGAGCAGATTTCTTTAAATAGACATTTTTCGAGCAGTTTCGCGTGTACAGCAAGACTGGGTGGAAGCTTCGGATGGAGATTTCCCCCAGGCTCCCCCCCCCCCCCGTGCCCACCACTCATGTCCTCACAGCGGGAGGTGCTGGTGACAAGGGATGGGCCGCGCAGACGGGCCATCCTCACCCAGAGCCCGGGGCGCACCTCAGGGCTCCCTGTGGCTGTGGACGAACGCCCTGCCTGTGTCCACCGCAGAGCCCTTTCGGCGCCCCCCAGCCCCTGCTTACCCCCGGCCGATCCTTGCAGTCTCCGGACCTGCCCATTCTCCAGAAGGTCAGACTTGGGATCCCGCAGGCTGAGCCTCCTCAGACTCTGTTGCTCAGAGCCGGACTTTGGCATCTCCACAACGTCCCCCCGCTCGCGCTGCTGGGAGTCCTCTGTCTGGACGGGTGGAGGGGTTACCCTCTCGGCCGCCGAAGGATATCACGTGCATCCGAGTTTTGCCAACACTGTTTGTCAGCACCTGTGTTCGGGTTCGATGCGGACACAAGTTCTCGGTTGCTTTGGGTAAATACCAAGGAGCCCAGCTAATTGCCCTGCAGAGTGGCTGCCCCATCTGGCATTCCCGCCGGCACTGAGAGCTCCTGCGGCTCTGGGGCTTTACTTTTATTATAATAATTATTATTTATTATTTTAAAATATTTTATTTACTTATTTGACAGAGAGATAGAGAGCACAAGTAGGCAGAGCAGCAGGCAGAGGGAGAACGAGAAGCAGACTCCCCGCTGAGCAGGGAGCCTGATGTGGGACTTGATCCCAGGACTCCAGGGTCATGACCCGAGCTGAAGGCAGCTGCTTAACCAACTGAGCCACACAGGCACCCACTTTTATTAATATTTTTTATTTTTATTTGATAGAGATCACAAGTAGGCAGAGAGGCAGGCAGAGAGAGAGGGGGAAGCAGGCTCCCCACTGAGCAGAGAGCCCGATGCGGGACTCGATCCCAGGACCCCAGAATCACGACCTGAGCTGAAGGCAGACACTCAACTGACTGAGCCACCCAGGCGTCCCTATTTTTATTTTTACCTTTTTTGCCATGAGAGGGTGTTTACTGTACAGAAGCAGGCTTTCCTGGTTGCAAGGAGCTCTGGGGAACCATGACTCTGGCAGCTGAGCTCCATGGGTGGCACTGTGGGCTCGTCTTACTTTGGGCTCCCGGTGGGTGGCGGGGGGATGGGTCAATGGACACGGAGGCAGATGGCTACCGGCCACCCACCGGCCACCCACTGGCCAGTGACAGGGGAAGCTGGAAAAGCAGGCTGGTGGAGGGCCAGAAAGCAGGATCTCAGGCCCTGGTTTGGCTTTGCGACAGGTCACCTCATGAGGCTGGCAGGCTCCCGCTGTATGGGTGCCACTGACCTCAGCACATGAGGGGAGTGCCCCAGAGTCAGCGCTCAGGAAGGAGAGGCAGCACCATCCTGCCTGCTCCCACCGGGGTCCCTCCACTGGAAGGTGGCCCTTGGGTGTGGAGCCTGTCTCCTGCTCAGCGAGTCCCGCCGAAGAGCAGGGCCACTCCTTGCGGAGTGGACGGGAGGTACCCTGCTCGGGGTCTCCAAGAGTGGGCTGGGGGGGCCTGTGCTGGGAGCCAGTCCTCATCTCAGCAGATGCTTGCCGGACACCTGCTGACCATCCCACTGGGACCCTGCAGGGCACAGGTGCTCAGCCGGCAATGGGGTAGGCTGGGAGTGTGGGGGGAGGTACAGATGGGGGCGCCCCTGAGGGTGCTGGATGCTCAGCACCCCCTGCATGCGGACCGCAGGCAGCCCGCTCCTATTTGCCCCTGTCTGCCCAGGTTAATCTCTTGGACAAACTTGTTGGCTTTGGGATAAATCAGGACACAAAAGAGGTCTGTTCCCATGGAGCTCACAGTCTCATAGGAAAGGTGGGTAGCAATGCTCATCTGACCCAGAATGTTTAGTCAAGTTCTAGACGTCCCCCTAGGGGACAGGGGACAGGACACACAGGGGTGAAGGAGAAAGTGACCCTTGGACTTGCTTCGAGGCATCGTGCCTGAATCGTTCAGAAAATTGGTGTAAGGGGAAAACGCCAAGGACTCTCCCACGTTAAGAGAGTAGAGACATAACGACCAACCCCAAGTGTGACCCAGACTGCATCTGGGGTTGGATGCAGTTACAGGAGGTGCTGGGAAGCCAGGCTGGGAGGGAGCACAGCGTGGAATGCGGCTCTCCTGCCCCGGTAAGGGTGCTCCCATAAGGGAACGTTTTTGCTTTTCCAAGATGCGCGCTGAGCAGCTCATCTGCATCGGACTTTCCCAACTCAGCGGCCACTAAACCCGCAGGGGCATAAAAAATGCAGCAGCATGGGAAGACGGAAGGAGCTGGCCGGACTGGCAAAATGTCAGCCATCCTCAAACCCAGGGCTTGTGCGGGTGCTCCCTGTGCTGTGTGCAAAGGCTCGTTTTTAAATAAAACATCAGAAAATGATCACTACTGAGCTGTGATTGATCAGCTGTGATGGGGATCAGGGAGGCAGCTGTGGGGTGGAGGGGAGCAGCAGCCGCTTATTCCAGAAGCAGAGGGCTCCCTGGGGCATGGGCGAGTCAGCCAAAGCCTGCAGTGGGTAGGATGTGGAGGACCCTGGCAAACCCCAGGGGTGGCCAGTGTGCCAGGTGCGGGGCTGGAGAGTGGTCAGGTGGGTCGTGGGCAGGGTGGAGAACGATCCTAGGGCCAACCCACGCCCGCCCCCTTCTGGTACCTGTTCCCTGTGTTGGGAAGCACTCCTGACCCCACTCTGGCCGAGGGCCCCTTAGCTGCCACCAGAGAGTTGGCCAGGGCCTTCCGGTGGCATCAGCAAGAGCAGGGCTCAGAGGCTCTGGTCTCTGCTCCGTAGCAACAGCCGCTGTAGACAGCGAGGCTCTCCAAGGGGACGGGCCTATCACTCTGGAGCTGTGTCTGCCCATGTCTGGCCTTCTCCAAGGCCCTCGGTGTCCTTTTCAGGATGGCTGTCTTGAATTCTTCCCCCCCAGTGAGTGGCCTGTGGGCACTTGCAGCCTGAGCTGAGGCAAGCGGACATGGGAAGGGTTTGAGCAGGAGGCAGGGAGCTCAGAGGGGCATCCACAAATCCCACACCCCGCCACAGCGTCACAGCCAGCGGTGTAGCCTATGGCTAAATGTGGAGTGCAGCCCTGTGGCTCCACTCACGGGTTCAAGACTACGTGAAGCCAGTCCCAGGTGGCAGAGGCGGCTGCAGGGGATGGGGATGGGCGCGTGACATCACGGAGCCTAGTGCACTTGGCATCGGGGCAATTCTCCGCTCCTCAGCTCAAACAGATTGGGCGAGTGACTGATGACCCCCGACTCAGAAGGCATCCGTAGTCCCAGGACCTGAAACATCTTGGTCGTGTCCAGAATCCCCACCTGATGGTCCCAATGGGTCCCTGTGATCAGCCCAACTTGGGAGGTGACCAGGTGAGGATGCCAGCGGGCAGGGACCATGGGGACAAGGACATTGCCCTGACATCTGGTAGCATCTGGTCCTGGGCCAGGGTCTCTACCCTCTTCTTTGTGCTGTCCACTGCTTCTCGAGCTGGTGCTCTGGGGCCCTGTGCTCTCACGGTCGGGGTGGGGGCATGTCTGACCGCCGGCAGCTCATGGGGGACCCCCTTCTCGTCCCTCTTGACAGCTGCTCCAGCCCCACTTCTGACCCAAGTCACTTGTCAAACCGAAGTTTTGCTTGCCTGGATTCGCTGCTACATTTCTGGTCTCACACCTGTCGTGTCTTCATTCCTTCTGCTGTTTTGCCTCGTGTGATTTTTCTAGTTCCTTCCAGTGGGCAGTGAGGTGAAGAGAATTCCTGGACCGCAGACGCTCACAGCTGTCCCATGTTGTCGTGACGCTGCGCAGCACCTCTGAAGGTGGGCGCGCCGCTATGTCTCAGGATGGCTCCTGATTTCACCTGCGATTCCTTCTCCCACCCCCAGGCTGTCCGGTGCTTAATTTTACCACCTGTTACTGTTTCCTGAAATGGGACACATTGTTGCAGCGATGCTGTTAGCAAACCTGAGCTTCATTCCTCGCAGTCAGGGACAGGCTTGGCACGTGGTTGGTTTCCATTTCTGCACCGGGGCTCTGTTCCCGCGTGCGTCTGGTCTGAGGTCCACTTTTCTGAAGTGGTGCGCGCAGCACCCAGGGGAGGAGGTGACTGATGGGTGTAAGGTGGCAGCTGAGAAGACAGCACTCCCCTTGAGGAGCCAAATGTCACTGGCACCTCCCCCGTCCCCGAGTGCACTCCTGTGCCACCCCGCAGGGAAGTGGTGTGGGCAGCCCATCCACGCCCCCACCTTCTTCCTGACCAGCGGCACAGACGTGGGACCCCTGGGAAACCCATGTCTGGTGTCAAGCTGTACTGAGATACATGGACTTCCGCATCCTGCTCCCTCACTGCGTGCTCCCCACGGCCCTGTGCTCCCTGTTCCCCTGCTGTCCTGTCGTGGCCTGGGTCCACCCTCCTGTGGGTGAACGCTGGTTCATCTCTGGATTTCTCCATTGTGCCCAGCAGCACCCAGGAGGACAGCATGTGTGGCACCCGTTCTTGGCTTCCTCCCCAACCCCAGCCTGGCTATGGATGACAGACAGAACTCCAGACAGGCCCTACTCATCCCTGGGCCTCCTTGTCCATCCCCCCAATCCCAGCCAGCACTGAGAGTGTGCTTCTGCCCCCTCAGCCAGAAACAGGCTGCGGAGGCACGAAGGTCCACATCTGGGGTCCCCAGTTGTAAGTGGGTAAAGCCACCCAGGCCTGCCTGCCCTGGACCCCACCCCCCCGAGCTTCCAGTGCCCTATGGGCACCCCCCTTTCCCCGCTGCAAGGCGCATCAGCCTCTCCTGCTGGGCCAGGAGGGAAAGGCCACCCAGGCAGCTGGTACACAGCTGGAGGGGGCTGTGCAGGCCCAGGAGCCCAGGGCCACCCTCCATGCGCCTCCGGAAGCTGCTGTCTGGAGCCAGCCCGGCCTTCAGCCCTGGTCCCTCCTGAGGCCCCTGACTCAACAGCTGGCTCCCTGCCCCAGGCACACCCACACAAGGTGACAGGGTGGCAGATGTGTCTCCTGGCCCTGGTGACACTTCACAAAATAGTTCTCTGGCAGAAGCCAACTTGGAAAATTCCAGAGACAGGGAAATTTACCATGAGGCCGGAACAGCTGGGTCTGGGCTAGGAACAGAGCCCCGCCCACGTGGAGAACTCAGGCTGGCATGAAGGAGGGACCCAGCAGGCCCGCGGTGAGGGAGTCCTTTAATAGAGATGGGCAGACAGGGGACACAACTCGGCCCTAGGCCAGTGGGGGCAGTGGCTCCTCCTCCCCCACCTGGCTTGGCCTCAGGGTGGACACGGGAAAGGCAGTTTTAAAAAACACAGCGGGACTGATTCTTCACTTTCACGGAAAAGGGGACCTCAGAGGAGCAGCCCGCTGGAGAATCTGTACACAGAGCGGGTCTCCGCACCCAGCCCTTTGGGCCGAAGCCTGCAGCCACCCCCACCCCCGCTGAAGGGATGGGCCGTCCACACCCACAATGTCCCTATGTTATGTACATCGTTGTGCTTTGGAGCGCCCCGCCCTGCAGCCTTAGCCTGGAGCCTCCTGTGGGAAGAGGGTCCCATTCCCACTGCGAGCTCGGACTCAGGACAGAGTAGCCCTGCTCCTCGCCCGTGAGCAAAGGGCTTGTTGAGACAGAAGGGTCAGTGCTGGACAAGATGCAGGCTGGTGGGAGCAGGCAGGACCGGGGACACCGGGGCAAGGCATGAGGCCAGGGTAGCAGGTGTGTGTGGGTGGGGCAAAGCTGGAGTGGGACCAGGCGGTGGCTTGGGGCAGGGCTGAGCATCTAGTAGAACCCCATTCCGCACTGGAGAGAAGGGGTTTGGGGGTCCACCCGCGGCCCCCTCCCACCCAGCGCAGATGCTTCCAGTGTCAGGGGCCAGGCAGCTGGCCCGGCCCTGGCTCTGGCTCTGGGTCCACAGGTGGGGAGGGGCGGGGCACGGTGATGTCTGCCTGCGTGACCCGGCTGGCTGGGTAGGGTCTACAGGATCAGTTGTTCTCGAAGAGAGAGAGCAGGTCGTCATTGTTGTTTGTGGGGAGGTCAGGCGGGCCCAGGTAGGACAACAGTTCCTCCGGGTTGGTCAGTTCTGGGAGCAGCTGGGGACAAAGCAAAGCCATCAGCAGCTCCGGCCTCGGACCCACCACGGCCCTGCGTGGGACCCTGACCCTCAGCCTGCACAGGGCTTCCCCCTGCCGGAGGCTGCTCTTTGAGCAGGAATCATTGCACATGGGTTGTCCAAGGCCAGCCAGGGACGCATGGTGCCGGCAGGGCCAGCACACGGGGTGGGCTCACCGGCGCCCGCGACTCACTATTCGGAGAGGCTCTAACTTCCCTCATAATGAACTTCAGGGAATTTGGGTTATTCGGGTCGAGGACGGTTACCTGTGTTTCACACACAGATTCTGGCTCACCCAGCAAGGGGCGTCGGACAGGCCAGCCCGCACCCTGCGCCGGTGTGGTCAGTTCCAAGCGCAGTCTTCTTGGGCGCTAGATAGTCCCCAGAGCCAACCTCGCGGCTACAGCAGGTGCCCGACCTCCTCGCCGGGGCTGGTACTACCTGCCCAGCTCTCCTGGCTCTGGAAGTCACTGGGGCGGCGGTGTTCTCCCTTCTATGAAGCATGTGGACCCTGGGGACGATGTGCATGCCGTCCTCCCCAGCCCCAGCTCCCACGTGCTCCCCAGCATGGGGCCCATACTCACGTCCAGGGCTGGTTCCGGGGCCTCCCCCGCCCCAGACATGGGGGGCCCCATCACGCCTGTGGCCGTGCTGAAGGCCAGCTCGCCGATGGGGCCCGAGCTCACTGGGCCCAGGGGCTGCCGGGATGCTGGGGGAGGGTTTGGATGGTGCAGCTGGGGCCCTGGGGGCCCCCCAAGGCTGGGAGCATGCAGCCCCTGTGGCCCAGGGTTGTGGGACGGGTCCAGGTGACCCGCTGGTGCCATCTGAGGAAGGAGAGAAGAACCTGGTCAGATGGCCCTGGGCCCCCCTCCCTGGGAACTGGCCCCCCAACCCTCTGCCAGCACTGACCTGCCCTGGGAGACAGGGGGCAGACTTCTCTGGTGTCAGGAGGCTGCTGGGAAGGTCAGACTGATAGGAGCTGGGGGGCAGCCCCGCGGTGAACTCAGGAAGGGCCGGGGTGCTGGGTGCGGCAGGCGGGAAGGCGTCAGGGAAGGTCCCGGGTCCCAGGAAGCTGGAACCTGAGAGTAGAGCCGGTCCTGGGTGAGGCCTGGGGGCTGGCGCTGGTGGAGTGGTCCAGGGAGGGGGGACCCCAGTGGTCTCCCGCAAGTAGTGCCAGACCTCACAGGAAAGGGCACTTCTTCTCATCACAGACGTTACTCTGGGACCCACCTCACCCAAACACACCCACACATGGCGTCAGAGAGGCCCCAGAAGCAAGCTGGCAGAAGGTCCCTGCTCCTCAGCTACCGCCCACCCCCACGGCCATGTCCCCGGCAGGCCCCAGGTGCGGGACCCGCGTGGTAGTGCTGCAGTGGTCTGAAGAGGACAGACCGTTGGCCTGTGGTAGCCGTGTCCCCGGGCCCAGCCCGCCGTACTCACCCTGGCCGGGGTAGTCGCCAGGGGCTGGGGCCGACGGGGGCTGCAGGGGGGCGAAGGGGGCGGCCCCGGGGCCCAGGGCTGCGATCATCTCCATGACACTGGGCATGAGCACGTGCGCAGGGCTCACGGTGCGGCAGCGTTTCAGCACGGGCCCATCGGGTTCCTCCTTGATGTGCACGTCAGGCTTCACGGGCACCGGCTTCCAACTGCACGTGGGGTCGATGGTGATCTCCTCATAGTCAGAGCTGGCCAGGGACACACGCACTACTCACGAGCTGTCCTGCTGCCTCTCCCGGCCTCCAAGGCTTGTGGCCACCTGGCACGTTCCACGGGCCCGGGGTGGGGGGCTGTGGGTTCTGGCCATGGCAAAGCAGTGGGGTGGGGGGTGCCTCCCAGTCATCCTGGGGCTGCCCGCTGCCAAGCGCAGATTAACCACTGCCGACCGCAGCCAGGCGAGGGGAAGACACTTACTTCTGAATGTAAATGAGAATCCCCAGCATGTACTGGTCCACCTCCAGCCCCTCCAGCAACGCCGTCTTGCTGTTGGAAACCAAGAGGATGGGGCTCGGAGGCCTGTCACTGCTCCGCTCCATCACTGTGCCCGAGACCACCCCGTGGGAGGTGATCCCTCAGGAAGGGGACCCCGTGTGTGAAGTCTCTGCCCTGAGCCACAGCGTTCTCGTCTGGGCGGCTACCACTGAACTTGACTTGGGTATTTTCTGGTGCTGCAGGGGGAGCGGACAGCTTCTGACAAGGACCACCCTGCACCCCGGGCCGTCATGAGGGTGTCTCAGGAATACTCACTTGCACACGGGGCATCTCCAGGTCCCCCGCTCACAGTTGAGCTGTAGGTAGGACTCTAGGTCGAAGCACTGTGGGGGGCAAGACAGGTGGCTTCTCACACGGGGGTCGGGGGCGACCTGGCCGCACCACACGATCAAGCTGCGTGCTTCTGGGCTGATCTGCTCATGTGTGGAGAAGCCACACGTGCCAGGCTTTCCCCAGGGCGCCCCTCCTAACAGACAGTCCTCACAGGGACTGGGATGCACGAGGCCAAAGGCCTGGGCATCTGTGCTGAAGGGCCACGTCCAGGACACATTGTCCAAGGAGACCCCGTGGCGGAGCGTCGGGGATCCGAGGGGTCGCTCCTGGGGCCTTGGGAGGACCGCACCTGCGGCCTCATTGCCTTTTGAGAGGAGACCCCGCAAATGCAGGGCAGCGGTGACTGTCCTCGGAGACAGGGGAGGGCTGACAGAGAACCACTGTCACAAGTCCTGGCAGAGCTCCACAGGGACCACCCACCTGGATGTGGCGGCAGTCGTGGCCGCGGGCAGGGAGCTGGATCCTGCGGAAGGTGATGGGGCACTTGAGGGACACCTTGATGGCCGTCTGTTCCACGCCGTCCTCGCCGTTGGGCCCGGGTGTGCCAGGGATGGTACCGCTGCTGAAGTTACGCTTTACTGGTGTCGACAGGGCAAAGGGCTAGACGGAGGGGCTGCCGCTGGCGCCACAGCCCCAAGGGACCACGTGGGCCGCCCACTGTTCCCCCAACCCCCTGCAGGGCCACTCACTCTTGCTGACGCAGTGCTCAGCAGGCAGGAGTCGCTTCTTGAGCAAGCCCTGCAGCACCGCGCGCACGGCGGGCCGGTGCACCAGCTGCAGCACGAACAGGTGCGACTGCGGCGGGAGGGGCTGGTCAAGACTGCAGCGGGGAGTCTCCCCTGCTCTGGAGCCCCCATGCTGCAGGCTGGATCTGCCCATCCGGTGAGCCCGCCACGGGGAGAACACCGGCATCTGGGAGCCCCCAGCCTACGGCAGTCCCGTGACCGCCCCAGAACCAGCTGGGGTGCGCCCGGCTGCCCCTCTTTGCCCCGGTGAGTCCCAGCGAGGCTTTCGGGATGGGGAGCCGGGGGGGCCTGCTGAGCCTCCTCACGGGGAGACAGGGTCAGCAGGAGCGCTCCATCCGCCTGCGCGGTGTGGGCCTCGCTGGGAAGCAGGGAGGTGGCTCCACACCGCCGTGGGGCCAGGAAATGAGACAGGTTGGGCGGGGCTGACGCAGGGGCGGGGGGTGCGGGGGCACTCACGCAGCAGCAGGCCGTGACCGTGATCTGGATGGTGTTGCGGCCGGGCTGGCACACGTGCTTCAGGTACAGGGGCTTGTGGGAGGTCTTGTTGTCGCCGCGCTCGATGGTGAGGGGCGTGGCGTTGACACTGACCTGCACCGAGGCCGGCCAGTTGGTGTTCATCTGCCGGTCCTCGTGGTGGTAGCACTTGAACTGCAGCTCCAGGTCAGGCCTGCGCGGGCCAGGCGCACAGTAAGGACAGGCCGGCGGGGGCGCAGGTACAGGGGTTGGGGCCGCACGCCGGGCCGGCGCCAGCTCACCTCAGCATTAGCGTCTTGTAGACGGAGTCGCGCAGTTGGAAGGCATGGTTGCTCACGGCCAGGTTGTGCTGCAGGCGGAAGGGTTCCAGGACCACCCCATCGCGCACGGGGAAGGTCAGCCGCAGCTCGTCACAGGGGCCACTGCCTGCGAGCGGGCCACGCTGGCGTGAGCCGGCAGCTGGCATAGAGGACGCCCCCCCCCCGCACCCCTTACCGCAGGGATGTGGGCTGGGGAGCAGGGCCCCTCCTCCCCCACCTCGGGGCTGGGCTGTGGGCAGCATCTCCCCTGGGGCCCCAGGATCTTGAGATCCTGCTGTTCCATCCTGCCTCAGGCACCTGGCCCAGGGTCCCCTAAATTATGACTGGAGAACGTGCCCCAGACCCAGAAAAAGAGGGTGACACTAGTGCTTTCGGGAGGGTGGAAGGCTGCAGAGGTGTGAATGGACCCCCTTCACCATCCCCACACTTGAGCTAGGTTTCTAGGACCTTGGGTTCTGCTCTGGCAGTCTACCCTGGACCAGGGGGTCCCTAGCCAGGAGAAGACTTCAAGGGATACACAGACTCCCTAAAATGATCCAGAGTTTCGTGTGCACGCATGTCTTTCTAGAGAGAAGATCCACACCTTGAAAAATCCGCTAAGACGTCTACGGGTGAAAGACAGGGTTATGGGCCCCCAACCCTCATGTCCCCAGAGGACCCCAGCCCAAGCAAGCTGAGAACAAGCGACACTCACCGGGGGGAGACGGGTGCAAGGAGCCCACGCTGGGCTTGAGGTCGGGCAGGAAGGGAGACTTGACCTCCTGGCTGGCGGACATGTAGGGGACGCTGCTGCCGGGAGTCATGGGCGGCGTGGGGCTCCCTGGCAGTGGGGAGCTGGGGTAGCCAGGGGTGGAACGGGTGGGCTGTGGGGTCGAGCAAACGGTCAAGATGGAATGGTGGGGGGTGGAGTTTGTTCTTGGAGCACCCGCGGGAACAGTGAGGACAGAAGAGAACAGGGGTAGTCCCAGAGGGTTCTGGCTGGGCACCCCCAATTTCCTCCTGTTTGGGCGCCCTCTCTCCATGGGCCCACCCCGTGAGCCTCCCGCCCGTCTGCCCGTACCCCACTCAGGCCAGGCTGGCTGTAGCTGACGCTCCCCCCGTTGAAGCTGGCGCCCTGCCCGTTGAACTGCTCTGTGGGCTGCAGGAGAGAAAAGTGCATGCGCCCAGGGCCCCCGCCTGGCCCTGGCACTTAACCCAAGGAGGGGGCTGGAGGCAGGGTGCCACCGTACACAGGGGCACTGGCCTCTAGTCTCTTCTTTGGAGGCTCTCTTCCTTCAGCAAGTAATCAACAAGGGGCTCACAGTGCTTTCATAATTTACGACATTACTACTCCAGGAAAAGAGATAGACTACTCACGCCCCAAGTTAGAAGGGTCGCAGGAGAGCCAGGAAGAGGCCGAAAAAACACACCTCCTCCTCCCCACATGCCCCCCATGGGCCCGTCCCCAGCAAGCAGAGGGAATGTGGTCACTGTGCCCTAAAAGACAATCAAGTGGCCTGGGGGCCTGCCCTCCGCCCCGCCTGCTCCCTACAGTGATTTTCTGAGCAGATACACACATCCCGCAGAGGATCCTTTCAGAACTGGATCCCCACACTGCTTGGGACCAGCGGAGCTCCGGGCTGCCTGCTCACTCTCATCCCTCCAGGCCAGCTCCCTCATCAGCCTGGCCAGGGCCCAGCACAGGGCCCTGCGGGGGTGCGGTGGGCCAGAGGGCCCAACCCTACCTTGTAGTGCAATCCTGCAGGGCCAGTGGCAGGCAGGGCCTGGGCCACGCTCTGCTGCAGGGGCAGCCGGTGCCCAGGGTAGGAGGAAGGGGTGGGAGGCTGCCCAGCGCCAGGTGCGTACTGGCTTCCTGGCAGGTACTGCTGCCCAGGGTAAACCTGAGAGACAGAAAGGGCACTGTGCTAGGGCAACGGCTGTTGGGGAAGTCAGCTCCCAGGGAGGACGCAGTGCCCACCCCATCCGGCGTGGCCGCTTCCCTCCCGTGGATGGCCGCACCCGCTGCGGCTCTGGGTGCAACCGGGACGAGGGTGGTCCGGACGCTCACCTCACTGGAATAGGCCCTCTTGACCCCCTGTCGGGGCAGTGGCTGGGCCTGGGGAGGCCCGGGGTACCCGTGCTGGGGCAGGCGCTGCCCTGCGTACAGGGGTGCCATGCCTGTTGCCCGGGTGGGGTTCAGGCCAGAGGGGCCCAGCAGCCCTCCCACGGCGGCAGGGTTCATACTGCTGGGGACACTGGGCCCCCGGGGACCTCCGTGCTGCAGGAACTGGTTGTTAAAAGCCTGCCCAGCCCCCATCTGGGGAGAGAAGACAGGAGCCATTCAGGCCAACCCCCAACCTTGGGTGCCACCCAGGGACCCCCACCGTGCCTCACCCCTTCCCCCCACTTTATCTCACTACGCACCCGTCCCCAGACCCTGACCCTGGTTGCCCAACCGGTCCCTGCTTTCCAGACCAGCACATGTGGGCGCTCCGGGAGGAGCGGCCGGGCCTCACCGCTCCGTACTGGCTCAGCTCCTGGCTCTGCTTCTCCTGGAGGGCGGCCACGGTGGCCGTGGCAGTGGCTGTGGCTGTGGCCGCGGCAGCAGCCACCGCAGCTGCCGCCGCTGCCTGGGTGAAATCAGTGGAGGGTCGTGTGGCATGTGAGGGCAGACCCAGGCCCCCGGGCCCCCCCGGACCGCCTGCATACCTGCGGGAGACACACAGGGCCGGGCTCAGCAGCGCTTGCCGCCCATCACCTGGGGGGAGCCACACGGTAGTTCTTGGGGCTCCGCTTGCGTGCACACAGCCCTGGGGGAGCCCCCAGCAGTGCAGCCAGGGGAGGGGTCCTGCTTACCCAGGGGAGAAGCCGGGGCCGCCAGGGTAGCCCCCGCGGCCATACACCCCCTGTGGCACAAAGCCCTTGCTGGTGGCGCCGTCACCAAATGCCTGCTGTCCAAGGCACTGCGGGGAGCTCAGGGCAGAGCTGCTGCCGGCCACGCCGGGCATCACGGAGCCGCCAGGGGGGCTCCCTGCAGGGCCCATGGGGTTCCCCAAAACCTACGGGAAACAAGAACCACCAGTGAGCACCACCCACACAACTTACTTCATGTGGTCGCTCCAAGGAGAGGCCTGGCAGTGGGGGCGGGGGTGTGGGCAGGGCAGGGGGTGCAGAGGTGAGGGGAGGAGAGCAGGGGTGGGATGCAGGGCGGGAATGGCATGAAGGCCAGAAGACTCCATTTCTCCCTGAGGAGGGGGGCAGGCACGGGCTCACCTGGCTCTGGGCCGCGTTGCCGACGCCCCACACGGTCGTGACCACGGACAGCGATCCCGCCGGCTGAGTGGCGCTCTGTTGCCAAGGCACTGCCTCGTAAGCAAACGGACCATCACTGGGAGCAGAGAGGTGGGTGAGAGGCCCAGGTCAGGAGCGCCCTGCTGGGGAGGCTGAGCGCGGGAGCAGCGAGGTCCCGCCCCGCCACCAGGCCCGCACCCCTGGGCCTGAGGAGGGAGCGCAGCACGAGCCCCACTCACCCGTGTGGCGTGGGGGGCAGGGCGGGTTTCACGGGGTGCATGGGGTTCATTGGCTTCGGAGCAGCCTAAAGGCCAAATCTGTAGGTGGCAGGAAGTGGTCCTCACTGCTGGTGATGCTCTGGCTGCTGGGACAGGAAGGAGGACATCAGCGGAGAAGCAGCCAGGGGCTGTCGGCAGCCTGCAGGGAGCCCTGAGCACGAGGCCCCCCGGCGCTGTGTTGAAAGAGGGAGGGCAGGATGACACCGGTGTCTGAGGGCCACCTTGCCCTGTGCTGCCCGCCCTGCCCATCCTCTGCCTGCCTCAGCCCCAAACCCCAGCCTGGAAGCCAGCATTAACCCTGTCTGGCCAGGACCTGGACCAGCTCTGGAAGCAGGCTTTCTGAACCCCAATACTTTCCATGCTTGTCCTCCCACACAAAGGCCTGGATATCTGTAAGAGTCAGGGAGCATCTAGCACCTGATTGCCAGAAGCCCCCAAGAAAGCACCAGGGGGGCAGGTCAAGGCCAAAGCCAGAGAGGAGGCTGGAGAGGAGCACCCGGGGGCACTATCTGCTCATGCTCTGAGGCCTGCCTGCTACAGAAGGAGCGCTGGTAACCAGGGGGGAGTGAGCTCAGCCGCCCTGCACCCTCCCTCCTGCCCTGGATGGCAGGCCGCTGCTGCAGCAAGTCCCCCAAGGGCTGCTCTGGGGCCCAAGGGTGCCATCTGAGACTGATGTGGGCACAAGGCCAGGCAGGCAGACCTGACCCACTGGACAGAGTTCCTAAAAGGGGAGGGATCCACACACGGAACCATGGGCGGAGGGCTGGCAGGTGCCCATGGACATGGCAAGGGGCCAATGGGAACACAGCAGCAGGGCTGGTGAACGCTTGCAGGACCCGTGTGCCCATGCCAGGGGCTTTCTCCTACCCTGTGAGGCTCACTCTCTCCCATTTACTGTCTCAGAAAAACCAGTGACGGAGGGCTAGGCCACTCACATCCTCCAACACCCCCAAAAGCAAGTCCAGACCCTTGCTGGCATGGCTGGGGCCACGTGCTTCTGCCTGGTCTCCGTGCAGACACAGGCTGGCGATGGTCCTCAGGGGGTACCCTGGGGGTCCTGGGTGGGGAGGCTACACCCCGCCCTCTGGACGTTGACATTCTGTCCCGGAGCACCGCTGCCTTTCTGGGGCTGTGAGGCCTCATACACGCACACAGACACATCACCTGGGCCAGGCTAACCTCCAGTGGCTCAGTCCTGCCACCTCAGCACTCTCGGGGCGTCCTTCAGGCCCAGGAGTGAGAAAGTGGCTCCAGCATCCACCTGGCCCCGAGACTCACATTCCTGAGTGCTGCCTAGGCACCTCCAGAAGGTCACGTCCTCTGGAAATACAGTCCTGGAGGGGTGTGGGGGGTGGGTCCCTCAGCGGGGACCCAGGGGAGATGGGGTGCAGTGGGGACTGCGATCCGGAGCCTCCCCCACCGAGCACAGAGGTACATGCATCCTGGAGTTGCAGCATGGCTGGGCCCGGGGCCGGGTGAGAGGGGGAGGGAGAGACAAGTGGGCTTGCCCACCTCACAGCTAGTTCTGCTTTCCTTCCCCGCCAGACCAGGCCCCACTCAGGAAACAGGGGCCAGAAAAAGCGGGCGTCAGTGAGTCCAGAAGGCTCTAGAACCCTGGACTCTGGGCAGAGATAAGCGTGGGAGCCAGGACACCGTGACCAGGCAAGGGAAGGCTGGTCCCTACGGGTCCAACTCCAGGATGGGGATGGGGGTGGGAGGTACAGATGGACAGACCTGCCAGTAGGTCAATGGAATAGACCAGAGAACCAGCTGGTCTCTGATGAAGGTACAGAAAACATGCACTGGAGGAAACCTGCCATTTCAACACAAGGTGCCAGAGATGCTGGATTCCCGAGCAAAAAACAAAACAAAACCAAACCCTAATCTTCCCATCGCATACAGAAATTAACTCAAAATGTGCCACAGATTCAAATGTCTAGCACAAAGCTGTAAACCCTTTGGAAACACCTGGGAGTGAATCTTCGGGATCCAGAGCCAAGAGTCCTCCCACAACACACTGAAAGCACACACCGTAGAAGAGCAAACAGAGAACCTGTCTGCAGAGCCCAGATGGGATGAAGCTACGGACCGGGCGCTGCCTTCAAGAGCCACCGTCCCTGACAAAGCATTAGCATCTAGAATATATAAAGAATTCTCAAAACTCAAAATAACCCAAAAAAACCAAAACCCAAAAAACCCACCCAGAAACTGGGCAGAAGAACAGACATTTCACCGATGAGGCGGTAGGGACAGTGAGTCAGCGCTCGGAACTGGGGTCCAATCCACGGAGCTGGGGTCCAACATCAGGGCCATCAGGCACGGGCAGAGTAAAGCCGCTGGGAGCCCTGGCCGCACCCCCGCTTGGAGCTGCTAGGACAGTGCCAGCGCCGGCCAGGCAAGGAGACCCGGACCTCGTCCCCATGGTGGCTGGGAACAGACCAGGGGCAGCCGCCCTGGACCACAGTTCTGCGGCTTCCCATAAAACAAAGCACACAGCCACCCCACGAACCAGAGATATTACTTCTGAACATTCATCTCTGAAAACTGTAAATGTCCGGTCACAGGAGAACCTGTATGTGCGTGTTGCCAGCAGCCTGCAGGGATCTCGGGGGACCATGCTGTGTGGGAAACGCCAGTCCCAGGAGATTCCACATGCAGGGTTCCCTTTATGTAACACTCCTGAGATGACAGAATCCCAGAACCCAAGAGCAGAGCGCGTGGCCAGGTGGGGAGGAGGGAGACAGGTGTGAACACAAGGTGGGGAAGGCCGTGTCTGTATCTTGCCTGGCGCCACCTGGCCTCCTGCTGGGACATGTCCTACAGCTCTGTAAGATGGCATCACCAGGGAAGCCGGGTAAAGGACACGGAGGTGTTTTTTACAGCCACACGTGAATCCAAAATTCCCCCCAAATTAAACTTCAGAGAAGGAACTGCCACCACCCAGCTCGCTGTCTCCACAGGGATGCCCACGGCAACCATCCCTCCCCCAAGCTGGTGGGCCTGGCTGGGCCTGCTCTGGTCCCACAAGCAGTGGCCAGAGTCCCTGGGGCTGGAGGGCTCTGCTTCGAGCTCCCGCTTCCCCAGCGTGGCCTCCGGGACTTCAGACTCACCTGCAGGGCTGGAGCCGGAAGACCGCATTTCTAATGGGTCCATGGTTGAGGACGCTGCTGATACAGGCACCCCAGTGTGAGAGCCAGGGATGCGGGGGTGGGGCGGGGACTCCACGGGCCTGGGGTCCCCGGCAGACTCCTACGTCCCATGGGTTGGGGGAATTCCACCCCCAAGACATCTCTGTTGTGAACGAGACCACAGATGTTTCCAGTTCCCTGAGCTGACTGCTCCTGTGGCTGTATGGGTGTGTACGGGTGTGTACGTGTGTGTGTGTGTGTGTGTGTGTGTGTGTGTGTGAGAGAGAGACTTCCTGCCAGACCAAGTCTGGTCTCCTCCCTGAGAAGACCTACACTCTCCGTGACCCTCTGCTCCTGACAGAGGGAGAGGGGAGCTCTGAGCACAGACCCTCTTCTCACTTCCAGGCCTGGAAGGCAGAGCTGGGAAAGCCCGGGTGTGTGTGTGTGTGTGTGTGTGTGTGTGCGCGCGCGTGCGTGTGTGCAAGGAGGCCTGAGCAGGCCTCTGGGGGCTTCTGGCGGCCAGAGGCTCTCCTGTACGCAGCTCCAGCAGGAAGCCAGGACCCCTGGGCAGAACCCAGCATACGGCTAGCTTAGAAGGCCCCATGGCTTTCTGTGGGTCAGGTCACATCTTCCTCCAGAAAAAGAGCTACAGAAAACTCACTATTCTGACCCCTCTTCCCCAGGGGCTCAGAGCAGCTGCACCCAGTCTCCTGCGTCCCAACGAGAGGCAGACCTTAATGTGGGTCATCCCTCTTCCACCTCCACTCCGTCCCTGCTGCCTGGTCACCCAGGAGCAGCACACCCCATGACAAGCCACCTGACCTCAGGAGGAGAGGCCTACTCCACAGTTCCAGAGCAGGGATGCCGGGAGCCCGTGGCTCCTGGGAAAGTCTCCGACCAGAGGGACACCGGAGCCTGGGCTCTACTGGGCTCTGAGAGGGTGGAAATGATGGCTCCAGGGAGGCAGGACAACACAAGGCGGGGACTCATATGCTCAGGGAGCTGAAGTTCTGACGCTCTCCATGTGAGGTCACAACACTCATCCCAAACCCCCAAGAACGAGCATCTACCCACAGACCAGACGCGGGACACTTCAGAGAGCAGCTAGAGCATTTCACTGCTCCAAGCCTCAGTTTACAACGTGTACAACGGGTACCTGGTGCCACCCTGGGACTGAGGAAAGGGGAGGACACATGCCCACCTTTACACTCTCAGCCCTGACCCTTGTAGTGGGGGCAGCTACCGCTGGACACTTCAGGGGGAGGCCTGGCTGCCTGGTCTTCATTACCTTCCTCTCCTCCCTGACTTCTACTCCCAGCCTGTATTGAGCCCCTGGGCATGACAAATCCTCAGGCCCAGTACCCACAGGGTGAGGCTAAGACCCCCCTCCGGGATCCTGTTATCCCTTTCGAGCCCTTTCAACAGAGGCCCTCTGGCTCTAGCACGCCAGGATTTGGTGGGTGAGTCTGTGTTCACCCTCTCTGCATCCACCACCCTCTTACAGACCAAGTCACATGTTCTGTGTATGTCCCTGTGAGATCTCAGATAACACAACCGACTTACAGAGGGGGCCACGGGTGTTCTGCAACTATCAGGAAAAGAGCAGGGCAGGGTGGGAGAAGGATGGGGGGAGGGGGCAGGAGGGAAGCAAGTCCGGGAGCAGGGCAGGGAGAGAGCATGTCAGGGGGCGGTAAGGGGGAGCAGGGCAGCGGGGAAAGGGGACCAAGGCAGGGAGGGAGCAGGTCATAAGCGGAGAAAGGAGGGCGGCAGGGGCCAGCGCAGAGGGAGAAAGAGGAGGATGAAGGGGGCAGGTCCGGGGAGCAGGTGACTCTCCTGCCTGGGCGTGAGCACGTCGGGTTAGGAAAGGGGTGTCCCCACGGAAACCACGGCCGGAGGCTGAAAGGTCAGCCCACGTCGCCGCCCCCGGGGCAGACACGAGCGGGTCCCACAACGCCTCGCCGGTGGGAGCGCACCGCCCAGCACCAGCCCGGAAGGCGAGCCCGCCGGCCAAGCGCGGCGTGGAGGCGGCGCAGCCAGGTGGGGCGAGGGCCCCGGGTCATCCGCCCCGCTCAGGAGGTCGCGGGGGCCGCGCACACCCCCCGGGCGCTCGGCCGACTTCCGGCTGCCCCAACAAAGGCTCAGGTGAGGGTCGCCCTGCGCGCGCGAGGACGGTGGGCCCAAGCGCACGACGCGCACGAGGCAGGTGCGGCAGGTGGGCGGCGGGGCCGCCTCCAACCCGGCCCGAGCCTGGCGGAGGCGCCGCAGCGCCGGGCCCCGGGCGCAGCACCTGCCCGCCGCGCGCACCTGCCGCACCTGCCGCCCCCGCCGCCCGCCCCCGCCCCCCCCACCGGCCCTCTCACCTCCGCCTGGCCAGGCCCGGCCTCTCGCCGCCGCGGCCCCCGGCCCGCGCTGCTCCATGCACTCAGCCCGCCCTCCGCGCCGCCCGCTGCCCCGGGGCAGCTGCCGCCGCCGCCCGCGCCATCGCGCCGCCGCCCGCTCCGAGGGCACAATGGAGCCGCCGCGCCGCTCATGCATATGCATGACGCCGCGCGCCAGCCCCGCCTCCAGGCCAGAGCAGTGGAGCCCCGAGCCGGAGTCGTGCGCGCGCGGGGCGGCCGCGGGCCTGCGCAGGCCGAAGCGGCAGGCCCGGGCCGGCCAGGGGCAGGCAGGCAGCGCGGGCGGCGGGGGATCACCACACGCGCCCTCCGCCCCCTCCACACCTTTCCGAACGCAGCGTCTGCGGAGCCCCCTGCGCTTCCTGCTCGCTAGCCGTCGGGGCGGGGCCTGATGGAAGGGCGGGGCCGAATGGAGCGGCGGGGGCGGGCGGCGGCGGCGGGGCTTGCCGATGGGCGGGGCCTGTCAGAAGAGGGTGTCAGAGCCTGGTGGAAGCGGCCCTGTCGGAGGCGGGGCCTGGCGGGGGGCGGAGTCCGTCAGAGGGGGGCCGGCCAGAGGGGCGGGACATTTGAAAGGGGCGGTCGGGGGCGGGGCCCTACGGGGGCGGGACCTGTCCTAGAGAGGCCGGTCAGAGGGGCGGGGCCTCTGGAGGGGGCGGGGCCCGGAGGGAAAGCGTGGCTGATGGTCCTCGCAGCTGGGCCTCAGGGTCGCGGCCGAGCCGTAGCGGTGGAGGCGTCCTGTCTGCCCCGCCGGCCCCTTCTCGCCCGGTCAGCTGTCCCGCGCGCTCCTGCCGCCGGTTCAGGGAGGCCGCGCTCGGCCGGTGTGGTCTCTGGTCGCGGGCACGGGACGGGGCGCGTCTCGGGCGCAGCGGGGCCGGCCGCCCTCACCGTCGTCTGCGTCGCCTCGGGCCTGTGCCTTCGGGCCCGGCTCTCAGCCAGGGGTCGCGCAGCGCTCATCCTGGGACGGCCCGTGTCCTCGAGGTCCGCGCACGTGCGGCGGGGCCGGGGCTGCGTCCTCCTCCAAGCCGCCGACACTGTCCGGCGGGTGGGCCGCGCCTGCTGTGTCCGCTGTCCTTTCGGGGCTCGCCAGGGTTTTCGGCACTGCGGACATGTCTCCCCTAAGGCCGGCTGGACCTGTGCCCTGTTGCTTCGAGAGCTGTCTGCTCGCTGGGTATGGGGCCTGCTGTGTGCCAGGCTCTGGTCTGGGCTCTGAGCCCTGCTCCAGGCCTCAGCCCCAGTGGAGGCTCGAGAAGTTGCAGTGTGTCCTTGAGGGACAGGGTAAGGATGACAAAGAAAGCAAGGCCAGAGGGTAGGGCGAGTGTAGGCTGGGGGAAGGCTCTATGGAGAGCTGCCCACATGAAGTGGGGAGCAGGTACCTGGGGACCCTGATGCTCTTCTGCCTCCGCGAGGCCAGGAGTGGCTTCGTGAGGGTCCAGGGCCTGGGACTGGTAGGCAGCTCTGCCCTCTCCCCAGTGTGACCGCCGCCCCAGTGACCCTCTGAGATGCCGTTTGGTGTCAGCCTCTTCTACAGTGTTTTCATCTTTGACCATACGGACTGTTAGAAAAGTCTCCCCTATTTACTGGGGAAATATGCCTTCCTAAAGCCTTTCTTCTAGGACTGCAGAGAATGGGAAGCCTCCCTTTGCTATCTGACAGCTGCGTCTGCAAGCATGAGAAGGAACTTCCCACCCCTTGAACCTCCCGCTGGAGACACGCAGGCCCACTCCCTTAAGTGCCAGCAGACGCTTGAACGCGGGGACTTCGTTCCAGTGGGCTGTCTCCTGGTGCACGGCAGCTGGACAAAATCCTTTTTATTTTTATTTATTTATTTATTTATCTTTTTAAAAGATTTTATTTATTTATTTGACAGACAGAGATCACAAGTAGCCAGAGAGGCAGGGGGAGAGAGAGGGGGAAGCCGACTTCCCGCTGAGCAGAGAGCCCGATGTGGGGCTCCATCCCAGGACCCTGAGATCATGACCTGAGCCGAAGGCAGAGGCTTTAACTCACTGAGCCACCCAGGCACCCCCAAAATCCTTTTTAAAATGTGACACCAGAGGGGACATGATACTCTGAATGTGACCAAAACCTGCACTTAGTTGTAACCTCAGACACTCAGTTATTACGAACGGCTAAGCACCCACAGTTTTCTCACTTCTTGACTTGCAGAAACTAGCTTGAGAAAGAGAAAGCGGCCACTTCTTTGCCTACAGGTGTTCTTCTGTGGAAAATACGGAGGAACTTTCATAATCAGTCGTGACCTTTCATCATCCAAGTATTGAGTGTTAATCCCTGTTCATTTTTTGGTCTCTTTTCTCCCAAGTGCTTCTCCGCATACGGTTGCAGTTTGGAGGTTACAGCCTAATGCGTGACTTCACACCCTTACTCCTTCGCTCCATCCACAGAAATGTGTCCTTTCTTATAATGCATCCTCTGAAATAAGCGTGAAGACTACGGGCAAGGACGTTTGCCGTGGCCTTACCTGGGCTATTGAAAATCTAGACTCAAGCTGTGTTCGTTCCTTCAAACTCTCTGTCGAGCGTCTGCCAGATACTGTTGTCCGTGGAAAACACGTTAGCCGGCAGAACAGCACAGAAGTCCTGGCGGCCCAGAGCTTCCACCAGTAGCTCATAGATCGACCCTCGTTAGATCGACCCTCGTGGGTAACACGGCCGTCATCTACCTCCATGGGCTGGAAACCCAGTCAGATCCTGTCTGAGGAGGTTTTTAATGGTAGGAGAAGAGTTTCCCAGACTTGCTAAGTGAAAAACAGAATACAAAGTTGCATGATGCCAACATAGTTTCTTTCTTCTTTTTTTTTTTTTTTAAGGTTTTATTTATTTATTTGAGAGAAATCGTGAGAGAGAGAGAGAGATGATGAGCTGGGGAGAGGAGCAGGGGAGGGGGGAGCAGGTTCCCCGCTGAGCAGGAAGCCCGATGTGGGGCTCGATCCCAGGACCCTGAGATCATGACCTGAGCTGAAGGCAGACGCTTCACCCACTGAGCACCCCCAGGCACCCAGCCAGCAAATATAGTTTCTAAAAAAAACCCTCAAAACAAAAAACCCAACACCAAAATACACTTATTCGTATAAGCTCGTCCTCCAGGCCACTAATTAACTTGTCAGGAGTGGAGAAAAGTACCTTTACGAAAGATGTGGGTCAGGCACCACCTTAACAAAAGGGCCAAGTCAGCTTCACCGAGCATGGGTGCGGCTGACATCCGTGCCGTTGGTGACATGGTGAGAGAAAGGTCAGAGACACCCCCCTGCCGTTGGTGACATGGTGAGAGAAAGGTCAGAGACACCCCCCCCAACTCCCAGTCCCGGTGGCAGTGACAACAGGAAACGTTTCACCTGGATCTAATCACAAGTCACACAGAGTCAGCCTCCAGGGCTGGCCTGGACTCAGAAAACTCCAGAAGACCAGCCTGGGGAAATGGTCAGAGGAGACCAGAGAGCCGGGACACTGGGTGGGGACTGGGCCACGCCCTAAGCCTGGGCAGTGCTGTGCTAGCGCGGCCTGGGGGTGGGTGCCCAAGGGTGACACTGGGGCTGCTTGGGGGAGTGCCCTGTTCTCTGGAGGCTGTCCGGGAGCAGGCCGCCGGGGGGAGCACCTCGGACGGGCCGCCAGGGCTCCCGTGGGTACAGCGAGCCTGCAAAGCATGCGTGGCTGGAAATAAAGGCTGAGTCTTTTCAAAGGTATGAAGAAACGGCATGAAGGTTATGTTATCTGTAACTTCGATAAAATGATGTAAAATTCTTTTTTTTTTTTTTAAGATTCCATTTATTTATTTGACAATCAGAGATCACAAGTAGGCAAAGAGGCAGGCAGAGGTGGGCAGGGGAAGCAGGCTCCCTGCTGAGCAGAGAGCCCCATGCAGGGCTCAATCCCAGGACCCTGGCATCCCAGGACCCTGACCTGAACCGAAGGCAGAGGCTTTAACCCACTGAGTCAGCCAGGTGCCCCATGATGTAAAATTCTTTGCAACACTGTGGATCACCGCCTCCTTCACAGGCGTGTTATGATCCACGTCATAGGCGATAGGGAGCCCATCAGGGCCTTCACGGGGCTGCAAGGTTGTGCCCAGCGGCCACACTAGGAGCCCCTGTCAGATGCGGGCTGACCCACCCCAGGCCCCATCCACCCAGGCCTCACCCCAGACCCTACCCCCAGGTTTACTAAATTGTATTAGCTCTTATTTTTATTTTTTAAAAAAGCTTTTAGTTATTTATTTGAGAGACAGAGAGAGAGAAAGCGTGCGTGGGGAGGAGGGGCAGAGGGAGAGGGATGCTGACCTGAGCTGAAGGTAGTCGCTTAACTGACCGAGCCATCCAGGTGCCCCTATATTAGGTTTTATTTTTATTTTTTATTTTTATTTTTATTTTTTTTTAAATAAATCTTTTTTTTTTTTAAAGATTTTATTTATTTATTTGACAGAGAGAAATCACAAGTAGATGGAGAGGCAGGCAGAGAGAGAGAGAGGGAAGCAGGCTCCCTGCTGAGCAGAGAGCCCGATGTGGGACTCGATCCCAGGACCCTGAGATCATGACCTGAGCCGAAGGCAGTGGCTTAACCCACTGAGCCACCCAGGCGCCCCTATTTTTTATTTCTAAAAAATATTTTAACTATTTACTTGACAGAGAGAGCGAGAGAGGGAACACAAGCAGGGAGTGGGAGGGGGAGAAGTAGGCTTCCTGCTGAGCAGGGAGCCTGACTCAGGGCTCGAGCCCTAGACCCTGGGATCATGACCTGAGCTGAAGGCAGAGCCTTCACCGACTGAGCCACCCGGGTGTCCCTGTGTTAATTTTTGAATAAAGAGTGTAAATGACAGGTCCAACTTCATTTTTTCTTATTGGGATCAGTTGTCCCAGTTGTCCAGTTGTCCCTGATTCCTTATTGGAATCAGTTGTTTTCATTGAAAACAGTCTTCTTCCCTCTTGATGCCCGTGCTGAAAATCACTGGAGCATCAGGGAAGGAGTATTTCTGGGCTGTCAGTCCTATTCCATCGGTCTCCATGTCGGTCCTCATGCCGGCACTCACTGACCTCATTGTGGCTGCACTGTAAGCTTTGAAATGGGGAAGTGTGAGCCCTCCAACTGTTTTCCTTCTGCAAGGTTGGTTTGGATATTCTGGGTCTCTTGAAGTTCTGTGTGAATTTTAGAATCAACTTGCCAGTTTTTACAGAAAAGTGTGGGACTTTGATGGGGATTATGTTGAATCTGTAGATCAGGGTTTTTTTTGTTTTTTTAAAGATTTTATTCATTTATTTGACAGAGATCACAAGTAGGCAGAGAGTCAGGCCGGGGTGGGAGGGAAGCAGGCTCCCTGCTGAGCAGAGAGCCCAATGAGGGACGCGATCCCAGGATGAGATCATGACCTGAGCCAAAGGCAGAGGGCACTCACTACAGGAGCCCCCTGTAGATGTTCTGAGTGACGCCATGTTAACGACATTAAGCCTCTGATCCATGAATGTGGGATGCCTCTCATGTTCAACAACAGTCGTTTTCAGAGTATACGTTTCACACACTGTTGGTAATTACTCTGGAGCACTTTCTCTGATGCTGTTGTACGTGGAATCATAGCTTCGTTTTCATTCTGTCTGTTGCCACGGTCTAGAAATACGTAGATTCATATGTAATGGCCTTGTACACTGCAACCCAGTTTGTTTCATTTTGTAATTCTAATAGTTTTGAAAATTGATTCTGTAGGATTTTCTTTATATGAGATGGTATCATCTGCAGATGGAGATAGTTTTACTTCTCCCCTGCCCGTCTGGCTGTCTTTCATTTCATTTTCTCGCCCAGTTGCCCTGGCTAGGACTCCCACACAGTGCTGCGCAGAAGGGGTGACCAGTGCCTCAGCAGGGACGGTTACCCGTCCCAGCCTCTCCCTCCCTCGGCCAGCAGAGGGCGCCCTTTGAAGCGTAGCTCAGCGTGGGGCGCACCACTTCTCAGAGCCCATGGCTGCATGCTCTGCCCAGGGCCCCTCTACCTTTACCTCGGGGACTCTCCGTGCTCGGCCCATGCTGGGCCACCTGCTGACCCCCAAACCTTTCCAACTCTTTGCCTTTTCACACCTTTGCTCCTTTCCCAGATTTCCACATGACTTTTCCCTTATTTCCTTTGGGTCAGTGGCTCCGGCAAGTCTGTACTCTAACACTTTTTTTTTTAAGATTTTATTTATTTATTTGCCAGGCAGAGATTACAAGTACGCTGAGAGGCAGGCAGAGAGAGAGAAGGAGGAAGCAGGCTCCCTGCTGAGCAGAGAGCCCGATGCAGGGCTCGATCCCAGGACTCTGGGATCATGACCTGAGCTGAAGGCAGAGGCTTTAACCCACTGAGCCACCCAGGCGTCCCTCTCTTAACACTTTGTGATGGAGACCCTACGTCTGGAAAGATGGGGGACATATACTCTTCCTATTCATCCTGCTAAGTACAACCCAAACCTTAGATGTTATATATAAATACAACATAAGACGGGGCACCTGGGCAGCTTAGACAGTTAAGCCTCTGCCTTCGGCTCCGGTCATGATCTCAGGGTCCTGGGATCAAGCCCCTCATTGGGCTCTCTGCTCAGCGGGGAGCCTGCTTCCCCCCCAACCCTGCCTGCCTCTCTGCCTACTTGTGATCTCTGTCAAATACATAAATAAAATCTTAAAAAAAAAAAAATAAAATACTGAGGCATGCTCCGCCTACACATGGCCATCATCCTACCAGAGCTGGAGGACCCTTGGGTAAGCTACAGGGAGCACGAAGAACATACCAGAGATTCCAAAGATGCTCCAAGGACAAGGGACACAGGTATGATCTAGAGGATGGGGTGGTCACCAGCCCCTATGTCCACACCCAGGCCTTTCCCTGAGTGCCCGCCCCCCAGGCCAAGGATGGTGTGCTGTGGGCCCAAGATGGCGAGGCTCTTGTCAAGAGGGGACACTGGGCCCCCAGGGGCCCTGCTGGTATGGCTGGTGCCTGGCAGAGGTCTGAGGAGCTGTGTGGGCTTCCAGGGGTGCAGACTGGCCAGGGAGCAGGGGGGCTCAGGACCAGGCACCACTTGCACCCATGGCACAGGGCCAAGCAGCGAGGGGCTGCCTCCCAGACAGGGTGGGGAGGCCTAGGCCAGCTCCTTCAGGGGGACGGGGCGGGGTGGCCAGAAAGGAGGACACGCAGACAAGCCTGGGGGTAACTTCATTTATGGGTCAAGCCAAATGCAATGCACAGTTGTTTTTGTTCTTTTTTTAACCAAAATAAATAAATCAGATCTGTCCCTGTGATGGGTGAGGGAAGGACCCCTCTCCTCCAGCTGCCCCTCGGCCCAGCCCTCCTCTCCCGCTCCTGACCAGCTGAGGCACGGCGGCACAGAGAAGAGCGCTTCCATCTTCATGGTGTGGGAGTGGATGGGATGGGCAGGCGGGAGGCAGGCAGTGGCCGCGCCGGGCCCAGCAGTGAGCCCTGAGCCCCACCACACCCTGTGGCTCCAGTGCCCCCAGGCCCCAGGTGGGTGAAGGAGGCACGGTCCCCACACGTGGTCCGGGACCCTCCCGAGTGGAGGGAGTGGACACTGCAGAGAGCGGACCTGCCCTCTCTGTGCCAGGCTGGGTGCAGGCCCCCTCCTGCCAGCTGCCCCAAGCAGTGCCGCAGCTCCCTGCGCAGGGAGAGCCCCACCGGAGCCCAGCCTACCCCACGAAGTCTGGACAGTGATAGCTCCCTCTGAGAGGCCTGGTGCTCAGGGTGGGAAGAGGCGGCCACCTTGTCCAGGTGCAGCAGCCGCCGTGTGGGGTGATCAGGACAGTTGGTACCTGCGAGGCCACGTGAGGCTGGTCCTATGGGGGCAGCGGGAGGGAGGGGGCACAGCTGACCCTCCCAGGACACTTGCAGGGGCCTCCTTTCCTCCTCCCGCTCCCCGTGGCCTCCATGAAGGATGCTCAGCTGGACGGAGGTCACAGCGCCGGGGGCCTCTGGCCTCGGGGGGCAGCCAAGCACACGGGGACAGCAGCCTAACTGGTAAGCGAGAGAGGGGGAGCATGGTGCAGCGGACGGGCAGAGGCGTGGGCAGCGCTGAGGCACTATTCTTTAGTTGAGAAGCGAGGGGTGGCCGTGGCTGTGGAGGGCAGTGGCCCACGCGGCATCTACGAGAAGTTCTTGAAGGCGTCCAGGTCGAAGGCCGTGTCCAGGAGGCGCTGCAGCTCCGTAAGGTGGGTCTTCTTGTTGCCAGTGGCCGGAGCGGCGGCGGGGTCCCGGCCGGCATACCTGAGCGGTGACAGCAGGTGAGGGCTGAGCCACGGAGGGCCTAGCCCTGTGGCTCTCCCGGCGTTCCTGGCAACCCCCCGCGGCTCTCCCGGCCTCCATGGCTCTCCCAATGCTCCCAGTCCCCCGCAGTGCTCCCAGCCCCCTGCGGCTCTCCCGGCCTCCCGGGTGCACGCACCACACGGGCTTGGCACGGCTGATGGTGGTGCGCAGCCTGGGCTTCACGTAGTCATAGTAGCCCTGGTTCTTGTGCTCCTCCTGGCACCAGGCCAGCTCGGCATTGGGGTACTTCTGCACCTCCCGCAGCAGAAGGTCAAAGGGGAATGGAGACAGCTGTGGAGAGAGCCAGGGCTCTGGTCAGGAGGGGCATGCGGGGAGCCCGGGAGGAGGCACCAGAAGCGGAGGGGTGTTGGGGGCCCGCGCTGCGCCCTGCCTAGCCTCACCTGCTCGATGCGCGTGATGGCCACCTGCTCCTCCATGCCCCGCGCCTTCCGCTCCCGGGTGAGGTCATAGTATACCTTGCCCGTACAGAACAGAAGCCGCTTGACGTTTTCCGGGTTCTTGGCGGCAAGGCCATCTTCTGGGATGACCCGCTGGAAGTGGGTTCCTGCGAGACAATCCCCGCGGCTGGAGTTTCCCTCAGGACTTGGTGGAGGACACCCAGGGCCCTCCCACTGCTGTCGTGCCTGGGCGGGACCCCTGAGGCAGGGCTGTGACCCACGCTGACGCCACGACATGCAGTTGCCGGTGCGCACCAGCCCCAGATGCCCTCGAATCCTCCCAGACCAAGAGCCTCGAGCAGCACATCATGCACAGTGTCAGCAGGCCAGGCCAGCCTTGGACCGCAAGTGGTGCCAGGTCCTTCTTCCCCAACAGCTCATCCCAGAAGACCAGGGCCGCCGACCACTCAGATTCCCCATGAGCTCGCAAACACCAACACCTTCCACACAGCCAGACAAGTACTCAGGAGTCCTGCCAGCAGGGCCGGGCCCCGCGAGGGGAACAAGCTGCATCCCGTGAGTGGCACCCATAAAAGGGTCTCCCTCGTGACGGGCACGCACACGCACATTTGTGCCACAGGGGACCCTGTCCCCACGGGAGGAAGGCCAGATACGAAGGCCCCAGCAAACGTCCTACTCAGCGGCGCGAGGCTGAGCTTCTCCCCTAAGACTGGCAAAGAGACGGAGAGGCCCCTGTCACCGCCCCCATCCGGCCTCATACTGTAAGTCCCAGCCAGAGCCGCTGGGGGAGAAGACAAAAGGCCTCTGAATTGGAAAGGAAGAAATAATATTATCTGTGTGTGGATGACGTAATCTGGCATGTAGAAAACCCCCAAATTAGAATAAATGAACTCAGCAAAGTTGCAGGATACAAAAGCCAACACTCAGAGCTCAGATGCAGTTCTGTGCTGGCAAAGACCGACCCGAACACAACAAACTCCACTTGCTGCAGCATCAAAAGGAACAAATGCCGAATAAACGAAGACAGGGAAGACCCTGCCTTCCTGTTGCCCAGTGCCGCCAAAGAAATGAAAGACACGAGCAAAGAGAGCAGCGTCTGTGCTCCCCCGAAGGCAGGAAGTGGCAGCCACAATATCCACTGCCCCCAGAGCGAGCTAGGGATTCAGTCTGACCCAAAGCCCAGTGACGTCTTCTGCAGACACAGAGAAATCTGCCCTAAAATGTGTGTAATCTCGAAGAACCCCGAACAGCCAGAGCGGCCCTAGAACATGAGAGTGAAGCTGCAGGCCTGGTTCCCGACTTCGGAACCCGGCCCAGAGCCACAGCGCCCGGGGCCATGAGGTGCCAGCACCGAGACATGCAGACCGTGGACAGGGAGCCCAGGCCGCTTGGTGGGGAAGGAGGGAGACCTTCTTGCCAATGCTGGGAAACCTGGACATCCATCTGCAGAGGAGGAACCCTCACACCACACAGAAATTAACCCAAAATGTGCTAACGACTCCAACACACAAGCTGCCACGCTCAAACTCTTAGAAGAAAATATGGCAAACACATCGTGACAGTGGATGTGGCAGCAATTTCCTGGAAGTGATGCTGATGGCCAGCAACAAAAGGGAAAAGTAGATTTCATGAAATTTTAAACATTTTTGTGCACCAGAGACAACACAGGGGTTGGGAAGGCACCTGGTGGCTCAGAAGGTGAAGCCTCTGCCTTTGGCTCAGGTCATGGTCCCAGGGGTTGAGTCCCGCATCAGGCTTCCTGCTCACCAGGAACCCTGTTTCTCCCTCTTCCTCTCCCCCTGCCCTTCCCTGTCACTCGGTCTCTCTCAAATAAAAAAAAAAAAAAAGAAAAGAAAAGAAAACAAAGAAGCCAGCACACAGAATGGGACAAAGCAGCTGCATCTGAACCGATGTCAGGTTCGGATCCGGCATATAGAAAGAACTCCTCAAACTCAACAACAATGCAAACAACTCGGCCGTAAATCAGGCAAAGGATTAGCAGACACTTCTCTAAAACAGACTCAGGAGAAGAGGCTCCCCACCGCTCATCAGCAAGTATCGAAACCCCTGCAAGGTATGATTTCTGGGGCTGGAGGACGGCTGTTAGAAACAAAAACCAAGCTCCGACTCGGACGTGGAGAAGCTGGAACCCTCGTGAGTGTAGGTAGGGAAACAGAAAGGCACGGTTGCTGGGGAAAATACTACAGAGGTTCATCAAAAACCTAAAACCACAATCACCACACGAGCCCACAGTTCCACCTCTGGGGATTCACGCGAACAAACCGAATGTGGCTTCTCGAAGGACCCCGCACACCCATGCTTACAGCAGCATCGTTCATCAGCCCAAAGTGGAGGCGACCAATGTCCTCTGACGGACACAGACACAAGAGGCTCATCCGCACGCTGGGCTCTCATCCAGCTTAAAGCAGGAGGGAGTCCAGACAGCTGCTGCGACGTGGGCGGCCCTGGAGAACGTGACGTGGTTGCACAAGCAGACCCGGGGCCACCTGCCGCATGTACACCTGGGACCTCTGAGTGCAGAAAGCAGGAGCTCTGGAGACGGCCGCACCGCTGTGGGCGCACGCATCACGCGCACGGGCTGCACACGCAGAAACACTGACGTTTTAATTTTATGTGATTCCAGCACAAGAATGATAAACCAACCAAGGAGCGCTTCACCGTGACTGATGACTAAGGGGGCTCCACGGCCGGGAGGAGGTGGGTTCCCCTGGCCCAGGGAGCCCGAGGATGTGGGGCCACTCCATGCTGTGTTTGCGGCCTGCTGTACAGGTGGGGTCTCAATGCTGAGGGCCCCAGGGGATACCCTCTGAGAGCAGCGGTCAGGCAGCCGGGGCACCCTGAGCTCAGGCTTGCTTCCCCGCCTCTAAACAAGGCCTGTGGTGCGGCCGGGTGAAGGCCGCAGACCCGGGGGGACACAAGACGCACATTCTGAGCAAGTCATAAGCAAGCCCCGACTCGTGGGCCGTGGTGGTCACTGGTCTTCACCTAGTGACAAGAGCCACGGTGAGACCCTCGGGTGCAGGCCCTGAGCCCCATGGAGCGGCAGCCTGCCCCGCACCCACCTGAGAGCATCTCGTCGAAGCTGGTTCTGGCCTCGGGGTGCCGCAGCAGGGACTTGGGGGTGAAGATGATGAGCTGGAAGGAAGCAGCACAGCCCGCGATGGACCCGGGGACCCGACAGCGAGGACGGACCCTGCGCACCTCAGACCTGGTACTGTGCCTCCAGCTCCGTGGGCAGGAGGTGCCTGGACAATGCTGCTTCCCGTTTGGCCGCACGCGCGCTCCTCTAGGATGTGTCCCAGGCTGCTGAGCCCCGGGGCCTCTACTCTGTGCCCGGGAGACAGGCCGCAGCCTCTCCGTGGGGTCCCCACCCAGGGCCAGGGCCCTTCACACAGCCTCCTCCTCACCACTCCACACCCTGCCCGGAGCCTGCTGGCCGGGACCCTGCGCACCCCTCCTCGTGACCCCACCACCCACCACCCGCTCCCGCACCCATCCCCTGCTGGGCAGGGGCACCCCGCACTGACTGGCTTCCGGAAGGGCAGGAGGATCTGGCGCCGCAGCACGTGGAAGAAGTTGCCGGGGGTGGAGCAGTTGACCACCACCCAGTTGCAGTCGTACAGCTGGTTGATGTCGAAGTTGGCCTCCTCCAGGTTCTGCAGCTCGAGGGAGAGGCCAGAGGCCGGTGGACTAAGCCCCTGCCAAGGGGCTGCCCCAGGGACCCCGCCAGGAGCTCACGCTCTGGGTTCTCTGTCCCACTTCATCCCGCCCCTCCTTTGCAGACCAGGGCCACACCTGCACCCGGTTCTATCACGGGCCAGTCGGATTTGTTCTACCATGGGCCAGTCGGATTTGCTATAGAAACAGATCCCCGATCACTGTGCCCAGTCGTACAGCTCCATCAACACCAGCCCAGAGCTGCCCGAGCTCCCTCCTCTAAGGCGTCTGCCTGAACCCAGCGCACATAGCTGCTCCTCACACGGCAGTGGGATGGGGACTCTCACTTCGGGGGCCGGCAGGAGCTGCCCGCATGTCACCCTGAGACCCAGTGTGCTGCCGCCACCCCGCTCACCGGTAGGACGTCTGGATCGTCATTGCACATCTGCAGGAACCGCTCCGGCCGGGCGGAGGAATGTTCTGGGCCCTGGAATCACACACAAAAATTACATCTCAGGAGCTCTGCAGAGTGGGAGCTGCACTTGCCTGGACTCGGGTCACTTCTGTCTGATAAACTTTGACTTGCACTGACCCGCTGGCTCTTCCACCCTGTCCCCTCCCCCAGAGCGTGGAGGGGCCCACACCCTGGCTCTGCAGTGTTTCCGACGCCTTGTTCTGGGATGGTCTCTCACAGGGCCTCCACAGCGAGGAGAGCAGGGGCGTGTGAGCTGGTACTCCTGCTTCTCGGCAGAGGTACAGCAGGACCTGACACTGGCCCTCGGGGATGAGGCGCACCCAATGGCCACGCCAGCTTCCGGGGCCCGTGGGGCTCACCATGCCCTCCATGCCATGAGGCAGCAGCAGCACGATGCCGTTCTGCCGCACCCACTTGGCCTGTCCTGGGCAGATGAACTGGTCGATGATGCACTGGGCCGTGTTGTGGAAGTCACCAAACTGGGCCTCCCAGAGGACCAGGGCGTTAGGGCTGGCCATGGCAAAGCCCAGCTCAAAGCCTGCAGAGGGAGGAGGCGGGACGAGAGCAGACTAAGTGGGGGTGGGGTGGGAACAGGTAGCGGGTGGGCGGCGGGAGGAGGGCCCGAGGGCCGGGGCACTCACCCAGGACCCCGTACTCGGACAGTGAACTGTTGCACACGGTGTAGGGGGCCTGGTTGGGCCAGAGGTGGTTCATGGGGATGCAAGTCTTCTTGTCCACGTTCTGGTCGTGGAGCACGTGGTGGCGGTGGCTGAGGCACGACACAGATTAGGGGGGCCGTGCGGCCACGCCCTGCCCCGACACGCAGACCCGAGAGGTGGCCACGTGCTCCGCAGAAGGGCCCGCGTCAGAGCAGGGGAAGGCTGCTTCCGAGCCAACCGGAGTTTCTTCTCGAGAAACCCCGGAGCTCTCCTCTCTGTCCGCCGTGCTCAGCGCTGCCATGAGAACCCCGAGGGGGTTATGGGTGTTACCTGAAGGTGCCACGCTCCACGTCCTGGCCGCTCAGGCGGATGTGGATGCCCTCCTTCAGGAGCGAGCCGAAGGCCATGTACTCTGCCAGCGCCCAGTCCACGGTCCTGTTCTTCACCAGCTCCCCGCGGGTCTTGAGGATCCGGCTCAGCCCTGCGCAGGCGCGGCGCTCACCAGCTGCCAGCTTGCCGCCAGAGCAGCACCACGGGCGGCCCTGGTGTCCTGCCCTGTCCTCCCCGATGGGGCCCAACTGCCCCGCGGCTCAGCAGGCGTCCTCACCTCCGTGAATGGTGAAGTTCTCCACAGGCACGGAGCTGGCCACGTTCCCGATGTGCGTCAGGATGTCCTCCGTCAAGCCCGTGGATGGGCAGGTCATGCTCCTCGGCTGCCCGTCCAGGGTGAAAAAGCCTAGGACAGGGGGTGAGCGGACACGTGGCTGCCACGTGGGGCCCACGGCTGGCCATGGGGGCGGGGAGGGGCGCAGGTGGGGCTGCTCGCTCAGTGGGGGCGGGGAGGGGAGGGGGTGGGGCCGCCGCTCACCGGGCCAGGGCGAGTCCAGCCAGTGCTTGATGTGCAAGATCTTCTCGTCCTTGGACCGGGCGAAGGCCTCCTCGCAGATCCGGTCGTACTTGGAGATCTCCTCCTGCAGGGGCGGGCACGGTGTGGCCGTCAGGGGTGCCCTGCACAGCGCCTCCAGGTGCATGACAGCTCTGAGGCCCGGGAACAGCTGGCCATGTCAGTCTCTGGCCTGGGCAGCCGTGTCTGCCGGCCATAGGCCTGCTTGGAGTCAGAGACCTGTCCCAGCAAGCCTGTCCCCACCCTCCGTGAGATGGAGCTGGGGCACACCTCGTACTCTGGCTGGTCGACCACACCCTGGGACACCAGCAGCTCGGCGTACTTCTGCAGCACAGGCTTCTGCTTGCGGATCTGCTTGTACATGAGCGGCTGCGTGAACATGGGCTCGTCCATCTCGTTGTGGCCGTTCCGCCGGTAACACACCTACACATGGCGCGGACACGCGGGCATCAGGGGCCCGCTGGCACCTGCCCGCTCTCCTGCGCAGCACCCCAGCGCACCTCCCCTACAGTCTAGACCTTCACAGCTGAGTCACTGTCACAGATGAAACGAGGGACCTGGGGACACACAGCACAAGACCCCAGCTTCCTTCTTTCCTGGCCTGGCTCACCCAGGTTGGGGCCTCAGGAGCCCTGGAGAAGGGCGGCCAGGGGACCGCGGGAAGGCCCTTGGATACTGGTGGGTCCGTGGTGTGTGGGAGCCCATGTGGGGAGGAGCACTGCGAGTCAGTCTGCGGGAGGCCGCCCCTCCTCTCCCGCACACAGAGGCTGCTCACCAGGTCCACTACCACGTCCTTGTGGAAGGTGCTCCGCCACTCGGCCGCCACCTTGCACACGTACATGACGGCCTCTGGGTCGTCCGAGTTCACGTGGAAAATGGGGGCATTCACGACGCGGGCCACGTCCGTCGGGTAGGGCGAGGAGCGGGCCATGCGTGGGTCCGTGGTGAAGCCGATCTGCAAAGGATGCGCTGCTGGGCGGGGCCGGGCACAGCGCCACTAGCCAGTGGCCACTTGGCCGTGCCCGCCTTCCCGAGTCCCCAGACAGCCATTTGGGACTTGGTTTTTTTATCGTTTTATTGTTTCCTATTCTGAAAATGAACTTCATGTACGTCCAACACACAGTTTGGAAGTATAAGAAAATTATAATTTAGGGGCACCTGGGTGGCTCAGTGGGTTAAAGCCTCTGCCTTCTTGGCTCAGGTCATGATCCCAGGGTCCTGGGATCGAGCACCGCACCGGACTCTCTGCTCAGTAGGAAGCCTGCCCCCCCTCCAACCTCTGCCTCTCTGCCTGCTTGTAGTCTCTGTCAAATAAATAAGTAAAATCTTTAAAAAAAATTGTAACTTAAACAAAGCTACATATCTTTCCACCAGCTGCAGCATAAATATTTTGATGTTTTCTTTGCCCATGTACATGTAACACATATTTAAACCTTCTGACACCATTCGTAACTTAGCAGTTCGCTCACTTAACGTGAGGAGCTAACATTACAAGTTTTGTGGAAAGGAAAAGTTAAAGCCTTCACAGCAGTCCTTACTTTGGTCAATGTACTACAAATTCTGTATTCATAATTTAACAACCTGCATTTCCTACTGACTTCTATGAAACGCCTCAGACAGACACAGTGTGATAATACCACAGCGGTCATGCCTGAGCTCCACGAACGTGACCTCTCTTCTACAGCGGGGCCTTCCCAGCCTGGACAATACCCACTGTCTTCTTATGCTTGTCCCTGCTTCACTTTTTTTTTTTTTAAAAGATTTATTTATTTATTTGACAGACCCATCACGAGTAGGCAGAGGCAGGCAGAGAGAGAGAGGGAAGCAGGCTCCCTGCTGAGCAGAGTCCGATGTGGGACTCGATCCCACGACTCCAGGATCATGACCTGAACCGAAGGCGGGAGGCTTTAACCCACTGAGCCAGCCAGGCGCCCCTAAAATTAGTATTTTAAGGGCTATCTGGGGGGCTCAGTCGGTGAAGCGTCTGCCTTTGGCTCAGGCCATGATCTCAGGGTCCTGGGATTGAGACCCGCTGCTTCTCTGTTGGGCCCCCAGGCCCGTTCATGTGCATGTGCATGCACTCTCCCTCAGATAAAGAAAAAATATACGTAATCTTTAAAATTAGTATTTTAAGAGCATATAAGGCCATGAGAAAATAGTGAGAGGAGTAAGAAACGGGAAGAACACAGTTATAAAACCAGGGTTCCTTAAAGTAGGATAGCCACCTATATGCTCGTGGGGCTGGAAGATAACACACCAAGGTCACATCACCATCTTCAGTAACAGGGTCAAAATCTCTCTTCTGTTTTATGTTTTTTTTTTTTTTTCTGTTTTATGTTTTTAAAAATATATATATATATTTTTAAAGATTTTATTTATTTATTTGACAGAGATCATAAGTAGGCAGAGAGGCAGGCAGAGAGAGAGAGAGGAGGAAGCAGGCTCCCCGCTGAGCAGAGAGCCCGACGCGGGACTCGATCCCAGGACCCTGAGATCATGACCTGAGCCGAAGGCAGCGGCTTAACCCACTGAGCCACCCAGGCGCCCCAAAAATATTTTTATTCATTTGAGAGAGAGAGAGAGAAAGAGAGAGGTCACAAGTAGGCAGAGAGGCAGGCAGAGAGAGAGGGGGAAGCAAGCTTCCCGCTGAGCAGGGAGCCCGATGTGGGACTCGATCCCAGGACCCTGAGATCATGACCTGAGCCGAAGGCATTGGCTCAACCCACTGAGCCACCCAGGTGCCCCCAAATCTCTCATTTTTTTTATTTTTTATTTTTTTAAAGATTTTGTTTATTTGTCAGAGAGAGAGAGAACGAGAGTGAGCACAGGCAGACAGAGTGGCAGGCAGAGGCAGAGGGAGAAGTAGGCTCCCCGCTGAGCAAGGAGCCCGATGCGGGACTCGATCCCAGGACGCTGGGATCATGACCCGAGCCGAAGGCAGCTGCTTAACCAACTGAGCCACCCAGGCATCCCAAATCTCTCCTTTTAAAACACGTTTCTGGCGCTGTCCCCATCTTTTATAAAAGAGCCACCTTTAGAGCCCAAGAACTGTCCTAAATAACTGAGACGCGTCAGACGGCCGCAGAGCACAGAGTCCTCAGGAGGTCTGCAGCTCCCTGGCCCTGGGGCCCCTGTTACCTGGTTGTTGACGACCACGTGGACAGTGCCGTGAGTCGTGTAGGAGGGCAGGTCGCTCAGGTGGAAGGTCTCATACACGATGCCCTGGCCAGCAAAAGCAGCATCTCCGTGCAGGAGGATGGACATGACCTGCGGGCACGCGAAGGAGACCCCAGATGCAACACAGCCCGGCTCACCACGGCCACAAGGCATACCGACACTAAGTTGCAATTTGCTTTTCCAAAAGTAATGCATTTTGAGATCATTTCCAACTTATAAATAAAAACAAAATGGCAGAAGAACACAAGACCCCCCAGTCCCACTGGGCCCTGCCCTGCTCCAGTGGCACACCGGCCAGTCCACCACCGTCTGCTGCAGAGCCCACAGATGCCACACCGGGCACGGCCTGTGGGACCCTCCCAGTAGGAGAGCAGTGCTGGCTGGGCTCCAACCAGGAGCAGCTCTTCCCTCTCCTGTCTCCACAGCCTGGACAGGCCTTCGTGACCAGACCCAGGACAGGTGCGCTCCACACCAGGAGATGCCCCAGCTTGCCTGCCCCTTGCTGGAGGGCGTCCCTGTGCTCACCTGGACAATGTCTCCCTTCCACTCATTGTTTCCCCCTCGGTCATGAGAACCTCTGGGTCCTGCTCCTCACTAACCCCTGCCCGGTGGCCGCAGCAGCCTCTCCTGGGCATTGCCAGGTGTCCCTCCTACGTGGATCTGCTGGTGTTCCGTCAGAGCCTGCCCCTCTCGTCTGTTACTCACACTCCCATGTGCTCTCGCTCCTGTCTCATTCACCCCCCGGGCCTGACTCTCATCACAGTACAGCTCCCACCGTCCCACGCTCGGCGTGAGGGCCGCATGTCGTCTGGATGGCGGCCCCCACACAGCTTGGAAGGAGAAGGTTCTCCAGGAGCCTGGTACCACCAGCAGGGATGGTTGGTGCTGCTCAGGGTCCGCGTTCATAGGAGGACGCAATGCTGCCGTGTGCAACCCGACTGTGCCATGCTGTCCTCCCTCCACATGCACAGGCACATCCAAGACCGCGAGACCCCACTCCTGCAGCCCCTGCTAGGAGGAGAAAGTCTCCCCTGTCCTCAACAGGGGCAGAATCTGGATCTCGTGAACGGAACCCTGCGTGTCCTGCCTCTGGCTGCGGGGATGCTCCCTGGGATGGGTGTGTGCAGGGGCCTCCGTGGAGGGGTGGGTAGGAAGGCCACAGAGTCCTGCCAGAGCCTTCTCCACACATGCTCGGCCTCCTGCTGTCGGGCGCTCCGGGGAGCCTCCCGCCTAGATCGCCCGGGGAAGCCACACTGGGGCCCTCGCCAGGCGGCACGGCTGTCCCCGAGGCTCCCTCAGTGCGGTACTGGGTGCTGACACCACGGGGCCTGGCGCTCCTTGTGTCTCATGGCGCCCTAGTAAGCTGACCGTCCTGCTGCACCGGGGGCTGCGTCCCCACAAACACCCCAGGGCCCACCTGGGTCAGGCCCTGTCTTCTCCCAGGTCACAGAACAAATCCGGTCATGTGCACAGAGAGAACATAAGCTTTCTGAGATGCGGAAGGTCGTGGAACAGACTCCAGCTCTCTGAGCTCTCAGCTGAGCAGAAAACAGCTAACTGTTGGGCTTCTGGACAAGTGTTGAGGACAGGCATGAAGGGTCTGGATTGATGGTTGGGGGTAGGCTAGGGTTGGAGCGGCTCCCACACAGAGGTGGGTGCTCGAGGGGTGGGCTGTCTGCACCGGGAAAGAGCCCTCCTGAAAACCCGAGCCTGGCAAGCACACGGGCTCCCTGGCCTCTCCTGGCCGCACATCTCACAGCAGGCCTAAGGGCTGCCACCATCTGGAGGGTGCAGTGTCCTTGGGCCTTACCTTCTTCCCCTCGGTGTCCCCGCAGTAGAACTGCTCTGCCTTCGTCTTGCCCATCACCACGGGGTCGGCGGCCTCCAGGTGGGATGGGTTCGCCACCAGCGACAGGGTGATGTTCCTGTCGGTCACGCGGTTGATCCGCCGGTGGTACATGCCCAGGTGGTACTTCACGTCCCCAGAGCCCTGGCACACAAACACAGGGCTTTACTCATGGGATGAGGGGGGACGCTTGGGCCTTCGACCCCTTTGCTCTGTGCTATTTCTATTCCCAGAACCCCCCCATTCCTGAAGGTTTCTTCCCAAGGCTCCCACCCATGGCCCCAGGAGAAGGGCCGTGTCCCCAGTGGGAGGACCAGGACCCGGGGGCCACCACCCATGTGATGGAGTGGAGGTAGCCAGCTCCTGCCGGGGGTGGCTGTCCTGAGTGAGGGTGGGGCTGAGGGTCTCGGGGCTGAGGGTCTCAGGGCAGGGGTCTGGGGCCGAGGGTCTCAGGTGGGGGGGTCCGGGGCCGAGGGTCTCAGGTGGGGGGGCCCGGGGCCGAGGGTCTCGGTGGGGGGGGGTCTCGAGAAGAAACCACGCGCCTCACCTCGTCAGCGGCTTCCAGCTTGGAATCGAACTGGCAGAAGATCTGCTCCAGCTCCTTCCGGATGACATTGGCAAGCACGTTGAGCCGCCCCCTGGGACACAGAGGCGGGTGAGCCTAAGGCCAGGGTGCTGGGGACCAGCGGGAATGGTCATTGGGGCGGCGGGCGCGCACCTGTGGGGCATCCCCATGATCACGTAGTCTACCCCATTCTCGCTGGACTTGTCGATGATGGTCTTGAGCGCGGGGATCAGCACCTCACACCCTTCCAGACCGAAGCGCTTCTCGGATGACCACTTCCGCTGCAGGAAATCCTCAAACCTGGCCAGGGACCACCATGTCACCTGGGCCGGCACCACTGCCCGCCCTCCCGGGGAGAGACCAGACAACGCGCAGCCCACACCTGGTGGACCGCACGAGCCGGGCCAGCAGGGTCCGCTTCTCCTCGTTGGTGAACTGCATGATCCCAGGCGTCTCGAACTTCTGCCGGATCCACTGGCACTGCTCCAGGTCGTTGATGAACATGAACTCCACACCGATGTGCTGACAGTAGGCCATCTGTGCGACACACAACCCTCCCCGTCAAGGGCTGCTCCCCCCATGGTGTCGACTGCCCACCCAGCCCAAAAACTGGCGGGAACAGCGTCCTCCCTTCCAAAGGCAACAGGGCCAGCTGCAGCCCGGGTCAAGGCCTAGGTCCAGCGGGTCATGCTGAGCCCGGCGAGCAGGGAGGGGACGGTAAGAACCGTGGGGCCAAGGTTTTCCTTTGTGTCAGGAAGATGGAGGCACCAACCAGAGGATGGACGATTCTGGGAAGCCAGCTTCCTTGACCTCAAGGTTAGACCGTGGCCAGCACCACAAGACAGAAGGGACCCGTGCTGCCCATGTATGACAGAACCCAATAGCCACTCAAGACTCCTAGGTGTTTAGATTTTAAATTCTGCTTTTAATAATTGGCCCCTCCTGGGAGGCCTGGGTCCCACAGAAGTGTGAGTACACACATTACAAAACAGAGGACCCAGAGCAGGGCAGCTGTGTCCCACCCATGGTGCTCACATGATAGCTGGGAAGGTGGCCGTGTGTCCTGTGGGACATGTGGGCTCAGTACAAAGGAAGCTAGAGTGGGAGAGGACAGGAAGGCCACAAGAGCGCCCAGTTTCGGATGCGGCCTTCGCAGGCGCCCGCGCCTTCCTGAGACAGGTGACCAGGGCCCCTTGTCCTCCTCCACCCACAGCTGTCCGGGTGACAGCAAACCCAACATCAGCTCTGGAGTTAAAGAAGGACGCACCCTGGTGTGGCAGAGGGAGGCTTTAGAGACTCCCCAAACCATCTCCAACAGCTGCACTGCCCGCGCACTCAGACCGCCAGGCTTTGCTCGGAGGGTGCATCTGTACTCTGCTGGTTTTCACAACAGACATGGAGTGGGCTGGCCAGGTGCAGGATGGGGATGTGCCCTGGACCCCTCACTTGGGTCTTCAGAGCAAGGGCGGGCATCTCTGCAGGTGGCTCCATGATCGTGAAACAAAGGAAGGTCTGCCTGAGCTCACAGTACCCACCGAACACTATATACACCAGCATCCTGGCCAAGAGAGGAAGATTGCATCTAAGGATGAAGAGAAGTGGGGCTGGGAAGGGCCTTGGTGCCTCTCTGAAGACATGTCACCGGGAGTGCAGGAAGCCTGGGGGCCGGCCTGGCCTGCCGGGCTGTCCTCTCTGACTTCCTGACTTCCCAGGGGCTGTCCCCCTGACTTCCTAACTTCCCAGTCAGGACCGGCTCCTGCTGCCACAGCTTCATGGTCCCACGTCCACTGGGCCACATGGCCCAGCCAGAGGGCCTGTGAGCAGGAGCCCTCCTCCTCTGCCAGTCTGAAAAGGTTTTCCTGGGGCCCAAATCTGGGCTGCAGGACAGAGGGGAGTGAGATGGAGGAGGGAGCAGAGGGAGCTCGAGGAAGGGAGGGTTGGAGGGGGAAGGAAAGAGAAAGAGAGGAGGAAAGGTAGGGGAGAGAAGGGGAGGGGAATGGGGGAAGCAGGAGGAGGAGAAGAGGGGATGGAGAGATGATGGGGGAAGGGATAGAGGCAAGGGGAGGGAAAGCGGGAGGGGATGAGGGGGGAAGAGCGTGGGGGTGCAGGGTGAAGGGATGGAGGGAAAAGCAGAGAAGGACAGGGGAGGGGAGGCAGGGAGGGAAGAGAATGGATATGGGAAGGAGGGAGGGAGGAAGGGAAGGGAGAGGACAGGGGGAGGGAGGGAAAGGTGAGGAAGGGGAGGAGAAGGGAAAGGACAGCCAGGGAAGGAGGGAAAAAGACATGGGGGAGGGAAGTAGGGGAAGAGGGGAGGGTGGGGAGGATGGGGGAGGGAGGGAGAGAAGTAGGGAAGAGGTGAGGGAGGGGAAAGGACAGGGGGAGGGAGGGAGGGGAGGATGGGGGAGGGAGAGAAATAGGGAAGAGGGAAGGGAGGGGAGATCTCTGCAGAGAGATGGTGAGGGAGAAGGTGGCTCCTTGTACCCCAGGGGCAGCATTTCCCCGACTTGAACAACTTAGGGGCTGGCAGGAAACTAGGAGGTGGAAACTGCAGACACTAGTGTGCGTCCACCACCAGGAGCACAAGTTTAGCTATTGACTTGGACTCACGGTTACAGGGCCCTGGGTCATGTGTTGTTTTTCCTGTTCTTGGCTCAGTCCCCAGGAGAAAAGGTCATGCCTTTCCAGGGCGGATTCTGTCTAGCAGGACACAGCATGAGGGCAACTCGAAGCAGCACCTGCCCCAGCTGCTCCCAGTGGCCCGAGCCGGCCCGCGGTCCCAGCGGCTCACGCCAGCAACCTGGTGTGCACACATGTGCGTAAACACACACACCATGGTCAGCAACTTTGCCCAAATACCTGGAAGCCGTGAGCATAGCACACAGGCTGGGACGTGGGCACCCTGGGGCCAGGGGAGCTACGGCCAAGGTCCCCCAGCCAGAGCCTGACTCCTGGGCTGAAAGTGAGAGCCATCAGACTCTGGCCCTCCAAAGGCTGGGCTCGGGACCACGGGGACCAAGGCCGAGGAGGTCAAGCAGGGGGCTCTGCACAGCCCTGCTCTGCTCTGCGGGAAGGAAGGTGCTGAAGGTGCCCCGAGGAGGGGGCCAGAATGCCCGCAAGGTTTCTGGCTTGGAAGAAGGGCTGAGCTCCCCACTGGAGACTGTGTAGGGGTAGGGAAGGAGGGGCAAGCGCACTGTGTCAGCTCTCCTGCTGACCAGTCCAAGCTCTGCTTTCCAGACAACACCAGCACCAGATGCCTGGGACACCTATGGGTGGGGCTTAGACCCCCTGGAAACGTGACACGCTTATCCGGAGAAGGACTGGTCTACAAGGGGTGCCATTTCTGGGGTCCAGACCAGGGGAACCCCTAGCTCATTACTGTCCCAGAGAAACAACATGATCATGGGGCGAATTTACATTTTTCTAATATGAATGAAGGAACTCTCAGACTCTATTTGGTCAATGTATCAAAACATTCTCTCTCTGGTACTTAAGTCACTCAGATATTCTGCGTGCTTCCAGAACTCAGCAGCCCCAAGGGGCTGCTGGCCACGCTGGACAGAGCAGGTCTAGACACTGCTGTCAGTGGTGAGGCCAGTGTGAAGGGAGGAAAAGGATGATGCTGGTCCTGGGTAGGTCCATTGGGTAATCCTGCCCACCCCTCCCCATCCCTCCCCGAGGCCCACACCCCTCCCCAGGGCCCACCCTTCCCCATGTCCACACCATCATGTTGGCACGAGGTCTCCAAGTCTCCTCATTTCCCCAACAGCCCGTGGGGAAGTGATGAGGGCCAAGCTGAAATACTGACACCATGGGACGCTTGTCACAAGTTAAAGACAATGTCCCCAACAGACACTCAAGACTTTTTTAGGCCACCAAAGCCACAAGTGACGCCAGCAATGGGAGCATTCTGACCAGACCCCACTGGCTGCAGCAGGTCCCCGTTCATCAACCCCCGAGTCCCAGACTGGGGTGTGAGCAGCAGTGCTGGTGCCCGGCTCGGAGAGCCCCGCTACTGGGAGTCGTGCAGCTGGGGCTTGCCAGGAACGCCAGGTGCCGCCTGCGGTCCAGAGTGTACGTGCCCTGCAGCGCGCTGGGTGACAGCACGCTCCCCTCTGGGGAGCCCCATGCCAGAGTTCTTGTTTCCTCCGTGTGTCTTACTGGGTAGCGTGGGCACCGATCCCCCCACCCTCTATGGATGAGAGGCTGGACAAGGCCGCCGGCAGCAGAGCCCCGTGACCCGGCTCCATGCAAACCAGGTCCCGAAAGGCGAAGGGAAAGAAGAAAACAGAGGAAGGATGGAGAGCAGACAGACCTCTGTCTGGAGTGGGGAGCCCCGCTCCAGCCGCAGCCCTAGGCGCCCGGTCCCGGCTGGCAGAGCACGGGTGCCGGGAACCTCCACGCCGGACATAAGCTCCCATGGGACCCAAACACACAGGGACACTTTTTCTCCTCTGTGCTGGACGGTAAAAATAAAAAGCATGAATTTTTACCTACAAGAGAGCAAATAAGCTCCCCTTTCTTACACTTTTAAATGCGGGAGTCCCAAGAGAAATGACCACCCCGTCGGGAGGCCCCGTCAACATAGGCTCCGGCAAGCGCACACCACCGCTGTGCCCGCCACCGCACGCTCACCTCCAGCCGTCGGATTATCTCCCGCAGAGGAAGAGCCGACTCTTGCCCGCCGATGAATGTGGTGGTGGGCAGGTGGAAGACCTTGTCCAGGTCAGACTCGTCCAGGCCGTAGAACCCTGCAGGGGTGAGGAGAGACGGGCACAGCCACACAGAGGCCACAGTTTATGGAAAGGGGAAGGGATTCCCCGGAGGACAGAAAAGAGAAGAGAAAAAAATTCATAAAAATCTCTAATATACATGAAAATAAGTAATAGTTTACAGCCAGAAACACACACTTGAACAACAAACAGAAGCTGAGAATATTGCCAGCACCATAGCTAAACAAGAGTAAATCCGTGTTACATGTGTGTCAGTCCTGAGCATCGTAATCCTAACTCAGAAACAGATGCACTGCGAGGTCCCGGACACACAGATTTGACTTGGAAGGCACTGGTGAGTGGATTGGAGAGCAAAGGAGAAGTAGTTCAGGAAGGAGCATAGGCAGAGACTGAGGAGCTGGCATGGGGGAGCCCTGCGTCCTGTGTGAGGACGGGACGGCAGCCGGGGGATGGAGGCAGGGGTGACGGCCGCCCCCTCTCCGAACCGCCCGTCTGCACCTGTCCTGCACGGGGTACTCGGCAGGCCCCCCGGCCCCCGCTAACACACATCCACGGACTAGTCACCAGCACTTCCCGCAGTGCCCGCTATGCAGGCGCCTCCTCTGACAGCGGATCTCAAACTGACCCAAACGCAGGCGAAGGGCTCCTTCTCGGGCATGATGGTTTTGTTTCCTGTCACGGTGACTGTCATGGGGAAGAGGCTTGGAGGACTGCCGGGCGACAGAGCAGACTGGGCTCCTGCCAACCCTGAGAGCTCATGCCGGTGGAGGTCACACCAAAATGCCGGACGCCAGCAGGCCGCAGCCGGGGACACCCAGCTGCCAAGGTTGCACTCTGTCCCGGTTTTGGCCTAAATGGCGACGGAACAGAGGGCCAGGAGTCGGCCTCAGGCTGTGGCAGGCAGAACCCAGGAGGTCTTGTATCTGCAGGCCCCACTCCAGGGCCGACACCCCGTCAAGGTCATCGGTCATGGGGGGATCAGGCAAGTCCAGGTGTTCCCATCCAAGCTGCCATGAGGACCATAGCCCTAATGCATTTAACGCTTTAGCACACATTTTTTAAGTCTTAAAAGCAAATTCTGTTTCCTAAACCCTTTTGGCTTTCTTGAAACAAACGCAAACTGGCAAGCTTTTTCATGTCGGGGCAGTGTCAGCAGCAGTGGCTTGGGGAAAGGCACGCACCCCTTTCCTGCTATTCTATCCAGAATGAGGTCAGGCCATCACACAGTTCTGCTGAGGCTCCGGGAGCTCACCAGCTGGCTGGTGGTATTTACGGAGGACAGTCAGGATCACGTGGGGGGCATTTTCCCCAGATGATGAGAACAGGCATGCATACTCTGTTGGGAATGCGCTGATCTAGAGAGCCTCAGCATGGTAGGACCCACCCAGCATGCGCGCGGCTCCTTGCCCTGTCAGTCTGCACTGACCAGTCCCGAGCTCTCCTATGGCTACGTTCTTCAGTCACAGAAGAAACTGACTTTTGGACACCTGCTTCCGGGAAGGTGGAGCAGACGTTGTTTCTAACTGTACCCCACGAACTGCAACTACAAAGCCCAGACACCAGAGGTAAAACAAACACGGTGCAGAAGAAGGCTGACCAGCCAACAAGGCCCCCAGATCTCCTTCTGGGCTCCCAGACCCCAAACTTGGGGCAAAGAACAAGCAACCTGAGAACTTTTCCAGATACAGACAAAAAGAGCCCCAGTGAAAGCCACTCTCTCTAAAGGGTCAGGAAAGGGGCAGCGGAGCAGGGCCGAGAATTCAGAAAATGACCACTCTATTCTGCCCAAATATGCAGTACACGCTGCAGCCCAGTCACACCCCTGCAGGCTGCGAGACACTCCAGCGTCCAGCTCCATCCCAGGGTTTCAGGGAAGGCCCAACAGGGAGCCCAGACTTGCTCCCCAAGAAGGGGATGCACCAGCCTACTTCCCCATCCCAGCATCAGCGGAGTCTGTGGGCACTGGGGCCCCTCCCTCGGATGGCAGTGTTTAGACAGGCCCTGCTGTAACAGACATCGGGGTACGATTCTAAGTCTGATAATACCCAAACATCCTGGTTTCTATAAAAGAATCCCTCACAACAAGAACCAGGAATCACTCAGACTGAATGGGGAAAGATAACCTACAGACCCAGCTCCCAGTAGCACGGACACTGGAACTACCCGCTTGGGGCTCTCCAGGAGCCGTCCTCAGACACTTCAGTAAGCACTCAGAATATGACAGGAACAGTGGGCAACTGAGTGTCTACAAAAACCGAACATGCATAAAGGACCAAATGGGAAAGTCTGAAACTGCAAAATGTAATCACCCGAATTAAAGTGGGCAGGTGGGGTTGAGGGCAGAGGCAAGGGTCAGAGGACCAAGGACCCTGAAGACAGAACAACAGAGATGAACCAATGTGAACAATAGAGAGAAATGAAGAAAAGCCTTGGGGACATGAACGTAAAACAAAAGTCTTCATGTTTGTGCACAAGAATCCCAGAAGGGGAGGAAGGAGAGGGAAGATGAAAAAAGGGACCTGGAAAATAACGGCTGAAATGCCTAAAATATGGCCAGAGACTTCAACCCACAGATTGAAGAAGCAGGGTGAACCCCCAGGAGAAACACAAAGAAAACCACGCCAAAACATGGCATAATTACACTGCTCAAAATTAAAGACAAAGAAAAAATCTTGAAAGCAGCCAGAGTAAAAGGAGGGAGAAACCACTTGAAGGCAGAGGGTTTCTCATCAGGAGCCGGGGTGCAGGGGAACACGGGTGCACACTTTTTCAGAGCCCTGTGTCCGGGGATGACGCCCTTTAGGAATGAAGGGGAAATGGAGGCATTCTCAGTTGCAGGGAATGGAAAGAGTCTGTCACTTACAGGAATGGCTACAGAAAATTCTCTACAGAGAAAGGAAGTGACATCAGAAGGGATCTTAGACATTAGGGAGGAGGAACATGGAATAAAAAGGACAGGTTAATAAAGCAGACTTCCCTTCTCCTCCTGGGTCTTCTAACTTAGGGCTGATGGTTGAGGCCAAACTATGCCACTGTCTGATGTGGTTCCAAACATGTAGAGAAAATATTTAAGGCAATTTTATTTTAAATGAAGACAGTAAAGGGACAGAGAGGGAAATACACTGTCTACACTTCATTTGAACTCATAAAATAGCAATACCAGTAGATTGTGATGAAATGTAGATAAAGAATATCATACCTAGATAAGCACAAAAAAGGCTGAAAGCAACTACTAAAAACACAAAAATATGACCAAAAATACTATATAAAAATAAAAATGAAATTCTAAAATATAGGCTTAAAAGCCCATCTGAAGTCAGGAGAAAGAGGGCAGAAAAATGAAAAAGAGAATAAACAGAAAATAAAGAACAAGATGTTAGACTTAAGCCCCAGCAGATCAATAATTACATTAAATATAAGTGATCTAAATATACCAACTAGAAAACAGAGACTGGCAAAATGGATTAAAAAAAATGAACAAGGACCCCACTAGATGCTTGTCTACAAGAAACCCACTTCAAATATAATGACATAGACAGATTAAAAGTAAAAGGATAGAAAAAAATAAAAATGTAAACACAACCAAAAGCAAAGGTAGATGTATTATTATGAGATATAGTAGACATCAGAGCAAAGAAAATTACTAGATGCAGGGAATAGCATTACGTGACGACAGGTCAATCCACCCGGAAGACAGGAATCCTAGCCGTGCATGCACCCAATGATGGAACTATAAATAACATGAACCAAAAACTGAGGACAGGAAGGAGAAACACACAGGGGTGCCTGGGGGGCTCAGATGGTTAAGCGTCTGCCTTTGGCTCAGGTCATGATCCCAGGGGCCTGACACTGGGACCCCGCATCGGGCTCCCTGCTCAGTGGGGAGTCTGCTTCTACCTTTCCTTCTGCCATTCCCTCTGCTTGTACTCTCTGACTCCATCTCTCTGTCAAATACATAAATAAAACATTAAAAAAGGGGGTGAAAAAAGGAGAAACAGAGAAACCCACAAGTATAGTTGGAGACTTCAACCAACTTTTCTCTCTTGAGAATTCATTGAAAGAGTGAACAGAAACTCGCCAAGGATACAAGAGTCAACAACCACCGACCAGCAAGCTCTAACGGGCATTTACAGAACACAGGACCCAACCACAGCAGAGTACACCTTAGTCCCAAGTGCCCTGGGGCATATGGGAAGACAGACAATTCCTGGGCCATAAAAACTCCTGGTCAAGTTTAGAAGAACTGAAATCATACAGAGTGCATTCTCTAACCAAAATGGAATTAGACTAGAAATCAGTAAGACAGATAAAAGGAAAATCTCCAAATTACTGGAAATGAAACTACACACTCCTGAACGATCCATAAATGACGGAGGAAGTATTACAGGGTATCAACACACTGAACTGAATGAAAATGAAAATATGATACCAAAATCTGTGTCACAGCTAAAGCAGTTCCCAGAGGAAAATCTCAGCAGTAAACACACACATTACAGAAGAGGCAAAGTCTCAGGGCGCCGGAGTGGCTCAGTCACGTAAACAGCTGACTCTTGGCTTCAACTCAGGCCATGCTCCCGGGGTTGTGAGATCAGCTCTGGGTCAGGCTCCATGCTCAGCACAGAGTCTACTCGAAGTCGCCTTCTCCCTCTACCCCTACCCCCCACGCGCAACAGACATGCGCACTCTCTCTCCCCCTCTCTTTCTCCCATCCAAGTACTAACCAGGCCCGACCCTGCTTAGCTTCCGAGATCAGACGAGATCGGGCGCGTTCAGGGTGGTATGGCCGTAGACTCCCCCTCTCTTTCTAAATAAATAAAATCTTAAACAAAACAAAACACTAACAGAGACACAAATTACAGGTATCAGGAACAAAACAGGGTAGCAATACAGACTCCGCAGACATTAACAAGATACTAAGGGAATCCTATGAACCACTCTCTGTAAGTACACTTGACAAGTCAGATGAAACACAGCATTCGGAGAACAATACAAACGGCCATTACTTGACCCAGTACAAAACAATTTGCAAGAGCTCTACAACCATTAAGGACATTGAATTTCTAAATAAAAAGCTTCTGAAGAAGAAACACCCATGTGGTCTTGCCGAAGAAGTCTACCAAATGCCTCAAGAATAATTAACACCAGCTCCACATAATTTCTTTCAACACAGAAAAGAAAGAAGGAAAAAAAAAAACCACAACCACAATAACTCATTTTATGAGGCTAGAACTACCTTGATACGAATGGCAAAGACAGATGAAAAAAGAAAATTACAGACTAACATCCCTCATTAATATAGATGCAGGAAATATGTAGTTGCAGCAATATTTAAAAAGAATTCAGGACTGTGACCAAGTGAAGTTTATTGCAGTGATACAAGGTAGGTTCAATATTTGAAAATCAATCCGTGTAATCTGCCGTACTATCACGTTAAAGAAAAATCATCTGTGTCAACAGATGCAGAACATTTTCACACTTCTTCAAAACAAAAACCGGCAAAAAAAATATGAATAGAAGGGAACTTTGTCAACTTGATAAAGAACATCTATAAAAAAATCTATAGCTAATACTAAATTGGTGATGAAGGACTGAGAGCTTTCCCCCCTAAGATCAGAAACAAGGTGAAGATGTTTATTCTCAGCACTCTTACTCAACAGTGTTCACGATTCTCGCCAGGGCAATTAGGCATGCAAAGGGAATAACAGGAACACGGGTTAAAAAGGAAGAAATAATTATTCCTCTTGTTAGATGACATGATTCTCTACACAGAAAATTCTACAGAACCTACCCCCCCCAAATAAAGTCCTAGAGTAAGTGAGCTCAAGTAAGGCCTCAGGATACAACATGAACACAAAAACCCACTGTATTTCTAGATATTAGTAATGATACGTAGACACTAAAATTAAAAAGAAAAAGAATCTTGGGTACAAATCTAACATGACATTTCCAGGACTTACACATTGGAAAGTACAAAAAACTGGTGAAAGAAATAAAAAATGATCTAAATAAACAGACAGGCATACTAGGTTTATGGATTGGGAGGCAATGGAGTAAACATGCCAATTCTCTTAAAAGGATCTGTGGATTTAGCACTGCTGTCACCAAAATGTCAGCAACTTGTGTGAATAGACAAGCTGCCTCTCAAACTCATCTGAAAGAGAAAGGCCCTAGAACAGCCACGTTCCGAAGCAGGAAAATAAAGCTCAGTAGTTAGGGTAACCAAGAGAGATTCAGTGGTGGGGGAACAGGTACAGAGACTATAGGAAAGGATCGAGAACCCAGGGACAGATTGGTGCAAGTCAATCCAACTGACTTTTGACAAAAATGCAAAAGCAATTCAACAGAGGGAAGACAAACTTTCCAGGTATTGGGGCAACTGGACAACCACAGCCAAAAAAACTCCCCCAAAACCAACAACAAAAAAAGCCTCTCGACCTAAAATTCAGGTTTTATACAGAAATTAACTCAAAATGGATCATAGATTTTTAAAAATTTTTTTATTTTTATTTTTTATTATTTTTTAAAAAGATTTTTATTTATTTATTTGACAGACAGAGATCACAAGTAGGCAGAGGCAGGCAGAGAGAGAGGAGGAAGCAGGCTCCCTGCTGAGCAGAGAGCCTGATGCAGGACTCGATCCCAGGACCCTGAGATCATGACCCGAGCCGAAGGCAGCGGCTTAACCCACTGAGCCACCCAGGCGCCCCAAAATGGATCATAGATTTAAATGTAAAATGCAAAACTGGAGAACCATTAGAAAAATACATAGAGGGGTGCCTGGGTGGCTGAGAAAGAGAAGTGGCCAGCGGGATTTCAGCTGAGGTCATGATCCCTGGGTTGTGAGATGGAGTCCGCCGTTGGGCTATGGGTTCTGCACTCAGTGTGGGTCTTCTCTCTCCCTCTGCCCCTCCCTCCACGTACACTCTCCCTCTAAAATAAATAAATACATCTTAAAAAAAAAAAAAGAAGAAAAATATGTAGATGAAAATCATTGGATTCTTAGGTTTGGCAACAAAAGCACAATCCATTAAAGGGAAAACCGACAAACCAGACTCCATCAGAATTTAGAATTTTGCCCAGCAAAAGACCCTATTAGCCAAAGAATGGGAACAATGCCAAGGTCCTTGAGTGAACAGCGATGTGTGGGACACCCACAGAGAGGGTTCTGCTCAGCATGAAGGGACAAACCAGTGTTACAAACCCACCTGGCTTGAATCCCAGAAAAACTGGGTTGATTGAAAACTGCCAATTCCCAAATGTTACACACTGTGGTCCCATCTGCATAATGTCCTTGCACTGCCAAAAATGCTCCAGAAATGGAGCCCAGGATCGTGGTTGCCAGGGCTGAGTGGGAGGAGGATGGAGGGAAGACGGGTGTGGCTAAGAAAGGCTACAGGAAGGCCCCGACTGGCCTGGCCAGCACCCTGGTGGAACGTGCTATGGTTTACAGGATGTCACCATGGGACAGGCCTCAAGGCAGGAGGATCTCTGCGAATTCTTACAACTGCCTATGAATCCACAATGATCGTGAAACAAAAAGTGTCATCAGAACTGGGGTCTCACAGCTGTGGTGAGATGGAGGAAAAAGAGAACTGCCCAGGGCCACCTGGCATGGAAGGAAGACTGGCCACCAGGGGCGTGACAACAGGCAGATGGACCCCAGCCCTCACTCTGGATTCTTCAAAGTATTTTGCCCAGAACCACGGGTCACTGAGGATTCCTTACGTCATGAAGTAAGTTTCTATCAGTACTTTAGTTGTCCTTCAAACATGGGAAGATCAAAAGAGAATCTCGTCCCAAATGCCCCAGAAACAGAACCAGAAAGAATCCAGAGCCCAGTCGAAGGCACAGCACGGAAGGTGGAGGAGAGGGTGTGCCGACATGCAGATGCCGTGTGTCTCTGCCCTGGCCAGCTGGGCAGGAGCTCCAGGCGGCCTGGCCAGCGCTGGAGACAAGCTCAGCAAAGCAGCGGCGAAGACACACAGGAGGTGAGAATGGACGGGAACAGAAATGACACAGAAGTGGCGCCCCCTGCTGGGTGACAGCGGAGTGATGGGACAATGCATGTGAGGACAAGGAACAGCCAACTTTCCCCAAATGGCATGCTGGGAAAAGTTGCACATCCTGCTCAAATGAGGTCCTCAGCTCCGGAGAGGTGAAGGGCGCGTTATTTTCCTACCTCCTACTGTTAGCATTCGGAGTCGTTCCTTGAACACTGCAAGGTCTGAGAGGCAGAGTGAGGTGGCGTGGGTGAGCGCAGAAGGAAAAAGACAGCGAGAGTTAGTTCCAGACCCAGACATCCCAACCCTGCACCGTCACCGCGGTCACGGGGGGGGGGGGAGAGACAGACACCGCCACACAGACAGACACTGAAGGGCAACAGGGTGGGGCTTGGGGGGCCGACAGCGACTGGGTGCATGTGGGAGCTGCTCAGAAACAGCCAGAATGAGGTGAGCCCACAGGAGGGAAAGGCCGCTTCCTGCACGGGGAAGACCTCCTCGCCTCCCCATCTTGAAGGGCTGACACAGCGCTCTCCTGGGGAGTCGAACCCACCCACCTAGCCCACTTCGGGGTGACAAAACCAGGGGACAAAAACGGAAAGGCCTAATTTCTAGCAGACCGTCCTCAGAACCAAAGCAGCAGGGAATGGACCAGACCCTAACCCCGTCTGGATTCTGACAGGTTCTGAAGGACAGAGGTGGGTCCTTAGTCCCTCCTCAGTGACAAGGCAGAACCAGGAGGGAGCTCAGCTACACAGGACCACCCATGGTCCTCCTGCAGCAAACGTTTGAGGGCCCTGTACCATTCCTGGATGCCTTCCGGGCCACTGGTGAAAGCCAGGGTGTCCATCTGGGCACACAAAGCACTTTCCTTCTCCTGTCCCTGGTGCCTCAGGAGCATGAGCCTGGGGGCTGGGTTCGGAGAGGGTCGTGGTGGCAGGGCACGCAAGGACTGGTGGCTGAGTGGTGGGGGGCGTGCTCACGCCACCAGGAGTGCAGAGTCCCCTGCTCTGTGTGGGCAAGCCCTCCCCCTCTCCCGTGGGGACAGCAGCACACAGCAAGGACCGCAGAGCTGGTGGCTCTTAAGACAACAGATCATCCGAGTTCCGCACAGAAGTCTGGACGCTTTGCTTAAGGGCAAGAAGAAAGAATGTTCCTTTCTCTCCTTCAATCCTCAGAAACAAGACAAAGGACGACACTCCACCCCAACAGAACTGCCAGCAAGCTCCGTGTGTTAGAAACTCTACAGGCCACACAAGGAATGTCTTGAAATGCTGACATCCGTTCACTTCGGGTACTGGTGGATGCTCTCATTCTGATCTGTACTTCCTGGTAGAACTAACAGGAGACAGGAATAGCCAGTGCGTGTGTGTCATCTGCAGAGAACACACGGGGATCCCTGCAACCCACATGTTCCTTCCTGATGTGTGCATGACACTGTGGGAGACATGAGCGGGTAGGATTTGACCATGGTGGCCCCGGGCTCTCTGGGCATCTGGGAGGACGCCTCCGCATGACATGACCCCTGTGACCTTAGCTCAGCATGAGGCTGACCCCCAGCACACGGCAGCCCACAGATGTCAAGTGAACTGCTTCGTGTCACTCCAAAATTAGGAAAGCTAATAATCAACTCTATTTTTGGTTATTCTCCCCAGATGTCAAAGAAGCAGAAGTGGTTGTGGCGGACACGGAGTGCTCTAGAAGGACAGCAGGACAGCACAGCCCCAGCCATGCCGGAAAAAGCAAACCCACGGACGTGGTCAGAGTGGTGCTAGGATTTTTGGCTTCTGGATGGGCCCCGCGCCACAGGCACACCTTGTCCTATCGTGCTTCACAGATACGGAGCTTTTCTGGTTTTTTCCTGTTCGGTTTTTTGTTTTTTAACAAGTTTTAGGTATTTACAACTTTGTGGCAGCCCTGTGCCCAGCACACCCACTAGCCCCGTTTCTCCAACAGTATTTGCTCACTTCCTATCTCTGGGTCTCGTTTTGGTAACTCTGACCACACTCCTGACTTCTCACTCTTAAAAGCGACCCGCCACGGTGCTGCGATGGGACGAATGCCCGACAGCTCAGAGGACAGTGAGCGTGAAGGTGCGCGAGCCGTCATTACCCAGACACGGCGCTCACAGTAACAGAAATGTCTCAGCAAGTGACCTTGACCAGGAGCCCCAGACCAGCAAAGGAGAGCCAGTGCGGCTCTCAGAGCGAGCCCCTGGAGCTCCTCGGTGTCCTGGGGCACCCGGGTTTCCTGTGATCTACAGAATCTCTTCCAGGCTCCCCTGTGTGTAGAAACCTCCCATCACACTAAAGGGCTGTGACCCCTGTCACTGTGTGCAGCACGCATCTACCCAGACCACAAACCCGGGACATCAAAGCCGGAGTCTAATTCACGCACCACACATGAACGCGGGACACGGGTGGCAGGTCAATGGGACCTTTCTGCACATCCCAGACCAGTGGAGGGTGGTGGTGGCTCAGCTCCCTCCCATGCGAGCGAAACGAGCACGCCGGCCTGCACACGACACAGGTGTGACTATGTCCAGTTGGTCTGAAGATGGCAATGACCCCGACCCGCAGGACTCTGTCTGGAGCTTTCCATCGAGACCCATACCCCGACTCTAATTTAGGGCCAACCAGGTGGGCTTTGCTAGGAAACCTGAACCTGTCTGGACCTCCCGAGGGATGCGAGGAGGAATGTGTGCCCAGGCACCTCGAGTCCGTGCTCCCCACCCTCCTCCACGGGTGTGGGTTTGACAGGAAAAAAGGGTACAGATCCAAGGCCGCGTTTCTGGGGCCTGGCAGGAACCTGGCTACTGACAACACACACCCGGGGGAAAAGGCGCCCCATTGTTAGTGACTGTCCACCCAATCATGGGCCAGTTGAGAAACTGTACAAACACTGGTTTAAACTTAAAATCTCAATTACAGTCATCAGTCCTCGAGGTTTCTGCCTCACTGGCGGCAGGCGGTATTTCTGTGTGTGCATCTGCTGGTGACCCCAGCATCCTGGCCACCCAGGAGCCCTGCAAACCAGCCGAGTCTGCTGTGACAGGTAAGAGCCTGCCCGTGAGTTCTCTCTCCAACCATTACTTCGGGGGCCAGGAGGACGCATGTGACGTCAGGGTAGGGACTCTAGGTCTGCAATTCCCAACCCTCTCCAAACCAGTCAAAGGCCAAGACCTTAACGGTAACTACTTCACACAAACACCTGGGAGCACACAGCCCTGCTCGCACTGCAGACCAGTGTCTGCAGCCCTGGAGACAGCCGGCTGCCTAGCCCTGGGCTCACACGCCTGCCCACAGCTGCCCCTCTGCCCACCTGTTTCTCCAGCAGCATAGCGTGCTCTCAGACATGTGCGGAGCGAGCATCTCCCGAACCTGGGCTCCCCACAAGAGGATGGAGAAGCTGTGCCCGCACCCCCAGGGAGAAGGGGAGTTCAGCCCGGATGCGGCACGAGGGGGACCCAGGCTCCAAACAGACACGCAGCCTACCCTGCTCCAGCCCCAGCTCTGGGGCTCTCTCACCAAAACTAACTTGGGGGTGGCCCCGGGCTGCTTGCTCCGTCCCTCGGTTTCTGAATTCACCTCATTACCAGACGGCCTGGTAGCTACCTGGCTCGAAAGTCTGATCGTAATTGTACTAGTTCACAGCTCTGCGGAGCGTGGGACGCTCCAGGCACTGTTCTAAGAGTACGATTCTCAAACAGCCTCACAGATGAGGAGGTGCGACACATCCTGAGCCGGGGTTCCTGCTAGGGGAGCTGGCTCTGAGGCCAGGCCCGTGGCCTGGAGGCGGCGAGGGGCATAGAAGCACCCAGAAGTGCCCACGTGTATGAGCAGCGGGCGCGCCGGGCTGGCTATTTTCCCGAAGACGTGCACGGACCAAAGGTGACACAATTCAAGCAACTTTCCTGCAGGTTCACTATTTCCATTTTTTATACCTCAAGAAAGAACTCATCACAACCATTTCAAATTCTCAGGATGAAATTGCACTTTCCTCTGCAGAGCAGGGGCTGCCCCCTGACTTGCTCTGGGTGGTTCTGAAGGGCTCCTGGCCAGGAGAGGCCGCATCTCTTCCTCAAAGGAGCCCGGGGGCTCTGGGGCCACGTCTGTGTGGCTGTCCTGGTGCACCACAAACGCTTTGGGACACTACTCTAGGAGAGTGAGGCCACGGTGGCCGGGAGCGAAGTGGGAAGCATGACAGAGGCCCTGCTCCCACTCCTGCCTCTGTCCTCGACCAGCACCGGGACAGGGACACTGGGGTACGGCCAGGCGTCCCAGACTGCACGGACTAGCCGGGCTGGGAGCGTCGGGGGACCTCTGAGCAACTCTGCCGGTGCCTGTGGGCTGCGGGTCTGTCCTGCCGTGACTAGTCTCAATGTGGGACAGAGCAGAGCTTCACACCCTGCTCCCTGAAGTTCGAGCGAGAGCGCAGGACCACCAGGGCAGCGCCCACGTAACAAAGGTGCCGCTGCGGTGCTGCAGTTTGGGGCAGGACAGGCCACCCCTACCTGCCGTGCCCCCTTCCTGTCGGAATGCCTTGCGGTGTCCTGGTGCCGGAGGCCCTCACCCCTCTCTGGAGAGAGGCCCCAACTTCAACACCTGGGAGGCGCCGAGGGGCTTCAGGATAGGTGAGCACAGATTGCACGGTGCTGGGGTGCTGCTGGGGCTGTGCGGGGAGGAGGAAGTGAGGGGAAGCAGCCCCGGCAGCCTCCGGCAGTGTTCCTCCAGTGAAGAGGCAGGGACAGACCGCTAGCTAACACGTACCCTGGAGCTGACGCTGTCTGAAACCTCGCCTTACCTGGCTGGAGCCTGACCACCCACACCCAGCCCAGCGACATCTACGGGGTGCTGGGGTATCACAGAAGGTTAGAGACCAGTGCTCGAGGAGTTGAGTTCTGTCCCCTCCCGGAGAGCAGCATTAGGCAGGTAGGCAATCGTGAGTTTTATTAGCATGCATGGTGCGTCTGGTGGACACGTGGCCATTTCCGGATCAGTCATTTCAGCACAGGTTAGCGGCACGGTGACCGAGAGCAGATTAACTTGAGAAAGCAACCGCAGGGTGAGCCCAGCCGCGCTTATGTGTGCTTCGCGGCGGCAGAGGAGGTAGCGGGGACGCGGGGCAGCAACTGCCCGAGCGCCACACACCTCCCCGCGTGCCGGGATGCCTTCCAAAGTTTCCTTCCTCAGTGTGATCACCAGCATTTGGGAATCGACACCCAGTGCACAGTGCACTCTGGAACTCGCCCGTTAAAGGCAGGTCGTGCCTTGCGCCAAGAGCACCACACACGACGACAGTTTGGAGCGAGGCCGTTTCGGGCAGAGGCCGTGCCACACTGGGATTTGGAAACCGAGCCAGCAGAGCCGGCCTCTGGCACGTCACGTGACCCGCCTGCCCGGGAGGTCATCTCTCATGTCACAAACCGGGTCTGCCCCGAGTTGTACTCTCCAATTTTGAGACTTAGACAATGGAGCTCACAGAATCTGGGTGAAAAGCTGGGATAAAAGTAACTTGCCCCAAACCCGCTAAATTTCAAGTGATCAGAATGAAGGAAACTTAAGAGCCTCTCCCTTCCGTCTGAGGACGTCCTGGCCATCACAGCTGTGATCGGAGCAGCTAAGCAGCGCGGCGCTGGCCGCTCCCAGACCCTCACCAAGTTTGTCTGTGGAGGAGATAATGTCAGCGGGCACGGACGAGTCCAGATCGGCGTCCAAAATCCCCAGGGGGTCCAGCTGCGCTACATGGTGCCCTCGTATCTACGGACGGGCCAGCGAGGGAGGGGGACACACACAAAAGGACAGGAGAAAAAAAAGAGGGAAGGGGTAAAAAAAAGTAAAATTACATTAAAATTAGCGTTTACAGATCAATTCTCACCCACGTTTGAAGAAACAGTTACCGGAGCATCATCAAAATTTACACAACTAATTCCGAGAGGATCAAGTTTTGCAATGTGGTGACCCCTGACCTGGAAGCAATAACACAAGCAGTGGTTAAGCAGGACCCGCGGGCTGTGGGGGGGGAGGGGAGTCACACGTGGTCAAACCTTAACCCAAAATAACAAAATCAGTTAAAAAAAGCCTTCGAATATTTTATCATGAAAGTGCTCTTGTGCTTGTAAACAGAGATAAACTTGGGTCACAGTGAACTTGGCGGTTCGGGGATCCTTGAGTTTCCCTGGATAAACCAAGTGGGGCCCACTAGGGGCTGACGCCCCCGTGGGGTTGTGTAGCTCAGCACACCAGTGCCCCCAAGGACAGGAGCGCAGGCCGCACTGAGGGGCACAGAGGCTTCGGCATCTGAACTGAACTAAGAAGGAAAAGGAGGAAGACAATCCCGCCCAACCTCAAGCATTGGCTGCCTGACCCAGGACTCTGCTAGTAGTGTGAGAGCCGGCGGCTGCAGAGGGGGACCTGGGACTGCGTGAAGTTAACGAGGCTACACGAGCCAGGCAACGGTCAGAAGCCACCAAATGCGTCTCCTTCCTCCAGAAACACCCACTGAACAACACTCCAGAGCACAGGGCCATGCCGGCCACGTGGCTCGGGGTGTCTGTCGACTCGCCAGGACCCACTGCCCGGCCCGTGCCACCTGCCCTGATCCGTGGCGTCTCCTGGAAATGCACCCAGAAGAGATAAGAACTCCATGTGAGCCCAGGTGCTCCCTTCCAGGGAACCCCCAGACCCGATTTCTCCTCCTGTCCTCAGAGCTTCTCTCAGAACCGGCCTTCCGGTCTGAATTCTGGGCTCTTCCCTGCCCGGTGGAGAAAGGTCAGGGGAGCCCCGCCTGTCCTGCCCACCAGCATCTGATGGCACGGACTGCTAACTGGAAGGCTCCAGGACACCAGCCTGCCCCTCAGCCCTGCTCATGCAGCCATGGGCTCTGCTCCTGTCCCAAACTCCATGGGTTCATTTCCTCCTGTCGTATGTGGGTGCTGGCAACTGAGAAGGGGGTGCACCCCTGCCGGTCCCTGCTCCCTCCTGGTGAGCAGCAGTCCCCCTTGAGACCCTGGCAAGGACCGTTTTCCCCTGCCCAGGAATTTTTCTTGTCAACTTATGGAAAGAAAAAGGAGCTATCTGCAGGGCAGGGCCTACGGGTGGCAAGGACGTGCTCAGGCAGGGGCAGACTGGCTGTCCCTGGCTCCTCTGCTCTGGGCATGGCTCGTTTCTGCCTCCCTGGGCTCCCGGGCAGGGACAGCGCGCTGGCTCCAGGACACGTCACTGGGGCACTGGCAGCCAGTGGGCGCAGCCTTACCTGGTAGGCTCTGATGAGAGACTGCACGGCCAGGTGGTCTTCCACCAGCTTGTCCACGTTAGGCTGCGTGTCCACCAGCGGCTGTGCTCGCGCCATGGCAGACAGGGAGCCCGGGCTCAGGGGGAGCGGGCTCTGGTAGGCGGTGCCCGGCGGCGCTCCAGCATTGGTGTTTCGGAAAAAAATGTCCCATGACTAAAGACAAAGAAGGAACTCGCGTTACCCCATGGCTCACCTAGGACGTAGGACTCATTTTTAGCCCCAAAGAGCAGTGTTCCTGGCAGGCAAGCCATGTCCCAGTTATATCCGCCCACCGGCAGGCTGGCTGGGCCGACTCACTCCTAATCGGACGGCCTGACTGCACCCCTGCAGGCTGGGGCCCCCGGGATGCCCCCTTTCTCCCGGCCCTAAGATGCAGGCGATGCGAAGCAGCCCTGCCATCGAAACCCCACAGGCCCAAGGCCGCAGCACTCCAAAGCCGTGATGACTGCTTCTGCGGTGGGCGGCCAGGATGCAGGGGAACAGAGACCTCCTTAGCCCGTCTGCCCCGGCCCAGCTATCTGGAAGACCGGCGCTCCTGGCCCTTGTCTGTGGGTCTGCAGCTGCTCCGACGGAACCACCTGAAGGGAACCAAGCCTTCCAAGTGTCTCTCCAAATGCAGAGGCTGGGCAAGGTGTTGGGGGGCCTGGGCTGGCCTTGCTCATGCTTGTGTTCCCAAGCGCAAGACAGAATGAGGCCCTTGAAGGCGTGCAGGGCTTATGTGTGGAAGGCTGCCATGCTCCCTCACTGGCCGCTGGGGAGGCAGCCTCGCCCCAACTCAGGAGGGCCACTTAGGAGCCACTGGGGGCACGTGCTTGGGGATAGAACTTGGATCTCCGCTCCAACACGTGGGTGAGTCACCCAACTTCCTGTGCTCCGTCCTGTGAGGGGAGGACAGCCCCGAATAACCCTCACAGGTCTGTCGTCGAGAGCGAAACACACGGTTAAGGACACCCAGACCATAATCTGTCGGCAGTGAGAGCATCACCGGGGTGACCGCTGCTCCCAACCACCTTGTGCTATCGCGATCCTGGTTCCGTCTGTTCTTCTGTCCTCCGTATTCCGTGCTCCGAAGGTCCCATTTGCGATTTACAGGAACACCGCGAACTACGGTAGTTTGTCACCTCAGGCAAAGAAGTGAGGTCTCAAAAACGTGTTTCTGAGCTCAGAGGGATGAAGGCTGAGGGACGTTCCTCTGGGAAGAGCACTACTGGAAACCAGCAAGTTCAGACACAGGAACGCTGTCTTCCCTCAGTGTCTGAGGTTCCTCCAAGAGTACGATTTAGACCTGGAACCAATATCGCTGACTTCTGTGCTCGACATCCCAGGACGAGCCATCAGGACGCCGTCTGGAGCAGCTGGGCTGGGGCTCGGCGGGCACCGAGCCATCAGGACGCCGTCTAGAGCAGCTGGGCCGGGGCTCGGCAGGAACCGCACCAGTGGACCGTATGTGACCGAGGCCATGGCTTGGGTCCTCACCGCCTTCTCACTTTCTCAGGCAGGCTCAGTTCAGCTGTTCGGGGCCCCTGTGTGACCGGTCACAAGCCTGTCACCAGCGCAGGCCTGGTGCACTGCCTCCTGTGGGGCAGTCTGGTCTCTCCCTGTAACTGCTTTGGAGGGAGCCGGGCGAAATGTTTTAGATCATTCTACGAGAACTTCCTCCTTTTGTATTCAGAAAAGGTCATTCTCAACAATCAAACCATTAGTGGGATGACCGTCCAATACTGAGTTGCACACTTTATGTGCCTTTGTGTCCAGATAACAATTGTAAAATGTTTTAACTCGTTAGTCAAGCTTTTACTGCTTTTACTTTTCCAGCTCATTTGCAGCGTGTCAACTGATGGTAGACGGGCTCTCTCCTGGCACCTGCCTTTACGCCCACGTACAGCGCCCTGTGCCGCACGAAACCTGACAGCTGGGGCACCCACTACGATCCAGGACCCGGGGGTCCAGGCCATCCCCGCCTCCTTCCCCCACCAGCCTGGCCTGCCTGTGACACGGGTAAAAGCCTGTCTACCCGGGAAGACAGCTGCCTTCGTTACTGGAGAGAAAGAGAGGCCTCCTGAGTGGGGGAAGGGAAGGCTGCCTCCCAGCTCCCACCTGGTTCAGGACGGGCACACAACGAGCTAACACACTGGACCCCCATATCCTTTTGACCCTGTGGGGCTTGTCCAGCACATTTGAGTGAGCCCTTGCATCTGGAGAGTGGCTCGGACCCAGGGCTCTCCCTGGCCTCCGTCCAGGCCTCCAGTGACTGAGGGCCTGGCCCAGAAGGAGCTCCGAGGTGGCAGTGAGGCTTAAAAGCCAACAGCGTGCTGCCCAGGGCACTGGGACAGCCAGGTCACAGGGACGGCTGCAGGGACACGGGACAGTGGACAGCCCTCCCATCGACAGCATAGCTTACCCGCCCACCCTGCCAAGGAAATGCAGAAATGAAAGGCCTCTCCAGCAGTTGCGGAGGGCACGGCCAGGAGACAACAGCGGCAGGGGCCCCACCCAGCCCGGCCCCGGAAAGTGGGGATTGGGGGGTACCATCACCACCATCGGGCCTCCTCCCTCTGACCTTCTTTTGTGCTCGAAATAAAACTCCAGGTGATTTCCAATTGGCTGAGGATAAACGCAGGGCTGGTGCTGGAGGCAGAAGAAACTGGTTCACACCAGTCCTGCAGAGGAGGGAGTCCGCAGGAGGACAGCGGCTGGAATGTGGCGCCCGGTTCCCGTCACTCACCCCCACCGCCCCCCAGGCTGGGCACCTGACCTCTGGTGAGCTGTCCCCACAGAAGCAGCGAGCCCCCTGCCACCAACCGGGGGGGCTTTCACACGCGGATCTCTGCAAGCGGGAGTCTGGGGCGGCGTGTCTGTTCATTTGCACCCACCGCCCCGAAAACTGAGACGGGCATGTTTTGATGGCTGTCAGCCATCACCAGAACTGGCTGGAAAGTCTCTGCAAGTGGAGGTCACGTTTTGGCGGCAGGCCTCCCCACCCCACACAACCGCTCCCATCCTTCTGGTGCTTTCTGCTCCCCAAGGAGCCTCTCTCTCCCTGTCTCCCTCTGTCCCTCACCCCGGGCCCCGAACACAGGGGAACACGGGTCTTCGGCACCACCCGGAGAGGGCTTCCTGTCCGAGCACCACTGCCCTTGCCAGCACACACCTCAGCAGCAGGTTCTCAGACCTGCGTGCTCGCCGCTGCCGTACTCAGTGGAGCGGTGACCGCAAGGGGCCAGTCAGGGGAACCCTCCCTCTGAGAGGAGGAAGCTTCCAGAAGAGGACAGTTATCCCTGCCCATCTGCTCCTTGAGCCTGGCAATGTGAGGCCTTGTGCCATCGCGGCGAGTGGCCCCAGGTGTCTTACTGAGAAAAACCCCGTGTGCATGTGCGCATGTGCCAAGCGGCACACGTGCCTTCCTTTCTGAGCCAAACTCGCTCCTCTTCTCCGGACACCTTAACCCTGTGGCGTGGTGACCTGTGCTTGAGCACTAACTGCAGTGACAAAGCAGACAGGGAAGGAAGACTGGGGATCGGCCGGCGGGGTGACCTCTCAGCGCAGATGCCAGCAGCACGTCCAGCCCTGTCTCCGGAACACACTCGACCAACAAGGCACCACCGACACTGGCTGCGGTCTGGGGCTGCGGTACTTGGGCCCAGAGGGTGGCCTTCCGTGTCAGACCGAGCCGGGAGGGAGTCCCAGCCCCGCCACACAGCCTTGCAACACAAGCCCCCAGCCACCAGACTCACGCTGAGGGTCCAGACACCCCGTCGCCAATCTCTCCATCAGCTACTGGTGCACAACTAACCCACCAAGGAAATGCTCTGTCCCACTGCCTGCCCTTGAACCTAGCAGTGGCCATTAACGGACACTCCGTCCCCCGTCCACCACTGGAGAGGGAGTGGTGGTCTGAAGGGAGAATGAGAGAAGGCACCTGCCCCGGGGAGTCTCACAGGACAGGAGGCTTCCAGTGACATTTTGCCCGCACGGGAACAGTTTTCCCAAAGGCACCCATGATGTAGCCCGGCAGTGCTCTTGGACAGTTCAGTCCCAGGGAAACCAGCTTGAGGCTGCCTCGGGTTTGGGGACAGGTGGACGACCACCAGGAGCCCCTCTCTCAGGAAACAGAATGGGGTGGACGTGGAACAAGATGGCACCTCAGGGGCAGCCAGTGCCGTGAGCCCTGCAGGACAGGGTGACTTGGTAGACAGGACTGGAGAGTCGGCTGCAGCCAGGCCACAGGCTACACGGGAAGAGGGGACAGCAATCAGTGGAGGTGTGGGCCTGCCACCCCCTCCCACGAGTGGGGCTGAGACCATCACTTGTTGCCGAAATGACCTCACCAAAACACGGGAGGTTTTGAGTATAAACAGGTAGAGTATTCTGATCCAAAATACACCAGAAAAACAAAACAAACAAAAAAACAAAAACAAACTCCCCCCCCAAAACCACTAGAATTCTTACTCTGAATTTCAGATAAACGAAAACATCCACCTATGGTCTGCAAAGCTCTGTTCCAAAAGCCAGCACCCTCACACCCCCAGACCTCCCGCAACCACAAGGGGCTCTCCTGGTCGTCATACCCTGTCTCCACTCTAAGCAGAGGAAGCCCTTCGAAAGCCACACACATGTCCCTCAGGAAGCTACTTCAGGCTTTGCACACAGAAGGCGCTCAGCACACCCGAGTCAAACTTGGACAGGTTCAGGCTCCGCCACAGGGAGAGCAGCCGGACCAGTCTGCTGTGGTGCCTGGGTGGGGGGGTGGGTGGCAGGTGCGGTGTCAGGTGTGGTGCCAGGTGAGGTGTCAGCTATAGACACCCGTGGCCTCTAGAATGCAGAGGCGCCCCCCCCCCACCTGGAAAGGGTGCTGGCGCAGGTGGGCGCGGTAGACGGGAGAGCGGGTGGGGAGTCAGACGCACTCTGCCCTCAGTTACTCACTGTCAGCAGGTCACAGGCGCCTCAGGGCCCGGTTCCCGGTGTTCACAGAGCGCTGCAGTGTCAGAGGGGCAGCAAACATGCCACCCTGAGCCCCGTCACCTGCCTAAAGGCCCTGGGTGTGTCTGACGTGGCGGCCAGCACGGGCGCGCGACCTCAGGGCCCCAGGGACACAAGCGCATGGCGGTGGCGAGCCTGCCTCCCACGGGCTGGGCACGGCCAGGCCAGGCCAGGCCAGGGAAGCCGCTCTGGCTGCGTGTGTACCAGATCCTCGTGGCAAACAGAGAGACCCACCCCTGTACCCGCAAACCTCACCGCACCATGACAAGCAGCCCCAGGGCATGTGGAGCTGCTCTAGGAGCTGAGGGTCAATGCTCCACCCTGGGGCTACTGAGCTCTAATCCAGCCACCGACTCCACGCCGCTGGCTTCTGGGCTGACCACCCCGTCTCTTCCTGTCCACCGGGCCCTACCTGCCCGCATGGAGCACCCCGGCCTGGCAGGTCACCCGATGCCACCACCACCCTCTGGCAGCACCCTGCCAAGGGCCCTGGCGTAAAGCCAGCCTGGGGGTGGGTAAGGCAGCTTCCGGACTGGACCAATCCCTGGGCGCAAAGGCCAGTGCAAGGCCGAGGGAGTGCGGGTCTGGGTCGGATCCCTGCCCCTTGATGAACGACCGATGGTTAAGTCCTGGTACCGACAGTGTTTCCTTGCACCACCAGCACAAGCGCCAGGGCGGCAAGCAGCCTGCGGCCATCCTGGAGCAAGGGTTCGGCTGCTTCAGGCTAATTCAGTTGAACAGACCGATAGGGGCAGCTCCTCAAGTGGAGGGTGGTCACTGGTGGCTCGCGGGCTGCCGGGGGCCACTGTGAAGCTCCTGTCCTCCCCAGCCCCCCCCACACGGGCTCCTCCCATGTAGGTGTGCTAGAAGCTCTGCACTACGTTCAGGTCACTGAGCCCAGCGGCCCAGCCACGGTGCGTGGCTCTGCGTCCCCTGTCCCTGCTGCATATGAGAAGGCTGCACTGGACGGTCCTCATGCCCGCCCGATGTGCCCTCGTTGTGCCAACTGCTGGGTCACAGCCTTCCCTGAAAACGCTGTGTGTGCCTGCCCCAATGTCCCACCATGTGGCTCTCACCCCTCCATCTGCTGGCAGGGCTGTGACCGGCCCAGCACCGTGTCTGGGAGGCAGGGAATGGCAGTGCCCTGGGGTCCGGGCCTGCCTGACTTGTAGCCACGGAGCCATCTCTACGCAAGCAGTTAAAATTGGAGGTTCTACCTGGGTACCCCTCACTCACAGCGACACCGTCGTGTTGAAGGCCCAGCACCACACAGGGGAGGGAACGTCTTCAGACGACCTCTGCTACCTTCCCTCCCTGTGGGCGCAAGAGCGGAACCTCAGCGACCCCCAACACGAGCAAAGGAAAGCTGCCTCGGCTCTGCCCTGTGTGACCTGACCGTGACTGCTGCTCCCAGCCTCTGCTCAAGATGAAGGCTGGCGGCCCCTTCATACCTTGCCAGAGAGGACCTCGGGGGGCTGTCCCCACATAGCACAGTCCCCACAGGTGCCAAGAGAATCTGACCCTGGGAGTCACAACAACGTGGTGTAGAGGCCTTCTTCTCAACCCGCAAGGGCGGCAGAGCCAAGAGCCCGCAGACCTTCACACAGCTCCGGGCTTGGCTTATCACAGCCCCCTCCAGGAGAGGCAGACCTGCGGCCCTGGGGCTGAGAGGTGGCGGCCAGGCCAGTGTGCACAAGGCCCCTGCCCCAGCATGTTTCCCCGCTGCCTCTCGCTCCTGTGCTCCAACCGCACAGCTTTGGGCTGCAAACTGCCTCCTGTTCCCTGCACCGTGGCCATGAACTCCGGCTCCCTATCAGCATCCTGCGGCCGCTAGGGAAGGTACCCCGCCTACTGAGTGCCTCCACGCACACCGGTCACCGTGGCTGAGGTACCGCTGATGGGGAAAGCCGAGCACCACCAAGGGATGACATTACTGAAATCCCACCATGTACCTGTGAGCCCGCACTATGTGAGTGTCTGTCGCTGAGGCCGGCACAGAGGTCTCTGGGCACAGCCAGGGCGGCTTCAGAACTGCACGGTGCCAGGGGAAAAGGCACGTGTCACTGTGAATGGGGGATGATGTGCTTGTGCTCTGCCCATCTGGCTCTCTTACACGAAACGAGGGGGTTGTCTCTCACGAGCATGGAACGAAGAGGCAGAATGGTCCAGGCTGCAGAATGTGGGAATGAGTCTGGAGACTGTCCAGGTGCAGGGAGCACACGGGACCAGACCTGTCCCTGTGCTTGGAGCAGCCCGGATAGCACAGAAATGGGTGTGGTTAACGAGAAGAGGAAGAGACTATTTCGGAAGAAGGCTGAGGTCACTAAGAAGGCCTGGCAGGGGAAGCAAGCTCTGCGGCTCCGGGGAGAGCCAGAGGCAGAGAGGGCCTCCCTCCAGCTCCAGCACCGGGAGCAAGCCAGGATCTCCCCTCGCAGGGCTGACACCACGCTCCGCTGGTGTGTATGTGGTCAGGGGATGGGGGGACGTGCCTTTGCACACAAATGGGGTCCGCCGGTGCCCAACCTCTGAAATACTGATGGGGCGATATGGCTTTCATTCCAAGTGTTTCTAAGACTTAAACAAAAATAAGCTGCTCTGGCGCCTGGGATGCTCAGCTGGTTGGGCATCTGCCTTTGGCTCAGGTCATGATCCCGGGGTCCTGGGATCGAGCCCCACATCGGGCTCCCTGCTCAGTGGGGAGCCTGCTTCTCCCCCGCCATCTCCTTGCTGCTCCCCCTGCTTGTGTGTATGTGCGCGCTCTCTCTAATGAATAAACTCTTAAAAAAAAAAAAGATGCTGTCATCTGACTTGTCCTCAACACAGCTGAGACTCCCATGAGGGAGGTCTGCTGACACAAAACGCCCCTGCTGAGGGTTCCTAATGGGGTCCAGTGGTGGGCTGTGCTGGATAAGGCATTTAGATTGGAGGTGACGACGGGGAGGGGGCGGAGTCGGGGCCAGCGGCCTGTCCATGCACCAGGGGCATGAGGGCCCCAGCTCAGAACGGCTTATGGACGTCACCAGTGTTCACAGCGAAACATTTAAAAACGTAAGTGTTCCATGGGGTGCCTGGGGGGCTCAGTGGGTTAAGAATCTGCCTTCGGGGGGCGCCTGGGTGGCTCAGTGGGTTGGGCCGCTGCCTTCGGCTCGGGTCATGATCTCGGGGTCCTGGGATCGAGTCCCGCATCGGGCTCTCTGCTCAGCGGGGAGCCTGCTTCCTTCTCTCTCTGCCTGCCTCTCCATCTACTTGTGATTTCTGTCAAATAAATAAAATAAAATCTTAAAAAAAAAAAAAAGAATCTGCCTTCGGCTCAGGTCATGATCTCAGCGTCCTGGGATCGAGCCCCACATTGGCAGGGAGCCCGCTTCTCCCTCTCCCTCCCCCTGCTCACGTGCGCGCTTTCTCTCTCTCTCTCTCAAATTAATAAGTACATAAATAAAAATCTTCAAACCAAATCAGCACATATGCTTTAAGAGAGGCACAGCCGGCTGAGGCTGAGAAGTAGACGCTGGAGAGTTATCTTGTGAACTGTTAGGTGTGGTAAAGACCACATTCCTGTTGGTGAGAGTCGTGCAGAAATGACACAGGTCTGGATTGGCTTCAAAGATTCCCCTGGGCCCCCACCCAAGTGAACCAACAAGCAAAAAAAGAGTGGGGCAGGAGGAGGTTCTAGAAACTGGCACACTGTGGAGTGCTGCTGAGGCTGGACGTGGGTCTCCTCATAGAGGCTCACTTTATTCTCTTCCCTCTACTGTTTGAAAATATCATAAAAAGCTAAAATAATTGGAAAGCTGAGTGTAGCAGGGCAGCGAGGGGAGATGCTAAAATTGTTCTGTTTCTGCCAGATATGAGTAAGTTCTGGGCCGAAAGAGAGGGAGAGGACAGGTCCAGACCTCAAGGCACAGAGTCTATACCGTACCATAATGCACACACGGGGGGTCCGAAAGCCAAACCATCTCCATCTTCAAATCTAGTGTATCATTTCTGCTTAGACTATGGGTTCTAAAACAAAAGTACAAACGAAGCACTCTTAGAGAAGTTAACATTTCTAAGGACTTCCCCACATCACGGAGGCCTCTGCAATCTGATGCAAGCTCCGGACTGTGTCTCTGAAGAAACACGGACACATCGGGTAGGAGGCCTATCCCAGTTCGGAGAGGAAATCGACTCCCCATGGCTGAGACAGTGGAGAAGCACACCCCCGGACTAAGCCGCCTTGCCCCCGTCTCTTTCTAGAAGATGGGTTGTCCCCTGGAGAATCCCCGCCACAGACACGAGCACATAAAATCTGGCCTAAGGATGCTGACCCATGCGGATTCTCGTATCTGGCTGGCAAGTCCCTTCCTGAGAGCCGGCACACTTGCTCTGCAGCATCTGAGCGCTCACTCTGACGGCAAAGCCCAAGGACCCAGTCCACAGCCCGCACTCCTCCCCGGCCCGTCAGTGGAGCCGTCCCCGTGCTCTGCTCCCCGGGAACAGGAATGAAGTCTGGACGCCGCAAAGGCACACGCCACCGTGCCCGGAGTCCACACACTACTACAGCCCAGAGGACAGAAGCTGTGGTTGGTTCCACAGAGCTTATGTTTGGGGAGAAGGCCGAGGGACAGGCCCGGCGAGCTTTAGTCCAGAGCCCAGCGCGCAACGCCGGTCTTCAGAGTGGCCAACGGCTAGCACCGCCGGCAGGGCCACTTTCTCGGGACACCTCTGGATGGTCCTTTGTGTACAGACCAGGGATACAGCTACTCTCACAGGAAACCAAGTCTCACCTTGCTCAGGGAGCCAGGTGGCCTCCAGGTTGCCAAGGGAACGGGGAAGGACCCAGCTGGATGCCCTCCTTTGCCCAGCAATGAGGCTCAGACCAGGATGAGACAGGCCAGTGGCTCCAGCAGCCACATGAACGTACCCAACCTTAAATGTCACGAACATTTCAAGGTAAAATCACTCTCAGGGGCCCAGCGGAAGCAGCTGCCTTTTGACAACGAGACCCCAAGATTCATGAGGAAGGAAGAGGCCAAGGCACCCTTGGCACCTCATGTGTACCGTCTCCTCCAAACCTCCCACGGCCTGCAAACGGGGCACAGACGGAAACTGGGGGACCCACCCTCCAGTTCCTGTAACCAGGCCAGCTGCCTGGCCTGAAAACCTGCCAACATCACTGGCCAGAATGCTAGGAAGAAACTCGGCCACCAGGCATGCCCTGTATCAAGCAAACGTGTGCACACGGGGCTCTGACGGACGTGCCTTACAGGCGACAGAGGGGAATGAGAAAGAAGCACGCACGGAATTTACTTTCAAATACAGAAGCATACTGATCGAAAATGCCATTTACACATCATTCGCCCACAATGGTTTTAAGATTTCTCAGGAAGATGGGATAGAAGAGTATCCTGCAGGGTCGTAGCTGCTGTCTGCCTCGTGTCTTTGGAGTCTGTACCCAAGGCATCCTCAGGGAGGCCTGGAAAGGTGCGTGAGCCTCTTCAAGATGCTTGCAAGTCGAACAAGCCTTCTGTTCCAGGTAGCAGGTCTCCAGGGAGCAGGTCTCCATCGTGCCGTGTGCCAAGTGAGAGGGGAACGCTGCTCCAGAGGGGCGGTCGCTGGGGGCCGGGCTGACTGCCGAGCTGCCAATGCAGATGACTCCGCTGGGTGGGATTTTGTGCCGCCTGCCGGCTGGCCTGCCTACCTTCCAGAAGGCTCCTTAGGACACAGGCACTTACCTGGATGGCTGGCCAACGTCAGGCCAAGACTCCAAACACATGAAGACATCCACTCCCGGGTGCCTTACCTTGTGTACACTTTTGGGGTTTTCCAACCAAGCATAGTACATTTCTTCCACATAGTTGGAGCTAGTCCCGCTGAGGAATGGCTCAGCAGCAACGGGGGCGGTAAAACACCGAATCTGCCCCAACGTCCTAGCTGCTGCCGGTCTGTTCTGTGAAAATGTCTTCACAGTCTGTGAGGCCGTCAACGGCCTCAACTTAGCAGCACAAGTCCTTAAGTGAAACATCCTTGTCCTGAAGTCTCTCACGACTGTCTGCACAAAAAAAAAAAGAAGAAAAGTCAGAAAGAGTGATATATCAGGCAGGGAAAACCGACGCAGGCTGTGGCTGGCCGTGAGCTCCGTGTCAGCGCCAGGGTCCAGGTGCAGAGGACCCGGCCGAGCGAGTGCCCACCCACACCCATCTCCTCTGAATGGGCCCAAGCACACAGCACGGCAGGGAAGATCCGGCCGTGGACGTGCTGGACGGCTGTGAGGCCCACGATACCGATGGGATGCTCTTCAAGTTTACGTGTGTGTAACACAATCCCAGAAAAGATAGCCAGGATCATCTCATGAGGATCAGATTAGGCTTAACCATAAAATCAGAAAGATATCTCTAGGGGCACCTGGGTGGCTCAGTGGGTTAAGCCGCTGCCTTCGGCTCAGGTCATGATCTAAGGGTCCTGGGATCGAGCCCCGCATCCGGCTCTCTGCTCAGCAGGGAGCCTGCTTCCCTCTCCCTCTCTCTCTGCCTGCCTCTCTGCCTACTTGTGATCTCTGTCTGTCAAATAAATAAATAAAATCTTAAAAAGAAAAGAAAAGAAAAGAAAAATATCTCTAATCTATCCTGAAACAACTGAGGAGTTACAGGACCCGTGCTGTTCTGAACATACAGAGAAACTGGAAAATATTTTGGTCACCCTCAAATAATTATCATCAGGTAGAAAAGAGAAGAAATTAAAAAAAATTGCAGAGAGAACACGGAGTACTTGAGAAGCACCAAAAATGCCAACAAAACTCCTGGAAAGGCCCGTCCCTTCCAGATGGGAGGAAAGAGCAGCCCAGGGTGGCTTCGGGAAAGCTGCGGTTTTCAGGCCTCGAGGGAGCATTTAGCTGTGAAGGAGAAGAGGCATTCTAAGCCAGAGGGTCCGTCAGGGGAAAGACAGCGGCAGTAAAGTGTGGAGGAGCAGAGAAGAGCAAGCATCGTGGGCCGGAGACAGGGAGCGTCGTGTGCAGGCTGGACAGCACCGCGTGGAGCGGCCGACACAGCGGCCAACACAGCCCTGCGACACCGCCACACTTCCTAAGCACTGAGCTCGGGCCAGGGGCTGCGCTCTAAACAGGTTCCGAGGGGATGTCCACACAGCGACCGGACAGAAGCGTTTACCAGCCCTGTGACGCGTCAGGACTCCTCGCGGACCCCGCAAACCCCCAGAAGGCAGGCATGAGCTCTTCTGTTTACAGACTGCCCTTCTGAGTTTTACTATCTTTCTTGAAAGAAAGTCCGTAGGGTCACAGGGCCGTCAACAGCAGGGCCAGGATGCAACTCCCACCTTCCTGTTCCTCCTGGCCATGAAGCAGCTGGAGAGGAGGGGAGAGGCCAGGGTGAGAGGGAAAGGGCTGTGGCAGGGAGGGTGGTTGGGTACTTATTGCTTCTGAGTGGACCTTGGTCACAATCTCACTGAACTGCACACGTACCTCTGTCAAGCACAGCTGTGCCACAGAACGAGCGGCTGCAGCCACCAAACTGTGCAGAGTTCAGCCTGTTCCAGAGCACTGTGAACCAGTTCCAGCCACGCCCGAGACCCCAGGCAAGCCTGCGGGCAGGGCCCCTGTGGGAGGCATTGAGGACATGGTGCCGCTCCCCCCTGCCCTGCCAGAATCCTGGCTGCCCGGGGCCGGGGAGGGGAGCAAGGCCCACGCCATAGCTCCCCACCCCCACAGGTGGCCAGGTGTGCAGGCCTAACGCCTCCCTCACGCCTGTGCCACCAAGCTGGCGCCACGGAAGCAACCACACCCAAGTCCACACCTCCTAAAGGAGATCCAAGACCAGAATTTGCCGAGGACTCCCCTGAAATAACTGCCGTGCAAACTCACCCCCCCCCACACACCCGGGGACTGTTTACAGGTCTCTCCCTCTTGGCCCGAATCCACTCAGAGTCCGCACAAGGCCTCAGACGCAGAGGGCGCCGGCCCACTCTGCCGCTCGAAGACCAGCCGCAGAAGCAACAGCGGGGTGGGCGCTCCGGAGCCAATCAAGCCACCAACGCAATCTCGCCCAGTGCAGGGTGAAGACGGGCCGTCCACGGGTCTCGAATGTGACCATGGCCTGTGACCTTCTCCCCTCAGGAGTCACGGCCATCTGTCCCAGCCGCTCTCCCCAGCCCTCAGCATGCGGCTGTCCACCGAGCACCTGCCAACACAGGGACGGCGGAAACCACCGCTGCCGCTCTTCGGGATTGAGGTCCCAAGGGAAACATTTGTGTTTCCCCTCCAGCATCACTGTCATCGGGCCTCCTGAGCCACGCCATGGTCTCTGCTTTGGGCTCGCCCCCAGGATGCATGAGTCTCACCTCCACTAACTGTCATTACTGAGGCGCTGTGATGCCCAGTGACACAAGTACCACACTGACAACCACAAAACCACTCATTCCTTCGGTTCTGCCAAAGGCAGTCCTTTCCACACGATGCTGCAAACAGCCCGTGTTATCTCGCTGCTGTCTGCAGTCACTGAATCCAACACGCGGCTCAGGGCTGCCCAGTCACCGGGATACAGGGCCACCGTCAAAGCCCCTTAACATGACTCATCAGAAAGACTGCTCCCCAGTGGATGGCTCCACCCAAGGACGCCCATGATTAGATGGACCTGAGCAGACACTGGGTTTACATTCCAGATTTTGGAAGAACCAGATTCTGTCTTTCTAATTCTGGAGTCCCCTGAAGTCCCTGTAAGAATAGAGCATCATTTGGTAGAGACACTTAATTGTTCATACACTTTCATGAAAACTGTATTTTCAAAAGTCCAAATGTTCTGACTTTGGTTTGGATGAAGATTTTTATTTGACAGAGATGCCAAAAAGTAGTCCTTTCAACAGATGGTGATGGGACAACCAGAGTTCCACAAAAAAAAGAGCATAAAATTAGACCCTATCTCACACCATATAGAAAATTAACTCAAAATGGATCAAAGACCTGAATGCAAGAGCTGAGGAACTGTAAGACTCTTGGAATCTCATAACTTCCAAGTTACAGTGGAGTAAGCCTTTGTGGCCCTAAGTCAGGTAATGGGTTCCTAGTTAGGAAACCAAAAATATAAGCGAACGAGTAACAGATAAATTGGACCGCAGTGATATCAAAATCTTTGTACGTCATCACAGACACCATCGAGAAACAGAAAATACAAACATAAAATAGGAAGAAACATTTACAAGTCACATGATTATACGTGGAATGCATGTATAATCTCTTACCATTCAACAGTAAAGAAAAAAGTAACCACATCAAACGACCAGCACAGGACAGGAGTAAATGTCTCTCCAAAGATCCACAAACAGCCAACACACACATTAAAAGATGGTTAAAATCATTATTCATTCGGGAACTTCAAATTAAAACTCTAAGATACCACTTGACGCCCACTAGATGAGACACGATCCAAGAGAAAACAGGTGTCGTGGAGGACGCGGAGGAACGGGCGCCCTCGCGCATGGCTGGTGGGAACACAGCTGGCGCAGCTGCCTGGAATGCAGTGTGGCAGGTCTTCAGAAAGTCACACACAGGGCTACCACGTGACTCAGCACTTCGCTCCCAGGTACCAAGCAAGAGGAATAAACGTGTGTATACAAACCCGTATGTGTGGATGTTCACAGCGGCATCATTCAGAGCTGCCAGAACACGGTACCAACCCAAATGTCCACCGGCTGATGGAAGGGGGTACGGCCAGCAACGCAGCAGCCGCTGGCAGTAAGAAGGGGTGGGGTGGAAGACGATGCTGTGACACAGATGAGCCTCGAGAGCCTTCTGTGAAGAAAGTCGGCCACGAGAAAACAACAGGTTATATGAGTTCACTCACGTGAAGCGTTCAGGATGGACAGAGAGCCTGCTGGTGGCTACACAGCGTGAGGGCAGAGGGGACACCTGCCCGCTAATGGGTGTGGGTCTTCTTTGGAGGGGGAGGGAGGGGCTCTACAGCTAGGTCAGGCCACTGTCCTCACGACCTCCCAATGTACTGGGAAACGCCCAACTGTGAGACGTCAGTGGGTGAACTGTATGTGCTGTGAAAGGAAAAAACACCACGTCTAAGGAGAAACGTTGAGTGGATCTACAGGTCTGAGTAAAGACCACAAAATGACAGCATTTGTGACTCAGTAACGTCCAGATGCGGGTAGAGACCTGTGCCTTCGGGGAAAAAGAACACTTAAGATAAGCAAAATCGAAGGGAAAATGTCTGACTAAGGATTCCCTATACTGCCCTTATGCAACCGCATGCTGACCCAGAGCAGGCCTTTATCATGCCTGGACCTTCCCCTGGCGGACACAATGCGTTCCTCAAGGCCACCTCCCCATGCACAGAATGCAGAGATAAACTGATCTTGACGCTATTGAAGTCACGAAGCCACATTGGCAGGGCAGAGGCGGGGCAGAGACAAGGTCCAGCCAAGATAGCAAGGCGGCCGACTGCCTCCGGCTCAGGGCGTGATCCTGGAGTCCCGGGATCGAGTCCCACATCAGGCTCCCAGCTCCATGGGGAGTCTGCTTCGCTCTCTGACCTTCTCCTCGCTCATTCTCTCTCTCACTGTCTCTCTCTCTCAAATAAATAAAATAAAAAAAAAAGATAGCAAGGCGGCTCCTCGGGAAATGGGTCTGAGGAAAAGAGCCTGCACCGTTAAGGGACTGTTGCCCATGCATCTTGCCCGACCACCACTTAAAAAGCACAACTGATCTTGAAGACATTTTTTCTTTTCCTTTTATGGCTTCAAACTCATTGAGATGTTCGCGATGAGTCAAGAAGACCGCGTCTGCCCCATGCCCGCAGCTGTTCCTTTCTGGACGATGCTTCCCGCACTCAAGCAGTGACGCACGCATGTGCGCACAGGGGGCACGGATAGAAACTCGGCCCGGCGTTGCGGAAAATCTCCAAGAATTCCATGTGTTTCACTTGTGACGCCTCACCAAGCACACACGGAAGGACAGGGAGGTAGTGACAATCACTTTCGAACTGCAGAGGCATCGCGCCATTGCTAGGTGCTAGGTGGCAATGACGGTCAAGCCTGCAGAGCATACAGGCAAAGGGACTCCAGCTTGCTGTGCGAGCGTCAAACACACCACTGGCTCTGCGTTCAGACTCCTTTGCCAGAAAATCAAGGCAGCCATCACTCCTAGTCCTACCCACTGCTTTTTGTGATATGAGAGCATGGTCACACTCTGAGAGCATTCTAGGACTACAGAATTACTGCTCACCAGCAGGAAAAAAAAGACCAACTAGTGAAAACTCTTAAAAAGCTTAAGTTCCCAAGGTAAACCTAACCACAAATTAACGTGGAGTGGGTCACTGACCGATCACTAAGAGGGGCTCCCACTGCCGAAGTCGGAGCTCCCCAACAAGCTTCAGTGCGTGGGTCTGGAAGCTGACCTGTCCTCACTCAGACCGCCGCTATGTGGTAATCTGGGTTGTAGCTGGACGGGCATTCTTCAAGGGTGGTGGCAAATTATTAGGTATTAATAAATAAATTATATGATAAAATATTAGGTATTAGTGGAAAACAAAGCCATTTGTCACTATTTATTAAAAATTTAAAGACACATACAGTGGGTGCCTGGGTGGCATAGTCAGTTAAGCATCCAACTCTTGGTTTTCACGCAGGTCCTGATCTCAGGGTCATGAGATCAAGCCCCACATCAGGCTCTGCACTCAGCATGGCGTCAGCTTGGGTTTCTCTCCTCCCCTCCCTCTGCCCCTCCCTGCTGAAGTAAATAAATCTTAAAAACAAAAACAGGGGCACCTGGGTGGCTCAGTGGGTTAAGCCGCTGCCTTCCGATCGGGTAGTGGTCTCGGGGTCCTGGGATCGAGTCCCACATCAGGCTCTCTGCTCAGCGGGGAGCCTGCTTCCCTCTCTCTCTCTCTCTGCCCGACTCTCTCTCCATCTATTTGTGATCTCTCTCTATCAAATAAATAAAAATCTTTAAAAAACAAAAACAAAGGAGGACACATATAGAACTTCAGTTTCCCACTAAATGCAACTGAAGAGAAATAAGATGTTATATTTAAACCAAACAAAACAGAAGACCCTGCAAGGTGGAAAGGAGGAGGCCGACTGGGAAGGGATCTGGGGCCCCAAAAAGACACAGCATCAAGTCCTCAATTTTCTTTCTGCTTCATACATCCCAGACTGGGTGCTGAGGAAGCTGGCAACCCAGAAATGCCAACTGACTTGGAAAAAGCTGTGAATGAAGCCTGCTCCCTGTGGCCAAAGGACCACAAAAGCACTGCAGAGCAGGACAGAACACTTGTAGACAATCATTGCTCTGCTGCTGCCTGCAGTCAGCCCTACAGAAAACACTGTGCCCACCTCGATCCAGCGGGTGGTGTCAGAGAAGGTCCAGGACTTCCAGCTCCACCAGGTGACCCCCATGAGGGCAGCAGAGGCCAGGAAGAAGCCTGCATTCCACCTGTGCCCAGCAGTAAGAGGGCAGCACCCTGCCCTTCCCAGGCAGGGTTAAATCACAAAGGCTTAATGCGGAACTTACACCCACACAGCAATAACAAGGAATCCCTCCCCACAGATACCAGGGAGGCTGGGGGGGGGGAGCCTACATTCCACCCCTGCCCAGTAGCAAACAGGCAGCACCCACGCACCTGCAGCAGTGTCAGCAGAAACCTGTTCTCTGTGTTCAGATATTTAAGATTCAAGTCTCAAAATGTCACATGCCAAACGTCCAAGACATAACCAAAGATCACCTCGCCACATCAAGAACCAGGATGATCTCGGGCGCCTGGGTGGCTCAGTGGGTTAAGCTGCTGCCTTCGGCTCAGGTCATGATCTCAGGGTCCTGGGATCCAGTCCCACATCGGGCTCTCTGCTCAGCAGGGAGCCTGCTTCCCTCTCTCTCTCTCTGCCTGCCTCTCTGTCTACTCGTGATCTCTGTCAAATAAACAAATAAAATCTTAAAAAAAAAAAAAAAGAACCAGGATGATCTCAACCAAACCTCCCCAAAAAGACAATCTATAGACACCAAGAAAATAGAAATGTTAGAATTATTTAACAAAAAGTTTAAGAGAGCCAGCTTCAAAACGCTTCCTTGAGCAACTATGAACATGCTTACAAACAAAACTAAAACAAAACAAAAATTAAAAGCCCCAACAAAGAAATGAAGGATGTGAAGAGGAACCAAATGGAAATTTAGAACTGAAAAAATACAACCATCAAAATTTTTTAAAATGATGGGGTAAGCTACAGATTGAAAAGGATAGAAAAAACTCAGTGAACAAAGACACAACCAAAAATTTACTCAAGTTGAACAAAAGGGAATAGACACTGAAAGAAAAATGAACAGGGCCTCAGGGACATGTGGGACCATAACACGGACTTCATGATGAACATGAATGCCGTCTACTACTGGTGGCATGGAAATGTCAATAGAATCTCAAGAGGAGAAGAAAGATGGAGGGGCTGAAAAAGTGTTCAAAATAATAATGACAAAACCCTACAGATTTGAGCTTAGTGAACCTCAAAAGAATAAACAAAGAAATCCACTGCAAGACATATCAAAATCGGAACTGAAAACTACAACTTGAAGAGCAGATCTCTCACCAGAAACTGCGGAGGCCAAAAGAAAAGTGGCACGACACTACTCAAGGGCAGGAGAATCACTGTGAACCCAGAATCCTACCTCCAGTGAAACACTCCTGAGGAATGAAAGGATGAAGGAAAACGAAGAGACTATGCCACCAGCAGACCTGCCTTGGAACAAACGACTAAGTGAAATTCTCCAGACAGAAATGAAGTGACGAAACAAGGAATCCCTCAACATCATGAAACAAGAAAGAACACACGGGTAAATAGAATTTCCGTCTCTTGACTCTTCTCATTATGGGGGACAGATCAAACAAAAATTGCAACTGTCTGATGTGGTTGTAAACGTGCACAGAGGTAATACTTAAGGGCATTTTAAATGAGGGAGAGTAAAGAGATGTAAATGGAGGTACGGCTACACTTCCCTCAAACTGATATAAAGGTGACACCTACGGACTATGATAAATCACATTCGTATAACATAATATCCAGACAACCATGGAAAAGGGTATTCAGAGAAATACACTCAAAACCACAGATGGCAGATAAGCACATGAAAATGTGTTCAGTGTCAGCAGCTGTCAGGGAAATGCAAACTGGAACCACAAGGACACACCACTACATAGCTATCAGAATGGCAAAAACAGGGGCGCCTGGGTGGCTCAGTGGTTTGGGCCTCTGCCTTCAGCTCAGGTCATGATCTCAGGGTCCTGGGATGGAGCTCCACATCAGGCTCTCTGCTCAGAGGGGAGCCTGCTTCCCGCCCTCTCTCTGCCTGCCTCTCTGCCTACTTGTGATCTCTGTCTATCAAATAAATAAATAAAAATCTTAAAAAAAAAAAAAAAGAATGGCAAAAACAAAACTAAACAAAACAACGACACCACGAAGTGCTGGGGAGGATGTGGAGAAAGTTACTAGTCAAATACGTTACTAGTGGGAAGGTAAAATGGCACAGCCGCTATGGAAAAGTCTGGCTATTTCTTAAAGTACTGGACACGCAACCACCACATGACCTCGTAACTGCACTCCTAGGCATCTATCCCAGAAAGACAAAAACTTACGTTCACATAAAAACCTGCATATGAATGCTTCTAGGAGCCTTATTCATAACATCTGAAGAATGGAAACAACTCAGATGTCCTTTAATGGGGTTGCATCCAAGACCTGGAGGCATAAAAAGGAGCTAAATGAAGGCAGCAGGCTGCATTCGTCGTCAGAGAACTGAGGAGTGCAAAACGCCAATCCCAAAAGGTTACATGCCTTATGATTCTCTTTATATAACATGCTTCATTTGCCAAACTCATAGAAATGGAGAGATTAGTGGCTGCCAGGAGCTAAGGAGATGGAGGCAGGAAGAAAGAAGGTGGCTACGAAGGCAAGAGGAGGGCTCCTTGCAAGGAGGGAAATGTTCTGCATCTTGGCTATTATCAATGCCAGTACCTGGTTGTGATAACATACTCTAGTTTCTGCAAAATGTTAGCAATTGAGGAAACTAGGCAAAGGGACACCGGCATCTCTCCGTACAATTTGCTGTAACTACATATGACAAATTTATATGCAGAGTTATCAAAATAAGTCTCAATAATGGCAGTTATCCCCAAATTTAAAAAAACTATCTAAAAGTTCAAAAGGTAGAGAGCACAGTATTTTTTCTTCAAATGGGGCAGTGGGGAGTGCGATCAGTTAGAAGCAGATCTTATACGTAGGTGTAGGTGTGACAGACATACAATAAATACAATGTTTGGTATTTAATAAACTCGGCAAATTTAAATGAAACCCACAGAAATTCATGGTTCTGACATTAGTTTTTGAAAGCAACTAAACCGTGGTGATGGCTACATAACTGAACACAAGACAAATCATTTAATTGTATATTTTAAGTGAGTGAATGATACGGCACACAAACTGTATCTCAAAAGCGCTGCAAAGGAAAAAAAAACCCTGAAATCTGGAATGTGCTCTCAATCATCAGGAAACTCCAATCTTGCTCCAGCTTTCCCAGATCCAGTCCTCGTCCACTCTGCAAACCTAGAGGAGTACTGCGTGTTTTCGTAGGAAATGTGCCTGTGCGAAAACAATGAGGTTTGACTGTCACAGCTCCTGCCACTGTGCAAACCAGGATCCATTCCAGGCCACATGTCCTGAGGCCGCTCAGAGTAGTGGGCCTGGAAGTACGCCCCCAGTCCCGGCTCCACAGTCCAGGACCACAGAACAAGGCACAGGGAACGCCACTCAGAGGTCACCCCTTGGGCCCAGGAGTCTTATCTCCTCCGTTCTGCAAACTCAGTTTTCTGCTGAGTCTCACACACAGCTCACAGCTCGCGCGGGCAGCTCCACCGAGCAAAGAGGTGCATGACTAGGATACCGCCCCAAGAAGGCGCTTCGCCTGCACCGGGCCACAGGGCCTCCGAAGAGCGACCAGTAGGGTGGGGTGCTGCAGGGTGGTCTGCCAAGGCCGTGCCCCCCAGCACGGGGAGGAGGATGGGCAAAGCGGGGTGCCGAGTCCGAAGGGAGTAGGGAGTACAAAGGGGCCGCAGGGCGGTCCACTCAAGGGTGTCTCCCCAGGAGCACAAGAAAGATGGGTAAGGCCGGGTGCGGAGTCCGGAGGCGCACAGAGTACAGGGTGCTGGGGAGATTTAATAACGCTCAGGGGCATCGCCCCAGGAGTGCAGGGAGAAGGATGGGGAGATGGGCTATTCGGTCTAGAGGGGTCCGGCGGGGGGTCCGCTCAAGGGCGTCCCCCAAGGAGTGCAGGGAGGATGGACATGCGGGCTGCTGACTCTGGAGTACTGAACCCACTCCAGTCAAGGGCGTCCCCGCAGGAGCGCAGGGAGGACGGGTAAGGCGGGGTACCCAGTCCCGAAGGGTACTGGATCCACAGGGTGCTGGGGGCGGTCCTCTCAAAGGCGTCCCCCGGGGAGCGCAGGGAGGACGGGTAAGGCGGGGTGCTGGGTCCGGAGGAGCACTGCGCACGGGGTGCTGCGGGAGGTCCGCGCAAGGGCGTCTCCTCAGGCGCGCAGCCCCGGTAGGCGCGGGTGGAGCACAGCCTGCGGCCCGCAGTCCGCAACCGCTCCATCAAGGGCGCGCCACCCTTCCGACCCGGCAGAGGACAGCGCCGGGCGGCTCCCTCGTGACGCCTCCTCGACCTTGGGGGTCACCCCGGCCGCGGCGCCCGTTCCCTCACATCCGCCCAGCCGCCCGCCCCAAGCCCGCCACAGCCAATAGCTCGCCGCTGCGCGCCCCCCGCGACGTCCGCGCGCGCCCGCACCCGCCAATCTCCGCCCGTCAGGCGGCGCTCGCCGTGCCATTGGCTGTCAAACCCGTCCGTCAAGCCCTGTCCCACCCACCTCCCTCCGTCAGCCCTGCTCCATCCGGCTTCACTCCCTGTCACCGCGGCGCCAGCGACAACGAGGGCGCGGCGCCCTCGCCCTCTGCCGCAACCCCTACCTCCTGCCCGAGGGCGCGGGTCTTCCCAAACCGGGCCAGGCCCGGCGGCAGTACGCGCTTACCTGTCCCCGGCTCGGCTCCACCCGAATGAGGCGCCGACACCCCACTCCGGGGCACCAAACTCTTGACCCCGCCCCGACGTGTGGCGTCAGCACGCAGCCCCGCCCCTGATGAAGAAGGCCCGCCCTGCCTTGTGGGCGTGGCCTTGCGTCATAGAGCCGCGCCGGCGGTGCGGCGGCGGGTCCTTGTAGTCCGCGGTGAGCCGGCTGGGTTGGCGGGTTGGGGTGCGCAGGACTTCTGCGCTTGGCGGTTGGTGTCGCCGGCGAGGGGCTCGGCGGACCCTACCCGCGTGGCCGGGGCGGAAGAAGCCGGTCGGACCCCAGGCCTCAGCGCAGGCGAGTGCGTCTGGAGGCCGTCGCGGACGCCAGGGTCTCGCACGGGCGGCGCTCGCACGAGCTGGCGCTGGACGCTGCCCTGCGCGCCCCGACTGCGCGGGCGGCGGCTTCTAGAGGCAGCTTCCCCGAGAAAGAGCGCTGTGCGAGGACTCCGGGGCGGCCGTGGGAGTCCCCGTGGGGACTGGGCGCCGCTGGCCAGGTTTGCGGCTGCGCCCTGTTCGCGGCCGGGTTATGACTGGCCGCCCGGCGGGCAGTCCCGGAGCTGGAGCCGGAGCCGCTCCGTCTTCCTGAGGCCCGACAGCTAATCTGCGGTGCTTCCGGCGAGGGCGGGTGCCGCTTTCACGGCCAGGATGAGGAGCTTTTGCAACAGACCGTAGCGCTTCGAGGCTGGGAGCGGGAGGGCGGTGTCCGGTGACCGACGTCCGGGAGACGCTGGGCCACGCCGCCTTCTTTTCCTTGAATGTCCCCAAGTCTCGAAGGCAACGACTGTGTTCTGTGACATGGCGTAGGCCACTGGGTGACCCGGGCCAGCTCGCTGACCCACAGAGCTCCATCAAGGATACAGCTATCTGAGTGTGGGCCGGGATTCAGGGCGAGCGCTATGCCACCCCTCGCGGATGCGGCGTGGACTTGGAGCCGAGTTTGGAAGGGAGGGCTGCGGCGGGGTGGGGTGGGCTTTTGTTGTTTCTTTTGAGCAGGAGCTTAAGTGCTTCTAAGAGCGGAGTTGGACAGGCGCGGGGGTAAGGGTCCAGAGAGCAAACCTCAGGATGCTTTTACTATTTATCTTGGGGGGAAGGGATCAAGGGAGAGAGAATCCTAAGCCAACACCAGGATGCGTGCAGGACCTAGGATCAGGGACCTGAGCCAAAGTCAAGAGTCAGACACTTAACCACATGAGCTACCCAGGCACCCCTTTAACGCCTCATTTTTAAATAAACTGTGGTAAAATGTGCATAAGGAAAAAATAATGCCCTTTTATTCTTTTTTTTATTTTTTATTTTTATTTTTTTTAAAGATTTTATTTATTTATTTGACAGAGATCACAAGTAGGCAGAGAAGCAGGCTCCCTGCTGAGCAGAGAGCCCGATGCGGGACTCGATCCCAGGATCCTGAGATCGTGACCCGAGCTGAAGGCAGCGGCCTAACCCACTGAGCCACCCAGGAGCCCCTTATTCTTTTTTTAAAGATTTTATTTATTTGACAGGCAGAGATCACAAGTAGGCAGAGAGGCAGGCAGAGAGGAGGGGGAAGCAGGCTCCCTGCTGAGCAGAGAGCCGGATGTGGGGCTGGATCCCAGGACCCTGAGATCATGACCTGCGCCAAAGGCAGAGGCTTAACCCACTGAGCCACACAGGCACCCCAAAATGCTGCCCTTTTAAAGAGGACACTCAGCATTAATTATGTTCCCAGATTGTGCTGCCACCACCCTGCTGTTTCTGCAGCTTCTTCACAGCTCAGCCAAGGCAGAAGCTCTGTACCCTTTCAGTAATAACTTAACATCCCATGAGCAGCCTTACCCTCTTCTCCCGTGGTAATCTCTGCTGTACCTTATGTCACTCTAAGCTGAGGACTCATATAAGTGAAATCTTACAGGATTTGTTCTTTTGGTCTTGCTTAGTGCACCAAGCATCATGTTTTCAAGGCTCGTCTGTGTTGTGCCAGGTATCAGGGTTCCCCTCCTTGATGAGCAGATAATAGTCCCCGTGTGGATGGTGTATCCACACTAAACAACTTGTCTATCCCTTCCTCGTTTGCTTTGTTCCCACATTTTGGCCTCTGTGACTAGCGCTACAGTGGCCGCTGGCTTGTAAAGATCTGTGGAGCACAGTACTTGTTTATGATCCTATTGGGAGTGTACCTAGGAGTGGAACTGAGGGGTCAGGGGTAACTACGCCAGGTTTTTTTGCAGCAGCCACAGCGTTTTACATTCCCACCAGCAATATGTGAGGCTTTCTTTTTTGTTTTGTTTTGTTACATTTCTGGTAAATACTCATTTCCTTTTCAAAATTTTACTGTAGCCACCTTAGTACATGTGAGGTATTCTCATCGTATTGCTCTGCATTTCCCTGACCAGTGAACATCTTTCAGTGTGCTTATTGGCCATTTGTGTATCTTTGTTGGAGAAAAGTCTGTTGGAGATTTTCCCTGTTACTGAATCAGGTTGGCTCATTGTTTAGTTGGAGTATTTCTTCATATATTCCGGATTATAATCCTTCATCAGATCCATGATTTACACATATTTTCTCCCATTCCATAGGTTGTCTTCGCTTTCTTTATAACATTCTTTGACAACTGCTGCTTCCAGCCGGTGATAGAGAAGAATTAGGCACGTACAAATCAGCTGCAAACGACTGGGAGCAGAGGACAACAGTTGAAAGGGACTGTTGCCACGAGCAACTCCACAGTCTCACTTTTATTGGATTGAAAACAATAGCCAATAGAAGGATTGATGAAGGTCAAACGTTAATCCGTTAATCCCGTCTTGCAGACGAGCAAGGAGGAGGATAAAGTTTATAGTTAAACAAGCACATTCAAAGGACTCCTCTAACAACCCGTGCTTCTGAGAAGAGAAAGGAGTGATAACAGATAAGGGAAGCAGGCTGTTTTCGTTCCACCCTGAGCTGACCGGGCGTTCCCGGGTGCTCGGCTTCCCTGAAGCAGGCGGCGGCATTCTGCCCTGGGCGGGCGGGGCATTCCCGGCTGCCCAGCTTCTATGAAGGGGCGGCATTCCGCCCTGAGCGAGCCAGGTATCCCCAGCTGCCCAGCTTCACAATTGTACATCGTCCTTCTCCCCAAAGACCCGTTGCCAGTATATGTATTTCTTAAGGCCGTATCTAAATGTGCTTGATAACTAGTAAAATCCTCCAGGGGTTACAGTTTGAGTAACAAATTGTTCCGAGGGGCAGCAGCAGACAACCAAAAACTTCTAATTTTGAGGAAGTCCACGTTATCCATATTTGTTCTTTCTCCTAGCCCAGCTAAGAACCCATTGCCAACCCAAGATCGTGAAGGTTCACCCTCCTGTTTCTTCTGTGTGTTACAGTTTTAACTTTTTGAAAAATTGGATGATTTTTAAAAATTGAAGTACAGTTGAGTTACAGTGTAGCTTTGGTTTCAGGTATACATCATAGTGATTTGATACTTTCATACACTAAGAAATGATCCCCACAGGGACACCTGCGTGGGTGGGTCAGTGAAGCGTCTGTCTTCCGCTCAGGTCATGATTGCAGTGTCCTGAGATTGAGTTCCGCTTTAGTCTTCCTTGTGTAGTGGGGAGTCTGCTTCTCTCTCTCCCTCTACCCCTCCCCGCCTTGCTCTCTCACTTGCTCTCTCCCAAATAAATAAAATCTTAAAAAAAGAAAGAAAGAAACGGTCCCTGCGATAAGTCTAGTTACCCTCTGTCCTCATGCTAAGTTACTAACGGTGCCACTGCCTGTCCTCCCTGTGCTGTAACCCACCACTTAATTTATGGCTGAAAGTCTGTACCTCTTCATGCCCTTCACCTGTGCCTGCTCCTAACCCCTTTCAACAGTTGCCTGTGTCTTTGAGTCTGTTTCTCTTTTGTTCCTTTGTTTTTTTAGATTCCACATGGGAATGAAATCCTTCAGTATTCATCTTTCTGTCTGACTTACTCCACTTAACGTAATATCTGTAGATCTATCCATCTTGTTGCAAATGGTGGGATCTCATTCTTTTTATTTTTTTTTAAAGATTTTATTTATTTATTTGACAGAGATCACAAGTAGGCAGAGAGGCAGGCAGAGAGAGAGGGGGAAGCAGGCTCCCTGCTGAGCAGAGAGCCCGATGTGGGGCTCGATCCCAGGACCCTGGGATCATGACCTGAGCCGAGGGCAGAGGCTTTAACCCACTGAGCCACCCAGGCGCCCCAGGATCTCATTCTTTTTAATTTAATAATATTCCTTTGTGTGTGTGTGTGTGTGTGTGTGTGTGTGTGTGCGCGCGCGCACACCACAGGTGGGTCCCATGTCATCTTTATCTGTTCATCTCTCTGTGGACACTTCAGTTGCTTCTGTATCTCGGCTGTTGTGAATAATGTTGCAATGAATGTAGAGGGTGCCTATATCTCTTCAGATTCGTGTTTTGCTTTCTTTGAATAAATTCCTAGAATTGCTGGATCATAGGGTAGTTCTGTTTTTAATATTTTTAGGAACTTGCATGCTGTTTTCCGCAGCGGCTGCACCAACTTGAATTCCCACCAACAGAGCACGAGGGTTTCCCTTTCTCCTTGCCAACACCTGTTCATTGACTTGGTGATGATGGCTAACTTGACAGGTGTGAAGAGCCGTCTCATGGTGGTGTTGACTCGAAATGCCTGGATCAGTGATGTTGAGCATCTTTTCATGTGTCTTTTGGCTGGTCTTCGCCTTTATACTTAGGTTGTTTATCCATTTAGAGTGAGTTTTGTCCTTTGGTGTGTGGTAGGGCCTCGCCGTCATCTTTTGCTTGTAGAACTCCAGTCGTCCCCATGCCATCTCTGGAGAAAACGATTCTTCCCTGACCAAGTGGACCTGGCATCCTCTTTGAAATTCAGTTCACCACATATGTTGGGTTTATTTCTGGACTCTCAATTCTAGTCTGTTGGTCTATATGGCTTTATGCCAGTACTACACTGTTTTGATCACTGTAGCTTTGTAGTAAGTTTTAAAATCCATAAGTGTGAGTTCTCCAGCTTTGTTTCTTTTTCAACATTGTTTTGGCTGTTTGGGACCCCTTGTAATTCCGTATGAATTTAAGGACTAGCTTTTCCACTTTTGCACAAAAAAAAAAAAAAAAAAAGGCAGCATTAGAATTTTGATAGGGACTGTGTTGAATCAGTAGACCACTTTGGGTAGTGTTGACATCCTAACTATATCAGGTCTTCCAGTCTGAGGATACCTTGCCCTTTATTTGTGTCTTCTTTAGTTTCCTTTCCCATTCTTCTTACTTTTCCATATACAAGCCATGAGCCTTGGTAAAGTTATTGAGTGTTTTGGGAAGCATCTGTAGGCAGAATTGCTTTCTTAATTTCTTTTCCTGACTGTTTATTCCTGGTATATTGGTTTTTTGTGTGCTGATATCGGGCCCTGTAACTTCACCGAATCCTTTTTTTAAAAAAAATTTATTTATTTCACACACAGAGGAAGCGCACAAGCAGGGGGAGGAACAGGCATAGGGAGAGGGAGAAGCAGGCTCCCCACTGAACAGGGAGCCCAACGTGGGGCTTGATCCCAGGACCCTGCGATCATGACCTCACCTGAACGCAGCCACTTAACCGACTGAGCCAGGTGCCCCCTCTGATGTCGTTTATTAGGCCAGGCAGCTTTCTCTTAGATTCTTTGGGATTTTCCTTCATATATGGGATTATATCATGTGCGAATATAGTTTTTCTCCCTTTCCAGTTTGGATGCCTTCTGTTTCTTGTCTAATTGATCTGGCTGGAACTTCTGGGACAGTCTTGAATGTCAGGGGTGGACATGGGCCTCCTTGGCCTGTACCTGATTTTAGAGGAAAACTTCAGCCTCTCACTTCTGAGTCTGATGTTTGCTGTGGGATTTTTGTAGGTGCTCTTTATCATGTTGAGGAAGTCCCCTTCTATTTCTTAGAGTTTTCTGAGTGTTTTTGATGGTGAAAAGGTGTCTGATTTTGTTAAGTGCCATTTCTTTCTCAGCTGAGGTATCATGTATTTTTCTCCCTTCCATTTTATTAATGTGATTTATTCTATTGATTTTCTTCTGTCGAACCACGCTTGCGTGCATGGGACGAATCCTCCCTGGCCATGATGTACAGTCCTCTTAATGTGCTCTTGGATTTGCTAGTATTTTGTTGAGTTTTTTTTCATCTATATTCATAAGTGAAATTGGTCTAGTTTTCTTTTTCTTTTTTTTTTTTTTTAAGATTTTATTTATTTATTTGAGAGAGAGAGACAGTGAGAGAGAGCATGAGCGAGGAGAAGGTCAGAGAGCGAAGCAGACTCCCCATGGAGCTGGGAGCCTGATGTGGGACTCGATCCCGGGACTCCAGGATCACGCCCTGAGCCGAAGGCAGTCGTCCAACCAACTGAGCCACCCAGGCATCCCTAGTTTTCTTTTTTTTTTTTTAAGATTTTATTTATTTATTTGACAGAGAGACCAATCACAAGTAGGCAGAGAGGCAAGCGGATAGGGAGGGAGAAGATGGCTTCCTGCTGAGCGGAGAGCTCTATGCGGGGCTGGATCCCAGGACCCTGAGATCATGACCTGAGCAGACACTTAACCCACTGAGCCACCCAGGCGCCCCTGGTCTAGCTTTCTTTCATTGTGATAACTTTTGTCTGGCTTTAGTATCAGTGTGATACTGGCCTCATAGAATGAATTAGGAAGTGTTCCCTCCTCCTTAGTTCGTCAGGGGAGTTTAAGTAGGATTGGTGATAAATCTGTAAATGTTTGTAGAATTCAACAGTAAAGCATCTGGTCCTGAGCCTTCTGCTTTGGGTACTCTTGTGTGTTTTTAGGGATTTCATCTAAGTTACCGTACTTGCTGGTGTGCAGGTCAGAGTGCTTTCTTGCCCTTTTTATTTCTCTCAAGTCAGTGGTAGTGTCTCTACCTCCCATCTTTGATGTTAGTGATTTATGTCTTCTCTCTTTTTTCCTTTGTCAACCAAACTGCAGATTTATCAGTGCTGTTGATCTTTTCAAAGAACCAACTTTTGCTTCCATGAACTATTGTTTTTCTAGTCTGTTTTATTTATCTCTATTTAAATCTTCATTGTTCTTTCCTTCCTCTGGCTTTGGGTTTAGTTTGCTATTCTTTTTTGATTCCTTTTTAGTTTCTCAAAGTACACTTTGATGTGTAGGTTACTGATTTGCTCTTTTTCTTCTGCTTTAATGTAGACATTGGCAGCTGTACTTTTTCCTCCGCACACTGCCTTCACTGCATCATACGGCTTTTGCTCAGTGTGCTTTTTCATCAACTGTACATTCTGCTTTCATTCAAGAATGTTTATACCAGTTTGGGCTGAGGTTCTAGGGGTAGAGGCAAACCCGGAAGATGGGCAGGATCTGTGTTGTCATGGAGATGACATTCTAGGACAAACCAATAAACTAGCAATTGACAGCCACTGGAATCCTGAAAACAGAATGGTGGAAGCACTGCTTCAGGGTTTGAAGTCTATGTTATGAAATAGGGGCCATATTCACATAGCTCAGAAATCAGTAGTGTATTACAAGGTCTGCTTTGCAAAGTTTTCCTGGCCCCCTGTTACCATCCACTTCATTATCTGCTGGCTTGCCAGACCCCATCCCTGCTGGCAGCAACTCTGTTCATTGGATTCAGGGGCAGTCAGGTGGGGTAGACAGCAGAGATGGAGGGAATCCAGGTACGTGGGGCACGGCCGTGTAGCAACCAGGAAAGAATTATTTATTTTAGCCAGTACAGCCATACTGCTGAATACTCGCGTTACTCTAAGTAACCGCTGACGTTTTCCAGCTACTGCACACTTGCTTTCTTAACTTAGTAATGCATGCTGGATATCTTCCTGTAACCGAGCCTCATGTCTGCCAGGTTCCCAGGGAGGGAAAGTGGGGGTCCGTGCAGCCTCCCTGCACTGCCCTGAATTGGGCTGAGCAAGCCACAGGGCCCGGCCAGATTCCCATGGAAGGGAACGTCTTCCTCCTCCCCGAGAGGAGCAGAGCGTGCAGACTTGGTGGCGGGAGGGGTGCGTGACACCGGTCTTTGCAGTCATTCTGATGTAGGAAAGACTGTTAGTGTTTGAAGCCAATGGCCAAGAAAGAATTCTTGCAATGTCTTTGATGCCAAAGGTGATTTTATTAAAGCAAGGGAGAGGACCCATGGGTGGAAAGAGCTGCAGTGGGGTCAGAAGTAACCCATTGTATACTTTCAAGTTGGGAGAGGGTTAGGGACAGTGTGAGTCTCCCAAGGAATTTAGAAGCAAGGTTTCAGGACGCCTGGGTGGCTCAGTTGGTTAAGCAGCTGCCTTCGGCTCAGGTCATGAACCCAGCGTCCAGGGATCAAGTCTCATATCGGGCTCCTTGCTCGGCAGGGAGCCTGCTTCTCCTTCTGCCTCTGCCTGCCTCTCTGCCTGTGCTCGCGCTCTCTCCCTCTTTCTCTGACAAATAAATAAATAAATAAATAAATAAATAAATAAAACCTTAAAAAAAAAAAGAAAAAGAAAAAGAAGCAAGGTTTCCAGGACCTTGAACATCTAGTTATTGTTAAGAAAAGGTCCTTTATTACCATCTAATAAAACCGTAGTCATGAGACCCTTCAGATACACGTCTGTGGGCCATATGCTTGGGGGATGATTGCTAACATGTATCTTGGGTTTAGAGATAAAGGGAAGTTTCCAAAGGAATTTTTATACATTACAGTAGACTTTGCAGGATTCTGGGGGTTAGACCTAAGGTTGCCTTTTGCCCTTAGAAAAGTGTCAGCACTGAGGCAGTTGAGTCCCTAGAGGAAGGTCACTCTGCGTGTTTCAAGGACTTGTCAGTGGGCTGTAGGTAGTCCGGAAATCCAATAATTTTTCTTCTGCCTTTGTTTCCCACATCAGTTCTAGCACACCGAGACCCAGGGGCGGCTACATGCCTTGTGTAGTGCTGCACACCTCTGGTCCTTTCTTGCCAGCTCAGTTTTCAAGTACATTTCCCCCACATTTGTTTTTCTTTTTGACTTCAGTGTTCAGGAGGTAGGAGCCAACTGCTCCATATTCTGGATTTGCCTTGTTATTTCCTCATGGCGTACTTGAACTTCTGAATTTCCTGTGAACTGCAAGATGGGACAAAAGACCTGATTTAGGCTGCACGTTACTTAAAACAGCATTCTGATCCGTTGATCCTCCGATGTTCCTTTTCTTTTACATGGTTATCCGCTGCCTGGACAGGATCCGGATTTTAAAATCTGAGTCAGACATCATTCCTCATTCAGAATCCCCTAAGGGGTTCTCACTCATTTGCCAAGGTCCTTAAAGTGCCCTAAGAGGCCCACCCAACTCTCCTGCCCCCAGTTAGGACCTCATTTCCTCCTGCTTCCCTCCCATGCTTGTGCCTCTTGCTACACTGGCCTCCTTGACCTTGTCCAACTCATGACAGCTCTTCAGGTAGCCATGTGACCTGCCCTCCAGGACCTCTCTCACAGGGTGCCTTCTTGATGAGCCTTCTTTGGCCACTGCACTCTACCCCACCCCACTTCTAACTAGACCTTCCCTGTGTTGGTCTCCATAACAAATTAACCAACAGGATGGGTGAAGGCAACAGAAATTAATTCTCTTACACATCTCAAGAGTAGAAGTCCAAAATCCAGATGTCAGCTAAGTCGTGTCCCCTCCAGAGACTCTGGGAGAGATGGTCTTGTGTGTCTCCCAGTTTCTGGCTGATCCAGGCATTCCTGGCTTGTGGCTGCAGTGTCTGGCTCTGGCTGAGTGGTGAGTCCTTTTATCCGTGCAGCTCGCTCTTTCAAGCCTACACAGTTCGGTAACAGGCACCTCGTGGGACAGCTCTCCAGAACTGTTTTCATCCTACAGATCGGAAACTCTGTATCCATTAGACAACCCCCCCATCCTTCAGCACCACCTTACTGTCTCTATGAATTTGACTGCTTTAGATACCGTCTTGTTTGTAAGTGGAATCATGCACTATTTGTTTTTCGTGACAGGCGTATTTCCCTTAGCACGCTGACCTCAAGGTTCATCCATGCTGTGGCTCGGTGTGGGATTTCCTTCCTTTTCAAAGCTAAGTGGTAGCAGTGGTGTGTTTGTGCCGCTTTTGATTTCTTTTCTGTTCATCCATTGATAGACATTTGGGTGCTTCCATTCTCGGCCGCTGTGCACAGTGCTTCTGTAAACGTGGGCATGCAAGTGTCTTTTCGAGGTCCTGTTTTCAGATTTTTAGAGCTCTACCAGGCAGCGGAATGATTGGGTCATATGGTAGTTCTAATTTCTCGAGGTGCCTCCATGTTATTTTCCATAGTGGTTGCACCATTTATGATGCCACCCACAGCTCCTGAGGTTCTGATTTCTCCACATGCTCACTGATCGTTATTTTCTTTTTTTTTTTTTTAAAGATTTTATTTATTTGACAGAGAGAGATCACAAGTAGGCAGAGAGAGAGAGGAGGAAGCAGGCTCCCTGCCGAGCAGAGAGCCCGATGCGGGACTTGATCCTAGGACCCTGAGATCATGACCTGAGCCGAAGGCAGCGGCTTAACCCACTGAGCCACCCAGGCGCCCCTGATCATTATTTTCTATTTGCTTTTTACAGCAGCCACTCTGTGGGTGTGTGGTGTCTCTGTGTCTCTTGTAAAGACCCTGGTCACTGGATTTAGGGCCCAGGATAATCCAGGATTATCACATCAGGTCCTTAATTACATTTGGGAGGACCCCAAGGCAGGTCACATTCACGGGTTCCAGGGATTTCAACATCAATCCTTTGTCTTTGGTGGGGGCACCGTTCAACCCACTACATTCCCTAACCTCTTCCCTGCTTAATTTTTCTCCTTGACACCTTCTCCCTCTGGCATGCTATAGAGTATGTGATAACCAAAGGGTGATAACCAAAATAAACCCATGAGGACAAGGATTTTTGTGTTTTGTTCACCATTGTGTCCCCAGGGTTTAAAACACCAGCACAGTAGCTGCTCATAGATATTGGCTGAATGAAGGGGCAGCTGGCTTAGGTAAGGTTGGCAGAAATTGCCCACCATCTTTGGGGGGAAAAGTTTTCAGGCCTGGGGATTTCAACTACCTAACATAGTTTTTTTCCTGTGAGTAATGCAATCTCTTTACGATTACCCATCAATTAGGACAAATTTTAGGGTCCTCTTGAAGAAAAAACAACAAAATTAGAACTATGAATATCATTTCTCACCAAAGTGAATCAAGATCCTTAAGGTAAACAGCAGACTTTTTAAAAAGATATGATTTATTTATTAGAACGAATTCAGGGAGAGAGCATGAGCAGGGGGAGGGGCAGAGGGAGAAGCAGACTCCCCACCGACCAGGGAGCCCTAGCAAGGCCCCCAGGATCATGACCTGAGCCAATGGCAGACGCCCAACTGAGTGAGCCACCCAGGCACCCCCAAATGGCAGATTTTGTGTGTAGGGCAGGCAGTGTGCAAAGTGGAAAGCAAGGGAGTCAGTAAAGACTACCAGAGTTGTGTTAAAAGGGCGCAGAGCACTTGGACATCTTACGGGATGATCCGAACATTAAAAAGGGGTAATGATTGTAATGTATGCAGACACATTTAGTTTTACTGCAAATCCTCCCTGGTTGTGGATCTATGGTGTACAGGATACAGCAGTGACCAAGAGATACATCTGTAGTGACATGTTAAGATACAAACCCCCAGTCCGGAATGTGGATTCTACTGCTCGGGTGATCTGGGTGCCTCAGTAGGAAATTGCATCATCAGCATCAACAACAAACAGATTGAGGAGCTGTGTCCCTGAACGGCTTGACTTTACCTTGTTTGGACCCTGATTAAGCATTCTGAAGTTTTTTTGAGACAAAGAGAAGAAACTGAACATATGCTAAGTGTTAGATGACATTAACAGTAAAACTGTTTAATTTTGTTGGATGTGGAAATGGTATTTTTAAAAAGTCCTTGTCTATTAGAGACACAAGTATTTTTAGGTGAAATGATGTATTTTTTTTTTTCTGGACATACATCATTTCTGGACACAGTTTCATATACTTCAGGGAAAACACGCCAAAGAAATGAAACAAGGCAGGCAAGAAACATTTTTGTTGAAGGCGGGTGATGAATATATCAAAGTTCATTGTAACTATTCCCTCTTTACGTGTGTCTAGAAATTATCTTTATAAAAAATTTAAGGTTTTCAACCAAGCTCTGCTGTGATTCTATGCCCAGTAACAATGTCCTGGCTTGGTGTTCGTCTTCCTTCGTCCTAGAGAAGGGGGTGCTGTAACTAGGAGAGGCAAACACACCCATGGGTCAGGAAATTCCAGCACAACAGCTGGGTCAGAGGTCACCCTACTCATTCTGTTTCCCTCATTCTCGCCCTCCGTTTTTTTTTTTAGCCCAGATTTTCAGTCTCATCTTGCAGCGCTTAGTGCAACGGAAGGGGGGGTGGAGGGGCTGCAACAGCGCAGGGGTCGAGTCAGTTAACCCAAGCCCGTCGCTCAGATCGGAACTGGGATCAGACCGCAGAAGGTGGCCGAAGCTTATTTATTGTCCATTCCATTAGAAGGAAGTGAGCTAAATGCCTGTATTTAAAAATCGGGGAGTTTCATGCCAAACCCTAGTTTCCAGCTTCTGAAGAAAAGGGCTTTAAACAGAGGCTTTGGCCCTCACACAGAACTACTGGGGAAGCTTCCCTTTTAAATGACTTTCTTTGATCCCCCAGGATACCTGTGCTGGCTCAGAACCAGAACTTACAGGACACACAGCAGCATACGCAACACCAGCCATACCCAGAGCACCCAGAGCCCCGCTACAGCGCTTTTCTGCAAGGAACGGCTCTCAGAATAGGCACGCTGCACCTCCCGGTGGGCCCCCAGGTCCTCATCCCTCACCTAGGACACAGAGAGTAGTTCAGTCTGACTGGCTGGTAGAAGACCCCGGGGCTTGCGAGGACAAAATAAGACGGACTCGACCACACGCTCAGCCTTGCAGAGTCTAGTAAAAACTTGAGGAAGGGACCCTTTTCCTCATTAGTCCCCGTGCCACACCCACCACATCTCCTTTACCATCAGTGCGGTACCTGGCAACCTCCCGCCCCGCACCCAGTGAGTCCCTCCCACGCAAGGGTCAGGAAATTCCAGCACAACAGCTGGGTCAGAGGTCACGCATGGCGGTCACCACTCCGAGTGACACAGCCCCACCAGCTCGGGCAGCTCTCGCCCCGCCTTCTGCGCTGGACCCCTCCTCTCCAGGCTCCTTCCCAAGTGCTGGACCCGACGCCCCCCACAACGCTCCCTTCCCCGCCTGGGGACCCTCCTCCCCACGTCCCTTCCCCACGCCCCATCTCTTGGATGGGACCCCTTGTGTCTCCGCCCTGTCCCCCGCGCTGGACCCCACGCCCCCACGTTCCTTCCCCCGCGCGGGACCCCACGCCCCGTCTCCAGTACGAGACCCCCACCACGTCCCGCCCGCGGAGGAGCGGGTAGCGAGCTCATCCGCACATAATCGCCCCAAGCCCGGCTATGCAGCCTCTCCTGGAAGCCGGGCGCAGGCTTGCGCATGCGCGCAGGGGGGCGGGGGAGGAGGCGCGCAGGTAGGCGTCGGACAAAGTATCGTCTCCCGCAAAGCGACAAAGGGATCCCGGAGTCCTTCGCTTACGTACTCTCTTCTAGGCCAGGCCGAGCGGCGGAGCCAGACGGACGCAGCGCGAGCGTCATGGCGCATGCGTGCTCTGCGCTCGGCTCTGTGGCGTCGGCCGGACTGGGGCGCAGGCGCGCGCATGCGCGACGGCCGGAGGGCGCGCGTTGGCAGGTGTCGGGGCGGGTGGCGGCGGGCAATGGGACGACCGGCGCTGCTGCTGCTCGCGCTGTGCGCAGCCGGCGCCCGAGGGCTTTACTTCCACATCGGGGAGACCGAGAAGCGCTGCTTCATTGAGGAGATCCCCGACGAGACCATGGTCATCGGTCAGGCGGGGCGAGGGAGGACAGGGCCCTGTGTGTCCCCGAGACGCGGCAACGGCGCCCCGCGGAGTGTGGGAGCCGGCCGGAGCAGGCGGGTCGTGACGGCTGTGTCTGCTCCGCAGGGAACTACCGCACCCAGATGTGGGACAAGCAGAAGGAGGTTTTCCTGCCCTCGACCCCCGGCCTAGGCATGCATGTGGAGGTGAAGGACCCTGAAGGCAAGGTAGGGCCACTGCTGGTCTTGCTTGGGCTGTGGCACAGACGCTCTGCAACCTCCACGAGGCCACGCTTCCCCCGACTTCTCTGGGCCGTGCAGGGCTCCGAGGACAGGGCAGCGTGCAGGTGGGGGCTGTCACGGTGTGTCCCGTTGCAGGTGGTGCTGTCCCGGCAGTACGGCTCCGAGGGCCGCTTCACCTTCACCTCCCACACACCCGGTGATCATCAGATCTGCCTGCACTCGAACTCCACCAGGATGGCTCTCTTCGCTGGCGGCAGACTGGTAAGAGGATTGCCTCTTTAGCCAGAGCTCAGAATCTTTCCCCTGATTCTGCCGAGTTCTGACCTAACGGCCACTGTCATTTGGGACACTTTAGGACACAGTCACAATCAGAGATAGGTGTTGCATTTCTGTCTCACTGCTAGGGGACGAGAATAGGTTCCCCAACCTCTAACGGAAAATCCGAGGGTTTCCGACCTTGGGGCTTCGGGGCTCCACCCCGTGTCTTTGTAGCGTGTGCACCTGGACATCCAGGTTGGGGAGCACGCCAACAACTACCCCGAGATCGCTGCCAGGGACAAGCTGACAGAGCTCCAGCTCCGAGCCCGCCAGCTGCTTGATCAGGTGGAACAGATCCAGAAGGAGCAGGATTACCAGAGGGTAAGCATGCGTATGACCATACTTGGACGTGGCAGATGACCTTTGTGCCTGCCATGCCCCCTGGAAGTTTCTGTTTAAGGCCTTTCCCGCTTGGGAGCTCAACTGTTCAGAGAATGGGGTGGAGGGTGTCCGTGTACCTGGCTGCTTCCAAGCTTTGCAGACTGAAGTGCATCGAGCACCGCTCCCAGCCTGGCAGAGCTGGTTGTGGAGGGGCGGGCGGCACTCTCCCAGGGCACTCCCCACGGAATCCGAGGCTGCGTCTCAGGAGGCATTTGGTCCTGAAGCTGAATTTCACACAGCAGGGAAGGGCCTCACAAGAGCGGGGACCATCTGTCCTGCACGTTTAATCCCGGCCTGTTGTCCTACACAGTATCGCGAAGAGCGCTTCCGTCTCACCAGTGAGAGCACCAACCAGAGGGTCCTGTGGTGGTCAATCGCTCAGACGGTCATTCTCATCCTCACTGGAATCTGGCAGATGCGTCACCTCAAAAGCTTCTTTGAGGCCAAGAAGCTGGTGTAGTATCCTCTCCATACGATCCCTCCCCTTCACCTCGATTATTTCGTACTTTCCTCACCCAATACCGTATCCACCTGAATTTTGAGGGAAAGAAAATGAAAAAAGAATATAAGCCACATTGGTTCCATGGCAACAAAGCGCTCACATCAGCCACTCACTCACACTGGTTCTCAAGGACCCAGGACATTGGTCCAGGTTTTCAAAGGTCTGTTTTGGGGTTTGTTCAGAATCGAAACTGACCCCGGATGAAGTCTGGCTTGTTTCACCTGCAGTGATTCCTCTCCTCCTCTTACAAAAAGAGCAAGTGAAAAAAGTCTCTGCTATTCCTTTAACTTCTCTTTTTACGTCTACTTAGGCAGTAGGCTGCTGAAATGCCCCACCAGGGAGGCCCTGCCTCACTGTCCCTCGTGAGTCCTGGGTTTGCTCAGTGGCTTTGTGAATGTAAATAAGGGGCAGAGGCCTCAGAGGATTGAAATGTTTTTTCTATATATTAGAACTATTTTTTGATAAATTATATATATTTTACTTCCTAGTTGAAGTGTTCCTGCTTGTGTGTGACTAGCTGAAAACACCAGTGTGGCCTCGTCTGCTTTCTGTGTACCCGTACGTTTCTGCTAAGGGCCACAGCAGCTCGCAGACACCACAGGTGCTCTCAGGGCCTTCCAAGAGGGCCGAGCAGGGACTCCCTGGACACCGGGGATTTCATCCCGTGGGGCCCCAGAGTGAGGTGGTGGCGGAACTAGCACAGGCAGGGCCCTCCTCCCCTCCCTCTTCTCTTCACTTTTATTTAAGCTGTGCTAAATGTTTCTTCACAGGAACCACATTTGGTTCTTCATACAGATTTTTCCAGTGAAATAAAATGTGTTGTAGTAGCTGTGTTTGAAGTGAACTAAGAGGCTGTGGGCAGACCGGAAGCACAGAGCTGGGTGGAAGAGAGGTCCCAGCCTTCCGGGCTACTGTGCTGACCTGCAGTGGGTGGGACGTCCGCAGGGGGCGCTCATGCTGCCAGGGTTTGGCCTGATGGGCACCCGTAGGTATGGGAACAGTCCGTTGGTTGCTTGGCCACTCACAGAGGTCACCCCGGAGGGCCCACCAGTAGGGAATCATGTGAGGCAATGAAGCACCTTTCTCCGCCCCTAGACTTACACTGAAGCATCTTAGTACACTGCCCTTCTGCCGTATTAAACCTGGCTGCCCTTGCTTCTCCAGGGTTTTGTCATCAGTATTAGTACACATTGCTTATGTGACCTACAGAGCAAAATCTTTTTTTTCATGTTCTAAACTGCTCGTACCTATTTTTACCCATAAAAATACATGCAAGTTTGTTTCTAGGCTCTGTCTTGTAATATTTTTGTATTTTAAAAACCCAACTGTTCCTCATATGTCTCATTCTGGATGGCTAACGGTCCAGCGAGGTGAAATAACCGTAACTGACTTCTCTAAAGCTGGGTATTCAGGATGGTTTTCAGTTTTCTCGCGTTAGAATGAACCCGGAGAAAATGAGATGGTTAGCCCCGTGGGCCTCTGGCCTGAGCTTCCCGGCAACTACGGGACAGGTCAGGCAGGGAACACGTCTCTGCCACCGTGGCTGTTCTGGTGGGCTGTGGGAGGGCAGGGAACCCTGCAGCCTTTGGTGGTCTGTCCAGCTGTAGGCACAAGTCAGTGCATCTTGATTCTGCCAGTAGCTCCCAAGGTCCAGGTTTCCCCTGTGAAGGTTTGATGGGAAGGAGCGTTTGTCCTACTGATGGGGCAGGTAGGAACCGATGGACGGCGGGAGGATGGGCCAGCAGGTGGCGGCTGTGGGGAGGAATTCCAGGCTGCCGTGTGACATCCACAGATATCCCACGGTCTGGAGAAGTTGCATTTAGAAACCAGTTTGGCTACGTTGAGGTAATTCTGTTATTCCTCCCACCACTACCCTAGTTCTGTTCTGGAATTCTTGCTTGCTTAGACTGTACCACATCCTTCCTGCAAAACGCGCGTGGTGGGCGAGGCCTCCTCTCGGGCTCTGGGCAAAAGGGAATGGAGGTTGCTACCGACGGACTCTAAGATAGATGGTCTCGGACTAGGCGGGCGAGCGCAAGGCCATCTCCAGGTTCGTAAAAAGTGGCGGCCAGGGGTCGCCATGGTGGGACGTGAGGACTCCGGCCTCCGGCGCTGGCTCGGAGGAAGAAGTGGGACGCAGACAACGCGGAAGGCGAGGGAGGAAGCGTCCCTCCGGGTCTCCAGGACGACAGCAGCCCCGCGAGACCTTGCAGGACACCGGCGGAACCACAGCAGAGAAGCTGGGCTGCTTCGTGCCGCTGGGCCCGTGGTGACCGGCTAGGCCGCGACAGCGAGCCGACACAGCTGGGGACCGAGTCCTTGTCGTTAGTTACGCCGCTCGGGTGGTCGACTGGCAGTCACAGGCCAGCCCACCTCCGTCTCTCGAGCTCCGCCCGCCCGTGCCCCCGGACCGCGTGCTGGCATCACCACGGACGACCCGCCGGGCACCGCACGTCGTAGGTCACCGCAAGAGCCGCTGAGGGAAGCGCCGTGAGGCAAGGGAGAGCCGTGAGCATGACTTAAGCCCGAGAGGCCCCGGCAGCCGGCGACGGCCCCGCCTCCCCGGAGACCCCGGGCTCGCGCATCTGCGCAGCCGCACAGCCCCGCCGTCCGCCGGAAGCCCAGGCTCCAGCACTTCCGGGAGGGGGCGGTGCCCGCGAAGCTGATTGGTGGTGGCGCCCCACGTGCCGTCGCGCCCTTCCTGCCGTGCGCGCGTGCGCGCTGTCCCCGCCCAGCCGCGACATGGCGGACCCGGAGGCTTTGGGCTTCGAGCACATGGGCCTCGACCCCCGGCTCCTGCAGGTACCGGGGAGGGCTGAGCGGCCGGGCCAGCGGGGCTGGGGGCGGCGGAGGGGCGGTGCGCTGAGCCGCGCGTCGTGTCTCCTAGGCCGTCGCCGACCTGGGCTGGTCGCGACCCACGCTGATCCAGGAGAAGGCCATCCCGCTGGCCCTGGAGGGGAAGGACCTGCTGGCGCGGGCCCGCACGGGCTCGGGGAAGACGGCCGCGTACGCTCTTCCCGCGCTGCAGCTGCTGCTCCACAGGAAGGCGGTGGGTCGCAGCGGCGGGGTTGGGGGTCCGGGGCTCCCGAAGGCCGGCCTGGGGTGCCGCTGGGCTCCGCGCTCCGGCTGCATTCGCGTCGCCTGGCCCCGGCCCGGGCGCTGATGTCATCTTTCTGTGCGTCTTCTCGAGCGCATCCCTTTCTCTTCACCTGCTCTAAGAAGCGGGAGCTTCTCTCAGTCCTGCTTGTGGGGTTCGGGGGACCGTGCAGTGCTCTGGCTGCTGTGTGTTCACTAACGTGCTAACCACGGAGTGGCGTCCTTTGAGGGTCAGTGCGCGGGGAAAGAGCTCTCTGTTCCGCCCTCCTTCTGTCCTGGGGAGGGTGGCAGTCAGTGAGGGTTGGTCAGAACGCAGCTAAGTCGCGTGGAAGGCCCCAGCATTGGGTCAGACTGAGGAGGTCAGGAGGTCCTGAGGATGCGGCCGGCAGGCTGAAGCCTGTCCTTCGTGCTCTTGCAGACGGGCCCTGCAGTAGAGCAGGCTGTGAGAGGGCTTGTCCTGGTGCCCACCAAGGAGCTGGCACGCCAGGCCCGGTCCATGATCCAGCAGCTGGCTGCTTACTGCGCGCGAGACATCCGGGTGGCCGACGTCTCAGCTGCTGAGGACACTGCCTCTCAGCGGTGGGTGAGAGCCCCAGGGCCGCGGAGGAGTGAACCTGTGCGGGAATGTGGGATTGGGTTTGCTGGGTTGGTGTGCAGCAAACAGAGCTGGCCGGGGTGAGGCGTGGGTGCGTACTCCCCAACACGGAGGTGTTGCCCACCTGCAGAGCTGTGCTGATGGAGAAGCCCGACATCGTCGTGGGGACCCCATCGCGCATCTTGAACCACTTGCAGCAGGCCAGTTTGGTCCTGCGAGACTCCCTGGAGCTACTGGTGCTGGATGAGGCTGACCTTCTCTTCTCTTTCGGCTTCGAGGAGGAGCTCAAGAGTCTGCTCTGGTAAGGAAGGGGTGTGTGTGGCCGGGACTGACCCTAGGGCTTGGAGCTGGAGGCTAATGTGCTCTGTTTGGTTTTAGTCACCTGCCCCGGATTTATCAGGCGTTTCTGATGTCAGCTACCTTTAACGAGGACGTGCAAGCACTCAAGGAGCTGGTACTCCATAATCCAGTAAGCTTCTGGGGCCCAGGACATGACACTTGCTGCTCAAAGGAGTTTTCTGGTATTTCGGGTATGACACTCATTAGCGGGTTAGCCCTCTGGTCCTGAGACACCAGAAGCTGATGGGCTTCAGCATGCCCCATCTACTAGTCTGCAGTTGCTACGTCATTACAGGTGTTTGCTGGGGGTGGTCCAGACACGCTTACCTGAAGGCAGGAGCAGAGACCCCTGAGACTCGGAAAGGCTGCTTTGAGCAGCACGACCAAAGCTCTCACGTATCTGAACTTGGTTCTCCTGAGAGCTTATCATTGTAGGTCCGTGTCCTCATTTTCCATGTGTTCTCTTTTCTGTGCCTGCAACACTTTGTAATCTTACATCCTCTGCAAAGCGCACAGCTGGGGTGCATTGAGTTGTCACGTCCCCCAGTGGGCGGGGACGCGGGCTGCCCTGCTTTGAGCCAGCAGCTTGGGGTTCTTCCATCTCCTCCTCTTTCCTGACCGCGGGGTTCTTTCTCTGCAGGTGACTCTGAAGCTGCAGGAGTCCCAGCTGCCGGGGCCAGACCAGCTGCGGCAGTTCCAGGTGGTCTGCCAGACGGAGGAAGACAAGTTCCTGCTGCTATATGCCCTGCTCAAGCTGTCGTTGGTCCGTGGCAAGTCCCTGCTCTTTGTCAACACTCTGGAGAGGAGTTACCGGCTGCGCCTGTTCCTGGAGCAATTCAGCATCCCTGCCTGTGTGCTCAACGGAGAGCTCCCACTGTGCTCCAGGTGCGAGGCCAGGCCCCTCAGCTGAGACTTGGGAGGGGGAGATGGGGCAGGGGTGGGGCGTATGCCTATGTCTTCAGTGGGAAGTGGAGGCCAGGTTGTGGGCTCGACCAACTCTACTGGGTTTCTGTGTCACGGCCCTGAGATTTCCGCTGTCGCTTCGTCTTCAGCTGAGGAGCTGAGGCGTGAAGGTTACGCAGGAGCAGAGCTGGAGAAGAGGGAAGAGTTGGGACAATGGTCGTGATGATGTCGGGGGTGGGAGGGGTCCCCCGACTGGCTCTGGGGCTGAGGCTTCTTCCGCTCTTGGGCCGTAGGTGCCATATCATCTCCCAGTTCAACCAGGGCTTCTACGACTGCGTCATAGCGACCGACGCCGAAGTCCTGGGGGCCCCCATCAAGGGCAAGCGCCGGGGCAGAGGCTCCAAGGGGGACAGGTGAGTCCCTTCCCTGGCGCACTGCGGGGCCTGTTTCTCAGCCTTTCAGAAGGTGGTGAAACTGGAGTCCCTGAGCAAGGCGTCCTGCTTTGGGGTCTGGCTGCTGGTGGGGGCCTCGCTCGCTGCCACGGTCTGGAGAAGTGTGAAGGGCGCGCGTGCACATACTCCGGGGCGGCAGGCAGGGCCGACCCTGTGGGCTGTCGGGTTGGCGTGCAGCTGTGACCTGTCCAGAGGAGGTTTCCGAAGGGATTGGGAACCTAGCGTCTGTCCAGCAGGCTGTCTGGGGGTGGTTGCCAGGTTGCCCTGTGTTGCGGTGAGTTCTGTCCTTCCTGCAGCACTGAGGTCAGGGCGAGGGCTCAGCCATCCCCGCTACCCCAGCTTCTGACATAGTCCTGATTCCTGATTTTAGAGTTTTCAATCTGTTAGAGTTCCCTGATTTGCTGTAAGGCTTTATTGAGTGATTTTACTGGTAAATGGCTTGAGATTGCTGACCTTGGTGGGGAGGTCCGTTTGACTGTTGGGACATCTCCCCACAGGGCCTCTGACCCGGAGGCAGGTGTGGCCCGGGGCATAGACTTCCATCACGTGTCTGCTGTGCTCAACTTTGACCTGCCGCCCACCCCTGAGGCTTACATCCATCGAGCTGGCAGGTGGGAGAACTGGGGCGTGGTGGGCAGGCACCAGGACCTCGGGCCAGAGATTTAGGCTGGGTGGTCTGTTCTTGCAGGACGGCCCGTGCCAACAACCCCGGCATGGTTTTGACCTTCGTGCTGCCTACTGAGCAGTCTCACTTGCACACGATCGAGGAGCTTCTCGGAGGTAAGAACCTTGCGCTCTCTTCCCATTGACGCCTTAGGCTCAGCGGCGGTGACGGCAGCACCTCCCGCTCGGCCCCACCATGTGCTTCCTTCCTGCCCCATCCTCATCCCACCATGGGTGGCAGGCAGGGTCCTCCGAGATGCGCAAGCCGAGGTCCAGACTCAAGGGGCAGAAGAGCCAAGGGTGGGTAGAGGGGGTCTTGGGAGATGGGGCTGGTGGTGTCTCAGGAGAGGACCTAGGAGAGGGAGCTCATTGGGGGACAGGGGGTCCTTCTCTGACTCCCAAGTTGGAAGGCCCAAGCCTGGGCGCCACACCCCCCCCCCCCCCCCGCCCCGGGCCTTCTGGAGGCGACGCTGCGGCCGTGGCGCTATTTCAGGCTGTGAGTGGTGGTCGGCAGAGGAGGCATGGGGAGGCCTGTCCACCAGCCAGGGGGCTCCCCAAAGGGGCCTTGTTCCTGCCTTTGTTGGGGGTCGGGACAGACACTGGGCTCGTGCAGGCAGGGGTCCGGGGCGCTGGCTGGCGGGAGCGTGAGGGCTACTTCCGCACTGAGACGCCACTCTGTCGCGAATGTCGAGTGTCCAGAGTGGCTGTGGGGGAGGAGGGTGGGAGGTGGGCAGGTGGTAAGGCTGCTGTGACAGGTACCCAGGGCCCGAGAGGCTGCCCCGGCACAGTGTGCTGGACCAGCTGTTGTGGGCCGTCCACAGGACTCGGGCGTTTCACCGCATGTGTTCCTCACAGGGAAGGTGTGGGCTGGGGGCTGGGCTGCTTCATCCTTGGGAGGGGCTGGGGGCTCTGGGCAGATGGCCTCCGGTAGACCCGCCCCAAACACTGCCGTGCTCTCTCTCCACAGAGAGCGGGGCCCCCGTCCTGCTTCCCTACCAGTTCCGCATGGAGGAGATTGAGGGCTTCCGCTATCGCTGCCGGGTGAGTGGGGTCTGTGGTCGTGTGGGTGGTGAGTCCCCCCTGTTAGGCCCCTGCCACTGAGCACTGAGGCAGGCACAAGGGAGGACAGGGCAGTGCCCTGCCCCGCTGCCATCCTGATCTTTGGTGTGTACGCGCAGGACGCCATGCGCTCGGTGACCAAACAGGCTATTCGAGAGGCAAGGCTGAAGGAGATCAAGGAGGAGCTTCTGCACTCGGAGAGGCTCAAGGTGAGGCTTGGTGTCTGTGGAGGACGCGTGACTGCCGCTGTGGAGTTTGTCCTCGGGACACGCCGTGGGGAGGGCGCCCTGGGGACCTGCTAGGCAAAGACACATGTTTGCAGGAGGTGGCCCGCATGGGGCCCTGCGTGGAGAGCGTGTGGGGCGCGGCTGCCTCGCAGGAAGGGCAGTGTCCCCGCAGACGTGGCACTTGAGGGAGGTGGGAGACCAGCACTGCAGCGGCTCCAGGAGGGCATGGCACACCCGCTCAGAGGCCCCCGCGGAGCCACGGAAGGCAGACTGACCCTGTCGTGCGCCCGTCCCCCATAGACGTACTTTGAAGACAACCCGCGGGACCTCCAGCTGCTGCGGCACGACCTGCCGTTGCACCCTGCCGTGGTGAAGCCTCACCTGGGCCACGTCCCTGACTACCTGGGTAAGCTGCTGGGACCGCCGTGTGTGCTGGGCTGAGGCAGGACCTTGGAGGCCGGGCTGCTGGCACGTGCACGAGCACACACGGACACATCTGCTTAGATGTGGGCATGCTCCCCCTGCACCCAGGCAGACGGGAGCCCTCTCTGCTGTGGATGTGAGAAGCAGGCAGTGTGGGGACCCCCGTGCCATGGGTGTGGGCAGTGTCCACATGGAGGCCAGGTGCCTGAGGGCAGGAGCTGGTAAAGGGCCAGGCAGACACGGAGGTGTGGAAGGGGGTGTCGGGGGCGGGAGGCAGTGCCGCCCCTGTCAGAGGACACGGGGCCAGTCATCAGGCAAAGATGGGGTGGGGCAGCTGGAGTCTATTGTCCCCGGAGAGAACAGGCCTGTCGGCCACGTGGGTACCAGGGACCCCTTTCCTCTGCCCTGTAGGGGCAAAGTCTCTGGCAGGAATGTGAGGCTGGAGGGCCTCAAGGGTCAGGGTGAGTGGGGAGAGGGCAGCCGTGGGGTATGGAGGCATGTCGGGATCTGGGGCCCTGCCGAGGTCAGGTGGAGGAGAGACTGGAGGCCAAGGGTCGTGCCACAGGTGGCAGCAGTGACCATATGGCCAGGGGTGTTGGAAGGCTGTGAGGGGAGAGGCCCATTGTGCCGGGTGCACATGTAATTATGGGCCAGGTAGGGAGAAGTTACACAGAGATCTCTGTTGTATTTCAGCAGGTTTTTTTTTTTTTTCTCAGAAACATGCGAGTTTTTATCTTTCTGCCACGTGCTTACTGTGAGGGACTTAAGGGCAGCCGGGGAGGGATTCAGCACAGGTTTGTGCGGCCTCGCCCCGGCGGCGCCATTCTTGGCAGCCCTGGGCCCGTCAGAGGTGGGGCTGGTGTGTCAGAGGTGGGGCTAGTGTGTCAGGCGTGGTGTCGGAGCCAGCTGGAGGTGGGGTGGGCTGCGAGGGTCCGTGGCCGCGGCTGAGTCTGTGCCTCTTCTAGTTCCCCCCGCTCTGCGCGGCCTCGTGCGCCCTCACAAGAAGCGGAAGAAGCTGGCCTCCAGGAAGGTCAAGGTACGTGTGTTGGGGCCTTGGCCGTGCCGCAGGGCTTCCCTCCTCCCTCCTCTGTGTCATTATGGTTCGCGTGCCCCTTGCTATTTGGGAGGGATGAGCAAGGTCCCAGACCTGGCCCCAGACTCTTGGGTTGAGGGGGGGAAGTCGTGAGGGTCAGACACTCGCTGGGCCACCCCCAGGCAGCTTCAAGAACACAGGACGGTTTGCTTTTTTGTCCTCACTGCCTGGCTCGTGCTCTAGGCGGTGGGAAGAGGAAGGTGGTGTTTAGTGGGCCACAGAGGGTGACCAGAGTGGCTTCTGTCCTTAGCTCGTGGCCTGTAGGGCCTTGCCAAGGGGCCCCACCTCTCCCCTCCCTGAGTCCATCTAGGCAGACGGACATATGGTGCCCTCGGGCTAACCTGCGGCTTTGCCCAGCAGAAGGCCAAGACCCAGAATCCCCTGCACAGCTTCAGACATCGGAAAGAGAGACGCAGACCCACAGCTGTGCCTTCCTGAGGTCTGCGAAGCCTCGCCATCTCCCAGGGCCCCTTCCAGGGCTGCACACCGAGCTTCCTACCTGGCTGGACTGGATTCCGGGGAGGCCCAGCCAGGCTGGCCTTGTGCTTCATGACAACAGATTGCAGCTGTCCTGATTCGGGTTTCCTGCAAGCAGGAAGGGATGCTCATCCCTGGCAACCTTGGGAATTAAACTGCTTCCAGGAGGCCGGGCGTGGCTCTCTGCCTGCTGTGCATGGTGGCCGCCTGGCCAGCAGAGGTCACCTGTGAGGGGCTGCAGTGGCCTGTCTGGGTCCCTGGGCCAGCCCACTGCCGGCCAGACGGACCAGCCTCCCTCCCCTGCATCTCAGAGAAGGTGGGCCTGCCCAGCTAGGAGCCCTTTCCCTCCACTTACAAATTCGGGCACATTGTAAATTCAGCCTCTGTCCCGGAGCTGGGGTACTGGCTCCTGTCCTGTCCTCCCGTGGGCACACGTGTGCGTTTCCAGAGTACGCGTGCTGCTGGGCTGCGTGCACCGGCTGTTGGGTGCTCCCTGCCAAGCCAGCAGCTCCCAGCCTTCCCCGCCTGCGGCTTAGAAGGTGGGTCTTCTTTCCACTGCTCCACTGCTGTCAGCAGGTGGGGGTCTTAAGGGGGCAGAGTCCTGGTATCATCGTCACTGGCTTGTGGGCGTCCTGAGGCCAGTGTGGCGTTGGGAAGGCTGTGCCTCCACTTCGTCTGCGTGTGGTCTGTGCTTAGGGCAGGCAGGGTCTTGACGTTTCTGGTCCGGTTGTGTTTGAGGATTTCTGCCTACCTGTGGTTTGCAACGGGACTGCTCAGGTGGGGTTCTGCTAGCGAGCCCCAGTGGGCCACTGGGGTTCCAGCAGGTCTGGAGCCACCAGGCTGCAGGGCTTCAGTCCACGGGGCACTGTCCCACCTGCTTGAGGCAGGCAAGGCGCTGAGGCCTGGCTGTGGACAGCCTTCTCCCAGATGGTTCTAGGCCCTCTGAGTCTATCACTTCCAGTGCTTCTGGCCAGTGGGCTTGTGTCCCAGAACCAGCCTGGATGCAGATGCAGGAGCCTTGGGGGCCAAGAGAGCTGGTTTGGGCCTTTGTCCCTGCCTGGGGATGGAGCCGGGGCTGTATACCCGTCACCCTCAACAAGCCCCAGGAAAATTCCTTGGCATGCTGAGTGCATTGAGTGCAGGGAGCAGGCGAGGGCTGTTGGGTGGGCGTGACTTCAGGACAGTCTGCTCTCTGCTCCCAAGGAAGTATAGCCATCATGGCTGGCGCTCTCACCAGCTGGCGGGGCTAGTGGAGAAAGTGGTGTGTCTCTGCGCCCAGACCCCACAGAGGGAGGGTATCCCGGGGCTCAGAAATCTCACCCCACCCTGAGGACGGGCCCCACTGTGTCTTTACTTAATTTGTATATGGGGAAACTGAGGCTTCTAGGGACTTGTCCATCTGATGGATGCCCAAACCAGGGCCGGACAGACCTTGCAAGGGAAGGGCACCCTGGGCCTGGGTGGGGTACAGTGGGGTGAGCCTGCTCTAAGCTTGAGGCAGAAGCTCCCCCAGGGAAGGCTGGCAATGACCACCCCACTCCTTTGCTGCAGTCAAACCCACGCAGAAGCCTCAGCAGGTGCCGCTATTCAGGCAGGCGAGGGGCCTCTGAGCATCAGGCCTTGGACGCATCCAAGCTGTGGGCTCCACTGGCCGGGGCCTGTGAGGGGCTGGCACTGAGCCGGGGCAGAAGGGGTGGGGTGCCTGCGTGGCAAGCACACAGACGGGGACCGGTGTGTACGAGTACAGCAGGTGGGAGGGGACCCAGCATATCTGAGGTCGAAAGGAGTCAGAGGTGGTTGTCACCAAAATTGGGAAAAGCTAAAAAAACTGTCTTGTGTCAGAGATAACGTGGTGACGTACTGAAGACGCAGGAGGTGAATGGGCAGGTGTTTTTCAAGCTGGGGAGCACCCGATCAGATAGGCCAGTGGGTGATAAGGGCAGGAGGACACTGTGTTTCTGGGAACCTCTGGACTCGGAGCACAAAGTGCGCGGGTGCCCTGCCGGCGGCTACGCACCCCAGAGGACCTGGGACCCGGGACTCCGGAGCTCACTGCACCCTGCACTTTGGTCTCGGGGCAGCAGCAGGTGGGCAGGTGGAATCCGTGTGAGGAGGCACTGCTGACTTCCCGGCCGCGAGGGAGCACCAGGATGTCCTGCCTCGAGGCTCTCTGGTGTCTGTCCCTGCCGGGTGTGCCTGGGAAGCGAAACTGTGCTTACCCGCTGGGGAGGGGGCCGGACCCCGCTGGGCAGACACCCTCTCAGGACACCAGCTTGGGTTTTACCCACGAGCCTGCAGCCAAGCTGAGAGTGCCACGCCGGCAGGCCTTCAGACGACGTGCTGGCCTAGCTGGGCTTCAAGCGAGGCCCCTCACTTGTCTTGGCTTCCCCCTGGGGTCTCATCTGTGAGCGGGGTAAAGTGACTCACACAAGCGTTCCTGTGTTAGGACGTGCCATGAGGTCAGGCAGCCCCAGTGTCCCTGCTGGTGGCTGTGCCCAGAGTGCCCCTCATGTTGTGTGCCCCAGTCACAGGGGCCTGTCCCTAAGATGCGGGTCCCAAGCACCCCCTTGCCAGGGGAGGCCTTAAGGCCTGCGCAAGTACTGCATTCTGCAGGTTGGGAAGCCGACGCTTGCAGAAAGCCAAGCCAGGCCAGTGCCACCTGGCTTGGGACAGAGTGGGCAGGTGCTCAGATCGCAGATGCCACTCTGGAACCCTAGGTGAGCGAGTGTGACTCAGGCTCATCCCGTCCCTTCTCCAAGCCTGGTCTGCATCATGAGGTGCAGTGATGAAGAGTGTCAACTTGTTTTTTGTTTTGTTTTGTTTTGTTTTTAAAGATTTTATTTATTTATTAAGGAAATGGAAAGAAATCACAAGTAGGCAGGGAGAGGGAGAGGGAGAAGCAGGCTCCCCACTGAGCTGGGAGCCCAATGTGGGGCTCGATCCCCGAACCCTGGGATTATGAACTGAGCTAGAGGCAGCCACTTAACCGACTGAGCCACCTGGTGCCCCAAGAGTGACCCTTTTTAGCCTAAGTATGTCTTATGCAATACTTGTGATACACTAAAAAATTATTCATTGTCTGAAATTGATATCTGGATGCGTGACCTCCTTGTGTAAATTTGGATACACTCTTGCTGGCCCATGGCTTTCTCCAAATCTTCCTGACACCCTGCCTGGGCTGGGCACCCTCTTTGTGTCCCTAATACTGCCTTGGTCCCACAAAGCTGTTCTCTGGGGCTTGCTCTCCCCGCTGGCCTGTGAGGCCTGCAGAGGCAGGGCTGAGCCAAGTGGCGTTGCTGGCCCAGCTGGGACTCCTAACAGGGTCAAGCTCTTCCCTGAGACCATCCCTGTTCCCCGAGGCTCTTGACTGTTTCCAGTTCAAAGTGGAAGGAAAGGATGTACTGACCAGGCTGGACTCTGCCCCCTGAAGCAGCAGCCTGGACACACCCTCTGTGTCACCTCTGTGGCTCAGGGCAGAGACTGGGGCTGCCCCAGGCTGTGTCTGGTTGCCAAGGCAGTTTGGTTTCTGGTGAAGTCAGAGGTCCATCCCTTCCTACCCTCATCTGCTCCTGGACAGGGCGGTCCCCCGCCTGGGGACCCTGCTTCAGACCTTCTTCAGGCTCGTTGGGGTCCTGCAGCTCACCGTCTGACTCACTGACCCCTGATTCAGGAGTCCAGAAGCTGTGGCACCTTGAGGGACCACTGCGGGTGGACTGCCACAGATGGGCCTCCGTGAAGACAGCCCCCCAGCTGCCAGGGCTGGGAGGAACGTGGGAGCCACACAGTGCTTGTTAGGTAGAGAGCAAGCATCCAGGCTCAGCTTTGCAGACCTGTCCCCACTCGGCCCGGATGACTGGCTCCAATCCCAACAGCCCCTGCTCGGTGGCCTGGCTTCTGTGTTCTTAGCCCTGCCCGCATCTTGGTGTGTTGAGAGCTAAGGTCTCTGGTGGGTCCTGGAGGTGGGCCTGAGGTGCTTATGGAGACAGCAATGAGGAACAGATTGTCCGGGCTGCCCACCTGCCCCATCTAGGGGGCCCTTGGGAGGGGTCTGGGGTCTTGTCCATGGAGGGGGGGTTCTATAAAGCTGACTCTGGCTTCTGCTGGCCTCAGGCCTGGGTCACCCTCTCCATGGGCCTGCGGTTCCTTCCCCACTGCAGCAGGGGCCTGGAGAAGCAGCCTCCCAAGGTACTCGTGGCTGCCGCCCCGGGAAACAGGAACAGAGCCAGACAGCTGGACTGCTGCTGAGCCTCAAGGACAGACAGTCTCCAGTGTTCACCGAGATGTGTAGATTGGACCCTTAGATGTGTTAAGGATCGCTGCCCCCTGGAACCACAAACTTAGCCTTCAGGAGCAAAAGACACACACAGAAGGCCACAGGCCGAGTGCTGTGATGGCTGGAGCAGGGGGAGCCATTGGGGGTCCGGGGTGGTGGTTGCGGTCCCCACCATCCCCCCACTGATGGAGGGTTTGGTGTGAGCAGTAAAGGACAGGCAGAATTTGAGAAGCCAAGAAGGGCCTTGGTGGGGTCCCAGCCGAGCTGGGAGGAGGGCACCCATGCTTGTAGCAAGCAGTGAGTTGGGGGGGGGGTTGCTCAGCAGACCCTGTGGTTCTCAGAACACCTGGGGCCTCAGTCTGTTAACCTTTGCTCTTGACTAAGTTCATGATTCCGGGGTCCTGGGTTCAAGTCTTGCTTCGGGCTCTGCTCAGCAGGAAGCCTACTTCCCACCCACCCCCTCCCTGCTTGTGATCTCTGTCAAATAATTGAATAAAGTCTTAAAAAAAAAAAAAAAGAAGAAAAAGGTAATGGGGAGACAGGGACGATATGTGCTTGCAAGGGATCTGGTAAGGAGTGGAGACAATTTAGGAGGTCTGGGGGGCAGTGTTGCCAATGTGCCCTGGCTAGAAGGCAGGGATGCTGCTGAAACCCTCTTAATGCCCAGAAAAACCCCACACAGAGTCACCTAGCCAGGGAGTTTGAGGGCCCCACAGAGCAATGGTGGCGGGTGCAGGGGAAGCCGGGCGGTGGGGCGCGGTCTAGCCACTCGTGGCTTTGGAGTGCGTTCAGCTGCATTTGGAGAAAGCGAAGGGCGGGCTGATTCGAGGGGTGGCTTCTCTCTCAGGTGTCAGGAAGTCTGCAGACTATCACTACGCCTCAGAGACCCAAGTTATTCCATCTTGCCATCTTTTTTTTATGTATAAAAAAATGTCTCACCTTAATCATTTTAAGTGTCCAATTCAGTGGCATTAAGCATGCTCACTGCCCATGTACGGAACGTTCTTACCTCCTGTACCAGGAGCTCTGACCCCATGGAACACCAGATCCCCGGCCTGTCTCTGGCGCCCCCCACTCTGCTTTCTCTTCTGTGGACTCAACCACGTGCACATGGGGTCACGCGGTGTGTCCCTGTGTACTGGCTCTCCCCACTCAGCCTCTGTCCGTGCAATAGCCTGGGTCAGAGCTTCCTTCTGGGCTGAGGCTGCAGGATGGTCTGCGGTGTCCTCTGGTCCGCGGATGGGCACCTGGCTTGTGCCAGCTTCTGGCTGTTGTGAGCCGTGTCGATGCTGCAAGCATTCCATGTTTGGCCCTTGGGGACCTCACCCTGCGTCCCCCCAGCAGCGCCAGCGGCTGTGCCTCCGCGTCGTGGACGACACTTGCTAGTTTCCATTGTTTTGGTGACCGCCGGCCTGTTGGGTGTGAGGCCAGTGGCCTGACCGCGTGATCCACGCCGCGTCCTCCTCGGATGGATGGTGCTGAATGTCCTTGTGCTCACGGGCTCCTCGTGTGTCTTCTCCGGCAAGACGCCTGTTCCGCTCTTGCCTGCTTTTAAATGCGGTGGGTGGTTTGGCCACTGAGTTGCAGGTCCTCTTTGTGTATTCTGGGTATTAATTCCTTGTCTGGTGCGCATTTTGCAAATGTTTTCTCCCATTTTGTGGGTTACCCCTGCCCATGTCCTCTGATGCAATAAGCACGTCCACCCAGGCGCCCCTTCTCTCATCTTTGATTGAATTAATTGTCTTCTCCTTTTTCCTTAGTCTACCTAAAGTTGTTCTTTTTGAAGACCTAACTTAGTTTCATTGGTTTTCTCTACTGTTTTCTGTTCTCGATCTTGTCTGTTTCTGCTCTAAGCTTTATTATTTCCTTCCTTCTGCCAGTTTTTAAGTTTAGTTTGTCTTTGTTTTTCTAGTTCCGTAAGATACACAACTAAGCTATTATTTTGAGATTTTTGTTTGTTTGAGATCTTTTTTTAAAGGTATGCCTTTACAGCTATAAGATTTTCTGTCAACAACAGTTTCCCATGAGTTTTGGTATATTGTGTTTTCACAATGTGGGTCTCTGTATCTATCCTCCTTGAAATTGATTGAGCATCTTTGATTTATACACTCACATCTTTTATCAAATTTGGGAGTTTTCAGTCATTATTCCTTTGAATAACCTTTCTACCCCCTTCTCCTTGCTCGACTCCCATGATGCATCTGTTACTTTACTTGATGTTCTTCTGAAGTCCCTTAGACTGTGTTCGTTTTCTTCATGCTTTTTTTTTCAATTTCTGCTCCTCACGACTTGATCATTTCAATTGTTCCGTCTTGAGCTCATGGGTTCTTTGCTCTGCCTGCTCATGCGCACTCTTGAACCCTTTGGCGAGGCTTTCATTCCGCGTAGTGTATATCTGAGCTCTGGACTGTCTGGTTTCTCTGCAGGTTTTCCATTTTTTGTTGATAACATCATTTCACTGATACGTGGTTTTCTTAGCTTCCTTTAATCTTTGCGCCTTTTTCCTTTGCCTCATTGAGCATATTTTAGATGGTTGTTTTAAGTCTTTGTCTACGGGCTTCCTTGGGAGTAGTTTGTATCAGGATTTTTGTTCCTTTGGCTTGACATATTTTCTTTATTTCTTTGTACACTGTCATTTTTTGGTTGAGACCTGGACATTTGACTGTTATGATGTGGTTACTCTGGAAATAAGATTATTCTTCCCCAGCATTTGGTTTGTGTTTATTTGTTTTTATTGTGGAAGGCTGTCTTAGTCCAGTAATTTTGATGCTTTTCCAAATTACATGTTCAAGGACTGCCCCCCGTGTGCTAACTGTGGTTTCCACTCATGTAACTCACATTCAGCCCATACTTGGCAGACGTTGCCTTCAATACCAGGAGCTGAACGAATGGAATGTGTGTGCAGGCGCGCATGCACACGCACATGCAGGAAAGCAAACCAACCAACCCTCTTTCCCATCCTCTTGGATTGGCTCCATGCCCAACCTCTCCTTTAACGTTCAGCAAGGCTTGCTGAGTCTCAGCATCAGCCAGGGTGAAGGCTTTAGGTCTTTGCCGGTCTTTCCAATTACTTGTCTCTTGCTGCGTATGTGCGGGCCTTTCTAAGTACCCCTATATATGAAGCTGACTTTCCAAGCTTCTCCGCGGGGCCTGGATAACCAACTGTATGTCACCACCCGTAATCCTTTGCCCCAGGCATCTTTTATGAACAGTGACTGCTGCTTTGCCCTCCCAAGTCCTGCATCGGGTGAAAGAGAGTCGAGTGCCTTGCATCGGTCCTTTAGGTCCTGACACAGGGGAGAACATATGTACACAGAAACGTGCAAAGAAGGCTGGCTCTGCTCCCTCTGATTCAAGGGAGGGAGGGAGGTGATTGTGCTGCCATCAAAACCGAGACCTCCACCGAGCGGGGGACAGAATCGGGCAAGGGTGAGTGAAAGCACCACCAAACTTTCCCACTGTTTTGAAGACGGATTTTTCTTGGTTGCGCCTTTGGTCATTTTCCAGAGCTCCTGTGAGGTTGTTTCTGACTGTTGTGCTCATTATTCTTTATTCCTCCACTTCATTTTCTGCTTTATCCCCTTTCAGGATCTAGACATTAAGAATTAGGACATTCAAAAACAAGTGCATATACAGGGAAATTAGAAAGGGACTGTGCCCATGCCCAGGGAAAGGCTCAGAAAAGAAAATACCTCAGCAGATATTGCATTCATACCTCGGGCTGATCCTTGGCACAGAGACAGCCTACAACAAACCCCAATAAAAATGATAACAACCAAGCAAACTCTGGGAGGGAAAGGAAAGCTTTCCAGAGTTATCTCATTATTAGATTCAAATGCCCAATGTGCAACTATGACAAAAATCACAAGGCATACAAAGCTGTGGGAAAGTATGACCCATTCAAAGGAAAAAAATCAATAGAAACTGTCTGAAAAAGAAGTAATGGCAGACATACTAAGAAAATACTTTAAAATAACTGTCTTAACTAAAGGGAGATGTAGAGAAAGTGAAGAAAATATTGTATGAAATGCCAGTAATAGAGAACCTAAAAGATAATTCTGGAGCTAAGAGGTACAGTAATTGGAATGAAAAATTCACTATTGGAATTCAAGGCAGATTCGAGCAGGCAGAAGAAAGAATCTGTGAACTTGAAGACAGGACAACGGAACATACCATGTCTGAGAAAGGGAAAGAAAAGCAGTTGGAGCCTAAAGGACCCGTAGGACACCAGCAATCTACCAACACACCCGTCACAGGAGTGCCAAAAGGAGAGGAGAGAGGGGCACAGAGAGGATATCTATTGAATAATGGCCAAAAATGTCCCAAACATGACGAAAGGCATGAATATAAACATCTAAGAAACTCCGTGAGCTCCAAGTAAGATAAACTCAAAGTGACACACACCGGGACACATTACAATCAAATTTACAAAAGCCAAAGAGATAATCTTGAAAGCAGCAAGAGAGAAGCAAATCTTCTCATACAAGATATCCTCAATAAGATTATCAGTAAATTTCTCATCAGAAACTTTGGAGGCCAGAAGACAGTGCCAATATATTCAGGATGCAGAAGAAAACCAAACCAAGTATGAATGAGAGTCGCATCCAGAAAAAAACGGTCCTTCAGAAGTGAGGGAGAAGTTAAGACCTCAGTGAAACAAACCCTGATGGAACTTGTAGCCACTGGACCTGCCCTTTGAGAAGTGCTCAGTAGAGTTCTGCAGAGTGAAGTGATGTCCCTAGGCTGTAAATTAAAGCCACGCAGAGAACTCAAGACCTCAAGAAAAGTAAACACATGGTGATTATAAAAGCTATTTCATCATAACGGGGGTCCGTACCTTCACTTTTTGTTTTCTGCATGATTTAATTTTAACTAATAAATTTAAATTAAAAGACAATTATTCGGGGCGCCTAGGTGGCTCACTGGGTTAAAGCCTCTACCTTCGGCTCAGGTTGTGATCCCAGGGTCCTGGGATCGAGCCCCACATCAGGCTCTCGCTCATCTAGGAGCCTGCTTTCTCCTCTCTCTCTCTGCCTGCCTCTCTGCCTATTTGTGATCTCTGTCTCTCAAATGAATAAGTAAAATCTTTAAAAAAAAATACAATTATTCATTATCAATGAATAATTGTTAACAATAAAAAGTTAGACTATCTTGTCACCCCAAATCTTGTTTCTGCATAAATGAAGAAACTAAGGCATTTTAAAGAAAGGTAAGCTTATGTTTTGGGGCACCTGAGGTATAAAGGTGTAATTTTGTGATATCAGCAACTGAAAGAGGTGGAGTAGAGCTACAAAGAAGCAAATATTTTGTATATTATTGAAATTAATCTGGTATAAATTCAAATGAGAGTGTTGTAACTTTAGAATGTTAACTGTAATCCCCATGGCAACCACAAAGCAAACAGCTATCGAATATACACCAAAGGAAACGAGGGAGGACTTTAAACATGTCTCTATAAAATAAAAGGTAAACACAAAAGAAGACAGAAAATGAGTTCAACAAGCTGTAGGGTATATGGAAAACAAAGGACACGGAGTCAGAATGCACAGTGACAGAAGTTAAGTCCCTCCTTTTCTTAAAAAAAAAAAAAAATTATTTATTTATTTGAGGGAGAGAGAAAGAGAGCATGAGCTGGAGGGACAGAAGGAGAGGGAGGGAAAGAATTCCAAGCAGACTCCATGCGGAACCTAGAGCCAGACACGGGGCTTGATCTCATGACCCTGAGATCAGGACCTGAGCTGAAACCAAGAGTTGGACGCTTAACCCACTGCACCACCCTGATGCCCAGTTCCTCTTTTTTAAGTTACTAAATTTAAAGTAGTTACTTTAAATGTAAATGAATTAAACCATCCAATAAAAAGTCAAAAGTTGACAGAATGGATAAGAAAACATCCAAATTCTGCTGTCTACAAGAGACTCATTTGAGAGCCATATAAACCCACAGGTCGATAGTGAAAGCATCGAGAAAGATATTCTATGCAAATGTTACCAAAAGAGATGAGGGGTAGCCATACTAATATTGGACAAGATAGACTTTAAATAAAAAAGATTATAAGAGGGACACTTGGGCAGCTCAGTGGGTTAAGCCTCTGCCTTCAGCTCAGGTGTTGATCTCAGGGTCTTAGGATTGAACCCCGCATCAGGCTCCCTGCTCAGCAGGGAGTCTGCTTCTCCCTCTGTCTCTGCCCCTCTGCTCACTCCTGCATGCTCTCTTTCTCTCCCTCTGACAAATAAATACAATAAAAAAAAAACTACAAGAGACAAGGAAGGACATATATTAGTACAAGGTTCAGTACAGAGAAGATTAGTGTGTATGAACATTTACGCATCTAATGACAGACCATCAAAATTTATCAAGCAAAAATGAACAGACTGGAAGGGAGAAATAGAAAGTCCTACAGTGATAGTAGGAGAGTCCAGGACCCCTGTTAACAATGGGTAGGACGTGCAGACATAAGTATGGAAATAGAGGACATGAACAACACAATAAACCAACCAGATCTAACAGACAAATACAAAGCACTCGGCCCACCAGCAAAAAAAAACCCACTTTCTTTTCAAAATATACATGCAGTCAGTCCACACATTAAATCCCAACATTTAAAAAGGTAGATATCGGGGCGCCTGGGTGGCTCAGTGTGTTAAGCCTCTGCCTTCAGCTCAGGTCATGATCCCAGGGTCCTGGGATCGAGCCCCACATCAGGCTCTCTGCTCAGCGGGGAGTTTGCTTCCCTGTATCTCTGCCTACCTCTCTGCCTGCTTGTGATCTCTGTCAAATAAATAATAATAATAATAAAATCTTTAAAAAGGTAACTATCATGTGATATATTTTCTCTGACCACATCTGAGTAAAGATAGAAATCAGAAACAGAAGGAAAACTGGAAAATTCAAACTTGTGGAGACCATCCCTCACACTCACAAACAAACAAGGGCCCCAGGACCAAATCACAAAATCAGAAAATACTCAAAGCCTTGGTCACCTGGGTGAGTCAGTTAAGCATCTAACTCTTGATTTTGGCTCGGGTCATGACTGTGGTCATGGGATTGAGCCCCATGCCAGGCTCTGTGCTTAGTGGGAACTCTGTTTGAGATTCTCTCTCTCCTTCTCCCTCTGCACCTCTGTCCTCCCTCTCAAAAAAGAAGAAGAAGAAGGAGAAGAAGAAAATACTTTAAGATAAATGAAAACACAGCACACCAAAACCTAGGGTATGCAATGAAAGCAGTTACTAAGGCGGAAATTTGTAACCATAAATGTTTACGTTAAAAAAAAAAAAAGATCGGAAATCATCATCCTAACTTTACAGCTTAAGGAACTAGAAAAGAGGAACAGACTAAACCCAAAGATAGTAGGGGGAAGGAAATACTAAAGATGAGAGCAGAGATCAATGGAATTGAGAGAAGGAAAACAGTCTAGAAAATAATGAACCCTAAAGTTGGTTCTTTGAAAAGATCAACAAAATTGACAAACCTGTAGCTAGGTTGACTAAGAAAAAAGAAGAGAGGGGCCTCCAATGCCTAAATCATAAATGAAAGTGGGGAAAATTACTAGACTTTTGTAAGAGAACACAGTGGACAGTTGTGTGACAAGCAATTGAATAACCCAGATAAAATGAACAAACTCCTAGCAACAAAACCTGTCAAGACCAAATCAGGAGAGAACAGACAACCCAAACAGAGCTACACGAGTGAGGGGATTGAAACAATCAGAAACGGCGCCAACAAAGGGGAACACTGGTCCCGATGACTTCGGGAGTGACTTCTACCAAACATATGAAGAGCCACTAGCGCCCATTCTCCTCAAACTTGCCCTAAAAATTGAAAATGATGGGGGCAACTGGGGGGCTCAGTGGGTTAAGCCTCTGCTTTCGGCTCAGGTCATGATCTCAGGGTCCTGGGATCGAGCCCTGCATCAGGTGCTCTGCTCAGCAGGGACCCTGCTTCCCCCTCTCTCTCTGCCTGCCTCTCTGCCTACTTGTGATCTCTGTCAAATAAATAAATAAAATCTTTAAAAATAAATAAAGTGTATAGTTCAGTGACATTTAAAAAACAAAAAGGATGGGGGCGCCTGGGGGTTTCAGTGGGTGAAGCATCTGTCTTCAGCTCAGGTCATGGTCCCGGGATCCTGGGGTTGAGCCCCAAATTAAATCCCAACATTTTTTTTTTTTAAATCCCAACATTTGAAAAGGTAGATACCATATGCTTTGTCTTCTCTGACCACATCCTGCTACTTCTCCCTCTCCCTCTGCTGCTCCCCCTGCTTGTCTCTCTCTCTCTCTGTCAAATTAATAAATAAAATCTTTTTTAAAAAATTAAGAGGTGGGAACGCTTTTAACTTATTTGAAAAGGCCATCATTCCCGATGCCAAAGCGAGACAAAGAAACCATTCAAGAGAGGAAATGACAGACTAATATCCCTTGTGAATATTGATGCAAAAGTCAACAAAATTCTAGTGAGCAGAGTTTAGAGCATATTGGCAGGATTAAACACCATGACTAAGTATGATTTCGGTGTGTTACGCCACATCGGGGAAAGCCCAATAAATTTCTCATTTACATCATCTCAATTGATGGAGAAAAAGCATATGACAAAATCCAACATACTTTCATGATAAAAACACTCAAAAGACTATGAGTAGAAAGAATGTCTCGACATAATAAAAGTCGTCTATGACCAAGCCACAGCACACATCCTACCCACAATGCAAGATGGAGAGATTTTCCTCTAAGATCAAGAATGAGACAAGTATGCCCAAATCACAACCCACCCGGCATACTACAGGGAATCCCAGCCAGATCAGTTAGGGGAGAAGAGGAAATACAAGGCATCCAACTTGTAAAGGAAAAAGTAAAATGATCTCTGTTTGCAGACAATATGGTCTTATATGTAAAAAAGCCTCAAGACTTCACAAAAACACCTGTTAGAACAAATAGACAAGGTATTCAGCAAAGTTTCAAAGTCTACACAGAAAAATCAGTTGCATTTCTATACAAGAACAATGAACAAACTGTTCTGGAAACTGAGGGGAAAATTCCATTTGCAATAGCATCAAACTGAGTAAAATCCTTAGGAATTACATTCACGGGGGAAGTGAAAGTTCTCTAGACCAATAATGAGAAAACATTGCTGAAAGAGACTAAAGGAGATGTATACAGAATAGAATCCTGTATTCGTGGACAGGTTGGAATAGTTGATATTGTTATCCAAAGCAAGCTACTGATTTAATGCTATCCTTATCAAAATCTCAATGTCATTTTTTGCAGAAATGGAAAAATCTATCATATTGGAATTTCGTATTGGAATTTCAAGGGACCTCAAATAGATTAAAAAAAAAATCTTGAAAAGAGATGAAGTTGGAAGACATCACATTTCCTGAGTTCAAAACTTAACACAAATATAGAGTCATCAGGGGTCAGTCCGTGAAGCATCCGACTCTAGATTTTGGCTCTGGTCATGATCTCAGGGTCTTGAGATAGAGCCCCATGATGGGCTCAGTGCTGGGTGTGGAATCTGCTTAAGATTCTCTCTCTCCCTCTGCCCCTCTCCCCACTCTCTCCCTCTCTAAAAATATACAGTAATGAACACAGTGGTGCTGGCGTAAGACAGTCATATGGACAAATGGGATGGCACCAAATGAACAGCTCCTAAGCAAACCCTTGCATATATGGTGGAATGAGTTTTGAGAAACGTGCCAAGACCTTTCAATGGAGAGAGGACAGTCTTTTCATGAAATGTTTGGAAAAGTGAATATCCATTGTGTGAAATAATGAAGTTGGGCCCTTATTAACACCATATACAAAAATGACCTCAAACTGGGTCATAGATTGTGGGGGTGCCTGCCTGGATCCATCAGTGGAGAATGCCCCTCTCAATCTAGGATCATGAGTTCAAGCCCCACATTGGGCATGGGACCCCCTTTTAAAAAGGGAGAGTTTAGAGTATAAACTCTTAGAAGAAACCAGGACAAAAGCTTCGTGACATGGGATTTATCAGTGAGTCATTGGCTATGACTTCAAAGGCACCGTTAGCAAATTGGCAAATCTGATACGGTGAAAATTTAAAAATTTGGTGCCTCGAAGGTTGCTGTCAACCACGTAAAAAGGCAACCTACAGAACGGGAGAAAATATTTGCAAACCACATCTCTGATAAAGCATCAAATATGCAACAAGAAACAACCAAACAAGACACCCCGTCTGACTGCAGACTAGACACGGATCTCGGAGAGACCCTTCTCCAGGGATCTGCAGATGAGGACTTCAGGACTGCTGCTGTTGAAACAGTGGCAAACCCCATGCAGAGGGTGTGAAAAAGTGGGAGTGTGGAAGGCTGCAGTCACTGTGGGATACCATAGGCTAGCTCCTCGGAAAGTTAAAAATAAAGTTGCCTAGTGGTCTGGCAATTCCATGGCTAGATACATACCCCAAAGATTTGCAACAGGGTCTGGGAGGCAAGCAGCACACCCATGGTCATGACATTATTCACAGTAACCAACAGTGGAAGCCCCGGGCATCCTTCAGCAGCCCCTGGTCTGTCCACACCATGGCACAGCATTCAGCCTTAGAAAAAGAATTGCTGACACCCGCTCCAGTGGGCATGAAGCGTGGGGACCTTCCGTTCCGTGCAATACGCCAGTCACAGGAAAGACAAGGACAGTCTGGTTGCACTTACGTGAGGCACTTGGAGTGCACAGAATCGTGCAGACAGAAAGCAGAGCGAGGGTCTCGGGGGGCCGGGGAGGTGGGGTTTAGCAGGCACAGAGCTCCTATTTACAAAAGGGACGGTGGTGATGTCGGCACCACAGTGTGCAGGTATTGAATTTCAGACGGTGGACACGGTGAGTTTTGTGGTGTGTGTTTTGCCTCGCCAACAAACGTCTGCACGAAGAGCTGTGGTGGTCGGGGCTTTGGGAAGGCAGGATGGGTAAAGGAGGAGTGCGGGAGTTTTAGGCAGAGAGACTGTTCTGTACGATGTAAAATCCCACAGCTCCCCAAGGGTGAGCCCCAACGTAAACTGTGGACTCGCCTTAATAGTAACCTGTCCGTCCTGGGTCATAGACAGCAGCAAAGGTACCCCACTAACGCACGCAGTTAGTAATGGGCTGAGGCCCGTGGTGGGGCAGGTGGGATCTCCTGCAAACAGGGGACCACTCCAAAAAAATGACACATGAGAAAAAAAGTCTTCACACTGGCCAGAACAGGACCACAGGACCACGGCCTGCTGCAAAGGAGGCAGGGAGGGCAGAGAAGCGTCTCTCCCCCGCATGGCAGACACAGTCCTGCACACAGCACTGGGGCTCTGACAACAGAGAAGATGAAGGCTGCCCCGAGGTGCCAAGACCCTACATCTCCCCCTCCAGGCCGGCCGCCCAGGGAGTCCCCACAGCGCACCTGGGCTGGTCAGAGCGTCACCCGCACACCCAGCCCAGGGTCGTGCCAGGCTGGCCGAGTGCTGCAGCATGACCCCCACATCTCAGCCCAGACCGCGGACTCTCCGAAGGCCTGGGGTGCGCTGTCCAGCATCCGCCAGCTGGACCCCAGCAGGCTTCTCCCCTGCGCCGTCTTCTGAGCCGGGAGACCCGCTCCCACTCACCCCTCTCTGGCCCAGAGCGGGCCCATGACCCCATGTCCCTTGTCTGAAAGGAAACTGGGAAAGGAGGCGTCCGGCCTGACAGCAGAGATGGCACGCGGTGACGGCGAGGCTGCTGCCTGGGGCGCTTGGGTATCGCTGGTGTCAGCGGAAAGCATTTCGGCACTGGGGTTTCGGCCGTTTGAGCCCTTCCCCCGCCAGTGCCCAGGCGATCTGCTAATCACCGCGCTCCAGATTAGCCCAGGGAAGCGCCCGTGGGCCCGGCACGCAGGACAGAAGCTTGGCGCCTTTTGGCCCCCTAATCTGATCTCCAGGATCTCGGTCTGAATCAGTGCGAGATGGAGGAGCTAACAGTTGGGCACAAAGTCACGAACCGAATACTAAGGCATGATATGACACACGCAGGCACCGGCCCAGGAGCTGGATCTGTCGCTCTGTGGGACACAGCCTGGGCGCGCATGGATTGTGGGGAGCACGTCCGTCTTCTGCTCTGGACTGGGCGTGTGTCAGCTGAGACCCCGGAGACCACGCAGGCTTCCTTCCACTCCCTGGCTCATCCCTGCGCCCCTGCTGGGGCCATCTGGGTCACCTGTGATAAACTGTGTGCAGTAACATCCCCGTCTCAGGCTTTGCTTCTGGGGGGAAGATCCAGGAACAGGGACAGAAGCCCTGAGGGGGGCCTGGAGGCTCCACAGCTGCTGCACACGGATGGCCGGGCCCTTGACTCCTCTCTACGCGAGGTGACTCAGAGCTGACTCAGGGTGGGCCTGAGCCCCCCTCGGCTTCTGTCTTCCCGGCACGGCTGGGGTGGCTCCTCTGAGTCAGACCAGGGTCCTTGAGCCGCGGGAGGTTAGAGATAGCAGGCTTCTTCCTGCAGCTGCCTGGGGTGGGCGGCCACGCAAAAGGTGCTCGCACAGGCTTCCTTATCAGCCCAGCCTCCGCGCGGGGGCCAAGGTCTGGACCGCTGGTGATAGGGAGAGCCCGAGGGAGGGAGCAGAAGGTGAGTCCATGCACCTGCGCTGTTTGCGTGGGGCTCGCGGTGACACTGCCCCTCCAGGGATGGCGGGGACAGGCCTGGCCTGGCCGGGATGGGACGGAGGGGGGCAGGCAGAGGAGGGCCTGGGCTTTCGCATCTGGGAACTCTGTGTGCCGTCAGGGGAGCCGATCTTCCCTCTCCGCCCAGAGGAGGACATTTGTCACTGGTCACTCCACCCCTAACTGTCCCCTCTGTTATCAGGTTGTTAATATTAATTAACAACTGTTGCTAAGGCTGACAGTGCAAGGGTGTGTCCCAGCCCCAGCTGGCTTGGTCTCAAGAGGGGGCTGGGTAGAGGGGGGCGCTGAGGCTGGACAGGCCGGGGGCGAGTGTTGAGTGGGGTTCGGATGGCCTTCTCTTGCTTTGGAAAGTGGGCCCAGGGGAGACCCCAGCACCTCACTGGGAGGCTTATGGAGAGACGGGGACAAGGGCAGGAGGGAGGAGAAGTGGATCATTAACCAGCGGGGAGCCGAGGGAGGTGTGGGGCTCAGCCCCATTGGTCCTGGCCAAGTCAGGCCAGGCTGTCCCTGACGGAGAGCCCGCCTCACTGTGTACCCCGAGTTTCAGTACATGAGCTACCTCGACAAGCACTGTGAGTCTCCAAGAGCCAGCCCTTGGCTGTCCCCGGCTGTCCCCGTGGCCTAGCCCCACTGCCCTGGGACCCCTTCCCGTGCTGGGATGGCAGAGGCTGGCCCGAGGGGCTGGCTGCTGTGGGCGCTGCTCCTGCACTTGGTGAGTCTGGGTGTGGGCGGCCATAGCCACTCTGCCACCGCCGCCCTGGGGGAGTACTGTGCTGGCGGCTGCGTGGCCACAGTGAGGAGGGCCTGGATGGATGAGGGATCCCAGGCAGCCCTGGGAGGGGTGCAGGTGGGGGTCCTGGGGACCGGGGTGGCGGAGCGCCTCCCACCTCCCATGGACGTCCTGTCCTGAGGTGGGAGCAGAGGGTTGAGGGAGGCTCCCATCCCGGGGTGCTGTGGGAGAATCACCTGACGAGGATTTAGCATCTGGAGGCCGGGTAGTTCCGGGGTGCTTGCCTCAAGTTTCTCTGTCACTCGCACATCTGGGTGGATGGGCGAAGGCTCTGGGCCCCAAGAATCTCCAAGAGGGGCCCCGGGCCTCTGGGTACGGGCCGCGGCTCAGGCAGACGGCAGCCACCTTTGAAGCAACCATGCCTCGAGGGCAAGGCCACTTGGTCTCAGCCCCCGACCTGTCAGAGGCCACTGTGTCCCAGCGGGACTACGCGGCAGCCTCCGGGGGTCCCCCAGACCACCCCATTCTCCCCACCTGTCCCCTTGCCCTCCACTGTGACCTTGTGAAATGCAGGTCTGTCCGGCCACCTCCCTCTCCAGAGACCCCACCACTGTGGCCTTGCAGAGGTGTCCTCCAGACACTGTGGGAGGGGCCCTACCTCTCCCTAGGTCTCCCAGGAGTGCCCCCCACGCCTGCCCCTGCTCCGGGTCCTTCGGCCCCCGCTGCCCGTCAGCCTCCTGAGGTGCTGCCCGGCAGGGGGCCGTGCTGACCTCGCCCTGCCTGTAGGCCCAGGGCAAGCCGCACACGCCCATCCACGAGCCCGGCTACTGCGCTTTCTACGATGAGTGTGGGAGGAACCCGGAGCTGTCCGGGGGCCTGGCCCCGCTGTCCAATGTGTCCTGCCTGTCCAACACGCGGGCCGTGCTCGTCACCGGCGACCACCTGACCCTCCTCCGGCGCATCTGCCCCCGCCTCTACGCGGGGCCCAACTCCACGTACGCCTGCTGCTCCTCCAAGCAGCTCGTGTCCCTCGAGGCCAGCCTGGCGGTCACCAAGGCCCTGCTCACCCGCTGCCCCGCCTGCTCCGACAACTTCGTGAACCTGCACTGTCACAACACCTGTAGCCCCGACCAGAGCCTCTTCATCAATGTGACCCGCGTGGCGGGGGGTGGGGGTGGCCGGGCCCCGGCCGTGGTGGCCTACGAGGCTTTCTACCAGCACGACTTCGCGCAGCGGACCTACGACTCATGCAGCCGGGTGCGCATCCCTGCGGCCGCCACGCTGGCGGTGGGCGCCATGTGCGGCGTGTACGGCTCCGCCCTCTGCACCGCTCAGCGCTGGCTCAACTTCCAGGGGGACACGGGGAATGGCCTGGCTCCCCTGGACATCACCTTCCACCTGCTGGAGCCTGGCCAGGACCCCGGCAGTGGGATACAGCCTCTGAATGGGGAGGTCCAGCCCTGCAATGTGTCCCAGGGCAACGGCACGGCCGCCTGCTCCTGCCAGGACTGCGCCGCATCCTGCCCCGTCATCACCCGGCCCCAGGCCCTGGACGCCACCTTCTACCTGGGCCGGATGGCGGGCGGGCTGGTCCTCGTCATCCTCCTCTGCTCCGCATTTGTCCTGCTCACCACCTTCCTGGTGGCGACCCGCCTGGCCATGTCCCGCCGCCAGCACAAGACACCGGACCCCAAAGCAGGCACAAGCCTGTCCGACAGACTCAGCCTCTCCACCCACACTGTCCTCAGCCGGTGCTTCCAGGCCTGGGGCACGTGGGTGGCCTCGTGGCCGCTGACTGTCCTCCTCCTGTCCATTGCCGTGGTGGTGGCCTTGTCGGGGGGCCTAGCCTTTGTGCAGCTGACCACGGACCCCGTGGAGCTGTGGTCGGCCCCCAGCAGCCAAGCCCGCCGAGAGAAGGCCTTCCACGACCAGCATTTCGGCCCCTTCTTCCGGACCAACCAGGTGATCCTGACGGCCCCCGGGCAGCCCAGCTACCACTACGACTCCCTGCTGCTCGGGCCCAAGAACTTCAGTGGGATCCTGGCCTTAGACGTCCTGCTGGAGCTGCTAGAGCTGCAGGAGAGGCTGCGCAACCTGCAGGTGTGGTCGCCCAACGAGAAGCGCAACATCTCACTGCGGGACGTCTGCTTCGCGCCCCTCAACCCGCACAATGCCAGTCTCTCCGACTGCTGCGTCAACAGCCTCCTGCAGTACTTCCAGAGCAATCGCTCGCACCTGCTGCTCACGGCCAACCAGACACTCACGGGGCAGACCTCCCAGGTGGACTGGAGGGACCACTTCCTCTACTGCGTCAAGTGAGTCCCCCACAGCCCGCCCCAGCTGGGGCTGCTGTGCGTGCCGGGGCCTTGCAGCCACTGGGCTCCCAGGTGGCTCTATGTCTGGGTCTCAGATCTAGACCCAGACCACCCCCTTTCTCTCCATGTCTCCCCCCAGGGCCCTCTCTCTCCGTGGGCTCTCACTGGCTATTGCAGATTTGCATGGGGCCATTTGGGCCTCCCGACTTCCACTCCACTCGGACAGAGCAGTGGCATCCTCGCACGTCCTTCTTTGTGTGTTATAGAGTGATGTGACGGCCCCACACGTGCATGGGCTTCTGCACAGGCCCCGGAGGCCAGCAGGGTCCCCAGCAAGGTGCCCTTGGGCCAGGGCAGGGGCTGGGGCTCAGCTCAGGTTCTGCACTCCTGGGCTGGGTGTCCCCTGGGCAGGAGACGGCCACACAGCCTGGCGCTTCTGGTGCTCAGTCCCAGCTGCCTCCTCTCTGCCACAGGGCAAACCAGGAAGCTAAGGAGGCTTCTAGGCCTTGGGGCTGGGAGCGAAGGCTCCCAGGCCACCCCAGCCCGGAGGGCAGCATGTGGGCAGGCAGTGGCTGAGGCTGTCTGAGGCTGCAGTGGACAGAGGTCCCCAGCATCTGGAGAGACCCAGGTCCCCCGACCTCTCCCACATGAGAAAGCAGAACAGAAAAGAAAACATCTGTGTTAGTTCTTTACAAACAACAGTACCGAGCCCATCGCAAGTCCACAGAGGTGGCACAGCGTCTCGCTAGATAGAGTCCAGTCGGGCCCTGGTCCGGAGCCCAGTGAGAATGCGCGGCCTCACCCGTATGCACCAGACAAGGGAGGGAGGCTGCAACAGCCTTCCACGGGCTTGGGATTAGCTTTGCTACTGCACCGGAGTCAACAGGGGTTTGTCTTAGCTGTCGGTTGCAATACGGAGCCTGAACCTGTGTTGGTGAACTGTCTGTACCCCTTAAATTGTCAAATGAGGGGGAAGGCAAACAGCATCTTAGTGGTTATAAGAATAGTTCTGGCCTTGCAGACCCTGGGCCCTGACGCCACACTGAGAACCACTGGATTAGGGGTGGGAGACCCAGGGCCCTGCCCCTCGGGGAAGCCTATGCTCTGAGCCGCTTCCCAGAGTCTGTGCTTGGCCCTGGCTGGCGGGCTGGGGAGGAAGCTCTGGCCCTGGGTCCAAAGCTCACACTGGCTTGATTTTGATTTCGGAAGCTCACGACAGCTCTCCGGTGGCTGATGATGCCTGTTCCAGAGATGGGAAAAGAGGCCCAGGGGTGTCGTGAGCCTCTCCAGGTCCCAGGCAGCCAGCATGCCCAGTACAGCTGGTGACGGACGTACTCACAAAGAACACTTCATCCCCATGCCCAGGATGTGTTTGCAGGAAGGCTCAGTAGAGACGTGCCCGAGGCCCCGGGCTGCTCACCTGTCCGCAGAAAGAAGGATCTGAACTCGGGCCTGGAGGGCTCCAGGCTGGCGAGGGAGGAGGCTGAGCGGTGCGAGGCCCATGCAGCTACTTGTGCTGACCCCAGGGGCGAATTCCTGGTTTCCCCCAGGGAGCTGTGTGTGTGAGGCCCACCCACCTTGTCTGGGTGCAGCTTTTAGCCCAGATCCTTGGGCAGCTGTGCAGGGAGAGGGTCCACTGTGGGTTGGGTCGCATGAAATCTTACTGGGAGAAACGGTTCTGACCATGGGGTCAGGTGCCGGTGCTGGCAGCCTGGGGCTGGCACCAGGCCTGGCAATAGGCACAGGGCCAGGAAAGGTCCTTCCTTCTGCCCCCAGTGCCCCACTCACCTTCAAGGACGGCACAGCCCTGGCCCTGAGCTGCATGGCTGACTATGGAGGTCCGGTCTTCCCCTTCCTTGCCGTGGGAGGCTACAAAGGTAAGCCAGGTGGCCCTGGGGGAGGCCAGCGAGGGGGCCATATGGGGCAGGGGCAGTGCTGGGAGAGAATAGTGATGGGCTCTTGCTGCTTGGGGGTAGCCGGTCCTAGCAGGGGCTGGAGGGGACCGTGGACCTGCCACCTCCTTCAGCTTTCCCCTGCTCGCTCAGGTCCTCTGGTCTGTGCCTGGGTTCCCAGATCTGGCCCTTGACTGAAAGAGGGAGGTCGGGTGGAGGGGTTAGACCATGACTTGGATAGGGAGGAGAGTAGGTGTGATGCTGGAGAGGGGAGGGGAGACAGGGATGGGCTGGCGTGGGGGAGAGGAGGCTGGGTGAGGAGGGGAGCAGAGGTGAGGAAGGAGGGTAGCTGAGCATTTTGCATCCCAGGGAAGGACTACTCTGAGGCGGAGGCCCTGATCATGACCTTCTCCCTCAACAACTATGAACCTGAGGACCCCCGGCTGGCCCATGTTAAGCTCTGGGAGGCAGCCTTCTTACAGGAGATGAAAGCCTTCCAGCGGCAGACAGCTGGCAGGTTCCAGGTCACATTCATGGCGGAGGTAGGTTTCGGGGTCCCTGGCTCTGTGGGGAGGGGACCCGGGACGGGGCTCAGGTGGGTTCCTCCTCTCCTGAGCAGCCCTGGGCTTGCTCATCTGGGAGGACGGACCACAGCCCTGCTGGGGCTCCGGGAGCCCCTGGGTCAGCGGGGCTGACGGGGTGTGTCCACAGCGCTCCCTGGAGGACGAGATCAACCGCACCACGGCCCAGGACCTGCCCATCTTTGGGGTCAGCTACATCGTCATCTTCTTGTACATCTCCCTGGCCCTGGGCAGCTACTCCAGCTGGCGCCGAGTGCTGGTGAGACTTTGGGGCAGGTGGGAGGGCAAGGTGGGGTGGCTTGGCTTGTCAGGATATCTGAAACCTTCCCCACAGGGGCTCCCCAAGGGGTAACGCTTCTTGGAGGTGCGCTGCTCTCGGACAGGCCCCCGGAGCAGACGCAGAGCTGACCCTTAGAACACCCTGCGACGCGAGGCAGCCCAGAGCTAAGCCTGATTCCCTTGCAGGTGGACTCCAAGGTGACGCTGGGCCTGGGCGGGGTGGCGGTGGTGCTGGGAGCAGTCACAGCGGCCATGGGCTTCTTCTCCTACTTGGGGGTGCCCTCCTCCCTGGTGATCCTTCAGGTGGTGCCTTTCCTGGTGCTGGCCGTGGGGGCCGACAATATCTTCATCTTCGTTCTGGAGTACCAGGTGAGAGGGCGGGGGGCTCCTGCAGCCCCCGGGGCCAGGCCGACTCTGTTCGTGCGTGGGCAGACACGGGCACATAGACCACAGACGGTTCCGTGTCATCTTTGTGATGCATGTGTCCCCTGCACTTACTCTCCCTCGGGCCGCCATGCCCTCTGTGGGGCATCACGTGGCACCACACAGCCTCCCCCATGGCATGCCACGGATGGGCAGTGCTAGTTGATCTGCTTTTCCTGTGGGCGGACGTTGAGGGACCCAGGGGCATGCTGGAACGAGTCCCGAAGTGCGCCAAGCATGTGTCTGGGCCAGACCCTAAGAAGAGGTCGAGGCAGAGAGCATTGGTGGGCTCTGCTCCTGACGGGCAGACCGCGGGCACAGACAGGCCAGCTCCCTGCCCATGGCTGGCTCTGGACACTGGCCCTGATGTCCCCATGCAGAGGTTGCCTCGGAGGCCCGAGGAGCGGCGAGAGGCCCACATTGGCCGCGCGCTGGGCAGAGTGGCCCCCAGTATGCTGCTTTGCAGCCTGTCTGAGGCCATCTGCTTCTTTCTCGGTGAGCCTGGGCGGCCAGGGGGGCTGGGGGCACTGGGGGTGGGCAGCCCCCTTCCCTGCGCTCCTCTGAGCAGACACCATGCCCTGAGACTCACCCCTGCACCTTCCAGGGGCCCTGACCCCCATGCCAGCTGTGAGAACCTTCGCCCTGACTTCCGGCTTTGCGATCGTTCTCGACTTCCTGCTCCAGGTGTCTGCCTTTGTGGCCCTGCTTTCTCTGGACAGCAGGAGGCAGGAGGTAGGGGTGGTGCAGGACCCAGGGACCTGCCCGGGCTCATCTCTGCAGGGATGGGGGTGGGGGAGCCTCATGCCTTCACAGAGCAGGCTCAGAGAGAGGGGCTGGGTGCAGGGACAGGTGCTGCGCTGTGTGGGCATGAAGCCCCCAGGGCCCCAGAGAAAAGGTGGTTTAGGGGAATACAATCAAACCTGCAAAGTACAAAAGGTCGAGTAAAAAAACGTAAATGAGATGAGGGAGCTAGCGTTTCTGCGACAGTGCAAAGTTTAGAGGTGTTTAATCAAGACAGAAAAACAAACAACAAAGCACTCTGGGACGTCCCCTGGGGAGGCACTTCCACAGGAGGGAGGCAGTTCTGGGGGCTGTTTTGGGACCATCCCAAGGGTCTGCCTCTTTCCAGGCTTCCCGGTTGGATGTCTGCTGCTGCATGGGCGCCCCGAAGCTGCCCCCACCTGACCAAAGTGAGGGGCTCCTGCTCTGGTTCTTTCGCAAGTTCTATGTCCCACTGCTGCTGCACCGGGTCATGCGCGGAGTCGTGGTGAGTGGGTCGGGAGGTGAGGCAGGGGGGACGGGTGGGTCTGCTCAGCCTGGCGCCTGGTCCTGCGGCCCATGGAGGGGTTGATGGCTTGCCCTGGCCCGCTGGGGCTCATGTCCTGGATGGCTGGGATTCACGTCCGCCCAGGTCCAGAATATTCCCCCTCTCCCCAGCTGCTGCTGTTCACGGGCCTGTTTGGAGTGGGGCTCTACTTCATGTGCCACATCAGCGTGGGGCTGGATCAGGAGCTGGCCCTGCCCAAGGTGAGCCTGCTTGGTGGCCTCACTCCCCTGGGGTTCAGGAGAGTCAGGGACAGGGCTGGGGGCAGGGGCTTGGCAGGTGGTGCTGAGTCAGCGTGGGTTGGACGCCTCCCAGCACCTCCCGGAGCCAGGACCCTACAGCGTGTCCTTCTGTGCACGGCTCCTTCCACTCAGCATGGTGTCCTCCAGGGTCAGCCGCGTGGGAGCGGGTCGAGGGCTCCTTCCTCTTCCAAGCTGGGGATTTTCACGCGCACACACACACACCACATTTTGTTTATCCATCATGTGTCTGCTATGACACGGGTTCCTTCCATGTTCGAGCAGGTAGGACTGAGGCTGCTATGAACAAGCATGCAGAGCTGTGTCTTCCAGAACGGGCTTCCCATTCTTCTGGATGTGTTCCCATAGGTGGGACTGCTGGATCGGATGATAATCCTAATTTTAATTGGTTGAGGACCGCCATACTGTTTCCCACGCAGCTGTTCTGTTTTACACCCCCGCCATGGTGCTCCAGGGCCAAAAGGTCTTGACGTCCATGCCAACACTTGCTGTTTCTGGCTTTTTTCTTTTTCTGCTTTGATGGCAGCCATCCTGACTGGTGTAAAGGGGTATCTCAGTGAGGTTTTGATCTGCTTTCCTTGATGATCAGTGATGCTGGACACCTTTTCATGTGCTCATTGGCCATTTGTGTGTCTTCTTTGGAGAAATGTCTGTTCAAGTGTTTTGCCCATTTTTGAAACAACTTCCTTTTTTTTGTTGTTTTGTTTCTTTGTTGAATTTGGGGAATTCTCTAGATATTCTGGGTAGAATCCCTTATCAGATACATGGTTTGCAGATGTTTCCTTTATTCATATCTGTTGCCTTTCTACTCTATTTGTAGTGTCCTCTGATGAATGAAAGGTTTTTTTTTTTTAAGATTTTATTTATTTATTTGACAGAGAGAGAGATCACAAGTAGGCAGGGAGGCAGGCAGAGAGAGAGTGGGGGAAGCAGGCTCCCTGCTGAGCAGAGAGCCTGATGTGGGGCTTGATCCCAGGACCCTGAGACCATGACCTGAGCCAAAGGCAGAGGCTTAACCCACTGAGCCACCCAGGTGCCCTGAATGAAAGTTTTTAATTGTCGTGGTGCCTGGTTGGATCAGTTGGAGGAGACTGTGACTCTTGATCTCAGGGTCGTGAGTTCAGGCCCCATGCTGGGTACAGCAATGACTTAAAAATAAAACCTTAAAAAAGTTTTTCATTTTCATAAAGTACAATTTGCCTATTTTTCTGTTTGTTCACTGGGCTTTTGGTGTCATTCAAGCAATAGTCACCAAATCCAGGATCTTGAAGCCTTTCTCCTATGTTTCTGCTAAGGGTATTAAAAATTCAACTCTTAAGTGTTGGATCCATTTTTTATTTATTTATTTGACAGAGAGAAATCACAAGTAGGCAGAGAGGCAGGCAGAGAGAGAGAGAGGGAAGCAGGCTCCCCGCTGAGCAGAGAGCCCGATGCGGGACTCGATCCCAGGACTCTGAGATCATGACCTGAGCCGAAGGCAGAGGCTTAACCCACTGAGCCACCCAGGCGCCCCTGTTGGATCCATTTTGAGTTAATTTTTGTACATAGTTATATATATTTTTTCTTTTTTTTTTTTTTTAAGTATGCTCCATACCCAGTGTGGAACCCAATATGGGACTTGAACTCACAACTCCGAGATCAAGACCTGAGCTGAGGTCAAGAGTCAGACGCTCAACTGACCAAGTCACTTAGATGCCCCAAAGTTGTGAATAATTTTTTATTGTGATTACTTTATTAATGTAAAAAATTATCATACCTATGTCACAAACACTTCCTTATATAATTATTTTTCTTATAGATTGCATAGTCACTTCATTATCTGACTAGGATGAGGCACACAGAAATCAAAGCAAGTTTTACATTATTAAAAGCTAATCACAGAAGAAAATGTCCTTATATAAAAGAGATAACACATTAGAAAGAGTATAAATCTTTGTATAAAATTTATAAAGAGATACAGGTATTTTGATAATTGTTTAATAGCATATAACCAAAATTATATGTAATTATATGTATATATATATATAACGTATATATTATTTTTTTAAATTTAAGCTAAATTTGGTTAACATGCAGTGTATTACTAGTTTCAGAGGTAGAGGTGAGTGATTCATCAGTCACATATGACACCGTGTGCTCATCACATCACATGCCCTCCTTAAGGCCCATCACTGTTACCACTTCCCCCCACCCACCTCCTCTCCAGCAACCCCCAGTCTGTTTCCTAGAGTTAAGAGTCTCTTATGGTTTGCCCCCTTCTCTGATCTCATCTTGTTTTATTCTTCCCTCCCTTCCCCTGTGATCCTGTTTTGTATCTTATAATCCAGGAGTCAGATCATATGGTAATCATCTTTCTCTGACTTATTTCATTTAGCATAATACCTCTAGTTCCATCCATGTCATTGCACGTGGTAGGATTTCTTTTTGATGGCTCAGTAATACTCCACTGTGTGTATAGACCACATCTTCTTTATCCTTTCATCTGTCAATGGACATTTTGGCACTTGTGGACATGGCTGCTATAGTTGTGTATATTTTTGAAGGTCCAACTTCATTCTTTTGTGTGTGGATGCCCCATTGTCCCAGAACCATCTGCTGAAGAGACTCCTTTTCCCCACTGAATGGCCTTCACTCCTTTGTCAAATTCCATGTCACCATATATGCCAAGGTTTGTGTCTGGGCTTGCTCCTCCATTCGGTTGGTCTGTGTGTTTTTCTCCATGCCAACACCTCACTGATTTGATTACTGTATTTTTTTAAAAGACTTTATTTATTCATTTGACAGACAGAGTTCACAAGTAGGCAGAGAAGCAGGCAGAGAGAGAGGAGGAAGCAGGCTCCCCGCTGAACAGAGAGCCCAATGCGGGGCTCGATCCCAGAACCCTGGGACCATGACCCAAGGTGAAGGCAGAGGCTTTAACCCACTGAGCCACCCAGGCGCCCCTGATTACTGTATTATTGTGGCAAGTTTTGAAACCAGGAGATGTGAGCACTCCAACATTGTTTTTAAAGATTTATTTATTGAGGGAGAGTGAGCAAGCATGGGGAGGGGCAGAGGAAGAGAGAATCCCACGCAGACTGCCCATTGAGTGTGGAGCCTAAGGAGGGCTGGATTCCACGACCTGGGCCAAAATCAAGAGTCGGACTCCCAACTGACTGAGCCACCCAGGCGCCCTGAGTCCTCCAACTTTGTTCTTTTAAAGATTGTCTGTGCTATTTGGAGTCCCTTGTGAATTTTAGGGTGGATTTTTCTGTTTCTGCAAGAAAGGTTATTGGGTTCTGGACCAATTGCACTGAATGTGGAGACTCTCTAGTGGCTTGAACAATAGTCAGTTTTCCAGCCCACAGACGCAGATATCTTCCCACTGGTGTGTCCTTTAGTTCCTTTCAGTGATGCTGTGTGGCTGTCAGCGTGTAGCCATTCACCCCTTATGTGACCATTAATTCCTAAGTACTTTATCCTTTTCATGCTATTAAAATTAGGCTTTCCCTAGTTCTGTTTGGGCTAGTGAGTGCTCGTGTACAGAGATGTGACTGATTTTTTTTTTTGGTGTGTGTGTCAATCTTGTAACTTGCAACCTTGCTGGATTTATTTAAAAGGGGTTTGGAGGGCGCCTGGGTGGCTCAGTGGGTTAGGCCGCTGCCTCCGGCTCAGGTCATGATCTCAGAGTCCTGGGATCGAGTCCCGCATCGGGCTCTTTGCTCAGCAGGGAGCCTGCTTCCTCCTCTCTCTCTCTCTCTCTCTGCCTGCCTCTCTGCCTACTTGTGATCGCTCTCTGTCGAATAAATAAATAAAATCTTAAAAAAAAATAAAAGGGGTTTGGAGTGGAATTTTAGAGTTTCATGTACATAAGATCATATAATCTATGACCAGGATTTTTCATGTAATCCTCATACTTTCCAGCTCAGAAATTCCTTTCTGGGTTCTATTTCATGTTTTCTGTTGGTTAAGTGCTCCCGTGTGCTCACACTTGTTTCTCCTGGCTTTGTCCGGCTGCTCTCTGAGCATCCCTAAGACAGGAGTTTGAAGTGTTTGTCTGGTGCATCCACCATCTGGTCTTTCTCGAGATCACCTGTTAATGAGTGCTGGTTCCTAGGTATGGGCCATACTTCTCTGATTGATTGTGTGTCTGTGACGGTTGTTGAGAAATGGACAGTTGAGTCTTACCGTATGCTAACTCTAAAGATCAGATTCTCCCCATTCCCTGGGGGTTTGCTTTAAAAAAATGTGATTGTTGCCGGTGTCCCTGTTCTGGAGATTAGCCTGAGCTGTAAAATTAAAGTCTTATCAGGTATTTTCTGAGCCCAAGCCTTGCCCGGGTAATGTGTGGTGACTTCACTTGTATTTGTGATTACCTTTGAATGTCCCATTCTTTATATGTCTGGCTGCCAAAAGGGGGAAAAGGGAAAACATGAAGAGGCAACTTAATAAACCCGTAACTAGTCACTTAGACACCTCGACAATCGCGCCAGCTCGAGAAGAGGAGCTGGCAGCAGCAGCCTGACTCTGCACCACTGAGGTCAGAGCAGTGGCCAGTGGTCAGAATGCAAATACGTGATCTTTGGGGGCCGGGGTCTTCGTGTCCCACACTGGACCCCGCAAGCTGTGTGCAAAGTGCCTGCACGTGGCCGGCTGGCCACTACCATGCTGAGAGCTAAAGGCCTCTGCCATGGATCATGATTCAGCTTCCGGGCCTCCTCCAGGGTGCTGTGAGCCCTTTGCAGACCCCAGAGTGCCAAGCTCTATCAGACAGGTGTTGCCCGCGCAGGGCTGCCCAGGTCAGGGGACAGATGCCTGGTACCTTCTATGCCATCTTCTCTGACACCACTCAGGGGAAGGGAATAGATCAGGTAGCTGCCTGACACACGGCCTTGCAGGTGTGCAGGCAGACGTTCACAGGTGCACACACGTGTGGGCTCCGGTCACAGAGCAACTCATTAGACTGTTGCTGTGGTAGAAAAGAGATAATGGGAAGGGGTGGCAGGACCTGAACGTGGGTGTGTCAGAGTGTGCTCACGCGCGCTTCTGTGCTTACACCTACGTGGGTGTGCTCTGTGTGTGTCCCTGTGATCACGCAGGGATGTGACTGCCTTTGAGTGTGTACTCTGTGGGTACAGTTCCGACCAAACCCCTCTGTGAGGTGACTGAGAGTGTACTTCTGTGGGCGCGGGTCTGTGTGGGCGTGGGCGTCTGTGCGGGTACCTCTCACATGTATCTGTTAGGATGTACCTCTTGCATGTCTTCTGTGAGTGTGTGCCTCTCTGACCGTGTATGTACCTCCGTGAATATGTATCTCATGAGTGTGTGTATATGTGTGTCTGTGAGTGTGTATGTACCTCTATATGTGCCTCCATGTGTATGTGCTTCCGTGAGTGTGCACTTGCCTCCGTGAGCCCCTGCAGGAGAGTCAGGCCCCAGCCCCGGGACTACCTTCTGTTCCAGGACTCATACCTGCTGGACTACTTCTTCAGCCTGAACCGCTACTTCGAGGTGGGGGCCCCAGTCTACTTTGTCACCACAGGGGGCTACAACTTCTCCAGCGAGGCGGGTATGAACGCCATTTGCTCTAGCGCAGGATGTGACAGCTATTCCTTAACCCAGAAGATACAATATGCCACCGAGTTCCCCGAGGAGTGAGTGCCCCTGCCGAGCCCTGTCTGTGCCCCCCGCCCCGCTTGCGGACTCCTTGACCCCACGCAGCTGTCCTCCCGCTGCCCCGTGCCTGCGGGGGAGGGGGGCACTGCAGGAAGGACTCACTGCCCGCCCACCGGGTCCTGCCCCCACCCAGCCTCCTCTCTCCTGGCCCTCAGGTCGTACCTGGCCATCCCCGCCTCCTCCTGGGTGGATGACTTCATTGACTGGCTGACCCCGTCCTCCTGCTGCCGCCTCTACATCTACGGCCCTAATAAAGGCGAATTCTGCCCCTCAACAGTCAGTGAGTATGGGGTCTCTGGGGGCACCCGGCCTTCCAGCACTTGGGAAGCTGCGGCAAGGGAAGGAGCATGGCTAGGCCCTCTTCACCCCTCCCGCGCTCTCGCAGGATCAGTCAGGATGGGGGTACGGGCTTGGGGCATGTGCGGGGGTGAGCGCACCCCAGGCTGCGGTCATGCGGGTGGGAGGGAGAGCCGCACCTAGCATTCGGCCTTGGCCTCAGAGGAGTCTCCTCTGTCGGCGGAGAGGGGAGGCCGTGGGGGGTCATTTCTTGGCCCCCTGCTTGGCTCTCCCACCTGCTAGACTTGCAGGCAGCTTCCGTGACTGAGAGGGGAGCCCCTCCTCTGCCAGAGTACACCTGTTACACGCGTGTTGTGTGTTTCGGTGGCAGCAGTGCCCGGGGACCTGCAAGGGAATGGGGGGCCGCCCGTCCCGGGCTGGGGGGCCGCTGCCCAGAGTCCCCCCATCTTTGCAGACTCCCTGGCCTGCTTGAAGAACTGCATTAGCCTGACGCTTGGCCCTGTGAGGCCCTCGGAGGAGCAGTTCCAGAAGTACCTTCCCTGGTTCCTGAGCGATCCCCCGAACATCAAATGTCCCAAAGGGTAAGCCTAGGGTGGGGAGCACAGCTGGCCCTCGAGGGTGGCCAGGTCCCTGATGAAGCCCTTGCTCTGGCCTTGCAGGGGACTGGCTGCATATAACACCTCTGTACATTTGGGACAAGACGGCCAGATTTTAGGTAAGCCTGGCCTCACTTGGTGGGGACGGCCAGAAGCAGTGGCCCTGGGGGGTCACCGCAAGCCCCTGGGAAGAGCCTCTTGATCTGGGATGGTCTCCCCTTCCTCCTTCCTGGGGAGCCTTCCACTGGCCCTGTCCTCAGAGGCCGTGGTCCCCATTCTCTGACTTCACCCCTGTGTGCCTTGTTCCCCCTCCCCTCCCCCAAATCCTCAGTCAGCGGGACATTCTGGGACTCCTCAAGCGCTGGGGGGTCAGCCACACCCCTCACTCACATGCACAAACGACCGCCGATGTGGGCAGCGGGCTAAACGGATGACCATTGCACCGCCTGCCCTCACCCTGTCAACGGAACGGCTCCCGCCTTTCTGTCTCCCCTTCCGGATCTTCCCTCTGGAAGGATGCATGCTAGAAAAGTAATTGACTTAGTCTGAAAAACCCAAGGCATGTTTTGAAGCCCTAGAGCACAGCATATGGGTATATCTGGGAGGCGTCTTTAGGGTGCACTGGGCAGAGGCAGGCTGGGCCTGGGGCTCCCTGGGGGGTAGGACTGACACTGCAGGGCTGCGGTTGGAAACCCAAAGGCTGGGCCCCTTGCTCACTATGGAAGAATGTTCCACTGTGGTGGCCTCCGAACCCTGATTGCGCCCGGATGTGCCCCAGGGTCTGAGGGCACCTGCAGCGGGTTCTGACCTTGCCTCTGCCCCCTGTCCCCTTCGGGCGCAGCCTCGAGGTTTATGGCCTACCACAAGCCGCTACGGAACTCGCAGGATTACACGGAGGCTCTGAGGGCATCGCGCGCACTGGCAGCCAACATCACTGCCTACCTGCGGCAGGTGCCCGGCACCGACCCGGCCTTCGAGGTCTTCCCCTACACGTGAGGCTGGGAGGGGAGGGGGAGGTGGGGGACGGGGGCGGCGAGGGTAAGGGGGTGGCAAGGGGTGGACGTGGCCCACGCAGGAAGCCACGCGCCCCAGCGGTGACAGCGCCCTGCCGCCTGCAGGATCACCAACGTGTTCTACGAGCAGTACCTGAACGTGGTCCCCGAGGGCCTCTTCATGCTCGCCATCTGCCTGCTGCCCACCTTCATCGTCTGCTGCCTGCTGCTGGGCATGGACCTTCGTTCGGGACTCCTTAACTTATTCTCCATTGTCATGATCCTCGTGGACACCGTGGGCTTCATGGCCCTGTGGGGCATCAGCTACAATGCTGTGTCCCTTATCAACCTGGTCACGGTAACCCGCCCTCACCCGACCCTCCGCTGCCTTCCGGAGACCCTGCGCCCTGGCCCTTGCTCGCCTAACGCCCCTCTCTGCCCCTAGGCAGTGGGCATCTCCGTGGAGTTCGTGTCCCACATTACCCGCGCCTTTGCAGTCAGCACCCGGCCCACCCGGCTGGAAAGGGCCAAGGAGGCCACCGTCTTCATGGGCAGCGCTGTGAGTGGGCCCACCGCCTCCCATTGCCCCCTCCGCCCCCCACCGCCTGCTTGGCCTCACGCCTGCCTGTGACCCCCAGGTGTTCGCTGGCGTGGCCATGACCAACCTGCCTGGCATCCTCGTGCTGGGCCTGGCGAAGGCGCAGCTCATCCAGATCTTCTTCTTCCGCCTCAACCTCCTCATCACTGTGCTGGGCCTGCTGCACGGCCTGGTCTTGCTGCCAGTGGTCCTCAGCTACCTGGGTGAGCACCCAGGCGCCTGCGCGCAGGGCAGGCCCTCCCTCTCCGCCGCCCCTGCAGTCCCAGCCCAGCAGGACCCCGCCCACCCCGCGGCCCCGCCCCCGCCCCGTCGTTCCCTCCCAGCAGGGCCCCGCCCACACATCAGCACCACCCCCTGCACCGAATGGGGCCTCCCCCACCCCGCACTCAGACTCCCAGCCCAGCAGGTCCTCTCCCACGCAGTCGACCCCACCAGTCCTATCGCTCTATCTCGCAGAGCACATCCCAGCCTCCCTGTGCACCCCTGTGTCCTTTCTTCCTGGAACGTCCTGTGGCTGTACCCAGCAAGGCCTGCTTGCTAAGAGAAAAGCTGTTCCTCCTCCCGTTGACCTACTCAGGGCAGCGAGGAGCCTCCTGCTCAGCACATGGCCCCCCTGACCGTGGTCCTCTGTGGCTGTTCCCTGCAGGGCCTGACGTCAACGCAGGTCTAGTGCTGGAGCAGAAGCAGATGGAAGAGGCCACCAGGGTCAGGATGGCATCCTGCCCGAGCCACCCAGGCCCGACATCCACCTCCAGCAGTACCTACGTCAACTACGGCTTCGAACATTCCTCCAAGAGTGGCCTTCACAGCTCTCTGCCCCGCAGTGGACACTAGTTCTGATGATCCCAGGGCCATGCGGGTTTCCTGATAGGGGTCCCTGGCAGGTCCTCCCACTCAGATCTGGGAGAGGCTGTTCCCACGGGGGTGCCTGTAGTGGGATCTCCTTTGGACATCAGGTCAGACTGGTAAGGACATGATTACACAGAAGCACAGAAGGTGGCATGTGGCAGCGTGGGTGTGACCTGTTCCTGTCCCTCGAACTTGGCGTGTGTCTTCTTCGTGCAAGTTTTGAAACTTTAATTCCATGTGTCTATATGTAAACAATGTATAGTATTATCTCAGGTTTAAAAATGTTTCGTAAATGGAATCATGCTTGACGTCTGCTTTCGCGAGTTTCCCAGGCTACACAAGTTAGATCTATTCACTGGGGCCGTGCAGACCTGCCGAGTCCTCGTGGCAGTGGCCCCACTGGGTTCCCTTGTGTAACCAGTGGTTTCCTCCCGTCCCCTTGCTGGCACATTGCTCCTGATTACTTTTCCACTCCAGCTCCATAATCGCTTATGCAGAATTCCCAAATCCCCAAATCTCTGGAAATCTAGTTTATCTTCCTCCTCTTTTGTAAGTTTGGGGCAAACTCATTTGGTCACAAAAACTGACCAGACAAGGTATGTCTAGTGTGTCTATTTATACTCTTCACGAATGGGGTGTTATACCCTTTGGTGTCCTTGATGGGCGTGGTCAGGTATTGGGCACACAGCGAGCCTGGTTCCACTGTGTATAGCCACAGGCCCTGGTGCGGGGTAATACCTAAGGCAAGGTGAGCATCATGTTACTTTTCTAGAAACCTAAATCCTGAAATTCATTGCACCGGTGGGATTTCAGGTACAGAGCAGGAACCTCTATGAGGCTGAGCATGGATTTGTACGTCTCTTTGTGCATACACAGGAGGGTTACCTGGAGGTGGTGTTGCGGAGCTAAGGACCGGGTACAGATGAAACGTGCCCAGAGCGGCTGCTCTCTTCACACTCCCACCAGCAGCGGATAAGGGAGCCTCCCTCCCCAGACCCACACCAATGCAGCACATCCCACTTGCTCTTGGTTGGGGGGAAGGGTAGGATTACGGATGATTATCATTTAAAAAATATTTAATTTATTTCTTTGAGAGAGATCACAAGTAGGCAGAGAGGCAGGCAGAGAGAGAGAGAGAGAGGAGGAAGCAGGCTCCCCGCCGAGCAGAGAACCCAATGCAGGGCTCGATCCCACGACCCTGAGATCATGACCTGAGCTGAAGGCAGAGGCTTAACCCACTGGGCCACCCAGGCACCCCACAAACTTAACATTTGTAAAATAGTTTTCGATTTACAGAAAAATTGCAAAGATAGTAGAGAGAGTTCCTATAGGCCTCTCACCCATTTTGCCTGATTAATATATCATACTAGCATAGTACCTTTATCAGTGCACAATTCATAAACCAGTATTAATAACGGCTAAGTCTACCTGGTGTCCCTCTTTCTGCCCCAGGATCCCATGCAGGACAGCACATGACATTTACTTGTTATATCTACTTACGCTCTTGGCTGTGACAGTTTGTCAGACTTTCCTTGTTTGTGATGACCTTGACAGTTAAGGAGCACTGGTCAGGAGTTTGGTAGAATGTCCCTCAAATGGGGCTTGTCTGGAGTTTTTCTCCTAATTAGACTGAAGTTACAGGTCTTTGGCTGTGAGACCACAGAAGTGGAGTGCCCTTCTCAGCAGATCATATGAAGGGTGCCTGGTATCCCTGTGACTTCCCACTGCTGGCATTGACTCTCGTCGCCTGGCCAAGGTTGTGTCTGTCAGGCATCTCAGTACAGTTACCCTTCCCCCGTCCAGTCTGGTTATACAGTGCTATTTGGAGGGAAGTCGCTGTGCACAGCCTACACTCAGGGAGAGGGGTGTTATGTTCCATGCCCTGGAGAGCAGAGTACTTACATAAATTATTTGGAATTCTTCCCAACAGGAACATTGTCTATTTCCTTCCATAGGTGTATTCATTCAGTATGATACATACTGTATAGACTCATGGATATTCATTTTGGGAGGTCTCTCTGCGGGCTCCTACGTCCCTTTGCCATACCCCCATCATGGAGGGTTTTTCCTTTTTTCTTGCTGCCTGGCATGACTAGCAAGTTGGTCCAGGTTCAGCTCGTATACTTTCTGCCCCAGTCCCAGAATCAGCCATTTCTCCAGGGAGTCTTGGCCCTTTGGTTGGAGATGGGATTCAAACCCAGGATCTGGTGCTCTGTGTGCACTTTGCTGCTGGGGCATTGTTGCTCAGTCGAGAGAGCAACGAAATATGTGTGTGTAAACTGACACATGTATGTGCCCATTTCTATAAATAATTCTACATGCAGCCATTTGCAGCTAGACAAAGCTAAACTCAGTTCATGCTGACGCCTCCAGCTCTAATTCGCCGCCACACAAATCATTCTAGGCTCCTTCCTGGCTTCTCCGTGAGCTCCCACGCCAGCAGTGAGACGCCTCAGTTCACCACCCGCACAATCTGCTTCATTGTTCACCTCTGCTGTACGTGAGTCATGTTTTCAGAGATGACAGCCCACACCCCCCTGGGAAACAACTTTAGGGTGAAACGCCTCTTTTTAGCTCCCTTTGCCTTTAGCAAAAGACTCTGCTCATTTCCAGAGGTACTTAGGTCAGCATCTTTTTCTCCCAGCCCTGTCAGTTGAGTGTGCCACACATCTGTGATTCAACAGTCTGCATTCCGATCTGGTGTTAGGAAATCGTGCCTGTAAGAGATCCAGTCAAGGTTCAGGACAGACCGATGGGTGTTAATGTGACAATTAGCAAACATTGGTGTTTCAGATTCCATATTACCACTGTTAAGAAACTATTGCCTGTGCAATTTCGATTTAAGCAAAGTAATGTTTTTATTTGAAAAGACAATGAAAATGCTCCTTTCCTTTCCAACTACAATCTATGTAAGATGGGATTTCTTCATGCATATCCATCAAAACAACATATTGCAATGCAGTGAATGCAAAAGTTCCGAATATCTTGCTGCCTTCGATGAAGCCTGAGATTAAAGGGATTTGTGAAAATGTAAAACCATGCTACACTTCTCAGTAATCCTAATTGTTTGAAGAATATTATTTCTTCATAAAAATGTTAGCACGTCATGTGCTTTTTGTGGTTATTTAAAAACGAATAAATATTTAAAATTTGTCAGTTTTAATATCTGAGATGGTACCTATCTATAAGAATGAGACACAAACAAGGTCTTTGGGGTCTTCAATAAATGTTAAGAGTGTAAATGACTCGGAGAAGTTTCAGAATCACTGCCCGAGGGCAATTCTCCTGGTTCTGGCTGTATTTGCAATTAATTAGAGCCCGCAGGCTATGAAGATGCACGTTCATTTGGAGATTTTAGTCCAGCGGAGATGCAAAGCGTTTCTGCCCGCTGGAGTAGCTAAGCCACGGTCGCGTCCTCCGGCGGGCCACGGCCAGCTCTGCGCCCAAGCTGACGATCTCGCTGTTTCTCAAAGCGCTCATAAACGCCCAGCTCCTGCGCACGCTCCTGGAACCAGTCCTACCCTGCGCTGCTTCCCGCAGGATTCGGCCGTCGGACGGCATCCTCGGCAGGTGCTCGTCCCGCGTCTGACCGGCGTCGCGGTCGGAGCTAGCCGAGGCCGCACTCAGGCGGACCCTGAGGACTCGCCGTCCGGCGCAGACGACGCGCCCTCGAGGGCGCGTCACACAGCGTGCGTACGGGCATCGCACGACGAGGGCACGGCAGTGTGCGCCCCGCTCCGAGCTCCCTCCACGGCGCACTCGCGCACGCTCATCTCCGCGTGCTCACTCCCGGGGCCGCTAACGCCACGCGCCCCCGGCGGGGACTCGGGCAGCCCCGGACCAGCTCTCTACCGAGACAGTGGCGGTGCCCCGCCCACCACGTGACAACACCGGGCTCACGTGACGCGGCCCGAGCCACACCCCTTCCGCCCGTTTTCAGCATGGCCGCTAGGCGCTCTCGGTCCCGCCGTCCCGGGCCTTCTCGCGCCTAGGAGCCACTTCGGGGCTCGTGTGTGGTTCTCCGCGAGGCTGCCCCGGAAGGCCGGCCGGGCGGCGGGGGCGGGGCTCGCGGCGGGGACTCCCGGTGCGCAGCGGCCCGGCCCGACCAGCGGGGGCCGGGCGGGCGCGGACCGGAAGTGGCGCCGGCGGCGGAGCCGTTACCGCAGCGTGCCGGAAGTGGCCGTGGGCCGGCGTCCGGGCCGCGCCCGCAGTGAGTAGCGTCTCCGCGGCCGGCGACGCCATGGAGCCCGGGGCGGCCGAGCTGTACGACCAGGCCCTGCTGGGCATCCTGCAGCACGTGGGCAATGTCCAGGACTTCCTGCGCGTGCTCTTCGGCTTCCTCTATCGCAAGACCGACTTCTACCGGTTGCTGCGCCACCCGTCCGACCGCATGGGCTTCCCGCCCGGCGCGGCGCAGGCCCTGGTGCTGCAGGTAGCGCGCGGCGGGCGGCGGGCGGCCTGGCGGGGGGAGTCCCCCGCTCCCGGCCTCGGTTCCCCTCGGGTGCTTCCCCGGCCCCGCCCCCCGCGGCCGCGCCCGCGAGCTTGCCGGGACTCCGCTGGGCGCGGGAGCCGAGCGGCCGACGCGCCCGGGTCGGGTGTGGGCGGGAGCCGTCGCGGGGCAGGGAGGCCGGGGGTCCGGCTGCGGCGCGGGCCCGGGTCTCCTCCGCGCTGGGCACGGGGGCCGGGGCGGGGCTGGCGCCGGAGCAGGTGTTACCAAAGGAGCGTGCGTCGTCCGCGGAGCACCTGGCCCCGCGGGGCCGGGCTCTGACTGGGACGCGCTCGCCGCCGTCCGGGCGCTGACAGAGCCGTGCGGGGCGGCGCGGGGCCAGAGCCCTAGCCGGGAACGGGGCAGGCGGCGGTTCGGAAGTCAGAGGACCGTCTTGCGGGGCAGGCGGGGTGCAGGTGCTGGCGGGCCCGGAGAGGGGGGAGCTGCTGCCGCGCCTCCCATAGCTCCCGCGGCACTTTGCGGTTTGCGGGGCGCTGGCAGATGGTGTCTCCTGGAGTCCCGCAAGCCGCGCGCGGCTGGCTGTCCTGCTCCGCGGTGCCCGTGTGGAGAAGCAGAAGCTGGGTGTCGCGGGGCCCGCCAGGAAGGCCCCTCCGTCCTGGTGCTCCAGCGGCCAGCGCCAGCCCAGTGTCGGGATGGCTTCTCAAAGGCCGTGAGGGAGGTGCGGGCGGAAGAGCAGCGGTCAGGCGAGGGTGGCCGCCCAGGGGTCTGTTCAGCGGGCGTAGGTGATCTCACCGCACTCCTGGAGCTGGCCCCTGGGCTCCGCGGTCGCCTTCCGGCTCTTTCCGCTGCAGAGTGGGAGAGCCTCCGGGGCTTGCAGGAAGGGGGTTTGCTGAGTACCTGGGGGGCAGCCCTTGCCGTCTTAGCTGTTCCTCTGTTTAATCCCACGGAGCCGAAGGTTGGACTTTGCCCTTGTTTGAGGGGTGATGTGGTTGCAGTGTAGGATAGACCCGTTTGGGCACCGCAGACAGGGAGGGGTGGGTGGGAGACAGCCTGTGGTTTCAAACCTGGGTGACGGGAGTAAGGATAGTGCCGTCTCTGAACTGGCCCTGCGTTGAGGGCGAGAAGCTTAGTTTTAGGCAAGCCCGAATTGCAGATGAGTCCGCGGGACAGGGTGTTGCAGAGATGAGGAGCCAGAGCGCTGTGAGGGGAGGAAGAGCTGACAGTGGAGGGCAGCACCTTGCTGGACGACCCCAGTGGAGGGATGAGAGAGGCGGGGGGCTGCACGTGCGGTTGGGGGTGAAGGGAGTGGGCAGAGCGGAAGGCTTCATAGAAACCCAGGGGCCGCTTCCCAGCGTTTCTGCAGTTGGCTCCCAGCAGTCTGCGGTGCCGGAGGACCTTTGAGAAAGCAGGTGTTCCCCGGGTCTTTTGTCGGGCCGCTGAGGGCAGGTCCTGAGCTGCTGTCTCTGCCCGGGGCCCCGCGCTCGTCCTGGGTCCAGTCTCAGAAGCCGGTCAGGCCTGTTGCCCGAGCATCAGGAAGGCCAGCTCCTCCTGGGCCTCGCTGAACCTGCCGGGAGAGTCTCCTCCGTGTCAGCAGAGGGGCTGGCGGGAGATCACCGACGTCTCCTCCCTCCCCACATGGTGCGGTTGCTGAGTGCGGGCTGGGTGGGCAGAGCAGTCGCATGTGTGAAGGGAGAGGCTGTGGACTCTGCGAGGAGCGTTGGGCCCTGTGTCTGGGAGGTCCCGGGGCTGAGGGGACCGAGTCCTTGCTGTTGATTTTTTATGTGGAGTGAGGATGAAGGGCTGGGACGTCAGGAGGATGAGTGGCTCTGAGGACACAGTAAGGTGTCCTCAACACCAGTGTGAGAGGTGCGGCCAGGGGCTCTGGTTCCCGGAGGGAGTAGAAATGGGAGTAGAAAAGGGTTCCGCCTTAGCGCGGCCTGTGTCTTCCTCTGCGTGCATGGCCGCTTCCAAGCGGAGCGCCGCCTGGACGACCGCTCGCTTGCCTCTTGGGCAGGACCGCCGGCGAGTCCCTTAGCTTCTCTGGGCGTAGTTCTTCCTCATCTTTGAAGCATCAGTGCTGCCTTCCTCCCAGCATCTCCTGAAGGTTGTGAGAGTGTGAAAGCAGGTGGTGTAGTTCAGTAGTTAGCGACCTTCCGGTTTGTCGTCCTGCTCCGTGCAGGGAACTGGATGGTTTGATAGACAGGTGCATTCTGGCCGCTTGGAACGGGGCTGCTCCCGACCTGCCAGCACTTTCTGAAAGCAGCTTTACATTCAGGGCCCAGTGGAGGGGCAGGTCCAGGATTCCCGAGCGCCTTCTGTCTTGCCGGCCCTTCCTGCTGGCAGCATCTCCACAGAGGGGCCCTTTGCTGAGTCCACAAACCCGTCCACATTCCACCCCAGACACCCGCGCCTTAGTTGGCATTAGGGTTCAGTGTTAGTGGTGCTCATTTTCCGGGGTTTGGACAAACACCTAAAGACAGGTATCCACCACGCAGAGTCTGTTCGCTGCCGGAGAAATCTCCCGTGCTCCCCTGCTCATTCCCCACTCCCGCTCCGCCCCGGCAACCGCCGATCTTCAGCGTGTCTGTAGTTTCGCCTTTTCCAGAATATCCTGGAATTGGAATCATGCAGAACATATATAGGCTTTTCTGTGGGCTTCTTTGACTTTGTGGCATGATTTCAGTTTCCTTTAGGTCTTTTCATGGCGTGATCGCTCGTTTCTTTTTGGTGCGGAGTGATAAGGATGCCGTGGTCTGGATGGACGGTTCACCCGCTGGCAGACAGCTCGGTTGCTTCTGTGACATGTATGAGCAGTGCTGCTGCGGTACCCGGGGGCAGGTTTCTGTATGGATGCATCTTCAGTTCCTCTGGGTGGATAGCAGGGAGCAGGCTTGCTGAATGGACTGTAACAGCCCCGGTCCCCCCACACAGCCCTCAGGGAGGCTCTCCCAGCCTTCCCTCTCCAGCTCCCGCAGACGGCCCTACCTCTCAGTGCCGCGTCCTTCCCCCGATGGTCTGCTGGCCAGCGTGAGCTTTCCTTTGGGGTCTGCCACAGAGCCCTTCCTCACAAGGAACTTCCGTAGATTTCCAGGACTAGAGTGGGCGTCTGTGCGCTCATCCTCCTCACGGCCCCTCCTGTTGGTGCTGCTGTGAGAGGGTCTGTGCCCATGAAAAGTGCACACAGAACGCGTGTTTCCCGTGTCCTTTGTGGGTGGAGAGTCCCAGGGTGTGTATGGATGTCACTGTGTCCCGGGGAGGGCTGGTCCTCACACCGCAATGTCGAGTTCTTAGAGGGTGGGATATTTTTGTCTTCCTCACTCATCGTAGGCACATGCAGAGGTTTGTGGAATTGATTGCCACATTCTCTTTTTTTTTTTTAAAGATTTATTTATTTATTTGATAGACAGAGATCACGAATAGGCAGAGAGGCAGGCAGAGAGAGAGGAAGAAGCAGGCTCCCCGCCGAGCAGAGAGCCCGATGCGGGGCTCCATCCCAGGACCCTGGGATCATGACCTGAGCCGAAGGCAGAGGCTTTAACCCACTGAGCCACCCAGGCGCCCCTCTTTCTTTCTTTTTTAAAAATTACATATTTATTTGTCAGACACAGCGAGTACAATAAGGGGGAGGGATAAAAGCAAAGGGAGAAGCAGGCTCTGAGCAGGGAGCCCAATGCAGGGCTTGAGCCCAGGACCCTGGGATACTGACCTGAGCCGAAGGTAGAGGCTTTGCCGGCTGAGTCCCCAGGCGCCCCCACTGCCAGGTTTTCTGAGAGCCACACCTGTGCGGTGTAGGAAGGCAACGGCAGCTTGGTTATGCTGCTTACACTTTGTGTTCAACTCAATTCCCATCTTCTCTTCTCGAGTTTGAATTGCTGGCACCTTTGCAGCTCTTGGTACCAGGACAATATGTTCTTTCCCTGGCAGACAAGTCTTGCTGGGCACTATGACAGAAAGGACAGGGAGGCCACGTGGTGACGTCTCCTTTAGACCCCAGTGTCCAGCTCGTGGGCGTGTGGATACCGTGGCTTACAGAGTTTCGCTTCTGTTGCTCTCAGAACGCCTGTCAGAGATTACTTTGTGGTGGCTCCTGGTCAAGTTGAAGCGTCTGTGTTTTGCTCGTGGGAACACAGCACAGTTTCCTGTTCAGTTGCTCTGCTCTGAGCCAGAGTTTGGGACCTTCCTGCTGCGCACGTGGTTTGGTCCTGGGCAGGCGGACTCATTGTTGGGTTGCTGTTTGGTTTTAGGTGTTCACAGCCTTCGAGCACATGGCCCGGCAGGACGACGAGAAGAGGAGGAAGGAGCTGGAGGAGAAGGCCAGGAGGAAGGAGGCAGAGGAGGCTGTGGCCACGGCTGCTGAGCAGGAGCCAGTCCCGGCCCCAGGACAGGAGGTGGAGGTCGGCCCCGGGGCAGACTCAGGCGGGCCTCCGGGCCCACAGGGTGCCGGACTGGAGGTAACCCCCGGCTCCGAGGAGGCAGAGCCACCAGGAGCTCAGGCGGGGGCCACCGAACTTCCAGAGGAACCCCCGGCTCTTCCCAAGTAAGAGTTTGTCCTTCACAGTTGTTCTCATGCTCAGTATCTGCTGGCTTTGGGAGTCGGTGGTACCCCGCCCACTCTGTCTCTGCATTTATGGCACAAACAGTGCTTTGGTTACACGGGGCGGGAGGTCACTTGGCTGTGGTCTTTTTTTCCCTCCCTCGACGGCAAAGTAATGAACTGCCTGCCGTATGGCCAGTTCTGAGCCAGAGTGAGCGAGAGCGCGGGTGCCCGGACGCTCTCCCTGTGACCTGCCCGCTGTGTGCCGCTGGGACTCGGGGGCTTGGCTCCGTTCTTCTCATGGGCGCGCTGCTGGGGTGTGGGCCCCAGACCTTCGGGTGGGATGGGGGACCGTGGCCCCAGAGTCCCCTTGGAGACTGCTACTCTGTAAACGGCCTCCTTGGCACGCAGTGTTCCCTGTGGCTCAGTTTTCACCTCTGCAAAGTGAAGGTGAGCTTGCTGGCCCCTGCCTCAGGCTGTTGCAGTGGTCCGTGCGCCTGGGGTCGGTGTGTGTGCCCAGGGTCAGTCTGTGCGCCCTGGGGTTGGTCTGTGAGCCCGGGGCCCTGCGGCTGGGGCTTGGCTGCTGCCGGCTGGCCTTGCATCCGGCCCTGCGGGGCTCCTGCCTCCCGGTGCTATGCTCTGTCCTTCGCTGCCCCACGTGGGTGCGAAGATCTGCTTGCTCCCGTGTGCAAGCTGTGGTGGTGTCTGAAAGGCAGCGCGATGCTGTCAGCCTGCTCCATTCTGGCACAGTCTGCCATCTTCCCGATCCTGCTGTGGTCCCTCCTCTGGCTTGGCTTCTTTGCGGTTCTCTGCGCGCTCTTTGACCTGTTTTAGTGTCTCTGTGGTTCCTAGACAGTGAGGCAAAGCCGACAAGCTGTGGGGTCATAAAACACGGGAGTGGGGGGATACACTTTGTGATGCTGATGTGGGGCAGGAGTGCAGAGGCGGAAAGGCCAGGCTGAACAGTGTGGCTCAGAGACCTCTGGGGAAGAGCAGGGCTTAGATTTGGAGCTCGGGTGGAGAAGGGGCAAAATAGGGTCTGGGGCCTGGTTGTGGGTGGGGACTCGATCAGAGAGCAGAGATTGGATAGTTTCTTGGAGCCCAAAGAGCTTTCTTTTTTTTTTTTTTTAAGATTTTATTTATTTATTTGACAGAGAAATCACAAGTAGGTGGAGAGGCAGGCAGAGAGAGAGAGAGGGAAGCAGGCTCCCCGCTGAGCAGAGAGCCCGATGCGGGACTCGATCCCAGGACCCTGAGATCATGACCTGAGCCGAAGGCAGCAGCTTAACCTACTGAGCCACCCAGGCGCCCCCCAAAGAGCTTTTTGCAGCATTTCCTGTAGTGTGGTGCAGGTCTGCTGCTGGGCAGTCTTTTAGCTTTCTGAAAGATTTTTAGTTTTCTGAAAATCTTTATTGGAGGTTCATTTCTGAGCATGTGTTTGCTGTCTGTAGGGTTCCTGATAGATGCTGCTTTTTTTTTCAGCACTTTAAAGAATGTCATGCCCTATTCTGTTGTCTTCTGATAAGAAGTGAGTGTTCTTTTGTTCCCCTCTGAGGGTCCCCGCATGCTTGTGAGATATTTATGATAAGTCTCAGCAATCTGGTGACCACCCGCTTCACGGTGGGGTCTCTGAGTTTGTGCCACTGGGGTTTCTGCACTTTGTTCCGCCTCTGTGTTGTGAACCCCCTTGTAAGATGCTCTCTGTGCCTCCTTGGGAGCCTTTTATTGCCCTGTCGTCAACTTTATTGTCTTTTCTTCTTCAGTGTCTGATCCTTAGTTAAATTCATCACTGATTTTATTTATTTATTTTTTAAAAAAGATTTTATTTATTTATTTGACAGACAGAGATCACAAGTAGGCAGAGAGGCAGGCAGAGAGATGGGGAAGCAGGCTCCCTGCTGAGCAGAGAGCCCAATGCAGGGCTGGATCCCAGGACCCTGGGATCGTGACCTGAGCTGAAGGCAGAGGCTTTAACCCACTGAGCCACCCAGGCGCCCCTATTTCTTTTAAGGTATTTTTCGGCTTTGCATTTCCTGTTGATTCTCTTTTACGGCTTTGATTTCTGTTACCCTTATTGTTTCTCTTAAAGTTGTTTAATATGTTTATAATAGCTTTTTATCGTCTTCATCTGCTAATTCCATCATTTCTGTAATTTTTTGTTTTATTGGCGGTTTTCTCCTGATTTTGGGACATATTTTCCTTCTCCTTTACATATCTGGTAATTGTTTTTTAAAGATTTTATTAATCTGAGAGAACCAGAGTGCATGTGCAAGTGAGGGGGAGAGCAAGAGAGAGGAGCTCAGGCAGACTCTGTGCCGATCTCGGGCTTGATCTCAGGACCCCGAAATCACAACCTGAGCTGAAATCAAGAGTCAGACACTTAACCGACTGAGCTACCCAGGTTCCCCATATCTGGTGATTTTTTATGGGATGCCTGCCGTTGTGGGTGTTATGTTGCTCCATCTCTGGATTTTATTTTTTCCTTTAAAGAGTGTCGAGTTTTTATCTCGAAGGTAGTTATTCGCAGATCAGTATGACCTTTCAGAAACTTGTTTCTGAGCTTCTTGGGGGAGTATGTCCAGAACACCTTTGATTCTATGGCTAGTTCTCCTTGTTTTAGAACATGGCCCTCTTGGGCTCTCCAGAATGTTCTGTTGCTGCTTGAAACAGGAACACCTCCCACCGCTTTGTTAGTTTTGGGGTCATGCAGGCTAGTTCCCAGGAATGTCTGTCCTCCCTGTTATATCGCACGTGGGGGTGGTTGATGGCAAAGACTCAGAGACACTGCAGTTTTCTGAGCTCTCTCTGTGTGTAGCTGCCCTCTTCCAGGGCTCTTTGCATAAAATATTCAGGTATCAGAATAAAGTCTGAGCATATACTTACTCACTTTAGTTTTATTTATTCTGGTATTACTCGTTTCAGCAAAATTTTGGAAGAGTGCCACATTTGCATTTGGGGAACAGTTATGGACATTTATAAACTATTTTTTTTTTTTAAAGATTTTATTTATTTATTTGACAGAGAGAGATGACAAGCAGGTGGAGAGGCAGGCAGAGAGAGAGGAGGAAGCAGGCTCCCCGCCAAGCAGAGAGCCCGATGTGGGACTTGATCCCAGGACCCTGAGATCATGACCTGAGCCAAAGGCAGCGGCTTAACCCACTGAGCCACCCAGGCGCCCACATTTATAAACTATTTTAAAAGCTGACCAGTGTGGGGATGTGACGGTCCATTTTCTGTGGCAGCCTGGCCGGGCCCCATCCCTGGGTATCATGGAGACGCTGACCTGGGTGTTGCTGTGAGGGTGTTTGCTAGAGGTGCTCAGCATCTGTGACCTGGTGGCTTCAGGTAAGGGATATCGTCCTAGGTGACTGAATGGGTCTTACCCATCAGTTGAAGGGCACTGACAGCAGAGCCAGGGCTTCCCTGAAGCAGAAGAAATTGATGCCATGGAGGCGGCTTCACCCCCTTCCTGGAGAGCTCCGCTGTGGCATGCCTGTGGATTTGGGCGCGGCCCAGCTGGCCTCCACGGCTGCTTGAGTTGGTCTCTGGCATAACTTTCTGAACGTGTGTGCGGGGGTCCTGCTGGTTCTGTCTCTGGTGAACCCTGATGTTCGCAGATACTCTTGTCCTGGAATGTTGTATGGCAACAGCGGTTTTCAAAGTGGTAATAAATTTGAAAACGTTTGAGGCTGTAGACATGCAGAGGAGAAGGCTGGCAGGAGACCAGTGACAAGCAGTGGCTGTCAGGACTGGTGGATTCGGGTCTCATTGTCCTCTGTTCCCTAATTTTCCTGCAGTGAACATACATTTTGTTTTATTAAATTTTTTTTTTTTTGCATTTTGTTTTATTTTATTATTATTATTTTTTAAAAGATTTTATTTATTTATTTGACAGACAGAGATCACAAGTAGGCAGAGAAGCAGGCAGAGAGAGGGGGAGGCAGGCTCCCTGCTGAGCAGAGCCCCCTATGCGGGGCTTGATCCCAGGATCCCAGGTTCTATTATTATTTTTATTATCTTACTTTTTATATTATTTTATTATTTTTATATTATTTTATTATATTATTTTTAAGATTTTATCTGTTTGTCGCAGGGAGTTGGGAGAGCAAGCATGAGCCCGGGGGGGGGGGCGGCAGGCAGAGATGCAGAGAAACAGGCTCACCACTGAGCAGGGAGCCCGATATGGTACTCGATTCCAAGACCCTGGGATTATGACCTGAGCCAGAGACAGATGCTTAACTGAGCTGCCAGGTGCCTTTTTCTTTTCTTTTCTTTTTTCTTTTTTTTTTTTTTTTTAAAGATTTTATTTATTTATTTGACAGATCACAAGTAGGCAGAGAGGCAGGCAGAGAGAGAGGGAAGTGGACTCCCTGCCGAGCAGAGAGCCTGACGCGGGGCTCGATCCCAGGACCCTGAGATCATGACCTGAGCCGAAGGCCGAGGCTTCACCCACTGAGCCACCCATGTGCCCCGTTTTTCTATTCTTGAACCCACAAGTTGTGTCCTGGGCTAGAATGAGAGCGAGTTGCTGGAGTTTTGTGCTGATGTGGGTTCAGCGAGGCGGTGGGGCGTGTTCTGGGAGAGCCGGTGCCGCAGGGCTGGCCCTTCCCTGCGCGGGAGTCTTCTTGGCCTTCGGGTACTCACTGGCTTCCCATGAACAAAGCAGGAAGTTGTGGCTCCCCCTGTCTCGTTGCAGCGGGAGGGCAGTGTTGTGGACGGTCGGAAGGGCAGTGTGGAAGCCAGCCTTTTCCTCGTTCTCCCTTTAGTGGCACCCCTCGTGCCTCCCGTCGGTGCCAAAGACTGCGTGTCCCGTAACTGTAGCGCTCTGCGCCTCCCTTGACAGGTTGACACAAGGTGGGGGCTCTGGCCGTGGGCACGCAGAAGCATGCTTGTTCTGGGCCCCCAGTCCGGCAGCCACTTACCCACAGTCTGGGCTGGTTGGCTGATTTCTGCTGCTCCTATTTGCCACCCCCTGCCAGTGGTCCTGCCCCGTTGGCCGGTAGGGTCACATGTGTGCTCCTTGAATCGAACAGGAGCCTGGGCACTGGGGAATGAAGGAAGACAGCGCAGGCGCAGGCTCCTGCGTCCTCCGCACGCACGCATGTCCTCTGCTGTCTGTCATGTGCGGCGCGGGCTGAGACACACTTACTAGAACGTGGCGGCTCGTCTCCAGATAGATGAGGCTCTGTCTGCCCGGGTCCCGGCTGCCTCTATGAAGTCACCCTGTCCCCCATCCAGGCCTTGCCAGCCACAGATCTGTTTTCTGCCCCAGAGATGGTGCAGGGTACACTTTCTTTTGTATACAGTTACATACTGATTTTTATAGTAAAGCCACATGAGTGGTATTTTGGGGTCACTGAGGGGATGTTTGAGGGAAACTTGAATTGGGTTTAGTTTTCCCATTGCTGTGAATTTCATTCTTTGTCCTGCTCTGCTGTCCTTGTCAGCAGGGATTTTCCAGGGAAAATCGGGAACGGGGCCTGCCCTGCTACTTCAAGTGCTTGGTTTTGTTCCTTAGAGAGGAGATTGAGGTCCAGCTCACAGAGTTCCTGTGCACGCAGGGTGGCATTTGAGAACATGTCTGTGTCTGCACGGAGTCGTCCACAGCACACATCCCTCTGTCCCAGTGTTCACAGTGGGCTTGACTCCCGGGGTGCTGGGAAGCTTTAGAAACTGCAGCCCAGCATCACTGTACTGTGGAAGGAGAGGGGGACAGGCTTTGGGCCCCTCTCAGAGCTCGGTGGGGCTCCGGTTTTGCGTTTTGTGCCTGCGGTCTTGTTCTGCACGGTGGTGGTGGTGGGGGGCTGGGCAGGCGGTGGCAGAGCCAAGGGTCATCCCTGGCCTGGCGTCCGTCCGCTGCCGGCCTGCCGTGGTTCCTGCAGCCCCCTCTAGAGGCCCGCAGGTGTCGCTGCCGCTGCCGCACTGATCCCTGCATTTGCTGGTGCTGGCATACCGGCAAGAATCCACAAACGCTGTTGTGCCTTGTCTGGCTTTTGCCTTCATAAGTCACAAACAGAATTCTTTAAAAGAGAAGAAAGGGAAAGGAGAGATAAGCAGAGAGTAAATAATGACGTGGAAATGGTGTCTGCCCGGGAGCTGTGCCTGGATGGAGGACGGGTGCTCCGTGCTGCCGAGGTTGTGCAGCCATGTGCGTGGGGAGCACCGAGGCCGCCTGTTCCCTGCGTGGGAAGGGGTAGCAGGGAAACCCCGGCGTGCTGAGAGCATGCAGTGCTGGGCAGCTGCTCGGTGCTCTCTCTGGCTTCGGTGGCGTGGCCTTCATGTGCAGCTGGTAGAGGGGTTGGGTCGGGGTGCTGCCTGGGCAGGGGATGGCCTAGCTTGGAGGAGAGGTTTCAGCCTTCCTGCGCATACCCTTGGCAGAGGCTTTGTCCTTGTCCTGCTTCTCCTCTGGGTTCGGCTGCCCTCAGAGCCAGGTGCCGCCCTGTTCCTTGGTGCGCCCATCTATGCCCACCCCTCAGCAGAGCCTTGCAGCGCCTCTGTCCCTCCCTTCTGCACGTCTCTGTGCCTTCTCGGAGCCCATGTCTCATCTCGCTGTCTGCTTAGACTGCTTGTTCCCCCATGTTTCAGTGCTGGGGCCGAGAGCTGCGCTGCCCTGGGTGAGGGGAGCTCCCGATGCGTGCTCAGCTCCTCTCCCTTGGGTCTAGGCCCTACGTGGCCTTGGGGAGGCTGCCATGGGAGCAGAAGGTGCAGCTCCCTGCTGGGGCGTCTGCTCCCTGAGAGCTGGGGTCCTTGGGTTTGTTGCTCAGTGGCTCCTTGCCTTTTCAGGTGCCTGTGGGAGGGGGCCCCTTGGCGGAAACATGTGAACATACTTGAATGGCACCCCTGATGCCCGCTGTGTCCTCTGAAGAGAGAGGATTGACTGGAGGGCTGTGCAGGGAGCACTCCTCTAGGTCCCGGCTGCTGTTAGCAATGTTACTTCTCTTAAAAACAAGCTGTCCATTTTTCTTTCTAGTTACACACAACATAGATTATTTGGAACATGAAGATGTGTCTAAAGAATAAGAACATTCTGCCGTTTCCAGTGTTCTGTGAGATTTTCTGGATTTTCTACCTTCTCTGTGTGTGAACGCGTGTGTGCTGGTGTACACACATGCGCACGCAGAAGTTTTTCCAGTCGTGTTACGCTGTGGCTTCTGTTTCGCCGAGTCTCTCCTGCCTCCCTGTTGCTGACTTTGAACCCACGTCACCCACTGTGGAGGGCTGTGTGCCTTGAGCTCTTGTGCTCACACAGGGGTGTTGGCTGTCATCCTGTGCGCAGAGAGCCGTGGACAGAAGCTGTGCCTAGGGGGGTGTCTGCCGGCCTTCCCTGTGGATTCATTTGTGCCTGCTCAGGGCTGTGCCTGGGTGAGTGGCCTCGGGGTCCATGTTCTGTGACCTCCGGGGCAGCAGCTGCTTCCTGGCCCTCTGACCCCTCTCTCTGAAACTGCCCCTCCTCTACGAACCTGGGACGCCGAGCCCTCCGCAGGATGTATCTAGATCCTGAGGCAGGAGATCTGATTTGGGTTGTTTGTTACGAGTACTTACTTCTTTCTAGAAGCTGCGTTTTGTCTTTATTTTGCAATGCGCTGATAGGCGACAGGCTTCGTTCTTAGAAGAGGCTGGACTGCACATCTTACGACAGTGACTTCTCTTGACTGTTTTCAGTACTGGAAGTGTCTGGGCACAACGACCGGGTACCCTAACGTTCAGGGTGGAGGGCTGTGGGGAGCGCATGTGTGCGTCGGCGGGGAGGCATGTGGGGAACCTGGGGAGCTCGTCCGTTTGAAGTGTGTGTGGAGACGGAGGACCCGGTGTGCTTGCTTTTTACAGGTGAAGAGATCTGCTTAAAATCATGCGGTTAGAAGATAGGGTTGGGGGACTCAAGTAAGAGTCCGTGCACGCAGAGGCCTGAACTCGGATATGTTTGCTTCATTGTGTTAAGAAAAAGGCGACTATTAACGGAATAATCTGACAGATCCTTTTCAGAAGTAAAAACAACCGGTTTCGGGCGCCTGGGTGGCTCAGTGGGTTAAGCCGCTGCCTTCGGCTCAGGTCATGATCTCAGGGTCCTGGGATCGAGTCCCACATCGGGCTCTCTGCTCAGCAGGGAGCCTGCTTCCCTCTCTCTCTCTCTCTGCCTGCCTCTCTGTCTACTTGTGATCTCAAACAAATAAAATTAAAAAAAAAAAAAACAAAAAAAAAACAACCGGTTTTTAGTTAAATGTTTTTCTAGAACATTAAAGAATATAATTTTGTATGCTAGCTTTTTTTTTTCATTGGAAAGGGCGTATATGCCCCTTGCTGAAAATGCATTAGGTAGAATTTAAATACAAAGGAGAGCAGACAGCAGGGAACCCGCCCATGTGTGCTCCGGGACCCTGTGTGTGCGCGTGTGGGGTGCTCAGGTCAGCCTTAGCGCCTGACCCCTCCCGCGCCGTGAAGCACGTCTGCCTCATCATTTCATCTGTACGTACTCCGAAACCCTTGAAGCTTCCAGGTTTTTCTATAGCTTACTTAATGATAAAGTTCTGTTGGAATCTACAAATACGGCTTCAGCCACACGCTGTTTATTTCTCTTTTCTTTTCTTACACTTTATTTGTTAAAAAAAAAGCCCGGGTGTCTGGCCGTGGAGCACGTGACTCACGATCTTGGGGTCTTGAGTTCAGGCCCCACATTGGGCATATAGCTTTCCTGAACGCACATCAGACTGTGGTGCGTGCAGTTTCCCGCTGTCTGACCGTCGCACAGTGAAGGAAATCGGCAGTTACGTTTATGGTGCATGTGTTGGGCGAGTTACATACAGTAGGAGTGTGTAGTGGAAGTGTGCTCTCCCTAAGGGGATTGTTGTGTGTGCTTTCTTTTGTAAATGTTTCTGTTTTATATAGTTCCTGTGTGTCGTGTTTGTAGGTATATACATCTGCCTGTCTCCTGGCCCCCGTCTGTACGCTGTGTGTGGACTTCCTCCTACCCCCCGAGAGTTCTGAGGTCTCCCCGCTCTCCTGGCGCAGGCGCCCCGGATCAGGTCCCTGTGCTGCAATGAAGGACCCAGGGAACGTTGGAGATGAGCCATGGAACCTGGGTTGGCCTTGAAATTGCTGGGGCTTCAGAATGCTGATTACTGGGTCAGCCCGCAGTGATCTGATTGAAATTCCCTGGGTGGGCCCTGTGTTGCGATTTCTAGAAGCTTTCCAGGCTCCTCTGACTGTAGCCGAGATTCCTCCTCCTGGCGGCCTCCAGCTCCCCCACTGTGTGGCGTAGTGCCATGGCTTAGAGTCCCTGTGGGGAGGGTAGCTAGCTTGTTTCGGGTGTGCTGCTGTCGCAAAGGGTGCTGCACTGAGTGTGCTGTACGTGCGCCTGGGATAGTGTGTGAGTGTCCGTGGAGCGAATTCCTGGGGCAGGAGTGACTGGGTCAGAGGGTGCAGGGTGTGTAATTGTGATGGTGTTGCTAGATTGGCCCCAGGGGGTGTACCAGGTTTCTCACTGCCGGGGTGTCTGACTGTGGTGTCTGACCCAGCCCAGGTGCCAGCTGGTGGCCCTGGGCCTATTTCTTGGCTTCTCTTAACCTTTGCTGCATCGGTTCGATTTGAAATGCCATTCCCTGTGACTTATGTTGGATTCTGATTGTCTTTGTGTATGCTTCTGTGTTTTCCTTTCGTGTTGTGCTTATTCTCAGATACGGAATCCTTTGTCCTCTTGGTTTGCCGGTACTGGGCTCTTTGGTTCACAAGGGCTTTATTGTAATATGGTTGGTTTTCTTAAAAGATTTTATTTATTTGGGAGAGAGGAGAGAGAGCATGGGCTCGGGCAGGGGGAGGGGCAGACAGAGAGGGAGAAGCAGGCTCCCCGCTGATTAAGGAGCCCGGTGCAGGGCTCTATCCTGGAACCTGAGATCATGACCTGAGCTGAAGGCAGATGCTTAAGAACTGAGCCACCGAGGCGCCCCTATTGTAATGTGTTTTTACGCTTGGTAGGACTAGTGTTTCATCTCTCTGTCCCCTGTATCCACCCCACAACTTTTCTGGAAAAATTTTCCATATGAAAATTCTTTTGAAATCTTCATTGGGATATATCAGATATATGTTTAAAATTAGAGGCAATTGGCATGTTTACATTATTGAGTCTCTTTGTTTAAGAACAGGCTAGGTCTTAGTTACTTGTCCTATTTTACACTCTTCTAGAATTTCACCGGCATAGTACTTTATTACTTTGTTGAAAGAATACAGCAGGTACGACGTACGACGTACAAAACAAGCTCATTGTGTTCCTGCTGAGGCTTCTAGTCAGCAGTCGGCTGTTAGTCTTTAGGGAGTCAGAAATCACATCTGGATTTTCTAATGCAGGGGGCGGCTGGTGCCCTTAATGTCTGCATTGTTCAGGGTTCATATCTAGTACTTACTATAGTATTTTAGTAACTGCTTAATACATTCAATATATTTTTAACATTGAGAATTTTCAAGGTACCTGCGTTTTTTCTGTCTCTCAAAATTTGCCCAGAGCAGCTGGAACTGTGGGGCTGATGTTAGCTGAGGAGGCAGGAGCAAGCGAGGGGCTGGTTCTTTGGGGCCTTGGATTTGGCCTTGGCTGCCTTGCATCTGAGGAGCTGAGAGGCGTGTGTGTGGAGCCCAGGCCTGGATGTGCTGATTTCCGGAATTCTGTGTATCACTTAGTGCTCAGCACGACAGGTGTACGCCTTCATCCCCATCACCTGTTTCCCAGCTCCCCCATCACCTTCATTGTGTTCTTATAGTTAAGAGTCCGTTTCTTGGTATTCTCTCTCTCTTTTTCCTTTTGCTTGTTTGTTTTGTTTCTTAAAATCCACATACGAGTGAAATCGTGCTACTCATTTTTCTCTTACTTCGCTTCACGTTACATTTTCGAGATATCCGTGTTGTTGTAAATCGTAAGATTTTATTCGTTTTGTGGCTGAGTAATATTCCAACAGTGTACGGGGGTTCCTTTTCCCTCATATTCTTATCATATTTCTTTTCTTTTCCATTTCAGCCATTCTGACTGGTGTGAGGTGGTGTCTCATTGTGGTTTTGACTTGTATTTGGCTGATGCTGCATGATGTGGAGCAACTTTTCATGTGTCCATTGGCCATTTGGATGTCATCTTTGGAGAAACGTCTGTTCCATGTCTCCTGCCCATTTTTTAATAGGATTACTTGGTATTTGGGTGTTGACTTGTATAAGTTCTTTATAGATTTTGGACACTAATCCTTTGTTGGGTATGTCATTTGCAAATACCTTCTCCCATTCTGTAGGTTGCCTTTTAGTTTTGTTCATTGTTTCCTCCACTGTGCAGAAGTTTTTTTTTTTAAGATTTTATTTATTTGACAGATCACAAGTAAGCAGAGAGGGAGGCAGAGAGAGAGGGGGAAGCAGGCTCCCCACTGAGCAGAGAGCCCCATGCGGGTCTCGATCCCAGGACCCCGAGACCAGGACCTGAGCTGAAGGCAGAGGCCTAACCCACTGAGCCACCCAGGTGCCCCATGTGCAGAAGCTTTTTACTTTGATGAAGCCCCAATAGTTTATTTTGGTTTCATTTCCCTCGCCTCCAGAGACCTATCTAGAAAAATGTTGCTGTAGCTGATTCAGACATTACTGCCTTTGTTCTCTTCGAGGATTTTTATGGTTTTAGGTCTCACATGTAGATCTTTCATCCATTTTGGGTTTGATTTTGTGTGTGGTGTAAGAGACTGGTCCGGTTCTGTTCTTCTGCATGTGGCTGTCCAGTTTTCCCAGCATCATTTGTGGAAGAGACTGTCTTTTTCCCATTGGTTATTCTTTACTGCTTTCTCGAAGTTTAGCTTACCATAGAATTGAGGGTCTGTTATCGGGCTCTGTATTCTGTTCCATCGATCTGTGTGTCAGTTTTTATGCCAGAACCATAATGTTTTAATAACTATATCTTTTTTTTTTAAGTTTTTTTTTTTTTTAAGATTTTATTTATTTGTCAGAGACAGAGGGAGAGCGAGCGAGCGAGCACAGGCAGATAAAGAGGCAGGCAGAGTCAGAGGGAGAAGCAGGCTCCCTGCCGAGCAAGGAGATGCGGGACTCGAGCCCAGAACCCTGGGATCCTGACCTGAGCCGAAGGCAGCTGCTTAACCAACTGAGCCACCCAGGCGTTGACAGAGAGAAATCACAAGTAGATGGAGAGGCAGGCAGAGAGAGAGAGGGAAGCAGGCTCCCTGCTGAGCAGAGAGCCCGATGCGGGACTTGATCCCAAGACCCTGAGATCATGAGCTGAGCCGAAGGCAGCGGCTTAACCCACTGAGCCACCCAGGCGCCCCAATCACTATATCTTTATAATACAGCGTGAAGTCCAGAATCATGAAGCTACCACTGTGCTTTCCTTTTTCAAGATTTTTCTGGGTATTTGGGGTCTTTCTGGTTCTGTACAAATTTTAGGATTGTTTGTTCTAGCTCTGTGAAAAATGCTGTTGGTATTTTGATAGGGATTCCATTAAATCTGTAGACTGTTTTGGATAGTGTAGAGATTTTAACAACATTTGTTCTTCCAGCCTGTGAGCATGGAGTGTCCTCCCATTTCTGGTCCTCTTCAAGTTCTTTCATGAGTGTTGTACAGTTTTCAGAGCGCAGGTCTTTCACCTTTTTGATTAAACTTATTCGTGGGTATTTTATTTTTGCTGCGTTGTAGATGGGATTGTTCTTAATTTCTCTTTCTGCTACTTCATTGTTAGTGTATAGAAATGTAATGGATCCTGTATGTGGATTTTGTGTTGTGTGACTGTCCTGAATTGTCATTTCTAGTAGCTTTTTGGTGACGTCTTTAGGGTTTTCAATATCTAGTGTCCTGTTGTGTGCCTAAAGTAGAGGTTTTATTTCTTCCTTACCAGTGTAAATGCCTTTTTTTCCTTTTCTTGTCTGATCGCTGTGGCTACAGTCTCCAGTACTACGTTGAATAAAAGTGGTGGGAGTGGACGTCCCTGTCTTGTTCCTGACGTTAGGGAGAGAGCTCTCCGTTTTTCCCTGTCGAGTAGGGCATTGTAGGTTTTTTATGTAAGGCCTTTGTTCTGTTGAGGTGTGTTTGCTCCAGACCTACTTTGTTGAGGGTCCTTACTGTGAACTGATGTTGTACTTTGACAGTTGCTTTTTCTGCATCCGCTGAAATAATCATATGGTCTTTATCCTTTCTGTCACGGATGTGATGAGTCACACTGATTGAGTGGCATACATTGAATCATCCTTGCATCCTGGGAATAAGTCCCTCTTGATCATGGTGAATGATGCTTCTAATGTGTTGCTGGATTTGGTTTGCTAATGTTTTATTGAGAAATTTTCTGCCCTTGCTCATCGGTGGTACTGGCTGGTCCTCTTTTTTAGTGGAGTCTTTGTCTGGATTTGGTATCAGGGCAATGCTGTTGACCCTGTTTACTTGTGACCCTCCATCCTAGCACCTGGAACGTGCCTGGCACGTAGTTGGCCCTTGGTACCAGCTGAGTGCATGAGTGGTTCAAGTTTAAAGTCAGGTCAGAAAACAACCCTTTGAGCTTGAGCGCATCTAGTGAAAGTCGTGACCTAGTAGCTTTCTGTGTCTCTTGAGTTTTCGAGTACTGCCCTTCACACCGGCATCTGTTTCGCTTGTCCCTCATGCCTTTTAAGGCAACTTGGTGTTCTTCAGACTCCCTAGCCAGGTCCTGAGGCTGCTGTGGCCTTTCCCTGAGAGGTCAGGTGCTCAGCCTCCCTGGCGACATGAGCTCCCATGGGAGGGAGCCAGGACGGTGTGCCGGGGGCCTACTCCACACAGGCCTCAGGCTTGTGAGCCAGACCAGGCTACATGCCTCACGCCTGGAAGTGGAACCTGGGACGCCCTCGGTGTAGTATGACAGGCGGAGTTTGGGCACCTGCCCATTGGAGGGTCGGGGCCTCAAGCAGGGCCCGGGTGTACGGGCGGCCTCGTCTGGAAGCTTCCATGACCATGTACTTCGGGCACGTCCGGTCCGCCGCCAGCAGAGGAGCCGGCCCTGGAGCCGGGTTTGATGGCCGATCAGGGCCAGCGCGTGCTCCGTCCGCGCCTCTCAGCTTCTGCCTGCCCGCGCGCTCTTAAAAACTTCGCGTTTGCACCTAACTCAGGTCTGCGAAGAAAAACGTTGCCAAGATCGTACTGAGAATTCCTGCGTCTCCCGGCGCCAGTGTCTTCCGTAACCACGGGCAGCTGAGAGCTCCCCTGAACCTTGTTCCATGTTGCTGTTTTTCCAGTAGTGTCTTTTATCCCAGCCCAGGAGGTGGCCCGTGGTCATCACTGCGTTTGGGGCCCAGTTCCTCCATCTTGTCTCTCAGGACCTGGACACTTTTCGGGAGGGCCGGCGTCTCTTTCTCCTGTCAGGGTGTCTCTCAGTGTGGCTTTGTCTTGCTCTCTGCGACCAGCTGAGGTGGTGGCAGTGGCCGCCGTGCTTCTCTGCTGAGGCGTTCCTCTGCCCCCTGTGTCACTCCTGAGGTGTGTTGTTGGAGGTGTGTTGTGACGCAGTGTGCATCTTGTTTCCCCAGGTAGTTTTCCCCACAAACAGCTGTCAACCATTGTCGCCTGACGCTGTGATCGCTGAGGTGGCCGCTAGGTTGTGACTCTGCTCCCATCCTTGCTTCTGCTGTCATCCCAGGAGGAGAGGCTGCTCTCTCTCCTCCCTTGCTCAGTCATGGGTGCGACTGTGTGTGTGCATTGTGCTCACTGATGATGTCCCCTCCTTGGTTTTGCTGCTTGCGGTGTCCCTTCCAGGGGATGCTTCCTTTTCACGTGTGGATGTTGTCTCTCAGCCTGGCTCTGTGTCCCTGCACCACGTGACGTGCGGGTCCTCCCATAGGCCCGTTGGCAGCCTGGGCCTTGGACCGGAGAATCAGGGTTTGGGGCTGGGCTCCAGGCCTGGTGTTTGATGTCTTTCCTGGTGTGTTTCTCGTCACCCTCTGAAACCCTCCTGCTCAGCTTTTCCCCTCCTGACTGCAGCCCTCTCTTCCCTTCTTTGAAATGTGGGGTACAGATGGGAGTAGAGTACAGATGGGAGAATGCCCTCTGCATTCATGTGCCGGCTCTGAGTCACTCAGCCTCTGGTCTTGGGCCCGCTGTTGCCTGCCTGGGAACAGGGGAGGCTCCAGGCTTCCAGGCCCGGCAGGACTGTGCGCGGCGGTGTGGGGAGCATGTCGTCTGGAGCTGAGCGCGGGGCCTCTGCTTCCACTTGGTGGGGCCTGGGGCGTGAGCGTGTGGGTCCTTTGTCTCGGGACCTGGGCGGCTGGTGGGCAGGGTTGCCAGCCTGCATGGGCCTCTGACTGGAGGCCGGGGGGATGGAGGGCTGGGCGCTCCTCCATCACCGAGGATGCGAGCCGTGCTGCTTCCTGAGGCCGCGCTGTCGCCTTGTGGGGTCGGAAGGAGCTTCTCCCCTCTGTGGGGCAGCTGTGGCTTACCGCAGGCCCAGCCTGGGGGGTGGCAGGGGGCCGTTGGCAGGAAGGCGGCCTGCGCTCTTCAGGGGTCCACAGGAGGGGTCCCGTGCTCTCAGACAGCATCTTCTCTCCGGGGGGGATGGGCGCAGTGGGTTCCGGCCTCTCCCCCCATCCCCCAGGGCTATCCTTCCCCATGCACGGCATCCCAGTGCAGGCAGGCCCCCCGAGAGCCTTCTGTTCCGCTGCTGCCTGAGCTCCACAGTAAGTGGGTGGTAGGATGAGCTGTGACCTAAAAACACTCGAGCGCGTTCCAGGAGTCCCTGGGGAAGCGGAGTACAGTAGGAGGGATGTCATTTCAGATGTTCGTGTCCGCCCAGGAGAACACTCTTCCAGGTCCTTGTTTCCTCTTGCTGCGGAAGGCGGTGCTGCTGACGCCACGACCTGCTGCCTGTGCCCCAGCTGGAGGGGGCGGGGTGTACGGGGTGGGCATGGGGGCGACTGACTCCCTGACTTGCTCCGGGGCTGCCTGCCTATCCTGCCCCCTCTCTTGGGTCCCACGTAAGAGAAGAGAGAGAACCCTGCTGTACCCCCAGGAAAATAAGCCCCAGAATCCTCAGAGAGCGGAAGTAGCAGACCCCACCTCACAGGAAGGCGGGGCGCAGCCCCCTACGAGGGCCCGCACATGCCCCTTTGCAGCTGGGGAGAGCTAGCTGTAGCTTGCCACGCATTTCAGATTGAGGCTGCATCTGCTTGATGACGGGGACGCTGAGGGGGCCCCTGGACAACGCGCTCTGTGGGCCTGGTGGCCTGTCCTGGCTGTGTCCAGCGGCTGCCCCCGCCGCGGGTCCAGCGGTCACCGCCGCACTGCCTCTCTGCGCCAGCTCTCGTCCCCGCGCCGTGTCTGCTTGGGCGCCTTGGGTTTCGCCTGTATTTAGATCGGTTTCCATGGTAGCCCTCCTGCCTTGGAGCTTCCTTCCCCCCAAATGTTTTTTTCCTGGCGTTTTGGACGTGCCGCCTGCAGATATTTGAAGAGATCGTGGCAGTGGAAAAGAGGGTGCGGTGGATCTTCTGTTTCCTTGACCGGGACCCCTGCCTCCGTGTCTCCATGGGGAGCCCTTTCGGGAGAATTGTGCAGGCAGGAGGATCCTGGCTGCCTCGGGATCCCAGCCAAGTGAGCGGGCACGGTTGTCGCACACCGGTCCACACTCAGGGCCTCCCCCACATGCTGCCCGCACCCCCTGCCGCCCACGGTTGGTTTCGCACGGTGGTGGCGTGCCCACACATCCACACCGGCCTCGCCAGTGCTGCGGATTCTCTGGGCCAGCTACCTGGGTGCCTTGCTCAGCTCTGCCCGTGGCTTGGTGTCTGCTCTGCTGGCTTTGTTCTGGAATCAGAGCTCAGCATGGATGAATCACTTGACCATGAGGTCTGCAAAAGGGGCACTTGTTCATTGAGGAAAACTAGGAAGTACACGTTCAACCAAGATGAAAGGAGTAGGAGTATCCCCCGAGGGCCACCCCGTGGCTTAGTCCGGCTCTTGGTTTTTGGCCTAGGTCATGATCTCAGGGCTGTGGGATCAAGCCCCACGTCAGGCTCCTTGCTCAGTAGGCTCAAGACTCTCTTTCCCTTTGCCTTCCCCCCATGCTTTCATGAGTTCTCCCTAAAATAAACAAGTAACATCGTTTTAATAAAGTGTTTGTCCTGACACTGAGGGAATGACCGTTGTGTGTCCTGTGGTCACCAAGTCCTGCCCTGCTGGGCCCCCACTGAGTCTGGGCCCCTCTTGTCCTGCAGACGCCTAGAGCCCACCTTCCCGCATAGATAGTGTGAGTCAGCTACCGTGGCGGATGCGTGCCCTGCTGGCAGGGTGGGCCCGCCTGTGCCCAGCAAATGGGCGCGGAGCAGGGGGAGCAGCCTGAGGGCCGAGGGTGGCCGTGAGTCCTTCCCAACGCCGGTGGGCATGCAGGCAGGGCGGTGAGGGCCGGTGCACATGTCTGGGCAGGCCCGCGGCGCAGGTGGCCAGGACCTTCCCCTCCAAGGGCCGCCACCCCGCAGCTGGGGTCCAGCCCTGCGTGAGGTGAGCCCCATTTCCCACGGGAGCTGGATCGTGTGGCCTTCGCTTTTGCCAGTTAGCCTGCTGTCGTCCTGTGGGACGGTTTTCTGGAGGAGCCTGAAAGGTCGTAAAGACCCAGATTCTCCCCATTTCATCTGGAGAGTGTGTTTTCTTGCAGTGTCTCCTTATGCTTTGGAGCAGTGGCAAGACCCTTGTGAGGAGCCGCAGAGCCACCGGAAATGACTCCCCGAGTTCAGCTTCGGAGCCGCGCTGTTCACTTTCAGTGAGCGCGGCTGGCCCGTGCGTGGACAGCGGCTGTGGCGTTGGAGTCAGTCTGTCCCCGGAGTGTTTTGGGGACGTGAGCGTACCTGCTTGGCATCCCGCGGCCTCAGCCTCTCCAGGAAGCTGGCTTTCCTCGGGCTCTGCTGAGCCGCGGCTGTGCATTCCAGGTTCCCATCGCCCAGCGAAGTCTGTCCCTTTCCATGGCTGTGCTCTCCAGGTTCCCATTGCCCAGCGAAGTCTGTCCCCACGCGGCCTGGGCTCCAAGCCGGCTGCCGCACTGTGGGAGCGGAGCCCTGGTGTCTGCCTCCCAGCTATGCTCTGGACTATGTGCTGCCTGTTCGGGTGTGCGTGTGTGCGTGTGTGTACGCCCGTGTGTGCAGAGGGGGTATGCGCACAGAGCTGGGCTTTGAGTCTTCGCCCCCCCACCCCGTGCCTGCTTGTTTGCCTGAGCGTGCAAACAGGCTGCCCCGTGCGTATGTGTGCACACATGAGAATACACGTGTGAGCCCCACAGCCCTGCCTTGTGTGTGGGGGTCGTTCTGCCTTCTCTTCAGGCCCCACATGGCCTGTGAGCGCTGGGCTCCAGCCCATGTCTGTTGTGTGTGCCCGCCAGCCGAGGCTGTGGCCCTGTCGAGCGTTTCACGTTGTCCTCGGGCGTCTTCTGACTCAGAGCTGTGCGGGAAGGGGGTGCAGGAAGACGGGCCCCCGCAGCCAAGATGACATGCCTCCCATGTCTGCTGTGGGTGTAGCTTCAGGTACAGCCTGGCGTGTTCTGCGAACTGCACATTGCCCTAAGTCGCCACCCAGAACGAGCTCTTCTCAGATGGGAGAGAACTGGAAGCTTCCCCAGGACCACCCCCCCCATTTTCCCCGTTCCCTGTTGTTAGGTAGGGCACCCCAGCCCATGTGGACAGCTCTGCACAACATGTGACAGCCTGTCCCTACAGCTGGGCCAGGGGCGCGCTACGCTCTGGAGTCGAGCTTGCCCGGAAGAGGGGCGTGCTGACAGCTTAGTGCTTACCTGGATGACGTGTGACATCATAGTTCCACACCATATCGTTTTCTGAGAACGCTCTCTGTGTCTTCTGCCTGTTTTCTGTGAGACCGTGAGACCTTGTTGTTTTGTCCTTCGGTTTTTCAGAGCTCCCTATGTATACTGGGAAAATTAGGTCTTTAACTGTAATATACTTTTTCCAATTTATTTGTCTTTTTTTGTTTTTGACGTTGCTTATAATTTTTTTCCAAGCAAAGGTGTTTAATATTTAAAATGTTTGTTATAAAATGCATTAGTCTTTTATTTTTATTTATATTATATTTAACGTTTATATTTTTATTTATTTTTTGCATTGGGAATTTGAGTTAGAAAGCCCTCCCTACAATGAGGTTATGAAGGATTTGGCCATTTCCTCGTTTGTACACTTTGTAATTCCATGGACGTGATCTGTGGCGTCCTCGCCATGTTCGCGCCTTAGTCCATCTCCTGCATCTGTGTACGTGAGCCACGGTCCCCCTGGTCCCCCTGGCGTTTGTTACAAAACGCAGGGGCTGGGTTCAGGAAGAGAGTCGAGTTGTTGGCGTCAGCAGGCTGTGGGACCTCTCAGGACAGGCCCAGCTCGTGTGCCCCTCTGTTGGGGCTGGGGCAGTGGGCAGACCCGCATGCATGTGGACCAGCGTGCTGCTCGGGTTCACGGGAGCGTCATGCTCCCCCATTGGACCATCTTAGTCTGGAGCTCTGTGAAGCCGCGCGAGGACGGGGCTGGGCCTTCACGAGCCCACCGCGTCCCCCGGAGCCAGGCAGAGCCCTGTGGACGCCCCTGCTGGCAGTTGGCAGTGTCCTGCCTCATGTCTGGTTTCACTCTTCAGACCCATACGTTTATCTGCAGAGATGTCTCCAGGAGAGACGTCTCTCTGCCGGAGAGCAGCTTGGTGTCCATTTATATAAAATGTGAAAACTAGGTTTCCTTATAAGCTGTTCTCTAAACCCTGCCTGGTCGGCGCTCACCCCCTCTTTATAAGTGTTTTGCAGCCCTGCCCAGCACTACCTTGAGGTAGAGGCTCCCGGTGTGGTCACCTGAGCAGTGCTGCAGGGGCTGCGAGTTTCAGGAAGGTGGGGAACTTGCCATAGAGCTCAGAATCAAACACGCTTACAGAGTTGTGTGCTTGGGAAATGCACATTGTAAGGGACCAGGTGAAAAATGGAGTTTCTGTCTACGCTAGAGCTGGGCTCCAGGCTTCCACCTGCTGGCGCCTGGTGGGGTGTGTGGAGGGTGTGGGGCCTGCAACCACCAGCCCCCACCAGGCCTCCCGTGCTGGGCAGCACCGCTGCCTCTGAGAGCCGCCCCTCAGCTGGGACTTTCCTTTTTGCAAGGGTGGGGTGACCTGCTTCAGAGTTTCCTTAACCCATGGAGTGTTAAGGTCGTATCTGGATGAACTTTGGCTGGGGATTTTCCTGGAGACACAGCTGTCGGGTGATGGTGCGGGAGCAGTGTGTGTGCTGCTCTGCAGGTGACCTTGCCGCGGGCGTGCTGAGGACGCTTGGCAGGGTCATGTCTGTCCTCATGTTAACATTTTTGTATGAAATTTCACAGCAGTTTATGGAATATGTTTTTTTTTTTTTTTAAGATTTTATTTATTTATTTGACACACAAATCACAAGTAGGCAGAGAGGCAGGCAGAGAGAGAGGAGGAAGCAGGTTCCCCGCTGAGCAGAGAGCCCTATGCGGGGCTTGATCCCAGGACCCTGGAATCATGACCTGAGCGCAAGGGTGACGCTTAATCTGCTGAGCCACCCAGGCGCCCCTGGAATATGTTGTTTGCAAGCAAAATATGTCCAGATCTTTGGTGAAGTTGCTGGACATGTCCTTTAGGACACGGGCACTGTACAGTTCTCTGTGTCTCCTCCTCCCCGTGTGTGCACATAGGTCTGTGCAAGACTACTGGCTCTGGGTCATGGAAGAACTCTCTCTGTACCTGCGCTGCCCGTGTTCGTGCTTCGCCGTGCTGAGGCATCTGCCTGGGAGACAGCCTGCTCAGCCGGCTGGTCAGAGCACTGTGCCATTTGCTGTAGAAGCCCCGGCATCACATGCTCATCCCAGGTGTGGGCACTTTCCTTGAAGGCCCCAGGAGCTGCCGTGCCCCGTCTGTCTGAGCTTGGCTCCCAGGCTTCTCTCCATCTCTCTTATAGGCACTGAGGGCTCCACGAGTGATGCTTGAGGGGCCGGCCGTGTGCAAACACGGATGGACAGCTGCATCCCAGCACCCAGGACACCCAGCATGCTTCTCTTCTGCAGAAGGTGTGCTGGGCAGGCCACGGGACCCGTGTGGGGGCCGGTAGGCAGGAGGGCCCTCCCTGGGGGCCTGGAGTCTGGAAGGAGCGTTGGCGGGGGGCACCTAGGGAATGTGGTGCTGGGAAAGAGTTAGGGCACAGTTCAAGCAGCTTTGAAGAGACAGAGTTCTTCCAGCAGAGGAAAGCTGGAAGCCCTCCATGCAGGGCTTGTGGGAAGGCTGGTGGCCACCGTTGGGTGGTGGAGTCAGTTCCCAGGGAGTGTGCTGTGCCTTGTATGAATGCAGTGCAAAGTGCAAATTGGAGTTTCCTCTGAAGCCGGCACTTAAAATCTAGATCTTTCTTTTCCCCACAGAGTTGAAGCACTGGGTCCTTCTGTCCTTTATGTCCATGCGCCCCTCCAGCTCTCCTCTCCTCATTTGAGGAGGCTGATTCTCTAACGTCCTTCGGGGAGAGGACAAGGGTCACTAGGCGTCAGGGCTGAAAGCTGTTTTTTTGTGTGTTTTGGTTTTTTTTCCTCGGGTCATCTAGCTTTGGTGTTGGTGACATTACGTGTACCGCTGGGTGTCGGAAAGGGCTTGTGACTGAGGGTGGTGTGCTCCGCCGACAGCCTGTGGGCCGGGGGCCGTGTCCTGACCGCCCGTCCTGGAGAGTGGGTTTCGGTGGTACTGAGACCTGCATGACATTACCTTCGCTTAGGTTGTGCCGCTGTGGTGAGAAGAGACATGAGGTTTCCACACCATGATTTACCCACGGCGTTTGCCTCTGTTCGTTGCTCTGGCGCCTGGATTCTGGCCACTGCCCTTCTCTTGGGTTTGTAAATAAAATTCGTGTTCCTTCTCGTGCACTGCTTTCCTCTTTCCTGTTGATCCTGCCAGGGATTTGATCATGTGTCTTGTCTCTGGTGATTTCCCCTGTTGGATTTTAGGAAAGTTCTGTCTCCCTTCATGCCACGTTGTGGATGCACCATCGTCTGTGAAAGGGACCAAGACTGCACTTTGATGTTTGATTCCTTTAAAATGAACATCACTTGACATGGATAGCTTCTGCCTTACACCCTTGTGGTCTTCAGCTGATGTCACGGTGAAACTGCGTGTAACTGGAGAGTTATTGCTGGTTTCCTCTCGTGAACTGTGCTGCGGGAAGCTGGCATGTCGCGTTGTCGCAGCTTCCACTCCTCTCCTGCTGTATTCACATGTGGAAAGTCATCCTGGAGAGTGGGACACGATTTCGTGTGTCCCGAGATCAGTGGACAAGCAGGTATTGATTATGTGTGTTGCATTTAGGAATGGCATCTTTCCCGCTGTGTGCTACAGCTCGTGGAAGGGAAGCGGTTACTTAATTATAAGAGTAATAAAAGCAAGGGCGAGAAAATTTGGGAAACAAAATTGTTCAGGTTTCATCATGATTAGTATCTTGTCGAATTTCCAGTTAAAAACTACATTTACAATTTGTTAGATCGTTTTAACGTTAGAAAATCTTTGGCCACTGTAACAGGTGAGTCACAAATACGTATGTGTAAAAATAAATTCTTCCTCCAATTCCGTAGCTGACGGTGGTTAGTACGGGGAACCTGTTCACGCACCTTTCTCATGCTCGCATGCGCGCAGATGGCTGAAATCGGACCCCAGAGCCTGCACCACAGGTCCCTTCAGCAGGTGCGGTGACGTCCTGAGCGTCGTTACAGGATGCACAGCCGTCGCTGCCGTCAGGTCAGTCCTATGCGTTGTTAGTACCCCAAAAAGAGCTTCCCTCCCCATTTCTCCCCTAACTTCCCAGCTCTAGGGAACCTCCAGTCTACTTTGTGTGTCTATAGTTTTGCCATTTTCGACAAAATAGTGGCATTTTGTGTACTCGGAGTCACGCCAGCTGTGGGTGGGGGTCTGGCTGCTTTGGCTCCGCGCAGCCTCTGCCAGTTCGCCCGTATTAATGGGAGGTGTCAGCACCTCATTCCTTGTGCTGAGTCCTACTCTGCTGTGTGGACGCGCCAACTGGCTGATGAAGGCTTCACGGACATCCGGCTTGTCTGTACGAGGAACAGTGCTGTAAGTATTTGTGTCTGTGTGGACACACGGCTCTGTTTCCCCGGGCGCAGCCCTGGCAGTGCCTGGCGGAATCCGACACTAGCTTTGTGTTTAGCCATTTGAGACACCATGAGACTTCTCCAGAGCAGCTGCCCCTGCACACCAGTGCCCGGTGGGGTGCCGGTTTCTCTACAGCCTTGTCAACACTTGTTACTGTCTGTCCTTTTGGTTATAACCATCCTCCTGGTTTAGATCGGCATTACCCAATGACTGAAAATGTCGCATATTTTTTTCATGTACTTATTGACCATTTGTACATCTTCGTTGGAGAAATGCCTGTTTGGACCTGTCACTCACTTTTTAATTGGGTTGTCATTTTATCTGTAAATAGAAGAGTTCTTTATATATTCTGGATGCGAGACCCTTTTTAGATAAATGATTTGCCAGTATTTTCTCCCATTCTGTGGGTTCCCTTTTTTCTTTCTTGACATTGACAAGATGCACAAAAATCTTTAATTTTGATGAGGTCTGATTTATCTCGGTTTTCTTTGGTTGCATGTGCTTGTGGTAGCCCAAGATCACCATGATTTACTCTTGAATTTTTTCCTAGAGTTTTATGTAACCTACTGAGTTCTTTTCTGTGTGTGTGAGGTCATGTTCCATATGGATATCCGGTTGTCCCAGCATCGGTTGTTGGAAAGACTGTCATTTCCTTGTCCAGTGGACCTGGTTTCCTTGTTGAGAAGCCATTGGCCATGAACCTCCAAGTTTCTTTTTGGACCCTCAGTTTTATTCTGTTGAATCTTGTGCCTGTTCTGTGCTAATGCCGTGCTGTCGCGACTACTGTGGGGGTCAGGAAGCTGTGAAATTGGGACGTGTGAGTCTTCTAATTGGCCTTCCTTTTTCAAGATTGTTTGGGCTTTTTTTTTTTTTTCTTAAGAGAGCATGAACACGGTAGCAGGGGCGGAGGCAGAGGTAGACTCTCCAGCAGACTCCCCACGGAGCACAGAGCCCGCTGCGGGGCTCGATCCCAGCACCTGAGATGATGGCCTGAGCAGAAATGAAAGAGTAGGGACGTGTACCCGACTGCGCCACCCAGGATCCCCTGTTTTGGCTGTTCTGTCCTTGCATGTCCATGTAGGTTTCGGAGTCAGCTTGTCTGTTCCTTCCCAGAAGCCAGTTGCAGTCCTGACAGACGCTGCGCTGGTTGTGGACTCGTCTGGGGTGCATTGCTGCCTTAGTATTGCTTGTCTTCCTGTCCGTGACTTGAGGTGCCTGTTTTATTTGCTCTTCTTTAGTTCTTTCTGCCATGTTTTATTGTTTTTGGAGACTCAGTTTTGTGGGGTTATTTTTGGCCATTAAATTTCTTCTTCAGTATTTTATTCTTTTTTTTTTTTTTTTTAATAGTAAGTTTTATTTATGTCAGTAACCTGTGCACCCACATGGGGCTTGAACCCAGGGCCTCGAGAACGAGCCTGCACGCTGCATGGGCTGAGCAACAGGTGCTCTAGATGCCGCCGCAGGCGGAATGGTTGGTGTGATCTTCTCAGGTCGTTTGTAGCGACGGCAGAGAGACACGGTTGAGTACTACATTGGTTTTGTAAGCTGCAGCTTTGCTTAACTCCTGCATTAACTTCAGTTAAACATTTAATAGATTGTTGAGGATTGTGTGTGTACACCAGGTCGTACCATCCATAGACAGAGTTTTGCTTCTTCCCTCTGGCGAGTGCCTTTTACTCGTTTATTCTTCTGCTTGGTTGCCCTGCCTGGATTCTCTCACTGAGCAGAGGTGCAGAGAGTGGGCCCCTTGTCTGGCCCCTAGTCCCAGGCCAGGGCTCAGACCCACCCCTAAGCGCGCAGGCAGGTGGGGTGGCAGCTAGGATGTCTCGTCCCTGTCAGGAACGTCCTCTGGCCCCTTGCAGAGGAAGTGACCCTGAGAGGAGCCCCTCTGAGATCCCGGTTTTGGGAGATCGTGGGATGAGGACTTGCGCAGTCTGCCCGTGACCTGGTGGGCCTCTGGTGCTGCCTGGAGGAAAGCCCGGGACCCAGGATGCCTGTGCGTGGCGGGGACCCCTCGCGCAGTGGCCCTGGCTCTGGGAGGGCATGCTGGTGTGGCTGCCGCTTGGACGTCTGTCCTGCACGTCCATGGACGTTGCTGCGGTTCTTTCTGGTTCTCGCCTCCCCTCTCTACGGCTCCCGCTTCCAGCGTCCCAGCCACCTCCTTCTGTGCTCCCTCTCTGGTTCTGTTCCATTTCCGGGGAGGTGCACGCGTCTTCTTCAGCTGCATCTGCTGGTCCTCGTGTTTAGTTGGCTTTGTCTTTGCTGTCATTACTCATTTCCACAAGCTCGTTGTTTTTGAGAGGGATTGTTGCCGCGGATCTTCAAGTACCACGCTGTTCTCGTGTCTGAGCTCGGTGTTGTCTTGCTGTGAGAGCGTGGATGCCTGCAGATGCGCCTCTACCTCCAGTGCCCTTGCTAGTGTGGAGTGGGACGGGCTCCTCCTTCCTGGACACAGGCTCGCTCCCTCCCTGCACTCAGCCCACCTTTCTTCTCTTAAGGGGGCTCGTGTCCCGATTCAGCAGCCTTTGGGGGTTCTGTGGTATAAATTGGTTGCTTTTTAAGTCTGTTTTTCAATTTAGAAAAGAGTTTTTGAAACTTATCTTTAACTTTGTGGTAACAGAATTTGAACTAAGAATTCTTGACTTAATTTTTTTTTAATTTAAAGCCTGAATTAAACCTTTTTCCTACTCTTGAGTGGGTCTCGTTTCTATATTTGTTTCTAATGCTTATGTGTCGAGAACACGTGTTGTTTGCAGAACAAGATCAAATCCAGGCAAATTTAAAAGCAGTAGAACTTATTTCAGGATAATTGATTCTTTTTCATCTTTGTGGGATTGTGTATGAAGGAGGTTTCTCTACCACTAAACACAGTGGTGGTTACCTTGTGCTGATTCTGGAGAAAAGTTCATTTAATAGAAACCTTGTAGTTCCTCATGTGCTTCCAGAATGGTGATGGCAGGCATGTGCGTGCGGTGAGGGAGGTGTGTGCCTGGGTCCAGGTGGAGAGCCAGTCCAGTCTCGCGCTGATCATTCCAGGTTATGGGGCTTGTGCAGATGAGGACCAGGTGACAAAGCTGCTTGGAGAGCATGGAGGCTTCCTGGGGACACCGATCAGCACGGACACCCTCTTCATGCCAAGTGCTTGGGTCCCCAGGCCTCCCGCCCCCGGCCTGCTGTGCTGAGATCCCGTCTGTCCAGAGCCCTCCACCAGGGCCGCTGTTGGTAGGATGCATCTGTCTTCGGGGGATTTGGCTGCTGAGCCTGCGAGGCTGGGGGGGGAGCTGGCCCCAGGGTGCAAAAGCTGTAGTTTTGATGCGCATGGTAAGGGCCAGGCGGGAAGCACGGGGACGTGCATCGTGCGACATGGGGGACAGACATGCCAAGGAGGACAGCTCTTCACGTATGTCGGGCAGGAGAGCTTGGTGTCAGGTGTATGCGGTGATGGCTGGAGGCAGGGCTGCTGCCGACCTGACCTGCGGGGAGTTGTGCCCTGTGTGTGGGAGGTGCGACGGACAGAAGTCCAGTGGGGCGACACGACGTGCCAGGGCCTGTGCCGAGGTCTTGCTCACCTGCGTGGCTCAGACCTGCCGGTGGCAGCCTTTCCACGACCCCTGGAGCCCTGTGACCCTGCCTCGTCCCCCAGCTCTCACATCTTCCCTCCCGCCGAGTCCTGGACCTCCGAAGACCCACTGCCCTTTCCAGCCTCTGCAGCGTCCTTTGCCCAGCGTCTTCGCTTTACCTGTTGTGGAAGTGACGCCTGCCCTGGCTCTGCCAGTGTGGCACTTTGCAGTTCTCAAAGCTTGGCCCACCTGCAGCAGGCTGGGGGGTCGGCGCCCTGCCGTGTCCGTCTGCGTGCGTGCGTGCATGTGTGTGTACCTCGTGTGCTGGCATGTGGTGGCCCCAGAAACCGCCATGTGCCCCGCTGGCCTGACACGTCTGGCAGCAGCTCGCCTCAGGGACAGCCTCCCAGAGGCCTTCCAGATGGCAGTGTGGGCTGGGGGCCCGCCTGGGGCTGGGTGCCGCGGGGTTCCCGGTGCGAGGAGCGGTTTGGCTCTCATGCTGGGGCTCTCTGGTTTGCGTGTCACCCTGACCGGGCCTCCTGCCGCTGGGGCTTCTCTGCATGTGCTGTGTGCGTTTGGCCCCAGGGCTGTGCTGTGGGCTGCGTCCCTCCGGCAGGGGATCTGGGGTCCAGTAGTGTCCCCCGTGTGTGACTGCTTCTCCGATGGGTATTGTGTTACGTCGAGCATTGCAATGGGAAGGCTGGTTGGGCTCGTCTGAGCTTTTAACGGGTAAGAGTCGAGCGTTCTGCACCTGACGCGCTCCTGGCGTGTGTTACCTCGTTTTGTTGGGAGGTAGGAGTTTTACACGCATGTGCTCGTGAAACGTTTGGAACGCTCTTTCCCTTGTTCAGGTAATTAACGTGATTTTAGAAAAAGTCTCACCTAACAAGCTTCCCCTTCCGGTGAATGAGCACAGCGTGCAGTAAATACCGATGAGGTTTGTTTGGCGACAGCTGCGCACATGGTCCCAGGTGCTCCTGTGACTTGCAGTGAAACCTATCAGATCGGTCATGGTCATATTCTGGCGAATGTCACCTATCTTGCCTCATTTCTCTTAGGTAGAGAATCATCTGGGATTTTTAAATTGTGCTGCAAAATTAAAATGTTAAAAGCAGATTATCGAAATATACTTGTCACTAGAATTTTGTATGAAATCCTGACAGTGGTGGGCAGAGTCCCTGCCAGTCCTTCTGGACCTCTTGGCCTTAACACTCTATCTTCATATGGGCTTTTGGTTCGCCTGGTCAGGGCCGAAGTGTGAACACACATGAGCAAGGATAGACACAGGCTGGTGACTGGAGGACCATAGGGATCAGAGCCCAGGAGGGGGCCCTGGTAGGCCATGGGAGGGCCCCCAGCGAGGGAGGGCCCAGGAGCCGTTTATTCCAGAGATGGGGCTTGTGTTAAACAGACATCATGAGGAACGTGTGAGGAGTGCTTACCCACCAGGAGAAGATGTTTGTGAGCTGTGAAGCTGACAGAGTTCCCCTCCCATGATTATAGAGTCCTGGTGCAAACCAGGGACAGTGCCAACAGAAGCCGTGCAGGACTGCCACAGAGGTGAGAGGACATGGCCAGGAAGCCTGGGCACACACAGGAACGTGAGTGCAGGTCGCACTGAGACACTCTGTCCTGTGCACTTGGTGGGCAGAGGCCCCAGGGGTCGGTGGGACCCCATGCAGGCACACTGCAGGGGCTGGCTCATGGGGCGGCCTTGGAAATCCACAGGTGAGGTCTTTTGGCGGGGTGCTTCCCCCACCGCCCAGGTCTGTGGGTCCCCCACTGGGTGCACAGCCAGGACAGACCACCCCCGCCCCCGACTTTCACAATTCCGTGAAAGGAGAGAGCCGCACCGTCTGCGCCCACGAAGCTTCCTTCTGCTTCCTCACCTGGCATTCTTGATACCTCGTCCATCTTTATCTGCCCCGACTTTGTTTTGGTTTTGGTTTTGATAGGACAAATCCAGAAATCGTGAAACTTCACCCATCCAGACTTCAGTAAAGTAGGACCGAAGCTTAATGTACTTGCTGTGACCTTCTGTTGGTCGCCCACTGCCAGACTGTGTCCAGTGTTCCGCTGCTGCGCAGTGCCTCATCAGTGGCTCTTCTCAGATGCGCCTTCGGGCAGCCCCAGCGTGCTGTTCGCTGGCTGCCTCTTCTGAGCCTCTGGGTTTAGAATACTTCCCCTCCCTCTTTAATGTCTTGCTGTTTGCTTGTAAAGAAACTTGGAGCTTGGAGCGCCCGGGTGGCTCAGTCTTTAAGCGTCTGCCTTTAGCACAGGTCATGATCTCAGGGTCCTGGGATCGAGACCCACATTGGGTTCCCTGCTCGGCGGGAAGCCCGTTTCTCGCTTTCCCATGCCCCCTGCTTGTGTTCCCTCTCTCGCTGTGTCTGTCAGATAAATAAATAAAATCTTAAAAAAAAAAAAATAAAGAAACTTGGAACTTTTCTTAGATTTCCTACGTTCTGGACTGGGCCGCCAGTGCGTTCACGGTTCTGATGACCTTGTTCTCTGCTCCTGCCCTTGTACCCTGCCAGGGGTAATGGGTTTAGGCCCGGCGCTAGGGACTGTCACAAAGGTGGGGACATCGCAGGAAGCACCTGGGGTCTGGCATTGTGGACATGGGTATTCTAGACCCTTCTTTGGGCAGACCCCCACCCCCCTTGTCAGCCCTTCAGCCAATGGCCCCCCGAGCACTGCTGCCCAGAAATGATGGTTTCCAGTGCAGGCGACGAAATGATGACTTTCTCATGCTGGTCTGCCTTCTTCATTTGCTGTCTGGAGTCCTTGTAGAGGGACAAGGCTTTCTGAAATTCTAGCTCCTGTAGAACAGTTTTATTAATTTTCAGATGGTTCTGTACTCTGGATGTCAAGGGGGCTGATGAGCTTTTGTTTCATGAGCTTATGGAGCTTTGGAGACATCACATGTTTCAGTCTTCTGTGGACCCTGTGTTTTGGCAGGGGAGCAGAGAACCTTCAGCAGGCTCCACGTCCAGCACGGAGCCCGCTGTGGGGCTCGGCTCGCAGCACTCCGGCACACTGACATTGTTCTCTTTGGATTTTCAAATGGTCTCATCTTTGCCAGCAGGAGCCCCTTGAGGGCTCATGTGTCCCTTTCTCGGGGCCTCCTCGTCTTACATGGTGTCCTTTCTCAGGCTCTGGTCCTGGTAGGACACGGGTCGCTCCAGCTGGGAAGACTGAGTGGTGCTGGATGCTGACCTGGTGATGCCAAGTGGAGAGAACAGAACTGAGGCTGGATTGTTGAGAGGGAAAGGGTAAAGCATGAACATCTTGGGATGTGCAGTGTGTCTCCCCAAGTGCCCTAGAGGGCCAGGAAGCCTCCCTTTCTTGTGAAAGTGGCTGGCCAGACTGTCCAGGCTCCTGTCCTGTTCAGGCAGGAGTGCGCTGAGAGGATGGCGACAGTGTGACGCCCTGGTGACCCTCGCAAGAAGGGACAGTGGATGTCAGGGAGGCTCCTGGACTTCATGAAGCTGGGCCTGGAGTAGGGCACCCCACGCTGTGGGCTCTCTTGCCCCAGGAGCTGGGAAGAGGTGGCGGCTGGAGAGTCACCCGTGAGGGTGGGGGGAGGAGGGCATGCAGCTGCTGCTGGGAAGGGAGGCTGTGAGCATGGTGGACCTCCCTGGAGCCCCCAGGTGGGTCGCTGCACACACTGCAGTCTGACCTTTTCTTTCCAAGCTGCACGGTGACCCTGGCGGTCCCGTCTCGGTGCCACTTGCAGGAGGGCGTGGCCGGCAAAGGGTCCTGCAGCAGGGCCTTGGCCTGCAAGGGTGGGCTCACCTCTTCCAGCTTGCGGAACGCAGACACCCAGAGAAGAATCCCTGTGTTCTCACGTGCTGTGGCTCCTGTCTGGGTGCTGGATGTGGTGGGGGAGATGGAGCTATGGGGGAAGGGAGAGATCTCACTGCTAAAACATGCACACGCTCCCCATGCCCCCCACACGTGTGTGCACATGCACACGCTCAGGTCCCGGTCCCTCCCACTAGGCGCATTCCAGGGAGCCACCTGCACTCCCAGAAGCTGGGGAGGGGCGTGAGGATGGCCCCCGGGCGTCCCGTTATACAGCGGTCCCCGTTCTCTGTGCGCACTCGAGCCTCTGCTCAGACCCCTTCATGCTGGGCCTGCGGCCCCTTTCCCCACCGTGTCTCCTCCTGGCCACTGCTGTTCCTGCCTGCGGGAGGAAGGAGGCCCCTGGGTGCCTGCCACGCACCGGAGCCCACGTGGAGGGAGGGGCTGAGCAGAGCTCCCACGTGTGCAGGCCAGGGAGCCTGGCCTCACGTTTCCTTTAACACCCGGTCAGAAGCCTGTCATGGGGCTGATGGGCTCCTTGGACGTGGGCGCTGCGGGGAGGCCTGCCTGCTGTCTGCACCCTGGCTGCTGACTCACTCTTCCCCTCCCCTCTCCCCACCCCCAGTGTACTCAGAGGCAGCTGCAGGGGTGTGGCTGCAGGCCCAGCAGGGATGACAAGGCGAGAGGGGCCCTGAGCACCTGCACATGACAGGAGGCTTATTTTTACTCATCATTGGCTGGAAATAATCAACTTTATTTAAAGAGAATGTGGATTCCAAGTGTTAAAAAAAGCACCCAGCCATGTGCCTGGCTCCATGGGGAGGAGGCTGCGGGTCCGCTCGGGGTGAGCCGGCCAGGGGCCCGCCTAGCTGCCCGGCCTGCGGTGCTGCGTGGCCAGAGCCCCTGTGTGGGAGCCCGCCTCTGGGTCCACACCTTTGGCACAGCCCCACGGGCAGGGGGCCCCTTGAGCAGGTGTGGCCCTGTGTTGTCTCTGGAGGCATCTGCTGTGTCTTACAGTTGAGGGATCATGGGGACCCCAGCTGGTGTGGGCTCTGTGCTGCGTGTGGGATGGAGCCTGCTCTCCACTGAGAGGTCCCAGGGTTTATGTCTGGATTTCTGCCAAGTGCAAAGCCACGTTAGCCTTTATTTTGTGTGTCTCTTCGGTATGTGTTTTAGTAGCGTTGCTGATTTCATTATTAGTACACGCAATTGAAAAGGCCGTGTAGGGAGGATGTCTCCTGGCGCCATCCTGGCCGGGTGTGCTGGAGCTGTTCTCTGCACACTCGAGCACGTCCGCCTGATGAAAGCTTCCGAGCCGCAGTGGGCGCTAGAGCAGGTTGGGGTGCAGGTGCTGTCTCCTTGGCCCCGTCCCAGCTGCAGGGACGCCAGCAGGCTGGTGCGAGAGCTGCCTGGTAGTGGGCTGCAGGGCGGGTGGCTGCCTGCCCTCTAAGAGCTGTTTTTCTCTCGATTAGACATCTGTGTTGCCAGGAGCTTGAGTGAGGCATAAAGGTACAGAGAAGAAAGGCGGAGTGCTCATGGCCTCCATGCCCAGGGTGCGTGGCCGTGACCTGTCCTGCCTCTTCCACCTTGCTCTCTACGGCTCCTTTCCGAGCTTCCTTCCAGGCTCTGAGGAGGGTCGTCCTGGCGTCTTTCAGCCCTGTGGCCTGCGGCCGCACAGCCGCATTCCTGCCGTCGTCCCTCTGTGGGCATCTTCGTGTCCTGGTGAGGCACAGGTCGGCTCAGGGCCCCACTGACCTCATTGTCACTTGGAAGTGAGGCGCATCCTGAGGTGCTGGAACTTAGGACAGCGTTGGATTTGAGGGGGTCACATTTCAGCTCCTAATGGGAGCTAGCTAGCAACCCCACGGGCTGGGCTGTGTTGGATGCCCAGGCTCTTGTGTAAGGCGTGTGAGGCGTACCCACAGGAGGTAAACACGTTCTTGTCCTACAGCTTCGGCCTGAAAACGTGCATCCCTGTGAACCGCCACCTGGCCGAGGTGAGGGCCTGGTGGGGTGCGTGCACTCCGCGCCTTTTCCACGTGTGCGCCCGTGCACCCCTGAGACCCTCGCAATGCTGTGTCTCTCCACGGGGCTGCTGGCCGGGCTTCCTTCCAAAGGGCTGGGGATGGTGGCTGAGCTGCATCGGTCGTTGGGATGGCTGCCTCCGTGACTGGGCTTCTGTCTTTCGTTGAGGCGTTAAACTCGCCGTTGTGAGCTCACGAATCCACACGTACTGTGAACATGCTGTTTTTGCTGTGCTTAGCGCCGTTTGGTTTCACGGCAGGCTGTACTGTATTTTGTTGCACCTTGGCCAGGCCCATGTGTGTGTACACTGGGCCGGCCCGGCAGATCCAGGGGTGTGACGGGTGGGTTTCTGGGCAGTCCGTGGCTCGGTATGTTGCCCTCGCTGTGTGCTCTTTCCCAGGAGAAAGCTGGGGCTGTGGTGGGTTAGGGTGGGAGCTGAGCGGCCACGGGCTGAGGTGGTTGTGCTGTGCTGTGAAGAGAGGCCCTGCTGAGCAGGTGGTGCGAAAGCAGGAGCCTGGACTGGTCACTGCAGCCCTTTGGTGAGCGACGGGCCTGGTTGGGGAGCTTTGGGAAGCCTGGCAGGCGCGGCATGCTGTGGGCCGTGGCTGCGGATGCTGTCCCCAGCCCTAGGGTGCTGCCCTCAGGGGCTTCTCTGCGGTGTCTCTTGTTCCCTGCGGTTTTCTGGGAAGCCCAAGTAGGAGGGTCAGGAACTGTGCCTCTCAGGCGAAACGTCTCGGGAGTTGGAGACAGTGTGTGGTCGGGGCCTGCGGCGCTCCCATGGGCGCCGTGCGGCTGGGGCCACTAGCATGGGGCGGAGGCTGGGCGCATCTCACCTGTCACTCTTCCGCAGGAGGCAGGAGCAGTTCCAGAGAAACCCTGACAGCTACAACGGAGCCGTGCGCGAGAACTACACCTGGTCGCAGGACTACACTGACCTAGAGCTCAAGGTGCCCGTGCCCAAGCACGTGGTGAAGGGCAGGCAGGTAACCATGGGGCTCCTCCGGCTTCTCCGCGCGGCCTCTTTCTTCGGGCACAGGCATCGGGGGTGGCCACCCTGTCTTCCAGAGGCGCCTGCCAGCCCTGCCGTGCTGCGTGGGTGTACCTGGTGGCGGGCAGTTCGGGGCCACTGCTGTACCGTGGGTCATTCATTGCACGGTGTCTTCGCAGGAAGCGCCACAGAGGACGCAGGGTGGTCGTTAGGCCCATGTCATGGGGAGAAGGTGATGTTCCAAGCAGGGGCCTCTGGGCTCTGCAGTGGCATGTGGCTGCCCGGTCCTGGCTCTGCGGGGTTCCCCCACGGACCAGTGGCGCTCACAGCTCGAGGTGGTCTCCCCACCTCTGCAAGCCTGAGTAGAAATGTGATCTTTCATCAGGAGACGCGTTTACTCGTTTTAAGTAGGTGGGCTTCACTTTAAAGGGAACAGCCCCACGTGGTCTATGGAGCGGGGTGAGCGGAGAGCGTTCTCACGCCCGTCGGCTGGGGTGCATCCTTGCTGCAGGCATCGCATGAGCCTGCGGCCTGTGAGGGGAGCAGCGCCTACCATGTTCCGTAGGCAGGACAGTGAGGCCGAGGGCCCGCTCAGCCTCCTGAGTTGACACTGGGAGCTTACCGTGTCTGCCACTCTGGCCGGGCCCGGACACTGAGTGCGCCGGAGCGTGTCTGGGTGGCCGTGGCCTGTGTGAGGCTGTGGTTGGCGAGGGGGTGTCAGCTTCCGAAGCTCATGCTGCTTTCCTACGTGTCCGAGCAGCCCCGTTGGCTTCTTTCCAAGGGAAGGTCCCAGAGCACATGAAGTGGAGCTCCTGCGTGAGTTGCGTGTATGTTTTCTGGAAACAACTGCCACGTGAAGTGGCACTGGCCTCTGCTGGTCTGGATATGTGTGAACCAGGCTGGGCAGTGCGCGGCCCTCCAGTTCCCCATCTCTGCGTGCCGACCCCGGACTGCCAGGCTCTACCTGTACGGGCCCACCCTGCGTGCGGGAGTCTGCCTCCCGCCAGTGTCTGGTGAAGGCGGCCGGTTCTGCTGCACAAGCTTCGTGGCTCCGTGTAGATGTGGCTGGCGGTCATGGCACTGTCCCTCGTTTCCCCCTTCAGCCCTCTTCCCACCCTGTCCGAGGAGCTCTCACCAGGGTCACTGACCCCGATCAGGTAGACTTTGGGATCCAAAGCAAGACCTGGCGACTGTGGGTCACCTGCACAGGATCTGGCTCTGCTGAGCCTTTCCCCTCTGGTGCTGATAGGTCATGTCAGCTGGTGCAGGTGGCCTTCCTGGGGGAGCACTTTGCCTGGCATTTTCTGAGGGTTTATGGGGGCAGGTGTTGATTCAGGGCTCATTTTTTGGTGGGGTTGCTTAGTGCACAGGTGAAGGAACTATGAAACGTGCTACTGACTTTGCTGACTTCCTGTCCCCTGACCGATCCATGAACCTCTGGAGCTTCTCCAAAAGAACTTTGTCAGACCTGGCCCAAAACTAGTGATTTTCTGTTGGCTCTGGAGACTCAGGGGACCTGACCTCTCCCACTGTCCTTTCTGCCCAGGAGGTGAACTTGCTGGTGATGGCAGTGTGTCTTCCTGACTCTGCTCTGCCACGAGCCGTGTATCGCAGGGTTCCTGCTGCCCTTCACCACGTCGCCCAAGGGACAGGCCATTGTACCTGGGGGCCACATCCACCCTTCCTGCCATGCCGGTGGCCTGAGCTCTGGGATGATGCACCCTCACTCTCACCAAAGGCAGCCCTGGGCTTTGCTTGTTCCTGCAGGAGACATTGACGGGGCCCGTGGTGGCCCCCAGGACTTGGACGAGATGGCCACTCTGCAGCAGACGGCCGTGGGGCTCAGGCGGTGATTGTTGGCAGCTGGGTGGTCCGCACTGGCTCAGGGCCAGACCCCTTCCTGCCAATGCTCTGTGGCACCTGGGGTGCGCCCTGGAGGCCATGGTGGACAGTGACCCAGCAAGGGTGTCGCGGGCCGGCCACGCTCCTGGTGCTGACGGTGGCACACGGAGGGGCCGCATCCGTGCGATGCCTGCTGCCAGCCTGTCTGACGTGCGGGAAACCGCCTCATTCAGGGCCGTCCTGTCAGGTCAGCGTTGCATCTGGTCTTCTTAGCCGGGATGCGGCTGACGCGCTGGGATCAGACATGCCCCTCAGTAATTCGATCCTGGTCTGCGGCCAGTCTGGCGGACGCCTGTCGCCTTGCACGGGTGCGGAGTCTCTCCTGTGACCAGGACGCTTGGGATCTCATCTCTGAGTTACTCCCACGTGGCAGCCTGCTCCTAAAACTCTGTGGTCTCTCATTGTTTCAGTGATCTGAGCTTTTTTTTTTTTTTAAAGATTTTATTTATTTATTTGACAGAGATCACAAGTGGGCAGAGAGGCAGGCAGAGAGAGACAGGGAGAGAGGAGGAAGCAGGCTCCCTGCAGAGCAGAGTCCGATGTGGGGCTCGATCCCAGCACCCTGGAATCATGACCTGAGCTGAAGGCAGAGGCTTCACCCACTGAGACACCCATGTGCCCCTGATCTGGGCGCTTTTGCCTTGACTCACTTTAAACTTGGGAATACGTTTATTTTGTGTGTCTTGGCTTTTGCTGGTCTCAGGGTTTTTCCCTCTGAGTCGCGGCATTCTTCCAGACTGGCTGCCTTCCCGCTCTCCCCTGAGGTGCCTGTCACAGCTACCTGGGAGCAGTGTTTATTTTTGGGTTTTGTCTGTGGCACCTGTCAGATGTCATCGTGACAGCAGCTGTGGTCGCAGCCGCTTGGGGACGAAGTCACACTGGTGGGTGGGGGCGGCAGGGGGCAGACCATGTGCTCAGGAAGGGCCCCTGCGCCTGTCCCCGCAGCTGCAGAGCGTCGCGTCTGTGGGCTGGGTTCTGGGGTAGCGGCGGACAGGAGGGAGCATGTGCGGGAGGCGTCCCGCAGCCCGTCGGCTGGCGACCTGGGGAAGAGCTCACAGTGAAACTCTGGTCTCGTGTGGGAGAGAGATGCGGTCAGCTCTGCTGAGGAAAATGGCATCCCTGTCCTCAGTGCAGAGCGGGGAGAAGGAGCTGCGTGGTCACCACAGGCATCACCGTGTCGCCCGTGTCAGCTGGGGCCGGGTGGGACCCTGGCCTGGCACCGAGTCCTAGCATTGCAGTGCCAGGACGCCGGAGCCCAGAGACTGGGGTTCTAAACCTGTCTGGCTGGTGCCAAGACCACAGACCCTCTGATAGAACAGTGGCAGAGTGGGGACCGGGACCCTGCCTGTTCACCTGCGGCCTTTCGGAGAACAGTGTCACGGCGTTGCTACAGAGTCATGGCTGAGTAGCCGAATGACAGGCAGATCCTGTCCTCCTCAGCGCGCTGCTTCCTGCTGCGGTGGGGCTGGTCTTCGCCAGCAGGCGATGTCCTGCCGGCCGGGGGGCTCACGGCTGTGCCTCACGCAGTCTGTGTCTTCGCAGGAACCTTCCAGAACAGCGCTCAGGCTTCTGGCATGTCTTGGACGGCACTGCTTTTCCCCTGAGCTCGGGGCAGCGGGTGAGGTTTGTCTGGAAGCTCCGAATCCCAGTTCCCATCCTGGAGGGTGTCGGGAGAGCCGGCCTTGGGCGCGGAGGCTCCGGGCTCCCGTCTGCTGCGCGTGGCACCCTGCGCCCAGGACGTTCATCTCTGCAGAGTGCCGGCACGGGTGGCTGAGCGTGTCTCCCCTGCGCCCATCCTCTTGTCCTCTCCCAGTGCCTGCCCAGACCCCAGCATCACATGTGAGCTGCCAGGACGTTCTGGCAAATGACATGCATGCGACCAAGTAGGAGCGTCTGCTGTCACACACTCCCCGCCCCCAGCACGATGACATGTTTCTGCCCCCGTTCCCAGAGCGGGCCATGCTGGGCAGCTCCGGGCTCTGGCACCGGCTACCACGTCCCCATGCTTGAAGCAGGCCTGCTCAGGCTGCCAGAACCCTGCGGGTGCCCCAAGCCCACAGCCCCTCACCCAGGCTCCCATCTGCCTCTGTCCCTTCTGGCAGCAAGCTGGGCATGAACCGAGTCCCCTGGTGATCGACACTGAGGCTGTTTCAGCCATCCGCCATTATAGGCAACAACACGACAAATGCCCTTTAATGAATTTTATTTGGGGGGCTCCTGTGTGTATCAGTTTGTTAAGTATCTGACTCTTGGTTTCAGCTCAGTTCGTGATCTCAGAGTCGTGGGGTCGAGCCTTGGGTCGGGCTCTGCACCCAGCGGGGTCTGCCTGAGATTCTTCCTCCCTCTTTCTCTGCCCCCTTTCCCCCAACTCACACATGCACACTTTCTTGCATTCTTTCTCTAAAACAGATCTTTATTTGTATTTCTATTTTTTTTTAAAGATTTTATTTATTTATTTGAGAGAGAGAGCGCAAGTGGAGTGAGGGACAGAGGGAGAAGCAGACTCCGTGCTGAGCAGGGAGCCTGATGCAGGACTCGATCCCGGGATTCTAGGATCATGACCTGAGCTGAAGGCAGACGCTTCTCCGACTGAGCCACCCATCACCCCATAAATAAATCTTCTTTTAAAAAAATAGGTCTGTTCAAGTCCTTTGACTTTTTTTTTTTTTTTTTAAGATTTTACTTATTTTTTTGACAGATCACAAGTAGGCAGAGAGGCAGGCAGAGAGAGAGGAGGAAGCAGGCTCCCTGCTGAGCAGACAGCCCGATGTGGGTCTCGATCCCAGGACCCCGGGATCATGACCTGGACCGAAGGCAGAGGCTTTAACCCATTGAGCCACCCAGGTGCCCCAAGTCCTTTGACTTTTTAAGAAATTGGATTGTCTTTTTGTTGAATTTTAAGAGTTCTTTTTAAGTGTAAATACTGTACTGTTGTTGGATAATTTACAAGTATTTTCTCCGTCTCCATGAGTTGTGTTTTTACTTCTTTTTAAAGGATTTTATTTATTTATTTACTTACTTATTTACTCACTTACTTAGAGGGAGAGCATGCCCAAGTGGGGAGCAGAGGGAGAAGCAGGCTCCCCGCTGAGCAGGGAGCCCAACACGGGGCTCGATCCCAGGACCCCAGGATCACTGACCTGAGCCAAAGGTGGACGCTTCACTGACTGGGCCCCCCAGGTGCCCCTCTTTTTACTTTCTTAAGAGATGGTGGGTTTTATTTTGTTGTTGTTGTTGTTTTTTAAGATTTTATTTATTTATTTGACAGAGATCACAAGTAGGAGAGATGCAGGCATAGAGAGAGAGAAGACGAAGCAGGCTCCCTGCCGAAGCAGAGAGCCCGATGTGGGACTCGATCCCAGGACCCTGGGATCATGACCTGAGCTGAAAGCGGAGGCTTTAACCCACTGAGCCACCCAGGCGTCCCAGAGATGGTGTTTTTTGAAGCACAAGAGAATCTTTAGTTTTGATAGGGTCTATAATTTATTCATTTATTTTTGGTTGCTCGTGCTTATCTAAGAAACCATTGGCTAATCCAAGGACATGGATGTTTACATTTTTGTTTTCTTCTAAGAGTTTTATAGTTTTAAGCTCTTACATACAGATTTTTGATTAATTTTGAGTTCAGTTTTAGACGGGGTTTGACAGAATTGTCTAACCTCATTCTTTGCATGTCAGTATTCATTTGTCACTGATGCATGTATTAGAAACGATAGTCTTGCCCTCACTGAGTTGTCTTGCCACCCTTGTTTAGAATCAACTGACTGCGAATCTGTAGGGTTATTACTGAATTTTAAATTCTATTCCGTTGACCTGTACGTCTGCCCTTATGCCGGTGCCACAGTTTTGATGATTGTTTCTTTGTAGTAAGTTTTGAAATTTTTGTTCTTTTTTTCCCCCTCCTTTCTTTTATGTTAAATAACAGTTTTCTAGTGTAGTATTTTATTTATTTTTATTATTATTTTTAAGAGTTTTAAGATTTTTTTCTTTTTTTTAGAGTGAGAGAGAGAGCATGCCAGGGAGGGGCAGAGGGAGAGAGAGCATCTCCAGCAGATTCCCTGCGAGTGTGGAGCCCAAGTGGGGCTCAATCCCAGGACCCTGAGGTCATGCTGTGAACTGAAATCAAGAGTTAGGCACTTCTTTTTTTTTTTTTTAGGAGATTTTATTTATTTGACAGATAGAGATCACAAGTAGGCAGAGGCAGAGAGGCAGGCGGAGAGAGAGGGAAGCAGGCTCCCCGCTGAACAGGGAGCCTGATGTAAGACCCCAGGGCCATGACCTGAGCCTAAGGCAGAGGCTCTAACCCACCGAGCTACCCAGGTCCCAACCGGTTGAGGCACCCAGGCACCCTGGATAGTATTTTAATTGTCTCATCTTTTTTTTTTTTTAAACTATATTTTTTGGTTATTGTCTTAATGTTTTCTCTGGGATTACAATCTGTTTCATGTTTCAGATCAATACGACTTAATTTTAATGTGTACCCGGAATTGGCTTTTATATGATAATTTCTGTTCTCTGTTCCTGGGGTATAGTTGTTTTAAATTAAATAGGAGAGAAAGAGTTAACACAAGGTACACTTACCCTGTCTTATATTTATCTTCACCAGCACACTCTAGTTCTTCACATGGATTCAAGTTGCTATCTAGCGTCCTTTCATTTCAGTCTGAAGAACTTTCTCTAGTTTCTTGCAGGGGTTATGTAAGAAAAGATAGGCTTGTTAGGGATGAATTCTCTCAGGGTTTTGTTGTTGTTGTTTGTTTTTTAAATCTGCAGTACTCAATTTTTCCTTCATCTTTGAAGGATAGTGTTGCCTGATACAGAATTCTTTGCTGATGTGCCTTCCTGTCATCCTTTGACTACTCCGCCCGCTGCTTTCTAGCCTGCATGGCTCGCTCCTTCCTTTTTTTTTTTTTTTTTTTTCATTCCTTTTTTTTTCTCTCTCTTTCTTTCAAGATTTTATTTATGTATTTGAGAGAGAAAAAGGGAGAACATGAGAGGGGAGCAGGGGTGCACAGAGGGAGAGGGAGAAGCAGTCTCCCCGCTGAGTAGGGAGCCCCACATGGGGTCATGACCTGAGCCAAAGGTGGATGCTTCACCAGCTGAGCCACCCAGGCACCCTGGCCCATGTGCTCTCTCAGGCCAGATCCGCTGTTACCCTGTTGAGGAGCTCTCCTGTGTGAGAAGTTGCTTTTCATCCTACTTCAAAGATTCTTTCTTTGTCTTTAGCTTTTTTGACAGTTTGATTTTGATCATCTAGGTCTTGATCTCTTTGAATTTATCCTGCTTGGCATTCATTGGGCTTCGTGAATGTATGTTTTCAGTCATTTTTTTTTTTTCAGTCATTTTTTTTAAAAAAGATTTTATTTATTTATTTGACAGACAGAGATCACAAGTAGGCAGAGCAGCAGGCAGAGAGAGAGAGGAGGAAACAGGCTCCATGCTGAGCAGAGAGCCCGATGCGGGGCTCGATCCCAGGACCCTGGGATCATGACCTGAGCTGAAGGCAGAGGCTTTAACCCACTGAGCCACCCAGGCGCCGCTCAGTCATTTTTTTCATATATTCTTTCTACCCTTTCACTTTCCTTTCTGTGGCTCGGTTGTGTGCATTGTGCCTAGTGTGTCCCTCATGTCTCTGAGGCTCTGTTCATTTTTTCTGTTCCTCAGATGGAGTAATCTCATTTGTCTGAACTTCTGATTTCCCGATTTCTTTCTTCTCACTGCTGTGATTTACTTTTGAGACCCTCATTTAGAACTTCTGCTTCAGTTTTTTTACCCAGTTGCTTTTAAATTCCAGAATTTATATTTGGTTCTTCTAAAAAAAGTAGTGTCTCTTGCTTTATTGATACTCTTCATGAGATGCTATTCTCTTACTTTCTTTTAGTTATTTACACATGGTTTTCTTTAGTTTTTTGAGTATATTTACAATAGCTGATTTATAGACTTTCTACCAAGTCCAGAGCTAGACTTCCTTGGGGACAGATTTTATTGTTTGCTTTTGTTTCATGTGTATGGGCTATCTTTTCTTATTTTAGGGACTCTTGTCATTTTTTGTTGAAAATTAGCATTTTAAATAACAACGTGGCAACTCTGGAACTCAGATTCTCCCTTTTCCTCATGGTTTGTTGCTGTTGGTACTTGATGTGATTGTTCTTGGTTTGATGACTCCTCTGAATTAATTTTCCAAAGTCTGTATTCTTTATTGTGTGTGGTCAGTGAAGTCTCTACTTGGTGAACTTAGTGATCAGCAAATGATTGGACAGACTTTGTTTAAACACCTAGAACCAGTGAATTTCTCTCCTAAGGGACTCCACGTACGTATTAGGGCCTGCCTTTAACACTTAGCCTGGCAGTTGAAAATTTTGCCTTAGCCTCCACTTGCGTATGCTGAATCTCAAAGTTGGCCAGTGATGAGAGGTTAGGACCTCACCGAAGGGCTTTTTCTAAACCTACTCATGGTCTGCACATTCATGTGTCCCAAGTTTTCAAAATCTCCATGGACGTTATATTCCACAACTTTTTCTTTTATTTGCCTCAGCTGTTATTCACTATTTCAGTCAGCTGTGAAGTTAAAATACTTGCCTCTAATTGTTTTCAACAAACACTTCATGGGGATAAAGGCTTTTCTGAGTCCATTTAAAAATAGCCTAACAAGTGGGGTCTTCTAGGGAGCCATCCCACAGCTCAAGTAATCAGTTCTTTGGGAATGAAGCTTTGAAAGAGCTCTAGGTTCTTTGTGCTCTCTCTTATGGCTGCCAGGCTGTACTGGGAATGTGGATTACCAAGGGGCTAGAGAGTGAGAATGGATCTAGGGGTAAGTTAAAATGTCATAAAGCTTGTTTTTCATGAATAAATGCTCTCTGGGTTCCTGCAAACCTTTGGTTAGTTTCCAAAGTTCAGAAAAAGTACATATTGACAGTTTTTGCCAATGTTCTTGTTGCTTTTTTGAAAGAGCTTTTTTGAAGGTGTTACTCTACTATTTTCATTTTTGGATCAGGAATTTCTTGGGTAGCTTTTTGTTTTCCTGGTGTTTCTTGCTTTCTTTTTTAACTTGTAAAAAATAGTATCCTTTCATCGTAATATCCAAATCACCCAGACTCACTAGTACAGTGTATTTGTCTAGAATCGCTTGTCCTGAAGTCCTGTCACCTCTGATTACAGTCTGGACCAGTTGTGTTTCAGTTCTGCTGTATAGCTCCCATCCTGGAGCTTCCATTCACTGTACTTCTAGATTAAATTCAGTGTTTTGGATCCCTTTTGGATCTTCCTTTCACACCCAGTTTTATTAAGATATAATTGACTTATAACACTGTATTAGCTTTGGGGTATAACATAAGACTTTGATATCTGTATTGCAGAATGGTCCCCATGGTAGGATTTGTTACACTTGTGACTGTACGGAGAGTTTTGTGTGTGTGCGATGAGAGTGTCGGAGTTCTTCTTTCTTAGCAGCTTCTGCATGCATGGTACCATGTTGTGAGCTGCTGTCACCATGCTGTGCAGGAGGTCTAGGGCCCCACTGACCTTCTTAATGGGCGTTTGTGCCTTTGGCCTTCTTCTCCCCAGGTCTTCCTCTGGTTTGTTTTTTTCCCTCATTTTGTTGGGCTTTTGCCTCAAGGAACTTTTTCAAGGTACGTTGTAAGTAAGGGATTCTTGAATGTCTTAAATTGTAGTTATTTTAAACTTCCCCATATTTCATGGTTTGGGTGTGAATGCAAATCTAACTTCAAAAAAACTCTCCCCTTAGCAGATCGAAGGCATTGCCTGTTTGTCGTCCTGTGTCCGGTGTTTCTAGAGATCTCTTCTGTTCAGGTTCTTGTGAGTAAACTTTTATCCCTGGTCTTTGGAATTTTTAGGGCCGTAGTTCGGATTCTTGGTGTTCTGAGCGCATGCGCTTGTGTGCATCATGTTTCGGTCCTTCTGCACAGCTCTTGGTGTGCTTTTGTCCGAAGGCACGTTTTCCTCCACTCGGGAGTGTTGTCTTGCTGGATGGTTTCCTGCCACCCTCCCCACCCTCTCTGCCCGGATTGGTCCTTGTCTCTATCTTCATGTTTTTTGACTTTGTTTTCCAGTCTTTTTTATGTTTTGAGATTCTGTTTTAGCCTCTGTGTATTTAATTCTAAGTGGTGTGTGTATGTGATTGTTCTATTTTCATATTTCATTTTAGTTCCATAGTCACACCTCTCACACCTCCCTGAGGATATATACTGGAAATAGTTTAGAATTTCCTTTTTTCCTATTCATCCTGTAGTCTTTTTTTTTTTTAAGTCTTTGTTTTTTAATGTTGCTGGTTTAAGGATGCCTTTCTTTCTTTTTTTTTAATAAAGAGAGAGCACAAGTAGGCAGAGAGGCAGGTAGAGAGGCAGGTTGAGAGAGGGGGGGAAGCAGGCTCCCTGCTAAGCAGAGAGCCTGATGTGGGGCTCGATCCCAGGGCCCTGAGATCATGACCTAAGCTGAAGGCAGAGGCTTAACCCACCGAGCCACCCAGGTGCCCCAAGAATGCCTTTCTTAATTCCCTGGTAGTTTTTTTTTTTTTTTTTTTTTAATTAAAAAATACATCTTCTCATTCTTTTGAGTAGGGGATGGTATTGATGGTTTCTCCATTATGTATCTGAGGTCTGCTACTCTATGGCTGCTGAGAGCTGAGGGGTCGACTGGCTATCCTTACTTACAGCACATGGGGCCGACCGCCTGCGCAGTCCCCTCAGACTGCTGATCGGTGTCTCTGGAGCACAGCCCCCATCGGTCTGTACCACAGTGGGATCCTGTCCCTTCTGACGGGACTGCGATAGCTGTCTCAGGACTGACCCTGAGAGGCTCTGCTCCCGTCCTCCTTACCTGCCGACTGCCAGCCGGAAGCCCCTTGCAGCTGAGGCTCTCAGATGCAGACCAGCAGACCCTTCACCCGGCCCTGTTCTTTTCCTGGTCTTCTCATTTCCTCTTCCTCCTTCCTCCCTTGCATTGTCTGGGGGCGGTTTTCTCTTTGTGCCTTGTTCCTGTCGTTTCTGTGGGTCACAGAGGCGGGGACACACACGATCACCCTTACCAGCGTGACATCTAGAACTGGAAGCGTCTCCTGTCTGTGGGTCCCCTTTGGTGCTCTGGCTCATCCCCTGTTGTGCAAGCCTTGCAGTGTGAGAAGCTTGCCCAAATTTGGAAATTACCGTGTTATGTAAAGTTGGCTGGGAGGATTTTATTAAAGTGAGCTTGCTCCTGGGGCGCCTCCACTGCACATCGAAGTTCATGGTCAGGGACACCATCTGGGAGTGTGCCAGGCTGCTGTTGAGTTGGCCATGGGATGCCGAGTAAGCCAGTTGGGCCCATGTCTTTGCAGAGCCAGCCAAGTGAACGGGACACCCGCAGAGGTGGGGTGAGGGGGCAGCTGTGCCCACAGGACACCCCTGCCCCGGGTTTGGGCACAGTGTGGGCCGTGGGTCACTCCACTCCATAGGAGCTCTTTTGTCCCTGCCCGCTCAGTCCAGGAGGAGCTCCTGCTGTCTTGCCAGAGAGCCGCCTGAGGGTGCGGACTCCAGAGCCGCAGCCCTCCTTGGCCCGTCTTCCACGGGAGGGCATTTGCAGTGCAGTTAGGCTGCGGGAGCTAAGCTCCAGTCCTCCGGAACTTGGAGAGTTTCTGCTCAGTGCCATACGAGCTTTCAGTGAGCACTTACCAAGCCATGTGGGAGGGTCGTCTCCAAACAAAAGCAGATGGAGGCCCCCCGCCATAGGCCTGAGTTCTCCCTTCCAGTGTCTGTTCGGGTAATGCACGCATTTTGCAGACGCTGTCATGAAAAGATTCTGCAGTACAGACGCACGTTTTAGAGTTTACAAAGAATTGAAATGGCGTAGCGATGAGTTCTGCGTTCTTTCCTCTTCCAGTTACTGACCCTGACGGACCTCCAGGTGTTCACGAGCTTTGGACGCTGCCAGCCAGGGTCCCAGCAGGGCCCAGTGTGGTTGTGGAGACAGATGACGGGGAAGAGGGGAGAGACTGTCCAGGACAAGTGTCCCCAGTGAGAGGATGGGGAACTGAGAGGCTGGGTTTTTCAAGAACAAGGGTGGAGGGCACAGTGGCTCTCGGCTGGAGACCGGGCAGGCATGTGGGGGTTCGGCCCTCCTGGGCATCCTCCGGGGCTGTCCTGCTGACAGGGCCTGACAGCAAGATGGGGATAGGAGGCACCCCCACACCTGCACCAGCCATGCTTGCTTTCCGCCATGGGCATTGGTCTCCCCTTTGGAGAAGGGATTTCCTTGGAAAACCAGCAGTTTTCCGTGCGTCGTCATTGCGCATATTGAAACAGAACTTCCAGTAACATTCTCTTGAAGGAGTTGGCAGTGTGCGGGCTGCTCCCGTGCTGCTGGGTGGGTGGGACGCTCTTTGTCCAGAATGCCCGTGGGCCCCCAGGACGGCCTTGCCTCCTGCTCCTCTGTGGTCTGCAGCCAGGTTCTGCTCGGGAATGTGCCGGGCGCCACTGTCCCAGCAGAGTGACTCCCTTCTGCTCGGTTCCAGGTCTCGGTGGCCCTGAGCAGCAGCTCCATCCGGGTGGCTGTGCTGGAGGAGGATGGGGAGCACGTCCTCATGGAAGGGAAGTTCACGCACAAGGTCAACACTGAGAGCTCCCTGTGGAGCTTGGAGCCTGGCAAGTGCGTCCTGGTGAGTGTGGGTGTCGGTGCTGGAGCTCAGGGAGGGGGTAGGGGCCGCACCACTGCGAGGCCTGGATTCTTGCTGTCCGGGGCATAGCTCGGGGGCGCCCTTGCTGGCCTTGGCCCCGTGGGGCCCCAGCAGGTGGTTCTCTGGAGTGGAGCTCATGTTAAGGTGAAGTGCCTGGTCCTCCGTCCTTGCCCCCCATGGTGGCCACACGTGGTGACCACAGCAGAGCTCCTGTGGGGTCACCCCCAGAGCGTGGCTGTGCCTGTATGGGATGCCCCCTCTGTCCCAGAGGCTTCCGCTCGCCTGCGACCTGGTTACATCTGAGGCAGAACCAAATGAGTGAAAAATTGGAAGGCAGATCGAATTTCACGGACGTCCTCCCGGAGGGTGCGGAGCCGGCAGGTTCACACAGACAGCTCATTTGACAGGGGGGCTCAGCGGTTCGCGTCCCTGAGGCTGGAGAAGCCAAGCAGAGAGCTCTAGTGCTCCCGTTCCAGGTGTCCTCGGTGGCCCCGTGCCCTCCTTAGGGCCTCACGTGCAGTCTGCTGAGAGGGTTTAGTTCGTCAGGGACAGACCAGGTCAGGTCCATGACAGAACCTCAGGATTTCACACAGACCCACTCCTCACATGCGCTGGAAGCAGGGAAGGGAAGTTTCAGTTTCACGTTCACGGGCCGGGCGCCCGTGGGGAAGGGTCTGCTGTGCAGGGGTGCTGGGGAGTGCTCACAGAGCCCTCTGCGTGATGAGGACACCAGGTCATGGGCACAGGCCAAGTCCACCTGCTCTTGTTCTCAACCTTGCTTTGTGCCCAGCCCTGCCCTCTGTGCCCCTGCTTTTCTCTGGGGGAGTGGGACAGTCGTCGTCCTGGGGCTCTGCCCCTCTCGCCATCACGCCACGCTTCCGTGTCCCCCGGTACACCTGAACTGTTCCCATGTTCCGGCCCTGTGGCTAGTCGTATCTCTGGGCCCTCCCAGCTGCACAGTGCTTGCACAGGCCTGTGGGAGGTAAAGTCAGGGTCTCCTCAGCGCCGCACCCCAGCCTCCCAGCAGCCGAAGGCTCAGCCCATCCTAGTAGAGCTACGAGAGTTGAGATCCAGGGTGCTGCTGCCCGCGGACAGGGCGGGGTGGCTCCTGGGCAGCGCCCCCGAGGGAGGCCCAGGGGCACCCGGTTGCTGTGCGCCCACGAGGAGCACGTCCAGGAAGCCAGCAGCACGTGGTCTGCTGTGACACCACTGCCAGGATGTGTGAAGCAGCAGCCCTGCACACATGGGCTGGCCGCACGCTCGCTGGTGCTTGAGGCCCCTGGCTGCTGCCCTGGTGGCCGTCAGGGTCGCCGCCCGCATACTGTCTGTTACTGCTGTGGGATCTCTGAGCTCGTCTGGTCCAGCCTTCGGCTGGTAGAGATGACTTGTGACTTTGTCACGGCCGTGTTGCCATTTTCTGCGTTTTGTGTGCGAGCGCCTGGACACAGCTGTGGCTCGTGGCAGACGGTGAGCTCCTTGTCACCCCGCTGCCACTTCTGAGCACACTTGGGGCCTGTTTAACTTCCCAGAAGCTCGTCTCACAGATGGGGACACGGATGCACCACAGGGTTGTGACTCGCCCGAGGCAGAGCCTGACCCCTTCCCCAGAGCCCACCTGCTTCCTCCCCCTCTCTGCCTCCGGCTGTGGCTGCAGGGCACCCTGGAGGGGGTCGGGGGAGCGCATGTGCGGCCGAGGGAGGCCTTCCTCCCGTCTGCCTACATGGTGTCCTGCTGCCACTGGCCTTCCTAGTTTGCGAGTTCAGCCAGGTGGAGCTGGCCGCGGGCAGAGGCCACTTGGCACTGCCCATGAAGGTGACTTCTGGGAATGTTCCCCGCTGACCCCTGCTGGCAGGGTCCGTGTGGGAGCCCTTGGGTGCACGGGCGCTGGACGGATTCCTTCCTGCAGGCCCCGGAGCAGCCTGGCTGTCAGCAGCTTGCACTGCGTGTGCAAGGGCCTCACCACTTGCCCGTGCTCCCCCCGAGCTTGCCCGTCGGCACAGCCCCGGCAGAGCCGGTATGCTCTGCCCGTGGGAGGTGGGGCTTCTCCCTGCCTCCCCTCTTGACCATGGGCCATATTCCGGGCTTTGTGGCTCATTTGTTGGTGGTGTTTGGGGTCGCATATCTGAGATGATACCACAGCTGAGCAAGCATGTTGCTCTGACACGTGAAGACCCTCACTGCTTTTGCTGCCAGGAGCATGTGCAACGTCCCTGAGGCCTCGGGGGCGGGCAGTGGAGCTGCCACACCTGCCGCAAACCTCAGCTACACTTGGCACTGCCTGGCTTTGTAGTCCCGTCAGCCACATGGGAGCTCTATTCCTGACCATTAGGATGAGGTTGAGAGCCTTGGTTGGTCCGTCCGCTGACATCTCTAGGTTGCTGACGGTTCAGGGCCAGGCCCTGTGATGGGCACCAGGTCTGCTGAGGAACATGGCAAGGGCCAAGGGCTGTAGCGGGCTGCAGCGAGCTCCAGTGTCCTCGCCAGAGCCTGGAATCTGCGAATGGGACCTTACGAGAGAACAAGAGGGAGGCTGGGGACAGAGGAGGGCATGCAGGAGGACTGGCATGAAGACAGGCAGACGCTGGGGAGATGCAGCCGCCCCCTATACCTGGAGACCTCGGGAGGGAGCCCAGCTCTGCAACACCTCGTTGTTGGACTTCCGCCCTCTGGACTCAGAGAATACAGGGCCCCAAGGGGCAAGACTGCCTTGAGGGCCGCGTGGACCACGAAGGGTGACCCAGAGTCTGTGGCACCCGTGCCTCTGACCTCCCAGCGGGCGAGGCCCTCCTCCCCGAGTGGATGCTCATCAGACACGACCGGCAGGCTTCCCAAGCAGGCAGGGGTGGCAGCTAAAACCGGATGACAGCTCTTGCCTCCCTCCCTCCCACACTCAGGAATGTTAAACGAGGCTCCTTGCCTCTCAGGCAGGCTCCTTTCTCGGCTCGGAGACGTGGAGTCAGCGCCTCCCCCGTGCCATGCTGTCCCAGAGGCGCCCCGGCGCCCTGTCCTTGTTTTCCCCCAGGTGGTGCCGGTGGCCCCCTCTGCTAGGGCGGGTCCCTGCCCGGCTTAGCGCTCGCCGAGCGTGTGTCTTCCGTGGACCCCAAGTGTGTGCGTGCAGGCTGTGCCCCCACATTCTCAGATGACTTAGGTCGTCCCCTCAAGTTCGGTTCTCGGCAGCGGAGCTACAGGCTCACCGTAGTCTTTGGCCATGTGCCAGCAGATATGCTCCTACACCCGTGTGTGGGGCCGCCAGTTCCTGCGCAACTCTAACTTACCATGGCTGGGCTGCCCACACTCCTTCCTCTGTCTCACTCGGTCTCCTGGTGAGAAGTGCTGTCCTGTCGCTTGTCTCCTCGGCGGCCAGCAAGGTCACAGAGCGTGCATCATCCGTTCCGGCTGTGGGCTTGGGGACCTCTGCGTTTTGGTGAGCGCTGGAAGCCTGGAAACCTGTCCACCTAAAGGCCTTTGACGCTCGGGATTGTCAACACCATGGCGCTTCCCAATCAGCTGTTCAGGAAAACACCGGGAAACAGGCACGCGGAAGGATGGCGGCATCTTCGGGCATGGAACCATGAACCAGCACCACAGCAGCGCGCCCCTTCCTGCCTGCGACTGTGGCCGCTTGGTGGCGCGGACAGACCGCGGGGATAGCCCGGTTAAGTGCAAGCAGCGGGGTGTGGGGGGGGCAGGGGGGTGGCAGGGTACCTGGTGTGCGCAGTGGGGGAGGGGAGCATGATGACACGGTGGTGCAGGACTCCTTTCAGGGTGAGGATGGTGTTCTGAAGCAGACAGGGGCGGTGTTTGCCCCATACCGAGCAGGACTCCTTTCAGGGTGAGGATGGTGTTCTGAAGCAGACAGGGGCGGTGTTTGCCCCATACCGAGCACTCAGCGCACTGAATTGTTTGTGTCGGAACCATCAGCTGGTTTCATATCGAAATGTGGTGTTTTTAAAGGTCATGCTGGGCTTCTCTTGGGTTTTGTTGGGTTTATGAAGGGCCCGTGCAGGTAGCAGGGCCCAGGAGCTCCTTTGTTTGCAGAGTCGGACTGCCCTGCAATGTGGTTCTCCATCCATGTGGAAGGGCCGGCAGTGGGGCTCCTGGCAGTGCGGGGCTGACCCCTGCCGTGGCCTTGGGAGGTGGGGCTGATGGCCAAGGAGCAGCTCTGCCCTTAGCCGTGCACGGTCAGGCATGTGAGGTGCTAAGTCCGGGGTGTGTGCAGTGCCCTCTACAGAAGTGATGACAGGGGACCTGCAGGTGGGAAGAGCCTGAGGGTCTCTGTCCCCCAGAGGGAGAGCGGCCTGGAAGCGCCTCGGAGTGCCGTCCAGGAACAGCAGGAACAATGAGGCCTCTCCCCTGGAAGGTTCTCATGCATTGGAACCCAGATCTGTATTCGGTGGAGGGGGGCTGCATTCTCGACTCTGGGGTCTCAGAGGTCTGGGTCAGGTCCCCGCACACAAACTGGGGAGCAGAGTCCGGGAGAAGCGGCTAAACGGAGCATCTGCAAATCCAGTCTACCCCAGACGCCGGCCATGGCGTTGGCAGGGAGCAGTCCCTCGTCTCTGAGCCCACGGCCTCATCCTCCCATCTTCACGCCCCACACCTGCTGGGGTACTCGGCACGGGAGAGGCTTATTCCATTCTCAGACATTGACACCCTGCTGTTACCCGGACACCCTCTCATTGTGTGGCCTGCCCTGCCTCTGTGCCTGCACCCCGAGTCCTTCTGCAGGACTGGGATGGAGCCCTGCTTTGGTGGCCAGGGCCGGATGTTCCGGGGGGCTGGGCTCAGGCACATGGCGTTCTCACAGCCATCCCTGATAGGGGCCAGTTCTGGGCCTGTGGTGTCACAGTTGTCCTCTGGCCAAGAACCCTCCTCTCCTTGGCGTGCTGCTCTGAGTGACAGCTAACCCGGGGCAGGCCTGTCTTACCTGCCCTACCTCCCAGCCTTCAGGGTGTGATTGGGGGTTTTGTGCTTTTGGAGACTACGTGGACAGTGGGCCGCCTACCAGCCCATTCTTGGCCCCTGAGGAGCTCTGCTACCAGCCCACAGGGAAGTGTGCTGTCTGGGTCCTGCCCGTGCGCTACTCTGGCTTTGGGGTTGTGCTGGAAGCACAGGAGGTCCTTGGGGATGTCGTGGGTGAGCCAGAAGGACAAGGGAAAAGGATGTGGATGGAGGCCCCTGTCCCTGGCGGTGTAGGGAGGCCGGGGTAGGGGCCAGGCTGGGGTCCCGGCGGCAGAGCAGGTGCGGGGTGCTCACACCCACGGGTCCTCCGCCTCTGGGAGAACCTGGGGTGGGGGGCGACGAGAGCCTCCCCCACATGGAGCGCTGTGTGCCCGCATGTCCCAGGTGAGCTTGAGCAAGGTGGGCGAGTACTGGTGGAGCGCTGTCCTGGAGGGCGAGGAGCACATCGACATCGACAAGATCAACAAGGAGCGCTCCATGGCCACGGTGGACGAGGAGGAGCACGCCGTGCTGGACAGGCTCACCTTCGACTACCACCAAAAGCTGCAGGGCAAGCCGCAGAGCCATGAGCTGGTGAGGGGCGTGTGGGTGGGGGCTCTGGGGGCCGCTGGGCGGGGGGCGGGGGGTCCTACCGCGGGGTCCTTGCCGGGGCTGTGGGGCGGGGTGCCGTTTCCACTGTGCTCCAGAGCCCGAGGGGGCGGGGCTGGGACACGCAGCTGGGCCACACAGAAGTGGGACCACGCATGGGAGGCCGGCTCTCTGGGGTTGGGGCGGGGGTGTGTGGGGGTGCTCAGATAGCCCCTCCCTGAGCCCAGGGAGGACCCTCCGCAGAGTTGTGGGGAGCCAGGCCCAGCCTTGCCGCAGGGCCCACGGGAAGAAAGAAAGCATCCTTCTGAGTCCCTTTGCAACGTTGGAGGAGGGGCAGGAGGGGTCCGCGTGGGCAGAGGTCGTCCACACCATGCACAGGCAGAGGTCCACAGCGCATAGCATGTGCCGGGGGCAGAATGCAGGTGGGCCGGGCGCGCTTGCTCTTCCTTGTGTGGCCGCTGAGGCGAGGAAGGGTCGCTTCCCTCCGGCTTGTGTGCGCTTCTCAGCGTGATGGGCAGTGGCGAGGGCCCGTGTCGCGGGGGCGGGGTTCCTTGTTCGTTCCACCTGTGTGGACACAGGGCCCCCATGCCACTCAGGATTGAGGTGTCCTCACTGTTCCTCCCGGTGTTGCTCCTGCCGCCCTTTCCTCAGGGCCCCCATGCAGACAGCCTCGTTCCCGCGGCGGTCACTCAGGGAGTGCAATTGCACGCCGGTCGGTCAGGGCTGGCTGGGTCATGGACTCCAGCGCCCCCGAGAGGAGCATCAGGTGCTGGTACCAGCTCGTGTCCAAGGTGGCCAGGTGGCTCGGGCACCAGGGCTGCGGCCCCAATCCCACAGTCCTCCTCAGGACTGCTGCCTCAGTCCTCCTGCCCCGAGTCTCCGAACCTTCCCCTGGTCAGGCTCCCTGACCACCTGGGCCTACAGGGCTGGAGGGGCCGAGGTGGCCTGTATCTCCCACTGTCGCAGCCAAGCTTGCAGGTGGGGGCTTTGCCCTCGTGGGCATTGGAAACTGCCTTGGGCCGTTATGGGACTGCTGCCTGTGGCCACCGGAAGAAAGCCCTGTGAGTTCGGGGCCATGGAGGGGCCCCGAGCACCGCCGCCTGCAAGTGGCCAGGCTCCCAGGCCCACATACGCCTGCGTGGGGAGCAGGAGGCTCTCACCGACGGTCCCAGGGACAGACACCCGATGGGGACGTATCTGAAGAAGAGCTTTAGCAGTGCTGCCATCTCACAGACAGGTCTCTGTGCCTCGAGTCGGAAGGGGGCCCCACGAAGACTTGACGTGTGCCAGGGGCAGTGTGCGGCCCGGGGGCACGTGCATGCCGGGCACTCCGAGCCCACACGGGGGAGCCGGGGCTGCTGTGCCCCTCGGCCAGGTGACCCACTCTCGAATGGCTGGCACCAGCACTGCCGTCCAGGCTTCCTCTGGGCTCAGCAGGGATTTCGGGAGGGTATGTGCACACGTGGACCGTCCTCACATGTGGCTGTGAGGGATGCATCGTGTGGGGAGCGGGTTCGGACTACGAGCATGAAGGCAGGAGCACTGGGCTAGGAGCTGGTGGTGAGGGAGCCAGATCTGGGAAGCATATGGCCATGGACGTTTGAACTGGAGGGAAGCAGGTCCCTGGGAGAAGTAGGAAATTTGGGGGCAGGGGGTCAGCAGGACTGGCTGGTGGCTCCCGAGGAGACAGGGCCTGGGGATGCAGTGGGGGGGGTAGCGGGAGTTGGACGACCCTGGGTGGCCCCAGTACACAGTCCTCACCAGCGGTCAGGGCTCACGTGGGGCTCCTGTCCAGAGAGTGGCTGGCGGGGAAGGGGCTTGGAAGGGGGCGGCAGGAGCTGGAGAGGAGGGATGGTTGGGCCTGTGAGGGGCTGGGGTGCTTTCCAGGCCCTCGGTGTGGTTATGCACCCCAGGTCGGCAGAGATCCGTTAACCTTGGGACGTGTCGGCCATGCTCGTGGCTGCACCACTGAGCTTAATGCCGAGGGAGAGGGGGTATGGGCAGGAGGGACGGCAGATCCTTGTGTGGAGGATGGGAGCGAGTCCCGTTCTGGGCCGTGCGTTAACCTCTGTGTCTGTTTTCTATTTGTAGAAAGTCCATGAGATGCTGAAGAAGGGCTGGGATGCTGAAGGCTCCCCCTTCCGAGGCCAGCGATTCGACCCGGCCATGTTCAACATCTCCCCGGGGGCCGTGCAGTTCTAGTGCCCAGAGGAAAGGGAGCGCGCCCCGGGCTCCCTCCTGCCAGGGACTTGCTGGCGGGTTTGCCCTCGCCGTCGTTCCTTTCCAGGGTGGACCCGCGGTGCCCGGCGCTGCATCTCTGGACTGTTGGGAGCAGCAGGGGGCCAGCGGGACGCCGGCCACCCGCTCTCCTCTGGCTGCTGTGCGCACGCTCTGCTTGCTTTCCTTGTGCTGAGGGCTGGGCGTGGGTGCCAGGCCAGCTGCTGACCTGCAGGGGGTGGGGGGGCGCCCTGGCCGTGACCTCTTCCTGCACCTGTGCGCGTGTGGTGTCGCTTGGCGTTTGTATGCGTCCGCTGCCTGCTCAGCCCCGTCGCAGAGCAGCAGAAGGTGGGTCCTGGTCGCTGCTTCTGAACGTGGGGACACAGCCCCGAGTGGCCACAGGCACAGCAGGAACTGTTCTCCACGTCTTCTTGTGGGACCCGGTTCTTGTCATAGAGCCAACCGGGTGTCCTCGGGAGAGCAGAGCGCGGTGCCCCTTCTCCTGTGTCTGCTGTGCCCCTGCTCTTCCAGCTGGGACCGCGGCGTGTTGGGCTATCGGCCAGCGCGTCTCCCGGGGCCTCCCCTCGTGGCTCTGTCCTTCCGGCTGACAGGGACTCCTTTCTGGGTGATGGTACTTTTGGGAACAGCCCCCATCACCCGAGTAGGTGGGAACTGGCTCGTCAGTCCTGTGGGGGCAGGTATGTGGCTCGCGGAGGCCAGAAATGGGTGGGGATTCCTGAATGCCTCCTTCCCAATATCCCTGGGAAGCCTCGGGTGGCTCTGGTGCCGTTAAGGGAAGTGCAGACACCAGGTCGCTGGGGGGGAGCATTTTCGGGGATGCGGAGCCCTGTCTCCTGTAGTTGGCTCTGTGGCCAGTCGTGGAGCTGCTGAGACTCGTCCTCGAGGCCTCTGGGATGTGCACGCCTGTCCCATGTCACCAGCGCCTTGTGTGAGAACTGTTCTGGGTGGTCTCAGGCCTTGGACCACGCCGTGAGGGTCTTCTGGCATGACGAGGTGCGGCATACGCCCGCACCCCAGCTACTTGGGAGACTGGGGAGCCGTGGACTCTGTGGTCCCTTGTCTTCCCCTGTCTGACATTATAGTCAGTGTTGGTTTCTGCCCATATTGCCTGTCGTGACAGTGGCTCCCCGGCGTCTGGGAGTGGTGGGCTGGGCCGAGGTGCTGGTCCACATGGCGGAGGGCGGGCTGTTCTCACGGGTGTCCTCTGACCCTTGCTGCCGGCCTGGGCCCTGGAGCCGGTGCAGCCTGCGTGTTTTCTCTCTCCAGACGCGGCCACCGCCGATCGGCCACTGAGCTCCGTCAGCCGAGGTCCACGGAGAGCAGGGTGCCCGTCTGCGAAGTCCCTCTCCAGTGTCGGTTTGCAATAAATCTGTGTTTAAGCACCGTGGTGTCCGTGTGTGTCATTTGCTGCCGAGACTTCTGTGTGTGTGTGCATGTGGATGTTTCTGGAACTCCAGCCATGAGGTCCCCGGCTCCATACAAACCAGACCCCAGAGTGGGGGATTTCTGTGTCTTTTGAACATCACTTGTCTCTGACGTGTGATTTTCAGGAGATCAGAGGTTTTGATCTAGAAAAAAGGATTGCGGCTGCAGAGCTCACAGGGGTTTCCAGCAGGTCCTGAAAACCCAAGATGAGCACAGGGTCCCGAAGCCTCCACCAGAGGACCCCTCCTTCCGCGCCCCGTGGAACAGCGCTGGCCCCGCTGTGCTGGGCGCTCTCATCTGCCTGCACCCTGGCGGGCTCCGTGGGATCATGTTGCCCCTGTCCCTGGGGACTGTGCTCAGTGGGCAGGACCTGGCAGTGCTTCTTGAATGAACGGAGGGAGGATGCATGGTTCATTAGCACACAGATGTCCAGGACTAGGCATAACCCACCAGGGACGAGTGGCCCCATCTTTGAACAGTTTGCTCCCAAGTGTGTAGGAGGGTGAACAGTACATGTTCCGTGTGGAAGAAATATGTCTGGGAAGTGGCAACCTCTGTGCCAAGGTGCCCACATGTGTGCCTGGGACTGACTGCCTAGGGACAGACCCGAGGCCACCGACCCGGGTCTGCTCCACGTGCAGGCTGGCGCTTACATGGACGTGGCTGGGCGCTCGTCCCAGCTTCTGGAACCATCGGCCCCCACCCCGCTGTCTGCTCAAGCCTGGTGGTCTTCTCGCTTGCTCCGACTCTTTGCACCTGGCCTGCCGTCAGACATCAGCTTGCTGCGGGGCCTCAGATCTAACCAGGCCTCGGCCACCGAGTGCCAAGCTGGGTGCCGCCTCATGTCCTCTCCCGCTGCGGATGGCAACAGCCCTTGCCCCCAGCATGCTTGGAGGGGTTGGGCTGCTGCTGCCTGCCTGGATGGTGTCGGGGGGCAGGACCAGTTCATGGACACTAGCCGATGTGGGACAGAGTCATGCCCCGGCTGCGGACAGGAGCCCCGGCAGCCTGGTGTGCTTGTCCAGGGTAGGTGCTGTCCTGCTGGGCTGGCCCGAGACTGCTTTCCCTGGAGGAGGAAACCAAGCCAGGCCTCTGACTTTCTCTCTTCTGCTGCTTCCCACGCTTTCTTGCCAGAGGTGAATGGACCTTTAGGGACATTCTATTCCAAATGCTGTATGATGGCCACAGAGAAGTGATGCCCTGAGGCTCGAGTTGGACTCACTCCTGCCCCACACCCTGTGGCGCCTGCTGGCTCCTTGCTCCAGCCCCACGGCACTCCCCTGCTTCTGCCGTCCGTGCAGCACAGGCCTGGCACTGAAGGACGCTCTGCAGGTGGGGGGTACGTCCCCGGCATCATTTGCTAAGTGAACCAATGGCTCAGGCGCCCCTCCCCAAGGAGGGGTCCCAGTGTGGCTATGGAGATCGAGCAGCTGGAGGCTTCTCCCGCAGGGCAGGGGGTTTGAGAAGCTGCCTAGGTGGTAACCTTCCAGGGGTTGGGGCCAGGATGGTCCTGTGGCCTGGGGAATGTCTTCTGGTGGGCCGCAGCAGGGGACTAAGGAGCTGTCAGGCCCGAGGAATGCTGGGCTTCACTGGCACCTGTGCATGAGGCTGGGCCCTGCGGATTACCTGTCAGCCTCCAGTGCTGAGCGGTCCACAGAGGGGCCGCTGGAGGCAGAGGCTGGGACGTGGAAGAGGGAACTCCTGAGCCACGCTGTGAGAGCAGCCACGGTGCTGGGGGAGAGGTCTCTCATCCTGCCACACAGCTCCTTGGGCTCCTCCCTCCCCCAGACAGGGCGCTCCAGACGCCTCCCTGCCTAAACCTCCAGGCACTTGGGTGCTTTGCCCACCCTGTGTCCAGACCACCCTCCTGCCAAGATGTCAGATGGAGGGTTTGGGGGCACACCACTGGAGACCACCTCTGGTAGAGAAAGTGGTGGGACTCAACCCAGCCCCCTGGGGCCCCTGACTCCACCCTCCAAGCGGCAGCTTCCTTGAAGACTCCTTTGGGGACACCTGGCTGGCTCAGGACTGCCCCACGAGCCAGGTGCGTCCCTGCTTTTGTCTCTAGACGGCTGTGTCAATCCTCTTGGTTAAGGCGAGGCAGGCGGTGTTTCTGGAGCACCGGACACATCATCAGAGGCCATGAAGGTCACCCTGGGTACCCGTTGGTCTCAGCGGGGATTGTCAACGCCCCTGATGCCAGCCACAAGACGGTGCGCACCCCGTGTTTACAGGTGAGGTAAGTGGCTCATCAGAACTCCGGGTGATCGGGGCTAGTGACGGGACTGGGGAGGGTTCAGCAGGTCACACGGGGCATCGCCCCCCTCAGGGCCAGGAGGGTGGATGGAGAGGTCCCACAAGCTCAGGACTTGAAGGCGAGGGTCAGGCCTTAGCTTTGACCCCAATTTCTGAAGTCTGGGGCAGGGAGCAGCTTCTGATGTGCACTGGAGAGGAGAGGCCCTTGCCTGGCAGAAAGGTGCAGGCCGGCGCCCGGGTGTGCAGGATGGCAGGTCTTGCAGGGGCACCTGTCAGCCCCTCCAGGGCCCCTCCTGCGGGTGCTATGACCACACAGACGTCCACCCTGGAAGCTGTGTGCGCCTGAGTGGCTCCTGACCCCACCCCAAGCCAGAGGGCACCATGGAGGTGTGGAGGGGCCTTCTGCTCCTCCATGTTCTTGGCTGCAAGATCGTCCCGCCCAGAGGCCTCAGCACCCGGTGGGGGGGTGCCCCCTTGCCTCCAGGAACCCTCCGGACCCCACAGACCCCTGGTCCAGCCACCAGAGTGTGGGGCAGCTGTCACTACTACCCCCCCCTTCAGAGAGGGACACCCCTCCCCACTCGCTCAGGGCTGCCTTCCTCCCCGACCTCTAGGCAAGAGGGAACCTGGCACCCACGCCCTTAATGATACTGTGCCTTGGGGCCCATTCCCTACTGTCATAACTATGTTCAGGTGCATGGAGCACATTCCCCTGGTGCAGCCGCCACCGTCCGTCCATCTCCAGAACCTTCTCATCTTCCCAGAGGGAAATGCCATACCCATTACAGTGTCTTTTCATTTGTTGCTGGTGGTGAAGATGAGGTTTTTCCAAAAATTCTGATTTCTGGGTTCTCGTAAACTTGGGAGCCAGCCGGGTCCGGCAGCTGTGGCTGTGGCAGAGGCAGAGTTGACCCCACGGCCCCACCACGCTGCCTGCTTACCATGGGCTTGCCTGTGACCCACCTCTGGCGGCCTCTCCCCCACCAGCCTGGCCCTGTGTGGGGCCCAGCTGGACGCCCTGGCCTAGGGGATGGCCCAGGTAGGTTCCGGGGGCAGGGATGTGCTCAGGGCACAGGGGCCAGAGGGAGAGGCCTTGGGTGCTATGCGGACAGGGCTCCAGGGTTCGGTTGCAGGCAGATGGAGGGGCTGGGCCAGACGCGGCACAGGAGGCACACAGTGGCAGGTCCCCTCTGTGGCCACGGAGGCTGGAGCTCCATTTCAGGTGCCATTGGTCCTAACCCGTGACCCAGGACAGGTGAGGGGCTACCCAGAATGGAGAAGTGACCAGGCCCTGTGTCTCGGCCCCCACGAGAGGGCAGTAGGGGCACTGAGTCTGTAGGAGGTGGCAGGCTGTGAGAGGCAGACCTGTGAGAGGGTCTCCCCTGCCCCCGAACCTGGGTTGTGTCCCCTTACATGGTAATGGCAGGCCAGGGGTCCTCGCCAATCCCTCTTCAAAGGGGCCGGGGGCTCACGGTTGGAGAAGGGAACGTGACCTTGAAATAGGGGGTGGAGCGACGCGCTGGGCTGTTGCCTTGGGCACGAGGGCTCTGGTCATGGAGGGATTGTCCCTGATGGCTGTGGCTTCTGCCCTGTACTCTGTCTTGCCCAGTCCCAAGCCAGCATGGCTCGGCTGGGGGTCGCCCAGCACCAGGACCGAGGTCCAGACCTACGTCTGCCCCACAGCCCTGGCAGAGCCTCTGTCAGTCTAGTCAGGTCCTGAGAGCCTGGGGGTGTTGAGGGGGGTGGTGTGGGAGGGGGCAGCCCCAGCAGAGCCTGTGTAGAGGTCCCAGGATGGCAGAGGGGTGGGCTCTGACCACCCCACCCCCCTCCTACTGGCCAATGCCTCAGAAAAGCAGGATCCCAGCGTCTACACTGGCCAGCGGGAGGGGGAAAGCAGGGGGGAGCTCCACGTGCAGCCAGGGGCTGTCTTCCTCACTTGAGCAGATGGGATCCGGGGCAGCTTCTGGGTCAACTTCTAACTTATGATTTGGAGGTACAGTTGGGGCTTCAACAGCGCAGGGGGTCCCAGCCACACAACTTTGGACCCCCTCAAGCCACCACACCACCTGGCTGTTGACCGAAGCAGTGTCGATAGAGTAGCCATCGGTAAACACGCACTTTGCGTGTCATGTAGTATGTGCTGCATTCTCACTGTGTGGGAGGCCGGGAGACAGCACTAAGGAATCATAAGGAAAAAAACATACATTTGCACTTTCTGCTGTATTTATCGGAAAAAATTTACATACAGGTGGACCCGCCCGCAATTCAGACCTGTGTTGTTTGCGGTCAGTGGTAGAGTCGAGGAAGTTGTGGAGTGTCCCTGTCCCCTGGGGCCAGCCTGACAATCACTGGGACAGCTCACAGAACTCATTCTGAGTCCTGTTCTCCAGGCCCCACAGCGGGTGTGTGTGCATGCGTGTGCAGCACTGTGTGAGAGTCACGGCCCTCTCCGTGCACTTGCTGCCACAATGGGGACACGGAACCACAGGTCTGCCCTGGGCATGCTGACCCCATCCCTAACCACGGCAAACTCTCATCAGCTCCCCGCCACTGTAGTCCATGCTCCCGGATTGCACTGTCCGTGTCTGTGACGTCGGGTTTTCACTTGTGTACTGGGCGGTTCACTGGAGCTCACTGCGTATCAGTAGCTGACTCTTGTCACTGCTGGCTGCCAGACCTCGGCTGCAAACGGGCCACCCATCACCCCAGGACCCTTGGGTGGTCTCCAGTCTGTCTACTAGAAATAAAGTGCTATGAGTGTTCCGGAGTAGGCTTTTTGTGTGAATGTAAGTTTCCCTTCCTTTGGGGGTAAATGCCCAAGAGCACAGTTGTTGGGTCACGTAAATGGACACTGAACTTCACGAGAAACTGTCAGACGGGTTTCCAGCGAGGCTGTGTTCTTTCACGCTCCCACCGGCCATGGGAGAACTCTAGCTCTGCTGCGCCCTACCCACATTTGGTGCTGTGACAGGCAGAAAGCACCCCGCAGACGTCCTTGTCCTCGTCCTCAGAACCCAGGAATAGGCCATGTGAGGCTGTGAAGGTCAGGCGAAATGAAGGAATTCCTTGACTTGAGATAAGAATATTTTGGGGATGCCTGGGTGGTCAGTGGGCTAAGCCTCTGCCTTCAGCTCAGTTCGTGATCCTGGGGTCCTGGGATTGAGCCCCACATCGGACTCTCTGCTCAGCGAGGAGCCTGCTTCCCCCTCTCTCTCTGCCTGCCTCTCTGCCTCCTTGTGATCTCTATCAAATAAATCTTTAAAAAAAAATTCTGGATTACCTGGGTGGACCCAGTGTAATCACAAGGGCTTTTAAATCCTAAGGTGCAAGTCTAAGGCTGGTATTGAAGATGGCCAGAGCCATGAGCCAAGGAGCTTGGGTGCCTCTGGAAGGTGGGAAAGGTGAGGAGAGGGATTCTCACCCAGAGCCTTGGAAGGAGCCAGCTGTGAGGACACTGACTAGCCCTCCAACACCCGTCTCAGGCCCTGCCCTCCAGGATGGTCACATGACCACCACTGCAGCAGGACCCTGATAATGGGGACCTTTCTGACCCCTGTGTCCTGGCACCTGGCCAGGGTGTGACCTACATTTCCCCAGTGGCCAGCTGACCAACCTCATCATGGCCTTTGTCAGCCACGTGTCTCTCTGAAATGTCTGCCCCATCTTTGGCCTGTTTTCTAATTGGATCAGTTGTTTTAATGTCAACTTTTAGTTCTTTAAAATATATTCTAGGGGCACCGGGGTGGCTCAGTGGGTTAAAGCCTCTGCCTTTGGGTCAGGTCATGGTCTCAGGGTCCTGGGATCGAGCCCTGCATTGGGCTCTCTGCTCAGCAGGGAGCCTGCTTCCCCCTCTCTCTCTCTGCCTGCCTGCCTGTGATCTCTGCCTGTCAAATAAATAAAATCTTTTTAAAAAATAAAATAAGGGCGCCTGGGTGGCTCAGTGGGTTAAGCCTCTGCCTTCGGCTCAGGTCATGATCTCAGGGTCCTGGGATCGAGTCCCATATCGGGCTCTCTGCTCAGCGAGGAGCCTGCATCCCCCCCTCTTTCTGTCTGCCTCTCTGCTTACTTGTGATCTCTCTCTGTCAAATAAATAAATAAAATCTTTAAAAAAATTAAAAAATAAAATAAAATATATTCTAGATAAAAGCTCCTTGTCAGATGTGTGACTTGCAAATAGTTTCCTGCAGTCTCTAATCAGTCTTACCCTTTTAACTGACTCTTTTTCAGAACAAAAGCTTTAATGTCCTGGGGTCCAGCTTCTTAAACTCTGATGAATCATGCTTTCTAGTATCTTTATGGAAGATCTTTATGTAGATCTCAAAGATTCCTCCTATTTTTTTCTTATAGTCTTATAGTTTGTATTTTCACTTATGTCCACGATCTGTTTTGAGTTCATTTTTGTGTAAAAAGTGAAGTTTGGGATTAGGTTGGCCTGTGATTGAGCAGTTGCTGCAGCACTGCTTATTTTCCCAAGTTCCATTTTAATTAATTTATTTATAATTATTTTTATTAACATATAATGTATAATTAGTCCCAGGGATACAGGTCTGTGAATCGCCAGGTTACACACTTCACAGCACTCACCATAGCCACATACCCTCCCCAATGTCCATAACCCCACCCCCCTCTCCCAACCCCCCTACTCCCGGCAACCCTCAGTTTCTTTTGTGAGATTAAGAGTCTCTAACGGTTTGTCTCCCTCCTGATCCCATCTTGTTTCATTTTTTCCTTCCCTACCGCCCACAACCCCCGCCCTGCCTCTCAAATTCTTTGTATTAGGGAGTCATATGATAATTGTCTTTCTCTGATTGACTTATTTCGCTCAGCCTAATACCCTCTAGTTCCATCCACTCCTCACAAATGACAAGATTTCATTTCTTTTGATGGCTGCATAGTATTCCATTGTATATATGAACCACATCTTCTTTATCCATTCATCTGCTGATGGACATCTAGGTTCTTTCCATAGTTTGGCTATTGTGGACATTGCTGCTATAAACATTTGAGTGCCTGTGCCCCTTCAGATCACTGCATTTGTATCTTTAGGGTAAATACCAGTAGTACAATTGCTGGGTCATAGGGTAGCTCTATTTTCAACTTTTTGAGGAACCTCCATGCTGTTTCCAGAGTGGCTGCACCAGCTTGCATTCCCACCAACAGTGTAGGAGGTTCCCCTTTCTCCGCATCCTCACATCCTCGCCAGCATCTGTCATTTCCTGACTTGTTAATTTTAGCCATTCTGACTGGTGTGAGGTGGTATCTCATTGTGTTTTGTTTTTTTTTTTTCTCATTGTGGTTTTGATGTGTATTTCCCTGATGCTGAGTGATGTTGAGCACTTTTTCACGTGTCTGTTGGCCATTCAGATGTCTTTTTCGCAGAAATGACTGTTCATGTTCTAATCGTTTCTTGATTGGATTATTTGTTCTTTGGGTGTTGAGTTTGATGAATTCTTTATAGATTTTGGATACTAGCCCTTTATCTGATATGTCATTTGTGAATATCTTCTCCCATTCTGTCAGTTGTCTTTTGGTTTTGTTGACTGTTTTCTTTGCTGTGCAAAAGTTTTTGAGCTTGATGAAGTCCCAATAGTTCATTTTTGCCTTTGCTTCCCTTGCCTTTGATGATGTATCTAGGAAGAAGTTGCTGCCTGTGTTTTCCTCAAGGATCTTGAAGGATTCCTTTCTCACATTGAGGTCTTTCATTCATTTTGAGTCTATTTTTGTGTGTGTTGCAAGGAAGTGACCCAGTTTTATCCTTCTGCATGTGGCTCTCCAATTTTCCCAACATCATTTGTTGAAGAGACTGTCTTTTTCCATTGGACATTCTTTCCTGCTTTGTTGAGGATTAGTTGATCATAGAGTTGAGGGTCCATTTCTGGGCTCTCTGTTCTGTTCCATTGATCTATGTGTGTGTTCTTGTGCCAGTACCATACTGTCTTGGTGATCACAGCTTTGTAATAGAGCTTAAGTTCCAGCACCATTTATTGAAAAGACTCTCTCTTTTCCACTGAATTGCTTTTGCCCCTTTTTCATAAATTAATTGGACACATTTTTGTGGATCTGCTCCTGGGTTTTCATCTCTGCTCCATGGATCTACATGTCTGCCCCCCGCATCGCCACCCTGTCTTCATTCCTTGAGCCGAGGGTCGGCCATGACACTGTATGTTATTCTTATTCATTGTTGTTTCAGTTATTCTGGGGTGTTTCCCTTTTCATAACAGCTTAGAATAAGCCCCTCTGTGTCTACAAAACATCTCCCTGGGCTTTTGGTAAGAATTGCATCAAACCTGTGGATCAATTTGGAAGGAACCAACACCTTTGCTATGTTAAGCCTTTCAATCCATGAACATGGTAGGTCTCTCCCAAACATTTCAGTCTTTCATCTCTTCCGTGAGTGTTGTGTAACTGTCCTCAGGTAGACGCTGTACATGTTCTGTTAGATTTATATCTAAGTATTTTGTGTTCTTTGGGCCAATTGTAAGTCGTACTGCATCTTTAGTATTGGTTTATTCTTGTTTATTGTTACCACATACAAATGAAGTTGACTTTTGTCGATCTTATATCCTGTGACCTTACTAAATTCATTTATTAGTTATAGGAGTTTTTTGTAGATTCCTTAAGATTCTATTTTCTTTGTAGTCAGTCATCTACAAATAAAGATAGTTCTGTTTATTTATTTCCAATCTGGGTGCCTTTGATTTATTTTTACTTACTTTTTGCATTGTCTGTGCTGGCTAGTACTATGCTGGCTAAGGGTGGTGAGTGCAGACTTCCTTGCCTCATACCAGAACTTAGAAAGCTGTCCAGTTTCACCAGTAAGTATGATGTTAGCTTTAGATTTTTGGTAGATGCTCTTTATGAGGTTGAAGAAATTCATTTTTGTTCCTGGTGCACTGAGAGTCTTTTCATGAATGGGTTGTGAATTTTGTCAAATACTTTTTTCTGCATAAGTTTATATGATATGACTTCTTTTCCCTTTAACCTGTTGATATGGTGTGTTACAATGATTGATTTTTGAATATTGAACTTGCCTTGCATCCTTGGAATAAATCACATTTGATTTATTTGCTGTTGGATTCAACTTGCTAATATTTTACTTAGGATTCTGTTTACATATAGAAGTTCATGAGAGATTTTTTTGTGGTTTTCTTGTGTGTTCAGTTTTTTAAATGGTTATAAGTCTGTTTGGGTTGTCTATTTGATCTGAGTTTTGGTGGTTTGTGATTTTTTAAAGAAATTGATCTATTTCTTCTAAGTTGTCCAATTTCTGAGGATAAAACTGCTCACACCACCCTCTTATTCTCCTTTTATTGGCTTCAGGATCTGTCATTATATCCAAGTTCATTCCTAACGCTGATGATTTGTGTCTTCTTTTTCTGTCTTTGTCAGTCTTGAGAGAGGCTAATTAATCCTTTTGTTTTTATTAGCTTTTCATTTCATTATTTTTTTTCCTTCAGTTTCTGTTTTCTGTTTCATCAATTTCTTCTATCTTTTGTATCTTCTTCCTTCTGCTTTATTTGGGCTTGTTTTGCACTTTTTCTAGTTTCTTGAGGTGGGAACTTAGGTATTTGATTTATGATCTTCTTTTCTGATGTAAGCGTGATGCTATAAATTTCCCTTTCAGCACTGCTTTAGCTGCATCCAGCAACTTTCGATTTTTTTTTTCATTCAATCATGTATATCTTAATTTCCTTTGAGATTTCCTCCTTCAGAAATGTGTTGTTAAATTTCCAAGCAAGTGTTTGGAGATTTTTTTCTGTTGTCTTTCTCTAATGGGTTTCTACTTCAATTCCATTATTGCCTGTGTGACTGCAGTTCTTTTAAATTTGTTAATGTTTGTTTTAGGACCCAGGATATTGTCTGTGTCAGTGAGTGTCAGTGGGCACTTAAGAACTTTTGTGTATTCTGCTGATGGGTGGAGAGAGTGTTCCATAGACATTGAGTCCTGATAATTGATGTTGGTATTCAGTTCTGCTATATCCTGGTTCATTCTTGATTTAGTAGTATCATCAAGTTGCTGGAGGTCCCCAGCTCCAACTGCACATTTGTCAGCTTCTGCTTTCCAATGTCCCGGTTTTGCTTCTGGATTCGGGAGCTCTGTTGTTTGGTGCACCCACATTTAGGTGTTCTACCTGTTCTACCTGTTGGGCAGTTTGGTCATTTTATCCTTACATAATGTCCTTCTTTGTCCCAGGTAGTTTTCTTTGCTCTGGAGTCCACTTTGCCTCAATGAAATGTGACCACTCCTGCCACATTAACAGAAATAGTATTTGTGATCAATGATTACATGATGTGTATTTCCCCAACATTTTACCCTCAGCTTTTCTGTGAACTGAGTTCCTCTGAGGTGGCACATAGTTAGGGCATGTTTTTATCCATCCTGCCAACCTGTCTTTTGATTGGGATGCTTAGACCACATGTGCTTAAAGTAATCATTGCTGTGTTGGGCTTTATTCCGCTTCGTTATTTGCTTCCTGTTTGTTCTCTACACCTCATTCCTGTTTGGTTTTCTTTGCCTTCCTGCAGATTTCCTGAGCCTCTTCCGTAATTCCCTTCTGGTTTATCGGTCATGTTTTTAGTAAATCGCCTCGTGTTGTTATTTGGGGGTTTCTGTACACATCTCCATGTACACATATGACTGCTGTCGCTTTGAGCAGGTGTAGAAACCTTACTTCTGTTAATGTCTCTTTATCCTCCAAAATTTTACTTCTACAGTTGTCTTTGTTCTCTTTTAGGAGCCCCATTAGATGGCGTGAGAACTTCAGCCATAGGACAGATGACAGAATCTCATCATGTGAAGTTGTCTGTTATGTCTGCCCTTAATTTCACCCTTTGATCGTTCTTCTCCCAAAGAAGATTTGTCTGGGGACCCTTCCTCAGCCATACGCTAAAGACAGGTCCGAGTGTCTTCATCTTGGACTATCTTTGTTCCCCTGCACTCCTGAGGGATACTTTCACTGGCTGTGAAGCGTGTGATTGTGACATTTCCTTTCTGTTGACACTTGAGGCGAGTTGGGCTGCTCACTTCTCCCGTCCAAGTAAGCAGGCCCCACCCTGCTTAGCTTCTGAGATGGGCTGAGACTGGGCGTGTTCACGGTGATGTGGCGTAGACCAGGCTGCTCACGTCTGCCTACCATGACTACAGGGGATAAGCCTGTCGTCTTGTCAGTGTTGCTCTTCTGCTAGAGATACGTCACCTCTGTCCAGCTGCTTTTAAGATGTTTTCTTCTTTGTCTTCAGTTTTCAGAAGTTCTTTCATTTTGTTGTTGTTGTTGGTGGTGGTTTTTTTTGTTTGTTTTTTTAGGAGCGAGAGGGACAGAGAGGAGAGAGAGGGAGTCTCAAGCAGGCTCCACACCCAGCAGGGAGCCTGATTCTGGGCTCCATCTCACGACCCTGAGATCATGACTATAGCTGAAATCAAGAGTCGGACTTGTAACCACATGAGCCACCCAGGTACCCCTGGTTTTCAGAACTTCAATCATAACGTGTCTTGGTGTGGATCTTTTTAGGGTTCCCTGCTGGGGTTTGTTTAGCTTCTTGAATTTGTAGGTTTATGTCTTTTGTCAAAATTGGGGCATTTTCAGATATTACTCCTTTAATTATTTTTCTGCCCCCCATCCCCATTTTTTCTGTCTTCTGGGACTCCACTGACGTGAATGTTGGATCTTGTGGTGGTGTCCCACAGATCCTGGAGGCTCTGTTCATTCTGTTTCCCAGTCTGTCTTCTCTTTGTTGTTTAGGATGTGTGCCCTGTGTTGGTCTGTCTTCAGGTGTACTGGTTCTGTCTTCCGTGGTCTCTACTCTTCTGTGGAGGCTCCTGGCAACGTGCTTAACTTCATTAGTATATTTTTCCTTTCCATTAATTTTTACTTTATAGAACATTTCTTTTTAGAGAGAAGAAGCATACAACTTCTTAGCTGAGATTTTATGTCTTTATTTGTTTACAGAGAGTTTGTAATTGCTTGTTGAGGTGTGTTTGTGATGACTGCTTTAGAACCCTTGTCCGGTCCTCCCAGCATCTGCTTTATCTTGGCCTGGGCACCTGTGCACTGTCTTTTTTCATTCTCACTGTGCTTCCCCAGTTCTGGTGGGGTGCAGGACTTCCTCCTGTAGCCTGGATGGGTCGATTGCGCAGTGAGGACAGTCTTCACTATTTTAGCAAGGCAGCCTCCCTTCTTAGCTTCTGCATGTGGCTTCTGACCTCCTTTTGTGGACTGTGTTCTTGCCGTTTGGTTCTCAGAGTCCTTGCCATGCTTCTGCCTGTGAGGGCGGGTAAGGTCCCCCTGGGCTGGGCTTGGGGCTCCTGGATGCTGTCTCCCCTCCCCCACTTCGCCAGAGCAGCTTCTCCTGTCCTCTGGACACCTGGTGGCAGCTCGGGGCACAGGCCTCTGTGCCCAGCATCACATGGCACCTGGTTTTCAAGTCCTGAGGCCCTTGGCCTGTCTGCCTTCTCTTTTCCATGTCAGGGTCCATTTGTAGTGTCTGTTGGATTGTGTCCAGGGAGGAGGAGCTGGGAGATGTGTCCGCAGCACCCTCTTCTAGAGCTGGACGTTCACAGGATTTTCTCTGTAAAAGCAGGGACCATAATAGGATCACTCCTGTGGGACAGCTTGGCCAGTTCAGGCTGCATCAGCAGCGAGAAGGCAGGTGGTGGGTGAGGAAGTTCTCCAGGGCATGCTGCAGTGAGAGAGGGACCCCAACCCCACAGACCCCTTGTCCGTGGAGCACAAAGTCCAGGGCTATTGTTACCCAGCATGGGATGGGCAGTGCAGGACCTCTGGGGTGTGGACACGGGAGGGCAGCAGGGCGGAGACCGGGAGGGGCTGGCATTCCTCTCTGGAGACTCTTGGGATCCCTCTGCTCCACATCCTGGGACTCACAGATCCCCACCAGTGAGGAAGGGAGGCGAGCAGGCCTTGGGCCAGGAGTGTCGGGGGGTGGTGGTGGTCCCCAGGTGGCACAAGAGGAGGCCACTTTTTTCAGCTGTGCCAGTCCCAGAGATGAAAATAACAGTTTGCAAAGTCAGCTGCTAATCTTGCTGCTAGGTAGAATTCAACTCCCGAGCTACTGTTTTGTGCTAAGTGTAGCTGAACAGTTTTCCTGGGAGTCAGACGCTCAGCTGTAGGCCCAGGCCCTAGAGGGGGCACAGGGAGACTGGCCTTTGGCTCATCACCTTTCAAAAGGACATCCTGGTTATTATCCTCAGACAGGTACGTGTCATACCTGGACTGGCTGGGTGGGCTAGGGGCAGGGGACACCACACTGAGTACCCCTGGGGGCTGTGTGTCCTAGCAGAGGTCCTGAGGTTAGAGGGACAAGGCAGACAGGTGCACACCACTGAGGGAGCCTTCTCGAAGACAGTGCTCATGCCCTCAGCCACTCACTATGGCCTCTGCACAGGACCTGACCCCTGAGATGTTCAGGGTGGACACGGACAGGGAAGGTGCACCAGGCCCTCTGCCTGGGGACCCAGCCTGTGCCCTGTGCAGCAGCGTGTTGGGAGCCCTGGGGGAGGCCACTGAGGTTGAGGTGCTCACAGCTTCTGCACAAAAAGGCCAGGAACTGCTGACCCAGCCACAGCGAGGGGAGGCATCTTAATGACAGCAGTGAAAATGCCAAGGCAGGCCTATAGCAGTTGCTGAGTCCAGATGAAGAGCGGCAGGTGCCTCGAGACCAAAGCCACCGAGCCAGCCTGGGGCCTGTGGCTGGGGATGGGAAGGACATGGGCAGCCCTCCCAGCTTCTTCGTTGTGACCTCACACACCTTCAGAGGCGGTGTTAGAGCCTCCTCTGAGCCCCACCCTACTGAGAGGCAGGGCCTGGGAGGATTCAGTACCCTTGGGGCCCAGTGTGGAGAGCCTAGTCAGACTGGCTCAGGCCCTATGCTCCCACTCCAGAGCCTCTGCCACACAAAGGGGGCCAGCGTGTGTCTGGGACCATACACAGTCTCTTGGCCATCGTCTTCACCCAGCGCCCTACCTCCTCCTTTCCAGCCCTTGTACGCATCCTCTTCCCAGGAAGGCCACCAATGTCACCTCTCCAGGACTCTGCTGAGTGCCGGGCGAGGATGTTGACTCCTGCCCAAGCCCCTGCCCCTCCGTGTGCAGGAAGACAGTGTATTGTCCGTAGTTGTGAAATCCAGGGGCCGTGCTGTGCTCTGCACAGAGGGAACTTCCATACTCCCACCCCAAAACCAGCCACAAAGAGGCCTCATGCAACTGACCAGTGACCACTCTGGGCTCCTGAGAAGCTGCCCACGAATCCAAATGCTCAGACCCTGTCTGGAACCCCCGATGGCCTGGTCACAGAGTCCATGCCCAGTCTCAGGCTGGCCTGGCAGCAGGTAGACAGATAGCTCACCAGCTCTGTTCACGGCAGGGGACAGACTGAGTCCAGGCCCACCTTCCACAGATGGGATACAGGGCCCAGCCAAGTCTCCACCTCACCTAGGAATCCAGTGGGACCACCGGGGCCTGTCTGTTCTTTGGGGCTCCGTCCATGCCTCAGGAAGAAAGGCGGGCACAGGAGCGGCTGCTTGTGGCCTCTCACTCTCTGGACTGAGTTGCCAGGATAATGGGCTGACAGCATTGGGCTTGGGGCCAAAGTGGGAGGAAAGTTTATGAAAGAAGACCCTTTATTACCTGACATGTTGCACTGAGGGGAAGGAAGACTCAGGCGTGGGCCACATGTCTGGTGTAGGGCAGGAGCCTGGCCAGCAGCCACGGGGGCCACGGGAGGGCAGCATGCCTACTCCCCTGGAAGCAGGAGGTGGGGCTGCCAGGCCTGTCCCCTCCCACGGGCCACCAGCTGCTCTTTTTGTTTGTTTTAATAACAGCTTTATTGAGGTATAATTCACATGGCGTAAAATTCACCCTTTTAAAGTGTACAATTCGGTGGTTTTTAATGTATTCACAGAGTTATGCAACCATCAGCACTAAGTTTAGAATATTTTCATCTCCCCCCAAAAGCCACACACCCATCAGCAGTCACTTCCCATCACCCCACTCACTAATCTAATTCCTGTCCCTGTGAACCCACCTGTTTCATAGGGTGAAGTCAGACCCCTACCTCACACCACACACAAAAATTAACTCCAAGTAGATCAATCACCTGAATGTAAGAGTTAGACCATGAATCTCCTAAAAGAAAACATAATTCTTCCTAACTTTGGATTTGATAATGGCTTCTTACGTATGGCAACAAAAGCACAAGCCACAGCAGCAAATAGATAAAACAGACTTTATTAAAAATAAATTCTTGTGCATCAAAAGGCCTTCTCAAGAAAGTGAAAATACAGGAGCGCCTGGGGGGGCCAGTGCTCAGTTCACCAAGCATCTGCCTTCGGCTCAGGTCACGATCTCAGGGTCCTGGGATCGAGCCCCGCATCGGGCTCCCTGCTCAGTGGGGAGTCTGCTTCTCCCTCTCCCACTCTCCCTGCTTGTGTGCTGTCTCTCTCTCTCAAATAAATAAATACATAAATAAAATATTTTTAAAAAATATTTATTTCTTTTGGGGGCATAGAGGGAGGGAATCTTCAAGCAAACACCCCTCCCTCACAAGGAGCCCGACTCAGGGCTCCACCTCATGACCCTGAGATCACGATGTAAGCCAAAACCAAGAGTCAGATGCTCTACCAACTGAGCCACCCAGGCACCTCTCTCATTATTTTTATTACTTTTACCTCTGGACAGACATCCAATTTTGTGCCATCTATAAAATGACCCTTTCTTGAGTTTCCACTTCCAGTTTTGGTGGCATGGTGGAGCAGAACACTGTTTCCACAGAGAACAACTAGTAAATGCAGATGAGAAAAAAAAGAAAGAAAATTGGTTTAGGTAACCTGCTGCTGCAAATGACCTGGAGTTGAGGAGGCCATTAGAAGAGAAATGGAGATCGGTGAGTGGACATTTTGCACACTATAACCCTCCTGGTGTTTACAGACTCTTCGAGAGGTGGGAAACTGGGCATAGAGCTGCCACTGCTAAGAAGTAAAGAAGCCAACAGAGCTTCAGCAAGTTCTTGGTGGGGGGGGGCTGGAGGGGGGAGTGCTGAAATGGCCAGTACTGAAGACACTGGAGGCCCCAAACTCAGGCATTTGCCCCCCAAATCCTTCACCTGAATATCAAATGCACATGCTAAGATAGCAGTGAAAAGCTCAGTGGTGTTTTCAACTATTTCATGGTTATGAAGAGAAAAATGGGAGCTCAGGATCTGAGTTGGGACCTGGGGACAGCTACATATTAGAGATGAGCTTGACCCATGGATGGACAGACATCAGGACAGCAGTCCTGCCTCATGCACCAGGATTGAGGGAGTCTTCCACACCCAGCTGCTCCCGGAGAATAAGGTGGACCCTTTCTGGAGAAATCCTCTGTAATTTCTCATGGACAGTGTCCACCTTTCAATTATGAATTACTAGACATACCAAGAAAAAAACAGAGAAAAAATTCTCAGATGACACAGATACTGAAGTTCCAGACTTTAAAGTAATTGCTATTAATGGGTTAAAACAATAAGATGAAAAGTTTCAATGACATAGTCTTGAGCTGAAAACACAATAATTTGTACTTAGAATGCAATGAGTGGTTTTAAGATGGGACTGGAGGAAATCTCAAAGCTGATGCATAGAGATGGAAGAGAGAGAAAATATAGAGAAGAGTGTGACAGATCGTGGAACATGTTAAAAAGTTCTGGGGTCCCAGAAAGAAGCAAGAAAAGAAAAATTTCTTCCTGAAGCAGAAGAAATGTTGGAGGACATGGTGGCTGAGAATTCTGAAAGTCAGAGAATGCCATGAGTCCACTGATTCAAGAAATGCCATGATCCCCACCAGGAGAAGCACAAAGATTGCCTCAAACAAGCCAGAGTGACAAGAAGTACTACAAAGCAGTAACAATCAGTGCAGACTCTCCAACACAAACACATAGTCAGAAGGCAATAAAATTACACTCTTCAAGGATGGGCGGAAAGCCCTGACAACGTAGAATTCTATAGAATTCTGCAGCAAAAATATTCTTCAAAAGTGGAGGCAGAAGTTCAGGAGTGAATAAAGAGCAACGGACAGAAAGGGTTAACAGTGATGAATATTGACTCCATAACAATAACAATTCTGCCTGTGGTGGAAAATATGTAAAAATAAAACATGTGACAGTAACAACAACAGAAGTGAGGAGGATGGAAATGCAGCAAATAGAATGTTATAGGGCCTGGGATGAGGTTAAAAAAATAGTATGCCAGGGGTGCCTGGGTGGCTCAGTCTGTTGAGCGGCTGCCTTCGGCTCAGATCATGATCCCAGGATCCTGGAATCAAGTCTGGCATCGGGCTCCCTGCTCAGTAGGAAGCCGGCTTCTCCCTCTCTCACTCTCCCTGCTTGTGCTCCCTCTCTTGCTGTGTCTCTCTCTGTCAAATAAATAAATAAAATCTTTAAAAAAAAAAAAAAGCATGCTGGCTTGTGGCAGACCCTAGTAAGTAAAGGGGGCATGTTCTATTCTACCACTGAGTGAGCAGTAGGGGAGTGTGTAGTAAATAGTGAAATAATAGCAAAGGGGTGGATAGCTATTAGACTACTAGATGGGGGGATGGGATAATAAATAATCCAAGAAGAGTCAGGAAAGAGGATTAAAATCATATAACACAGGTGAGATAAACAGAAAACAAGCACTCGCATGGTGGGTGTAAGTTCACCTGTATGACAAACCACACTAAATGTAAGTGGACTAATTTCTTCCAGTGAATTGGAACAAAACTGAACAGTACACTGTGCTTTGCTACAAGGGGCATCTTAAATAGAAGGACACATGAGCCACATGTACCATGGCTCCTTCCGTGTATGTCTCGTGAAATTCTGAAAACGTTCCCCCTGAGAATCACCGTGAGATTCTCACTGTGACTACTCAACATTGTTTTAGGGAGTGTAGCCAGCACAAAAGAAAATGTAGGAAAAAAACAAAAGTCTAGGAAGGAAGAAATAAAATCGCCATTACTTGCAGGTGATATTATTGTGTACATGGAATATCCCCTAAAATTTTAGGCAATTTACTAGAACATGTGAAATTAGCAAGGCCTCTGACTATAATGTCAGTCTTTTGAGAAAAACTTTTTACACGTACCAGCAACAATTATAAATATGCTAAGAATTATTTACAATAATGGGGTGCCGGTCTGGCTTGGTTGGTAAGAGTGTGTAGCTCTTGATCTTGGGGTCATGAGTTCAAGCCCCATGTTCAATGTGGAGTTTACTTAAGTAAAAAAAACTGAAGAGGAATTATTTACCATACTATTTTCAAACCATCACATATCAAGTAATAAATCTAACAAAGACATGCAGAAGGTCTACACAGGAAATTAGGAACTTTACTGAGGTAAAGTGCAGTTCAGCTAAATAATGGAAGGGTACATGCCATGCTTATGGATCGGAAGACTCAGAACAGAAATAATTTTAATTCTGTATGACCTGAGCTGATTTAGTGCATACTACTTCCCCAGAATACTGGTGTGTGTGTGTGTGTGTGTGTGTGTGTGTGTCTACATGACAAGCTGATTCTGGAAGCTACCTGATATTGCAAGGGACAAAGAACAAGTAAGATGAATTGGAGGATGAGGAAGAATAAGAGCAGCTTAGTTGAAGGCCTTTGGCTGGCAGGCATCACCCAGCAAAGCCACAGTGATTCACGAGGTGGCACTGGTCCTCGGTCAAGGAGAGACAATAGACCATTGGAATGGAACCCAGACATGGCCAAAGTTGACACTTGATTATAATTGGGGGAAGAAGTGTTTTTCACAAAATTAGGAGTACATATGTGGGGAACAATTCTTGAGGCCCACTCCTACTACACGTGTGTGTGCGTACCCACACGCACACACATGCGGGCACACATCTCGTTCCTAACGGTCTTAGAAGTCAAAAGGGGGCACAAACAACAAAAAGGTAGGGAAAACACATAAGAGACCATCTTTATGACCTAGAGGGCAGACAGTAGGTCCGTAGAGAGAATATACAAGCACAGTGCCAGTGAAGAAAACATTTGTGAATTTGATCATGTTGAGATGAAGAACTTATGTATGTCAAAAGACGACCGATCGTGTGCAAGCTGGTGAAAGGGCCAACCACAGAGCTGGGAGAACCATCTGCAGTAAACACATCAGACAAAGGTCTCTTAGCCACACTATAGAAATAACTTGTACCCATCAATAAGAAAAAGGGAAATGGGTGCCTGGGTGGCCCATTAGGTGAATGTTCAACTCTTGATCTCAGTTCAGGTCTTGATCTCAGGGCCTCAAGCTGGTGTGGAGCCCACTTACAAATAAGAAAAAAAGAGAGAGAGAGAGAGAGAGAGAAACAGCCGGTAGTAACTCCACAAAAAGGCTCAAATGGTCCAAAGCCGTGAGAAGGTGTTCACCCTTGAGTTATCGGGGAAATGGAAGCTGAGACTACCATGGGACATATACTTGGCTGGATGTCCCAACCTGGCGCAGTGCCAGGGCTCATGGGTCAGGCGGTGGGGCAGCTGGGACACCCACACTGTGTTGTGGGAACATAGCCCCATGCTGCTGCTTTCTGCTGGGTCCCTGAAAGGGGAGCAGACTTGTGCCCAGTGACCCTGACATCCCACTCCCAGGTGTTTGCACACGTGTGCTCCCTAAGCCGTGAGCCACGATGTTCCCAGCAGCACGGATGGATGAGCATAGTCACACGATTGGACACTTTACACCAACAAAAACGCTGCTGCTCCTAGACGCAGAAACACGTTTGCATATCACAGCATAACTTTGAGGAGGGAAAATGCAGTTCCAACTGTTTAGCTTGGCCAGACCAGACCAGCGGGAGGAGGGTCAGTGACTTGTGCGCTTGTCTGTGGGGACTTCGACCTCAGCAAAAATACTTCCCCTTCTTTGGCCCCTATCCATTCTTTTGCTTTCTCTTCTTCCTTCTTGCCCCAAGGAAGCTGCTGTCTTCTTTTTGAAATAATCTCAAATATATAGAAAAGCTGCAAATGCAGACAAGCTTTCATATGTTCTTCCCACAACCCCACCAACTGTCAACATCTCCCCACATTTGCCCTACAAATCTTTGTCTCTATTGGTGAGCATTTCTCTGACTCGTCTAACTGATGGGCTGGGGCACAATGCCCCATTATTCTCTCATGCCCTCGTGCGGGCCAAGGGTCCCTTCCCTTATAAACACAGTACAAGTGCCGAAATCGGGAACAAATCTGGCTCTGTTCTCACCGTTGGCTCCGCAGACCCCACACCAAGATCTCTGTTGCCTTCACTGTGACCTTGACCCGCTCAGCATGCAGCCCAGGACCCTGCGCTGCCAGCGGCTGTCCTGTGAGTCAGCAGCTGTCCCGGCCTCATGGGCCTCACGGGCTTTGAGGGGTGGAGCTCAGCTGCCTAATGAATGAGTCCTGTTTCACGTCCCCTGTGTTTCCGCCTGGTCAGGTGGTGACGTCCATCTGTCCTGCTCCCAGTGGAGTTCCTTCCTACAGGTGTACCTTGAGCCAGGGCCATCCACAGTGTGGACCGCACTGCTGGGTCTGTGCCTTTCTCTTAGTTTCCTTTATGTCAGCCTTGCTTATGGGGGACATTTTTACTGGCTGAGGACTTGGGGGACACTGGGAAGATGCCATGTCGTCGCCATCTGGCCCTGGCGGCTTCTGGTGGAAAGTCAGTTCTGATTGCTACGGCTCCCCTGGGAGCGATGTGTCTGTACTCTCTGGCGGCCTCCAGGATCTTCTCTGGTTTTCGGAACTTTGTGTGACTGTTGTTCTTTTATATTTATCCTCACTGTGGCTTGTGGAGTTATTGGAAACGTAAATTCATGTTTTCCATTAAATTGGGGACGTTTTCTGGACATGATGTCTTCAAACATTTATTCTGCCTCAATTTCACACTTGGTCTGGAGACTCCAGGGTCCCATGCAAAGGACCGGGTGACCTTGTTTTTCAAGGTCAGGCTGTGTGTTGGTTCCAGTGCAGGTTGCATCATTCCCACTCTATCTGTGTGGTCACCGAGACTCCTGTCCATTCACTAAGGCTACAGCTTCTCCAGTCTTCGAATGTGTTTGTAACAGTGACCTTAAATTCAGCAAAGTCCAACATCTGGGTCATCTTGGGTTAATGTCTCAGTTTCTGTAGACGACTTTTTTCTTGCCTGGGGCTCCCATCTTCCTCTATCTTTGTATTCCTAAGTGGGTTTTTTTGTTTTTGTTTTTGTTTTAATTGAACAGTGGATGGTTGGTGTGGCTAAGATGTGAAGTTCAAGGTTCTGTTAACTTCCTCTGAAGAATGTTGACTCTTGCTCAGAACTTGAACTTGGCTTTGTGCTTTGTTAGCACAGATCCTGGAAAATCTGAGGTGCTCCCTGGGCCCTGTAATGGGGCACAACCCAGACCTGTCCCGTGTGTGGGCAGCCGAGGACCCGCGGGTCCCTACACAGCCACCCCTTCTTTGGCGTCCTGTCCCTCACATTCCAACTGCTGCCGAGGCCCCTCGTCCGGTTCACGTGACCTCTGACCTCCAGCGCTCCGAGTCACTGTCAGGGACTGCCCCCAGGTGACAGCCAAGCCTTTGTAAGTTGTACCCCCCACCTCAGGGCCCCCATTCTGGCATCGTCTAGCGTTCATGTCTGAGAGCGGGTGTCTCCTGCATTCTGTCCAGGTGGAGGTTCCCTCCTGCCAGAGGGTGGTCTGCTGCCCAGGAATCCATGTCTGTAAGCCAAAGGCACGCGTCTGCTTTGTGTCCAAGGGGGAGTGCTCCGTGTCCACCCCCTGTCCCTAAGTGCTGCACCCCAGCACCCCACTGCACGCCAGCAATGGCCCCACCGCCCGGAGACGCCTCTGCCTGGGCTCCCAGTGCGTGTCCTTGCTGCTTTCTTCATCCTCAATTTGCAGCTTCCTGTGGTTCCAGTCAGCCCTCCTGCAGCCTCCCCTGCACTCCAGCTTCCCCGAGAGCCCCCCTCTTTTCTCTCCTCCTGGTAGCACTCACCGCTGTGGCTCCTGCCCCCTGCTGTTGGTCCTGTCTGTCCCTTTGGTTCCTGTCTTCACTGCTCTCACCACCCCGCTGCGCAGAGCAGGACCCCACACTCACTGCTCACCTGCATGGCCCCCAAGGCCTGCTTCCAAAGTGCCCTTCCAGATGAATCCTTCTAGCCCCCCTCCCCGTTATTAGTCTTTTTTTTTTTTTTTTTAAAGATTTTATTTATTTATTTGACAGAGAGAGATTACAAGTAGGCAGAGAGGCAGGCAGAGAGAGAGAGGAGGAAGCAGGCTCCCTGCTGAGCAGAGAGCCCGATGCGGGACTCGATCCCAGGACCCTGAGATCATGACCTGAGCCGAAGGCAGCGGCTTAACCCACTGAGCCACCCAGGCGCCCCCGTTATTAGTCTTAATATCAACAACGTGAAGTGGGTAGTATGTGCAGTTTCCAGGCTGGGACCTCCGCCTGTCGGTTTCTCTTGGGCAGGGGAGGGTTAGGGAAGGGGGGGAGCGTTCAGGAGGCCCTGGGTCCCACAGAGGTCAACGGCCTGGCAGAGAGCCCTGGCTACAGTTACTCTGATGGGGGCCTGAGCGGTGGGGGCTGGGGCTGACCGGGCCCGCCAGGCCCAGGAGTTGGGGTGTTCCGACGGCCGCTGGCTTGCGGGTGACGACAGGTGGGGTGGCCCATAGGATGGTCACCCCTGGCTCAGGTCCTGCCCTCCAGGGAGTCCCTCTTTTTGCAGCAGTGCTGTGTGGGACCTGTGGGTTGGGGGGGTGCAGTTGGGGCAGGGCCTGGGGACTGGGACAGGAGGGCCGTGTCCATGTGGGAAGCGTCCGACAAACCCACGGGGAGGCTGACTGCAGGTAGCAGCTAGCAGAGGCTGAGACACCTTGGCAGGGGTCCTCCTGCCACCCCTTCACCACCACTGCCCTCAGGGCCCTTGGAAGGACCCAAGGGTCCAGAAGCTGGGAGTACCTGTGGGGAGATGGGCAGAGCTGGAAATCCGAGCGTGGGGAGCACCTCAGAGGAGGGGCAGTTCCAGCAGGATATGTATTGGGGGAGGACCCCCCAGGGGAGCTTCAAGTCTTACCTCCCCTCCTGCTCCTGCGGACCCGCCACCCCCATTGCCAGTGGAGGTGGCAGAGAGCTCAGAGGTGGCCGTTGCCTCCCTGGGCCAAGGCCCAAGATCTTTAAGTCTGTTTCTATCGTTTGGAGCCCTGGCCAATGGCACTCTGCACGAACGGCTTGCTGGCCTGCCCACGGGCCCTGCTGGGGGTGCCCAGGGCAGACCACCGGCCTCCCATACCCCCCCGACTCTGCGTCAGAGCTCAGTGTCCATGTTGGCCAAGCGATGAGGGGACAAGGTCCCTGCGGGCCAAGGGCTGCCCCTGGGGCTGCTCTGGCTGTTTTCCGCTCAGCCTTGGCCTGACACCTGTAAGTCAGTGCGAACCCGCAGTGTCCCGTAATTATGGTCGCTGTGTGCAAACTGCATTATATTTGGCTCCCCCCACGCATGGAGCTCCTGTCGCCACTGAGCTCCCCCTCCCCACGCGTCACGTGGCCAGTATCTCCTTCCCCTCCTCTGTGGATCTGCCAGGCCGGTCCCTGTGGGGGCGATTTGGGTTGATTCCAGTTTTCTTGGTTATAAATAGCACCTCTGTTCATGTCTTTATTACAAATCCTTCTTTCCTCTGAAACCCTGAATAACTTGAGCCCCAGTGCCCAGGACTCAGCGAGCGCGTGCAGCTGACAAGACCCAGCTTGCTTCCTGGCCCAGCTGTCCCTCCTGGCCATGCGGACCCCTCACTCTGCTGGACCGGGGGTGGGGGTTGGGGTGGGGCCAGAGTGCAGATTCATGGTAGTATGTGACCCTGAATCAACAGGGAGGGAGAAGCTCCTGGTGTGTGCTGACTCGTCCGTTCAGGAGAAGGTCACGGCCCACGGTCCCTCATCCACACTCTCCCCTTCCTACAGATATAACACGTGAAAACGTTCTCGTTGTGCAAACTTCAAAGCTTCTACATTCTTCTATGGCATTTTACTTTTTTTGAGTTGATATGAATACTTATATTTTCCTAGAAAAATGTCCATTTCCACTGTATTTTCCCCATTTATTGGGAAAATGCTGTGCATACTGTTCTTTTATAATCTTTATCTCTTTGTTTTGCTTTTTTTGCCCTTTCCTTACCTACTTTTGGGTCTGACCCGACTTGTCAAAGATCTGTCTGTTTTACTGCTAGAAACATCTCTTTTCAGGGGCGCCCGGCCGGCTCATTCAGAGGAGTGTGCAACTCTTAATCTCAGGGCCATGAGTTCAAGCCCCACATTGCAGGTGGAGATGAATTAAAAAAAAAAAAAAAAGAAGAAGAAGAAATCTTAAAAAAAAAACAAAACTTTTTTCTCCAAAGATCTAGCTTTTGTCTCACTGATTGGTTGTGCTATTTGTTATTTTTCATTTCACTAATTTCTGTTCGGTTTTATGAAACTCCTCCCTTTAGCATTTTTGGGGTCCTTTTGTTATATGTTCCCAGTTTCTTCATCTGTAAACCTTGGTTTGTTTTCAGTCGTGCTTGTTTGCTGCTAAGTGGAGCTGGCTTCTCGCCCTGAGCCGGGCGTGGCTGCGTCCCCACCGCGCATGATCCTGGTGGTCTCGCTCCGGTCCGTTCCTAAGCTACATCTGGAGAGCTTCCAAAGTTGGAAATTTAAATTTCCTGTTGAGTGGGTTCCTTTGGCTATTTATTTTTTATTTTACTGCATGGTTGTCACCAATGCCTGCTTTTGTAGGGTTTTGTGAGATTGCCTTTGTCTCCTGATGCCGGGCCAAGCTCAGAGCCTACCCCCGCGAGACTGTGGGCAGGGGTCCCCAACACTGGCTCGCGTGGTATGGAAGAGCACCCATTGTGCCTGTGGGGCGCGCTGGGGATTTGACAAACGTGTCCACCTCAGAAATATAACACATTTCCTCCCTTGTGGGGGAGTCAATCCCGGCACAGCCTGAGCCCCTGGTGGGCGCGGCCACTGCTCCCGTATCAGCAGCCATGGTTTGTCGTGGAATTCTGTGGCAGTGGGAGCCTGCAGCTTGTGGTCTTTGTGTCTGCATCCTTCGAAGGCTCACCCACGCTGTGGGGTAAGCCGGGAGCCCCTCTCTCATGTCCACATGCCGATCTGTTGAACTGCAACAGATGTTCCTGACTTCCGCGTGGAGCTATGTGATTGTTTTTATACAAATTCCTTTTTTTTTTGGATATATGTTTTTACTTCAGGTAAATTCTTTTTTTTTTCCAAAGATTTTATTTATTTGACACAGAGAGATTACAAGTAGGCAGAGTGACTCAAGCAGAGAGAGGGAGAGGAGGAAGCAGGCTCCCTGCTGAGCAGAGAGCCCGATGCAGGACTCGATCCCAGGACCCTGAGATCATGACCTGAGCTGAAGGCAGCGGCTTAACCCACTGAGCCACCCAGGTGCCCCAGGTAAATTCTTAAGAGAGGAATTAGTGGGTCTCAGGGAAGGTATTTGTTTAGTTTTCTAAGATACAAGCGAGGGGTTCCCCAGAGTGGCGTCCCATATTGATGCACTTTTCCTTACCATGTTTTATGTCTGTCCACAAGAGTCGATCCTGACAACGGGGGTCTCCTAACTCAGGTCAGGGTCAGAGCCCAGCCCACTGTGCCACCCTGCCTGTTCGATGAGAGGGCAGCATATGTGTGTCTGATCAGCATGGGGCGTCTGTGTTGGTGCTGGGACCCCCCGGCCTGTGGCCTATGTCCACAGAGCTTGAGGGGGGATGGTGAGCAGGTGGGCACAGGAGCCTCATTCATGCCTGGAGACCGTTTCCACAACAAGTCCTGGTGTTCATGGTGAGGAAAACAGTAGCTGGGGGTGACTCCCTGGCCTCTTCTGGCCATCGGGGGCACCAGTGCCATCCTGCCTGCCCCTGTTGGCCTGAGTGGCTCTGCTTGTGGGGAATAAGTGTGCAAGCCAGATGCTGGGTCAGGGTGCTGAGCAGGGAGCATGCCGGGCCTTCTGGGTCCCGGGGCCTGAATTTCCAGGAGGCTGGCAATGCCACCCACCAGAAGAAAGTTGGACAGGAAGGGCCACTTGCTGGGGGCCAACCAGAGGCCTGGGCGGGGTGCTGGGGAGTGGCAGGAGCCGGGCCAGTCCCGGGCCTGGGAGTGGGCTCAGCAGGAGCCCCCACAGGTGTCTGGCAGAGGGATGACCTCTGACCAGAGAGCGAGCCCCTCTTGGACATACAGTGCCATGCACCTTGTGCTCAGCTGCCTCTTGAGATAGGAGCTCTGCAGGCTCTGTGCTCTCCTGGCCTTGGGCAGGATATTTGCGCAGGCCCACAGGCACTGCCGGCTTGCAAGGTAGCTTTGTTTCCTTGTTTGTCAGTTGCTCAGACAGCTCACACTCCCTCGCAGAGCTCAGGTGCTGAGCAGAATGTGCAGACGGACAAATGGCGGGACGTGGGTTACCTTCGCAGCCCCCTCCTTCACCTTCTTCATTTCTGGTTCCAGCCACAGGGACTTTGCTCAGCTGCTGCTTCTGCCTGCAGTGCTCTTTCCCCTCATCCCTTCTCTGTCACTCAGATCTGAGCTGAAATGTCACCTCCTCAGAGAGCACCCCCCCGCAGCACCCACTCTGAAGTTGCTGCCCTGTCAGAATCGAGCCAATCACTTTGTTTTAAATCTATATAGAACAAAAATGACTGCTCGATGGCTTCTGGTTTATGTCTTGCTGGTCTTGGGCATAAGCCCTGCAAAGGCAGCAATTCTGTCCCCCTCCGTCCCCGGTGTCACCCAATGCCAGGGCAGTGCTGGGCACAGAGGTGCTACATGGTGGCCACACCAACAAGGCCATTGGTCACCCACGAGCAGAGCACAGTGGTTAAAGCACTGGCTATAAAGACATGTGGATCTGAATGGCCAATATTGGCTTTACAGAATCCTTTGGTGCCTCAGTTTCCTCACTTGTAAAAGGAGGATAAAAATAACCCGTATCTTGCCCGGCTGCTATGAGGTTTATATGAAGTGGTGGTGTAGAAACTTTAGAAGTTTCCAGCATGTAGTGGGTACACTGTGAATTGTAGCTATGGCTCTCATCATCACCATCACCATCACCACTATCACCATCATCATAATCACCCTCATCACCATCATCACCATCTCCCTCATCACCATCACCACCATCACCACTATCACCCTCATTACCATAATCACATCACCTCATCACCATCATCATCATCATCATCACCATCATCACTATCACCACTATCACCATCACCCTCATCACCATCATAATCATCCTCATCACCGTCATCACTATCACCATTATCACCATCATCATCATCACCCTCATCACCATCATAATCACCATCATCACCATCACCACCATCACCCTCATCACCATCATAATCATCCTCATCACCATCATCACCATCACCACTATCACCATCATCACCATCATGATCACCCTCATCACCTTCATCATCACCATCATCACTATCATTACCATCATCATCAATAACACCACCATCAGTATCATCATCACCACATTCATCATCCCTATCATTGTCACCATCATCATCACCATCTCCACCATCACCACCATCATCATCACCAACATTATCATCATCACCATCATCACCATCACCATCATCACCTTCATCACCTTCATCATCATCACCATCATCATTACCAACACCACTACTGTCATCTCTCCACGTACCTGCCTTGATGTCTTGCTGCCATGTCAAGGGCCAGGTGATTGGAGACTGATGGATTAGGGTCTTCCTGTTTTGGGGAACCACAGCCTGCTCCTCCAGGCAGATGGCTGGGTCTGGGAGAGGTGGTGGCACTGACATCCATTCTTGGAGGTGAGGGGGACAGGAAAGGCTGTGTCTTTCCTTGGGAGAATGAGCCCCACGTGCAGCACTTTTGGCTCTGCAGATGTGATGCTTGTTGCCATGGTGACTGTCCTAACAATAACCTCCCAGAACTGATATTCCCCACACCCGCCCCAGCTGCCACCTGGGAGGGAGAGCCCTCCTTGCTGATGAAAGTCAGCTAGAGAGGATAAGGTGGGAGGCAGAGATGATGTGGGGGTGCGGGTGGAAGAGGGCCCTTCCTGAAGGAGGGTTGGGGGGACGGAGCCAGATGACAGGGCTTCTGGGGCCTGGGACTCCAGAAAGAGTCATGGCTGGCAGCCCTTCTCCTTTCCAGCTTTCTACTCTGCTGGGGAGGAGTTCTCTGAGTCTGGAGGTGGAGAGTAGGTTGTTCTGTGAGTGGGGTGCAGGAACAGTCTGGGTCCCCTCAGTAGCTAAGCCTGCCCTGCTGGCCTTCCTCTGAGTCCTTCTACATCATACCTTGAACATTCCAGCCCAAACGAGGGGCTGCTTGGGCGAACCTCAGTTCCTGACAAGAGTAGAACAGGGCCTTAAATCAAACCCTTTAGTGATCCTGACTTCTTGGGGAAACTTGGTCTTAGGCAGCCTCCCCAAGCAGAGAAAAGAGGGACTTCAACACAGGCCACCCAGAATGCTGCTCTGTCCTTGCCAAGGGCTGCAGGAAGTGTGTGTGTGTGTGTGTGTGTGTGTGCGTGCCCACATGTGCATGCATGGGTGTGAAAATAAACAAGACAAGGGAGGGTCTCTGGGGCAGGGGGGTTCGAGTCCCAGCCACCTCTTGGCCGTGTGACTTTACCTCTGTCTCTCCATTGTCCCATCTAGTGAAATGGGAAGAATAATAGTATATGCCTTGTGGGGTTGAGAATTAAATGAGGTAGTATATGTAAAATGCAAGTAAGCAAATCAATGCCAGCTGTCTCCATGATTTTGATGCCACTTTATCCTGGCCTGGACTCATCCTGGCAGGAGTGTGTTTGACCTTGGAAGCACACAGGGTCTAGCGGCAGCCTCAGGAGAGGTGGACTGGCCAAGGGGTGCAATTTCGTTTTGTTTGTTTTGCTAATTGTATTCTATTGTGAGGGACTCTCAGAGGGATGTGGATGGCCCAGCAGCGCTTGTGAGGTTGAACACCCACAGCGCCTGCTGCCCCAGGAGGGGTGGCCATCTGCCTGTTACCAGGCGCCAGGCATGCTCGGTCCTGGTTTGTGGCATGTGAGGGGTCTCCCCTCTGGCCTGGCACCACTGAGGTCAAGGTCAGACCCTCCTTCCCCATGGGTGCCCTGCTCCAAACCAGCGTAGTCCTCAGCCTCTGGTCACCTCCTGGGTGCCCTTTGGTTCTGCAAAACCAGCCAGAACCAGAACTGGTTGCCACCCGCTCTGCTCCCCTGCCTGACAGCCTGGTGCCAAAGGCCCCTGGGGTTGGATAGGCCCTGGCTGCCCCACCCCAGAGTACCTTCATTTGATCTTTGACTCAAGAGGCACTTGCTATGGCTTCTGGGGTGAGCCACAGACCAAGGTGACCGAGATGCGCAGGTCAGGCCCACACCCTATGCCTGGGAGCCCACAGCACAGTAAGTAGCTCACATCAGGGCAACTGCACGACCTAAATCAGGAGCTGGCTGCTGGAAACTTCTGTCCTCAGAGCCTGCCCAGGACAGACCCCGGCTCTGTCCCCTCAGAAGAGTGTAGGTGCCAGAGCCCAGGGAGTCCTCTGCCAGCTCTCAAGTCCTGGTTCTAGACGGCAGCCTGGGTGTGGCCCTAGGGGAAGGCTCTTTTGTGGGAAATGGGGTCAGCCCAGCCTCTCCTGCTCCTCCCTCCTGCTCTCTCCTCCTCCTCTGTTCCAGGGTCACTTTCAAGATGGACCCTCTTCTAGGCCAGAGCAGGGGCAGGCAGGTGGACTAGGCCTGAGAGGAGAGAACGTGTCCCCCTAATGGGGCACAGGGCTGGGCATTTGGACTCCTGACTTACCAGAGCTGGAGCAGTCCTGTTCCCCTGACTCAAGGGCTCTCTGCCTTTCCGCCTACACCGGGACACCCCAGTGCGGAGTCTTCAGGGATCCAGGGAGAGGGCCCTGGGACCATGGGGAACAGGCCGTCCCCACACTCTCATCCTGCTACCCACTCTCCCAGTGTGTATACTGGTCTGGAAGGCCCCTGGGCAACTGCCAGGGGGGACAAGGCTGTGCAGTGTGTGTGGAGAACTAGAGACAGGACAGAAGGATCCTGGCAGCATCTCCTCCTGGTGGTGTGAGGAATGTCCTCTGAAGAGTGACAAACGTGCCCCATCCACCCATGTGTGCCTGAGTGTCCTCTTGCGGTTGGGGTGAGGTGGGCATTCAGGGGACTGGGGGCGGGGTTCATTGTGTGCAGTCTCCTGTGTCCAAGGGGTCTCCCTCAGGGAACAGAGAAATTGACTTAGGTGGCTTCTGGTGCCTGGGTGTGTGTGTGCGCGCGCGCCCAGGCACGGGTGCGGGTCCTGGCACAGCGTAAGCAGGTAGAGGACCTGGGTGCAGGACACGTGTGCGGGCGCGTTTTCTGGAGTGGTGCAGGTGATGTGACCCGTGTGTGTGTCAGCGTAGGGTGCGGGTGCGTGTGCATGTGCGGGAGAGGTGTGGGTGCGTGTGCAGGGCGAGGGCGAGGGCGCGTGTGCGGGTGCAGGGTAGGGGTGCAGGAGTCGTGCGGGTGCGTGTGCAGGGCGCGGGAGCGGTGCGGGTGCGCAGGGCGCGTGCAGGGGCGGCGGGCGCGGCGGCGGCGGCGGCGACAGCCGCGCTCGCGTTCCCCGCGCGTAGGTGTGCGGCGCGCTCCTGGCGGGGACGGAGCGCGCAGATCTCGCGTGCGCTCGCTGCCCGGCGCAGCCCAGCCCGGCCCCCGCCCGGCGCCGCGAGCCGAGGTGTCGCCCGCGCCCGCGCCCGTGTCGCCGCCGTGCCCGCGAGCGGGAGCCGGAGTCGCCGCCGCCCGAGCGCAGCAGAGCGCACGCCGAGCCCGTCTGTCGCCGCCATGGCCACCACGGTGACCTGCACCCGCTTCACCGACGAGTACCAGCTCTACGAGGATATTGGCAAGTAAGAGCCGCGGCGCGTGCGGGCCGGGCGGGGACCCGGGAGGGCGCCGCGCGCGGAGGGCTGGGACCCCGGAGACCAATACCCTCCGCGACGCTGGTTCCCGGCGCACTGCGGCCCCGCGCGCCCCCGGCTCCTCCGGGCTCGGGGCCCGAAGCGCACGGCCCCGCGCGGCCCCGACCCCCGGGCCCTGGGCCAGGCTGCTGGACCTAGGCGCGCGCAGCTCTGCCCGGCCCTGTTCAGCACCGCAGCCCGGCCAGAGGCCGTGACTCCCGGGACTCGGGGCGCGGGGCTCGGCGCCGCGGGGGCGGCAGCAGGTGTCCCCGGAGCGCCGGGCAGACGTGACGCATTTGGCGGCGGGAGGTCAGAAAGGAGCGGCGCGCGGGGGCGGCCGCGGGGCCTAGAGCGCGGGGGAGGGGGCGGTTCTGGCCTGAGGGTCGCTCCTGGCGCGGGCCGCGCTGTCCCCACCCCCACCCCAGCGGCCAGGCGCGGGGGCGGCGGGACCTGCTAGGCGCCTGCTCCTCCGCGTGGCTCCATCCGCGCCGGGGGTGCACGCTGCGCTCCCAGCCGCGTGGGAACAGCCTCTGCTGCGGGTCCCTAGTGGAATCAGGGTTTTGGAGGATTTTCCCCCAGGTTCTTCTGGAAACACGAGACAGGAGAGCTGAGGGGCTGAGGTCAGGAAGCTTGGTAGGTCCCAGGGGTGGAGATGAGGGGGTGAGGTGGGAAGCCGAATGGGCTCCTGATTTCAGGGTCATCGAAGTAGGCGGGGGAGGGGTGTGGGGGGGTGGATTTCGGAGAGTTATTGACGCGCCTGCGGGGAGGGGGGAGGGGAGAGGGTGGGAGATGAAATGGGGAGGGGCTTCAAAGGCTCCGTTCAGGTAGGGCCTCACCCCTGGGGAACAGGTGGCTCCTGGGCTCTGGTCTGCAACGTGCTCTTGTGGGGCACCCGGACTCCGAGTCTCTCAGGGGCTGCTCTCTGACCCCTGGGTGAATCAGGGTGGCTGCCCCCCGGCATCCCTTGGTCGGGCTCCAGAACTCCTGAATCCCTGGGCTCCATCCTGGCGTGGCCAGAGCCCCGCCGTCCTCACTCCTCCTCCAGCCCTCCGGCGTGGTGGGGGCGCTGGCGAGGTTTCCTCGTACACATCCAGCCGCCGAGCCTTATTTTTCTTTTTCTAAAAATCGTTTGTGGTAGTGCTTGTGTTGGTGAGATGAGTCCCAATCTGGGAAGACTGAGACGCCCTGAGGATTCCCCCTTTCTCCCTGATGTGGGGGAGGATGCGGGTCAGGCCTGAGGGCTGGGGAGCTGGGCTGGGCGGAGTGGAGGAGTCCCCTGGCCTGGGGTTCTGGGCAAGGCCGTGCCCTGCAGGCCCAGAAACTCCCTTCCATTCCTTGGGTGGGTGCTCTTTGGGTCCCTGGCTTTGAGGCTGGGGGCCTGGAGAGCTGAGCAGAGGGATGGGGAGGGTCCAGCACACCCTCTGTGTGTCCCCCTGGGGCCCTGAACACAGCCTGAAAGAAGCTGGAAGGGGTAGTGGACTGGGGTCCTCAGAGGAAGGAGGTAGTTCTCCTAGGCAGAGGGTGGCGATGGGAGGAAGTCACTGTTCTTAGGGACCTTCTTGTCCTTTCTGTGCTTGCTCAGGAGCACGCAGACCCTCAACCAGGCACCCCTTCCCTCAAGCTGATGCTGCCTCTGCTGACACCCCTACAATTTTCTGGGAGCTTCTGTGGGTCCTGTAGGGCATAGGGAGGCCCACACAACTGGGGGCCTTTGGTTCCAGCAGCGACTGTTCATCCTGGCCACTAGCACCCACATCCACACCGGGGAGTGGAGGTCTCAGCTACCCTGGGGAGGGGCTGAGAGGGGTTGGCACAGCAAAGGCCAGATTCCTCCTGGGCAGGAGGAGTGGGAGCAGCTTCCAGAAGGGAGCCACGTGTTTGCCTGCCCTGCGGTGGAGCTAGGGCCCGGAGTGGGAGTGGGGGAGACATTCGCGGTGGGCAGGGGCCTGGGAGGGGAAGGGAACACACCCCAGGACCTGGGGCCCACCCTCTGGATCCAGAAAGCTTTCTGCTAGGCCCAACACACCTTTGCGGAGCCCCCCAGGTAGTGGGTCCAGGGAATGACCTCGGGTGGCCTTTCACAGCCCTGCTGGGGTGTTCTGGGTAGGGGAGGCCGAGCAAGTGCAGGGTGAGCTGTGGCGGGGCAGGCAGCAGAAGGCCCGCACCTCTGCTCAGGGCTGGGTTCCAGGTGGCCATGGTGCCCGCTTGCCGCTTGTTGACAGCGCCTGCACGAGGCAGTGGGTGTCCCTTCCCTGGCCCCAGGTGCATGCGTCCAAGTTTATTTAAAGCTGCAGCCCCTGGCACCAGTCAGAGGACGCTGAGCTCTCTGCCCGGGAACGGCCGGGCCATGGGCCCGCAGCTGCCTGCGTGACACGGCCTCCACCGCTCCCCTCCCTGTCCGGCTTGGAATCCTTCTTTGGGGAGCAGGGTCTGAGGGCCGAGAGAGGCTCTTGTCGGGGGCTCTGCCCTTTCCGGCCTGGTGGGGCACGCCTGCCCGGAAGGCCCAGGTGCCAGGTCGGGAGCCACCCAGAGCGGGAGGGCCCCAGTCCGGCGCCCAGCAGGGGAGCGAGGCACGGCCCCACGTGCACTGGGCAGCCGTGCGCTCTCCACGGCGCTCATCGCGGATGGCTTCCAGACCTGGAGAGTGGCTCCGGAAGTAACCCTTCCGCCGAGCATTTAGAACTCCGACTCTTCCATCCTCTGGCTTCGGTTGTTTGTTCTCAGTGAGAAGAAAGCATTACAAACGGACGGTCGGTACCCCAGTGGCGGCTGGCGCCGCGGTTCTGGGGAACCGGCCCACGCGCTACACTTGGAACCTGCTAAGGGAGCGGGTCGTCGACGTTCTCACGGCGCACGCGCCGCACTGCGTACACGTACGTGCACGCGCAAGCACACACCTGCGCGCGCATTACGCATGCACGCCCGCTCGCACGCACGCACGCACGCGGCCCTGACCTCGTGAGGCGGTGAACCGGTTGGCGGTGACGGGGTCGTCATCTCTTCACGCCGCGCACCTCATGCTCCGGGTCTTGCCGCGCGTCCCCGCGAAGCGAGAGGAAGCGCTGGGGAACCCCCGCAGCCGCGGCCGCTATTTGCCGGTTCCTTCCAGACTCTCTGCTTCCTCTACCCACGGGCGCGCCCGGAGCCAGCGGGTCGGAGCCTCTGGCCAGACTCGTCATCACTTTCCAGAACGCTGGGACTGCGCGTACACGCGGCTGCAGGCCAAGCGCACCTATCACCTGTCGCGCCCTGACCTTGATGCTGTGGCTGCTGGCCTGGGCCCCGTGGTGCCGCCGCCCCCCCCCCATTCCGTGGAGGCCTGGGGGCTCTGGGTGCCACGCTCTCCGGTCGCGCGGGAGCTCGGCGCCCAGGTGCAAGGCCTTCTGCAGGGTTGGTCCCGCGCGGAGGGGCTGCTGGCAGGCCCGTGACTCCGTGTGCGTGCGGCGGCTCCCGGCGTGCTGCCCCTCGGTGTTGGCAGACCTCCGCCGCTGGACAGTCGGTTGTGTAGGGAGGTTTTCATGTTGGGCTCCCGAGCCGGCTGCTTGCGGGGCTCTTCTCTCTCCTTTAAAATGCGGGTGATGTCCCCAGAAGAAAGCTCCCACGAGGGCCGGGTTTCAGGGGTTCCAGACGTTCCTCCGGGGTAAGGTGGCCCCGTTGGAGCCACCTCTGATGTGCAGGTCACTTGATTTGAGTTGACCAGGAAGCTGCCCTCTCGTCACACTTTACAGACCCAGAACCATGGCTCAGGGAGGATGCGCCTTGGGCACCCCACCCCTGCCAGCTCCCCCTGAACTTTGCCAGGCCCAGGGCTGACCTTGGTGTGTCCTTGACTGCATCCCGTGTTCACCGGTCAGACGGGAGCAAGCCCCATCTTGGGGTGCAAGCCCTCACTGACCATGGGCTATTCCGCTGGTGAATGACCTGCTAGGAAGTTAATAGATAAACAGGATATTCAGAGCAAATTGATGGTTGAGTCTCCCCAGCGAGGCAAAGCCAGGTTGCCAGGGAAGGAAGAGAGGACTGTGGGGAGGAGTCGTCAGCTGTTTGCTCTCTCGCCCCCTCCAGCGAGCGCTTTCCTCCCCAGAGCCTTATGCCAACACTGCCTGCTGCCCGGGCTGCTCCCGCAGACGCCCCCCCATCCGCCCAGGGCCCACTCCTCCCTTGCCCCGCTTTTGGCTGGCCCTAGCGCTGGGCCCCTCCGACGTGCAGGCAGCCGCCCGCTCGCTTGCCGGCAGGGTGCAGGCCCCTTCGGGGCCCGTGGGGCTGCGCGTTCGAGGGAGGGGTGAGCAAACTGGCCCCAGAGCTGGAGTCCCATCCTTAGTGGAGGGTGTTTGGGGAAGAAGTCACACACGCCGAGGCTGCGGCAGGATGCACATGAAGGTGACGCTCCTTTAGTTACTATTGAGCGGTATTTTTATACCATAACCTACTTTGCTGGGAGCTAAGAATATACCTCGCGCTTGCTACCTGCACTCTTTCTCTCCTGGTAGCGGTCCCAGCAGTTAAGTGGTGCTTATTACATCAGCGTGCTCCATCCCTGAGATCCACACTGTGACCATTCCCAGTTCATGGCACAGGTGGATAGAGGTGCTGAGGAGCTCCATTTGGGGCCAAGGCCACGTGGACCTGGATTCAAATCCAGGTAGTGGGCTCCAACATCCACCTTCTGCTCCTCGTGGCAGCTCATGCCCCCACTCTGTTCTTTCCACCTGCTGACTCACGGCCTGCTTGTGTTCGACTCTGACCGTCGGCTTTTCGGGACCCGCCTGCCCTCAGCCGGTGGCTCACCATGCCCGCTGTGCTTCCCCGGCCCCCACCCCGTTCCTCTCCGTAAAAGCCTCGTTTCCTTTGGTTGTCCTTCCACGACAGCCAACACTCTGCCCCTGTTTGGACCAGCAAACAGGGATTTTATTGCATTAATTAAACAAAGTGCAAGGACAATATCTTCTCATAAAGGGAAGTAAATATACATGTGTGTGCAGTGAAAGTGACTCTTCGATGGGTTCCTCAGCCAGAGGAGCCCGGGCAGACCAGCATCGGCGTGAGGACACACGTGCTCATGTACACACAAGCAGTATGTGTCATGCATGTATCTGATTTTAAAAATACAGATGGAATCACCATACATGTGATTCTGTAGTTTGTTTGCTCCTGGCACCTGTTCACACCCGTATTCCTCCAGTCTGAGTGTTTTCCTACAGCTCAGGGCCCGTCCGTGCCTGTCCATCGCACACGGGGTGAGCTGGCTGCTGTTTTTAAGCCGAAGATGGAACCCATCCTCTGATAAGCATGATGAGGGATGATACGCAGGCTCCCATGCTTTCTCGGAGGGCGTGATCCCTACACAGCAAGGAGGATGGGTTTCGTCTGTTGTTGGCTGGGCACAGAGACCCCTTTCAAAAAGAACCCAAGACCAGATTCCTCCCCTCTTTTATCTCATCTAACGGAGAGAGATTTTTTTCTTACACCTAAAAAGACACTGTTCCCATGCGGGTCCCATGTTGGATCCACTGGGGTTTAACAGGTGCTGAACAGGACCCACAGGGTGGAGGTGACGGGAACGGTGTCTGCTCCTTGGGTGCATCCTGTCCCTCCCTCTGCTTTCCAAGGCCACCTCCCTGGTTCAAGGCAGGAGATGTGGCCTTTCTGGAGATTTCAAATATATTTTCAAAAAATTTAATTCCCTTTTTCTCTCCCACAAAAATGGAATCTGATTTTTAAAGCATCTTTCACAGCTGCGAGTCACTTTGTTAGTGTAGAAACATAAAAATGCATTATGTATCAACTTGGTTTTCCAAAAATTATCATATTGGCATATTACATAGAAATGTATACTTTATTCCTATAAAAGTCTGAATCTATTTAAAATAAAAACATCCTTGTATGTTAAAGTGGCAGGACTTGCTGCCCAGTCCCGGGGGCCCCTTGTCCCCTGGCATGTGGCGGGCTGCTAGCTTGGCCAGTGGCTCTGCCCCCTCCACACGTCATTCTTCTGCGCGGACATAATGATCCTGACATAACTAAGGCTGTGATTCTTTGTTAGGCCAGATACAGGCGTTCGTTGAATTCTGCAACAGATTGGCAATAGCTGGGCAAAGATTTAAGAAAATTCTATGGAGGAAGCATAAACCGCTCTGTTCCACGGGGGGCGGGGCAGGGGACTAATTTCAGAGCCACCACCTTTCCCACTTGACGAGCAGCTCGTGGGGGCCTGATCTCAAACAGCAGAGTGACCGGGTCCCCCCTGAGGTAACACTCTCCATGGGGGCCAGTTTCTTGGCTGGTGCACATTTCTAGCGGGAACCATGGGGCCGCCCCGCCTCTCCGTTCCCCAGCCCACCCTGAATTCCAGGGCTTGGAGCCAGGCACCTGGTTGGTGCCCAGCGCAGTGGCCTCGAAGGCTGCGCGTTGGCACCCTCGCCCTGTGGGTGGGGGGAGGCGGGAGGTGCTTCTGGTCCCAGGGGCGCTCAGATACCTGGCTTGCGGGGCCACCGTCTTGTTACCTGGTGAGGTGTGGCTGCAGGTTGGGCTTCTCAGAGGCGCCTGCTGTGGACTTGACTCCGAGGGTTTGCAACATTCTTTCTGTGTCTAATAAAGTTCTTCATGTAGCTCCTGTTCTTGTATGTTGAGGTGCAGCCTGGTTCTCAGTCGTTGGTTTGAGCCAGGCCATCTGTTTCTGTTTTCTTTCTTTTTTTAAAAAAAGATTTTATTTATTTATTTGACACAGACAGAGATCACAAGTAGGCAGAGAGGCAGGCAGAGAGAGAGGAAGGGAAGCAGGCTTTCTGCTGAGCAGAGAGCCAGATGTGGGACTCGATCCCAGGACCCTGAGATCATGACCTGAGCCAAAGGCCAAGGCTTAACCCACTGAGCCCCCAAGCACCCCTGTTTTCTTTTTTTTAAGTAGGGTCCACACCCAGTGTGGAGCTTAATACGGGGCTTGAACTCACGACCCCGAGATCAAGACCTGAGCTGAGATCAAGAGTCAGATGCTTAACTGACTGAGCCACCCAGGTGCCCATGCCATGCCATCTGTTAAGGGCTTTCTGGGTAAAGAGTGCTTGTCTAGTGAGGAGTGCACCTGCCAAAGAGGTGGCCAACACAGCAGTTGCCAGCCCTGGCTGCACAGTGAGGACCCCACCCCAGACCCGCTGGGTCAGACACAAGGGGCATGAGGTCTCCAGTGCTGCAGCGGGCTGCGCAGACACAGGCTCAAGGGCAGGCCCAGGCTCCTTCCCCCTCCCTGCGCTCTGTGTGAGCCTCTCCTGACCACGGGTGGGGAATTGGCCTCCTTTTTCCAAACACGCAGCCATGTCACTCCTGATCCTGTTTGCCTAGAGCAGCACTGTCCAGAAGAGACACAGATGTGAGTCACATGTGTCTTTAAAATTTTTCTACTACTTAAAGTAAATAGACACAGATGAAAGGAAGTTTAATAAGCAGATGTATTTAGTTCAGTGTATCCAGAGTATTATTTCAACTAAATCAATGCAAACGTTATTGTTAAGTATTTTATATTTTAAAAAATATTATGTATTTGAAGTCTGTTTTGCATGTTACAGCACATCTCCGTTTGGACCAATCACAGCTGCTTGTAGGCTGTGGTCACACACTGAACAGGGCATGTCTAGGGCATCAAGGCCATCATTTATTTACTTATTTATTTGGCAACTTTTCTGGTTTCTTTTGCTTTTCTGCAGACTTCCTCAACCTGTAAGTCTGCTAGCACACTTAACTGTTTACGAGACTCTCTAGGTGCAGGGGAAAAGTCGTGAAAAAAGGTACTTGCTCCCAAGGAGCTTATACTGGTTGGGGAGGCAAGTCACAGACATAAACACTAAACACATTTTATGATGTGGTAGAAGGTGATTAATATCTCTGCTCCAGGAAGAAGTACAGAGACCCGGAAGTTCCATTTAGGAGGAAGACTACAGCTGTAAAAGGGGTGGTTGGGGCATGTCAAAGGAGAGGAAACGCTGACTGCTAAAATCAGGAATGAAAAAGGGACAATACAACTGACCCTACAGAAATGAAAAGATGATAGGGAGTCTGTGCAGAAGTGTGTGCCAAGGTGGATAACTTAGATGAAACAAATTCTTGGAAGGACACAAGTAACTGAAAATGACTCAAGAAGAAACAGAAAATCTGAATAGGACTATAACAATGACAGACTCATTGATGAGCGAGAAATTTTGAAATCTCCCACAAAGAGAAGCCCAGGCTTCTGGTCAATTTTGTCAGACATTTAAAGAAGAATTAATAGCAGTCCTTCACAAAGTCATTCAAAAAAATAGAAGAGGAAGGAATTTTTTTCCAACTCATTCTGTGGAAACAGTAATACCCTAATACCAACACCAGAAAAGGACCCCATAAGAAAGAAAACTATGGACCAATATGGATATAGATGCAACATCCTCAAGAAAATATTAACAAAATGAATCTAGCAACATAGAAAAAGGTTATAGATTATGAACAAGGAAGTTTATAATGGGAAGTTGGTTCAACATACAAAATTCAGTCACCATCATAAAGTATATTAATAGAATAAGCAGAGAGATTATCTGATTATCTCAATAGATGCAGAAACATATTCGACAAGATCTGATATTTTTTTCTGGTGAAAATACTCAACAAACTAGGAATAGAAAGGAATGTTCTCAACTTGATAAGGGTCGTCTATGAAAAACCCACAGCTGACATATTGCACGATGAAAGCTGAATCCTTTCTCCCAAGGTCAATGTCAGGTCAGGACAAGACAAGGATATCTACGCTTTCCACCTCTGTTAACACGTGCAGGACATTCTAGCCAGGACAGCTGGGCAAGAAAAATGAAAGCACCCGTACTGGAAAGGAATAGGTAAACCCATCTCTGGGTTTGCAGTTGACATGGTCTTATATATAGATTATGTTAAGGAAGTCCCAGGAGGATGATTGGAACTAAAAATGAATTCAGCAAAGTTGCAAGACACAAGATGAAGATATAAAATTCCATTATATTTTATTACACTAGCAATGTTTGATCCCAAGATAAAATTAGGAATTAGGATAATTCCATTCACAATAATATCTAAAAGAATAAAATACTGAGTAATAAATCGATAAAAGGAGTGTAAGAACTTGAACACTGAAAACTACAAACTACTGTTGGAGGAAATTGAAAACATAAGGAAATGGAAAGACATCCCATGTTCATGGACTGGAAGATTGAATGTTAAGACAGCTGGACACTGCAAACTGACCTACAGATTCCATGTGATATCTGTTAAAGTTTCAGCTGCCTTTAAAAAATCAACAAGTTGATCCTAAATTTCATATAGAAATGTGAGGAGACCCAGAAAGAGCCAGAATATTCTTAAAAAGGAAGAACAACGTGGAAAGACTTACACTTGGTAATTTCAAAATAGGGGTGCCTGGCTGGCTCAGTCGGGGAAGCATGCGACTCTTGATCTCTGAGTTGTGAGTTTGAGCCCCACATTGGGGGAAGATAATACTTAAAAAAAAAAAAAACTATACAGCCACGGCAATCAAGATGGTATGGGTACTGGCATAAGGGTAAATAGAGGGGAATAGGACTGAGAGTCTGGGATAAACCCATGTATCTTATCGTTGGATTTTTGGCAAGGACAACAAGACACCTCAATGGGGAAAGATTACTGTCCATTCAACAAATGGACAGCTGGGTGTCCATGTGCAAAAGAATGAAGTTGGAACCCTACCTAACACCATAACACCATGCTCTCAAAATGGATCATAGACCTAATTGTAGGAGCTAAACCTATAACATTCTTGGAAGAAAACAGGAGTAAATTTTTGTGATCCAGGATTTGGGAATGGTTTCTTAGGTAGGACACCAGGAGCACAAGCAACAAGAAAAAGAGGACATAATCAGCATTAAAAAGTTTTGTGTTTCCAAGGACACCCTCAGGAAAGTGAGAAGACAATCTGCAGAACGGGAGAAGATATTTGCACATTACATATCAGATAAGGAGTTCGTGTTTAGACTAATCCAAGAATGTATTGTCTAACAGTAAGAAGACAACCCAATCAGAAATTGGGCAAAGGACCTAGATAGACATTTCTCCCAAGAAGATGTCCAAGTGCACGAGGAGTGCATGAAGAGAGGCATTTGGGGAAATGCCAGCGAAAACCACAAGCAGACCCCACCTCACTTTCACTCGATGGCGAGTGCCACGAAGGCTGACAGTGGCCAGCGTCGGCGATGGTGTGGGCTGGAGCCCTCACACTGCTGCTGAGGACGTGGAATGGCGCAGCTGCCCTAGAAAGCCATTCTTCCAAACGTTCCATTCCTAGACACGTACCCAAGAGCAAGGAAAGCACAGGTCCACACAGAATCCTGCTCCTTGGAGCCAGAATCCTAACAGCCAGAGAGTCGAAGCCCCCCCGAATGCCCATCGACTGATGAATGGGTGAGGAGAACAGGCCGTGTCCACGTGATTGGGAAGCCTTGGCATAAGAAGAGATGAGGTCTAGTGTGTTCAGTGCACGGCACGGCAGCACGGCCCGGGGAGTGTGGAGAGAAGCCAGTCTGGAGGCCCACGTGTCATATGGTCCCTTTATCTGACGCATCTGGGGCAGGCGGCTCGTGGGCACAGAGGGCAGCGTGGGGGCACAGCGCGTACCGGCTGATGGGAATGTGAGCTTAGCTTACGCCATCCGTGGTGACGGATGGACGGTTCTGTGCTGTAGTAACAACCATTGAATTATACACTTGAAGTGGGTGAATTGTTTGGTCCATGAATTCTATCTCAATAAAGATGTTTAAACCTAAATAAAACCAATGTAGAAAAAAAGAGAGAACTCTAGCATCTGGCTTTCAACCCCCAAATTGCCAAGAAGTGAGATTTGCAGTGAGAGCGGCTTTGGCTCGCAGCTCCCTGGCGCTGTCCCCGCCGTGCCCGTGTGGGGCCGTGGCCCAGCCGATGTGAGCCGTTCCATGGCCCTCTGCCCGCTGGGGCGCCGGTGGAGGCAGCGGAGGCCGGAGCCTCTTGTCCTCCGTGTTTCTGAAGCCAGGCCCAGCTGGCGCTGGTCCATAGCGGTCTCAGAGCAAGCAGAGCGGCGAGACTGGGGCCAAGGCCCACATGCCTTGGTTCTGGAAGGCACCGTGCTGGTGGGAGGCCTGTGCTCCTGCCTCTGGAGGGCAAGGCTCCCTGGGGAGCGGGAAGAGTGGGTCCCAGGGGGTGTGGGACCGGCCTTGGAGAGGGGATTGCTGTCAGCAAGGTTGGCCATGACGGGCCCAGGAGGGCTGGAGTGGGGGCGGCACGGAGCCCAGACCCCAGGTCCTGTTATTCCTGATGTATGGTCGCCTCTCTGGGTCCTCAGCAGGGCTTTCTCCTTTCTTTCTCCCTTCCTGTACCTCTCCTTACCTCCTCTCTACTCCCCCTGCCCATCCTCCAGGCTCCCACTGTCCCCAAGCACCTTCCGAGGTTTCCCCCAGCCTCCCCAGAGCAGGGCCTGAGCTGGGGCGCTCTTGTCTTGAGTGCAGCTGCCAGGTGGACGCACGTGTCAGGGAGGGGTCCTCTGAAATACTTTGCCTTCGGGGTTCGTCCCGGGGCTCCAGTGGCTTCTGTCCTCCCTAGCCCTGGACTGTGCCATCTGGGGCTCCCGGGCCAGGGCCTTGCTCCTCAGGGACCCTCGTCTGCACTCCCCCCCCACACCCGGCGGGTCTGCTTAGGGTCCTGTGGCAGCACTGCGACTTGTGAGGTACACAACTTCGAGGTGCCCAGCTGGGACGGCACGTTTCACTTCCTGGAGGACATGAGCAAGCGCCTGTCTTGACTGCCTGCTGGATGGTCTGCCTTGTGGGGGGTGTTCCCCTGTCTCTTTCCACAGCAGTTCAGAATGTGCCGACCAACGGACTGGCGTCCCCTCCCTGCTGGGGGCTTGGGGGCCGGGTTTGTCCCTCTGTGTCCCTCCCCCTTCCCTGCCTTTGAAGGGTCCTTCGGGGTCCCCCCTTGATGCCTTCCTAGGGACCACGGCTTCTCCTCAGAAGGGGTGTGGCGGGCTTCCTGGCCCCTGACCTCGCGCTGGGCATCAAGGGCCCTCCGTTGGGGCTGAGCTGCTGTTCCAAGTGTCAGGATGTCCGCTTCCCGGCCTCATCCGAGTCTTCTGTGATGTCCCATGTTGGGAAGATAGGGTGCCAGCCTCCACCCACATAGCAGTGTGTCCTGCCCCATATGGAGCCGGCCAGGTGCCCGGGCCCCCACTCTGCACAGCCGTGGGTGTGTGGGCCTCACGGGGCTCGCACAGGCTGGCCGTGGGGCCGTGAGTGGACAGGGATGCCTCAGAGCCCCAGTTGTCGTGAGGGTGGGTCGCACAGCATGCCAGGAGCTGGCCGTGTGGCCGCCTGTCCCAGTCCAGGCTGTGGCACGTCCCAGGTCCTGAAGCCTCTGGTGGCGGCAGCATTTCCCCGGGGGCTGGGAGGAGGAGCTGGCTCAGAGCCAGAGACCCCCGGCCCCCAATGAGTGTGGATGGCGCTGTAGACCGGCCGCTCCTCTGTGCCCAAACCGGGGAGCTGATAGGGCCCAGCCGCCACCTTGCCCGTGCCAGGCCCCCACAGATGCTTGCTGCTGTCCGTCCCCTCCTGGCCTTCTGCCCGGACCCCTACCGCCTTCTTCCGATGCGTGTGGAGGGAAGTCTTCTGAAAAACCTGGTTGTCAAGAAAGCGTTACAAGCACTAGCCTCTACCCTCCCCCTGATTGTTTCTCGGAGACCCAGCTGCGCACAGCTCGAGGACAGTCTATTGTGAGATGCTTGCGAGGTCACTCTCCCCGTCCTCACTGGCTCGAAGCGCACGCTTCAGTGGCATCGAGCACATCCACTCTGGGGGGCGGCCACCACCACGGTCCGTCCCCACAACTTTCTCCCCGGCACTGTCCCCCGCGAGGGAGACACTAGCCCCCATCCCCTGCCCCTGCGCTGCTGCCTCTGTCTGCTCTCCGGCCCGGTGGGTTGGATGCCTCCCAGCACCTCCCGGAGCTGGAACCCTACAGTGTGTCCTTCTGTGTGCGGCTCCTTCCACTCAGCGTGGCGGCCTCCGGGGTCAGCCACACGGGAGTGGGCCAGGGGGTCCTTCCTCTTCCAGGCTGGGGATGGACCACATTCTGTTCATCTGTTGCCGGATGTTCCGGTTGTCTTTGTCTCCCAGCTGCCATGAACAGGTTGTGCACAGGACATGTTTAAAAGATATTCACGTGGTCTCCTCCTTTTGGCCACAACTGTGTGACACTGGGCTGTGTGGCCCTGGGTCTCCATCGAACGTCGCTGGTTTCAGTCCCCCTCTACAAACCAAGAGGGTTGGGGCAGGGACTTTCTGGGGTCTCTTCTGACCCCGTGTGTTGGTTCTGTGGAAACCCACACCTTTGCTTCGAGACCTGCCACAAAGCTTACCTGTTAGAAGCTCAGGGCCCCTAAGCCGATCACACGGATGTTTGCACCCTTCGAGAAGAAAACTAAAGAGGGTTGACTTCTGCTTGACCTGAAACATAAAACAAAAACAAGTCCCTAAAGCTTTAATTGAAACACACCTTGCTGGAAAAAGCCCAAGTCACTGTCAGTCCCCGCACCCCTCTGGCCTCTGCTGCCGTGCAGTAGACACTGGGCAGCTCGCGGGGCTCGTGCACAGCGCGCAGTGTGTCCCCTGAGCCAGTGGAGATACTGGCCATCCCTGTTGCTGTCCGTTCTCTGGCGGCTGCTGCAGGAGTGACCTGGGCAGTCACTCGGGGCTCTCCAGGGGTCTGGCTTAGCTCTGTCCCTGTCCCTGACTGCCTGGCCCTGTGTTTTTGGGTGACTGTGTCTTGGCCCCTGCGGAGCCCCATCTAGAAGTCCCGGGTGCCGTTTTGTGGGGAGCCATCACTGTGGCGGGCCTGTTTCTTCCCGGTGGGCTTCTGCATCTGTCCTTGGTCACACTAGTGGGGCAGCGACACAGACCCCTTTCAAGGGAGGGTGCCGGGCCCATCCCAGGGCCGAGGACATGGAGCCAGGCTCAGGCACTGTTGGGGGCAGCCCCTGGGCATGCAGTGGGACATGGAGGCACAGGGTGGGCTGCAGGCCAGGGCACCCTCTCTTGAGATTTCAGTAGCTGGACGTGTTGTCATTGTCCCCATGCAGGGCAGGCAGCCTCAGCATCTGCTGCGCAGGACCCTATGCACCTGCCCCCTCGGGGCCTTTGCTGGACCCTCCTGGGCCCACCGGGCCTGATGGTCCATGGAGGCCACAGACCATGGACAGGTCCCTCGGGGTGTGCGCCTTGCCCCACTGGAGTTTTCCTTTTGGACTAGGATTCTGAGGGGGAGGACCTCTCGGGTCCTCGGGCCGTGGCCAGAGCCTACACCCCCCCCTTTCTCTGCATTTCTCACCTGTCCCATGCCTTGCAGAGTGGACATGGGGACAGGCCAGGGCGGGGTGTAGGCACCCTGAGGCAGGGCGAGGGCCTCGGTAAGGCACAGAAGGGCCGTGTGGTGGAGGCTCCAGGCCTGGCTGGGCTTACCCGTCCTGTCCCAGTGTCACTGCCTCTGTGCCTGGCCCACAGCTGATGACCAGTTTCCACAGCAAACTGGAATCCCTGCCATCTGGGGTCTGGGAGCAGACGCAGTGTCCAGGTACACTTTAAGGGACAGCCCAGAACTCACCTTGCTGCTTCCCTCCCAAACTTGTGAGGCACCTGCCCCCTTCAGGTGGAGCTGTGAAGGGGTGATGGCCCCCCACAGAGGGGCTGCTACAGCCTCCATCCCACTGACATGGGGCTGACAGTGGAAACAGACCGCTTACAGAGAAGGAGGTGCAAGCCCCTGGTGGCCCGTGGACACAAGGACGCCATCAGCCCCAGCCCTGCTGCCTCACCCTGGGTCCACTACGGGCTTCGGGCCCACAGATAATTCTTCCTGTTGGCCGAACCGCCAGCCTCCAGGCTCAGCCCTCCTGCTGCCCGGGACATGGGCCCTGGGAGCCGGCGGGGGGGGGTGGCTGGATTGGCCAAGGCCTCCCCGTGCCCACAGGAGAGGAATGCCAGAGACGAAGATCTGACCTAGCCAGCCTGGGGGGAGCAGCGGTCCTGGGTGGTGCTGGGGTTCTCCTGCCCTACCTCTGTCCTGATTTTGGTCTTGGCTTGATGCATCCCTGGCGCTTGGGTTCGGTCCGTGGCTTCTGCGAGGACCCAGTGTGGTTGTCACTGGAGAGTCCTGGAGAATGTTGGTTACTGGAGAGAAGGGGGGATGGACAGCGGGGGACAGTGAGCAGGCAGCACGCAGGGTGGCCGGACAGGCTGCACGGAGGGCAACCTCAGCAGGGCCCTCTCTCCTGTCCCCTGGGGGTGTCCCCCTGCCCTCCCTCCCTCACCCTCTGCCTCCACAGTGGCAGGGGCATGGGCAGTCCTTTGGGTAAATACCCAGTAGTGCAATTGCTGGACCCTATGGTAAGAGAGTGTTGGTGAGAAATCCCCAGTGTCCCCCAGAGCGGCGGCACCTGTCTGCACCCCACCAGCAAGGAGGGCGCTCCCGCCACTCTGCACCCAGCACTGGACATTGTCGGGGTCCTGGATCTCGGGCATCCTAATCGGGGCATAACGGAGTCTCCTTGTCATTTTAATCTGCGTTTCCCTGACAACACTGGATGTGGGGTGTCTGTCCATGTGCTTACTTTGTCTTGGACGAGGTGTCTGTGCCTGTCTTCGGCCCATTTTTAAACCGGAGTGTTTGTTTTTCTTACTGTTGCGCTTCAGTAATTCTTTGTGTATTTTTAATGCAAGTCCAGTCCCAGATGTGTGTCTGGCAGATACTTCCTTTTGTTTGTGGCTCATTTTCTCAGTGTCCTAACCTGTCCCGGAGCAGAGGTTTTATTCTGGTGAAGCCCATTTGGTCATTTGTGTCCTTCATGGAAACGTTTGTGGTACCGTATCTGAGAAAGTCATTGCCAAGGCAAGGTCACGTAGATTTTCTCCTACAATGTATTCTAGGACTTTTATAATTTTGCCTTTTACATGTAGGTCTACAATCCGTTTTGAGTTAGTTTTTTAAAAAAGATTTTATTTATTTATTTGACAGAGAGAGAGATCACAAGCAGGCAGAGAGAGAGGGGGAAGCAGGCTCCCTGCTGAGAGCCCGATGCGGGGGTGGGGTGGGGGGGCCGATCCCAGGACCCTGAGACCATGACTTGAGCTGAAGGCAGAGGCTCAACCCACTGAGCCACCCAGACGCCTGAAGTTAATTTTTGTAATAAATGTAATGTCTGTGTCTAGATTCTCTCTCTCTTTTTCTGGCATCTGGAGAGTGAGTCGTTCTAGGACTTGGTCTGTTCAGGCTACCGTGATCAAAATACCACAAGCTGCGTGGCTTATGAAAAATGATTTCTTACGGTTTGGGGGGCTGGAATTCCAAGGTCATGGTGCCCACACATGTAGCGTCTGGGGAGAGCCCACAGCCTAGACAGCTGTTGTCCCTGTGTCCTCCCGCCATGGAAGTGTGGCAAGATCTCTCCGGGGTCTCTGTTCTAAGGCGCTGGTCCCATTGGTGTGGCTCCAGCCTCCTGACCCCCTCACCTCCCAAAGACCTAAGACCTCACCTTGGGAGCTCAGATTCGAACGTGTTGATTTGGGGAAACACAAACATTCAGACCACAGCAAGCACCATCTGTTGAGGTTTCCTCCGCCGGCCTTTACTCTTCGCCAAGAGTCGGTTGACTCCGTGTGTGGGTCCCTTTCTGGACTCTCTGTTTGCTTCCATTGATGTGTTATCTCTCTTTCCACCAAACCACGCGGCCTCGATTACTGCAGCTTCTTACTAAGTCTTGAAGCCGGATGGCATCAGCCTCCGACTCCGTTCTTCTGTGGTCTTGTGTCAGCTACTCTGGGTATTTTGCCTCCAAATGGACTTTAGTAGCAGTTTCGGTTCTTTCTGGGATCTTGATCAGGACTGCGCTGAAGCTAGGCTACGTGGGGAAGAACAGACGTCCTGACAGCAGGACGGTCTTCTACCCATGGATGTGATACGTCTCTTCATTCATTTCGTTCTTGGATCTCGTTTGTGGAAATTGGGAGTTTCTCTTCTGTCGATCTCGCACCTGTTTTGTGATACCCAAGTATAGTTCATTTTTTGGTGGTGATGGAAACAGTATAGCATTTTAAATCTCAGATTCCATTGCTTGTTGCTGGTGTGTAGAAAAGCAGCTAATTTCGTATATGAATCTTATATCCTGCAACTTTTTTATAATCGCTCATTAGTTCCAGGAAGATTTGTGGTTTTTGTTTTTGTTTTTTTAACCATTTGGGAGACTTTTTACATAGGTAATCATTCATCTGCAAAGAAAGACAGCTCTATTTCTTTCTTCCCAATCTGTATACCTTTTATTTCCATTTCTTGTCTTAGTGAATCTGCTAGGATTCCCAGTACGATGTTGAAGAGGAAAGCATCTACTTTCTCCAAAAGTATGAGGTTAGTTGTAGGTTTTTTGTAGGTTCTTGCTAAGGATTAAACTGTGGCCCGCCCCTCCAGATTCATAGATTAAAGCCCTAGCCCCAAGTGGGACTGTATTTAGAGATAAGATCTTTAGGAGGTAATTAAGGTTAATTGAGGTCATAAGATTGGGTCTTTATGAGAAGAGACGCCGGAGAGTTTACTGGCTCTCTCTTCTGTGTACCCACTGAGGAAAGGCCCTGTGAGCATTCAGGGAGATGGTGGCCACTTGCCAGTCTAGAGAAGAGAGCTCACAAAAGAGCCCAGACCCTGAGGGACCTTGATCTTGGACCCCCAGCCTCCAGAAGTGTGAGAAAATAAGTTCCTGTTTTTAAGCCATCTAGACTCTGATATCTTGAGCCAATGCAGTGTTCTTCATCAAGTTACGATAGCTCTGTTCCCAGTTTGCTGAGATTTTTACTACGGATGGATGTTGGATGTTGTCAAAGGCTCTGCTGCATCTGTTGATACAATCACGTGATTTTCCTTTTAAATCAGTGGGTGTGATGGTTATGTGAGCTGGTTTTCAAATGTTGAACTAGCCAGCTTTGCCTGCTGGGGAGACATTGCTCCTTGGCCGTGGAGTGTATTGTTGGACTCTGCTAGGATTTTGTTGAGGATTTTTGCATCCGTATTCATGAGAGATGTTGGTCTGTAGTTTCCTTTTCTTATAATGTCTTTGTCTGGTTTTGGTTTTAGAGTAATGATAGCTTCACAGAATGAGTTAGGAAATAGTCCCTCTGCTTCTTTTTTTTTTTTTTTTTTTTTTTTTCTGGAAGAGATTGTAGAGAATTGGTATAACTTCTTCCTCAAGTGTTTGGTAGAATTCACCAGTGAACCCACTGGAACCCACAAGAATATCCATTTGGTGTTATGCCAAACACCACTGGGCCTGATGCCTTCTGTTTGGGAAGGTTATTAATTGTTGATTCAATTTCCTTAACAGATATAGGCCTCTTCAGATCATCTGTTTCTTCTTGTGTGAGTTTTGGCAGATTATGTCTTTCAAGGAGCTGGTCCATCTCATCTGTGTCACCAGATGAGTTGCTCATCGTATCCTTTATTATCCTTTAATTTCCGGGGGTCGGTGTTGGCCCCTTTTCATCTCTGATGTTAGTAATTTGTGCCCTCTCTCCTTTTCTCTTATCCTGGCTAAAGGCTTATCAATTTTATTGATCTTTTCAAAAGATCAGTTTTGGTTTCGTTGATTTTCTCTATTTATTTCCCGTTTTCAAGTTCATTGATTTCTGCTCTTTTATTATGTCTGCTGCTTTCTTTGTATTTATTTATTTTAAAGATGTTATTTGTTTATTTGACAGACAGAGATCACAAGTAAGCAGAGAGGCAGGCAGAGAGAGAGGAGGAAGCAGGTTCCCCGCTGAGCAGAGAGCCCAATTCGGGGCTGATCCCAGGACCTTGAGATCATGACCTGGGCCGAAGGCAGAGGCTTAACCCACTGAGCACCCCAGGCATCCCTGCTTGCTTTGTATTTAATTTGCTCTTCTTTTTCTAGTTTCCTAAGGTGGAAGCTTAGATTATTGGTTTTAAGTATTCTCTTCTACTATATACATTTGATGACTTGAATTTTCTTCTAAGCACTGATGTTAGTAAGTCCTGCAAATTTTAAGTTTTATTTTCAATTAACTAAAATAGTTAAAATTTTTTCTTGAATTTTTTTCTTTGACCCGTGTGTTTTTTGGAAGTGTGTAGTCTGACCTTCCTGTGTTAGGAGGTTTTCCAGCGGTCTTTCTGCTTTTGTTTCCAGTGTGATCCCACTGTGATCTGAGAGCACGATGTGTATGACGTCTCATCTAACAAGTGTGCTACAGTGTGTTATGGCCCAGAATGTGGTCTGGGTGCATGTGTGTGTGAGCTTGGGAACATGTTCCGCTCTTGCTGGGCGAAGGCGCTGTCGATGTCCCATAGACCTAGCTGGCGGGGGTGCCGGCGAGTGTGGCGACGGCCTTTGTGGTTTTCTGCCTGCTGGGTGCGTCCGCTTCCCACGGAGGGTGGTGACGTCTCCAACCGTGAACGTGGACTCATCGACTTCTTACAGTTCTGTCAGGTTTTCCTCATGCGGTCTGATGTACTTTCAGTGTCCACACTAAGGATTGTCGCGTGTGAGGCCCCTCTTTACCCTGATAACCCCCCTCGCTCCCTCTGCTCCCTCTGAAATCAGTGCAGCTGCTCCCGTGTTCTCCATCCCTTTGTTTTTTCTCTTGTGGTAAAATACACATAATATAAAATTTACCATTTAAACTGATTTCAAGTATCCGGCATCCGTAACCTGAGGACATGTGCGGTGTGCACAGCCATCGCCACCGTCTCTCCAGAACCTTCTCGTCTTCCCACAGTAGCTCTGTCCCAGCGTGTTCCTCCCCCTCCAGACCTCACCGCGTCCTCTGGGCTGATGCCCCTCTTGGGCCCGTCATCTCTGCTGCTTGGAGCCCTCCAGGAAGCTGCTCGAGGGTGTCTGTGGGCCGCAGGGGAGCGCAGCCGTGGCGGGGGATGGTGACGGTGTAAGCTGTGAGACTGAAACCGGACGCTGCGGACACGTGCCAAGGTCAGGCTCTTCATCTGTGTGGGACTGGCCGACCTTGGTGTGACTGCGGAAAGTCACAACGATTAGTCACCACTGTGCACACTCACACCCAGATCTCCTCAGGGCACCTGGCACAAGTGGTCGTGCGGGGCCCTGCCGGGGTCTTCCTCTGAGCTGCGCCCGCAGGACTCCTGGGGAAGCCGTTCCTCTCTCACATTCGGGTGTGTGTCTGTGGCCGGGCGGTGGACGCTGGCTGGCGGCGGCGGTGTTTCTGCCCTGCGTCGCCGTTTCCTACTTTGTAGGGGGGCTTCATTCAGCAGACATCTGTCGCTGGACTTTGGCGGGCCTCATAGGGTTTCAGAAAGGGGTCAGGATAGAGGCCTGGAGACTCGAAGTACCCTCTGCCCCCATTCCTGGCCCTCATGACACTTCTTGAGTAAATATTTCTGTGGTGAAATAATTAGGTTTCAATTAGCAATAATTGCACCTTGGATAAACCTCATTGGCTACGATACTGCCACTGCTCAAAGCTGTGGTGAAATAATTAGGGAGAAGCTGCACCTCATGACTCCCTAGATGGACACTCCTAGCACAGATGACCATATTAAAGGCTCTGAGAAGTCCTGCAATTAAAAAAAAGCAAGCAAGCAAGGAAGGAAAACACCATTTAACTTACTAATTCTCAAACTTTGCCTAAAAAGCCCCCTTTGTACCTACCATCTGTTGACTTCCTGCAGAGGTAAAGTCTGAGGAACATCATTTGGGAAATGTTTGTCTTGTGCACACAGTGGCACATCAGGTGGAGCTGAGGTGAGGGCCCGTGTGTGTTGGGGGTTGAATTGTGTCTCCTCAGAATTCATATGTTGGAGTGCTAACCCCGGGATCTCAGAATGTGACCCTTGTTAGGGTTGTGGCAGATGTAATGAGTTAAGATGAATCATCCTGGTGTAGGATGACTCCTCATCTAACATGACTGTGTCTTTCTAAAAAGGGGAAATTTGGACAGAGACAGGCACATAGGGAGAACGCCATGTGAACATGAAGGCAGAGGGCAGGGTGATGTTTCTACAGACCAAGGAGCACCAAGGATCTCCAGCCAACCCCCAGAAGCTGGGAGAGGCTGGAACAGACTCTCCCTCATGGCCTCAGGAGGAACCGGAACCTTGATCTTGGACTTCTGGCCCTTGGGCCTGGGAGACAATACCTTTCTGCTGTTTAAGCCACCAGTCTGTGGTGCTTTGCTGAAGTGGCCCCAGGACATTAGCACAGCAGGGATGGTGCAGAGCTTTAGTTTCTTACAGGGGCTCAGAGGACCGGGCTGGGAGCCACCGGGATTTCAAGGGCCTGGGAAGGGCCCGGGTTGGACACCAGGGCAGCCGAAGAACAGGTGGTTTTCATCACTGGTGGTGTGGTAAGTTGTTGTGAATCGCCCAGCTAATGTGCCTTAATAACTCTATGGAAATAACCGAGATGTTCATGGCAGGCCATTTCTGAGGAGGGACATCGGACACATCCCCAGTGCCTGTCGGCTGAGAAAGTGCTCGGCGACCCCTGGAAGGAATGCTGTCTGCTCCGAAGAGGACAAGTCGTGATCTAGGTCAGAGCGTGGGGATTGTGTGTGAGGTGACACTCGACACAGAAGGCAGTCCACAAACCAGGCTCTCGCACGCGTGGCTTGCGTGGACACTGCCAAGGCCACAGGGATACGGGTGTTCACAGATACGGTGCAGTGTTATCCACACTGGTCTCCAGTCAGGCTTCTTCAGACCTGCTTCCCCGTGTCCTCCCTGGACGGTGGTGGGACGCGGTCCCCAGAGGGAGAGCCATCCTGAAACTGGGGATTGGTGGCCCTTGTGGGCCTGGGCTCTGCACATTACTCCTACAGCAGGACCCGGAGGTCCTGCCCAGTGGGACACATTTTTGGCCAAATCCTGCTGGGGACCAGCACACTCTCCTCCCTGGCTCCAGCCCCAGGGCCGGGGAGGCCAGGAAGGCCGGGAGGCTGACATTCCCTCCTGGCGTCCCCGGGGTTGGCATCCTCTGCTGGAGCAGTTTGCAGCTGCCACACGTGGAAGGGTTGTTCAGTGTGTTCGAGAGGGAGGGGAAAACAGAGTGTAAACAGGTGCGGGTCCCCCAGCGGGTCATGAAGGTGGGGGCGCCTTCCGCGCGTTTTTCCAACTACCTTGTTGGTTCCGTTTTCTGCCAGGAGCATGGGTAATGCGTACTAAGGTCGCAGTAGTCGTAGCATAAGCAGGAAATACATAACAACAATCGTAGCCCTCCGTTTCATGTAGAAGTTAATGTTTCCTGCCCAGTTACCTAAGTCGATCGAAACCATAGAAGGACCCCTCTCTTCCTTCCCCAGAGCTAGTCTCAGTCAGAGATAGGAAAAGGGCATCCCGCTAATACACAAATAGCAGCCTGATTCAGTTTAAACGAAGGGGAGGGAACAAGTGAAGGGCGTCCCTGGCTGGTTCTACCCGAGCCTGGCCCGGACCCCCTGAGCTGAGTCTATCTGGGCCTGGCCAGTCTGGGGAGAACGGGGTACCGCTCCGGCTGGTCTCAGCACCGACTGGTGAGTGTGCAGTGGGGAGACTGGAGGAGCGGCCAGCTGCTTCTGCTGCCCGCCCAGCCTGTTCCAGAAGGATCGGTCGGCCTGCCGGTGGCGGGGCGCTCAAGAGGGCTGTTCCCATCCAGAGCAGACCTCCTCCCCCAACTCCGTCCCCAGCTGCGGGGTGCCTGGGCCAGCAGATGAACCATGGTTGGGTCCTTTGCTTTGACTCAAGGCTTTGGTTTGCTCGGCTGTGAACTCTGAGACCTGCGGGAACACAGCGGCCTCCTGCAGGCACTGCGGCGGGTCGGACCTGGGCCGCAGCCGGGCTCGCTGCGGGAAGGCCCGCCCCCGGGGCGCTGTGGGGCACCTGTGAGGTGTGGGCTGGACCCAAGGACTCCTTCCCAAACCTGGCGAGTCTGCCGCTCAGCAGAAGAGCCCCCGCGTGGAGGGCGGGGTAAGGCGGGACGTGAGCCGGGTGGGGGCGGCCGGGAGAGGGGCCGCCGCTGCCCCCCAGGGTCTGCCAGGAAACCGGGTGAGAGCCGAGCTGCCCAGCTGAGAAGCAGGGGCAGATGCGGGCTGGAGTCGCAGGGGCGAGTTGAAGGGTTGACGGGGACAGGGGGCGGGGCTGCAGGGCCGGGGGGAGGGGCGGTGTGGGATTGACAGAGGGGGCAGAGCCAGTAGAGGCGGGGAGGGCGGGGCTGCAGGGCGGGGCTGGGGGTAGGGGCGGAGCCGACAAGGACGGGCCTGCGGACGGGGCGGGGCCGGCGGGCAGGTGGGCGCGGGCGTAGAGCGGGTGGAGCAGGGAGGGGCGGGTCTTCGTGGCCAGGTGCAGCGGGGAGCGGGCGCTGCGGCGGGCGCAGGTGGTGCGCGTCAGGGGCAGGCTCCCTGTGGCGTTGGGTGGGGGGCGGCATGTGGGGGCCGTTCAGAGACTGGAGGAGAGCGCAGGGTCGGACCTTGCTGCTGCGGCCACAGGTTGGGCGGGCAGCAGCGGGAGGTGAGTGAGGACACGACCCCTGAGCCCCTGCGCTGGCTGACAGGGGCCCTCACGGCCTGCTGGCTCGCTGCGTCCGCCCCGGGGGACGAGTGGGCTTGCCTGTGCCGCTGGAGGGGAAGGGGCGGTCCCCAGAAAGAGCGAGAGACTGGGATGGGGCGGACTGCGGAGAGTAGGCCGCAGGAGGGGGTGGGGGCATCTGCCGAGGGTTGGAGGGTGTTTCCTGAGGGGCTGAGTCCGTGGGACCCCTGAGCAGAGCAGGAGGGTCGGGTTGGGGGGCGCCGACCCCCACCAGGACAGGCTATGGAGAGCCACAGACAGGCAGGGGCCGGCATGGTCTCTGGACTATACCCAGGTGAGGCTGCCCTTTGTGGCCGGAAGCTCCAGGGACCGTGGACCACGTAGGCTTGTAGGGGAGAAGCCAGGAGGGCAGCTGCAAGGGTGCAGGGAAGGGCGGGGAGGAGAGTGGGGAAGAGGGCAGGCCTGGTTGAGGGACCGCTCTGAGCCAGGAGGTCGCCCTGCTGCCTGCCTGGGTGGGGCCTTCTTGCTGGTGGAAATCACGGTTCCTGTTCGAAGTGATTAGAAATGAGTGTTCAGATTCTGAGGCCCCGGCACCAAGGACGCTGTGGGCTTTTAAGAGTCAAGTCAAGCTGATTAAAAAAAGAGAATGTCTTTTGAGTCCTTGCTGGTTTGAGACTGAGAAAATGACCCCGTCATTTACTGGGACCTCAGTAGCAGAAAAGCCGTCCTAGGGGGGTCGGAATAGAGACTCCGGCTCTTGGTCAGGTAGATGTCTCTCGATGACATATTTCTGGGGGCAGGATGGGGTGAGTCCCAAGGAAGGACGCTGCTGGCCTCACCTCTCTCCACCGTGTCCTGGATGTTGGGACCCCTGGCGGGTGGCCTGAACAGCACGTTTTTCTCAGCATACTTGCGGTTCTGGGGGACTTCCTTGCTCAGGGTCTGGCAACTGGCGGAGCTGGCGGCGAGGGGAGGAGGCGGCAGCTGCTCTGAGATGCCAGGCTGAGACCCAGTCCAGATGCAGGGAGGGCAGGTGGTCCATCTGGGAGGCACAGTTCCTGGCAGTCCTTCAGGGCCAGCCCAAGGGGAGGGGGCAGATGCCTAGTGTGGGCCATGAGATTGGGTTTGCCATGACCAGAGGCCAGAGGGGTGGTGGTTCCTGGGGGCTGCACAGCTTCCCTGTGCTTGTCCTGCCTTGCTGCCTGATGGCCGGCTTCTCCCTCTGGTGAGTCCACGTGGGGAGTTGTCTGAGTGCCTGGAGGCCTCTCCTGGTGACTCCCACAGCATCTACCATTGGAGACCCCAGCCCCCTGCCCAGCCCCTCATCCCTGGACTGGGTTTGAATGGGCATTGGGGTGCAGGTGCCCAATGGAAGACAGGGGTGGGAGCAGCCCTTTCTAGAACTTTCCTCTAGGCCAGGCAACAGGGACTACCCCAGAGGGGCTCCCAGAGGTCCCCTCCCCTCACCTGGGAGGTGGGACCTTGGGGGGAAAAAGGTCTGTGTCCGGTATTGAGTGCCTGCTGGATGCACTGTGCCTGCTGCCTTCCTTGTTCCCTCCTAGTCCAGTGTCTGGCCTCTGCCTGCCTGCCTCCGGCCTTACACAGGTTCTCACCGTCCGGGGCATAGATCTTCTGTGCCCCGGGAGGAAGCAGGCCCCCAGATGTGGGGCAGAGGGGAAGCCCCTGGCACGGTCCGCATAGCTGTCTGTCCAGAGGTCCAGGCTTCTGGCTGTAGGCTCACCATCATGTTTGCGCCCTCCCTGCTATGCGCCAGGCGGGACTCCTGCTCACTCTTATTTATCCTGTCCTTACCCTGTCTGGTGGGAGGGCCTAATGTGTCCCTCCCTGGTCCCAGAATGATCCCACCTCCGTCCCCTGGGGGCCTCCCTTGTGGCCCACCCTGCCCCAGCCATGGGCAACTTGCAGGTGGGGCTCAGGCCTAGGCCATGAGGTCAGATTCTAGCACAGGAAGTCCTGACTGTCCCCTGGAGGCTCACGGAACTTTGGGTAATCGTGGGCCAGCAGTGGGTGGGGCTGGGTTCCTCTCCAGCAGTCAGTGAGCAGGAGACCAAGGCAGTGGGGGCAGATGGTCATTCAGGCCTCGATCAGCCCTTGGGCAGCCCTGGGAGCCTCTCCTGCTCCTGCAGCCAAGGGGAGACAGGCTCAGAGAGAGCGATGCAGTGTGGACAGAGCAGCTTTCAAACCCAGATGGGCAGGAAGCTTCTGGCTTTTCCCCTCCCATGAGGGTCAAAACATCATCCTTCTCTTCACTGTCTTCTGACATAGTGAGAGGGAGCACAGGGGCTGAGGGCGTGGACGGAGCCGTGTGCGTCCCCAGCCTGCTTGCTCCCCCACAAACAGCCCCCACCTGCTTTTCCAGCTGACTTCAGGAACACAAGGACGCAGCCCCGCGCAGAGCCGTTGGTTACAAGGAGCTGCGCTGTTAGATTTAGTGCAATACTCACATTTTTTCAGGAAAGTGAATAGTATGCTTTAATAAGGTTTTTTCTCCGAAAGGATCCAGTGGTGCCCCCTCATCAGCGGGGACATGTCCCAGGGCCCGCAGTGAATGCCTGAAGCTACGTGGAGTTCTGAGCTCCGAGGGCACCATGATTTCTTCCTGTGTGCGCACGCTGGGTTTAGGCTCTGTTTATGGATTGGGTTCAGTAGGTGCTTGCGAGGGAGAGCTGTGTCACAGCAGGCCATCGGAGCAGAGGCTGTGTGAATGCTGTCTCCGTGCACTGGCTTACACGAGGGGCGAGAGAGTGACGAGCCCTCGTGAGCAGGTGACCGGCTCAGGCTGGGGACATGGCGTGAGGTGGCTGCTGACCTTCGGACCGCATGTCCAGAGATCATGACCTTCCGGTTGGGCATGGGGCCCCGACTCTGCGGGAAGCAAAGCCAGGAGGAAGGGGGGACTGTTGTAGGGCAAGTGTTCTCTGTTGGAGACGTTGCGTTCCCCGCGCCCACAGCAGCCGTGGGTTTATCAGGCTGCGTGGATGGTGGGGAGGCCTGTGCCTGCCGGGCCTTTGGGGAGGAAGACGGTGGAGGGGCCGCTGCCTGGCCTGGTGTGCTCAGCCCAACAGGGGCACTGTGCCCGCCTGTCCCCTGTGGCCTCCGAGCTGGACTGAGACCCTTCCTGAGACATTTCCTGTTCCCGGCCGACTCCCAGGAACCTGTGTGACATTATTAGGAAATCAGATTAAACTAGGGCTGGTGACAAGTGGAATACCACACGGGACCCGATGGCACCCACACGGCCTGCTTGGGGCCCTCTGTGCCGCCCCCCCCATCCCCCTGCTCTCAGAAGCACCGGCACTGCCGTGCAATTCGGGAGGGGCCCTGTCCTCCAGCTGGGCAGCTTAGTGGCATGACGCTTCTCCCTCCCTCCAGAACCTTTGATGAATTCCAGCTACACTGCCTGGAGCTGGGCTGGTTCATGGCTTTGGGGAGGACTCGCTGGGCCTCACAGTTTGGTGCAGATAGCTAGAGGAGGACACTGGGAGACCCCAGGCAGGCCCTTCATCCAGCAAGGATGGCAAGGCCACAGTCTAGCAAGAGCTGGGTTTCCCCTAGGCAGGGGGTCTCTGTCTGGCAGGCGCCCAGCACAGGGGCCAGGAGCATCTGCCCGGAACAGGTCACAGCCCAGGCTGGGCTTTGGGGTCGGGTGCTAGGTGCTCACAGGGAGGTTAATCGACTCTCCTCTGTCTCTGTCCCCCATTTCCTCCCCAGGGGGGCTTTCTCTGTGGTCCGGCGCTGTGTCAAGCTCTGCACCGGCCATGAGTATGCAGCCAAGATCATCAACACCAAGAAGCTGTCAGCCAGAGGTAGGCATGGCTGCGCCGGTGGGGGCTGGGCTCCTGTAGGCCTGGAGCGTGGCGGGACGGGGGTGGCATCTCCTCCGGCCTGGTGGGGCCAGCCGCAGGGAGAGGAACCCATATGCTCAGACTGGGGTCACTCCTTGACTCTGGTCTGGGAGCTCCTGGAGGGCTGGCAGTGGGGGCACTCGGAGGGCTGAAGACGTCTCGTGACCAATGCTGTGGGGTTACTGGACCGTGGGACCTCTCCAGGGAATGGTTTGCCAAAGTAGGGCAGGGCTCTGGGCCTGCAGGGTTGAGTGTGGTGCTGCGCAGGAGCCCGTCCACCTTGTTGTCCCTCTGGAGCCCTTGCTGGGTGGTGGCCCAGGCTGGGCACACAATAGAACCCTGCCCTCTTGGGGTCCAACAGTGATGTGTGGTGGGGTGCTGCCCTCAGCAGGTTTGTCAGAGTACACAGTTGGGGGCAAGGGGCAGGGATCCAACAGGCCCCCCGATGGACCCCAGGGCCAGTCAGGAGGAGGCCGGGGACCCCTGGGCAGAGAGAGTCAAGCTAGGCCCCAGTCTGGTGCTGTCTCGCTTGCTTGGGGACCCCCGGTTAGTGTCCAGACACAGATCTGAGCTGAGAGGCTCCTTCTCTGGTCTGAGAGGCGCTGGGCTTGGGTAGTGCTGGTTTACCTTCCCCCCGAGATGTGGGGTCCAGTCTGGTGGCCTGCAGGGCACACCTTTGAGTCCCTGTGCGAGTTCTTCAGACCTGTTTCCAGGGGTGGGCTCTCCTGTCCCAGCTCATGGTGGGGGCCTGCAGGGCCGGCTGGGGGGGGGGTCAGTCCCACGTCCTCAGAGCCTGCTGCCCCCATGCGGGCATGAGCAGTGAGATTCTGGGCAGACCCAGAAGCACAAGCTCCCGACCGTCCCTTGATGACCAGCCCACCCCCTCCCCAGGGGGACAGTGGTGGGCTCTGCTGGCCTCTGTGGGGCTGGCTGTGGTGACCGGGCTGGGAGGGGGAATGCTGTGGATCTGCTGTGACTCTGTGAGCCAAGGCAGTCCCAGAGCACGTGTGCCTGGACAAGGTGCCACCACAGAGCGTGCCATGGCACGCACATACACAGCACACACGGAACACACGTGCACACACACGCACACACACTCATGCACGCACGCAGCGCATGCACATGCACACACACACGGACACAGCACACACACACAGCATGCACCATACACGCAGCACATGCGCCTACATGCAGCACACATGCACACACAGTGCACATGCATGCACACGCAGTGCACATACAGACCAGACACACACACAAGCAGCTCACACACATGCACGCAGCTCCTGAGGTCCCCGACACCAGCTGGGGGATGCGAGTGGATGCCGTCTGTCGGTGGTTTGAGAGGATATGGCTGCAGGGGTGGAGTCCCTAAGACAGGAGGAACATAGGCTTGTTCCAGACCATGGGAGGAGGAGAGGCAGCCCCCCTCAGATGTCCCCTAGACTGTCAAAGCAGTCCCTCTCCCCACGCTTGGCACTGAGCAAACATCCTCGTAAGCCACTGCAACTCCAGGTGTGGGCATGAGCAGGGGGGAGGGCACAGAGCAGTAGGAGGGTCTTGAGGGATGCATAGGAGTTTGTGAGGTCCAAGCAGAAAGGGACATGGATATGTTTCTGTGGAATCATGCAGCTCCCCTGCAGTACCCTCCCCCCTGCCCTATGGGTGCCTTCAACATGCTCTACAGGCAGGGAGGGTCAGGACCAGCAGAAGCTTCAACTTGCAGGTGTGTTGGGAGAGTACCACTGCACCTGCTCACTCTGCCCCTGCAGGAGTGCACCTTCTCACCCCTTCCTGGCCTGACGGCCTGCTTTGTTGCCTCTGTGTCCCTGAGGCCAGGCCCTTGGAGCCCCTGCCAGCATGCGGCTGGGGAGCTATGTGGAGCCTGGGGCTCCCGTCAGCCCTGCTCCTGCCCATGTCCTCACACACGTGTCCTGGGCACAGCTTGGGATGGGTGGCGGGAGCAGGGCCACAGCAGGGCTGTGGGGAGCCAGAGTGGCTGGCCCGCCCCGTCCTACCTACCCTCGGGGCCCCTGCTACTTTGCCCCTCATGCTCAGGCCTCTGCACTGCCCAGCACTGGGGGGGGGGTCTGGGACATTTTTGTTTCCTTTGTAATTCTTTATCAGGGAAACTTTAAAACATCCCAGATAGAGAGAAGGAGACAGCATGGTTCCCCAGCTTCGACAGCTATCGACTCTCTGCCGACTCTGCTTCATCTGTAACCCCTGTCCCGCAGCCCATCCCAGATGCCCTGCTGCTCCCCACGTTGTTGCTTAGCACATCTGTCCGAGGGAGGAGCGGTCTACACAGAGGACTGGTCGCCTCCCCTGTGCGGAGGCCTCAGGGTCCTCAGGCCCTCCCCAGTCCCTCCAGACTTCCCTAGCTGAGGGGACAGGGTCTCTGTGCAGACTCTTGCCTTCGTGCTCAGCGTGGGCCAACGGTGGGCTGGGGCTTGGCACCAAGCCCTCTCCCCCCCGTCTCAGTGTCCCCAGCCATAACAGGGATGAAACTAGTGTGTACTTGTTCCGGATTGTGTGGGGAGTAAGGTGCTTAGGAGTGGCCCACAGGCACAGTGCTGCCCAACACCTCCCCTCTCTGCCTCGCTCCCTCCCCTTCCCGGCCACCCAGCCTGTAGGTTCCAGGCCCCCTCCTCTGTGAAGCTGCCCTGGGTCCTCCCTCCCAGCTTGGAAACCCCCCAAGTCTGGAGGCATCTCTCTGCCGATGGCTTGTTCCTGGAGGGCACTAGTAGCTCTGTGCCCTTCCTGCTCCCAGACCCTCTGTCAGGCTGCCGGGCAGCCTTCCGTAGGCCTCAAGTTCTCCCCTGGCCTGACGCACCGTCTGGCCCTGTCTGCTCCCTCCCACCAGCTCTCCTTAGGCCCTTGGCTTCTTCCAGTGCCTCATGCCATTGGGCCTTTGCACGTGTCTGTTCTCTCTGGAAATGATTTTCCCGAACTGTCTGTTGGTGACATTTCTTCAGTGTATCTGCTCTCTGCCTCAGTGGAATGTGGGACCCAAGCACCCTCTTTGTACTATGGCTGTCTTTGCCACCAGACTTATAGGCCCTGGGGGCAGGGCCTGGATTCGCTGGGTTCCCCACCACGTCTCCCACTCTGGCCAGAGCCCGGCGCTTCAGAAGTGGTGTGGAGGGGATGGCTACATTCCTGGAGTGAATGCATTTTGGTGAGGGGCATACACAAGAGTATGCTGGAGATGGGCTAGGCTCCCAAATAGGATGCCAGGTGGGGATGGGGTGGAGGTATCTAGAGGGTTGGGCTGCTGGGTTGGGTCTGTGGGGCATGCCCCTGATCATCTGGGACGTCCGGGCACCCGAGTGTGGTTGGGAAGCCTGGCGGCCACTCCGTAACTAAATCCCACAGGGTCACAGAACGTGTCCTGAGCGAGGGCACCCAGCCTATTCTGTGGCATGTGCCAAACCACTTCCCAGATCTGTGTCCCGCTGTCCTTCTGGGAGGAGGGATGGAGAGGGGCCCATGGATGAGGGGGAGGGACCCAGGGCAAGTGCCTTAGAAAGAGGAGTGGTGGGAAGTGGAGACGCAGAGCCCTTGTCCCTCACCGTCCTGTCCACCTGTTGCTGAGTCCAGTGCACTGTGGAGGGGGTCCCCACTTCCCCCCCACAGGGGGCAGCAGCCTGGCTCCTTTGAGGCTTCTGGTGATAGAGAAGTGGCCGGCCACACGCAGTGGCCAGGAGCACATGGGCCCTGGACACACGTCACCTGCCCTGCTCGGTCACGGGTGCTCCTGGGAGTGCCAGGACACTGCAGGTGGCCCCCACGGGTGCCGTGTGCTGTGGGGGTTGTAATGCTTCCTGTGTCTCCAAGGGGGGGTACAGTGAACACACCTGGATTGCTGGGTACTGTTCACAGAAGCAGCTCGAGGGACGTGAATCACCTGGGGTCAGGGCCTGTGGACATGCAAGTCTGCAGACCACGTCTCATCTCGGCAGCGACCCTGGGTGGTAGCTAAACTCGGGGAAGGAGGGAGTTGCCGAGGAGGGGGGCCTGCCCTGCCCTTCAGCAGCACCGTATCTGCACGAGGCTTCTCCATGACCCTCCTCACCCCCTGTGGTCAGGCTGGGCATACCTTCCTCACCCCCTGTGGTTGGGCTGGGCACCTTATTTCACAAATGAGGGAGCTGAGTCCTACAGAAGTCAGGAGAATCGCTCAGGTTCCCCCAGCGGTGCTGAGCAGAGCCTGGGGCATGGGCAGCTTTAGGGTCCACCCAGCTGGGGGGCCTGATGAGGGTCAGGCATGGGGCTGACCCCACAGAGGAGGGGCTGGTGTCACAGGTGGGGCTGACCACACAGGTGAGGTCAGGTGGGGCTCACAGGTGGGGTTCACCTCAGGGGAGGGGCTCACCTCTGGATGAGGGGACTGAGTGACAGGTGACAGGTGAGGAGATGAGGTCTCACCTGTAAGCCTACTGGGACCCGCAAGCTGATGCCTGGCTCACCCCCAGCTCCTTCCTGGGTCACTTCGGGCTACACTTTCCCTAAGGCCTGCATGGCTCCTTCTGCCCTGGGGCACCCCTGCACGACGAAAGTGTGATGGGGCGGGGCAGACCCAGCCCCCTCCCACCAGAAAGCTGAACCGGCCCCCTTGGCACAGCGAGTCCCAGGTTTCCCAGGTTTCCCTTGGGGGGGGTGCCCATGACCACAGCCCGGCAGCGGAACTGGGTTAATGGAGGACGCAGCGCCGCATTGCAGCCACGGCTGAGCATGCGCGGCCGGCGCCCCTCCCTCTCTCTCCCTCCCCTGCGCTTGGAGGTGGGGACCCTTCCCCACCGTCCCCTCTCCTCCCTCCTATCCGTTCCCTCCTCCCTCTCCCTCCCTCTCCCCTCATCCGGATCCCGCCTCCCTCTCCTCTCTTAACATCCTCTCCCCCTCCCTCCTGCCCCCTCCCCGCTCCTCCCCAGTCCCAGCCCCAGCCCCGGAGTCCTGACTGACCGACTGACCGACTGACCGGGGCACTCCGGGGCTCCTCCCTGGGCGCTCACAGCGCCCCCTGGGGCTGAGCTAGGGTCTTACAGTGTCAGTGGGTCCCAATTCCAGATAAACTATAATTTTTTAGAGTAAGCGTGTCCCAGACCCCCAACCAACTTTTAGTCCACTTGGCCCTCATATGGGGGTTCCAGGGGACCCTGGACGGTGGGAGGGGTCCTGCGGGGATTTGGAGAGCGTGGGAATGGGGGCCTCTCCCTCTGTGCCCTCCTGCTCCCCGGCCCTGGCTCTCAGGTCCTGTCTGGGGACCCTCACTCCCGGGTTGGAGGAGGGGGACCGAGGCGCCAGCAGATGGAGCAGGTACTGTGGGTTTCGGACAGACGGTGAGGGAAACCTGAGTACAAATCAGGCGCAAACGGAATAGGCCATGCATTACGCTAGAAGGGGTGTCGCGGTGTGTCTGACACAAGAAGTTTTTGTTGTGATCGGGAACCCGAATTCAGCTGGGCATTTTGTGTTGTGCTGTTGGAAGAATGGGTTCTCGTGGTTAATTCATGAACCAGATCGGCTAAGTTGAAACTTCTGAAAATGGTGGGGGTGGGTCCAGGACGAGGGCAGAGAAGAGGCAAAGGCCAGGCCAGTGGGGGTCTTGGTGGGCTCACAGGTGAGGTGCAGAGCACGACCTCTGGGGTCCGGGTGACTCTGGAGCGCAGTGGCATTTGTGAAGGCGGAGTCCGTCCCAGGGGCTGGGGTCTGAGCAGTGTTGGTGTTCCCCCTTCTGGGGCTCAGGTGGCCGTGGTGCCTCCCACCCCACTAGGTCGTGGGGGGCACCAGGGGTGAAGGGGCAGTGGTCCCCTGGAAGGTGGACTGGCCCGGGATGATTGGGAACGTCATTAGGAGGGAATGTCCGTGAACTCCTGTGCCTTGTCCTTCCCGAAATCTGAAGGGACCCTTCCCAGCACCTCTGCCCATCCCCACATGCACCCGGAGCCCCCCAGAGGTGGATGCAGGCTCAGAGGGGCAGTTCTAGGTCCGAGGACCGGGGTTCTGGCCCCAGCCCTCTGGCTCGGCCAGTCCTGGGGGTGTTGGGGGGCCAGGGTGTCATCTCTGAGTAGGACTGTGGGGGTGAGCCCTGCGCTGTCTGGGGCTGTGCCCAGACTGTAAGGAAGGCGTAGAGTCTCTGCTCAGCGCCAGGAGCATGGGCAGGCTGTGCTGCTGAGGCTGCGTCGAGGTTGCCACCGGGGGTGGGCTGGGATGGTACCTTACCCAGTAGGACCTGTGATACCAGGGCTAGAGACGAAGTGGAAGAGGAGGCAGTCCCGGGATATCCCGTCACCACACCCTCCTGTCCTGGAAGGTGGCTGTGTCCCATCTGACAGCTGACGAGACAGAGGATTCCAGAGGACAGTCACCACCAGGGAGGTTGGGAGTCCTGCCCTGTGGTTGCAGACATGACCCAGCCCAGGACCCAGATGCTGCACAGCTGAGACAGCTGCCTACGCTGCCCAGGCTCAGAGCCCGGGAAGGGCTGCATGTCACGCAGGCCTGTGGGGTGTACTTGGGGACACGGGAGCAGCCTGGGCTGTGGGAGGCAGGCATCGGAGTGACTAGAGAGTGGAGTCCCCGGTCTCCACCGTGGGATGTGGTCAGTGTCTCTGAATGATTGCTCTCTGGCACGGGGTAGGTCAGCCCTCCTGCACCTGGTGTGCCTGGGGAGAGGCTTTGGGGCCAGGGCACTTGCCCTGGGAGGCAGGTTGCCCTGGGCGAGGGGGCTGCACAGCAGGGGCCTCACATGTGGGTCCCGTTTCTGAGCTGAATTGCACCTTGTTTTGGGTGATGGCTGTGGGCCCGAGGGGGGAGCGAGGAAGGCCTCCATCCAGGGGAGGCCAGCTGAGGGCGGAGAGGGAGGGCGCTGGGGGCCCAGCTATCCCCCAGCCCCACGGGGCCTGCACACAGCTCAGAGGCCTGGGTGTGCTGTGGGGGGAGGGCCTGGTGGCTGTCTTTGTCCCTGTGGCAGCTGCAGGATGGCACAGACACCCCTGTGGGGTGGGCGCAGTAATTGCTGGTTGCCAAGTTGCCTTTTTGAAATAAAACTCACAGAAGTCCGCGCGGGGGATCTTTTCATCTTCCTTGCTCTGCCGGCACCCTGGGGTGCCCAGAGCAGGACGGGGTGCCCCACGGAAGCACCGTGGGCCGGTGGGGGCCTCCCCCCATGGCTGCCTACACGTGGGCCCGGGCTGGTGGCAGCGCAGCCCCGCTCCCCCCAGCCTCCCTGGGCCCCACCCCCCATCTCAGAGCTGGGGCGAGGGTCATCACAGCCCTACCTTGTAGGAGCCCTTGGCAACTTCGGGGCCTGTGCTGAACGCGCGGCAGGTGCTGGTCCCAGGTGACCCAGCAGGACCCCGAGCTGCCCCTGGAGTCTCCCTGTGAGCCCTATCTGCAGACTCGAGCTGTGGAAGCTCCGACTCAGGGACGTCCTTCCTGAGAGTGGTCTCTTCCCGGCGGCCAGCAGCCTTGTGCCAAAACCCGATGCTGTTTTGGCTCAGCCGGACAGAGCCAAGGTGGGATCCCCCACCTCGAATGAGTGTCTTCCCTGACCCACTCCCTCCCCAAGCCACCCCCCTCCCGCTCCTCACGACCCTGCAGGTGTAAGTGTCCAGGGCATCCTGCGGCTCAGCCACAAGGGGGCTGGCTCTGTCCCTTTCCCTGGAGGTTTTGAGAATTTGGGAATATGAGAGTTACAGGGGTGATGCTGGATGGCGCGGGCCTGGGGCGATAGGTAATGTGGATATCTGTGAGCCTCCTAGGATTCTAGAAGGCTCTCTCTTGCCATGTGATGGTTCAGGCACGTATATGGGTGGGAAGGAGGGGAGGGACCTCTGAGTGATGTCTCAGGGCCCAGTGCGGTGGGTCAGCTGAGGCAGCGGGTTCTCATCTGTGTGCGGTGCTGCTGAAAACACCCAGCGATTGGATCGAGGACACCTGCCGGGGTCTCAAGCAGCTTGTGGCATGGGGCTGGAGGAGGGAAGCAGGAAAACAGGCCAGGTGCCCAGCTCTGCAAGGCAGGCTGGGAGTGGGGAGACGGAGGTGGGGCCAGGACAAGGGGCTGGGGTCTCGCGTCTGTCGAGTCCTCTCCCTGGAATCCCCCCACCCTTTCTGCATGTGGGAAACAGACTCAGAGCGAGGCTTGGCTGCTCCAGGGTCCCCACGTCCACCGGAGGTTGGAACATGGGCAGTCCCCCAGCTCCATGATCCTGGTTCAGCTTCCCGGCTGGTTTATCTTGGAGGGAACAGGAGCCCAGGCAGCCCAGGCCCTGTGGAGCCCACAGCTGAATGCAGGATGGGACGAGGGGGCCGGCTCCCCCAAGTCCCCTGAGGCGGTCAGCACCTGGCCTTCTCCTGGGGGGTGCTCTGTCTCTGGCTGGTTGTGGCCCCCATGGCTGGGGAATGTGTCCGGCTTCCCATGGCTTTGCCCGCCCCTCTGTGCCACCAGACCCTCCAGTGCTGGTCCATGTCTGCTTCTGGGACCAGGGCACACACACACACTCCCAAATCCCGCAGCCCGAGGGCTGCCCGTCCTGTCCTGGGGCCATGGTGGGCACTCATGTACGTCCATGCGGAAGTGGATGGTGACTCTGGGCAGGGGCCTGACCTTGACACTGATCCCCACGGGCTTTGTCTGTCTGTCCAGGAGCTGCTGGACTTGGTAGGCCATGCTGGGCAGCAGCCGCCATGGCCTGTGACCTTGGCTGGCTTCCTGATGTGTCCTAGTCTCCCTGCCCCAGGCCCGAGCCCTCTGCCATCCCTGCATCTCTGGGTCATCCTGCAGACAGGGTGGGGGAGCTGATGGTGGCCCTGGTGCTGGCGGGGCTCCCCAGTGAACACAGCCTGCCTGTCCCATCCCAGGGGTCCTTGGGGGTCCAGTGGCTGCCCTCTCAGCCCCTGCTGCCTGCCAGGCTGTGTGGGCTCTTGTGTGGGATTTCATATTCCATCCAGCACGACTGCTGGTTTTCCCAAGAGGTGGCTCACTTGCCTCAGGCCAAACCTTGGCGTGTGGTGGGGGGACGGCTTGCAGCTCCTCCTGCCAGGTGGGCCGTCTCCCCCTCCCATCCCTCCTCCGCCCACACCAGTGCCTCGCGGGCGTCCTTCTGCCAGTGACAGCTCTGCTGCTGCTCCTGGCAGCTGGCGAGGGGCCAGGCGCCCACGCACGTCCCTCCTGTCCCCCTTCTCCTGGCACTGCCCCATCTCTACTCTGAGTCACCCACAGCCGGGGAGCAGGTGGGGGCGGGGGGGGGACGGGTGTCAGGGCTTTGCGGGCCACATCCCTGAGGGGCCGTGAGGAGCCCACGGTCTGGGGTCGCGTCCTGGCCTTGGGGACCAAGTACTTCTGTGCACCTGCTTCCTTTTCTGGGACTGCCAGTCACACTGAGTGCGGCAGGAGCCACAGGCATCCTCTCCCACTTGTGGGTACAGCCTCTCACCTCCCTCAGCTTCCTGGCTTGGCCTGGGGGGCCCCACCTGAAGAGGCCCTGCCTGAGGGAAACTCTGCCTGGGGGAAACCCTGCCTTGGAGGCCCTCCCTGGTGGGGCCCTGCCAGGGGAAGACCCTGCCTGGGGGAGACTCTGGCTGGGAGGCCCTGCCTGGGGGAGACCCTGCCTGGGGGCACTTGCTGTGTGGAGCTGGCCATTTCTCGGGCTGGGAGGCCCTGCCTGGGGGAGACCCTGCCTGGGGGCACTTGCTGTGTGGAGCTGGCCATTTCTCGGGGCGTTACTGGAATGAGGGTGAGGCCTGCTGTGTAGTGGAGCAGATGGCTCCCATGTGTGGCCTCGTGTGGCAGGCACCTGTCCCTTCCTGCCCCTTGGGGGCTCCTGCCCATCGCCCTCCTGGCTTGGCCCTGGAGCAGCCCCTGCCTCCTCCTGCTCACAAGGGGCTCCTGAGGTCTGGCAGCTGCTGCCCCATGGAGGGTGTGCAGGGCTCTGCTGCTGCCCCCCTTTCCTGGCCCCCAGCCTCTGAGCCTGGGGAACACCGAGGGCGCAGGGCGGACCTGGCACAGATGTGGTGATGGAAACCCAGGAGGGTTTCCTGGCGGTGCAGGCCGCGGGCTGCTGGTGGCAACCTCACGCGTGCACGCGGCTGGATCTCGCAGGTGGCAGTGGGGTCATAGCTGTGGTTTTGTTTTGCTGCGTTGGACGCACTCTGTCGTGGGTTGTAAGTGAATGCTGGTCTTATCTGTAACCCTTTCTCTCTGGTTGGAGAACAAAAATCTGGTCCTCATGGGCACAGGTGTGCAAACGTGTCACATGTGCGAGAGGCATCTCCAGTGGCCACGGGCTTGTGCAGGGTGTCTGAGCATTGAGGAGATGGTTGAACTCGGGAGTCCCCAAGCACTGTGACAGTCGTGTCTGTCCCCCGTGAGGGCATGTTCCTCCAAAACCTCTCTGGTGTGGGGGGCCCCCTTGAGGCTCCTGCAGGGCCACATGAGGCCCTCCACCTCTTCTGTCCCTGGGGCTCACAGCATGGCTGCACCTGCTCCGTGTGGCCTGGACCTGCGTGCGGGCCTGGGGTCCCTGGACACAGTCCGTGCTGGCCTCCCGCAGGTCTTCAGGAGGGAAGGGGGCAGAGGGACCTCCTCTCTATGAGCAAGTTTGCCCTCATTTCCTGGGACCCCCACTCCTGTCCCCATCCTGTCCCCTGTCACTCTCAGGCTCATCCATGGAAGGCCGCAAGGGTGCCCTCCCTGGGGCCGGTGCATGTGGAAGGAATGCAGGCTGGGCCTGACATGAGAGACTGGGGAGAGGAGGCTGCCCTATGGGGCCGGGACATGTGGGGTGTCAGGCCAGATTCTTGGGGCTCTGTCGACCTTAGCACAGGCACTATATGCGTCCTGTGACATGTGCCAGCATTCCGTACCAACACACTAACTGGGGCACTGGGGCCCCAAGCGGCAGGTGCTGGGCCAAGGGCAACTCTGGGTGCCCCAGACACATGGGGCAGCTGGCCACAGCTGCGGAAGGGCTCTTCTGAGCGTTGTGGCCATTGTCAGCTGGCCTGGTTGCTCAGACTTCGTAGCCCTCCAGCACTGGCAGGTGCCTGGTGAGGCCCCGGGGTAGCCTGCTGCCCCCCAGCCAGGATGTAATTGCACAGGACGCGGCTAGGAAGGGTGCTGGGCTGGAGGCCCTGGGGTGCTGGTGAGCCCTGGGCAGGGTGGGCAGCGTTTCAGCTGCATTCTGCCCCAGGCCTGTTCAGTGATCACTGCCATGGTGTCTGAGGTCCCGCGGCCAGAGCCCCAAGAAGGAGGTGGGTGCAGCCGTGAGTAGGTGTGGTGAGTTCCCGGGGCCGGTCAGGGGCGCTGCTGCCCGCTGGGGAATGGAATGGGCTGGGGGCACCCTTCTTGGTCCAGATGAGCGTTTAGGGCTGGGACGTGCTCCTTGTGGACCAGACTCGGTTATATTTGACTCACTTCACCGTGACCACAATGGGGTTCTTCATGCAGAAGTTAAGGAATAACTGGGGCACCGCTGTGGGAAGGGATCTAAGCCTGAGGGCAAAGTGGAGCACTGACTCCGTGTGTGGGGACAGCCTCCCGTCCCATCCTGTCCTGGCTCAGGGGTGTCAGCTTAGATGAGCTCTGACTCCGTGAGCGGGGACAGCCTCCCGACCCCGTCCTGTCCCGTCCTGGCTCAGGGGTGTCAGCTTAGATGAGTACTTCCCAGGCAGATGTCGCTGTGGCAGGTTTTTGGGACATGTCCTCATTAATCAGTGGCTTTGTGCTCGTTGGAAACGGGATCAGACCCTTTTTTTTTAAAGATTTTATTTTATTTATTTGAGAGAGAGAGACAGTGAGAGAGAGAATGAGCGAGGAGAAGGTCAGAGAGCGAAGCAGACTCCCCATGGAGCTGGGAGCCTGATGTGGGACTCGATCCCGGGACTCCAGGATCACGCCCTGAGCCGGAGGCAGTTGTTCAACCAACTGCGCCACCCAGGCGACCCTTTTTTTTAAATACAATATTTTGCCTCATCATAAAAGGAACACGAGATTGTTTGCAAGTTGGCGGGAAATGTAAAGAAAAAAGTAATATATTGTTTAATGATTCCATTCTTCTGGTTATTAGGGGGAAACGCGGTCCCGGTCTGGGGGTGGGGTGCGTGCTCTCACATGCCTGTTGTGACTTCGTGTCAGAGCCTCTCCTCACCCCATGCGGCTGGCCTGACGGCGAGGGGGACAGCCCGCCCGGAAGGTCAGTGAGCTGCTGGGGCCACAGGTGGGTACCGGCATGCGGCCCATCCGCTAGGCTCTCCTTCTCTCCCACTGCGCACTTGGGAGTCGGCCAGTCCTGGAGATGGGGCTGCGCCCTCAGGGACAGCTTTCAGGAGGAAAAGACAGTCTCTCCAGTTGCGTATTTCTGAAAAGGGGATTCCCACGTTCATTTTCCTCCTGTCTTTATATATGAAAATGACCCCGGCTCCCTCCGCCTGACCCCCCTGAGAGCTTTCCCTGCCTCCGCCCTGGTCCACACACGGGCGGGCTTCCCCGTGTCATCCACACGCTGGGGAGGCGGCTCTGACGGTCCTGGGATGGTTGACAAAATGGGAACGCGGACGGGTTGGTTCCCGTTCTGTAGCGCGTTCGATGTTCTGCACTGAGGTCATGCCCTAGAACGCCCTCGCTATCAGGATACGTTCCCGGGCTGTCGCCTGGTAGGAGGATGGGGACCTTGGGGCTTCTCTCAGACGCTCAGAAAAGTTTGTGCGTACGGAAGGGCAGATTATGCGGAAGTGCTTTTTCTGAGGACATGGTAGTGTCTGTGCAACTTTCTCTAGATTTGAAAACCGTTCAGAGTAGTCACTTAAGAGAAAGCCCTGGGAACAAAAAAGTGAGGCTGTGGTTGCCCCCATTGCACCTGCAGGGCTGGTCCTGGCCGTGGCGACAGCCCCTTCCCACGAAGATGGGAGATGAGATGTGGCCCCTCAGCCGCGTCTTGCGTCGTCTGTCCTGAGTTTCATCCTATGGGGGCTGTGTGTGTTCTGTCGCAATTGTGCTGGACTCGTCCTTCTGGACGGTGATGCTCGGACCCACCCCCAGTGCCCGCTGTCACAAACACTGCTGTATCCTTCTGCTGGGCTCAGCTCCCGCCGCAGAGGGGATGGGGTGGCATGTGGGCGTGCTGCGCCGGGGGTGCAGGGGAGGGAGCGCGGGGTGGGGTGAGGCTCAGGCCCTCTGGCCAGTGCCCACCTGCTGTCCTGCCAGAGCCCTCCCAGTGCCAGGGCGCCTGGCCACACAGGTGGGGGGCTTAGTGTTTCCGGGGGCTTCCATGCTGGGAGGTGGGAGGGCCAGCTGGACCGGAGGTATCCCAGAGAGAGTCCTGTGTGCAGGCGTGACATTCCCGCTCAGGAGAAGCACAGGTGTGTTCACAAGTCTGTCTGAGCCCAGCACTGGCATGCGGCCCCAGGAGAGCCCACCACAGATGTGGCAGCAGGCTCCCTTCCTGCAGAAGGGCCTTCTGGTGCTCGGGTCTGTTGCCCCCAAGCCCAGGCCGGGCCGGGGACCAGCAGGTGTGGGGAGGGTGCGGAGTCTCTTTGTTGTACCCGGCAAAGGCTGCTGCATACGCTGGGATGGGCCTGTGGTATGCACCTACCGGCGCAGCGCCCTGTGCCCCACACCCTTGCTCTGAGGGGCTCAGGACCCCTGGTGCCCCGCCCCGGGCGCATCCCACCCTGCAGCAGCTGCTGTCCTGAGTGGGGAACCCCCTGCCTCTCTTGACGGTCTGGCCACAGTGTGTGCCTGGCCACCTGTGTGTGCTGACCTCTGAACGAAAGCGCGTTTTGGGTCTCCCTCTGTGAGCGGCTTGTCCCCCAGCCTGTGTTGGGGGCTGCGGTGCTGCTGTTGCCAAAGGCCGCGTGCTGTTGTGCGGCCATAACCACCTTCGTTGTGCCTTCTCTAGTCAACAGAAAGGAGGGTTTTTCCAGTATTTTGCTCTTAAGGTCTCCATTAAATTTTAAAATCTTCCTGCTACCCTGATTGTCTGGAATAGACGTTTCTGGTAAGTGGTTCAGTCCTCAGAGAGCCAGCCTCTGGAACAGAAGCGCTGGCCTCGAGGGGGCGGGGATGCTAGGAGGGCTCCCGGGACCCTGCTGGCCGGGGCCCTGCCCAGCGACAGCCACGTTTTGCCGGCCCCACAGCCACTGGCGGACACGCTAGGCTTCAGCAGGAGGCTCCAGGGAGTCTGGAATCAGGACACGGTGAAGGATAGATTGGCGCCATCAGCTCTGCCATGACATGTGCAGCATTTTCTCTTCCTGAACCGCCTGGGGCTCCCCACCTCTGCCTCCGTGGGCCTCTCGAGGCGAACACTTGGCAGCCTCTTCCTGCCCTGGTGCTGCCAGCCAGGGTCTCTGGGCGGTTGGCCGGTACGTGTGGAAGGAGGCAGTGGGCACCTCCCCGGGCTGGGAGTGTGTCTGGCAACCACTGGTCTTGGAAGTGCTGGGCATGGAGGGGTTACTGGCTGCTGGGGCACAGGGGGGGTCACACTGTGTTGCTCTCTGTCCACAGATCACCAGAAACTGGAGAGAGAGGCTCGGATCTGCCGTCTTCTGAAGCATTCCAACATCGGTGAGCTGCCGTCTTGGGCGTGGGGGCAGGGATGCCATCTTTCTGCCCCCTGGCCAGCGGCCTTTCTGTCCCGGAGATTACACTACAGAGGGACACCCAGAGGCCTCCTTTGCTTTCTCCATAGAAGTGTCCCATCCTCCGGCACCTGGCAGTGGTTCTCTCTTCTGACCTCCAGGGGCCCTGGGGGTTCTGGGCAGCTGCCTGTGCATCTCTGCCTAGATGGGTCCCGGCCCATCACTCTAACTCCCAGCTGGATTCCTGGCAGAAACATTGTGTGGTTTCAGAAAAGCCGCAAGAGGGGGTATAGCTCAGTGGTAGAGCATTTGACTGCAGAAAAGCTGCAAGACAGTCCAGTTAAGAAGAAAAACGTTTGGGAACCAAAAACCTCAAAGGCCACGCCAAGCGCCATCCTGGCCTGAGGTCTGAGGGCTCGCTCTGGAGGGCTACCGTTGTCCCCTGCTGGTCATTGCCACTGTGCCCTGGGGGTATAGAGCCTGGGGAGCCTGGGGCCATGGCCTCAAGGATGGTGACCCTTTTTCTGAAAGCCCAGATCACCTCCTTGTGCACCCACAGGACCCTGGAAGTCAGCTTGGGCCTCCTGGGCCGCTCAACCTGCACTCAGCCCCGTGCCCCACCCCCCACCCTGGTGGCTCGGGGGTGGTCCCTGCCTTCTGCCCCAGGGAGCAGGTGTGTGTGTCCACCTGCCTGCCCGGCCCCCCCTCTGGCCCTGGAGGGACTTCCAAGGAGCCCCCTGTGCGAAGCAGCTGGGAAGCACAGAGGGGCCAGTGGGTTTGCTGCCCTGGGAGCACCCAGGGAGCTGGTCAGGGTGGGCTCGGGGCCCCTCCTGCCATGATTCCAGCTCCGTTGGGCCAGGACAGAGCCCGGGACTCTGTTTAAAAGGAACGACAGGTGGGGTGGCTTGGTCACTTCTGGAGCCCCTGGCCTGCGGGGAGGTACATGCCACTCCCAACTCCCAGGCTGGGGCCTCAGCCGTGGGGAGCCCAGGAAGCTGTAGGAAGCCTGGGCTGCTCCTCAGAGGCAGTCCTGGGAGCTCCGCTCTGAGGCTGTGCCCTGCAGGACCTGTGGGAGCAGCCGTGAAGACAGACCCCCACTTCCAGACAGCCCCCCGCAGGCAGCTCCAGTCCTGGGCCCGGGCCAGGCACTTGCACTTGCAGATTCTCAAGCTGTGTGTGTTGGGCCCACTGGCGTGCCGGCTCCTGACTCAGAGGCCTGGTGTGGGCCCAGGAACCGGAGCCTTCCCCAGCGAGCCTGGTGATTCTGATGTCGACGTCCACAGGATCCCAGTCACTCTTCACTGGCAGGGTGGGGGGAGCGCGTGGGTCCGCGGTGGGCTTCCGTCAGACCCTCCGCCACCCCTGCTGTTGCGCTCTGTGCGTCGGAGGCCGGTAGCAGGCACTAGCTCACCCCCACCGCCGCCCCTTGCCAGTCGCCTCCCCTGCATCATCTGAGCACCAGTCAAGAGTGGGTCAGGAATTCCCTTTCAATAGGGGAGGACCCCGGTGTTCTCTGGGTGGGTGTTTGTGACAGTCTTCAAAAGACATCTCCTTGCCCTGCCTGGAGGCCCATGTTTTTCCTGGTCAGCTGTATCAGTCCCTGAGTCTTCATAGCAGCTTGTGGGGGGCTGCAGAGAAACATTCCAGAACACGGGGGAGGGAGAGCCGAGGCGAGGGGGATGCAGAAGGAACATTCCAGAACATGGGGCAGGCAGGGCTGATGGGGGGTGCAGAAGGAACATTCTAGAACATGGGGAGGCAGAGCTGAGACAGAGGTGCAGAAGGAATATTCTCTGTATACTCAGGAGGGGCTCTCTGGGGAGTAGTGGGAGAGGTCTAGGGGAGGTGAAGGGGTCCCCTTGCTCCCAGGCCTGGGTCTTCCCAGCCCCACTGTAGACAGAAGTGTCCCCAGTGCCCCTGGGACAGGCAGTGGGATGTTGTTCATCCCACTGGTGCGGGGCAGGGGCGCCGGGAGGAGCTGTTTCTCAGAGCAACTGTGTTCAGAGCGTGGGGCGGGAAGGAACCTCCATTTCCCCATCTGTGAAGTGGGGATGGGCCCTCACAGGGAGTCCCTGGGAGGCCCTGAGAGAGGAGACAGGTGGACGGCAGGCGCAGTGAGCCCTGGCCTGCAGAGGGGACTTGGGGAGGCTCGGGGTCAGAGTCACGGCGGGGGCCCAGCCTTCCTGCGGATGGGCTGCTGCGGCTCTGAGCCCCTGCAGGGTCTGTGTGTGACGAGCGGGGCTGCACAGGCCACAGGCTTTTGTGGTTCTTAACCCATGTGAGTCACGCGTGCTGCATAACAGGCAGCAAAGCTCAGCCCATGGGTGCTGATTGTGGGTTCGATAGCTGCGGGGCTGGGGGCTCGGGCCTGGTACGCAGCCTGCGGGATCCATGCAGAATGGCTGTGCTGGGCTCGAGAAAGCAGGACGGGCCTGGGCCTGGCCCCGGGCGGCTGCTCCGGGGCTCCTGTGCAGTGTGGACACCGGCCTGAGCTGCGTCTATGAAGGTTTGCCTGCGTGTCTGGGGTTTGCTTGCAGGCTGTGGCTCACATGGTTGCCAGGGTCTCATCAGGACCACGTGCGTGTCTTTAGCACGTGGCAGGAGGTCCCCAGAGTGCGTAATGACAGGGACTCAGAGGGAGCCGGATGGGTAAGGGGGGGAGAACGAGAATTCTGACCGCCTTTGAACGTGGGGTTCGGTGGCAGTGTGTGTGTTCACAGCGTTGTGTGGTCACTGCCACTCCCTGTGTCCGCACTTCTCGTCGTCCCGGTGAGGGTCTGTGCCCGGGGAACACGACCTCCCACCGGGCCACCCAGGCCAGGGGAACTGCCCCGCGCTGCGTCTGTGGGTCGGTCCCACGAGGACCCTCACGGTGGTGGGATCACACATCGGTCCCTTCGCCATGCTCGTTCCGCTCAGCGTTGTGCCCTCAGTGTCCGTCCCTGTTGAAGCAAGTTACGGGATTTCCTTGCTTTTCCAGGCTCCGTCATAGCCGACCGTGTGGACGGAGCGCGGTTGGCCTCCGCTTACCCAACAGCGGACCCGTGGCTTCTTGTCGTCTGTCGGCCTTGCACACGGTGCTGCCGTGGACACAGCCGTGCGCGGAGGGTGGGCACCCGTGTGGCTCCCGCGCTCCCACTTTGGTGACACGCGCAGCAGTGGAACAGCTGGTCGCCGGCCGGTCGGCGGGGGTTGCTCTGCAGGCCCACCGTGCTCCTCGAGCCAGCCTGGGGGGGCCGCGCGGCAGCCCTGCTGCAGGGGAGGGGAGGGAGCGATGCTGTCCGCGCAGCGGGGGCCCAGCCCCGCTGCGGGCACCTGAGGCCTCTGTTGACCTGTCATGCTGGGAGCGGGCTCCACGGGGCCAGCCACCCATCACCAGCCACCTGTCACCCGCCGTCCGGGCAGAGCGCTCCCCAGCGGCTGCAGGTTCTCCTCAGAGACAAGGGGCTGCTGCACAGAGAACGCAGCTGTGTGGCCTGGTTTCAGCAGTGCCTTTTGTGGGGACGGGAGTAGGGATGGGTGTCTGGGATGCCTGACCCAGTGTCCCCCCAGCCTCCTCCAACCCCCCCAGCCCTCCCCACTCTCCCCCCAACCTCCCCCAGCCTCCCCCACTCTCCAGCCTCCTTCTAGCCCCTCTCCGTTCTCCCCCAACCTCCCCCAGCCTCCCCCATCTCCCTTCAACCTCCCCAGCCTCCCCTCCAGCTTCCCACAGTCTCATCCCAGCCTCTCCCCAGTCTCCCAGCAGCCTTCCCACAACCTGTACTCAGCCTGCCTTTGCAGTGACCTTTTCTCTTCAGGACCTGCCTCAGTGATGGCAAGTCTCCACCTTTGGTTTCTGGGGTGGGAACTGAGCTTCTTTGCTGGGTGGTTCACCCCTGAGCTGGGCAGGTGGGCACCATGGAGGACATGCCATGGGGGGACTTCCTGCCTGGGCAGTGGAGAAGGGTCTCCGGTCTCCCGCTGCTCAGCCCCGCAGCTGGTGAAGTTACGCATCTGGGCCGGGCCCCTCCTGCTGCAGGCAGCAAGGGCATCCCCGGGGCAGTCCTGAGGCTGCCTGGGAGAGTTGGAGGGTCTCCCCCCAAGAACGTCTTGGCCTGGGACTCAGGGACAGGCCCTGGAAGAGCTGTGGCCCCGGCAAGGGGAGCGTCCTGGGTGCACCCCTGTGCCCTCTGTGTGGCGGCCCCACAGGGCTTCCGGGCTGGCCTCTTGGGAGTGCGCGGGACTGTGTTGTAGCCACGCGCCCTACCCGGTATCACAAATGTCCTGCTTTACTTGGGCGAATTTTGCGACAAGTCACTTTCGGTAGCCTCGGCTCTGTCAGGAATCAGTCGGATATGCTAGATAGCTTTCCTTCTAAACCGTTAAAATAATGTGCGACTGCTTGTTAAATGTTAAAAATGTTTTCTTTTCTTTTTTTTTTTTTTAAAAGAAAAGGGTTCAAGTGCACACAGCCTCCATGTCCCCCAGGTGCCCCGTGTCTCCCAGGCGAGGAGGTTGGACCCGCCATCAGGCCTAAGAGCCTGACCCCCTCCCACCAGCACTGGAGGCCGGGGCCTCCCACAGCCCTCCTGGACCACTGGGGATCCCCCAGGGAAGGCGAGGAAGGCCCCCAGGAATGTCCCTCCAGGGCCCCTGGGCCTGCCTTGCTTGGTGTGCCAGGGCAGGCGGCTGGGCCGAGGAGGCAACACCTAGAGGGGGTGAGCGTCTGTTCCCCACACTGATTTCCCAGACAGTCCTGGAAGGAGGGTGCTGTGGGTGGGGCTCTGCTGGGTGCTGGGAGAATTAGGCTACCCTGAGGGCATCAGTGGGCAGGAGGGAGGTCAGTATTGGCTTTGCGCGCCCGGCAGTCTCCGTGACATCCCTGGGAGAGGGGATGGAGCCCAGGTAGCTGGCGGAGGCCGGGGACCCGGGAAGACCTCACATCACGATCATGGGGCCAGGAGGGGTGAAGCCGAATGGGACAAGGCTGGACGCCAGGCAGAGCTACAGAGCCAGGAACGGGAGGGCAGCTGCCAGAGGAGCTGGCCCCGGAGTTGGCACGTGTGCCCTTCCCTGGTGACCAGACACTCCGACTGCTTGGGCAGGAGCCCGCTCTTAGTGCCTGACTTCGGCCTGGGTCAGCCACTGCTGCTGCCAGACTGTGCTTCCAGGCATGAAGATGCTGGCGGCCGGGTTCCCGGGAAGGTTATGGTGGGAGGAAGTAGGAGGCCTACAGGGCAGGTCACGAGGGCAGCGTGGAGGGCGCGAGCAATGGGCTGTGGCCAACCCTCCTGGCGTTGGCGGCCTGCCCTGTGGGGAGAGGCCCAAGGACCCACAGCCCTGGGGGTTCCGAGCCCCACTCTGCACACGGGTGTGGTCTTCGGGGAACTGTGCCTCTCCGCTGTGTGCACAGCCCCTCGCATGCTGGTGAGCAGGCAGGGTGCTCAGGGCGGCATCTGCCGGAGGCAGGATCTGGCACAGGGGGCGGTATCCAGAGTGATCCGTTCCTAGAGATGCATGCTGTTCGGCATGGGGTGCGTCTCTGGCTCCACGGGGTGGCGGGCGCGCGCTGGCCTTGTGCGCTGTCCACTTGCTGGCTCATGGATGCTAGCCGGCACCCTTGGGCCAGGTGCTGCTCCAGGCTCAGGGACGCGCACAGCAGGCCAGCCAGGCTGGGGAGCACCTGGGTCCCGAACCCAGGGCCCGAGCTTTTGGAAGTGGTGGCACACTGGTTGGCCTTCACTTGTCCCAAGAGGCAGATGACAGGGCCCCACGGCGCTCCTGACCTGTGAGTGGCTCCTTTCCAGGGCCTGGTCCAGCGAGTTGCAACCCTAGGGCCCCACCTTGCCTGCAGCCCCCTGTCCCCTGGCTGAGGGGCTGAGAGGGGCCCAAGTCTGTCTGGCAGAGGAGAGAGGACCTTGGACACCTGGAGCCCCCTGGATGTCCGCCCAGGACCCATGGCTCTCCCGTTGGGCTCTGTCCTGCAGCGCCCCCCTCCCGTGGGGAGCCCCAGGCCCTTGTCGGGATGGGTGGGCCCCCTCCATGAAGGAGGGGTGCTGCGTGGCGAGGGCGGGTCCTGGGCTGGGCCAGCCCCTCACGGCCTCTTCTGTCCCCACAGTGCGGCTGCACGACAGCATCTCTGAGGAAGGGTTCCACTACCTGGTCTTTGATCTGTAAGTGTCTGAGCTGGGGACGCTCCACTGCATGGCTCTGGGGGTGGGCAGGGGAGGGGCGGAAAGGGGGGCATCCGAGGCTTCCACAGCCCCTGCCTCCCAGGCCTCCTCCCTTCCAGGCTCACCAGCACAGCCTCCCCACCGGCTGTGTCTGGAGTCCCACAAGCTTGGGGCTGCCCCCTGGGCCCTTTGGGCGGGGCGCAGGGGTGAGGGAGGGGAGGACCCGAGGGGTGGTTGTGGCCTTTCCTTTGCAGGTGTTCCCTGGGGTCCTCATCACAGCTGACTGGCGTGAGTGTGTGTGTCCTCGTGAGCATGTGTGGTTTCTGGGGGTGCGTGCACGTATGTGTGTCTGTGTGTCTGTGTGTCCACGCGTGTGCGTGTGTGGTGTCCGACGTGCGGGCATTGGGGCCTCTCATGCCTCTTCCTTCCTGCCTGATTCAGGAGCGGTGAGCTCATCCCCGTCGGTCCCTGGCCGCTCCCACTGTGCGGCTATATTTAGCTGCCCGTGAGTCACAGCCGCTGGGGCCCTGGAAGTGGGCGGGCAGGGTCCGCGGGCTTTGGGCGGCCCCTAGTGGCCTCTTGATGGCCACAAGGCCAGGGTGCTGTCACCTGTGTGATGGGACACCTGCCTGGGGCAGCTGCTCCTCCCTCTAGGACAGATGCCCCATAGCCACGGAGCCCTCAGCGCCCTCTGGGTCCCGTGGTCGAGAGGGGCCAGGACTGTCCCTGCAGGGGCTTGGTCCTCTCTCATTCCCCCAGTGTCCCACCAGACCGCGCTCTGAGGCAGCCCAGGCTGCGCTGGGACACAGCTGTCACTGCCAGGCTGAGGCTGTGCCTTAAAGGTCTGTCCCATGGTCCCTGCAGAGGGGGGACAAGCTTGCTGTTCCTCCACCCCGTGTGCCCCTAGACCCACCCAGTGTCACAGGGAGTGTAGCGGCCATGCAGCTAGAGGGCGGCCGTGCCTGGGCCCTGGTGGCAGACAGCTGGGTGGGTGTGATTCAGAAGACAGGAGGTAGGGAACACGGTGTGGGTGTTGTGTGCACGCTCGTGTGTTCCTGCATGCGGTGCACGTGTGTAACTGTGTGTGTGTGTGCACATGTGTGGGTTCATGTTTCTTGGCCTACATGACAGGCAAGTGTGGGGAGCCCAGAGAGGAGTACTTGGCGGTGTTTCTGGGGGGCGGGGCAGGGGAAGGGCCCAGGCCCTGCATGCCCTCCCTGAAAGCCTCTGTGGCCCATAGGCCTGCGGTGGTCCTGACCCAGCAGAGGCCTCTGTCCCGGGGCCTAAGGCAGCTGCTTCTGGGGTGGGCCGGGAGGGAGCGGGGAATGTCGGATAGGCCCTGCCCCACCACAGCCCCTCCAGCCACGCAGCATCCCCCGCTATGTGGCACTAGAACTGGGGAACCACTTCTTGCCTGGGTTGACGTCACCTTGCAGAGGCCCCGAGTTTGGGGAAAGTGTGGATTCAGGAGTTGACAGGTTTCCCCACTCCCACCCCTGGGAATGTCACAAGGACTTGGGGACGGCCGCACATGAGCCATGTTGTCCCTCTGGGGACAGGGGGAACAGGAGGAGATGTTGGCCTCTGGGTCAGGTTGCCTCTCGCCTGCATGAGACGTCACCCTCCCCCTGCCAGCAGCCAAGTCTCTGCCCTGCTGCTCTGGACTGCATGGCCCAGGTGCGGGGACCCACAGGCCTGTCCCCAGCCCAGGTGAGGTCTCGCTCCCGGGGGAGGGGGTGCTTCCTGGGTTTGGACTCAGGGTCTGCAGAGCCTCGCCTGGGAGTCCGGGTGCGGGGAGGTAAACAGTGAGTCCCCTCTCCTGGGCGGAGCCCTGACTGCGTCTTCTCGCTCCATGCACACACGGATACAGACGCGCATGTGGACACACACGCACGCGCACATGGACAGACACGGATATACACGCACACGTGGACACACACACGCACACATGGACACACGCACGTGCACATAGACACACATGGATACACACACGCACGGACACATGCACATGGACACACGCACGTGCACATGGATACACACATGGACACACGCACATGGACACATGCACGCGCACATGGACACACACGCACACACAGATATGTACACACACGGACACACACACATGCACGGATACACACGCGCACACGGACACACGTGCGCACACGGACACATGTACTCGGGCACATGCACGCACACATGGACACACTCGGGCACACACACACGTGCATGTGCACACGGGTGTGCATGCACACACCTGTGGCACAGGCCGGCACACACACACATGCCGAGGCACACGTGTGCACACGCCCGCGAGGCTCAGCCTCCATTAGGCTGTTGCCGGCTCTGAGCCTCGGGCTCTTCTGGTGGCAGGTCGGAAGCTAAGAGCTTCTTTCTCCCGAGTGCTTGGCATGTCCAGGGGCGTCAGAAGCAGGTGTGTTGCTGGAGAGGGGCATGCTGAGCCCTGACAGGTCCTGTGTGTCTTGCCGTCTGACTTTAAGGGAGCGTCGACCCACGCCAGGGGCGCCCACTCAAGCAGGCCCAGTGCCTGTCGCCCCTGCCACAAGACAGCCCGCCCAAGCAGAGGCACAGAAATGAGGCCCACACAATTTCCACCTTCGTGAACAGAAATGCAGATGGAGAGGGCGCAGCCCCTGGGGACAGCACCGGTGCAGAGGGAGGCAGCTCTCGGCCTGGCTGTCTCAGCGGTGGGAAGCCTGGCCAGAACCTGCAGAGCTGGGGGAGGGGCTGCGGAGGGTCCCGGGAGGGCTCCTCCCTGCTCCCCCTGCATCTGTGCCTCACCTCTGTTGTCTTCACCTTTTTGTCCACCCTTATTTTCTAACTCAAAGGGCCCTGGGTAGCCTGGAGTCTCTTGGGTTTCCCATAAGCCCTCCGGGCAGTTTCCTGTCTGGGCGTCCGTCCTGATTGTAAGGCCTTCACTGAGCAGGGACACATGGCAAGTGGGTGTGCAGACAGAAATCCCACCCTGCTCCTAGATGGGGCTTGGGACACCTCACAGGCTCATCTACGAGGGAGGCCAGATCTGGGCACTGGCTCTCTGGCCCCTTGCTCTGTGCGGGGACACAGCTCTGGTTCCGGGGGTCATGAGGAGGGATCCAGATCTCTTCAGGCCCAACGTTAGCATGACAAAGCCTGGGTAACACTGCAGAGGCCTGGGTCAGACTCCTGTGCTGCCCACTCTGGCCACCACCCCATCGAGAGCCCATTTTCTGAGCATGACAGTGCCGTGTCACGGAGCAGCTGTGAGAGTGGACATGTGAAATGATACCGTGTGTAAGGACTCGGTCGGTGGTTAGTCCTGGGAGAAGAGGACGGTAGGGAAATACGGTAGAGAAGGGGGAGGGGGAGGAGGAGGAGTCGATGTTGCCAGCAGTGACAACGGGGATGGAGTGATGAGGCCGATGGGGTCCTCAGAATGTGTGACCTGTGCTTTGTCTTCAGGGTCACAGGCGGGGAATTGTTCGAGGATATCGTGGCCCGAGAGTACTACAGCGAGGCGGATGCCAGGTGGGTGTACAGGCCTCTGTCCTTCCGGCTCCCTTCTCTTCCCAACCCTGCCTCATTCGGTCGCCGCCGGCCCCAGGGCCCGCATGTGCTCCTGTGGGCAGAGCGGCTCACACGGCTGAGGCAGACGGTTTGCCGGGCGGAGGCGGCTTTCCTGCTGGGAGCCTGGAGCACGTCCCAGGAGCAGCCACTTTTGTGTCCTCCCCCAGATCGGAGCCGGCTGGAGTCAGGGAGTGCCCGGGCCAGCTTTGCTTCCCTGGGGTGGGGATGGCCCAGAGAGGGGCTTTTTTGCTGGGGGTGGGCGGTGGAAGGGGGACTCATGGTGCTCCCCCCGCCCCCACCTTGGACATCTGTCTGTGGCCCACAGCAGGCACCTGGCAGGGCCTTCCTCGAGGAGATGGGCAGTTTCCAAATGCTTTTCTGAAGATGGGGCAGGGGTCCCTTTCCGTGCCATCTTTCCAGAGCCAGAGGCAGGAAGGGCAGACGGGAAGGGAGAGCCCGTCCATCGTGGGCAGGAAGCCAGAGCCCTGTGTGGAGGGATGGAGGGGCTCAGGCTCCCTCTGGCTGAGGCTCCTGTGGGGGGCCCCTGGGCAGCCCTTCCCCCTGGGGTCAGCCATCCCAGGGGATGAGGGCCCCCGGGACATCAGGGGGCTGCTGCAGCCTGCTGCTGGGGACACAGGGCCCTCCTTCCTGGAAGGGATGCCATTGGTGGGCAGCTGGCAGCTGTGGCCCATGCATCTCAGCCTGAGGACAGCTGGGCCCCAGAACCCCTCTTGTGACAAAGACAGAAGGCTGCTCTGGTCACTCTAGCTGCTGGTGTTCACTATGGATGCTTTTTATTTTTAGTTTTTCCTGTTACTTGCTCCTAAAAATTTCATTAATGAACATATATTCCTTTTCTAATCCAGAAAATGAATATTATTATTTCATTTTAATTTTTTTTACAAGACGTTATCTATTTGAGAGAGAGAATGAGCCGGGCGCGGGGGGAGCAGAGGCAGAGGGAGAGGCAGGCTTCCCTCTGAGCAAGGGGCCCATAGACACAGGGCTCGGTCCCGGGACCTTGAGATCAAGGCTGAGCCAAAGGCATTTGCTTCACTGACTGAGCCCCCAGGCGTCCCTTGAATACTATTTTTTAAAGTAGCTTTTTGTGACTTGTTTCTTTACCCACGGGTGACCGTGCCTGCTGGCAATGGCCTGATCAAGTCCCGCAGTGGCCTGGGTCCCCGTCCAGGGCCTCCTGGGTCCTCCAGGGTCGGGGCCGGGGCTGGGGGGTGTCAGGGACAGGGCACAGGGGCACGGGCTGCTTTCCCAAGGCTCCGTGAGGAAGGACCTTCGTTTCGTCCGCTCACCTGGGAGTGGCCGGTCCCCTTCGGGAGCAGATCGGTCCTCATTTCCTCCTTTAAGAAAAGTAGGGAGAGCAGCCGAGCCGCGTGCCCAGGCTCAGTGGGGCCAGGGTGGGGATGTCCGCAGAGTGGGCGCCTGCCTGCCAGGCCTGGGCTGTCCTGACCTCTGCCGGGGTGGGAGGAGCTCTGGGGAGGCCAGGTGGGCAGGGTCCTGCTGGCTGGCGCAGGGCCCGGGGCCCACCACCAGGGCAAAGCCAGCATGAGGAGGGCCTGCCTTACAGTTCTGCCACCATGGCCACGGCTGCCTGCATCCAGGCTGCGGGCCTTCACGGCCCTCTGTGTCCCCACCGGCAGCGCCCTGCCTCTGGGGCCTTTTCCTCAGCGCCCTTCACTGCCTGGAGCCTGGCCCCTTCTCTGCATTCCGCAGCAGGTGCTCCCGGCTCACGGGTGTTAAGGCCCATGGCTGCAACTCCCTCTTGGCTGGGAGCCCCTGGGTGCTGCCCCCCACCCCGGCCCACCCACGCCCAGCCGTGCACACGCCCTGTGCTCCCTTACGCTTGTGGCCTCCGAGCTCCTCCCTCACCCGCCTGCCCCTCTTGCCTGCATCTCGGCCTTGTCTCCAACACCCCCTCCAGCCCCTGGCCCTGCCGCTTGATGCCCGGGGATCCCTCTGGCCCCAGTCCTGTTGGGGACCCTGTCGTGGAGGGCCCCCTTGGTGTTAGGGGCCCTTTGGAACTGGCCCAGAGGAGACAGGGCTGGGGTTCCCCCCACGAATGCCTCATTTTCTCCCACGAAGCCTGCCTTGCTCATTGCCCAGCGCGGAGAAGGCGACAAGGGGACTCTCAGGGAGTGCCTCTGGGCACCTCTTGTCCCCGGAGCTCTGGCCCTGCGTTTGACCTTCGTGCTGGTGCTTTGTTTCCGGGCAGGAGGACCTGACTGTCTGCCGTAGACTCGCCCACGGGCATTGTCAGGAACCGTGGCGGGCGTGCCCAGGCTAACTGCCATCCTGGGAGGGCTGCCGGGCTCAGGGATCTGCCCCTGAGAGGGGTCGTTGGCCCCGTGCGGAGGCAGGGAGATCCGGCCCTGGGGCCGGCCAGGGCCAGTGCTGCTCGCAGCGGGGCGTCCTGGGGCTGCCATCATGGCGAGTCTCTGGAGGTGGCGGGAGGAAGGCAGGCGCTGCTGTTCTGAGCTCTTTCCTGATCCCACTTCAGAGAAATGTGGGGAACGTGGAGTGTCTTTTCCCAAAGCAGGGAAAGCAAAGGTCAAAATATTTAGGACCCAATTTTTAGAACCCTAGAAAGCTATGTGGGTCTTGAGAGCTGTTTCAAGGGCCCCTGAGAATCCGATTGCCCCAGCAAGGAGGAGGTGGCGGCAGGGGTGTAGCTGGGGTGACCCCAGAGCCCTGTACCAGGAGAATGGTGTCCAGGACCCAGCCAGCATCTGGAATGCTCTTGGCAACAACTCGGACCCAAAAAGGCCCCACCAGGAAGGTGGCACGGTGTGAGCAGGCGGGAAGGTGGGCAGGACTCCAGGCTGTGCTCCCAGGCTGGAGTGGGCAGGGGGCTGGTAGTGCCTGGGAGCCCCCCAGGCCAGGGCCTCCCGGAATGGGCTTCTGCAGGCTGCGGTGTCAGGCCCCCACCACCATGTGGCCAGCGGAGAGCCAGCTTAGGCAGCTCCCTCCTGGCTGCGGGGGAGAGAGTGTGAGTCTGTGCCCTGCCCACCGGTTTCTCCCTCCTGGCTCCCGTGAAGCCTCTGGAGTGGGGTCTGTCCGCGGTCCCGCAATACTCTCGGAAAGACATGCTGGCTGGGAGTGTGGGCTCACATCTCTGGTGCTGCTTTGGGCCCTGCGATCCCAGGAAGGGACAAGGAGGAAAGCGGTGGTGCAGCCCCCAGTCTGAGCCAACATTCCCAGTCTTTCCTGCAGCGCACGGACCTGTGGGTCCAGCAGACATTCTCGGAACTTCTCCCTGCTGGGCGCGGCCCTATCATGAGGAAAGAACCCTGTCGGGACTATTGCAGAGGCTGTGGGACTGTGGTGGGTGGCCCAGAGGGTGTTGTCAGGGCTCAGAGCCAAGGAAGGGTCTCGAGGGGCAGGCAGGTGGAAGGTGGGCTTGACCCAGAGCCGAAGCCGGTTGTACCGCAGGCTCAGCAGATCTGACGAGAGGCCAGGGACCCTAGGGCTCGCCAGAGCAGCCAGAGGCCCAGGCCATGTCCCCCTGTGGCCCACGAGGGCTGTTGGTGCAGGCAGGGCAGGCTCCTACGGGACAGTGGGGTACAGGCCAGCACCGAGCCACAGCAGCTTGGGAGGGGCTGGTCTGCCAGGGCTCCCCACTGCCCCGCAGTTCCCTGCCAATGCCACAGTGCGAGGTGGGCCCAGAGACTGGTGGCGGAGTGCCGGGTGTGAGCGCTGACAGCCCCGGGGCTCTGCCTGCACCCCGCGTCCTACCCCAACCTTAGAGGAGGGGCCCCGGTGGAGTGGTCCCCCCAGCGAGCTTGCCGTGGGGGTCAGCCCACAGGTGCTGAGCGCATGGCCACCGTAACGGGGGGCTGGCCCCATCAGGACGGGGATGAGGACCATGGGGGATGGTTCTAGGCAGATGAGGGCTTTGTGGGAGTCGTAAGAACGAGGCAGGTTTTGAGGGTGAGTTAGGTCAGTACATAGGGACAGGAGACCCCAGGTCCTGAGATTTAGGGCATGAGGGGGCTGTGGTTCGAGCCCGTGGTGGCGCTGACAAGAGGTGGCCTCCCCCAGGTCTGGGCCCCGCTCCTTCTGACCCCCTGCAGAGCTCAGGCACTGTTGTCATTAGGGTTCCCAGGTCCTGGCTTGTGCAGGGAGGAAGCTCGGGTTTCCTTCCTGTGCCACGGGCAGATGTCCCTCACATGTGTGCTCTCCCAGCCGTGCCCGGAGCTACCTGAGGACCCGGTCTGGTCCCTCACCCCATGCCATGTTCGAGGTTAGAACAGCTGACCCTCAGTCACCTGCCAGGTCTGGACGTGGCGGGGAGGGGTCCTGAAGCAGTCTGTCTCCCTGCCTCGCCCCCCCACCCAGGGGCTGTTAGTGCTGTCCTGGGCAGGGGGCTCCTGGCGGCCCATGGCTGGCCATGCTGCAGGGGTGGCTGGGACCCCAAGGAGGCAAGGGCTGGCTCTGGGGCAGCCAGCAACCGTGGGCACCCTCGGGGCACCTGGGGGAGGCAGGCTCGGGCCCCAGGGTGTTGTGTCCTTGGGGCCTGGGGCGTGGGTGATGAGCATGCGCGGGTGTGCGAGGAGCCCGAGGGCAGCCCTGAGCTCTCCCTGCAGCCAGGCGTGCCCGGAAGGCCTCCCTGGCTCAGGACTCGGGACAGAGGCAGGAAGCCTTCAGGACCACGGGGCTGCCCCGGGGCTGAGCAGCCAGTATGGCCGGCTGTGGGATTGCCGCTGCGCCAGGACCGCGGGGCTCTGGTGGCCACCCCGCTCCACATGGCTGGCCTGCCCGGAGGGGTGTGGGCTCAGCCCTGGTCCCCCTCCCAGAGGATGTCTGGCGTGGGGTCAGGCCTGGGTGGCCTGAGCCTGGGGAACAGGGGTGTGTCCTCTGAGTACTGCTGCTGTGGGCCTGGTCAGAGGAGAAGGTGGAGCGTGGGGGCTGGCCCTGCCCCCCGCAGGGGACCCCCTTCTAGCAGGCATCTCCTCCCCTGTGCGGCAGGCGGCACCTTGACTCTCTGCTTTCCTGCAAGCCCAGTGCCACATAGCACCCCATTCCCCACCTCTGCCTCTCGCGGCCACCCTCACTAACACGCCTGCTGTTCGCCGCAGTCACTGTATCCAGCAGATCCTGGAGGCTGTTCTGCACTGCCATCAGATGGGGGTCGTCCACAGGGACCTCAAGGTGAGTCCCCAACCCTGCTCTGGGCCAGCTGGCCACTGGCAGCTGCGTGTCCTGCAAGAAGGGCCCTCCTGCCAGAGCGCAAGGACGAGCACGTGTGGGGGCGCAGGCAGGGGTGTGTGTATATGCGCGTGTCCACTCGGGGTGTCTGGGTTGCAGGGGGGAACACAGACCCAGCAGGGGGGGCACACAGGTGACCTGCACACAGGTGGGGCAGATGCCAGGGGAGCAGGGTTGGGGAGGGCGGTCCCGCTGGCTTCTGCAGGCGTCCAGCCCGTCCTGCGAGTCTGCCGCCCTGGGCTCACTCCAGGCAGAGCGGTTTGTTCCCCTGCAGGGCACTGCGTGGCCTCAGGGGGAGCAGCACCCCCTCCACTTTCCCTGCCTCTGTCTCCAAAGTGGGCTTTCCTCTGGGCTGGGCTGTGGGGGAAGGGTCTGTCGTTCCTGCTTAGAGTCCTCAGGTGGCACTTGAGACCGACCTTCCCAGGCTGAATGGGGTTATACCTCCCTTGGGCCCCTGATCTTTGCAGGGACTGCTCTGAGGATGGTGCTGGTCTTTGCAGGGGCTGCTCTGAGGATGGTGCTGGTCTTTGCAGGGGCTGCTCTGGGGATGGTGTCGCACCAGGAGCAGGCCCAGGGTCCCCTCCCGTGCCCTTTCCATCTGTCTCTGCACGTCCCACATGGTCCTGTGTCCTTGCCTGCTTTGTGTGCCCGGGCGGTGGGCCTCATCGTCGGGCACCACGTTTGGTCTGAAGCTGCGTCCCGTGGCAGCAGGCCCCCCACCGTGGCCATGGAGCCCGTGAGGCATGAACATATGTGCGCCCCTGCACCCCGGCCCCGGCATGTCCTGGGCCACACCAGCCTGATGAAAAGAAGAAAAGGGCAGGACAGTGGACCTTCTGCCTCCTGCCGGGTGTGGAGGGCAGATGGCATCTCCTCTTCCAGAGAGGACGCCTGTCCCCTGACGGAGACAGACCCCCAAGGCCATCCCGTGGTGGGTTTGTGCTCAGCCGAGTGCTGCGTGGGGAGAGCAGAGGGATTTGGCACCGTGTTGGGGGGTTGTGAGGGAACTGGGGGGAGCAGGGGTCCCCCACTCTTCCCTGGGGCTGAGCCCTCATCCATGGCAGTCCTGCCGGCCACTTCAGACCCCTCGATGTGGGTGCGAGGGGAGGTGGGGGCCCCCCAATCCCACTCACGTTGACCAAACAAAGACGTGAGGGGGCCTCTGGGCTGTGCTGGGCAGCAGGACCCCATGTCCACAGCACATCTCACACAGATGACGTGCTGGGGACATGGGGCCCGACCAGCTGTGTGGGGCCCGGGGAAGCGCCGGTCTCTGCCACGGGGCTGGCATCCTTCGGGTTCAAGGGGCCGTGGGCACATTCTGCCGCCTCAGGGTCCCCAGCACTGTTAACAGGGTCTTTCCTGGGGCACCACCATGGCTGTACTCTCAGTGGGCCTGCCTGCTGGGACGGTGGCCTGGGGAGGGGGCTGAGGGCCCCTGGCGGTCGGGGATGAGGGAGGCTGGAGGCCAGAGCTCTGAGGGCTCTGCACTGACCGCTGAAGGCAGCCAGGCCAGGATGGGCGGCCCATGGACAGGGCACAGGGCACCCTGTGGTGCTCCTGTGGGATGGGGGACGAAGTCCCTTCAGCTTGCTCACGTGCGCTGCTCCTGAGGCGGGGGCAGGTAAGGGGCCTTTTCCCGCTGGGGGTGCTGTATGGCCCGAGGCTGAGGGATGGGGTGGTCAGATGCTCTGCGCTGCTTCCTTACTCTGGTCCTCTGGTGGGGAGGGGGGCGCCATTCCTCAGGCAGCCCCCCCACCGACTCTGAGCACCCAGATGAGGGACACGGCAAGCGCACTGCCTGCTGGGCTGGTGAGGGGCTCTCGGGTCTGCCTGCCACATTCTGAATTTTCGGCCTGGGTGTGACAGCTCCCCTCTGCCCCCTTGGGTCACAAGGAATCTGCTGGGGCAGCTCCTACCCGGCAGGGTGTCAGCCCGCAGACCGCCATCCCATCTGCTATGCCCCCTCCCCTCCGTGCCCTGTGGCGTGACCCTCACGCGTACTGGCGTGTTGCCTTCCCTGCAGCCCGAGAACCTGCTCCTGGCCAGCAAGTGCAAAGGGGCGGCCGTGAAGCTGGCGGACTTCGGCCTGGCCATCGAGGTGCAGGGGGACCAGCAGGCATGGTTTGGTGAGTGGGGACCCCCGGCCGCCTGGACTGAGGGCGGGGATCTGCTGCCCTCTTGGCCTTCACACCGCCCCTGCCCTGTCCCCAGGGTTTGCCGGCACGCCAGGCTACCTGTCCCCAGAGGTCCTGCGCAAGGAGGCCTATGGCAAGCCAGTGGACATCTGGGCATGCGGTGAGCCCTCTCTGGAGGTGGGGTGGGGCCGCGGGGCCGCAGTGGAGGGAGCCCTGCGCCCGTGCCAGGCTTGCCCCTGGGCTGACTCGAGGCTGCTGTCCACCAGGAGTCCCCCTCCCCACCCAGACTAGAATTGCTCATGTGACTCTGGTGGGGCCCACCTGGCTGAAGCCCACCACCCCAGTGCCTGCCCTGTACCCAGAAGAGAGGTCTGGGCCAGAAGGAGCACACGGCGTGGGGTGGGCGGGGGACCTCATGCAGACCACTGTGGTGGGGTCGCTGCAGGAGCTGAGCCCTGGACGTGACCCTTGTGTTCTGAGGGCCTAGGGGTGGGCTAGGGGTGGAGCCTACAAGGGTGATCCAGAGAGTGGGGGCTGGGGGTGAGGTGGGGGTCTGGGGAGGAGGCCTGGGGGAGGGGTGCAGAGAGGGGGGTGGAGGGGTGTTAGGGGGCAGGGAGTGGGGGGCTGGGGAGGAGGCTTGAGGGAGGGGTGGAGGCAGGGCAGCGCATGAGGCCAGCGCTCTGCTCTGCGCAGGGGTGATACTGTACATCCTGCTGGTGGGCTACCCACCCTTCTGGGACGAGGACCAGCACAAGCTGTACCAGCAGATCAAGGCGGGAGCCTACGACGTGAGTGCTTGACCCTTTCTGCCCCTCCTCAGCTCTGGGAGGCAGGCCCATGTGAGAGACCTCAGAGGACCGTGGCTGCTGTCTGGGGAAGGGGCTTCACACTCCCTCGTTGTCGCTTCTGTTTCTAGTTTCCATCTCCTGAGTGGGACACAGTCACTCCTGAAGCCAAAAACCTCATCAACCAGATGCTGACCATCAACCCTGCCAAGCGCATCACAGCCCACGAGGCGCTGAAGCACCCGTGGGTCTGCGTAAGTCCCTGCATGCAGACCCTGGGGTCCTCCGCCCGCTGCTGGCACATCCCAGGTCTCCTGGCTGTGCGCCTCGTGGGTCTGGGACCCACTGTGGGCTGTCACGGCCTCCGTCTCTGGTCTGGCCTGTGTGTGAGGGGACGGAGTGTCGAGGCAGACGGCCTGGGTAGGGGACACGGCCGTTGGGAGAGCCAGGAGGGTGGGGGGGTTCCAGGTAGAAAGGGGCGGTGGGCTCGGGGCTGGGCAGCTGGTGGGGGGGACAGCTGAGCTCTGGCTGCAGTGGGAGGCTGGTGGCTTTGGCACAAGGGCCGTGGCACAGCTCTGCTGTCCTGAGCCCTCTCCCTGAGGGACGAAGACCTCTCGGAGCCTTTAGCAGGGTGTGATGGCCCCTCTCCCCACAGCAACGCTCCACGGTGGCCTCCATGATGCACAGGCAGGAGACCGTGGAGTGCTTGAAAAAGTTCAACGCCCGAAGGAAGCTCAAGGTGAGACCTGGGCCCCAGTGCCCAGCCTACCTATCCCACGGCCCGCGTGCTCGTCCGCTGGGGGCTTGCCCGTGACTTGATGGCCCCAGGCCAGGAGTGGCCAGAGGGGTCCCGGCGGGCTGGGTGAGGGAAGGCACGGGGTCCTGGAGATCCTGGCACCCTCCCAGAGCAGACGGGCCAGGCAGGTCCAGCCCTGCATGGCAGCGGCGCTTGGGGACCCCCCCGGGCTATGGAGGCGCAGGTGCCCCCGGTTGCTGCCCCGTGCCCCAGCGAGAGTGGGTGGGCAGCCTTGGACCCTGGCAGGCCTGGTGTGGACAGCAGCCCGAGCCGCTGGTGGCCGGGCGGGGAGGGGGAGGAGGAGGAGGCCAGCCGCAGCAGCCCTGGGGGTCCTGAAGGCCCCTGGAAGCTGTGCTCAGCAGGCAGCCTCTGTTTTCACTCAGGAAGCGGGGGCCGGTCCCTGAGCAGCTGGAGAGCCGGTAGACTCTTGGGGTGCCAGGCCAGGACCCAGATCCTGCGGGTGCCCCCGGGGCTGAGGTCTGGGCTGCGGTAGCCTGGCCTCAGCTGCGTGTCTCTCCCCAGGGTGCGATCCTCACCACCATGCTGGCCACGAGAAATTTCTCAGGTGAGAACGGTCAGCTCGCGGAAGGGAAGGCTTCCCAGGGAGCCGCTGCTGGTAGCCCGCCCCTCTCACGCCCCCCTTCCCCCTGGCCCTTCTTCCCCACGGCGCAGCGGCCTTCTGCCTGCTCAGGACCTTGAGGCCTGGACTCTGGGCAGCACCCCAGGGTCTGCCCCCACCCCGACCCAGCCCGGCCTGGGAGGCCGCCCGGCACACGTCCCTGTCCCTGCGTGTTGGGTCTGTGTCCTCGCTGCCGTCTGGGCCGCAGCCCTGTGTGTCTGTCCAGGTGTTGGTCGCCACCCGTGGCCTTGTCCTGAGCCCTCTGAGCACCCGTTCTGTGTGTGGGAGGGGAGAGGAGGACCCGGGACTTCTCCACCGAGCTCTGGACTCGCTGGCGGCCACCCGCCTGGGGTGCTGTGGGTGGGCGGGGCTGGGGGCGTGTGGCTGCTACGGGGGCATCTGTCAGCGACCCCAAGGCCAGGGGCCCTGGCAGGCCCACTGGGCAGAGCGTCGCCCGCGGGGCAGGTGGCCCCTGGCTGTCCTGTGGTTGTGTGTCGCCCGCGTCACTGGGTGCGGGAGCGTCTGGGGTCCATCCCTGTTCGTCTGCATCTAGCTCCCCATCCTGTTCCTTTGGCTGTGGTACTGTGCTGCCGGGACCGGGGGGCGTGTGTCACACCAACACTAACGGGTCCTGTCCTGTGCACATACCCACTGGGCGCGAGAAGCCCCCGCTGGGGTTTTCTAAGGAGAAAGGAGGCAGACCCTTTCCAACTGTCCGTCAGTCCCAGTCCTGTTCCCACTCTCCTGTGAACGGGACTCTGGAACCATCCACCACCCAACTGTGGACTCTAATCTTCTTCTGCTTCCTTTGTCTCTCCCCTCCCTTCCCCTGCCCGCCCCGTCTGTGTCCGCCCCTCCCTCGTCTCTAACCCGGTGCTAACAGTGGGCAGACAGACCACCGCTCCGGCCACAATGTCCACCGCGGCCTCCGGCACCACCATGGGGCTGGTGGAACAAGGTAGATGCTCTTGCCCAGGGTCCCGCCTGTTGGCATGCAGCCCCTCGCTGCACGCAGCTGCCGGCCGGGCCTCCGGAGCTGCCCCCGAGGCCCCGGGAGCCCCTGCTCCCGCCGGAGACAGATCCCACATGGCAGCCCCCGCTGTCCCGGCAGCCTCAGACCCCATGCGCTGAAGGAGGGCTCAGGCTAGGGGACACCCGAGCCATGCCTCCCCCCAGATGCATTTCACCGGACCTTGGTCCTGGCCCCTGAGTCTGGGGGTCAGGAGACCCTTCTGGTCAGAGTCCTGTGCTCTGTGATCTCTCTCCCTCCTTGTCCATCATGACTCCCGTTCAGAGTGACCTTGACCACCTGTAGGAAGCCTCAGGGCTGCTGCTGGGTCTGAACCCTGAATGGGGGCTCTGGGGAAGAAGGCTTGGGGGCAGAGGTCCTGCACCATGAGAGCTCTCTTGCCAGCCCCCTGCACTCCCCGCCTGGCCCGCCCCCGTGCACAAGCACCTGCACCATGCTGCTCCCGTCACTCGCTTGGAGCTGGAGGTCTGTGTGGGTCCGACATGCACATGTCTGCCCTGTGAGCTCCAGGACGGGGGCCTCAGCCCCCAGAGAATGTCCTGTTGGGTCTTTCTGTGAGGCCCTAGGCCTCCTTCCAAATGTATGAGCAGAGAGGCTGCTTTTCTGGACCCTGCTCCTCCCAGGGGCCTCAGGCCAGCTCCTGCCCATCCCCCTGTGAGCTGGCCAGAGCCCTGAGGGCTAGCAGACCCCAGGACCTGCCAGGAGCCCAGCCCCAGCCAAGGCCAGTGCAGGCATAGGGCGCACAGAGCCTGTTGCAGCCAAGGGCCAACCCCAGGGCTCCCCGGACGGAGCCGCGGGGGCCAGGTTTTCTGCTGGTGCCTCGTGCTTTGGCCCCAGCCAGCCTTCCACCCCATTTCTTGCTTCAAGGTCCCACAGGGGGTGCATTCCTTAGCTGCCCCCTTCTGGGGATACTCCAGGCAGGGCCACCCTCTGGGAGGATGGTCTGTGCCTTTCTGTGAGCCCAGCAGACATGTCCGGCAGGCAAGGCCCCCGGAGGGCCATCCAGAGCGCATGGCGGGGAGGAGGGCAGGGTGCCTGGGCGCTCCTGGAGAAACGCGGCTGCCCAGTGCGGTGAGCGAGGCCGCTGGGCTACCCTCCGGCGGGGCCCCTGCCTGCGCCTGCCCGGCTGCCGTGGACCGTGGATGCGCCGCGGATGCATGCGCCGTGTGCATGCCCAGCCCTGCGGGGCGCCCGGGGCTGCTCGGTCCCCGAGGCGGTCAGTGCATGCGGACGGAGCCCAGCATGGCTGTCTGGGGCCGCCGGTGAGGGGATGAGCCAGATGCTGGGCCTTGGGCTGAGGTCAGCCCACCTCAGCCAGTGGCACTGGGCGGGGTTCTCTGTTTCAAGGCTACGGCTCCTCCATAGGGGACAGCCTCCCGGGTGATGCAGCGCCCTGGCCAGAGGAGCCTGTGGGGTCTCCGTGGAGACGGATGCTGCAGGTCGTCAGAGCTTCTCGGCCTTCCCCGAGAGGGGGTGGGCAAACTGGGGTTGTAGGGCAGCTGTGGCCGGCCTGAGGTCTCTGCTTGTCCACCACAGGTCTGGGGTACCCGCTCAGTCCGCCCCCCCCAGGGCACCTGCTGCCAACTCGCGTGTCTGACTTGAGAAAGCATGGAGGGAGTGCCCTGTGCTTTGTACTGCCAGTACAGACGGGGTCCACAGGGCCCTGGAGGCAAGGAATTTCCAGGAGCTGCTTTCAGGAGGGGCCTGTCCTGTGTCTTGTAGCCGCTGGTCCAAGGGAGTTCCTCAGGGGAGGTGTTTGGGGATCGGTTAAGGGGCTGGGTGTCCGCTGTGAGGCTTTCTGGAGCCCGGGCCCCACCGGAGCCGCCTGAGTCTGCTGGGGCGTTGTCGTCTCGGGTAGCAGGGTCTGGAGAGTCAGGGACTGAGGGGGACCCTCTTGAGATCCAGGCCTGCCCCAGGGTCTCCGTCCGCTTCTCACCAGGGCTCGGTTCGAGAGGAAGGCCAGGCAGGGCAGGCTGTGTCTCCTCGGTGCGCCGGGCCGGCTCGGACGCTCTGCATTGTTGTGCGGGTTCTGTGGGGATGCATGGCTCTGGGATGCTGAGCTGGACGCCTCTTTCCTCCGGGCCCCTGGAGGACCCTGGCCCTGCTGGTCAGCCAGCAAGGACGGGGTTCCTGGGCTGTGCGACTTCAGCATGACTCCCACGTTGGGGGAGGTGGCCTACCTGTGCGCTGGACTTGGGGAAGGGAGCAGGGGACTGAGGTCAGTGGGGATTAGGTGCAAAAGCTCCCGTGTCCACAGGTTCGGGCTGTCCCGCCATGCTGGGTTATGGGGAGGTGGGTTGGAGCCGACCTCTGGTGGTTTCCAGGGTCCCCACAAGGGGAAGTGGCCCTTTGGGAGATGGCAGTCTTGGTCCTGGGACGCTCACGGGTCTGGGCCTGCAGGCATTGGGGTGCGGTCCTGATCCAGCCTCACCAGACCGGGAGGATGTGCTGCAGGGTGGGCAGGCCTGGTGGGCCAGAGAGGGGCCCTGTCACCCCTGCACTGACTGGGATCCTGTGACACTTCTCGTGGCGGGGAAGCCTGCAGGACCAGGGCATGGGCCAAGAGGCAGGTCTCTGGTGACATGCAGCCCCATGGTTACTGGTGGGGAAGCCTTTGAGAGAGTGGACAGATTGTGGGGAGAGACCTCCCCTGGGGTGGCAATTGGACAGCCCCACAGGGCTCTCTCTGCTCAAGCACCTCACCCATGTCCCTGCACAGAGCCTGGAGGGTGGCAAAGGGACCTTCACAGAGAGAAAGATGGGCCACAGTCCAGAGGATTGGGACCCTGACGATGCTCTCAAACCAAAGCAGCATTAAAGCCCCCTAGAACAGACGCCCCACCACCCCTGGGAAGTGTGGGGGGGCCTGGGTGCTGCCGCTGAGGCTGCCAGTGGGGGGACCCCCCCCGTGGAGAACTGCGGCTCTCCCTGGGTCCCGGTGTGTACAGCGGCCCTGCGCAACGGCCTCCAGGGATGTTTCCCGTCGTCGAGAGTCCCCCCACCCCCCCGCGAACCACAGTGGGCTGCAGAGATGGCTGGCCAGCTGGAGGCTGGGGACCCACGGCGGGGTGGGGGGCTGCAGCAGCCCTGGGGGCCCACCCCCGGCCTTGGCCCCTGGTGCGGCTGCTCTGTCTTGCACAGGTGGGGCAGCGCTGGGCCCGGCGTGCTGGTGGGGCGGGCAGGGTCCTGGGCCACACGCTTGCACTCCTGCCTGACCACGTGAATCTTGTTTTCTTTCTTTCCCTACTACTACCTCCCTCCCTCCTCACCTTTCCTTCCCTGGAAGGTAAGCCGACTTCCCTTGGTTTGGCAGCTGCTCTATAAATGCTGTCCACTGCGGAGGGCCCAGATGCTGTGGGACTTGGAGGGGTGGCGGGCTGCCCTGACCTCTGTGTGGTCGTGTTGGGGCGAGCCAGGCCGTCTGCTGGGTGTCCCACAGGTGGTGGGCAGCCGGAGATGTGGGGGGGCCCTCTGGAGCCTTCCCCATGGGTGGCACCTTGTTGAGCCCATCAGAGCCCCGGGGCCTCAGGGGTGGGCCGAGGGGCTTGTGTTGGGGCCGATGCTGCCCTGGTAAGGCCAGGAAATGACTCCAAGGTCAGGACTTCCAGGATTGATTCCTGAAGAACGAGACAGCCCCTGGGTGCTGAGCCAGGGGGCCTGTGGGCAGGGCGCTGAGTCCTATTTGCCCAGGGAGTGGGGCGGGAGGCTGATGGCAGGCGGCCACCCGCACTTGGGATGAGCCCCTCCCTTCGTGGGCGGGTGGCCAGCCGCAGCCGGCCCCTGCCCGGGAACACAGGCAAGTGACAGGCAGATGGCCCAGCACCCCAGCCTGGTGCTCCATCCTGTGTTCCTGTGCAGGGCTGGGGGAGCACCTGCCTCCTCCTTGGTGGAGCCTACACACTGCCCCCAAGCCGCAGGGCCCGTGTGGGACAGGAAACCATGGTGTCCTGCAGGGTCATGGAGAACGGTGGGGGGAAGGGGCCTGTCCTGGGGTTGAGAGCTTTGGGCTGTCCTGGGTCTCCCGTGGGCCTTCTCCGGGATGGCCAGGCTCAGAACTGGGCAGACCTGCTTTAGCCCCCACCGAGGATGGATGCCACCCTGCCTTGGGACTTGGGGTCCCCTGGCTGCCCCCTAGCTCTTGGGGATCCCCAGAGCCCGGCTGGCCCCGAGTTCTGCTCACACCGAGGGGGTGGGTAGTCGGGGGCTGCAGGTGCTTTGCTCATGTCGCCCATTTCCTCCCCATGCAGCAGCCAAGAGCTTACTCAACAAGAAGGCTGACGCGGGGAAGGTGAGTGCCCTGGCCCTGGGGCCCACCTGTGGCCATGCTCCCCACCCTCCCTGGTGGGCAGGCCCTGGGAAGGGGTGTGGTTCCTTCCCCCCTGACTTCTTCCTCTCTCCACAGCCCCAGACAAATAGCACCAAGAACAGCGCTGCTGCCACCAGCCCGAAGGGGACGCTTCCTCCCGCTGCCCTGGTACTGAGCTCCTCGGCCCCCTGCCCGCCGGCCCTACCACAGCCCGGCTGTGCAGTGGCCACCTGTCAGGCTTGGGGTGCAGTGGGGTGCAGCCCCAGCTACCTCCAATGGACGGTGCCTGGCCCTCCAGCTCCCCCTTGCTCTCGGGTGTGGAATTAGGGCCGAGCCCCTTTTGGGGGGTCTTGGGGCTGCGTAGGGGCCTGGCCTGGTGTCCCATCTGTGGGTCAGCTCTGAGAGGCATTCAGGAGTGCTGCCCTGTGCAACTCTGCCCTCAGCAGGCCCACCCGGAGCGTCTGTGCCTGGCCACCCTGCAGGGGCCTGGCTGGGTGGGGAGATGCCTCCCGGCTGCTGCAGGGGCGCGCCACCCTGGAGCTGAGGGCTCTGGTGTCTCCCAGGAACCATGGGTGGGGCTGGTCTTAGCTGTGGAGCCCCCCAGTGATCTGGGGGGAGACGAGCCGCTGTGGCAGTTGGCTTGGTGATGACCCAGCAGCAGCCAGGGCAGCTTCCTGTGGGTGGCCGTACCCCGCAGGCCCCCAGCCACCGGGAGACACAGCCCCGTGGCTGTGCTGGCCTGTGGCTGCCCGGCAGGGGTGGAGGAGGCCCGGGGGCTTCTGGCTGGGCAGGCGTGGGCAGACACAAGTTCAGAGGAGCCCGCTGGCTCTGGCCCTCTCGTCGGGAGGCCAGGGGATGGCTCCTGGCCAGCCCCCCCCCCCCCGCCGCCGAGCTGGTGGCTTGTGATGGTGCAAGGGTGCTATGTGCCCATGGCGGCCTGTGTAGGGCTGGCCGCCCCGAGAGGTTGGGGTATGCCGGGGCCCAGGTTCCGAGATCCTGCGGAGCCCAGCCCTGCATGCCCACAGGAAGGCTCAGCTCGCCAGGTGGCCGTCCAGCACACGGGGGCAGCCTCAGCCCCGGAGGGGAGGGTCCCACACAGCCAGCCCCATCTCGGACCCCGTCCATTCCATATGCCACCCTCACTCCCATGACATCTTCAAAACCATGCTGGCCATCCCAGGGCAGAGAGTCAGGCGGCAAGGTGAGGGAACAGGAGGACCTCGTTCCCTGCCCAGTGCCCCCACGCTCTGTGCTGCGCTCCGTGGGCGCACGTGCTTCTCTCTGGCCTTCCTGGCCGTTGGGCCTCCCCAAATCGCTCTGCCTCCTGCCATGCACGCTCGGCTGCCTCCTCCCTCCACCTACCTTCTCCTCTCACTTCCCTCTTTCCTTCCTCTGTGCTTCCTTCTTCTGTAGGAGCCTCAAACCACCGTCATTCATAACCCCGTGGACGGGATCAAGGTACTACCACACCCACTGGCCCCCTTGGGAGCCTGTGCCCAGGCAGGAGGCAGGCCCCCAGCCAGGGGCAGGTCTGGGGCACTGACCCGGGGCAGCCCTTGTGCTGAGAGTTGGGGGGCAGGTGTATAGGGACCCTTCTTGAGGCAGGACAGAGTCCCACAGGTCCACGGCCGCCCCCTTGGAATGAGGCCCCAGGCGCTGCCGTCTTAGGCGTGGCTGTACCGAGTCACTGTTAACAGTGGGGGCCCGAGCAGGGTCCGCTTCTCAGGACCTCCGTGCTGTCCATCCAGCCTTATCTGCGGGCTGGTGCAGCAGATCCGGGAGCCAGGCATGCAGGGCTGCCTTGGTGTGCCAGGAGAGGAGAGCCGGCGTGGGCCGGGAGGAGGGAGCAGCACAGATGCCCCTGGCCACCCCCATCACTCACCTCTGCCCCCAGTGCTTCCTGCCGGGCCAGGCTGCCTCTGCCGCTGCTCCGTGACCGGCATCTCCCGCTGCATGGGCGCCTACACCCGGGGCCAGAGAAGGGGCTGGCTCTCAGGGTGGCGGGAGGGACGGAGGGCCGCCAAGCTGTGTTTCTAGGACTGGCACCTGCCCCAGCCTGCAGTCGGACTCCCCCCGAGCCCCGGGTTCCCCGAAGGGCCCCTCATATCCTGGCTGCAGGCCGGGACCAGGGGCCAGTGGCTCTCAGCACAGATGCAACGTACCAGAAGGGGCCTGGGTGTCCTCCTGCCTTGTGGCTCGGGGCAGCTATTCCTTGGGCCCCATGTCTAGGGTGAGGCTCCTGTTTGTCTTGCAAGGGGCCTCTAGACAAACTTGGGGGGTTGTGGTACGAGCCCCGATCCTACAAGCTGCAGGCCACCCCCATCGCCGGGCAGGGCCTAGCGCAGGGCGTTCACTCAGGGCTAGGAGGAGCCCTGGAGGACCTCAGGAGCAGGCAGACCTCCTGGGAAGTCCTTGACAGGTGACAGGCTGCTGGTTTTTGAGTGGGGTCGGAGGTGCTGGGACTGCTGGTCTACCCTCGCAGGCTCCCACAGCGGGGAGACTGGGCTTGGCTGGACAGTCCAGGCCTGAGGGGCAGGCGGCCCCTGCTGGGGCAGGAGCTGTGGATACGGCCAGTCTCTTGAGGCCCTCCTGGAGCCTTCCCGCCCTGTCTGCCACAGTGTACAGGCTGGGGGTGCTTTCCCGTTCCACTGGGAGTGCCAGACAGCCCGTTTTCCTCTCTTACGGAAGAGTCATAGGGAGTCTCTCCTCCAAGTGCGTCTGATCAGGAGAAGGCACGTCTGGGCCCCTGGCCATTGCGGACGTGAGCGGCTGAGGCCTGGGGCTGGGTGACCGCATGTGGGGTTCTGGGACGGGCACCTCCAGGCCCCACAGAGGCGGGCTGGGACAGAGACCTCATCCTGACCCGCTGTCTCCATGTGTCCCCCAGGAGTCATCGGACAGCACTCACACCACTATAGAGGACGAGGACACGAAAGGTACATCTGGAAGATGGCACGGTGGGGCGTCTGGGATGCGGGCAAGGGGTGTCCACGGGGCGCTGGCTCTGCTTGGCCACAGCCCCCAGGGGCCTGCCTAGTGCATGCGGGCCAAGAGACCGGTGCCCTGGTCAGCAGGGCAGCTCCCAGCCTGCAGGGGAACAAGTTCATGGTTGAATATGCTGATTTTTTTCTCTTGAACTTCCTGAAGTCGGTGACCCTGCTTGGCTGGCAGCCACTAAGGAAACAGCCAGCAAGGGGCTTTGCCTGGGTTCTGGGTGTTTCCACAGCCCATGAGGGTGGGTGGGCTGCACCCGTGTAGGGCCCCTCTGCTCCCAGCTCTGTCTACCTCCCCTGGGAGGGCAGGTGGCATGTGGGCCCGCCGGAACCTTTGGGCCACATGGTCACAGTTCGGCGCAGGGCTGTCCCAGGGCCCGATGGCCAGCCATTCTGCCAGTTTGGGGGACACAGTGGCACCCCAAAACAGAGGTGAGCACAGGCCCCTGGATGAAGGGAGAGTAGATGTTCACGTGGTTTCCGTGAACAGACGGATACAGGCCCTTGTCGTCAGCACAGAGGCCCCCCCCGAGGCCCTGTCTTTGCAGTTCAGCCCTGATCCCGGCCTTGTGGGAGGTTGTAGGAGCATTGGCCGGCCTGCTCTGGCCCAGACCCCAGTGCGCCATCGGGCTGGGAGATCAGCCTCGGGCAGCAGGGCGGGCCCAAAAGGGCCTAGGCCTGCCCCTCCTGCCGTCTCCAGTCCTCCGTGTCCGGCTCCTGGACCCAACTGTGAGCTGTGTCTCGGGTCCTCCAGCCCCACCCCACCCATCCTCGTGCTGTCCCTCTCTCCCGCATGCCCCCTCCTGTCTCCCGTTAGCGTCTCACCTGTCTGCCCCAACCCCCAGGGCCCCTGACACCCTGAGCTCTGTGAGGAGGGGCTCCTCGAGCTCTGAAGCCAACCCCCTACCTCACGCCCACCTCCCGCCAGCCCCCTGCGCACTCCGCGTCAGTGGGTTGGGGGGGCCCCGCTGTGGGCGGGGTCTGCCTAGAGGACCCTGCAGCAGCCTGTCTCTGTAGGGCTGCCTCGGCCCTTCTGCCCCCAACCCCCCATGGTGGCCTCCTCCCCTCCCCCCACCACCAGCCTGAGCATCCCCTCCCCCCAGACACTGGCCAGGGGCTGCTTGGGCGGGAGCGAGTATGGCACTGCTTCCCTGGGCCGCTCACGCTCGGCCTCCTGTCCACCCCAGCGCCCAGGGTCCCTGACATCCTGAGCTCCGTGGGGAGGGGCTTGGGAGCTCTGGACGCTGAGGGCCCCCTGCCTGCTCTGTGTAAGTAGCGCCCCGGGCCGCTGCCCTGCTGCCGAGCAGCTCCTGCGCCCGCTGTGCGTGGCCTCAGCTCCCCACCCCCCCCACCCCCCACCCCCCCCACCCCCCCACCCCCGCCGCTGGGCTGCCCAGGGCCTGAGCCTGAGTCTGGGCTGGCCGCCTGGCACTCCCCACGCAGGGTGCTCCCGGCGCCGCCCTCCCCTCCTCCTTCCTCCGCCAGCTCTGCAGGCTGCCCCAACGCTGCCGTGTCTCAGGCCTGGGCATGGGCAGGCCCTCCGGGCAGTCTACGGTGCATCTTGCCTCCCTCACACCGCCTGCCTGACCTTCCCGGTTGTAGCACCCCATGGGGCCCTACGGAGGCATAGCCTCTCCCGACTGTGGCTGCGGGCGAGAGGAGGGAGGCCTGGCCTTGCTGCCCAGCTGGGTCCTCCCTGGGCTCTGCACACGCCGGGCTGCCTCTGTCCATGGGGGGGGGTGTACCCTTTGCCACAGCGACTGAACGGCCATTGGCCGAACAGCCTGCTGCCCGCACGTTCCTGAAGCCCCTCCTCTGTGCCCCCGTCCCCCCATCCCCCTTCATCCCCCACATTCCCCATACCCCCATCCGTCCACATCCCCTCTATGCCTCCTTGTGTCCCTGTCCCCCTCTGTCCCACCCGTCCGCCCCCTCCCCCTTCTTCCCCCACATCCACCCACGTCCCCGTCCCCCACTTCCCCTGTCCCTCCCCCCACACGTCCACCTGCATCCCCCTGTGCCCCTGTACTTCTCTTGGTGCCCTCCCCCACACCCCTGTGTCCCTCACGTCCCTTTCTGGGCCTCACATTCCTCCTCGTGTCCTTGCATCCACCGTCATCCCCCCCACACTCCCTCCGTCCCCGGTGTCCCCCCAGCATCTCCCTCTGCCCTCCCTGTGCCCGTGTCCTCCTCTGCCCCTTCGTCCCTCTGGCTTAGCTCGTCTGCCCGTAGTTCTCTGTCTTGCGTGCTGCCCCCCAAGCCTCCCGTTCCTGTCTGGTCCGCTCCGCCCCAGCCCCCAGGCTCTCTGCCATCCTGAATACGGTGAGGAGGGGCTCAGCTCTGGAAGCCCAGGGCCCTGCCCCCTGCCTATCTCCAGGTCTCCCAGGCCCCCCACCCGCCCTGTGTAAGTAGCACCTTGAGGGGCCCCCTGGCTGCTCCTTGGGGGCTCACAGGTGTGGAGACCCTCGGCTGTGGTGTGCTGCCCCCTCACTCTGGGAAGGGGCCGGCTTGCGGGGCAGCGGGCGGAAAGGGGAGCACAGGGAATTCGACACGAAGGTGTCATTTGGCTTCAGAACAGGAGCTTGTGGCTAAGGAGGGCTGCGTGAACGCCTGTAGGGAGGAATCAGAAGCGGTCTGGGCGGCCGAAGGCCTTGCGCCTGTGATCTGTGGCCCGTGTGACGCAGTATTGGCTGCAGGGGCCCAGGGCGAGGGGTTGGGGGGGGAGGGGCCGGCGCTGGGCTGGGGCCCCTCCCCAGGCAGGGAGGGAGGAGCCGGTCGCGCCAGCCGGTCTGCCGACTGCCGCCAGGATCGCTTACAGGGATGGGTGACACCCCAGGGCTGCAGCGCCCCCCCAGCGCCCCCCCACCTGCCAGGAGACACCAGGCAGGGAGGCCTGTGCGGTTGGATGAGAGGCTGCGGGCCAGGGGCTGGGCATGGCTGGGGAGTGGCTGGGTGAGTGCGGGGCCTGAGGGCCTGGGCAGGGACCAGGGGGAGCGAAGCTCGCCAACAGTGGCACAGGGGCTGCGGGGAAGCTGCGCCCACCCCAATGGCCAGGAGGGCACGGGGCGGCCTCCAGATAGCAGTGGGCCCCCGCGGAAGTGCTCTGTACTCTGCCAGAGGGGCGAGGCTAGGTGCAGGTGTCTGGGCCGCCTTGGCTCAGGGACGGAGGCTGGTCACAGGGCTGGGGGGGGGGTGTCTCGTGGTGAGGGAGAGGGTGCAAATGGAGCCTGGGGAGGGGTTGGTAGCATCCGTGTGCCCGTCTCCCTGGCCCCTCTTGGCCCTGGTTTCACAGATGAGGAAACTGGAGGCTGGGATGTGGAGAGGTGCCCCTGGGGGGCTGCCCACCTGGGACTGTGAGCTGCCCTCAGTCTGCATCGCGGGCCGGGTTGGGGGCTCTGAGGACAGGGCATACCGTGAGCACTGCATCCTGGGCTGACCTTGGGGGTCTGCCCTGAACTAAGCTGTAGAGGTGAGGACCACAAGAAGGGGCCTTGAGCAGGACTGAAGGGAGGGGTGCTGGGGGGCAAGGAGTGGCAGGGGAGTGGGGAGCCCTAGGGAGCTGAGGCCCCCGGGGGACGGTGTACTTGGTCCGGCATGTGCCCCTGCCCAAGTCCCCAGCACTGCAGCCCCTTTGAGAGCAGGGGGTCTGCCGGGAGGGATGGGAGAGGGGACTTGGCTCTCTAGATCCGCAGTCATGGGTGTCAGAGCCCGGGCAACCCCCGTCTCCACCTCTGGGGCCAGGGTTATATGCCTGCCAGCTGTCGTCATGTGTAAATGGGGTCGGTGCCCACGGGCCCAGGCGGTGTTCCCCATAATCAGGGATTACACCCAATCTGCTGCTGCCTGCCTGCGGGGGTTGTGGGCTCCTGGTGCCCCTGCTGCCAAGCGACACGGATTAGGGCCAGCCTGGGGCCGCTGGGGTCCTGCCAGACCCTTTCCCAGCCTGTTAGCTTGTCCCAAGAGAGGGAATGTAGGGGCTCTGGTCCACCGCTGGGACCCCTCCCACGCCAGACCCTTGCCCACACGCCTCTGCTCAGTCTGCAGAGCTGCCCGGGCCTGGGGTGCAGGGGGAGCTGATGGCAGGTCACAGCCGGCGGCTTCACCTCCCAGGGAGCCCCTGCTCCCTCTGGAAGAGGAAGGGCTGCCCCGCAGGGCAGGGGTGGGTCCAGGCAGCAGCCCTGCTGCGATCTCCCCCTGCTTATCTGCAGATCGGCGACACCAGGTCCCAAACCCCGGACTTGGCGATATGTGCTGTGACCCCAATGCCTCCTTTTGACTTTCTACTCTCATTTTACAATTGGCTTAGAAATACGCCACACGACTTCACTAAGGGCAAGATTGGGGTGACTTACCACAGTATGGGATGCACGGGACATGAGACAGAGAACATGTCATTCCATTCTGGTCACAGGGGTGTTGGCTGAGGGCTCCCATGGGGTGCTGATGTGGAAAAGGGGCCCAACCGGTGTTGGGTGTTGGACACACAGGCACTGCCCTCCCCTACATGGGCAGGAGGGGCCTGGCTTGGGGTCCCCTGGGAAAAGCTGGACTGCAGTGGGGACAGGGACCTGGGAGAGTGGGTGAGCATCCCCAAAGCAGAGATGCTCAGGCAGAGGGTAGAGGGGTGGGCAGGCTACCGGGAGGTCACACACTGGGGATGCAGAGGGACCCAAAATGTCCAATGACATCCTGCTTCGGGTCCCAAGCCCGAGAGTAGAGTGTGGTGGGTGCAGGGACAGAGCTCTGCCGGTGGATATGGGCAGACGTGGGGTCCCCGAAGCCTGCAGCCCACTGAGCTGGGGACCAGCTTCCAGGGCCGACCGGACAGTGGGGCCTGGGCTTGCGTGAGACAGCCCGGAGCCCAGACCCTGGCACGGTCCAGACATAGAGTTGGGTGAGAAATGGAAAGGGGGCCTTTGCACAAACACAGCTGGGTCCAGAGGGAGGGGTTTCCGAGACTGGAGAAGCTCTCAGGTCCATGCCCACGGGAATCTCCACGTGCAAACAGGCACCTGCCCTCCCCTGTGACACCAGCACACACGTGCACCCGAGCCCCCGGGTGTCACAGAGCTTCTGCTGCCTGTACTCTCCAGACCCCATGCAGCACACGAGGCCCGCCTGGGCCCACATGCACTGTGTGGCGCCCACCGTTCAGGTGGGCATTGGTGGGAGGGGGCACGCAGGCAGCCAAGGGTGCCGGCGGCGGGGAGGAGCCGGTGCAGCCCCATGCCAGGGTGGTACATGCTTCCAAATGCGGAGTCCCCCTCTGGAGACCCTGCTGTGTGTGCTCTGGGACTGGAGCCCACACATCAGCATAAGGGGGTGCTGTTCCCAGGGGTGCTGGTGGCTGGAGTACAGACAGATGCCCAGTGGCAGGGACAGAGAGCCACTGGGGAGCCAGGGAAGCTGCTGGAAGCGCAGTGACCTGGCAGGGAGCCCATGGGGAGGAGCTCCTGGGATCCCACACTGGCTGGGTCTGAGGCTTACTGTGGGGAGCACAGTAAGTTCCGAGGTCCCTGGGAGCTGTGTGAGCGCACACGCGATGTGTGTGCATACTTGGGAGTGTACATGTCCTCATGGAGGTGGTTAAGCACCCACCGGAGGGCAGTCCTCCTCTGGGGAGGGGAGTGAAGCACGAGATTTAGGGGAACACAGGCACTCACAGCTCTATCTGGTTTATTTCTATGAGTGTCTCCGTGGCCGTGAAAGTGATCCAGGTTTGAATCCGCAGTGGGTTGCGGCTGTGTTATTCTCTGAAACAAGTTGTGATTAAAGAGAGAACGGGGACCGCAGGTCAGCACCCTGGGGCCAGGCCTGTCCCAGTGCAGAGGCCAAGTGGGCAGAAGCCCAGAGCCCCGGGACGGAGGGTGCTAGGTGGGCTGGTGATGCTGGGGGTGGGGGGTATGGAGGGGGGCTGGCGCCCGAGCCCTGGACTGCACACGGGTAGAGACCCAAGCAGGCGGGAGGCCAGCCAGCTGGCTGTGGGCTTCCAGGGAGAGACCCACAGACTCCGAGTCCCCCGTCCCCGTTCCCTGCCCTCTGCTCCGCCTTTGCCCCGTAGACCCTGCTCCCCGCTCTCCCCGCTTCACAGCTAGCCCTTACCAGATGTTCCTGGAGAGGGGCTGGATGTGGCAGGGGCTTGGGAGCCGAGTCTAGGTGGGCAGAGGCCAGGGGGGCCGGTCCCAGGGGACACGGCCGGAGGGACTGGGGACCACAGTCATGGCAGGCTTTGCTTCCCCTTTCTGCGTTCTCCAGACATGGTATTTCTATCACATGGAGACCTTCTATGTAAGACAGACAGGGCTCCATGGACTTGGGAATGTGGGGGCTGTGGGTGACCTTGGAGGGAGCCGTGTGAGCCAGACAATCGGGTCCCTCCTGGGGAGTTGAGTGGGTGGGGGCTGGGGACACTCTGCCCTAGGCCCTCTGCAGGGCCACCCAGGGTGGTCCTCGGTCACTGGGCGGCTGTGTCCCCACAGCACGGAAGCAGGAGGTCATCAAGATCACCGAGCAGCTCATCGAGGCGGTCAACAACGGGGACTTCGAGGCCTACGCGTGAGCGGGGCATCTGGGCTGGGTCCCGGGGGGGCCTGGGGCGGGCTGTGGGGGCTTCCCTGCAGTGAAGGGAGGGCAGGCGGCAGCAGGGGCTTCTCCTCACCTGGGTCTGCCCCCCAGGAAAATCTGCGACCCAGGCCTGACCTCGTTCGAGCCTGAAGCGCTGGGCAACTTGGTCGAAGGGATGGATTTCCACAGATTCTACTTCGAGAACCGTGAGTGCCGGGGCTGGGCATGGGGGCCGCCCCCGACAGCAGCGCGGGGCCCCCGGGCCTCCAGGTAGCCTCCCTGCCCCCCTTCCCTGGGCAGAGGTTCCCCAGGGCGCCCAGCAAGCCCCCGCCTCTGCTCACAGTGCTCGCCAAGAACAGCAAGCCCATCCACACGACCATCCTGAACCCACACGTACACGTCATCGGGGAGGACGCCGCGTGCATCGCCTACATCCGCCTGACGCAGTACATTGACGGGCAGGGCCGGCCCCGCACCAGCCAGTCTGAGGAGACGCGCGTGTGGCACCGCCGTGACGGCAAGTGGCAGAACGTGCACTTCCACTGCTCGGGCGCGCCCGTGGCGCCGCTGCAGTGAAGGTGGGTGCCGGCACAGGCCCTTTCCTGGGGTGCGCCGGGGAAGCTGGGCAGAGCCGCCCCCGCACTGTAGGCAGGCAGCACCCCATCCCTGCTCTCACCCTTCTCCCTGGGGGGAGCGGACGAGAGCTGACCCCCCACCTTTACCTCCCTGGTGGGGAGCAGTTGAGCGCTGACACCCCGCCCACCCCTTCTCCCTGGGTGGGGACAGAAGAGAGCTGACGCCCCCCCCCCGCCCTCCCCCTTGACCCGCACCCTCCCCACCTTTCAGAGCTGTGGCCGGCTTCGTGGGACAGACTCAGTGTTTGGAGCCCGGCCGCCCTCCTGCGGCCTGCCTGTCGCATGTTTGTGTCTGCCTCGTTCCTCCCCTGGTGCCTGTGTCTGCAGAAAACCAAGACTGGATGTGATTTCTTTTTAACAACAAGAGGACAACCACCACCACCAAAAAAAAAAAAAAAAATTTTGATGTTGGATGAAACAGGAGAAAAAAAGGCAAAAGCTGTACAAACCACTGGCACCTGCGGGGCCTTGAACCGCCGGGCACCCCCCACCCACGCTCCATGTGTCTGTCACTCCTGGCCCCTTGGGGAGCAGTGGGGCAGTGACCTTGTCCACAGGGGCCGGGCCGAGGAACGGTGTTTGTTAGGTCTGCATACCCCCCCCACAACCCGCCGTGCATGGCCGCCATCAGGAGTGTCGGCCACCTGGGGCCAAGGGGACCCGAGCACGGATGTTCCCCTCCCTTCCTCTCATGCCCCCAGCATGGATGAGCAGTGCAGAGGCCGGGCCGGCCCCCGGGGGCCCGATGAGCCATCTGAGAAGCCCCCGTGGGCCCAGGGCTCCCGCTCTGGCCCCTCCAGGGCCAGGGAAGTACACACTTCCCAACTGGCAGAGTCTGGCCGAGAGGATGCTGTTGGCGGCAGCCCGGTTGGGAGGGGAACCCTTGGGTTCCCACAGCACCTCCCTCCTGTTTGGGGTGGCTCCCCTCCACCCACCTCCCTCACCAGCCGGTGCGGCCACAGAGGGGCCCTAGGCTTGGTCCAGAGGCAGGAGGAGGAGAGGGGTCAAAAGGCGGTGCATGGCACCCTATACTCCCAGGCCAGGGCGGGCGCAGCAGGGGTTTGTGAACAGTGCACTTTCGGAGTCTAGGCTCAGAGCCGAGGGAGGGAGGGCTACCCTGGGCTTGAGGGGCAAGGTGTGGTGGACCCCCCAGTAGGCCTCTCCAGGCTGCTGTGGGGGGGGGCGGGGGTGACAGGGACCCTGGGATGAGAAGACAGGCTGGGCCCATCGCAGTGTGCACCTGCGAGCTGGTGGGCACTGGGGTCCGACGGCAGCAGAGTGCGCCCAGGGCAGCCAGCCAGGTGGGCTGGTCAGGGGCTGTGATCGCCAAGCTGCGGACCCTGCCACTCCAACACCTGCCCCTTAATTCACATTTTCAACAAGGATTTTCTTTATCTTCCCCCACAAATCAAGCCACGGGAGGGGCACAGAGTGGGGAACAGGACACAGGACGCTGGTCTCCAAGGGGACTGTCCCTCAGCAGACACTCCGAATGGACACTCACCTGCCCGTCCACGGCTGTGCTCAGGACAGCTGTCCCCACCCATGGACACAGGGTAAACATCTGCCAGGCTCCCTGGGCCGCGGGCAGCGGCAAGACTCACCGTGCACAGCGTGTAGCCTGGCCACCCTCACCTCCGGGGGCCTCCTCCCCTCCTCCCCTCACCTGTTATCTCCACGGAGCTGCCTGTCTGGGATAATTGGGGATTTTTCCGGGGGTAGTTCTTTTGCATGACCCCTCTCGGGCAGGCCACACCTGCTCTTCTAGCTAGATGTCAGAGGTGTGGCCGCTCTGCGGAGGGCCAGCTGCCCGCAGTGCTGGCCGGCCCCCCCCTTCTCTCTTTTTGCTGAGTTCCATTGTCTTTTCTTTCTGAGCCTTGTAAGTGTAAAAAATCATTATTTTGTTCTGTCTCGGGAAACTGCAAATAAAAGAAAAAACAGGACAAACAGCTTCACGTGCAGCTGGGGGCTCTACGCCGGGGTCCCTCCAAGCCCCAGCCCAGCCCGCTCCCCCACCGCACTGCCTCTCTGCCACTGCAGGCCGCCGCTGCCCCCACTGCCGCACGCCCCCTCTTTGGGCCCTGGACGCCCCGAAGCCCCTGCCTCTTCGGTGGCCTCTCGGGGAGGCCAGACGGCGGTTCTGTGTGGGAAGAGCCGGGACCCAGCCTCCACCGTGTCTGTGCGTCCATTCCCCGTGCGTGTGGCCGGGCTGTGCAGACTCGGCGCACAGGCCTGCACGGACGTCATGGTGCTGTGCAGCATGGGAGGGTGGTGGCTGCTGGGATGCCCACAGCAGAAACCCGGGGGACGGAGGAGAGCAAGAGCCTTCCTTCCCCTTCCCCAGGATCAAGTCCCTGCTCTTCCTGTCATCCAGCCCCCTGGCCTGTCCCTCAGCAGCTGCCCACCACACCCCTGCAACATGGGGACACTAGGCCACCTGGGGCCACCGCTGATGTAGCACTGAGCTCACAGTTGCAGGACCGCATCACCCCAGGACTACCTAAACGCACCTCCTCGTGACCACAGGGCTGTCTTGGCCGAAGGACCCCTGACCGCACAGCCGCCCGCAGCCCTTGCTCGAAGACGGGTGGCCTCCCCTCTGCACTGGCTCCCCAGGCCTTGCAGGTGCTTATCTGTGCCTCCGGCTTTGTGCTTTCCTACAGCACCATACGCCTTGATACTGAACGCTTCCAGCTCGTGTGTGTAGGTGGCTTCTGGTGCGAGGAGTGCCCCAGGGGTCACCAGGACAGGAGCCCTTGGCTACGGCTTCTTGGCGCCCCACTGGTGCGATCGGGAGGGCGGGCTGTGCCAGGAGGCACAGAGGAGCCCGGAGCAGGCACAGAGAATCTGGAGCAGGGCGCTCGCGCGGCCAGCGGTGTGGGCCCTGCGCAATATCTAGGGCTCTGCTTGCAGATCAGCTGTAATCCGAGGCGGCTATCCAGGCCAGGCCTCCCCGCGGGCGCGCAACACAGCCCTGGCCACCCCCCACCCCCAAGGATCCTGAGCCCGGCCGGGGTGGGGTGGGACCCACACGCTTGGCTGGGGGAGCAGTCACCGTGCCCGAGCCGGGCAGCAAGACAGACTGCGGCTTGTTATTGTTAAATGGCACCAGCTTTGAGCGAAGCTCTGAAAACCCCATACTCCAGTAGGTCTTCCAGGCAGGAAAAACTGGTGCCCTTGGTCCAGCCAGAAACCCCAAGCCTGCTTCTCACTTCCAAGGGCACCAATAAGTCTGAAAGTGAGGCTCGGGGCCAGCAGTGAAACAGGTGAAGCCTTCAGACCTTCTTAGGATCAGCCGGCACGCTCGCTCCCTAAACTGGGATGGGACTGGAGACTCCTCCGCTGCACGCAGACCCAGGAGGCACGTGATGCCCCCATGCCCGCAGGGCCGCCCCCCTAGCTCCCAAGGAGTTTCCATCTGTGTGGCCCAGGCTGCTGCGGCGTAGCTCCCCTGCTGGTTCCCCTGCTCCAGCGCTCCCTCCCTTGGCTCCTGCTAGAAAGGTCTGGAGGTGGAACCCAGGCGCTGCCCCAGGATGCCCTGCACCCCGCAGCTGCACACAGGGAGGGGTCCCTGAGACTCGAACAAAGCAGAAAACTATTACGGAATTTCAAAAGACAACTTTATCCAGATAAGAACCTTTCAAATAGAACAGAGAAGTCAGGCAACAGTTACCAAAACACACCCTTTGCCAAATGCTTCCACATGAGACCACGACAGGGGCTGGGGAAATGCCAGCTCAGGTGTGAGCCTGCGTCACCCTCGCCACGGTCCTCCCTACAGACCCGCGCCTCCACACCAGCTTCTCCCCAGCAGCCTCCCAAGTTGGAGGAGTCAGATACCGCATCCTTCCTAAGGGGAGGTCACAGCCCCCTGGGCACCAGTGAGCAGGCTGGGTCTGTGCACTCCAGGGAGTACCTCGGGTAGGTTACCTTCAGGGCTGGCCAACTCCTATGACCAGCACAGGGCCCAGAGCGGGATGATAACCAGTGCATGAACCTGCTGGGGTGGAGGTTCGGGGTCCTCAGAAGCATGTAGATGTCACCTTACAGTCCAAGGCAATTCTGGGCCTGGCACTTCGTGCAGAGGCAGTGGGACCTCTTGGGTAGGCCAAGAATCAGCATGATCAGGGAAGGACTCCAGAGGACGGGACCCTGCGGGGACCAGGTCCCAGGGCAAACCACGAGCTCACTCCTCAGGATGTACTGCAGGACATGGGGAGGCGATCTGTAACATGGCAGTGGGGCCCGAGGACACGGGCTCAGGGCTGGGGCTTGTGCCACTGGGTGGGGCGGGGAGGGCTCTTAGCAGTGCTCCTGTTGGGGCCAGGCTGGGGGTCAGGCCACATGTGGGGCACTGGGAATCCTCGGAATGGCTGGTACCTGGCCTTGGTGGCTAGGAACAGTGGCCACAGCAAAGGCCACTTGCTAAGGCACGTGGGCCCCAGGTGGTCACGATGAGGGTCTCGCTGCTAGAGAGGTGGGTGAACAAGGGTGGAGAGAGGCCGTACTGGTGCCTGTGACCTGGGCAGGCGAGGCTAAGCTGCGAGTTGGGGCAGACACCGCTGCCCCACCACCCACAGGCATCTCCGTGTGACGTCGGGGGTGGGCAGCGCCCTCAGCGAGCAGTCCACCCAGGCCCGGTGCAAAGGAGCCTCGAAGTCGGTGCAGCCAGGCTCCTCCCAATACGGATCTTGGCCTGCTCAGCCCCAGCCCTCGGGGCCGCTCTGCCCCTTCAGCCCTGCAGCCGGGGTGACCCCGGCTTTACTGCAGTGTGAACATAGCGCACAAACACAGCCCCCACGCGGGCTGAGGACCCACAAGGCTGGCTCCAACCTCCCCCAGGGTCTCGCCTTGGTCGCTTTCCCAGGTTAGAGACAAGCCCTGCAGCGTCTATGTGAGTCATTCGAATTTATGGTTTCATCTGGCCCAAGAACACGCCATTGGGGACCTTAAACGAGCTTTTCAAAAATCACCGGACATGTAAATTTGAATGTTCCCAAGCCCCAGGCCCTTCCACGACCCCTCAGTTCCTGCCAGGAGCTCCCAAGTGAAAATGTGTCCCCACGCGGGTCTCTCCATGGTAGCTCTGCTTCTCCAGGGACTGCGGTTCTGATGCTAACGGCCAGGCCGGCTGGGCACGGGGGCCTCCGCGGGCTGCCGTCACATGATCGCACAGCACGAGTTCTGTTTCCGAGCCTGGACAGAAACACACTGGGGCTGGAGAGGTGGACGTGACCCACGGGGGGGTACTCCAGGAGGCAGGGGCCGCGGAGCGGGCTGGGGGGACTGGGAGAACCCCCGGCAGATGGAGCATCTGACTCTGTGTCACCCCGGGTCCTGCAGCGCCACCTGCCCCCACGCACGTCGCGAGAATGCTTTGAGAGAGCAGGTCGGTGGATCCCCGAGCCCCAGTGGCCGCCTTCCTCCCAGGCTCCCAGGAAAGCACCAGTGCACACACAGCCCTACTGTGGTCCGCACCAGCGAACCACTTCTGTCCCAGGGAAACAGGTACAGGGGCCGCTGCGGGAGGCCCGGAGGCCCCACCACTCAGCAGGCAACAGGAGCAGCTGGGACTGGCCTCTGTCCCTGCCAGCGCCTGAGGGAGCGCATGCTACTGCCGGGCCCGCCCCCCCAACCCTGTGCCATGGAGCGTCCCGGGGCACGCGCACGGTAGCAAGCACACGCACGGCCAGCACTCACTGTCTTGTAGAAGGCTTTGGACTGCGTTCCCAGCACCTCGGACTTGGACACCAAGTCGTCCAGCCGCTCCCCTCGCTCCAGAAGAGACTCCATGGTGTTGTGCTGGACACAGACAAGCGGGCGCCCCACCGTTGGCGCAGCAGGCGGATGCGAGCCCCCCAGGCTCGGCCACGGGAAGTGCTTCTCCTATGGGCTCCTCCCGCCACGTGAGCATCAAGAGTCCTGACCAGCAGGACCCAGAGCCCGGCCCGGGGACCCAGCACAGGCTCAGAGCACCGTGCTCATGGCCGCGCTTCCACACACGGACTCCCGCTGAACCCGCTGCCCACCGCCCCGCTCCCCGGAGGGCCCGTGCGCAGACGCACGTCGTGCAGCACCGCGAGGCCACTGGGCTTCCTCGGAGCAAGGAGCGCAAACTGAGGCACGCGGAGAGGAACGGGCCCAGGAGAAAGGCCAGAGTTCCAGGACGCCGGATGCCGGCACAAGAAGCGAACCAGATGGAAATGCGCAAGGACAGGGCAGCACCAGCAAGCCCATTTCTGCAGACACACGGGGCCGCCACACCACACCTGCCGTCCCCGCTTGGAGTGCAGGAGCAGCCGAGGGGCGCCCAGGGCTGAGGCTCAGCAAGGAGGCAGAGAAGCCCGTGAAGAGACATGGAGACACCTCAACACGCTCACACCTCACTCCCGATCCGAAGTCCCCAAACCGTGTCATTCAGTGCACGGTATCCGCAGCACACAGCTTCCTGGGTCCCGCCCAGGCCAGCATCTGCCCCCAGGAAGCAGTAGTAAGCACGTCGCGGGGCCGGAGCCGGCAGCGGTTCCTGGGCGCCTCTGCTGGGCTTCAGTTCTACTCACTCGAGGCTTGCTGGGGCCTGGGCACAGGTGTCCCACATGCTGGGAGCGGGGTGGGTAAGGACAAGCGCCCAGTCCTGAGGGCTCACACACCCGCTGGGAGATGTGTGTGCCGGTCATGACCACGTAGTGGCATCCGGGAGGGCTGCGTGTGGGGCCCTGGCATGGGCGCCATGCAGGAAAGAGAGAGGCCCCTGGGCCGTGGGACTGTGCCAGGGAGTGTGCATCTGACTCCAGAGCTTTCCTGAGGGCTACTGGGGGACGGTAAGTGGAAGAGCCACAGATCAGTGGCTACTGTACGGACACACTGGTGCCAGGTGGGAAGCCAGGGACCAGTGATGAGGCAGAAGCCACAGGACCAAACTCAAGGCAAGAACAGACACAGTGAGTGCCAAAGAGAGCTCAAGGTTACAGGGGCAGGGGAGGGGAGGAAGAAACAGAAAAGGAGAAGGAAATGGAGAGAGAGACGGAGAGAGAGAAGAGGAGGACAGACAAGGAGAGGAGAGAGAGAGGAGGAGACGGAGAGAGATGGGGAGGAGGACAGACACGGAAAGAAGAGAGAAGGAGAGACAGAGAGAGGGGGAGATGGGGTGGAGATGGAGAGAGGGGGAGACGGAGAAGGAGAGACAGAGGGGGAGACGGGGGCGGGGAGAAGAGGAGCGGGGGAGAAGGGAAGAGAGGAGTAGACAGAGGGGGGGAGGAAAAGGGGAGTTGGAGAGGGGAAGACAGAGAGAGGGAGAAATGAAGGGGGGAAGAAGGGAGGAAATGGAGGGAGGAGGAGGGGGGAGAAGGGGGAAGACGGGGTGGGGGGGAGTGGAGCCGGAGAGGGGGTAGATGCAGAGAGAGGGGAGACAGAGAGAGAGGGTGAGGAGGAGGGGAGATGGAGGGAGGGGAGATGGGGGGGAGCCAGAGGCGGGGTAGACAGAGAGAGAGGGGGAGGAGGGAGAGGAGACAGAGAGAGAGAGGAGAGAAACTGAAGCAGCAGTTGTAGCCGAGCATAGCACAGGCAAGACGCGGGCTTCCTGCCCTTCTGACTGGGACTGAGTACCCCAGGTCTGTGTTTAGTGAACATAGGCAGCTTTTCCTGACCCCACAGCCCCCACCCTGCAAGGAGGTGCTGAGCTCAGAGACAAACGGGGGGGGCGGGGGGCGGCGGCAAGGCATCAGGACCACAACAGGTCTCGGCTGGGGTCCTCATACAACAGTGGTGTTGAACCCAGATGGGTGCAGGCAGCACAGACTCAGGGTGGCCTGAGACACTCGGGGAGAGGCGGGCAACCACCCCTTCCAGCAAAGCATCTGCATGAGGACGCCCCCAAATCCCCAAACCCAAGCCTGGACTGCGCGCCAGGCGGCTCCCACACTCGGCTCCAGGGGGTGCTCGCCCCCGCCCCCACTTACCAGAATGATCTTGGTCTCATCCAGCTCCGCCTGCACTTTAGTCATGGGGTCGGCTTCTCGCGGGTTCTAGGGAAGAGCCAAAAACATCAGGAGTAGAATGACCACCCGGAAACAAAGCTCAAACCAGGGAGCCAGACAGTTTGCCAAGGTCACAAACCGCAGGCTGCACACGCACACCCCAGAGAAGGGAAAGCCCGCGTGAGCTTGGGGTCCGGGTCTCAGAGTGGGTCCCTGTGTGTTTCATGCGGACGCCGACACCAGGGCTGCTGGGAGATCGCCCAGAGCCACAACCTGCAGGCCCACTCCTGGGGACTTCTGCCCACCTACCTGGTACCGACTCAGGTAGTCATCCAGAGCCGTGTAGTGGATGCTAGTAGGGGATCCGACTGGCCACTCTATCCTGTCCACGTGCTTGGAGAATTCGTCCAGTACCTGCACGACAAAGGAGCCCATCCCATAGCCACATGGACCTGAACAGAGAGCCCGAGAGAGGAGAAGAACAGCTCAGGGTCAAGGGCAAATATAGGCTCAAGGTTTGAAGATTTCTGGCAATTAGAAACAAAGTGTACCCAACCTCACCCCGATCTCCTCTGGAAGAAAACAAGAGCAACGGAATATTAACCTACAGACTTTACCTTCTACCAGGTTCCGCAGTTCTAAGATGAAAACTCCCTGCACTCATCTTCCAGATCAGCTCTTTGAAAAGGGAGCTAGATCCTTCAGACTTAAGCAATCAGCACATCTCATGTGCTGGTGAATGTATTGGTGCTCAGAGAGGCCGGAGGCCGGCGGCCAGCGTCCTCAAGACATTTCTGACGAGCACCACAGCACTGGGCCCCATGGTGGTGCGATACCCACATGGGGGAAAGGAGCAGCCTGGGGTGGTCACAGGACAGAGTGCAGAGTCGGCCGTGGCTGGGAGGAAACAGTCGCCAGTGGGGAAGGCAGCGGCCCTTAGAGCGGCCAGAGCAGTGGCCAGGGCTGAAGGTGCAGCCACAGCTGACCTCAGGCCCCAGCCCAGAAGGAGACTGCAATGCTGCTATAGAATGGCCAGGTCGCAGTGCCACCAGGGCCACAAGCCCAGACACTGGCAGAAACCAGTGCCAGAAAAGGAAACTGGGAAGGGATGCCTGGCCATCTCTCGGTTTAGAGCAAGAAGAAATGCTGAAAATGGGTTGATTCTGGACACATAACTCTGTCCCTTCTACCTCGGGCACCGTCCACCGTTGCCCGTCCCAGGCCAGCCCAGCCACACCGCAAACTCACCTTCTCCAGCAAGGTAAAGGCCACCCGGGATGGATACTCGCTGTCAGCGATGACCACTCCTGCGAGATTGTCGTTTCGTACATAGACGTGGCACAGGTACTCTAAGGAGAAGTTAGACGTGCGCAGGATGATGTGAGGACTTGGGACATCTTAGCAATCATGAAAGTGTCACAATGCTGAGCCCCTGCCTGGTGGCTCAGTCAGACTCAAGCAGAACAGCACAGGAGGGAGCACGGGCACCGGCATGGCCCAACACCACCTGAGTACAAGTAGGTGTCCAGAGGCCTGGTGGGCTAAGCAGGCTCTAAAGGAGCCACCGCGGGCACAGAAAGCAACCGAGGGGAGGCAGTCCCAGGTGCCTTTCTGCTACATTCCGGAGCCCCAGCGCTGGCCCACTCACAGATATTCTGGCCTGGCCCCGAGCTGGAGACCCTGGGTAAGACCAGCAGCCTCCAGCTGCTTAAAAGTCCCGAGAGTAGCCCCATGTCAGGAAATCAGCTCTCGGGGCATCAGGTCTGCTCCTGTGATGGGGTAGAGGGGGAAGGGGGGGAGAGGAGATGCAAGAGGAGGGGACAAAAGGTCCATCTACAAAAAACCTGGCCCTGCCAGCCTGAGATCATCATCAAATTATCCGAAGGTTCCGTCTGTACAAGCACTTTGGGAAACAGGTCCCATCCCTGGTATGAATTTTTCTCACTTTCAAAACTCTTCAGACAGGACACAACTGACTACACCCCCAGGGGAAAAGAAACGGAAGGGTCACAGCTGACAAAGGAGAACCTCCTTGTCCTGACGACGCTCGCACAGAACAGCTGCTGCCAACCATGGAGAACAGAGAGGAGAGAGAGAGGCTGTGAGCTCTGGAGTTGGAGGAGGGCAGCAGTACGTGAGGGCAAGGCTGAGGAGGACAAGACTGGCGCCGCCGCTGTCTGGGCTCTGCCTACATCTCCAGTAAGCAAGGGGCCAGCGTGCTGTGGGAGCGCACGCCCCAGACCGGAGCGGCCGGGCCCATGCTGGAGGACACGGCTCTCAGCCAGCCGCTGGGGAGGCAGACCCGCCCGGAGTGACCCACTACACGTCCATGTTCACGGTCCCATCTCCTGGGCAGGACAGGGAGGCCGCACAGAGCATGCACAGGGGACCCCCACTCCCCCCGGGTGTAACACACATCTCATCACTGACACGTGGCCTCTAGGACCGTGGCCCCGGTCTCTGAAGAGTGAGCTTCCCACGATCTATGTGACACAGCTGCCCTTCTTGAGTCGTCTGTGTCACAAAAGCTTCTCCAAGAAAAGCCTCACGATGCTTACAGAAAACCTGAATTATGAAGACCTGAACAACAGCCAAGAGAAAAACAATGAGTTTCTGGACTCCTGGTCCGAAACTTGGGGAGCACAGGACGCAATCCCAGCGCAACGGCGGGGAAGCCTGGTTTGCAAAGCGCCCGCCACAGGCGGAAGGAGAAGCACACCGGGAGGCCACTGATGGCTCTGAGGCGCAAGCATGAGCCGAAGCAGGAGGCTTGAGAGGAGCGCGGTCCTGGCAGCCCCCGCGTGAGGCACACCTGTGAGGGGGCCCCGGGCTGCCCAAGGCGGAAAGGGACAGGCGCAGCGCAGGCACCAGGCAGCAGGTCCTCCTACCTTGTTCTTTGACAGAAGCTCTGCTGCCTTTCGCCGAGCGCTCCACGATCAGCTGACTCGTGAAGGTCATGAATTCCTGAACGCTAAGGAACAGAACACACGTTACCTCTCCCCATCCCCATCCCCAGCAGCATGGAAGGTGACCTCTGAGCACAGACACCAAGGGGCCGCTGCTTCTGGGTTTCATTGCTTTTCCTCCCGACCTCAGGGATTAACGAGACACGGTTTAGCCACAAACCCTCGCAGCTCTTCAAGCCACGCCTGTCTGCTACCTCGCTGACCAGGACAACCCGCTTTGAGCCTCCTGGGGATTCCTACAGGCTTTACTTGAGGTAGCGCTGTGGCCAGAGCACGGAGAAGCAGAAGCCAGCGCGCACATCCAGGGCCGGCCCCGCGCACGCGACACTGTGCTGGGACAAGCGTCCACCGTGAGAGCGGGCCACAGCGGGGCACAGTCGTGGCCACACTGGCTCATCCTGGCACCCCGTCCCCGGGACGCTGAGAGGCCACCGCTTGGCCAAGAAGGAAAAGGAAGTGACTTGTGCAAAGGCTGAGAGAGAAGAGAACACTCGTGACCCAGCAGAGAGATGGCAGAATGGAAGCGCCACAGCTCGACCGGAGAAACGGGGGCTCTCAAGACTCTGCGGCAGCCCCCCTCGCTGAAGAGAGGAGACCTCCAGCCGCGCAGTGTCTGCCCGGCCGGGAGCTGTGGGACCCGCACACCCTGCCTCATGCCCCACTCACAAAACCCAAGTTCGCAGCGAGGGGCACACAGCACTTAGCACAACAGCTGGGGCCCAGCGTCACCCTGAGAGCGTGATGTGCTCAAACTCACCCCACGAACCTCCGGGTGAGGCAGGCCCCGCAGTAAAACGGAGCGAAGGCGGAGTCCCAGCACAGCAGCGCCCAGACAGGGGGCTTACATCCCTGGCAGGAGCTCGCAAACAAGCGGCGAGAAAAGCTGGGGACCCATCTGCTGGTTTGGAGCTCAGGGTCCGGCCGCCGCGAAGCAGAAGAATGGAGGCGAGAACCCTGGGCTGCTGCAGCGGTAAGAAGCGCCAGTGGGGGCACGGCCGGGTTCTGAGTGTGCCCAGCGCCCGTGGTCTGGAGCTGGCAGGGGTATCCCGGAGCAGTGAGGCGAAGGTCTCATGCTGCAACTGCCCAGCACCTTTGGGACACACGGACAGCCCAAAGGAAGAGCGGCCAGAACGGAGCAGAGGGCGTGAGAGAGAAAGCGGGGAATCCGCAGAAGACCTCCTGAAGCTCCCAAAGAACCAACCGCTTCCACGGAACAACAACAGAAACGGTTTTCCATCCCGCCAGCACCACACTGATCAAGAACTGCTGCCCAGGGGCGCCTGGGGGCCCCGTGGGGGACACGCTTGTCTTCGCCGCAGGTCATGATCCCGGGAGCCTGGGATGGAGCCGCCCGTCGGGCCCCCCGCATCCCCCTCTCTGACAAAAAGAGCAAAAGAACTGCTGCCCAGAAACAGTGAGGACGGAGCCGGAGGGCAGCGTCCCGGACTCAGACCTGCGGGGTCCCCCCGGGGCGGCGCCCAGGCGCCCCGCCCCTCCCAGCAGCAGGCCCAGCGCCCGCGGCCTTCCTCACACACAGCTTCCCTCAAGTCCGCAGGTCCCGCGCCTGCAAACCCTCAGCACGCGGCCCTCGCACCGCCAAACTCAACCGGGAAAAGCACGGGAGTCAGGGTCTGCATCCGGGCCGGCTGTGGTACAGTTTCTCGCGGCCGCACGACTTACCCCATAAAACGGGGCGCGCTAGCGCCTCCGACCCAGCTACGGGGAAAACCCCATCGGAGGACACATACTGGCCAGCGGACGCCGGGGTCAGAATCTCGGGGAAGGAGGCGCAGATTGACAACACACGCTCCCGGGCCGCCACCTGCCAGCTCACCACGGCCGCGGGCGGACCTGGGCGGTCCGCGCTTCCCTCCAAGCCCCCGGGGTGGTACGAGGAGAACGTGGGAGACACCGAGCACGAAAACGCCGTCCAGAGCAGCGTCAGCCTTCCTCGGGCCAAAGGACGAGGGTTCCCCGCAGGTCCGCTCCGCACACTGAGCAAGGAGCCAGCGCAGCGCTCCAGGGCGGGAGGGCGAACCCCTCGCCCGCCCCCCGCAGTCCGACGCCGGGCCTCCCCAGACCACCCCGACGCTCCCCCGCCCCCCGGGGCCACCCCCGCCCCCCGGGGCCCGCCCCCACCCCGCGGGCCTCGCCGCCCGGGCCCACCCACCTGGACCTCTGGAAGAAGCTGAAGGAGGACACGTCGTACGCGGCTTTGAGCAGCACCACCTTGTGCTCGCCTTTGTACAGGACGCTGAGGCTGTACAGCTTCATGGTGCCGAGCCTTCGGGCAGCCCGCCCGCCCGCGGGACCGCCTCGCAGGGAGCAGCGTAGCCACCGCCCCTGGGGACCACCGCAGGTTGCTGACGGGTCGGACGCCGGCTTCCCCCGCCTGGCCCGAGGCCGACTTCCGGTTCTGGTCGAGGCACCGCCCAAGAGCCAACGGAGGGTTTTCTCGTGCCCCGGATGCAGAAAGGAGCGGCCGGAAACACGAAGGCGGTGGGCTGGGAGGGGCGGGGAAAAGACGACGCGGCGCCGGTGCGTGTGCGTATGCCCGGCCCCGCCCCCCTACCCTGGCTGGGGCCGCCCCTCCCTCTTGCGGCCCGCAGTCGTCCCCACCGGGACCTCCTCCTTCCCCTCTGGGGTCCCTACCCAGGCCGCCCCCTCCCTGTTGGAGGGTCCCGAGTCCTCCCATCCTCACCCTCCCCCCCCTCCCTCCGGGACTGCGCGGAGCCGTCCCGGGCGGGCAGCTCCCGGGAACACGAAGAGCCGCACCTCAGGCTGGCGCTCGGGGAGCCCTCGGAGGGCTAAGTTACGGGGCCGGGCTGTCCTTCGTGAGCTCCCCACAGCGAAGCGCAGGGACGCCCCTCTGCAGGCTCTTGCAGGGACGTGAAGGCCGCTCGCTGGCTCTCCCCCCTGCCCTGGTGGGGGGCCGTCCCTGTGCACCCAGGACCCCTGGGCCCGGCCTGCGGGGGCTTCCCGGGCCGGCCACTGCCCGTGCGGCTACGAACGTAGGCGGCTGCGACATGAGCGCGGCAGCACCGACGGCGGAGGGTCCGCGCCGCGCTCCAGGAGCCGCCTGGTGTGCGGGGACTTGAAGAGGCCTCGTTCGTCCGGAGACGTTGAAATAACCCGTTGCCGATGGCCGGGGACGAACGGGGCACGTCCCCTAAGAGTTCCACGTCCTGCCCACTTCGTGTTTACTGAACGGTGTTCTGGAATGGGCGTCTCACCGGCCACACCGAGGGACCTCGGCCCTCGGAACTGCAGAGGCTTGCACAGCCTCCCCGCTGGAAGCAGCCGGCGCCTGCGGGGAGGCGTCGCACCACCCCACACAGCACTCTCAGGGGTCATGTTCAGGTGGGATGATGGGGGTTGGTACCCGATTGTTAGGGGCCATCCCACGAGGGGTAAGGAGCACCTCCGGCCTCATACCCTCTATTTGCCGGGAGCACCCCTTTCCCCATCCGGCAACCAAGAACGTCTCCAGACATGGGCAAATGTGCCCGGAGGAGCAGGGGTTTGGAGAAAAATGTTTCCATGTCTGAAGGAAGGTCCCCCCCCCCCGCCTGCCCCTCATCAGCCTTCTTCCTGGGTGTTTTCAAGTGCAGAGCGTGGAGAGGACTTTTCCACATCCCCCCTGTTTGGGTGCAAAACATAAAGCACAGACACCGGCCACTGCCAGGCCAGTCGCCCACAGACACAGGCTCACCAGCACAGCAGGCCAGACGGGTCCCAAGATGCTGCTGTCCTATAGGGGGCAGGCAACAGCCGTTGCTGGAGAAAATCCCAGAGCCCCTTTTCTCCTTTGCCACTGAACATTGTTCAAAGGGACAAGGAGGACAGTTCTTGCTCAGAATACATTTAAATGTGTTCACTTGTCGGGGCACCTGGGGGGCTCAGTGGGTTAAGCCTCTGCCTTCGGCTCAGGTCATGGTCTCGGTGCTGGGATGGAGCCCCGCATCAGGCTCTCTGCTCGGTGGGGAGCCTGCTTCCCCCTCTCTCTTTGCCTGCCTTTCTGCCTGCTCGTGATCTCTGTCTGTCAAATAAATAAAAATCTTAAAAAAAAAAAATGTGTTCACTTGCCACGTACTAATGGATACCTTACCATTGATCTTACCCCAAGCACTCCCCATGTGCTACCTCATTCAGCCCTCAGAGAAAAGAGAAAGATTGTATCATCACCTTAGAGACACACAAATAGGTTCAGGTCAAGGACATTGCAAGTCCACACCACAACACGTAACACAGCACAGCTCCACACTCCCAGAGGCTCTCCCATCCTCTCTGGCCTGGGCCCGCCTTCCCCTCCTTGGTCTATGTGGTTGCAAACTCCCCAGCCTCGTTGTCCCTCTTTCTGAGAAGTAAGCCCACCTCCAACTCCACCACCCAGCTTGGATGCAGCCCCAGCCCCGCTGCAAGCCCCCAGAGCACACACTTGAGCAAAGCACTAACCTCTCTCTCTCTCTCTTTCACCTGCAAAACTGGAAACAACCTGTTCCCTCAGTGTGTGGCTGAAATGGTAAGACGCTATATTCCAAACACTAGTCTTGGTAGATGTTCAGCAAGTAAAAACCTTGATGATTCCCTGCGTTGGTATCATTTAGGACAAAGAGGCGAGATCATCTCAGGTTGAAGGCATCGGGCATCCTGCAGGGAGCAGAGATCAGACAGGCTGAGTGAGGTCTGCAGAGTGGAAAATACTATCGTCTCTACTATAATTTCCTGGCTTTGATCACTGTGTTGTGGTTATGTAAGAGAATTCTTGGTTTCTGGGAAATCCACACAAGCAGTTGGGGGTGAAGGGACATCCTGTTTTCACCTCGCCTTTGCAGGATTCGGATGTGGGTATGATGTAATGCAAAGCGTAGCGCGCACACGATTAATCGAAGGAGTCGGGACGCAGGTATCCAGGAATGGTTCGTACTGTTCTGTAAGACTTAAAAGAGGTGGGTATGGGAAAGACCACAGGCAGGAGGCACTGATGTTATGCATGCTGCACTGGTGGGACTGGGGGTGGCCAAGCTCTCTGAAGTCCAGATTCTCCCTCGTGCACCAGGTCCTAGAGGAAGAGCTCCCTTGCAAGCTGACCCTGAGCCATGCTGTCACATCATGACACGTGGCCCAGCTCTGTGAGTTCACCCCTGCCGGGCAGGCAGATGCCCGCCCACCTTCAAGGCCTTTCTCAGCTCATAAAGGGACCTTTTTTGAGGTGCACATCAGGACCCCCACAGAGCTGGAAAAAAGCAGCTGAGGGGCATGCCAGGGGATCCTGGAGGGAACCTGGCCATGCCATGGCCTTGGCCTCCCTACCCCCTAGTCCAGTCAGCCAAGGCCAGGGCAGCAGGGCTGTTTTCACTGTGATTGTTACGTGGACCTCAGCAGCCTACCCAGGACAGGAGCCCTACCAGGGACCACAGGCGTAATCGGGCCTCCCAAGGAACCCCAGGGCCTTCCCTCCTACATGTGCCGATTAGACATACCGACTGCTTTGAGCCAGTGGCACCCAACAGACAGCAGGGCAAGAAGCCCGCTCTGACCCTCCTTTTTTTCCCTTCAAAGCAGCACATCAAACCCTCACATGAAAGGCACGCTCTGGGTAGCAGGAGGAAGACGTCCTTGCCACCAGAGATGAATGAGGCTCAGAGAAATCCTTGCAAACAACTCCATCCTGCAATGACTCCCAGCAACGTCCTCTCCCTGCCCAAACCCTCTGTCACGTCGGCTCTTCGCTGTTTCTTTGTCACCAGAGTGCTTGCCATCGTTCCTGCTCTGGTCACATCTTGGGGTCTTCATTCTCTTGTGAAGGCTCCCATGCACCTATAAAAGCTTGAGTAAAACTTGCATGCTTCTTTCCTGCTGACGGCAGCTTGGTTCTTAGGCACAGCTGGGGACCCGAAGAGGGCAGAGAATGTGTCCTCCTGGTCACCTTCTTAGTACTTCCCCAGCCTAAGGAGCACAGACTCGATGCTAGAAGCCAGCCATGGCCCCCAGGAGCACTTCTCACTACCACAACCCTCCCCACAGATTCCCCAGGCCACCACCAGCCCGGACAGAACAGGAGATGTTGGAGCAGGAGAGGAGGGGGCATACTATGAGAAGGTTCACCTGGAGGTCAGCACTGGCCAGGAAGGGACCACAGCCAGGGAAGACCAGGGGCATGTGAGTCAGGTGGGAAAGGACCCTCAGAACTGCCTCCCTTTAAGGGGCTACTAAGAAGCTCTAGTTGTACCCTGGGACCCCTCCCCAGCTCAGGCACTAGGGATGGATGTGTAGCCCAGGCTGGACATGTGGTCATGTTCAAAGGTCATGTCTAAAGGCTGGGGCCTTGACATTCTGAGGGGCTGTCCTGCACAGGAAGGAGGAGAAAAGTCTGCAGAGAAGGAAGGGGACCAAAGGGGTAGGGAGAGCCCTGCAAGACCAGAATCTGGGCCCCACAGCAGCTGGTCTCCAGGACTCCCAGTAATAAAAAATAGGATGGGAGTTACCACAAAGGAGAAGTGGTCAGGAAGGATCTGAAAAGCAGAGGGGCTGAGCTCCCCCTTCTTTGAGCTCCATAAGCTCCAACACATGCTGCCAAGGGCCCCCCTGAGGCCCTCTCCCGCCCCCCATAACCCCTGTGAACCCCACCCTCTAGCCACCCTCTGCCCCTGCGAAGCCCTCTTCCATTGAGCCCTCCAGAGACCCCATGTGAGTCCCTTGGTGAACCCCAGCACTTTCTTCTGGGTCTCCCTCCAAGCCTGCTCCCTAACCCCCCAGCCCCCTTGAGCCTCACAGTGAAAACCTCGCCTAATCCTCCTTCCCAGCCAGCCCTCCTCCCGAGCTGGGCCTAAAGCGCCCCCACCGCTGAGGGCTCCCGGGCCTTCCCCGTCCCCTTGAGCACCCCTCTGAATGCCCCCACTCTCCCCCCACACAGATCACCCCCTCCTCCTCAGCCCCCCTCTGAGTGCCCCCGCCCTACCCTCCGCTGAGCCCCTCCTCCCCCGAACCCCCCACTGTGTGCCCCAGCCCTCCCGGATGCTGGTCACCCTCTCCCCTGTGCCCCCTCGCAGCGGCCCCAGCCCGCCGCTGGCACGTGGGCACCCAGAGATCTCAGCAATTGGGTTCCAGGTTGGCACGTGACCCGAGGCTCAGCCAATCCACGCAGCCCCCGCGGTGGGCCGTCCAATCTGAGCAGAGCGGAGGACGCGGTGGCGTTCGCGCCGGGAGAAGCGCCGGGGTCCGCCGGAAGTTGGGGCAGGCGGTGGTGGCGGCTTCCGGCGGGACGTGCAGGGTCGCACCGCGTGGCCGAGTAAGCGCTGGGCAAACACTCCGCGGGCGAAGAGCCGCAGCCGCGCAGAACCAGCCAGAGATGCTGCCTAGCCCGGGAGGGGCGCGGGGAGCCCGGGAGGGCCCCCCAGCCCCGCTCCGCTCCGGCTCCTGGTGGCGCCTCCGTCTGCCTCCCAAGGGCGCGGGATCGGCGGGGGTCGGGGCAGTGGGTGGCTCCGAGGTTCCGCAGCCCGCAGGGTCCGCTGAGGGCGCGGTGCCCCCCGGAGGCCGCCCCAGGGCCTGTGCCACTCGGCCTCTGCCCGCCGGGCACGAGGGAGCAGCAGCCCGCGCAGGGGACGGCTGGGGGCTGCGAGCAGAGGCCCGCGCTGTGCCTGCTCCCTCCGGCCTGCGGCCCGTCCATCCAGCCGCCCGGCCGCAGTGACCTCCCGCGCGGGGACCAGCGCCGGCCGGCGCGCCTGCCGCCGGCCAGCTCGGCCCTGCCCACGCCCCAGCCCGCTCCTCGAGCAGCAGGCTCCGTGCCTCGCGCGGGCCGTGTAAGGACAGGCGCCCCTCGTACAGCCCGCGCCTTCCTCGGGGGCGCGTCTCATGGACGGTGTGGGATCCCGGAGAACGTTCATCTGCTCACCCGGAGGTCGGGCGGGGGACCCGGACGAGTTTCTGAGTGAGGCCGCTTGGCGCGATGGCGCCTCCCGCACTGCCACTCAGAACGCATGGCCGGTTGCACGCGGGAAGCTGAGTCCCGCCGAGTTCCCGCAGAGCAGAGGCGTGTAGTAAAGAAGGGGCGGGAGGGACACCCGTCCTGTTTGTGAGCAAGTTCCAGCCGCGCCAGCTCGCAGTGTGCATGGCTGCGGCGGAGCTGGGAGGGCAAGGAAGCCCCGGCTCTTTGGCCCAGGGAGGAAGGACAGGACGGGGAAGGAAAGGGTCGGGAAGCAGAGTGGAGTTTTACTAAAGTGAGGGGGGCGGGTCAGAAGAGACAAAGACCAGAGAGAGAAGGGCCAGCATGTGGGCTCCTGTGGCCGTTTTCCGTGCATGGGTCCCAGGGTTGCGACATTCGAGTGACAGGCCTGGATTGTATAATCATTAGCCAGCGGAGCTATGTGCTCTCTCTGGAAGCATTCGGAATGCCTGCAAGGGGCAAGAAACCACGTCGTCATTTCTGCACTGGAGACAGAGGTCAGATAAGGACAGACGGCTGCTTTCTGCACGAGCCCAGCAAGATGACAGAGGGAGCTCCCTGGCAGCACACTGTAACCACAAACTGACTGCCAGACGGGTGCACAACGGAGGTCCCTGGGTGGTCCGTGGTTGGGGCTCTCTCACAGGACCCCAGGATGTCCTAGGTTCATCCACCTGTCGCCCACGTCTACCGATGTGGGCCTCACAAATGGACAGACAGACGTCCTGCATGCCAGCAGAGCTGAGGCCAGGCAGAGTACGAGAGCCACGCTTACCTTCAGACAATTTGTTACTGATAGCAAAGAAAGAGCACCCAAAAGGGCCACCCCTTATCCTGTGCCCCGCCAAGGACAGCATCCAAGCAAAAGGGGACAGTTGCCTGCCCCCCAAAATCACAGCATCTCTGCTCACTGTGAGCTCACTCCAGACAGCAGGCACACTCCACAGAGCACGGGGAGAAAGCCTCACAGCGCAGAACTGGAGACTAGGGGAAAGCCTCCTGACTGCCTTGCAGACACATGGCGAGACAGCAGGCAGGATGTGGTCTCTGAGCTGGTCGCCAGTCTGTCCTCTGGTCCCAGAGGACCACAGTTATGTGACAGGGTCAGCTTAGCTGTGGTTCCAGACCTGACTTCATAGCCGGTGGTGACTCCTGCAAGATGACCAGAGCCAAGCCATTCCCTTACGATTAAGAACCTAAACACTGGGGGACCTGCGCTGTGCCACCAACAGTACCCGTCAGTGGAAAAATGATCACCCACCCAACAGATAGACACGCTACCTCACACCACCCATGAAAACAACTTGCAGAAGGACCAAAGTGCTGAACAGGAAAAATTTTTTAAGAAAGAAAAGAAAAATATTAGAAGGCAATGTGGGAAAGCATTTTTCCAATTGGGGATGGGAAACATTTTCCTTAATAAGACACAAGTCTCAGAACAAGAAAGCCAAGACTGAAATTCGTAAGAAGGACACATGTCTGCATGAGAAAGACCCCAGTGATCAAGTCTGAGCTTAGGATAGGCTGCGAGAGACACCACATGGATTTGACAAGGGATTAGTAGGTATTACAAATGGAACATACAGGGCGCCTGGGTGGCTCAGTGGGTTAAAGCCTCTGCCCTCGGCTCAGGTCATGATCCCAGGATCCTGGGATTGAGCCTCGCATCGGGCTATGCTCAATGGGGAGCCTGCTTCCCCCTCTCTCTCTGCCTACTTGTGATCTCTCTCTGTCATAGAAATAAATAAAATCTTAAAACAAACAAACAAATGGAACATACAAACCCGTCCTACAAATTGAAAAATAAAAGATGATTCCATAACAAAATGGTTAAAAAGTATAAACAAATCATTCTTAGAGAAAAATGTAAATAACCAGGGAGCAGTTGGAAAGGACCCAGCGCTTTGAACGACAATGAGACTACAGACAGGTCAGCCCCAAACTGTCGAGGTTTTCAGTCTCAAGGATGGGCCGGCGTGGAGCCCAGCTCCTGATGTCGGGGGGAGGGCTAATGAGTTGGAGCCATTGAGGGAGCCTATGCTCTCGGCCGCCTGAGTGTAGGGTGTGCAGAGCGCTTCATCTGGCAGTTCAGCCTCTAGGAATCATCTGGAAGAAACCTGCATGTGATGAAGAAGAGGCATGGCCCAGATGACCATCGGGAGGACACTGGCTTGAAATGGGACCGTACACACATCTGGAGAGTCTCACTGGCCACTGCTTCTCACTCCCTCTGCTGGACCCCAGGCTTTGTCCCAACCCTGCTTGGCTCTGTTCCCCCACTCTCCCCTGCAGCACACCCTGGCCAGGCCTACGCTCCCCGTGTGCCAGCGCTGAGACGTGCTGTGAGGACACAGCGTGCCAGACTTAAGAAGCTGAGGCCAGAGACTCTGGTTGAGATGGTCCTTGGTCTCCCACCATTTGCTCCGGATGGCTGATCCAGTACCTGGCCTCCGCTGGGTTCCCAGGGTGCCAGTGGGTGTGCATGTGTCCTGAGTTGAGGCCCCAGGGCCCCATGGGCTCTGTTGCGTGCAGGCCAACGTTCTGGCTCAGGTCGGCCGGGAGGGCAGCCCAGAGCTTACAGGTGGCCAAGCCACCAGTACCCTTTCCTCTAGATTCCACACTCATAGGGGCCTCTGCTCCTTAGGACGTGACTTCAGAAGACCCCGTGACCCTTCCCTGGGAACTGGACAGCTGGCGAAGTCCGTGGTGACAGGGCGATTGGGCCGTCACTATGGTGATGGGGATGGAGGCCTTTGCCATCAGCCCAGTTTTCTGCATGGCAGCTCTAATGACAGGATGGTCAGCCCTGCAGAGGCCGGAGGCCGCCAGCGCAGGGGCCCTGCTCCTGGTTGCCATGGCAGCGCAGGCCCTGTCGGGGAGCACAGAAGGCCCTGTGGGGGGACTCCCCACTCCACACCTGGTTACAGCAAGAAGTGCTGGGTGGCCCGGAGCCTGGGGAAAGCAGGTTGGGGTGTGAGGGGGACACAGTCACCAACAACCTAACTACTCAAGAATTGTCCCTGGTCACGGGAGGGGAGCAGACCTTTTCTGCTGAGTCTTTCCAGAGGACACTGTGCCCCATAGCTCAGCACAGCCCAGAGAGAAGTCTGACCGGCTCTGGCTAGCCCCAGCCTCCAGCAGTGGCCGGACGGGCCTTGGTGGGGAAGGGTCCCAGCTGTGTCCCTGAAGAGAAGCCTCACCGGCTTGCTGGTCAACAATGAAAAGGAAGAAACTCTATGCCTGAAGCTCAAGCCAGAAGCCGGCGGCGAGGTGGGCCAGAGGCTTCCTTTGGACCCTTCCTCAGCTTGGGGTCTTTCTGCTTTGGAAGCTGTCGGGGAACACCGAGGGGTCCCAGCTCACCTGAGCGGGCCACTGCACGAATGCTGGATGACAGAGCCAGGATGGACGTCACCAAGAAGGAAAAGGTAACGCACCGCTCGTGGGCTTCCTCAGAAGTACAGGCTGTGGTCTGCTCAGCATGGACGAGCCCGGGCTTCCCAGAATCAGACTCCGTGCACAAGCCCCTTAGGGAGGGCTCATGGGGGAGGGAGCCCAGGACACAGAACCTGTCTGGCAGGGAGGCCCCTTCTTCCCAGGAGACCCAGGCCTCTCCTGCTGCTCGGGCTCTGGCACAGTGACCTGGAAAGCAGGCTTCCAGAGGTCTGGTGAGCAACTGCTGGCTGGGGGGTCTGGGGAATTTGGAGCCCCAGCTTGGGGGTTGGGGACCTGGGGTCTCGGGGCAGAACCATGAGGCAGCCCTCAACGGGAACTGTGACAGGCTCGAGACACCACACTTCTTCCCAGGAATCCCTCCAGGAGGAGGAGGACCGTGGCTTCTGGTGAGGAGCAGAGAACATAGTTTTTCCATGACAAAGAAATCCACATGTCTTTTCAGCCAGCCCTGTGCCCAGGCAGTGAGCAAGGAGACAGAGCTGGTGCCAAGGGCGGGGGGAGTGGAGTGTGGGTCACGCCTGCAGCCCCGGGCCAGGACCCCAGGTAGATCTGGGGAGGTCGGGAGAGGGCTGGGATCCGGTCCCTTTGGCATGGTCTCCTCCTCACATGTCTTCACTTCTCCTTCTGTGACTTGACGAGGTCAGCACAAACACAGAGCTGGTTCTGCTCCCGGTGGGGCTGATGATGTTGGAGGAAAAACAACCTACCCGAGCCAGGGCGCCTGCAGGCAGTGGCAGCGAGATGGGCCCAGGCCTCAACCAAGTCCCACATCTGCTGGTGGGGTGGCCAGAGTCTGGAAGAGAAATCCTGCTCAAGGGAGGCCCCCAGGAGGCTACCTGGGAAGAAGGGAGGTGGCATCTGGGTGACTTTGAGTGTCAGGGCCTGGGGTCTGCTGTATGGAGCTGGCTCAGGGACCCCGTTTGCAGACACGGGGCTGGTCCTCCCCCTGCCCGTCTGAGCTGGTGGACATGGTGCCCCCCAGGTGACGGGCTGCTGGTCCCAGACCGGGAGCCCCAGGCCAAGCGGCTAGGGAAGCATCAAAAACATTGGTCATCAAGATAAGTGATATTTTCATGCAAATTCTAAAGAATCAAATTCCTGCAAAAAAGTGGGAAGAACAAAATACAAAGGTGTCAGGAGAGGCAGCATGAGTATTGGGGTTTTTCCACAAATCCCAGCCTCGTATGGGCTGTCCTCTAGCGTCATTGAGCCAGGCGGCCGCGGCCTTGCAGGGAGGCAAGGGGCTGGGCAGAAGACCCGCGTCTTGTGGGGAGACTGGCCTGGGGTCAGGTGCCACCAAAGGAGCTGAGGTGTGGCTCCAACCCTGCGTCCCTCTACCCCACCCCATGCCCATGTTTGCCCTGGAGCACACGTCCGAAGGGGACCCGAAGGGTTCAGCGTGGCTGTCTCTACCTCGGGCTCCCAGGACCAGAGCCTTCTGGTGGCTTCGCAGGGAACCTGGCTCTGCTCCCCGCAGCTTGCAGGCGGCTCTGGTGCCTGTGTAGACCTCCCAACCCTCGCGGGCAGTCACCCCTCCGCCGTCACCCCCCTCCTCATGGCCTGGCCTTCCCGGTGCCTCTGTTGGCCCCTGGGGGCAGGACTGCGTCTGCCTGAGCCCCCAGCCCAGCCCGGGACCACCTGCACCCCCCCCCCCAAGGCAGGTGCCGTCCTTTGGCCTGGAGCCGCCCCAGGAACCCCCTTGGAAGCGTCCATGCGTGACTCCCTCCCTCCTCTGTGCTGGTCCACACTCTGCGGGGCAGGAAGGAGGGGGCTCCGCAGGCACACAGGGCAGCTCTGTGGAGCACTTTCCCTGAAGAAAGCTGGCGGGGGGTCCCGTCCTGGCTGGGGGAGCCGGAATCTCATGTCATCCACTGAGGGGTTTCAACAACCCGGCTTCTTAACAGCTCCAGAGACTGGAGGCTGAGGTTGGCGCCCGCAGGGTCGGGCTCCAGTGAGGACGGCTGTCTTCCGCGGCAGAGAGACAGGAGCTCTGGTGTCCTCCTCTCAGGGCCCCACCTCGTGACCCACCCTGGTGACCCCATCCAGCCCTCGTCGCCTCCGAAAGGCTGGCCTCCTCACCGTCACGCTGCAGGGTAGGGCTTCTGACCTGAATCCGGGGACACAAAATTCAGTTCTGTGTTCTGTACAGCAGAGCCCCCAGAATTTAGGCCTTCCAGCTGCCAGGGGTCGATGTCCTGTGGAAGGAGCAGCGCAGAAGTAGGGTGAGGCTGCGCGGGGCCCCTCAGCCAGGAGTCACTGGCTATGCACGCAGCCCAGCTGTCCCCTCCAGGGTCTGGCTAGAGAGGCCCGGAGGACAAGCACCTGGCCTGTGTCCCCACCCTTTGGTCAGAGCAGCGGTGGGAGGCAGCAGTGTCTGGGGCAACTTGGGGCAGGAGCGGGCCACCGGGACCAGTACCTGGCCAGGCCCACGTCTATTCCTGTGGCAGCAGGACTGGGACAGAGAGGCACAGGACGCCTTCCCTGTGCTTCTGCAGAACTGGCCCAAAGCGGGACAGAGCCAGACAGAGGGGGACAGAGTCGGACAGAGTTGGACAGAGAGGAACAGAACTGGACAGAGCAGGACAGACCCAGATTTAGAGGCCCGGCGGTGAGTTCTTCCCTAAGTAGTGGGCCCAGAGGTGGCCCTGCAAGGGTTCCCGTGAGGCCTGCTGTGGCTGAGTGGCTCTGGTCTGGCCTGCCTGGTCTGCGAAAGGGGTCAGAGCAGCGTGTGTCTGGTAGGATGGGCGTGGAGACTTCTCAGAGGTGTGGCCAGAGATAGGTCAGCCAGGGACTCTCAGGGAACCGGGAGCTCCTGAGGTGGGTGCGGTCTGAGATGTCCCAAGACTCTGGGTGCTTCTGACACTGCCGTCCAGGAAGGGGGGGGTCCCTCCCTCCAGCTGCGGTGCTGCCAGCCTGCCCAGGCGGGTCACTGACTGCCCCACAGGGTGGGGGCGATAGCCAGGTGTCCGTGCTTCCTGCCTGGGAGGCCCAGCAGACCCCTGCTTTGTCCCAGAGAAAATTAAAGCCCGGTACTGCCCCAGAGCCGACCTGAGCCTGGAGTCTGGGGCTGAAGGACCCCCGTCCGCACATCCCATGGCCACCTTCTCCTCCCAGCCCTGCCCCGCTGCTGAGGCAGCTCCTAGGCCTCAGTCTCCAGCCTGCTTCCCCGGCTCCAGCAGGGAGGCCTTCCCCAGCCTGCAGAGCTCTCCAGACCTCAGTCCCCCCATGTAAAGGGCCCCCAGCACACCTCCTCGGGGGGCTCACAGGCCCGAGCAGGGCGGGAGCCTCGTGCCACATCATGTGCGCCCCTTCCGGAATCGCCACGCTTCCCCGACGAACAGAGGTTCCAGATGGTCCTGCCAGCATCCCGGTGAGGGAAGGCATGTGTGCCCCCACCCCCATGACACAGTCTTTTCCAGAGGACTCAGGATCCGCACACAGGGCCGGTCACCTTGCCAAGAATGACATCATTTACCCACAGACGGGCTCCCCCAGCCTGCGGAGGGCCCGGCCCGGAGCCCGCAGTGGGATGCTCGGTCTGGCACACGCATCGAGGCAGGCATGCAGGGGGCAGCGCTGGCCTCCCCCGCCCCCGCCCCATCTCTGGCCCCTGCAGCCCCCAGGTGAGCCCCGCAAGACACACTCCGGAGAACTGCTGCGAGTTGCTGTAAAGAAGAAGTTCGATGGAACAAGCGACAGCTGGCTGTTAGAGGAGCACCCGAGAGGCCCACCAGTGGCCGGTGTCGAAGAAATGCTGGGTGTTCCCGTGACGACAAACACACACTCAACCCCCCAGGGCGGTCAGCTGTTCACTACTTAGAAACAACAGCATCGCGTGAGCAAACGTCGGCAGGCCGGGCGCTGGGCTCCCAATAGCAGAGCCTCCGGTTCTGCCTCGAGGGGAGCTCAGCGAGCCTCTGTCCTCTCTGACCCCGCCCCTGCCCCCTCTCAGACCCCTTCGCACATCATGGGGGGCGGACAGCAGGGTCCCCCCAAGCCACCGCTAGGCCTCAGGCTCGGAGGGGGGCTCCGAGGTGCGCTGGGGGGCAGCCCCCTGTGCAGGGAGCACAGTGGACACCCCGCCCTGCGGTCCCAGGACCGGCACAACTCAGCGGAATGCTTCCCCAGAGAGGGGGTGGCCGTCATGTGCGCCCTTTCCCTGGAGCCCCGGGTGCAGCAGGTCCAGTGCCGCCGGAGAGCTGTGGAAGTGGCCCCTGGGTCCACGCGGCTGGGCATTGGCCTCACCCAGCAGAGTTCCAAACGGACTTGCTCTTTTTAGGAACAGGTGTAATGGGCTTCAAAGTACAGCCCAGTCTCCGGGAGACCAGCCCCAGACCAGCAGTGATGGGCACCAGCGTTTTTCCACAACTGCGAGCATCTCCCTGGCTCTTCTCTTACCCCACTCCAAGCTGGGGCCCTGCCCACTGGAAGGGTCTCCTGGAATTCCTCTTAACACTTGTCCTCCGGAGTGGGCATGGAGCTCAGCTCCAGCTCCGGCCCGGGCTCCTGGTTCTCCACAGTCTGGGGGAGCTGTGGTCTGTGGTGTGACCCTGGATTAGTGCAAGAACTCGTGACCTGACCAATGCCAGAACAAGAGACGGTGGCCACCAGCCCATGAGCCAGGGACGCCAAAGCAGGGCCCATAGTCGAGTGACCTGGCCCTGAACACCCACCCCCATGCCTGGTTCTGCCTCCTATGCCTCTGCTGTCCTACCCCTTGCCTTTGGCCCCTGGTAGTGCCCAGTGCCCACCTCTGGCCAGCTCTGCGCAGCCTGGTCATCACAGCTGCCCTGCCCTGGGGGTGGGGGGGAGAGCACATGGCCCCAGAGTGGACAGACAAGCTGCTATGAGCCCAGGAGTTACCATGCGGCCCCTTGGGTGTGCCTGTCTACAACCAGAGTGAAAGGAGAGCCCTTCCCTATGAGTTCCAGCTAGACATATCCCTGCCCTGTGCCTCTTGGCCCTCTGGGTCTCCTGGAAAGGACCTAGGGCCCCTGGGCCCCAAGCAGCCCTGCCTTCCTGTCCTCACACCTTCACACCGTCCTCCTCACTGCTCGCAGTGTGGGTCACACGTGCAGATGCAGATGGACCTGCCCCCTGCATGGATGCTTCTAAAGTTGGGGCGTAGAGCCAGACTCTCAGCGGGCAGCACACACTCCAGCCTCCTGAGCTGTGCCCACCGCCTTGTTCTGGCTGCCCCAGATTCGGCGCCCTTCCCTGCACCCTGCGTCCAGCTGTAGCCTCAGCTGTTGCTGGGGCCGTGCCTGGAAATCCCTCGTGCCCTCATCACCAGGTCCTCTGTGCATAGCAGGCTTGGGGGAGGCCAGGGAAGAGAAAAGAACGCGGAGGGAGCCTCGTCCGAGGCCAGTGTCGCTCATCTGGGTCTCCGGCTTCCTGGGGTCCTAGCCCTGAATCCTCTGAGGCATCTGATCAGGTAGTTCCGTGACTTAGTGTGTGCTTCTTGAAGAGGACGCCAGGTGCTGGTTCCGCAGAGATCACGCGGGGCCAAGACGGAGACGGAACAGTTAGGGCCTCCGTCGAGACCGGCAGTGAGGTAAGGGCACAGGACCCCGCGCTGTCAGGGCTTGGGAGAGAAGGAGCCGCTGTAGGCACTCCCAGCAGGAAGTTTTCGCTGCAGGGCGGGGTGCTTAAAGGAGCAGAGCCAGGGGCCATGCCGTCACTCCTGCAGCCGTGTCCCAGGGCCAGCCTGGTCTGCTCGCCAGGGTCAGTATCCCCTGTCTGTTTCAGGCCAGAATCCCCGGGTGTGGAGGCGGAGAGTGGGGATTCTGGGAGAGTGGCTTACGGAGGGAGTGCTCTCTGCAGAGCTTGGGAGGCAGCACAGGGCCGAACAGGGGAGGGCCACACCGGCTGTGGCCCAGGATTGTGGGGTCACCTACAGTCGAGGCTCAGTGAGGTGGGCTACAGCCTCCTCGTCTGCAGGTGGTCCCAAGTCTGGACGGGATACTCCTCCCGCCCAGAGCCCGGGGTGTGCACTTGGACTCTGTGCCTGGGCCTCGCTTACTCGTTAGGAGAGCATTGGGCAAACCCGAGCTGACCTGGGGAACCGCCCGCATCCCCTCCCCCCCGGGCATTTGTGACCTCTTCTGTGGCCCCTGGCTCCTGGTGGTGGCGGCCCCAGCTTATGGTCTGGCGCCTGCAGGCTGTTCCTCACTCTGCCCGTGGGTCCGTGGACACCTTTCCTTCGACCACGTCTCTCTGCGCACAAAGTGAATAACCACGTGCCGTGTCCAGAACGCTGACCCTCGGGAGGGCTTGTCCTCCCATGGCCCCCAGGGCCGCCCCAGAGTGGGGCTCTTGCGCGTTTCCAGCTTGCACCGACAATGAATGGACCTGGCCACGAGCCAGCATCTGCCGGGTTCCGCACGCCTCCCGCAGCCAGGCGTAGGGATCCCTTCTGCGAGGGACGCGGGTCTGAGCCCAGGGAGAGGCACGGGGCCTCCCTGCAAGGCACTCAGTGACGGCAGGTCTGTGCCACCCTTCCTGCCGCTGACCTTAACTCTGATTCCAGACGAACTGCCTCTAAGGGAGGACGCCAGCTAGTCCCCTGGTCTGATGATTCCGTGGGCCCTGGGGCACCCAGCTTGTGCCAGGTGGTTCTGACCACACAGGCGCTCGGTGTCCTGCGGTCGGCTTCTCCGTCTCTCCCAGGACCCAGTGGCGTGCGGCAGTGGTTGGTTCTCTCCCGAGGTGCATGGTCCCGTTCTGCTCTCTGACCCTCCCCTCTCGGGCCCTGACCGCATTCTGCTCTGTGTCCCATCTCAGAGCAAACCTGCCGCTCACAGGGCCTCCCGATTGCGGCCGGCTGAGGCATCGTCAGGACCCGACACAGACCCTTTTCTTGCTCTGGCTATGCTTGAACCATTGGCCTCTGTTCCGTCCGGCAAGGCAGCTGGGCCGCTGCTGACAAGCACACAGTAGGTGGCCTCCCCCGTCTGAGGAGGCTGTGCGACGAGGTGCAACTTCTCTGCTGACAGACGGTGGCACCGTCGTTTGTCACTTTGAAGTGATTGTCCCGGCGCGTCCCAGACCGCTGGCCCCCCCACACGTCACTGCCGCGGCGGGCCCCTGACCTCTGCTAGAGGGCACGGGTCGCCCCCACACAGCCAGGCTCCTGTCCCTCCTGGCTCCACTGCATCCAGCCCTGGGCGTCATACAGCAACGCTAAGAGCCCAGTCTCATGTGAGCGCTGCCCTCCCTATTCGTCCCCGAGGCGTCTGCCTGTTCTGAGGCCGGGAGTCTGAGGTCGAGGCGCCAGCAGGGGTTCTGGTGAGACTGTCCTCCTGGCAGACGTCAGAGCCGCCGCGGGGAGAGCGCGCGCTCCCATCGATGTCATGACCTCGCCTAACCCGGATCACCTCCAAACACCATCACGTGGGGGAGAGCTTCAGTACAGGAACTTCGGGGACACACTCAGGCCGTAACAGTGGATCTGCCGGGTCCGCAGCCGCCCGCCGCAAGCACTGCCTGCTGCTCGGGGAGGAGCTGCGTCCACAGCAGCTGGAGTTGTCTGTGTGGCCTGCCTTCCTCCATCCTGGTCCCATCGGCCTGTGTGGGGACCAGACTGGAGACTTTGACGGTGACAGGCTGCAACCCGCCACTCTGAACCTTCAGGTCTCTAAGAAAGCAATAGCTTCTGTCGTTCTTCTCAGGACCGATGCTTTTCTTCTGGCTGCTGGGTGTGTGCACCTGTGTGTGTGTGCGAGTGTGTGCATGGGGATGAGCACCTGGGTCATCGGGATGGATGACCAAGCCGGCCACGACACCCCCAGCCACCAAGGCCTCACCCAAAGCAAGGCCCCAATTTCCCGTGGTTCTGTGAAGGTGGAGAGAGGCAAGGAGGCTGCAGCGGAAAAGCTGGGAGCCTGCAGAGGCAGGTTCACGCGGTTTAAGGAAAGAAGCATCTCATGGGGGAGCAGCGGGGGCTGCTGTTGGAGAAGCGGCAGCAAGTCAGCAGCAGATCTGGTTGAGTCAGGAAGGTGACTACTCCAGCAACAGACGCTCAGTGTAGATGGGACAGCCTTCTGCAGCTAGGATTTTCACAGCCAGAGAGGGGAGGTCAGTATGTGGCTTCAACGCTCAAGGCACAGACTGACTCCTGGAGGGGTGAATGCCGCTGGGACTTCAAGTTGAAGCCATTGTTCATGGGCCGTTCTGACAGTCCTACCTCCCTTAAAATCATGTCCAGTGTCCTGCTCCTGTGCTCTAGAAGTGGAAAGCCAAAGCACATCTGTTGGCAACACGGCCGACTGCATACTTCAGCCCACCATGGGAATCCATGTACGGCTCTGGAAGAAAGGATTCCTTTCCAAACAACAGCACTTGCTGACGAGGTAGCAGGTCACCTAACAGGTCCGCGGGACACGAACATCAGGATGGATGTTAGCTTCGTGCCTGACGCGACATGCATTCCACAGCCTGTGGGGCCCGGAGTCGCTTGGCCTTCTGCATCTTATTATTCCGAAATACGGCTTGTAAGGCTGTTGCTAACCTCAGGCAGGAACCCCTCCGAGGTTATCTGGGAAAAGTACATCGAAAGCCTCCGGAAAGGATCACCACTCTAGACGCCATGACAGACATTCATGATTTATGGCCAAAGGTCAAGATACCGGCATTCAGAGGAATTCGGAGGGAGATGATTCCAGTGCCCACAGAAGACCTGGAGGGGCTCCGGACTGACGTGGGGGGTGGGTCCCTGCAGGGGTGGTGGGAGCAGCGGCAGACTTAGCGTGGGAAGGGCGCCTGGAGACAGAGCTGCGTCTCGGGGACGAGCCAAGAACCTGTGTCTTGGGACGGCCCCCGCTCCTGGTGAAGACGCCGGGAAGGCTGTTGGGGTGTCAGCAAAGGATCTGGAGTCTTGCTGGAGCCGAGGAGACTGAGCAGCAGCAGGGCTGGAGAGGATGGACTCCAGAGCTGATGGAAGTTCTCCTGCGGGTGAAATGCGGTCAGACAGCGTCATGGGCTACAGAGACGATGTTCGTGCTGGGGAGACCCGAGCGGCGTGGCCGGGCCCGCTGCTGTCTTCGCGCAGCCATGGCCGCAGCCTCCCCACCCTGGAGCCGCTGCCGGCCTGAGGAGCCTGCGGCCACTGACATCAGGGCAGACCCTGCACCAGCAAGAACACTCGGACTGTCTGGGAGCTCAGATGATGGGCAGCCCATTTTAGCAGTACAGAATTTTTTTTTCAAGATTTATTTCAAAAGAGACGGGGGGAGGGGGAGAGACAGAGGCGGTTCCCGAGCTCACACCAACCTCTGCGTGGGGTTCGAGGGAGAGGAGGAGTCCCTCCTGGAGCAAAGCCATTCTGCGAGCCCAGAGGACACTTGGCAACCCGCAGTTCAGAACCCTCCACGCGCAGAAAACTGATCACGCGTGCCCCTCCATCTCCCTGCTCAGTAGTGACATGTCGGAGGGAGGATCAGCACGAAAACCAGACAGCGCTCCAGACCACAGCCTCCACCATCCCTGAGCGCCAGTCCTGGACCATTTGCTGGCTCACTGTTGCCCTCCGCGTCCTCCTCTGGCCCCGCAGTGTGCCCCCCACCCAGCTCTCCAGCCCCATTGGCTCTTGGCTGCAGGAGATAGACTCTGCCGGGCGACCGTCTCCTGACTCTGGCTTTACATCCAGAGCCCTGAGCCTGCCACTTTCTCTTTTCAGTGCATCGTGCCTTAGCAACAGCTCCTTGGCCACACAGTCCTTATGGCTGGTATCTCCCCTCGAGCCCTGGGTGTCCAACATCACGCGGGGGGCCTCTTCCCAGCAGCACCTACACACACCAGCAGGGATGGGGGGCTGCCCCTGCGGGCCCCGCCCTCCAGTCACCCTGCTGCAGGCAGCCGCCTCCTCAGCCCCGCCTGATTCCTAGGACCATCCTGGCCCCGAGAAGGGAGGTCTGGGTGGGGGGCTGTGATGAGGCTTCTGGGGCCCACCGTTTCATGAGGGAGCGTGGTCAGAGGAGGCCAGCACGGCGTGCAGCTGGATGAGACTGAGCCAGAGGTAGATTCCAGTCTGACCCCACGAGGAACTCTGGAGCCTGGACAGCATGATGAGCCGTCCACCCTGAGGCCAGCACGGACATCATGCCCCGTGCTAGTCAGTCGTCGTCGGGGGGGTCCTGGGGAGGCAGGCCGGGGCCTCCAGCTTTGAGAAATAAAAGTTCAGAATGCCCAGTTGCATCTGAATTCCGGAAAAACCAGAAAAGGATCCCATCTGTCCCCAAGATAGTGGGACACAGCACCTCCTCGGCCTACCCTCGGGGGCGCAACAGTCGCGGTGCTTCTGGGTGCGGGGGCTGCACGAGGGAGGGGCTCCCAGCAGCTCCCAGCGCCCATGTGTTCCGGGAGGCAAGGCCAGCATGAAGTGCTCGCACCGGCCGGGATCCTGGAGGATGCTGTGGGCTTCCTGACATCTGGAGACTTGGGTGGAATTCTCAGGCGGACGTCATTTTCTTCACTGGGAGCAAGTAGTGCGCGCTCCTGCTGTTGTAAAGGATCTGCCCCACACGTTTCCAAGGTGGCTGCAAGGTCACAAGTGTGGTTCAGCCGCCGAGAGTAGGACACGTGTGGGGAGCAGTGTGAGTCCGCGACGGGCCAGCTGCGCTGTTCCCCCGGAGCGAGTCAGAGGGGAGAGCGGGGCGCTGGCCTCGACCTTTAGACACAGCCTACGCTGCCTGTTTCTAGTTCAGAGTCGGGGTGGCCTGTGCGGAGCCCCCACCAGACATGGGCCGCGTGGGCCGGACAATCAGGTCCCAGAAGCCTGGGTGGGAGGAGGGGGTGTGTTCTGCTCACCATCTCCGCACAGGCCCCTTCCCCCGGACAGTCAGCTGCTGCCCGACTTCCCTCAGCTTGAAACCGGTCCAGCTCCTGCCTCGGCCCCCCCGGGGCTTTCTGGAGCCTGCCCGGTTGAAAGTAACCACCGGCTGTGCACCCCCATACCTTGCTCCCCACGTGCCACAGGGAAGAATGACTTGTGAGCCCCCGTCCTTCAGGCTGCACCCGATACCGGCGACTGCAGAGCTTACCTGCAGGGCCTGGGATCTCACAAAATAAACAGGCGGAGCCGGTGGCTCCCAGCCCCATACAGCCCAGCCCCACGCCAGCTCTGGGTGGGCCCCGCTGACGCTCCCCACCATCCCCTCACAGCTGCGCCGTGCGGCCTGAGCGCAGCGACACCAAAGGCCCGGGAGGCTCCGAAGCAAGGAGGGTGGGACTTCTGCCCGCACGTCTGCTCGAGGGACTCCCCCTTGGCCTTTCATGGAAGAGGGTGTGCAACAGTGAACACCGAGGCTGGGTGGTCCGTCCCCCAGGGCTGGGTGCACTGCCCCCGACCCAGGTAGAACGGGGGTCTCTGCGCGAGAAGAAGGGGCAGGGGCTGTGGGGACCAGAAAGAGCGTCGCCGTCACCCCCACCCCCACCTGGGAGCATGGGCAGCCCAGGAGCACGCCCGCCCTCTGGCCAGAACTGAAGCTCCTGACACTGGGCCGGTGGGACCAGACCCCGTCACAGGGACGGCTCCCAGGTCGCTCTGGCCCCCTGCTGAGCAGTGCAAACCCTCCAGGGGCCAGGATGCCGTCGGGTCCTCGGGCTCCAGGCAGATGCGGTCTCGCTCTCCTGGGCACACTACCTCGTAAGAGTCCAAGAAGGCTGCTTGTGGTGCTGCTCTCCGGGGGGCATTTGGCCATGGCCCGGGGAAGGGGAAGCCGGGCGCAGACGCATGCCATGCCTGGATGTCTTGGCCCGGTGGACCCAGATGGCTCTGGCTCTGGTAAAGCTGGACTGAGGACGGGACACTGCACCAGGTAGGGTGTCCTGGCTCACCTGACCCCTTTTGGGCCCAGCTCTGTCATCCTGGGAAGAACAGTCTTGTGGAATGGTGGGCTTTGTGAAGAGCAGGAGGGAGCCGCTCGGGTCTGCTTGATCCCCGCAGAAACAAGGTCTGCAGGAAGGAACTTGTCTGAGGCCAGGTCACTAGCCATGAGGGACTGGAACCGTGCCTCTGAGGCAGGCTGGCTGTCCAGCCTCCACCTGCCTCCCGCTCCTCCCCCAGACCCGGCTCCGTTGGCCTTGCTCTCTGCTCTTCCTCCTGCACCGGGGGTAGGAGGATAAAACTCACAACTTCACCTGTACAGTCCGGGGAGCTTCATCAGATGTAGACAACTGCCGTCACCGTCAAGGAAGAGAATCTTTCCATCTCCCAAAAGTCCCCGTGGCCCCACCTCTCTGCTGTCAATCACCCCTCCCACACCCCAACCCTGGAAATCCCGGGTTTGCTTTCTGTCCCTTCGGTTTTGCCTCTTCTGTGTAAACAGAATAATTGAGAACTTCCTCATGTCACCTTGGAAGAAATGGCCAAGCTGCTTTCCAGAGCGAGCTGTGCCCTTTTGTATTCCCACCAGTGATGTCTGAGGGCACCCGTAGCTGCGTATCCTCTTCGACTCGTGGTTTTATCTGTCTTTTAAATTTCATCCATTCTGGCCTCTGTGCAGGGGCATATCCTATGGTTTGAATTTTCATTTCACTGACTGACTAATAATGTGTATATTTTTATGTTCTTATTGAGTATTCTTCAGTGAGGTTTTCAAAATTAGGTGTTGGGTTCTTGTGAATTTCCAGAGATCTTTATATATATTGTGGGTACAAACCATTTAATTAGACACTGTTTTGCCACAAGGTGAGAGTAACTCTACCAGGGTCCTATTAGGATCTTGGAAGCACTTTCTTACGAATGGGGTTCACAGCCTTTTGCTCCCACTGCCTACATGCTGGCAAGAACCCCTCAGCCATCATGGAGGCCTTCCTAAGCTGCTGTCCCAGCTGGCCCATCCTGTCCCCATTCCTCCAGAGGGAGGATGGCACAGCGAGTAGTAGGAGGTTTGGGTGACAGAACCTCGTGTTTGCAGACTGCAGGAGGGATGGTGGACCTCTCTGGAACTAGTGTCTGTGCCGCTCATTCCATGCATGCATGACCGTCATGACTGTCCCCGCAGCCCTATTCCTCCTGGGCTCCGCCTTGTAGCCTCCTTGCCTCTGGTCACTGTGCTGTCACCAGAGACTGGTGAACACTCAGCTGTGTCCCAGCACCAGATCCCTTGCACACAGCCCCTGCCCAACAGGTTTTATCTACTTGTCAGCTCATTAAATAAACATCTATTAAGACTTGTCATGAGGGATGCCTGGGTGGCTCAGTTGGTGAGGCCTCTGCCTTCAGCTCAGGTCATGATCTCAGGGTCCTGGGATCGAGTTCTGAGTCAAGCTCCACGCTTGGCGAGGGGTCTGCTTCCCCCTCTGCCCACTACTCCCTCCACCAGCTTGTGCCTCTTTTTCTCCCAAATGAAAACAAAAACAAAAACAAAAACACCCAACCTGTCATGGGCCAAACCTTGCATCAGACATTTCCGCATCTGTAGTTTTTTAAAACTTGCTGGGTCTGGTGTTTCCTTAGGGGAAGGTTTTGACATCAGTTACGTATCTTCTCCTTCTACTCCGCCTGGTCAGGCTTTTCTAGGTCTTCCTGAGTCAGTTCTGGTCATTTATATTCTTTTAAAAATCATCTGTTTTCTTCAGATTTTACAGGTGTGTTGAAGCGAGTCTTCTGTATAATCGTAAAACTCTTCCACCTCCTGTTCTTGTCACTGAAGTTGTTCGTTGGTGCCCTTTACCCTTGATCAGGTCAGCAAGTGTTTGCGGCTTTACTGTGCTTTTCCAAGAATTGGGTTTGGGGTTTGTCTGTCACGTTTGTTGTAGGCTTTCTTTGTACGTTTTCTTTAGCCTGCGTTTCTGCTCTTACCATTACTGGTGCTTTAATTCTGATTTTCTCTGAATGTGTAGGCGTTCAGCACCCTGAGGAGCAAGCTCAGCTTGCTGATTCTGTCCTTATTTTCTCTGTCTGTGCACGTGAGGGTAGGACAAGCTCCTCTGAGCCCCGCTCTGGCTGGCAGCCAGATGCTCAGTCCTCAGCGCACTGGCTCCCGGTTACTCATTTATAAAGGGTCACTAACCCAACCCAGATTGCCTGTTTTGCCCAAAGGCTGTTTACAGCAGCCCCACTTGCTGCATGTGAGTTAGCTCAAGTCGCTTGAAATATGTGTTTCTCCGATTGCCTTTGATACTGCTGGTCCCTCTGTGGGGAACATCCCTTTCTACCTGCTCCTTCTCCCTCACACACCGCACTGTAGGAACGAGCCTCGGAAGCCCCGTGCCGGGCGCCTGGAGCCCCATCAGTGTCCTGCATGGCCCCAAAGACACCCTCCTCGGCCCACATGAGCTTGTGCTGCTTGCTCACCGGTGTCTCCTGCCAGATCTAAGTCCGGGAGAACTAACCACGAGTCCCTCCTGTGACCGGGGACCGAGCACAGGATCAGGTACCCGGTAGGGTTAAATACACAGGGTTTCAAGTCCCTTCCCAATCTCCATTTTTGGTCGTTGACGCCATCATTCTGGGGCCTAATTAGGGCATGCTTAATTGCTGTAACCAATGCACTGAAACAGGAACCGGGTCTGCTCTGCAGGGCTGTGTTTCTCGCTCCCGTGACAGCCAAAAGAAGGTGTCAGCGAGCTGGTGGGATCTCGCCTCTCCTCCTTATCTTTGTGCAGCCCAGAAAGACAGGGGACAAGCCAGAAGAGCCATTCTCTTCTGAGAAGCCTGGACCCAGCAGGGGTGCACTGTTTCTGCCCACGTTTCCAAATGCATCTCACTACAAGAACCGCAGGCCAGCCACACGCCTGGCTTTGTAACCCGGGCGACCTGGGCCCACGACTGGCCGTGTCTGCCACTGTCCACTCCTCCAGCCACCGCGGGTCCATGCACACCTTCCTTCCTTACAGAATGCACCCTAACTCCTCCCCAGAGGCAATGACACCAGGTTCTGTGCAGTCCCTGGACCAGCTGCAGGAGCAGGCATCTTTGTCTGTCCCTCCTCACTCGTGGGGGAAGCTGCCTGGGCTGCCCATAGCGAACATCCCCCTGGGGGGAAGGAACGATGAAGAACAGGGAAGGTCGTGCCCTGTGGGGACACGTGCCTCCACAGGACTCTGGGTCTTCCCTGCGGGGAGACTCACCAACCCAGGCCAGCCCCCACCTTGGGACATCCTTCCCCGACCTCCACCCTCCACAAAGGCAAAACCTCTTCTTTCTGATAAAGTGTAAGGGCCCAAGGGTTATTCTGTGGCTCGAGACAACAAAGGCATAGTCAGGCCACAGAACGCTGTCTGGGCTTCCATGATGGTCCCATCTGGGGGAGTCAGAGACACGCTCTTACAGTAGAAACAGACCAGATTGTTAGTCATTCTCTCTTTCTGTCATTGTGGTGAAATACATAAAACATAAAATCCACCACTATAACCACATTTTACATGTGCAAGGCAGTGCGTGAACGACCGTCACGATATTGTGCAACTATCACCATTTTTCCCAAAACCTTCTCATTGTCCCAGGCAGAAGCTCAGTGACTCCCTATCCCTCCCCTCGCACTCCCCTGGGAGCCACTGTTCTGTGTACGGTCACCATGAATTTGTCTGTCGTGACGTTTTGTCTAAGCAGAATCCTAGAACAGCCGTCCCTCCATCGGGGTTAGGTCACTCCGCGTCATGCTGTTGCCTACATCTCGAGTGTCGGGATTTCATCGCTCTTCAGGGCAGAAGCGTGTCTCACTTTGTCTACGCACTCACCTGTTCACAGAGAGTGAGTTCGCTTCCTCCTGTGGCCATTGTAGACTTCGAGCTCTGGAATGCGGGCATGCCGGCATCTGTCGAGTCCCTGGTTTGGGCTCCTTGGGGAATATACGTAGGTGAGCAGTCTCTGGGTGCCACAGTCATGCTGCCCCGATGCGCTGATGATTTCCATGGTGGCTGGATCAGCCTGCATTCCCACCAGCAACATCTGTGGGTTTCCCTGTCCCCACAATCTCACCAACACTTCCTTTCGTTTTTAACCTAGCCACCCTCAGAGGGTCGAAGTGGTAATTCCCTGTGCTTTGGTCTTCATTTCCTGAGTGACCAGGGGTGTTGAGCATTTCTTCATGTGCTTCCTTTCCACTTGTCTGTCTTCTTTGCAGAAATTCTCCTCCAGGGGCACCTTGGTGGCTCAGTCAGCTGGGCGTCTGCCTCGGCTCAGGTCACGATCTCGAGGTCCTGGGATCGAGCCCCACATTGGGTTCCCTGCTCAGTGGGGAGTCTGCACCTCCCTCTCCCTCCCTCTGCTCATCCTCTCTCAAATAAATAAACAAAATCTTAAAAAGGGAGAGAGAGAAAGAAAGAAAGAAATTCTGCTCAAATCCTTTGCTCATTTTTAAATTGGGATGTTTGTCATTGAGTTGTGAGAGTTCCTATTAAACCCTGCACATCAACGCTGGTCTGATGTAAGATCTGCACAAGTTTTCTCCCACCAGGAAGACCCTGCGGGGGTCTTCTCACCCATCTGATGACACGTTTTCTTGTACAAGTTTTTAATTCTGGATTAAAAAACTAGATGAAGTCCTGTTTGCCTCTTTTTGGTTTGGGTGTCATGTTTAAGAAAAATCATTGTCAAACCCAAGACCATGAAGATTTACACTTACGTTTTCCTCTCGGAATTTTAGAGTATGAGCTTCTTGAATGTGTACATTAATGTACTTCATCATGCTTGGGATGTTGTTTCCCCATTATTTTTTCAAATACTTCTTCTGCCCCTTTACATCTCTCAGCGCCTGCCAGGACTCCCACAATACTCATGGTGCTCTGCTTGGTGGCATCCCACAGGCCTTTTGCCAGGCAGCCTGGGAAGTGCAGTGGCCTAACCTTCATGTTCATTGACTCTTTCTTCCACCTGCTCAAATCTGCGGTTGACCTTCCCCTAGCATTTTTTTTTTCAATTCCATTTCAGCTATAGTAGTTTTCTGTTCCAGAATTTCTGTGCAGTACCTTCATATAATATCCACTTTTCGCTGTCATTCTCTGTCTGTTCATACATCATTCTCCTAACTCTTTTTAGATCTGAATTTGTGGTTTCTTTTAGCTCATCAAACATGTTTAATTTAATGTCCTTGATTAGTAGTTCCAATGCTTGGGCTTCCTCAGGGAAAATTTCTATTAAATTTTTTTACCTCCTATGGACGAGCCATATTTTCCTCTTTCTTTGTGTGCTTTGTAGTTTGGGGTTGTTGTTGAGAACTTGACATCTGAGGCATAGCAACTCCAGAAGTTAGGCTCTCCCCACCCCGCATAAGGGTTGGTTTTCTTGCTTGCTGAGGGCTGCAATTGTCCATTTGTATGGTGACTTCCCCAAGAAATTTTCTAAAGGTCTACATTTCCTGTATTTCTTTTTTTTTTAATTTTTAAAAATGTTTTTCAAAGTATGTATTTTTTTTTTAAGATTTTACTTATTTGACAGAGAGAGAGAAAGCAAGAGAGTGAACACAAATAGGAGGAGTGGGAGAGGGAGAAGCAGACTCCCCTCACTGAGTAGGGAGTCTGATATGGGGCTCGATCCCAGGACCCTGGGATCATGACCTGAGCTGCAGGCAGATGCTTAACGACTGAGCTACCCAGGTGCCCCCAAACTGTGTATTTCTCACCTGTGGTCCCTGAAGAAGTTTCTTTTCTGATGTTTCTGTAGTCAGCCTCTGATGTAACAGAGAATTTCTTAAATATCTATATTTAAAAAAAAAAGATATGAGAGAGAGAGAGAACATTTAACTGGCATTGTGTATCTCAGGCTGAAATAAAGGAAGCTATGCCCCTAGCCCTCAGGAGCCCAGAACACCAAAGAGCCCTGCCTCCCTCCAGCCAGCTGCTGTCTGGATGTGGGAACAGGTTTGTGCACACTGCTCACTCACAGGCCATCAGTCCCCATTCCTTTCCTCAAGCACTCCCCCCTGCTTGCTCTAACTGTCTCATTGGGCTCCTCAGTTCCCAAATCCTTTAGTCTGATCCTTTTTTCTAAGTAATAGCTGTTTTGTTGGAGGAACTAACCGTTGGGTGTCCTGCTTCACTGTTTTCTGGGACGTTGCCTGCATCATTCTCTTTTCAGACAATAAGCCACGCTGCTTTAGGGCAAGGCTGGCGTCGAAGAGACGGGGCCAACTGCCTGTGTCGTTGGAGCCTCCAAAAAGGACCAGCAGGCACAGGCTGGGCATCTGGCCTTAACCTGCCATAGATCCCATTCGCTGGAGGGCCCGTGCGCTTAACTCTGACCCAGGCGCTGAAGCATCCTCCAGTAGCAAAAATAGCTACGAGTTATCGAACAACTTGGATTGCCAAGATCTTATCTGCGCTCTCTGCCAGATCCTCGCAATAGCCCCGCGAGGGAGGCACACTGTTACCTCCACTTTACTGACAGGGAAACCGAAGTGCGGAGAATTAGGACTTGCCCAAGCCCTGCAGGCAGCGAACGGCAGTGTCTTCAGACTCTGGGCTGGCGACCTCATGCTCTTGTCCTACCCTAGCAGTATCTCGCCTCCTCCACATGGGATCCTGGATAATCCCTTCACTCTGCCTCCCCCTCCCCAGCCAAGATGCGGGGTGCTCCCTCTTCCCTCACTCTTAATCTACCCCTGGCCCTCCCTTGGCTCTGGTCTTGGGGCTTCAGCCCTGACAACTGGCCCCAGGCCTCCAGCGCCACACTGGGCAATGCAGATGTTGGTGGCCATGACCCCCCCTTTCCCCTCCCCCTCTCCCCTGAAACTGGGGTCTCTGAACACTCCTAGCCGGGAAGTAGCTCCAGAGGCTCTTTCTTGACCCCTGTGTGTGCCTGGCCCTGTAGGAGCCCCCCGTCTAGTGCAAAAGATGGACCTACGAGCACCCCCGAAGTCAGGCCGACACAGGAATGAACCCCAGCCACGTCACGCACAGCTGTGGGATCCCTGAAGCCCTTCACTGCAGCGGGCCTCTGTTTCCCCATAGCCAACAACAACCCTAAGCTCCCAGGTCAGCTGTGATCCACATCAAGCGGCAGGCTGGGCAGGCCATGTGTGGAGGCCTCTGGGTGCCCATCATCACGACCCCCTATGCTCTGCCGTCTCTAAGCTGACGTCCTCCTTGCCTCTGTGCCTCACATGCTGGCCACACTGCCTGACACTGTCCTACCCCCAGGTCCCTGGCCCCCCTCCCACAGGGCACGCCAGTCTACCCTGCAGTGAGCAAACACTTGCAACACGTTGCTGACCTCTCGGCTCCATTGCATCAGTGTCGGGGAGTGCCGCACGGGGCCCAGCTGGCACTGAGGCCCCCAGGCCTGGGAGGGGTGGGGCTGGCATGCTGGGCTCTCGGGCCCTTTTCTATCCCACCGGAATATGAGGTCTGGAAATTTCCAGCTTAACTGTGAACCTCCGTCCTTCAGAGTCTGGGCCTCAGAGCTTCTGGGCAGAAATGGCCGATGAAGCATAATGTTTCTGCTTTGTTAACTTTACTTATTTCTCAGGACACTGGAGTGGCTCCGTCGGTTGAGCGTCCGAGCCTGGGTTTTGGCTCAGTTCATGATCTCAGGGTTGTGAGATCGAGCCCCGTATGAGGCTCCGTGCTCAGCGTGAAGTCTGCTTGGGAATCTTTCTCCCTCTCCCTCTGTCCTTCCCCCTGCTCGTGTGCTCCCCCCTCCCAAGATAAATAGATTTTTAAAAATATATATTTCTCTGTTACACATTCATTGCAGAAAAACAGGAAATACAGATAAGCAAAAAGGAAAATAAAAGCACTTTTCTTTCCACCATCAGGTTAATTACTTTACCATTTTGCCCTATTTCCTCCTGCGTGTACTAGATGTAGCACGCGTCTATATGACAGAAATGGATCGTGTCTATTTCTGAACCATTTCCCCACCGTTCAGACACCACCTCGGAACTTCTTGGCTCGAGACAACAGCTTTTATGCTCTTATTTTCCATAGGTCAGGAGTCCAGGTGTGGTTCAGCTTGGGGGCTCTGGCTCAGGGTCTCACGAGGGGGCAGCCTAGGGGCTCTGTCATCTGAAGGCACGGCTGGGGCAGGTGGGGCTGCTCTCATGGTGGTTCCCTCACCTGCCTGGCAAGCTGAAGCTGAACCACTGGCCGGAGGCCTCAGTTCTTCTCAGTCGACCTCCCCATAGGACCTGACTTTCTTCACGCTGTCTTCCCTCCATGTGAAGAATCCCAGAGAGAGCAAGGTGGAAACCATCTAGCCTCAAAAGTCACACTCCGTCATTCCTGCAGGATCCCGTGAGTCACACAGGTGTCCTCAGCATCTGGGGACCACACGGGGGGCAAGTACCAGCAGTGGGGCTCACTGGAGGCCCTGATGGAGGGCGGCCACCACATTCTCTCTGACAGTATGTCAGGGACAACTTTCCCTGCCAGCGGATCGATCTTATTGCTTTTAATGACTCATAACTGTAGCATAATTTATCGAACTGAGTCCCGGCAGCTGGACGTAAGGCTTATGTACCATTTTTTCTTCCCGGAATCTCCACCACTGAACTTGCCAGATTATTTCCTAAAGGTAAATGAAGAAGAAAAGGAAATTGTGCTTGCTGACCTAGTTTCATGAGCAGCCAAGGTCTGAGAAGACCAGCAGGACACAGAGCGAGGTCCCTGGGATCCTACTCTCTCTCCCCGTCAGATGGGGAGCTCACTATTTACCGAAACATCCCAGGGAAAACATCCTAGGGCCTGGGGAAAGGGCTCTGGGGAAGGATGCTTGCAAGTCACAGTGCAAGCTAGGGAGGGCAGCGGGAGTCCAACCAATGAGAAAGGGGGCCTGTGTGCCCCAGCCCTTGTCCTCTCTAGCCTCCCAGAGGAGAGGGCTGGAGGTTTCTGAGCCTCTTCTCAGGTGCTATGTGCTTGCTCCAGGAGAAGGGCAGCTGCTTCTTAGACTGGCTGGTCCAGAAGGATCCCCAACACCCTACCCCAGATCCAAACCCAGGACAAGACCCATCATGGCACATGTTGGAAAAACAGTGGCTCAGAGCCAGATGCTGGTGGGTCAGTGACCTGTCACAGTGGGTCTGGTGAAGGTGCTTTTGTTCTATTTTAGGAGGGGATCGATTGTGTCAAAGGCTTTCTCTGGGGTGACTACACTGGCCATTGGCGGAAGAGTCTGGCATTCTGTCAGTCCACTGTCCGTACCTGAACCCCTCGCGAGCTCCTGCTAATTTTAGCAGGACCTCGCAGGTGCCAGCATGTCCCGGTGACAAGTTCACTCCCGCGGGGGCTGGGCCAGGGGCTGGGGGACGCTGTGTGCAGTCCAGCATCCAGAGCGAGCGCTTGTCTGGACCTCTACTGCCCAAAACCCAAGAATGACCTCCGGACATTTAGAGGCAGGTTTTGATGATTTAGTTTAGAAGCCCTGATAAGAACAAGCATTTTTCACCTGGGGGGTGGCCCTGGGCTGGGGCACAGCCATCAGGGCAGCGTCCCACACTCCTCAGTTTCAAAAACCCCTTCTTTTCTTCCCTGCCCCTCCCCAGTCCCTTGCTCAGCTCTCACTGGCCCAAATGAGGTATTAAGTGCTCCTCCCCATTAATCCTGCGGCCTCATGGCCCAAGGGACACACCCAGGGGAGATGGAAGGGTGGGGGCAGAGCAGGGGAGGAGGGCCCTTTGCAGCCTGGTCTTTTCCGGCCTCCCCCAAATCTGCTGGGGATTCCCTTGGCAGTCGTGCAGCCTGCAGGCCCGGCCCTCCCGGGCGCTCCCAGTGCGCTGCCCTCTACTGCGCTTTCCTGCCCCGGCACCTCCGAGGACTGGAAGACAGGTAGACTCGTTCTGTCCCCTCCCCAGAATCTCGGGCACCGGTCCGAAGGCACTAATCCGCAGACCGGGTGCAGAGGGCATGGGCATCACCCCCGGCCTTGGCCCCGCTACCCTGGTCAGCCCTGACCCCGCGCAGGTCCCCTTTGCCCTTCAGCCCCACCTGATCCGGTGGCAGCGAGTGCAGTATTTCAGCGGCTGAGGGCTGAGCGCTCCATGCAGAAGCCCCGGGGCAGCCTGCAGAGGGCAGTCGTGCGACGAGGGGGCCCTCACTTGCACAGGGGGCCTCAGACTCCAGGCTGCAGCCTAGCCGCGCACCTCAGCAGACAGGGTGTCCCCACCTCCCCCAAAACCTACCTTGTGGCCCCTCGGAGAGATGGCGACAGATGCCCAGACAGCCTCGAGTCTGGTAAGGACCCTCCCAGGGTGGGGCACTGTGCTTCCTCCCGGGCACATGGGCTGCTCGCTTTGGCGCCGGAGCCCTGGAAGGAGGCATCCAGGCTAAGGGGCAGCGGTGCCAGTCCCCAACCCCCTCCCCATGGTCCCCTCCTGACACCCACGGTACAGACTCTCCAGAAGGGGTCTGCAGGGGTGGCACTGAAAGATCCTGGAGTTGCACCCAAGAATCAAACAGCACGCCTCCACTGGATGCAAATTGCAAGAGGTTTATTGGTTACACAGGCGCCTGCGGACGCATCAGCCTTTGTGGGCTGAGCGTGCCGGGCTAAGTTGGGGAGCAGATTATATAGGGCAAGGTTGGGGTGGTGGGAAGCGAGTTTACAGAAGCAGATGCTTGGTTACAGGAATCTGATTGGTTAACCTAAATCAAGCATTGTTAGGCACTGTAACGGTTTGTTCTGGCGGGAAGCGGTGGCGGGAAGCGATCCTACAGAAGCAGATATGCATGGTTACAGGAGTCTAATTGATTAATTTGATTCAGGCATGATTGGGCGTTGGGGTCAGGGCGTTCTGGCGGTTCCTTGGGACAGCACTCTGGAAAGTCCCGGTACATTTCGTTTCTCATTTGTCTCTCCTTTGACAGACCGGGTGACCACAGACAATGTGTTGCCATCAGGCTATGGGGACAATAGGTTGCTAAAACAAACCTTACCAAGGAGGAAGGGGGTCCTAGAGGAAGGGGGTCTTTCAATAGGTTGCTAAAACAAACCTTACCAAGGAGGAAGGGGGTCCTAGAGGAAGGGGGTCTTTCAATAGGTTGCTAAAACAAACCTTACCAAGGAGGAAGGGGGTCTTTCAGCACCTTCTAGGGAACTCGCTCGTGGGGCTCCCAAGGCCAGACTGTCCCGAGTTTGGGCCTCACACGGCCCTCTGCCCCTTGGTACCCATCTCCTCTCAGCTAACGTTCATCTAGATGTGCTGAGACCAGGCTCCCGGTTTGCCCGCCCCACACACCCCACCTCAGCGAGTGGAACCTCTCTGAAGGCCCAGGCATCCGTGCGTACACAGTCTTTACAGCCCCAGACCTGGACACGGTTGTCCGGTATCCATGCTGGAAGCAATGGTAGGGGTCAGGCTATTTGGATGGGGATGATGGGGATGGCATCGGGAGCATGCCTGCTCCCTGAATACAGCATTCATTGCTTTGGGACGTCCTCTCCGGGACTCAGAAGAAGGCAGGATACTTAGGGGTACCCCTTCGTAACAGATGAGGACACTGAGGGGAAGGACTAAAGGTGCTTTCTACCCCAGCACAGTCCTGGGCGGCCAGTCTGTATGGAGCCGTGGGCCCCTGAGGACCAGGGGATGAGGTCCCTGTGCAAACGCTGGGAGGACCTGTGGGTTCCAGTGCCCATCCCAGCGCTGCGGGACCAGTGTGAGCCTGTCGTGGGTCCAGCAGCAGCCTGACTCTGAGGCTTCTGGGAACCCGGGTGGCTGTGGACACACAGTGGGTGACCCCAGGGCTCTTGCCCACATGTTCCTGGGGTAAAGGATGCCCGGTCCAGGAGAAGCAGGTGGGGGAGCCCCTACGTCAGGGAGCACCTGGCAGCCTGCCTGGAACCTGGGGGAGACAATCAGGCAAGAGACCCCCGCCCATCTTTGGGTGTAGCCATGAGCCCCAAAGATGTGTCCTGTGACCTCCTGGCAAGTGGAGGTGAGGAGTGGTTGTGGGAAGAAGGGGGATAGGCTCTGAGCTTTGTTTGTTTCCCCCAAGGCCTGGCGGTGGGGAGGGGGACAGGGACCTTCTCAGGGCTCCTTGCGCAGCACCCTGCCCTCCCAGGTCACCCAGGCAGGTCCTTTAGGCCAGCTCGACTGACAGCAGCACGACACTCCCAGGAGACTTATGTGGCTGGCCTCAGGTCCTGAAACAGGGCAGGAGGCAGCCCGGTGGGGTGGGGAGGTGGGTCAGAGCTGGCACCCAGGTGCAAACCCAGGTCCGAGGCTCGTGGCACTGTGAGCTAGAGAAGGCAGACCAGAGTGCCCAGCTCCCTCACCGTAAGAAAGGGGGCTCCAACGGCACCTGAGTCCCAGGATGATTACTCATGGTAAGGGAAAACTGGGGGTGCCCTGAGCAGTGCCTGGCACCCGGGGCCTGCTCCTGGGATGTTCCAAGGACTCTGTGAGGCAGACTCCCACCCCATGACTTGAACTCCACCCATGTCCCCCAGACACACGGCCCTGGGGCTGAGGGGGCTGCACAGGTCAGAGCCCTGTCCTCGCAGGGTTGCACGCTGACAAGCTGCACAGGAGGCCCCGATGCACAAGAGGAGGGGGCTTGTCCCCAGCCCGGATGGCGCTCCTCACCACGGGAGGCAAGGGTGCAGGAGGCCAGTGTCAGCCTGGGTCACTAGAGGAACCTCCCAGACCTGGTGTCCCCTGCATAGCCCCCCATGGCCAGGGACGGGCTCCCTGCCACACCCTGCCCAGGTGGGTGGCCTGCCCACAGCCCCAGGGAGAATGCAGAAGTGCTTTTGCAGAAACACTGCCAAAACCGGATTTGTCTGTACGGTGTCTCTATTTCAATGTCAGCAGCAAACTCGAGCTTTTCTGAACATTGTACAGAAAAGTGGGACCCACAGCCAGATGCAGCTATACGGGCAGGATGGAATTATCTCACCCTTCCAGTCCTTCCACTCCTGTGGTGTCCCAGCAGGGGTGGCATGTCCCCAGGCAGAAGTGGGGTCTTCCTGAGTCCCAGCACTGCGAGACCTTACATGCTTCCGGGACCTTTCCTGTAGAACGAGTCCTTGGAGAGAAACAGCTAGGTTTAGGAAATTAAATGTTGCCTTTTCACCTGGTGGTTTGACTTCCTGTGATTTCTGGGGTTCCACAGAAGGGTCTCTGTGGCCCGGGAGCCGGCAGAAGGGGTTTTCATCCACTGGCAGTGGCAAGGACCCACGGTGGGCCTGGACACAGAGGGTGAAGCCTTTGGCCCAGTGCCCCTCATGAGTCTCGGGTCACAGCCACCAAGAGGGCAGCCACAACAACTGGGCGAGGCATGAGGTTGGACTGTCACGCCGTCTGCATGGCTCTTGGTGAGAGTCTGTGCTGTCTTCCATCCCGTCCCTCTGGACAGTTCTGTCCCCATTGAGATGCCCAGCAGCCTCTCGGGGCCCTCAGGCAGCAGATCCCCTGTGCTCAGCTGGGTGCAGGCTATGAGGCACAGCTCCCAGGAGACTTCTGCAAGTCTGGGCTCTTCTCGCCGCCGATGAGGCCATCTCTTCCCAGTGAACCGAGATGGCCAGCGTTTGCAGGGCGTGGCGCGTTAGCAGAATTCTGCAAGTGTTAATGTCTCTACTCCTTGCTGGTAAATTTTACATTTGAAAGCTTGTGAAAGATAAGACAGAGGGGGCCAGCCTGTGGCCATGAACCCCTGAGAATGGCCTGGATTGCTCCACCAAGGAGGAGGCCGTCCCAGGGCTGTGCAGACTGGCTTGGCAAACACTGGCGTCTGGTTCTGTGTGTTCTGTCTGTGACGGTCAGCCCCATCCCTTTGTGACCTTCCTTGGGTTTAAACTTTAAGTGCAGGGACATGGTCCCTAAGGAAGGACATGTATCTTAGGAATGCTGTCGGCTACAGGGAAGTGGCTTGAAACCTGGCTTAACTCCGGCTTCCACTGATTCACGTTTGCTCCCACAACCAGCACGTGGAGGTGGGAGGGCCCAGAGCTGGCCAGTGTGTCAGGGCCAGGCTGCTCTGCCCTTCTCCGTCATCCCTCCCACCGACAGCCCTGACTCCTCATTGTTACAGGACAGCTACTGCAGTGCCAGCCATCACACCCATTGCACTCTTACTCTGCTGTGTTCACAGTTACAGGAGCACTGACTTTCCAGGGAAGAGAAGGTCCTGCTAAAATCAGAGTTCTCTTTCCCTGTCATTGGCCAGAACTGGGCCACGTGCCCGGCACAAAACCAGATCACCAGCAAAAAGGCGCAGGATAGCTGTGCTTGGCTTGACCAGGTTGTGGGCTGTACCCTGGGCTGGGGAGGGGCTGCCTTTCTCAAACGAGCTCCATTCGCGCACACTGGCCCACTCCCTCGGCATTAATTCTGGTGGGAGAATGACCCAATCTCTGTGACAGGCCAGCCACCCCCTGACCTCCAGACAGGCTCTTCCCGCCCCGTCTCACCCACTCTTCCAGTCAGCGTGGCAGGGACCCTACAGTGGGCGTCTGAGCTACGGGGAGGGGCTGCCGCATCTGCTGCCGCCCCTCCCCGTCCAGCATGCCTCGGGCCACACGTGTTTTGGGGCTGCCCTTGGAGCTCTGCCGTTCTAGGTTTTTGGCTGGTTCACGGGGAATTCAAACAGAGCGGTCATCTCGGACCCAGGGCCAGGGCGCAAAGGAGCCCCCGGTGTGTGGGGGGGCACCGTAAGTCGGGGCATCCAGGCCCCGGCCCCACGCGGCTGCTCCCCCGCCCCGCACAGGCCGAGCAGATCCTGGCGGACTTCCAGCTGCAGGAGGCGGACCTGAAGAAGGTGATGCGGCGGATGCAGACGGAGATGGCACGGGGCCTGCGGCTGCAGACCCATGAGGAGGCCAGCGTGAAGATGCTGCCCACCTACGTGCGCTCCACCCCGGAGGGCTCAGGTTGGCCAGCGGCGGGCAGGGAGGGCCCCCGGGACTTTGCTTATGGCTCGGACCTCTGATGCCCCCACTCCCTTCTCTTCTTCTCTCTCTGGACTTGGGGTCCTGCCGGCCAGAGCCCCAAGGCTGATGCCCTTCTCCCTGTGGCTGCAGAAGTTGGGGACTTCCTCTCCCTGGACCTGGGCGGCACCAACTTCAGGGTGATGCTGGTGAAGGTGGGGGAGGGCGCGGAGGGGCAGTGGAGCGTGACGACCAAGCACCAGATGTACTCCATCCCCGAGGACGCTATGACCGGCACCGCGGAGATGGTGAGCAGCTGGGCCAGGGCCAGGGGCTGCGGGCCGGGGGCCGGGGTCAAGTCTGCACAGGATCTCTGAGCTTGCCAGTCCTGGTGGGAGGGCCCACCTATCTACCAGGGCCGGGGCACCCATGGGCAGGACAGCCAACCAGCCTCAGAGGGCCCAGGGAGGCAGCTGGCCCCAGCAGGTCACCTCCCTGCTCCGTTTCCCAGATGGCTCAGACGTGTAACAGGGTGGCAGAGAGAACGTGCTGGTCCAAGCAGCCCATGCACACTGCCTTCTCCCTGTGTGTCCCCCCAACCTGCTACCAGCAGGGACACCAAGCAGGGTGACAGCAGTCATAATGTCTGCCCAGGCGGGAATGCTACCCTGCCCGGGGGGAGGGCTCAGGAGAGGGTACAGAAGTACCACGAACCTGGGAGGTGGGCAGAGGCAGAACCCATCCCCTGGGGACCAGGGTTTCAAGGCAGGAGTCCCAGGGCAGCCTGGTCCTTGCCACACCCCTGCATGCAGTCAGACTGGCCATGAAGCAGCAGGGCTGGTGTGGACGGTGCGGCCAAGCGGGGAGTGTGGACGATCAGCAGGGTGTGGAGGAGTACCCGGGGCTGGGGCCAGGCCCACATGAGCAGGGTAGGGGCCAGTCCCCAGCAGGACCAGGCGTGGGCGGCCAGGACACCTGGAGGCAGTGAAGGCCACTCTGGGTGGTAGAAACAGGTAGAAATCTGGGAAGTGACGGCCACAGCTGTGCCTCTGTCCTAAGTCTGTGACTGGACGTCACGGGGCCCAGCGGGAGGGATGGGCCGACAGCGCACAGCTGGGCTGGGAACCAGGCCGGTCCTGGAGTCGTGCTATCCCCGAGGCGGCAGCACTCAGGCCAGGGGAGCCGAGGGCAGGCGGGGAGGCCGTGCTCTACTGGGGCCCATGTGGGTGCTGTGGCCAACGGCCCGCTCGTGGCCTGTCTTCCAGCTGTTCGACTACATCTCTGAGTGCATCTCTGACTTCCTGGACAAGCATCAGATGAAGCACAAGAAACTGCCCTTGGGCTTCACGTTCTCCTTCCCCGTGAGGCACGAAGACATCGACAAGGTAGGGCCAGGTCAGGGTGGGGGGTGGACGCGTTCCCCAGAGAAAGACGCCCCGGGAACTCCCTGAGGCTTCAAATGCAACCCCATGTCAGGAAAGAGCCTTGGGCTCAACCCGTGGCTCTGTCACTGGCCTGTTGTGGGACTTTGGGAAACAGAGATCCGGCTGGTTCTGTTTGCCCGAACCAAAGAGTCCCTGAGGCCAGCAGAATTGTCCCCTGCCGCAGATCGGGCACAGGCGAGCGAGCGGGAGGAGGGCGCTGGCAGGCCAGCACAGCCGTGTGACGCTGGGCCACCAGTGTGGGCGGCAGGACTGGGCTGGGCCAAGGCTCCACCCGCCGCCATCCCCCCCGCCCCCAGACACACACACACACAGACACACACATGCACACGTGCACATTATCCATGCACACGGACATGCAGAAGTCAGCCGCACACGCACCTGAATGCACACACAGGTCAATCATATATACACGTCTACCCGTCACGTCTACATCTAAGGACACATGCACACACGTGTGTGCATTATACACGCATGTGCACACACCAAGGCCGTGTGTGTGTGCGATGAGCACACGCACACATGCATTTATGCATGTACACACATCAATTACACACACATGTGTGGATTACACACACACGTCTACGCACATCAACTGTGAATGCACACAACACACACACGACCTCTCAGAGAGACAGCCAGCGCAGGGCTCCTTGGTTCTCCATGCCCGGGCCACACAGCGCACGAAGGGCAGCAGGGGCCGGCCGTGCAGGGGCCCAGGGAGACCCTCCAGGAAGGGGCGATGACTCTGTGCCTTACCATTTTCCCCTTCGGTGTACTGCAGGGGAGGGACCCCAGCCTTATACAGGCGGCTGTCTGGACCTTGTCCTCACTCTGGGTGATGCCCCGGGCTTTCCTCTGGAACCACTCACGTGGGCTGGAGGCCAGCCCCGCAGGAAGAGACGTATTTGGATAGAGTCGCCTCAGCCACTTCTCAAAGCCATAGTCCAGCTGAGCAGGGTGCCTCACCCTGCCCCTCCTCTCCTCTCAGGGCATCCTCCTCAATTGGACCAAGGGCTTCAAGGCCTCCGGAGCAGAAGGGAACAACATCGTGGGGCTCCTCCGTGACGCCATCAAACGGAGAGGGGTGAGGCACCCCATGACCGCCCTCAGAACCCCCCTCCCCTCTGGCCACGATGCCAGGGACAGCCTCCTGGGCGACCCTCCCCACTCTGGACGAGCCTGAAGCAGCCTGAGCCAACACCCCAGCCCGATCACTGTTGCCTCTGGGCCTCTTGGCAGGACTTTGAAATGGACGTGGTAGCGATGGTCAACGATACAGTGGCCACCATGATCTCCTGCTACTACGAAGACCGCCGGTGTGAGGTCGGCATGATTGTGGGTAAGGACTCATGCCCGGCTCTGTCGGGGGCTGGCAGCACACAGCCTCGGCCCGCCTTGATTCCCGGCCCTGAGGCGTGAAGGCCAAAAGTCCTGGGCCATGGGCGATAGAGCAGGGCTCTAGTGCCAGGCGTGGACCCCACAGGTGGCAGGATGTGGGGTGGTCTTGGGGAGAGGTGGGGGCGTCCTGACTGTGGCTAGTATATCAAACACTCACAAGTCCCGGCATCAGAGGACACACTGGCTACAGGTCTGCAGGGCCCATTGAGATTTAACTACATTCCCCTCGCTGGTAAATTGACCAAACCGGACAGATGTGTCCCCGTGGAAGAGGACTAGCATAGGTGACATTGTCCCCTCCTAGACAGTCTTCCTGTCCCCGTCCGAAGTGAAGGTCAGGAAGGGAGCGTCACCGGCCCCGGCAGGCCTCAGCCCTTCCCAGGAGCTCTTGAGGGTCCGGAGTGGGCACTGAGCACGGCTCCCGTCTGGTCAGTCATCCCCTGAACATGCAGCCGCCGACTCTGGGCTCCGGCTCCCTAGAAAGTCAGTGGCCTAAGTCATTTGTCCTGCGGGGCCCCCGAGAGCCGGCCCTCCCAAACCTGTCTCCCGTGGCACACACTGGCCTCATGCCGTCCTCCTCTCACTGCTCACATCTCCTCGTTCCATGTTTGACTTTCCGACAGAAAGCCGTCTCCAAGTCCACCACCTAAACGCGAGCGGCAAGAGCCCTCTTCCCAGCGGGCTTCCCAGCTGTAGGGCCGCAGCTCCCCGAGACACCCTGTCTTGGTGTGTGGGCTCTGCAGCCCCTGCCTCGGGCACAGCCCCGCCGGAGCAGGGATGGCCGAAGCTGGCCTGAGCTCACCTCTGCCCTGCACTCACTCTGCTCAGTGCTTAAAAGCAGGATAACAACCAAGATCCCAAAAATGGGCAAATGCCCATCAAAGTCTGGATTTCTGGGGGCTTTCTCTGTCTCTGTCTCTGTCACTCTCTCTCTCTCTCTCACACACACATACACACCAAAAAAACTGGACGGCCCTGCATCCCTGGACCCGCATTGTGCAATGGACTCTGTAAATTACAACGCCCCCAAAACAGGGCTCAAGCACATGCATGTGAAGTGCCAAAAAACAAGACTGCTGCGTAACCGAGATAAAACCATGCACACCTGTAGTGGCAAAGCATCTTGCCCTGTTTCACTCTGTCCTCCCAAGTACCTGGGTAATAACAGCCCAGAGGGATGGGCTCATTAACGGGGAGGTCATGCAGCAACAGAGGCGCCTTCCCACTTCGCCAGGCCAGGCAGTGGTGGGTGTGGCAGCAGGGAAGCCGGGAAACCAGGGCCATAGGGGGCTCTGCGGGGGTGCAGGTGGAGAGACTCGGGAGAGGTGGGCGCCCAGGACTGCACCTGCTCCCCCTACTCCCCCACTCCTCACCCCTGCGGCCCCCACAGGCACAGGCTGTAACGCCTGCTACATGGAGGAGATGCAGAATGTGGAGCTCGTGGAAGGGGACGAGGGCCGCATGTGCGTCAACACTGAGTGGGGCGCCTTCGGGGACTCCGGGGAGCTGGATGAGTTCCTGCTGGAGTACGACCGTGTGGTGGACGAGAACTCCCTGAACCCCGGCCAGCAGCTGTAAGGACCACCCACGGGGCTCCCCCTCCCACCCGGCTCAGGCAGGCAGATAAGGGGCTTGTTTCTAAAGGGCTCTGGGGAAAAGCAAATGAGAATCCTATCTCGAGAGCTGGTGCCTCCCCCTCCCGCTAGGCGCCCCTGTGAACCTGACACAAACACAAGGAGGTTTGGTCCCCAGAAAGAGGGTCTGTGGGTTGATGGGCCAGGATCACGGGTCAGGTGGCCCAGCCCCTGACCACCAAGGAGGGAGGCTCTGACACCCCCAGTCAGCGCTCACAGCGTTCAGCCCAGAGCTCCCTGAAGTAGACACCTGTCCCCCATCACCGCTCCTCGAAACGCCGCGGGCTGGTCTGAACGGCTTGAGAACCAGCCCTCCCTCCGGCGAGCCTAAGGAGCCCTGTGGTCGCTCAAGCCTTCCTGCGCTCCCGGTGCTCCACTGGGCCGGTGGGATTCCGTGCGCGTAGAGACGAAGACGCAGGCGCGCTTCTGCCCCGTAGGCGGACTCCAGGAGCCCAGGACCCCAGCAGGCACCAGCCCTCTGAGCCTGAGCTCCCCGCTCCGTGCGGGTCAAGGAGAACAGCACCCACCATGCGGCCGTGGGAGGATGGCGTGGGCTGGGCGCGGGGCCCCGGGAGGAAGGCCGCAGCCTGGACGGACGCCCCGCAGTAGGGCAGGGTCAGTCCCAACGCCCCAGAGCGCTTCCTAACCTTGAGTCCTACTTGACATAAACGAGAGTAGGCGCGCACCGGGTCTGGAAGCGGGATGTCGCAGTGCCCTACCTGGCCTCCTCGTGGCCGCGCGTGGGGTGACCCTGCCGCCCTCCGTGCAGGTACGAGAAGCTCATTGGTGGCAAGTACATGGGCGAGCTGGTGCGGCTTGTGCTGCTCAAACTCGTGGACGAAAACCTGCTTTTCCGTGGGGAGGCCTCCGAACAGCTGCGCACGCGCGGCGCCTTCGAGACGCGCTTCGTGTCGCAGGTGGAGAGGTGCGCTGGGCGTGGCGCCGAGGCGTGGGCAAGGGGGTGGCGCCGAGGCGTGGGCGGGGCCGAGGCACGGGCGGGGTCCGGGCAAGGGTCCAGGGCCGCGCATGGCCCGCAGGAGAGCACCCACCCGCGCCCAGGGCGCAGCCCACTTGTCCCCTTGGTGGCTCCCCACCGCCGTGGAGATCATCCCACTTCCTCCACACGCCAGTCCCAAGGCGCGCCAGGGTCGCCCACTGTAGAGCGGAGGGCCTGGGCTTAGAGCGAGGCACAGTGACCGGTGACTGCTGGTCCTTGGCGGAATCGGTCCCGCTCCCATGCGGAGTCCAAGCCCCACCTTCGCCTGGGTGAGGTGGGCAGGCGGAGGGGAGGGGAGGAGGCCTCCTCCGTTGGGTCGGGGTCAGGCTGGCCCTGGCCCAGCGACCGTCCAGCGACACGCCCCCCCCCCCAGCGACTCGGGAGATCGCAAGCAGATCTACAACATCCTGAGCACGCTGGGGCTGCGGCCCTCGGCCACCGACTGCGACATCGTGCGCCGCGCCTGCGAGAGCGTGTCCACGCGCGCCGCGCACATGTGCGCCGCTGGGCTGGCAGGCGTCATCAACCGCATGCGCGAGAGCCGCAGCGAGGACGTGATGCGCATCACCGTGGGCGTGGACGGCTCGGTGTACAAGCTGCACCCCAGGTGAGTCCCCGCGGTCGGTCGGGCAGCCCCGCATGCGCCTCGGGCGGAAGGCGAGCGGAACCCCCGGGGTTTTCCCCGGGGCCCCCTGGGCTTACTGCTCCAACTGCTGCGGGGGCGGGGAAGGCGGGGTGTCTGCGTGTGCAGGGGGAGGAACCGCAGCCCTGCTTCCCCTGTCAGCTTCAAGGAGAGGTTCCATGCCAGCGTACGCAGGCTGACGCCCTTCTGCGAGATCACCTTCATCGAGTCAGAGGAGGGCAGTGGTCGGGGCGCGGCCCTGATCTCCGCCGTGGCCTGCAAAAAGGCCTGCATGCTGGGGCAGTGACAGCGGAGGCCATCAGGCAAGGAGGAAGCAGTGGCTCACTGGACCTGGGCCCCAGGAGATGTGCTCCCCACGGATGCCCCCACCCTCGCCCCGGAAGGAGGTATCTCTTTGTAAGGACCCTGGATGCCTCCCATCCCCACTGCCTCCCCAAAAGATGGGGAAAGGCCCACGAGGGATTTCCGGGCCCCGGGCAGGCCTCTTGTCTCAGAGGCGGTTGGTGGGACAGCCCTGGGCCCTGACTGGGTTTGGGGCTGAAGTGAGCAGGCATGGAGACCCCACAAAGTCCCTCACCTGCGTGACTGGAATCAAGGACCCGGAAGGGAGTCGCTCACTCAAGACTTGGCTGCATGTCCACACTGCCTCCTCTTGGAGCCTTCAGCCGGACTCAGCCTCACCCGGGGCCTGCTCTGGATGCTGCGGCCCCCTACTCTGCCCCCACCTGGGAACTCAACCCCCTGGGAAGGCAGCTGACCTGGCCGTGGGGTTCCACAGGGGGCCAGAGACTGCTGGTCACCCAGGCCTGGCTGTTTTCATGCCTGCTGGGGACCGGGAAATGGAAGAGGACCAGCTCCACCTTGGAGGCTGCTTGTACCCCGAGGCCTGGAGATGGTGGCCTTGCTGCTCTCCTGCCACCATCCATGAGTGGTTTGTGGCTCTGGGATGGTCCCTTCCAGGTGGTGCAGGACACAGAGCCCCTATAGCCCCTGTGGGTCCAGAGGGACCCAGGATGAGGAGGACCTCTTCCCTCTCACCCCCGAGCAGGCCTGTGAGCACCTCCGCGGTGGGGTCCTGGGTTCCCCCAGGGCTGACGGGGAAAGAGAGGTCAGCACTCAGCACGCACGGGGCCACCCAGTCTTCTCTTTTCTCACCAGACCTCTGTGCGCCACACCAAGCTCCCACACCCAACCTCTGACTGTGTGGTTTTTTAAATTAAATGTTTTAAAAGTTTAGAACGTGGCGTTGACCAGTGTCCTTTGATCTCTGGGCATAAGGGCAGGGGGACAATATGGAGACATGGTCACATGTGCACAGACGTTCCACAAGCCTTGGTGTCTGGAAATTCACCATGCCCTCCAGCCAGCTGTGCTGGGGAACGTGAAGGGACACACTGGGCTGTGGGAACAGAGGTGGCCTCAGCGGGAGGGTGGTTGGACACACCAGCTTGGCCTGGCCCCTGGCTGGCCATCTGCGGGATGTGCGGGGGACGCGCAGGCTCTGATTGCCTCTGGGAGTGCCTGGGAAGGAGTTGGGGGCCGGGGTGCTGCTTTGGGAGGTGGGACAGGGCTGGTCTCCTTCCGGAGCCCCCTGGAACCACTTGGGTTGTAACAGTGATGGGAGGAGAGGAGGGTGATTGCCGAGGTCCTTCCAGGGGCTCCTGGGTGATGTGCCTGCTCTGAGTTAGCCAGGCCAGGCCTGGCACCCTCTCTCAGCTATACCCCATTATGTGTCGCGTTGTGGGGTTAGAACATACACACTCTGTGATGAGAGGAACCATGGACCTGCAGTGACTGTTTGATTCGGAACTCACCCCAGAGCCGTGGCTTTGAGACACTCTCTGGTTTTTCCGGGTGTCCTGTGGGGGACTGGAGCAGAACATCTTAGGTCTCCTGAATCTCGGTTATGCACTGGGATGTCACGCAAGGGTCTGGTTACTCCACAGCAGTCCTTCAGTCTCGGCATCCGTGTTGGACCCCATGTCGATGTAAGCTACTTTTAAGTCCTTTTCCCTGCCGTTCGGAGGCTGCTCTTGATTTTTTAAGTTCCCTTTGAGGGTACGTTATATATTTTACGGATTTCATTTCCGGAGAGGGAAGGACGTATCGTCAAACTCTTTTTGTTGCACAAAAGAGGGCTGGGTCTCACGGACCACCCAAACGCCTGCTCTACCAGCTTGCCTCTGCATTGCTCCCCCCAGGGGCAGGACACAGTTGCAAAGAGCCCGGTTCCAGGGTAGGGAGGACAGCCAGTGGGCCCTCTCCTCTGCCCCGGCTTCCAGAGGGCAGCCAGTGGGCCCATGACGTCTGTTCTAGAAGGTCCCCAGCCCCCGGCCCTTCTCGGGGCCCTAAAGGAGCAGGCAGGCCTGCAGCAGAGTGGGGTGAGCCTGGGGCCCACAGTGGAGCCGCACATGAAGGACTCACGACCACTTTCTTGGGGGTCCAAGGGGATGCTTGGGGTGCAGGTCATGCACCGTGTTCCAAACACGCCTCGCACACAGGTTCACTTGGGGCCACAGCCAGCTCAGGGCTGCCTTCTGCCCTCTGTCAGAGGGGCCAGAGGCCAGGGCCACCGTCCACCCAAACTCTGGGAATCCCTGGGGGTCTCAGGCCAGAGACCATCTTCAGAAATACCCATTGCCCTTCCCAAGCCCAGTAGAGGCCTCAGGCCAGTCCTCCACACACTGTCCTCTTGGACGGGGCAGGTTCTAGACTGGACCTGAAGGAGGGACAGTCAGGTGGGGTAATACGGGAGACTTCTCATTCGGAGCGATACCTCATTCAGCCCCCAGAGCGGCGGAGAGCTGTGAGCCTGTGAGCTCTGCCCTTGGGAGCCGTTGCTGCTGGATGGGTGGACATCTGGATGTTAGACATCAGGGGGCCCAAAGGTCACCAGGAACGTGGCTGGAATCTGCCTGGGGCCCCAGCAGGGCTGCCAAGTTTGGGCTTGTTCTCTCTTCCTGTCCTTATTTGGCACTCCAGGTGATAAGGCTGACACGTAAAAGGGGCTGGGGGCCCCTTGCAGCAAGCCCGCTGCCACGGAGAGAGGATGGTGAGTGACCGGGGGTAGCCAGAGGCCAGCAGGCTCCCAGGTGCTGTCCCGTAGGCTGGGGAACGTTTCTCCTCACACTGGTCCTGGAGAGGGGGTCTCCAGAGATGGGAAGGGGAGCCGGGACTAGGAGTGCTCTCCTGGGAGTGCTGGGGAGGTGTGCGTGGGAAGGGAGGAGTATTTGGGGAGCCAGGGAAAGGGCCCCTCCCCACCTACAGTGTTGCAGGCCAGCAGGAAGGCGGGGACCCGGGGCAAGGCTGCGGCCACCAAGCAGGCCCAACGAGGCTCTTCCAATGTGTTCTCCATGTTTGAGCAAGCCCAGATCCAGGAGTTTAAGGAAGTGAGTGCCCCTACCCCAGCGGCCTGGGACCGGTCCTGACACCCACCCTGCCTATACCCCCTCTTCTCGGTACTCCGTACTCCGTCGTCCCGGCCCCTCCACCCTCCAGGACCCCTCCCCATCTCCGGCCTTCCCCTGGGTGGGGGCTGTTCCCTCTGAAGGACGGTGCCCCCCACCGCCCAGGCCTTCAGCTGCATCGACCAGAACCGTGATGGCATCATCTGCAAGTCAGACCTTCGGGAGACATACTCCCAGCTGGGTGAGTGCTTTCGCCTTCCCTTGCTGGCAGAGGAGGGGGCGGCTGCTCACACCAGGGGAGCAGCTCCGGCTCAGGGGGCTGGTGGGAGCCCCACTGAGAAAGCACAGGCCCCCTGGCCAGGCAGCGCCAGTCTCCCTCCTTCCCTGCTCCCACCTCCGCACACACCTCCCCTGCACTGGCCACAGCTCCCCATTGCTTCACGCTTCTCCACGTCCTGTGGCAGGGAAGGAGGGGGGCCGGCCTGGGCGGGCGGGGAGGCTGGCCGGCCCATGTCCATCCCATGCCCCGCTGCCGCCAGGGAAGGTGAGCGTTCCGGAAGAGGAGCTGGACGCCATGCTGCAGGAGGGGAAGGGCCCCATCAACTTCACCGTCTTCCTCACGCTCTTCGGGGAGAAGCTGAACGGTCAGCCGGGCGGGGGGGGGGGGGGTTGGGTCTTCTGGCCTGGAAGTCGCCTGAGCCCCTCCCGAGCCCCACCCAGGCCTCTACTGGACTCTCCCTGGCCCAGGCCCACCCAGGGCCCATGGAGCTCTCCCCTGCCTCCCCGACCCGTGGGCACTGGTCACCCCGACCCCCCAGTCAGCCTCACTCCCAAGTCCCAAATCCCGGTCTCCTAGCCAGGCTACTCCAAGGGGAGGTGGTCCTAGCCTCTCTGGGCCCCAAGGGCCCTCTATCGGGACATGCCCTCTCTCCTCTCCTGGGATGGGACAGGCCTCCTGCACCCCGGGGGCCTCCTGGGTGGGGGCTGAGAGGCCGGGGCACCGGTGCTCACCTGCTCCCCCCACCCGGGCTCCCAGGGACGGACCCCGAGGAAGCCATCCTGAGCGCCTTCCGCATGTTCGACCCCAATGGCAAGGGTGTGGTGAACAAGGATGAGTAAGTGTGCAAGAAGGGGCACAGAATCCGCGGGGGGACCCCAGGGGAGGGCGGCCACCTGGGCCGTGGGAGCCTTCATAGCCCCCTGACCAGGCCAGACTTTGGCTCTCCCCAGGTTCAAGCAGCTTCTCCTGACCCAGGCAGACAAGTTCTCTCTGGCTGAGGTGAGCATTCTGGTTCCTTCGAGGCCCTCCCCTCCCCTTCACAGGGCTCTTAGCCGCAGGGCACTGGGCTGGGAGTCATTGGGGAGGGTCTGGGATCACAGGTCTCCCTCGGGTCACGGGTCACCCCTGCTGGCCACCGCAGGCCCCCCAGCCTGTCTGCCTCTGACCACACCCCGCCCCCCAGGTGGAGCAGATGTTCGCCCTGACACCCATGGACCTGGCGGGGGACATTGACTACAAGTCTCTGTGCTACATCATCACCCACGGGGACGAGAAGGAGGAGTGAGCTCGGTGCAGCTGCGACTTGGGGCCGGCCCGTGGGGACACCACAATAAATGTGTTTCCCAATCATGCCTGCAGTAGTGGCCTGTCTGGAACGGATGGGGTGGGAGCCAGCAGGGGGAGAGGAGGGGCCCAGCCACTCAACAGCTCAGCTCGGGCCACCCTGGACTGCTCCGCGACGGTGGGCCAGCGTGTGCCCACTTTACGGGTGAGGACACATCTAGGAGACGGACTGCGGGGCTTTGAATGGCCTCCACCAGGCCCGCACCAGCCATGTGGGGGCCCTGTGCGCCGCATCCATTCTACTAAGGGCCCTGCCGGTGGGCCTCCCTTCACGTGTGTGTGCGCTCACGCGCGCACACGCGCATGCTGGGCCCCATGTGGAAGACACAGGAGCCCATCCAAAAACACATACTTACTTCATTTTGGAAATGCAAGCAAGGTACACACCAGAGCACGTGCAGACTTGCACGCTTCCAAAGGAGAGAGGAAAAGGCCTCATGCTTGTGTCTGGCGGTGGCGGAGGGGGTGGGGGTGTGGTAAAGGCTGGAGAGAGGGAGAGCCTTTCTCTGGAAAGGACAGTTGGGTGTCCCATCCCCCCCCTCATCTGCAGAATGTGGAGAGGACTCGACTTATCTCAGGAACTGGAGGGCAGCAGGAAGGGAGGAGGGAGAAAGGCAGTCCCTTGCACAAAGTCAGACCTCCCCTCCCCCAGCCTGGCTGCAGCTGGGAGGTGGGAAGAGCTGGGGAGCAGAACACCTTCCTTCCCTGAAGGCAAGCAAAAGGAAAGGCATTTTCACCTGGAGAAGTGTTTGGTCTTTGTTTTTATCTGGGACTTGACAATTTTAATTACAATGCTGAGACTTGAAATTCAAAGTTCTAGCACTTTCTCATACTGACTCATGATCAGGGAAGTCCTGTAGCTGCCCGAGCAGGGATGGGTTGGGGGGTGGGGGGACAGGGACACAACCAGGCCAGCTTATGAGCCTCCATTCGCACCTGAGTTCTGCTTGTTCGACAAACTGATTTCAGAAAGTCAGGCATAATTTAAGCCTCTGCAGAGAAACGTGAGACCCAGCAGACTGCTCACAGGCGTCTTCCATGCAGAGCAGAACTGCTGGCTGGTTCTGTGGGGCTTCTGTGACCTCCTCGTCATCTTTAAGTCGTAGGCGACCAACAAGTTCCTGTCCCTAGACCTGCGACCACCTTGGTCTCCCCCTTCTCTGCAGAGGAAGCCAGCTTTGCACCTGTGTGGAGAGCAGCCTCCTTCCAGTGTCCCTGAATGGGTCCCTTGACCCTGAACACATGGGTCTGAACTACAGAGGGCCACTTATGTGCTGACTTCTTCCCGATAAATACAAGACAGCACTATATTCCCTCCTCGTTATGGTGTTCTGGATGCTCTATTTTCCCGGGCTTCCTTTATGGCAAGAACGCTGGGCACGACACACATATCACAGAATGTGCAGAGACTGACCACTCGTTATTGGTCCTCTCAGAATTAACAAGTACGTAAAGTCTGGGTTGTTGTTTTAAGATTTTATTATTTGGAAGAGGGGGAGTGACAGGTAGAGGGAGAAGCAGGCTCCCCATGGAGCAGGACCACCCCCCCCCCCGCCCTGCCATTTGAATCTCCAGCCCAGGAGCCCAGGATCATGACAGAGCAGATGGCAGACGCTTCACCCTGAGTCCCTCAGGTGCCCTGAGTACCTAAAACCTGTGACAGGTGTTCACTGCATATCTGTATGCAGGTCACAATTCTGCTTTCCAAAGTTTTCTTTTCTGACTCCTGCTGTAGTTATCTGGTAAGGTTAATCCTTTCTGCTCCCAAACTGCCTGTATTAACTAGTCTGGAGTAAACTGAGAGCCGAGGGTTCATGTGTGGGGGGCCAACGAAAGAAAGAGAGAGAAGCGGACAAGGGGAACAGGCCAGGACCGGAGAGAGGCCCGGAGTGCCCGGGATGGTAGCCACTAGCCACCGTGCCTATGGAGCCCTCAAAATGCACCGTGAGTTGAGATAGGACGATGTCCTGAAGATGTTGTGCAAAAAAGAATGGAAAGTATCTCATTGAGGATTTGCACATGGTTCCACAATGAAAGGACACAGCTTTGCGGTGTTGGGTTGAAAACAAGCATCACTGAAACCAGTGACTCCTGTTTCTCCTTCCTCCCTGCGGCTCCGAGGCACCTTCAGGTGCTGTGGGTGGCCCTCATTTCTGGCTCCCGTCCCCTCTCCACTGGACGTGCTGTTAGCTGTATGGCCAGCCTGTCAACTCTGGGGCCCCCAGATGTTAACCCAGGAAACGGGCCAGGCCAGTGCTCTCTGCAAACCCAGCCAACCGAAGCCCGTTTGGCAGGCTTGCATCTGTGTGTTCTGCCAAAGCAAGGGAAGGTTTTGTGTCCAGAGCAGAGGCCATACGATCCTGCTCACAGAGGGCCAGGCCTGGGAGTGCGACCTTGTTGGACACATACCCGAGGGGCTGAGCTCGGGGACTCGGGGTCCCTCGCCACCTGTGCATCCAAATCGCCCTGACTTCCCGTTTCCCTGTGAGCCCCGGAAGTCTTGCTGCTGTGAGGACCACTGCCCCCTGACCCCTACCCAGGCAAGGCAGTGGGGCTCCATGTCCTGGGGTGGCCTCGCCACACTTCACCCACAGCCTGCTAAGGGGAGTCCATGAGGAGGTCTCTGAGCCTCTTGCCCTCACTGGGGCCATGTCTAGAATTGCCCAGGGTTCCCTGGGAGAGCTTATGACAGCTCTGGCCCCTCCCTCCTCCGCCAGGAGCTCATACTCGGGGGGCTGCAAGCAAACCACCACCCCATCTTCCCCAGTGCCCTGCAGGCCTAGATGCAGAGGCTGACGTCCCCAGAAGCCACCCAGACCCCAGTGGGAGAGAGAACCTCCCCACCCACGCACAAGCACTTTTGTTCAGGGAGGCCCTGGAGGCTGTGGGGCTTGGAGTCCCTCACCTGGGCTCTGAGCAGTGGCCAGCAGGGACCCCTGTAAAGGCAAATGCACATTAAAACTAAGACAAAGTTAATACTCCCTGGTCCGAAAAGGACACAGATTCTCTCCTCCCTTTTCTTAGTGCATTCTCCTTAGAAAGCTTGTCTTTCCCTACCTGTTTTTGCATCCATTCATCGGCTACAGAAGCCGCTGGCCAGCTGTGGAGCCCGGTTAGGGCCCGAGGAGCCGGGAGCCGCTTCTCCAAGGTTTCCCAGTTTCCTGCCTCATGCATGGGGACTCCAGCAAGCCCACCTCTGGCCCGAAAGAGGGGGGGGCAACTGTGGCTTGCGTCCGGACAAAGCAATTAGCAAACCTAGCTCCCTGCAAACACCACGGATGGGCCGGTCTGGGTGAGAACAGGCAGGATTCCCTATCCCTGGGATCTCTTAGCAGCAGGCGGTGACGAGCACTGAGCTGTGGTTTAATACTTACCCAGTGACTTTTGCTGAGAAGTTCTCTGCATTGGCGGATACTGTTTCCAGCCTCCAGAGCTGCAGGCTCACTGGAGGGCTGGCCAGGGGGCTCCGGATTTTACCCAGAGACCCCCTCAGTCCCCTGCCCAGGCCCGGGCCCTGTCCCTGTGCCCCAGAGCTGGCAAGCAGGGGCTGTGGCCCACACGGTCCTGCTGCGGCATTCACACCAGGATGGAGCTCGGGACAGGGCATAAGGAGTCTGCATAGGCAGCGACTGCAGGCGGTGGGGGCTATTCTGAGGTACCACATGCTCGAGGGCCTTGTCCACCGCCACACAGAGCCAGGCCGGTGTGGGTGCCCGTCTCCAGGAGCATTCGCAGGCCCACCTACCTGCCAGGTCTCCAGGGGTTGAAAATGAAGACATCCGAATGACATAGCGCTTGACGGCACCTAGCGCGGCCTCCCAGCCTCCTCGTGCGAGGGCAGCCCAGAGCAGGTCCTCATGACACTCATTCTAGTTCAGGGCCAGAGGGCTCGGCCATGGGGAAGGGCTGCTGCAACACTTGATATCATGTTGCTGACCAGATGTGCTGATGGAGGGACGTGTGGGTGCACCAGTGCCCCAGACGGTCTTGGGGTCCTGTCTGCTCAGAGGACCTGACCATTTCGGAGCACAAAAGGGCAGAAAGGCAAGGCCAGAAACAAAGACGCCAGTCTCAGGCGGAATGTCCCTTGGAAGCCACAGGTCGTGTGCGCACACCACCCAAGGGAAGTCACGGGGTTGTTACCGGGTCCGGCTGGTCAAGCTTCTGTGTTGCTACTGAGATCAGAAGGCCCAGCCTGTGTCTACACCCGGGAACCCCGGCTGGCTGGAGGCTTGTCGGCCTCAAGCAGCCTGCTGGTTCCGCCGCATGCCTGAGAAGCAGAGGCCACCCCACTGAGACGAAGCCCGGGATACAAGCTCACATGAGGGAGAGGCATGGCCCTCCACCTCCCAGCCGGACACAGACCTCAGTCCCGTGGCCACGTCCACATTTAGGCAAGAAGAGCTGGGGGTCACCTAGACGCTGTGAGAAATGAGGAACTATTGTTGCTTAAGTCGGAAAGCCATGGGGCAGCTTCTTCCATTCATTCTGACCTTCTATTACAGGAATTGAGGCCCGCTCCCACCAGTCACCACTCACAGACCCCACCCCCCCGCCAAGGGCAGCGTGCGTTTTGATTAGGGACTTCCAGGGATGAGGGCCTCTGATGGAGGACCCAGGCTAGAGGGACCTAAGCCGGAAGGTGCTAGAACAGTCCCGATGGCAGCTGGGGTCGTGGCATCTGAGCCTCCGCCTGGCCTCTGGCCTCCCTGGATTCAGGTCCCAACCCAGGCATCCCCTCCCTGGAAAGCCACCTCCTGAGCCACTGGGTGTGCCCGGCCCAGCCTGACGTAAGCCAGCCTGGCTTCCCAAAAGCAACAGGGACAGGGATGTGTCCACCTCTAGCACCATGCCTGGCACGCGGCCGGTGCTCAGGGGGGATGTGTAGTGAGTGAGCAGGGCAGCGCTATGAATCTCCAGACTTCTGGAAGCTGAGACCAGCAGGTGTAGACCCTGTGAGTCCCCAGAGCCTGCTGCCTAGCAGTTGGTGCCCTGCTGCTTCCCTGGCCCTGCCCCCTTGGGGATGGTTGCAGGGAGGAGACGCCCTGCCAGCTTCTCTCCCCTCTGCCCCTATCCCACTGCACTCTCCCTGCCCTGTCTCCCCCGCCCCAGGGGTCTGGAACAGCCTCTGACCTCCCACCAGCTGCTGGCCCTCCCCTACTGTCTGGGGACCGTCCCCACGGGAGTGTGCTGCTGACATGCAGAGCCACATAGCCCCAAAATAGAACTTTGTCACCCTGGCTTGCCCTGCTTTGCATCAGCAACACCTCCAGCATCCCTCTCCCCCGACCCTCTCCTCACTCCCTGCTTCCCCTCCCCGCCAACATGCACCAAGGCGCCTTGGTCAGCCCAGCGGCAGGCAGCCGCGTCCCATTGGCCCTGCCAGGGCTGACTGGTGTGGGCCACCTCGAGTTCCTGCCAGGCTCCAACCACAGCATTCCCCTTGCCATGGCCACCTCAAGATATGGGGACCCTGCGTTGGGCCACAGGTGACTGGACTGGGGTGGCCATTACTCCCAGAGGGACACACAGACCTCTCCCAATCCTGTCTCTTAACTGGCTGGGAGAAACCATTCTCCAAGTTGGGAGTGTCTTTCTGTCCCTGTTGACATCAGAGCTACACACGTGCAGACCAGCCCCACGGCGGCACAGCAGACCCTGGGAAGGGCAAACACTTCAAACGGTGGGGGTCTCCAACCAACCTTAGCAGGTTCCCGCCTCTGAACCCACTCTCTCGGAGGGGTACCCGCTCTTTTCTCCTCAGTCCCTCCGCCCCTACTCCCTGGGCTGGGATTCCTTACAAAAGTATCGTGCCAGAATTCCTTTCTTGCTGAAGGGGAAGATAATTCTAGAATTTGACAGCTGCGATCAAAATAGCCAACCAGGGGATTAGCTGATGCTCTGATGTCTTTTATCTGCTCTGTCTCTGGCGGGACCATCGGAGTCTGGGAACACCCATCATTTCTTTCTACTCGATCAGCTAACACCCTCTCTCTGGGCAAAATCCTCAGCTGATATTGGTAAAATCCACAGCGCAGCTCCCAAGATTCAGCTAAATCGCTCAAAACCTCTCCCTAGAATTATCAACGCCCTAAAAATACAGAAGACCTTCAGGGCCTCAAGCCCATGACAGAGAATTTCGAGGCTCAGGGCCTCACGATCCCCTGTACCAGTCCCTGTCACAACCCCACTTTACCTGGGAGGAAACCCAATGGCCAGGGATGGACCTTTGTCCGGGTCCCTGAGCAGGACCCCTTAGGCCCCTGCTGTTCCTAACCCCTACGTGCTGCTGGCACCCACTCCCACTGCAAACAAAGTCTCCACGGTAACTGGCCTGGGGGATGCTTGGTTAGAACTCCAGTCGGTAAGGATAGCCCGTGTCTTTCTGCCTTCACTTGGGGAGAACAGCAGGACACCCCGGCAGTCACACCGCAGGGGGGCACTGAGGGTCCTTCAAAGGCTGACTTGGATGACACAAAGTTTTTGACAGGCTGGATGTCTTCACAGGGAGGTGGTATCCCCTGTCAAACTTCTAGCCTGAAAGGGACCTACGGTCTCCAAAGAAAAGGTCTTGTTTGCCCAGACTCTGTTTTGGTGTCCAGAGCATCCACCTTGGAACAAGGACTACCTCCGGGTCCAGATGAAACCCTTCACAGCAGCTTACTGTTGAATCCCTGGGACAGCCAACAGGAAACTCCTCTAACCAGAGGCAGGAGCTTAAGGATTTGCTGACTTTTTTTTTTTTTTTTTTTTAAAGATTTTGTTTATTTGACAGAGGGAGCACAAGCAGGTGAGCAGCAGAGGGAGAAGGAGAAGCAGACTCCCCTCTGAGCAGGGCGCCTGATATGGGCCTCAATCCCAGGACCATGGAATCATGACCTGTGGACATTTATACTGATGGCTGGCATGTCTTGGGGGTGGCTCAGGGCTTTGGAACATTCTAGAAACATCAAGGCCTCCTTACCTCCAATGGGATAAGATTAAATATGTCTCCTGTGGGGGCGCCTGGTGGCTCTATCAGTTAAGGGTCTGACTCCTGATCTCAGCTCAGGTTTGATCTCAAGATTGTGAGTTCAAGACCTGCATTGTGGGGGGGGGGCGGCTTGAGGAAAAAGGCCCCTCTGTCCAGAGCTTATGAGGTACGGCATTCTGCTGGCTGGCTGTCATTAAGGTTCCCTGGTGTTCCAGACTCGGCTCCCTGGCAGCTGGAGTCAACCCCCCGCTGATTTTTCCGCCAAAAACACTGCTCTCAACCCAAACCTCTGTTGTGCTCCAAAGAGATGTCCTCCCAAGTGATAATCTGGAAAAACTGACAAGAGATGTCAATGTCAACTGATCCCAGAAAAGGAAAAACAATATTGGAAATCTAATAATTTTTGGATCCATAAAGAGAGAACTCTGGTTTAGGCCAAATAACAATCTGGTCCTACCAGGAACTCTATAATTCCCTCCACTAACCACTGTACTTGCATTAAACCACCAGTCTACTGACAAAATGGTAGCACCATGGCCAACACCAGTGGGCAAATATGAGTGAGGCCACAGCAAGGGCCTTCCTCCCCTGTCCCAGTTGCCCGAAGTATGAATGCAGAGAAACCAGCTCATACAAATGGACCTCATACAGCTTCCCCATTCATGGGGGTCCGTATGTTTAGTCGTGTTTCCCTTGTTTTCTCACTGGACCAGAGCTCTCTCTTGTAGACAGGGTGACATCTCTTCTGCAGTTAAAATTCTGTTAGAAAAGATTCTCCCCCACCTAGGGAACCCCTCTCACGCCTGATAGTTATCAGGGAAACCCCAGTCACGTCTGTGCGGTCTGACTGGCTTTACATGTGCATACCAGGCTCACAGTCCTCGGGGTTAATAAGATGCACAAACAGCACTGTTAGGACTCAAGTGGCAAAAATCCGTGAAGACTTTCCAAAGCTTTGTGTTTGGCCTCTACGTTTCTGATGTGCCCCCTGGGGGCCTCACAGATTCTTGAACTTTGGGGCAGTCACAGGATGTCCGTACACATGGCCCCCCGACCCACAGTTGATAAAGAAGAGCGATGCTTTAATACGGTAAAGGCCTAACTGCTCCAACATGGCATTGGGAAAACTGGATAGCTCTATGCAAACAAAAGAAGTTAAACCTTACGTAAAGCCATATATAAAAACTAATCGTACGTGAATCAAAGACCTAAATCTAAGAGCCACGACTGTAAAACTCTGAGAAGAAGCCATGGCGGGCAAACTTCACGATACTAGATTTGGCAGTGAGTTTTTGGATATGACATCTAAGGGACAGGAGACCAAAAGAAGAACAGGTTATGATAGGACTTTAATACAATGAAAACTGTGTGCATCACAAGACAGCGTCGACAGAGGAAAACCCATGGAATGGCAGAAGATATCTGCAAATTACATCCCTACAAGGCATTAATATCCGGAACACATAAAGCACTCCTGAAATTAAAAAACAAAAACATAACCCACTGAAAACATGGACACAGAACTCGGGAATTTCTTCAAAGATACACAGGTGGCCAACAAGCCCATGAAAAGGCATCCAACATCACTCATTATCAGAGACATGCAAATAAAACCCAACTGCGGTGGTACTGCACACCCCAGGAGGCAGGCTACCAGCAGAGCGCCAGAGAAGACCGTGTGTTGGCCGCGATGTGTAGAACCTGACGGACTGCACTGCGGCTGGGAACGTAAAAGGGCGCGGCTGCTGGGGTGAGTGCGGCAGCCCCTCCGGAACCTGACCCGGAGGGACGGTGGACTTGCTCCAATTCCACCTGCAGGTATGTACTCAAAACCTGAAACCAAAACCTTGACACATTGTGCTCACCTGCATCCAAAGCAGCGAGTTTCATGAGCCCCAAGAAGGAAACCAGCTAGGGCGCCTGGGGACTCATGTCATGACCGCAGGGTCCTGGGATGGAGCCCCACAGGGGGCTCCCTGGTCAGCGGGGGGCCAGCTTCTCCCTCTGCCCCTCCCCCGCCTGTGCTCCCTTCCGCCGTGTGTCTGTCATAAATACGTAAAAGCTAGGATGCAAAACAGCTGAGTGTCCTGTCGGGCTGACAGACGGACGAACAACCGAGCTCTGCGTGTACGAGGCGGCGCTACTGGTCCTGAAAGTCCGCAAGTTCCGACTCGCGGTCCAGCATGGACGTACCTGGGAGATCGTGACATAAACCAGACGCGAGAAGATGGACCCCGCATGGTTCCCGTCCGCGGGCACGTGAGCTGAGGCCCGGGGACAGACGGACGGACGGCGGCTGCGCAGGGGAGCAGATGCGGCGCTCCGCGGCGCCGTGGTGAGGCCGGACGGTGCAGACGACCGCGCCGCTCCGGGAAGGCGCTCGGAAGCCTCTGGGCCTTGCACCCCAGGGGTGCTCCGGGGGCCGTCCTGCGTGGTGCAGACGCCCCCGGCGCGAAGACAGCCCGCCCGGCACGGCTCGGCGAGGAAACGCACCGAGTTCCCGCCGCGCGCCACGAAGCCTGCCGGGAGCCCTGCGCCCGCGCGTCCCCCGCACATCCGGACAGACCCCGTCTCACGCGTCGACAGCTGCTCGGGTTCAGGGGCGCGTCCCGCGGTGCCCTGCACACTCAGCCCTCGCAGGCGGCACCGCGACGCGGCGGCGCTGTGGCCGCAGGACCCCGAGGCGGGCGCAGGGCTGCAGGCCGACCCTGCACGGGTGCAACCGCGCGGGCGCCCCACACGCCCACGACCGTCCGGGGCGCCGCAGGCTGGAGGATGAGGGAGACCCCGGTGCGGGGGTCGGGCCACAGCCCGTCGGCGTTCGCGTCACTAACCTCAGCCCGAAGCGTTCCTCCGCGGTTCAGGACCCCAGTCCCGGGCCCTGCCCTCCGCGGGCTGACCTCAGGCAAGCTCCTCGGGACACGCAAGCGCGCGTAGCCCGGGAAACCCGGGACGCGGCCACAGGTGGGGCGCTCGCGGACTGGCGGGAGGCGGAGGTGGGCGGGGCGGCGCGCGGAGGAGGCGGGAGGCAGGGAGGCAGGGAGAGGAGGTGGGCGGAGCGGCGCACGCAGTTTGGCGGGAACCCGGCGAGGAGGTGGGCGGGGAGGCGTGCCGGATTGGCGGGAGGCTGTGTCGGTGGGCGGGCCCCGCCGTGATGACGGAACAGGAAGCTCGGCGACTGGTAGAAGGCGTTGGTGGGCGGGCACTAGTGAGAGGCGGTGCTCGGAGGTGGGCGTGGCGGCGAGCGCGGACTGGCGGGAGGCGGCGGGAGGCCGGCGGCCGGCGACTAGGTAACTGAGGTCCTGCGACCCCGGACCCGCGTGGCGGCGGCGGAGGCGGCGGGGCCGGGGTTCCGGTGTCCGCGCGAGGCCCTCTAGGGTCCCTGCTGCACGCGCAGAGCCGAAACCGGAGCGCGGCCTGAGGCCCGCGGGGCTCCTTCCCGGGCTGCGGCCCGGCTGCGCGCGTTCGGGCCGGAAGTTAGTGCGGGCAGCGCGGCGGCCGGGAGCGGGACGGCCGAGCGGGGTCCGAACCGGGGTCCGAGCCGGGCCGCCGCGCTGGAACGGTACGCAGAGGAGGAGGGACCGTGAGGCGTGCGCTGCCCACGGTCCGGGAGCTCGTGTCCCAGGCATGGGGCGGACCGCGGACCTGCCGCGGCGGTCGGAAGGGGGACACGCGAGCGCCCGGGGAGGGGGACGGTGAGACGGGAGCCGAGACGGCGGGGACGGGGGCCAGCGAGGCCGCCACGTGCAGACAGAGGCGGGGACAGAGGAGTTGTAGGATCTCGGGGTCTCGGTCACTGAAACGGGCCGGTCGAGCAGAGGGTGGCAGGCGTAGGTTTGTTTCCAACAGGCGTGTCTCCTGGGGGCGCAGGTAAAGGGAGGCTGGCCTCGTGCCCGACATGGGGCAGGGGCCGGGGGTCGTCTAGGTAGAGCGTGAGGCAGGCAGCGCCTTGCTGGTTTGGAGAGAGTCAGGACAGCCCCAGGTGGGACAAGCCTTCCGAGCCTTCCCGTCTCCAGTTTCGAATGAGTGTGACAAGGTGACCGGCTGGCATCCAGCCTGGGCTGTTCTGAACCACGTCTGGGCTGGCGTCCTCCTTCCATGCCCGCAGGTGCAGGGGAGACATGGTGGGAGAGCTATGGGGTGGGCAGGGGCTGCAGGGCTACGTCTGTGTCTTCACAGTGACTGCCCCGCCTGGGCCCAAGCACGGGGTTCTGAACGCGTCTGGCACACCATGTTCTCGGAGCAGGCTGCCCAGAGGGCCCACACTCTCCTCTCCCCACCGTCCACCAACAATGCCACCTTTGCCCGTGTACCTGTGTCCTCATACACCAACTCCTCCCAGCCCTTCAGGCTCGGGGAGCGCAGCTTTAGCCGGCAGTATGCCCACATTTATGCCACCCGCCTCCTCCAAATGAGGCCCTTCCTGGTGAGCCGCGCCAAGCAGCGTTGGGGTAAGTGATGCATTCGGGGAAGTACTTCCTGCCTGCCAGCCCAGAAGGGTCCGGGTGTCGGGGGGTGTTCTAGAGATGAGCGACCAGATACATCTGGGGCCTTCTTTAGTTTACCCCCCTTCCCGGTTGTCTTGGGAAAGCAAACCCGTTGGTGCCTCCGCTGCTTCTTCAGGTAGTTACAAGGATTAAATTAAGGAACCGGTGGCTTTAGAGGCTGGGATGAGGTGGGCTTTGTTCTCCTGGGAATAGTGGTCATCTTACTGGTGTAGGGACGTTCCCTGTCTGGAGAGCAGGATACGTGCTTGTTTGCCCGCATGTGGCCACCTGTGTCTCAGTGCGGCAGGCCAGGTACCTGGCACTGGGAGCCCAGGTCCGTGAAGACACGCCTCCCACCTCGGGGGCTCCCTGTCTGCTGCTTCTTTGGGCCCTCCAGCCTGGTTCGGTCCTGTGGACTCTTCTGTCAGCACACATCTTCTTCCTTCTCCACTTGGTCCGTGACCTGTCCTGCAGTTACATTATTGGTTGTGCAGACAGGACCCGCAGTTTCAACTTCTGGCCGATGCCCCGTTCCTCAGTCTTACTGTGTGTCAGAACAGCTTTCCAAGCTGTTTTCAGTTCATCTGGAATGTTTACAGGTGGGACCGGGCTTCTCCATCCATGTGTGTTGGCCCCAGCCCTGGCCTTGGTGCTCCAGCTTGGGTCTCAGCTGTGGGGAGCCGTGGCACTCAGGCCCGACCCACAGAGCCGGAGGGAATCGACTCTGGTGTCATTCCAGGCAACAAGAACTAGACCGTCACATGTGTTAGGGACATCTTGTATTGTCTGTACCGCAGGCACAAGTGCAATGGTCATGTCCTCCGCCACAGAATGAGGTCTTCCTGTAGCTCCTGGTGGCCTTTCCTTGGTTTCCTTGAAGCCCTTGGGGACACCCTCCTCAAGCCCCGTGTCACTGCCACCTTTTAGGTTCCAGCAGCACCCGGTCTGGTGTGGCATTGCCTTGCAGTCACCACTGCTGTGGCTCCCATGGCTCCATGGCACTTGTCACAGGGGCTGACCCCTTGTTGACTGCTGTCATTTCTCTCCCTCTGGGTTGTACCCTTGGTGAGGATGAGATGGGCCATGCTGTTCACTCCCGGTGCTGATGCCTGGCCTGGTGCCCGCATGCCATCCAGCTGCACACGTGTCCTGCCCTCGATGCAGGGATGTGTGGTTCTGCCTGGTGCTTAGGTGTGCACAGTGGATTCCAGCTGTGCAACCTTGAACTGTCACTTAACCTCTCTGTGCCTCCGCTGCCTCAAGCGTGTGATGGGGCAGTAGCATCTACCCTGCGTGTTGGCAGGCGTGGATGAGTTTCAAGGACAGTGCTCGGTGTGAAGCGAGGGCTTGGCAGTCCGGCTCCGGAGTTTGTTGTTTCTGTGGGTCTCTGGCATTTCTCTTTCAGCTGCTGGCACTCTCCTTACCTCGTTTTGAACTACTAGCCTCCTCCCAGGGCGCAGCTCTGTGGAATGTTCTTGGTTATTCTGAGGCAGAAGGGGCAGCTCCAGAAAGGGCTGGTCCTGGGGTCACATGATCCCTTCGGCTCCTGGCAGCATTTTTCCCAGGCTCCGGGTCTTTCCTGACAAACCCACAGGCCTTCTGGGACTTGTGCTCCTTCCTCTTGCCTGCCTGGGTGAGCCCTGCACACCGAGCCTCTGTAGTTTTTAGGGCAGGGTTCTTCTTTCTGAGAGTGAGTGTTATGATTTTGGTGTAAGTGACGTAATGCTCCGTGTCAGTTTCCTGGTTGCTCGTGCTGTCATCGACGGCATGGTCACAAACCCAGCAGCTTAACACACCAGACCCGTATTCCCTGTTCATCCTGGAGACCAGGAGTCTGAATGCAGGTGCTGGCCGGCCAGGAGCACCTCCTCTTTGGCTCTCCCCGTTTCTCGCAGCAGCCATGCTCCTGTCTCTGAGTGTCTGTCTTTCTTATGAGGACGTGGGACGCGGGAGCCCCGCCACATCTTTCTGTCTTCCTGGGGCCGAGGTTGCTTGTGTCAGGGGGTCTCTGTACTTGGTGGTCTCCTTCTCTGCAGAGGCCGGCCTGTGGGCCGCTGCGTGGTGGGCGGGGAGGCCACTGGGTCCCTGAGCCCGTGCCATCGTGCCCAGGTGGTGGAGTCCAGGTAAAGAAGCTGTGTGAGCTGCAGCCGGGGGAGAAGTGCTGTGTGGTGGGGACCCTCTTCAAGGCCATGCCGCTCCAGCCTTCTATCCTCCGCGAGATCAGTGAAGAGGTGAGGTTGGCCGCTGCTCCGGGAGCACCATTGGGACCACCAGCCATGGACCCCGGGAATCAGGGCTGGGCCTCTGTCCCGGGGTGGGGGGTGGGGGGTCGGGGGGCGTCCGGGGACTGCAGTCCCAGAATCTCATTGATGGGGCCTGGGAGTCTTAAGATCCGGCTTCTGGCCCCACAACTCCCTCCCATCTCTGCCGTCCAGCACAACCTGCTCCCCCAGCCTCCCCGGAGCAAGTACATCCACCCTGACGACGAGCTGGTCTTGGAAGACGAGTTGCAGCGCATCAGACTGGAAGGCGACGTCGACGCGTCAAGGCTGGTCACAGGTGGGGGCGGGGGGGCGGCCCACACCTGTCGCTGCAGGTGCAGCCCTTCCTCCCCAGAGCGGAGGCCCAGGGAGGGGGGTCAGTGGTTCCTGCCTACATCCAGAGGTGGTGACCCCAGGATTCGGTCCTGAGTCCTCAGTGAGAATGTTCTGGTGTGGCAGAAAGGAACTAGCTGGTTTTGCCACAGGGGTGCCTAAAAGGAGATGGTAGCCTCTCAGGCTTCCATCCTGGAGCCTGACACTGCTGCTCCCCAGGGACAGTGCTGGCCGTGCTCGGCTCCGCGAGAGACAGTGGCAAGTTCGTGGTAGAGGACCACTGCTTTGCAGAGCTCGCCCCCCAGAAGCCCGCACCCCCCCTTGACACAGACAGGTGAGGAGCAGGCACTGAGGGGTCTGGCCAGTGGTCTGGGGAGGTCATGGTTGCCAGGCTTCATGTCCTCTACTCACCCATGACGGTGGCAGAGCTCTGCCTGTGGCCAGGCTGGGGGCAGCAGTGGGACTCCTGCTCTCTGGGTGCACAGGAGGACCCTGACTTCCCCTGCAGGTTTGTGCTGCTGGTGTCTGGTCTGGGCCTGGGTGGAGGCGGGGGCGAGAGCCTCCTGGGCACCCAGCTGCTGGTGGACGTGGTGACAGGGCAGCTGGGGGACGAGGGGGAGCAATGCAGCGCTGCCCATGTGTCCCGGGTCATCCTCGCTGGGAACCTGCTGAGCCACAACACCCAGAGCAGAGATTCCATCAACAAGGTACTGTCCCCGCCCACCCGCCTGCCCACACTTGAGCCCCTCCTTCCCCAGGGAGAGTCGGGGTGCAAGGTTTTGCACATCTGGTGGCCAGTGCCCCACAGTGATGCTGCGGTCTCTGCCCCGGCCCTGCTTTCTGAGGGCGGGGGACCCCGTGGCACAGAACCCGTACCATCCCTGAGCAGTGGGCCTCTGCTCCGCTCTCCACTGTCCAGCCGGGGATCTGAGTGTCCCTTCAACCTGAGCCTGCCTTGGGGCCTGACAGCCTGCGGACTTCTATCCCCAGGCCAAGTACTTAACCAAGAAGACCCAGGCAGCCAGCGTGGAGGCGGTCAGAATGCTGGACGAGATCCTGCTGCAGCTGAGTGTGAGCGAACTGGGTGCTGCCGGGGACGGGACTGGGGTCTGTGTAGCGGGCGCCGGCAGGTGGGCCGGGGCAGGGGAGGAGGGGGGCTTTGGAGGGCACTGGGCCCTGCAAGCTCCCCTGCCCCTGTGCCCTCCAGGCGTCGGTGCCTGTGGACGTGATGCCAGGCGAATTCGACCCGACCAACTACACACTGCCCCAGCAACCCCTGCACCCCTGCATGTTCCCGCTGGCCACCGCCTACTCCACGCTCCAGCTGGTCACTAATCCCTACCAAGCCACCATTGATGGAGTCAGGTAGCTGTAGCCACACCCCCACATGACACCTGGCCTCAGGCCTCAGTGGCACCAGGATGGGAGGGTTGGGTCCAGGGCTGCAGAGGGCCCACCAGATCTGGGCTTGCTCTTAGAGTTGGCTTGGGACACCCACCGTGAGAGTGCCGGGTGATCTCAGGGCCAGCTCCTTTGGGAGCACAGGCGGTGACCCCATGCGGGGATTAGCTGAGCCTTGCCTTGCAGATTCCTGGGGACATCAGGACAAAACGTGAGTGATATTTTCCGGTACAGCAGCATGGAGGATCACTTAGAGATCCTGGAGTGGACCCTGCGTGTCCGTCACATCAGCCCCACAGCCCCAGACACACTAGGTAATGGGACTCAGCCACGTGGGGTGGGGCCAGAGGGCCAAGGGAGTCCTATTCAGGGGCCTTGATGTCCAGAGGGTTCGCAGCCTGGAAAAGCTTCACGCTAGTTCTGGAATCTCCCCTGGAATCTTCAGGCTTCCACCGTCAAGGCGCTGTGTAGGGCCAAAGACCGTGGAAAGCATATTGGGAGCTCTGGGTAGAGCCTGGCGCCCTACCACAGTGGCCACCCAGCAGGGCATGCTGACCTGACCCCAGGGCCATGGGGCTGTGGCACAATGGGCAGGGCTGCTACCAGCACAGCCCGAGTGAGTATGAGGGGGCGGCGACCCAGCTGCCCTGACTGGGCACCGTGTAGAGCTGAGAAGCTCCAGCTGCTGTGGGCTTCCTCCAGGATGCTACCCCTTCTACAAGACCGACCCATTCATCTTCCTGGAGTGCCCTCACGTCTACTTCTGCGGGAACACCCCTGAGTTTGGCTCTAAAATCTTCCGAGGTGAGTCCTACCTTCTGGGGGCCCCGGGCCTGGGGTGTCACGAGGGACCGTATCCTGGGGACAGGGCTCACAGAGGAGACCTCCCTGGAGTCCCCAGGTCCTGTGGGTAGCTGACTGAGCATGTCCGAGCAGGGGCTGATCGAACCGCACCTGTGCAGCAGGCTCACTGCCCACCTCTGGTCAGCAGGGCTTCAGACTTTGACCTTCATGCTGCCCTCGGCCCTTTGTCTGGTCCAAAGGGGCTTCTGTGGCCAGCACCCCGACAAGGCTCATGGGGAATTCCTGTTTGCTTCTGGGGACTTCTGTTGGAGCCAGGGCCCACCCAGAACCTAAGTGGGAGTGCCCGTGTATCTTCTTTACAGGACCAGAGGACCAGAGGGTGCTGTTGGTGGCCGTCCCCGACTTTAGCACCACACAGACTGCCTGCCTTGTGAATCTGCGTAGCCTGGCCTGCCAGCCCATCAGCTTCTCGGGCTTTGGGGCAGAGGACGAGGACCTGGGGGGCTTGGGTCTGGGCCCCTGACTCAGAGACCCCAGCTATCTGTTCCATGTGACACTGACCCAGCAGCGGCATTTGTTTCTTAAGAAAAGCCCGATTGGGACGCCTGGGGCGCTCGGCCCATGGAGCAACCAAGTCTTGATTTTGACTCAGGTCTGATCTCAGGGGCTTGAGATGGAGCCCCATGTTGGGATCGGCGCTGGTGGTGGAGTCGGCTTGTGAGTCTCTCTGCCCCTCCCCCTGCGCATACTCTCTTTCTCTAAAATGAATAAAGTCCTTAAAACAAAGCCTGACCAGTGTGCTCCTGTTGAGCCCCAGGCAGAGAAGAGGCCGGTGGGGCATGCCGCTCTCCCTCCCCTTCCTCCCGCCTCCCACCTACCCCAGTGCTCTGCAACAGGTGTGTCTACCGTGAGCTTGCTTTATTGGTGAGGCTGTCGGGGCAGATGGCTGAGGAGTCCATGCGCACGGGGCCCTGCAGCGCCCTGACCATCCAAAGCAGCCTGGCTCCTCGGTGTTGCCCCATGCGCGTCCCCTCCCGGCCCGTTGACCTCGAGGCAGGGGGCTTCCCTGTGCTCAGAAGTCCCCAAAGTTCACTGTGTAGGTTTCGGCTGTAGTGAAAGCGAAATCTGGGCCCATGACCACCACCACCTCCTCCTCCCCGTGTTCCTCCTCCTGTTCCTCCTCGTGGTCCTCCTCCTCTGGCCCCAGCTCCGTCCCAAACTCCGTCACCACCTCCGTGTAGGTCTCCGTCTCCAACTCCTCCCAGCCCACCGTGGTGGCCTCGGGCTCAAAGGACCAGGGCCCCAGGCTGGCGATGGGGGTGGGGGAGGGGGTGAGTGAAGGCGCGGGGGGCAGCGTGACGGAGGTAGTGGGCGCAGCCGTCCCGGGGGTGCCGGGGGCAGCGGTCGCAGTGGCGTTGAGGCGCCGGAGCCGCAACTGCTCGCGCATGCGCAGCCGGTACTGCAGGCGGCGCCGCTGCATCCGCCGCTGCTGGGGAGTCATGGGGCGCGAGGGGTCGATGCGCGGGATGGGCCGGTTCCCGTTCATGGCCATGATCTCACGAATGCGCTTCCAGTTGGAGCGCGCCAGGATGAAGTTGCACTGGGTGGCCCCGATGTCGTAGTCCACGTTGCAGGTCTTGGCACTGGGGGTGTAGCCCTCGGCGTGGGCCGTGACGCGGTACTCACCGGGATTCAGGATGCGCCAGTAGTCGCCGCCGCTCGCTGCAGAGGGAGGCCGGCGCTGCTGCCCAGGATGTGCGCTCCCAGCCCCCAGCCCTCCCTCCGCCTCCCGCGGACCCTGGGGTGGGGGGTGGCACCGCGGATGGTCGAGACCCCGCACAGATCTGCCCCCGCTTCAGGCAGGAGGGGTGGCCCCGTGTGCACAATTTACCTGTCTTCACGCCGTGGTTAATGCCACTCACAGAGATGGTGGCGTTAGCGATAGGGATGCCCTGCTCATCCGTCACAACCCCCTTGATGCCCCGGTGAACCTGCAGAGGGACACAAGGCCGGGTGTCCCCTTGCAGGCCCCACGCAGCTCCTGTGAGCTCCCAGGGGCCCCAGCCCAAGCCAGTGCCCACCCCACCTGCTCCATGAAGGTGAGGAGAGCCTCCTTGTTGTTCTCCCACTCTCGGGGCAGCTCGCTCTCATGGGGGAACTTGTCGCAGCCCAGGTAGATGGAGAGCTCCAGGCAGTTGGTGTGCAGGTAACTGAAGTCGTTGATGGCTACTCAGGAGCAGACAGAGCCGCAGTCACTCATGGGCCCCGCCAGATGCCCCAGCCCGGCCCCTCCCGGGCTGACTTACTCCCAGACCGGGGGTTCCACTTGGCCCCATTGACGATGCCCATGCCACTGGTATAATCCTGTGCTTGGCAACCTCCCCGGTATGGCTCCGTCATGGTGAGGTGGGCAGACGCGAAGGAGATGGCCAGCCAGCGGAAGATGGCATGGTCCGGGGTCTCCTGGGCCTCGGATACCTCGTCCTCGTCTTCTCCCCGGGCAGCTGCCATGGCCGCAGCCAGCAGCTGCTCCTGGGTAGGGGTCCGGGCCATGTCGTAGGGGTAGGACACGAGACGCTCACCACCATTCAGGTTGGCCCCCAGCACGAAGGGGTTCTTCTCCATCCAGGCAATGATGGCTCGGACCTCTGTGGATACCTGGGGGTGGCCAGTGCGTGAGGTTGGAGACACAGCTGCCATCATCTCCCTTGCAGAATGCACCCCCATACTCAAGCCTCCTCTGTGCCCCCATGCCTCGGTCGGCCCAGTCCCAGCCTCAGTCCCCCACCAGCCAACCCCCAAGTCCAGAGCTCAGGACCCCAGGGTCTGGGCTGCTCCCCTAGGCCTGCTAGCCAGGCTGCGGCCTCACCGTGGCATCTGGAGAGAGGTAGCGTTCAGGAATGGGCAGGTTGTTGTTGGGGACCCGGTAGGGGACCCATTTCCTCTCCTCTGCTCCCCAGAGCACAGAGTTGAGATCTGGGAAGTCCTCATAGATGTCAAAACCTTCCTCAGTCCACAGCCCCATCGCCCAGTTCCCAAACTCAGAGCCCTGGAGGAACGAGCGGGGTTGGTGTCAGCCTGCCCCCCACCCCCGCTCTGTCACCCCCACCCACCAGCCCAGCTTCTGCTCCCCGACCCACCATCTGCGCTGCCACCTCGTAGCCGTCGGGGTTCAGTGAGGGCACCAGGTGGATGCGCGTGTCCTGCACCAAACTGCGCACGCGGGGGTTCCCGTCGCGGTACTCGCGGCACAGGTACTGCATGAGAAGCAGCAGCAGCTCTCTGCCCAGCACCTCATTGCCGTGGATCCCAGCCGTGTATCGGAACTCAGGTTCCCCTGCAAGGGCAGGAGCCTCAGCAACCTCCCAGGCCCCAGAGGAAGCACCCACCCAGGGGGCTGGGGGCAGCTGAGTCTTGCTGGGCCCAAAAAGGCAGACTGGGACCCCCAGAGAGGCTCTGAGATAGGCAAAGGGACCAGCTGCAATGCCAGGGAGGGCAGGCCTCCAGGGGGTTTTGGGGCACACACCAAGCTCGTGATCCCCGGGGTTGTCCGAGATCTCCATGGCATAGATCTTGAGCCCGCGTGAGCTCTTTCCCAAGCTGTACGTGCGGGTAATGGTGGGGCACTCCTCGTTCACCACCTTCATCAGCTGGGCGCAGGAGAGGGCACCAAGTCACAGACCCCAAACCCACAGAGGCAGCCCTGCACGCAGGCAGCGCCACGCCTCTCCCACCACCCTGGTCTGTTCCGTGGGGAAGGCCTCTGTGGTGGGAGTGGTCCCTGCGGGCCATACTACCAGCACCAGAGGGAGAGGGCCTGCAGTTTTCCCCTGCCTGAGGTGAGGGCCAGCCGACCCCCACCCCTAGGCAGGCTGCATCTGGGAGCCCTGACCCCAGTCACCGGACAGCCTCTTCCCGCCCCTGCGCCGACCCAGGGACAGGCCCTCACCTGGCGCATGTCCTTGTAGCTGTGGTGCCGGAAGTCCAGGTTGTCGGTGGCCACCACCTCGTTCTGTGCGTAGTAGCTGTGGACAGCTGCAGCAGGCAGCCGAGGCCCTGAGTGGGCCACCAGCCAGCCCCTCCACCCCGGCCAGCCCCCCACCCGGCTGCCTGCCGGCCCCCTGCACTCACGAGTCACTGGACACCCCAGAACCTCCAGGCGCATGCACAGGCTGCCGTTCCAGGTGAGAGGGTAGACGCGGATGAAGCGGGCCACCACCGGCTCTGGGAGCTCGCTCAGCACAGGCGTGTCCTTGTCCACATTTCCATGGAAGGTCTGGGGAGAGGCTGGGCTCAGAGCAGCCCCCCCACCCCTGCCAAGAGCCGCTCCCAGTCCCGATGCCAGGGCAGAGCCACGAGCTCAGGTGCCCACCATTTCCTCGTAGCCATTGGTGTACATAGTCCACGTCTGGCTGTCGTTGCTGAAGCCCACGAAGAAGGAGGTCACGAAGTCGTCACTGGGGAGCAGATGGCTGTCAGGGCAAGGCTGCTCTCCCTACCCCAGGTCCCAGGGCCTCAGGAGCTGGCAGGGGCATGTGGAGCTCGACCTGGGTGGCAAGAGTGGCTCCCACGCCCGCTATGTGCCACAGGTGGGTGATCTGCTCATCCACGAGGATTGGGCGTGGCACATCCTGCATGGGATGCAGTCCTGTGCCCAGGGCCATCCATCCCTCGAAAAGTGCCTGGGAGTCTGGCTGACGTACTGGATGCTGGAGTCACGGCCCTGGGTGATGACGCCCGTGAACTTGGTGATCCTTCTGGTGTCGACCTCAATCCACTGTCTCTGAGCGTCGTCCTCAGCGCACCATGCCCCGTCGTAGTAGTCATCCTCGGTGGCCCCAGCCTGTTGGGGGGTGGGTTGAGCAGGGGGAAGAGCCCCCGGGCCAGCCTAAAGATGGACGACCCCGACACCCACCTGTATGTTGAGCCGGCCTCGCTGAGCACCCAGGCCGTGGCGCAGCATGGACGAGGCCCGGATCTGGTTGTCCTCAATGCGGTGGGACTCCATCCCAATGGGGGGACACTCTAGGGACATGGCACCCAAGGCTGGTGGCCCAATGGCTCTGCCACTCCCTCCCGAAATCCAGAACGAGGAGCCCAGAGCCTGCGCCCGAGCATCAGGGGATGCTCGTCAGGGCAGCCGCACCCCAGGCTGTGCTTCCCCTCCCTGGGACTCAGCTTCCTCCTCCAGAGAACTGGCAGTGATGCTGGCTACAAAGGGCCCTGGGGCTTACGTGAAATTACAGGGAACGGCAGGCATGGAGCTCAGCCCCTCCCAGCCACCCCCCCCTTCAGGGCCTCCTGCACACTGCCTTGTGCTGTGAGTTCTATCCCCGGAGAATGATCCCAGGGCACAAATGCTCCAGGACCTATCCCTCCTGGGTCCCAAGACTTTAAAAGCAGGAAAGGGTTCTGGAGGTCTGGAGCATCATCGGGAATTCCAGGTTTGGGACCCACGCGTGGCTTTGGGTTGTCTGTCCAGCACCCTTACCCTGCTGCCACTGCATGGACCCCAGCCCCCACAACCCCCACACTCCCCAGCCTCCCCACATACACCAGCCCCCAACATACACCAACCTCCCCCACATACACCACCCCCAGCCCCCCACACTCCCCAGCCCCCCACATATACCAGTTCCCCACACAGTCCCCAGCCCCTCACTCCACAGACCCTACATACACCAGGTCACACACACCAGCCTCCCATGTCCCCCACATACCCTAGCCCCCACATATACCAGCCTCCACAACACTTCCCAGCCCCCTCAATCCCCAGCCCCCACATATACCTGCACCCACCTTACTGCAGACTCCCCACACTCACACACCCATCCCCACATACCCCAGCCTCCCCACCCGCAACCCCCACACCTGCTCTCCAGTCCCCCGCAGGCCCCAGGACCCTCACTCACTGACTTTCTCGGTCGGAGCCCACTCCTCCTCCAGCTCCTCACCCTTCCGGGGCCCTGGAGGCAACAAAGGGAGACGTGGTGCAGAGGATCCTGGGTCTCGGCATGCACGCGCTCTCTCACAGACACCCAGGCAGCGAGTCCAGCCCCAGATGCACACCTTTGTGGTCCTTGCCCTTCTCCACGCTCCACTTGTCATCCTTCTCGTCCTCCTTGGGGCTGCCCTCCTTTTTGGGTTTCTCTGAGTAGTGGAAGGTAGAAGCCATCTTAGCCCTGGGCTTCAGAGGGCGAGGGGCCTGGGGTCGGTTCTGCAGGGCTGGGGGGCTCGAGGGTCAGGCCACGGGGGGAGCTGGGAGGCTCAGGGGTCAGGCCGCGGGGGGATCTGGGGGGCTCGGGGATCAGGCCACGGAGGGAGCGATGCGGCTGCACTCACTCAGCTCCTCCTTTTCCTCGTCTGTCTCCAGCTCAGCGTGGGGCTTCCCGGGTCTGGGAGGCCCGAAGTAGTAGTCCACTGTGGGGAGGCAGAGCCCTGCTGTGGCCCAGGTGCTGCCCCCAGGGGACCCTCTGTAGACCAGAGCTCCTGGGTCCACAGGAGCCTGGCCAGCAGGACCAAGCAAGAGGGAGAGCAGGAGGAAGTGGGATCAGGGCGGGCCTTGAGGAATCCAGGTAGGCAGGGATGCGTAGGGAGGATCTCCTGAAGGAGAGGCTGTCTAGGCACAGGTAGGATGAGCCCAAGCGGGGCAAGTCACCAGCCTGGCTCAGGAGGGCATGGCCAGGGGAAAGGTGAGCCATGGAGTCCTGGGCAAGGAGTGGGGCGCACACAGGACACACCTTGAGTGACACCTGACGCCTGTAGCCAGGAAGGGCTGGTCTTGAATGGGGGCTGAGTTGGGGCGAAGGGTCAGTGGGAGGGATTAGTGGGGACCTGGGGGCAGGGAAAGGACAGGGAACTTTTCAGGCCCCTGTGGACACAGGCACAAGAGGGAGAGGATGGTGACTGCCCAGAAGGAACTGGAGTCCTGCGCGGTGATGGGAGCCAGGGGCTTCAAGTGGCAGGACCCGTGGCAAGGGAAATCCCACCAGAAAGCACAGGAAGCAGGGGCGTGGTGGGCCGGGCCGGGCACTCACTGTCGTCATAGTGAGGGATCACATAGCCATCCCCGTAGTCAGGGGGCAGGGGTGGCGGCAGCGGCTTCGGAGGTGGCTCTGTGGAGGTGGGAGGCAGGGGTGGGCCCAGAGCCCCCACTCCGGGCAAACCCCTGCCCCCCGGGGTCCCCATCCTACCGATCCTCTCCTCCGGGGCCTCCAGTACGGGCCCGGACGGCTTGGCTTTCTCTTCCGGGCGTTCCGGCCAGGGCCGCTCGGGCCTCCTCCTGGTGGGGGGTGGCCGGGGCCGCTTCTGGCGTCTGATGTACTCAACTGAGGGGGAGGGTGGGCTCTGAGCCAGTCCAAGGGCCCCCCTCAAAGGCAGGGGGGCTGGGAGGACAGGGTTTCTGGGAGGACTGACCCTCGGTGGACCCGGGGCCAGGGGTGCGGATCCGGACGGGGGCAGGGGGGCCACTCACAGTCCTCGTAGTCCTCCCTCTCTATCTGGTCGTTGTAGTCCAGGGTGGGCGGCTCGGTCTCCTCCTCCGGCTCTGGAGGAAGTGCTCATAGCTGGCTTGTGGAAGACACTCACTGATGCCCCTCCCCAGGCCCACCCTAGAAACCCAGCCAGCCTAGGCAGCGGGTCCTCCAAGGCTGGGAGGACATTGCCCACTCACCAGACTGGCGCTCCAAGTCAGTTTTTTCTCCTGGATCCAGCCAAGGACCTGGGAGGGCCCCACCTGCAAACACAAAGCCCCCAAGCCAGTGGACAGGAAGCCCACCCTGACCACGGCTCGTACAGGGAGCGCCCACGAGACCTAGGCCATGCTGACAGCTCCTGGAAGCCTGGGCTCACTCCCAGGAGGCCTAGACTGTTCTGGCCTTCAGCACCCAGTTGGCGTCTCCTGGGCTGGAGAGCTGGAGGGTTTTCTGGGGAGCCCAGGCCCCAGGAGGAGGGCAACCCAAAGGCCGAGGGCCCCACAACACACAGGCGAAGGGATCCAAGTGGGGCCCCAGAGGACAGATCCAGGATACTGGAGATCAAACCCCATCCACAAGGCCACCAACACCCCTACCCAAAGGAGGCAGCCGCCCCAAGGGAGGTCCAACCAAAGGGCTACATTCATGACAACAATAAGTCTACGGGGCCCACCCTGAGTGGCCCTCAGATCTATCTGCAGGAAGCAGGGGCCTAGGGATGCCCTCCCCCTCCCAGTCGCCTAGCAGTCAGAACCCCACAACCCCAGGAGAGCCTGCACACACCTCCCTCCTGGGGCAGCTCCTCAGGGCCGGGGCTGGGGGATAGGGGCCATGGCCACCACAGGGTTTCTGAGGGGGTGGGGGTGGGGGGCCTCTTCCCAGTCGAGGGCCTCTTGGTGGCTTTGGGTGGCTTCTCCTTGGGCTTCTTGGTGGCCTTAGGTGGCTTCTCCTTGGGTTTCTTGGTGGCCTTAGGTGGCTTCTCCTTGGGTTTCTTGGTGGTCTTAGGTGGCTTCTCCTTGGGTTTCTTGGGTGGCCTGAGGGACCCTTCCAGGGGCTGCTTGGTGGCCTTGGGGCCTTTGTCCTTCTTCCCTTTCTTCCCTTTGTCTTTGGTCTTGTCCAGAGGTGCTGTCACAAATGCAGACTTATGTCAAATCAATGGAGACTTCACTCTGTACCTCACGGGGCCCCCAAGGTGCCCACAACCAGGGCACAGCAGCTCTTGCTTGTCCCACGTTTCTTGGATTGGGAAAAAGAGAGGTTAAGTAGCTCGCCCTTGTGGCGGAGCTGGGATAGGAAACCAGGCTTCCCGTCCACAGCTCGATCTGCAGCTCTCAGCCACCAACACTGCAGCTTGGCCAGGGGAAGCAGGCCCTCACCCTCCCACCTGCTTAAACTCAACAGAGGCCCGTCACCATGCTCTCCTTCCCCATGCGTCCACTCAGCTGACCAGGGGGCGTTATACTGTGTGGGGCACAGAAGGGACAGAGAGGCGACTGAGCGATCCAGGCCTGGGGGAGTGCCCTGTCTAAAGGGGAAGGAGGTCTCACCCCCACCCCACCACCACCCCCCCCCGCCAACTATCACAGAGTCAAGGGCCAGGTCCTGGGGCCTCCCTGAAGCTCCCCACAGAGCAAGAAAAAGGTCACTCGTGCCCGTTTTAAGAAGTAAGAGGTCTGCTGTGGGTTGGCTTCTCTAACCAAGAGGGGGTCCAGGGGGCAGGAGGACAGGCAGGCACTGATGCTGCCCTCTCAGAGTCTGGGGGAGGAAGCAGGAGCGGGGCACGGGGCACGGGGCACTCTGTGGGAGTCCTCCTGGCCCCTGAGAAACTGCGGTGCAGTGCCCGAGGTCTAAACACAGAAAAATTTACAGAATGCACACAGCCAGAAGAAACAGAGCTGCCACCACGGCATCCAGGAGGCCAGGACAGCAAGCCTGGAATGGGGAGTAGAGGTGGGGAGGGGAGGCCATGTTGGGTCCTAGGATCCGCCTCCAAGGGGTGGGGAAGGAGCCAGGAAAGATCTAGAAGAGGACACAGGGGAGGGGCTGCTGACCTCAAGAATGATGGATGGTGCCTGGAATCTCCTGGGAGAGAGAGATCAACAGGACCCTTGCCCCCCTCCACAAAGTCACCACAAACACATGAGATTTATTGACAACTGATTATGTAAGAAGCCCTGGGCCGCATGCCCTGTGATGCTCAGGGCGGTGAATGCACAGTCCAGAGAGGGCAGGGCGCTGCCCACGGCTCCCTGCAGCCCCCTCACCTGCCTCTGCGCTCTTGGAACAGGAGGCTAGGCAGGAGGCTGCTTGGAGCCCTCCCAAGGGAGGCCTGAGGCTGGGACTCTGGGGGGTGGTGTGGGCACAGCCAGGGTGTGCCACACACAGGCCCCAAGACCACATGAGGGCAACTCACAGGACAGACAGGGGGCAGCCAAGTCCCCAGGTGGCTCAATGCTCCTCCTTGGGGGGGTGGGGCTGGGGGTGAGACCGGGAGGGTGCAACCGTGAGGCAGCAGACCTGCTGGATATGTCTCCATGCCCAGAGGGCTGCAAGCCAGCCCTGACCTCTGCCTGGCGCAGTCTCCTGCCAGACATCTGGGCTCTCCTGGGCCTCACGGAGCAGACTGGACAGCAGCCAAACCCCTGCCAGGGCCTGCCCTTGTCACCTGTGACGAGGGGAGCCCAGAGGTCCCCCATCGGGCGCAGTGGACCAACCCCCTCCCCAACCCCACCACCCCCGCACGCCCCTGGAGATCTTACCTTCTTTGGCTACCCCCAGGCGCGCACCCCGCTTGTCTCCCGTCTGGGCTTTGCGGGCGCGCAGGGTGGGCTCGGGGGGCGGCGGCACCTCCAGGTCGTCCTCCCGGGTCTCCGGCTCCAGCTCCGACAGGAAACCCTCGAGGAACTCCTCGATCTCGTCGTCGGTCAGCACCGTCTGCGGGCACCCCCCGGGGCACAGCGCCAGCAGCGCCAGGAGGCAGCCGAGCAGGGGCGCCCCGCGCACGGCCGCCATGGCTGGGGCTCGCGTGGCTGGCAGGGGAACCGGGGACCCCGGGGTGGGGGGGGCGGGGGACTCGGGGGAGGGGCGGCAGAGGAGTCCCGCGTGGGCCGGGGCCCTGGGGTTGGCAGAGGGTTCCGGGAGGGAGCGGGCGGGAAGATCCGGGGTGGGGCGAGAGGGCTCCGGGCCGGGCAGGGGCTCGGGGATAGTGGGGGCTCAGGGGTGGCCGGGGACCTCTGCGGCGCTGGTGGCGGCTGGGAGCTCCGGCCCCGCGTGGCGCGCTCCCGCGCGGACCGCCTCTCCAAAGCTCCAGTGGCGGCCGGGGCGGGGGCGCTGGGGCTTCCGGAGCCGGCTCCCCCCACCCCTGGGGAAGGAGGAGGAGGAGGAGGAGGAGCCGGGCGTGGACAGAGGGGCTGCGGGGGCGGGGGCGGGGGGTGGCGGGCGGCGGTCTGTCCTGGCGCGGTGCGCGCTTGGCACTTTCCGAAGCGGTAACTGGGGCTGGCGTCCCCGGCCTGAGGCTGGCGCCTAGGGCAGAGGACCTGGGGGGTGGGGCGGAGGGGACGCGGGTCTTGAAGGCGCAGTTCCTAGGGGTCCACGCCGCCTGCCCCCCACGCTGGGTCTGCAGCAGCTCACTCGAGTGGGACCGGGAGGCGGGATGCAGGAAGACTAATGGAGGGGGTCGGGAGCCCGGACGGCAGAGTCCAGCCGCGGCTTCTGGCCTCCGAGATCCTCCCCATCTCAGGGCTCCGGACCGGGACCCGCGGTGAGGACTCCCGGCCAACCCATCCTTCCCTCTCTCCGGAGGCTGGGGCTGGCAACCCTGTGAACGGTCACCAGCTTTCCTTCAGACGCCCAACTAATTTCCCGGGTCCGTGGGCCACGTGCGGGTGCCTGGTGAGGGACAGCTCTTAGGGAACTTGCTGTCTAGTGGCAGGCAGGTTCGAGCCTCCCCCAGGGCAGGCGGGCTGCTCTGCTGGGGCTGGGAGCCTCTCAGTAATGCCCCCCTCTCCCTGGGTCCTGGCAAACAAGGGCAAGCTCGGAAGGAGGCAGAGACAGAGCAGGGAGGGAGGGGAGTCCTTTCCCATTGTATTAACTTTGTGTATAATTCACAGGACCCGGACTTAGCACTCACACAGCGATTTCCAACCGAGCTGAAGGGGTTCTTGCCCGCCCCACACCTGAATCTCCTCAGCCCACTTATGTGGCCTCTCCAGCAAACGACATAGCCGCTGGTCAAGCCCGGAAAGATTTACCCACAGTGCCTGTGAGCCCAGTGGCATGTGGACCATACGGGGTGGGGAGGGGGGGTTCGAAGACAGAGTAGACCAGACAGGGCCCCTGAGGGCCCAGCTGGGGAGAGGCTTGGTGTGCCTTTAACCCAGCAAAGCTGTGTGCTGGGACATGCCACAGGGACTGTCCCTCGATGCTGAGGCAGGAGGTGCTTCTGTCTGGGGCTCGTCCCCTCCCTAGAGTTCCTTCTGTTTCCTGCAGTGAACACTGCCTTGCCTCTGGACACACGGCTTTTGCACCGGCTCAGACCCCAGCACAGACAGCCCTCCTGTGCCTCTTACCATAACCTGGTTTTTAAAGACTGTTCACAGCAGCTCCAGCTGCCGCGTGGGCCTGGGAGCACAAGTATTGGGTAGTCAGAGAATCTCGGAACCCATCAGTAGTATCTGTATGGGTGCCCACCTAGATCTGTGAGTCCAAAATAGATTGGTAATGTCTGCCACAGGTGCTGGTGCAGCCCATTAGGACATGTGTGTTTCCACAAGCTCCCTGAAGGTCAGCTGGCCCCACATGGGCCTCACAGCTGAGGCTGGACCTCCCTGCGATGAAGGAGCGAGAAAGTGCGAGAAAGCACCGAGGGATTCAGTGGGTCAAGTTTGGCAGCAGTCAGCCCTGAGCCAAGGTTGTCTGGGAGGCTTTGGACCCCTGAAATGGGTGGGAAAATCCAGGAGCCCCTGGGATGAACCACAGGCAGTTTGGTCCTCGGACTAACGCAAAAGAGAAGGAGCAGGTCAGGAAGCCCCTGGGCCACTGCACGCAGCCACAGCCAGCCAGAGGGACACTGTGGGGGCTGCTGGCTCAGCCCCCGGACCAGGAGCAGGCCCTGGGGAGGCTCTGTACCCCCTCTGTTCAAGGCCCTTCCTTCACTCGGCACCGGCTCACCTTCGTCCGTGCTTGAAAGGCACTGGGGTTGTGTCAAGGTCTGGTCCCTAGGGTCCCACCCCAGCTCTGCTGTCCCAGCCATCTGAGGGCATGAGGAACCCCCGCCCCCAGCCTTAGATGGTGGTGCAGATGCGAGCACGTGCTATGCCTGGTAGGCTGTCAGCAGTGAGACATGCCAGCGTCTGTTGTCTCCCCCCAGAAACCACGCCGCCCTCCTGAGCTGTCCAAGCACCGCCCAGCCCCTGCCCCCAGCCAGCGTCCTGGTCCCTGCTCTGTACTCACCCTGTCATGTGTCCCCAGGCCGGTCCTGGCTACAGAGATGAAGCAAGCTCTTACCCGTAAATGTCCTATTTGAGCCTCTGAATCATCATTCTTGAAACTGTCTTGGAATTTGCTCTGTGGCCCCCAGTTGAGTGTGTCAAGCAGGGAGGCTTGAGGCCGGGGCGGGGGGACGTCACTTCCCTGGGAATGCTTCTGAGTTCAGCTGGCTCACACATGGATCAGATTTGGGCCCAACATCCTCTGCCAGGGAAAATAGAAACCGTAAAAAAAAATGAGAAAGGAATAGAAAGAAACTTTTCCTTGGCCACAGTGAGTCACCAACGGGAACATGAGCAAAAGCCTCGTGGGGAGCTGGGCAGGGGGTGGGGGTGGGGAGTTGGGGGCCCTCTGCCCCCAAGTGTCCGGGCAGGTGGAGAGCAGGGTGGCAGCTGTCCAGGCCAGGCCAGGACCTCCTGCTCCGTGCTTGGGGCTGGGACCCCACTTTCCCACGCATTTACCCTAGAAGGCTCTCGAGCTGGGCCCAGGCTCTGTCTGGGGGCAGAGAGGCAGCCATAAGGCCTGTTAGGGGGTCCCTTGGTGCTGAGGAGCAGGCCAGCTAACCAGACTCTCTGAGGGCAGCATGAGTCAGGTCCGGGGGAGGCGCGTACCGGTGGCTGCCATTCACCCCTTCAGGGTCCGGGGCCTCCTGCTCCCGAGTGGGGTGTCGGGATGCAAGTTCAGGGGCTCTTGGGAGCTAGTGAGGGCCTGCTGGACCTTCCAGCGTCCTGTACCCCCACCTCAGGGGGCTTCCCCTCGCTCCCTGGTAGGGTCTGCCCAAGGGGCCACAGCAGGACCCGACTTGCCAGGGAGAGGGCAAGCCTGGTGGGCCACTCTAGCTGTGTCCAAGGAAAGAAAGGAGAGTTTCTGGAGGAACCTGTGGGCCAGCAGCAAGTCCTCTGGAGAGGGAGCTGTAGGGGCTCTCCCCACCCTCGGTCAGGAGCAGGGGAGCCCTCAGAGGTCAGCATAAGAGCCATCTTGGAGGAAGGGGGCCGTGCAGAGGCCCTGCAGGCTGCCAGGGAGGGCCAGGGGACATGTAGACAAAGCTTTCAGGCAGGGGTCACGAAGGCCACGATGCTGCTTTCAGCAATGTCCCCATGGTGTGGTGGGGGAGCTATGAGCTCCCACATTGGAAGGGGTGAGGAGGTGGAGAAGAATGGGAAGGAATGGAGGCCACCCTCTTTCTAGTCTGGTGGGGTCCACCCTACAGGGACGGGGAGGGAGGATGTTGTAGGTGGGATGAGAACCAGAAGGCTGAGAGGAGGTAGCTCTGCCCTGCATGGTGAGGAAGGCCCCAGGATGGGCCTGGGGCAGGAGGGAGAGAGCTCCCACCATCCTGGAGGTCAGTCTTAGAACTGGGACCTTGAAGAGTTCCGTTGACTTAGTCTGTGAGACCAAGGCTGGCTCAGGACCCCGGGGCCACTGCCCCACAGGGACAGAGCCTGAGGAGTCCTCTGTCTCTGCAGCTTGGACAGCTTCAAGGCAGTGCTGGCCTGGGCCTTGGGAAGTGTGAGGGTCACTCCCATTCTTGCCCCCATGACCTTGGCCCTGTCCCTTCACCCACCAGACCTCAGTATTCCTGCTTTCCAAATGTGGTCACCAGAAGCACTAGGAAATGCTGGGGGTGGGGGCAGGAAGGGCACCCTCTACTGGCCCCTCTGGGGAAGAACTGAGCTCTGGGTCTAAAGATGTCCCCAGACCAGCCAGCCGGCCACCCCAGCAGGAGACCACCTCACCCCATGTCGCCGTGGCTACCACATTCCCCGTACTAGGAGACTAGGAGGCCCTCCACGTCCTAGTCTCCAGCCCACAGCCACCCCCAGTGACGGCCCCCTCCACCCTACCCACCCTGCCCGCACCTTTGGGCCCCCAGGCAATTTGTGCATGCCTCTGTGGCCTGTCTCCACACTAGCTCACTGGCTCCTGGAGCTCCACAAGCAGCTGGCAGGCACAGAGACCATCTGCCCTGGACACAGTCAGGCTGCAGGGCACAGGAAGTGAGTGATGGACTGTCTGGAGACAGACAACAAGGGGAGGGTAACGACCAGTGGGGAGACAGAGTCCTGGCCTGTGAGACAAAAGATGGGGGATCTCAGAGGGGGAGACTCGACCCCCCCTAGGCTAGGACCCCCTGTCAGGCTCCCACGTCTCCGGTCCTAGCACGTGGAGGGCAGACAGGGACGGGATTCACACTTGTCCAGTAGGCTACCATCTTTCCCTGTCCCTAAGTGAGAAAGCAGCTGCTGCGGGAGAAGGGATATGTTTGGGTCACAGCATGTCAGCGGCGGGGACGGGCCAGGAAGGACTTTGGAGCTGGACTGAATGCTCTTTCCATCTGGGCTCCCCAGCCTCTGGGCCCAGGCCAGGGGGCCGCGGTGGCGCTAGCCCGGCCTGCAGAGGCCCGAGTGTCACCTGGGCCCTGGGCAGACGTGAGACATTCACCCACCAACAGTACCACATGCCCGGGGTCCAGCTGGGGCAGCCACAGGGCACACGAACTGGGACAGGCATGAGTGGCAGAGCCGGGAGGCCGCGAAGAGACTCTCCTCGGCTCCTGGGGCCTCGGGAAAGCAGCTTGGGCACCAAGGCTGGGCCGTGGGGGAAGCAGAGCCTCAGTACTGAGCCGGCCAAGCGGAACCTTCCTCCACGCCCGGCCAGCCGGCCCACGTGTGGGGGTCCTCTCAGTGGAAGGCCTGGCAAGCCCAGGCTCTGGACAGCAGGCCCCGGGATCACGTCCCAGCTCCTCTCCGTCTCCTAGAATCCTGGTTCTGTCTCTCAGGATCAAGGGAGAAGGCCCTGGGGCCGGCCCACTCTTCAGCTCCTCCCTCTGGGGAGCGGCCCCTAGAAATGCCCCCTTGCGTGCAGGGGGTCAGGCTGCTGGGGTGGCAGCATGGGACCTGGGGTCTCCCAGACAGTGTCTAGTCGGCCACACAACTGGCAGAACAATTTCCTTGGTTTCTGACATGTGATTTTCCACAGTCCGGTGTCCCCGCCCAGCTCACCAGGCTTGCTCTGCTGAGTGAGCAGAGTTCCCCCGGATTCCTTCCATCACCGCAGGACCCAGCCCCCAGGGAGATGGGGGTCACCACAGCCACGGAGGCCCTGCTGGCTGGCGGGGGGCAGGCGTCCAGTGTCGTGAGAGCGTCTGTGTATGTGGATGGGACCACGGTGCACGGCGGAGGCAGCCGGTCAGCCTGCCAGGGGCGCGTCCCAGGGCGAAGGTTCCAGACAGCGTCTGCTGGGAAATGGACTGTGGATCCTGGTGGCTGTCCTCACCCAGATGAACTCCCGATGGACTGAAGTTACAGATGTTAGAGGAGAAGCTGTCTGGCCTTCAAGGAAACAGGGTTCTGAGTTTGGACTCCTCTCGGGAGAAGTTTCTGGGCAGAAACTGCATAAAAAGAATCAAGACCTTTGTCTGGATTAAAGTTTTAGTTTTCTATTCAAAACGTACTGAAGATCACCTAAAAGGGCAAACAGAATGCTGGGGGTGGAACTCCCTGGATGGAGAGAGCATTTCAGGGGCTCGGCAAGACTCCAGAGCGGCCTCCGAGCTTCTGCCTCTCCCCTCTGACAAGCGGTCACAAGGGCCACGAGGACCCCCTCCAACAAACCTAGAAAGCTGGGCCCGAAAAACAGTGCCTTTGATAAAAAGAAGCTGCCCAATAAAATTCTTTACATTTTTAAACCAATCTGACCTTGTTTCCTTTTTTTAAAAGCAAGAGACAACACAGAATCCAGCAGTGCACCAAAGTACAAACATAAGTTTCCAGGAAATACTTGCAAACTGTTGACCTCATTAAAAAATCACAAAAATGCGAATTAAAATCTGTGCTCGGTGCTACTTTTCCTACGTGAGAGGCTCCGGGACAGAACATCTCCTGGTGGAGGCGGTGCTGGGGAGACCCCGAGCACACCACTTGGGATCATTTGGCTGCAAAGGACAGGACCGGGCTGAGCTTGCTCCACGAGTGTGTCCTACTGGGCTGGGGATGCCCAGAGCCAGAGACGTGACCTCAGGGTGTGTCTGTGCCATGTCTCCAGACCGGTTTGCTGAGCTGCCCTGCGCACTGGGAGGAGCCCACAATCCTCAGGGAGCCAGACCTGCCGGAGAGCGAGGTCAACCCCTCTCCCTCCCCTCCCCCACTCTCTACATCTGTATGTCTGCACATACATGATGTACGCACATGTGTGTTTATAGTGATACACATATCCCCTGAGGGCTCCGTCTCTCTGGAGAGCCCGAGCCAGAACCTCCCCCACAGCAGCCGAGCGGACCGACCATCCCATGGACACCTGGTAGGATGGGGCCCCTGCTGTCCGCTGCTGCCCAGCCTTCCCTGCCCGCCCCCAGCCCTTCCATATCCCGAACTCCAGCTTATCACGTGTCCCAGGAAAGGCTGGGACCAGGTGACTGGACTCCAGCCTCCCCCTCGCTCCCCTCGGCCTCAGCCAGAGGGCGGGCCATATGCACACCCCACGGGGCTGCCCCGGGCCACCTTCCTGGGGGCCACGAGAGGACCGGATGGCTCAGCAGGCCGCAGCTCTTCTTCTTGGGAAACCGGATGCAGCCTTGTGAAGACCGCATGCCCCAGCACCCCCACCCTGAGGCGGGCTTTGGCCACATGGAGGTGCCCTGTGGCCCTGGGGGTGACAAGCCTGGTCTCACAACCCGTCCACAGGAACTCTGGGGAGCAAGGTATTGCGTTAGTCCCTGAGAAATCCTCCCCGGGTCCACCCAGACCAATGTGACACATTCCTGATTTCACTGGGAAGAAATGCCACCAACGTGGTGGGCGTGTCCTATCTTGGGGACATGTTTGCTGTTCCTTCTGCTGGCAGACCCTTTTCTCAGACATCACTACTTTCGGTCCTTTACCCAAAGACCCCCTCTCATTGAGGATCTCTGCACTGCCCTGCACAGGCCTTCAGCCCTCCCCTGTGTCCCCTGGAACAGCCCACCCCACACCCCCACTTGGTAGCTGACATATTGACCCATGGGGTTACCCCGATGGCATTAATGCTCCATGGAAGCGGCCTGCCTGTGCTGATGCCCTGTGCCCTGCACCCTGTGACTTGGAGGTCCCTTCCCCCTGACTACAAGCTTGGTCATGGGCTACTCTGGCCAGTGGGACAGGAACATATGTGTCTCAAAAGGAGGCTTGAAGAAGCACTTGCAGAGTCCCTCCCCCCACCCAGTCCCCCCAACTTTCCAGAACTCTGCGGGCAGACCTGGGCTGGCCTGCTGGAGAACGGAGCACAGGGGCAGGCTGAGGCCCTGGGGGGCCGGCACCCTGCCAGGAGGACCATGAGGATGACCGGGGAGGCTGGCCAAGCTGGGCTCATGTGGAGAGCAGTCTGGAGAGCTGGCCGGCATGCGAGCAGGTAGACGGTGCGGTTTCCATCTGCTGAGCTAAGTGGCTAGTCACTTGGCAAGAACTGACACCTCGGTGTTTATTAGCTTTCTGCCGCCATCGTGACATCTACAGCTGCCCCGTCCCTGTTTAGAGGACGGCCCAGCAAACATGGGCCTGAGTAAACGTCTGTTAAAGTGTCTGGATATGGGCCAGATATCTTCGTGGGATCCCGCGAGCTGGAGAGCAGCGTCGGCTGGAACCGTGTGAGGACAGGAGTGTGGCCAGCGCTAGAGCTCGCAAAGAGCATGGCAGACCACAAGCACCCAGGGCTCTAGATCACTGACACAGGTCATCTGTGAGCTTCAAAGATTAGCCGAGAGTCCCCGTCGTCTTCTGGAAGGTAATACCTTTGCATTATAACAAACCCTGATGAAGCCTAACAGAACAGCAATAGGTAACACCCCCAGGAGAATGCTGCTGGCGTAGACCCGTATTATTGAGAGGACAGTGCGCCAGGCACTGCTGTCTCCGCGAGATTTAAAGATTACATCATCTCTGCGAAAGACACCATGTCTCCAAAATGTAAAACCTGCCTGAAAGATACCAGTTAAAAGCTCCATTATGTAGCAAATGAAACTTTAATGAAAAAAAAATCAGTCTAATACCCAGATTTGAATAGTTTCCGATAGCACTGAGGGTCCTGTGTCTCAGCTGACTGACACAGGGACAGTCGAACGACGACTTGTAACCTGCAACTTCTGATTGCTGAAAATGGCTTCTCAGTTAAGACAGGGTCGGCTGTGAGTGATGGAAAGCCCAATGTAACAGTGGTTTACATAAGGTAGAAACTTGCTCTTTCATATAAATAAAACTCAGAGGCAATCCGTCCAGAGCTGGCATGGCAGCCTAACCACCACCGAAGGTTCCAGCTCCTCTCATCTTGTTACTCCAGCATCCTCAACTTGTTGCTTCCGTCTCCTGGTGCAAAATAGCTGCTTGAGATCCAGCCATCATGCCATCATCCCAGCCAGCTGAAAGGAGGAAAGGAATAGCAGAACAAAATTTCTCCCTTTAAGAACACTTTCTAGAAGTTTACACAAAAGGTCCAAGTTGAATCCAGTGGCCTTGCCCAGAGTGCAGTCACGGGTCATCCCCAGTTCCACAGGAAGCTGAGCAGTACAGCTTTTTTTCCAATGGCCTCATGCCAACCAAGTCTCAGGAGTTCTCTCATTGAACAAGGAGTCCATAATAGGTGCTGAAGAATAATCAGTCTGCGGCAGATGACGTTTTCTCCCGAGTCCGGAGAGATTACTAAACTCATAGGAAGGTACGGAAAAATACCCAGTGTGTTGTGGAGGGCGGTGTCGAAAGTACTCACGTTCCTGCATGCTCGCCAGCAGACCTGAGCCTGAAGCCCAGCCCACTGGAGTGAGAAGCGGGAACCAACTCCAGTGGGCAAGGGGGGCCCCTAGCAGGCATGTACCCTGACTCCAGAGTTCCTGGCCCCAGAGGGGGTTCTGGAGCACCCCAGGGTGGTGGGAGGGTCGTGTCAGGGCTAGAACCTGCAGCGGCTCTCTCTGTCCCCTCTTCCTGACAGCCAATCTTCTCGAAGATGTGCCCCACACTCCTCTCTCTGTTTCCTCAATGTCAGGCAGCTGCACCCGCGTCTGGCATTCTAACCAGCCCCTCGACCACCCAGGGTCACCATGGCTCCTCTCAGAACCTCCTTCTCTTGGACAGGATTGGGGTCACCCAGATCTCTAGGCTAGCTCCCTGCCTCCTCCCCTGCTTCTGGGGCGGGTCCTCTGCACATGGCCCCACACAGTCCACACCATATAGATGCCCTTCACCTGCCCTAGGTTAGGACCCTCCCCCTCTCAAATCCTGTCCTGTGTACAAGCACGGTCCCCAAAGAAGGGGAGGCAGACTTGGTGTCTAGAACCCCAAAGACGTGGAAGTCTGGGGGGACCCTCAGCCCATGTATATCCAAGGCCAGCCCTCAGGGACTCCTGTGGGGCTGTGTAAGCCCAGCCAGGCCAGCCCCCGACCGCACGGGCTCTCCTTGGTCACAGGCCCTCTTCCTGGTAGGTAGTGCTTGCCAAGGGCGGCAAAGGTCAGGTCATATTCGTTTTGGGCCAGGATGACTTGCTCAGTTAAAAACCATTATCGACTGAGTCCGTGAGCAGGCACTGGCACCCTGAGCCCATGTAGGAAGGACCCCCACCCCAGGAGCCTTCTCTCCAGCAGAGGAGACGGGATCCACCACCCAGCAGGCTGAGGGGCGTGGAGGAGGGCCTGCCAGGGTTTCATTACAAAGGGAGGAGCGAGTGGGCTGGGCCAGGCAAGTCCCTGTGGGAAAGGGATCTCGTCCTGGAGGAGGCAGGGCAAGGTCCCAAAGACCCCGCCGGAGGGGAGCAGCTGCAAGGATCGCGGCAGGACGGGGTCAGTGTGGATGGGGGTTAGGGCAGTGGGAGGCCTGGGTGGGTCTGCAGGAAGCCGGCTCACACTGGGGTTCTATCCCGTGGGCAGAGGGGCTCCCTGCAGCTGAAGAGAGTCACGGAGATTGGAAGGACCGCAGGGTGCAAGGAGGCCAGGCTGGAGACGATACAGGGGCAGCACCCTCAAAACCTGGGCTCCGCAGATGGGGAGAGAGGGGCCAGTGAGGCCACTGTTTGTAACTGGTGGGTGGGGTCCGAGGGGGACCCACGGGAAGAGCATTTCCAGGGGAGGGTAATCCCTGCAGATAGCTGGTCAGACATTCCTGAAGCGAGGGGCAGGAACTGGGCAGTGTGGATTTGGGGGTGACTGATGGGAAGGTCAGACGCCCCCAGGAAGGGTGTGGGGAGCAGTGATCCTACCCTACCCAGGTGTGATGTAAGGATCAGATGCGAGGCAGAGGTGGCCACTTGGCTCTATGCCCCCTTGAGAGACCACTTCCCCCAAATGAGTGCTTGTGGGGCTGGCAGGGTCCCCAGGGCCTATGCTAGGTTGGGCGTCGGGTGGTCCCGCCAGCTATGTGCTGGGTCTGCAATCCTACCAGTGGGGGTCATCAGAAACGGGGATGGCACCCCTGCCTGCCTGACTCCAGCCCTGCCCCTGCACTCCAGCGGGCTCAGGACCCCCAGCTGCCCAACCGCTCAGGGCTGCTGGCAGCAAGTCTCTTGAACACTGCTTACTGTGCAAGCTCATTGTAGAAAAATCAGAAAACAGGCAAAAAACCAAGTGATTATGGTTAAGTTGTATCAAATGTATCCCCCCTGCCAGAGAGAACAAGTAACAGTTTCATAACATCGGAAGCACATAGGCTGGGAGGTTTGTGAGGCAGTCAGCCTCTCTGGGTCCCATCCTTGAAATAACAGAAATAATACCTCAGTCTCTGTCCCTATCCCTGACACGGAGCTCCTGAAACCCTTGGAATTTCCCAAGCCACAAGAGCCCTGGGAGCTTCTCTTGCTCTAACATTCAGCCTGGATCCTGTTTCCAGAATAGAGATCCTAAATCTATTGGAATTTCCTGGCTGAAGGGAATGTTTTTCATTCTAACGAGCCCCTCTGGGTGGGCTCCAGGATGGTTTCAGGAACGGTGGTGGTCACCAGAAGGATCAAGCCATGGTGAGGAGCCTGGAGCGTTCTGCCTCACCCCCACACCCCCGGGAAGGGAGAGGGGCTGGAGACTTGCTTGATGATGGAGGCTGTCTCCATGAACCCCGACGTACAGTCAGGCAGTCAGGCACACAGAAGCACCTGGGCCTAAGGTGGACATCTGGAGTCGGGTGGTGGCTGAGTCCCTGACCTGTAGGACAGCCAGCCGGTGCTGGAGAATTGTCCAGGGCGGGAGTCAGAAGGCGTGTGAGAGTCAAGGAGACACAGGAGTGTTTTTCCTGGACAAGATCCCAACGCTGCAGTTAACCATCTGTGCAATGGCAGGCAAGTTCCTTAACCCTCTGTGCCTCTGTCCCCTCCCTGGCAACAGGGGGGCATGGAGCTCACCCGGGAACATCTTGGCCATTGATGAGTTGACATGTGATCGAGCTTAGGACAGCGACCGGCAGAGGGCGCTGATCTAACTATGTGTGTGCGCACATGCTTAAAAAACATGTTATTATTAAAATCTCAAACATATGCACCCGTGGAGAGATGATATACTGCACTTCCTGCCCATCTAAGTTATCGGTTCATGGCCCGTCTTGTTTCTTCTGTGTCCCACCATTTCCTCTAGGCAGGATCACTGGAAGCAAGGCCCAGACATCATATGACTTCACCAGGAAACAGTTTGTTGCGCATTTCTAAAAGAAAGGACCGCCTCTGCCTCTCTCTCCGCAACATAGCCTCCAATCGGTCTTGACCACAATTCCCGGAGCATTCAGAGCTGCTGTTACTCAGCGTGCACATGTACCCAGCTGCCCCACGCATTCTCCGTTCTGCAGCTGGGTTACTTGAACTGGGACCCAAAGGAGGCCCCCGCTGTTCCCTGTATGTGTCTGTGGCTCTGATGCAGGAGGACGCCTGACCACTCCCTGTTATGATCAGGACACGGGGCAGTTACGTACTCTGGAGAGGGTGGGGGAGGAAGGGTGTCTGTAGGAGGGGAGGGCAGCCCCCACCCTACTCCCCACCAGAGGGGCTGTGGGGTCTGGTATCCAGCCACCCGCTCACCCTCCATTCTCATCTCAGGTGAGCTGTAAGGAGTCTGACACAACTACTCACACCTGTTGGTTTCTAGGGCACCAGCTTGCCGGTTCTCTCCACGCCCTGGGCACAGACTCCCTCTTCCATTACGGGGAACCCTGCCCTCCCTCCGGGGGACCTCCTCACTCCCTCACTGTAGCTCCTTTGGTTTCCGCGAGGTCCCGTTTGGAGCCCCACTCCTGAGCTCCTTAGGACTTGGCAGGAGCATGTCCTCCCTTCTCCACTAGGACAGCCAGATCCAGCCCCCACGACGGGTCTCGTCAGCTCCACTCACACACCTCGTCCCAGCGGGCACCTCCCAGCTGGCCTCTCAGAGGGGTCTCCTGGCTTTCCCCCTTGCCCCGAGCTGCTCTCTGGACAGCAGTGGGGGCTTGTGGAAGCTGAGTGGGGTCACGTCCTGCCCCTGCTCAAAGTCTCTCCTCTGACTCTGGGGAAAAGCAGCCTGCAGCCCGAGGACCTCACTTTTTAGCCCCTCGCTGCTTATTCTGCGCTGACCCCATAGGTCCTCCCTCTTCCTGGCAGGTGCCCCCCCCCCACGAGACCCCTCACCTGGACCTCTGCGAGGTCACTGTTCAGACGTTCTCTGCTCAGTGAGCCATCCTGGGCCCTCCTCCCCGAGGACTGCAGCTCCCTCCCCCAACCCCAGACACCCCTGCAGCCTCCCCCTGCCTCCTCCTGTCCCCGGGACCCGAGTTCTGCCTGCAGCACCCTCACCGTGGTTCCAGCTCCCCAGTGCCATGTAGCGAGCGGCCCCGGAGCTGAGAGGCTTCTAGCAGCGCCGAAGACTCCGTGTGGTGTCAGCTAGAGTCCCGGGTGCGATGCTAGTCAGCCACGAGCAGGAGGCACACCCCATTCTCCGCTCCCCTGGTCTCTCGTTGCCCCGGAGCCAGCCCAAGTTTCTCTCCATGGCAGCTCTCTTCTGAGCAGAAGACATGGAAGCTACAAGCCGTCTTCTGACGAAACACAGAGGAGGTCCCAGAGCATCGCCCCTGCTGCATTCTGTTGGTCAGACAGAGCAAGTCCAGGGCCTGCGCAGGATCAGAGGGGACGAGACCCTGCCTCCTGCCGAGGGCTCTGTGCACCCACGCTGCCAAAACCCACTGCACCCTTCGGCATCTGGCTCAGTACATGCCGTCACTTAATCGTTGTCCCCTTGCTTCCACTAAAATGCAATGGAGGCAGAGATTCCTACGTGTCTAGTACACCGCGCCCACTGTGCTCAGACCAGTGCGTGGGGAAAAGCCGGATTTTGCTGAGGTGATGTCTCAGAGGTCAAAGGCCAGTGCTCTGGGACCTTGGAAACAGTCTTTCAGCCCCAAACATCAGTTTCTCCAACTGTAAGATGGGAACATGACGTTAAGACCAATTCCACAGGACTGAGAACAGAAATACAACATAACATATAAGTAGCAGAGCACTTGGCCTCCAGCCAGCTTCCGGTAAATGTCAGCAGTGCACTGATGAGGACCCCGGGCCTGCCTCCTCACCCAGACTCCATCACCTTCCAACTGCACAGGGTCCTGACCTGGACACCCCCCGGAGCAGCAGCCTGACCACCTGTCTTCCTCTGGGGAAGGACGGTCTCTGACCTTGACCTGCCCCACGACTTAGGGCAACATGCTGCCTCCCTGTCTGACTTCTCAAGACCCTCCACCTTCTGGGCTGCCATCCAGTGCAACCGGACTTGCCAGCCCAGGGCTGTCCCTGAAGCCACTACACTGGGACTCCCCATCATCGTAGCTGTGTTTTATTTCGATGGTAACAGTAGTAAGTGGGAAAATAACCTAAATAAAGTACATTGGTTTTGTTAACCTTCACAATGAAAACTGCCAGTTATTTCACCAGGAACAGATGGGCTTATTCAGGAGTAAGAGAATTTCAACCCCAGTACAAACACACTGGGCAAAACCCTAAGCAAGTCTGGGTACGAGGAGAAATGGGGTGACTCGGGAGGGGCTGTCACGAGCCCAAAGTGCTTGCGACGGAGGAAGCTGGGAGTGGGAATTAAGTTGTGGCCCTGGGACGAGGGACGTGTCTCTCACTCCTGCAGGTGTCGCAGCCTTGGGCATGGTCCAGTCCAGGTTAGGGCCCTGTGGGCTCTTCCTGTCGGGTCAGCGATGGATCCAGGGGAAGGTCGTGAGCGCCCCCTGCCGCAGCTCCCCTCTCCATCTCTGGGGGGTTTACCCCGTACAGACCTGCAGTCACGTTCATTCCAGAATGTGGTGAGGTTATAGGCTGCTGTGCTACAAGCAGAATAAACTGTAGTGGGAAGAGTAGACAACTTTGTCAAGTTGGGATGGAGTTCAAGTCACAAACGTCTCTCTTCTCAGAGGCCCTGGGACCCCTTGGCTCCCCACTACGGGTAACCACAGAGCCAGGCTGGTTGGCCAAATGAACCCAGAGAATTCTGGTGAATGACACGCCTCTACTCCATTGTTCTCAGGCCAGATTCCCATGGCGAGGGGAGTCGGGGGCTGTCCTCCACCCTCTGGCCCTGACTCACCCCCCTGGATCCTGACCCCCAGCCTCTTGCTGATCCAGATTTGTATGTGTTTGTATGAACACCCAGGGTGCTGGGTTTAGGAAGTGGGCCTTGAGACAGTAAGGTCACGAGAGTGGAGGCCTCCCAGATGGGATCAGGGCTCTTGTGAAAGAGGTGCTGTTTTTCACCCCTTCTACCCCGTTGGGGACCCAGCGGGACGTGTGCAGCTCTCACCAGCATGGAACCTACAATCCCGGCCTCCTGAACGGTGAGAAGTAAATCTCTGTGGTTTATAAGCCACCAGTACTGGTGTTCATTATAGCCACCCAAACGGGCCAAGACACCATCCAATCAGCAGCCAACCTTCTCCTCCAAAGGCAGTAAAGCGTGTCTGTATTATACAACCTCCCATACCCTTGGCGAGCCGTAGCCCCTAAGACTAGCACATCCATTCCTGTCAGAAATGAAATCCTGGGGCCCTGATACCTCTTTGCAGATCAGGGACGGTTGGCCGTGGGGCTCACCAGTGGAGTCCAGAGCTGACCCTAGGTCAGAGCACCCTCAGGGGGAAAGGGTGAATGGTGTCCCCTCCCATTCATGTCCACCTGGAACCTTATTTGGAATAAGGGTCTTTGCAGATGTCATTAAGATAGGAAATTTCAAGGAGCGCCTGGGTGGCTTAGTCGGTGAAGCGTCTGCCTTCGGCTCCCTGATTAGTGGGGAGTCTGCTTCTCCCTCTGCCCCTGCTGCTCCCCTGCTTGTGCTCGCTCATTCCTTTTCTCCTTCTCTCTCTCAAGTAAGAAAAATCTTAAAAAAAAAAAATAAAAAAAAAGAAAGATAAGAAATTTCAAGATGAAGTCATCCTGGGTTAGGGTGATCCTTAAACCCAATGACTGGGACCTTCATAAGAAAAAAGGAAGGGAGGGGGTGAGGCAGCCACCAGCCTAGGCCCACCAGGAGGCCCCGGAAGCTGGAAGAGGCAGGAAGGGACCTCCCTGGAGCCTCCAGAGGAAGCATGGCCCTGCTCACCCCTAGATCTTAGAACTCTGGCCTCCAAAATTGGAAGAGAATAAATTCCTGTCATGTGAAGCGACTTGATTTGTTGAGAACTGAAAATGCCAGGTGCTACGGGTAAACTGTCTCCCCCACACCCCTCAAATTCCTACACTGTGGCCCTAACCCCTGGTGGGACTGTATTTGGAGATAGGGCTTTTGGAAATTATATGGTTAAATGGGGTCATAAGGGTAGGGTCTCGATTCAATGGGATTAGCAGCAGGTGGCAAGGCAGAGATCTCCTCAAGCTCTCTACAGATCAACATCAGGCCCTGTGAGCCTGGAGAGGAAGCCTCGAACGAAGTCTCTCTGCCTACACCTTGATGCTGGCCTCCCAGCCTCCCGGCCTCCAGGCCGTGAGAAATGTCTGTCATTCAAGCTTCCACTGCGGTGTTTTGTGATGGCCTGAGCTGACTGAGGCAGCAGGTACCCCATACCCACGGGGTGTGGAGGGAAGCTCAGGAAGGCGCAGGGCCAGCAGCATCAGCAGTCTGACTGTGTGCCCTCCGGAATGCTGCCGGCAAGTAGCCTGGAAAGACGGGAACCCAAAGCTGGGGTGGGCCCCAGAGCAGGCAGGGCAGAGGCCTGGCCCCACCGGCCAAGGGCAGGTGCAAAGTGCACCAAAGTGAATTTTTGAGAAGATGGTCCACAGGGAGGTTTTGTGAAGGTCACCCGCAGGGACCTCTCTGAGCTGGAAATGGAAACAGGAAACAGGATTCATCTTGGAAAAATGCAAACTCACATATCTGGGCAAAACTAATCCATACCACAGGCGGGAGGACTGCAGCCCTCAGGGCGGCCGTGAGGGCCCAGGCAAGGGCCATTGGTGTAGCCTCTCTCTTTGAGGGGTGGTCTCAGCATGGGGAGACGCCCTGAGGCTGGGGACTTAGGCATCTGGGAACCCCAAGGCAGGCTTAGTGGGAGTAGAGGGCTCAGGTTTCTACTTCTCAGTGGGCCAGATGGCAACCTAATGGTCCGGGGAGTGGTGGGCAGAGACAGCACCCCGCCCAGCAGTGCTGTGACTTTGCTCATGGGGCCCAGGCCTCCACTCAGTGGCACGGGCTCCTTCCCCCTCACAGAACCTCCCTGGGCCTGCAGAAAGCCTCATGCTCCTCAGTTTTGCAAGCGCCAAGCGTTTGTAAATATAAATGTGTAAAAGTGATGGGTCGTTAGAATTTGCCTCTGCCCACAGGAAGGGACCTAGGTGCCCTGGCCAGAGACAGAGGACATTAAGAGGGAAGAAAATGGTTTCAGGAGAGAAATGGCTGCCCCCTGAAGAGAGGCAGGAACCCAAAGGTGGGGAACAAGGCTCTGATCCCTTCTATAGCCCCTGTCAGCACCTCCTTCCCCACTGGCCGGAGAAACGGGCACAGGAAAAGAAAAAGGAGAAAGGAGCTGACGGCCAGGCCACCTTGTGTGCCAGGAGGGCAGGCTGCTGTTGGAGAGGGAAGAGACCTGCCTGAGGCACCTTCCTCCCCAAGCCCTGTGCCCACCATCTGGGACAGGAGGCCTCCAGGGAGAGAAGAGGAAGGATGGGGTGGGAACAGGGTTGCACTTGGCCTGTTGCCCCTGTTCATCTGAGCATGGGCCAAACCAGCTGCAGCAGAAGGAATCCAACATGTAGTGCCTGGAGATGAGAGAGACACTCCATACTGTCGGGACGTCTGCTTTCCCAAACTGATCTACACAATCAAAACAGTCCCGGTGTTGGAAAAGGTTTGGCTGGTGTGATTTTTGTTTTCATTGTGTTAGATATGGTTACAAAGTCAGCTTCCAGAAGTCCTTCTTACAAACTGCCAGCTCCCGCACGCCGACAGGTGCACCGGTCAAACAATCTGGTTCGAGTTTCGAGTAGGGGTCTTCTGCGAAATTCCTACCGTGCTCTTGCCAATTTTTCCATTAGATCATCGTCTTTTTCTTATTTATCTGTGGACAGTTTCACAATTACAGGAATTAGACAATTCCCAAATACACGACACTCACTTTCCCCCCTGCCGGCCTTTTAATTAATTCTCATGGCATTCTCAATTTCAGTATGGTCAAATTTACTATTCTTTTCTCCCCCTTCCCTAGGTTTATTGTGATAGACATTAGTCGACTTTCCAGGACCTTTTTTGTTTGCTTTTTAGATTTGGACGTTTTATGCATCTGGATTTCATTTTGGTGTTAAGGAGTGACGGAGGAAGCCAACTTCTATTTTTCCAAATGGCCGGCCAAGGGTACCAAGGCCGGGGGGCGGAAACACCTTCCTGGGTCCGAAACCCCTCGACCGCACGTTCCGACCTCGCGCCCCGTAGCGCCCCGCCCTGCGCGTCCAGCCCCCGCCGCGCTCTCCACCCCACCCCGTACGCCCCACCCCCACGCCCCGCTCTCCCCGCCCCCACGCTCCCGAGCTCCCAGAGCCCTAATCCTAACCCTACCGGCCCCCGCCGCGCATCCCGCCCCCGCCGCTCCCCGCCGGCCTCTCCCGCCGAGCCCTACCTACAGCGCGTCCCCTCGCCCCGCCCCGCCCCGGCGCTCCGCGGCCCCCATCACTCCACTCCACTCCACCCCTGCGCTCCGCAGCCCCGCCCCCGGCTCCGCTCTCCGCGGCTCCACCTTCGCGCTCGCCCCGCCCCGCCCCGCCCTTCCCGGGCCCGCCCCCCGCACCCGCGCTCTCCCGGTCCCTTGGCGGTTTTTTACATAAAAGGCGTGGCCTCTGGTGCTATTTGCATGGAGACCCGGCAGCGGGCGCAAACGCTCGGCGGTGGTGCCGGAGGCGCCCCGAGCCGCCCGAGGTGTGCGGGGCGCGGCCCGCTCGCTCGCTCCGCCGGGTGCCACGTCCCCCGCCAGCCCGCCTCGGGCACCTTTCTTCCGGCTTCCGCGCACCTCTTCCTGGCGGCGGCCCGCGCGGAGCCAGGATGCTACCGCGGCGGCGGCGAGCGCGGACCGGCTCCCCCGGCGGCCCGGCCCGCCCCGGCCCCGCCCGCCCCTGCCCTCCGCGCTTCCCCGGGGTCGCCATCCACCTGGCCGAGCCGCGCATGGGCCGCAGCCGCCGCGCCTTCCTCACGCGCCTGGCGCTCTCTAAGGGCTTCCGGGTCCTGGACGCTTACAGGTGCGCGGTCGCGGAGAAGCCTGCTGCCCGGGGCCGCCCTGGGGCGCCTGCTCGCGGCGCCTTCGTGGTTGGAGGGCGCCTGCACCAGGGGCGCGGGGCGGGTGCTGCGCCCTCAGGGCACCGAGGGACGGCTGTGCGCGTATGGCCCGACCAGCACGGCCCGCGGACGCTGCTGCGTGGTGGGAGCCCTCATGTCGGTGCTCAGACTTCGCCGCGGACCAGCCACTTTCACGAGCCGCGTTTCTTTTCAGCGGAGGACGTTAAGGTCTAAACCGACTCACCTGGCAGTGAAGGGGCCCGCGGTTTCGGATTCCAGTTGACCACGGCTCTTGGTGCTTTCCTGGCTTTCCCCGAATATCCTCTCCGCAGCGGGTGCTCGTGGTTAGGGCCAGGAGTGCTCTGTGGGACACGCAGAGGGCGTGTGCCTGGGGCTCTGGAAGGAGCCAGAGGGCCGTTTGGGGTGGTTGAGGGTATCCCCGGCTCACCGCCTTATGCCCTGGGCGAGTGCGTCTTGCCCTGTTAGCCAGGCCGACCTCGCCGCTCAGGCAGAGACAGCGACGCGAGGCTCCGAGATCAGCAAAAATCCTGGGCTGGGTGCGGAGACACTGCTGCGATTAAGGAAATGGGTCCCCGTAGGTTTGAAGTTGACAGAGCAAGCAAACCAGGGGCCAGTCCCCCAGCAGCTTTTGTTCTGGTTTGTTTTGAAGTGATGTAACCTTTCCCAGTGGTTAGACCCGCTCAGAGGAGTTTAGTGTGCGGAGGGCTAAGCCTCTAAGCCCTTTGGTTTATGAGTTTGTTTAATCTTTGCAACAACCCTAGGTGGTAGTCACGTTGTTAACGGCTTTAAAGAGGAGGAAATCAGGGCACAGAGAAGTGAGATGCAGTGTGTGTGGCAGAGCTGGGGTTCAGACCCAAGCAGCTTGGGTTCAGCAGAGGGAGAGGCTCAGGGCCTGGCCTTCATTCTCAGGGGCCCAGGGAAAGGATGGATGAGTGGACAGAAACTTGGGCTGGGCCACAGCTCTGTGGGTGGTGGGGTGGCAGATGGTGGCGAGGAGGGGCTTTCTGAGGAGGTTGTTGGAAGCAGGAACAAGTGCTTGCCAGACGGAGGGGACTGTGAGCCAAGGCGGAGCAAGGCAGGAAGGACCTCTGGGCGTCAGCTTTGTCCCCTCTCTCTGCCCAGCTCCGAGGTGACGCATGTGGTAATGGAACAGACCTCGGTAGAGGAGGCCAGGTGCTGGCAGGAGCGTAGGGCGGCGGCCTCTCCTCCAGAGGGCACCTGCCCGGCGCTGCTGGACATCAGCTGGTTCACGGAAAGCATGGCGGCTGGACAGCCTGTGCCCGTGGAGCCTCGGCACCGTCTGGAGGTGAGCTGGGTGGCCTGGCCTGGGGCCACCGAGGAATGCTGGTGCAGGCTGTGGCTCAGAGGGGACAGGTGACCTGTCAGCAGCACCGCCGGGCCGACAGTTGAGGGGGACAGTGGGGCTCAGTGCAGACCACCAGGGGCCCTGGGAGGCCAGGCCTTCCCAGCTCCTGCTCTCACAATTGCTATGAGCTCTTGCGGTCTAGTCATTTCGAGCATCTTCAGGCCTTTCTTGCTCAAGTATTGAGATGGTTAGTCCCAGTCAGATGACCCGAGGACTCCTGGATGGGTCCGTGGCTGCTGCCCTGTGCAGTGTTTCCTGGGGGATGCAGGTGTGTGTGGGCTCAGAGTCGGGCGTCCTAAGTTGAGACCTGGGCCCTGCCTGTGGGCCATGAGCTGCCATCCCTGTCTGTGAGGGGGACGAAGAGCACTGGTAGCCCACTTGACCGAGAGGGCTTCAGGAGGTGGAGCACTCACCAGGTGCGGTGACAGGAAGCGTAGCCCCTGAGAGCCCGCAGTGGCCGTGCCTGCCACTGTGGTGGGTGAGGAGCCCCTCCTCAGCCTGCTCTGCCCTCCTGTCCTTGTTGGGATGGGGCTCCAGGGTCTGCCTGGCCCCGGGAGCCCTCAGCCTCCTCATGGCCTCTGTATCACCCGTCCCCAGGCGGCTGTGCCCGGGAAAGGGCCGCCCGGCCCCGTGAGGGTGCCACCCTACGCCTGCCAGCGCCCCACGCCGCTCACACACCCCAACACCAGCCTCTCGGTGAGCCCTGGGTTCCCAGCCTCCCCGGGGTGGGGCCAGACCTGCTCCCAGGAGCCCTGCTACTGTGCCCTATCCCAGCTTGGGGACAGGTGGGTGGGAGCTGGAGGATGGGGAGCTGGGCTCCCTCCCCCCTCACCAAGGGCCTCTCCCGGCAGGAGGCTCTGGAGGTGCTTGCGGAGGCCGCAGGCTTTGAGGGCAGTGAGGGCCGCTTCCTCTCCTTCCGCAGAGCCGCCGCGGTGCTCAAGGCCCTTCCGAGCCAGGTCACGGCCCCGAGCCAGCTGCAGGGGCTGCCCAACTTTGGAGAACACTCCTGCAGGGTCGTCCAGGTGGGTGCTCCACACGCTCAGCCTGGTGGAGTCGGGCGTGCGGGCAGGTGGGTGAGGTGGCCTGGAGACTGTGAGCGCGGGGGTTGGGGACTCAGGGAAGCTGTGCAGGCCAGCTTCTGGTCCTGGGCAAGCCGCTCTCTACTCACGTTCCTCGTCTGTAAATGGGGCCACACTGTGGGGCTGGGAGGGGCCGGACAGGGCTGGTAGCTGGCATCGCCAGCAGTGGCCTGCTGTCTGGGAGCCCTTGACTTGGAGCACCCCCTTTTAACATACAGAGTATGTAAGAACCCAAAATGTTAGGTCCTTCGCGTGTCCTGTGAAGTGAGCCATCTAAGGGGTACACTTGCCCCTGGGAGAACATGTGGGGACCAGACGTACTTTTGAACTCAGTTAAGCTTTTATGCAAAGTCCTGTTGAATATGTCCCCCGTGTTTGGAAAAGCCATGGTTTACGTATCTTGGGACCTGTCATTCATCTGAAAGGTGGCCCGTGTTCCCTGGACCGAGAGCCATGAAGCCAGGAGCACTAATGCCTCCCCAGGCGTGGTCTGTATTTCCAAGTTGGTCCTGATCGGATGAAGCTGCCTTGCTGAGTGTTGGGGTTCCGCCTGGTCCTTGTGCCCCGCCCTTGTCTCCAGTTGGGCTGAGCCTTTTGCTTGGTCCCCCAGGAGCTGCTGGAACATGGGGTGTGTGAGGAGGTGGAGAGGGTCCGGCGGTCAGAGCGGTACCAGACCATGAAGGTACGTGCAGGGTGGACCCCAGCAGGGGCTTGGAGCCCTTCTGGGGAGCACAGAATGGCTCCATCCGTGGACGGGAAGCGAGCAGGGCGCCCACCTCAGAGGAGGTGTCACAGAGGCGGCGGCAGCTGGCTGACACCTGATGTGCATGAGGCAGCCAGGTTGAGCGGGGCGAGGGCAAGCTCGTGCTGAGCGCAGGGCAGTGCATTCATCACTCGGCAGTGCCTGTTCTCATCGGACCGTCAGTGGGACAGTGCCCAGTGTGCCGTGTCCACCGGCATCTTGAACGGAGCGTGCTTGACGAAACTAACTTCCTCCCGGAGCCAACTCTACAGCCTTCCCCTCCTCGCATGGTCTCCCTCTTTATGATCTCGCCTGTCGCCCTGCCTGTGTCCATAGCACACCTGCCCCTGTTCCTCCCGCCTCCGACAGGATGTGCCCAAGCTCTTGTGGCCGCCTCTGTCTCACTGCTCTGACACCCCTCCCATCAGCGACCAGCTGGGGCAGGGGGCTTCCCTGACAGGGTGGGCCGTTGGTGCTCTGGGGGTGGCCCTGAATGTGCTAGGGGCCGACGGAGGGCTTCAGAGAGGGAGAGGAGCCATGTGTGAAGGATGGAGGGTCCTAGGTGAGCGCCCAGCAGAGAGGTGGGTCAACAACCAGAAGTTCATTGTTTAAGCAACATGGTTGGGTGGTTCTGAGCGTTTTTTCTGTCGGCACTCGGACTCTTGGTTCAGGGAGTCGAGGGAAGGAAGGACCGCCAGCATAGCCTGAGAGGGGCAGGGCTGTAGCCAGAGGAAGCAGGGCTCGGGGACCCAAGGCCACCAGAGTCATCCTCCTTTCCGCGCACTGGCCCACTTGCCAGCTGAGACGCGGCCACAGAAGCTCCTGTTCCATGGGTTACAGCCGCTGCCATGGCACAGGCCTGACCTTCTGTTTTATTTCCAAAAATTGCCAGAGAGGGGATTGGCTAGAGCAGGTGCCTATCTCCGACCAGTGAGCTGTGGTCAGGAAGGAAAGAGTGACTTGCTAGGGCTGGGGTCCAGGCCCCCCACCCATGTGGGAAGCCCCTGTGGTGTTAGCTGCCCCCAACGAGAGGTTGGCCCCCATGCTGTATTTCCTTGTGGCCAGGTAGTGACTCCTGCTTGGTGTGGTTCCCAGTGGCAGGAGGCTGTGGCCATGACTGGTGTGTGGTGCTGGACCTGCATGGGCCCTGGGGAGAAAGGTTGCCAGAGCAGGGGCCCTTGGAGGGAGGTGCAGCGGGGTCTGTCTGGGCTGTTCCCTGTGCAGGCCAGCCTAGGGGTTTGAATCCTGCCTGTGTGTGCACCGTGTGGCCTTGGGAAGGCTGCTGGAACCAGACAGCCGGGAGTGGCCACGGGGCAGCCCAGCCAGTGCTGCCCTTGCCAACGGTCGTGGCCGTCTGTGTTTTCTGTCAGGGCTTTGCTCCTGACCACACTGTGCTCATCTCCCAAACAGCTTTTCACCGGGATCTTCGGGGTTGGGGTAAAGACTGCTGACCGCTGGTACCGGGACGGGCTGCGGACCCTGGACAGCCTCCACAAACAGCTCCAAAGGCTGACCCAGCAGCAGAGAGCAGGTAAGCCTCTGAGAAGGGCAGGACCCTGGGCTGCCCGCACCTGGAGCCCTCAGCACCAGCCCACGGCGCATGCTGGGGGCTTCCTGGACGGTAGGGTGTGGGGTCAGTGCATGGAGGTCCCGGGGCAGGCAGGCCTCTCTGTTTGGTGGGGTGGAATCTGGATCCATTGCAGCCCATCCACAGCAAACAGCGATGGTGACAGTGACTGCTGTGACGTCCGCGCCTCCTGGCTGGACCAGGAAGGGGAGGCTGGGTTTCAGTGGCCAGTGCCCTGTGAGCAGCTTGCTGGCACGGGGCTGGTGTCCTGGCATGCTGGCAGATGACATGGGGACCTGTTGTGGCAGGAGTGGCTCAGGTCAGGGCCTGTGATGGCAGGGGGCCCTGTGCCGTGGAATGAGTGTGAGCTTGAGAGTGGGTCAGGCCTGGGCTGGATCCTGCCTTGGCCCCTAGCTGGTGACCTGGGACTTGAATTCTTTGAGCCTCCGTTACATTGTCTATGAAGCGTGTGGTTCTGTGAGCAGCTCTGTGTGAGGCCAGTGGGTTGCAGGGCTTAGACGCTCTCTCCTCCCCACGTGGCTGGGGTTGGGAGCCCTGGCCGAAGTGGTTCCGCAGCCTGGCACCCACCGCATCTTGGAATATTTCCCCTGGGCTGGGGGGGGGCCTGTATAGGGGACCCCATGCCATGAGACCCAGGGAATCACATGTCTGTGACAGAGGAGCTGTTACTGCTGGTGCCACTCGGCTGCTCGGCCCCCATGATGTTTTCAGGAACCCCCTACTGAGAGTCTGTGCCCCCAGGTGTCGTTGCTGCCCTCTGAAACCTCTCCTGACTGTGCAGGAGGTAGCAGTGCCCCCGTGGGTGCCGAGATGGGCCAGGGCTCCAGTGAAGGGGTTCTGCCTCTTTCACGTCCTTATCACCTCTGGCCCATTTTATGGAGAGGAAAACTGAGGCCTCAAGGGGCAGGGTCTGCATCATGAGGGCATCCACACCAGCACCCTGATGGGACGGACAGTCATTGCCATGGTGGGGAGTGGGTGGGGCACATGGGGACTTCTGCCCTTTCGTGTATCTGCCCACGGATCTACGGTTTCCTCTACCTCAAAGTGAGGAGGGTCCGGTGGAGAGTGCAACCGGTGGGGCGGGAACGGTCAGGGGCCCGTGCTTCTGCAGGACTCCAGCACTACCGTGAGCTGAGCGTCCCGGTGCAGCGGCCAGAAGCCGAGGCCCTGCAGCAGGAGGTGGAGGCTGCTGCGGTGGACATCCTGCCCGGGGCCACTGTGACACTGGTGGGCGGCTTCCGGAGGTGAGGGGGTCTGACGGCCCTTGGGGAAGGCACGGAGCAGGCCTTGATCCTGGGACCAGGGAGTGCATGACTGCCACAGCCCTGCGTGGCCCGAGTCAGACAGGTTGATGGTGCCCCCGTAGGGGTAAGTTGCACGGCCACGACGTGGACTTGCTGCTCAGCCATCCCCAGGAGGGCCTGGTGGCAGGGCTCCTGCCCCATGTGATGCGCCGCCTGGAGAGGCAGGTGAGGGGCTCGGACTGCCTGGGCTGGGAGGACTGTGGGACCCGGGTTTCTGCCCTGGCCCTGCCCCGCAGCTGCGGCCACACCTGCTCGGCCCGCAGGGCCTTGTCCTGTACCACCAGCACCACCACGGCCACCCCGAAGATGCCGCGCGCCGGACCCGGCACAGCCACACCATGGACGCCTTTGAGAGGAGTTTCTGCATTTTCTGCCTGCCACATTCCCCAGGGGCCGAAGCAGGGGGCGCCCATAGGCGGGCCGTGCGCGTGGACCTGGTGGCGGTCCCTGTCAGCCAGCTCCCCTTCGCCCTGCTTGGCTGGACGGGCTCTAAGGTAGGCGCGTGCTGTGGGGGCCGGGCCAGGGGCTGCAGGGGGTCGCGGCCCTGCCACAACCCTACTCTCCCCAGCATTTTGAGCGGGAGCTGCGCCGCTTCAGCCGGAAGGAGAGAGGGCTGTGCCTGAACAGCCATGGGCTCTTTGACCCCGAGCAGGTGTGTCGCTGGGGGGACGCCTGGGGGAGGAACCTTGGGCTGGCCTTGGGCTGCCCGACCGCAAGCCCTCCCCACACCCTTCCTGAGGAAGCCCGAGGAGGCCGTGGGCGGGGGGAGCGCTCCCAGGCCATGACGCCCGCACTCTTGCTATAGAAGATGCTGCTCCGTGTGGCCTCCGAGGAAGACATATTCAGGCACCTGGGCCTCGAGTACCTTCCTCCAGAGCAGAGAAACGCCTGAACCTGCCTGCCCGGCCCACTCAGCGCTGGTGAGCCAGGCCCCGTGGGCTCCGGGAGAAGCTGCGCTGCTGCCCCAAGCCCTCGCCCCTGCCGACCCCTGACCGGAGCCCCACCGTGCAGGGCGCTTCTCGCCCCCTCCCCAACTTCCAGTCCAGGATCTAATGAAATGAGCATGTTGTCCAAACCAAGCTCTGTGTTCTGAGCGTGCTGCTGTGACGGGGGAGCATGGGGCACCTGGCCCCCATCGGCTATGGGGTAATGGTTGGGGGTTGGGGACAGGGGCCACCATGGCAGGGTGCCACTGGGCCAGTGAGAACATGACTGGCGCTGTCTCCCTGGTGGGGCGGTTGCGGAGCCCGAGGTGGTGGATGGCGGTCTCCCAGGGCTCCGGGGGATGAGGGCCTGGAGCACCCCCCACCCCGAGAGTCCGCCAGCATCTGGAGAGGGACAGGACGCAGAGCTGGAGCTAGGGTGGGTGGGGCAGAGACTTTCGGGTGCTGACTCCCACCTCTCAAGCAGGCGTCCCAGCTCTGCCTTTGCTCTTCCAAGCTCTGTCCTCGGGCCTTTAACAGCAGGTCGGTCAGCGTCCCCCCTCATTCTTCACATTCTACAGCTCCCCTCCTCTGCACACTCCTCCGCTCTGACCGAGCCGCACACGCCCGTGGGGCCATCATGGAGGGGCACTGAGTGTGCGGAGTCCCCTGCTCGGCCCTCGGGCCTGCTCCTGCTCCAGTGCCCTCGCTGCTGGACTGTCCACTCAGAACACTGTCCTGACGCACATGTCTCTGTCAGGTTAGGACTCCCCGGACCACTCTCTGGAATAAAAAATATTTTTTAAAGTAACTTGCAGTAATCTTGACTCTTTTTGGTGTACGGTTTGACGACTTATAACGTGTAGACACGTCCACCTCCACCAGGCCAGCCTTGAAATAAAACAGCCAGTGGTTGAACCAGCAAAATGGGAACGGCAGAGGAGCCGCAGTCAGAACAGGACCAGGAGGAGGAGGTTGGGAGGGGCTGCTCTGTGCGAGTCCGGTGGATCGGGGGCTCTGGTGAAGCCTGGGGGCAGGGCAGGCTCCCTCTCGAGCTGGTGCGGCTTCCAGACTCCTCTAAGAGAGGCGGCCTTCCCGCAGCATTCTCAGCATTGGGATGCCCCGCGCTGTCCCGTCGCCATCACGTGCTCTCACGGTGCTTCCTTGTCCCTGCGGGTGTCCTTCTACAGAATGTCCTGTGAGTGCAGGTGGACTCCCTATGCACTTCCAAGACCAACCCCTCCAACGGTGCCTCTGAGAGTCCTCTGGGCACCCGCTGTTCCCCCTTCCACCCACGGAGCCCCCAGAGTTGGGCCGTCCGCCCGGCGAGAACCTCGTGTCCAGGTTCCAGTGACAAGACACCGAGAACCACCACAGACTTGGACGCGCAGGTTTTCCTTTGTCTTGGGCACACGGTGAGACGCGGGGTTTCCTGGGCTCATGGGGTGAGGATGTACCACTTTCCGAGACTGCGCCGACTTGTCCTGCAGGGCACCCGCATCGCACCCACACCGGCTTGGTGTCCCCGGAGCCCAGGACTGGGTCCTCAGCTACACTCGCGGTGTCACAGGGGTGCGTGGCTGTTCTGTGGGCGGGCGAGGGTTCACTCCTCAGCCCGGCACTTCCCAAGCCCATGGTTTACCTTTTACGAGGGCTGCCTTACCCCTGTGTCAGGCTGCTAGTGTCTGTCCTCATGATTTTGGGTCACGTCTCTGACCCAAGGTTACAAACAAACGTTTTTCTGTTTTCTTGTAGAACATGCATTTTACACCTAGGTGTAGGACTCATTTTGAGTTACTTTTGTTGTAAGTCTGAGGCTGAGGTTGGGCATCTGGTATCTGCACGTGGATGTCCAGGGCTCTGGCACCATCTGGCAACAAGACCATCTTTTCCCTCCCAGATTGCCTTCGAGCCTTCCTGAGACGTCCATTGGCTGTTTTTGTGCGGAGCCGTTGCTGGGTTCTCTTCTGTTACTCCCTTGCTGTGCCCGTTGCCTCGAAAGTACCATCCCAACTCGACTGCCTGGAACTGGGGAGCTGACGAGAATCCCCTCTGTTCTCGCCACATTGTTTGGACTCCTCCTCTCCTGACTCCGCAGCGATTTTAGAGTCCGCTTGTCTGTCTACGAAACACTACTTCGGGACTCGCGAACACAGGCTGTCTCTGCTCCTGTCTGCTTGACTACGACCCTTCCGTCCAGGTAGTACGGTTTCCAACAGAAACCCTGGCGCACTCTGTTGGGTTTGCGCCTGACACCCCCCTGCCTGCTGCCGTGGCAGATGCTCTCGGTTTCCAGTTGGTCACTGCGAGCACTCACAAACCCGCCGACCCTGGTGCGTCGCTGTTGGCCCCGATACCAGACAGAATCACCTTTAGTGTAGATTTCTGGCCATTCCGTCTGTCCACGCCAACAGCCCTGCCGTGTGTGACTGGGAGTGATTTCAGGTCCCCTGCTACTTGCTTGTGTGACCTTGCTGGCCTAGCCGGAGCCTCCCAGATGCTGCAGGCAGGCGTGGGTCCCTTTGTCCAGCACCCAGTTGTGGGCTTGGCGTTTCCCCACTAAGATGACGTTAGGGGTCTGGCCTCTGTAGGTGCCCTTTGTCTAGTGGAGGAAGTTCAGCTTTATTCCTAGTTTTCTGAGTGTTTTTGTCAGGAAGGGGTGTTGGATTTTGTTAAACACTTTTTTTTCCCATTCAGTGAGATGATCGTGAGTCATTTCTATCAAAAAACGTAATGTTCTCCTGATACGATATATTAACCGGATTTCAGAGTTAACCTCCCGGCATAAATGTTGTGGTGTACAAAGTCCATTTTATTTGCTACTGGAGTCTGTACCGAAGTTTGTACACAACTGGTCCTGTCTGCAGCTATCTCTGATGTCTTTGATGAGTGATGGTATCAGGGTCTTTGATACTGTTCACTTTGACCAACGTGCTTATATTTACGGCGAGTTCCTTAAAGCCAGCATGGGAGTGGGTGATTTCTAAAAGTCCAGAGTATAACGTGTCTTTGATTCACCATGTTTGCCTGTGATATTGTGATGCACAGGGCACCTGGCTGGCTCAGCCGGTTGGGCGTCCAACTCTTGATTTCAGTTCAGGTCCTGATCTCAGGATCCAGCAAACCGGCCCCGTGTCCGGTGCCTGCTCAGTGTGAAGCCTGCTTCTCCGTCTCCCCACTCCTGCTCTCTCTCTTTCTCTCTCAAACAAATAAAAATCTTTTAAAAATATATTTATAATATTTATATCTGCATGTAATATTTATAGAAAAATATTTAAATATAATAAAAAATATTTATAAGATATATTTGGTCTTCCCATCCATCTCCTGGCCAGAGTCCTGAATCCCATGCAATGTCTCAGGTGAAAAGAGTGTCTTTCTTCCAGTGAGGCGCTCAGGATGGGGCCAAGATTAGAAGCCCAGCCCCAAGCTCAAGGGAGGGGAGAGGTGCTGGAGATGGCCATAATCAGCCACACCACGAAAGTCCCTGAAGTGCGGGTCCGGAGAGCTGCTGGGGTGGGGACTCGTCCTGTGCCAGAGGCTGGAGCACCCCAGTTCCTCAAGGTTGAGGAGCAGGTGCTGATGCAGTCGGGACCCTTCAAGAACTCACCCTACGCACACCATCATCTTTTTGAACAGGCCTGTTACCATGTTCTTTATTGTATAATAACCGGTAAATGAAAGAGTTGTCCTGAGTTCTGGGAGTTGCTGAGCAAAGTATCAACCCAGAGAGGAGCTTGTGGGAAGCCCGATCGGTGGCTGACCTGGCGGAGGTACGGGAGAGCAGCTGGGGCTTGCCGTTGGCATCTGAAGCAGGGGGAGTTTTGGGGGACTGAGCCCTTCCCTGTGGGGTTGAAGCGGTCACCAGGGACATGGTGTTAGAGCCAAGAGAGATGGTGGGACCCCCAGTTCTCCTCGGTGGAGAGCTGCCTGGTACAGTGTAGGTGGTCAGCGGTGTGAGAGGTAGAGTCCGAGAGTAGAAACAGCCTCATTTCGTTAGCTGCTGTGCAGACAGTGCCCGTGTCTAAGGCCAGACCCTTCCCATTTAATGAAACTATTGTATGGTTTGGGGTTAGGCGAGCAGTTGTTCTCTGTTTCTTCTTTCCTGCCCTGCTGCTCTCTCCCTGACTGCATTTCTTTGTAGATACCATATTTATGGGGCCACCTGCGTGGCTGTCAGTGAAATGTCAGCCTTCGGCTCAGGTCTTGATCCTGGGATCCCAAGATCAAGTCCTGCATCAGACTCCTTACTCGGTGGGGAGCCTGCTTCTCCTTCTACCCCTCCCCCATTCTTGTGCTCTCTTGCCTGCTCATTCATTCGCTCAAATAAATAAAATCTTCAAAGAAAAGTATATAATGGCTCTAGGAATTATAGACACACTTTTCGTAGCCTGTTTAGGATTGACATCTCACCACTTCGTGTGGGATGGAGAGCCCGCAGTGCCGTGCAGGTCCCCTCTCCCTTCCTGTTGTAGTTCGAGTCCCTCTACATACACTGGACCCCCCAGCAGTGTTAGAATGACAAATTCTAAATTTATAATTTATATATATATGCAGTTATAAATTAAGTTTATATTATACATAAAACTCAAGTGTAGGGGACGCCTGGGTGGCTCAGTCGTTAAGTGTCTGCCTTCAGCTCAGGTCGTGATCCCAGGGTCCTAGGATGGAGCCCTGCATCGGGCTCTCTGCTCAGCAGGAAGCCTGCTTCTCCCTCTCCCTCTCCCTCTGCTTGTGCTCTCTCTCTCTCACTGTGTCTCTCTCTGTCAAATAAATAAAAATCTTAAAAAAAAAATAAACTTAAGTGTAGCTATGTGTACATATGTATATAGCTAAACTTCACAATGAAAACTGCCAGTTATTTCACCAGGAACAGATGAGCTTATTCAGGAGTAAGAGAATTTCAACCCCAGACAAATACGCTGGGTAAAACCCTAAGTAAGTCTGGGAACGAGGAGAAACGGGGTGACTCGGGAAGGGCTGTTATGAGCCCAAAGTGCTTGCGACCGAGGAAGCTGGGAGTGGGAAGTAAGTTGTGGCCCTAGGACAAGGGACGTGTCTCTCCCTCCTGCAGGTGTCGCAGCCTCGGGCATGGTCCACTCCAGGTGAGGGCCCTGCGGGCTCTTCCTGTCCGGTCAGCGGTGGGCCCAGGGGAAGGCCGTGAGCGCCCCCTGCTGGAGATCCCCCCATCTCTGGGGGGGGTTTCCCGGTACTGATTTTCACTATATATGTGGTTTCTCCCCATTTTTAAAAAGATTTATTTATTTGAGAGAGAGAGAGAATACAAGCAGGAGGGGCAGAGGGAGGAGAGAGAATCCCAAGCCCGATTCGGGGCTCGCTCTCACGACGCTGAGATCATGACCTGAGCCGAAACCGAGAGTGTGCACCCCACTGGCTGAGCCCCCCAGGCGCCCCCGTATATGTATCTTAACAATTTATGTTGCTCCTTCTGTATTCTTGATGTTCTCAGTTTCCCTACGACCCCGTTTCTCTTCTGTCTGGAGAACTTTGTTACTATTTTCTTTTAGAGCAGCTGCTCTAGGTGTGAATTCTTACTTTTTCTTCATCTAGGGATGTCTTTGTTCCACCTTCGTGCCCCGGGGCATTTCTGTTGGGTATAGAATTCTCAGTCTACAATTCTTGCGTTTTGACAGTTTAAAAATATTGTTCTGCTTCCTTCTAGGCATGCATGGTTTTTGGTCTGGCAAAGAATGGCTCCGGGCATGAAGTGAATCATTTTCCTCTGGCTGATTTTGGAATTTTTTCCTGGTCTTTAGCCTTCATACGTCTCATGGGGATGTGTCGGCATGAGTTTCAGTTCTACGACACAATGCTATCAGCCGTAATCACCATGCTTTGCACTGGGTCTAGACTTTCTTTATTTTTCAGACTCTCCCAATTTCCCCCACCCCCAGTCCCTGAAAATCACTTTTGTGCTCCGTTGCCTTCTGGATCGGACCTTCTTCTTTTTTTAAAGTTCCCCGTGTAAGCCGTACCACACAGTATTTACCTTCACCTGGCTAATGTCCACAAGATAACACACTCAAAGTCCATCCATGTTGAGGCAGACGGCAGGATTTCCCTTCTCCTGACTGAATAGTATTTCACTGTGTATTACACATACGATACGTGTGTATATGTACGATGATAAGTGTGCATCACACCTTTATCCACTCCTCCGTTGATGGACACTCAATTTCCGTCTCTCCTTCTCGGCTGTCACAAATGCCACATTGAACATGGACCGCCGATGTCTCTTTGCAATTCTGTTCTCATTTTCTTCAGCTACATACTCCGAAGTGAGATTTCCAGAACATGGGTATTTTTCATGTTTCTAGGAAACTCTGTACTGTCTTCCAGAGTGGCTGTACCTGCTTGCATTCCCAGCACGGTGCACGGGGGTGTGGATGATCTCAGCAACACTTGTCATCTTTCGTCTTCTCGGTGATGGCCATTTGAACAAGTACAAGGGGATCTCGATTATGGTCTTGATTCGCATTTGCCTGGTGATGACTGGCGAGGAACGTCTCTTCAGCACCTGCCAGGACTTGCTTCCCTGGAGTCAGGATGGGGCCTTGGCTTCCAGGTACATGTGGCTGCATGACCTTGCAACTTCTAGGCCCTTCTTTGATGCCCTTGGCATTTCCCAGGCCCACGTTCAGGTCTAAAATCATGATCTAGGAGGCTCCCAAACTCACTTCCTTCTCTAGATACACCAAATCCACAGGCACAGAGAAGCAGTGCCCTCTAAAAAGAAATCCAGAAACCAGTTGAACAATTGCTACGAATTGGGCACATGTGAAAGTACACACAGTAATCTGGGTCACCAGTGTCTGCCTGGAAGGAGCTTGTGTGTGTGTTGCCATCCTGTCTCTGACAGCTGCCTTCCAGAGGCCATGTCCCTTGATCACCCATTTCTGGTGGCCCCATGAGGCTCACATGCACAGGTACCACAGGACCGTTCAAAGAAGACAACATTCTTAAACAGCTCTCTGCCCAGGGCTCAGCACAGAGTATGCAGACTGAAATCCGATCTCCCAGGCTTTCCATGAAAGAGGACTTTGCTTACTTTAAAAGCTGCTGCCTGCGGCTCAGCCTTCTAATTTAGCACACATCCAAGGCTGAGCCTCCCCTTTGGGACCCTGGCAGGACCTGGCACACATTCAACCACTGGGAGCCACTGAGAAGAAAGAAGGTGGCTTGGGCCATTGCGAAGGTTTGAGAGAACCAAGAGTTTGGGCTGGGTTGACTATGACAAGCTTCACCCCCTCATGAGAGCCCTCCGTCAGGGTTCAGAGAGACGGTTGTTGTGTCAAAGACACAGAAGCCAACACAGAGAGTCCAGGAAAATGGACAGAAGAATAGGTTCCAAACAAAAGAACAAAACTCCAGAAACAGACCTTCATGAAATGGAGATTAGTGACTTAGCCTGATAAAAGGTTCAAAATAGTGTCATAAAGATGCCCACTGAGCTCAGGAGAATTAGGCATGAACAAATGAGAATTTCATCAAAGACATGGAAACTCTAAGGAAGTACTACACATAAACCACAGAGATGAAGGCTACAGAAATGGAAACGTATTCAACGAAGGGTTCAGCAACAGACGACGCAGAGCAGACTTGACAGAACAATGGAGCTCATCTGCTCAGAGGAGGAGAAAGAAAAATTGAAAAAGAATAGCTTAAGGGGTTTGTGGGGCACTCCAAAGAACCAGGATGGGCTTTACAGAGTCCCAGAAAGAGGAAAGAGAGTGAAGCTTCTTCGAAGAGATAGCGGCTGAAAACCCCACTACCCTAGGACAAGAACTGCGTGTCCAATCCAGGAAGCCCACAGAGTCCAAATAAGACGAGTTCAAAAAACCCACACTGAGACCCATTTTAATTAAGTTGTCAAGAGTTAAAAATAAGGAGTAGCTTGAAGTGTCTTAGAGTATCTTACTATTAAAAGCAGTGAGAGAAAAACAACTTTTTACATGGGAGTGTCATAATACTTTCAAAGTGCTGAAGGAAAAAACAAAAACAAAAAACTGCCAGGCAAGAACACTCCACCTGGCAAAGCTGTCCTTCAGGACTGAAGGAGGGAGAAAGAATTTTCCAGAAAAGCAGAAGCTGATGGAGTTCATCATCACCAGACCAGCCTTATAAGAAATATTGAAAAGTGGCGCATGGGGTGGGGGGGCGCCTGGGTGGCTCAGTGGGTTAAAGCTTCTGCCTTTGGCTCAGGCCATGATCTCAGGGTCCTGGGATGGAGACCCGCGTCAGGCTCTCTGCTTAGAGGGGAGCCTTATCCTCCCTCTTCCTCTGACCCACTCATGCTCTTTCACTCTCTCTGTCAAAGAAATAAATGAAACCTTAAAAAAAAAAAAAAAATAAGGTAGGGGCGACTGGGTGGCTCAGTGAGTTGAGCCTCTGCCTTCTGCTTAGGTCATGATCTCAGGGTCCTGGGATGCAGCCCTGTGTCGGGTTCGGCAGGGAACCTGCTTTCCTCTCTCCCTCTGCCTCTTTCTCTACTTGTGATCTGTCAAAAAAAAAAAAAAAAAAAAAAAAAAAAAGATAAAGTTCTTGAAGCCATGCCTCAAGCTTCTCCAGAAATCCGCTTCAGGACGCAGGACCCACCTGCTCGTGTCCCTCTGCCACACTCTCCTGTGGGGACTGGTTCTTCACTGCCCCTCTGCCTGTAGTGCTGTCCCCCAGAGTTCATCCTGGCCGAGTCCTTCGTGCTGCACCTCCAAGGTGCCATCTCTACCCCCTCCCACTGCCCTCCCACCTCTCCCTCTCCCCTCACTGCCAGGACGCAGGAAGAAACCTGAGTAGCTTGAATCTTCCTCGTCCCCCACTGAACAGGAGCTTCCTGCCTGGTTCTCTGCTGGGCCCCCAGGGCATGAGGTAGAGGGGACAAAAAGCAGACCACATAGCGGTGTTGCTCTAACAAGGGTAGAGACGGAGCCGCAAGGCCTGCCTACATGTGGCGCTGCAAGGAGGAGGGTGGCCTCCACCCTCACAAATCTGAATGCAGAGGTCTGGTCCCCAACACCCACCTCGGCCCATGCTCCTGTTGGACATGAACCCAACAGCCCGTGGCTCTGTGGAGCATGCCTCTCAGATTTCTTTCTTTGAAAGGTGGTTTCAGTGGGGAGGGGCAAGCCTGAGCCTGGGTGACGGCGGGTCGGGTGGGAGACTGTGGCAGCAGCATCCTCAGCTCCCCTCTGGCCCAACCCCTCCATCTCCCCTGGCTGTCCTGGGAACAGCGCTGGTCGGCTCAGCTCAGCCCCCTGCCCGCACTACAGCCTCGTGCCCCTCCTGCAGGGCCCAACTGCTGGCCCCCACCCACTCCCCTGGCTCTGCCCACAGGGACCTGACCTTTCACTCCCTTCTGTTCCTCGAGGGGACTAGTGGAGGTGAGGTCACCAGGCCCACCCCTCGGCCTGGCCATCAGCCACAGGCCCCCTCGGTACTCATCCTGTGGGCAGGGCAGAGGGAGCTGGGGAGGGGGACTAGAACTCCTGGGGGAAGCCCCCCTCTGCAGACCCCATGCCCAGCTGAGCAGAGCAGAGCCACCGGGGGAAGCTCCTGGCCACTCACAGGCTTGCATGCGCACACACACGCAACAAGTGACATGCACACACATGTGTACACATCACACCCAGGCACGCTTGTGCCCACGCACGTGTGCACACAGACGTGTACATGGGCAGACACAGACTCCTCTTTACACAAGCCAGCTGCCTTGGCGGAATGCAGGCTCGCTCGATCCCAGTTATGGCGACAAGGACCAGCCACTGGGCGTGTGGCCCCCTCCTGCCTGCAGGGAGGAGCGAGTGCTCAGAGACCGGCTGGGTTCCCGCCAGCAGCACCTTCCAGGCCTGTGGGGGACTCTGCCCCTCGTTCCCCATCCTGCACGCAGCCCCACCCAGCCCCGGCGCGGGTGGCTGCGCGGGTGGCTTCTGGGGTGGCTGCTGGGGCTATTTTAAGGCTGGCTCTGGGCCTGCCCTCCCCCTAGGCTTTGCTACTGGCCACCTGCCGCCGCCCGTCCAGCCTGGAATGCTGACTGGCAGTTGGTGTGGGGGCGGGGGGGCTGCGGACAGACTGTTATAAAACCGGGTGCACCGGGGAGGCCGCCGTCCCTGCCTGCGGCCCCGGCGCCACCATGTCCACCCACCGCCTTGTGATGGTCCGGCACGGCGAGAGCACCTGGAACCAGGAGAACCGCTTCTGTGGCTGGTTCGATGCGGAGCTGAGCGAGAAGGGGGCCCAGGAGGCCAAGAGGGGCGCCCAGGCCATCAAGGATGCCAAGATGGAGTTTGACGTCTGCTACACGTCAGTGCTGAAGCGGGCCATCCGCACCCTCTGGACCATCCTGGACGGCACAGACCAGATGTGGCTGCCCGTGGTGCGCACCTGGCGCCTCAACGAGAGGCACTACGGGGGCCTCACAGGGCTCAACAAGGCCGAGACGGCCGCCAAGCACGGGGAGGAACAGGTGAAGATCTGGAGACGCTCCTTCGACATCCCGCCACCCCCCATGGATGAGAAGCACCCCTACTACAACTCCATCAGCAAGGTGCGCTGCCTGGGACACCAGGGAAGGGTCTAGGGTGGGCAGGGCCTCAGGGATGGCTCGGGCGGGGATGGGGTGCTGGCTTTCTGGGGAGAGAACAGCGGTGTGGATGACCCCAGGAGCGGCGGTATGCAGGCCTAAAGCCTGGGGAGCTGCCCACTTGCGAGAGCCTCAAGGACACCATCGCCCGGGCCCTACCCTTCTGGAACGAGGAGATTGCCCCCCAGATCAAGGCTGGCAAGAGAGTGCTCATCGCGGCCCACGGGAACAGCCTGCGTGGCATCGTCAAGCACCTGGAAGGTGAGGCCCATCCTTGCAGGGGGTGTGGGCAGAGGCAGGTTGGGGAGGGCCGACGGGGCACATGCCCTTGAACCACTTGGCTCTCAAGTTCTCATCTCAGCTACGTGCCCCCTGCCAGACAGCTCTGCCCAAGAGCACTCAGGGTCAGGAGTCAAACTGTGAACTAGGAGGACTAAAAAACCACTTAAAAAGACTACTTAGCAAAATGTTTTACTCGTTTGTGTACTGGGACACTATATACAATGACTTTCCTTCTGGAGATCGAGGGTGGAAACATCTGCTGATCCAACCCAGGCCCAGAGGCCTGGGGCTGGCTGGGCTTCCTGGACATGAGCCTGGGAAAGATGGTAAGGCCATGCCCAAGGACGCCCAGGCCCCACGGCCAAAGCAGGGCTGTCTGGCCCCAGCTCTACTGCCGTGTGGCTCTGGGCAAGTCACTTCCCTTGCTGGGTCTCCACCACCTTCTCTGGGGTTGCGGGGGAGCTCATTAGGCCCAGGGCAGGGGAACCCAGGCCCTCAGCTCACACCCACGCAGGGAAAAGGTAAGACCAGTCAAGAAGGTGCAGGGGTGCAGCCGTCCTCAAGCCCGGCCTGCAGCTGGGTTCCCAGCAGGGAGCCCGGCGTGCTCCTCCACTGGGCTCTCTCGGACACTCACAGATCTTTGGCCTTTAGGCTTGCTGAAGTGTGGAAAGGGAAGAAGGCCAGTAGGGTGGGAAGCCTCAAGCCCCCTGCTCTGGAGGTCAACAGAGAGCTGGCCAGAGCACAGACAGGCAGGCCTCTGAGGCCTAGCCAGCCCCAGTCCACCCTCAAGACCACCTCGTGCCCCTGCTCTCCAGGGACTGGGTCTGGTAGAGGAGCACGGAGGCCAGCCTCACTCAGTCTCCCACTGCCTGGAGAACGGGGAAGTGGGAGCTGGGGTGCCAGAGCCGCAAAGGTCGAGCTGCTATTCCGGGCCAGGGGCTGCAGAGGCCGGCAGGGTCAGGTTTCCCTGGAAAACCTCGCCCTTTCTACCCACAGCCTCCCCTCCACCCTGGTCACAGGTGGCCCTGCTCGCTGTCCCTCCACCCCCAGTTGTCAGGAGCACCCCTGCTCCTGATGGCTGGAATTTAGAATGTTCTAGAAACCAAACAGAAGAGACCAACAGCACAGCCCCAGGTCTCAGTGGCTTCTGGTTCGGGGCACAAGGTCCCAGTTTACCACGCTATTTCTGCAGGCCACTCAGTCTCTCACTACTGGCTCGACGGTCTCCAGGGGCATCTGTGTGGGGGGGCTTGCTGCAGGGGATGGGAGGGCTGCTGCCTGGCTGACTGGCCAAGAGGATTAAGGACCTGTTCCCCTGGTCCAGGGATGTCGGACCAGGCCATCATGGAGCTGAACCTGCCCACAGGGATCCCTATTGTGTATGAGCTGGACCAGGCGCTGAAGCCCACCAAGCCCATGCGGTTCCTGGGGGATGAGGAAACTGTGCGGAAGGCCATGGAGGCTGTGGCCGCCCAGGGCAAGGCCAAATGAAGGGTGGGTTTCTGGCAATAAAGGCACCCGCTCCAACCACCTTGAGTCTGTTGTGGCCCTGGCATGCCCAGCTCCAAGGCCCTGAGCAAAGGGCTCCACAATCCCTGCCCCAGTGCCCTCAGGCCCTGCTGCCCACCCGATTAGGTGGGAGAGGCCCAGGAACCAAGGGCAGGAGTCTCATCCCCAAGCCAGGCTATCAAGTACCTTATAGCAAGCCCCGTATGGTGACAGCCACCTGGTAACCTTGCCCAAGCATCGGGGTGCCTGGGGTAACCCAGCTGTCCCCAGTGAGTGGGTACTGCAGTGAGGACACCACCTCATGGCCAGCTTCCCTCGGGTGGGCTGTCCTTGTCGTCCCTGTAGCCCCGGGGTGGGCAGGGTGAGGTGGTCTGAGCCCCACCCCCTGGGTGTCTCCACAGCTGGGGACATGCCCACCACTGGCCTCTGAGCTGACAATATGGGACTCCTGGGGCCTCCGTAGCTGGGGCGGAGAATCAGGGCTGGTGAGGCCTGCCTTTGCAGCCTAGGGGACAAGGGGGCCATCTGCCAACACCCAGGGCCAGGGGTCCCAGTGCAGCCATCACCCCGGCTGCTCCTCTCTGGCAGCCACCAGAGCACAAGGGGAACGGCAGCTCCCGACACCTCACTCGACACTTGTGCACGCACTCCGCACGGGCAGGGAGGGCGGCCACCAGCCCCTCCCAGAACATGGAAATGCAACAGGCTGACGTGAGTCACATCTTGACATTTATGCCTCTCCTAGGGGCCACAGTCGGCACACACACCCGCACACAACCCCACGCACCCCGGAAGGGGTCGATTTCCACACGACGGCATTCAGGCCACAGTAGGGCAGTGCTCACTCTGGAAGCAGACACAGGTGGCCTGGGACGGACAGTGTGTAACAGCAGGCATCGGCCCTCTGGTCACTCCTCCGGAACCAGAATCCGGGCACACACCGGGACTGGCAGAACAGGGCGCACCGCACGGAAGAACGTGGGTTTGCTGATCACACACTCAGATAGGGGCTCGGTCATCCCTGCGCCACTTCACACAGTTTGCAGCCCCGGGTGGAGGAACGGGGAATGGGGACATATGGCAGGACCCAGAAAGATGACCTGCTGCCCAAACCGTCACGACCCACCGAGACTTTGGTCCTAAATGCTAAGGTCACTGTTCCCGAAGACTGCTACCAGCCGAAGCCACCACCCCTTAGGGCCAGGAGGAGAGGAACCACAAGGCAAAGGCCCCTGCTCAGACCACCCAGTGAGGCCACACCATGGCTTCCTGTCCTCCGCAGGGGTCAAAGGCCAGGCTGTCTGGGAGGGCCCACAGCAGCCAGAGCACGTTTGGGGATCACAGGGTATTGCTGCATCTAGAGTGACAGGCTGAGCACCCTAGTCTGAGAGATCCCAGGGGCTTGTCTTCTTTGCAGGGGGGTCCCATGCCCGGAGGAGTGCCGTGTGGCTCTCGCGGCACGCACGTCACATCCCCGGCAGTAAGAGAAGCACGCGTGGGGGGGAAGGTAAGATGGCCTCGGCGCAGCCAGCAGCAGAGGGCCCTCACTCGATGAGCTCCACGTAGTTGGCAGGAAACATGCCAAAGTGGCCGTCCGGACCATAGCCACGCCACCAGCCCTCGTCGATCACCTCGATGCCCGTGATGAGATTCTCGGGGTCGAAGGAGATCTCCGTGTCATCAGCTGCGGGATGGGGAGTTGGAGGCTGCACTGGAGACCGGGGGGCCCTTCCTGACGGCCACCTTCCCCCGACACACCTTCTAGCAGGACCTGACTGAAGGCCCCCCGCCTCCGCACAGCAGCCTGCTTCCTGAGCCTCCAGGCAGGTCCCCGGGTTCCAGTGCGCAGGGTCCACCCACCCTCTGTTCACACTCCCGGGCTCTAGCACGACGCCGGCAACTGATATTCACGGGCAGCTGCCCAGCATAATGGGAAGGCCCAGGCCGTGCAGGGCATCCACCCCATCCTTCCCCAACCTTCCTTGAGTCCCAAGGGAGCGTCAGAAGCCTGCCTCCTGATGCGGGGCCCTGCAGGGTGAGTGGCACATTACCTGCCTGATAGTCGTACAAGGCCCGCGCACAGAGCCCTTTGCCGCTCAGCCCCAGGTAGTGGTCCACGTGCTCAGAGCCAGCATCTTGCTGCGGCACCTGTTCCTGCACGGAAAGAAGGGAAATCTGGGCTTTACTTTACAGGCCTACACCCGGCCTGGGGGAAGGGCACAGCACACAGAGGGCAAGGGTTGCTGCCATCCTACCGCCCCCAAGATGTCCCCCTGCCCCAGGACCTTCCTGGCCAGCAGATGAGTGCTAGACCATGTACTCCCTGGGGCCACTCCAACATTGAACAAGAGACTCCCCATGCAGCGGCCGCCGGAAAGTCAGGCACCCTGTGCCTGGCATGGGTGAAGAGAGTGTTTCTGGGCAGGTAGCCCCTTCACAGCCACGCCCCGCTGCAGGGAACCCACCATCGGGGGCTCCTCATAGACGGTCTCCTGCTCTGGAGGCTCCTCGTACACAGCCTCTTCTTCTGCCTGCACTGCACACTGCGGAGGGCTAGGCGCCAGGTCCTCGCAGACATCTGCATGGGAGGGTGCGGCCCACGCTGAGCCCAGGGAGGGGTGCAGACGCCCTCCTCCCTCCCACACTCCTACCCCCAGGCCCCCACGGGACAGCCAAGGGCCTTGCCTGCCCTGGGCCTCGAGGACGCCTGAGTGGGCTCCGGGCTGCGGAGGGTCTCTGGCTGGGTGAGCTGTTTCTGCAGGAAGGGGCTCCTGAGCTTGCCTGCAAACAAAGGTAAACATGCAAGTGCTGGACGCGGGAGAGATAAGCTAGGTCTACTGCTTCTGTGCCCTGTGCTGCCTGGAGTAGGGACCTGTCCCGGGACATAGCTGTCACAGGGAGGGGAGAGAGGGTAGGGGAACACACAGCCGCTGCAGAAACACATCACACACACAGTACGCTTCAAGCAGCTCCCCAGTGTGGGAGAGCTGATGGCAGTGGCCATCCCGTGTCCTTGGGGGCAAAGAGGGGAGTGACAGAGGCTCTGGGGCCCGGCCACCATGTGCAAGCTATACCAAGAGTTAATGGAGTGGGGCTGGCTGGAAACTCTCCTTCTGAAGCCATACGTGGCCCTTCCTTTCCAGGTGGCTGCAGAACGAGGCCGTGGGCAGGAAAGGAATACCCGAGGCCCAGCCTCCCCTCCCAGAAGCTACCCTTAGAGAAGTCCAGGCTCTCCTTGCTTCCTTGCCTCTGTCGCTACTTCTGGGGACCCTGCACTGGGACCGAAGGCTCTGCCTCGGCCTGCTCCTGCCTTGTGCCTAGACCCAGAGGAAAGACTCACCTGGCTGGGGGCTTGTGATGGATGTGGTGGACATGGCCCTCTCCTTCTGCCTGAAAATCTCACGTGGGTGTGCTGGCTGGCTGACCGGCTCCTGCAGGGGGGCACATGGGCCCAGCAGTGAAGAGGGGCTCGAGGGCCTCGTCCAGGACCGGGTGGAGGGCCATGCTGGCCACATCTTGCCCTTCATTGCCCTCTCCACCGCCACCTCCGGTGCACCCACGTGTCCCAGATTCCACTGTGCCCCAGCTGGCCGCAGGACCATCCCCCCTGGCACATCAGGGACAGCCCCGGCATTACTGCCACAGAATCTCAGGGGCTGGGGGGTACGCAAGTCTCACCTGCTCCTCTCGGCTCCTTGAAACCACTTCCTGCTGCTCACTCTTCCTGCTGGGAGGGGCGGAGGCAGGAGCTGCAGTCCAGCCATGGCCCACTCGGGACCCTCCCTCCCTCTTAACTCTGGGGCCTCACCTCTGGGGCCCGGCCTCGCTGCCCTGCTCCTCCCGATAGCGCTGCTCCCGGCGGGCGGCCTCGCGCAGCTCCCGCTCCCGACGCTCCTGCTCCAGCCGCTGCCGCTCCTCTTCCGCTCGCCGCTTCTCCTCCAGCCTACGGTTCTCCTCCTCCTTCTGCAGGGACAGCGGCCGGCCTGCCCAAACTCGACACCTGCACCCTCCCATTCCCGGGCTACCTGGGCATCCGTGCGGCGCCGCCTGGAGGGGTCGCCCACCAGCCCAGCAACCAGAGCCCGCTCGGCCTTCGCCTGGCCACAGGCACGACCAAGGGCGCGTGTCATGAGAGCTTATTGTGAGAGAACCCGAGGAATGGTGAGGATGGTGCCGCAGCACCATCTCTGAGGGGCAGCTGTGCTCCATGCGCCTCACGGCACTCACCTCTGCTTTGGCCCAGAAGCTGTCTTTGCCAACTCTTTTGATCTCAGATATGGCGTTGGTCTTCTGGTACACAGAGCCCTGCAAACGACAGAGGGTCCTCTGTGGGGCCGCCCTCGGGAGCCCAGGGCTCAAGCAACAGCCATGGGGACTGCACCGGGCCTGGTGCCCCCTCCAGAGACCAGCCAGCACAAGATGGCCTGAGGGCCCTGAGAGCTGCCAGACAACGCCGACGGGGGTCTCTGGCTGCACCAGGCCCCTGTGGATGGAAGCCAGTCCCCCAGCCTCAGACAGCCGACCACTGTGGCAGTGGCCAGGGAGTCTCCACGGACCCCAGCTGTGCCCCGGGAACTGGGCTCCCCATAGCTGGGGTACTTGGTGTCTGCCCCCGATGGGGAGGGGCCTGCCTGCCTACCTCACATCCCTCCACAGAGCCCACCACCCAGGACTGTGCAGGACATGCTGGTGCTGTGGCCTCGTGACTGGACTGTCCCTGGGGTATGAGAAGCTCCAGACCAGCCAGTGGAACCAGCAGGCAGCACAGAGGGCTGCTCCTCGTGCCCACTAGCGCCTGCCCCACCAGGGGCAGCTCCAGCTTCCGGCTGGCACGGGGGTCACCGTCGGCACCGGAATGGGGCCCAGGGACCGAAAGCCAGGCAGGCAGGAGCCCAGCCCCATGAGGGAGAAACCAGCCTGTCTGCTGGCTCCTGCCTGCCACACTTGGGCCCAGGGAGCACTCACCACCGGGGCCTGAGGGCCCGTATCCTGGAAACGGCCGCTCTCCTTGTGGAAGGCATAGTTGGCACCCGAGGCTCTGGCCACCTTCTGCATGATGCACTCGGGCTCCACATCCTCTTCAGCCCTCGCGTTGATGGTCACGTGGGCCCCCTGTGGTGGGACAGCATGCAGGTGTTGCAAGTCCAGGAGAGGACAAGACGCACAGCTCAGGGAGCACAGGAAGGACAACTGTCGTCCTGGGCTCTGGGCTGAGGACCTCAGGGCCGACAAAGCTCCTGAGGCAAACACACTGCACTTGTCCCAGCACAGGCACGCAGTCTCTGCCCTCCGTGGCCCTGCCTGCAGCTTGTTCCCAGGTGCCGGGCACCTCTGCTGCAGGCCCAGGCACGAGAGAGATCCTTTCTAATTCACAAAAGCGAACTTCAAAAAGAATCTGGAAACACATTTTCCACAAAATGCAATTTCTTCTTCTTTCTATCCATTTCTTTCTTTTCTGAAGTTCTTTAGGTTTTATTTACTCAAGTATCTCTACACCCAACCGGAGGCTTGAACTCTCAGCCCCGAGACTGTGTGTCACGTGCTCCTCCCACTGAGCCAGCCAGGCGCCCCCGCCACCAATTTCTTTTTGACAAGTCAGATCCATGGCGTCACTCGCTGTGAGTAAACACCCAGCAAGCCTGGGATCCTCTCTCGGCTTCTAGATGGATAAACTGAGGCATATCTGAAGAAGAGTTGGCAGGCTAGAAATCAAAGTCTCGAGCCTCTCAGACAGGAGCCACAGACACACGAGGTGACTTGACAAGCAAACAACAAGCGGTTTTTGGAACTGAATGAGGTGCGCTGGAAAGGAACGCAGCAGGGCCAGGCACGGGCAACTTCCCGTCTCCTCCAGCTCCTGACAACACGGCTGAACAAACCCTCACAAAACCAGCGGAAGCCAAGGCCTCGCACCCCAGGACTAGCCGCAAACGATGATCTCTGTGCTCAAGAAGGCCACAGTCATCCATCCTTCCTCCCCAGTGAGCTCAGCTCACTGGGGGCTCCGGCTGCAGTGCAATCTCCTGGGCACTCGCCAAGCACGAGTGCAGCAGCCTCTGGTCACACCTGAGTCTGGAGGAAGCGGCAGGTGTGGACATGCTTCCAGCTCTGGCTGCAATGCGCTCACACCCGCCCAGGTGCTGTGGGAGGCCCGGGGGGAGGGGGGGTGCGTCCTCACCTTCAGGAAGCTGGCCATGGTGCTGACGTGGTTGGCGCACGCTCCCTTCCGCACGTCGTTCACACCCTCGCCCGTCTGCAACACAACACACCCGGTGTGACTCGCCGGCTCCCCCAGAGCCACCGCCCTCCCTGGGGTGCAGCAGAGGATAAGGTGAACCCCACACCTCCAGGTCAAGGAGGTTCTTGAGGCAGGATGACCGCCTGCTCCCGCTGGGCACGGGCGGCTCCAAGCTTCCCAGTCCTACCCAGGGGTCCCGTGCTCTCTGAGCCTTCTCCAGGCCCAGGACCCCTGCTCCCTCAGGACGACTACTCTGATTGGGACAAAGGCAAGGGTGTCGTGTGACTGCACTGCGTGCTCTGTTTTGTGGGAATGATTCTGGGCTTGGGGGCAGAGCAGGGGATTCCGCGCTGGTAACGCCCCTGCGGTCCTTCGGGGCGCACACACTCCAGCCACTCCCGTTCGTTCACTGCCTGTGAGCCGCCCTGAAGGCAAGCCCTCCTCTGCTCCCATCACAGAAGGCAGAGGAGGAAAGAAGGCAAAGGAATTTTCCCGGGTCACACCCAAATGAGAACTTGGGGCCCCCCAGTTCCACGTACCCAGTTGATGAGGACAAACTTGGGCAGACCGGAGTTGGGGTCCTTCACCCTGCAGAAGCCGTACATCACCTTCCCGCTGTTGAGCTCCTCCACCATCTCCTCCAGGCCCCCCTCTGCAGCAGGCATAGGGGGCGTCAGCGGGCCCCGTGCCCATGGCTGGCCCTGCACAATGCCCACCGGGAAGGGAAACCCAACCTGCCCCCAAGCCAGGGTTCTCAGGGCTGCCTGCATCAGAATCAGACTCCTGGTCCTTCCCCACTACACGGACTTACAGGAGCTGGCGGGGTGTGGGATCTGCATCTGTGACAAGGACCTCAGGCAATGGTGTACACCCCCAAGTTTTAAAACCATTCCTAGGGGCACCTGGGTGGCTCAGTGGGTTAAGCCTCTGCCTTCAGCTCAGGTCATGATCTCACAGTCCTGGGATCGAGTCCGTCATCGGGCTCTCTGCTCAGCGGGGAGCCTCCTTCCCCCTCTCTCTCTGCCTGCCTCTCTGCCTACTTGTGATCTCTCTTTCTCTTTCAAATAAATAAATAAAATCTTTTAAAAAAAAAGAAAAAAACCCCATTCCTATAAAACCCACAGGGAGTTCTGGGAAAAAAAGGATGTCATTTCTGCTACAAATTAGGTACCAGGCTTTCTTTTTTCAAAAAAATTTTTAAAGGATTTTATTTATTTATTTGACAGAGATCACAAGTAGGCAGAGAGACAGAGAGAGAGAGAGAGAGAGAGAGAGGAGGAAGCAGGCTCCCTGAGGAGCAGAGAGCCAGATATGGGGCTGGATCCCAGGACTCTGGGATCATGACCTGAGCTGAAGGCAGAGGCTTTAACCCACTGAGCCACCCAGGCGCCCCTAGGCACCAGGCTTTCAAAGGGACAGTCCCTGCAACAGCCCCCACGAAGGGCCCTGAGCTGATGGGAATGTCCCGCAGTAACGCTCGGGCTCAGCTCTTAGCCCCTCCCCATAAAGAGAGCGGTGAGTGGCTCCCCAGCACTGAGGCTACTGTGGGGACGGTCATGGCAGGCTTGCTACTTGTAGGGGACACCCGCGTGCCTGCGGCTCCCTCCACGTGCAGTGAGGGCTGAAATGCCAGCCGCTGGGGACACTGCTGGCTGCGACTCTCTCCCCTCCCCCACACCTGCCTCCTGGGGCCTCCCCCAGCATCCTCACTGGGCCATACTCACCCCCAGTGCCGGCCACACGGATGTCATTGCTGTTACCCTCATAGGTGAAGAGAGCCCTGAAACACAACACAAACAAGCTCTGTGACCGGCGTTCCCGCCGTACCCACCGCGAGCGGAGCACGGTGGCCACCGGCCCCGCTGGCCCACGAGGCGGGAACTCGGCAGGCCTCCCAGAGCTGGGGCCTCTCAGGCCTTGGCGCGGCAGCTTCTCCTGAGGGACAAACTTACGCAGGTAGCCCCTGTCTGCCATGAGAAACACCGAGCTGTGAAGGTTGTTTGATTTGAAAGACGCTCCATGTCCAACGTGGGGCTGGAACTTGCCTCCCCAAAATCAAGAGCCACACGCTCGACTGACTGACTGGCCCGGCGCCCAGGGCTGGCGAGCTGTATCGAGGCAACCTTCCACACCTTCCTCAACCCGAGGCACCCCGGGAGAAGTGGGAACCGGGTGGGCGCATCAGGCACTGGTAAGGTGCCCCATGCCCTCGTGCAGGTCTGCTCTGTCTTCTGAAACCTGAAGATTTGGCAGAACAGGTCGCTCTGGGCTTGGGACTTTTCTAGAAAACCCAGAAGCCACATGGGCCATGACTCAGCATGAAGTCAGGCTCCTTACAGGACAGACTCCTTGGCTGGGCAAAATCCTCTTTCTGGAGGAGCCTTAACTTTCCACAGCTGACCCTAGGCTGCCCCTGCCTTTTCTTGTGAGACTAACTGTTCCTAAGAACTCTGGGAAAGATACTTATGAATGTGACCCCCAGAGAAGTTGAGGAAATATGGCAAATTTTTTTACATCTGGGGCATGGAAAGCCCCTTGACCAGAGCAGAGGTTACCCATGGAGAACATTCTGGAAGAGCTGACTTATCCACAGCCCACATGGAGCCCAAACATCAATACCAGCTCTGCTGCCATTCAGCTCCAGGCAGAGCTGGCAGACCATGGGGTACCGGTGCTGACCCAGCAGACAAGTAAAATGGAAGAACCTGGACCAGCGGGCCATCCCCACGCTCTGTGCCCAGACAGGCTTGCCGAAGAGGGCCAGATAGGGGCTGTGGGGTGACAGTGTGACAGGAACCGGGATGCCCTGATGGCTCAGTTGGTGTGTGACTCTTGATCTCGGGGTTGGGGTTTGAGCCCTACAATGGGTGTAGAGCTGACTTAAAAATAAAATCTGGGGGGGGAGAAAAAAAAGAATCTGACAGGAACCAAAACAGCCTTCATTCAGCTTCCCCAGGGCCTTGGTATGGCCACCAGGCAGAGCTGCCTAGACTGAGAAAGTCGGAAGAAAGGAGACCCAGGCCCTGAGGGTCTAGCTGGCACAGGGGATGCACCTCCGAGGAGAGATACCAAAAGGAACACGCAGACAAACAGCGAAAAGATGTGGGAGTTCGTGGACGTCCAGACGTCCGCCTGGAGGAAAGAAGCCCATACATCTCAAAGCCACCAAGCTCTGAGTGCAGAAGATGGGGACAACAGACAGGCAGCAGGCAGCACAGACTGTTTCCAAGAAGGGACCCAGCAGCTCAGAGGAGGCAAGGTCCGTGCCTGGCGCCTGCCCTCCCCTCCACCCCGGGCTCTGGCCCAAGCCACCTTCTTGAATGTTCGCAGCTCAGAGACTAAATCCCACGTTCAACGGACTCCCATCCCTCTTTCAAATCACCGTGGAAGAGGCGCGTGCTGGCCCGGGCACAGCACACAGAGTGTGGCGCACTGAGTGCCTGGGAACTCAAGCATCCCTTCCAAACACACATACTGAGGACCTGCTCCTTCCTGCTCCCGGTCATGAAGCGTCCAGTAAATCCTCAGAGGCCCTGACCATGGACCTGACCACGGAGCTTCCTTTCTAATGGGAGATCAAAAAGAAACACACCAACACAATGTCCTGTCAGGTAGTGAAGAGGGAGCAGGAGGGAAACAAACATGCCTCAATCTAGAACAATCAGGGGAACCAGGACCGAGGCCGGTGATGGGAGAGCTGATGAGCCTGCTCTCTGGCCCACCTGGCTTCAGGGCCCAGCCGGAAGCTGCCCACTCTGCCTGGGAAACCTTTCATGACCCACCAAACTGGAGACCACTTCCTCCCGCTGGTATCCTCTGCCACATCTTCTGTCCCCTTCTCAGGTCGCTGTGCATGCGGGCACTGACCGTGCCGGGGACAGAGACAGGGCCCACTGAAGGTGTCTGGTGCGTGTCTGGGCAAAGTCACACAAGGAGCCAGCAGTCAAGCAAGGCCTCTCCAAGAAAGCGGTGTCAGCACTGAGACGTCTGGGAGCCCTGGGACCATGGGGAAGGTGCTCTAGAATGGGGAAGCAGCCAGAGCAAGGGCTCTGAGGAGGAAGCAGCTTGCACATCTGAGGAAGAGAAAGAAGGCCACCGTGGTGACAAACAGGTGTGGCCCCAGTGTGGTAAGTGGGAGGGATAGAAGGAGGGGGTCGGGAGCTGGCCCCACAGGGCCTCACAGCTGAGGTGAGATGACTGGGTTCTACTTACTGTGAAAGAGGAAGCTGCCGAGTTTAAGCACCGAAGTAGCACCTTCTAGATACCTGCTGGATCATGAGTGGGGCCCCGCCACACATTATCTGCTGAGGTGCTTAATGGCCGTGACAGGGAGATCAAAAGCCCGGGGCTCGCGCCACTGGGTGTAGACCTGGAGTGCTGCCAGACGGGTCGGCTCGGGCGGGGACGAGGGGGCAGAGGCTCAGCACCCTCGTGGGGGACAGAGAGAAGCTGGGATGGGTGAGTTTCAGACCAAGGTGGTAGCAGACAACTCTGAGAAGCCGAGAAAGAGCCAGAAACATGCGAGGCCTGAGCTGCCAGCGGGACTGTGGGACATCACTCCCAGAGCAGTGGTGGTCCCTGAGAATGAAGAGATCGGAAGGAAGGCAGCAGGGGGCCCAGGAGTCTCGCAGGTACGTCAGGAAGGGCCAGGCCAGCTACTCAGGAGCACATAAAACAGCAACACCCCAGCCAAGCAGGACCGGAGGGGGCCGACATGCTGCCGGCGCAAAGGCACGAGGCCGCAGTTGGATGTGAAACGGGGCGCACCGCGTGTGAGCCCGTCAGCAGGGTTTGGAGTAACAGCAGAGGTGTGACGGCCATCGGAGAGCAGGAGACAGATAGGGTCGGGGATGGACATTTAGAAACTCCTGGTAAAGTAAGTGCCTAAAGTGTGGGAGACCCTCCTAAAGCATTGAGACGGAGAAGGCAGAGAAATCCCACTGCTCGCAGATGCACTCCCTAACTTCGTGCATGTGTTCCGGATGGAGGAACCACCTGGCTCCCCAGCAACGTAGCACCCAAGTCCCATCAGGGTCAGCAGTGTCCTAGGCAGGAGAGGCGTCTGCACACTCCAGCAGAAGGTGCTCTGAAGCTCTTCCCCAACAGGCCCAGTGCAGGACAGCACAGGGTATGAAGGCGGCAGGGAAAGCCACAAGCCAGGAGCACCAGGGCGGGGCGACCAGCCCGGCACAGTGTGCAGTCACCCCAAGAGGGCCCTGCCCCTGCCGTGGGAAGAGGCTCCTCACATTGGGTCACCTTAATTCACCAAACCCAGCGTATTTCTTGGGGCTGCAAGTGCTCAGAACTGGTCAGTGCAAACAACTGAATTGAGCGGGAGAGTGACCAGCCGCTGACCCTGCGCGGGGGCTGCCCAGGGCCATCCCAGAGACTTCGGACCCGCTTCCAGAGTTAGAAAGCCGCATCCGGGGCCCGACGGCAGAGTGGAGGGTGTCCCGGGCAGGTGCAGGGATGGTGGGGGCTTCCTCCACACAGCCAGCACCACTGTGTCACTGGTGTCCGCGAGGCTCGCACAGGAAAGGGAATCCTTGGAGAGAATCCACATTCCCAGAAAACCAGAGACCCAAACCCAGACCTCCTGGCCGTGGGGCAGGGCGTCCGTTACCGGGCGGGGTCCGGGGCGCCCGCTCAGAGGCCCCTCCCTGAAGGCGGCGCTCGGAAGACCCCGGGCCCGGTTCGCGCTCCGTCGGGGAGGGCCGCGGGGAGCCTCGGTGTGCGGGGAAGTCCCGGGGCTGGGAAGGAGAAGCTGGCGGAGCCACCGAGCGCCCCCCAGCCGCACAATCGGACACGGAGACCGGCCGAGGGGCGGAGCCGCGGCGGAGGACGGCGGCGGGGCCAGCAGCTCGCGGGGCGCCGCTGTGGGGGGAGCGGGGAGCCCCCGGGACCCCCTCCTGCCCTGGCCCAGCCCCCCCTCCCACCCGGCCCGGCCGGCCCGGCGCCCACCAGTCAGTCGGGGACTTCTCGGTGACCACCCGCACGTAGGCCTCCTGCAGCGCCGGCCCGTTCCGGCTCAGGTTCGCAGCCATGACCGTCCCCGCAGTCCCCGCTCGCCACCGCCGCCGCCGCCGCTTCCGGGCCCCGCCCACCCTGCGACCGGTAGCCCCGCCCCTGCAGCCGGAAGCGGAAGCGCGGCCGCCAGGACCGCGGGGAGAGGGTGCGGCTGACGGAGAGTGGGCGGGGCCGTCGCGGCTGGCCGCACCCGGGCGCGGAGTGGCGGGGAAGCCGGAGCCGGGCGCTGGTAGCTGCGCTCATAGAGGAGCGCGCGTTTCTCTCTTCTGTCGCCGCAGTCAGCGCACTGGTTCGAGCGTCTGGGGCTCGTGACAGCCTCTGCGCGGACCTTCCACACGCGCCCGAGCGGCGACCAGAGCCTGCCCTGGCGAACACGAGCGCTGCGCTCGCCCGGGCCAAGGTGCTGCCGAGCCTTCTCGCCCGCACCTGCGTTCCCGGCTGTGTTCGTGGAGGACCGGGTGGCGCGGGGAGCCCCGCTCCCTGCCCTGCACGCACGTCCCAGCACAGGTGCAGAGTCCGGGGGATGTCAGAGAGGCGGCCCCGTGCTGACCCTGTGCGCTCCGGGAGCCCTCCCTCAGGGGCCCATCCCTCAGGAGCCCATCCCGCAGGGGCCGTCCCGCAGGGGCCCGTCTCGCAGGGTCCATCCCGCAGGAGCCCATGCCGCAGTCCGGCGCGCCCGCATTTCTGCAGCGACATCAGTGAGAAATCACCAGGGCGGGCTATGGAAAGACCACAGGGCCTCGGGGCAGGCGGTCAGAGCTTCCCTCCAGATGAGAATGTTGGGTCTGATTGTGCAGATACAGGCTTGGCGGCTCCGTCTGGGCACACACGTGGCTTACAGGTTATGTGCACGTGCACTTCTGTGTGTCATTGCTGTAAGTCTCCGGCAGAAGCCCCGACATCCTCTGGCCAGAGCAGCCACCTCCCCCGAACCCGGGAAATCTAGGGCCTGAACAAACACTCCTTCCCTTCAGCAGCTTCCGCCTGCGGCCTGTCCCTTCCCCAGTCCTTCCCGGGCCTCTGTGCAAGGTGCAGGTCTGTTCTCCGCTCTGATGTCGCTGCTGTGTGAAGTGAGAAAAGTGAGCTCCAGCAACTGCAGGCCTCCTCAGGGCTCTCCCAATCTCTTATCTTTTATTTTCTAATTTAAATTCGCTTAGCCAACATACAGTAGTACATCATCAGTTTCGGATGCAGCACTCAACGATCCATCACTCAGCACACAACAAGCGCCCACATCAGGTGCCCTTCTTAACACCATGCCCTCTTTTTTTCTTCAGTGACTTCTCTGTCCTTGTTTTCCCCCAGACGCCCTCAGGCGACTTTCCTCTCCAGAGTCAGGGAGATTCAGCCTGCCCTCTTACTGTTCTTCAGCCTTCTTTTTGGCCACAGTGCATCTTTGTTTTTTATCTTTCTCTGGTAATGTCTTCTCTTTGAACACCTCCTGGTCCCCAGTTTCTTCCTTGACCTGGCTGCCACGCGCCAGCCTCTGGTCCCTGGACCCCGAGGAGGTCTGGGAGCACTTTTCCACATTTCAGTCAACTTGGGGAGAAACCACCTTACCTGAATTGGGCTATGCTGCTCTCTCTGTTCTGGAAAAAGATCAACTCTGTGTGGTAGCCAGGTGCATCACACAGATGAGGGAAAGCAGGGAGATTTGGGCTCCATCGAGAGAAGGCTCTTAAGTGGGGGTCCCTGGTGTGGGAAGGTGTGGAGCAGGATTCTGCTTTCTGCTCTAGGGTGTGGTAGTCTGTTTCCACTTGACAGGCTGGGAAAGGCGTCTCCGCAGAGGTAACACTGGAGCAGAGACTGGATGTGGGGTGGGGAGCACGGCTGTGGAAGGTCTGGGCAGACGTGCTCTGGGCGGAGGGAACAAGATGTGTTGGGGCTCTGAAGTGCGGGAGGCAGTCTAGTGACAGACTGACGATTGAGCACAGGGAGAAGGAGAGGGAGGGGAGCTGGGTTCTGGAGGACCCTGTAGGTCAGGGAAGGACTTCACACTTTGTTCTAGGTGTAGCCAAATCCCCGAGGGGCTTTAACCAGAGCAGTGTGATCTGCTGATGTTTTCAAATGGTCCCGCTGGTTGCTCTCCAGACGCCTCCATGCCTGTTCCTCCAGCCGCGGCTTGTCTGCATTCCTGTTTCCTCAAAGCCATCACCCTTTTTGGTCAGCTGCTCCGCTGCTTAAAAGCATGAGATGTGGGGCACCTGGGTGGCTCAGTGGGTTAAAGCCTCTGCCTTTGGCTCAGGTCATGATTTCAGGGTTCTGGGATCAAGCCCCACATTAGACTCTCTGCTCAGCAGGGAGCCTGCTTCCGCCCCCTCTGCCTGCCTCTCTGCCTCCTTGTGATCTTTGTCTCTCTAACAAATAAATAAAAATCTTTAAAAGCATGAGATGTAAAAAACAAACAAACAAACAAAAAACAACAACCCTAAAATAAATAAATAAATAGGGGCGCCTGGCTGGCTCAGTGGGTTAAGCTGCTGCCTTCCGCTTAGGTCATGATCTCAGGGTCCTGGGATCAAGCCCCACATCGGGTTCTCCGCTCGGCGGGGCGCCTGCTTCCTCCTCTCTCTCTGCCTGCCTCTCTGCCTACTTGTGATCTCTCTTTGTCAAATAAATAAATACAATCTTTGAAAATAAATAAATTAATTAAAGCCTGAGATGTCCCCAGAGGTGTTGCTAGGACTCCGCTGTCTTCTTAACTGACTGACTTCTGTGGCTTTCTTGCAGGAGGGTAAGCACAGAGCTGCTTTTCTCCTGGTGGGTCCAGATAACAGATCTAGGGCACAAAACCAGAGCCAGAGCCAATGTCCTCCACCCCCTGAGGGCAGCTGACCCTGTGCTAAAGGCACCCAAGCCCAAGTATGGGGGGAGGAGTTTGCCAGCTGACTCCCTCTGGCATGGCCATGCAGGAAGAGCTAACAGCATTGAGAAAAATGCCATGACTGCTCAGTTGTGCAAAGGAAGGAAGTCCTGCCATTTGCAACCACACAGATAGACCTGGAGGGTGCAGGGGTGAGAGGCTGGCTGAGGGGGACAGCCCTATCATTCCCCTCCTGAAGTAGAACCTCATCCAGCCCCCGTGTCTGAAAGCAGCTGGGTGGTGGATAGCCTGTGGGCCTCTCTGAAAGGCATCGAGTGGGGGTCTGGGAGAAGTGAAGAGGGTGGGGAAGGAAGGAGACATTTTTCAGGGAACTCAAGAAGTTGCTCTCTGGTCTGATAGGGTTTTTACAGATTCTCTATAGCCATTTGATTTTTGTTACTCATCAACTCCGCCAGCAGGGAGAAGCTGCTGTCATGGGCATGATGAGGCTGGCAGAACAGCCAGGGAGAGCGCTAGCTACTTCCTCCCCTCCGCGGCAGACAGCACCACATGGTACTGGGCCACCTTTGTGGGAACAGCAGCCACAGCCTCCACAGTTCAGAGGACCAGCCCTCACCCAGGGCTGCTGGGGAGGAAGAGTGTGTCACAGTGAGAAGGGCCAGCAGTGGAGCAGTGGCACAGGAAGGGGTGAGGGTGAGTGCCCGCACTGACCTTGAGGCCCTCTCTCAGCACCAGGGACAGACCTCAGGCCCAAGAGATCTGCAGAGGAGTCCCCCAAGCACCACTGTGGTCCTTAAAGAGGCTTGCTCCTGGATTGCCAAGACAGAAACCTGCCTGTCCTTGAGCATTTGCAGGGCAGTATGTGGAATCCCACGGCAGGGACATAACACGCAGTAGTGAGCTGCTAGTTCTGCTGGATGTCTGCATCCCAGCATTTTAATCCCCTGTCAGGAGATTTTGACCCTGTGCCATATTCCTGGAACTCCTGGGTCTTCCTGGAGCCTGACAAAGGACCAAGATCTCAACACCATCCAGCAAACCCAGACACTTCCGGTCAGAGTTAATAGTCATCTGTCCATGGTGGGTCAGTTTGCTTAAGGTCACGCATCTTCCCAAGCTCTCCGGTCCACAGAGAAGAGTAACACATCACCTCTGCAGTTGGGTTTTTGGATCTTCTCTCCACTTGCTGACCTGGGACTTGCCTTGGAACACGGCATCTGAACACAAGTGATACAGGAGTGGCTGGCACCCGGGTGCATCTTGAAAGAAGGTTCTGACCTAAGAAGCCTGTTTTGGGGGCTGACCTGCACCCTTAAAGGCATGTGAGTTCCCTGAGGGAGAGAGTCCGGGGGATGTGCAGAGACAGGCCTATGGAGCAGCACCGCCGGGACCTGTCCGAGGGGTGTGGCAGGTACAGAGTGGAACTCAGGCTTGCACAGGGTGAGTGATAACGCACAGTGTAGACCCTAAGGGCTGGGTTCACTCTCTCTGCTCCATCTCCCCAGCACAGAGAACAGGCTTGGGGAAATTCTCCCTGGACTCGGGAAGGTCACCAGCTTCCCGGGTCTCAAAGACCCTCCTGATCCCACCTAACGTCTCTGGATGTGCTGACCATGCAAGTTACCCCCACCTCTCCAGCTGTCCTGTGCTTCTCCCACGCCTCCCTGCAAATATAGTTGGTTACGGTGAGTATTTGCACCACAGAAACTAGCAAACACGAAAGTCAGGGCCGCATCTCACCCCCGAGGCTGGTTTTCAGACACCCATCACGACACCACAATTGGTTCTCAGTATCGCCTGTGTCTACATGGATCACACGTGGTCAGCACTCAGGAAGCAGAGCAGTGGTCATGGCAGCGGTGAATTTGGGGAACTAAGGTCATGTGAGGGTACTGAGGGACACACGCAGTGAGGTTCCAGACACTTCCGCAGAGCAATTTCTTTCCTGCTCACTCGGGCTCCCAGGGTCGGACTTGCATCCTCTGCAATGCTGCATGAATGAGTGAGCTCCTTGGTGCAAGGTCTGTTGGGGCAAGTCCTGGAGAGGCAGTGGGAACCATGGGGGAAGGAGAAGCTGGCCCTACTGCGAGTTTCTTTTCTTTTTTTTTTTTTTTAAAGATTTTATTTATTTATTTGACAGGCAGAGATTACAAGCAGGCAGAGAGGCAGACAGAGAGAGAGAGAGGAGGAAGCAGGCTCCCCGCTGAGCAGAGAGCCCGATGCGGGACTCGATTCCAGGACTCTGGGACCATGACCTGAGCTGAAGGCAGAGGCTTTAACCCACTGAGCCACCCAGGCGCCCCCCGTACTGCGAGTTTCTTGATGCCCGCGGCCCACCGGGCTTCTCCCCAGCTCCGGCGGTTTCCTGCCCTGAGAACGCGCGTCTCTCTTCAGGGCGGGGAGGTGGTGAATAGACACTAAGAAGGGACATTGCCTGAGAGGCCAGAAGTGGTCTCTGCCGGGACACTCCAACAAACACCAAGGAGTTTCGAAGGTTGACTGGCGTTTCAAAGGAGCACAGAGTGATTTACCAGAAACGAATCAGCTCATGTATCGCGTTTCTGTGCCGATCTATCGAAGGCGGTTGGAAGACCCAGGTCTGAGCCCCAGCTCTACGACCGGGAACATCGCCGGGACCTCTCTGGGCCTCCACATAATTATCTGGTGCGTCGTGAGGAGGACACTTGCCTGCCGCCTGGCCAGCACCGTCATGTGGCGGCACATTCTGGGGCGTGGATGGCGTACGCAGGTGTGTCCAGCACGGAACCAAGGATGCTGGCATCAGTGCTGCAAAGGGCGGGCTGGGGAGTGTAGCCTGGAGGAGGGAGCCCCGAACGCAGGTCACCCTCAAGGGCAACTGGGGGACAGGCGTGGATGCCAGACTCTCCCCGGAGACCCCTTTGTACCTTCCGAATTTTGAACCCATGGGAATTTATTACTTACTCAGTATATATGTAAGTATTTATACGGTGACTCCTCTCATGGACCCCGCCCCAGGCTCCGTCCCACCGCACATCTGACCCCGCCCACCAGGAGCGCAGTAAAGCTGTCCATCAGGCCCCGCCCCTCCCCGTCGGTCCTCTCCCTCAGGCCCTCCACCCTTCGGAGCACCGCCCATTGGACCCCGCCCCCGCCCCATATGGTCCCGCCCCCCGCCCATCGGACCCCGCCCTCAGGCCCCGCCCCGTGCTACGCAAGCCCCACGTGACTCCGGGACGTGGCCCTGCCCTTTTAAGGCCACGCGGCGGCTGTCCCGCCTGGGTTCCTCGCGGCAGTCAGTCTCCGGGTTTGGCTCCTCGCGGAGCGGCCGTCTGCGCGTGCGCGCCGCGGGGCACTGTGGGGCCGGCGCCCACGGGCCGGGCGCTGCCTGTGAGGCGGAGCGGTCGCCCGGTCCAGCGCGTCCGGCCCGTCCCGGCCCTGCGCCCCGGTGTGTGCCCGCCCGCTGGGCTCGCTCCCAGGCCATGGTTCGTGCCCGTCCGCTGGGCTCGCTCCCAGGCCGCGGGGCAGTCCCGAGGGCCGTGGTTCTGTAAGTACCGCCGCCCGCGCGTGTTCTGTGTGGGCGGAGGCGCGCGCGCCGGCGGCCGTGGGCCTCGGAGCCGCGGTCTGGACCCCGAGGGCCAAGCCTCCGTCCTGCCTCCTGCCCGAGCTCGGGCGCGGCGGGGGCGGCGGCGCGGCGCGAGGGCTGCAGCCCGCGGCGAGGACGGAGGGAGCGCGCGGTGGCAGGACGGACGCGTGGAGGGCGGAGCCGCGCGGCGTCCGGCTCCCCTCCGCACTGGGCGCTTCGCGGGCGCCGCTGGGGTGCAGTCCTGTCTCCACCCGCGGCGCGCTCGGACTCGCGCCCGGCCTCCGGAGTCGGGTGCCCGACCACGCCCTAAACCGAGTTTCGGGTGAGCGGACGTGCGGAGCGCTTGCCTCGGGACGGGCGTCTACCCGGTCCCGCAGGACGGGCTCACCCTGGTGTGCGGCGTCAGAACGCGGCGTGCCGCAGACCTCGCCCGGCCCCCCCAGCTGTGGCTTCCGTTCCTGAACGCCCTCTCCGGTACCGCGCCCGTCTCGCCAAGGCGCGCCCTGCCCGGCCAGCTGCGGGGACGCCCGCGAGGCGCACGCCCGTTGGCCTCTCAGGTTCTCCAAAATCCGGCGTGGTCCCTCTTGGCTCACAGTCGCCAGTTTCCGTCACCGGCCCCGTGCCCTTCCCTACTCCCGGCTGCCTCTGTTATTATTCCCATGACCTTTCCTACTCCCGGCCACCTTCTGCTCATAGAGCTCGCTGCCTCCCGAGCAGAGCCATCGCTGACCTTCCAAAGCCCGCTCAGGCTTCACTGCCTGAGCAGCCCTGCTTGAGCCCCTGTCCTTGCTGTTTCTGCGTAAAGACTTCCTAGTCCGTAAGTTGTTACATGGCTCTCCTCCTATAAAACAGATGATTCCAAGTGTTTGTAAATCGTTTCGTATAGCCATGACAACAGTGACTATCTGAATGGTGATTTCGCTAATGATCTCAATTACGAAATTTCCTTAGAGGATTTGTATCAATTGTATAATTGGGAAAAAACTATTGTGTTGCATAGCAGTGAGAACAGTACATTTCTGCTGCGTGTTGGTAGTTAAGTGCATAGTGGTTTAGACCTCCTACATAAACTTTCGTACAGCTTATTTTGATTACTGTCTATTTTGTGCATTTCTTATTTATTTTTTATTTTTAAATTTTATTTAAAGATTTTATTTATTTACTTGACAGACAGAGATCACAAGTAGGCAGACAGGCAGGGGGTGGGGAAGCAGACTCCCCGCTGAGCAGGGAGCCCGATGTGGGGCTAGATCCCAGGACTCTGGGATCATAACCTGAGCTGAAGGCAGAAGCTTTAACCCACTGAGCCACCCAGGCGCCCCATATTTTGTATATCTTTTTATCTTAATCGTTGTTTATTTTGTACCCAGTCTTCCGTGTAATTTTCGATGTACAGAAGTGTTGCAAATATAGTAAAAGATTTAAAAATTGATAAATTGTACTGCAGAAAAATTTAAAACTTTGGGGTTGCAAATAGCACATCAGGAAGCAAAAAGACAACTGACAGAATGAGAGAAAATATTTGCAAATCGTATATTTGATAAGGGTCTGGTGTTCAGAATATATAAGAACTCTTCCAACTCAATAAAAAAGACTAATGAAAAACTGAGCAAAAGACTTGAATACACATTTCCTCAAAGGAGATAAAGGTATGGCCAATAAGCACATAGAGCACAAAGGCTCAGTGTCCTTAGTCATGAGAGAAATGCAGAGTTGCAGACACAGTGCCATGGCCCTTCACACCCTCTGGATGGCTCCAGTCAAAAGGACAAACGGCGGCAAATATCAGAGAGGACGTGGAGAAGTTGGAAGCCTCATACAATCCTGGCGGGAATGTAAGCAGGTGCTTTGGAAAACAGTTTGGCAGTTCCTTAAGAAGTTGAACACGGAACTGTATGACCTAGCATTCCATTCTTAGGTGTGTACTCAGGAGGAATGAAAAGAAATAAAGAATGAATGCCCATGCAGAAACTTGTACACAGATGGTTATAGTAACATTATTTGTACTAGCCAAAAGGTCAAACAACCCACATGTTGAAGGGATAAAGGCGGTGTGACACATCCACTCCGAGGGATACTTCTGGCCAGTAACAAGGAACGAAACACTGATGAATGCTGCCACATGGGTAGATGAGATGCTGAGGTTGCCGTGACAAAGGACCACAAACTGGGCGGCTGGGTAGAGTATATTGGCTCACAGTTTTGGAGCCTAGAAGTCTAAAATCAAGGTATTGGCAGGGTTGTTTCCTTGTCAGGGCTGTGAGGGCTGTGCCTCTCATCCAGCTTCTGATAGCCCCGGGAACTCTTGGCGTGCAGATGGTGTTTTCCTGTGTCTTGACTTTGCTTTAACCTCTCCATGTGTCTGTGTGTCCAAATTGCTTCTTTTTTTTTTTTTTTTTTAAAGATTTTATTTATTTATTTGTCAGAGAGAGAGGGAGAGAGAGCGAGCACAGGCAGACAGAGTGGCAGGCAGAGGCAGAGGGAGAAGCAGGCTCCCCGCCGAGCAAGGAGCCCGATGTGGGACTCGATCCCAGGACGCTGGGATCATGACCTGAGCCGAAGGCAGCTGCCCAACCAACTGAGCCACCCAGGCGTCCCGAAATTGCTTCTTTTTATAAGGAGTCCCCGAGTTTGGAGCCCTCCCGAATGACCTCATCATATCTTGACATTGCAGACACCCAGTTTTCAGAGAAGTCACATTCACAGGGACTGGGGATTAGGACTTCCATCTTTTGGAGGGACACAGTTCAAGACATAACAATGGGTGAGGCTTGGAAACATGGTAAATGAGAGACCATTTACAAGAGGCTGCATATTGTATGATGCCACTTACCAGTTGTCTAGAATGGGCAGCTCCATAGAGACAGAGCGTGGATCATTGGTGGCCTAGGGCTAAGGGAGGGCGGAACAGAGTGGCTGCTAAAATGCATGTGAATTTTAAGTGTAAGGTTGGTAAGCTGTTTAAAATAGAGTAACAACAACAATACGTACTTGTTTACTCATCCAGCCTGCCCTAATGTTCGCATATCACAGAAGTAATACAATGAGCTAACCCAGAAAAGTAACATCTGCACAGAACTGTTAGCTGATTGACATACATACAAACTTCAGTCAGATTTTGTCAATTGTCCAATTATTGTCTGATGCTTGTCCTATCTCTTAGCCTTCTGCAGAAATTCTAGTCTTTTTTTCATCTCTGATGACCTTGTCATTGTTGGGCAAGTATGGGAAAGTCATTTTGTAGAATGTCCTTCAGTTTGGATTTTCTGATTCATGAGACTCAGGTTATGCATTTTTGGCAAGACAATTACAGAAGTGCTGCTGTGTCCCCAGTGCATCATATTGGAGGGTACATGACATTGGTAAGTTTTATTACTAATTAAATCTGATCAGTTAGGTTGATTTTTTAATTGTAAAGTTAACTTTTTTCTTTTTAAAGTAACAAATAGCTTCTGAGGGGGACTGCTGAGACCGTGCACACGCATATTCACCACACTTTCATCCCCGAGTTATAGGTTGCTGTCTTGCCTATGGCACTTATTCCTGTGGTGTTTCCCTATGCTTTTATTTCTAGTTCTCTATGCTTATTTTTATTTTCATTTCTATTTTTTTTAGATTTTATTTATTTATTAGCATGCATGAGAGAGCACAAGTGGGGTGCAGGGCAGAAGGAGAAGCAGACTCCCCTTTGAGCAGGGAGCCTGATGCAGGACTCCATCCCAGGACTCCAGGATTATGACCTGAGCCGAAGGCAGATGCCCGACTGAGCCACCCTTGAGGCACCCCTCTTTCAACATTTGTTAAATGGAATTCTGCGGTAAGGAAGAGCTGTCTTTTCTCCCCCACTTTTATTATTTGTTTATGTATTTATTTATTATTTTTTATGTTTTATGTTTTTAAGTAATCTCTGCACCCAGCTTGGGCCTCAAACTCATGATCCCGGGGGTCATATGCTCCACTGACTGAGCCAGACAGGCACCCTCTTTTTTTCTCCGGTTTTTAAATTCATTTTTTCAATTCTTTTGTTTATATCAGTATGGACTCATGGATTTTTATTCTGTTGATTTTAGTCCATTAGTGTCATTATTTATTATGTTGCTCAAATTGTCCCTGATTTGGCCATTGAGAGCTTATTGTAGGGAGCCTCTAAGATGGCCCCCAACAATTCCTACCTCCTGGTATTCAGGCCCTTGTGTAATCTCCTCTCCTTGAGTGTGGGCTAGATTAAGCAAGGTTTCTGATGAATAGAAAAGGTGATGGGAAGTCATTTCTGAGATTAGGGTAAGAAAAAGACTGGCTTCCGTCTTGGGCAACTTCTCTTGCTGTCTCCTTCTCTTGCTTCCTTACTCCCTCACTCCCTTGTTCTGATGGAAGCCAGCTACCATACTGTGAGCTGTCCTATGGACAGGCCTCTGTGCCAAGGAACTGAGAGAGGCCTTTTGCCAACAGCTAGTGAAAACCTCAGTCTAGTACCCCTGAAGATCACCCTAAAACCTCGCTACTATCCAGTGTTGTACTGGAAAAGAAGTAAAATCCAGGCAGTGGAAAGAACTAAAAATGTTTTTACTCGCAGACAGCATGCTTGTCTGTCCAGAAAATTGGAGATTACAGAAAGCTTCTGGAACTATTAATGCTTTAACTGTTAACAGGTGCAAAATCATCTACAGACATTAATTTTATTTCTGTGTACTAGCAACAATCAGAAATTGAAAAAAAAAAACCAATGCCATATATGGTACAATGAAAATATTAAATGCTTTTGAATAAACTTAAGATATGGAAGACCTTCACACTGAAAACTACCAAACATTGCTCAGAGAAATTAAAGATCAAAGTAATTGCAAGATAGCCTGTGTCCATGGGTTGGAAGACTCAGTGTTGTTAAGATATCAGTTCTTCCTGAATTAGTCAGTATATTCAAAGTAATCAAAATAAAAATCCCAGCTGGAGCACCTGGGTGGCTCAGTCAGTTAAGCATCTGACTTCAGCTCAGATCATGATCTCAGGGTCCTGGCTGGGATCCAGCCACACATCACGCTCCCTGCTCAGCGGTGAGTCTTGCCTCCTCAACTCCCCCTCCCCTTGCTCATGCTTTCTCAAATAAATAAATAAAATATTTAAGAAAAAAAAAATCCCAGCAAGTTTTTTTGGTAGATATTTGCAAATTGATTCTAGCCTTTATATGGATATGGTGAGGACTCAGAATGGACAGACCAACTTTGAAGAGAAACAAAGTGGGAGGACTAAGCCATATGATTACAAAATATAAAGCTATGCAATGAAGAAGATGTGTTGGCATAAAGATAGCCAAGTTATCTTGAAATAATGGAAGAATAGAAAATGAAATGTGAAAATGAAAAAAGAATAGAGAATACACAAATAAACCCACATGTTGATTTTAAAAAAGGTGCTGCCATAGACTGAATGTGTCCACCTAAATGTCATAATATTAAATCCTAATCTCTAAGGCATTAGGAGGTGGGGCACTTTTCAATTAATTAGGTCATGAGAGCAGAGCCCTCATGAATGGGATTAGTGTCCTTATAAAAAAGAAACCCTAGGGAGTTCCTTTGTCCCTTCTATCATGTCAGTACCTAGCAAAAACCAGTCATCTATAAATTAGGAAGAGGATCCTACCAGATACCAAATCTGCTTGTGCCTTGATTTGGGACTTCCCAGCCTCTGGAATTGTGAGAAATAAAATCTCTATTGTTTATAAGGTCCCCAGTCTATGGTTTTCTGTTATAGCAACCCAGATGGACTACAATGGATGTCAGAGCCATTCAATGGAGAACGGCTCTGGAACAATTAGATGTATAAAAAATAACAGCTTTACACACATAAAAAAGGATCATAGACGTAACTGTTAAATTAATTTAGAACTATAAAACTTCTAGAAAAAAAAAAACAGAAAATCTTTGTGACCTTGGGTTGAACAAAGATACTTTAACTATAACTTTGGCATGCGCCATACAAAAATAAAATAAATTGGGCTTTATCAAACCATGAGGAAACTCAAGTATGAAGAGAAGATGGCAGACATGGGAAGGGATCATGGGATCTGAAAATGACATGACAGTGAGTTCTCTTTTTGCTCAATATATCCTGGGTTTGATGCTGGAGAAGCCAACAACCTGGAAATATCAATGGGAGTTGCGGCGGGGAGGGGAGAGCCCCAACCGAAGCCTGTTCTTTTTCACCCAGGGACTAGGAAAGGGGCAGTTCAGCAAGACAGAGAACTTACAGGAAATAACTGCTTTACTATAGCCAAACACCATGCAACAAAATAAGGCCCCATCTGCATTATTGAAGGTTCAGTGAGGAGTCTAGACTTTGATGATAGCTGTGTTGTAAAGAGGTCATCCTCCTTCCTTGCTGGGCTGCTGTCAGAGAAGGCCCAGAGGAGATGGGATTGTCATGCCCCCTCACAGTGATGGTACTCTTTCTCTCTCACAGGGAAGGCCACATGGGGAGCAGTTACAAGGTGTTCTTCACTCTCTGTATTGGTGTTCTCTAGAGAAACTAGGGGTGGGAGTGGGGAAAGGGAGATATGTTTATTATAAGATACTGGGTTATGGGAATCCCATGACTGGCTCGTACAAACTGGAGACCCAGGAGAGCTCATGGTGTGGTTTGAAGCCCGAGCGCTGGGGAACTGATGGTGTATCTGCCAGTCTGTATCTGAAAGCCTAAGAACCAGGAGCCCTGAGTACAGAAGATTGATCTCTTAGTTCAAGCATTGAGGCAGAGAGCCAGTTTAACTTTCCTCCACTTCTTTGTTCTGTTCAGGCCCTCAACAGGTTGGGTATTACCATCCACATTGGGGAGGATCTCTGTTTTATTCAGTCTATCAATTCAAAGGGTAATCTCTGAAAACACCGTTAAGAGATGCATTCAGAAATAATATTTAACCAGCTACCCGGGCATTTTGTGGCCCAGTCAAGTTGATGTAAAAGTTGACCATCACATTCTTGTAGCCTGGTTGGTGAACTCTCATCTTCACTTGGCAGTAAAAGGTGGGGTCTTCCTTTTTGTGCTTGTGTGATATCAGAGGAGGCCAACAACCTGGAACTGTGAGAAATAAATCTCTGTTGTTTATAAGTTCTCCAGTCTATGGTAACCAAATAGGGTATACTTCAAAAAAGACCATGCCAAGATGCTTCATAGTCAAAATTCTGACAACCAAAGACAAGATACCTTGAAAAAAGAAATAATACGTGAAAACAATCCAAATTATAGCAGAATTTTTACTAGAATCCAAGAAGCACAGAAGAAAGTGGCATGGCATTTTCAAGTGTGAAGACAAAGAACTGTAACTCAGAGTTCTCTATCCCGTGAAAATATTTTTCTGGAATAAAGTGAGAATCAAGACATTGTCTGATGAAGGAAAACTAAGAGGATTTGTCAGCAGAAGATCTATCCATTAAAAAAAAAAAAAAGGCTAAAGGAGTTTCTTCATTTTCAAAGGAAATCATAAAAGAAGGAATCTTGAAACATCAGGAAGGGATATAAAACAGTAGAAAGAGTAAATATGTAAGTTAACACGATGGGTTTTTTTTTCTCTTGTTGAGTTTTCTAAATTAAATTTGGTGATTGAGACAAAAATTGTAACATTGTCTGATAAGGATCTCAAAGCATGCAGGAGGAATCTTTAGGACAACTGTATTATAAACAACAGAGTCATTGTGCATGCCTACAGAAAGTCTGGGGAAGACATTACATTTACACCTCAGGTTATTTCTGGCACAGAGACACTCTACAACAATAAAACAAAGGCACAAACAAAAGCAAAACCCAAAAGAAAATCCTAGGGAAAGAGGAGAATCTGATCTCCAGGCTTACTGTATTATTAGATTCAAACATCCAAGTTTCCAAGAAAAAAAAATCACAAGTCATTGCCGACAGAAAGTCTGGGGAAGACATTACATTTACACCTCAGGTTATTTCTGGCACAGAGACACTACAACAATAAAACAAAGGCACAAACAAAAGCAAAACCCAAAAGAAAATCCTAGGGAAAAAGGAGAATCTGATCTCCAGGCTTACTGTATTATTAGATTCAAACATCCAAGTTTCCAAGAAAAAAAAATCACAAGTCACTTAAGGAAACAGGAAAGTATGACACAGTCAAAGAAAAAGACAACAGAAAATGTCCAGTGACAAAGGCCAGATGGCAAGGCTATTAGAGAATGACTTTGAAAAAACTGTGTTAAAGATGCTTGAAAAACTAAAGGACACAGAGAAAGTCAAGAAAATGATGTATGAGCAAAGTGGAAATATCAACATATCACAAAGAAATTCTGGAGCTGAGAAATAAAAGAACTTAAGTGAAAAACTCACTAGAGAGATTCAAAGGCAGATTGGAGCATGCAGAAGAAAGAATCAGTGAACTGGAAAAGATAATTGAAATGATTGAGTCTGAAAAAAGGAAAGAATGAAGATTGAAGAATAATGAACAAAGCCAAAGGAAACTGTAGGACACCTTCTAGAAGATGATTGTACACTGTGGAAGTCCCAGAAGAAGAGTGAGCGAGAGAGAGAAATTGTTTGAAGAAATAGTGCCTGAAGACTTCCCAAATTTGATGAAAGAGTTGAATATAAACATCCAACAACCTTAACAAACTCAAAATAAGATGAATTCAAGGAGACCCACATGGAGGCACATAAATTGTTGAAAACAAAAACAGAATCTTGGAAGCAGCAAGACAGAAGTGACTCATTACATAAAAAGGATGTTCAGGGGATGCCTGGGTGGCTCAGTTGGTTAAGCAGCTGCCTTCGGCTCAGGTCATGATCCCAGCGTCCTGGGATCGAGTCCCACATCGGGCTCCTTGCTCCGCAGGGAGCCTGCTTCTCCCTCTGACTCTGCCTTCCACTCTGTCTGCCTGTGCTCGCTCTCGCTCGCCCTCTCTCTGACAAATAAATAAATAAAATCTTTAAAAAAAAAAAAAAAAAGAAAAAGAAAAAAGGATGTTCAGCAAGACTCCCACCAGATTCCTCAGCTGAAACTTTGGAGGTCAGAAGTGAGTGGGCTAGCATATTCAAAGTAGCAAAAGGAAAAAAACAAAAACAACCCCCCCCCCAAAAAAAAACCCCTGTCAGCCAAGAATCCTGTATCCACCAAAACTGTCCTTCAGAAGTGGAGAAATTAAACTAAAGCCAGCAGAGGGAAAGAAATAGTAGAGATGAGAGATGAACAAAATATAGAATAGAAAAGTAAGGTTTTGAAATCATTTCTTGAAAAGACTACCACCACTAACAACAAAAGACTAATGAGGATTCTAGGAATATGATGGAATCAAAAGCACCAGGAATTTGTTTCTCTGCCTGGACAGCAATTGTACTGGCAAAATCATCTAATGTAACTATTTTGGAACTCTGGAAACTGTTGAAGGCTTGCAACTTTCAGGGGAAGGTTTGGATAGGAAATTTCACTTGATTTCAGTTCTAGGATGGTAATAGCTACACATTGCCAACCCCTAGCCACTTGGCAGGCAGCTATGTTCCTGGACCAACTTGCACACTGCTTGTGGGAGCCAAGCAAGCAAGAAGATTCTGCCCTCCAAATATCAGGGATCTTTCATCTGATCACTGATTGCTGCTTCTGAACATAGAGGTGCAAAAAGGCAGGGAGCCATTATCATTGCACCTTCCCCATCTGGCTCAAGTGTCTTACAGGATATTTAACGGGCAAGTGTACCCCCTCCTCCCATCATTCATCCCTTCATTTTTTGCTGTGTTGTTGTGTGTGTGTATGTGTATGGTGGGGAACTAGGCATTAAAAACTAACATATTCAGGGGCACCTGGGTGGTTCAGTGGGTTAAGTCTCTGCTTTTGGCTCAGGTCATAATCCCAGCGTCCTGGGATAGAGCCCCACATCGGTCTCTCTGCTCTCCAGTGAGCCTGCTTCCCCCTCTCTCCCTGCCTCCTTCTCTCCCTACTTCTGATCTCTGTCAAGTAAATAAATAAAATCTTAAAAAAAAACAACAATGAACATATTAAAAAACACCTGCATATACAGGGAAAATTAGAAAGTGATTGTGTATGCATAAGGAAAAAAGAAAATGTTGTATCTACACCTTGGGCTGATCCTGAGCACAGAATGAGTATAATAAAAAATAAACAAAAATAACAAAAAGCAGCCAACCATGGGGAGGGGAAAGAATCTGATTTTCAGAGTTATCACATTATTAGAAACAAATGTCCAGTGTTCAACAAAGTATCACAAGGCAAAGAGACAGGAAAGTACTACTCATTCAAAGGAAAAAAAAAAATACAACAGAATCTGTTCCTGAAAAAGACTTGTTGGAAGATATATTAGGCGAAGACCTTAAAATAATGTTCTTAAAAATGCTAAAAGAACTAAAGGAAGGGGCACCTGGGTGGCTCAGTGGGTTAAAGTCTCTGCTTTCGTCTCAGGTCATGATCTCAGGGTCCTGGGATCGAGCCCCGCATCGGGATCTCTGCTCAGCAGGGAGCCTGCTTCCTCCTCTCTCTCTGCCTGCCTCTCTGCCTACTTGTGATCTCTGTCAAATAAATAAGTAAAAATCTTGCAAAAAATTTTAAAAATACTTTTAAAAAACTAAAGGAAGATGTAGAGAAAGTCAAGAAAACGATGTGATAACAAAATGCAATATCAATTAAGAAATGGAAAATCTAAAATGAAACCAAAATGAAATTCTGGAGCTAAAAGTTACAGTAACTGAAATTTTTTAAAAAATCGCAAGGAGTCAAAGGCAGAATTTGAGCTGGCAGAACATAAGTCAGTACTTTAAGAAAAGACAATGGAAATTATTGAGGTTCAGGAATAGATAAAGTTGAAAAATAGCAAACACAACCTGGATGTTTATGGGAAATCACCAAAAGCACCAACATATGCATTATGGGAGTCTCAAAGAAGAAGAAGAAAGAGGCAGAGGGAATATTTAATGAAATGATTGCTGAAAGCTTCCCAGACTTGAAGAAAGACATGCTTATGAACATCCAAGAAGCTCTACAAACTCCAACTAAGATGAACTCCAAAAGACCCACTCCAAGACACATTATAATCAGACTTTCAAAAGCTAAATAAAAAGGGCAAACCTTGAAAGCAGCAAGAAAGAAGACAATTGTAAAAAACAAGTGATCATCAGGGATCATCTGCACATTTTAAAAAATCAGAGTGTTGGAAGCTAGAAGACAATGGATGGATATATTCTAAGTGCTCAAAGAAAAAAAGAACTCTCAAACAAGAATCCTATATACAGCACTATATTTGGGCACTGTAAAACACATCCTTCAGAAGCGAGGGGGAAATCAAACAAAAATTGAGGGGGTTTGTGACCACTAGATGTGCCCTGCAAGAAATGTTTAAGGGAGTCCTGGAAAATGAAAGACACTGGATATTAACCTGAAGCCATGAGGAGAAATAAAGATTTCAGTAAAAATAAATGCATGGAAAATTATAAATGTAGGACTATTGTAATAGCTTGTAGTTGTATGTTTTCTTTTTCTATGGGATTTATGGTACTAATGCATTTAAATGAAAAAAAAAAACACCTAGTTACTAGTATAATTATTGCTGTAATTTTCACTTACAACTCCGAATTGTATTTTCTACATGATTTAAGAGACTAATGCATTTAAAGTAGTAATTTATGTTTTGGAGCATACAGTGTATAAAGATGTGATTTGGTGACACCAACTAAAAGGGTTCGAGACAGTTTAAATTACTGAAGTTAAGCTGCTATAAATTCAACTTAGAATAAATGGGGCACCTGAGTGGCTCAGTGGGTTAAGCCTCTGTCTTCGGCTCAGGTCATGATCTCAGGGTCCTGGGATCGAGCCCTGCTCTGCTTGGCGGGGCACCTGTTTCCCCTTCTCTGCCTGCTGCTCTGCCTACTTATGATTTCTCTCTCTGTCAAATAAATAAATAAAATCTTAAAAAAAAGAATGTTACCACTTTAGGATATTAAGTGTTGATCACCATGGCAGCCACAAGAAAATGACTGTAGAATATACACAAAAGGAAAGTAAGAAGGAACTTAAACATTTTGCTACAAAAAAATCAAATACAAAAAAAAGGGATGCAGGAAAAGGGAGAAAAAAGCAATAGGGCATATAGAAAATAAACAGCACAATGACAGTAATATGTGCCTTCATATCAATAATTACTTTAAATGTAAATGGATTAAACTCTCCAGTTAAAAAACAGAGATTGGCAGATCAAACTCTGTGTACGAGAGACTCACTTGAGATTTCAAGATACCACTTGAAAGTGAAAAGAGAGAAAGATATTCCATGCAAATAAATAACCAAAAGAGAGCACAAAGGACTATACTAACTTCAGAAAAAAATAGACTTAAAATAGAAAAAAGCTTACAAGAGGAAAAAAAAGACATTACGTGTTAATGAACACTTTAACAGCAGGAAGGTAATTATAAATATTTACGCACCTAATCACAGACAATCAAAATATGTAAAACAAAAAATGACAGAATTGAAGGGAGAAATAGTTTTACAACAACATTTGGAAACTTAAGAAACCCACTCAAAGTAATGGAACAAGACAGAAGATAAAGAGATAAGGACTTAAGCAATACAACAAACCAGCCAGTTCTAACAGACACAGAGCACTCCACCTAACCACACATCATACACATTCTTCTCAAGTGTACGTGGGAGATTTTCCAGGATTGACCCTATGGAGGGCCACAAATTAACTCAATAGATTTTAAGAGTTAGTTGTATTCCAAGGCGTATTCTCTGACCACGATGGATAAAGTTAGAAGCCAGTAACGAACTAAAATGCACAAAATTTTGGGCACTATAAAACCCACTTAAAAAAAGTTTTATTTATTTATTTGAGAGAGAGACAGTGAAAGGGAGCATGAGAGTAGAGAAGCAGACTCCCCGTGGAGCTGGGAGCCCTATGCGGGACTCGATCCTGGTACTCTAGGATCATGACCTGAGCCGAAGGCAGCTGCCCAACCAACTGAGACACCCAGGCACCCTATAAAACACACTTTTAGGGATGCGTGGGTGAATCAGTCCATTGAGCACCTGCCTTTGGCTCAGGTGATGAGCCAAAGGGATTAAGTCGTGCATTAGGTTCCTTCAGTGGAGAAGCCTCAGTGGCGAGCCTGCTTCTCCCTCTCCTTGCCACTCCCCCCTTTTGTGCTTACTTTCTCTCAAATACATAAACAAAATCTTAAAAACAAACAAAAAGAACCCCACACTTATAAACAACCAACAGATTGAAGAAGAAATCACAAGGGAAGTTTGAAAATACTTAGACAAATGAAAACAAAAACAATATATAAAATTCATGAGATGCATTAAAAGTAGTGCTAAGAGGGAAATTTATAGCTATAAATGTCTACATTAGAAACAAGAAAGATCTCAAAACAACAACTTGAAGAACTAGAAAAAGAAGAATATACTAAAGCCACAGCTAGCAAAAGGAAAGAAACAATAAAGATTAGAGCAGAGATCAACGAAATAGTGTAGAAAAATGGTAGAGAAAGTCAACGAAACCAAAAGTTGGGTTTTTTAAAACCTTTAGCTAGATGGAGTAAGAGAAAAGGAAGTCTCAAATTACTAAAATCACAAATGAAAGTGGGGACATTACTATTGATTGTACAGAAATTTAAAAAGATTATAAGAGAGTACACGAACAATTGTATGCTGAAAAATTGAATAATATAGTTGAAACGGACAAATTTCTAAGATTTATTTATTGTTATTTATTTGATAGGTAGAGATCACAAGTAGGCAGAGAGGCAGGCAGAGAGAGAAAGGGGGAAGCGGCTCCCCATTAAGCAGAGAGCCCGATGTGGGGCTCGATCCCAGGGCCCTGGGAACATGACCTGAGCTGAAGGCAGAGGCTTTAACGCACTGAGCCACCCAGGCGCCCCAAATCGACAAATTTCTAGGTGCACAAAACCTACCAAGACTAAATCATGAAGAAACAGGCAATCTGATTAGACCTCTTATTAGTAAGGAGATTGAGTAAGTAATTAAAAAAATCTCCCAACGAAGAAAGGTGCTGGTCCTGATGGTTTCACTGGTGAATTCTACCAGACATTTAAAGAAGAATACCTTTTCAAACATGTCTGAAAAATTGAAGCGTATACTTTGTAAATCATTCTATGAGGCTGACTTACTCTGTTGGCCAGACAAACCTAGACAAAAACCTATAAGAACAGAAAACTACAGACCAGTGTTCCTTATGAACATTGATGTAGAAATCCTCAACAAAATGCTAGTAAACAATTTAGCAGCATTTTAAGAGGATTTTGTAATCACAACCAAGTGGGATTTATCCCTGGTATACACAGATGGTTCAAATTATGCAAATCAATCAATGTGATGCAACACATAAATAAAATGAAGGCAAAACACACATGATCATCTCATTTGATACAGAGAAAACATTTGTCAAATTCAACATCATTTTATGATATGAAAAGAAGAGTAGGAAACTATGCAAAAATCTAAAAAATGCCATGTAATAAAAGCCATACATGAAAAACACAACAAACTTAACATGCAATGGTGAAAGGCTGAAAACTTCTCTAAGATCAGGAATAAGACAAGGATGCCCACTTTCACTCCTTCTATACAACATAGTAATAGAAGTTCTAACTAGAGCTGTTAGGCAAAACAAAAGGCATCCAAAATGGAAAGGAAAAAGTAAAATCTCTGTTTGCAGATGATATGATCTTATATGAAGATCCTAAAGATGCTGCAAAACCACTTAAGTGAATTCAGCAAAGCAGCAGGATAAAAAGTTAATACAGAAACCAGCTGCAATTCCTTACACTAACAATGAGCAAACTGAAAAGGAAATTATGAGAGCAATTATTGAGGTGCCTGAGTGGCTTGGTCAGTTAAGCATCCAACTCTTGATTTGGGTTCAGGTCATGATCTCAGGGGTCATGAGATGGAGCCCCATGTTGGACTTTGTGCTGGGCTTGGATCCTGCTTGGGATTCTTTCTCTCCCTCTCCCTCTGTCCCTCCCCAATACTCCCACACTCTCTATAAATAAATAAATAAATAAGTCATACAAAAATAAAAGCAATTCTATTTATAATAGCATAAAAAAGAATGAAATACTTAAGAACTAACTTAACCAAGGAGATGGAAGACTTACACCATGAGAATTTCAGAACGTTGCTGAAAGAAGTAAGACATAAATAAATGGAAACCTATCCCCTGTTTGTGGACTGGAAGACGATATCGTTGAGATGTATTACTTACAGTGATCTACGAATTCAGTGTAATCCCTAACAAAATCCCAGTGACTTTTTTTTCCCAGTCCATTCTAAAATTTATGTGGAATCTCAAGGGACAGTGAATAGCTGAGACAATCTTGAAAAATACCAAACCTGGAGGACTCATAGTTCCTGATTTCAAAACTTACTACAAAGCTACAGTAGTCAAAATGGTGTGGTGTTGGTATATGATAGACATATAGACCAATGGAATAGAATAGCTCAGAAATAAACCTGTACATCTTTGTTGATAAGTGATGATGAGCATCATTTCGTGTGTCTGTTGGCCATCTGTCTATATTCTTTGAAGAAATGTCTGTTTGTGTCTTTTGCTCATTTTAAAAAATTGGATTATTTGTTTTTTGGGTGTTGAGCTGTGTAAGTTCTTTATATATTTTGGATACTAACCCTTTATTGAAATAAGTCAGTGAGATAAAGACAAATACCAAATGATTTCACTCATATGTTGAATTTAAGAAATAAATAAGGGAAAAATAAGAAAGAAAAATCAAGAAACAGGTTTTTTTTTTAAGATTTTATTTATTTATCAGAGAGAGAGAGAGGGAGAGCGAGCGAGCACAGACAGACAGAATGGCAGGCAGAGGCAGAGCAAGGAGCCCGATGTGGGACTCGATCCCAGGACTCTGGGATCATGACCTGAGCTGAAGGCAGCTGCTTAACCAACTGAGCCACCCAGGCGTCCCAAGAAACAGGTTTTTATATAGAGAACAACCTGATGGTTACCAGAGCGGAAGGGGATTGGGAGATGGGTGTTACATGAGCACTTGAAATAATGTGTATTCTATAGATATGGAGTGTAATATTCTATATATGTATGTTAGGTCAAGTTCTTTTTTTTCATGTATTCTTTATGCTTATGAGTTTTGTTTTTTCTTTTGGTGTATGTTTCTCAAGTACTGGATGATGGCAAAGAAAAATTAAGGTTGAAGATGGAATTAAGGTTGGTAATTGGCTGACTTTATTGTTTTTTTTATAATGGTTGTGATTTTAAAGATTTATTTATTTATTTGACAGAGGGATCACAAGTTGGCAGAGAGGCAGGCGGGGGGGGGTGGATGCAGGCTCCCCGCTGAGCAGAGAGCCCAATGTGGGGCTCGATCCCTGGACCCTGGGACCATGACCCAAGCGGAAGGCAGAGGCTTAACCCACTGAGCCACCCAGTCACCCCAACTGGCTGACTTTAATATGAAACAATAATCTGCATTAGGGGAAGGGGCATTGTCATTGCCAGAGTTCATGAAGGTAGACAAGAGGCAAAGAAAATAGGAGGAGATGCAAGGTTGCTGAGTTTGAAGAATGAGGAGGGGGTTGTGAAATGAGATCAACAGGCCACCTCTAGAAACAGGGAAAGGTCAGGGAATAGAATTTTCCCCAGGGGTCTTTGGCAAGAAACACAGCCTTTCCAACACCTTCTAACCTACAGAACTGGAAGATGATGATTTTTGCTCTTTTGCCATGTTACATGTTGTATTCATAGGTGACAGGAATGAGGATGTGGGCATCTTTGGGAGACCATTACTTTACCTATAATTCTTGCTTTAAAATTTAAAAAAATTTAACCCACAATACACTATTATTGTTTCTAAAGCCAGTGTTTGTTTAGATTTCTATTTTCTAGGGTGCCTGGGTGGCTCAGTGGGATGAGCCTCTGCCTTCGGCTCGGGTCATGATCTTAGGGTCCTGAGATCGAGCCCCGTGTCGGGCTCTCTGCTCAGCAGGGAGCCTGCTTCACCTCTCTCTCTGCCTGCCTCTCTGCTGCTTGTGATCTGTGTCTGTCAAATAAAAAATAAACAAATAAATAGATTTCTATTTTCTAAGTCTTTATTTCTTCATGCAGCCCAGATCTTCCATCTGCCAATTTCCTCTTGTCTAGAGTACACTCTCTTAGTTTTATGCATTTCTCTCTTATGTAACCGGGAGTTACATAACTAATTTATTTAGGGCTAATTTGTTGCTTCTCCATTTTCCCTATTTTCCCATCTGGGTCCATAATTACATATATGTTAGGCCTTCTGACTTTATCTGCTGATTTTCTTAACCCTTCATATTTTCCTTCTCTTTGAATTTTTGCTCTATTACTGATAATCTTTTCAGTTCTATTTTCCATTTCACTAGTTTCAGGGTGTCTAATTTGCTATGAGACCCATCCATTTCACTTGTAATTTCAATTCTATTTTATTTAAATTTTGATTATTTTTAAAATCTCATCCTTTTTTGTATGTATTTCAAGGTTATCTTTATCTGTTTTAAAGTATTAAATATAGTTACTCTAAAACCTGTGTCTAATAATTCCATTTATCTGAAATTCTTAAAGTTCTGTTCCGATTTCTTTTTTTTTCTCATCCATGGTGCCTTGTTTCTGTTTGCATTATTTTTGACTTTCAAAATTTATTTGGGATTATTCTTTGGAATTTTATTTTCCTAGGAATTTTATTTCATAAATTCTCTGATGCCCAGGATAATTGTGGATCCTTCCACAATTTGAGGAAATTTGTGTTTGTGTCTGCCAGACTTTAGAAGGACTCCCAACCCAGGATCACTCTAAAGCTGCTTCTCAATTTTCAGATCACCCAGGTGGTGTGAATTCATGCTGCACAGCCATGAAAGGGCCACTAGTGGTTCCCATATACTCGGAGGTAATAATCTCCTAAGCCGAACTGGAGACACTCAACTCTTCTCTGGGGTGGAGGCCAGTAATTTCTATTTCACTGTCAAAACCATGGGTATGACCCTCTGGAATCCCAGCCCAAGGGAGGGAGGCTGCTCTTTTATAGCCCCTGCCTTGGTTGAGTCCTGAAGGTTATTTTCCGTTTCTTAAACACCTGTGGCTGTGAAATCCCAAATGCAGGTTCTCTGGTCTGGTGAAGGCCCCCGAGAGAAAGAAACGACTGTCGTCTCTAAGTTTACCTCTTTGCTCCTGTCACCTGACGAAGATTCTCAGTCTACATCTTCTTACCTACTGTTTAGACAATTTAATTTTAAAGTAATTATCCAGAGTTTTAAATTGTTTTTAGGATTAGGGTCCATTAGGTATATAGCCTGCATTTTCTGATAATTAAAATGTAGTGAAAAGAAGGGCCATCTGTACCCCAATGTTTATAGCAGCAATGGCCAAAGTCACTAAAGTGTGGAAAGAACCAAGATGCTCTTCAACGGACGAATGGATAAGGAAGATGTGGTCCATATACACCATGGAGTATTATGCCTCCATCAGAAAGGATGAATACACAACTTTTGTATCAACATGGATGGGACTGGAGGAGATTATGCTGAATGAAATAAGTCAAGCAGAGAGAGTCAATTATCATATGGTTTCACTTATTTGTGGAGCATAACAAATAACATAGAGGACATAGGGAGATGGAGAGGGGAAGGGAGTTGAGGGAAATTGGAAGAGGAGATGAACTACGAGAGACTATGGACTCTGAAAAACAATCTAAGGTTTTGAAGGGGCGGGGGGTGGAAGGTTGGGGGATCCTTGTGGTGGGTATTATGGAGGGCACGTATTGCATGGAGCACTGGGTGTGGTGCATAAACAATTGTTACGCTGAAAATAAATTTAAAAATTTTAAAAAGTCCACTCTTTCAGACCTTTTATTTTGACAATATATTTTTAAAATTTCTGAGATTTCTAAAAAGATTCTTTTCAAATTATTTTTGTCTTGGCAAATTATTCAAAATAAAACTTACCATTGTAATCATTTTAAGTGTACAGTTCTGTGACATTCATTACATTCCCATGTTGTCCAACCATGACGTCACTATATCTAAAACTTTATCATTCCAGAGACTCTATAACTACTAGGCAGTAACTCCCCATTCCCCCATCTCTGGCCCCTGGTAACCCCTAATTCTCTTTCTGTATCTGTTAGTTTGCCTTCTCTATCTTCCTTATTTAAGTTGAGTCCCAAATTATCCCTTTGTATCTGGGTGATTTCACATAGTGTGTTTTCTAGGCTTATCTGTGTTGTGGTGTGCGTCAGAACTCCACTTCTTATGAACAAATAATGTTCCATCTTATGTTTATGCCATATTTCATTTATCTGTTCAGTTGTTGATGGTCATTTGGGTGGTTTCTGCCTGTTCACCGTTATGAATACCTACTACTGTGAGCCTTGGTGCACAAGTATCTGTATGAGTTCCTGCCTTCACTTTTTTGGGATCTATACCCAGAAGCAGAACAGCTGGTTCATATGGTATTTCTAATGTTTAGCATTTCTAGCAACTGTGGAACTGTTTTCCACAGTGGTTGAACCATCCTACATTCCCACCAATGATATACAAGGGTCCCAGTTTCTCCACATCATCATCATTAATACTTGATATTTTCTTTTGTTTGGTGATTGCCACTTCAGTATGTGGGAAGAGGTATCTCACTGTGCTTTTTGTTTGCATCTCTTTAGTGACTAAAGATGTTGAGCATATTTTCATTTACTACAAGTATATCTTCCTTGGAGAAATGTCTGTTCAAGCCCTTTGCCCATTTTTAAATTGTGTTTTTGGGGTTTTTTTTTTGTGTGGCTGAGTTGTATGGGTTCCTTATGTATTTTGGATATTAATCTCCTTATCAGGTATATGATTTGCAAATATCTTCTTCCATTCTGTGGGTTGTCTTTTCACTCTTTTGATAATGGCCTTTGATACAATTAAAAAAATTTTTTTTGATGAAGTCCAATTGATCAAGTTTTTTCTTTTGTTGCCAGAGCTTTTGGTATCATATCCAAAAGAATCATGGCCAAATACAATGTCATGAAGCTTTTCCCCTGTTTGTTTGTTTGTTTGTTTGTTTCACAAGAGTTTTATTGTTTTAATGTTTAGGTCTTTGACCAATTTTAAGTAATTTTTAAAAAAGATTTATGTATTTATTTTAGAGAGAGAGAGAGAACGCACATGCAGGGAAGAGGGGCAGATGGAGCAGGGAGAGTGTCTCAAACAGATTCCATGCTGAGCACAAAGCCTGAGACAGGGCTCGATCCTGCAACCCTGAGATCATGACATGAGCTGAAACCAAGAGTTGGACACTTAACTGACTGTGCCACCCAGGCACCCCAAGTAATTTTTTTTAAAGATTTTATTTATTTGACACAGAGAGAGGGAGAGCACAAGTAGGCAGAGTGGCAGGCAGAGGGAGAAGGAGAAGCAGGCTCCCTGCCGAGCAGAGAATCTCATGTTGGACTCGATTCCAGGACCCTGGGATCATGACCTGAGCTGAAGGCAGACGCTTCACCGACTGAGCCACCAATGCACCCCCCAAGTAATTTTTGCCTGTGATACAAGGTATGAGTCCAACCTCACTCTTCTGTGTGTGGATATCCAGTTTTCTCAGCACTGTTTGTTGAAAAGACTATCCTTTTCACATTAGCTGGTCTTAGCAATTAAGTAAAAAAATATATTGGACCACATATGTGAGAATTTATTTCTGGGATCAATATTCTATTCCATTGGTCGATATGTCTGTCTTTATGTACTACACTATTTTGATTATTATAGTTTTATAGTTAGTTTTGAAATTGAGATGTATGAGTACTCCAACTCTGTTCTTTTTTTTATTTTTAAAGATTTTATTATTTATTTGACAGAGAGAGACACAGTGAGAGAGGGAACACAAGCAGGGGGCATGGGAGAGGGAGAAGAAGGCTTCCCGCTGAGCAGGGAGCCCGACATGGGGCTCAATCCCAGGACCCCAGGATCATGACCTGAACTGAAGGCAGATGCTTAACAAATGAGCCAGCCAGGTGCCCCTATTCTTTATTTTTAGGAGTATTCTGGTTATTCAGTGTTTTTGAGATTCCATATGAATTTTAGGATGACTTCTTCTATCCTTTAAAAAAAATCTTGAGGTTTTTTTTTTTTTTTTATGTCTTGAGATTTTGATCATGATTCCATTGAATTTGTAAATCGCTTTGGGTTGCACTGACATCCTAACAATATTAAGATTTTGAATCTGTGAATATGGAGTATCTTTTCACTTATATCTATCTTCATTAATTTTTTCAACATTGTTTTGTAGTTTTCCATCGCATCTTCTGTCCATTTGTATAAAATTTTTAAAGGATTTATTTATTCATTTTAGAGAGAGAGCACACGAGCAGGGGAGGGGCAGGAAGAGAGGGAGAGAGGATCTCAAGCAGACTCCTCACTGAGTGTGGGGCCTGACGTGAGGCTCAGTCTCACCACCCTGAGATCACGACCTGAGCCAAGATCAAGAGTGGGCTGCTTCACGGGATGCCTGGGTGGCTCAGTTGATTAAGCGGCTGCCTTTGGCTCAGGTCATGATCCCAGCATCCTGGGATCGAGTCCCACATCCCTCGGCAGGGAGCCTCCTTCTCCCTCTGCCTGTCATTCTGTCTGCCTATGCTCGTTCTCTCTCCCTCTCTCTCTGACAAATAAATAAATCTTTAAAAAAAAAAAAGAGTGGGCTGCTTCAGTGACTGAGCTACCCAGGTGGCCATTATTTCTACATATTTTTTCTTTCTGGTGCTAATGTCAATAGAATTGGTTCCTTAATTTCTTTTTTTAATATTTCTTATTGTTAGTGAATGGAAATGCAACTGACTTTTCTTACTCTCTTTCTTATTCTCTTACTCTCTTAATTGAGTATGACTGATATTCAAAAAGCTCTACATATCTAATGTAGACAATTTGATGAACTTGAAGATCAGAATATCCCTGTGAAGACATTACTACAGTGAAGGTCATAAACTCTCTATCACCTGCAAAGTTTCTTCTCACTCTCTTTATGTATTTTATTATTTTTGTTTGTTTAGTTATTATAGGTAGTTTTTCTTTTGTGTTTAAGAGCACTTAACATAAGATCTACCTTCTTGGCATATTCTAAAAACATTTTATTTATTTATTTGACAGACAGCAATCACAGGTAGGCAGAGAGAGAGAGGAAGGGAAGCAGGCTCCCTGATGAGCAGAGAGCCCGATGCAGGGCTCCATCCCAGGACCCCAGGATCATGACCTGAGCCGAACGCAGAGGCTTAACCCATTGAGTGCCCAGGCACCCCCCTTCTTGGCATATTTTTAAGTGTGCCGTACAATGTTGTTAACTGTGGGCCCTATGCTGTCCATTAGATCTCTGGAACTTACTCATTTTGCATAACTGGAACTTCGTACCCTTTGACTAGCCAATACCTCTATTCTTCCCTCCTCCCAGTCCCTGTAACCATTATTCCATGCTGTGGTTCTCAATTTTCCTATTTTAGATTCCTCTTAAAAATGGGGTCACTCAGAATTTGTCCTTTGTCTGATTTATTTCACTTAGCATAAGTACATTTGTGTTGTTGCAAACGTCAGGATTTTCTGCTTTTGAAAGGCTGACCAATATTCTACTGTATTTATACACCACGTTTTTCTCTATCCATTCATGCCTTGATGGACAATTAGTTTGTTTCTATATCTTGATTATTGTGAATAATGCTGCAAGGAACATCAGAGTATCTCTTTGAGATACCGGCTTCAGTACTTTGGGGTATATACTCAGATGTGTGACTTTGGATCATATGGTATTTCTATGTTTAGCTTTTTGAGGAACCTCCATGTTGTTTTCCACAGGAGCTGCCCCGGTTTGCATTCCCAGCATCAGGGTACAAGGCTTTCTGTTTCTCAACCTTCTCACCAACTTGATAATGGCCGTACTAACCGCTGTGAGCGGGTATCTTATCGTGGTCTCATTCACATTTTCCAGATGATTAGTTATACTGAGCACCATTCCATATACCTGTTGGCCAATTTATGTCTTCTTTTGAGAAATGTCTCTTGAGGTCTTTTGCCCATTTTTATTTATTTGTTATTTATTTATTTATTTATTTATTATTACACATTTTAAAAAAAAGATCTATTTATTTCTTTATTTGACAGACAGAGATCACAAGTAGGCAGAGAGGCAGACGGGGTGGGGGTGGGAAGCAGGCTCCCCGCCAAGCAGAGAGCCCTATGCGGGGCTAGATTCCAGGACCCTGGGACCATGACCTGAGCCGAAGGCAGAGGCTTTAACTCACTGAGCCACCCAGGCGCCCCCTTTTGCCCATTTTAAAATCAGTTTTTCTAAAATAAATTACTGTTGAGTTGAAGGAGTTCCTTCTGTATTTTGAATATTCACCTCTTATCATATTTGTGGTTTGCAAATAACGTCTCCCGTTCTGTAGTTTGTCTTTTCATTCAGTTGATTGTTCCTTTGCTGGGGATAGTCCCACTCATCTGTTTTTTGTTTTTGTTGCCTGTGCTTTTGATGTCTTATCCAAGAATTCATTGCCAAGTGCAATATTTAGCTTTCCCCTATGTTTTCTCCTAAGAGTTTTATAGTTTCAGGTTATAGGATTATGTCTTCTATCCATTTTGAGTCGATGTGTGTAGATGATGTGAGAAAAGTGTCCAGTGTCATCCTTCTGTACGTGGATGTCCAGTTTCCCATAACCATTTGTTGAAGAGACCATCCTTTCCTCATTTAGTGTTCTTGGCACCCTTCTCTGAGATCAGGTGACTGCAGATGCATGGACTGACTTCTGGGCTCTCCAGTCTGTTCCACTGCTGGTCCCCCCTTATCAGTGGGGGATGTGTCCCCCTAGTGGATACCTGAAACGGGAATAATACGGAACTCTATATACACTCTTGTTTCCTGTATGTGCATACCTGTGATAAGGTTTAATTTTTTGAAAAGATTTTATTTGCTCATTTGACAGAGAGATAGAGAAAGAGCACAAGTAGGCAGAGCAGCAGACAGAGGTAGAGGGAGAAGCAGGCTCTCCACTGAGCAGGGAGCCCAACGCAGGCCTCAATCCCAGGACCGCGGGATCATTGACCTGAGCAGAAGGCAGACGCTTAATCTACTGAGACACCCAGGTGCCCTGTATATTTGTTTTCATGCCAGTATCTTGCTGTTTTGATTATTGTAGTTCTATAATATATTTTTAAATCAGGAAGTGTGATGCCTCCAGCTTTTTTCTTGCTCAAAATTTGCTTTGGCCACTCAAGGTCTTTTGTGGTTCCAAATGAATTCTAGGATTGGTTTTTCTACTTCGATAAAGAATGCCATTTGTATTTTCTTGGGGTTGAATTGAAATTGTAGATCACTTTGAGTAATTAACTTTAACAATATTAATTCTTTTGGTCAATGAACATGAAATGTCGTTCCACTTATTCGTGTCTAATTTCTGTCATCACTATTTTATACATTTCTATGTACAAGTCTCTTAACGCCTTAGTTTATTCCTAAGTGTTTTATTGTTTTTGACGCTATTGTAAATGAGACTGTTTTCTTAAATTCCTGTTTGGAAATATTGTTTGTGTATAGAAATGCAACTGATTTTTGTATGTGGATTTTTACTGCATCCATTTATTTTAATAGGTGTGTGTGTGTGTGTGGTCTTTAGTCTTTCTACGTAGAAGATCATGTCTTCTGTAAACAGATAATTTTACTTCTTTCTGATTTGGATATCTTTTATTTATTTATTTTTTCTTACTTAATTATCCTGTCTCGGACTTACAGTACTATGTTGAATAGGAGAAGCAAGAGTGGGCCTTCTTGCCTTGTTTCACGCGCTAGAGGCCAAGCTTTTTCATCACTGAGCACAGTGTTACTGTGGGCTTCTGTCGACAGCCTCTCTTGTGTTGAGGTGACTTCCTTCTGTACTTGTTTTGTTGAGTTTTTACCATGAAAGGGTGTTGAGTTTTGTAAACTGCTTTTCAGAAGCTATTTCAATGATCGTGTGATTTTTATCCTCCTGTCTGCTAATAGGGTGAATCACATTGATTGATTTGCACAATTTGAACCATCCTTGCACCCGGGGATAAGTCCTCCCTAGTCATGGTGTACTTTTAACGTGCTGTTTAAACCAGCTCGCTGGAGTTTTGTTTAGGATTTACCATTCAAGTTCATCAGGAATAATTATTTTTGTTCTCTCACTTAGCTTCTTTAAGAAAATTATTTTGAGGGGCGCCTGGGTGGCTCAGTGGGTTGGGCCGCTGCCTTCGGCTCAGGTCATGATCTCAGGGTCCTGGGATCGAGTCCCGCATCAGGCTCTCTGCTCGGCAGGGAGCCTGCTTCCTCCTCTCTCTCTGCCTGCCTCTCCGTCTACTTGTGATTTCTGTCAAATAAATAAATAAAATCTTAAAAAAAAAAAAAAAGAAAGAAAATTATTTTGAGTTCTTCATCAAGTAGTTCATGGGTTTCTGCTTCCTCAGCTTTATTAGGCTTCTCTGTGGTGTCATTATTCATGATCTTTCTAGCTTAGTGTTGGTGTCTGCACATTTGAAGCCGTTAACCCTTTCCTGTTCTTTTTTCTAAGATTTTATTTATTTATTTGACAGAGAGAGAGATCACAAGTAGACAGAGAGGCAGGCAGAGAGAGAAAGGGAAGCAGGCTCCCTGCTGAGCAGAGAGCCCGATGCGGGACTCGATCCCAGGACCCTGAGACCATGGCCTGAGCCGAAGGCAGCAGCTTAACCCACTGAGCCACCCAGGCACCCACCCCTTCCTGTTCTTATTGGCTGCCTCCAAGAGGGAACACCTGTCCGAGAGTGTGGCTGGAGATTCGGAGTGTGCTGGCCGATGGGTCTCTGGACTGACCTACTGCTGAGGTCTTCGGACATGCCAGCTGCAGGCATCTGCAGGAGCATGGCCTGCTGTCGCCGTCCCAATGGGTATTGCATGGTGACTTTTCACATGCAACTTTTCTGAATTTGCCTATCAGGTATTATAGGGTTTTTATGTTGGTGCTCTTTTTTTTTTTGGTGTGGAATTTTTGGGACTTTGTACATATATGATCATGTTACCTACAGAGATAATTTTACTTTTTCTTTTCGTTTGGGAGCCCTTTATTTCTTTTCCTAGCCTAATTGATCTGACTAGGACTTCCGGTACTGTGTTGAACAGAAGTGGCAAAAGTGAGCATCCTTTTCTTGTTTCTATTTTTGGGAACGACTTATAGGCTTTCACCATCAAGTATGGTGTTAACTCTGGGGTGTTAAATGTGGTCTTTATTGTGTTGAAGAGTTTTCCAACTGCTCCTGGTTTGAGTGTTTTTGTCATGAAGGTTGTTGAATTTTGTCAAATGCCTTTTCTGCATACATTGAGATAATCATGTACTTTTTCTAAACCCTTCATTGTGTTAATGTAATATATTACACTGATCACATCGCATGTATGGCATCATCATTGCATCCCAGGAATAAATCCCGCTCGGTCATTGTATATAGTCCTTTTTCTGGATTCCGTTTGCTAGTATTTTGTTGAGGAATTTCGTATCGGGGGAACTAAGGGCACTTAGTCACCTTCTCGTAGGGTCTTTGGCTTTAGTATCAGGAGTGATGTTGATCTCATGCTCTTTAATGTTTTCGAAGAGTTAGAGAATTAATGTTATTATTTAAATGTTTTATAGAATTCACCACTGAGGCCGTCTGGTCCATGCTTTTCCTTGCTGGAAGGTTTTTTGTTTACTATGTCAATGTCTAGTTATCAACCTCTTCAGATTTTGCTATTTCTTCATTCTGTAGTTGACTGTGTTTCCAGGAAACCAGTTTTTTCACTTAGGTGATGCAGTTTGTTGGTGTACAATCATCTGTAATATTCTCTTATAGTTATTTTTATTTCGGTAAAATCAGTAGTAATGTCCCTAATTTCATTTCTGGTTTTAGTGATTTAGGTCTTCCGTTCTTTTCTGTGAGTTTAGCTGAAAGTTTGTTAATTTTGATCTTTTCAAAGAAGCAGCTTTTTATTCCATTGGTTTTTTTTCTATTTTGCTATTCTTCCTTTTATTTTTCTCTTTTCTAGTCTTTATTATTTCCTTGCTGTTGCTAGCTTTCGGATGGTGTGTTCTGCATTTTCTCCCCCCTTGGCGCATACTGTTACGTTATTGATTTGAGATTTTTCTTCTTTTATGACAGATTTACATGTATACAATTCTCTCTTAGCTCTGTTTTCATTGTATCACATGTTTTACTCTTCCTATTTTTGTTGAGGTATTTCCTAGTTTCCCTTGTGATTTACTCTTTAATTTGTCAGTTGTTTATGGTGTGTTGCTTAATTTCCACATACTTGTGAATATTCCTGTTTTATATTTTTAACGTCAGTTTCATTCTGTTGTGATAAGAAAATATATTTTGAATAATTAATCTAGCATTGTTTAAATTATTTAAGACTTGTTTTGTGGCCTGACACGTGGTCTCTCGGGGAGGATGTTCCGTGCGCACTTGAGAAGGATGCGTGTCCTGCCTCTGTGGAGCGCGGTGTTCTGTGCGTCTGCGGGCATCCGGTCTGCGGGATGGCTCAGGTTTTCTGTTTGCTTCCTGATCTTTTGCCGGTTGTCCTGTCTCCTGCAGGAGGTGACTAGTGAAGTATCCGAGTATTATTACAGAACTAGTTTTCCCCTCAGTTCTGTGAATATCTGCTTCCTATATTTTGGGGCTCTTTATTTGGTGCATGTATGTTTATAATTGCTGTCTTGGTGAATTGGTGAATTGACTATTTTAAAAAATATCATGTCTTCATCTCTTGTAACAGTTTAACAAAGTCTGTTTTGTCTTGGTAGCTTGCCCAGCTTTCTTGGTTACTGTGTACACGGAACACCTTTTACCATCCTTCCACTGCCAGTCCTTTTCTGTCTGTAGACTCAAGGTGAGTCTCTTATAAGCAGTGTGTATTTGGGTTATTTTTTAAAACCCGTTCTGCCAATCTCTGCCTTTTAATTGGACAACTTAATCCATTCACATTTAAAATAGTTACTGATAGGGCGCCTGGGTGGCTCAGTGGGTTAAGCTGCTGCCTTCGGCTCAGGTCATGATCTCAGAGTCCTGGGATCGAGTCCCGCATCGGGCTCTCTGCTCAGCAGGGAGCCTGCTTCCCTCTCTCTCTCTGCCTGCCTCTCTGTCTACTTGTGATTTCTCTCTGTCAAATAAATAAATAAAAATCTTTAAAAAAAATAAAATAGTTACTGATAAGGAGGAATTTACTACTGCCATTTTGCCTTTTTAAAAAAAATTATTATTATTTTTTTTTCTTAGAGCATTGTCTCTCTTCCCTTACTGCCTTATTTCTGGTTAGCTGACTTTTTGTAATGACATGTTTTGATTCCCTTCAAATATAGACTCTTCTATATATTGTATAGAGATTTTCTTTGTGGATACCAGGGGGATTACAGATAACACCCTAAAGTTACAACAGTCCAGTTTTATAATTTTTTAAAAAGCTTTTATTTATTTATTTATTTATTTATTTGTCAGCGAGAGAGAGAGCATGCACAAGCAGGTAGAGTGGCAGGCAGAGGCGGAGAGAGAAGTAGGCTCCCTGAGGAGCAACGAGCCCGATGTGGGACTTGGTCCCAGGACCCTGGGATCATGGCCTGAGCCAAAGGCAGTGGCTTAACCGACTGAGCCACCCAGGCGTCCCTACGAAAGTCCAATTTTAATGATTTGAACACCTCAACTACATACCAAAACTCTGTACTCTGCAGTCATTTCTCCTTCAAGTTATTAATATCACAAATTACATTTTTATACCTTGGCCCAATAACATACTTTTTTTTTTTTTAAAGATTTTATTTATTTGTCAGAGAGAGAGAGCACACACAATCAGGCAGAGTGGCAGGCAGAGGTGGAGAGAGAAGCAGGCTCCCTAAGGAGCAATGAGCCCAATGTGGAACTCGATCCCAGGACCCTGGGACCATAACCTGAGCCAAAGGCAGACGATTCACTGACTAAGCCACCCAGGTGCCCCCCAGTAATATATATTTATAACATAATTATTTGTATGCATTTGTCTTTTAAGCCCCATTAAAAAAAAATGGAATTACTACCAAAATTAAAATTTTGGTTTTTGTATTCACCCATATCTTTATATTTATGATGGATCTTTACACCATCATCCTGCTGTGAGTTATGGTCTAGAATTACGTCGTTTCAATCTGATGGACTCCCTTATACAGCCTGTCCAAGGCAATAAGTCTGTGGGGCCTGGGAAACAGGGTCCTATCTGCTGAAGGCCAAGACCACCGCTGCCCTGGGGAAGGGTAGGGCAATGCACATAAAACGCCAGAAACTTTCCTGCAATCTTGGATACGTCTGTTTCCTGCTGGAGGGTTTGCTTGCTTGGTGTTGGTCTTTGGTGTTCAGAGCAGCTACAGAATTAGTTCAGGCAGGTTCAGCTGTTTTCTTCACTTTTCTTTGGGGAAATGAGAGCTTGGAACTTCCTAGTTTGCCATTTTGCCAAAATACTGGTTTTTAACCTATCAAATTGGCAACAAAAGAAACTGTTAAATTTATAGAACAAGTTTTGGGAAACTGGTACTATCAGTGTTGGAGAGTGTACTGGGAGAGTAATCTGTGTGTGTATGAATGTGCGGATACGTGTATGTAGCATATGCAAGTGTGTGTGTGTGTGTGTATGTGTATATGTGTGTATTATATACTATCTGAAAAGACTTAAAATGCTGATGTCATCTGACCTAGAAATTCAACTCCTACAAACTGCCTAAGGAAATAATCATGGATGAATACTGGATGACATAATCACGGATGGGGGTATTTGCTGTCCGCATTTCGTATAATTATGGCTACTGGCAGCAATATTTGTGTCCAACAGTTGGGGCTGGTTAAAACATGATCATCCACCGGGCACAGAAATGGCATATACGCACTAAAATTCATGTTGAGGAAGAGTATTTCAGTGAACTTACATTTCATTATTTTTTAGAAATATATTTTAAAATCAAGTTGATTTAAAAAAAATTATCACTCCAGTAGCAATTACTGCCTTGAAGCAGACCATTTAGCAGTTTCCCCTTCCCCAAATTTTACCTAACCCTGGTCTCTTGGATTTATTCCCAATTTGGGTCTCACAGCCCTGTGGCTTTACTTAGCAGACTTTACAGAGCATTAATTACCTGCTGAACTTAATGCAGCAATTTCTTTTTTTTTCCTCAAGCATTTTTTATTTATATTTTTATTTATTTATTTATTTCAGTGTTCCAAGGTTCATTGTTTATGCACCATACCCAGTGCTCCATGCAATCCCGTCCTCCTTAACACCCACCACCAGGCTCACCCATCCCCCCACCTCCCTCCCCTCGGAAACCCTCCGTTTGTTTCTCAGAGTCCACAGTCTTCTCATGCTTCATCTCCCTCTGATTTTCCCCAACTCACTTCTCCTCTCCATCTCCCCATGTCCTCCGTGTTATTCCTTATGCTCCACAAGTAAGTGAACCCCCCTAGGAACCCGGACTCCTGACTACTGCTGAATAACACAACGTAAGGGGGATCCAAGTGCCACACAGTGCTTGGGGCTGAACAGTGTTAATTTTATCCACATTTTACAAGGGCGTGACTGGCTCAGAGAGGCCAGCGACTCGTGCAAGACAGCACAGCAATAGCACGGTTACCGCCGGCTGCGGAGCAGTGACCACGCCTCGCTCTCCTGGGCTAAAGGAAAGGCTTTTCTCAGGGAAATCAAACTCCTCCGGTAGGGAGTGTCGACTTCACCCAGTCCCGCCGCGGATCCGTGGCCCCGGGGCAGGTTTTCGGCCGGTTTGGCCCCGTGGCTCCTCTTCCGGAGTCCTGGCCTGCGGGCACCTGGGCAGGTGGGCCAGCGGGCGGGTCGGGGCCGCAGCCCGCCGCGGCCGCCCCCGCTCCCAAGGCCAACGCTGCCCGGCCTGCGCCCCGCCTCCCCTCACTTCGGCCGCTCGGGGCGACGCCGGGTGCTTCCCCGCGCCCCAGCCGCCCCGGGCCCCTCCCCGGGCGCCCCCAAGACCGCATCCCCACCCCGCCGGGCCGGGCCCCTCCCCGAGCAAGGCCCCCACCCCGCGCCTCCGCCGCCCGTAGCGGCCCGGGCGGGTGGCCGTGGCCGGCGCGAGGCCCCTCCCCGGCGGAGGCGCTCGGCGCGGAGGAAGCGGAGGCGGCGGTAGCGCCGAGACCTCGCCGCGCTGATGGCGTCGCCCGGGTGAGTGCGGCGCTCGGGCCGCGCCGGAGAGGGGGCTGCGGGCCGCGCGGCGGGAGTCTTCGGGTGCAGGTGCGGCCGCCGTCCCCCGACCCCCGCCGCAGGCCCCCGTCCGGACCCCCGCCCGCCGGGCCCCGCGGCCCTCCCGCCGACCTTGGGCGGGCGCGGCCGGGCGGGGGGCGCGGGGGGTGCGGGCCGAGGCGGCGGGGCCGGGGCCGGGGGCGGGGGCCGGGGCCGGGGGCGGGGGCGGGGGCGGGGAGCGCGGGCGCGACCCGGGGGCCTGGGAGCCGCTGGGCCGCGAGCGCCCGATGCCCGGCCTGCGCCCCAGCCCTGCACTGCGCAGCTGTTTTCCACTTGCTCGCAGGGGAGCGGACTCTGGGCTCTCCCCCGGGGGCGCAGCCCGAGGGTCCCCGAAGGTCGCGCGCGAGGGCAGGGGGAGGCCGCGCGCCCACCAGGCCGGGGCTGCGGGTCGGGACACGGGCCGGCCCGGCCCGGCCACGGGCCGCTACGGGGGCAGCCCCGGTCTGACATCACCGTCTTCCACAGCCTTGGCCTGGGCGCTAAAATGTGCTTTCTTCAGGAAAACATGGTGACACGCGCCGAGCTTGTCATTTTTGAAAAAATCCTTTCTTGCAAAATAAAACCTCAGCCATTAATTATAATTAGTTTTTGCTTCCATAATCTAACTAGTCATGCGAGCTGGAAACGACAGTCCACAGAGGAGGGAAATGCGTCTCAAGGTCATTGCTTCAGCCGGTGAGATTCTCGTGGCACCACTGCCCGGCCGGAGGGTCTCGCAGGTGGTGGCTGTGGGAGCAGGCCCTCTGGGGTGGAGAGGGCCGCAGCCAGGCCTCTCGCTGGGGAGACTTGGCTGTGCCCCCCGAGCTGGCGCTGCCTACGGCCTGTCATGGGCATTCCCACCTGCCTGCAGGCTTTCCAGTCTGGGGAGCTCTAGTCACAAAGTACCCAGTACTTTGAGCTCATAAATAGAATAAACACCTGGCCCATCCCTCAGAAGGCCAGACTGACTGAACAGGAGTTCAAGGTCCCACCCTGTCCCTGCTCCTCTTGTCAGGAAAGGGGGAGGGGGGATGGCCCGGCAGCCGCCAGACGTCTGAGCCCGTGTGGGGCTGCCCTGAGGCCTGTCCGATGCCATGGTGCCTTTTGTCCAGACACACGACTTAGTAGACCTGGCTCAGAGGGGGCCTTATGGTGGGCTGCTATGAGCCCGCAGGGCCTACGCGGCGTCCCTGTAGTAGGTGGCATCCGTGGCAATTTGGTATCGTTCTGTTGTGAGTGATCCCATGCGTCTGCAGGTGGTGGTCAGCTGTGACACTGTGATGCATGCTCACGGGAAAGCTGAGGTCACAGAACTTTCAGTGTCCTCTGCTCAGAGAACTGTGCACTGTGGCGTATGACCAAGGCACGTATGCATTTGGGGACTGTCCATAGGTCCACATGTAACCCTGAACTGTCTACACTGCAGGTTTCACCGGTAGAGCAGAGTCCAGCCAGGAAGACCCGACTTCCTGCGACTTTCTGGCCTGTCTCCACTGACCCGCAGATGCTTGGCCTCCCGGACCTGCACTGCGGGAGCAGGGCTGAGCTTCGGGGCGGGCATCGGTGGGTTCTGTGATTTCTGCGGGGCCGGAGGAGCACGGAGGAGCCTCTGACTCTGGTGTTCTTTCCCCTGTGAATCACTGTGGGGGAGCTGGGATGGGGAGGCCCTGACTAATTATGCTGGCCATTAGGCACACGGGCCTGGTCAGGAGCAAGGCCTCAAAGGGAAAGATATGGTGCAGGTGACCCACAGTCCAGTGGAGTTTGGGGCTACATAGAGACAAGGCTGCTGGGCCAGACTGTGGACCTGGCCTGGTGTGTGGGCTCCCTGCCCGCCGCTCCTGGAGGTGACAGCAGCCTGGAGGGGTAGGAGAGACAGAACTGGGGGACCTGCTTTTGTCAGCCACGTCCTGTGAGCCTCCAGGCTTGTCTCCTGTGCTCTGTGCCTCCATGTTAGGGCTGCGCGGCTTCTGCGGCACGTGTGTGCTCATCCCAGCCCCTGTTCCCTGCCCCATGGCTTTTCCGTGGCTTGAAATGTTGTCTGAGTCAGAGGTTCTTAACCCTGAGGGCCATGACTCACTGGTGGGCTTCTGGGGTTCCTATGTCCCCTGAAACGGTGCACGGTGTAGGGGGTTGGCGTGTGTTGCTGGGATCGGATCCGCAGCCCATCTGGAGGGGCTCAACCTCAGCGTCCTCACCGCCTCCATCCACACCCTCCTGGAGTATGGGTCGTGTACCTGGGCTCAATAAATACATTTTTCAGATCGTTTTTTAAAGATTTATTTATTTATTTGAGAGAGAGAGAGAGAGCACGCGTGCGCGCACGTGTGTGCCCATGAACTGGGGGGGGGGCAGCAGAGGGAGAGGGAGGAGCAGGCCCCCTGCCCAGCAGGGAACCTGAACCAGGACTCAACCCCGGACACTAGGATCTTGACCTGAGCCGAAGGCGGACACCTGACTGACTAGCTGAGCCACCCAGGTGCCCCCATTTTTCAGATTGTTAATGGTAGGTAATTTAAAAAACAAAAAATCGTAAAACAAAATAAAAACCAAATGTAATCTGATTTCCCACAGATCCCACTTCTGTAGTCGTGGTATATTTCTAGTTGGGCTGTACTCTGACAGAGAGAGCCTTCCAGACACAGCTGGGGTGTCCCCCCCCCACTGCCCGTCTCAGCCAGGCAAGCAGTCTGACATTTTCCTTTGCATTTACATGTTCTGTTTGTTCTTTGCTCTGTCCTGCACCCCAGTTTTTTTCTTTGCTCCGGTCAGATAGACATCGTGAGGTTTGCCGTCCGCACAACATTGTTCGTTTGGGTTTTACCGGAATGCTGTCGTGCAGCTCCTCAGCTTGCTTGCTTCACGCGGTGGGGCGATTTCCGTTCTCCCTATAGCAGAACGAGGACCAGCTCTCCCTAACTTTTGACATTTATGGACTATTGTGCAGCACGGCCCCATTACGTAGCCACAGTGTTTCTAGTTTTCTCCATGAGATAATGCTGCACGTTGCGCTCTCCCTCCGGACGTGCGCAAGAATTGGATGTTGGGGCTGGGGGCCTGTCTTTTTTTAGTTGATCCTACTGAAGTGTCCTCACGGGGGATTGGGGGGGTGTTGCACTGCCTCCCCCCCACCAGACTTGAAGGGCTCTCTGTGCCTCCCAACACCCGACGTTAGACTTGAAAAGTCTCGCCCGTCTGATGGAATTATTGAGGTAAGAACTAGGAATCCTCACTCCCCTCATCTTTAAAGATGGGCACTTCCTGCCTGACCTCTTGTGTTCCCTCAGCCAAGTCCGTCCCAGGGTCTTTGATCCCATGGTTGCCGTCAGGGCCTCACCATTGCCATCCCCTCAGGTTTTTGTTTCTGGAAGGAACCCAGTGAGGCCTGCCCTCCGACAAGCAGGGGCTGCCCCCACCATGCACCAGACATTTAGGAGTACTGAGGACCGTCTTTTTTTTTTTTTTTTTTTTAAAGATTTTGTTTATTTATTTGACAGAGAGAGAGAGAGATCACAAGCAGGCAGAGGGACAGGCAGAGAGAGAGGAAGGGAAGCAGGCTTCCCGCTGAGCAGAGAGCCTGATGCGGGGCTCGATCCCAGGACCCTAAGATCGTGACCTGAGCCGAAGGCAGAGGCTTTAACCCACTGAGCCACCCAGGCGACCCCTGAGGACCGTCTTAACCGTGTTTGACCTTCCTGCCCACGAGGACGCTCTCCTGACCCTGTCATTTGGTGGCGAAGGAAGGGATCCTGGCCTTTGCCTCCTGGGAAGGGATAGGCTCTCCCGCCAGAGCCTGGCCTGGTCCGAGTGGGCTCCTCACACTGGCTGGAGGCCCAGGGGACGGGAGGGGATGGCTGGGGTGGAGACGCTGGGGTTCTCAGACCAGGGAACCACCCCATCAGCCATGACTGCCGTTGTGTTAAATGTGGTTACCGAGACAGAAATCTTGGTACTCTGTGTGTGCTGTCATGCGCTCCGGGTGGAGCCCACATCAGGACGAGCTCACACGGTTTGCTGGAGGAGGAAGCTGGATTCTCAGGGTGTCTGAGGCTCCGATTAGTGTTTCACAGGGACGCCTGGAGATGGAGCAGCGCGGGGCTCCCACCTGGGGTTCCCAGACCTGCTTGCCTGGTTCACTGGGCTCGTTCTGTCAGGATCTCTGCGTTGTGATGTTTTGTGAAATTGTTAGTTGCCGTATTTATTTTTATTTCTTAAAAGGTTGTATTTATTTATTTGAGACATAGAGTGAGTGAGAGAGAGAGAGCACGAGCAGGCAGAGAGAGAGAGACAGGGAAGCAGGCTCGCTGTGGAGTGGAGAGCCCGGTGCGGGGCTTGATCCCAGGACCCTGAGATCGTGACCTGAGCCAAAGGCAGAGGCTTAACCCACTGAGCCACCCAGGTGTCCCCAGTTGCCTATTTTTAAAAACGAGTTATATGCACATGGTACAGATTTTAAAAGGCAGAAAAGGGACTTAGGTGGAGATGCGGGCTGGTCACAGTCTGGGTACGGCAGGGCGCTATGTCTCCTCATTTGTTTTAAGCCCAGAAAGTGTTTTGGAGAGGCCTTTTCTTGGCGTTTTCTCATGGATTTGTAGTTCCTTGTATGTGGAGGAAATGAGCCCTTGTCATTTGTGTTATGAATACTTTTCCTCAGCCTTTTGCGCTTGCCTTGTGATTCTGAAGCCTTCCTAACTGAGTTTTAGGCTTTGATGTCTCCTTTCAGGGCGTGTTTCCTTTTCCAGTCTGCACCATAAGCCCAGTCGGTACTCATTTTGGAGAAGCGAGTGGCCAGGATCTGCCTTTATTTTCCAGGTTCTTTTTTTTTTTTTTTAAAGGATTTTATTTATTTATTTGAGATAAATAGTGTACAAGTGCGGGGGGTGGGTGACAGGCAGAGGGAGAGGGAGAAGCAGGCTCCCCTCTGAGCAGGGAGCTCGATGTGGACTCCATCCGAAGAGACTGAGACCATGACCTGAGCCGAAGGCAGACGCTTCACTGACAGAGCCCCCCAGACGGCCCTGTTTTCCCAGGTTCTTATGCCTGAATGACCCTAGACACTGAGCCCCTGGGCCGGAGACGAGGTTCCTGGCTGACAGGGGAGCACGTCTCTCTGTGACGGAGCTTCATCTTGTGAGCCAGGCCCACAGCCTTCATTTCTGGCCGCCCGTCCTGTGTTCTCTTCTCCACAGGCTTTGTCCTCTTTCTGTTCTGTTTCAGTTTTTTCCCAATTGTTGTTATACACATATTTCTCCACAGAGTCATCTTACCTGTTTTTCAGCGTGGATGCATCTGTAAGAGCCTTCCCTGGCCTCTCTAACCTTCTGCTAGTCTACGGGGTGGCAGCAGGGTTTTGATAGTTTTATTTGCAAATAGACCTGGAAAACCACCTGCCATAATGAGGAGAATTTGGGGAGCCGGGGACACACAAGTAGTCCCTTTACGACGGCTCCCAGCCCAGCTGCGCCAGCCGTGGGGTCGCCCGCCTGCAGCCCTCCTACCTCTCACTTTCTCACACCTGCCCATGGCTTCCACACCACCCTGTGTGGGCGCCTCAGGGCTGCCACCCTTCACCCCGGCCCCCCAGGCTGCCATCCCCCGGGGCTGACCCTGCCACCTTCGCTGTCCCAGTGCCAGACAAGCCTGTCATCTGCACTCAGCTCACCCTCAGAGCAGAAGTGAGTCTTGCCTGAGGCCGGGAAGGCTCCATCTTACCCGTCCTATCTGCTGCCTGGGCCCTGCCTCCCACCAGCGAGGGCCCCTGGCCCCCTGCTGCGCCCGTGCTCTCCAGTGGTGTCCCCTGCTCCGGGAGCCCCCCGCCTCATACCTGCAGCAGTCCGTTCCCCTGCGCCCCAGCCCAGGCTCTGGTTAAAACTTGGGTGGTGGTGTGTTTCTCGGAGCTCTCCTGGACTCCTAGGGAGTTTCCTAGCAGGGAGAAATGTGCACGTAAAACTGTGAACACTGGCTGCCTTGTATGAACCCGCTTCCCCTGTGCATCATTCCAGGCACTCACGGTGACCCGAGGAGGTGTGTGGGGTGGGGTGGGGAGGGTGGGGCGTGGGGACAGCCAGCCTTGGCCCAGAGATTGTCTGGGTGTGCTCCACGGGTGTGACCAGCTCTAGTGGAGGCTCCCGGAGATCAGGCAGAGTTTTAGGCTGCCTCCCTTTGCTCAGTGGCCCACACAGTGGGAGCCCAGGACAAAGCCTAGTGGGCACATGCCATTCCTGTCCTGGGAAGACGCTCAGCTTGCCGTGCTGGGCTGAGGTTGCCCTGGGCCCACCGCGGGGACAGCAGTGTCTGATGCCAGGGGCTGTCCTGGGGGATGTGTGTCTTTCTCAGGGTGCAGGCTCCCCTGTGCTGCGGTGGGGTTCTGCTGCAGAAAAGCAGGAGGGCATCAGGAGGCGCTCTGGCCAACGATCTCCCTGCACGCTCCAGCACGTGTGGGGGTGACGCTGCCAGGCTGCAGGGTCCTTGGGTCCTACCTGTGCTGTATCATCTGACCTTCTCTTATGTCCGCCACCACTGCCCCGGTGCCTTGCGGGGCAGCCTTGTCGCCGACATGTTTTCTCAGCCAGGCCTGCCACTGCGAAGTCACCCTGCCGCCGCCGTGGGACAGCCTCTGGTTTGGGCTTGGCTGTTGTTCCCAGTTGACTCCTGTCCCCTCCCAAACGAATGTTGAAGTCCTAACCCCGGTACCTGTGAATGTGACCATTTCTGGAAGTAGGCCCTTTGCAGATGTGATGAGGTAAAATGAGGCCAAACTGGGTTGGGTGGGCCCTCCCCTCCCCCAGTGCCCGGTGTCTGTACCAGAAGCAGAGAAGAGACGCAGACAGAGGCAGGGGCGAATCCCCCTGCCTGGAGCCCATGCGCCACGTCCATGGCTGGAGATGCGGCTGGACGGCATGAGGACCCCCTCAGTTCCGGGTACTGGGAGTCGGAGGTATGGGCTGGTGGTGCCTCCCGGAGCCTCTGAGAGCCAGTGTGCTTCTGCCTCTCTGCTGGCTTCTGGTCGCTGCCGGAGATCCTGAGCGATCCCGGGACTGGAGAGGCTGTGACTCTGCTGTCCTGTGTTTTTCTCCCTGCACATCTGCCCACACTTGCCTCTGCCCATGATACCAGCGGTTGGATCAGGGGCCCAGCCTGCCCACCATCATCTGATCTTAATTTAACTAATCACATCTACAAAGACCCTATTTCCAAACGAGACCATGTTTGCTGTACTGGGGTTGGGACTTGGACATATCTTTTCAGGGGTCACGTTTCAACCCGCAGCACACACCAGGCCGGTTTAAAAAGGTCAGTACCGTCTGGTGGGCTTTCTGGGCAGAGCACTTGGCTGCAGGCCTTGTCTTGTTTTGGGGTGGTAATGGGATGGGGGTCCCGCCAGTGCTGAAGGAGGGGTCCCCAGGCTCTCTCGTCGGCTGGCGTAGGCGCGGGGCAGGAGGGTAAGTGGCGGGTCTTTGAAGCTGTCGGCATCAAACAGCAAACATTCCGTCAGACCTTTTATTACCCAAAGCAATTCCTCGTCTGTCACCAGCTGCATGACGGTCAGGGCCAGTGCCCTGTTTGTCCCGCATCCTCCTGTCTGGGGTGGTTTTCTCTGTGTCCTCAGCACCAGCTGCTGGGCTGGGTCTGTCGCCGGGCATCAGCCCCGCTCACGAGGGACGGACGGTTCGTTCTGGTCCAGCGGCCCTGAGCTCTGCGGGGGCCGGTGTCTCTGTGGTCCGAGCCCGGAACATTGAGGTCCCTGGAATCGGAATCCCCAGGTGTAGGTGGAAAAGTCCCGCAGGCTGAGCTGCTGGGCGAACGGATGAGGACAGGATGCCTGGCTGTGCCCCCCGGGAGACACGGCCAGTGAGGCCGCCGAGTTGCCCGGGCCCCCCTTGCCCCTGCGCCTTCAAAGGGCGCAGGCCAGAACGTGCACTCACTGACTTAGTGAGGAAGAGCCGCTAGATGCTCGGGGCACTCGGGGCTGTGGGCAGGTCACCCCTTGTCCGTGCGCGGAGACCCCCAGGTCTGGTCAGCATCACGGTGGGTCTCTGTGCCCCCAGAGTCTGGCAGGACTGAGCTGGGCTCCATGTCTGGCTCCGCACCGTGCTCACATCGCAAGAGAAGACTGACGCCTCCGCGGGGCTCCCTTCAGCCTAGGGGACGGAGGGCCTTAGGGAAGCTGGAGGCTAGAGTCAGTGGCCTGAAGGAGCGACAGCAACGTGACTGGACAAGATGGGGAGAGGACTGGTTAACATTGTGAGTCATTTTCAAAATGGCAAAGGCATTTTCTTGCTACTTTTCTGTATTTTGTATTTGTCTTATTTGGGGATCAGAAAAGATACTAATGATAGTAGTGGTTCTGCAGGCCTGCTTTGTGGAAAGCCCCTGGGGCTGCGTCCGGGGCTCCAGCACTTGGCCCCCCCAGGCTTGGCCGCAGGCCGGGGAGCTGGGCTGGGAGCTGGTGGACGGTCTGATTGTCAGGACTTTTGTGCTTACTGGCTACAAGTGCAAGTCCCCTAAAATCTCTCCGAGTCTTAGAAGTAACGGGCCTAGAGGGAACCGGAAGACTCACGTGTGGGTCTGGCGGGGCGGTGTCGGACAAGGACTGTTTGGGTTTCACTGTCATCTGCTCAGGGCGCCATCAACAGGCCCGCGGGCCAGGCTACTTCAGTGATAGGAGGTGTTTTCCCACCGTCCTGGAGCCTGGACACCCCCATGGCTGTGTGGGCAGCTTTGGGTTCTCCTGAGGCCTCTGTCAGTCCTGTAGGACCCCCTCCCGCTGACTCCCACCCCCACTACACATGCTGCTGTGCTGTGGCTGCCGGCGACACAGGGAGCGGGGGTCCCGTGAGCAGCTCCAGCCTAGCATTCCAGTGGCAAGAGTCTGGGTCACCACCTGTCTGTGGGGCCAACCGGCTGTAAATCACAGGTTCCTGTGACCCCTTCTTGGGTTCCATGAATTTGCTGGCATGACCCACAGAACTCAGGGAAATATTTTCGTTACCAGATGACCCTTCTAACAGGATGTGGCTTGGGAATGGCCCAAGGGGAGCTGTGCATGGGGCAAGTCTGTCGGAAGGGGCAGGGGGCCTCCGAGCCCTCTCAGAGCCCACTACTCAGTGGCTCTCGCGTACACCGACCGGAAGCTTCAGAGCCCTGTGCCCCGGGATCTGATGGGGGCTTCGTGACACGGGCACACTTTCTTGACTCATTGGCCACTGGTGACTGATGATTGATGCCCAGATGTGGGGGGAGGTGGGACTGAAAATGCCAAGTGCACAGTTGGCTCCCCGGGCAGTGTGCCCCGTCCTTCGGTACTTGCACAACTCACATTTAAGAGCTGTGTGCCAGAAAGGGGGATGAGGACCCGATGTCACAGTCCCCCTCTCCAGATCCGGGATATCGGGGGCCAGGGTTTCCACACTGTGGTCTGGGCACAGTTCCGGCCATGCGAGCATTGCAGGTGGAGTCATTGTCAAGCGGACAGCACGGGACAAAGCTGGGCCTCTGCTGTCCACTGCCAGGCTGGGCCCTACCCGGGGCTCACAGCTCGGGGACGCGATTGTGCCTGGCCTTTGCTGCTGCTGGGCGGAATTCTGTGTGCACGTTGATGAGCTCGTGCAAGTTCAGCTTGTCCCTGTGACACTGTCACCTGCGTGCTCTCCTGCGTGGGAAACAGTGGGTTGGGTTTCAGCTCCGGTCCAGGGAGCCCATGTGCTGGGGGGTGGGTGGCTAGTGATGTGTGTGCGGCTGCCAGGCCGGGCAGCTTCTGCTCTGGGGCTAGTTTTAACCTGTTGTCCTGTTGTCTCTTTTTAAGGGTTTTTTTCCTTACTACAAAAGTGATGAGTATTTCTCATTTTTTAATCAGTGTCAAGGTCTGAGTGCTGCTTAGCGCTGTGCACTGGACAGAGGCCGAAAGCCACGAGCACAGGGACCGTGGCGGGCGGAGGACGAGGCACCCAGAGAACATGCTGGAAGAGCCAGCGGGGTTTCTCCTGGGAGGGTGGATTTCTTATGTTTTGCTGCAGAATTAAAGGGGAGCCGGGTCGCTGTGTCCATGTAGGTCCTTGCATGGGGTTTGGAGTCTGTGCGGTGCAAGAGGCCGTGGAGAACCTGGTGTTCTCAGGGCACCTGCATGTTTCTCTCTGACCCAGACCCTGCTCCCTGCATCCTTCTTGTTGCTCTTTGGATCTTAATCAGTCAACGCTTCCTTCTGCATGAAGAAACGCAAATAGGACAGAATAAGCGCATGTGCCTGCCGCCCACTGTTACACTTCTACAATTTTTATGAAAATAATTGGCACCTAGAGCTGAATTATAAAAACAACAGGCTTCCTATGCAGAGTGCGTCTTGCTGGTGCTGTCACTCACAGTCTCACTTCCCGTCCCCCGCCTCGCAGTGTTCGTGTTTCTGTGGTGCACGCTCGTGCGTCACGATTCTCTAAACCAGTAGAGGGTATGTGTGTGCGTCAGCGGCCCACACCCGTCTGTGTCCTCCTGCCCCGTCGGCAGCGCCCACAACACCTGTGCCTCAGTTCTATCCCTTGACCCCAAGTGTCCCCTTGCGCTGGGGGACCCAGTGTGGGCTGGGGGGCGGCGGCACCCTCAGACGTGGAGTCCAGAGCATCTCCCCCATCCTTGGCTGCTCCTTGGTGACATTTGTCCTTGGGGATCGTGTGTAACTTTCCATGTTGGATTTGCCCCCGTGGTCAGAGCAGGGCCGGGGGACACTGTGTCTGCTCTCCAGGCGGGGCAGCTGGGTCATACAGTGGCCGTCTGCGTCACTCGTCCCTGATCCGGCTCCCCAAGGGCCTGCATTACCATAGCTAGGGCTCTTCTCCCGGCACCAGAGGAGCTTCCACGAGGGGCTGTGTTGGAACTGGGCAGCACCTTGCTCCCGGTCCACATGGTCTTCTCAGAGTTGGCGTTTGTTGGCATTTCTGGCTTGAGCCGACCTTCACTGAGGTTGGAAGGGTTGCAGAATGACGTGGTCCTATGGCGGCGCTGCCACATGTCACATGGTCATAAGCTCCCTGCCCCCGCCCCCAGCTTGCCTTTTATCACCTGTGTGGACTCCCTTGTTCCTGTCTCTCGGCGGGTTCTCACTAACTGCTGTATTTATTGTGTCTGAGCCCCATGGCCCTGGACTTGCCAGCTCCTGTGTTCCTAGGCATGCCCTAGCTTTTTTTTTTGAGCACTTCCTTCTTTTCTTTATTTTTCTTTAAAGATTTTATTTATTTATTTGACAGAGAAGGAGAGATCACAAGTAGGCAGAGAGGCAGAGGGAGAGGGAGAAGCAGGCTCCCCGCTGAGCAGAGAACCCAATGCCGGGCTTGATCCCAGGACCCTGAGATCATGACCTGAGCCAAAGGCAGAGGCTTTACTTGCTGAGCCCCCAGGTGCCCCGAGCACTTCCTTCTGTTCTAAAATCAGATGCTCAGACCCTTCTTACTCTCTCCCTGCCCAAGGTCTGGCACCTGCCATTACTCCAAGGAGACCTGGTGTCTCTTAGTGTGCAAGGGGTTAAAGGGCGCTTGGTGTGCTCGTCGCTCCTCTGTAGTGTCTTTGGTTTTTGGCCCATTCAGTGGGCGGAGCTGGAAGGCATGCGTGTAGATGCCAGTGTGCACACGCATGGGCTTGTACACTAGCACGTGTGTGGAAGTCATGTGTTCACGCTGCGCCTCTGGTTCCAGCTTGGCCCTGGGAGTCCCCTCTTACTTCTTTCCATATTTGTTTTGCTGTTTTTAAAGATTTTAAAAGATTTTATTTATTTATTTGACAGAGAGACAGAAAGAGCGCAACAGGGGAGGGGGGTGGGAGAGGGAGAAACAGGCTTTCAGTTCAGCAGGGAGCCCTATGCTGCGGGACTCTCTCCCAGGACCCTGGGATCATGACCTGAGCTAAAGTCTGACGCTTCACCGCGTGAGCCCCTGAGTGCCCCACCTTCTTCCCACATTCATAGGTCCTTCTTCAACAGTGATGTGTGGCTCCTGATAAAATCAACACATTTACTCATTCCTATAATAAACCTAAAATAGTTTATTCTTAAATGGACTACATTTACCAAATCTGCTTAAAAGAATTCAGGATCGCCCCTCGCTGCCCACACTATTAACTTTGATGAGCCGTCCTTCTAGATCTCCTTAAAAACCTATAGACGAATACATAAAAACACGCAATTTCATTAAAACGTCATCATACTGTACATTTTCTCACTGTAAATACTCATGTACTTCTTCCCACTCATATACATGCCATTAACAGCATTCCATAACATCATCCAGCATCTTTCTGTCCACAAAATGAAATCAATACGCTGTTTTCTAACGGCTGCAGGCCGAGACTCTGCCGTACTTCTCCATAATTGGGCTTTGATTTTAAAAGGCACCCAGTTTTTTGCTATTATGTGTAAAGCTGACATCAACACCTTTGTAACTAAATCTTAATTATTTCCTTAGGGTAGAAGTGGAATTACTGGTCAAAGGGTATGTATATTTTTATATCTTTTTGAATGGCGAGTTGTGCTCTGGCCTGCAGGGGCGGCGGGTGCCGGTCTGTCCAGATTGGCGCTTCTCAGTGGCGGCTGCACATGGGAATGCTCGGGGTGCTCCTCAGAGCCGTTTTTTATGCCCAGGTCTGCCCCCCCCTGGTTTGGTTTCGGTGGTCTGGGGTGTAGCCAGGATTTGTAGTTTTTAAAGCTCCCCAAGAGATTCTGATATGCAGCTAACTTAATAGGTAGATTCAACTTGTAGCATTACTTCATTATTTTAATTACAACTTTCTTTTGCAATTGTTTCAGACGTGCAGATTTGGGAGAAGTGGCCCCAGAAATAAAAGCATCTGAGAGACGAACAGCGGTGGCCATCGCAGGTAGCGTGGGGCTGCTGCCCATCCTGCAGCTCTAGGGCGGGTTCTGGGTTCCGGAACGCCCGGGGTAGGGGAGCACACGCCACACACATACAGGGCTGAAGGCTGTGGTTTTTCCTAAGAGAATTCATTTCACACCAGTGATTATCCCACAGTTTACCAGGGACATATCATCTCAATCTGAGCACGTCACAACTGCCACCTCGGGTCTGGCTTAGGGCGACTGTCTCATTTCTGACCTGGGCACTCCTGAGTGTTGGCTTGGGACAAAGGCTGTGAACTGGGCCTGTCCCGGGCAGGCTGGGGCGTGTGCTCTTCCTGCCCGTGGTTTGTGGGAGCTCAGTCTCCGTGCACCTGGGGGCCGGGACTGTGGCTGCCCCTCATGACTTCAGCTTTAACGTGTTGTGGCCACACTTCACACATCTTTCCTCTTAGAAACTCATTTTGGATTTATCATTAATTCGGCACTTTGGAAAATACGTAAGTCCTATTGGATTTAATAGTGTCTTGCAAAGACAGTCCCACAAAAATAGGCAAAGGTGTTTGGATTAACCAAATTTTGTTTTATTTTATTCACTTAAACAAATATTTACTGAACAGTTAATGAGCAGGCGTTGTAGTAGGTGCTGTGAGTATAGTAAACAGTGGTGAGCAAAGTGGCCCTGATGCCTCATTTTCCTGGAACTTAATGTTCTAGAATGTGGGTGCTGGGGGGATTAATGGCCAGGGCAAGCCTCACAGCAAAATTGGGGTCCAGTGGCAGTAATTGGCCAAAGCCCTGCAGTGTCTCAGGATGTGTAGTATAGTAGCCACTGGGCATATGGTGCAAATTTGAGCAGTGCTAAGCATTGCACTGCCGAGCCACACTTGCAGTATTTCCGCTGCTGAGGAACAAGGCACACTGTGCTCATTGGCCGGCGCATCAGAGAATGTGTCCTTTCTCACAGGCAGTTCTGTGGGAGTGAGAGTGTTGCTCTAGGGAGACTGGGGGGACAGCTCGTGTGGCCTTAGGGGACATGGCTGCCTCCTTGGATGCTGCTGTGGGGTTAGTTATCGGGGTCCTTCGTTCTACTTGGGGAAACTGAGGCTCAGACACACTCTGGTGCTTCCCCAGGTTCATCTTCATTATGTCTCCAGTGAAGAAGTCTCCCATAATTGTTATTATTTTTTTAAATATTTGATTTATTTATTAGACACATAGAGAAAGATCACAAGTAGGCAGAGAGGCAGGCAGAGAGGGAGAGGGAAGCAGGCTCCCCGCTGAGCAGAGAGCCCGATGTGGGGCTCGATCCCAGGACCCTGGGATCATGACCTGAGCCGAAGGCAGACGCTTAACCCATTGAGCCACCCAGGAGCCCACCCATAATTATTTTTTAAAAATTTTCTTCTTGAGGTAGGTGACTTCCTCTGTGGCGTGTTTTGTTAGTAAGACTGAAAGCAAACCTTTCAAAAAGAAAAGTTATGCTGATGCTTGATATGCAAGCGGAAAAGTGCCCATCTTACCAGCGTGTAGCTTGATGCATTTCACAAGCCGGGACGGACCTGTTTGGAGCAGCACCCGGACAAGAAAGCCGAGCATGTCATCCCCCAGGAGGCCTCTCCCCACCTGCCTCTGCCGAGGAGAAGCTCGCGTTTCCGGAAAGCGTAGATGAGTTGTGCTGTGTACAGTCGTCCTACGGAGTGTATTACCTTCTCTCAAGTCTGAGAATGCCAGTTACCTCATAGCTCGCTCGCTCTTTCTTTCTTTCTTTCTTTTAAATATCCTATTCATTTATTTGACAGACAGAGATCCCAAATAGGCAGAGGGACAGGCAGAGACAGAAATAGGGGGAAGCAGGCTCCCTGCTGAGCAGAGAGCCCGATGTGAGGCTCGATCCCAGGACCCTGAGATCACAACCCGAGCTGAAGGCAGAAGCTTAACCCACTGAGCCACCCAGGCGCCCCATAGCTCATTCTTGAAAGGAAGTTTTAGAAAGCTACGACGAGGATTCTGGGGAGATGGCGGAATGGGAAGCACCGGGACCCTGGCTCCCAAGCTGGACAGTTGCCCCGGCCAGAAGGTTCCATGAACTGTGCTGTGCCTTTGGAATCGGTTGGAACTCTGCAGCTTGCAGGGGAAACCGTGGAGAATAAGTTTCCAGCTAATTCAGTCGACTTTCTCTTTCAGCACGATATCAGCGCCCGGTCTCCCATTCCTGGACGAGCAGCAGGCAGCCGTGCACACACGGCAGGTGGGAACGAGCCAGAGTGGGCAGAGAGAACCCTGTCCGGGTACCAAGAGCTCTGCTGTGCCGCTTCTGGTCACAGAGGTGCAGACGCAGAGGGCCTCATGGTTGCCAGCCCCTCCCTCTCCAGCTGAAGTGACTTCCAGGGCATTTCCAGGCCAGCATCCTGCCTTCCATGAACTTTTTGCTCTGACTGTGACTGTGTGTTCCTAAAGAAAGTCTCAGAAAAGACCTCGGAGGACCTAACTTGTACACCTCCGTTTGATCCCAGGCACAGAGATCGCCTCCGATGATCCCGCAGACAAAGACAATAACAAAAAGCAGAAAGCCCTGGGAGAGGTGGGAGGAACCTGGTTTCCAGAGTTACCACACTATTAGATTCAGATGTCCAGTGTGCAGCAGCAGAATCCCAGGAGAAGCACGGGATAGGGAAGTCCGGCCCACTCAGGGAGGGAGCGTAACTGATCCACGGCTGTCTCTGAAGAGACGCAGCGGCAGATGTATCAGACAAAGACTTTATGACGGTCCTGAAGATGTGGCGCATCTAGAGGAAGGTGTGCAGGAAGGCAAGAATGCGATGTGTGAACAAAACCTTAGCATCCGTAAAGAGCTGGAAAGCCCGAGAGACCGAAGGAAAGGTACAGTAGCCAGAATGAAAACCTCACTCGTGGGGTTCGGAGGCAGAAAGAGGCGGTGGGGGAAGGAATCAGTGAACTTAAAGACAGGAAAATGGGGCATCTGGAGGCTGAGGACCAGAGAGAGGAAAGATAGAAGAAAAGCGAACAGAGCCTCGAGCCCGTCGGATGCCTTCAGTAGGTGCTTGTTGTGGGCATCCCAGAGGGAGAAGAGAGAGACAGGAAGGGGCAAGAGAAAATTGAAGAAATAATGTCTGAGAACAACAACTTTTTTTTTAAAGATTTTATTTATCTGACAGACACAGTGAGAGAGGGAGCACAAGCAGGGGGAGTGGCAGAGGGTGAAGCGGGGAGCCCAATGCGGGGCTAGATCCCAGGACCCTGGGACCATGACCTGAACCGAAGGCAGATGCTTAACACTGAACCACCTGGGCGCCCCTGGCTGAGAACTTACACAGAGATGAGTACAAAGTGCAGGAAGCTCAGAAGACCCCAAGAGGATGAATTTGAAGAGACCTGCACGAAGACGTGTCGAAGCTCATCTTCAGAGGACAAAGCGTGAGTCTAGAAAGCAGTGGAGCAGCAGGTCATCCACACCCACGGTCCTCTGAGATCATCTTTCGATTTCTCAGAAACTTCGGAGGCCACAAGATAGCCAGATATATTTAAGTGCTGGCAGGCAGATATATTTAAAGTGCTAAACCAGGGCGCCTGGGTGGCTCAGTGGGTTAAGCCGCTGCCTTCGGCTCAGGTCATGATCTCAGGGTCCTGGGATCAAGTCCCGCATCGGGCTCTCTGCTCAGCAGGGGGCCTGCTTCCTCCTCTCTCTCTCTGCCTGCCTCTCTGCCTACTTGTGATCTCTCTCTGTCAAATAAATAAATTAAAAAAAAAAAAGTGCTAAACCAAAGAAGAAATTGTGAGTTGAGAATCCTATATCCAGCAAATATGTCCTTCCAGAATGAGGGAGAAACAGACATTCCCAGGGGAACAAAAGCTGAGGGAGACCCATGCACCTGCAGGAGGTACTCCAGTGAGACCTGAGGGCAGAAGGAAAGGGTCCTAGAGAAGGACTTTCAAGAAGTCATCTTATTGAAGCCGTTTCAAGAAGCAAAGATCTCAGTAAGGGGAAATTCCTGGCAGTTTTAATAGCTAATTTAACAATTTTAATGATGGCTCATAACTGTGCTTCCTGATTTCTTAATGATTGAAAAGACTAATTCATTTAAAGAAAAATTAAAAAATGTAGATCTAGTATCACTGCAACTTTGGTTTGTAACTCCAGATCTTGTTTTCTCTAACTTCTGAGACTGATGCCTTTGACAGAATTGTTAGCTTATGTTCTGGGCAGTCAGTGTATGAAGCTGTGATTTGTGATGTCAGCACCCAAAGAGGTGGCGACAGAATGTCAGGGGACGGAGTTTTGCATGTAAACAGGGCATAGGAAAACCAATAGCTCAATGACAGAGTAATGCCTCCCTATCAGTGATTACTTCAAATGGAAAGGGATTGCTGTCTCCAGGGCAAAGACAGAGATGGGCAGAATGGATCCCACTATGCGCTGTCTATGGAGACTCATTCGAGAGCTGAAGAAACAAACGGGTTGAGAGTGGGAGTATGGAGAAAGGTCCCTCCGTGCAGATAGTAACCCTTGGGTAGTAGAGAGCGGCTGTACTAATACCAGACAGAACGGAGTGCACATAAAGATGTTTTCGAGACAGCCAAGGATGTTGTGTATTAATAGAGGTCTCAGTACAGCACGAAGATATAATTAAACATTTGCACATCCAGTGACAGACCATCAAAATATTTGAAGCAAAAAGTGATAGAATTGAAGGGAGTAATAGCTCTACAGCTTTAGTTGGGAACCTTAATACCTACTCGCAATATGGCAGAACAATCAGTTGGAAGACGAGGAAGGAACAGAGGATTGAAACAACACAGTAACCCACCCTCATCGAACAGACACAGCGCTTCACCCTGGCACGCACGTTCTTCTCAAGTGTACACAGGACACTTTCCAGCGTGGATCCACCAGGTCCACAGACGAAGTCTGCATAGATGTCAGGAGACAGATGTCAGACAAAGTGAGCACAGTGGGAAGTAATTACAAATCAATAACATAAAATGAAAAATGTTTTTAAATTGTGGACACTAAATACAGACTTCTAACTAGTATATCAAAGAGGAAATCTCAAGGGAGTTAGAAAATAATTAGAGACAAATGAGAACAACAACACAATTTTACAACTTAAGGAACTAGAAGAAGAACGAATGAAACCCACAGCTGGCAAACAGAGGAAATAATAAAGATTAGAGCAGAGATCAATGAAACAGAGTAGAAAAGCGGTACAGAACATCAACGAAACCAGAAGTGGGTTATTGGACAAGATCAACAACACTGACACACTTTTAGCTATGTTGACAAAAAAGAAGAGAGTACTCAAATCACTAAAATTGGATGTGGACATGGGACATTACTACCAATTCTACAGAAGTAGAATCATAATAGAGTACTGTGAGTAATTGTATGCCAAAATACTGCTTAGCCTGGATGGAAAGGACAAATCCCCAGGAACATAAAACCTACCAAGACTCAATCACATAGAAATGAGCAGTCTGAGTAAATCCGTAACTAGTAAGGAGACTGAATCTGTGATAAAGCATTTCCTGACAAGGAGGAACCCTGGTTCTGAAGACTGCACTGGTGAATTCGACAAATGTTTCTGCTTCTCACACTTCTTCAACAACTGAAGGGAGGGAAAACTTCCTAACTCACTCTTGACGCTAGTACAACCCCGATAACCAAAGTCGGACGAAGGAAAGGAAACTATAGACCAACATCCTTTAGGACCATTGATGCAAAACTCCTCAGTGGTGTCAACGAGATGAAGGGGAAGATAAATGATGATCTCAGTTGACACAAAAAAAGCATTTGATCAAATTCCCTACCCTCTTATTTTGATTAAAAAAATGCTCTACCAAGTAGGTACCAACTAGGAGTAGATGGAAGCCACCTCCACATGATAAAACCACACATGGATAACCCCCAGCAGTGTGAGACTGAGCTTTTCCTCTAAGATCAGGAATGAGAGAGGTAGGCTGCCATCACTGCTCCCATCCAGCCTCGTACAGGAAGTCCCAGGCAGAGCAGCTGGGGGAGAAGAATCAATAAAAGTCATCTGAACTAGAAAGGAAGAGTTGAGATGATCTCTCTTGGCAGGTGAGGTCATCTTGTGTAGAAAGTTCCAAAGATTTCACAAAAACCTGTTAAGCTAATAATTAAATTCAGCCAAGGGAGGATACAAAGCCAACACACAAAAATCAGTTACATTTCTATAGGCACTGAAGAGGAAATCACAAAAAACGTCCCACTTCCAGTAGCATCAAAAAGAATAAAACACTTAGGAATTAATCAAGGAGCTGAAAGACTTGTACAATGAAAGTACAGAAGGTTGCTGCCAGAAATTAAAATAGACAAAAGCAAATGGAAACACATCCTGTGTTCATGGATGGGACACCCAACTGTCCCATGTCAGTGACACCCAACGTGATGTGCAGACTGATTGCAGTGCCTGTCAACAAGCCAGTGACATTTTGCAGAAAAGGAAAAGCCCATCCTTCACATGGAATCTTAAGGGCCAGTGAAGAGCCAAGACAGTCTTGAGGAAGGAGAAACGAACTGGAACTCATGCTCGCTTCGGCAGCATGTACTGAACCAGAGGACTTACCGCTCCTGCCATCAAAGCCTACTGCAGAGTGACAGCGGTCAAAACAGTGTGGTGCTGGCATCCAGACACGCATCCAGACCTGTGAAATAGCCCAGAAATGGACCCTCAGGTGTGTGGTCAAGTGATTTTGGACAAGAGCGCCAAGAACACTCACCAGGTACAGGACAGTTTTTTCAGCACATAGTGTTGGGAAAGCTGGATGTTCACATGTGAAATATTGAAGTCAGACCCTTACCCAACACTATGGACAAGAGTTAAGGTAAAAACGGATCAGAGTCATCGTAAATGTAAGCCCTAAAACAACAAAACACTTGGAAGAACACACCGGACAGAAGCTTCATGCATTTAGACGCACGTTGACTTCCGGGAGGTGATGCCTCAGTAAAGTCCACAAGAACAGAATGGGACAAATGGGACCATGTGGAAAGGTAAACATTTTGGCCACGGAGGACACTCTCCACGGCACAGAAAGGGCACCTGCAGAATGGGACACAGTGTTTGCCAACCATGTGTCTGATGAGGAATTAATATCCAGAGTATCCGGAGAGCTCCTGAAAGCCCGCCACAAAACCGATGTGATTTACAAATGGGCAAAGTACCTGAATGAACATTTCTCTGGAGGTGGTGTTTGCACGGGCAGTGGGCACCTGCAGGGGCAAGCCACAGTCCCCCCACCACTCACCCCTGCTGCGTGGCACTGTCACGTGGAGAGAGACCAAGAGCATGTACTGGTGAGGACGCTTCTGCTGTGTCCCCACCTGAAATCCTGCTGTGTCCTCTGCTCCCCACCGGTGCCAACCCAGGCTCCCAGCCATCTCTGCTCATGGACCACGATGCTCTCCTGCCCCTAGGTGGTTCCTGCAGTTCAAAAGGCGGACCCTCTGGCCACGGGCCTCCTTGCCGTTATCTTTAATCTGTCCGGTCCCATCAGGGCTGTGTCCCATCCCTAACGAGGCCAGGCCTCGACCTCTGTGGGTCTGAGGGTTTACTCCCTGACCCCTGCTCACAGCTGCTCTCAGGGTTCCCTGCAGCCTGTTCTGGGCTTTTCTCCATGTCTTGTCCCCTCCTTTAACTGCTGTATTTTCTCGGAGGGCATTTTGAATTCCTTGAAAAAACTCTTCTGATGTCTTTTCTCCACTTCGGATAAAATAATCTTTTATTGCTTGATGTTGCAATTTGATGTGTGTGAATCCTCTCTTGTGATTTCCTGTTTCTCTCCCTTGTTCCTCATGTCGGTCTCCAGAGACCCCGTCAAAGGAGACTGTTTGAAACATCTGTTTATCTGCCTGACTATATGGAAATCATGAGAGGAATTAATCTGAAAATATCAGAATCTTTTCTCGATTCATAAGCTTTGAAAATGTAATTTTCATTTTGGATTAGATGATAGTTTTACTTGGATCAGAAGTCAGAACAATATAAAAGTGCACAATGGGGCAGCTGGGTGGCTTGGTCAGCTGAGCGTCCAACTCTTTGCATCGGCTCAGGTCATGATCTCAGGGTCCTGGAATCAAAACCCATGTTGGGCCCCACGCTCAGCACAGAGTCTTGCTTGTCCCCCTCCCTCTGCGCCTCCCTGTGCTCGCTAGCTCTCTGCCCTCAAATAAATAAATAAGTAATTTTTAAAAAAAATAAAAATGATGTTTCAATTTTGAAACTGAACCAAGGAATTTACATTGACTTATGTTTTAAATAGTTTCTAAAAATCCAAGATTAATCAACGTAAGTGTCATAAACTTATTTATATCTTATTTTCAGAAACTTCAGTAAATTTTTACAGGAGTATGTTCTGGAGAAAATTGCTGTCCTGCATGTAGCTGTCGCTACTCTGTGTTGTGTTTGGGTTTGGAAAACAGAAATTTATGTAGGAAGAACTGAAGCCAGTCCCCACACTAAAAGTAAACTCGAGACTTTAGGAAGAAAGGTCTTAGCGTGTTGACAAAATCAATGTGTGTGTGCTTTCTTGCAGATTTGGAATGGAGAGACATGGATGCAGATGACTGTGAGTCCTGTGGAGGCAGCAGGGCGGGGACCAGCTGGGTCGGGGGGCAGGAAGGGGGGCGTGACTGGGGGTGCATATTGTAAGCCGTTGGGAGAAGTTCTTGCCTTAGAAGAAGGAGCTGCGAGTTTAGCCTTCATTGTGTTGACCTCGGGCACTGACTTGGTTGACTCGTCATATTCCTTTGCTTTTTCAGATGGTGCAAATGAGGCTCAGGACAGTGACTTCCCAGCAGGTACGCATTTTCTCTGCTCCCTGTCCTGTCACAGGAGGACCAGCCCTGTGAGATACCCTCTCGTCCCTGGCCCCGTGTGCCACCCCTGACCCCCCAGGGAGGAGATGGAGACTATCATCTTTGCAGGGGCACGTGCAGGACCCTGATTTTTGACGCGTTCCCAGAGCGGGCAGGTTTCGGCAGCCCTGGCCTGTTCCCCCCAGGTCACCCGCCGGGCGGGAGCGCACGACAGGATCCTTGGTCTGGTTCTTCCCCTCGTGTGTCACTGCCGCTGCTGAAAGGATGAAACCAGCTGTCCCTGTGTGGGTGGAGGAACCCACACCCCATCATTCAGGCCACGCCCCGGTCATCCTGGCTGCACCCGGAACCGGAGCAGTGGCGGGAAGTGTTTCCTTCTGCCCCCGGTGTCCCTGCGCCGCTCCCGTCTCTGCGGCAGGTTCCACAGCCCTGTGCCGGGTGGCATGTGCTGCCCGCAGGGCCCTTGGGGAGGAGACTCCTGTGCCCAGCGCTGGCTCCTGCTCGGGGGCCGTGCCCCACTGCTCAGGCACCTGTGCCCCAGGGCCGGGTCCTGCTGTGGAGGGAGGGCATCCCGCAACTCCTCCCTGGTTTATGGGAGTGTGCATGAAGCTTCACATTGGAGACGATCCTGAACCTCTGTGGGATTTGCATTTTAAACCGCTGGCGTAGGCGACAGGGAGAGTGTACTAACTGTGCAGTGTGACCATGACCAGGACGGGGATCCTGGGCAAAACCTAGTGCCCTAGGAACTCGTACTGTGTGGACGATGCTGGAAGGCCTCTGATCACGGCTGCCACAACTGTTGCCACAGCAACACTGAAAACCACACGATGGGCTTCCAATTTGTTAAAGGGTTGTGTAGCTATGATTTCTGTGACTGGATTTAATAATAACTTACTGTTCCCTTTAAAAATCTTCCCAACTTATTTGTAAAAAAGAAGAGAAGATTATCTAGAAAATCCAAGTGACTCAGGGACCGTGTCCCCTGTGGGACATTCCTGGTGACGGCGTGGGGAAACCCGCTGCCGGGCCTAGGATGTGGGGACAGGCCACGGGGTCATGGGAGGGGCAGGCATCCCACATGTGGGTGAACAGCTGCACACTGCACACGGTTACGGTGGGCCTGGAGGAGCTGGTCTCAGAGGTTCCAAGAGAACCCAGACATGTAGACCTTTTCACAGCATCTCCCAACCCTTAAACACAGCCCCTGGGTGTTCTTTTCTCTCTCTTTTCTAACATCTCCCGGGTCTGGCTACTTTTGCCTCTGTTGGCCTCAGGCAGGCCCGGGGCTCCCACACCCTGCTTTTCGAAGGATGCTGTCTCCTTCCCCACCTCCAGCCGGGGCCTGACGCACAGGGTGAGCGCTGACGTCTTCTGTTCTTCCCACAGTGGAGAGGAGCAGGCTGCGGGAGATGCTGTCGCTTCTGGGCCTGGACACCTACCAGGCCCACAAGCTCAGCCTCCAGGACTTCCTGCAGATCAGCAGCGACAGCATGAAGAACCGGGCCCCTCAGGCCCCCAGGGACTTGCCCTGGAATTTCCTCAGGAAGCTGCAGGCTCTCAGCTCTGAAGCCCGGAGCACCACCATGGTGCTGGACGCGCCCCCGGACGCCAGGCCTGCAGAGAAGGAGAGCCAGATGGAGGAGGAGATCATCTACTGGGACACGGCCGACGATCTCGCCGCGGACATCTACTCCTTCTCTGAGCTGCCAACGCCCGACACACCCGTGAACCCCTTGGACCTTCTCTGTGCCCTTCTGCTGTCCTCAGACAGTTTCCTGCAACAAGAAATCGTGCACAAGATGTCCCTCTGCCAGTTTGCCCTCCCCCTTGTCCTGCCTGACTCGGAGAACCACTACCACACGTTTCTGCTGTGGGCCCTGAGGGGTGTTGTGCGGACATGGTGGGCGCAGCCCCCACGGGGGGTGGGCAGCCTTCGCGAAGACAGCGCGGTCCTGTCGCGGGCGCCTGCCGTCGCCTTCGTGCGCATGGAGGTCAGCAGCAACTCCAAGTCCCAGCTCCTCAACGCCGTGCTGGGCCCGGGCCACAGGCCACGGGACTGCTTCTGGCACCGTGACCTGAACGTGGGCACCAACCCTCGGGAGATCGCAGACGGGCTGGTGGAGGTCTCCTGGTTTCTTCCCAGTGGCCGGGAGGACCTGGATGTTTTCCCGGAGCCGGTGGCCTTCCTGAACCTCCGGGGCGACATTGGGTCTCACTGGCTGCAGTTCAAGCTGTTGACCGAAGTGTCCTCCGCCGTGTTCATCTTGACGGACAACATCAGCAAGAAGGAGTACAAGCTGCTGTACTCCATGAAGGGGTCGGCCACGAAGTACTACTTCATCCTGAGCCCGTACCGCGGGAAGCGCAACACCAACCTGCGGTTCCTCAACAGGCTCATCCCGGTGCTCAGGATGGACCACTCGCACGTGCTGGTGAAGGTCAGCAGCACTGACGGCGCCGGCTTCGTGCGCAGGGTGCGCGCCATTGTGGCTCACGTGGTGCGGGCCCCCTGCCGGAGGCTGTCCGTGGAGGAGATGGCGCACGCGGCGCGCAAGCTGGGCCTGCGCGTGGACGAGGACTGCGAGGAGTGCCAGCGGGCGCGCGGCCGGGCGGAACGCATCACCCGGAGGGTCAAGGACGCGGACGCCTACCGCAGGGACGAGCTGCGGCTGCAGGGCGACGCCTGGAGGAAGGCGGCCCAGGTGGAGAAGGAGCTGTGCCGGGCCCAGTGGGCCGGGGACCCCCCAGACAAGGAGCTGAGGCAGCGGCTGCTGGAGCTGCGGGCGCAGCAGCTCGGGCACGAGCCCGCCGGGGGCCTGCAGGAGTTCATCTCGGGCATCAGCGGCCCAGCCCCGGGCGAGAAGCTGTACTTCCTGAGGTGGATGGAGTGGGGGCTGGCCCGGGTGGCCCCGCCGAGGCCACGGCAGCCTCCTGAGACCATCCTCGCGCTGAGACCGAAGCACTGTGGGGGTGCAGAGTCCGGCGAGCCCCTGGGCGTGGAGCACTTCCTGCGGGAGATGGGGCAGTTTTACGAGGCGGAGAACTGCCTGGTGGAGGCGGGGAAGCTGCCGGCCGCGCAGAGGCGCTTCGCCCACTTCCCGGGCTTGGCCTCGGAGCTGCTGCTGAAGGGGCTGCCGGTGGAGTTGATCGATGGGAGCGCGCGGAGCACCCCGCTGCGCTGGGTCTCGGGTCTCCTCCGGGAGCTGCACGCGCGCCTGGAGCGGAGGCCGCGGCTCGTGGTCCTGTCGGCGCTGGGCCTGCCGGGCACGGGCAAGTCCACGCTGCTCAACACCATGTTCGGGCTGCGCTTTGCCACGGGGCGGGGCCGGGGGCCTCGAGGGGCCTTCATGCAGCTCGTCTCGGTGGCCGAGAGCTTCAGCCAAGACCTGGGCTGCGACCACATCCTGGTGATAGACTCCGGGGGCCTGATCGGTGGGGCCCTGGCCTCAGCTGGGGAGCGGTTCGAGCAGGAGGCCTCCCTGGCCACGCAGCTCCTGGGGCTGAGCAACGTCACCGTGGTCAGTTTAGCCGAGACCAGGGACATACCGCCGGCCATTGTGCACGCGTTTCTGAGGTTGGAGAAGACCGGGCGTGTGCCCAACTGTCAGTTTGTGTGCCAGAACCTTCATGACGCGTGTGCCCCTGGGCCCAGGCCGCGAGAGAGGAGGCCGCTCCTGGATCCCCCCGGTGAGGTGGGCAGGGCCGCGGCGCACACGGAGAGACCGGGTGGTGGCATGCGGACGCTGGCAGGCCTGGCCTTCTGTGACCCCGGAAAGCAGCATATTTGGCACATCCCGGGCCTGTGGCACGGGGTGCCTCCCATGGCCGCGGTAAGCCTGGCGTACAGTGAGGCCATTTTTGAGTTAAAGCGATGCCTTCTGGAGAACATCCGGAACGGCCTGTCCAACCCCAACAAAAACATCCAGCAGCTCATTGAGCTTGTCAGGCGGCTCTGAGCGTCTGGGGGGAGGCCCATTCCAGGGCTGGGGTCCTCACGAGGCCATGCCCGGAGCCTGAGCGGGGCTGGCGGCCCACCTGTGTGAGAAGGGAGAGAAGCAGAAACTGGGGGCCTAGGGTTTCCTACACAGTGTTGAGGAAGGAGGTGACCTCACAGCCTGGGTTGGAGGTGCTCTCAGGAGCAGAGTGGCCCTTGGCCGGGGGAGGTGGGGGGGATGACGCAGCAGTGCTCTGTGTCCAGGCTCCCTCTCTGTGCCCCTGGAGCGCAGCTGAGACGCTGTCCCGAGGAAGTGGGGGCAGGCCTTTGGCGACTCCGTCCTGCCAGTTCGACTGCCCTGTCCCCCACGGCCGTCTCTTTACACCGTCCCCCTGCAGCCGTCTGTTTACAACTCCACCACACTCAGCCCAGCGCATCCCTCCTGCCCAGCTCCCGAGTCTGCCCCCCACCCCCGCCAGGCTGTGAGCTCCTTGAGGGGAGGACTGTGTGTGACTCCACTCTGTCCCCTGGGGCCTGGCAAGGGGCGTGGCACACTGTAGGCACTTAATAAATGTTTGTTAAAAGAATGGAATGAATGAATGTGTAAATGATGGTGACGGGCAGGTTCCTCTCTCTGTTGATTTTCCTGTTTCCTCCAAGAGGATCACAGTGTCCGAGGAGGGGTGTGGGACGGAAGGTTGGGAATGGCAGACGCCTGAGGCTAGGGTCTCACAAATGCCACCCCCTCACTTCAAGCAGAGCCCCGCCCTGCAGGTGTTCCCAGGAGTGGGACTCCGGGTCTTCACAGTAAGGCCGGGCATGCCTTGGTCATCCCACCTTGCAGAAGGGAGGCCTAGAGCAGTGAAGCCCCCGCCCATATGCCTCCGGGGGCTGGGGGGCTGATGGGCAGGCTGTGGCCATCAGCCTTGCCTTTGTCTGGCCCGTGGCTCACCCCCAGACCCCTACAACTGCCGGGCCAAACCCAGGTGGCCCCATGGCGTGCCCTTCAGGGCCAGGCTCTCTTCCTGATGGTGTCCGTGGCCTCTGGCCACGTACGAGCTCCTCCCTGGATGCTGTGACTGAATCCTGGCCCGTGCTGGCCTCACAGAGCCTGGGGGGCACCCCGTGGTCCCTGGAGCCCAACCCCAACTCTGCGAGGTCTGGAAACCTGGGGGCTCCTTCCGTCTATATGTTGTGGCTTTGGGGAAACCGGCCCTCCATGGTGACCAGGACCCTCTCCGTGGTCCTTGTCCCCTCTTTGCCGGACTCGGCGAGGCAGCCCTCTGGATGGGAGCCCTTTCTTGAGTCGTGAGCCCCTGGGCCGCCACAGCTGCTGCTCCCCTGATGTTCAGAGTGTCGTTCCTGAGTCCTGGGAGCCTGGCTCAGGACGGACAAGACGCATGCTGAATGTAGTACGGGGCTCAGAAAACCTGACCTCCCACTGATGAAGCTGGGAAAGCCTTCTTCCTTCTGAGACACAGAAGGAATCTCTAACCCTTGGGCACTAGAAACTCCTCTCTTCGGGATCATTAAATCACACAGATTTTAAGATGTTGGTTCACCTGGAAACACCAAAGCCTCTCTTGCCTTGCCCACTTCCTGCAGAGCCGGGGCTACCCAGTTGCTTCTTCAGCACCGTGGGAGCATCGCCCAGGACTCTCACGGACCCAAGGTTCAGGGAAAGCTCCCTTAGGCTCGTTGAATGTCAATTCGCTTACAAACTGATGCAAGCTCTTCTCGAACCTGAACCAGGCAAGTCATCCCTAGTGGCTCTGTCCATCACCTGGAGACGAGGGTCAATCATCAAACTCCAGAGAATTATGTGTGGCCTCTTCCCTCCCTCTGCGGAAAAAGTCTGACGCTTTCAAAAGGACGCAGGACCTGGACGGGACTAACTGCCTCACCATCAGGAAAATCACTGTATGCGAAGTTGCATCCACCATTTGCTGAAAGTGTTTAAACTTTTGGAAACAGACCCATCTAAAGACTGGGTGTAACAGAATCTGACCACGAGGGTGCTCGGGCAGGACCCCGGTGGCGGTGGGGGACTCACCGTCTGACCGAGTGGGAGCAGACCACCACCGCTCGGGTGCAGGGACCGGAGAGGCTGCCCTGGGGCCTTGGAGAGCGTCCCTCGCGGAGTTCCCCTCACCCTGTTTTAGGCGATGGTCAGTCCCAGGAGGGCTCCTTCAGACCCCGAAGTCAGCGTTGCTCTGTGATTCCAATTTCCAGAAACCCAGGTCTTGCCTGGGGCAGACCCTGGGGTTCCAAACTCTCGGCATGAGTTTTCCCTGCCCCGTCCCCTCCCTATGGCCTGAGGGCCCTGCCTTGGGCCTGAAGACCTCAGGGGGTTGATGATGCTTCCCGGGGGCACTGAGGGAAGAGGCCCAGGCCACCCATAGTGGAGCTGACACGGGCTTGGACCTGCTGAAACTCCTCCTTCTTCCTGTGCCTCAACAGAAGGAGAGCAGGGGTGGGGGAATGCGGGAATGGCATCTCTCTGGCTGCCTGTGCAAAAATGAGGGATAATTCAAGACTCAGTTCTAACTGGACTTCTTGGTGGTTTGGCTTAGTTCCCTGAATAGAGCTGAGAGCCTCTGGGATTCTTTGGTGAATGGCTGTGGTCATCAGGAGAGAATGAATCACCAGGAGTACGAAGCATCAGATTTAGCAGAGGTTCACGAAATGCAAAACGTCAGCAGTTCTGAGTTAGGAGAATAAGGTTGTCTTGGCTAATGCTGCCTCCAACAGGAAGGCAGCCATCTCTGGCTAAGGGATCCCTTCCTGAGGCTAGATTCTGGTGAGTTCCAAGGAAATACAGCACAATCCAGGCTGGACTGCTTTCCGCACATTCGGCTGGGCCCACAGTGTCCGTCTCGCGCAGGGTCGCACCCGCAGCCTGGCCAGCACTCCTTCATCCGAGACTGGTGTGCCCTGGAGCCGTGCTGGAACCTACTGGACTGTCTCCGAGAAGTCCAGACGAGCCCAGATGCGCCCACGGGCCCCTCCTCTGCCTTGTGGCCCAAGAGCAGCAGTACTGGACTAAGGCCAGGCCTCTTGGAGGTGGAGCTGCCGCAGTCTTATAGGACCAGTGGTAGAAAAGAGGCGTGAGGAGCAGCGAACAGCCCTCTCCCCGAGAAGGATCACTACAAGTCAGATTCTGGGAGTCCCCCACGTAAACCCATCAGTCCTGTCCTTGTGGTGGGGGGCCGTCTGACTCTAAATGAGCAGAAGCCAGCATCGTGTAAGCATGAAGGCAACTCCAGCTCTTCCTGGTTATCATGGAGAGCAAAGAGGCTCACGTCAGTGAAGAAACAGGTGTGCGTCCTCATCTTCCCACGGTTCTGGCGTGGGAACCCCTGTGGGCCCTTCATGTGGGTCTCTTGTTCCAACCTGTGGTCGCTTCATTTCCAGGAAGTCCCCCAGAGCCAGTCCTGAGCTTTTTGCATCCACCTCCAGAAACCCAGGCTATTGCCCCGTCCCACAAGGTTCTAAATGCTCACCCTGAGACACAGGGGGTCCCAGACAAGGAACATGCTTTGGAACAAGGAGGCTTGCTACCACTGGCTACTTCTATGACTGCAGGTGACTTGCTGAGCCTCCATTTTTTGTTCTGCAAAACTGCCTCCTTTACAGAGTTGAGGGGAGAAGCAAAGCACATCAAACACTAACAGGGCTGCCTGGGGGCTCAGTCGGTGAAGCGTCTGCACTGGGCTCAGGTCCTGATCTCAGGATCCTGGGATGGAGCCCTGCATCCTGGTTCCCTGCTCAGCAGGGAGCCTGCTTCTCCCTCTGCCTCCGCTGCTCCCCCGTTCTTGCTTTCTCTGTCTCCCTCTCTGGCCAAGCAAACAAAACCATTAACAAATGGAAATGACAGAAAAATGAAACATCCCATTAAACTGTTTCCACTGTGATTTAAAACAACCTAACAATCCATACTAATGTTTAAGAAACGATTTTTTATTTTAATCACCGCACACTTACATGCAACCCCTGCCCCCCCCCACCCCTCACCACAAAGGCACTAGCTGGAACCCCTTTTGCAACAAGGCACAGCAGAAAGAGAGTTAGGTTAGCAGGCTGTTAGCCACTCAAAAGACCTAGGGCTGTCTGGATTTCCCTGGAGACACCTCAGACCTAAGGGAGAGAGACAGGAATGAAGACAAACCCAAATCTGCTGGTGGCATTTTCCAACGCGTTGAGGGTAGATCTGCTCGCGAGGCCACGCCTCCTGGGGCTCCAACAGAAGTCAAGAGTCACCTTTGCTGGAACGAGAGGTTCTTCCTTCCTCTCTTGAGGGGTCCTATGAGTTCTTACATCTCTCCAAGAGGAGGTGCATGTCAGGCATGACAGGCAGGTTTGTTTTGTTTTGTTTTTTTAAACTCTAAACCCAACTTGGGACTCAAGCTCACCACCCCGAGATCAAGAGTCTGACTGGGCAGCCGGGCGCCCCTAGCTTTATTCTTTTTTAAAGACACATTTATTAGCTGCTCACTCTGCTCTGCATTTTACAATGTAATTTTCACAACAACTGTCATTGTTCCCATTTTACAGATTAGAAAAACTGAAACCTGGGAAGGTCCAGTCACTTGGCCGGAAGCTGTAATTCATATACCAGCTCCCATATTCCTCACCACTTTGGGCAATTTAGAAAACTTATCAAATTATGAAATTATCAAACTTTAGGGAATCTTTAAAAAGAGAAAATACTATCAGTTTAAAAGGGTCCTTTGGGAAAAGTTGAGAGTTCTTACATTTGGAAACTATTGTGATCTCACCCTCCTTCTTCCCCCTTATTTGATATGCAGAACAGTTGGAGACCGTAGTTTAAACATTTGGAAGTAAAACATTCTTAGTATTAGGAATATGTTCTACGGCATGAAGGACGCTGTCCCTTTATTAAGGATTTTCTGAGGACCTACCTTCCAGTGGTCAGAGGAATCTTGACCATGGAAAATACAGTGGCCTGCAGTCAGGATCCCTGTCTTGGTCCCTCTCTGCACCTGCCTCCCGCCCCCTGGGACCTTGGGCAACTCCCCAGCACCCCCCACTTCCCCTCCACATAGATGACAATCCAGTCCTCCCTACCACCAGCAGCACAGACTTTGCAAGAAGTGTTAGGGTAGATGATGTAGGTCAAAACCAGCCCAGCCTTGGCAATTCTGTATCATTCAGCTGAACATAGCCATGAGAGCTATTTATCTGAACAGCCCTAGAGCTAGCAGAGCTAATAAACCCATCTTATCGATTATGGAGCTGAGGCTCAGTTGTCCAAAGACTGTGACACCTGGGGCCGACTCCAGAGTCCATGCTTTTTCTGTTTCTGTGATGAGCTGTGAAGTAAGATACCCAGGGCTGGTACTTTTCCCTCAGACAATAATTACTGGATACCGATGGCCACGACAATGCTTGGTTTGAGTATGAATTTCCCTATCATCCAGCCCTTTCTCTTACTTAAAAATTTCCTTCCCTGGGGCACCTGGGTGGCTCAGTGTGTTAAACCTCTGCCTTAGGCTCAGGTCATGATCTCAGGGTCCTAGGATCGAGCCCCACGTCAGGCTTTCTGCCAGCAGGGAGCCTGCTTCCCCTCTCTCTCTGCCTAGCTCTCTGCCTACTTGTGATCTCTCTCTCTCTCTCTCTGTCAAATAAATAAATAAAATATTTTTTTTAAAAAAAATTTCCTTCCCTAATGACCAGACACTAGGGTATGGTCCCATGGGAAATGAACTATTTCTCTGCCAAGGCATCCTCAAAGAACTGGATGAAATTTTAACCAAACGAATTTCTTCTTTGTGGATAAAAGCCAGGTTCTGGGGCGCCTGGGGGTTTCAGTGGGTTAAGCCTCTGCCTTAGGCTCAGGTTATGATCTCAGGGTCCTGGGATCGAGCCCCGCATCGGGTTCTCTGCTCAGCAGGGAGCCTGCTTCCCCGCCCCCCCCCGTCTCTCTCTGCCTGCCTCTCTGCCTACTTGTGATCTCTGTCAAATAAATAAATAAAATTAAAAACAAAAAAACCGGGTTCGTTTGTTTTCTTTCCTTCTTAAAGACTTATTTGGAGGCAGAACTCTCTAGAAGGTGGGAACGCGGTCCGCTCGCAGCTGAGCACCGAGGGTCCGGGGCGGAGCTCAGCGGGCGCACGGAACCCACGCTGATCCTCTGTCTCCGTCGCTGCGAGCTCCCAGACAGCGAGACCTCACCTCTGCACCACCTGCGTCCCGGACGTGAACCACCACACACTCCCGACCGTGGCAGGTGGAGACGTGCACAGCTGGGGGCCCCCGCTGCGCTGCGGGGGGGGCGGGAAGGACCCGTTGCCTGCACCGCTTGGAGGTGCACTGCACCACCTCTACCCGCTGAGCCCGCGGACCCGCCCCAGCAGGCAGGCACCGCCCACCCACCGGAGACCCCCGCCCACCCACTCGAGACCCCCGCCCACTGCGGGCCCGCCCCGACTGAGACTCCGCCCGCCGATGCCTCGCCCGGATGAGAGGCCTCCTCCCGACAGAGGCTGCGCCCCGGCCTGGAGGCCCCACCCCTCCTCGGCCCCAACCCCGTAAGCGCCCAGCGCACCTGCGCGGGTTCCGATTTCGTCTAATCCGTCGCCGCGGTGTCCTGGGGGTTGACCTTTGCCCCGAGGCCGCCCCGCCTCGTTTCACCTTGCGGCGCTGCGGTACTTACTTCCGGCGCGCGGCGCTGGGCCCAAGATGGCGGCGGCCGTGTCCTGCCGGGTACTCGGGCCCCGGGTGAGTGGGCGGGCGACACTGCCGGGGACCCATGGTCTGCGGTGGGGGCCTCAGTGTCCTTCTTACGTCCCCTCCTCCCGCAGGTGCTGTCCTGGAGCCGAGAGCTGCCGTGCTCCTCGCGCGCCCTGCACACGTCTGCTGTCTGCGCCAAGGTTAGCGCGGCGGGGCCCGGGAGCGGGGTTCCTGGGGTCGGGCGGCCGGGGCTGGTGGGCCTGGGGGCGGAGGGTCCGCGGGGCCTGGGTCGGGCGGCCGGGGGTCTGGGGGCGGAGGGTCCGGAGGTCCTGGGTCGGGCGGCCGGGGCCCTGGGGTTGGGGGGCCCGGGGTCGGGGAACCCAGGGACGGAGGGGCGCGGGACCCGAGGGCCCGGCAGCGGAGGGGCCTGAGGGCGGGAAACCGAGGGCCGGGGGCGCAGGGGTCGGGGGGCGCACCACAGCTTGGGTCGATGGGCGCGTAGCATCACGGCCCCTCTGTGCTCCTAGAACCGGGCGGCCCGAGTCAGAGTGGGCAAGGGGGACAAGCCGGTGACCTACGAGGAGGCGCACGCGCCGCACTACATAGCCCACCGCAAGGGCTGGCTGTCGCTGCACACAGGTGAGGGGGTCGCGGTGCTGGGAGCCCCGCGGATGAAGTTCTCAGTCGTGGCGTCGCACAGACATCCGGCAAACACGGGCGAGAGGCCCGGTTCAACTCTTGCTCGTTCAGAGGTTTTCATTCTCAGATTTCATATTCTCGCATCAGCATGGGACCAGGGCGGAGCCGCCGCCCGCACGCGCCTCTCCCCCAGGGCGCTGCTTCTCGTTTCTGCCCGGGCTGTGAGTAGGTGTCTTTCCGAGGTGCGTTAGTGCCCCTCGTCTGCAGTTTGTGCTCTTGTCGTGACTTCGCTGCATTAATGGAGCCTCCTGCTGACGTGGGACGCACAGGAAAGGTGTGATCTCCGTTGGGGAGAAGATACACATGTTAATAAGCTTCCTTCCCCGCGGGGTCTAATGCCGTGGGCCGAGAGTTCATGGTTAAGCCCTGATATGTATTAAACAGAGGTCTTTACGCAGAAACACGCAGGAAACAAGGTTATATACTGATGTGTTGACCAAACTGTCTTAGTCCAGGGCGAGCAGAAACCTAACCCCTTGAGTCCCCTAGGAGCGAGGGTTCAGTGGTCCTAACTCGTTGCTTGTGCTGACTTCATAGAACATAACTACCGGGAACTAATGGGAATTGGCTGTCTTTCGTCCAGTATGAGGCTTCTCAGCTTGGGCGTTTTGAGATCCATCTGTCTAGAGAACTCAAAATAATGGATTCCTGTCCCCCACCCTTTCCAGATTCTGGTTCTAGGGTCCGGGGCTGGGTGTGGAGACTCCTGAGGCATACTGCAGCAGGTGGAGGGGTTTCAGAGTCTGCACTGAGAATCCGCTGGCTGAGGCCATGGCCCTGGCTGGTGACAGAGCTCATGTCCCCAGTCTCAGAAGTAGCTGGCGGCCTCATCTCTCTGGGCCAAGGGGTGGCCAGTGCTTCTATAAATGGCCCAGAAAGAATGGGAAAGGGCTAGACAGGAAAGGGTCATATGAATTTTATGCCCTGCTAAGGCCTCAGTCTTCCATTTTGTAAAACCAGGGTAACTTTGATAATACCGACTTCACAGGATTTGTTTGCGAATGCAGTGAAATAATGTATTTGAACTTTATTTATTTATTTAAAGATTTTTTTGTTTATTTGACAGCGAGAGGGAGAGCATAAGCAGGGGGAGGAGCAGTAGAGAGGGAGAAGCAGGCTCCTGCTGAGCAGAGCCCAATGCGGGACTCGATCCCAGGACCCCGGGATCACGACCTGAGCCGAAGGAAGTCACTCGACCAACTGAGCCACTCAAGTGCTGTGTATTTTGAACTTTACAGTGTTATTCCTTTTATTCCACTTGTAGAAGAAGAGAGAAGCCAGGGTTGGGGTGGAATTGAGTAACAGGCTCCTGGAGTTTCTGCTGAGTCTTTGACGTCCCTTCTGCTTTCAGGTAACCTGGATGGGGAGGACCACGCTGCAGAGCGAACAGTGGAGGACGTTTTCCTCCGGAAGTTCATGCTGGGCACCTTCCCAGGGTGCCTGGCCGACCAGCTGGTCCTGAAGCGCCGGGCTAACCAGTTGGAGATCTGTGCCCTGGTCCTGAGGCAGCTGCCTGCACACAAGTTCTACTTCCTGGTTGGCTACAGTGAGACTCTGCTGTCCCACTTTTACAAATGTCCCGTTCGTCTGCACCTCCAGACTGTGCCCTCCAAGGTGGTGTATAAGTACATCTAAGACAGTCACCTTGTCTGCATCAGGCTCTAGCCTGCGAAGGACAGAAGCGTGTGGGAGAGGAGTGAAGCAAAGACGGGGAAGTACATTCCCTCACTGTCTCGAGGATTCCTTTCCGAAGCTGCTGTTGAATAAATGGACCTTCCGTGTTGTCTTGCCTCTTCATTTATCTTCCCTCCTTAGAGAAGAGCTCTAGGGCAGGGTTTCTTTGAGGGTGCTCCAGGGCTCCCCGAAGGCTGCCAGTTGTTTGAGGCTTGGGTAATAGCTATGGTGCAATGAGTGTCTTGTCACTTTACCAGGAACTTTACCTGGAGCTCTTTTTCTCTCAAAGTGGAAAAATCCATTTTTAGTGATTATAAAATAATCAACATTAATTTTAAGAAATTTTAAACAGCGTGGACATGCGCCAAATGAATCATGATGTTTTTTGTAATTCTTCCACAGATAGAACTACTGTGGACAGTTTATAGCCAGATGCACTTTTCCCTCCAGAAATACCTTTATGGACACTCATCGCTTATTAAACAAGCTTCAGTGAAGCACCTGCCCTGTGCCCCACGTTTTTCTGAGGGCTTGGAGTCTGTCCATGTATGAAACACTTTTCCGAGACCCCTGCCTTCATGACACTTAAGTCCCCATGGAGGTGGACAGGGAGGGTCAGGCAGGTGAGGGAGGTAGACCCACAGCTCGGTGGGAGTGTTTCAGGAGGTGGTGTTTGTAAAAGCTGCATGTGGTGCTGGGCAGTGGGGCAGGGGTTGGTGGCCAACTTCACTGTGACACTGACCATGACCCTGTTACACTAAACCCTGAACCTCAACCTCACACACTCTAATTCCAGCCCTGACCTTGACTTACTACCCTGATTCTACCCTAAGCTTTACCCTCACTCTAACACACGCTGTCCCCATTTCTGTCCACAGCTTGATCTTCCCTTGACCTCACCCTTACCTGACAGTCTCCCCTGGACCCTCCCTGCATCATGTCTGACTGACTACATTCCTCATGTAACCCTGACTTTCACTCAGAACTTCACTCCGGAAATACTCTCATGCTATCTGACCCTTATCACGATGGTGACCTTAACCTAGTTCTAACACTGACCATGATCCTCTGCCAAAGTCCTATGACCTTGTCCATAAAACTGACATTCCTTTAAATTTGACCCGAGCCCTGATCTTCTCTTACTGATAAACCAGACTCTGACCTTGACCCTTAAACCCAACTGTCACCCAGACTCTGTCCCTCACACAGATCTGAGCCTACTCTAAGATTTCATTTACTTATTTGACAGCGACAGTGAAAGGGAACACAAGCAGGGCAGTGGCAGCAGAGGGAGAAGCAGGCTTCCCACTTGAGCAGGGAGCCCAAGGCATGCTCAATCCCAGGACCCTGGGACCATGACCTGAGCTGAAGGCAGACGTTTAACAACTGAACCACCCAGGCACCCACCCTGAGTCAGACACTTAACCAAGTCACCCAGGCACCCCAGATCTGAGCCTCCTCTTATCTCTGATTCCAACACTCGGCAACCCTGGGTTGTTCAGACTGATTGTCATTAAGGCCTTGAGACAACCACACTTCGCTGACAACACTCAACATGACCCTGACCCTTCTGACCACTCTGGCAGTGACCCCAACCCTGGACTTATGTGAATTTGACTCTTACCCTCTTCTTGATTCTCACCTTAACACTGACCTTGACCCTTCCACCTGCAGTGATCTGACTGAACCTCAGCTGACTTGATCCTGTTCCTGACCCTCATGACCCTGCTCCAATTACTGATCATGAAACTTCACCTAACCCTGACCTTAACCCTGAACCTTACTTGAATCCTTAACTGACACAGGTGCTTCTGTCCCAGACTGTGACCCTTGTGCACAGCCTTGCCTTGATAGTCACCCCATAGTCTCACCGGATCGTGACCTTGACCCATTTTTAAATATATTTGACATACAACATTGTGTAAGTTTCAGGTGTACGTGTTGATGCATTTATGTATCTTACTGTGTTATATATCATAATGTGCTTGGACAATTAGCACCTTTATCATAATTACATAATTCTTTTTAGTCATTAGAATAATTAAGTTCTAGGTTCCTAGCAAGTTTGTTGATAATAACACAATATTGTTGTCTGTGCTCCCTATTCATTATAAATTTATACCCTCAGGCAACAGCTGCCCTGTCCCCTCTACTCCCGGATGCCTGGTAACCACCATTTTAGTCTATTTTGGGGAGTTTTGCTTTTATAGATTACACGTGTAAGTGATGTCATACAGTATTTGCCTTTCTCAGTTTGACTTACTTCACCGAGCGTAACTTCCACAAGGTCCATCATGTTGGAAACAGTAGGAGTCCTCTTTTCTCATGGCCATATCATATTCCGTTGTATTTATATACCACATCTCTATCCTTTCATCTATTGACGGGCACGGACTGGCTGTTGAGAATGACGTTGCAGTAAATGCCGGAGTGCACATCTCTCTTCAAAGTCCTGTTTTTATTTCCTTTGTGTACGAATCCAGAAGTGGAATCACACGGGATCCTTGGTGGGTCTATTTTTAATTTTGTGAGAAGCCTTCATGTTGTTTCCCACTGCGGTTGAGTCAGTGTGCACGCATACCAGCCATGTGGGAGGGTTCCCTTTTCTCCACACCCTTGCCAGCAATTACTGTCTTTTGTCTTCTTGGTAATCGGCCTTCTGACAGGTGTGATGTCATATCTCATTGTGGTTTTGATTCGCATTTCTTTGATGGTCAGTGATGTGGAGCATCTTTTCATGTGTCTGCTGGCTGTTGCAATGTGTTCTTTGGAGAAAGGTCTAGTTCTACCCATTTTTCAGTTGTATTGTTTGTTTTTGATTTTGAGTTGTATGACTTCTTTATATGTTTTCAGTATTAACTCCTTACCCAGTTATGGCTTGCAAAAATTTTCTTCCATTCTGCAGAGCTTTTTCAGTCTGTTAACGGTTCCCTTTGCTGTGCAGAAGGTGCTAAGTTTCGTGGAGCCCTATGTGTTCATTTTCATGTTGGTCTTTGGTGCTGCTGGTGTCATATTGTCATATTCAAGGTTAAGGAGCTTCATCCTGACATTTACTTCTAGGAGTTTTGTTGTTCCAGGTCCTTCTGTCTCAGTCTTTAATCTGTTTGAGTGAATTTTTGTGACCGGTGTAAGATAGGGTCTAATTTCATCGCATGTGCTCATCCAGTTTTCCCTGCTCACTGGTTGGCAAGTCTGTCCTTTCCCCGTTGTGTGTTTGGCTTCCTTGTTGAATATTTTCTTGACTGTATAAGCAGGCGTTCTCACTGCTCTGCCTTCTGTCTTGTTCCATTGGTCTGTGTGTCTGTTTTTGTCTGTCTGTGCAGTAACATACTGTTTTTATTACTAAGGCTTTGTAGTACATTTTGAAGTCAGGAAGTGTGATTTCTCTGGCTTTGTTCTTTTTTTTCCTCAAGAAGGACATTTTAACAATATTAATTCTTCTGACCCATGAACACAAGATATCTTTCCATTTGTTTATCTTTCCATTTCTTTGATCTCTTTCAAAGAAGTTTTGTAGTTCATTGTACAGGACTTTTACATCCTTGGTTACATTTATTTCTAGCATTTTGTTGTTTTTGATGCTATTGTGAATGGGATAGTTTTCTATATTTCTTTTTCTGATGTTTCATTCTTAGTGTATAGGAACCTAAGTGATTTCTGAGTGGATTCTGTATCCTGCAACTTGAGTGAAATCTAATAGCCTTTCAGATTTGCTCTATACCACATCCTGTTACATACAAATAATGACGGGACTTCTAATACCAGACTGAGGAAGAGTGCTGTGTGTGGCCACCCGTGTCTTATTCCTGCTCCTCGAGGAAAAGCTTTCAGTGTTGCCACAGTGCATATACTGTGCTGTGGGCTCCTAACGTAGGCCTCTAATATATTGAGATACGTTCCTTCTATACCCGATCTGCCGAGGGTTTTTATGAAGTGATGTATTTTGTTAGATGCTTTTTCTGCATCTGTCAGGATGATCATGTGATTTTTTCCCTTTCATTTTATTAATGTGATGGATCACATGTATTGATTAATGTGTGTCTAATGATCCTTGCTTCCAGGGATAAAGCCCACTTGCTCATGATGTGCCTTTTTACTTGTTCTTGAGTTCAGTTTGCTAAAATGTTGTTGAGAGCGTCTGCATTTGGATTCATCAGAGATACTGGTCTATAGATTTCTTTTCGTGTGGTGTCCTTCTCTGGCTTTCATATCCGGGCAATGGCAGCCCCACAAGATGATTTTTAGAAATAGTTCCTCCTCCCCCATTTTTTGGAAGAGTTTGAGAAGAATTGGTGTTAATTCTTTGACTGTCTAATAGAATCTCCAGTGAAGCTGTCTGGTCCTGGAGGAGGTTCTGTGTTGGGAGGTTTTTGAGTCGTGATTCAATCTCTTTGGTCTCTGGTCTGTTCAGATTTTCTGTTTCTTCCTCATTCAGTCTGGTAGGTTGCTTGTTTCTAGGAATCAGTCTGTTTCTTCTAAGTTATCTGAGTTTTTAGCTTGTAATTGTTTAGTCTCACAGTCTGTTTCTCTGTAGTCTCAATTGTAACATCTCCTTTATCTTTTCCTTTTCTAAAGATCTTATTTATTTATTTGAGAGGCAGAGAGAGCACAAGCAGGGGAGGAACAGAAGGAGAGGGAGAGAGACAAGCAGACTCCACACTGAGCAGGAGCTCCATGCGGGGCTCGATCCCAGGGCCCTGAGATCCAGACCTGAGCCGAAGGCAGACGCTTTACCGACTGAGCCCGCAGTCGCACTTAATGTCTCCTTTATCACTCTTAATTTTATTTGAGTCTTTTCATTTTTTTTCTTAGTCCAGCTAAAGGTTTGTTGACTTTATCTTTTTCATAGAACCAGTTCTCAGTTTCATCAGTCCTTTCTGTGGTTTTTATTGTTCCTATTTAATTTCTGTCTGCTCCTAGCTTTGTTGTTTCCTTTGTTCTGCTAACTTTGGGCTTAATTTGTTGTTGTTGTTGTTTTCTAGTTCCTTGAGGTGTAAAGATAGGTTGCTTACATGAGGTCTTCCCATTTTCTTTTTTCTTTTTAAAGAAAATTTGTATTTAATAAATACAAATAAAGATTGTATTTATTTATTTGACAGAGAGAGACACAGTAAGGGAGGGAGCACAAGCAGGGGGAGCTGGAAAGGTGGAAGCAGGCTTCCTGCTGAGCAGAGACCCTGATGCGGGGGTGGGGGGAGTGGGGGGGTGGGGCTCCATTCCAGGACCCTGGGACCATGACCTGAGCAGAAGGCAGAGGCTCAACCCCCTGAGCCACCCAGGTGCCCTGGAGTGATTATTGATATGTACGAACTGAATGCTGCCACTTTACATCTTGCTTCTGATTGTTTTGTAGCTCCTTTGTTATATCCCCAGTTTCTGTCTACCTTTGTGAAGTGCTGGTTTTCTACAGTGCGTCTGGTCTCCCCCTTTCCTTGTTTTGTGACTCTAGGGTTTTGCTTTGTTGTTACCATGTGGATTACAAACAACATCTGTTAGGTAAAATAGTCCTTTTGATGCTGTTAGCACCTTATTTTCATTCCCAGTAAAGTTTCTGAGCTTTTACTCTTCCCCTTTAGTTTCGATGTTAAAATGTGCCTCTTTTTATGCTGCAAATTCACTGAGAAGTGGGAGTGACTTTGGTTATTTTTCATGCCCTTTTCCTCTAGCCTCCCAACTGTAATTAAGTGTTAACACACCTTCCTCCTCCTCCTTCTTCTTCTTTTAAAGACTTTATTTATTTGACTGAGAGATAGAGAGAGAAAGAGCACAAGCAGGAGGAGTGGGAGGGGGAGAAGCAGACTGCCTGCTGAGCAGGGAGCCCGATGCGGGGCTCAATCCAGGACCCTGGGATCATGAACTGAACCGAAGGCAGACGCTTAACAACTGACTCACCCAGCCACCCCTTAAAACACCCTTCTAATATAGAGTTTCCATTTGTAATTGTGTTCATCTTTTGCCTTTGCTAGTGTTTTATGTACTTTCATCTGCATTTATGTCACTAATAGTGCCTTTTCATTTCAGCTGAAGAAACTTTGAGCATTTCCTTCAAGGCTGGTCAAGGGGCGGTGAGCTCCCTTGGTTTTGGCGTGTCTGGCAAAGGCTCTGTTGCGCCTCTGTATCCAAAGGGGAGCTTCACTTCAGGGAGTACTCTGGGCTGGCAGTTTCTGTCATTTAGCTCTGAGTAGGTCCTTCCACTCTCTCTTGGCCTGTGGCGTTCCATCTGAGAGATCTGCTGATAGCCAAACAGGGGCTGCATTGTAGCTCACCCTCCTTTGTTCCCTGGTGGCCTTCTCTATGATAGACTGTAGCCAGTGTCATCACAATGTCAAATATGATGAATGACCTTCCTTGAAGAATGTCTTTCTACTTTGGGGGGTGCCCACACCCCAGGAGGCATGTCCTGCAATGAGGGGACTCCCGGACTCCCACAGGCTCATCTCTTGCAGAAGTCTTGAAGCGGACGGCACGACATGTTCCTTGGTTGTTTTCGTCTGCCTCTTTCCCTTTCCTCCAGCTCCTTTCACGCCCTCACTCACTCGCCACTTTGGCTTTCCACCTGCCTTGAAGGGCAGGCCGTCACCAGGGGTGCCCTGGGGAGGGACCGACTCAAATTCTTCCTTCTCCTCTGACTCCAAGCCCATCTCTACCTTGCTTCGGTGGTGGGCCTGGTTTTCCCTGCTGGCTGGGCTTCCGCAAACTCTCTGTCTTCAGTGAGTGTCGCCCAGTTGTGCTTCCTCCAGTCCCGGCAAGTCAGGCTGTGGCAGGCTCGTCCTCTTCCTGGGATCTGCAGCCCCCTTCACGGCCCTGTCCGCCTGCTTTCTGATGCACAGGTGTGTAGAAATCTGGGTGCCCTGGTGTGATGATCAGAGGCACTTTTGTTTGATTATGAATGTCTAAGTAGTTATAAATAAAAGGGGAGAGGAAGAAAGGGAAGACTCTTGCAGCCACCTTGCTGATGTCACACTTGACCCTGATCCTGACCCCACATTCACCTTATCGTTGGTCCTGAACATGACCCTCACCTTGGAAATGACCTACTCTGACCTTGCAGTGTACTGTTAACCTGATTCTGAAACTGGCATTCACCATGGTGCTGACCCAGAACTGACCCTTACCTTCACTCTGACTCTGATGTTGACTTTGACCTGAAACCCGCTCTCACCCGGAACCTGAATTGGACCCAACTCTCCCAGTAATCTGATGCTGCTGTTCACACTGAGTCATAACTTGACACCCATTCTGACCATTCACCTAAAACTGACCTTGACATTAACCCTGAGGCACTGATTATGACCCTGACCCTGCTCACCCTGATGCTTACTTTCACGCTAACCTTGACCTTCGGGTGACCTTGATCCTCATCCCCACCCTGACCCTGCACCTAACCTCAACAGGATTCTGACCCTAATAGCCCTCACCTCCATGCTGAATTCATTCCTGCATTTGACACTCGCCTTCATTCGTGTGTGGGTCAGTGTAGTGGCTTAAAGTAATTCAGGTGTATTCATCATAGTTTCGTAGGCTTTAAGACAAAACTGGGTCTTGCTGAGTTAAAAGCAAGGTTTCAGCAGAGCCACATGCCTTTCTAGAAGCTTTGGAGATGCAGGAAGGGATTGTGAGCCGTGGAATGTAGGAGTCGTCCTCCACGAGGTGGAAAAGGCCTGAGAAGGGATTCTCTCCTGGAGCCTGCAGGAGGGCTACAGTCCTGCCCCCCGCACTAGACCCCCGAGCTGCACAGCTCTGAGATAGTAAGTTTCTGTTGTTTAGGCCACGAAATTTGTAGAAATTTGTTCAAGCTCCAGTAAAAAACTAATACAGTACTCAGTCTCTAGAGTAGGGTTAGGGGTTACCTTGGGTTAATTTATTTGCCTTTTAATTAAAGATGTCAATGATTAAATAAGACATTTTTCTTATACCATTTTATAGTGAGGAAAGGTAAGTGTGTATCCCTAAAAGTTAGAAGAACCAGTGCTCCCAAAGCAACACCTAAGTGAAAACATCTCAGCATTTCTCTTTTATCTTTAAAGTTAGTAAGAAATGTCCTTGCTCTGTTGCCCTCCACAGAGATGGATTCGCTCCCCCTTTCATTTTGGTCTTGGCTCGAACGCCACCTTTGCAGAGGGGGTTCCTGGAGGGCCTCTGAATGCGAAGGTCCCCTTAGTCTGCACTGTTCTCCTGGCCAGCACTCCTTCCTACTGTTGATCCGTGGATTATATCCTCTGCTGTTTGCAAGCTCCCAGGAGGGACTAGAGCTATACATTTGCACTAAGGAGATCCTCAATAAATACTTATTAATTGAACCAGTTTACTCTATGACATGTATGGCTTTCTTTTTAATTAAAACTGTTAATGTTTTATTAGTGATTTTTTTTTTTTTAACATTTCAGGATATATTTGGAGAAAGCTGTTGTTCCACGACGATACATCTGTCAAGGCCGTGGCTTCACTGTGTCCTGTGTCCTGCTGCCCCAAGCTGGCCGGGATACTCATGACCCGTGTATGAGCTCAACTTCATACCTTAGGGTGAGCTCTGTGAAGGCACTGGGGAGCATTTGGGGGGCTTGTCCTGCTGGACACCGCTATGACATCTGGGGCCAGATAGGATGTGAGCACCCCCTCTTTCCTAGCTTTTCCATCTTCTACCCTCTGTCAGCATGTGGGTTTCCCCATCAACTGTATCTTTGCAGACGAACTCTGAGATGGCCCATGGCTTGGGACTCCACTGATATCCCAGATTCTCGTTACAACTGGTGTCAGAGGTTTCTGTGGCCCTGATATGACCCTTGTTCCCAGAATAGGCCCCATGAAGAGTCCCACGTGAGTCAGGGAGTGCAGGGAAGATAAATGTGTGATTGTGGCTCTAGCTGAAGCTGCTCTGGGGGATCCCACTGGAGGCCGTCTCCAGGCTCAGTCAGGCTCTTCTGCTGATGTCCAGTACGACCCAGGAGAGTCATGTCATTGAAGCCTGAGGCCCATGCTTTCTAAAGTGAGGACATGGTTTTAGAGGCATTGATTCATGCGAGATGATGGAATGAACTCCCAGGAAGTTCCGGGCGGTCTCTAAGGTGGATTCCATCTCAGGAGTTCCGACTCCCATCGTCCCCACTCCTACCAAATTCCCCCACTGGACACAATGGCTATTGCATGGAAATTCCCCAGGATGACACTGGACTAGCAAGTGTCCTCAGGGCATGCCCCCATGCCATCCGATGTGTCTGAGGGGCCATGAGCCATTCTGATCCCAAACCCAGGTTTTGGCTGTGCTGCCTCACTTGCATGAAAGCAACAGTGCCTGGGTCAGGCCTTCACTGCAACCGCTGGGTCAGCTTAGTGAGGACCTCACCCTGGACACTAGCCCCGTGACACTGTGAGGGCACTCGGGGTTCACAGTGGAGTCAGGCAATGTGACAAGGGATTCTACATCAGGGTAGATGATGCAAGGGTTAGTTTTAGAGCAACCATGACAAAAAAAGATTTAAATGACAGAATAGAAAGTAGCTCAATGTACTCTGTATTATGGCCATGACGGGAAAAGTGAAGGATGGGGTCAGAAAGGGGAATGGGAGTTCTAAGAAGCAGGCTGGAGTCGTCAGGGGGTAGGGGTGTCTTGGGGAGGAAGGGACCAGGAGACTAGTCACGGATTCCAACAGTGCAGCATCGGGGTGTGCGCTGGGCCTGACCCACGACCCCGGGCTAGACTGGGGGCAGTCTATCTCCAGAGGCTCTCCAGAAATGCAAACTGGCCTACGCAGAACCTTCCTGGTCTGTCTTCTTGGTTCCTGGGTGTGGCTCTTTCTCTGCTTCTGGGGGCTGAGGATTCTCCTTTGTTTTCTTCTGAGCTGCACTATTTTGTGTGGATTCAGTGCTGTGAGCGGACACAGACTCTTCCTGCAAAGAAGTGGAGTAGAAGTCGTCCTTGTGTCCTAGGTAGACCTGAAGAGATTCAACAGTAATAGACTTTTCCCAGGTCCCTGGGCCTTCCTCTGCTAGCCAACTCTGAGATTTTAGAAAACATCTTCTATTCTGAACAGGGTGAAAGAATTTGTTTGGTTTTTAAAAATTCAGCAAGGTCAGACCCTTCATAATCTCTACCATGATCTGTAAACATTGAATGAACAAAATTTGACAGGATGAAGGGAGAATTGGCTTTGCAGTGGGGTTTGGGGCACTGTTGACTCCCTGTTGCCCCCGTGTGGCCACTCTCCAGAGAGCAGGTGGCCGAATGTGTTCCCATTTACCAGCTTCCAGGGGGAAGACAGAAGAGGGTTGGTCCTTGAATTCCTTAGCTCCTAAGAACCATCCTCTAACTGGTGAGCAGTTTTCTAAATCGAGAGTCTCTTCACTAGATATTAGGGTCTGGGACGAGTTACATACATTAACTAGGGATGGCTTTGTGTATGTCAGTGTTAATGCCTAAGGCGTTTTTAAAAAATACAATGGGAGAGGATATAGTCACGAAAGCACTGAGCACATGCCCTGTCCCCAGAAATAAGTCATCACACATAATGATGGTTTCATCTTAGCTGAGGACCGGGAGCTGGTCCTACAGGTCCTCAGCAGGTAGCATCTGTAGCCAGTTGGCCATCTCTCCCCAACATCCACACCCAGGTCAGCCCATCCTCTACTCTGCTCCAGGGCAGCAAACAGACAGACCGGGTGCAGGAGGGACTCCCTCCTGTCAGGCATGGCTCACTTCCAACAGGTAGAGAAGTGGGCCAGCTAACATGCACATGCCATGTTCTTTTGGTTCCTTGCTCTCGACCTCCCCTCTCCATCATCCTGGTCCTGAAACTTTAGCTCCTGTGAGAACTTGGGTTTGCAGATTTCTGTTGACATTTGAAGTGTAGATCTGTGTTGCCTTTGTACCCTGTGCTTCGGTTGGAGATGAAGGCAGGAAGTCATCATACTCTGAAAGCAGGGTATGAAATATCCAGTGTGCTTTGTCCCTAGCACCTCAGGCTTGAAAGCGATGGCCAACTATATACTTGATGTTCCACACAGTCAGCTTTAGGGACTCACGGACGCATGTGATGGGATATCGTACTGAAATGACTCTCGTTACCGAATTTTGCCTCGCAGAAGACAGTTTAGGGACACCGCACCTCGCCTGCGATGTCATTTCCCGTCTGGCCAATGCCCAGTCACACTGACATGTGTAGCCACACAAGGGCACAGCTGCCACACCTTCCCAGAGCACTCCTGGTCCCCCTGCCACCCCAGTCTGGCCAACCCTGCACACCCCCAGTCCTCCTCAGTGTCCCCTGTCATGGCACATGTCACACAAGGCTGTCAGTTGTGTCTTGGTCTGTCCTTCCTGCTTGGAGTAGGTCTCTCTCCCAGATTGCTGGGCTGGATGATGGACCCATGAATAGTTTTGGGATCTTCTGTCCCAGAACAGCAGGCGTCCTTCAAAAAACGCTGGGCAGGGGAATTCTCTGTCCCTCTAAGTGACCCCAGCCTCAGTGGAACCTAGTGTCCAGGGCAAGGGACTTGGGAGTCCTCCCAGATGAAGTATGTTCTATGAAGGTGGCTTCCTTCCGAGATCACTGTACAACCACAGGCCTGGCCAGCCATTCCGTGGGACAGAAAGCATGTTACTGTATTGTATTCTCCGTGCACACTGTGACTAACAAAGAGAAAACACACGCTCACCCTCACACGTTCCCACTTACACCTCCGTTTCTGAGCATCACTACCATGAAATCAACAGTGAAGTCCCGTTGGGCTGCGGATCTGTAGATGTGCCATTCCAGCTGTCAGTAGAGGAGGATGGAGATGGAGTTCTGGCTAAAAGGATGGAAGTCCTTGCCTCTGGGGGTGAAGCAATTAGATTTTACCAGAAAGCACTACGTTCTACTCAAAGAAGGGGCATGATCCTGGGATCTTTGAGATGAGGGATCGGCACAGACATTTCTGTAAAGTCGTCTGTGAAGATTTTCTGTTAGGTGTTGCAGTCCACATGGTATCTCTGACAATGACTCCTTTCTTGCAATGTGGCTTGATGGCAGCCAAAGACCATCCATAACTCACATTCCTGCCACACTTGATTGAGAGAATATGGGGGGAGTTCCATTTGGCCCATGGGTGGTAGTTTCCCATACCCTGGGTCTGCAACATGATGGATGATGGGGGAGAGGGCTCTTCTTTTCCAGTGGCAGAGTGGGAAGACACTGGGATCTATCCTGCCTGACCATGGCCCCTCCTCTTGAAAGTTAAAAAAAAAAATGATAGTGTGATTGACCTAAAATTAAGTCCTCAGGATTCTCCTACCTTTCTCTGTAGGCCTCAAGCTTCTCCCAACATGTTTGTCTGAGGTTGAATTCCATGTAGGTACTATTTGGCTGGGTAAGGCCCCATTATCAGGCGGGTATATCTTGCGGCTTATATACCACACAGGCAGTCATCTTGTTCAGGCCAAGACCATGAGCACATTGGGGTTTCTCCTGAGGTAGCAGAGAATCCATCCTGTGTGGGCTTCAGGATGAGTCTAATCCAGTCATCAGCAATATTACGGAGCACCTGGCTTCCTGGGCCCTCTGTGGCACTCGCCTGCTGCTTCTGCAGTCCTGATGGAAAAGCCCCTGGCCTGGGTGGCCCACCCCATCCCTCAGTTCTGCAGGCTGAGACCCAAGGTTCCTCCCACCTCATTGGCTGGGACCAGGTCACATGCCCATGAATGAACTAATCCCTGGAGCCAGGGAGTGGAGCCATGGAGATTGGCAGAGATTGGCAGAGGTTGTTATGACCTCTGTTGTAATGACTTTTCTAATGGCCGTGGCGGCAAGATCTTCTGGGGCTCATCTGTTAATAAAACAAATCTTAATTTCTGATAGTAAATTCGTCCAAGGTGCTGGCTTAGCACCCAGAACCTCAGTGCTACTGTACTTCTCTGCAGAGACAATGGCTGGAAATGAACAAGGTGAATGGAAACTCATTTGGAGTGCACAAAGGGAGTGTGTGTGTGTGTGTGTGTGTGTGTGTGTGTGTAGAGTGTTGGGGATAATAGCTCTGGCCAAGCTGTATCTCTGATTCACCTAGGTTCAAGAAGGTGCGGGGAATCCATGGTGTTTCACTGTTCATCATTTTGCAGATGAAGAACATGCCTGTGCATGGAGTTTGGCAAGACTCTTTCCAAGTCTTCTCTAGCTGGTGCAGAAGTCGGAGAGAGAAGCGCCCTCCATCTGCTAGGATCGTTGTGAGAGGCCGAGTGCTCTCAAGAAGGTGTCTGGCTTTTGCAGGGCTCACTGTGAGCCTGCACACAGGACTGACAAGGACAGTTCGCAGTTTTGCTCTGAGGATGGCGTCTTGGAAGAATGCGGTGCCCCGTGTGATCCCAGGCAGGGGACAGACCTGGAATCCACTGTAGAGCTACTTCGTGGGATGTGGGTAATCTGCAGCCTCCACTTCATGAGGTCTGTCCTTTATTGAGTTCTGGGTGTGGTTTTTGCGACTTTATCCTAATGGCTGGGATTTCCAAGGGGTGGGATTTTTTGGTTTCACTGTAAGAGTTGGTCCAGAAGGAGAGGGCAAGTCCCCTTCTGCTGCGGAGAAGTGAGTCTCTAGCGGTTGGAGTGTGTATTACAAGCCTAGAGGTCAATGGCTAGGTGGTTACAGCGGTCAGCAGGCTATTGTTATTGATGATTTTTATGGGTGAATTCCATAGGATGAGATGTTAGATCTCATGGTTAGGGATCCTCATTAAGTACCCATAAAGGGTGCTTGTTCTGAGGTTCATATTCCATATCTTTTTATTACTCCTAATAGCCCTTCTTGTACTTGGTATTCCAAAGAGCAGTGCATTACAATGTTGCCTGCATTTTACCCATGTGTTGATGAGGATTTGAGAGAGGAAAATGTTGTCAGTGCTTCCACAAATTGTACAGTGGAACAGCCAAATAATAAAATTTTATTTTTGACACAAAGTAGGAAATATCCTGCTGTGATTCCTAGTTTAAAGCAGGGAAGGGGGCCCTCTTTCAGTACAGGTAATGCGGACCATAGTACTTTCTAGGGGACATTATCAGATTCTATGGGAAACTTGGTCTTTGCTATTGTGGAAGAATCAGGAGTCGACCAATTATTCGTCTCCTGTTTCATTTTCTATGAACAGGTCCACAATATTTGGATTCACTCCACTACCATAGTGAAATCATCCCAACTTTGGGAGCCACTCGCCCTTCTCTGCCAAGGGTTTGTTTGAGCCAAGACAAAATCGATTTCTGGGTGACTGGGAGACCCTGGTATGTTTGCTGTCGGTATGGAGTTACTGAGATCTTAAATTCTAAATGAGCTCCTGACACCCAGATGAAATGCATTTCAGATTTAGAAACTTCAGATAGAAATTTTGGGTCCATGATGACAACTGAAGAAAATGTTTCATCCCTAAACCTAACCTTAACCCCTAACTTTAATGCTGAAACCTAATCTGACCTTAAAGCCCACTCTGGAGCTCTCAAGCCCAAACCTAAAATTGAATCCAAAGCCTGGACTCTGAACCTGAGCCCTGGATCCAAGCCCTGAATCATGAACCCATACCCTAAACCAGAACGCTGATGCATGAACCTGAACCCAAATCCCAGCATGAATCCAAACCCCAAATTTGACCTTGGACTTTATCCCAGAAGCCCTGAGTCTTAAACTCTAAATCATAAACCTAAAGCCCTAAACTCTAACTGTTCCCTCGCCCCTCACTCTGAATCCTTACCCTGACCCTAAACCCAAACCCTGATCTAGAACTCTGGCTGAAACCTGACCCTGAACCCAGACCCAAACCCTTCACCAGAGTTCGTTTATGCACGCACCACGGATGGGTATTTGCAGCTTCTACCTTCGGTTCTTGTGAACACTGTTTGGGTTGGGGGCTGGGGATAGGCTCTTGGATTGGGTCAGGCCCAGGCTTGAGAGCAAGTTGAGGTCAGAGTGTGGGTCTGGTCAGGGCCAGGGTCATGATTGGTGCCACCTTTGGGTCAGGGACTGTTGTCATTCCACACTGCTTCCAATTCATTGCTCCTTAGGTATTTTTGGGGGAAGTCGGGGCATACTGGGCTCCATGCAGCTGCAGTTTCCAGAATGAAATGGCTTCAGGGGGACCCGGGTGGGAGCAGGTGCTTCCACGGAAGGGTGAGGCCCCCAGTCCTGCACTGTCCTACACCGCCTGCAGAGGGCGCCGGACCGCAGCTCCGCCCTGAGCCTGGCCCGCGCAGCCGCAGCTGGGACGGGTGCCGGCCTCCTCAGGACCAGCTGTGCAGGCTCCTGGAGCACGTGCGGCCGCTCCCACGCTGACAGGACCAGCTGTGAGGGACGTGGGTCCGCGTCCACGCTGACAGCCGTCCAGCCCCCTCAGGACCGGCCTCTGGAGCAGGAGGTGAGCAGAAGCCGCCGGAGCGGGCACTGCCGAGGGGGCGAGTGGTCTCAGGACCCCCGGAGGAAGGGCGCGCGGTGTAGACCGTGGGCTTCCGCGGTTTTGTGTGCGGCGCTGGCGGCCTCTCGCGGGGCTGAGCGCGGGGCTGTGGGGTCCCCCCTGTCCGGGCTCGGATGTGCCCCGGCTCGAGGCTGTGTCCGTGCGCCGGGGACGCGACTCCTGCGGCTCCTCAGACGGTCCGCGGTCCGGGCTCGGCCGCCCCCTCGGGGCTCGCGCTCCCCCCGCCCCGCCCGCCTCGGCCCGGCGCGTCCTTCCTGCGTCCGCACCGGCCGCGGGGCCGGCCGGAGTCCAGGCGTCCGGGAGCGAGGGCGGACTGTGTAGACGGCGGCGGGGACGGTGGGTGTTTCCTGAGCCCCGAGCTTCTCCGTGTCCGTGGTCAGCGGCAGCGGCTGTGAGAGGACCGGCCTGTCCCCCCCGGGTCGGGGCTCCCAGTGTCTCGATCTTGCGGACGCGGCGGCGGACGAGGCTGCCCGGAGGTTCTCCCCGCCGGTCGCTCCCGGCCGTGGACACGCCGCGGGTCGCGGACGCTGAGGCGTGAGTATGTCCGCTCGTCGCCTCGCGCTGCGGCCCCGGCTCTGGGCGGCTCCGCGGGCGCGTCTGGGGGCGGCGGGCGGCGCCGGGAGCGCGGAGCGACCGCGACCTCACGGAGGAGACGGCGGCTGGGAAGGCCGGTCCCGGGAGGACGACAGGCCGGGCTCGGGGGTCTGGGAGGCTCACCAGCGGCGGGACGGCGACTCCCTGCGGGACGTGAACCGCCGCTTCCCCGCGGGCCGGGACGGGGGCGTCTCTCCCGCGGCGGCTCCTGACGCGGGTCTGGGGCGGACGGTAGCTCCCGGGACGGACGCCGAGCGCCAGCCGCCCCCTTCCCGCCGCCGCTCCGGCTACCCCCGCCGTCCCGAGGCCCGGCCCGCTTCCCCACGGCTCCGACCGGGCTGTTGGGGCGCGGCGGGGACGTGGGACCCCGAGTCCCGCCGCGTCTGACTCGGGCCCCGACTCAGTCCTCCCGCGAGTCTCGGGCTGGCCGCGGCCTCCTGCAAGGGCGAGTGGCCAGTCCACGCGGGGGATCTGGACCTGGCGGGCTCAGCCTCCCTCGCGGAGTCCGACGTCGTCCCTGCTTCTGCGACGTGGTGCCGCGGGGGTGTCGGGAAGCGCCGCGTCCTCTGCGGTGACCTCGGATCTGCGGAACCGGGTCGCCGCCGCACAGACCGCGTCATCCCCACACGGGTCACTTCTGAACCACGTCTGCGCGTAGCACGGGCTGCTTCGGGGCGTCTGACCCCACACAGGGACCCCGTCCCGCGGAACCCCCACGGAACCCCAGGTGAGGAATGGCTGTGACAGCGCCCGCAGTGGCCCCCAGACCGCAGGCCCACGTTAGCGGCCGCCACCTGCCGCCCCGTCCGCGACGTATTCCTGCTCTCAGCCGGTTTCTCCTTCTGGAGCTGCTTCCAGCACGTTCCGTACTTGGGAACCGGACGGACTTGCGGGGCGCGGAGGACACCGTCCGAGCGTGGTTTCCATACGGCTCAGTCCCGGGCTGTCTTCAGTGTCCGTCCGCGCTGTGACACGCGTCCGTCCCTCACTCGCTTTCCACGGTGACAAACAGAAGAACATCGGCCCCTTAAGACCCTTCAGGTGCGCAGTTCTTGGCCTTCGCTGAGTGTCCCGGTTGCACCTCGTTCTCCAGAATGTTCCCGGTCCCGCGAGGGGGTCCGCGCGCACGAAACACCCGCTCCCCGCTGTCCTGTCCCCTCAGCCGCAGCCCCGTCCAGCTTTGTGTCCTGGACGCGCCCTCCGAGTGGGATCATCCAGCATCTGTCCTCCGCGACCGGCTGATTTTACTCAGCCCGAGGACTTCCGGTCCCGCCGCGCTGTGGCCCACGTCAGAACCCGCTTTGCTCTTAGGGTTGAATCGGGTTCCGCGGTGCAGGCGCGGTAGTTCGTTTGTCCGCCGTCTGTCCATGGTCACTGGGGTGGCTTCCCCACTTCGGCTGCTGTGGGAAATGCTGCTCTGAACAAGGCAGTTCTACTTTCTGTTTGGGGGCATATAGGCTGCAGTGGAAGTCTGTGTTTAATATTTTAAGGAACCACCATAGTTTTTCCCACAAATGAGGCATTTTACTTCATCCTTTCATAGTGCAGAACAAGATGGCCGTTTATGGATCTACCTCCTTCTGTTTGTCCTTTTCCCCGTGAATGGACATTTGCATCGTTTCTGGGTTTTACCGCTTGTGAACACCGCTGCTTGAATATTCCTGCACATTTTTGTTTGAACTTGTGTTTTCGTATTGGGGGGATACATCTAGGAGTGCAGTTGTTGAACCATATGGTAGTTCTGCTTTGATCTCTTTGAGTAAATGACAAACTGTTTTATACCAGACTGCACCATTTTTCACAAGCGAGGTGTAAGGGTTTCAGTTTCTCAACATCCTTTTATTATTTTTAGTTTTCTTGATCATAGTGATTCTGAGTAAAAGGACATTTAACTGGTTTGAATCCTCATTTCCGTAAAGACTAATGATGTTTAACATCTATTCATGTGCTTTTCACCATTTCTATGATTTCTCTGGAAAAGGGTCTACCCAAGTCCTTCGTCCATTTTATTTTATTTTTTATTTTTATTTTTTAAAAGATGAAGGTCAGAGTGCAGGTGGGTAAAGGCCTTTTTCCCTCCGAGAGTGGGAGAGCTCTGAGCCTCTGCTACACACCTTGCCCTGCTCGTCACTTCCAGCTGCCTGGTCCTGAGTTCCGTCCTCTGAATGAGCAGGTCGTCTGTAATGTGTTACCCTGAGTTCCGTGAGCCGCTCGAGCAGACTATTCGAACCTGAGGAGGAGGCTGTGGGGCCCTCCAGTCTGTAACCATAGCTCAGAAACACGGGTGATCCCTCTGCCCAGCCCCTGGCTGACCACGAAGTTAACAGCTGGCCAGAAGTTAACAGGGGGTTCAGTGGCCACACACAGCACAGAACACAGACTGGACAAAGTTAGCTCAGAAAAGCCACTAAGCCAACAGCAGCAACCACAATGAGCCTAATGAAGCCTGGGGTGGGGAAGTTCTGATATTCGGGAAGCTTCCATCATAATATTCATCATCACACCCTGGACTTGTCAGTGGGGCCATGTCCCCTGGCTGGGGGTCAGGGAGCTTCCTACATGTTCCACCTGACTCTCCGGGACTCCCCCAGCCACCTGCAGCCCTGTGCTGTTTCCCAGCAGGGGGCGGCTTTGACCAAGGTCAGGAAGACGGGATGGGTTTTCCTGACTCCCCCTGCCACCCCACCCCACCCGCACCCTCCTCCCCCCCTCCCGGCTCAGGGCTGCAAGAGAGGAAAGTTTTCTTTGACTCCTCTTAAGGTCTCTGCTGGGTCTGGAAACTGACAAAGACAGATGAACAGGAGAAAAGCTGGCAGAGTGTATTAACTTTTCTGGTGGGAGCCTCCCGGGAACATGGAGACCAGCAGAGGTGATTGGAGCAGACAGTTCTATGTTTTAGGCAAAGAAACAATCAGTGTATGAAGAATTGAGACACAGGGGTTTGAGCTAGGGCTGGTAAATGGTAAAAAAAGTAACTAGGAAGATAAAGGTTAGTTTAACCAGGTTTGTTCCTACAGCCTTTGTGGCCCTAAATTCCTTGACTTAGGTGATAAGCACGTCCTCCCTGCGGTCTGGGGAGAGAAATTCCCCAGGGGAGTATTCCGGTCCCACCTGCTTCAGGGAAGGAGGGCTGACCGCTGGGCATCAGAGGGACCTTCCTGATTCTGCTGTATGCACAGTTCTCTCAGTTTCTGTATTTAATTTGCCACAGTGCTATATTTGGGCAGTGTGTCCTGATGCTCAGGGGCCTGGTGCTGTACTCTGTCTCCTCCTAGTATCCAGGACATTGAGTGCGCTGCTGTGGAGATGGCCCAGCCCTGGTGCAGCCCCTTGTCCAGGGAGGCACCTGCCTCCGGAGGAGGGTTACCTACAACTTCCCACATGGGTGCCTTGTTGCTAAGGGTGGCTGTCCCTCCTCCAGGACATTGGGTGAGAGTGTGGGGATCTTCATTTGAGAAACTGACTTCATTTCCCGCAAATGTCTACCCAGTAGTGGGATCATACAGGAGTTCTATTTTTAGTATTTGGGCGAAACTCTATACTTTTCCCAGCATGATGGTTGTGCCAACCAAGGTCAATTCTGGATGGTTTTACCTATAAACCAGAGATTTTTCAAGCACCTCTCTAGCAGAGAACATGAGGAACACATTTTCAAGGCCCCGCATAGTACACTAACCATAGGAACAAACCAGTGACTCAGAAACTATTGAAATGGAGAACTGCTTCTTCTTACGTTTCTGGCTAGTGTGCTAGTCTCTGCCTCGATCCCACCTCAGGGAGCTGAAGGTGACCTCCCAGGTCAGCTGCCACTGAGATGGCTACTCTTCCCAGAAATTCTGTGGGGTGTGGCCGGGTTTCTCCACCTGTGCACAAATCTAGTTGGTGACCTCTGACAGTGGAGCTGCGGGTCCTCCAGGCATGGTCCCTCCCTATCCCATGGTGGAGCCATCACACTGAGGGTTTAGGGGGATGGGAGCTGCCCCCAGGCAAAACCACCCGAGATTCCCACTGTCCGTACCTGACCTTCAGATGCTTCTCAGTTTCTCCTGAGCCTCTGGTGTCTTCCTGGGACCTGGACCTGGCTGTTTCCAGATAGCTCATCCAGCAGCACCCTCACTTTCTGGGAGGGGATTAGCTGGAATCCGCAGTGCGTCCTGCTGGCCCACCTGGATCGGTTTGAAGGCACATCGTCTGGGCTGTCCGAGGACCTGAGGCCATAGGTCTGTGGCCTGGAGGGCTTCTGAGCAGAGCTGATGGGATGAGAGGGTTGCAAGGCACAGAGGCAGGTTTCCAGAAAGCTGTCTGGGGTCCCTAGCATTCTACCATTTTTGAATTAAAGCCCTGACATCTTTAAAATGCCAGCAATGTTAGAGCATGGGCCAGAAAAATCACATCTCTGTGCGCCCACCACCACCTCAACTGCTGGCCATTTCTTGCGCATGAGCTGAGTACAAAGGATTGGCAGTTGGAGTTTGAGGGAAGGTCCCAGGCCAGACTTTGTGTTTGGGGGCACAGGCCATCCAGAGAAGCTTGTGCTGAGCCTCAGGAGAAGGCCTGTGTGGAGACCCCAGCGGCAGACACTGCTGTCCACTGATGCCCCCCAACCCTAGTCCACCCCAGTGCACCTGCTGCTGGGGGAGGGCCTGCCCCCTCTTCTCTGCCTGAGGGCTCTCTCCTATACCAGCCGTGCCCCTCCCTGCCAGTCACTGCCAGCCTGCAGCCTGGGAGGGTGGATACCCCAATGACCTCCAGCCCTGGGGGACAGATCCAGTGTAGGTGGGATGTGGTCTCCCAGCAGGCCTGAGCACCAGACCCCCACGATACTCACTCTCCTCCTGGGGGCTTATTGTGCCACGTCCTTCCTCAGGCTCCCTAGGCCCAACTCCTTCTCTGCTTAGGGACCACTCTTGGCCCAGGATCCACACGCTGGGACTGGGAGCAGGTCGTCTAGAGCTTCTGCACTCGCGCTTCCATGCCAATGACATGGGCGCAGGCAGGCCTCACAGACTCGTCAGAGGAGACCCAGTGCAGGGAGATGCAGGCCGCTGCAAGGGAGATGCCAGGTGACCCCAGAGGGAGCGCACAGGCCTTGCACAAAACATAGGGCTCTTGGAGCCCAGTGTGGGATGTGGGCACCTGGCCAGGGGCATGGGGAATCCTGACGAGGGAGGCCCTGGTGGGGGAAGGGGAGACTACAAAAGCATCACAGAAAAGGCAGGAGACAAGGAGGATGACAGGACAGAGCTTCCCCAGGAGGTTGATGGAAGAGTCAGAGGATCACAGAGAACCTTGGGGAAATTCGGAGGCCCTGGAGATGTTGGCTGAAACGCTGTCATTTGGACAGAAAAGTTGTCACAAGCCCCCAGTTGACACATTGTATGAAGTCTAGGATATATTTAGTTTTCATCACTTTTAAGAACTAGATTTTTCTAGAGGAAGTGCTAAGCATGGGTCCCTCCATTCTTTTCTTTGTGCAAACAGCCTCTGTTTTTGGAGCAGATTCCTGGTGCTCATCACCACTGCTAGCCCCCCCTCCCATCACCTCCCACAATGGACATGACCACGTGGGTTGGGGGGTTACTCACTGATGAAGCCCCAATGCTTAGTACAGAGCAGGGACCCCAGACCTTCTGCTGAATGAAGGAAGGCATGAGGGAGGGAGGGAGTTGAGGGAGGGAGGGAAAAGAGGGAAGGAAGGGAGGGGAAGAGGGAGGGATTGATGTGGGGGGGAGGGATTGAGGGAGAAAGTGAGGGGAGAGAAGGAGAATGCCAGGGTGGGAGTGAGGGAGGATGAGAGGGAGAGAGGAGGAGGAGGGAGGTGAAGGAGGGATGGGAGGGAGTCAGGGAGGGTGATGGAGTGGGGGAGGGAAGGGAGGGGCAGAGGGGTAGGAGGGGGGTATTGAATGAGAGAGTGAATAAATGAGGTAGGGAGGGAGCCAGGGAAAGCACAAAAGTTGGGTCCCTACATCAGGAGACATTATTTAGGGTGCGGTCTGAGGGCATCACAGCCTGGGCCCTGGATGGTGGCTCAGGGCACATCCATCTGTCCTCCCAGTGCTGACATTCCTTCTTCTTGGCCCTGCTGTCCCCTGGATCCTCTCCATCTCCTCAAACAATTCTGAATGTTCCCAGGAGCAGGGTGGCGGGAAGGGGGGGTCTCGGGAGGGGCTTCCCAGATCCTGTGCCTGGACGACACTGGGACAGTAGCTCCAGGACGTTCTATCATGAGGACTCGGACCATGGATCCCATCCATCTCCTTGGGCATGAGCGTGGTTCCATTCCCTGCTCTCTCCACCACCACTCTGCTGCACACTCCCGACAGTGCATCTGTGAAAAATCATGCCAGAGTTTCTGGGGCTGAGTCTGAGGCTAAGCACTGCTAGGTGATGGGTGCCCCTAAGGCCTGGGGTGGGTGCTGTTCACTGTTCTCCCAGACAGGGGTACCCATCACGCTTCTCTCCAGGGGACCTGCATTGGACCTCTGGTTCTTCACATTCTCCCCAGGGCTGCCGGTCCCCAGACCAGACACCTGCTTCTGAGGGTGACAAGTCCTGCCTCCATAGGAATTTCTTTGCCAGACTCCTTCTCTGGGAGCTCCCGCATCTCTGACACTCCCCACGTGCCTAACCTCCCCCCTGGACTTGCACGTGTTTTGTTCTGTGGAACCCCATGACTTGGAACCTGGTTTGGAGCAGAGTCAGGTGAAACTTTTTCTCTGGCCTTGGGTTGTGAGCGATGCGTTTGCCCTCTGTGGTGTGTCTTCCAGCTTTTTGCTTTTCTCTGGTTTCTGTATGGGCCAGAACAGGCCAGAAACATCCAGAACAGGTAAAGGAACAGAGAGAGAAATCAGCTTAGGGGTTGTGAGAGGCCGGGCTGGAGGAGAAATGCGCAGGGAGGGCTTTGGGTTCAGGGTCTTCTTTGGGGAAGGAGAGGTTCTCCTGCTGCTGGGATGTTCTGTGGTGTGGTGGCATAGTGTTGGGAATGTGCTTAACGCTTGTCACGTGTTCAAGTGAAAGCAAGTAGTTTTATTGAAAAAAATAATAAACAGTACACAGAACATGGAGAGATAAAATAACAGTTAATATGTATCAGGTAGGGGATGATACATTGCTGCAGGCCGTCAGGTTTGGGGGATAGAACAAGGGACAGTTGTACAAGGAGCAGCAGGGCTGTGGGCTCTGGATGTGGCTCTGGGAGCCCCGCAAGAGCAGGAGTCGGGGCAGGGGTTGAGACGGGGCAGGGACGGGAGCTGGGACAGATGCAAGAGTAGGAGCACAGGTTGCGGCAGGGGAAGGGGGAGCGGCTCTAGCAGGGACAGGGGCAGGGACAGGAGCAGGGGCTGGGGTGGGGCAGGGGCAGGGGCAGGCAGGGGCAGGGACAGGAGCAGGAATTGTAGCAGGAGCTGGGGCAGGGGCAGTGCCAGCTCTTCTGGGACAGCGTCAGGCTCTCTGTGGGCAGGTCACCTGCTGGCTCCTGATCTCCTGCTGAAGTCTCTCCAGGCACCATTCCCCCGTCTGGAACTGTGGATGAAGTTGGGGCCCACTCTGGCTCTTCAGAGCTAGACCCAGGTATCCAGGCCCCCACACTCCAGAGACAGCCCCCCACCCAGCTCATTTTGTTGGAGATCCTGGAACAAAGAACATGTTTACGTGCCTTTGCAGAGATAGAGCTCAGCCCAGGGCCTCCCAGAGAAGCTACAGCCAGGAAGGAGCCCTTACTGGGACATCTCCCCAGCAGTCCACCTGCTGGGTGCTCTGAGCCCAGTCCTTGCTCCTGGCCCTATACCTGCCTCTGGAGTCTTCTGCCTGTAGGGCCTAGCTCTGTCCCATCTCCAGACACCCACATACACCCAGCCCTGGCCTTCTCATGCTTGGGCTTGGCCTTCCACGTGCTGGACCACAGTCCGGTGTGGTACCAGCAGGGACAGTGGTCTGGGCAGTGTCAGAGGCCTTCCCAGGCAGTCCCCAGTCCCTGCTCCTGGAAAGACCCCCTACAGTCACTCCCTGTGTCAGGGAGATGGAGCCGGAGTCCACCAGCCTCCTCCCTGTTTCATCATCCCTGGTGTTTTGCAAAGCCAGGGATCGGTAACCAGCCTGGATACGTCACAGCCCTGCCTGGCCATCCTCACTGTCCTCCTGCCCAGTCCCCCTGCTGCTCCAAGATCACACAGACCTGTGCGTGCACAGACCCACACCTGGGAGAGGAACCCGTACTGGCAGGACACAGAATAAACCCTGCGGAGAAGCTCGCAGCCCCCCACACCCTGTCCCACCCAGCCAGCCTTGACCTGGGGTGTGAACATGACCTGCCCACCAGGCATCTGACCTCTGCTCTTGAATGGGGTGGGCGCACCCCACATGACCCTTCTTTACGCATACACACACACACACACACACACATGCGAGCGCGCGTGCCCGCACGGGGAGGGGACCTGGGGCTGCATAGGTCGGATCAGAGCATATGGGGCTGGGGGCTGGCTCTGGGCCTCATGGTGTCACCTTTCTGTACTTTTGGGAAAACCAGAGATGTGGGGAGTGCTGCTATGACATCCCCAGCGAGGGTAAGTGTTTGCAGGGTGTGCTTTCCTTGGCCTATAGCCTCCGGACTTTGGGATGCAGCACACAAACATGTTCTCCTTTCGAAGATATCCAACAAAATGAGCTGGGCAGGGGACTGTGTCTGGAATGTGGGTGCCTGGTTACCTGGGTTCCAAATTCTTTTGGGCTCTGTTGTCAGGGAAGTGAGGTCACTGCTTCCTAGGGACCTGACTTCCTCCTCATACCAGGGCCCCTTCAGGGATCCCTTCCCCCAGCTGCTCAATGGTCACTCTCTACCCCATGCCCTGTCCATACAGCGACACCCACTCAGCCTACCCACAGCCCCTGCAAGGCCTGCGTGTGGATGGTGTCCCCGCTGTGAGGACACAGAGCTGGTTTCAGACTGGGCTCCTGCTCCTGCCCAGGACTGTGACCCTGGACAGACCCTGTGCCTCTCAGGGCCTCCCTAGGCTCCCCATCTGCATAGTGGGGTCTTCTGGCTGCTACTTCTAGGAACACCATCAGGGATAGGACCTCTACATACGTTCCTGTTATCATAGGAGGCTAGGACATGCACGTGGCAATGCAAGGATGAATGGGGGGCTGGGTGGGGCATAGAGCAACTGCTCAGAGGGGCCTGGGCCTGCTCTGGGGTCAGGCAAAGCCACCCTCCTCCTGCTGGGAAGGTTACAGTGAACTGATTCCAAACTTGTCCCCTGGCGACACAGACTTCCAGGGGCTCCCATTAGGTTTAGGCCCAATCCCAGGGCGTCATCGGCGCCCATGCGCTGGGCAGTCCCCACAGCAGTTCCTGGCGTTCCCGAATCCTGGTCACACATCCCTGTGGAATTCTGTCCCCTCCAGGGTGGATGGCCTGTGTGACTGTGCTCTAAGCAATAGAATGGAGCAAAATGTTGGGAAGTTGTTTCCAGCCCTATTGAAGAAAGTCTGTGACTTCTTCTGGTTCCCTCTCTTGTGTTAATTCTCTGTCTCTGTCTTCTCTGTGTGTCCCCCAGGAGCAGGACCTGGGAGCTCTGGGGGCGATATGAGAAACCTCAGAAGCCCACTTTCTCCCTGTTTCCCTTTCCTGTGCTGGTGCTTGGTTCTTTCCTAAGTCTTCCTCACCCTGACCAGAGCACTGACTCTGGAACCTCTTCCAAATGGGGACCTTGGGGCTGCAACAAGGAGGGTCCTGACCTTGTTCCCTAGATCAGTGGTCCAGTGCTCTGCCATGTTCTGCAAACCCAGGTCATCAGGCCCCCAAGCCCACAGGCTGTCCTCTGCTCAGAAGGACCTCGAGGGAGTACAAAGCTCCCAGGACTGGGAGCACAGTAGGTAAGGGGTGAAGATCCAAGGTCAACAGACTTTTCCACAAGCTTGTGGGACCCTAGGGACACCCCATCTCTATGGCCCCATTGACAGAAGAGTAAGCTGAGGCCTTTTGTGATGTAACCCCATCTGGACTTTGGGGGGGGTATCTCTTCCTACTTCCAGGAGCCCAGGACTGTGATGGACACCAGACCCCAGACCCTGTCCTCTCCCAGTGCCCTGGCAACCCCCTCTGGTCTCCCTTGGGGACCCCCTATCAGCCTGGCCTGTCTCCTGACCCCATGCTATGGATCTGGGTTCTTGCCAGGGGTCCTGATGCCCCTGCCCCATGGCCCAGCTGTCTCCACCTCTTTCTTCTTTCCCCCTTGTCACCCAGCTGGCTCCCAGGGAGTCTTCCCCTTCAGACCCCAAGCTAGGCAGTCATAGTGGTGTGTGTGTGTGTGTGTGTGCAAGCACACATGCCTCTACTTGTCTGGGGATGCCCAAGGTCATGTCCCCACATGGGATGGGGTGGGTAAGCTATCCCCGAGGATCTGAGGGGCTCTCACCCCCAAAGCGAACCTCACGGGAGGGTTGGGGCTGGCCTGGGACTAGAGAGCATCCCCACTTCTTGGACTCTGTATCCCTCATGTGTCCTGGGTGGTCCCTGCCTTTCTTGACCCTAAGTTCCCAACTGTCCCTGAGGGTTGGGCATGGAAATGTTTGGATTTGGCCACTCCTCCCTCCTGAGAGGGCCCGGTGTGCACAGGGGACCTGCACACAGCACCTGTACCATGACCCAGTCCCATGGCGGACGTGCATGACACCCATGGCTCCGCACCTGACCAGTCTCCCGTGTTTCCTCAATACCGCCAAGGGCTCTGTGGCCCCAAAGTCCACTTAGCCCTGGAACCATTATCATCCTGGGCAGCAAGCCTCAGGGTGCAAGGCCAGGTGGGTTGGACATCTGGGGACACAAAGGTCACTGAATACCTCCCACCCAGCTGGCTGGGAATGCAGACTGCCTCCCAGGGTCCAGCTAAGTGCAGGGCTGGGCCAGAGGACCTGGAGGCAGCAGTGGAGGCTGACTCAAATCAGGGGGAAGAGCAGTCCACCCCATACCCCTTCTCCTCTCCTTCTTCCTCATCTTCCTGCTAGGACCCTGGGACAGAGGTCCAGCCTGTCCCTGGCTGCAGCCCTGGCTGGAGTCAGAGGTGTGGGAAGGAGGCTGGGGAGGAGGGGCCCACCACCAGGTTGCCCTAGCATAAGGGTGTTGTTACGGTAATGAGAGACCCCATGGGTATTCAGGGATTTCAGCTCCTTTTTTCTTTCTTTCTTTTTTTATTAAATTGATTTATTTATTTTCAGAAAAACAGTATTCATTATTTTTTCACCACACCCAGTGCTCCATGCAAGCCATGCCCTCTATAATACCCACCACCTGGTACCCCAACCTCCCACCCCCCCGCCACTTCAAACCCCTCAGATTGTTTTTCAGAGTCCATAGTCTCTCATGATTCACCTTCCCTTCCAATTTACCCCAACTCCATTCTCCTCTCTAACACCCCTTGTCCTCCATGATATTTGTTATGCTCCACAAATAAGTGAAACCATATGATAATTGACTCTCTCTGCTTGACTTATTTCACTCAGCATAATCTCTTCCAGTCCCGTCCATGTTGCTACAAAAGTTGGGTATTCATCCTTTCTGATGGAGGCATAATACTCCATAGTGTATATGGACCACATCCTCCTTATCCATTCGTCCGTTGAAGGGCATCTTGGTTCTTTCCATAGTTTGGCGTCCGTGGCCATTGCTGCTATAAACATTGGGGTACAGATGGCCCTTCTTTTCACGACATCTGTATCTTTGGGGTAAATACCCAGGAGTGCAATTGCAGGGTCATAGGGAAGTTCTATTTTTAATTTCTTGAGGAATTCCCACACTGTTCTCCAAAGAGGCTGCACCAACTTGCATTCCCACCAACAGTGTAAGAGTGTTCCCCTTTCTCCACATCCTCTCCAACACATATTGTTTCCTGTTTTGTTAATTTTGGCCATTCTAACTGGTGTAAGGTGATATCTCAATGTGGTTTTAATTTGAATCTCCCTGATGGCTAGTGATGATGAACATTTTTTCATGTGTCTGATAGTCATTTGTATGTCTTCATTGGAGAAGTGTCTGTTCATATCTTCTGCCCATTTTTTGGTATGTTTGCCTGTTTCGTGTGTGTTGAGCTTGAGGGAGTTCATTATAGATCCTGGATATCAACCTTTTGTCTGTACTGTCATTTGCAAATATCTTCTCCCATTCCGTGGGTTGCCTCTTTGTTTTTTTGACCTCTTTGTTTTTTTGACTGTTTCCTTTACTGTGCAGAAGCTTTTGATTTTGATGAAACTCAACCATTCTCTTACACCGTACACAAAGATAAACTCAGAATGGATTAAAGATCTCAATGTGAGACAGGAATCCATCAGAATCCTAGAGGAGAACATAGGCAGTAATCTCTTCAATATCAGCCACAGCAACTTCTTTCAAGATATGTCTCCAAAGGCAAAGGAAACTAAAGTGAAAATAAACTTTTGGGACTTCATCAAAATCAAAAGCTTCAGCTCCTTTTAGACATGAGCAATGGCCCCAGGGTCAGCCCCTGCCCCACCCTTCACCTTCCGCGAGGCCCCACATCCCTCAGCCCAGTCCTTGTCTGCAGCCAGTCCTCCCTCCAGCCCCAGGAAATCCAGCTGCTCCAGGGGCGGCAAGCTCATTACAAGATGCAGCTGAGTCAGCCCTATGGGGCCTCTTCCGGGGCCTGGAACCTCACAGTGGGGAGAGGTTATGCGGGGCAGGGGCTGGGAGAGCAGAATGAACTCTCTCTGGATGCCATGGCTCCCTGGTCAGCACAGACCCTGTTGTGTGCTGACCCCTGGGCACCCAGACTCCAGCTCCCAGCCAGGCTCCAGGAGGGAGACCAGAGTGTGGCTCCTGCTAGCTCAGACATGTCACTCTGTCCTGTAGCTACAGCTTGCCCCACCAGTTAGACTCCCTCTCCTAGTCATCCAGCAACACCCTCAGAGCCAAGCAGAACAGTCCGTCATCCAGCTCAGGGGCCAGTGTGTGACTGGGCAGGCAGGGAGGGCTCGCTCTGAGTTCAGGGAGTCCCTGGCTGGGCTAATGGTGGCTTGGGAGGGCTGGCCTCCCAGCCCCTCTGCTGACCAGTCCTGTGACTGGAGCCATTTGCCTCCCCTCTCTGGGCCTCGCTCTTTGCTTCTGCACAATGAGAAGTTCCTTATAGATCTGGGATACCAGCCCTTTATATGACATGTCATTTCCAAACACCTCCCATTCCATGGGTTGCCTCTTTGTTTTGATGACTGTTTCCTTTGATGTGCAGAGTGTTTTATCTTGATGAAGTCCTGATAGTTCATTTTTGCTTTTGCTTTCCTGGCCTTTGCTGATGTGTCTAGAAGTTGCTGTGGCTGATGTCGGAGAGGTGACTGCCTATGTTCTTCTCTAGGATTCTGATGGATTCCTGGCTCACACTGAGGTCTCCATCCATTTTGAGTTTATCTTTGCGTGTGATGTAAGAGATGTTTCAATTTTCTGCATGTGGCTCTCCAATTTTCCCAGCACCATTAATTGGAGAGACTGCCTTTTTTACACTGGACATTCATTCCTGCTTTGTCAAAGATGAGTTGACCATAGAGTTGAGGGTTGGTTTCTGGGTTCTCTATTTGGTTCCATTGATCTATGTGTCTGTTTTTGTATGACTACCCTGCTGTCACAGCTGTGGAATATAGCTTGAAGTCAAGCATTGTGATGCCCCCAGCTTTGGTTTTCTTTTTCAACATTTCCCTGGCAGTGTGGGTCTTTTCTGGTTCCATACAAGCTTTAGAATGGTTTATTCCAGCTCAATGAGAAATGCCAATGGTATTTTAATAGGGATGGTGTTGAAAGTGTAAATTGCTCTGGGCAGCATAGACATTTTAGCCATGTTTATTCTGATCCATGAGCATGGAATGGTTTTCCATCTTTTTGTGTCTTCCTCCATGTCTTTTGTAAGCGTTCTGTAGTTTCTAGAGTATAGATTCTTTACCTCTTTGGGTAGGTATATTCCAAGGTATCTTACAGTTTTTGGTGCTACTATAAATGGAATCAATTCCCTAATTTCTTTTCCTACAGTTACAGTGTTAGTGTATAGAGAAGCAACAGACTTCTGTGCATTGATTTTGTATCCTGCCACATGACAGAGTTGCTGTATGACTTCTAGTAATTTGGGAGTGGAATCTTTTAGGTTTTCCACATAAAGTATCATGTCATCTGGGAAGAGAGAGTTTGACTTCTTTGCCAATTTGAATGCCTTTTCTTTTTGTAGTCTGATTGCTGAGGCTAGGACGTCTAGTCCTATGTTGAACAACAGTGGGGAGAGTGGCCATCCCTGTTGTATTCCTGATCTTAAGGAAAAGCCCTCAGCTTGTCCCCATTGAGAATGGTATTCGCTGTGGGCTGTTCAAGATGGATTTTATGAAACTGAGGAATGGCTTCTCTATGCCTACCCTCCGAAGAGTTTGAATCAGGAAAGGGTGCTGTATTTTGTCAAATGCTTTTACTGCATTAATTGAGAGGCTTCTATGGCTCTTGTCTTTTCTTTTATAAATGCACTTTATCATGTTGATTGATTTGCAAATGTTGAACCACACACTTGCATCCCAGGAATAAATTCCAGCTGGTCATGATGGATAATCCTTTTAACCTACCGTTGGATCCTATCGGCTAGGATCTTGTTGAGTATTTTGGCACCCATGTTCATCAGGGATATCGCTCTGTAATTCTCCTTTTTGATGGCGTCTTTGCCTGGTTTTGGGATCAAGGTAATGCCTCATAGAATGAATTTGGAAGTTTTTCTTCTGTTTGTATTTTTTGAACCAGCTTCAGAAGAATAGGTATTATTTCTTCTTTGAATGCCAGCCTTGCTGGATAAGGGATCCTTGGCTGCATGTTCTTCTCATTTAGTATCCTCAATATGGCTTGCCAGGTCTCTGTGGACATGTCTGACATTATTCTGATGTTCCTCCCTCCATCTATAAGAAATCTCATTCCCCAGGCTGCTTTCTTGGTTCTAAGATTTGCAGATTTTCCATTTTTTAAATTCTAATAGTGTATTTATAGACTATTTCATATTTTCTATGTGCACTCTCATATTATCTGTGAATAGTCACAATTATCCCCTCAATTTTTATTCTTTTAGTTTCTCTTGCCTTATAACAGTTGATAGATTTTCCAATGCAATGTTGACTAGAGTAGCATTGTCTGAAGATTTTAATATATCTTTCTCAATATCTGATAGAAAAAGCAGATGAAACATTGGTAACAAATGTGACCTAATTGACATATATGGGACATTACACATTAAGTACAGAATACATTATTATTAAGTGGTCCTAGGATATTTCCCCAAGTAGATGAAATGTTGGGCCAAGAAGCAAGTCTACACATTTTAAAGCCTGAAATTAACTAGATTATATTCTTAGACCACAGGGAAATTGAGTCATAGTCATAATGCAAAGAAAACTGGGAAGTCCCTCAATGTTTAAAAATTAAATGTAACTTTGCTACATATCCTATGGGTCAGAGAGGGAGTCACAAGGGAAATTCTCAACCTTTCCTACAAAAAAAAAAAAACAAAAGAACCTCTCCTGCTCCCATAAGATTAAAGTCATACTGACTTGCACATACTGAAAACATAAGAAAAAGTCTGTAACTTTCTGGAATGTTCTTCCTCATGATGATATGTCACTCTGTATGTAAAACAAAACAGACTGATTATAGAAACCTTCCCCGAATGTTCCTCCCCTGGAGCACTCTCTTCCTTGTGAAGATTGTTTTTCCCAGGCAGCTGTCCTGACTTGGGTTTGAATAAAGCTCTCTTCTTTTCTCTCTAAAATGTTTGAAGTGTTTTGTTCCTTTAGTGTAGACAATAACAATATGTTTTCTTTTTAAGTGAAAAATCAATGTTCCTGGTTCACACCTCCAACAGTACAGAAGGGTGGCTGTTCTTATTCATCCTGGAGCTTCCCTGGAGAGCCAAGCATATGTGTGTATTTTCCAGCACAAATGGGCTCATCCTAGAAGGATGCTCAGAAGGTCTGTGAAGCACTCTCCACTCCATGGGTGAGACCAGGAGGTGAAGCTCCTCCCGTTTAGAGCATTATTTTTGGGGTCTTAAAATTGCCTTGGAAATGTGGGAAACCATTGCATTTCCTTCCCCCCCCCAAGAATTTATTTATTATTTGACAGAGACACAATGAGGGAGGGAACACAAGCAGAGGGAGTGGGAGAGGGAGAAGCAGGCCTCCCGCTGAGCCAGGAGCCAGATGAAGGGCTCCATCAGAGCACCCTGGGAACTTGACCTGAACTGAAGGCCTAGGCTTAATGACTGAGCCACCCAGGCGCCCCAACCATTGCATTTCTTTTTTTTTATATATGCTAATAATTTTCTTTATTGTGTCTTTTTAAAAATTTTTTATTTTTTATGAACATATAATGTATTTTTATCCCCAGGGGTACAAGTCTGTGAATCGCCAGGTTTACACGCTTCACAGCACTCACCATAGCACATACCCTCCCCAATGTCCATAACCCCACCCCCTCTCCCAACTCCCCTCCCTCCAGCAACCTTCAGTTTGTTTTGTGAGATTAAGAGTCACTTATGGTTTGTCTCCCTCCCAATCCCATCTTGTTTCATTTATTCTTCTCCTACCCACTTAACCCCCCACCCCATGTTGCATCTCCACTTCCTCATATCAGGGAGATCATATGATAGTTGTCTTTCTCCACTTGAATTATTTCACTAAGCATGATACCCTCTAGTTCCATCCACATCGTCGCAAATGACAAGATTTCATTTCTTTTGATGGCTGCATAGTATTCCATTGTGTATATATACCACATCTTCTTTATCCATTCATCTGTTGGTGGACATCTAGGTTCTTTCCATAGTTTGGCTATTGTGGACATTGCTGCTATAAACATTCGGGTGCACATGCCCCTTCGGATCACTATGTTTGTATCTTTAGGGTAAATACCCAGTAGTGCCATTTCTGGGTCATAGGGCAGTTCTATTTTCAACATTTTGAGGAACCTCCATACTGTTTTCCAGAGTGGTTGCACCAGCTTGCATTCCCACTAACAGTGTAGGAGGGTTGTCCTTCCTCTGCATCCTTGCCAGCATCTGTCATTTCCTGACTTGTTGATTTTAGCCATTCTGACTGGTGTGAGGTGATATCTCATTGTGGTTTTGATTTGTATTTCCCTGATGCCGAGTGATGTGGAGCACTTTTTCATGCGTCTGTTGGCCATCTGGATGTCTTTGCAGAAATGTCTGTTCATAAAAAAAAAAAAATGTCTGTTCATGTCTTCTGCCCATTTCTTGATTGGATTATTTGTTCTTTGGGTGTTGAGTTGGATAAGTTCTTTATAGATTTTGGACATTAGCCCTTTATCTGATATGCCGTTTGCAAATATCTTCTCCCATTCTGTCAGTTGTCTTTTGGTTTTGTTAACTGTTTCCTTTGCTGTGCAAAAGCTTTTGATCTTGATGAAATCCCAATAGTTCATTTTTGCCCTTGCTTCCCTTGCCTTTGGCAATGTTCCTAGGAAGATGTTGCTGCGGCTAAGGTCAAAAAGGTTGCTGCCTTTGTTCTCCTCAAGGATTTTGATGGATTCCTTTCTCACATTGAGGTCCTTAATCCATTTTGAGTCTATTTTTGTGTTTGGTGTAAGGAAATGGTCCAATTTCATTTTTCTGCATGTGGCTGTCCAATTTTCCCAACACCATTTATTGAAGAGGCTGTCTTTTTTCCATTGGACATTCTTTCCTGCTTTGTCGAAGATTAGTTGACCATAGAGTTGAGGGTCTATTTCTGGGCTCTCTGTTCTGTTCCATTAATCTATGTGTCTGTTTTTGTGCCAATACCATGCTGTCTTGATGATGACAGCTTTGTAATATAGCTTGAAGTCCGGAATTGTGATGCCACCAACTTTGGCTTTCTTTTTCAATATTCCTTTGGCTATTTGAGGTCTTTTCTGGTTCCATATACATTTTAGGATTATTTGTTCCATTTCTTTGAAAAAAATGGATGGTATTTTGATAGGAATTGCATTAAATGTGTAGATTGCTTTAGGTAGCATAGATATTTTCACAATACTTGTTCTTCCAATCCATGAGCATGGAACATTTTTCCATTTCTTTGTGTCTTCCTCAATTTCTTTCATGAGTACTTTATAGTTTTCTGAGTATAGATTCTTAGCCTCTTTGGTTAGGTTTATTCCTAGGTATCTTATGGTTTGGGGTGCAATTGTAAATGGGATGGACTCCTTAATTTCTCTTTCTTCTGTCTTGTTGTTGGTGTAGAGAAATGCAACTGATTTCTGTGCATTGATTTTATATCCTGACACTTTACTGAATTCCTGTACAAGTTCTAGCAGTTTTGGAGTGGAGTCTTTTGGGTTTTTCACATATAGTATTATATCATCTGTGAAGAGTGATAGTTTGACGACTTCTTTGTTGATTTGGATGCCTTTAATTTCCTTTTGTTGTCTGGTTGCTGAGGCTAGGACTTCTAGTACTATGTTGAATAGCAGTGGTGATAATGGACATCCCTGCCGTGTTCCTGAACTTAGCGGAAAAGCTTTCAGTTTTTCTCCATAGAGAATGGTATTTGCAGTGGGTTTTTCATAGATGGCTTTGATAATATTGAGGTATGTACGCTGGCCTGGGGGTCCCTGGGGTAGGGTCCTTGAAGGGCCCATGAAGTGAGTTCATCGTGGGGACTTAGATGGGTTTTCTTTATCCCTTGAAAGTCTCTTCTGCCTGATGTCCATCAACTGGCCCTCTCCCCCAGTCCCCTGAGCTCCAGGGCACTGGGCTCACCCAAGCTTTTGTGGGATGGTTTGTGGACATTTCAGAGTTTCCTGTGTTCCCCAGGAAGATTGCATGTAAAGACAGCCCAGAGCTTCAATGAGGTGCCTTCTGTCTCCTGGCACAGTAAAGATAATGGACCTTGAGCAGCACCCTGAGTTCAGCAGGCTGTTCCCTGTTCCCCACCCCCCAGAGGTGTGGCACTAACAAACCCCAGAACATTCCCCAGCTTCAACATTTTGTGCCCCATCTGCGGGCTTGGTCGTAATGGGCTGTCAGGGTTGTTCACCAGGGTCCTTTAGGTTCCTGCCGTCCCCCCCACCCCAGGCACAGGTGTGGTGCTAACAAGCCCCAGAGCCATCCCCCACCTTCATCATTGTCCCCTGTGTTCCCCAGGGATGGTGGTAATGGGCTGTCAGGATCCCACTGGAGGGTCCTCCAGGTTCCTGTCTCCCCCCAGCACATGTGTGGTAGTAACAGCTCCAGAGCCATTCCCCAATTTTAGCATTGTGCCCCATGTCCCAGGGGATGGTGGTAATGGGCTGTCAGGATCCTGCAGGAGCGTCCTCCAGGTAGGGGCCTGGAAGCTGGGGGAAACCAGACCCCACTCAATTTGCATGAGGAACAGGTGAGTTGAGGTGTTCCTTTGGAAGGATAATTTCACTTCTCCAAAAAAGAAAAGTCATTGGTCTACTTTAGAATGTTAATAATTACTACTTAAGAAACAAGTATGTGTTTCCAAAAAAGAGAAAAAAAGAACGAAAGAAAGAAAGACAAAAACAAACACGTATGTGTCTCCCCCTCTCGAAGGAACAGAAGCAGGTGTGGCAGCCTTAGGTCAGAGGCACCTTCTCATCCCCACCTGACAACACTTCTCCACTCTGGCTCCACGAGATCTGAAGGTTAGAACAACAGCGTCTGAGTCAGTCAGGCAGCTCGTCACAGGACGTCAGCGTTCCGAGAAGGCAGCAGGTACATTGGGCGCAATGTCACTTACATGTTAGGACTGGAGGTAAAACTTCTTTTTAACCGAAAACCTCCTGGGCTTTTCTCTTTTCTCTAGTTGAGCCATGAAGTTTAACTGAAGCAGCTGTCTGTATTCTGGGTTCGGTGCGAGAGTTCTTAGTGTCCCCGCAGGTGGTACAGCGCAGGGAATGCCATCTTCTCGTTCATTTGCTGTGTACAAAATGTCATCTGCACACCGGCTTCCTAGGAAATCACTTGTACCAGAGAAGGAAGATGAGATTTGCTTTTTGTGTGTTTTTAGCATAGAATTGGATCCTTCATCTAATAGTGTTTATTCACTTGGGCCGAGGGCATGGTCGAACACCACCATCTAGAGTTCGGAGGCATTTTGCGGCCAGATAGAGACATGGATGATGTCTTGTCATTTGTCAAAGGTGATGTTTCATAACTGATTCTTGTTTTCATCTAAAGAGTTCCAAATAAGGAAGAGGGAAAATTCAAAATTATTCAAGTAGGCTTTTAACATTTAAAAGGAAAGCTTGACTTTCTAGCTTGACTCAGTGTATCATCTAGATATTTTGATGTGCCGCACTTTCTCTGTCGTTCCTTTGGTGGTGGAGTCAGAAGGAGACCATCTGGGAATTCTCCTGGATAGAGGCATGCTGGTAGCGGCAAAGGGCTTGGCGGACTTCACCCCGGGGTGAGGTCTGGAACTGATTGCCTGATGCTGGGTGAGTCAGCTTATCCCACAGAGTTTGTTTCTCCTCATGAAACTTCTGGAAGGTAATATCTGTGGAAAGGCTCTTTACACAGAGACTTTTGGCCTAATGAAGAACAACTCACAATGAGGTGATTTGGGCTGTATTATTCTGTAAATACTAGTTTCATGACCCCCGTTGTAGGCGATGTATTTACTGCAGGAGGAGTGCTCAGAAGGCTGCAGCGAAAGACTCAGATCTCAGAGCAGGTTCATGTTCTATCCATACATGACTGACAGTTTGCCCAGGTAGGAAGGTGAGTGGAGAGAAATAGGACACATTTATGAAAGCCTTGGGCCAGTGTCACTCTGACAAGAGCGGGGAATCCTGGAGCTTTGCAGCAGGCGGGGCAGTTCCAGGTCTGGGTGGAGCTGTCAGGGGTCCTGAAGGAGAGCAGAGTGCATTCAACAGGAGGGTGTGGGCAGGGCTGGCTTCAGGGGTGACCGTGTATCCCTCGTGTGACAGCTGTGACAGGTCAGGGCTATGAACAGCTTCCTGGCTGAGGACAGGTAAGGTCCAGGTGGCGAGCTGGCAGAGCACCTTCTTCTGTGCCACCAGCCTCAGCAACACTCTGTCCCTGTCCCACGAGCTCTCCATCTGTCCCTGTCACTCCAGTTCAGACTGCTCCATGTCATCAGGCCAGGACGCTGGCTCGGGCTTCTTTCTTTGAGTGTGTGTGGAGTTTCAAAACCTCAATGATGAAATGACAGGTCATCAGAACCTCTGTTCTTTTTGTGTTTCCTGCTCTCCTCTAAGTCACCGCTGTGAATCGTACAGGGCAGTGGAACGGGCAAGATGTGCATTTTTATTTCCTGTTTTTTTTTTTAATTTCCTGTTTTAATTAAACAATGAGAAGCAAATATTCTGAAATATTAAAAGAATCCTTTGTGGGTGTTCATGTTTTTCTCTTTGGTGAACCACATTCCAATATTAGAATTTCTTTTGTAAAGAAAAGCACAGGCCTGGGGCTCTAACAGGGTGAGGAGGGAAAATGGAGACAGAGTGTAGGTTGTTGAGTAGCTCGGGAAGTGGCTCGTTGTGCTCCCAGAGAAAATCTACCCTCCCTGGGGTGGGGTGGCTGTTCATCTGGTGGCCCATTCTGGGCTCTGAAACCTGACCAGTGAGTCCCTTGTGACTTGACCTGGGGAATTGATGAAAACAGAATGAACCCTGGAGGGCGCCAGCATCCTTTGCACTCGGACAACTCCATGGAGCAAAGGAACCCATCGCCTGTGAGGTGTGTCAGGATCCCTGAGGGTCTGGGCTTTGCTTCCTGTGAAGAGATTGTGTCTTCATCCTTATCTGAACCAGAACCATGTTGTCTGGTTGTGGAGAACCCGACCTTTACATGACCATGTCATCATCATTATTATTATTTTAAGCAATGTAGACATTGACTTCAAGATCCAAATACCAAAAGGAAAAACACAAGATATATATATATATATGAGGACAGAACTTGTGGCCCCTCTCATTAGTACGGGCGATGTCGGGCTGCCCGTATGAGAAAGAACACGGAGTTCTATTTGGATAGAAGTGAGCTGTGCACACGGAGCGCCTTGTTCTCTCTTCTCCCTTACTTCTCTGAAGGGAAAATGGAGTGGTGCCTGGAGCTTGGCTTCTGATTTGAAGGAACGGGAGACTAGAGATTTGAAAGAGCCATGTTCATGCTGACATGGTTTTCCATGCCCAGTGAGTGAGGGTTTCAAGTCTGAACTTGGAAGCGTTGGTGTTCAGGGAGGATGTGGTCCGAGTATCCTGCGCACAGAAGCGCTCGGGTGGTCTGCCTAAATGGACCCGTTCCTGCCTTTTGAACACTGAACACACTTCTGAGGCTGGAGTTGGCTTCTCTGTGAGTAGCACTGCGCTGGGGAGGAAAGCTGTCTCCGGGTGTCGGGAGTCACCGTGTCAGCAGGTGTGGGCCTGGCAGGGGAGTCAGATCAGAGCTGGGAGACTGTGAGCCATGGTGGTGGCCTTTGGTCTGGACACACAGGGCAGCTTGCTCCAGGGACGGGGCACTGCTCCCCAGTCAGCCCTCCTGCTGCAGATGTGATAGGAAACTTACTTCCTGTTGGGTTCTCAAGCCAACAGGATATCTCAGCAGGGGCCTTGGTGGGTGCCCACAAGCAACATTCTGGATTCTTGCCCAGTGTGCCCCTTGCTTCCTCAGATGTGGCATCGCAGGTGTCCTCTGCCTGGTGCCTGTGAATTCTGCCAGGAGAAGCACTTCTTCCAGAGCCGCACCCCTGAGAAATCCTCCACTTTCCTGTGCTGTGTGGAAGAGGCTGGTTTTCATTTGGAACTGAAATGTCATCTCCTGCCATTAGGTTTCAAGGCCACACGACTCACCAGTGTCCTTGAAGCTCTAGTTCCACATGAGGCCTGACGTGTGAGACTGAGACCGATCCTGGATGGTGGCTGCTGCTGCAGGTTCCTTCCTGAAAACTGTGAAGCAAAGCTTGTTTTGTGATGACATCGCAGGAAAGAGGACAGGTACACCATTCTGCCCCAGCATGGGGGATGCTGGAACCTCAATCACAGGTGGCTGGTGCAGGGAGGAGAGGTCTGTTTCCCAGGACCTTGACCAGAGGGAGATGTGGACCCTGGGATGCTTCTCTGCTCAGCTTTTTCGGGTGAGCACATCAGGCGAAGGGAGGAAGTATATGTGCTCCCCTGGAATCAAGGAAGTTGTCTGGTTCCAGGTTTCATGTGCAAGTAGATTCCTCTTATGGCTAGTTTCCCTGATGGTCTTCAGGGTGTTTTAAGGGGACCCATTGTCCCAGGCATCGTGGCTGTGCAAGAGCTCTAGTGGCCTTCCCCCCCAGGGCTCTGGACTAGGAAATCAGAGGGAGTCCGGGATGAAACCATCTGAGTAGGGCTCCATTTTCCCCTTGGTGAGATGGCCTGATGACTGGGATAACTGCTCTGGAAATATAAAGCAAGAGACAAGGCTGGGGTACTGAAGGGGGGGGTGACAGTGGTGCTTGCTATTCATATAGTGGCCAGTTGGAACTTCACTGGGAAGGTGATGCTCCAGTCAAGTTCTAAAGAAGGTAAGTGATATCACAACAAACAGAAGGGAACGCATATGCAAAGGCCCTGGGGCAGGAGCATACCATGTATATCCAGGAGCAGAAGCAGCAAGCCTTATGGCCACAGGAGACAGCTTAAGACATGACCTCAGGGAGGTGACAGGGTGACAGAAAGCCATTGCAGGGCTGTGACCCCATGGGACCCTGTTTCACTGGGCCATCCTGGCTACAGTGTTGAGAACTGATGACACAGGTTGAGGATAGGGAAGGGAGGTCAATGATGAAGATTTCCAGGAAGTCAGGCAAGAGATGAGCTCCAGTGTGGACCAGAGTGGTGGCCTTGGAAGGAGGGGTTAAGCTATTCTAGGTACCTATTGAAGACGGAGTTCACAGGATTTGCCAATGGGTTCGATATTGGGAGTGAGAGAAAAGAGGATCTGAGATAACTCTGAGCTCTTGTGGGTTGTCCTGAGCAAGGCAAAGGAGGTTTCTTGGGATAGGAGGTAGTCCGTGTTCCACCTGCTGAGGAAAGTGCCTCTCACAGAGGACCTGCTGATGTTTGTGTCTGGGGGAACTCTGAACTTCTACCCTCTCAGCAATTTTCACGTACAAGTCCTCCACTTTTCTCAAAGATCATGGTAAGGCACTTGGCTTTTTTGAAAGATCTATGTTATTACCAAGCTCCAGTAGCAGAAAGAAACCTAAAGAGAATTTCTATCTTATGAAAAAAGTCAAAAAGTGGACATTGTGTTCAGCATCTGCTTTGTGGGGAACCACTACAGAGGTGGTATGCACCCCAACCAGCTCCTTTCTGGGCATTGCTCTCTGTGTCCAGCCACCAGCACTTTGAATTGTGTCTGTGAGCATCTGCTGTACTTTATCTCCATTTATTTTGGGCATCCATGAGGATGTTGTGTCCTGAGGTGTAGAAAGAGCCAAAGAGAAGGAACTTTTGGTGTCTGAGCATGCTCACTCATTTTTCTGTAGAAATGGAATGGTGGTTCCTTTTTCCATTTACACCACTTCTGCTGTGAGAGGTTTCCTAGGAACACTCTACTTTCAAGTAGTGGGGGAGCCTGTACCCATCTTGCAGGGTAGCTTTCGTCTCCATGCTGCACAGAACATTCCCTGACTTGTGGATTTTATCATTCAAACATGGCACCTTTAGTGGTTTAGACTAAATACCTAGTTGTGCAGTTGCAGGCTTGTAGAGTAGCTCTATTTTCAACTTCTTGAAGAACCTTGACACTTTTCCAGGATGGCTTCTCCAGCTTGCATTCCCACCACCATACGAAAGGGTTCCCCTTTTCCACATCCTTACCAATACCTGTCATTTCCTGACTTGTTCATTTTAGTCATTCTGACTGGTGTAAGGTGGTATCTCATTATGGACTTGATTTGTATTTTCCTAATATTGAGGGATGTTGAGAACTTTTCTAAATGTCTGTTGGCCATTTGGATGTCTTCTTTAGAGAGATGTCTGTTCATGTTTTTGCCCTATTTCTTTTTTTTTTAAGGTTTTATTTATTTATTTGACAGACAGAGATCACAAGTAGGCAGAGAGGCAGGCAGAGCAAGAGGGAGGAAGCAGGCTCCCTGCTGAGCAGAGAGTCAGATGCGCGGCTCAATCCCAGGACCCTGAAATCATGACCCGAGCCAAAGCAGAGGCCTTAACCCACTGAGCCACCCAGCCGCCCCGCACTATTTTTTTTTTTTAAGATTTTATTTATTTATTTGACAGAGATCACAAGTAGGCAGAGAGGCCGGCAGAGAGAGAGAGAGAGAGGAAAGGAAGCAGGCTCCCTGCTGAGCAGAGAGCCCGATGCGGGGCTCGATCCCAGGACCCTGGGATTGTGACCTGAACTGAAGGCAGAGGCTTTAACCCACTGAGCCACCCAGGCGCCCCCTGCCCTATTTCTTGATTGGACTATTTTTCCTGTGGGTGTTGAGTTTGATAAGTTCTTTCTAGATTTTGGATACTAGCCCTTTACCTGATATGTCATTTGAAAATATCTTCTCTCATTCTCTTTCCTGTCCTGGTTTTGTTGACTGTTTCCTTTGCTGTGTAAAAGTTTGCTATCTTGATGAAATTCCAATAGTTCCTTTTTGCTTTTGTTTTCCTTGCCTTTGGAGACATATCTAGCAAGAAGTTGCTGTGGTTGAGGTCAAAGAAGTTGCTGCCTCTGTTCTCCTCAAGGATGTGGATGAATTCCTGTCTCAAATTGACGTCTTTCATCCACCTGGAGTCTATTTTTTGTGTGTGGTATAAGGAAATGGTCCAGTTTTATTATTCGGCATGTGGATTTCCCTTGTTCCCAACACCATTTATTGAAGACACTTTTCCCCTTCATTGGATATTCTTTCCTGCTTTGAGGAACACTAGTTGACCCTAGAGTTGAGGGTCCATTTCTGGTTTCTCTATTCTGTTCCATTGATCTCTGTGTGTCTGTTTTTGTGCCAGGATCATACTGTCTTTATATTACAGTTTTGTACTAGACCTTGAAGTCTGTAATTGCTTTGCCATCAGTGATGGTTTTCTTTTTCAACATTCCATTGGCTATTCGGGATCTTTTCTGCTTCCATACAGATTTGGTGATTATTCATTCCAGTTCTATGAAAAACGTGGATTGTATTTTGATAGAGCTTGCATTGAATCTGTGGATTGTTCTGGGTAGCATAGATATTTTCACAATATTTGTTCTCCCAATCCATGACCATGGAAAATTTTCCATTTCTTTGTGTCTTCCTCTATTTTGTTCATGACTATGGTATGGTTTTCTCAGTACATATCCTTTGCCTTTTTGGTTAGATGGAGTCCCAAGTATCTTATGGTTTGGGGCATGATTATACATGGGATCGACTCCTTAATTTCTGTTTCTTCTGTTGCATTGTTGCTGCAGACAAATGCAAGTGATTTCTGTGTATTGATTTTATATCTTGCCAACTTTACGGAATTCCTGGATGAGTTTTAGCAATTTTGGGGCGGAGTCTTTTGGGTTTTCCAGAGAAAGTGTCCTATTGTCTGCAAAGGGTGAGAGTTTGACTTCTTCATTCCTCATTCGGATGCCTTTTATTTCTTTTTCTTGTCTGATGGCTTAGGCTAAGAATTCTAGTACTATGTTGAACAGTGGTGATGAGAATGGGTATCCCTATCATGTTCCTGACCTGAAGGGAAAAACTCTCAGTTTTTCCCCATTGGGAGTGGTATTCTCTGTTGGTTTCCCATAGTTGGCCTTTATGATGTAGAGGTATATACCCTTTATCCTTCCACGGTGAAGAGTTTTGATCAAGAAGGGATGCATTAATTTGTCGAATGCTTTTTAGGTATCTATTGAGAGGATCCTAAGTTTCTTGTCCTTTCTTCTATTAAGGCAGTGGATTCCATGGATTGATTTGCTGTTGTCGAAACACCCTTGCAGCCCAGGCATAAATTCAGTCTGATTGTGGTGAATTATCCTTTTAATGGGCTGTTGGGTCCTATTGGCTAGTATGCTGGTGAGAATTTTTGCATCCATATTCATTGGAGATAGTGGGCGGTAATTCTCCTGACCCTGGGTAGGGTCTTTGTCTGGTTTTGGAATCAAGGTTAATGCTGGCCTTATCAAAAGGGTTTGGAAGTTTTCCTTCCAGTTCTATTTTTTGGAGAAGTTTCAGAAGAAGGGGTATTAAATCTTTTTTAAATGTTTGGTAGAATTCCCCTGGGAAGCCATCTTGTGCTGGGCTCTTGTTTCCTGGAAGATTTTTGATTACTGCTTCAAGGTTGGTGCTGATTATGAGTCTCTTCAGGTTTCCCTTTCTTCCCGGTTCAGTTTTGGTCATTTCTGTGTTTCTGGGAATGCATCCATTTTTTCAAGACTGCCTGATTGGTTGACATAGAGTTGGAATCCTATGTTCTTAGACTTTTTTGTATTTCCTTGGTGTTGGATGTGATCTCTCCTTCTTGATTCATGATTTTATTTATTTGGGTCCTTTTCAGGGTGCTCAGGGGAAGAGTGGTCACCTGACTGGTCCAGCTCACAGTGAGCCAAGCTGAGAGTCCCTCTTGGGCTTGCTGACCGTAACCAGTTTCCCTGCTCCACTGCTTGGCGACTCTACCAGCTCAGGCATCCCCATTCCGTCCGTGTCTCCTGGGATCCTGAAACCACAGTGACTCACCTAGAATTCTGCCCTTTTCATCCCCTGAACCCCTTTCAGAGAGGGATGTCTGTCACTGGAGCAGTTTTCTAAGGGTTCTGATTTTGTGCTTCTGATGTTCTATCACTTTCCAAGAGCCAGCTTATGGGGAGGTTCCCTCCCTGATCCATTTATCTTCTGACAACTCCTCGAAGATTCAGGACTCTGTACATCCTGCCTTGCAAAAAGCAGTCACTGTTTTACTTGTCGAGATCCGATATATTTTCTTACATCTCAGGCTGAATTCATGGGCATTCAGAATGGTTTGATGGATATCCAGCTAAATTCAAGGAACCGGATATAATTAGGTCCCCTACTCTTCTGCCACCTTGCCTCATCTTGAAAAGATAGTCTTTTAAAAAATTGTCCTGTTATAATCAGCACCACACACCAATACCCAAAAGTATTTTCATCTGGACCTCCTTATCTCACTTTATACCCTCACAAGGGATCACAGACCTTACTGCTAAACTATAAAAATTCTAGAAGAAAATTTAAAATTGGGTATTTAAAAAAGTGGGCATTCTCCTCAAATTTCTCTATAGATACAGTACCTATTTAAAAAGCAGGATTTTTTTAGAAATTGACAAGCTAGTCTTAAAACTTATATGGGAATACAAAGGACTGAGAATAGCTAAAACAGATTTGTCAAGAAAAAAGAAAAAAAATGGAGAAATTATATACTCTGATTTCAAAACTTATTATGACCTTGAGAGATAAAAACAGTGTACTAGTGATGTAAGGATAGACATATAGAACAATGGAACATAATAGAAATATCCACAAATAAAGACTTATATTTTAAGGATTTCCAAATTGATGTTTGAGAGTGGATTGATATTTTTTCCCAATTATCAATAAAGGAAAAGAAAAGTCACAGTAGGTTCTGAGTGAGTTTGGTTTACATTTCTGAAGCAAGATTCTAGATGTCAAAGCAGTTTTACAAATACCATTCTGGGAACCATTAAAGAGACAGGAGAGAGGCCTCTACTCCAGGAAGGATTCACAGGGCAGTGAGCTGCCCAAGACTGCCCATCAGCGAGGGAGTCACACTGGGAGGTCTGTGTATATCTGAGACGTTTGTTTTATGACCTGGTGAGATCTTCACAACCTTTTACCTTGGCTGGTTTCCTGAATTTGTCAAAGGGCAGATGGAAAGAGATCCTTCCGCCTCTGAAAACATTTATTGTGACACAGAAGGGAAAAAAACGGTCAGATTGACAGTGTGCTAGGAAGCAGGGTGGAGGTCAGGTCCTGGGGAGAAATCCTAGCTGTGACTCCGTGGGGGACAGCCCTTGCCCTTCCCCTTGGCATGGAAGGGAACTATGCAGAGAAAGGGAGGAGGGAAAAGAGAGAGGTCAATGTCTAGGTTTGTTATTCTGATTCCTTGAAAGGACAATGTTTCTCAGGATCCAGATCCTGGCTGGGTAGGGAATCCCCTGAATCAGTGACTCCTGGGAGAATCCGAGGCTGGCCCTTCTGGTAGCTCCCTACTGGAGATCCCCTGTGGCTGAGATGGGTGTGACAGTGGCACCGTTACCCTCCCAGTCCTGGGAGGGCTGCCATCCTCCCCCAGGCTCTGCCTGCTGCACTCACAGTCTCTTTGCCCTTGGCTGCCCCATGGTCTAGGTACCCCCTCCAGGAAGGATCCTACCCGCATAGGGCCCAGAGCTCTCCTTGCAGGCTCTGCTTTCCTTGGTCTGTCTGCACCCCTTCCCTGATGTGTACCTTCCTTGTAATGCACAGGCATGCATGTCAACCCTCCCACCCCATTCCACTGGGAGGAGATGAGCAGAAGGACAGCCGTCGAGATTTGAGCCTGAAGACTTGCTCACCTGCTCCTCCCAATGTGACTGGGTGAGCTCACTGCATGCCGTGCAGTGGGGAAACGGACACTTACCTCATTAGAAAGCTAGAACAGTGCATCAGGGGCCATTTATGAACACCTTGTACAGCTCCTGAAGTCTAGCAAGTACTTGTTAAATGTGATTTTCCAACTTTGTTATTCACTTACTTACTCATTTTTTTTTTTTTAGTTCATTCATGCATTTGCTAAATGCTAAGTATTTACTGTACCAGACAGCATGCCTGGGAAGTGCTAGAGATCCAAGTTAGTCAAGACACAATCATGGACCCCCCACCCCACCCCAGGTCTCCAGTGTTTTATGGAGGCGAATAGACAAATAAGCAGATGATCTTCCTGCTAGAGACACTTGCTCTGAGGGGCTTGGGGAAGGTGAACAATTGGACAGAGGATGGGCACATGATCCAGATTGGGACAGGAGCTAGGGAAGGCTTCCTGGAGGAGGCACAGCTTACATCTTGTCTCTGTGTAAACCCCTGACACCTGGTAGAGCTGGAAGGAGATGCATGCTTTGTGACCTGGTGGCAGGGAACTTGGAACCATGCACAGAAGCTGCTAGACTTGCAGATCTGCTTCTCGGATCTGGGCTGCGGGTACAGCTCTGACAGACACCATTCCTGAGAAAGGTGGCTCCTGGGATCTCCATGCAGGAGCTTCTCTCGAGGTTTCCTGCTCCCCCCAGAAAGGAGGCCTCTGACCCAAGATGGTGTAGGCTGCCCAGGCAGGAAAGGCTAGAAGGGGGAGGAGGAGAAGAATGATTTAATGCTAAGCAGCTTTAGACACCTCCTCTCTGCTTCCCTTTCCAGGAAGGAGGTAAAGGGCTAAGAAGGTAATGAGCGCAGATAAAATGCGGAAATGAGGAGCCCAGTCTTGTGAGATTCCCCTCTCTTCCTGCTGTGGGCTTGCTCTCTGCCTCCATCCACCTGATCTGACCTTTTCTGCTCAGTTTTTTGAAAAAAGATTTTATTTATTTATTCGACAGAGATCACAAGTAGCCAGAGAGGAGGAAGCAGGCTCCCCACTGAGCAGAGAGCCCAATGCGGGGCTTGATCTGAGGACCCTGAGATCGTGACCTGAGCTGAAGGCAGAGGCTTAACCCACTGAGCCACCCAGGAGCCCCCCTTTTCTGCTCAGTTATTGGTGATGTTTCAGAATCCGCAGATCCTATTGGATGCTGGATGTGGGGTGGGGGTGGCATCTTCTGCAGATTGAAGATGACAATCTTGGTTTATGCACAGAGCAGATGGTAGGAACCCGGAGAGACCTCTGAAGGGAGACTGGCAGGGTCCACTGTTTCCTGTCTTTTCCATCAGACACTTTTCTCCCTCCGCACTCATCCTATATGTTTGAAATAGCGTCTACCCCAAGATACATTTAACTAAAAATTTTCCAAGTTTATGGCTATCTAATAGGAGCTTCAAATAGGAGAACCTGATTTATGTTGAGTTTTTTTAAACCCTGGACTGGTGCTTACCAGAAGTGCCATTACTCTGTATAGGCAATTCTAGAAACCACATTCTCCAGGATGGAAAGTCCTGCAGTAAAATGGGATCATTTGACATCTACCAGTGCTGAAGATACAGTAAATGGCCACTAAGAACACAGCAAAAAAGATGATAGTGACATTTTAATGGGATTTTTACTTTGAAAAAATTGGGAGTTCCTTTCATAAAGGCTTTCTTGGAGAATGTGTTTTGTGGCACTGTCCTGGGAGTTTGGGGGAGGGCAGGGATTCCTCTGGAATGTTAGGAGGATCAGAGTAGTAAAGTAGTTTCTTATTACACGGCCTGTGTGCTCCCTTCTTTTCTGATCCAAACCTCCAGAGCCAGGGAGGAAGGAGCAGCATGGTGTGTGTGAAATCACAGAGCACAGGGAGTAGGGAGTGTCCAGCAGTAAAGGTGGGGAAACAGAGTCACTACAGTGTGAGAGCCGATGTGTATTGTTCTGCTACATGGGAGGTGGGCTTGGCCCTTGATTGTTGGGCCAGGATTGTTCTAAGTACTAGATTTGGGCTGCTGGTTTCAAGCCAGGAACGGAAGTGTGCTAGAGAGCTCAAGACCCAGGGATGTAAGGTCCATTTTACAAACTGTGTTCTGAATTCTCACCAATCATGTCATGTTCACTGGAAAACAAACATCTCAGGTGGTGAACAGACTTGCCCAAGTTAAGGGAGCAAGTGGCACCCCAGGACTGAAACTCCTGTCTCCTCTCAGAGTAGGCTGTGTATCCTGTGTGATCTGGAGGCATGCCTCCCACTCTGCGCGGCTGGTGTGGACTGTCTGGTCACGGTCTCATCACTCCTCATGGAATCCTACCTCCTCTCCTGGGCCTCCCGCTCTACCTGGCTGGTGTGAACAGGCTGATCACGGTCTCATCACTCCTCACGGACTCCGCATCCTCTCCTGGACCTCCCATTCTGCATGGCTGGTGTAAATAATCTGGTCATGGTCTCATCACTCCTCAAAGACTCTACATCTTCTCCTGGGCCTCCCACTCTGCCCAACTGGCTTGAACAGGGTGATCACGGGCTCATCACTCCTCACAGACTCCTACATCCTCTCCTGGGAAGCCTTGCTCTCAGGAAAGCCCCTGAGTGATGCATGGGGCAGGTTCTCAAAAGCAGCAGGAGAGGACCATCTAGTAGTAAAGGTCTTGAAGTAGGTGAGGGCCCAAGGCTCTGGGCTGGGCAGTCATAAGTCAAGACTGGTAGTGGTGGGTTGTTAAGTGGGGAAGTTCTCCACAGAGAAGGACCATCCTATGTTGGGAAGAGGAGGGCGGGTGGAATGGAGGACAGGAATGTTTTGATCAGAGAGTATTCTCTGTGTGTACTGACTCTGTCCAAGTGAAAGTGAAAGAAAATTCATGACATCATGGGAGGACAAAGGGTGTGGGCACAGTGGTTCAGGCAGGGGATTTCCAACTCAGCTCGTGCATAAGCTGGACACCAGTTCTATTCCTCAGCCTTCTGTGTCTGCTCTGTTGGTTGTAGACATGGCATCTGGCTCTTCTCACCTCCATGTAAGCTGGGGTTGAAAAGTGAGGATGGGGAGAGGGAAAGCACCGCCAAGGGTTGGGGAGTGATTTCAGGAGTCCACGAGGGACAGAGCTCGGGGAGGTGGGGGCAGAGTGGCTGGGAAGGCATCCTACAGGGCCCGAGACAGGCTCTGATCTCTACAGGAGCTGAAGGAAGGTTCTGGGAATAGAAGTGGCTTGTTTGGCTCCTCAGTGCTCTTCTGTGTCAGGCCCGACCAGCCACTGTTAGGGGAGAATGGTGGGAAGTGGGAGTGGGCTTTGGGCCCACGGTGCTGGATTTGAACCTATGGAAATGTTGTCTGGAGCCCTTTGTCCTCCTTTTGATTAGGAACCCTGGGCTCTTCAACACCTTCTCCTCCCAAAAGAGAGATACACAAAACTCCTTCACTCTAAGATGTTAATGACCAGATCTGTGAGCCTTTAAGGAACACGTGCAGTACATGTGGGCTGGCATGGGGGAGCTGCTTAGCACAGAGGGGCATTGGTCCTGTGAGGAAATGTCTGTGACGTTCAGACTGGGAAGATGGTTTTGAATAGAGCAGGAAGGAGGTCCTCCCAGGCTTGCCAGTGGCAACACAGAAGTGCACTCGCCAGCTTCAGGTTATGGAAGGAAGACTTTGATCTGGCCCTACCTTCTGTGAGTGAGGCCCTGGTCTAGCTACAGGAGACCATATTCTGCAATAGGTAGATAGAAACATAAAGGAAGTCCAGGGGAACAAGTCACACTGAACACTGTGTCACTGTAATGTGTGAGTTATTACACAGCCATGGGACAGTAAGAAAGAAATCAGGAGTATGGAGAGTATGTGTCTTGTCCAGGGTTTCCTTCTAAAGTAGTCATGGAGGGCAGTGTGTGAGTGTCCCATGAGCTGACAAGTCTTGATAATTCTCTTTGGGAGCTGCTTTTGGCGTCCAGTATATAACTGTGGGTGCTTTGTAATTGGATTTAGTTTTTGGCATTTGACAACCTTTATCTGGATAGGAGGCATGTGGAGAATGTGGGAAATCACTAATGACATTGGGATGAATGAGATGTATGGTTGTAAAGGAGAAGAATGATTTTCCTTTGTTATAAGCTTGAAATTCCTAAAGACAAGTTCCACAAAAGGGAAGGACACAGCCTGTTGTATAGGAGCTGGAGGGCAGGGCCAGGCAAGGAGGGGACAGTGGTGTAAATGTGGCAGGCGTTCCAGGCACCTTGATTTGTGGTCTCTTGGCCTTTGTTGTCCAGGTGAAGGTCTATTCTGAGGGAAGGACATTAATGACTTTCACAGCTAACTTGGAGGACAGAGTGAGGAAGATCAACGAACATGTCCAGGCTAAAACCAAGATCCCGTGCAGGACTGTTGCTGGGCTCTAAGATGCTTAAGCCCCAGAGGAAGCTGTTGTCTCACGGCATTGACAAGGAGATGACTGTCCACCTCACTCTGAAGGTGGTGACGCCCAGTGATGAGGAGCTGCTGGTGTCTCTGGTGCAGTCAGGTGATGGGGGGCAGAGGCACCTCCTCCAGGTGTGAAGGTCCAGCTCAGTGGCCCAGGTGAAACAGATGATCGAGATCAAGACAGAGATCGAGCCTGAGCAACAGATTGTGACTTGCAATGGCAAGAGGCTGGAAGACGGGAAGACCATGGCGGATTATGGCAGCAGATGGGCACTTCACTCTGGCTGGCAGACTACTGCATTGGGGGGTAAGCCTGCTGTTAGCTCCTACTCCTCCCACATCCTTTGATGATTTCCCCAAATGAACGAGAAAGAGAAAGAGGGAAAGTTAGGGGTGAAGTGGGAAGGAGGACTGCAGAAAACTTTCTAACTCCATCATTTTTTGATTGAACACAATTGATTAGGTGTCTGGGTTGTGTATATTACTGGAAATAGAAAATAGTATTTTAAGGCACAGTAGAGATAGCATCCAAGCCAGCTTGCAATTTAATCCTCTCCATTGTTCCTCTGATTTTTAGAAAAATTCATATTTCTTCTTCTGCCCAACAAGATAGTAAGTTTCACATTGGGGTCCATGTTTCCCTAATTTCTGTGTTCCCACTGATACATTTTATCTGTAATGTCACTCAATGTGTTGAATTAAATTGAATTTCTGCTTGGAGAGAACAGCGAAATGATTTATATTGAAGTGTTAATTCCTCTGATATGATTACAATCTAAGTAAAAAAGAATTTAGAAATTCATCTAAACTACCTTCTTTGTCCTTATTTAACGTTGTTTGGTAGGAAATGAATCCCAGCACAGTGTGCCATCTTACTCTCTACGCCCCACTGCGAATTCAGCTCTTCTTATTTCTGGAGATGATGGTGGGCATGGGAAGACACCTCTCCTGTGGACTCAGAGATTTTGTTCTCCAATGGGGGGTCCTTGGGGGAGGTGTGGTTGTGGAGCCATCTCTGTCTTGCCTACATTAGGGTCTAGCAGGTCTTCTCTGGGGCGGGGGTATGCTTTGGGTGGGGGTTTTTGATTAGTCTCCGGTTGACTCCCAAGGTTGTGCCCCGGTTCTGGCTGACAAAGCCTTTTCCTGGCTGCCTCCTGCACCCCCCACCCCATGTCTGCTCCTCCCTGGGGAATGTGGGTCTTTTCCTCCATCTTCCTCCCTCCCTCACTCCTTTGTCTTACCGTCCCTCTTGTGTCTTATGACTGGTCAAGAACACATTTTCCACACCATCTAAGACATGTCTAGTCCCTTCTGCTCTTTAAACTTGCTCAAGAACCACCTTGTGCAGAAGAGATCCCAGCTGAAACCCAGCGGCACAACTCCCACTTAGGGGAATTCTTTGTTCTGCTTTGGGCTCTAGTGCTCTTGGTGGCACTAGTGACCTGGTTAGGTGGGCATTAGGTTGGACTGATTTCCCTAGACGAGCAAATGCAGCTCCTTGTTTTGGATGGGTCTCCAGCAGGGTAGAGTCTGGGATTTCTCTGTCAACTTGGGGGACTCCTGAAGCCAGACACTGTGGGGTCTCAACAGTGTGCGCCATCAGACTGGGGCAGAGGGAACATTAGTTGTCCTGTCGTACAGGATCTTGCCAGCGTATGGACTCTGGGCATCGTCGCTGGACCCCTGAGGATGGGGAAGTTCTTCTTGAAGTCAAGCTCTCTCTCTTCTTCAGCTTAAGAGAGAGCCAGAAGGCCACTTCCCCTCCCTGAACCTGTATATGCAGCATAGAGGGATTTGCCCAGGAGAGGAACATCTTCCCGGGGGAGGATGGGGCCTCCCCAAGGACCTCAGACTCCCTGAGGGCACATCTTGCCGATTCTCACAGGGAAATGGACAGGCTGAGGGCTCGCTGCCTTCCCAGTGGATATTCCCATCTGTGGGCCCCGGGCTCACCCTTTCTTCCCTCCTCCACCCCGCACTCACCGTCCAGCCTGCCCTCTCCCCACACTGCCCAGGAGCTTCCTGGCTGCCCCCTTCACTTCCTTGTTCCTGAGGGTGTAGATGAGTGGGTTGAGGGCCGGGGTGACCACGGTGTAGAAGAGCGAAGCGAACTTGCCCTGCCCCTGGTCGTAGCGGCGCGTGGGCTGTAGGTAGGTGTAGATGGCTGAGCCATAGAAGAGGCAGACAGCTGTCAGGTGGGACCCGCACGTGCCCAGCGCTTTCCTGCGGCCGCCCCGGGACCGCATGCTGCAGATGGCATGTGCCACGGCGCCGTACGAGGCCAGGATGACGGCGGACGGCAGCAGCAGGATGACCACGTGCGCAGCGAACATCTGGCGCTCGGTGGTGTCGCGGCCGCCACCACAGGCCAGCTGCAGCAGCGCGGGGAGCTCGCAGAAGAAGTGGTCCAGCCGGTGGGGTGCGCACAGTGGCCGTGCGGCCAGGAGCGCGCTCTGCACGGCGGAGTTGGCCAGGCCGCCTAGCCAGGAGGCGCAGGCCAGTGCGCGGCACCGGCGTGGGGAGGCGAGCTCGGCGTGGCGCAGCGGGTGCACGACGGCGGCCGCGCGGTCCAGCGCCATAACCGCCAGCAGCAGGCACTCGACGGAGCCCAGCGCCAGCGAAGTGCACAGCTGGGCCAGGCAACCTGCGCAGGACAGCCACAGCTCCGCGCCGCACAGGCTGGCCAGCAGCGCTGGCGCCACGCTTGTGGTGAAGCCCACGTCCACCAGCGCCAGGTGGCACAGGAAGTAGTACATGGGTGTGTGCAGGCGCGGGTCGCGCACGGCCAGCAGCACGAGGGTCGAGTTTCCTGCCAGGGTCAGGAGGTAGCAGAGCAGGACGAGGGCGAAGAGGGCGGGCTGCAGCGCGGGCCAGTCGGAGAAACCCAGCAGGAGGAAGTGCTCCTCGATGCTGTGGTAGGCCTGCGGGAGGAAACTCCCAGAGTGTTTGGAAGGAGGCCGAGCAAAAGGGTGAGTTTACCCCCTGGGAGCTATCACGAGCCAGGCTGGGGACATGGCCGTTGGGGAGCTGGATGGGAGTGGGAGCGAGGGGTGTGGGGGTGGGGTGGGCAGGGGATCTGATGGAAGTGAGCGTAGCGCACCTCGCTCTCTCAATTACAGACGGGTGCCCTGGCTTTGGGAAGCTAGCCCTACCTCAGTACAGCTTGGCTGATGAATTATTTAGCAGACACTTTTGGGGAGAAGGAATTTCCACTTGTGGAAGAACCGATTTAGACTGGGAGAGGGAAGATTGCCCAAGGTCACAGCTAGAGAGTAGCCCTGTGGGGCTTGTAGTCAGGCTTGTCTCATTTCCAAATCAGTGCTTTTCCTGCTCCTTCCTGGCTTCTGACTGCACTCCTTGGGGCCAAAGTAGAAATCTAATCTTCCTCCCATAGACTAGTCCTTAAGATACTGGAAGACAGAGTACCCCCTGAGCCTCTCTGCCCTCCTTCCGAAGTGTGTAGTGTCTGCAAGTAAGTGCAGTGCCCTAGGCTGGGTAGAGCCATCACTTGGGAGATTAGAACCATCTATTGCCTTCTTTGTTTTAGGGATTCTACTTCTGAGAATACAACCATTAGCTTCTGACTACTGAGTGCTGCTCTGTGGGGAGTCTGTGTTCTAGGCTGTCACCAGTGTCCATGCCCCTCTGGCTTCTCCTTAGTGTGACAGTCATGATCTGGGGGCCTTGAAACCCAGAGTCATCTGGCAGAACATGAAGCTAGAACCCAGGAGCCCTGGGTCCCACCAGTGTAATTGCCTTGGGCCAGTTGGATTATTTGATATGGAGAAGTCACTGCATTTCCCTTTGCCTTCATGTTTCCATGTGTAAGAGGAGGAGTCTGACCTAGGTGATCTCTAGGGCTCCTGTCTTATCACCTGGCTCTCATTGCAAAAAAAAAAAAAATATATATATATATATATTGTCATTTGAATAAAAGGAGACCCAACACAGAAGCCTTTAACCCTAAAGAGTGACACTGAGTCACATTTTCTAATGGTACAGAAACCATCCAGTAGATGCGATGACTAAATGTTACAGCGAAATTTCGCTCCTACACACTTCCTGACAGGTGTGTGGAGATAGGTAAACTTCATAGTCACTCTTCTGAGTTTAAAAATCATGATCCCCCAATTTTCTTTAAAATGTTTCAGGAAAAATCTCCCCCCCCCCCGAGAACATTGTGCTTATAGGGATCCATTTATGCTCACAAGATGGAACAGGTGTTCATGGTGTGAGTCAGAGCAAGGGTGGGGGCGTCAGACCACCGGAGCTCCAGTCTTGGCTCTGCCATTTCCTAGCGGAACAACCCTGGGCACAACCCTAGCAGTGATCCCTGGGCTTCACTTGTCTGTGGCTCCATGTCCTCACTTGAAAGTGTACTTGGTGGAGGGTTGAAGCACGGAGAGCTCTTAGAATAGGCACAGGACCGAGTGGGTGTTTAGTAAGTGCTTGGTCTTATCATCCACATACACATCAGTGGGGTGCTCCCACACCAGTTAGGGCCAGAGATGGCTGTGAGTTTAGGTCTTTTTATTGATTAACTCTGGTCTTTATTCACCTGGAAGTGAGGCAATACTCCTGTTCTAAGAGGAAGGTAGGCGGGCCGCTGAGGTTAAATAACTCACTCAGGCCACACTGTTTGTTAATGCTTGTCAGGATTTCACCTGAATCTCACTAATTCCAAGAGCCTTGCTTTATATCTGTGCACATTTCTTTAAGCCAGGCTCTATTCTGCCAGAGGCTGTGGAGGATGGAAGGACATGTGAACCCTAAGCTCGTTGCAGAGCACTGGGCCCATCGGGGAGAGGAATACAGGTGAGAGCTGACATTCAGGCTGATGGCCTAATGGTGCTAGAGATGTTGTTCTAGAGAGTCCAGATTTCTAATTCTGAGATCATGTAGACACACACCCGTTCAGCCAGCCAATCCCTGAACAGTTCCCCTCCAGACACACCAAACCCCGAAAACAGAGACAGAACAATAAAATCACATAGCCAACACCTGTACCCATGGACACACACATTCCCAAACACTCAGACACATATGTGCACATACACGTCCCCTCATCACTGCCCTGAAGCTTCCAGAGGCAAATCTGTTGTAAAAATATTCTAGGATGTGTCCCCAAACCTTATTTGGTATTCTAGAATATGCATGTCGTCTGCAAGACCATCTTCCTACCTTCATGTCCAGGTCTCTGGCACTGATGTTCCACTGCTTCTTTCCAGATGATCAGTCAGTCTGTTGTGTCCGCTCCAGATCCTCAGAGTTGGAAATGGCTGTTGGTGGGGGAATGGGCGATGAATGAGCAAATGGCATGACTGTTGATTTCGAGAATGGGTGCCTTGAGGTCAGAACCAGGTCCTTCCTTCAGGAACAGTACATGGAGTGGCAAGCCCCTTGCTTTTCAGCCGAAGAGTGAACATAAGGTCTTCAGCAGAGAAGCCAGCCAGGTCTGGAGAAGCACCGAGATTCAGGCAGAGTGGCGGTGTCTGTTCCCAGAGAGCCAGCACCAGGATGAGACCAGGCAAGGACTGGCGTCTTGGGCCGGTCGCAGGTCGGCGGTGGCTGCAGCTGGCTGCGGAAATTGTCTTCCGGATTCTAAAGGGCTCAGAAGCCGTGGAGCAGGGATGTTGGTGAGCCGCTCACTGGAGAGGAGGCAGGGGAATCAATTCTGCTGTTGAGAAGAGAGGATGGGGCCCTGGGGAACCCCTCTCCCACTCCCATAATGAGCACCTGTGTGGATTTGTCCAGAGGAGAGTCCCCCAGGGCAAGGAGAGGAACATTCTGGAGGGAAAAGCCCTTGAGGGTGGTGTGTCCCTGGCTGCGTGGAGGCCAGAGGCAGCCCCGGGCTTCCTCTCCAGCCCCTGTTCTCCTAGCATAGTGGTGTAGGGTTTTGTTCTGGGGATGAGGGACCTTGAGCAGCTGCATGACCTCAGTGACTCTCGGGGTCAGTATGAAAATGGGGGAGACAGTCCTTGTATGTGGGAGGGGCTTGAGGTCTGGCAAGGTCATCCTCAGTTCTGACCCTCCTGTCATCCCCCTTCACCGCCACCCCTTCTTGTGGCTCTCACTGCCTTTGCTCTGTCACTGGCTCAGCCCCTCTCCCAGGAGGGCCTGTCCCAATTCTGGACAGATCTCTCTCCACACAGACGATGCATCTCTACTCCCTCCTGCAGTCCCTCCCTTGGCTGGCGTCTGGAGGTTTGTCATGGTCCCCAAGGCGGCCTGTCTCCACTGCTCTCTGGAGCTTGGGTTCCCCGGTCAGTCCTTGTAATTACTGCTCTGCACACTCCCTCCTGGCACTCCTGCCTCTTCTCCTTTGGTTATATCCCATTGGCTAGATCATTATCCTATTTGAATGAAATCCTAATCCTGCCCTGTCCCCGTATTTGTTCAGCTGATTGTGGCTGGAGGAAAGGCCAAAACCATCTGAGAAGCTTTGATTTGCCTTCATGACCATTAAGGTTATTTTTAATTTTTCCCACTTGCTGGAGACATACTACATTGGTTAAGTTTAAGGCGTACAGTGTGGTGATTTGTTACACAGACGTACTGTGAAGTGTTTGCCACACTACCGTTCGTGAACACAAGCTCCAGCTCACACAGTTATCGCCACACTGTCACTGTGGTCAGAACATTCACACGCCCTCCTGCAGCAGCTGTGAGCGCATGATACGTGTTTCCCATACTCACCCCTCCGCACATCCAATCCCAGAACTCATCCTAACTGGAAGTTTATCTTCTTTGACCAGCATCTCCCCTTCTCCCTGCCCTCAGCCACTGGTGACCCCCATTTGAGTCTTCTACATACTCAAGTGCTTTTGGATACCACGTATAAATGGCACCAAGCAGTGGTTGTCTTTCTCTGTCTGATTTGTCCCACTTGGCGTAATGCTGTGTCCGTCCATGGGGCCACAAATGGCAGGATTTCCTTCGTCATGGCTGAGGACTGTCTCATTGCATCTTTTTCATCCACGTATCCATCCAGTGCCACTGGAGTTGTTTGCACGGCTCATAAGGAGTGGGGCAGCGAGCATGGCAGTGCGGATATCTTTTTGTGTGAATTCGTCTCTTTTGGATGTATCCCCAAGTGGAATTTCTGGATTGCTGGATGTGGTAGCTTTTTTGTTTGTTGGAGAACCTGTGTACTGTTTTCCCTGGTGGCTGAGCTGGTTCACATCCCCCCACCAGAGTTCCCTGTTCTCCAAATTTCTACCAACACTACTTCTCACTTTTCCTTCAGATAAGAATCCTTCTGACAGGTGTGAGGTGATGTCTCATTGTGGTTAAGATTAACGTTTCTCTAATGATTAGTGCCGCCAAGCACCTTTTCATGTGCCTCTTGGCATTTGTACATTTTCTTTGGAAAAATGTCAATTTGATAGGGTCTGTGATCAAATGAGCGAGACTGATACAAAGCAAAGGTCAAGCAAAGCTTTATTTTGTGCCAGCACTGAGAATCAAACCAACTGGCCCCTGCATACCTCTTTCCATCGACCATGTAGCTACTCCTGTCTGTGAACAGAGTCATCTCCACATCCGGGAGAGCAGTGTCTCTGAGATCTGGCCTTATTCTTATGACCTGGGCTAGGACCTCCCCACAGTCGTGTGGGTGGTCAGCCAGCTCCTCTGGCAGCAACGTGGCTGGATTTAGCACCACCAGGGGCCAGAAAGTCACTTTCAGTTCATTGAGGAGGAGGGCCTGATACCCCATCGCTTGGGCGTTTGTCATCCATCAGTCTGGTGGGGTCCAGAGAAGGCCCTCAATAGCGTGAGTGGTGGTCAAGATGAGATTTTGACCCAAAGTCAATTTACTTGCATCCTTGACCAGGAGGGCCATGACAGCAATTATGTGGAGGCAAGGGAAGAACCCAGCTGCTACTGGATCTAGTTTCTTGCTAAGATAGGCTATTGGCCTTTTCCAAGACCCTAGAGTCTGGGTCAAAACTCCTTTGGCCACCCCTGCCTTTTCATCCACATACAAGTGGAAGGGCTTGGTAACATCTGGGATGGCCAATGCTGGGGCACTCAGCAAGCTGTTTGTAATTCCCAAAATGCTCCTTCTGCCTCAGCTGTCCACTCTACTATAGTGAGCCCCCCCCCTTTGCCAGTTCATAGAGAGTCGGGCAATCTCCGTAAATCATGGTATCCACAGCCTACAGTAGCCCACTGTCCTGAGAAACTCCCTCACTTGTCAGGGTGTGGTGGGGTGGGGGTATCGGGTGATCACCTGTTTCCTGGACTCAGTGAACACACTCCCTCATGGAGATCAAAGCCTAAATAATTGGCATGGCTCTGACAGAGCTGGGCTTTCTTTGCTGACACCCAATACCCTTTTTCTTGTAGAGTCTGTAAGAGAGCTCTCGTCCCCTGCAAGCATGACTCATAGTCCTCAGCAGCTGTTTCTGCTAGTCCCACTAATTCAGTCAGATTCTTCTCTTCAAATCCTTCAATTTTCTGAAGTTTCCTCCTTATATCTGGGGCTGACTGACTGGCAAAGGCAAGATTATCAGAAGAGGAGAAAGGGATATAGGCTAGGTGGGGGCGCCCTTCTCCTGTCCGGTGGAGTAGCCTCACGGAGAGGCAGCATCGGTGCTGATGGAACCAGTGAGGTAGAGGGTGGCAGAGGGCGGGTAGAGGGAAGGGGAAGGATCAGGGCGGTTTTTCTGCTTGGTAGTCCCATAGGTGGATCCCAACTGCATATGAGGTGGACTGGTAAGGGTGTCTCAGGACTGAGAGTCAGGTTTAGGGGATAGAGAAGGAGGGGAAATTCCACATCCTCCACGAATCTGATGGAGGCAGGACGGTCTTCCCTGGTTCCCCCTCATCTTTCTGTTCTGTTTTTTTTTAAAGATTTTATTTATTTATTTGACAGAGAGAGATCATAGTAGGAGAGAGGAAGGGAAGCAGGCCCCCTGCTGAGCAGAGAGCCTGATGCGGGACTCGATCCCAGAACCCTGAGATCGTGACCCGAGCTGAAGGCAGCGGCTTAACCCACTGAGCCACTTTGATGATCTAACCTGCCTTAGAGGGAGAGAAATTGTTTTGTTAGTAGGGGGAAGGTGAGACTTCATGATGGTGGCTCTTCCATCAGATATTGCCAGGCCATGATATATGGTATTTGGTCTCGATGGAGATCGAAGACCTTACTCTGGGTAGAGTAGATTTGAGCCAAGGCAAACATTCCTTCTGGTGGCCACCCTGTGGAGAAAGTGAGCCACTCTAACTGGCAGAGTGTTTTTAGTTTTCCCAGGTAAACCTTGTCAACCCGACTGGGTGGCTTTACCTTGAAAATCCTTGAAATGCTGGAGAACAAGACTTAGGGATGTCTCAGGTCCCTTACTCCCCGCTTGCCCAATTTCTTCAAACACAACAAACAACACAGCAGACAACAAAAAGACATGACAGACAACTGCAGACCCAGCGGCCGTTCCTCAACCAGATATCAAGCCTAAGGGTGTGCAAGATATAATCCCAACTCAAAAACACAACCTGCTCCTGGTGGGGGTTTTCTCAGTCCCCTGACTGCCTAGGGGGACTTGAACTCCCTGGCGATCTACCAGTAGAGGGATGGGGCATCCCTGCATCCACTCCAGCCTTGGGGAGCAATACTGTGTCCAGTTTCTCCCCGGTGAGCTATACCCCTAGAGCACCGTAAACACACAGGCAGCAGAACAGGATCTTGAAGAATGGGGTCTCAAGATCTTACCTCCGGAGTCTTTTCCCAGAAATTCTGATGCTAGCTCAGTTCTTGTCTTTTGATCCCAGACGAGCCCCAAAATGATGGGGTCCGTGATCAAAGGAGCGAGACTGATACAAAGTGAAGGTCAAGCAAAGCTTTATTTCATGCCAGCACCAAAAATCAAACCGACTGGCTGGGGCCGTCTCTTACAGAGAGAGTGACCACCCCCAGCTTCACAGACTAGCTTTTATAGAGCAAAGGCCATGTGGTTGAGCCTGGCCAATGAGATTGTCTCCACCTGGCCTGACTCGTCCTTGCATTCTGGGCTCTGTTATTTCCACCTGACCTGACCTGTCCTTGTATTTGGGCTCTGTTATCAGAGACTGGTCGACTTGCTTTTAAGTAAGTTCCTCTGGGTGGGGGACAGGGTCAGGTTAAGTTTTACTGCACAAACAACAAAATGGCTGTTTAACCGAGATGGAGTTGCTCTAGCTAAATAGGCCCCTACAAATTCAAGTCCTTTTCCCATTAATTGGATCATTGTTTTTCCTATTTAGTTGTATGTGTTCTTTATGTACGTACATATACATTTATCAGATACCTGGTTGCAAATATTTTCTCCCACTTCTAGGATGCTGTTTCACTTTGTTGATTTCTTTTCCTGTGCTGGAGCTTTCTATTATTTTATTATTTACTTATTTATTTGTACTTTAATTCAAATTTTAATGTTCATTTAAAAATCTTGAATGCAGTGGTTCAAATTACTTCCTAAATTTCCTACATAGTTACTATTGAATACAATAACTTCACACACACCCCAGCGATAAAATGTAACCTTTTTTTTGTTTTGTTTTTAAATGATTTTATTTATTTGACAGAAAGAGAGAGCTCAAGTAGGGGGAGCAGCAGGCAGAGGGAGAGGGAGAAGCAGCCTCCTCGCTGAGCTGGGAGCTGGATGCAGGGCTTGATCCCAGGACCATAGGATCTTGACTTGAGCTGTAGGCAGAAATTTAACAGACTTGATGGACCCAGGTGCCCCAAAATGTAATCCTCTTAAAAAATTTATACTCATTCTAACTGGTGTAAGGTGGTATCTCAATGTGGTTTTAATTTGAATCTCCCTGATGGCTAGTGATGATGAACATTTTTTCATGTGTCTGATAGCCGTTTGTATGTCTTCATTGGAAAAGTGTCTGTCCATATCTTCTGCCCATTTTAAAAATATGATTGTCTGTGTGTGTTGAGTTTGAGGAGTTCTTTATAGATCCTGGATATCAACCTTTTGTCTGTGCTGTCATTTGCAAATATCTTCTCCCATTCTGTGGGTTGCCTCTTTGTTTTGTTGACTGTTTCCTTTGCTGTGCGGAAGCTTATGGAGTATTATGCCTCCATCAGAAAGGATGAATACCCAACTTTTGTAGCAACATGGACAGGACTGGAAGAGATTATGCTGAGTGAAATAAGTCAAGCAGAGAGAGCCAATTATCATATGGTTTCACTTATCTGTGGAGCATAACAAATAGCATGGAGGACAAGGGGAGATGGAGAGGAGAAGGGAGTTGAGGGAAATTGGAGGAGGAGGTGAATCATGAGAGACTATGGACTCTGAAAAACAATCTGAGGGTTTTGAAGGGGTGGGGGGTGGGAGGTTGGGGGAACCAGGTGGTGGGTATTGGAGTGGGCACGGATTGCATGGAGCACTGGGTGTGGTGCAAAAAATAATGAATACTGTTACACTGAAAAGAAATAAAAAATTAAAAAAATTTCACACTCAGCATGTGTTTTATTTCTTTTCCTCACTACATAAGTTTTAATGTATTTTATTTTATTTTTACTATGTTCAGTTAGCCAACGGATAGTACATCATTAGTTTTTGATGTAGTATTCAGTGACTCATTATTTGCATATAATACCCAGTGCTCATCACAACATGTGCCCTCCTGAATACCCATCACCTGGTTACCCCATACCCCAACCCACTCCCTTCTGTAACCCTCAGTTTGGTTCCTATGATTAACAGTCTTTCATGTTTTTCTCCCTCTCTGATTTCTTTCCTTTCAGTTTTTCCTCCCTTCCCCTATGGTCCTCTGTGCTGCTATTCCTTATGTTCCACATATGACTGAGCCATATGATAATTGTCTTTTCTGCTTGACTTATTTCACTCAGCATAATACCCTTCAACTTCATCCATGTTAATGCAAATGGTGGGGAATCATCCTTTCTTATGGCTGAGGAATATTCCATCATTTATATGGACCACATCTTCTTTATCCATTCATCACTTGAAGGACATCTTGGCTCCTTCCACAGTTTCGCTATTGTGGACATTGCTGCCATGAACACTGGGGGACATGTGCCCCTTCTTTTTGCCCCTATCTGTATCTTTGTGGTAAATATCCAGGAGTGCAATTGTTGGGTTGTAGGGTAGCTCTATTTTTAATGTCTTGAGGAAACTCCATACTGTTTTCCAGAGTGGCTGTAGCAGCTTGCATTCCCACCAACAGTGTAAGAGGGTTCTTTCTCTTTTCTCCACATCCTCTCCAACATATGTTGTTTCCTATTTTGTCAGTTTTTGCCATTCCAACTGGTATAAGGTGGCATCTCAATGTTGTTTTGATTTATGTTTCCCTGACAAGTGATGTGGAGCATTTTTCATGTGTCTGTTGGCCATTTGTATGTCTTCTTTGGAGAAGTATCTGTTCATGTCTTCTGCTCCTTTCTTGACTGGATTATTTGTTTTCTGGGTGTTGAGTTTGGGAAGTTCTCTATAGATCTTGGATTCCAGCCCTTTATCAATAATGTCATTTTCAAATATCTTCTCCCATTCTGTGAGTTGCCTCTTGGTTTGGTTGACTGTTTCCTTGGTTGTGCAGAAGGTTTTGATCCTGATGAAGTCCCAAAAGTTCATTTTTGCTTTTGTTCCCTTGCCTTTAGAGACGTGTCTTGCAAGAATTTGCTGTGGCCAAGGTGGAAGAACACATCCTGTGTTCTTCTCTCAGATTTTGACAGATTCTTGTCTCACACTGAGGTGTTCCATACATTTTTTTAAACATTTTATTTTTTCAGTGTTCCAAGATTCATTGTTTATGCATCACACCCAGGACTCCATGCAATACATGCCCTCCTTAATACCCACCACCAGGCTCACCCAACACCCACTCCCTTCCCCTCCAAAACCCTCAGTTTGTTTCTCAGAGTCCACAGTCTCTCATGGTTCATTTACCCCTCCGTTTTCCCCCAATTCACTTTTCCTTTCCTTCTCCTAATGTCCTTCATGTTATTCCTTATGCTCCACAAGTAAGTGAAACCATATGATAATTGACTCTCTCTGCTTGACTTATTTCACTTAGCATAATCTCCAGTCCCGTCCATATTGATACAAAAGTTGGGTATTCGTCTTTTCTGATGGAGGTATAATTCTCCATTGTATATATGGACCATATCTTTATCCATTCATCTCTCAAAGGGCATTTTGGCTTTTTCCACAGTTTGGCGATTGTGGCCATTGCTGCTATGTACATTGGGGTAGAGATGGCCCTTATTATCACTACATCTGTATCTTTGTGGTAAATACTCAGTAGTGAAATTTCAGGGTCTTTCATCCATTTTGAGTTTATCTTTGTGTATGGAGTCAGAGAATGGTCTGGTTTCATTTTTCTGCATGTGGCTGTCTAATGTTCCCAGTACCATTTATTGAAGAGACTCTTTTTTTCCATTGACTATTCTTCCCTGCCTTGCTGAAGATTAGTTGACCATAAAGTTGAGGGCCCATTTTTGGGCTCTCTATTCTGTTCCAGTGGTCCATGTGTCTGTTTTTGTGCTAGTACCATATTGTCTTGATGATCACAGCTTTGTAATAGAGCTTGAGGTTGACAATGTGTTGCCCCCAGCTTTGGTTTTTTTTTTTTTTCAACATTCCTCTGGTGATTTGGGGTCTTTTCTGGTTCCATACCAATTTTAGGATTGTTTGTTCCAGCTCGTGAGAAATGCCAATGGTATTTTGATAGGGATGGCATTGAAAATGTAGATTGCTCTGGGCAGCATAGACGTTTTCACATGTTTATTCTTCCAATCCATGAGCATGGGGTGTTTTCCCATCTCTTGTGTCTTCCCCCTCCATTTCTCTCATAAGTGTTCTGTAGTTTCTAGAGTACAGATCCTTTACCTCTTTGGTTAGGTTTATTCCAAGGTATCTTACAGGTTTTGGTGCTATGGTAAATGGAATCAATTCCTTAATTTCTCTTTCTTCAGTCTTACTGTTAGCATTGATTTTGTATCCTGCCATGTTGTTGAATTGCTGTATGAGTTCTAGTAATTTGGAGGTGGAGTCTGTTGGATTTTCCACATAAAATATCATGTCATCCGTGAAGAGATAGAGTTTGACTTCTTTGCCAAGTTGAATGCCTTTTATTTCTTTTTGTTGTATGATTGCTGAGGCTAGGACTTCTAGTACTATGTTGAATAATAGTGGTGAGAGTGGCATCCCTGTTGTGTTCCTGACCTTAAGGGAAAAGCTCTATTTTTCCCCAATTATTGAGAATAATATTTTCCATGGAGTTTTCATAATGGCTTTTATGATATTGAGGTATGTTTCCTCTATCCCTACACAATGAAGAGTTTTCATCAAGAAAGCATGCTGTATTTTGCCAAATGCCTTTTCTGCATCAGTAGAGAGGTTCATATGGTTCTTGTCTCTTCTTTTGTTATTATGCTCTATCACATTGATTGATTTGCAGATGTTGAACCATCCTTGCCACCCAGGCATAAATCCCACTGGTCCTGGTGAATCATCCTTTTAATGGACTGTTGGATCCTATTGGTTAGGATCTTGTCAAGTGTTTTGGCATCCGTGTTCATCAGGGATATTTGTCTGCAATTCTCCTTTTGGATGGGGTCTTTGCCTGGTTTTGGGATCAGGGTAATTCTGGTCTCATAGGATGAGTTTGGAAGTTTTCCTTCTATTTCTTTTTTTTTTCCCAATTTATTTATTTTCAGAAAAACAGTATTCATTATTTTTTCACCACACCCAGTGCTCCATGCAAGCTGTGCCCTCTATAATACCCACCACCTGGTACCCCCAACCTCCCACCCCCCCGCCACTTCAAACCCCTCAGATTGTTTTTCAGAGTCCATAGTCTCTCATGGTTCATCTCCCCTTCCAATTTACCCAAAAGCACATACCCTCCCCAATGTCCATAACCCTACCCCCCTTCTCCCAACCCCCCCTCCCCCCAGCAACCCACAGTTTGTTTCGTGAGATTAAGAGTCACTTATGGTTTGTCTCCCTCCCTATCCCATCTTGTTTCATGGATTCTTCTCCTACCCACTTAGGCCCCCATGTTGCATCACCACTCCCTCATATCAGGGAGATCATATGATAGTTGTCTTTCTCCGCTTGACTTATTTCGCTAAGCATGATACGCTCTAGTTCCATCCATTTTGTCGCAAATGGCAAGATTTCGTTTCTTTTGATGGCTGCATAGTATTCCATTGTGTATATATACCACGTCTTCTTGATCCATTCATCTGTTGATGGACATCTAGGTTCTTTCCATAGTTTGGCTATTGTGGACATTGCTGCTATAAACATTCGGGTGCACGTGCCCCTTTGGATCACTAAGTTTGTATCTTTAGGGTAAATTCCCAGTAGTGCAATTGCTGGGTCATAGGGCAGTTCTATTTTCAACATTTTGAGGAACCTCCATGCTGTTTTCCAGAGTGGTTGCACCAGTTTGCATTCCCACCAACAGTGTAGGAGGGTTCCCCTTTCTCTGCATCCTCGCCAGCATCTGTCATTTCCTGACTTGTTGATTTTAGCCATTCTGACTGGTGTGAGGTGATATCTCATTGTGGTTTTGATTTGTATTTCCCTGATGCCGAGTGATATGGAGCACTTTTTCATGTGTCTGTTGGCCATCTGGATGTCTTCTTTGCAGAAACGTCTGTTCATGTCCTCTGCCCATTTCTTGATTGGATTATTTGTTCTTTGGGTGTTGAGTTTGTTAAGTTCTTTATAGATTTTGGACGCTAGTCCTTTATCTGATATGTCATTTGCAAATATCTTCTCCCATTCTATCAGTTGTCTTTTGGTTTTGTTAACTGTTTCCTTTGCTGTGCAAAAGCTTTTGATTTTGATGAAATCCCAAAAGTTCATTTTTGCCCTTGCTTCCCTTGCCTTTGGCGATGTTCCTAGGAAGATGTTGCTGCGGCTGAGGTCGAAGAGGTTGCTGCCTGTGTTCTCCTCAAGGATTTTGATGGATTCCTTTCTCACATTGAGGTCCTTAATCCATTTTGAATCTATTTTTGTGTGTGGTGTAAGGAAATGGTCCAATTTCATTTTTCTGCACGTGGCTGTCCAATTTTCCCAACACCATTTATTGAAGAGGCTGTCTTTTTTCCATTGGACATTCTTTCCTGCTTTGTTGAAGATTAGTTGACCATAGAGTTGAGGGTCTATTTCTGGGCTCTCTATTCTGTTCCATTGGTCTATGTGTCTGTTTTTGTGCCAGTACCATGCTGTCTTGATGACGACAGCTTTGTAATAAAGCTTGAAGTCCGGAATTGTGATGCCACCAACTTTGGCTTTGTTTTTCAATATCCCTTTGGCTATTCGAGGTCTTTTCTGGTTCCATATAAATTTTAAAATTATTTGTTCCATTTCTTTGAAAAAGATGGATGGTACTTTGATAGGAATTGCATTAAATGTGTAGATTGCTTTAGGTAGCATAGACATTTTCACAATATTTATTCTTCCAATCCAGGAGCATGGAACATTTTTCCATTTCTTTGTGTCTTCCTCAATTTCTTTCATGAGTACTTTATAGTTTTCTGAGTATAGATTCTGTGCCTCTTTGGTTAGGTTTATTCCTAGGTATCTTATGGTTTGGGGTGCAATTGTAAATGGGATTGACTCCTTAATTTCTCTTTCTTCTGTCTTGTTGTTGGTGTAGAGAAGTGCAACTGATTTCTGTGCATTGATCTTATATCCTGACACTTTACTGAATTCCTGTACAAGTTCTAGCAGTTTTGGAGTGGAGTCTTTTGGGTTTTCCACATAGAGTATCATATCATCTGCGAAGAGTGATAATTTGACTTCTTCTTTGCCGATTTGGATGCCTTTAATTTCCTTTTGTTGTCTGATTGCTGAGGCTAGGACTTCTAGTACTATGTTGAATAGCAGTGGTGATAATGGACATCCCTGCCGTGTTCCTGACCTTAGTGGAAAAGCTTTCAGTTTTTCTCCATTGAGAATGATATTTGCAGTGGGTTTTTCATAGATGGCTTTGATGATATTGAGGTATGTGCCCTCTATCCCTACACTTCGAAGGGTTTTGATCAGGAAGGGATGCTGTACTTTGTCAAATGCTTTTTCAGCATCTATTGAGAGTATCATATGGTTCTTGTTCTTTCTTTTATTGATGTGTTGTATCACATTGACTGATTTGCGGATGTTGAACCAACCTTGCAGCCCTGGAATAAATCCCACTTGGTCGTGGTGAATAATCCTTTTAATGTACTGTTGAATCCTATTGGCTAGTATTTTGGTGAGAATTTTTGCATCTGTGTTCATCAAGGATATTGGTCTATAGCTCTCTTTTTTGATGGGATCCTTGTCTGGTTTTGGGATCAAGGTGATGCTGGCCTCATAAAATGAGTTTGGGAGTTTTCCTTCCATTTCTATTTTTTGGAACAGTTTCAGGAGAATAGGAATTAGTTCCTCTTTAAATGTTTGGTAGAATTCCCCCGGGAAGCCATCTGGCCCTGGGCTTTTGTTTGTTTGGAGATTTTTAATGACTGTTTCAATCTCCTTACTGGTTATGGGTCTGTTCAGGCTTTCTATTTCTTCCTGGTTCAATTTTGGTAGTTTATATGTTTCTAGGAATGCATCCATTTCTTCCAGATTGTCAAATTTGTTGGCGTAGAGTTGCTCATAGTATGTTCTTATAATAGTTTGTATTTCTTTGGTGTTAGTTGTGATCTCTCCTCTTTCATTCATGATTTTATTTATTTGGGTCCTTTCTCTTTTCTTTTTGATAAGTCTTGCCAAGGGTTTATCAATTTTATTAATTCTTTCAAAGAACCAGCTCCTAGTTTGGTTGATTTGTTCTATTGTTTTTTTGGTTTCTATTTCATTGATTTCTGCTCTGATCTTTATGATTTCTCTTCTCCTGCTGGGCTTAGGGTTTCTTTCTTGTTCTTTCTCCTTCTCCTTTAGGTGTAGGGTTAGGTTGTGTACCTGAGACCTTTCTTGTTTCTTGAGAAAAGCTTGTACCACTATATATTTTCCTCTCAGGACTGCCTTTGTTGTGTCCCACAGATTTTGAACCGTTGTATTTTCATTATCATTTGTTTCCATGATTTTTTTCAATTCTTCTTTAATTTCCCGGTTGACCCATTCATTCTTTAGAAGGATGCTGTTTAGTCTCCATGTATTTGTGTTCTTTCCAAACTTCCTCTTGTGGTTGAGTTCTAGCTTCAGAGCATTGTGGTCTGAAAATATGCAGGGAATGATCCCAATCTTTTGATACCAGTTGAGTCCTGATTTAGGACCTAGGATGTGATCTATTCTGGAGAATGTTCCATGTGCACTAGAGAAGAATGTGTATTCTGTTGCTTTGGGATGAAATGTTCTGAATATATCTGTGATGTCCATCTGGTCCAGTGTATCATTTAAGGCCTTTATTTCCTTGTTGATCTTTTGCTTGGATGATCTGTCCATTTCAGTGAGGGGAGTGTTAAGGTCCCCTACTATTATTGTATTATTGTTGATGTGTTTCTTTGATTTTGTTATTAATTGGTTTATATAGTTTGCTGCGCCCACGTTGGGGGCATAGATATTTAAAATTAGATCTTCTTGTTGGACAGACCCTTTGAGTATGATATAGTGTCCTTCCTCATCTCTTATTATAGTCTTTGGCTTAAAATCTAATTGATCTGATATAAGGATTGCCACTCCTGCTTTTTTCTGATGTCCATTAGCATGGTAAATTCTTTTCCACCCCCTCACTTTAAGTCTGGAGGTGTCTTCGGGTTTAAAATGAGTTTCTTGGAGGCAACATATAGATGGGTTTTGTTTTTTTATCCATTCTGATACCCTGTGTCTTTTGATTGGGGCATTTAGCCCATTAACATTCAGGGTAACTATTGAGAGATATGATTTTAGTGCCATTGTATTGCCTGTAAGGTGACTGTTACTGTATATTGTCTCTGTTCCTATCTGATCTACCACTTGTAGGCTCTCTCTTTGCTTAGAGGACCCCTTTCAGTATTTCCTGTAGAGCTGGTTTGGTGTTTGCAAATTCTTTCAGTTTTTGTTTGTCCTGGAAGCTTTTAATCTCTCCTTCTATTTTCAATGATAGCCTAGCTGGATATAGTATTCTTGGCTGCATGTTTTTCTCGTTTAGTGCTCTGAAAATGTCATGCCAGCTCTTTCTGGCCTGCCAGGTCTCTGTGGATAAGTCAGCTGCCAATCTAATACTTTTACCATTGTATGTTACAGACTTCTTTTCCCGGGCTGCTTTCAGGATTTTCTCTTTGTCACTAAGGCTTGTAAATTTTACTATTAGGTGACGGGGTGTGGACCTATTCTTATTGATTTTGAGGGGCATTCTCTGAACCTCCTGAATTTTGATGCTCGTTCCCTTTGTCATATTGGGGAAATTCTCCCCAATAATTCTCTCCAGTATACCTTCTGCTCCCCTCTCTCTTTCTTCTTCTTCTGGAATCCCAATTATTCTAATGTTGTTTTGTCTTATGGTGTCACTTATCTCTCGAATTCTCCCCTCATGGTCCAGTAGCTGTTTGTCCCTCTTTTGCTCAGCTTCTTTATTCTCTGTCATTTGGTCTTCTATATCGCTAATTCTTTCTTCTGCCTCATTTATCCTAGCAGTGAGAGCCTCCATTTTTGATTGAACTTCATTAATAGCTTTTTTGATTTCAACTTGGTTAGATTTTAGTTCTTTTATTTCTCCAGAAAGGGCTTTTATATCTCTGGAGAGGGTTTCTCTAATATCTTCCATGCCTTTTTCAAGCCCGGCTATAACCTTGAGAATTGTCATTTTTAACTCTAGATCTGACATATTACCAATGTCTGTATTGATTAGGTCCCTAGCCTTCAGTACTGCCTCTTGTTCTTTTTTTTGTTGTGAATTTTTCCGCCTTGTCATTTTGTCCAGCTAAGAGTATATGAAGGAGCAAGTAAAATACTAAAAGGGTGGCAACAATCCCAGGAAAATATTCTTTAACCAAATCAGAAGAGATCCCAAATCATGAGGGGGGATTTCTCCTCCCTCACGATTGGGTGAGGGATCTCCTCTGATTGGGATCTCCTTTGATTGGGATCTCCCAATCTCTTCTGATTGGGATCTCTTCTGATTTGGGGATAAAAAGAGGTTCAAAAAGAAAGAAAGAAAAAAAAGAAAAAAAGAATTATAAAAAAGAGATTGAATTAAAAATTCAATCAAGAATTTAAAAAAGAATTAAGAAAAAAAAAGATTGAAGAGATTAGGATCTCTTCTGATTTGGGGATAAAAAGAGGTTCAAAAAGAATGAAAGAAAAAAAAGAATTAAAAAAAAAGAAAATGAATAAAGAAAAGTATAAAAAAGAAAAAAATATATATATTAGATAATCTAGTTAAAATACGTTAAAAAAGAAAAGGGTAAAAGTTATAAAAAATTTTAGCAGAAGAAGAGAAAAAAAATGAAAAAGAAAAAAATTAAATTAACTGCAAGACTAAAAAATTACAGGCAGAAAGCCATGATGAGTTCCGTGGTTTGTTCTCCTCCTCTGGAATTCTGCTGCTCTCTCCTTGGTATTGAAACTGCACTGCTTGGTAGGTGAACTTGGTCTTGCCTGGATTTCTTGTTGATCTTCTGGGGGAGGGGCCTGTTGTAGTGATTCTCAAGTGTCTTTGCCCCAGGCGGAATTACACCGCCCTTACCAGGGGCCGGGCTGAGTGATCTGCTTGGCTTTACTTTCAGGAGCTTTTGTTCCCTGAGCACTTTCCATAGAGTTCTGGAGGATGGGAATACAAATGGCGGCCTCCTGGTCTCCGGCCCGGAGGAGCCAAGAGCCCGGGGCCCCGCTACCCTGTGCGCCCTCAGCGAACAGCTCCTAGTAACTCGCGTCTGCCTAACCTCCGGCCGCGCTCCGAGCTCACCCAGCCTGCGACGGGTTCAAGGCAACTCCGAGCTGCGAGCTTACTGTCGGCTCTGTCTCTGCAGCTGGCTTTCCCGTTCCAATATCCGCAAGCTCTGCGACACTCAGACACCCCCGATCCTTCTGTGACCCCGCGGGACCTGAGGTCACGCCGACTCCGTGTGGGCTTCGCCCCGGTTTAGCCTCCGGAGCGATGTCCCTCAGCGGAACAGACTTTTAAAAGTTATGATTTTGTGCTCCGTTGCTCTGCCGCTTGCCGGGAGCCGGCCCCTCCCCCCGGGGTCTATCCTCCCGTCGCTTTGGATTCACTTCTCCGCCAGTCCTACCTTTCAGAAAGTGGTTGTTTTTCTGTTTCTAGAATTGCTGTTCTTCTCTTCGATCTGCCGATGGATTTGCAGGTGTTTGCAATCTTTAGATAAGCTCTCTAGCTGATCTCCTGCTAGCTGAGGTAGTCTCAGCCTGCTACTTCTCCACCATCTTGACTCCTCCCCCTTTCCTTCTATTTCTATTTTTTGGAAAGAGCTTCAGTACTATAGATGTTATTTTGTTTTTAAATGTTTGGTAGAATTCCCCTGGGAAGCCATCTGGCCCTTGACTCTTGTTTTTGGGGAGGTTTTTCATTACTGTTTCAACTTCCATGCTTGTTATTGGTCTAGTCAGATGATCTATGTCTTCCTATTTCAGTCTTGGTAGTTTGTAAATTTCCAGGAATGCATCCATTTCTTCCAGATTTCTTTTTTTTTCTTTTTTTTTTTTAAGATTTTATTTATTTATTTGACAGAGAGAAATCACAAGCAGGCAAAGAGGCAGGCAGAGAGAGAGAGAGGGAAGCAGCCTCCCCGCTGAGCAGAGAGCCTGATGCGGGACTCGATCCCAGGACTCCGAGATCATGACCCTAGCCGAAGGCAGCGGCTTAACCCACTGAGCCTCCCAGGCGCCCCTCTTCCAGATTTCTTAATTTGTTGTCATTAATTGTTTGTCATTAATAATTTGTTGTCAATAACTGTTTCTATTTCCTTGGTGTTAGTCATGATCTCTTCCATTTCATTTATGATTTTATTGATTTGGGTCCTTCTCTTTTTCTCTTGGATAAGTCTGGCCAGAGACTTATCAGTTCTTTCAAAGAACTAGCTTCTAGTTTCATTGATCTCTTTTACTTTTTTCTGATTTCTGTTTCATTGATTTCTGTACTGATCTTTGTTATTTCTCTTCTCTTACTTGGTTTAGGCCTGATTTTCTGTTCTTTCTCCAAGACCTTTAGGTGTAAGCTTAGCTTGTGATTTTGGTATTTTTCTAATTTTTTGAGAGAGACTTGGATGGCTGTGTATTTCTCCCTTAGGACTGCCTTTACTATATCCCTTGGTTTTGAACCGATGTGCTTTCATTTTCATTGATTTATATGAACTGTTTAAGTTATTTAACTTCTTGGTTGACCCAATCATTCTTGAGCAGGATGTTCTTTAACTTCTAAGTGTTTGAGTTCCTTCCAAATTTCTTCTTGTGGTTGAGTTCCAGTTTCACAGCATTGTGGTCTGAAAATTGGGAGGGAATCATCTCAATCTTTTGGTGTCAGTTGAGACCTGACTTGTGACCCAGTATGTGGTCTGTTCTGGAGAAAGTTCTGTGTGCATTTGAGAAGAATGAGTATTCTGGTTTTTTAAAGATGGAATGGTCTGTATGTGTCTGTGAAATCTGTCTGGTCCAATGTGTCATTCCAAGCTCTTGTGTTTTTGTTTATCTTCTGCTTTGATGATCTGTCTATTGCTGAGAGTAGAATGTTGAGGTCTACTACTGTTTATGTATTACTATCAATATGATTCTTTATTTTGGTTAATGGTTGGCTTATGTAGTTGGCTGCTTCCATGTTGGGGGCACAGATATTCACAAATCTTAGATCTTCTTTTTGGATAGACCTTTTAATTATGATATAGTGTCCTTCTGCATCTCTTTAGTTTAGTCTTTATTTTGAAATTTAATTTGTCTGATATAAGAATTGCTACCAAAGCTTTCTTTTGAGGTCTGATGGCATGAAAAGTAGTTCTCCATCCCCTCACTTTCAGTCTGGTTGTATCTTTAGGTTCAAAATGAGTCTCTTGTAGATAGCATATGGATGTGTCCTGTCTTTTTATCCAGTCTACAACCCTGTGCCATTTAATGGGAGCATTTAGGCCCTTCAGGTTGAGAGGGACTATTGAAAGATATGATTTTAGTGCCATGATATTGCCTGTGAAGTTGTTTCTATAGATTGTCTCTGTAAATTTCTGGTCTATATTACCCTTGGGTCTTTCTTTCTTTCTTTTCTCTTTTTTTAATAGACTCTCCCTTAATATTTCTTGTAGGGCTGGCTTTCTGGTCACATATTCTTTCAGTTTCGCTGGTCCTGGTAGGTCCTTGTCTCTCCATCCATTCTGTGTGACAGCCTTGCTGGATAAGTTATCCTTGCCTGCATGTTCTTCTCATTAGTATCTTTTTCTTAAATTTATTTTTTATTTTCAGCATAACAGTATTCATTATTTTTGCACCACACCCAGTGCTCCATGCAATCCGTGCCCTCTATAATACCCACCACCTGGTGCCCCGTCCTCCCACCCCCCGCCCCTTCCAAACCCTCAGATTGTTTTTCAGAGTCCATAGTCTCTCATGGTTCATCTCCTCTTCCAATTTCCCCAAACTCCCTTCTCCTCTCTATCTCCCCATGTCCTTCATGCTATTTGTTATGCTCCACAAATAAGTGAAACCATATGATAATTGACTCTCTCTGCTTGACTTATTTCACTCAGCATAATCTCTTCCAGTCCCGTACATGTTGCTACAAAAGTTGGGTATTCGTCCTTTTTGATGGAGGCATAATACTCCATAGTGTATATGGACCACATCCTCCTTATCCATTCGTCCGTTGAAGGGCGTCTTGGTTCTTTCCACAGTTTGGCGACCATGGCCATTGCTGCTATAAACATTGGGGTACAGATGGCCCTTCTTTTCACGACATCTGTATCTTTGGGGTAAATACCCAGGAGTGCAATGGCAGGGTCATAGGGAAGCTCTATTTTTAATTTCGTGAGGAATCTCCACACTGTTCTCCAAAGAGGCTGCACCAACTTGCATTCCCACCAACAGTGTAAGAGGGTTCCCCTTTCTCCACATCCCCTCCAACACATGTTATTTCCTAAACTTCATAAAATCTATCTATGAAATACCGGTGGAATTTTGATCGGAATGGCATTAAAAGTATAGATTGCTCTAGGCAGTATAGACATTTTAACAATGTTTATTCTTCTGATCCAAGAGCATGGAATGGTCTTCCATCTTTTTGTGTCTTTTTCAGTTTCTTTCATGAGTGTTCTGTAGTTCTTCGAGTACAGATCCTTTACCTCTTTGGTTAGGTTTATTCCCAGGTATCTTATGGTTCTTGGTGCTATAGTAAATGGAATCAATTCTCTAATTTCCCTTTCTGTATTTTCATTATTAGTGTATAAGAAAGCCGCTGATTTCTGTACATTGACTTTGTATCCTGCCACATTGCTGAATTGCTGTATGAGTTCTAGTAGTTTGGGGGTGTAGTCTTTTGTGTTTTCCATATAAAGAAACATATCATTTGTGAAGAGAGAGAGTTTGACTTCTTCATTACCAATTTGGATGCTTTTTATTTCTCTTTGTTGTCTGATTGTTGTTGCTAGGACTTCTAATACTATGTTGAACAAGAGTGGTGAGAGTGGGCATCCTTGCTGTGTTCCTGATCTCAACGGGAAGGCTGCAAGCTTTTTCCCATTGAGGATGATATTTGCTGTGGGTCTTTCATAGATAGATTTTATGAAGTTCAGGAATGTTCCTCTATCCCTATACTTTGAAGTGTTTTAATCAGGAATGGATATTGGATTTTGTCAGATGCTTTTTCTGCATCAATTGAGAGGACCATGTGGTTTTTCTCTCTTCTCTTATTAATTTGTTGTATCACATTGATTTGTGAATGTTGAACCATCCTTGTAGCCCAGGGATGAATCCCACCTGGTCATGGTGGATAATCTTTTTAATGTGCTGTTGGATCCTGTTGGCTAGGATCTTGTTGAGAATCTTAGCATCCATATTCATCAGTGATATTGGTCTGAAATTCTCCTTTTTGGTAGGGTCTTTGCCTGGTTTGGGGATCAGGGTAATGCTGGCTTCATAGAAAGAGTCTGGAAGTTTTCCTTCTGCTGCAATTTTTTGAAACAGCTTCAGGAGAATAGGTGTTATTTCTTCTTTGAAGGTTTGGTAGAATTCCCCAGGGAATCCATCAGGTCCTGGGCTCTTGTTTTTTGGGAGGTTTTTGATCACTGGTTCAATCTCGTTATTAGATATCAGTCTATTCAGGTTGTCGATTTCTTCCTGGCTCAATGTTGGTAGTTTATATTTTTCCAGGAATGCATTCATTTCATATAGGTTACTAAGCTTATTGGCATATAACTGTTCGTAATAACTTCTGATGATTGTTTCTACTTCCTTGGTGTTAGTTGTGATCTCTCCCTTTTCATTCATAATTTTATGAATTTGGGATTTCTCTCTTTTCTTTCGGATTAGTGTAGCCAGTGGCTTATCGATCTTATTGATTCTTTCAAAAAACCAGCTTCTAGTTTCATTGATACGTTCTACTGTATCTCTGGTTTCTCCCTCATTGATCTCAGGTCTAATCTTGATGATTTCCTTTCTTATGTGTGGAGTTGGTTTGATTTGTTGTTGATCCTCCAGTTCTTTAAGGTGTAGAGACAGCTGGTGTGTTCTGGATTTTTCAATTTTTTTGAGCGAGGCTTGGATGGCTATATATTTTCCCCTTAGGACCGCCTTTGCTGTATCCCATAGGTTTTGGACTGAAGTGTCTTCATTCTCATTGGTTTCCATGAATTGTTTCAGTTCTTCTTTGATCTCCTGGTTGATCCAAGCATTCTTAAGCAAGGTGGTCTTTAGCTTCCAGGTGTTTGAGTTCCTTCGGAACTTTTCCTTGTGATTGAGCTCCAGTTTCAAAGCATTGTGATCTGAGAATATGCAGGGAATAATCTCAGTCTTTTGGTATTGGTTGAGTCCTGATTTGTGACCCAGTATGTGGTCTGTTCTGGAGAAGGTTCCGTGTGCACTTGAGAAGAATGAGTATTCTGCTGTTTTAGGGTGGAATGTTCTGTATATATCTATGACGTCCATCTGGTCCAATGTGTCATTCAATGCTCTTGTTTCTTTATTGATTTTCTGCTTCGATGATCTGTCTAATTCTGAAAGAGGCGTGTTAAGATCTCCTACGATTAGTGTATTCATATCAATATGACTCTTTATCTTGATTAACAGTTTTCTTAAGTAATTGGCTGCTCCCATATTGGGAGCATAGATATTTACAATTGTTAGATCATCTTGGTGGATAGTCCCTTTAAGGATTATGTAGTGTCCTTCTGTATCTCCGACTACAGTCTTTAGTTTGAAGTCTAATTTATCTGATATGAGAATCGCTACCCCAGCCTTCTTTTGAGTCCCATTGGCATGAAAGATGCTTCTCCACCCCTTCACTTTCAGTCTGCGTGTATCTTTAGGTTCAAAATGGGTCTCTTGTAGACAGCATATGGGTGGGTCCTGTCGTTTTATCCAATCTGCAACCCTGTGTCGTTTTATGGGTGCATTTAGGCCATTCACATTGAGAGTGATTATTGATAGATATGTTTTTATTGACATCGTGTTACTTTTGAAGTCTTTCTTTCTGTAGATTGTCTCTATATTTCTGTTCAATGCTGTTCTTAGGATTTTTTCTCTTTTATAGAACCCCCCTTAATATTTCCTGCAGTGTTGGCTTGGTGGTTGCATAGTCTTTTAAGCCTTGCCAGTCTTGGAAACTCTTTATCTCTCCATCCATTTTGAATGTCAGTCTTGCTGGATAAAGTATTCTTGGCTGCATGTTCTTCTCATTTAGTGCCCTGAATATATCTTGCCAGCCTCTTCTGGCTTGCCAGGTCTCTGTGGACAGGTCTGACGTTATTCTGATGGGCTTCCCTCTGTAAGTAAGGAGCGTCTTTGCCCTGGCGGCTTTCAAGAGATTATACCTACAATTATAATTTCTCAATTTGACTATCAGGTGTCGTGATGTTTTTTTGGAGTGTATAATCTTGGGTGGAGACCGTTCAGCCTCTAGTACATGAATGCTGGTTTCATTTGCGAGATTCGGAAAATTTTCATGAAGGACTTGTTCCACGATATCTTCTAGATTTCTTTCTTTCTCCTCCCCTTCAGGAATTCCAATAATTCTGATGTTAGAACGCTTCATGGCATCATTTATTTCCCTGATTCTGCTTTCGTGGGATCTAAGCTGTTTGTTCCAGGCTTCCTCCTGATCCTTTCTCTCTATCTGTTTGTCTTCCAGATCACTAATTCTATCTTCTGTCTCAGTTACCCTAGCTTTGAGAGAGTGCAGATTAGATTGGAACTCATTGAGAGCATTGTGGACCTCCTCCCTGGTAGCTTTAAGCTCCGCCCTAACATTGTGAACATCCTGTCTGGTCATTTTCAGTTCGGCCCTAATCAATTCTGTTTGGTCATCCATGGCTTTCTCCAACCTAGCTATTGCCTGGATAATTGTTAGCCTGAATTCTCTTTCCGACATATTGTCTATGTTGATAGCCGTTAGCTCTGTTGCAGAAGGTCCATCCTCTGTATTTTTCTTCTGTTGGGCATTCCTCCTCCTAGTCATTTTGGTGGGAGAAGACTGAACAGATGTAGCTGGATGTATCAACTCTGGTGCAGTCAAGGTGCACCCTGGAACACTTCCTGATCTCCGTCTCAGAGAGAAGCCTCAGTCTGGGTGCAGAAGCTGAATAAATTCCCCCTTGGACGCTGGCAATGCAGGTTCCACGTTGCAGACCCTGGGGGCGCAGGATCTTTTGCTCGTCCCCAAAGCCAAGGCAGTGGCGGCTGTCTGGGAGCTCCTGACCGCCAGAGAGGTTCCAAGCAGCGATCGCACACTGAGATTTTGCCGCAGGCCCGGGCTGGGAGTGCCCGGCTTGCGCGCACCTCTTTTAAGAGGCGGCTGTGGGTCGGGTGCGCGTCTGGGGCACTGAGAACGGGGCGCTGGTCCGTAAGCAGCAGGCTGGGCTTTTGCACGCCTCTGTCCGGGGAAGAGTTTCGCGGGCGCGGCTTAGACTTTGAAACAATGGCGCAGGTCAAGAAGCGCCCCGGGGCCTTAGTGACCCAGGAGAGCTCGATCAGGTCTGACATTATTCTAATGTTCCTCCCTCTGTATATAAGAAATATCTCCCCCATGGCTGCTTTCTCTATGGCTTCCTTGGTTCTAAGATTTACACGTTTTCTATTTTGAATTCTAATAGTGTATTTATAAACTATTTTTGATTTTCTATGTACACCCTCATATTATCTGCGAATAGACAGAATTATGCCCTCAATTCTAATTCTTTTTGTTTCTCTTGCCTTATAACACTTGGTGGATTCTCCAATGCAATGTTGATTAGAGTAGCATTGTTTGAAGATTTTTAAAGAAAGATTTTCTTTATTTATTTGACAGGCAGAAATTACAAGTAGGCAGAGAGGCAGGCAGAGAGGGAGAGGGGGAAGCATGTTCCCTGCTTAGTAGAGAGCCCAATGCGGGGCTCGATCCCAGGACCCTGAGATCATGACCTGAGCCAAAGGCAGAGGCTTAACCCCCTGAGCCACCCAGGAGCCCCTTGTTTGAAGATTTTAATATACTTTTCTCAATATCTGATAGAAAAAGGAGACAAAACATTGGTAACTAATGTGATGTAATTGACATATGTGGAATATTACATAGTAAGTGCAGAATACATTATTTTACAGTGGTCCTAGGATATTTACACAAATAAATGATATGAATAAAGTCTATACATTTTAAAAGCCTGAAATTAACTAGATTATATTCTTAGACCACAGGGGAATTGAATCATAGGCATAATGAAAAGAAAACCAAGAAGCCCCTCAATGTTTAAAAGTTAAATGTAACTTTGCTACATATCCTATGGGTCAGAGAGGGAATCGCTAGGGAAATTCTCAACCTTTCCTACATCAGAGTTCGCAGACGATCCCACTCTGTCTGTGAAGGAGCAGTGTAATTAACCAGACAGGAGTTGAGCCTTAAGTCAGAGTTCTGCCTGCCTCAGCCACACCTGGCAGCCTTGGTCTGTGGTCCTCTCAGAGCTTCCCTTTCTGGTGGCCCTGAGCTAAGAGGAACAACACGGCTGTATGGAAATGGGAAGCTGCACAGCCCTAGTGATGAAGGTGCTATTGTATTGTCCTCACCAGTCCAACAGCATGCTTTCTTCTTTTTTTTTTCTTTCAAACATCATTTTTATTGTCCTTTCTTAATATAGAAGTAACCCATTCTCGCTCAATAAATTTAGAAAGTTGAAATAAGAGAAAATAAAAACTGTCAGCCCAACCAGGAAAGATAACAAAGGTTGGGCACTTGGATGTATATTTTCCTAGTCTTTTTTTTTTTTTTAACAAAAGTAGGATTAGACAGTACATACTATTTTTTCCATAAGCTAAATATACTGTGCCAGTATCCTTCCACTTGTTAAACATTGTTCTGCAATTTTTTTTAATTAAGGAAAAATAATGGGCTCCTATATACAAGTCATCCAGCCTCAACAATTGTCAGCACATGGTTGATTTCATAACATTTTCAATGCCCATGCCATATTCCTTTCTTTAGGTGGTTGGGCCATAGTTTATTTAACCAGCAATAAAGAGTTGTGCATTTAAATTATATGCAATTTCTTCACTAATGTATTGTTACACTGGGATGAATGAATCTGTTGCTGAATCTTTACAGAAGTGCATGGTTATTTTCTTGGATAAATACTCAAGTTAAAACTGATATGAACTTTGTAGGATGTCTCATATATTATCCAGATACTTTTCAGTTAGGCTGAATTAGGAGCCTTTTGAAATATAAAAAAATGGAGCAACTTCTCCACATGTAACAGTGAGGAGAAACTAGTAGAGAAAACTTACAATAATAAAAAACTACTGTAAATTCAGCAACACTTCAATTCTTTTAAGACTTATTTTGTTTTAGAGAGAAAGAAAGAGTCAGAGCATGTAGGAACAGGGCGAGGGGCAGAGAGAGAGGGAAACAAGCAGACTCCCCACTGGGTGTGGAAACCTATGCAGGGCTCAATCCCAGAAGCCCGAGATCATGACCTGAGCCGAAATCAAGAGTCAGATGCTCAACCCAATGAGCCATCTGGGCACACCACAAATTCAGGAACAGTTTAAAGGGAGTTTTATTTTTATTAATCACAATTACACCTATATATTTTTCCTTCCAATCTTTGATTTTCAAAAATCCAATACCACAGAGAAGTTTAAAAGAATAGTACTATGAGGGTGCCTGGGTGGCTCTGTGGGTTAAAGCCTCGGCCTTCGGCTCAGGTCATGATCTCAGGGTCCTAGGATCAAGTCCCGGATCGAGTCCTGCATCAAGCTCTCTGCTCAGCAGAGAGCCTGCTTCCCCCCCACCCCGCCCCCTGCCTGCCTCTCTGCCTACTTGTGATCTCTGTCTGTCAAATTAAAAAAAATAGTACTATGAGCATCCCTACTCTCTATCAAACTTTAACAATTTTTAACATTTTGCAACTTTGCTCTTTCTCTCTCTCTCTATATATATGCATGAGTTTCTGCTGAACCTTTTTTTAAGGTTTCACTTATTTATTTTAAAGATTTTATTTATTCATTTGAGGGAGAGAGACAGAGGATGAACTGTGGGTGGGGAGAAAGCATGAGCTGGGGAGAGGCAGAGGGAGAAGCAGAAGCAGAAGCAGAACCCCTCCCCCTCCCACTGAGCAGGAAGACCTCTATAAAGTTTTATCCCAGGACCAGGAGGTCACATGATCTGAGCTGAAGGCAGACACTTAACCATCTGAGCCACCCAGGTGCCCCTTTAAGTTTTATTTATTTAAGGGCACCTGGGTGGCTCAGCCAACAGCATGCTTTCTGAGTGAAATACGACACCATAGCTGGTTCTTTGCCCTCCTTAAGGTTTGAAAATCATTTTGGGAGTCCTCTATTAGAAATACAGATTCAACATGTGTTCTTTCTTCTGGTAAAGAAATAAACTGAAATAGTCATCATGACTTCCTGAGCACCTCCTCTTGAGAGTCATTACACTGGCTCTTTGTGGAATTCTCCCTCTTAAACCTCCAAACTTGGATGTAGATATTATCAGTCACATTTTATAGATGCTTATACAGGGGCTCAGAGATTATTCAAGTTACAGAGGATTTTAGGGTCAGAAACCTAAGTGGGATCCCCAAACTGACTCCAAATCCCTTGTTATTCCATACGTGGTACTATTTCCCTCTTATCTCTGGTCTTCTAGATCAGGAAGCATGTCAGGTTTCAGGATTTTATTGTGTGGCCAAGTGGAGCAGATTTTGTTGGTCTTTAAACCTCTGCCCTGCATGATCATTAAGATAATTATCTCAGTGGAGGACCTGTGAGTAAGACACTCAATGATTCCTAGGAATAGAGACATTATAATAGATATTATATTATATATATTATATTATATATGTTATGTATAATATATATTATATTATAATGATATTAAATTATATATTAACAATTAAATTGATATTAAAATGATATTAAAATTAGTGAGAGATCTATCTTTCTAAAATTGATTCAGGGTCTGGTATATTCAGAGTCTGCTGTAAGACAGGTCTGAAATAGGGGCATCTGGGTGACTCAGTCATTAAGCCATCTACCTTCAGCTCAGGTCATGATCCCAAGGTCCTGAAATTGAGCCCTGTGTCAGGCTCCTTGCTTGGTAGGGGCCCTGTTTCTCCCTCTCTCCCTGCTTGTGTTCCCTCTCTCACTGTCTCAATCTCTCCAGCAAATAAATAAAATCTTAAAAAAAGACAGGTCTGAAATAATATTTTAAAACACTCAGCTCAGCCTTCTTCTACAAAGTGAGATGATTATAAACATTACTAAAATACTCTCTTACCAATAATTACTTACTTGCCAACCATTGTAGTGTTTATATGGTATGACAATGACTTACATTAGTTAAAATCTGCAGGGAAAGAACTAAGACAGTGTATCCAAGCTTTAGGGGGACTTCATGTTTAAATTAGTGTTGAGACAATGAGCTACTCTGTTTTATTCTGTAGTGTAAGGGAATGGTGCCAGACATCTCTAGTATGTTGGGAGGTTCTAAATTCTGACTTCAACTTATCTGTGTGCTTCAGAGGTGTGGGCAGGAGAAGGGAAGGAGCCCACCTGTGAACACCTCTGTTACCTGTGTTGACCATGGAACAGGTAACCTTCTTTAGGCATCATTTTGATTTCTTGGTACTATTGTTAAAGGTGCTTTTGTCTCAAGTTCTTCCCTTTGGTAGTAATTAGAATGATAATAGAAATTTTTATCTATTACCATCCACAAGCTGGATCCTGGGCTAACAAGAAAGCGATCCTTTAACATTTTACCAAGCTTGAAATGACTGGGAAAAACCTCAGAGCATGGGCCCTATCTCTGCCCCAAGCCCATGTTGTATATCTGCTTCCAGAAGAAAAAGATAAAAAAAAATGCCATTGTAAACATGAAGAGAAGAAACAAAAAATAAACTCCCCCACTCCCATAAGATTAAAGTCATACAGCCATGCACATACTGAAAACATAAGAAAAAGTCTGTAACTTTCTAGAATGTTCTTTCTCATGATGATGTGTAACTCTGCATATATAACAAAACAGAACGAATATATAAACCTGCCCCAAATGTTCCTCCCCTGGAGCACTCCCTTCCTTGTGAAGATTGTGTCTCCCAGGCAGCTGTCCTGATTTGGGTATAAATAAATCTCTCTTCCTTTCTCTCTAAAATGTTTAAAAGAGTTTGTTCCTTTAGTGTTGACAATAACAATATGTTTTTTTCTACGTGAAAAACCAACGTTCCTGGTTCACACCTCCAACAGCGCAGAAGGACATTGTTCTTGTTCATCCTGGAGCTTCCCTGCAGAGCCAAGCATATGTGTGTATTTTTCAGCACAAATGGGCATCTTAGAAGGATGCTCAGAAGGTCTGAGAAGCACTCTCCACTCCATGGGTGAGGCCAGAATGTGAAGCTCCTCATGCTTAGAGCATTATTTTTTGGGTCTTAAAACTGCCTTGGAAATGGGGGAAACAATTGCATTCCCCAAAGCCCAAGTCCTGGAGGTTCTGAGAGCAGCTGAACTTGCTGGGAGCCAGGAACAGCTCCGCAGACAGGGCCGTAGCAGGAAGGGAAGGGGCAGTGCTCTATGGGTGGTCTGCAGTCACAGGGGTTCACAGAAGGGGCCGGCTAGTCTGAGGGGACGTGCCCATGACCTGCCAGTGCCTGCAGCACAGAGCCAGGTGTTGGGGCAAGGAGGCCAGTTGGGGACCACCTGCAGTCACAAGGAGGCAGGTGTAAGGGCGGCTGGGTACAGGCAGGCGTGGCTCCAATGGGCTCGGGGCACCACCCTCCTCGACCAATTACCTTGTGGGGGGTGGAGCTACCTCTCTGTGGGCGGATCTGGAGTTGCGCAGGGCTGCAGAAGAGGGAGAGGCAGGACAGGCGAAGGCGAGCTCTGAGAGACCTTGGGCCGGTGAGTGCGCGCTGTGTGGTGGGGTGGGGTCTGGGGATATTGTGCGCCCTGAGGGGGAGGCAGTGTCCTCAAAGGGCATATCAAGTGAGTTCACTGTGCGAACTCAGATGAGTTTTCTTTTTCCCTTGAAAGTTTCTTCTGCCTGATACATATCAACTGGCCACATTCCCCATCTGTGAAGTCCAGGGCGCCCCCTTACCCAAGCTTTTGTGGGATGGGTTGTGGACATTTCAGGGTTTCCTGTGTTCCCCAGGAGGAGTGCATGTAAAGACAGCCCACTATCCCCAGCTTCAGGGGGTGTCCCATTCCCTGGCACAGTGCAGGTAATGGACCTAGAGCAGCACCCCGAGTTTAGCAGGGTGTTTCCTGTTCCCTCAGGCACAGGTGTGGTGCTAACAAGCCCCAGAGCTTCCGCATTGTTTCCCATGTCCCCTGAGGGTGGTGGTAATGGGCTGTCAGAGTGGGGCAGGAGGTCCTCCAGATTCCTGCCCCCGAAGGCACAGGTGTGACGGTAACAAGTCCCAGAGCCATCCCCCAGCTTCAGCATTGTGCTTCCTGTCCGTGGGGGATGGTGGCAATGTACTGTCAAGATCCTCTGGGAGGGTCTTCCCGGTTCCTCTTACCCCAGGCACAGGTATGGCTATAAGAAGCCCCAGAACCATCCCCAAGCTTCATCATTGTGTTCTGTGTCCCCAAGTCTGTTGGTAATGAGCTCTCAGGATGGTACATGTGCAGCCTCCCAGTGCAGGTCTCGAGCCTGGGGGTGGGGGTGGGGTGCAGACCAAACCCTACTCAAGTTGCATAAGGAACCATTGAGTTGAGTGTTTTCTGGTAGAGTAACTTTGCTTCTCCAAAAAGGACAATGGCTTTGGTTGAATTTAGAACAAAGCTAATCACTACTTAAGAAACAAGCGTGCGTCTCCCCTTCTCCCAGGAATTGGAGCAGGTGTGCAGGCCTTAGGTCAGAGGTGCCTGCTTATCTGCACCTGAAAACACTTCTCCACTCTGGCTCCATGAGACCCGAAGTTTTGAAATTAGCATCTGAGTCCATCATGCAGCTTGTCTCAGGACGTCAGTGCTCCAAGAAGGCAGCAGGTACATTGGGTGCAATGCCCCATTCATGTCAGGAGGGGAGGTAGAAGGTCTCTTTCACCCCAAACATCCTGGGCTTTTCTTTTGTCTCCAGTGGAGCCACAAAGTCGTGCTAAAGCAGCTGTCAGCAATCTAGGGTCACCGTGTCAGCAGGTGTGGGCCTGGCAGGGGAGTCAGATCAGAGCTGGGAGACTGTGAGCCATGGTGGTGGACTTTGGTCTAGACGCACAGGCCAGCTTGCTCCAGGGACGGGGCCCTGCTCCCCAGCCAGCCCTCCTGCTGCAGATGTGATAGGAAGCTTGCTTCCTGTTGGGTTCTCAGGCCCTCATCTCAGCAGGGGGCTGGTGGGAAGCAGCCAACATGCAGCTAGGAGAAAGGAGGAATTGAGGTAACCTCCTAGCTCCTCTGGGTTGTCCTGAGCGAGGCAAAGGAGGAGGTTTCTGGGGGAAGAATGTAGTCCATGTTCCATCTGCTGAGGAAGGTGCCTTTCTCAGTGGACCTGCTGATGTTTGTGTCTGGAAGAACTCTGAACATCTACCCCCTCAGCAAATTTCTCACTTTCTCTCTTTCTTTCTTTTTTTAAAATTTATTTATTTTTTAAAATTTCTTTTCAGTGTATCAGAATTCATTGTTTATGTACCACACCCAGTGCTTCATGCAATATGTGCCCTTCATGATACCCACTACCAGGTTCCCCCAACCTCCCACCCCTGCCCCTTTAAAACCCTCGGATTGTTTTTCAGAGTCCATAGTCTCTCATGGTTTGTCTCCCCCTCCAGTTTCCCCCAACTTCCTTCTCCTCTCCATCTCCCCATGTCCTCCATGTTATTTGTTATGCTCCACAAGTAAGTTAAACCATATGATAATTGACTCTCTCTGCTTGACTTATTTCATTCAGCATAAACTCCTCCTGTCCCATCCATGTCAACACAAAGTTGGGTATTCATCCTTCTGATGGAGGCATAATAGTCCATGGTATATATGGACCACATCTTCCTTATCCATTCGTCCGTTGAAGGGCATCTTGGTTCTCTGCAGTTTGGTGACCATGGCCATTGCTCCTATGAACATTGGGGTACAGATGGCCCTTCTTTTCACTACATCTGTATCTTTGTGGTAAATACCCAGTGGTGCAACTGCAAGGTCATAGTGTAGCTCTACATTTAATTTCTTAAGGAATCTCCACATTGTTCTCCAAATTGGCTGCACCAACTTGCATTCCCACCAACAGTGTAAGAGGGTTCCCCTTTCTCCACATCCTGTCCAACACATGTTGTTTCCTGTCTTGCTAATCTTGGCCATTCTAACTGGTGGGAGGTGGTTTCTCAATGTGGTTTTAATTTGAATCTCCCTGATGGCTAGTGACAATGATCATTTTTTCATGTGTCTGTTAGCCATTTGTATGTCTTCACTGGAGAAGTGTCTGTTCATGTCTTCTGCCCATTTTTTGACATGATTATCTGTTTTGTGTGTGTTGAGTTTGAGGAGTTCTTTATAGATCCTGGATAGAAGCCTTTTGTCTTTACTGTTATTTGCAAATATCTTCTCTAATTCCATGAGTTGCCTCTTTGTTTTGTTGACTGTTTCCTTTGCTGTGCAGAAGCTTTATATAAATGGTGCTGGGAAAATTGGACAGCTATGTGTAGAAGAATGAAACTTGACCATTCTCTTACACCATACACAAAGATAAACTCGAAATGGATAAAAGGCCTCAATGTGAGGCAGGAATCCATCAGAATCATAGAGGATAACATAGGTAGTAACCTCTTTGATATTGGCCACAGCAGCTTCTTTCAAGATATGTCTCCAAAGGCAAAGGAAACAAAAGCGAAAATGAATTTTTGGGACTTCATCAAGATCTTTCTTTCCTTTTTTAAATTTAATTTTATTTTTTCAGTATTCCAAGATTCATTGTTTATACTCCACACCCAGTGCTCCAGGCAATCCATGCCCTCCTTAAGACCCACCACTAAGCTCACCCAACCCCCACTCCCTTCCCCTCCAAACCCTCAGTTCGTTTCTCAGAGTCCACAGTCTCTCATGGTTCATCTCCCCTCTGTTTCTCCCCAATTCACTTTTCCTTTCCTTCTCCTAATGTCCTCCATGTTATTCCTTATGCTCCACAAGTAAGTGAAACCACATGATAATTGACTCTCTCTGCTTGGCTTATTTCACTCAGCATAATCTCCTCCAGTCCCGTCCATGTTGATACAAAAGTTGGGTATTCATCTTTTCTAATGGAGGCATAATACCCATTGTATATATGGACCATATCTTCTTTATCCATTCATCTGTTGAAAGGCATTTTGGCTCTTTCCACAGTTTGGTGACCATGGCCATTGCTGCTATGTACATTGGAGTACAGATGGCCCTTCTTTTCACTACATCTGTATCTTTGGGGTAAATACCCAATGATGCAATTGCAGGGTCATAGGGAAGCTCTATTTTTAATTTCTTAAGGAATCTCCACACTGTTTTCCAAAGTGGCTGCACCAACTTGCATTTCCACCAATAGTGTAAGAGGGTTCCTCTTGCCCCACATCCTCTCCAACACACGCTGTTTACTGTCTTGTTCATTTTGGCCATTCTAACTGGTGTAAGGTGGTATCTCAATGTAGTTTTAATTTGAATCTCCCTGATGGCTAGTGACGATGATCATTTTTTCATGTGTCTGTTAGCCATTTTTATGTCTTCATTGGAGAAGTGTCTGTTCATGTCTTCTGCCCATTTTTTGACATGATTTATCTGTTTTGTGTGTTGAGTTTGAGAAGTTCTATAGAGATCTTGGATACCAGCCCTTTACCTGTAATGTCATTTGCAAATATCTTCTCCCATTCTGTGAGTTGCCTCTTTGTTTTGTTGACTGTTTCCTCTGCTGTGCAAAAGCTTTTATCTTGAGGAAGTTCCAATAGCTCATTTTTGCCTCTGTTTCCCTTGCTTTTGAAGGCATGTCTAGCAAGAAGTTGCTGTGGCTGAGGTCATAGAGGTGACTGCATATGTTCTTCTCTAGGATTTTGATGGATTCCTGTCTCATGTTGAGGTCTTTTATCCATTTTGGGTTTATCTTTGTGTATGGAGTCAGAGAATGGTCCAGTTTCATTTTTCTTCATGTGGCTGTCCAATCTTCCCAGCACCACTTACTGAAGAGACTGTTTTTTTTCCATTGACTATTCTTTCCTGCCTTGCTAAAGGTTAGTTGACCATAGAGTTGATGGTGTATTTCTGGGTCCTCTATTCTGTTCCATTGATCTATGTGTTGTTTTTGTGCCAGTACCGTACTGTCTTGATGATCACAGCTTTGTAATAGAGCTTGAGGTTGGCAATGTGTTATCCCCAGCTTTGGTTTTTTTTTCAACATTCCTCTGGTGATTTGGGGTCTTTTCTGGTTCCATATAAATTTTAGGATTGTTTGTTCCAGCTCGATGAAAAATGTCAATGGTATTTTGACCTGGATGGCATTGAAAGTGTAGATTGCTCTGGGCAGCATAGACATTTTCACCATGTTTATTCTGGTCCATGAGCATGGAACGCTTTTCCATCATTTTGTGTCTTCTTCAATTTCTTTCATGGATGTTCTTTAGTTCTTCAAGTGCAGATCCTTTACCTCCTTGGTTAGGTTTATTCCAAGTTATCTTGTGGTTCTTGGTGTTATAGTAAATGGAATCAATTCTCTAATTTCTCTTTCTATATTTTCATTGTTAGCATATAAGAAAGCAACTAATTTCTGTGCATTGATTCTGTATCCTGTCACATTACTGAACTGCTGTATGAGTTCTAGTAGTTTGGGGCTAGAGGCTTTTGGGTTTTCCATATGAAGTATCATGTCATCTGCGGAGGGAGTTTGACTTCTTCTTTGCCAATTTGATAAATTTTATTTCTTTTTGTTGTCTGATTGCTGTTGCTTGGACTTCTGGTACTATGTTGAATAACAGTGGCAAGAGTGGGCATCCTTGTCATGTTCCTAATCTCAAAGGTAAGGCTGTTAGCTTTTCCCCATTGAAAATGATATTCGCTGTGTGTTTTTCACACATAGATTTTATGAGGTTGAGGAATGTTCCCTCTATCCCTATACTTTGAAGAGTTTTAATTAGGAACAGGTAATGTGTTTTGTCAAATGCTTTTGCTGCATTATTTGAGAGGACCATGTGTTCTTCTCTTTTATCTTACTGACTTGGTCATGGTGGATAATCTTTTCAATGTACTGTTGGATCTTATTAGCTAGGCTTTCAAATACAAATCTCCCCCACTTTTCTCAAAGTTCATGGTAAGTCACTAGGCTTTTTGGAGAGACCTACATTATTACCCAGCCTCAGTAGCAGAAGAAATCTGAAGAGGATTTCCCTCCTATGAAAAAAGTCAAAACATGGGCATTACATTCAGCATCTGTTTTGTGGGGAACCCCTACAGAGGTGGTGTGCATCCCAACCAGCTCCTTCCTGGACACTGCTCTCCGTGTCTAGCCACCAGCACTTTCAATTGTGTCTGCAAGTATCTGCTGTGCTTTATCTCCATTTATCTTGGGCTTCCATTAGGATACTGTGTCCTGAGGCCTAAGAAGAGCCAAAGAGAAGGAGCTTTTGGTTTCTGAGCGTGCTCACTCATTTTTCTGTAGAAATGAAAGCAATTCCTTGTTTTGTTTATGCCACTTCTGCTGTGAAAGGTTTCCTAGGAACACTGTACTTTCAAGTAGTGGGGGAGCCTGTACTCATCCTGCAGGGTTAGATTTCGTCTCCATGCTGCACAGAACATTCCATGACTTGCAGGTTTTATCACTCAAACATGGCAGATTGAACTACCTTCACGCTTTTCCCCCTTCCCTGAATCTGGCAAACACCAATCTGTTCTCGGTATGCATGCATTCAGTACTTTTTGGATTCCATGTGGAGTGTTCCCGAGAACCTCTGGTGTGTGTCTTTCTGTGTCTGAGTGACTTAGCATAAGGCTCCCAAGGCCGATGTTTCCATGTCTGGTTATGTGAATAATGCTGCCGTGAACATGGTAGTGCCTCTCTCTTTTGGAGGGAGTGCTTTTATGTTTTCCAAGCAAATACTCAGTAGAGCAATTATCAGGTCATGCCATAGTTGTATTAATTTTTTCCAGAACCTCCACAGCATTTGTCACAGTGGCTGCACCTATTTCCATTCCCACCAACACTACACAGAGTCCCCTTCTGTACACACCCTTGACTGCACCAGGTGTCTGTCTCTGGGATGATTGCCATTCCTGGAGTTGTGAGGTGATAGCTGATGGGGGTTTTGACTTCTGTTTCCCTGATGGCAATTAGTGATGTTGAACAGCTTTCTCTGTGTCTGTTGGTTACCTGGATGCCATCTTTGGAAAGTATATTCACATATTCTCCCCAGTTTTTATTCAGTTTTTGTTTGGATTTGAAGGGGTGTTTTTGTATTTTGGATGTTAACCTCTTCTCACACGTAGGATGTGCAGATATTTTTTTCTCATTGGAGAGGTTGCCTTTTTTTTAAAGGTCTGATGGTTTCTTTTGTCATGCATAAATTTCAGTTTAATGTCCTTCCACTTGTTTATTTTTTCTTTTGCTGCCTTTGCTTTTGGTGTCTGATGTAAAAGGCTCTTCCCCAAAACCAATATGGAGAAACTTACTACCTTTTTTCTTCTTAGAGTTTTATGGATGCAGTTCTTATGTTCAAGTCATTCGTCCATTCATGAGTTGTATGTTCATGTAAGACAGTGATCCCATCACATTCTTCTGCATTTAGTGTCCAGTTTTCCCAGTACCATTCACTGAAGAGACAGTCCTTTCCCCATTCATTGTGTGTTTTCTGCTGCTGTGTCATAAGTTAAGACCCTACATGTGTGGGTTACTTTCTGAGGTTCTTTTCTTTTCTTTCTCTGTCCCCTCCCTCCCTTCCTTCCTTCCTTCCTTCTTTCTGGTCTTACAGTTTATTTGTTGAGAAAATATTTTTCCTGTCAAAATATATGCAGTGTGGATTTCATTGGTGACATCTTCATACTCTTTGTTATGACTTTTCTCTGACAACTGTGTTTTTTTGAAAATGAGTAGCTAGATCTGTAGGCAGAACTATGTAAGTAGTATTCTATTCTACAGTCAGACACCAGATTGTGTCTGCTTGTGATCTTTTGTGATGTTCTCATTTGTGATGATGGATATCTATGTTTCCTTTTTTGTGGTAGGTTTATTAAAGTGAATTTAATTTTTCCTAAAAGTGTGGATTCTAAACAACCCTTCTTTTATAATACATATTTATCTAAAGGAGCATGTTTAAAAATGCATTTATTGGAAGCAAACGTTGGAGCAGGACATCATTATTAATTTCCATTCAGAGTTAATAATTCTATCAGAACTAAGTTTAAATATCCCTTTAATACACGAATGAAGACTTTGCCAAGAGCACTATGATAATCAGTTTCCAAGCTTTCTGTTGTGTTCCATTGACCTGTGTGTCTATTTTAATGACAGTCCCATGCTGTTTTGATGACAACGGCTTTGTATCCTAGCTTGAAATTGGAGTGTGGTGATTCCAGATTGCTTAATCTCTTGTTTGCTTGCTTGCTTTCTTATTGGTGAAATTATTTATTTATTTAATTTATTTACTTTCACTTAGTTTACATTTGTATTCTAAATGCTTTTCTTTCACTTTTTAAATAATGATCATATAGTATGTTATTTGTTATACGGGTACAGGTTTGTGATCCTTCTGTTTTACACAGCACACAGTACTCACCACAGCAATACCCTCCCCATGCCCATTGCCAGCCACCCCGTTTCCCAACACTCCTCCCCTTCAGAAACCCTCAGTTTGTTTCCTGAGATTAAGTGGCTCTTATGCTTTGACTCCCTCTCTAGTTTTATCTTGCTTCCCTTTTTTCCTTACTTCCCCTATGATCCTCTGTCTTATTTCTTAAGTTCCACATATCAGTGAGATCATAGGATAATTGTCCTCTGATAGACTTATTTCACTTAGCATAATATCCTTTTGTTCCATCCATGTCATTGCAAATAGCAAGTTTTCATTTTTTGATGGCTGCACAATACTCAATGGTATATATATCCATATATATCCACTCATCTGTCAATGGACGTCTGGGCTCTTCGCATACTTGGGTTCTTGTGGCATTGCTGCTATACATGTTGGGGTGCAAGTGCCCCTTGAGATCACTCCATTTGTATTTTGGGTAATTACTCAGTAGTGCAATTGCTGGGTCACAGGGTAGCTCTATTTTCAACTTCTTGAGGAACATCCACACTGTTTTCCAGGGTGGCTTCACCAGCTTGCATTCCCACCAACAGTATAAGAGGGATCCCCTTTCTCCACATCTTCGCTAACACCTGTCATTTCCTAACTTGTTCCTTTTAGCCACTCTGACTGGTGTAAGGTGGTATATCATTATGGTTTTGATTTGTATTTCTCTAATGTTGAGGGATGTTGAGCAGTTTTTTTTATGTGTCTATTGGCAATTTGGATGTCTTCCCTGGAGAAATATCTGTTCATGTCTTTGGCCTATGTCTTGATTGGATTTTTTGTTCTGGGAGTGTGGAGTTTGGTAAGTTCTCTCTAGATGTTGGATACTAACCCTTTACCTGGTCTGTCATTTGAAAATATCTTCTCTCATTCTTTTTGTTGTCTTTTGGTTTTGTTGACAGTTTCCTTTGCTGTGCAAAAGCTTTCTATCTTGATGAAGTCCCAACAGTTCACTTTTGTTTTTGTTTCCCTCCTTTGGAGACGTATATAGCAAGAAGTTGCTATGGCTGAGGTTGAAGAGGTTCCTGCCTCTGTTCTATTCAAGGATTTTGATGAATTCCTGTCTCACCTTGAGGTCTTTCATCCATTTGGAGTCTATTTTTGTGTGTGGTATAAGGAAATGGTCCAGTTTCATTATTCTGCATGTGGCTGTCCTGTGTTCTTAGCACCAGTTATTGAAGACACGTTTTTTTTTTTCCCCATTGGATATTGTTTCCTGCTTTGAGGAAGATTAGTTGACCCTAGAGTTGAGGGTCCATTTCTGGTTTCTCTATTCTGTTCCATTGATTTATGGGTCTGCTTTTGTGCCAGGACCATACTGTCTTAATGATTACAGCTTAGTTATAGAGCTTGAAGCCTGCAATTGGGTTACCATCAGCTTGGGTTTTCTTTTTCCACATCCCTTTGGCTATTTGGGGTCTTTTCTGCTTCCATCCAAATTTGGGGATTATTTATTCCAGTTATGTGAAAAGTGTGGATGGTATTTTGATAGGGATTGCATTGAATCTGTGGATTGTTCTGGGTAGCATAGACATTTTCACAGCATTTGTTCTTCCAATCCATGAGCATTGAATGCTTTTCCATTTCTTTGTGTCTTCCTCCATTTCTTTCATAACTATGGTATAGTTTTCTGAGGACAGATTCTTTACCTCTTCGGTTAGATGGATTCCTAAGTATCTTATGGTTTGGGGTGAAATTATGCGTAGGATAGACTCCTCAATTCCTCTTTATCTCATTGTTGCTCTAGACAAATGTGATTTCTGTGCATTGATTTTATATCCTGCCTTTTCCCACAATTCCTGGATGAGTTCTTGCAGTTTTGGGGGTGGAGTCTTTTGGGTTTTCCACAGAAAGTATTCTATTGTCTGCAAAGCGTGAGAGTTTGAATTCTTCTTTGCCAGTTTGGACACATTTTATTTCTTTTTGTTGTCTGATGGTTGAGTCTAGGAATTTTAGTACTTCGTTGAACAATAGTGATGAGAATGGGCATCCCTGTCATGTTCCTGAACTGAAGGGAAAAGTTCTCAGTTTTTCCCCATTGGGAATGATATTCATTGTGGGCTTTCCATCAATGGCCTTTGTGATGAGGAGGTACGTACCCTCTATCCTTCCATGGTGAAGAGTTTTGATCAAGAAAGGACACTTTAATTTGTCAAATGCTTTTTCTGCATCTATTGAGAGGATCCTATGGTTCTTGTTCTTTCTTCTATTAAGGTAGAGGATTCCATGCATTGATTGGCGGTTGTCAAGTCACCCTTGCAGCCCAGGCATAAATTCGATTTGGTCATGGTGAATCATCCTTTTAATGGGCTGTTTGATCATATTGGCTATTATGTTGGTGAGAAGTTTTGCATCCACATTCATCAGGGATAGTTGTCCATAATTCTCCTTTTGGGTGGGGTCTTTGTCTGTTTTGGGGAACAAGGTAACGCTGGCCTCATCAAAAGGGTTTTGTTGTTTTCCCTCCATTTCTATTTTTTTGGAAATTTCTAGAAGAAGAGGTATTAAATCTTCTTTAAATGTTTGGCAGAATTCCCCTGGGAAGCCATCTGGTGCTGGGCTCTTGTCTCCTGGTGGATTTTGATGACTGCTTCAATTTCTCTTCAGGTTTCCTTTATCTTCCTGGTTCAGTTTTGTCCATTTCTATGTTTCTGGGAATGCGTCCTCTTCTTGGAGACTGCCTGATTTTTTGACATAGATTTTCCATCCTATATAAGATTTTCCATCTTATATTTGTTTGTATTTCTTTGGTGTTGGGTGTGATCTCTCCTTCTTGAGTCATGGTTTTATTTTATTTTATTTTATTTTTAAAAAGATTTTATTTATTTATTTGACAGAGAGAGATCACAGTAGACAGAGAGGCAGGCAGAGAGAGAGGGAAGCAGGCTCCCTGCTGAGCAGAGAGCCCGATGCAGGACTCGATCCCAGGACCCCGAGATCATGACCTGAGCTGAAGGCAGTGGCTTAACCCACTGAGCCACCCAGGCGCCCTGAGTCATGATTTTATTGATTTCAGTCCTTTATGTTTTCCTTTTGAGAAGTCTGGCCAGGGCTCTATCAGTATTACTAATCCTTTCAAAGAGCCAGCTCCTAGTTTCATTGATTTGTTCTACTGTTCTTTTGCTTTCTACTTCATTGATTTATGCTCTCATCTTTATTATTTCTGTTCTCCTTCTGGGTTTAGTCTTTCTATGCTCCTCTTCCTCCAGCTCCTTTAGTTGTAGGGGTAGGTTGTCTATTTGAGACCTTTCTTGGTTCTTGAGAAAGGCTTGTAGTGTGATATACTTCCTTCTTAGGCCTGCTTTTGCTGCATCCCAAAGATATTGAATGGTTGTGTTTTCATTCTCATGTGCTTCCATGAATTTTTTAAATTCATCATGAATTGACTGGTTGATACATTCATTCTTTCAGGATGCTCTCTATCCTCCATGTATTTGAGTTGTTTCCACATTTCCTCTTGTGACTGAGTTCCATTTTCAAAGCACTGTGGTCTGAAAATATGCAGGGAATGATTCCAGTCTTTGGGGATGAGAATGAACATGGCAGCCTCCAGTCTCTGGCCCTGGAGCTGAGAGCCCCGGGCCCCGCTCCTCAGTGCACCCTCACAGAAAAGTGGTCAATCCTTTGTGTCTCTCTGGTCTCTGTCCACACTTCGTGCTCATTGGACCTGTGACCAAGCATTTCTGTCTCTGGCACGTGACCCTGCTTGAAGTCTCCAAAGCCAGGAGACCCCTGCAGCATGCTCAGGCACCACTCCTCATGGGAGAGAAAGGGGGCTCTCCCCAGTTCTGCCACTTCTTGGGACCCTTCTCAAAGAGGAGTGGCCAGACTGGGCTGTGGATCACAATTTATGGCAGCATCCAGCTTAGAGCCCACTCCTGGGCTCACTCTTTGCAGCCAGCTTCCCTGCTCTGATACCTGGGAGCTCTGCTGCCCTCAAGTGCCCCTGGTCTTCCTGGGACCCCAAGGATCCTGAGACCACACTGTCCCATTGAGTGTTCCAAACCTGCCCAGCTGCAAGAGTGACATCCCTCACCAGATCAGACTTCTAAATATTCTGATTTTGTGCTCTGCTGCCCCTAGCACCTGGCAGTAGCCGGCTGACAGACACTCCTTCCCTCCAGGGTTTATCTTCCTGCGTATCAGCTTAGACTCACTTTTCTTTACTTACTACCTTGTGGAAAGTGGTTGCTTTTCTATTTGTAGCATTGCTGCTATTGTTTTCTTGGATCTGTGCTTGAATTTGCGGGTGTTCAGGATGGTTTGGTAGCTATCTAGCTAAATTCCTTGTGCCAGATGAAATGAAGGTGTCCTACTCCTCCGCCATTTTGGACTCTCTCCTTCTTTCTCCAGAGTGCTTTGGGCATTTGGGGTCTTTGGTGATTCCATATGAATTTTTGGACTGTCTTCTATTTTTTAAAATCATGCCATTGGAATTCAGGTGGGGATTTCATCCCAAGTGTAGATGGCTTTGGGTACAGTGGACATGTGAACATTATTAACTCTTGCAGTTAATGAGCATGGCATATGCTTCCATTTATTTGTGTCGTCTTCCAAATCTCTGGTCCATACATTCATCCTCCAACACACATATATTTTTCCTTCCTTTTTTGCCGTGTGTTCAGTATACCAGGTTTTTCTCATTCTTTTTTTTTAAATTTTCTTTATTTTCAGCATAACAGTATTCATTGTTTTTTCACCACACCCAGTGCTCCATGTAATCCGTGCCCTCTCTAATACCCATCACCTGGTTCCCCCAACCTCCCACCCCCAACTCCGCCTCTTCAAAACCCTCAGATTGTTTTTCAGAGTCCATAGTCTCTCATGGTTCACCTCCCCTTCCAATTTCCTTCAACTCCCTTCTCCTCTCTAACTCCCCTTGTCCTCCATGCTATTATTTGTTATGCTCCACAAATAAGTGAGACCATATGATAATTGACTCTGCTTGACTTATTTCACTCAGCATAATCTCTTCCAGTCCTGTCCATGTTGCTACAAAAGTTGGGTATTCATCCTTTCTGATGGGGGCATAATACTCCATAGTGTATATGGACCACATCTTCCTTATCCATTCGGTTTTTCTCATACTTGATTACTTTTCTTTCTAGATTTTTTTTGTGTGATGAAATTGTTAATGGCACTGCTTTCTTAATTTCTTTTTATGAAAGTTGGCCATCAGTAAACAGAAATGCAAGTTGGGACATTTTGGTGGCCCAGTCAGTTAAGTGTCTGCCTTCAGGTCACGTCATGATCCTGGGTTTCTGGGAATGAGCATGGCATTGGGCTCCCTGCTCAGCAGGGAGTCTGCTTTTCCCCCACCCTCTGCTGCTCCCTTTGCTTGTGTGCTCTCTCTCTGTCAAATCAATAACTCTTTTAAAGAAAGTAATGCAACAAGTCTCTGTATATTGACTTTGTATCCTGTAGCTTTACTGAATTTGTTTATTGTAACAGTTTTTTTTTTGTGGACTCTTTTTTTTTCATTTTCCTTCTGACTTTTTATTTTTTATTTATTTATTTATTTTTAAATTTTTTATTTTTTATAAACATATATTTTTATCCCCAGGGGTACAGGTCTGTGAATCGCCGGTTTACACACTTCACAGCACTCACCAAAGCACATACCCTACCCAATGTCCATAACCCCACCCCCCTTCTCCCAACTCCCCTCCCCCCCAGCAACCCTCAGTTTGTTTTGTGAGATTAAGAGTCACTTATGGTTTGTCTCCCTCCCAATCCCATCTTGTTTCATTTATTCTTCTCCTACCCACTTAAGCCCCCATGTTGCATCACCACTTCCTCATATAACGGAGATCATATGATAGTGGTCTTTCTCCACTTGACTAATTTCACTAAGCATGATACACTCTAGTTCCATCCACGTTGTCGCAAATGGCAAGATTTCATTTCTTTTGATGGCTGCATAGTATTCCATTGTGTATATATACCACATCTTCTTGATCCATTCATCTGTTGATGGACATCTGGGTTCTTTACATAGTTTGGCTATTGTGGACATTGCTGCTATAAACATTCGGGTGCACGTGCCCCTCCCGATCACTATGTTTGTATCTTTAGGGTAAATACCCAGTAGTGCCTTTGCTGGGTCATAGGGCAGTTCTATTTTCAACATTTTGAGGAACCCCCATGCTGTTTTCCAGAGTGGTTGCACCACTTGCATTCCCACCAAAAGTGTAGGAGGGTTCCCCTTTCTCCGCATCCTCACCAGCATCTGTCATTTCCTGACTTGTTGATTTTAGCCATTCTGACTGTTGTGAGGTGATATCTCATTGTGGTTTTGATTTGTATTTCCCTGATGCCGAGTGATATGGAGCACTTTTTCATGTATCTGTTGGCCATCTGGATGTCTTCTTTGCAGAAATGTCTGTTCATGTCCTCTGCCCATTTCTTGATTGGATTATTTGTCCTTTGGGTGTTGAGTTTGCTAAGTTCTTTATAGATTTTGGACACTAGTCCTTTATCTGATATGTCATTTGCAAATATCTTCTCCCATTCTGTCAGTTGTCTTTTGGTTTTGTTAACTGTTTCCTTTGCTGTGCAAAAGCTTTTGATCATGATGAAATCCCAGTAGTTCATTTTTGCCCTTGCTTCCCTAGCCTTTGGCGATGTTCCTAGAAAGATGTTGCTGTGGTTGAGGTCGAAGAGGTTGCTGCCTGTGTTCTCCTCAAGAATTTTGGTGGATTCCCTTCTCACATTGAGGTCCTTCATCCATTTTGAGTCTATTTTTGTGTTTGGTGTAAGGAAATGGTCCAATTTCATTTTTTTGCATGTGGCTGTCCAATTTTCCGAACACCATTTATTGAAGAGGCTGTCTTTTTTCCATTGGACATTCTTTCCTGCTTTGTCGAAGATTAGTTGACCATAGAGTTGAGGGTCTATTTCTGGGCTTTCTATTCTGTTCCATTGGTCTATGTGTCTGTTTTTGTGCCAGTACCATGCTGTCTTGATGATGACAGCTTTGTAATAGAGCTTGAAGTCCGGAATTGTGATGCCACCAACTTTGGCTTTCTTTTTCAATATCCCTTTGGCTCTTTGAGGTCTTTTCTGGTTCCATATACATTTTAGGATTATTTGTTCCATTTCTTTAAAAAAGAACTTTGATAGGAATTGCATTAAATATGTAGATTGCTTTAGGTAGCATAGACATTTTCACAATAATTATTCTTCCAATCCAGGAGCATGGAACATTTTTCCATTTCTTTGTGTCTTCCTCAATTTCTTTCATGAGTACTTTATAGTTTTCTGAGTATAGATTCTTAGCCTCTTTGGTTAGGTTTATTCCTAGGTATCTTATGGTTTGGGGCGCAATTGTAAATGGGATGGACTCCTTAATTTCTCTTTCTTCTGTCTTGTTGTTGGTGTAGACAAATGCAACTGATTTCTGTGCCTTGATTTTATATCCTGACACTTTACTGAATTCCTGTATAAGTTCTAGCAGTTTTGGAGTGGAGTCCTTTGGGTTTTCCACATATAGTATCATATCATCTGTGAAGAGTGATAATTAGACTTCTTTGCCATTTGGATGCCTTTAATTTCCTTTTGTTGTCTGGTTGCTGAGGCTAGGACTTCTAGTACTATGTTGAATAGCAGTGGTGATAATGGACATCCCTGCCGTGTTCCTGACCTTAGCGGAAAAGCTTTCAGTTTTTCTCCATTGAGAATGATATTTGCAGTGGGTTTTTCATAGATGGCTTTGATGATATTGAGGTATGTGCTCTCTATCCCTACACTTTGAAGAGTTTTGATCAGGAAGGGATGCTGTACTTTGTCAAATGCTTTTTCAGCATCTATTGAGAGTATCATATGGTTCTTGTTCTTTCTTTTATTGATGTGTTGTATCACATTGACTGATTTGCGGATGTTGAACCAACCTTGCAGCCCTGGAATAAATCCCACTTGGTCGTGGTGAATAATCCTTTTAATGTACTGTTGAATCCTATTGGCTAGTATTTTGGTGAGAATTTTTGCATCTGTGTTCATCAAGGATATTGGTCTATAGCTCTCTTTTTTGATGGGATCCTTGTCTGGTTTTGGGATCAAGGTGATGCTGGCCTCATAAAATGAGTTTGGAAGTTTTCCATCCATTTCTATTTTTTGGAACAGTTTTAGGAGAATAGGAATTAGTTCTTCTTTAAATGTTTGGTAGAATTCCCCTGGGAAGCCATCTGGCCCTGGGCTTTTGTTTGTTTGGAGATTTTTAATGACTGTTTCAATCTCCTTACTGGTTATGGGTCTGTTCAGGCTTTCTATTTCTTCCTGGTTCAGTTGTGGTGGTTTATATGTTTCTAGGAATGCATCCATTTCTTCCAGATTATCAAATTTGTTGGCGTAGAGTTGCTCACAGTATGTTCTTATAATAGTTTGTATTTCTTTGGTGTTAGTTGTGATCTCTCCTCTTTCATTCATGATTTTATTTATTTGGGTCCTTTCTCTTTTCTTTTTGATAAGTCTGGCCAGGGGTTTATCAATTTTATTAATTCTTTCAAAGAACCAGCTCCTAGTTTCATTGATTTGCTTTACTGCCTTTTTGATTTCTATTTAATTGATTTCTGCTCTGATCTTTATGATTTCTCTTCTCCTGCTGGGCTTAGGGTTTCTTTCTTGTTCTTTCTCCAGCTCCTTTAGGTGTAGGGTTAGGTTGTGTACCTGAGACCTTTCTTGTTTCTTGAGAAAGGCTTGTACCGCTATATATTTTCCTCTCAGGACTGCCTTTGTTGTGTCCCACAGATTTTGAACTGTTGTATTTTCATTATCATACGTTTCCATGATTTTTTTCAATTCATCTTTAATTTCCTGGTTGACCCATTCATTCTTTAGAAGGATGCTGTTTAGTCTCCATGTATTTGTGTTCTTTCCAAACTTCCTCTTGTGGTTGAGTTCTAGCTTCAGAGCATTGTGGTCTGAAAATATGCAGGGAATGATCGCAATCTTTTGATACCAGTTGAGTCCTGATTTAGGACCGAGGATGTGATCTATTCTGGAGAATGTTCCATGTGCACTAGAGAAGAATGTGTATTCTATTGCTTTGGGATGAAATGTTCTGAATATATCTGTGATGTCCATCTGGTCCAGTGTGTCGTTTAAGGCCTTTATTTCCTTGTTGATCTTTTGCTTGGATGATCTGTCCATTTCAGTGAGGGGAGTGTTAAAGTCCCCTACTATTATTGTATTATTGTTGATGTGTTTCTTTGATTTTGTTATTAATTGGTTTATATAGTTGGCTGCTCCCACATTGGGGGCATAGATATTTAAAATTGTTAGATCTTCTTGTTGGACAGACCTTTTAAGTATGATATAGTGTCCTTCCTCATCTCTTATTATAATCTTTGGCTGAAAATCTAATTGATCTGATATAAGGATTGCCACTCCTGCTTTCTTCTGATGTCCATTAGCATGGTAAATTCTTTTCTACCCCCTCACTTTAAATCTGGAGGTGTCTTCAGGCTTAAAATGAGTTTCTTGTAGGCAACATATAGAAGGGTTTTGTTTTTTTATCCATTCTGATACCCTGTGTCTTTTGATTGGGGCATTTAGCCCATTAACATTCAGGGTAACTATTGAGAGATAAGAATTTAGTGCCATTGTATTGCCTGGAAGGTGACTGTTACTGTATATGGTCTCTGTTCCTTTCTGATCCACCACTTGTAGGCTCTCTCTTTGCTTAGAGGACCCCATTCAATATTTACTGTAGAGCTGGTTTGATGTTTGCAAATTCTTTCAGTTTTTTTTGTCCCGGAAGCTTTTAATCTTTCCCTCTCTTTTAAATGATAGCCTAGCTGGATATAGTATTCTTGGCTGCATGTTTTTCTCACTTAGTGCTCTGAAAATATCATGCCAGTTCATTCTGGCGTGCCAGGTCTCTGTGGATAAGTCAGCTGCCAATCTAATACTTTTATCATTGTATGTTACAGACTTCTTTTCCCGGGCTGCTTTTAGGATTTTCTCTTTGTCACTAAGACTTGTAAATTTTACTATTAGGTGAGGGGGTGTGGACCTATTCTTATTGATTTTGAGGTTCTCTGTACCTCCTGGATTTTAATGCTCGTTCCCTTTGCCATATTGGGGAAATTCTCCCCAATAATTCTCTCCAGTATACCTTCTGCTCCCCTCTCTCTTTCTTCTTCTTCTGGAATCCCAATTATTCTAATGTTGTTTCATCTTATGGTGTCACTTATCTCTCGAATTCTCCCCTCGTGGTCCAGTAGCTGTTTGTCCCTCTTTTGCTCAGCTTCTTTATTCTCTGTCATCTGGTCTTCTATATCACTAATTCTTTCTTTTGCCTCATTTATCCTAGCAGTGAGAGCCTCCATTTTTGATTGCACCTCATTAATAGCTTTTTTGATTTCAACTTGGTAAGGTTTTAGTTCTTTTATTTCTCCAGAAAGGGCTTTTATCTCTCCAGAGAGGGTTTCTCTAATACTTCCGTGCCTTTTTCGAGCCTGGCTAGATCCTTGAGAATCGTCATTCTGAACTCTAGATCTGACATATTACCAATGTCTGTATTGATTAGGTCCCTAGCCTTCGGTACTGCCTCTTCTTCTTTTTTTTGTTGTGAATTTTTCCGCCTTGTCATTTTGTCCAGATAAGAGTATATGAAGGAGCAAATAAAATGCTAAAAGGGTGGCAACAACCCCAGGAAAATATGCTTTAACCAAATCAGAAGAGATCCCAAATCGTGAGGCGTGAGAAAGGGGATAAAAAGAGGTTCAAAAAGAAAGAAAGAAAAAAAAAAAGAAACTTAAAAAAATAAACGAATAAAGAAAATTTTAAAAAAGAAAAAATATATATATTAAACTAGTTAAAAAACGTTAAAAAAGAAAAGGGTAAGAGTTAAAAAAATTTTTAGCAGCAGAAGAAAAAAAATTGAAAAAGAAAAAAATTAAATTAACTGTAAGACTAAAAAATCACAGGGAGAAAGCCATGAGTTCCGTGCTTTACTTTCTCCTCCTCTGGAATTCTGCTGCTGTCCTTGGTATTGAAACCGCACTCCCTGGACTTGGCTGGATTTCTTGTTGATCTTCTGGCGGAGGGGCCTGGTGTAGTAATTCTCAAGTGTCTTTGCCCCAGGCAGAATTGCACCACCCTTACCAGGGGCCAGGCTGAGTAATCTGCTCGGCTTTGATTTCAGGAGCTTTTGTTCCCTGAGCGCTTTCCGTAGAGTTCCGGAGGTCGGGAATACAAATGGCGGCCTCCTGGTCTCTGGCCTGGAGGAGCCGAGAGCCCAGGGCCCCACTACTCAGTACGTCCTTAGAGAACAGTGCCCAGTAACTCCCGTCTGCCTGACCTCCAGCCGCGCTCCGAGCTCACCGAGCCTGCGACCGGTTCAAGGTAAGCCCGAGCTGCGAGCTTACTGTCGGCTCTGTCTCTGTAGCCGGCTTTCCCATTCCAACACCCTCAAGCTCTGTGACACTCAGACACCCCCGATCCTTCTGTGACCCTGCGGGACCTGAGGCCATGCTGACCCCGCGTGGGCTTCGCCCCAGTTTAGCCTCTGGAGCGATGTCCCTCAGCGGAACAGACCTTTAAAAGTCCTGATTTTGTGCTCCGTTGCTCCGCCGCTTGCCGGGAGCTGGCCCCTCCCCCCAGGGTCTATCTTCCCGTCGCTTTGGATTCACTTCTCCGCCAGTCCTACCTTTGAGAAAGTGGTTGTTTTTCTGTTTCTAGAATTGCTGTTCCTCCTCTCTTTGATCTGCTGATGGATTTGCAGGTGTTTGCAATCTTTAGATAAGGTATCTAGTTGATCTCCTGCTAGCTGAAGTAGTCTCAGCCTGGTACTTCTCCGCCATCTTGACTTCTCCCATTTTGTGGACCCTTTAGGGATTTCTACATATAGTATCATGTCATCTGAAAATAGTGACCATTTTTTTTTACTATTTAGATTTCATATCTTTTTTTGTTTATTTTTTTTTTTTTGTCTAAATGGTTTGGCTAGGGCTTTCAATAAGATGATGAATGAAGTGGTAAGAGTGGGCATCTTTATCTTGTTCTTGCTGGTAGTGGGAAAGTTTTCAGCATTTCACCCTTGAGTATAATGTCAGCTGTGGGCTTTTCATATAGGCCTTTGTTTGGTGGAGGTTTCTTCCCTTGTACCCAGGTGGTTTAGAGTCTTTTTTTTTTTTTTTTTTTTTTTTGGTTTAGAGTCTTTCTCATAAATGCATATTGAATCGTGTCAAGTGTTCTTTCTGTATCTATTGTAACAATCCTAGGATTTTTTGAATTTAATTTCTATTCAGTGTAACAGAACTCATTGTTTATGTACCACACCCATTGCTTCATGTAATATGTGCCCTCCATAATACCCATCACCAGCCTCCCCTAACCTCCTACCCTAAACCCTCCAAAACCCTCAGATTGTTTTTCAGAGTCCATAGCCTCTCATGGTTTACATCCCCCTCCAGTTTCCTCCAGCTCCCTTCTCCTCCATCTCCCCATGTCCTCTGTGTTATTTGTTATGCTCCACAAGTAAGTGAAATCATATCATAATTGACTCTCTCTGCTTGACTTATTTCATTCAGCATAAACTCCTCCCGTCCCATCCATGTCGACACAAAAGTTGGGTATTCATCCTTTCTGATGGAGGCATAATAGTTCATGGTATATATGGACCACATCTTCCTTATCCATTCGTCCGTTGAAGGGCATCTTGGTTCTCTGCAGTTTGGTGACCATGGCCATTGCTCCTATGAACATTGGGGTACAGATGGCCCTTCTTTTCACTACATCTGTATCTTTGTAGTAAGTACCCAGTGGTGCAACTGCAGGGTCATAGGGTAGCTCTACATTTAATTTCTTAAGGAATCTCCACATTGTTCTCCAAATTGGCTGCACCAACTTGCATTCCCACCAACAGTGTAAGAGGATTCCCCTTTCCCCACGCCCTCTCCAACACATGTTGTTTCCTGTCTTGCTAATCTTGGCCATTCTAACTGGTGGGAGGTGGTTTCTCAATGTGGTTTTAATTTGAATCTCCCTGATGGCTAGTGGTGATGAACATTTTTTCATATATCTGTTAGCCATTTGTATGTCTTCATTGGAGAAGTGTCTGTTCATGTCTTCTGCCCATTTTTTGACATGATTATCTGTTTTGTGTGTGTTGAGTTTGAGGAGTTCTTTATAGATCCTGGATATCAACCTTTTGTCTGTACTATCATTTGCAAATATCTTCTCCCATTCTGTGAGTTGCCTCTTTGTTTTGTTGACTGTTTCCTTTGCTGTGCAGAAGCCTTTGATCTTGATGAGGTCCCAAAAGTTCATTTTCGCTTTTGTTTCCTTTGCCTTTGGAGTCATATCTTGAAAGAAGTTTCTGTGGCTGATATTGAAGAGGTTACTGCCTATGTTCTCCTCTAGGATTCTGATGGATTCCTGTCTCACGTTGAGGTCTTTTATCCATTTTGAGTTTATCTTTATGTACGGTGTAAGAGAATGGTCGAGTTTCATTCATCTACATATAGCTGTCCAGTTTTCCCAGCACCATTTATTGAAGAGACTGTCTTTTTTCCACTGTATATTTTTTCCTGTTTTGTCGAAGATTATTTGACCGTAGAGTTGAGAGTCCATATCTGGGCTATCTTCTCTGTTCCACTGGTCTATGTGTCTGTTTTTATGCCAGTACCATGCTGTCTTGGTGATCACAGCTTTGTAGTAAAGCTTGAAATGAGGTAACGTGACGCCCCCCATTTTATTTTTGTTTTTCAACATTTCCTTAGCTATTTGGGGTCTCTTCTGATTCCATACAAGTTTTAGGATTATTTGCTCCAGCTCTTTGAAAAACATATGTGGAATTTTGATCGGAATGGCATTAAAAGTATGGATTGCTCTAGGCAGTATAGACATTTTAACAATGTTTATTCTTCCGATCCAAGAGCATGAAATGGTCTTCCATCTTATTGTGTCTTCTTCAGTTTCTTTCGTGAGTGTTCTGTAGTTCCTCGAGTACAGTTCCTTTACCTCTTTGGTTAGGTTTATTCCTAGGTATCTTATGATTCTTGGTGCTATAGTAAATGGAATCAATTCTCTAATTTCCCTTTCTGTATTTTCATTGTTAGTGTATAAGAAAGCCACTGATTTCTGTACATTGACTTTGTATCCTGCCATGTTGCTGAATTGCTGTATGAGTTCTAGTAGTTTGGGGGTGTAGTCTTTTGGGTTTTCCATATAAAGAAACATATCATCTGTGAAGAGAGAGAGTTTGACCTCTTCATTGCCAATTTGGATAACTTTTATTTCTCTTTGTTGTCTGATTGCTGTTCCTAGGACTTCTAATACTATGTTGAACAGGAGTGGTGAGAGTGGGCATCCTTGCTGTGTTCCTGATCTCAACGGGAAGGCTGCAAGCTTTTTCACATTGAAGATGATATTTGCTGTGGGTCTTTCATAGATAGATTTTATGAAGTTTAGGAACGTTCCCTCTATCCCTATACTTTGAAGCGTTTTAATCAGGAACAGATGCTGGATTTTGTCAAATGCTTTTTCTGCATCAATTGAGAGGACCATGTGGTTCTTCTCTCTTCTCATATTAATTTGTTCTATCATATTGATTGATTTGCAAATGTTGAGCCATCCTTGTAGCCCAGGGATGAATCCCACCTGGTCATGGTGGATAATCTTTTTAATGTGCTGTTGGATCCTGTTTGCTAGGATCTTGTTGAGAATCTTAGCATCCATATTCATCAGTGATCTTAGTCTGAAATTCTCCTTTTTGGTAGGGTCTTTGCCTGGTTTGGGGATCAGGGTAATGCTGGTTTCATAGAAAGTCTGAAAGTTTTCCTTCTGCTTCAATTTTTTGAAACAGCTTCAGGGCAATAGGTGTTGTTTCTTCTTTGAAAGTTTGGTAGAATTCTCCAGGGAATCCATCAGGTCCTGGGCTCTTGTATTTTGGGAGGTTTTTGATCACTGCTTCAATCTCGTTACTAGAAATAAGTCTATTCAGGTTGTCAATTTCTTCCTGGTTCAATTTTGGGAGTTTATGGTTTTCTAGGAATGCATCCGTTTCATCTAGGTTGCTTATTTTATTGGCATATAACTGTTGATAATAACTTCTTGTGATTGTTTCTACTTCTGTTAGTTGTGATCTCTCCCTTTTCATTAATAACTTTATTAATTTGGGCTTTCTCTCTTTTCTTTTGGATTAGTGTGGCCAATGGTTTATCAATCTTATTGATTCTTTCAATAAACTAGCTTCTAGTTTCATTGATACGTTCTACTGTATCTCTGGTTTCTACCTTATTGATCTCAGCTCTAATCTTGATTATTTCCCATCTTATGTGTGGAGTTGGTTTGATTTTTTGTTGGTTATCCAGCTCTTTAAGGTGTAGAGACAGCTGGTGTATTCTGGGTTTTTCAATTTTTTTTTTTTGAGCGAGGCTTGGATGGCTATGTATTTCCCCCTTAGGACCGCCTTTGCTGTATCCCATAGGTTTTGGATCGAAGTGTCTTCATTCTCTTTGGTTTCCATGAATTGTTTAAGTTCTTCTTTGATCTCCTGGTTGATCCAAGCATTCTTAAGCAAGGTAGTCTTTATCTTCCAGGTGTTTGAGTTCCTTCCGAACTCTTCCTTGTGATTGAGCTCCAGTGTCAAAGCAGTGTGATCTGAGAATATGTAGGGAATAATCTCAGTCTTTTGGTATCGCTTGAGTCCTATTTTGTGACCCAGTATGTGGTCTATTCTTGAGAAGGTTCCATGTGCACTTGAGAAGAATGAGTATTCTGTTGTTTTAGGGTGGAATGTTCTGGATATATCTATGAGGTACATCTGATCCAATGTGTCATTCAGTGGTCTTATTTCTTGATTTTCTGCTTCAGTGATCTATTTCTTTTCTTTTTTTTTTTTTTTGATCTGTCTATTTCTGAGAGAGGCGTGTTAAGATCTCCTACTATTAATGTATTCATATCAATATGAGTCTTTATCTTGATTAACAGTTTTCTTATGTAATTGGCTGCTCCCATATTGGGGGCATAGATATTTACAATTGTTAGATCATCTTGGTGGATAGTCCCTTTAAGAATTATGTGGTGTCCTTCTCTATCTCTGACTCCAGTCTTTAGTTTAGAATCTAATTTATCTGATATGAGAATCGCTACCCCAGCCTTCTTTTGAGTCCCATTGGCATGAAAGATGCTTCTCCATCCCTTCACTTTCAGTCTGGGTGTATCTTTAGTTTCAAAATGCGTCTCTTGTAGACAACATATGGATGGGTCCTGTCGTTTTATCCAATCTGCAACCCTGTGTCGTTTTATGGGTGCATTTAGGCCATTCACATTGAGAGTAATTATTGATAGATACGTTTTTATTGACATCGTGTTACTTTTGAAGTCTTTCTTTCTGTAGATTGTCTCTATATTTCTGTTCAATGCTGTTCTTAGCATTTTTTCTCTTTTATAGAACCCCCCTTAATATTTCCTGCAGTGTCGGCTTGGTGGTTGCATAGTCTTTTAAGCCTTGCCAGTCTTGGAAACTCTTTATCTCTCCATCCATTTTGAATGTCAGTCTTGCTGGATAAACTATTCTTGGTTGCGTGTTCTTCTCATTTAGTGCCCTGAACATATCTTGCCAGCCCTTTCTGGCTTGCCAGGTCTCTGTGGACAGGTCTGACGTTACTCTGATGGGCTTTCCTCTGTAAGTAGGAAGCCTCTTTGTCCTAGTGGCTTTCAAGAGATCGTATCTACAATTATGATTCCTCAGTTTGACTATCAGGTGCCTTGATATTTTTTTTGGAATCTATAATCTTGGGTGGAGAATGTTTGGCCTCTAGTACATGAACGCTGGTTCCATTTGGGAGATTATGAAAATTTTCATGAAGAACTTGTTCCACTATATCTTCTAGACTTCTTTCTTTCTCCTCCCCTTCAGGGATTCCAGTAATTCTGACGTTGGAATGTTTCATGGCATCATTATTTCCCTGATTCTGTTTTCATGGCTTCTAAGCTGTTTGTTCCAGGCTTCCTCCTGATCCTTTTTCTCTATCTGTTTGTCCACCAGATCACTGGTTCTATCTTCTGTCTCAGTTACCCTAGCTTTGAGAGAATTTAGATTAGATTGGAACTCATCTAGAGCATTGTGAACCTCATCCCAGGTAGCTTTCAGTTCTGCCCTAAGATTGTGAACAGCATCCCTGGTCACTTTCAGTTCTGCCTGAATCAATTCCGTTTGGTTATCCATAGCTTTCTCCAACCTAGCTATTGCCTGGATAATTTCTAGCCCGAATTCTCTTTCCAACATATTGTCTATGTTGATAGCCGTTAGCTCTGTTGCAGAAGGCCCATCCTTTATATTTTTCTTCTGTTGGGCATTCCTCCTCCTAGTCATTTTGGTGAGAGATGACTGAATGGATGTAGCTGGATGTATTGACCATGGTGCAGTCAAGGTGCACCCTGGAAGGCTTCTGAGCAATCAGGATTCCCCACCCAAATGAGAGAAAAAAGAAAATAAACAAAAAAAGGAGAGAGAGACAGGGAAAAAAAGGGAAGATAAAAGAGAAGGTTTAGCCCAAATGGGCCCCAAGGTAAGGTTTATGAAGTATACAAACAAAAACAGACAGACAAAAAGACTGATAAACGTATATGACAAGAAAAAAATATGCAAATAAAGGAAGAACCTCCTCAAAAAGAACCCCAAGTATAAGATTTATATACCATCAGGATAAACACAAAACACAGAATTACTGGTGGAAGAAAAAGATGGGAGAGTGGTTATAAATTCTCAGTGTGGGTGAGGAAGGTTGTTTTGATTCTTCCTGGATGTATCTTGATATCTTCGTTAAAGGACTCAACTTTCCTAAGATAAAGGGGGCTTAAAAATTGGTTTACCAGTCAAAAAAACAAAGAGGCAACCCACGGAATGGGAGAAGATATTTGCAAATGACAGTACAGACAAAAGGTTGATATCCAGGATCTATAATGAACTCCTCAAACTCAACCCACACGAAACAGACAAACACATCAAAAAATGGGCAGAAGATATGAGCAGACACTTCTCCAATCAAGACATACAAATGGCTATCAGACTCATGAAAAAATGCTCATCATCATTAGCCCTCAGGGAGATTCAAATTAAAACCACATTGAGATATCACCTTACACCAGTTAGAATGGCCAAAATTAACAAAACAGGAAACAACATGTGTTGGAGAGGATGTGGAGAAAGGGGAACCCTCTTCCACTGTTGGTGGGAATGCAAGTTGGTGCAGCCTCTTTGGAGAACAGTGTGGAGATTCCTCAAGAAATTAAAAATAGAGCTTCCCTACGACCCTGCAATTGCACTCCTGGGTATTTACCCCAAAGATACAGATGTCGTGAAAAGAAGGGCCATCTGTACCCCAATGTTTATAGCAGCAATGGCCACGGTCGCCAAACTATGGAAAGAACCAAGATGCCCTTCAACGGATGAATGGATAAGGAAGATGTGGTCCATATACACTATGGAGTATTATGCCTCCATCAGAAAGGATGAATACCCAACTTTTGTAGCAACATGGACGGGACTGGAAGAGATTATGCTGAGTGAAATAAGTCAAGCAGAGAGAGTCAATTATCATATGGTTTCACTTATTTGTGGAGCATAACAAATAGCATGGAGGACAAGGGGCGTTAGAGAGGAGTAGGGAATTTGGGTAAATTGGAAGGGGAGGTGAACCACGAGAGACTATGGACTCTGAAAAACAGTCTGAGGGGTTTGAAGAGGCGGGGGGCGGGTGGGAGGTTGGGGTACCAGGTGGTGGGTATTATAGAGGGTACGGCTTGCATGGAGCACTGGGTGTGGTGAAAAAATAATGAATACTGTTTTTCTGAAAATAAATAAATTGGAAAAAAAAAGACAAAAAAAATTGGTTTACCTATAGGCGTAGCATTGATTGGGGAAAGGGGATTATCTTGAAGTTTAACTCTATAAGAATATTAGAAGATAAAAATAAAAAAGGAATAAACTAGACTAAACTAAACTGAAATTTAAAAAAACTAAAAAACATAGAAATGCAAAAGAAAAACACCGGTGTATGTATCAAAAAGTTCAGGTTAGAAAGTTATTATGGAATTTGATGTACTGGACATCTCACTGTGATGGTAAATAGGTTAAAAAATTATCTATATTAAAAAAAAGAACCAATATAGTGGGAACGAGTTAAACATAAAAGTTGTCCTATGAAGTAGTGGTGGTTGTTCTCTTGTAGTCTTTTTTTTTTTTTTTTCCTTTCCTGGTTGGTTTTCTGGGAGTGGAGCCTTCCCACGTGGGTTTTCAGTTAATGATGTTCTCTGAGTTAAGTCCTCCTGTCCCCCTCAAGGGGGTGGGCTTTGAGGAAACCGATTTTTTCAGGCGTTTGTTCTCTGAAGGTTTTTATGTTTGTTCACTTTTTTTTTCTCTCGCCTTGACTGCTTTTGATGGTTTTTGTAGGTTTAGAGGAAAGCAAACTGCACCCTGACCTCCCTCTCAGAGAGAAGCCTCAGTCTGCTCCCCTGTGGGTGCTGCAGAGCCTATAGAAGTTCCCCCTTAGCTGCTGGCAGATCAGGTTCCCAGTCGTGGTCCCTGGGGATGCAGGATCTTTGCTTGTACCCAAAACCACGGCAGCGGCGGCTGTCTTGGCAGCTCCAGACCGCCAGAGAGGTTCCAAGCAGTGATCGCACACTGAGATTTTCCTGCTGGCCTGGCCTAGGAGTGCCTGGTTTTTCTGGGTCTAAGAGCGCCGGGTGGGCCTTCACACACTTCTCTCAGGGGGGGGTGAGGGGTGTGCGTCTCAGGCTCTGTAGCACGGCGTGGCATTCTGCTGTCTGGCGAGGCTCCCAACCCTCACAGGAGCCGGACCCCTTGTGTTCTTGGGCGCGCTGGTGGCTCAGGGACCAAGACCTGGTTTCTCTGCTGCACTCTCTCTGGCTCAGCGCCAGGGAAGGCTGTCCTGGGTCCAGGGACTTAAGCCCCTGTCCCTAGCCACCCCAATTCCCACAACATCTCCCGCAATCCTTTGCTCTTTTGGAGTGCTTTCAACCAGTCTCCAAGTTAATGCTGGTCCCCAGATGCAGGGCACTCTTGTATTGGGGTATTACTTTCCAATCGGTCGCCTCTGGTGGCTCCCTCCCCCTTTTGTTTATCTTCCAATATCAGTCCGATGTTCCCACTCTGCTTTACCTGCCCACTGGTGTCTTCTGCCACGGTAGAGATCCATACGTGTAGAATTCTGATCTCAGGCTGATTTCATGGGTGATCGGAGTTCTTTGGTAGGTAATCAGCTCACTTTAGGGTACAAGTTGAAATGGCGCCTCCTCCTCCTTCCTCACCATCTTGTATCCCCCCAGAGTCTCGAATCAGTCTTTTTACCAGAGATCAGTCTGTTCAGATTTTTTCCCCTTCATGGTTCATTCTAGGTGGTTGTTCGGAACTTATCCATTTCTTCTAGGTTGTCCAAGTTGTTGGCCTCTACATACTCAGTACTCTCTAATGATCCTTTCTATTTTTGTGTTATTCATTGTAATAGCTCGTTTCTTTCTTTTTAAAAAGGTTTTTCAAATTTTTAATTTAAATTCAGTTAGCCAAGGTAGTTTTTGATGTAATGGTTAATGATTCATTAGTTGCATATAACACCCAGGGCCCATCATCTTATGTCCCCTCCTTAATACCTATTGCCCAACTACCCTGCCTCCTAAATTACCTCTCTTCCAGTTTGTTTCCTATGATTAAGAGTCTCTCATCGTTTGTCTACCTCTCTGATTTCTTCCCATTCAGTTTTACCTCCCTTCCTCTGTTCTCCACACTACTCCTCCACACTATTCCTTACATTCCACATGTGAGTGAAATCATATGAATATTGTCATTCTCTGCTTGACTAACTTCATTTAGCATAGCCTCTTCTAGTTCCTTCCATGTTGATGCAAATGTGGGGATTCATCCCTTCTGATGGCTGAGGAATATTCTATGGTATGTATGTACCACATCTTTATCCATTCCTCTCTTGAAGGATATCTCAGCTCCTTCCACAATTTGGCTATTGTGGACATTGCTGCTGTGAGCTTTGGGGAGCATGTGACCCTTCTTTTCACTGCATCTGTATCTTTGGGATAATTACCCAGGAGTGTAATTGGTAGGTTGTAGGGAAACTCTATTTTTAACTTTCTGAGAAACCTCCATGCTGTTTTTCAGAGTGGCTGCACCAGCTTGCATTCCCATGAACAGTGTAAGAGGGTTACGTTTTCTCCACATCCTCGCCAACAGTTGTTGTTTCCCGTCTTGTTAATTTTAGCCATTCTAACTGTTGGATCTTTAACTAACTGGTATCTCATTGTGGTTTTGAGTTCCCTGTTGACAAGTGATGTGGAGCATTTTTTCATGGTCTGTTTGCCATTTATGTGTCTTCCTTGGAGAAGTGTCTCCTCTGTCCTCTACCCATTTACTGAGTGGATTCTTTGCTTCTTGGGTATTGAGTTTGAACAGTTCTTTGTATTTCTTGGATACCAGATCTTTATCTGTCATGCCATTGGCCAATATCTTCTCCCATTCTGTAGGTTGCCTTTTAGTTTTGTTAATTGTTTCCTTTGCTGTGCAGAGGTTTTTTACCTTGATGGAGTCCCGAAATTCATTTTTGCTTTTGTTTCCCTGGCCTTTAGGGACATGTCTTGCAAGAAGTTGCAGTGCCCAAGGTCAAAGTGGTTGCTATCTGTGTTCTTCTCTAGGATTTTGATTTGAGACAAGAACCAATTATCTTTCTTTCCTGATTGTATTTGAGACCTCTCTCTTCCTTGGTGAGTCTAGCTAAAACTTTGTCAGTTTTGTTTATCTTGCCAAAAAAGACAGTTTGTATTTTCATTGATCTTTTGTCTTTTTAGTCTCCATTGGATTTATTTCCACTTTCCATTTTGTTATTTCATTCTATCTACTGATTTGGGGCTTTGCTTGTTTTTTTTTTTCCTTCCCATTTCTTTCCTATGTATATTAGGTTGGTTATTGAAGAGCTTTCAGGTGGATTGACGAGGAACTGAATTTCTATGAACTTCCCCCTTAGAGCTACTTTGGCTGCATCCCATAACTTTCCATAGATTATCTTTTTCATTTGTCTCAAGGTACTTTTAAATTTTCTTTTGATTTCTTATTTGACTGTTGGTTGTTTACTAGCATGTTACTGAATTTCCACATATTTCTGACTGTCCCATTTTCTTCTTGTGAGTGATTTCTACTTTCTTTTTTTAAATTAATTTTTATATATTTTTTATAAACATATAATGTATTTTTATCCCCAGGGGTATAGGTCTGTGAATTGCCAGGTTTACACATTTCACAGAACTCACCATAACACATACCCTCCCTAATAGCCATAACCCCACCACCCTCTCCCAACTCCCCTCCACCCAGCAACCCTCAGTTTGTTTTGTGAGATTAAGAGTGTCTTATGGTTGGACTCCCTCCTGATCCCATCTTCTTTCATTTATTCTTTTCCTACCCCCCAAACCCCTCATGTTGCATCTCCACTTCCTCATATCAGGGAGATCATATGATAGTTGTCTTTCTCCGATTGACTTATTTTGCTAAGCATAATACACTCTAGTTCCATCCACGTCATCGCAAATGGCAAGATTTCATTTCTTTTGATGGCTGCATAGTATTCCATTGTGTGTATGTGTGTGTGTGTGATATATATATATATATACATATATATATATATCACATTTTCTTTATCCATTCATCTGTTGATGGACATCTAGGTTCTTTCCATGGTTTGGCTATTGTGGACATTGCTGCTACAAACATTTGGGTGCATGTGCCCCTTCGGATCACTACGTTTTCATCTTTAGGGTAAATACCCAGTAGTGCCATTGTTGGGTCATAGGGTTGTTCTATTTTCAACATTTTGAGGAACCTCCATGCTGTTTTCCAGAGTGGTTGCACCAGCTTGCATTCCCACCAACAGTTTAGGAGGGTTCCCCTTTCTCCGCATCCTCTCCAGCATCTGTCATTTCCTGACTTATTAATTTTAGCCATTCTGACTGGTGTGAGGTGGTATCTCATGGTTTTTATTTGTAGTCCCTGATACCGAGTGATGTGGGGCATTTTTCTCATGTGTCTGTTAGCCATGTGGATGTCTTCTTTGCAGAAATGTCTGTTCATGTCTCTGCCCATTTATTGATTGGATTATTTGTTCTTTGGGTGTTGAGTTTGTTGAGCCCTTTATAGATTTTGGATACTAGCCCTTTATCTGATATGTTGTTTGCAAATATCTTCTCCCATTCTGTCAGTTGTCTTTTGGTTTTGTTAACTGTATCCTTTGCTGTGCGAAAGCTTTTGATTTTGATAAAATCCCAATAATTCATTTTTGTCTTTGCTTCCCTTGACTTTGGCGATGTTCCTAGGAAGAAGTTGCTGTGGCTGAGGTAGAAGAGGTTGCTGCCTGTGTTCTCCTCAAGGATTTTGATGGATTCCTTTCTCACATTGAGGTCCTTCATCCATTTTGAGTCTATTTTCATGTGTGGTGTAAGGAAGTGGTCCAATTTCATGTTTCTGCATGTGGCTGTCCAATTTTCCCAGCATCTATTTTTTTAAGAGGCTGTCTTTTTTCCAACTGACATTCCTTCCTGCTTTGTCGAAGATTAGTTGACCATAGAGTTGAGGGTCTATTTCTGAGTTCTCTATTCTGTTCCATTGATCTATGTGTCTGTTTTTGTGCCAGTACCATATTGTCTTGATGATGACAGCTTTGTAATAGAGCTTGAAGTCTGGAATTGTGATGCCACCAACTTTGGCTTTCTTTTCCAACATTCCTTTGGCTATTCGAGGTCTTTTCTGGTTCCATATAAATTTTAGGATTATTAGTTCCATTTCTTTGGAAAAGATGGAAGGGATTTTGATAAGGATTGCATTATATGTGTAGATTGCTTGAGGTAGCATAGACATTTTCACAATATTTGTTCTTCCAATCCATGAGCATGGAACATTTTTCCATTTCTTTGTGTCTTCCTCAATTTCTTTCATGAGTACTTTGTAGTTTTCTGAGTATAAATTTTTTGCCTCTTTGGTTAGGTTTATTCCTAGGTATCTTATGGTTTTGGGTGCAATTGTAAATGGGATTGACTCCTTAATTTCTCTTTCTTCTGTCTTGTTGGTATAGAGAGATGCAACTGATTTCTGTGCATTGATTTTTTAAAAATTTATTTTTTATTTATTTTCAGCATAACAGTATTCATTATTTTTGCACCACACCCAGTGCTCCATGCAAGCCATGCCCTCTATAATACCCACCACCTGGTACCATGACCTCCCATCCCCTGCCCCTTCAAAACCCTCAGATTGTTTTTCAGAGTTCATAGTCTCTCATGGTTCACCTCCCCTTCGAATTTCCCCAAACTCCCTTCTCCTCTCTATCTCCCCATGTCCTCCATGCTATTTGTTATGCTCCACAAATAAGTGAAACCATATGATAATTGACTCTCTCTGCTTGACTTATTTCACTCAGCATAATCTCTTCCAGTCCCGTCCATGTTGCTATAAAAGTTGGGTATTCGTCCTTTCTGATGGAGGTATAATACTCCATAGTGTATATGGACCACATCTTCCTTATCCATTCGTCTGTTGAAGGGCATCTTGGTTTTTTCCACAGTTTGGCGACCGTGGCTATTGCTGCTATAAAAATTGGGGTACAGTCAAGAAAACAAAGAGGCAACCCATGGAATGGGAGAAGATATTTGCAAATGACAGTACAGACAAAAGGTTGATATCCAAGATCTATAAAGAACTCCTCAAACTCAACACACACAAGACAGACAATCATATCAAAAAATGGGCAGAAGATATGAACAGACACTTCTCCAATCAAGACATACAAATGGCTCTCAGACACATGAAAAAATGTTCATCATCACTAGCCATCAGGGAGATTCAAATTAAAACCACATTGAGATATCACCTTACACCAGTTAGAATGGCCAAAATTAGCAAGACAGGAAACAACATGTGTTTGAGGGGATATGGAGAAAGGGGAACCCTCTTCCACTGTTGGTGGGAAGGAAGTTGGTGCAGCCTCTTTGCAGAACAGTGTGGAGATTCCTCAAGAAATTAAAAATAGAGCTTCCCTATGGCCCTGCAATTGCACTCCTGGGTATTTACCCCAAAGATACAGATGTAGTGAAAAGAAGGGCCATCTGTGCATTGATTTTATATCCTGACACTTTACTGAATTCCTGTAGAAGTTCCTGTAGCAGTTTTGGAGTTGAGCCTTTTGGGTTTTCCACATAAGTATCATATCATCTGCAAAGAGTGATAGTTTGACTTCTTCTTTGCCAATTTGGATGCCTTTAATTTCTTTTTGTTGTCTGATTGCTGAGACTAGGACTTCTAGTACTGTGTTGAATAGCAGTGGTGATAACGAACATCCCTGCTGTGTTCCTGACCTTAGCGGAAAAGCTTTCAGTTTTTCTCCATTGAGAATGATATTTGCAGTGGGTTTTTAATAGATGGCTTTGCTAATATTGAGGTATGTGCCCTCTATCCCTACACTTCGAAGGGTTTTGATCAGGAAGGGATGCTGTACTTTGTCAAATGCTTTTTCAGCATTTACTGAGAGTATCATATGGTTCTTGTTCTTTCTTTTATTAATGTATTGTATCACATTGGTTGATTTGTGGATGTCGAACCAACCTTACAGCCCTGGAATAAATCCCACTTGGTCGTGGTGAATAATCCTTTTAATGTACTGTTGGATCCTATGGGCCAGTATTTTGGTGAGAATTTTTGCATCTGTGTTCATCAAGGATATATGGCCTTTAATTCTCCTTTTTGATGGGATCCTTGTCTGGTTTTGGGATCAAGGTAATGCTGGCCTCATAAAATGAGTTTGGAAGTTTTCCTTCCATTTCTAATTTTTGGAACAGTTTCAGGAGAATAGGAATTAATTCTTCTTTAAATGTTTGGTAGAATTCCTCTGGGAAGCCGTCTGGCCCTGGGCTTTTGTTTGTTTGGAGATTTTTGATGACTGTTTCAATCTCCTTACTTGTTATGGGTCTGTTCAAGTTTTCTATTTCTTCCTGGTTCAGTTGTGGTAGTTTATGTATCTCTAGGAGTGTATCCATTTCTTCCATCTTTTCTAATTTATTGGTGTAGAGTTGCTCATAGTATGTTTTTTAATTGTTTGTATTTCTTTGGTGTTGGTTGTGATCTCTCCTCTTTCATTCATGATTTTATTTATTTAGTCCTTTCTTTTTTCTTTTTGATAATTCTGGCCAGCGGTTTATCAATCTTATTAATTCTTTCAAAGAACCAGCTCCTAGTTTCATTGATTTGTTCTATTGTTTTTTTAGTTTCTATTTCATTGATTTCTGCACTGATCTTTATTATTTCTCTTCTCCTGCTGGGTTTTCGCTTTCTTTGTTCTTTCTCCAGCTCCTTCAGATGTAGGGTTAGGTTGTGTATTTGAGACCTTTCTTGTTTCTTGAGAAAGGCTTGTATCACTATATATTGTCCTCTCAGGACTCCCTTTGCTGTGTCCCACAGATTTTTGAACCGTTGTGTTTTCATTATCATTTGTTTCCATGAATTTTTTCAATTCTTCTTTAATTTCCCGGTTGACCCATTGATTCTTTAGAAGGATGTTGTTTAGTCTCCATGTATTTGGGTTCTTTCCAAATTTCCTTTTGTGATTGAGCTCTAGCTTCAGAGCATTGTGGTCTGAAAATATGCAGGGAATGATCCCAATCTTTTGATACCAGTTGAGACATGATTTAGGACCCAGGATGTGATCTATTCTGGAGAATGTTCCATGTGCACTAGAGAAGAATGTGTATTCTGTTGCTTTGGGATGGAATGTTCCGAATATATCTATGATGTCCATCTGGTCCAGTGTGTCATTTAAGGCCTTTATTTCCTTGTTGATCTTTTGCTTGTGTGATCTGTCCATTTCAGTGAGGGGATTGTTAAAGTCCCCTATTATTAATGTATTATTGTTGATGTGTTTCCTTGATTTTGTTATTAATTGGTTTATATAGTTGGCTGCTCCCATGTTAGGGGCATCGATATTTAAAATTGTTAGATCTTCTTGTTGGACAGACCCTTTGAGTATGATTCAGTGTCCTTCCTCATCTCTTATTATAGTCTTTGGCTTAAAATCTAATTGATCTGATATAAGGATTGCCACCCTGGCTTTCTTCTGGTGTCCATTAGCATGGTAAATTGTTTTCCACCTCCTCACTTTAAATCCGGAGGTGTCTTCATATCTAAAATGAGTTTCTTGTAGGCAGCATATTTATGGGTTTTGTTTTTTTATCCATTCTGATACCCTGTGTCTTTTGATTGGGGCATTGAGCCCATTTACATTCAGGGTAACTATTGAGAGATAGGAATTTAGTGCCATTGTATTGCCTGTAATTGATACTGTATATTGTCTGTATATTGATACTGTATATTGTCTCTGTTCCTTTCTGACCTACTACATTTAGGGTCTGTCTTTGCTTAGAGGACCCCTTTCAATATTTCCTGTAGAGCTGGTTTGGTGTTTGCAAATTCTTTCAGTTTTTGTTTGTTCTGGAAGCTTTTAATCTCTCCTTCTATTTTCAATGATAGCCTAGCTGGATATAGTATTCTTGGCTGCATGTTTTTCTCGTTTAGTGCTCTGAATATATCATGCCAGTTCTTTCTGGCCTGCCAGGTCTCTGTGGATAAGTCAGCTGCCAATCTAATACTTTTACCATGGTATGTTACAGACTTCTTTTCCCGGGCTGCTTTCAGGATTTTCTCTTTGTCACTAAGACTTGTAAATTTTACTATTAGGTGACGGGGTGTGGGCCTATTCTTATTGATTTTGAGGGGCGTTCTCTGAACCTCCTGAATTTTGATGCTCGTTCCCTTTGCCATATTGGGGAAATTCTCCCCAATAATTCTCTCCAGTATACCTTCTGCTCCCCTCTCTCTTTCTTCTTCTTCTGGAATCCCAATTATTCTAATGTTGTTTCATCTTATGGTGTCACTTATCTCTCGAATTCTCCCCTCATGGTCCAGTAGCTGTTTGTCCCTCTTATGCTCAGCTTCTTTATTCTCTGTCATTTGGTCTTCTATATCGCTAATTCTTTCTTCTGCCTCATTTATCCTAGCAGTAAGAGCCTCCATTTTTGATTGCACCTCATTAATAGCTTTTTTGATTTCAACTTGGTTAGGTTTTAGTTCTTTTATTTCTCCAGAAAGGGCTTTTATCTCTCCGGAGAGGGTTTCTCTAATATCTTCCGTGCCTTTTTCGAGCCTGGCTAGATCCTTGAGAATCGTCATTCTGAACTCTATATCTGGCATATTGCCAATGTCTGTATTGATTAGGTCCCTAGCCTTTGGTACTGCCTCTTGTTCTTTTTTTTTTTTTTTATTTTTGTGGTGAGTTTTTCCACTTTGTCATTTTGTCCAGATAAGAATATATGAAAGAGCAAATAAAATACTAAAAGGGTGGCAAAGACCCCAGGAAAATGTGCTGTAACCAAATCAGAAGAGATCCCAAATCGTAGGGCAGGGGCAGAAAAGGGGCAAAAAGAAGTTCAGAAAAAAAAAATTGAAGAAAATAAAGAAAAAGTATAAAAAAGAAAAAATAGGTATATTAGACTGGTTACTAGAACAGGGTTGCCCACTTAATTTTGGGTGATCCCTGTCTCTTAAAAGAAACTACCTCCCAAAATTTTAAAGATTGAAAAACATATATAAGGGTAAATTCGATGAAGGGATGGAATATGACTCCAAAGATGAAAAAAATTTTTTTTTAATTTCTAAAAAAGGAGTTGATAAGTTGGTTGGGAGAATAAAGAAAAAGAAATTGGAGAGATTTGCTCAGGCTGGAGACTAGAACAAAACCCTGTGCTAGATTTAGGGTATATTTTCATCTATTAGGAGAACTTGTACCCCAAATGTTTTAGAAGAAAAAACCCTATGTGTATACAAAAAGGAAAGTTGGTGCAGCCTCTTTGGAGAACAGTGTGGAGATTCCTCACGAAATTAAAAATAGCTTCCCTATGACCCTGCAATTGCACTCTTGGGTATTTACCCCAAAGACACAGATGTCGTGAAAAGAAGGGCCATCTGTACCCCAATGTTTATAGCAGCAATGGCCACGGTCGCCAAACTATGGAAAGAACCAAGATGCCCTTCAACGGATGAATGGATAAGGAAGATGTGGTCCATATACACTATGGAGTTTTATGCCTCCATCAGAAAGGATGAATACCCAACTTTTGTAGCAACATGGACGGGACTGGAAGAGATTATGCTGAGTGAAATAAGTCAAGCAGAGAGAGTCAATTATCATATGGTTTCACTTATTTGTGGAGCATAACAAATAGCATGGAGGACAAGGGGCGTTAGAGAGGAGAAGGGAATTTGGGTAAATTGGAAGGGGAGGTGAACCATGAGAGACTATGGACTCTGAAAAACAGTCTGAGGGGTTTGAAGAGGCGGGGGGGGGGGTGGGAGGTTGGGGTACCAGGTGGTGGGTATTATAGAGGGCATGGCTTGCATGGAGCACTGGGTGTGGTGAAAAAATAATGAATAATGTTTTTCTGAAAATAAATAAATTGGAAAAAAATAACTTGCCAAATATTAAAAAAAAAGGAAAGTTAGATACAATGAGGGATAAAATATGAGTATAATAATGAACATTCAATAAAGATTTTATTATTATTATTATTATTATTATTTTGAAAGGTATTGTTAAGATAAACTAGTTTAAAAAATGTTAAAAGTGGAAAGGGTAAAAGTTAAAAAAAATTTAGCAGAAGATGAAAAAAATAAAATAAAATTTAAAAAATTAATTAACTGAAAGACAAGAATAATGGGGAGAAAGCCATGAGTTCCATGCTTTGCTTTCTCCTCCTCTGGACTTCCGCTGTTCTCCTTGGTAAGTGAACTTGGTCTTGGCTGGACTTCTTGTTGATCTTCTGCATGAGGGGCCTGTTGTAGTGATTCTCAAGTGTCTTTTCCCCAGGTGTAATTGCCCCGCCCTTTGCAGGGGCTGGGCTAAGTAATCTCAGGTTTGCTTTTGGGAGCTTTTGTTCCCTGAACGCTTTCCGTAGAGTTCCAGAGGACGGGAATGAATATGGCAGCCTCCTGGTCTCTTGCCTGGAGGAGCCAAGAGCTTGGGGCCCCACTCCTCAGTGTGCCCTCGGAGAAAAGCGCTCAATCGCTCCCGTCTCCCTGGCCTCCGGCCATGCTCCGAGCTCACCCAGCCTGTGACGAGTTCAAGGTAACCCCGAGCTGAGAGCTCACTCCTTAGCTCTGTCTCTGTAGCCGGCTTCCCTGCTCTAATACCTGTGAGCTCTGTGACACTCAGACACCCCGATCCTTCTGTGACCCTGCGGGACCTGGGGTCACGCTGACCCCGAGAGGGCTTCCCACCGGTTTAGCCTCTGGAGCGATGTCCCTCCGTGGAGCAGACTTAAAAGTCCCGAATTTGTGCTCTGTTGGGCCACCGCTTGCCAGCCCCTCCCCACCACGGTCTGTCTTCCTGTCGCTTTGGATTCACTTCTCCACTGGTCCTACCTTTCAGAAAGTGATCAATTTTCTGTTTCTAGAATTGTTGCTCTTTTCTTCGATCTCCTTTTGGTTTTGTAGGTGTTCACAATGGTTTGATAAGCTATCTCCTGCTGATCTCCTGCTACTGATGTCGTCTCAGCCGCTACTGCTCTGCCATCTTGACCTAATCCCCCTGATTTCTACTTTCATACTATTGTGGTTGGACAAGATTTTTTTTTAAAGATTTTATTTATTTATTTGACAGAGAGAGTTCACAAGTAGGCAGAGAGGCAGGCAGAGAGAGGAGGAATCAGGCTCCCTGCTGAGAAGAGAGCCTGATGCGGGGACTGATCCCAGGACCCTGGGATCATGACCTGAGCCGAAGGCAGAGGCTTTAACCCACTGAGCCACCCAGGTGCCCCTGGTTGGACAAGATTTGAACCAGAGTGTGAAGGGGGCATTCAGTTTAAAGTTACTTTCCTGGGGGTATTTTCTGAGGGCAGACCATGACTTCCATGGGGACAGAGGGAGGGTTTGTGAGACTGGAGGAGGTCATCAACTCTTGTTAGGTTATTGATCATTACCGTGCAGGCTGTGTGCCACTGTTCACACTGTAGCCCTGATGGACATGCACTTCTTAGAAACATTTTGCAGGAGGTTCAGGGTGGCCTTCTCTAACAGAAAGCTGCCATGTGGGTTCATGGCATGGCCCCAAGTCAGCAACCAGGATGTATTGGAGACCAGAACCCTACTTTCTGTTGGAAGTGACAGAAACAGAACATGGTGGGCTTCATGACAATAGCTGAGGTCCTGAGTGACCCACTGGGAGTTGGTGGTGGATGGGGAAGTGGGGCCTGTGGATCTGTCTCATCAGAACCTGTGGAATTCATGGACACCTGCCTGGTGTTGAGTTATGTGGAGACAGGGAGACAACAGTCTCTGGCCAGGCACAAGGGTCACACTAGACCACCACCAGAGGGGCAGTGTGTGGTGGGAGCCATTGTTCAGTTTCTATGAAAACTTTTGGGATCCGGTGACTGTGATTCCTAGCACCAGCATGGGGAGAGGAGAGCGGTGGTGGTGCACACTCCCTAGGGTTGTGGTCACACTAAACTGGAGCCCACTGATGTGAGCAATGCCTGGCACAGAAGGCACCCAATCATTGTAGCTGTGGGCGCTGTGCCCATGGCACTTTCACCCCAGGGGCTCCCATGTTGTTGCCTCCTATTTTTCATCACCTTCATGGTCATGAGCCTCTGCTCTTGCCCCATGGCCCCCCTGTGGTATTGCCCTTCCTCCATCTGGCCCTCATCCTCTGCCTTGTGTGACCCGATGCCAGGGTAGCCTTCTCAAGTGGCAGCGCTGTCAGTCCCCTGATGGAACACTTCCATCGGTCCCCTGTGAGGTGAGAATGATGCCCTACACTGGAAGGAGGCTGCAGGTCCCCAATCAGGAGAGCGACGTCTCCCTTTTCAGCCTGGCCTGCACTAGCCTCAGTCCTTTTCTGGGAAGCTATCCCCACTTCCTGAGCTGACAGCTCTGACCTTAATAATAATATTGTTTTCCGTGTCTCCATGCTTTAGTTTATCCATGGCATGTCTTTTGAACTTCTCAGCGGATTTTCAGCCATCCTGCAGGGATGTCTTCTCAAAGAGGTGATGACCTGAGAGGGGAGCCTTCCCTGCCACCTCCCTCAGCATGTCCCTGAGCCCTGGAGCCAGCTGCCCCACTGAGTGCTAAGGGACACTAACCAGCCCATCCTGAGCCCAGGCTGTGTCAGCTGTGTAGACTGATGTGTGCCAGGAGTGGTGGGCAGGTGGCATGGGGCAGATACAGGCAGTTTCTCTTTCTCATTTCTCCCCTGCCTCCCTCCCAGAGGTAGCTTAGAGCAGTTTCCACATCCCACATCTTGAGATGCCTTGACCTGTGCCTCCTGCATTTAGCTGGTGAGCTTGGTGGCCTCCCGTTGCTTCTGTCTCCCATACTCGCACCCATGGCAGTTCCTGGATCAGGGGAGGGATCATACCCTTGTCTGTGCTTGACCCGCTTCCTATCCCACACTAAGCCCCCCAACCTTTGTGTCTCCAATGGATGTGCTTGAAAGCAAGCTCATCCACAGGGAACCTATTTGCCAAATGGATCCAGGGAATGACCACTGAATTAGTGACCCAAGTGAGAGAACAAACCTGCTCTGAAACCTGTCCCTCACTCTGTGACCATCTCACCCTAAAACAAACAGTAATAGCTTTCTGGATTATGACATGGCTTCTATCTCTGCTTACACTCTCTTGAATGCATAGGTGCTGATCCTGGATGGAAAGGGGCCATGGCTCCTGTGGGCTGGGATTAACAGGGAAAATAGAAGAATTCAGTGAAATTTGAATTTCAGGCATGGAGTGAATGAATATTGTCGAGGAAATACTCCCAAGTAGGGCATATGAATGTTGTGTACCAAAGCTTTTTCAAATAGGTTGAAAGAAAAATCTTTTTATTGTTTATTTTCATTCTAGTCGAGTTCACATACAGTGCTATATGAGTTTCAGGTGTGCAATGGCATGAGTCAGTAGCTCTCTGTATCACTCAGTGCTCATCGAGGACAGTGTGCTCTCAGTCCCTTTCATCTGTTTCACCCATCCCTCCAGCCCCCGCCCCACTGGTAACCATCGGTTTGTTCTCTGTTGTTAGGAATCTGTATTTTGGTTTGTCTCTTTTTTCTCCTTCATTTATGTATGTTTGTTTCTTCAATTGTACACAAGAGTGACATCCTATGGTATTGCCTTTCTCTGACTGACTGATTTCACTTAGGATAATACTCTCTACATCCATCCATGTGGCTGCAAATGGAATATTTCATTCATTTTCTGGCTGAGTAATATTCTACTGTGTGTGTGTGTGTGTGTGTGTGTGTGTACACATCTGTCATCTCATTTATCACTTTATCCACAGGCACTTGAGTTGCTTCCATGTTGTGATCTTGTATATAATGCTGCAAGAAACATAGGGGTGCATGTATGCTTTTGAGTTATTGTTTTTGTGTAAAAAAAGTGGGTAAACACCCAGTAGTGTGGTTGCTGGATCCCAGGGTAGCTCTGTTTGAAACATCTGCAGGACCCTCAATACTGTTTCCTAGAGTGGCTGCAGCAGGTTGCTTTTCCACCAACAGTGCACGAAGGTCCCCTTCTTCCACATCCTCCCAGCACCTGCTCTTCCTTGTGCTGTGGGTGGGAGCCATTCTGATGTATGTGCTAATATCTCATTATACTTCTGATTTGCATTTTCCTGGGCTTGGGTGATGGTGAAATTCTTTTCATGGGACTGCTGGCCATCTGTATTTCTTCTTTGGAGAAATGTCTGTACATACCTTTGGAATATTTTTTTAACAGGATTATTTGTTTTTTGGGTGTTGAATTGTATCCATTCTATATATTTTGGACACTATCCCTTTATTGTGTAGGATATCTGCAAATATCTTCTATCTCTTAAAAAATTTTTTTTTTGACAGAGAGAGATAACAAGTAGGCAGAGAGGCAGGTAGAGAGAGAGAGGAGAAGGAAGCAGGCTCCCCGCTGAGCAGAGATTCTGATGTGGGGCTCGATCCCAGTATCCTGAGATCATGACCCAAGCCAAAGGCAGAGGCTTTAACCCACTGATCCACCCAGGCACCACTCTTCTCTCTTTCAGTAGGTTGTCTTATTATTATTATTACTTCATCCTTTTTCTTCTGTTGTCCCAGTAGTTTATTTTTGCTTTTATTTCCTTTGCCTTAGGAGACAGTCTAGAAAAATGTTGCTTTGGTCTATGTCAAGAAGTTACTGTCTGTGCCCTCTTGTAGGATTTTTATGGTTTCAGGTCTCCCATTGAGGTCTTGAAACCATTTTGAGCTTATGTGTCTGTATGGCAGAAGGAAGCAGAATAATTGCATTCTTCTCTGCATAGCTGTCCAGTTTTCCCAATACAGTTTGTATTGACAGAGACTGTCCTTTTCCTTTTGATATTCCTGCCTGCTTTGTGGAAAATTAATTGGCCACATAATTGTGGGTTTATATCTGAGCTTCTATCCTGTTTCCTTGGTCGCAGTGTGTATTTTTGTGCCAGTGCCATAGTGTTAGGATAACTACAGCTTTGTAGTAGAACTTGAAATCTGGAATTGTGACTCCTCCATCTTTTTCTTCTCAACATTGCATTGGTTGCTCAGTATCTTCGGTGGTTCCATACAGATTTTTAGGAGTGTTTCCTTGAGTTTTGTTGTTGTTGTTGTTTTGTTTAACTTCAATTCAGTGAGCCAACTTATAGTACATCATTAGTTTCAGATGTAATGTTCAATAATTGATGATCACGTGTGTATAACACCCAGTGCTCATTACATCATGTGCCCTCCTTAATGCCCACCACCCAGTTACTCCATCCCCCATCCACCTCCCCTCCAGCAACCCTCTGTTTCTGTAATATAGTCTCCAGTGGTTTTTATCCCTCTCTGATGATTTCCCATCCATTGTTCCCTCCCTTCCCCTCTGATCCTCTGTGGTGCTTCTCCTATCTCACACATGAGTGAACCCATGTGCTGATTGTCTTCCTCTGATAGACTTAATTCGCTCAGCGTAATACCCTCCAGTTCCAGCCATGGGATGTGATGGTTCGTCTTCATCCTCTCTGATGGCTGAATGATATTCCGTTGTTAGATATGAACCACATCTTCTTTACCCATTCATCTGTTCGTGGACATCAGGGCTCTTTCCATAGTTTGGCTAGAGTGGATAATGCTGTAATGAAGATTGGGGGGTAGGTGCCACTACTTTTCACTCAATCTGTATTTTTTTTTAAAAAGATTTTATTTATTTATTTGACACAGAGAGAGAGAGAGAGAGAGAGAGATCACAGGCAGGTGGGGTAGGAGGAGCAGTCTCCCCATTGAGCAGAGAGCCCAATGTGGGGCTTGATCCCGGGACCCTGAGATCATGACCTGAGCCGAAGGCAGAGGCTAAACCCACTGAGCCACCCAGGTGCCCCACAATCTGTACCTTCGGGGTAAATACCTAGTAGTGTAATTGCTGGGTCATAGGGTAGCTCTATTTTTAAGTTCTTGAAGAAACTCGATAACATGTGGTACAAGCATGCATTCCCACCAGCAGTGTAAGAGTGTTCCCCTTTCACCACCTTCTCGCCAACATTTGTTGTTTCCTGCCTCAGTTTTAGCCATGCCAGCTGTTTTAAGGTGGTATCTCATTGTGGTTTTTTTTCTAATTTATTTATTTTCAGAAAAACATTATTCATTATCTTTTCACCACACCCAGTGCTCCATGCAAGCCGTGCCCTCTATAATACCCACCACCTGGTACCCCAATCTCCCACCCGCCCCCCGCCTCTTCAAACCCCTCAGATTGTTTTTCAGAGTCCATAGTCTCTCATGGTTCACCTCCCCTTCCAATTTACCCAAATTCCCTTCTCCTCTCTAACGCCCCTTGTCCTCCATGCTATTTGTTATGCTCCACAAATAAGTGAAACCATATGATAATTGACTCTCTCTGCTTGACTTATTTCACTCAGCATAATCTCTTCCAGTCCCGTCCATGTTGCTACAAAAGTTGGGTATTCATCCTTTCTGATGGAGGCATAATACTCCATAGTGTATATGGACCACATCTTCCTTATCCATTCATCCGTTGAAGGGCATCTTGGTTCTTTCCATAGTTTGGCGACCGTGGCCATTGCTGCTATAAACATTGGGGTACAGATGGCCCTTCTTTTCACGACATCTGTGTCTTTGGGGTAAATACCCAGGAGTGCAATGGCAGGGTCATAGGGAAGCTCTATTTTTATTTTCTTGAGGAATCTCCACACTGTTTTCCAAAGAGGCTGCACCAACCTGCATTCCCACCAACAGTGTAAGAGGGTTGCCCTTTCTCCACATCCTCTCCAACACATGTTGTTTCCTGTTTTGTTAATTTTGGCCATTCTAACTGGTGTAAGGTGATATCTCAATGTGGTTTTAATTTCAATCTCCCTGAGGGCTAATGATGATGAACATTTTTTCGTGTTTCTGATAGCCATTTGTATGTCTTGATTGGAGAAGTGTCTGTTCATATCTTCTGCCCATTTTTTTTTTTATATTTTAGGACTTTTTTTTCCAATTTATTTATTTTCAGAAAAACATTATTCATTATTTTTTCACCACACCCAGTGCTCCATGCAAGCCGTGCCCTCTATAATACCCACCACCTGGTACCCCAACCTCCCACCCGCCCCCCGCCTCTTCAAACCCCTCAGACTGTTTTTCAGAGTCCATAGTCTCTAATGGTTCACCTCCCCTTCCAATTTACCCAAATTCCCTTCTCCTCTCTAACGCCCCTTGTCCTCCATGCTATTTGTTATGCTCCACAAATAAGTGAAACCATATGATAATTGACTCTCTCTGCTTGACTTATTTCACTCAGCATAATCTCTTCCAGTCCCGTCCATGTTGCTACAAAAGTTGGGTATTCATCCTTTCTGATGGAGGCATAATACTCCATAGTGTATATGGACCACATCTTCCTTATCCATTCATCCGTTGAAGGGCATCTTGGTTCTTTCCATAGTTTGGCGACCGTGGCCATTGCTGCTATAAACATTGGGGTACAGATGGCCCTTCTTTTCACGACATCTGTGTCTTTGGGGTAAATACCCAGGAGTGCAATGGCAGGGTCATAGGGAAGCTCTATTTTTATTTTCTTGAGGAATCTCCACACTGTTTTCCAAAGAGGCTGCACCAACCTGCATTCCCACCAACAGTGTAAGAGGGTTGCCCTTTCTCCACATCCTCTCCAACACATGTTGTTTCCTGTTTTGTTAATTTTGGCCATTCTAACTGGTGTAAGGTGATATCTCAATGTGGTTTTAATTTGAATCTCCCTGAGGGCTAATGATGATGAGCATTTTTTCATATGTCTGATAGCCATTTGTATGTCTTGATTGGAGAAGTGTCTGTTCATATCTTCTGCCCATTTTTTGATGTGTTTGCCTGTTTCGTGTGGGTTGAGTTTGAGGAGTTCATTATAGATCCTGGATATCAACCTTTTGTCTGTACTGTCATTTGCAAATATCTTCTCCCATTCCGTGGGTTGCCTCTTTGTTTTTTTGACTGTTTCCTTTGCTGTGCAGAAGCTTTTGATTTTGATGAAGTCCCAAAAGTTTATTTTCGCTTTTGTTTCCTTTGCCTTTGGAGACGTATCTTGAAAGAAGTTGCTGTGGCTGATATCGAAGAGATTACTGCCTATGTTCTCCTCTAGGATTCTGATGGATTCCTGTCTCACGTTGAGGTCTTTTATCCATTTTGAGTTTATCTTTGTGTACATTGTGGTTTTGATATGTATTTCACTGATGGCTTTGATGTAGAGCACTTTTTCGTGTGTCTCTTGGTCTCTTGTAAGTCCTTTGGTAGAAAGGTGGGGTCATGTTTTCACTCATGTCTTAAGCTAGATAAGGGGTAGTCCCAGGAGCATGGAAGGTGTGATCTGCTGAGGTGTGGAGACCTTCAGAGACATCTGAATTGAGGGCTAGAGTTAAGGGGAGTTTCAGGCTCAGGCTCTGTGTTCAGTCTGGTATGAAAGTATAAATAAGCAGGGATGGTTCAAGATGTCATTTGGATTTCTCCTGCTCTGAACCGTTTCTGGAGTTCCAAACACCATGGTTTCCTTCTGGATGGCAGGCAGAGTCCTCTGAAATTGCTCGGATGTCCCCAGTCCCTGGGATGCACTCCGAGACCCCTCGGAGCCCAACCTAGGGTCAGGTTTATGGTCAGGTTTATGGTTAGAATTTAGGGTCCTGGGTTAGGGTTAGGGTTTAGGAGTTGGCTAGGGTTAATTTATTTGCCTTTAATACAAGATGTCCATGCTTAAATAAGACATTTTCTGAGCGTATTTTACAGTGAGTAAAGTTTAGTATGTAACCCAAATAGTTATGGAGGAGAAAAAATGTTCCAAAGCAACACTTAAGACATTATTTCTTGACATTTACGTTTTATCATCAAAATAATTAAAAACTGAATTGCTCTGTGACTCTTCTCATAGATGAATTTGCTGGCCCTGTCTTTCCAGTCTTGGCTAAAAACATCTTCTCAGTGGGCCTCCTTAATAGGTGTCTCTGAATGGAATGGTTCTCTTAGCCCTCAGCCTGCATTCCTTCCTAGCGTTGATTTGTTGATTATATCCCACACTCATTGAAAGCTCCCAGGTGGGACTAGAGCTATACATTTGCACTGAGTAGATACTCCATAAGTATTTATTAATTCAACAAGTATGGTTTTCTTTTAAGACAAAAATATCCGTATTTTATCAATGAATTTTTTACCATATCAGAATATATTTGGAGAAAGCTATTGCTCCACAACTATACATCTGTCAAGGCGGTGGCTTCATTATGTCCTGTGTCATGCTTCCCCGAGCTGGCTGGGATGCTCATGACCCCTGTATGAAGCTCAGCTTCAAAATGTAGGGGTGAGTTCTGTGAAGCTGCTGGGGGGCATCTGGGGGGCTTACACTGCTGAACACTATGTATCACGTGGGGCCAGATGGGATGTGAGCAACCCTTCTTTCCCAGCTTTTCCATTTTCCTCCACCCTCTGTCAGTACGTCGCTTTCCCACCACCCATATTTTTTCAGACAAACTCTGAGATGGCCTATGGCTTGGGACTTCACTGACATCACAGAGTCTCATTACAACCAGTGTCAGAGGTTTCTGTGGCCCTGACATGACCCTTGTTCCCAGAATAGGCCCCATGAAAAGTCCCATGGGAGTCGGGGAGTCCAGGAAAGATAAATGGGTGATTGCAGCTCTAGCTGAAGCTGCTCTGCTCAGCAGGGAGCCTGCTTCCCCTCTCTCTTCACCTGCCTCTCTGCCTACTTGTGATCTCTGTCTGTCAAATAAATAAATTTTGAAAATCTAAAAAAAAAAAAAAAATCTCATTACCAAACTTATGCCTTGCAGAAAACAGTTTAGGGACACCTTCCCTCACTGGCGCTGTCATTTCTGGTTTGGCCAATGCCCAATCACACTGGCATGTGTAACTACACAAGGGCACAGCTGCCACACCCTCCTGGAGCACTCCCGGTCTCCCTGTCCCCTGTTCTGGCCAACCCTGCACACCCCCAGTCCTCCTGAGTGTATCCTGTTGTGGCACTTTTCACACAAGGCTGCCAGTTGTTATCTCACTGTCTGTCCTTCCTGCTTGGAGTAGATCTGTCTCCCAGACACCTGGCTGGATGAGAGGCCCATGAATAGTGTCGGGATCTTTTGTCCCAGAACAGCAGGCATCCCTCAAAATCCTGATGGGCAGGGGGAGTCTCTGTCCCTCTGAGTGCCCCCAGACTCAGTGGAACCTAGTGTCCAGGATAAGGGACTTGGGAGTCCTCCCAGATGAAGTATGTTCTATGAAGGTGGCTTCCTTCGGATATCGCTGTGCAACCACATTGTGTGGCCCTTCCTGTGAGACAGAAAACATGATACTGTGTTGTATTCTACCAAAGAGGAAATTCACGCTCACCCTCACACATTCATACTGACACCTCCGTTTCTGAGCATCACAAGCATAGAAATGACAGTGAATTCCCGTTGACAAAGGAAGCCTGGGAACCCAACCCAAGGTTTGGGATCAGGCCTAGTGGCATGGCAAGCCCTATCTGCTGGTGCTGTATCAGTCTCCCGGGGTGCTGAGTAATGGGCAGTGTTGGCTGGTGTTCAGAGGGGATCCCAGCCACGGGTGCATCCAGTGTTTATAGCGCTTTATCGCAGGCTTCAGGTGACACCACACGGGACCCTTGGCCGGGCCCAGGTGGCTCTCCTGGTGGCCCCCGCCCCCAGAAACAAGTTTGCCAGGGTTTTCTTACAAATTCTCATGAACTTTCTGCCCAAATCGACATGGGCAGAAAGCTCGTGAAAATTGGCCAGCGCTGTGTGGTGATACTGGCCGTGCACCAGTGCCGTACTGGGAGTTCTTTCTTGCTAGGTGCATGTTGGGACCATGGGGGACTGGCAGCTGGGCCCACACGGCTCCCTGAGGGCCTCACAGAGTGAGCTCCTCTGGGGCAGATTTGAGGGAGGGGGTGAGACTGAGCGTCAGCCTCCGTGTTTTTTGCCAAATGGGGAGGCAAACGCAAGGGTGGCCTGAAGGGGGCATGCAGGTTTCTCCAGCTCTAGCGTTTCACGCAGCTCCCAAGGGCATGGTTTCCTTTCTGGTGGTAGGCAGAGTCCTGCAGTATGGCTAAGGGGTCCCCAGTCTGGAGGGCTTGGGGTGGTCAGGCTTCTGGGGATGGAAGTCCGAAATTCAACCTAGATTCAGGGTTGGGCCTTGGGGCCTGGCAAGCCCGATCTGCTAGCACTGAAGCAGGATCGCCCCGGGGGCTGAGTGGAGGGCGGGCATCAGATGGGTGTATGGCTGTGGGTTTGTGGCCGGGGGGAGGGGGGACTGCCGAAGGCAGCGGTGTCCTAAGGGGTCATGCAGGATTTTGCGGCTCTGAAGGTGCTGCACAGCTCCAAAGGGCACGTTTTCCTCCTGGGTGGTGGGCGGACTCCTGGGGGGTGGCTCAGGGGTCCACAATATGGAGGGCTTGAGGGCTGGGCCTCTGGGGACGGAAGCCTGAGAACACAACCCGGGTTAGGGTGAGGGTCTAGGGGACTGGCAGGGCCCACCTGCCATTCTTGAAGCGAACTCCCCTGGGGAGCTGAGGAGAGGGTGGGGCTGGCCAGCGTTCTGAGTCAGTCCGGACCAGGCTGCACACGCGTTTGGAGTGCTTGCTCCCGGGCATTGGGCTGCAGCCATGCGGGACTCCCGGCCAGGCCCAGGTACCTCCCCTGAAGGCCCCCAGCACCGGAAGCAAGTTGGCTGGAGGTTTTTCGCCAATTCTTATGAGCTTTCTGCCCAAATCCACATGGACTTGGTGCGTGATGCGGCTGGGTGAGACCATGAGCCTGGCCCACAGCTTCCTGTGGGCCCCCATGGAAGCGAGCTTTCTAGGGGCAGAGTTGAGGTAGGGTCAGAGCCTGAGCCTTTTTTGGCAGATGGGGGCGCCGAAGGTGAGGGTGACCTGAGGTGGGCACGCAGGTTTCTCCCATTCTGAGGGTTTCCCACAGCTCAATGGCACAGCTTCCTCCTGGTCAGCAGGCGGATATCTGTGGTATGGCTCAGGGGTCCCCAATCTGGAGGGTTTGAGGGCCAGGGCTATGGGGACTGAAGTCTGAGAACCCAACCCAGGGTTAGGGTGCAGGTCTAGCAGCATGGCAGGCCCCCCCTCCCCATGCTGAGGTAGACTCCCTGGGGGGCTGAGTAGAGGGTGGATTCGGCTGGCATTCGGAGGCCATGGGAGCCATGCGTGCACCCGTCCTTCAGAGCATTTTTCTGTAGGCTTTGGGTGACAGTATGTGGGACCCTGGAGCGATCCCAGGTGGCACCCCCGAAGGTCCCTGCCAACAGAAGCGAGTTCACCGGGGCTTTCAGGCCAATTCTCATGGGCCAATTCTCATCTCTCAATGTTGATTTGGGCAGAAAGCCCATGAGAATTGGCCAGCATTGGGAAGCCATTTGGACTACACTGTTCCCTGTGGCCTAGAGTGACTTCTCACTCGGTTCATGTCCCAGCCACTGGGAAAATGGGCTGAGACTATGCTGCCCACCCGAGGGCCACTGCACAGGGGAGCTTTCCCAGAGCAGAGTTGAGGGAGGGGTTGTGGCCGGGCGTCTGCCTCCGACTTTTCGGGCTGCTGTGGCGCCGAAGGTTGGGGATGGCCTCAGTGGGGGCATGAATGTATCTCTCATTCTGAGGCTTTTCCGCAGCGAAAGGCATCATTTCTGCCTGGGTGGCAGGTGGACTCGTGGCGTGGGACTCAGGGTTCCCCAGTTGGAGGACTCAAGGGACAGGCCTCTGGGGAAGGAACACTGAAAACACATCTGAGGGTTAGGTGCAGTGCCTAGCGGCATAGCACGGCCGAATGGCCAGCACTGGCGTGGGAACCCTAGAGGGTGAGAAGCAAGAGGCCTTGTCCTCGTGCGTTCATGACTCGTTGAGGGCGTTCTTGCTGGATACGGGCCGCGACCACTTGGATCCCCAGGCCAGGCCCAAGCGGAGTCCCTGCAATGTGCCACAGGAAATGAGTTTGCCGGGGATTTTCTGGCCAATTCTCACGAGCTTTCTGCCCAAATCGAAATCGATTTGGGCAGAAAGCTCGTGAGAATTGGCCAGTGTTGGGCGGCCACTTGGGCTGCACTGTCACCCATGGTCTAGAGCCCTTTCTCACTCAGTGTGGGTCAAGGCCCCCTGGGAAATGGGCTGTGACCACGTGGCTCCCTCGAGGGCTGCAGCACAGAGGAGCTTTCTGAGGGGAGAGTTGAGGAGGGGTTGTGGCTGGGCATCAGCCTCCGAGTTTTCGGTTCAGTGTGGCACTGATGGTGGGGGATGGCCTCGTGGTGGGGGGCATGCTGGTGTCTCCCATTCTGGGGGTTTTCTGCAGCTCTGAAAGGCACAGTTTCCACTTAGGGAGCAGGAGGACTCATAGGGTGTGTTTCAGGGATCCCCCAGTTGAAGGCTCAAGGGATAGGACCCTGGGAAAGGAAGACTGAAAAACTAGGCAAGGTTTATGGCCCAGGACTGGGGCATGGCAGACCCCATCTTCCAGTGTCAGGGAAGGTACCCCAGGAGGTGGAATAGCAGGAGGCATTGGCCTTGCATGTGCCAGACTCACGGAGGGCTTTCTGGCAGAGTTTGAGCTAGCACAACTCAGGATCCCGGGCCAGGCCCAGGGGGAGGCCCTGCAGACATGCATTGGAGGAAGCAAGTTTGCTGGGGGTTTTCCGGCCAATTCTTACGAGGTTTCTGCCCAAATCAGTATCAATTTGGGCAGAAAGCTCATGAGAATTGGCCAGCGTTGGGCGGAACTGTGGACCACCTGTCCTGTGGCCAAGGGCCCTTTCTCGCTTGGGGCATGTTGTGGCCACCGGGAAAATGTGCCGAGATGACGCGGCCCACCTGGGGACCTTTGTGCAAGGGAGCTTTCCCAGAGTAGAGTTGAGGGAGGGGTGGTGGCCAGGCCTCAGCCTCTGACGTTTCTGCCTGGTGTGGTGCCAAAAGTTGGGGAAAGTTGTGGCCTTAGTGGGGTCATGAAGGTTTCTCTTGCTCTGAGGGTTTTCTGCAGCTCTGAAAGTCATGGTTTCTTCCATGGTGGCAGGTAGACTCACGAGGTGTGACTCAGTGTTCCACAATATGAGGGCTAGAGGTACAGGGCTTTGTGGAAAGACAACTGAAAACCCAACTGAGGGTTAGGTCCAGGGCCTAGGGGCATAGCAGTCCCAACCTGCTGGCACTGAGGTGGGCTCCCCTCAGGGCTGAGTTGAGTGCATTTTTCTAGCACTGAGGCAGAACCCGGCTTATGGCCTGGGGCCGCTGATGTTTGGGGTGGTCTTAGAGGGGCATGCATGTTTCTCATGCTCTGAGAGTGTCACGCAGCCCCTATGGGCAGTTTCCTCCTGGTTGGTAGCCATAGTCCTGGGGTGTGGCTCAGGTATCCCCAATTTGGAAGGCTTCGGGGCCAGTTCTTTGGGATTGGAAACCTGAAAAGCCAATTTAGGGTTAAGGTTAGGGCCTAGGGGCATGGCAGACCCAATCTGCTGGTACTGAAGTGGGTTCCATAATGGGCTGAGTTGAGAATGGGGGTCAAGTGGAATATCAGACTCTGGGTTTCATTGTTCTGTGAGCCATCTGCGGTGAGGGTGGCCTCAGGAATGCATGCGGGTCTCTCGAGGTCTGAGGGTTCTGGGCAGCTCCAAATGGAAGGGTTTCCTCTTGGATGGCAGGCGGAGTCCTTAGGTGTGGCTCAGGGATTCCCAATCTGGAGGGCTTGTTGGCCAGATCTCTGGGCGCAGAAGCCTGAAAACACAAACTGGGGTTTGGGTTAGGGCTTAGGGGTATCCACGCCCGATCTTCCGGTGCTGAGTCAAGAACCCTGGGGACTGAGTCGAGCACAACGGTCAGGAAGCATGTCAGGCGGTGAGTTTGTGACTGGGGGGGCGTTGAGGTTGGGGGTGCCTCAGGGAGGCATGTGGGTTGTTCCATTCCTAGGCTTCTACATAGCTTCAAATGGCGCAGTTTCCTCCTGGGTGGCAGGCAGACTCGTGGGGTGTGGCCCAGAGGTCCCAATCTGGAGGGACAGTGCCAGTGTGGCTTTAGACCTGTGGAGGGTTTGGGAACTGCATTAGGAGTCTGTGGAAGGCTCGGCAGTGCCGATTCACGCCACTGGAGGGCGTGGTGAGCTCTGGTGCAAGGGAGCATGGTAGGGTGCAATGCTGCTTCCAACCACTGGAGGCAGTGGCGAGCTGCCATGGGAAACCCCAGAAGCAGAATCTGTGCCGCCTGCTGGCTTTGAGGGCAGTGGGGAGGTGCTGGATGAGAGACCCGGAAACCTGAGGCACGGAAGCGTGTTTTTACAGGACGGAATGTGGAGCTGAAGACTCTGTTTCCCCAGGCTCAAGAGTGGTGGTAAGAACCACTGGAGCCAAGCTCCTACTTGGCACTGTGCCCTGTTGCCCCAGGTTGATGGGAATGTGCTGTCAGGATGGTTCCGGAGGCTCCTCCTGGTAGGGGTCTGGGGCCAGGGGAACCAAATTCAACCCATGGTGCCTTTGGAACTGAGGAGTTGAGTGTCTGTTTGGAAGAGTCTATTTGCTTCTCCAAAAAGGACAAGGGCATGGAAGTGGATGACCACTGAAGAAACAAGCATGTGTCTCTCCTTCTCCCAGGAATCGGAGCAGGTGTGTAGGCTTTAGGTGGGAGGCACCTCCATATCCGCACCTGACAACCTTTCCTCGCTCTGGCTCCATGAGACCTGAAGTTTGGAAATCAGCATCTGAATCAGTCATGCAGCTTGTCCCAGGATGTCAGCATTCAGAGAAAACAGCAGGCCCGTGGGGCACAGTGGCACATCGACACCAGCATGGGAGGTAAAACTTCTCTTTCACCCCAAACATCCTGGGTTTTCTCTCATCTCCAGTGGAGCCAAAAAGTCACACGAATGCAGCTGTCGGCCATGGAGCGCAGGTGCTAGGGTTCCTGAGTTTCCTTGCAGGGAGCACCTGTCAGGGGATCTCATTTTCTCTGCTTCTTTCTGGCTCACAGAGGTATTTGGGACATCTCTTTCCTAGGCAATCCCTTGGATTTGAAAAGGAAGATGAGATGGACATGATGTGTGTTTGGGACCTAGAATGTGTTCTTTCATCGAACAGTGTTGATTCCATGGGTCCTAGGCTGTGGTGGAATGGCCGGCATCTAGAGTGAGGTGGCTGTTTGTGGTCAGAGAGAGGCTTGGAGAATGAATTCTCCTTTGTCCAAGGGGATGGATCCTAATGGATTTGTCTTTTTTATCCAAAGAGTTCCAATGAGGGCAGAGGGAACATTCAAAAGGATTCCAAGGAGGCTTGGACGATTGAAAAGGGAAGCTTGACTTTCTAGTTTCACTTGGTGGACTCTCTAGAGAGTTAGACATGCTGTCCTTTCTCTGAAGTTCCATGGGTGGTGAAGTCAGAAGGAGAGTCTTTGGGAATTCCACTGGATAGAGGCATTCTGATGGCTTCCCAGGGCATGGCGTCAGGAACCCTGGGGTGAATTTCTGGCGCTGCTTGCCAGACGCTGTCTAAGTCATGTTATCCCCCAGGTCTTCTGTTTCCTTCTTAGGAGATTGCTGGCAGGGAAGGTTCTGCATCCAGAGGAACCATCCTTCACTGTCGGTGGGCATGCGGATTGTTGCAGCCGCTCTGGAAAAGAGCACCGTGGTTCCTCCGAATGCTAAAAACTGAACAACCCTAGGAAACAGCAGTTTCCCTCCTAAGAATTTCCCTCAAGGGCACAAAAATGCACATTCAATGGGGGTACAAGCACTGTGATATGGACACCAGCATTATCAACCATAGCGAACAGTGTTCATTCACCGATGATGTATATATGAACGTAGATATGTAATTTCCCACATCTTTTTATTGGAACAGGAGCCAGGTTCAAAAAGAATGAAATCTTACCATTTGCAACGATGTGGATGGATCTAGAGTGGATTTAGCTAAACAAAATCAGTAAGAAAAGACCTATAGCCTATATTTTGACTTCTATGGAATTTCAGAAAGAAAACATGAACATAATGAGGGAAGAATGATAGGTCAATGAGGAAAGAGACTCAAACTTAGAGCACACACTGAGGGTGGATAGAGAGCAGGGGTGTGGAGGGGAAGGGTTCAATGGGTGATGGCTATCACGGAGGGTGTTCTGTGCAGGCGAGGAATCATGAAATCCTACCCCTGAAGCAAAGGAATGAACACTGCATGGAAACGAATTGGAATTGAAGTCAAGGAAGGAGAGAAGACCATGTTCTACTTCATGAAGAATGAGGTAAAAATGGAGGGATTTTCACTCTCCTGTTCTGTCGATGATCATTTGCAAACACACTGTGTTATGATACACTAGTTTCTGTTTGCATAAGGAGCCCTCAGAAAGCTGCCAGGAATATTCAGATGTCAGAGCATGTCCATGTTCCATGAATATGTTCCTTGCAGTTTGCCCAGGTACAAAGGTAAGTGGAGAGAAATAGGGCAGAAGAGGAAAGGAGGTGTTAAGCAGTCAGGAGGTAGCCTTGCCCCTTTGTCAAGGAAGCCTTGGGCGATGTCAATCGAGAAGAAGGAGAGGGGATCCCAGAGCTTTGCAGCAGGCAGGGGAGTTCCAGGTCTGCCTAGAGCTGACAGGGGTCCCTGAGGAGAGCTGAGGTAGGGGTGTGGCAGGCCTGAACTGCTGGTGCTGTGGTGGGTTCCCTGAGGAGCTGAATTGAGGATGGGGGTCAGGTGGTGCGTCAGGCTCCTGGGGGGGGGGGCTGCAGAACGTGGGGGAGTACTCATGGGGACATGCAGATTTCTCTGGCTCTGATGCCCCTGTGCATCTCCAAATGGACTGGTTACCTGATGGGTGGCAGGCGGACTCCTACGGTGTGACTCCAGGGTTCCCAACCCAGAGGGCTTGCGGGACAGGCCCCTGTAGAAGGAAACCTGAAAATGCAACTTAGGGTTAGGGTTATGGCCTTGGGGAATGGCAGCTCTGATCCATCGGCTCTGATGCGGGCTCCCCTCAGGGGTGAGTTGAGGGAATGCGTCTTGCAGTGTGGCAGAATCAGGGTTGCTGGCCAGGGGGACCGCTGATGGTGGCAGTGGTTTAGAAGGGTGTGCGGGTTTCTTCCTCTCTGAGGCCACTGCGGAGCTCCAAACAGCATGGTTTCCCATGCATGGCTGTCAGATTCTTGGGTTGTCACAGAGGGGTCCTTAATCTGGGGAGTTTGGGGGCCAGGCCTCTTGGGATGGGAGCCCAAAAACAGAAACTAGAGTTGTGGTGAGGGCCTCCGGGCATGGCCAGCTCGAACTGCTGGTGCTGAGGTGGGCTCCCCAGTGGGCTGATGTCAGGGTGGGCATCAGGCAGCATTAGACTCTGAGTTTGTATCCAGGGAGGCTACAGAAGCTGGGGGTGTCCTCAGAGTGGCATGCAGGTTTCTCCCTGTCTGAGAGTTCGGCGCAGCTCCAGATCACAAGATGTCCTCCCACGTGGTGGAGTCCTGTGTTGTCGCTCAGTAGTCCTTAATCTGGGGGATGTGGGGACCAGCCTCTTTGGATGGAAGCCTGAAAACCCAAACTAGGGTTATGGTAAGGGGCCTAGGGGCATGGCAGGCCCGATCTGCCAGTGCTGAGGCAGGCTTCCTGGTTGGCTGAATTGAGGGCGGGCACCAGATGGGGGGTCAGATTCTGGTTTTGAGTCCAGGGGAGGGTCACAGATGCTGGGCGTGGCCTCGGCAGGCATGCAGGTTTCCCCACTCTGAGGAATCTGCCCAGCTCCCAATGGCACCACTTCACCCTGGGAGGCCGGGGTGTGCCAGCCTGAGTATCAAGTATCCCCATTCTGGTGGGTTTGGGAGCCAGGCCTCAGGGTATGGAAGCCTGTATACCCCGCCTAGGGTTAGGGTTAAGGCCTAGGGACATGGCAGGCCTGATTTGACAGTACTGAAGTTGGCTCCTCTCGGGGCTGAGTTTAGGACATTCATCTGGCCACCCTGAAGAATCAGGGTTTGTCTCTGGTCGGCCGCCGATGGTAGAGGTGGCTTTAGGGGACATACAGGTTTCTCCCCCTCTGAGGGTTCAGCACAGCTCCAAATGGCATGGTTTCCCTCTGTGCAGAGGGCGAATGCCTGGGGTGTGGCTCAGGGGTCCTTAATCTGGGGGCCCTGGGGGCCAGGACCCTCAGAATGGATGCCTAAAAACCCAAAGCAGGGTTAGGGTTAGGGCCTTGGGTCATTGCAGGCCATATCTGCTGGATCTGAGGCGGGCTGCCCTCAGGGCTGAATTGGGGGCACACCTCCGGCATAACAAGTGTATGGCTTTATGGCCAGGGGGTGCTGGGATGTTCAGGAGAGCTTTATGGGTGCATGTAGGTCTCACTCTGTTTGAGGGCTCAACATAGCTCCCATATGCACAAATTCCTACCATGTGGCATGTGGAGTCATGGTGTGTCACTCAGACTTCCTTTATCTGCGGGGCTTTGGGGCCAGGAGCCTAGGAATGGAAGCCTGAACACTGAAACTAGGGATTATGTAGAGCCTAGGGCCATGGTAGGCCAGATCTGCTGGGACTTAGGCATTCATGCAGGGGCTCAGGAGCAAGAGGCAAAGGACTCGTGTTACTTGGCTCCTAGAGGGCTTTCTCACAGAGTCCCAGGACCTGTGAGAGCCAGCTCAGGCTCAGGACCCGACTCTAGATAAAGGCAGTGTCAACGCAGACATGTGCCGCAGGGAGCGAATTTGCCAGGGGGTTTCCTGCCGATACTCACCAGCTTCCTGCCCAAATCCATATTGTGAGAATTGGTTGGTGTTGGGCGGTGATTCAGACCGCTCTGTCCCCTGTGGGCTACAACGATTTCTTGCTCGGGGCACGTCACAGCCACCTGGAGAATGCGCTGAGATGGCATGGCCCACCTGGGGGTCCCGGCACAGGGGAGCTTTCCTGGAGCAGAGTTGAGGGAGGGGTTGTCCGCCTCCGGACAGGTGTCCGCCTCCGACTTTTCAGGCTGCTGGGGTGCCCAAGGTTGGGGCTGGCCTCAGTGGGGGCATGAAGGTTTCTCTGACTCTGAGGCTTTTCTGCAGCCGCAAAATGCACTGTTTGTGCGGGGGTGTTAGGGGGAGTCATGGCGTGGGACTCAGGGTTGCCCAATTGGAGGGCATGAGGGACAGGACCCTGGAAACGGAAGTCTGCAAAAGCAGGCGAGGGTTAGGGCCTGGGCCTAGGGGCAGGCCCGGCCCCATCTGCCAGTGCCAGGGAGGGGACCCCCCCAGAGGCTGAGGAGCAGGAGGCATTGGTCTCACCTGTGCTTCACTCATGGAGGGCTTTCTGGCGGGGTTCGAGCTGCGACCACTCGGGATCCTGGACCAGGCCCAGGGGGCGGCCCTGCAGATGTGCGGTGCAGGAAGCAAGGTCGCTGGGGGTTTTCCGGCCAATTCTCATGAGATCTCTGTTGGCTCCACGCTCAGTGGAGGGTCTGCTTGAGATTCTCTCTCCCTCTCCTACTGCTCTCCCCCCTTCCCTGTTCCCGCACACTCTGTCTCATGAATAAATAAATCTTTAAAAAAATACACTTTAGATGGTTGCCAGGGGCTAGGGGAAGGGAGGAATGGAGGATTACTGTTTAGTGGGGACAGCTTCAGTTGATATGAGAAATTCAGTTGATATGTGAAACAATATGAGATATGGTTGCCCAGCTGTGTGATTGTCAGTGATACACAACGGCATGCTTACAAGTGGCCAAAGTGGTGAATTTTATATTAGGGCAATTTACCCACAATAAAAAAATATACAGTTTAGGTTCCATTTAATTTAGGTAAGGATATTTAGGTAAGTCTTAAAAAATTATCTTGTCATGGTAAGAGGGGAGATATCAGTGAAAAAGCCATTACTTGTTAGCTGGTAGCTCATTAGCTTATCTGTAATGCTAACAAGCAACAAAATAATAATACTCATTGGGTAACAAATTGGCCTCACTTGAACTCCCTTAGAACTCTGTTACTTAGTATAACTTCATAGATCATGGACTATTTAATTTTTTATCTCTGGACCTCTTTCTAGTTCATCAATAGATGTTGATTTAAATTGAATTAGGAAGAACGAGTCAGTTGTCTAATACTGGGTAAATGAACAAAATAGGCAAGAATTTGTGTATAGGGGACCAACTGACTTTAATACCCCAAACAGGCAGTTGCCAAGTGTGTGATTGGAAGTACATCTTGACATTGAGCTAATTCTAGGCACTCCAGGTCCAAACCAGGGTTAAGACCAACATTAATTAAGAATGAATAACAGTTAAAAGTTAAGGAAGCATTTATCTATATAGAGAGCTTTTGTTCCAAATTAAATCTTGCTTTTCAAAATCAGGTAATGGATCACTAATGCGTGCTTATTCTTAGTTGTATTAACCAAACCCCCATCCCACCCCAATACACGGATGCGACATTGTGACCATTCCTGTTTTTTAGCTAAGAGGTTTTGGGGGGATTCAAACCCAAGCATCACCATGTGGCATCTTGTTTCAAGGAGCCCAGGGTAGTAAGGGCCAAGGATAGTGGTGTTACTGACCCTAGACCATGCAGGTGAGGACGGATGCTTGGACTCCTCGGTCCCACTGGCCGTCGCATGGTCACGACTGGTGTGGCCTCCCTCCCACACCCGGGGAGCTCACTCACAGAGACACGCCTTGGTAAATGTTGGCTGGATGAGTGCAGGGGTGGAATCTACCTTCCCTTGAGGTAGGATGCTTCTCCTGAGCTCCCTGCTCTGCCCCCTTTGAGGCCCTCGTCTCGGCTCAGGGCTTCTTGAAGCTCCTCCAGGGCAGGAATTCCTTCTGCATTTCGGTCTCCTCTAGGAAAGGCGCTCCTCCTGGCAGTCCTTCAGCCATCCCCACAGCGCACATGGTGCTGTCTCTACCCCAGACTGCATACATGGCCGGCTCTGGCCACAGTAAGTCCCATGAGCTGATAATAAAGAGATTCTACCCACAGTCTCTTGAAGATGATCAGGTGGATTTGGATGCTCTCTGGCTCCTCTCACACAGAGGACCTGCTCTTAACCCTAAGGCACGTACCTTCCTGGAGGCCCTTCCCACTCTTCAGGTGCTGGTTTTTTCCTTTTTCTTTTCTTTTCTTTTTTTTTTTTTTAAGATTTTTATTTATTTTATTTGACAGACAGAGATCACAAGTAGGCAGAGAGGCAGGCAGAGAGAGAGAGGAGGAAGCAGGCTCCCCACTGAGCAGAGAGCCCAATGCGGGGCTCGATCCCAGGACCCTGGGACCATGACCTGAGCCGAAGGCAGAGGCTTTAACCCACTGAGCCACCCAGGCACCCCCAGGTGCTGGTTTTTTTTTTCAATTTTTCAATTTTTTATTTTTTATAAACATAATATATTTTTATCCCCAGGGGTACAGGTCTGTGAATTGCCCAGTTTACACACTTCACAGCACTCACCAAAGCACATACCCTCCCCAATGTCCATAACCCCACCCCCCTTCTCCCAACCCCCCTCCCCCCAGCAACCCTCAGTTTGTTTTGTGAGATTAAGAGTCACTTATGGTTTGTCCAGGTGCTGGTTTTTAATCTGTCCTTCCCTGACATCAATTTGCGAGTGAATTAAGATTCTAAAAACTTTCCTTGAGATATTTACTCTCTTTATTAGCAGAAGAGATACTGTTGTTTTCCTGGTTTTGTGCTACTCCTGTAAAAAGCGACCAGGTGCTTTATGAGACAGAGCTGTTAGGTCACAGTTTCTGTAGGTCTGAAGTCTGGTGCACCTGGTTGGGTCCTCTGGGTAAGCTGTTGGCTGAGCTGCATTTTTTCCTGGGTGTCTGGAGATCCCCAGGATCCTCCTCAGGTGCTGTGATTCACTGGGGGGACTCACAGGACCGATGTATAGTCATAAAACTATGATGTGTCCAGGATACAAAGTGGAAGGAGTAAAGGAAAAAGGTCGATGGGATGAAGTCCACAGGAAACCAGGCATGAGCCTCCAGGGGTCCTCTCCAAGCGGAGATGTACAGAACATGCTAAGTTCCCTCCAGAACAAGTGAGAACTGTCCTCGCCAAGTGTGGTTCACCACGGAAACTCATTAGAGACTCAACAGCCTGGGCATTTAATGGAGGCCGGTCACACTGGCTCCCTTCTTGCAAGACCCCGACCAAGACAATGGGTACTGAATGTAAATGAGTTGTTCACACAAACATTAGGCACAGTGAGCCGCTCGCATTATTAGGGTCTTGGGACTGCGCCATCCTTGAGATTTGAATCGGTCTAGGTGATTTAGGAGTCCGACCACTGTGAAGAGGAAGATTGAGGTGGTCTCGGGCTCAGCTGCACCCAAGAGGGAGGCCTGCCCCCCACGTTCCCTGGGTCAGCTACTGGCCTGTTTATCCCGGTGCAGACGGATGGGTTCAGAAGCCCAGGGAAGCCCAGGGAAGCACTCAGACTTGTCTGGCTCCAGCAGAGGGGCCATCTGAGAACTTCCATCTGTGGTTGTTGGAAGACTCCTTGCCACTGGGTGGTGCCACCTGCCCCATGCTAGGCACTGAGGGTCCTGGGCTGTGGGCAGAGCCATGTAAGGATCTTGCAGCCACCCTCATGGGCTGCCATGGACTAAGAAGGGAGGGATGCTGGGAGGGCCATATTTTCAAATCTCCTAGTCTTCATCTCTTTTTATTTATTTATTTATTTATTTATTTTTAAAGATTTTATTTATTTATTTGATAGAGAGAGATCACAAGTAGGCAGAGAGGCAGGCAGAGAGAGAGAGAGGAGGAAGCAGGCTCCCTGCTGAGCAGAGAGCCTGATGCGGGACCCGATCACAGGACCCTGAGATCATGACCTGAGCCAAAGGCTGAGGCTTAACCCACTGAGCCACCCAGGCACCCTTCATCTCTCTTTATGATCCTCTGCTTTCTTCTGTATTTATCTGCTTTCCTCTGCCTATACATTGCGCACTTTCTACTTGGCACTGTCCTCCCCTTCTCTGCAAGAGAGAGGACCTGGATGACAACGGGCCTTACAGCTCAACAGGAGGCCCAACGACCATCAGAATCACCTGGGCTCCTGACAGGGATAATGGAGTTTCAACCCCCATCCTGGCTTCCTGGATCCCAGATCTGCATTTTTTTTGATTTTATTTATTTATTTGACAGACAGAGATCACAAGTAGGCAGAGAGGCAGGCAGACAGAGAGGGGGAAGCAGGCTCCTCGCTGAGCAGAGACCCCAATGTGGGGCTCGATCCCAGGACCCTGAGATCATGACCTGAGCCGAAGGCCAAGGCTTAACCCACTGAGCCACCCAGGTGCCCTGCAGATCTGCATTTTAATAAGATTCCCAGAGGATCCCAGAAGTGCTGACTGAAAGACCCATGTCCCATCTGCGGGAGAAGTGGTTCTGCTCCTTTAGTGATCTTACCTGCCTGGATTGCAGGAGATTACAACCTGCTGGAGGATGTAGCTTGTCCCGGGCACCTATTATCCTGAGCACATGATCCTCCCTTTTAATGAGATCTTAGGACTCTCACTCCATTGTCCTTTGGCTGCAGGGCACTCTTTCTCCCCAGTAGTCACCAACCTAGTGGAACAAAGCTCAGAGTGTCTTCTCATTGCTTCTATCAACAATGACCAAGTGCTTAAAATTAGTACCATCTTTGAGAACTAGATTATTTCCTGAACCTGTACATTTTGCATTAATTAGGGCTTTATTCTTAACTCCTGAGAACTCAAGTTCAAAGATTATGTATCTCTTAAGATTTCAAGATTGGGCTGTTACCCGGAACATACTGACAACTTAGAATTTAAGTGGCATTTTCTTCCTCTGCAGGATGTTTGCACGAGAAAGGGGTAGTCTAAGGATAGACTGGTAAATGGATTTGGAGAAAGAAAAACAACAACAGAAATTATTTGAAATAAACATAGGATCTAGTATAATAATTCTATTGAATAGATTTCTTTTGCCTTGAGAAAATGTGTATCAGTAGGTCCTTGGGTGAAAATAAAAGAGAAATCACAAAGAATTTGGAAGGCAGCTGTGCTCACCACTATACCACCAATGCGAAATAGCAAAGAATTTGAAACTTTGTTCTACTTTGGATAATTTACAACCTGAACCAAGCAGAAAGTGTTGACTGATTAGTGAGGCTAAGTAACATTACATGGAAAGACAGGACAACCTCGTAGTGCTCTACAAGAGTGACAGAGGTGACTTCAAAGTTTTAGGGTAGAAGAAATGACAGGAAAATGCTGGGAGCAATGCAGATGGGATGGGACCGCCAGTTACTTCTGCAATGGTTCGTGTGTTTGAGGGAAGGGGCTGGTCCTCCTACAGGAGAACAATTGCTTGTGAAATCCAGGTCACAGGCACATGTGTGTGTGTTGTTCAGGATATGTTTGAAACATGGCATCACCAGAAAAAAATCCCAAACTATTGAATTCAGATTTAAATGAACCATGGTTACTTGGTGTAAGTAGAAAAATCACGAGACCAGTGTGTGATTTCAGAATAAAGAGGGATAAGAACCATGTCCAATCATAATAAGAAAAACTTGAATCAGAGATAAGAAAGGGTGTGTGCAAGGAAGTAGACACTCTGCTGAGTAGGCAGCTTGGCCAGGAGCCAAAGGGGAACTCACTGGACTAGCCCCTGTGAGTTCAGGCGCTAAGTCCATGCTGGTTTATTTCTGGTCTGGGTGTGCACGTTTACTATTGAGTTGACTACCCAACAGAACCAAGCCCCACCTCACGTAGGCAGTTGCAGAAAGGGTGTGCAGGGCCTGCAAGGTCAGACTGGGGTCTGGGCCAGTGCCAGACTCAGAAAGGGTCCAAGTGCGGCTCTGAGACCAGCCAGTTTATAGCAGAATGGGAGCAGCACTTGACGATTCCATTATCAGTCACTTCCCTGTACTCAGCCTTGCGGGGACATGGGTATCTCGGGCTAAACCATTCTGCTCCTCAAGTACAGCGAATCGATCACCAAGGCAGCCCCTCTCTACCCTCCTTTGTGGTTGCTGCTTAATTGTTGTGGACGGCGATTGGATTTTCCCCATGTGTCTTCCCTTCCTGGGCTCTGAGGGCCATTAGGTCAGGGACTGATCTCCAGGGAAGCCCAGGCTTATTATGGTTTCTCGATAAAGGGCTGTTGGGTTGAATTAAGGGAAAGTTGCTGTTCTTAAATAGGCCTCAGCCACATGGGTAGTTAACGATATGGAAACCTTAGCCACCCATGGGATGTGGCTTATGCGGTGGGAGGCTTTTGGTGCCAAATATGAGAGTGATTAGTTTAACACTTTGTTCCCACAAAGTTGTACATGGATGATCCCTATTGAGCCTAAGGTGGTCTCCGGTGTGCCCTTAACTGCAGGTCTCAGTGACAGCAGATAAATGCTGGATTCTATCCTGGAAAACTGTCCTTCTCCTTCCCTCCCTCCCTCCCTTTCCTCCTTCCTTCCTTCTCTGTCAATGAGAGTGCTCCCCAACCCGAAAACCTTCACTCTGTGCTGAAATTGCTAGGACACTCCCTGCTCTCTCGTGTTCCACTCACTACTCTCTCGTGTCTTGCTCACTACTCTCTTTCACTCCACCCATTCATCTCATGACTATTTCAAATCGGCTCTGGAGTCTGGGTCTCTGGCTTGTTTCTCTGTCTATCCTTTGTACCTACTTCATTAAAAGTAGGTTTTTTTTTAATTCCTTGAAAGAGCACAAAAATAAAAATAAAAGGATCCTTTTTGTGTTAATCAGGAAAAGTGAACAATGGAAAAATTAAGTTCTTACAGAAAAGTTTCTGCAGTAGCACAGTCATGGAAAGGAACCATCATTGAGCTGAGTCTGGGGGAGGCAGAAAGCAGGGAAGCTCAGGGAATCTCCAGAAGAGCCTTCTGGAGATTCTTCCCAGTCCCTTGCAACTCAGGCAGCAGAGCTTCAGAGGATATGGTACCAACAGTTGGTCTCAGGTGGAGTAACCATCAACTCTACACTTTCTACAACTTGTAGATACCGTAAATATACAGAATGCGCAAGTATGGTGTGTACTTATGCATTCTGTATACATTCAGTATCTCTGCAAGTTGGAGAAATTGTGCCCTCCTCCAGTTAGAAAGTTTTCCTCCTTTGATGCAGAACACATTTTGTAAATTTGTGTAGACAAAGGCAGCAATGAAATAAATTATATTATTTTGCAAAAGAGGACGACAGGTTTTTCAGTATTTAAAAAATGTTAATGTAGCTGGTCTTAAAACTCCAAAATGGTGAGGATTTCTGATTAGCAATCCTCAAACTTCCAGCCAGTACTGTCGGGGCATCAGTTGAGAAGCTGGAGGTCCTCTAAATACGTTCAGCTTTCTCACGCTGAGAGGACTGCTGGTGTGTTCCAGGGGTCTGCTAGCTTGTTCTGTAAAGGGGCAGATGACAAATGTTTTCAGTGTTGTAGACCATACAGTCCCTGTTGTAGCTCCTCCCTTGTGTGAAAGCAGCCAGAGGCATTGTGTAAGTGAACGAGTGTGGCTGTGTTCTAATAAAACGTTATTTACAAAAACATGCACCGGCTGCATTTGGCTCTGGGCTACATGTTACTTGATCCCTGGTTTAGTCCATTTTATATCTGTCTAAGGCATGAGGTAGGGATCCGTGCTCATGGATTTTTCCAGATGGTTGCCTAGTTGCTACAGTATCATTTACTGAGCAGTGTTAGGTAGGAAACAGGATTAACATGGATGTAAAACAGACACCTGCTCAGCAATCTGAAGGAGACCAGTGTTTTTCACATTTCTGTCATGAGGTCTTATGGGTGACTTGTCTTCATAATGGGTCTTCTTACTTAGGTAAAAAGTAGTGTTTTCCCTTATTCTTTGTTCATCTCCAAATTCAGTTTGTATTTATTTATTTATTTATTTATTTTATTTTACTTTTTCAGTGTCCCAAGATTCATTGTTTATGCACCCAGTGCTCCATGCAACACATGCCCTCCATAATGCCCACCACCAGGTTCACACAACCCCCCACACCCTCCCTCCAAAACCCTCAGTTTGTTTCAGAGTCCACAGTCCTCATGCTTCATCTGCCCCTCTGATTTCCCCCAATTCACTTTTCCTTTCCTTCTCCTAATATCCTCCATGTTATTCCTTATGCTCCACAAGTAAGTGAAACCATATAATTGACTTTCTCTGCTTGGCTTATGTCACTCAGCATAATCTCCTCCAGTTCTGTGCATTTTTTTAAAAATTTAATTTTATATTTTCAGTATTCCAAGATTCATTGTTTATGCACCACATGTAGTGCTCCGTGCAATACGTGCCCTCCTTAATACCCACTACCAGACTCACTCATCCCCCCACCTCTCCTCTCCAAATCCCTCAGTTTGTTTCTCAGAGTCCACAGTCTCTCATGGTTTGTCTCCCTCTCCAATTTACCCCAACTCACTTCTCTCTCTTTCACCCAGTGTCCCCCATGTTATTCCTTACGCTCCACAAGTAAGTGAAACCATATAATTGACTCTGTCTACTTGACTTATTTCACTCAGCATAATCTCCTTCGGTCCGGTCCATGTTGGTACAAAAGTAGGGTATTCATCCTTTGTGATGGAGGTGTAATATTCCATTGTGTATATGGACCACGTCTTCTTTATCCATTCATCTGTTGAAGGGCATCAAGGTGAGAGGAAAAAAAGTGAACAAGCATAAAAACTGCCAGAGAACAAAAGCCTGAAAAAAACCAGTTTCCTCAGAGCCCACCCCCTTGAGGGGGGCGGGAGGACTCAACACGGGAAACATCATTGACTGACAACCCACGTGGCAGGCCCCTCCCCCAGAAAACAAACCAAGAAAGAAAAAAAAAAGGACTACAAGAGAACAACCACTACTTCATAGGAAAACTTGTATTGTTCACTCGTTCCCACTATTCCGGTTCATATTTTTTTTTTTTACACATAGGTAATTTTTTTAACCCATTTACCATCACAGCGAGCTGTACAGTACACCAAATTCCATAATACCTTTCTAACCTGAACTTTTTGATACATACACCTATGTTTTTCTTTTGCATTTTTATTTTTTGAATTCCTTTTTTAAAATTTTAGTTTAGTTTAGTCTAGTTTATTCCTTTTTATTTTTATCCTCTAATATTCATATAGAGTTAAACTTCAAAGTAATCCCCTTTCCCCAATCAATACTACCCCTATAGGTAAACCAATTTTTAATCCCCTTTATCTTAGGAAAGTTGAGTCCTTTAACAAAGATATCAAGATACATCCAGGAAGAATCAAAACAACCTTCCTCGCACACACTGAGAATTTATAAGAACTCTCCCATCTTCTTCCACCAGTGTTTCTGTATTTTTTGTGTTTGTCCTGATAGCATATAAATTTTACACTTGTGGTTTTTTTGACGAGGTTCTTTCTTTATTTGCATATATATATATATATATATATATATATATATATATTTCTCTTGCCATATACTTGTATCAGTCTTTTTATCTCTTTTTGTTTGTCTACTTCATAAATCTTACCTTGGGGCCCATCTGGGCTGAACCTTCTTTTTTATCTTCCCTTTCTTTCCTGTCTCTCTCTCTCTCTCTCCTTTTTTCTTTTTCTTTTTCTTCTTCTTTTTTCTTTTTCTTTTGTCTCTTGTTTGGGTGGGGAATCCTGATTGCTCAGAAGTGTTCCAGGGTGCACCTTGACTGCACCAGAGTTGATACATCCAGCTATATCTCTTCAGTCATCTCCCACCAAAATGACTAGGAGGAGGAATGCCCAACAAAAGAAAAATACAGAGGATGGACCTTCTGCAACAGAGCTAACGGCTATCAACATAGACAATATGTCGGAAAGAGAATTCAGGCTAACAATTATCCAGGCAATAGCTAGGTTGGAGAAAGCCATGCATGGCCAAATAGAATTGATTAGGGCCGAACTGAAAGCGACCAGACAGGATGTTCACAATGTTAGGGTGGAGCTTAAAGCTACCAGGGAGGAGGTTCACAATGCTCTCAATGAGTTCCAATCTAATCTAAACTCTCTCAAAGCTAGGGTAACTGAGACAGAAGATAGAATTAGTGATCTGGAAGACAAACAGATAGAGAGAAAGGATCAGGAGGAAGCCTGGAACAAACAGCTTAGAAACCACAAAAACAGAATCAGGGAAATAAATGATGCCATGAAGCGTTCCAATGTCAGAATTATTGGAATTCCTGAAGGGGAGGAGAAAGAAAGAAGTCTAGAAGATATAGTGGAACAAGTCCTTCATGAAAATTTTCCCAATCTCGTGAATGGAACCAACGTTCATGTACTAGAGGCTGAACGGTCTCCACCCAAGATTATACACTCCAAAAAAAATCACGACACCTGATAGTCAAATTGAGGAATTATAATTGTAGGTATAATCTCTTGAAAGCCGCCAGGGCAAAGAGGCTCCTTACTTACAGAGGGAAGCCCATCAGAATAATGTCAGACCTGTCCACAGAGACCTGGCAAGCCAGAAGAGGCTGGCAAGATATATTCAGGGCACTAAATGAGAAGAACATGCAGCCAAGAATACTTTATCCATCAAGACTGACATTCAAATTCTGTTTTAAACTTCTACTTCTGCCTTATTTCAGAACCTGTCTCAAAGATAATCAATCTGGGATTTCCTTAACTTTTGAGAATCTGGAGGACTTTTTAAAAAGCACTTACCCCATATGACCTTAAAAGATGAATGTGATGGGGCACCTGGGTGGCTCAGTGGATTAAAGTCTCTGCCTTTGGCTTGGGTCATATTCGCAGGGTCCTGGGATCAAGCCTCGCATTGGGCTCTCTGCTCAGCAGGGAGCCTGCTTCCCTTCCTCTCTCTCTGCCTGCCTCTCTGCCTACTTGTGATCTCTGTCTGTCAAATAAATAAGTAAAATATTAAAAAAAAAGATGAACATGTTAAGCTGTCCTTTCTAAGCCTCTAAACTTACATTTTCAAGTTATGAAGTGCCTTCAGATAGAGAGGGAAATGATACAAGAGGCATAAAAATTAGAAATGAAGATATATTATCATTTTATGTTCTTGGAGAACTGTAGAAAATCTCCTGGGAAATAATTTATAAAACTGGGGTGCCTGGGTGGCTCAGTGGGTTAAGCTGCTGCCTTCGGCTCAGGTCATGATCTCAGGGTCCTGGGATCGAGTCCCACATCGGGCTCTCTGCTCGGCAGGGAGCCTACTTCTCACCCCCTCTCGTCTGTCTCTCTGTCTACTTGTGATCTCTCTCTGTCAAAAAAAAAAAAATTAAAGTAACTCAGCAATGTATCTCCTCATGAAAGTAATTTCCAAAATTAATTAATTTCTCTTTGTACCTGTAAGTAATTAGTTAAATGATAAAGGAACCATGGACTTCATTTATAATAGAATCACAAACAATAAAATTGACAAGAAATGCTCCAAAAAATACTTAAAACAACACTAAGGGGCATGAAATAAAAGTTAGATTAATCCTTGTCCTTGGGTATCAAGACTTGGTAGTGTAATGATGTATGATGTATGCTCATCCTTAACTAACCCTGAAATAAAATGAAGTCTTTCTTTTCTTCTCTTTGTTGCTTCCTTCCTTCCTTTCTCTCTTTCTTTCTATTTTATTTATTTGACAGAGAGAGAGAAAGAGAGGGAACACAAGTAGGGGGATTGGGAGAGGGAGAACAGACATCCCATTGAGCAGGGAGCCTGATGTGGGCCTCGATCCCAGGATGGGATCATGACCTGAGCTGAAGGCAGACGCTTAACCACTGAGCCATGCAGGTGCCCCTGAAATGAGGTCTTCTAACTTTCATTTTAAAATGTTTGTATGCAGAAGTAGCCACAGCAATTGGTAAAAAGAATAGTATTAAAGGGAATTATTCATATTAAGTTAGTAAAATGCCTTACAAAGCTTATATGTAGCTGTTTGAAACTACTTACTATTGTTTATATTAGCATATTAATGCAAAGATTAGTGAAGAAACACAATAGGGTTCATTAATAAATATATTTACATAATTAGCATAAAATAAGTGTGGCATTTCAAATTAGTGACAAAAAATGGATTATTCAATAAATGATACTGGGACAACCTGGAAAAAAAAAAGTTGGATCCCTATTTTATACCTTAAATAGATACTTAAATCAGCCACAAAGGGCTAGATGCAATTAGAAAATGTTTTGTATGGATTATTGTAAAGAGCATGCTAAGGAAAATGGGAAACCCAGATGCTACAAAAAAAAAAAAAAGATTGATAAATCAGATTAATTTAAAAATGGTGTGTGGAAAAAAATTGTGTGAGAAGACACCAAACATAAATTGGGGAAAATTTAAATATACCTGACAAAGAGCAAGTTTTCTTCATTTATAAAGCATTCTTGTAAATAAATGGATATGATTTAAAATATCATTTAAAAATGGGTACAGATAGGGATGGCTGGGTGGCTCAGTTGGATAAGCATCTTCCTTTGGCTCAGGTCATGACCCCAGGGTCCTGGGATGGAGTCCCACACTGGGCTCCTTGCTCCGTGGGGAGCCTGCTCCTCCCTTTGCCTGCTCTGCCTGCTCTGCCTGTTGTTCTCCGAGCTTCAGCTCTCTCTCTCTCTCTCTCTCTCTCTGACAAATAAATAAATAAATAATCTTGAAAAAAATTGGATAAAAATAGAAATAGGCTGTAAACAAAATGGAAGAGAGAGTTTTGTAAATGTATGAAAAGTTGTTCCCTCTCACAAACCCTTGGAGGGCAATTTCCATAAAATTAAATAAAGGGGGTCCCAGACACGTGCTGTGTAGCTCTGAAGATGACAGCCTGGAAGGACTGTCACCTTAAGTCCCCTCAGTGCTCTGTCTACACTGAGAAACTCTACTCCTGGGAACGAATCCCGCAGGGACACGTGAGGGGCACTGAATGCGCCCGTGAGGATAGTGTCACGTCCTCACAGTCATGGTCTGGTTCTCTGCCGCTGGTGAGCGCAGAGATAAAGCATGCTACGGTGCAGTATTTCGTCAAGTGCCTTCCTTTGAAAAGAGGGAGGTGCATCTATTGATAAGGAGCTTCAGGAAATTCTATTTTAAGAGAGGAAAGCGATGCGCACACTGTGCCCCCATCCGAGGTCCCCGAGATGACCGTGCACATACGCGGTAACTCTGGAAAGACACACAGCAAATTAGTAATAGCACTTCTTACTCTGCGGAAGGGGATGGGGGCTAAAAATACACAATAATTGTTATTTTTAAATGACATGTATATATTGCTGTTCGATTAAATACTGGGTTTGAAAGGACTTAAAAAACAAAGAAAATACGAAATGGTTAATTTTTATTGTGGTAAGAAGCACATAACATTAAATTTACTATCTTAACAGGTTTTAGGTGTTTAGTTAAGTATAATTACTGAAGTTAATTACATTAAGGTAATATATTAAATATATTCATGTTGTCTAGAAGTTTCTCATCTTGTAAAATGAAAGGAGGTCCGAACACACTGAACACGAAGTTTTCCTTCCTCCTTTCCCCAGCCCTCGGAAACAACATTTTATTAACTGTGTCTAGGACTTAGACTGCTTCAGGTGCATCGTGTAAGTGGAATCCTATAGCATGAGTCTAGCTGTGGCTGTCTTACTTCACTCAGCATAAGGTCTTTGGGGTTCATCCACATTGTACCGAGGGACAGGATGTCTTTCCTTGTAATGGCTGCATAATATCCCATTGTCTTGACACAGCATCTTTTCTTTATCTGTTGTGATGATCTGAATATTTGTGTCCTACCTGAAGTCACCACTCTAACCCAAATCCCCCATGGTGATGATGATATTAGCAGGTGGGACCTTCGGGAGGTGCTTAGGTCATGGGAGCAGAATCCTCTAGAAACAGACGGTGCCTTATCAAAGAGGTTCAGGCACCTGCCTACCCCTTCTGCCCTGTGAGGACACAATGAATGTGTGTGGTCCAGAAGAGGGTCCTCACTGGTCGCATTGGCACACCAGCCCCAGACTTGCGGCCTCCGGAACTGTGAGCGGTAATTTTCTGTCATTTAGAAGGCACCCAGTCTATGGTGATTTTACCAGCCTAAACGGACTGAAATATCCCTTCATCCATTAATGGCCCCTTGAGGAGCTTCTACCTCTTGGCTAATGTGAATAATACTGCATTGAACATGGGTGTGCACTTGTCTCTTGGGGATCCTGCTTTGAAGTTTTTTGGACATATCCCCAGAAGTGAAATTGGTGGATATGATGATTCTATTTTAAGTTTTTAAGGTAGCTCCAAACTCTTTTCCTCAGGGGCTGCACGATTTTGCATTCCCACCAACAGTGCACAAGGGTTCTAATTTCTTGTCTACACAGTGTGTTTCTGTGATTCTCTTACCCTTGAGCTTTGTAAGGACAGGTAATCCCCGGTGGACCCTGAGCGGCCCCACACGTCCTTGCTGGGTGTGCCAGGAGTGCAGGACCCTGGCTGTGGTTAATGGAGGCCATTTTCAGGGTGTGTCAGAATAGCGACCCTGAGAGCTGAGAGGCTGCCTCCCCCAGACCCAGTCCAGGTTTGTTTCTGCTCACTCTGTGTGGATCCCCCCAAGTTCTGTGCTCTTGTCCTCTAAAGCAGTAGGACCCTTTGCATCTCTGTGGTTCTCAAGAAGGCATGATGTGCTGACCCCATATTCATGAAGCCACATCTTCTCTGTTGGGCGAACGGCTTCCAAAATGGTTTCATTCCTGGCTATTTTCCTGCATGACTGTGACTTCCATGATGCCAGTCTCTACCTGATGGCCTTTGGAAACTTCTAGTTACTGACTTCTCTCTTTTTTTCTGCTTCTTACTCCTGATTTTAGCATTGTGACTCCCAAATTATACTTTTTTTTTTATTAGACATTTTATGTTGTTTGCCGAAGGCAGATTTTGTTACCTTGGTCCTGCTTAGCCTATCAGGCAGCCTCTGGGGATGATCCTGCTCCTGCTTTGTGGTCCCCAAGAAGCCCAGTGGGGACAGGCTTACAGATAACCTTCTGGGAGAGGCTGCTCCCTGTTCTCAGGGCAGGGGGCAGTTTCAGTGAGACGTGACAGCTCAGCTGTACGACCTGCCCCCGTGCAAATCATAAGAGGGTGGGAGGGGGAGCCTCTGCTTTTGTCCCGATGGAGTCATGGATTTTGACATCCTGCGTTTCACTGCTCTGTGCAGATTAATGAGTCAGACAGAGTTCATTACCCTGAAGATGAAATGTGATGATGCCGGCTACATTTAGGTTAAGAGACTGGGCATTCTGAGCACCTGGGGAGCTCAGGCAGGGAGGTGTCTGCCTTCAGCTCACTTCATGATCCTGGGGTCCTGGGATCAAGCCCCGTCTCGGGCTCCCTGCTCAGTGGGGAGGCTGCTTCTCACTCTCTCCTGTCCCTGCTCGTGTGCTGTCTCTCAGTGTATGCACATGCATTCTCTCTCTCTCAAATAAATAAATAAAATCTTAAAAAAAAAAAAAAAGAAACACCAGAGTGGACATTTTGGGGCCCTCACTGTGTGAAGCTGGTGGTGGGTATATCCCACTCTGTGAGGACAGGTGAGAAATTGTGCCAAGCGTCCTGCCACTCTGTGGGTCCAAATGAGGCATGATGGCAGGTGGATCCCATGTCACTGCCGTGGTGTTGGGGGTGGGCACAGTGGCCGATGCACAGGGTGAGCAGGAGATTGGCACTGGGGGGCAGGGGTGGGTGGGGTTCCCCATCACCAAAGGGAGTTTATGTGCAGGAATTGGGTCTCTCAACTGGATCGTAAATCAGGCTGGGTCTCATTCACTTTAACAAAAGCGCACTTTTTGTTTAAGTATTTCTTATTGTGGTAAAACAGACACAACATAGAAGTTAACTTTGTAACAATTTTCAAGTAGACGGGTCAATGGCATTAGCATTTTCACACTGTGGTCTCCCCAGAATCCTTGCCGTCTTCCCAAATGGAAACTCACTGCCTTATAGATACTAATTCCCCATCCCTGCCTTTCTCTAGACCCCGGCAACCACCGTTCCACTTTCTGTCTCCATGAATTTGACTCATCCGGGCACCTCATCTAGGTGGCATCATACCATTTTTGTCCTTCCATGATGGGTGGATCTCATGCAGCATAATGTCCTCCAAGTCCATCTGTGTTGGGGCGTGTGTCAAATTCTAAGGAATGTTCTATGGCATGTATATGGCAGTTCAGCGCTTCCCCTGAGGGATCCGTGGACTTTCCCACCTTTTGGCTGTAGGGGATAAAGTTGCTGTGAATTTGGGTGAATAAATACCTCTTTGAGACCTTGCTTTCAGTTCTTTGGCTGTTTGCACCAACAAGTGCAATTCCTGGATTCTGTGTAATTCTGTTTTTGAGTTTTTGAAGAGCTGTCTGCTTTGCTGCATTACATTCCCACCAGTGCACAATGTCTCCAACTCACCCTCATCAATACATCTTACTTCCCATTGAAAACACAGCCAAAGGGTGTGAATGCTGTTTCACTGTAGTTTTGATTTGCATTTCCCTGATGACTTCTGATGTTGAGCCTCTTTTCATGTGCTCACTGGGCATTTGTATGCTTTCTTTGGATAAATGTCTATTGAAGTACTTTGTGCATTTTAAAATCAAGGTGTTTGACTTTTTTGTTTGTTGGGATGTACAAAGTTCTTTATGTATTCTGGATATGAACCCCAAATCAGACGATTTTCAGATATTATCTGTCATTCATGGGTTGCCATTTCACTCTGCTGATGGCATTATTTGATGCACAAAAGTTTTAAATTTTGATGTATTTGAATTTACCTATTTTACCTTACGTTGTCTGTGCTTTTAGTGTCCTATGCTAGAAATCATCACCAAATTTAACGTGATAAAGCTTTTGTCCTGTTTTTCTTCCCTAAGAGTTTTTATAGCCCTAGGTCTTATGCTGAGGACTTTGATTCATTTTGAGTTAATTTTTGTATACGGTATAAGGTGAAGGTCCATTTTTATTCCTTTGCATACTATTATCCAATTTTCCTAGCCTCCGTTGTTGGAAAACTGTCCTTTCCCTCTTGAGTATTCCTGGCACCCATGTTGAAAATTATTTGTAGATCCCTTTGCAAAGCATTAACATCTTAAAAATATCAAGTTTTCCAAAACATGAACATGGTGTAGCCTTCAAGTTATAAGTGCATTCTTTCATTTCTTTCAGCAGCATTTCATAGTTTCCGGTGTGCAACTCTACTACCCCTTGGCTAAGATTATCCCAATGTATTTTATTCTTTTTGATGCTGTTATAAATGAAATTGTCTTCTTAGTTTCCTTCTGCTAGGGTATTGAATTGCAGCAGATTTTTGTATGTTGGTTTTGGTCAACTATCATTGATTAGTTCTAAAAGTGTTGCTGTTTTCCTGGAATCTCTAGGGTTTTCTACATATACGAACATGCCATCTGCAAACAGAGATAATTTTATGTATTTCTTTCCAATTTGGATCCTTTTCATGCCTAATGGTTCTGGCTTGTACTTCCAGTATTATGTTTAGTAGAAGTGACAAAATCTGGCATCCCCGAATTGTTCCTGATCTTAGAGGAAAAGCTTGTAACCTTTCCCTGTGGGGTATGATGTTCACTGTGGGTTTCTCATATACGGCTCTTATTATGTTGACATAGTTTCTTCTATTCCTAGTCTGTTGAGTGTTTTATCCTGAAAACATGCTGAATGTGGTCAAGTGGCTTTTTCTGCAATAGTTGAGATAATCACGTGACTTACCCTTTCATAAAGTGACCTATGGCACTGATTGTTTCTTGTATATTGACTCATTCTTGCATTCCAGGAATTAGTCCCACTTGGTAACGGTGCATAATCCTTTTCATATGCTACTGAATTCAGTTTGCTAGTATTTTGTTGATGATTCTTGCACTGGTCTTAAATCAGGGATGTTGGGGGGTAGTTGTTTTTTCTCGTAGTATCTCTGGATTATGGAGTAATGCTGGCCTCATTGAATGAGTCAGGGAGATCTCTTTCCTCTTCTTATTTCTGGAAATGTTTAAGAGGATTGGTGTTGGTTCTTCTTCAAATATTTGGTAGAAATCACCAGTGAGGCCATCAAGTCCGATGTTTTTCTTTGTAAGGAGACCTGATGATTGATTCAGTAGCTTTACTTGTTATGGGTCTGTTCATATTTTCTATTTCTTTCTGGGTTAGTCTTGGTGAAATTTCATATTTCTAGAAATTAATCTATTTCATCTCAGTTTTTCAGTTTGTTACTATACAGTGTCCACAGTATTCTCTTATAACTCTTCCCTATCTATAAAATCTGTAGTAATGACCTACTTTCATTGTTGCCTTTAGCTGTTTGAGTGTTCTCTCTTTTTTGAATTAGTCAGTGTCACTAATGGCTTGTCAATTTTTGATTTTTGAAGACTCAACTCTTGGTTTTGTGGATTTTCTCTGTTTCTATTCTCTATTTTGCTTATCTTGTTTTGTTTATCTTATTTTTATTCTCTATTTTGCTAATCTGTATTATTTTCTTCCTTCTGCTATCTTTTGACTTAATTTTCTCTTCTTTTTTTTTTCCTAGTTCCTTGTGGTGTAAATTTAGGTTTCTGACTTTGAGATATTTCTTCTTTTTCAATGTAAGCATTGATAGTTATAAATTTCCCTATTAGCACTTCTTTTGCTACATCCCATAAGTTTTGCTAGGTTGTGGTTTCATTCCCATTTGTCTCAATAAATTTTCACACTTCCTTTGTGATTTATTCCTTGACTCATTTGTTGTTTAAGGTAATGTTGTTCAATTTCCACATACTTGTAGATTTTCCAGTTTTCCTTCCGAAACCTTTCTGGTTTCATTTCATTTTGATCAGAAAAGATATTTTGCCTGATCCCCATCTTTCTAAAAATTTTAAGACTTGTTTTATGGGCTATTATCTGGTCTATACTGGAGAATGTTCCATGTCTTTTTGAGAAGATGTGTATTCTACTGTTGTTGGATGGAGTATTTTGTAAATCTTTGTTGTAACCATCTGGTTTATAGTCTTGTTCAGGTCCCCTAATTTTTATTGATCTTCTGTCTGATTATTCTGTTTGTTATTGAAAATGTGGTATTGAAGTCTCCTTCTTTTATTCTAGATCAATCTATTTCTCCCTTCAGTTCTGTCTGTTTGATATGTAGGTGATCTGATGTTGGTTGCACATTTATTTATAATTCTTATATCCTCTTGGTGAATTGATCTCTTATCATTATATAATGTTCTTCTTTATTGCTTTGAACACTTCTTGCCTTAGTCTGTTTTATTTGATATTAGTATACCCAACCCTGGACTTTCGGTTACTAGTTGTATGGAATATCTTGTTCTATCCTTTTTACTTCCAAATCTATGTTTGTGTCCTTCCATCTAAAATGAGTATGTTATAGATAGAATAAAGTTGGATCCTGTGTTGTTTTGTTTTGTTTTGGTATCATTCCACCAATGCAGGCCTTTTGATTGGGGAACTTAATTCACTTACATTTAAAGTGGTTACTGGTAGGGTGATCTACTATTGGCATTTTGTTATTTCTTGTCTTTATGTCTTAAATGTTTTGTTTCTCCTTTATTGTCTTCTTTTGTATTTAATTTTTTTTACTCATTTTGATTTATACATTTTGATTTAATTTTCATTTCCTTTTCTGTAAATTCTAGAAATATTTTCTTTATGATTTCTATGGGGATTGCATATAATATCTTAAAGTTATAATAACCTGTTTTTACCTGATATTTAACTTTATTGCATACAAAAGCCCTTCTTTTAGCTCTTCTACCCACAACTTATTATTTATTTATTCAACCACACTTTACCTTATTGATGTCACAAATTGCATCTTTATATATTTTGTACTTAGTAACATAGATTTATAATTATTATATATACTTAAGTATGTATTCATGGCTATTTGTTATAAATCTTGTAGAAGAATAAAAAGTGGAGTTATTTATTTCAGTAATTTCTCAATAAAAGTGGAAAGGAGTAACAATTAAAAATTGCAATAATACTTTGCTAGTTTTTGTATTTGTTCCTGTTTTTGTCTCTCCTGGAGAATGTGATATTTTCATATGGCTTTGAGTTACCATCTAGCATCCTTAATTCTAACCTGATAGACTCTCTTTAGCATTTCTGGAATGGCAGAGCTAGTGGTAATGTGGCCATTCTCAGTTTCTGTTGTTGATCTGGGAATGTCTTTATTTCTCCCTCATTTTTGCAGGACATTTGCCTAATGTTGAATTTTCTCTGACCTGCCTTTTTGCCCGATGAACCCACTGATAGTTTTACAGAGGCTGCCTCTGTCACTTTCCTCTTGGTGTGGGTCTGTTTGTGTTTACCCTACTTGGCATTTGATAAGCTTGTATTGCTCTATCCATGACTTTCCTCAGACTTGTGAAATGCATGTCCATTATTTCTCGCAGTAACTTCTCTGCCTTTTTCTCTGTCTTTTCTCCCCGGCATGTCCCGTAATGTCTATGTTGGTCTGCTTGATGTTCTCCCATCATAAGTCTCTCAGGCTCTGTTCACTGTTCTTCCCTTTTTTCTCATTTTACTCTTCAGTCGCAATAGTTTCAAGTGACCTGTCTTCAAGTTTGCTGAGTCTTTCTGATTGTGCCTGCTATTGAACTCCTTAAATGATTTTTTTCAATTCAGATTTGTATTTTTCACCTTCAAAATTTCCATTTGTTTGTAATAATTCCAAATTCTTTGTAGATATTTTCATTTTGCTCATATATTTTCTCAATTTCCTTAATTCTTTTGTCCATGTTTTCCTTTAGCCTTTAGAGCATATTTAAGGAAATTGTTTTAAAGCCTTTCTCTAGTAAGTCTAAAGCCAATGTTTCTTTAGGGATGGTTTCTGGAGAAGTATTTTGTTCCTTTAATGAGCCACATTTTACTTCTTCCTTGTATGCTTTGTGATCTTTTGTTGAAAACGGGATATTTTTAAAAACAGCCCCCTCTCCAAGGCTTCGCATGCTGGCTTCATGCAGGGAAGACCCTCGCTAATCAGCCTGGCATGCATTTTTCTCATGCCTGTGTTGTCTCTCGATCTTTGCACGAGCTCTCTTCCCAGGTCTCTCATTGGTATGGCTGCTTTTAATGTCTTCCTCTCTGTTAGGCTCACACCCTTGCTCATTTTAGGGATGGGAGCTGTTCTTTTGTATTCCTCAGTCAGTAATCACTTGCCCCAGATGTCCGTGTCTGTAATTACCTTTAGGACAGTTTTCACAAGTCGTACCTGCTGCTTCCAGTGATTTCCCCCCTTGTGTGGTGTGAGCCACTTTTGGTTGTCTGAACTCTGTGCTGGGTGTCCCAAGACCAGTCCCTCAGGTATCCCATAGACAGGTTAGAAATCAAAGGGCTACAGATGAGTCCACTCTGCTTGCTTTGGTTTGCAGAGGAGACTAGTTTGTGGTGACCACTCTTCTCAAGCCCTTCTACCCAGCATGGTCACAGATTTTCCTGCCCAGCCACATGTGTCTCATTCTTGACCGGGCACTCACTTGGTTGCTGTGACTCTTTGGCCATTCCCATAGTTCCCATATGTTATTTTGGTCAGTCTCTAGTTGTGTATTTGATGTTTCTGTGGAGGGAGGCCTTGAGTTTTCTCATGTGTCATCTTGCTGACATCACTTTCCTGAATTTTAAAGTAAGTTTTTAAAATATCCAGTCTATTTCAAAATGTGCTGGTACATACATGTTCATGTTCTGTTATTTTCATCTGCCAGTTTCCATATTTTTAAAATAAAAACACAGTGTGAGTGGGTTCCAGTCACTGGTGGAAGAAGAGGTCTTTACCCTGCCAGCCCGATATGTGTGATGCCTAAGAGGACCTTTAAACTGCACAGGGATACGGTCACTTTTACAGAGACCAAGTGACCATGTATAAGTGGAGTGGCTCCTCCTTGTACACAGATGTGCTTCCTGCACTGAGGGCTGGTATCCGTCCCTCCAGATGCTGCTGGAAACAACACCACATGTCTGGATGCTCACAGCATGAAAGGACACTGCCAAGACTCCTGGGAACCAGGGACCGTCCCAGTGGTGCTCAGGCCGTGATAATTACTTTAATAACATGCCAGAGACCAAAGCAGCCTTCCCTCCTCAGGGGAGGTTTGTGGGCAGCATGTGACACTGATCGAGAGCTGGAACCCCAGCTGGGACCAGTACTCAGACAGGCTCCTTACCTGTCCCTGCTGACCTCCAGCCGTGTCCTATGTGCCTCCGTCGCTGGTTCTGCAAAGCCCCTCTGCCCTTCCCTCATCCAGCCCATTTTCAGGCACCCGCACATCCCGTTTCCTATCAGATGTTTCCCGAGGGCCAGCTGGATGTGACCGTCACGTGGTGGTGGGGGGGAGCAGTGCCATCTCGGAGAATCACTAAATGACCACTTCTGTGGGGCACATCCTCACAGTCCAGGGGCCCTAACAAGTGCAGCAGGGAGGCCACTGGCAAAGAAGGGTCAGGTCCACAGGCCCCCTCTCAGGGCCCGCTCAAAGGCAGCCCCTCCAGAGGAAGGAGGGACAGCCCCCTCTCTGACCTCAGGCTGGGGAGGCTGAAGGACCCGGGATCCACATGAGTCTCTCAGGGCGCTGGCCTTCTCCGCCGGGGAGCCCTGGGGGAGCCGCATCCACACAAGGAGATGGGGACCCTGCTTCCTGCGGCCTCCACCCACGTCCAGCTAGTCACAGGAACTCTGCTGGATGCTGACGTCAGGGCTGGTGGCTGGAAAAGAAGGGAAACCTGACAACAACGAAAGCCAGGCTGGGCACCAGGAGGCAAACCACCTTGCAACCTTCCAAGGACTGGTGTCCCTCCGTTTGACTCAGTCCTGATCACTAATTAGCTCCATTTCAGATACAGTCTGTAAAGACAGATTCCCAGCCCAGGTTTGCAGCAGCCCCACTCCCCTTCCCCACTCCAGGCCCTGCGGGGTCGTCCCACGGAAGCAGGTGTGGGTCTGTGCCTTGAAGCCTTCCTGGGTGCCCCCTTGTCTGGGGACTGCATCAGCGTTCCTGGCCCTCACAGTGCGGCAAACTGACCCAGCTTGTGGGCTCATCCCCTGGCCAGCCTGTGTCCTAAACATCCTCCCGTGTTCTGGGGGCAGCCTGCCAGCTCCCCTCAGCCTCCTTCCAGCTTGGTGTCTTCCCTGCAGGTGTCCGCTGCCCCAGTCGTCCCAGCTCTGGTGGCCTCCATCTAAACTCCGTGCCATGAAAACCCTGCATCCACCATCTCCTCCTCCAGGGAGCACTCCCTGACTTCGAGGAACACACCTGCTGCATTTCCCTGTGGACACTGGGCTCTGGGGCTCCCGATCTGGTGGTGCTGGTTCCCACCAACAGCCCTGCCTGCGCAGCCCTGAGAGCCTGGCTCTGGCCTCTTGCACTCAGTGCCCGGTGTGTTTCCTCACCCGTCAGCCATTGGAATCCTGTAAGGAAGTATTTACTGCATTTCCAGGTGAAAGCAGCTGTCATCTCATAGAAAATAATCTTTTTTTTTAAAAATTTTTTTCAATTTATTTATTTTCAGAAAAACAGTATTCATTATTAGAAAATAGCCTTTTTAAATGATTCCCTGTGTATAGAGCATATCGTAGTTCTATCACTGGTGGGTGGGCAGGGCTGATGTAAAATATTTTACAGGATTCCTAGTGCCCAGTCACCAGAGTGATGACAGAAGGCAAGGACAGCTCTGACAGCTTCTGCAGAATAATTTTGAATTCACAAAACCCATTCATTGTAAGACTGAAAAGTTGTGTGTGACATAAGCCTATGGTGACAACATCCACAAGAACATTGTTCCGGTCCCCTGCCCTTAGATCCTCTCTGCATGGGTTTGCCTTCCAGCTGCGTTCAGGATTTCTGAACTGCTCATGCTACAGTATTGCATAGCTTTATGGTTCATCTCATTTAGTAAAATGAGGCTTAAAAATCACACTTGAATAAACACCTAGCAAAGGTCAAACTAACTCTTTTCATAATCATAAAAAGATAATATTGGGAACTGTGATTGTCCTTTTTGTAAAGCATTCCAAAATTATATGTTGGATTATGTTTACTTAGCACACACGGTCTTTTTTTTTTTCTTTCCTTTTTAAAATTAATTAATTAATTTAAAATTTTTTTGTAAACATATATTTTTATCCCCAGGGATACAGGTCTGTGAATTGCCAGGTTTACACACTTCACAGCACTCACCATAGCACATACCCTCCCCAATATCCATAGCCCCACCCCCCTTCTCCCAAGCACACACTCACTGTCTTTTTAAAATCAGTTGCAGATGGTGAGTGATCTGAGGGACTGGCCCGCTCAGATGGAGCTGCATAGCTTCCTGCGCCAGATGTCCTGACATCTTCTGATTCATGGTTTAAGAAGTTTCTTAGTGTTTTAAGAGACTGTGGCAGAAGTATGACTTCTTCTGTCTCAGTCATTTGTCATGCAAGGTCCTCCTTCTAGTGTATTTTACACAATTGGAATCGACTAGTCCTAAGCCCTGGCTGATGGTCATGAGAACGGGGTCAGTCATGAGCAGGGAAGCAAGGATTTGGGGTGCAGAGGAACTGAGCTGTTGTGATCCTCTGTGCAGGAAACAGGCGCTCTGAGTTCACCAGGCATCTAGGATGCAGGACACTTTCTAGAAGTCTGGCTTAGTGAATCAGTTAGCTTTCCCGGGCCACATGTATTTGTAATGAAGATTCTGTTTTTGGCCAATATCACTGTGTTGTGAGTGGGGTAGGTCAGTCCCCCTTGTGGGGTCTTTAAGGAACATTCCAGCGTGGTTGTGGAAGTCACGCGCAGGAAAGCTAAGAAATGACCGGATTTGTTACGCTCACAGGTGCTAGGGCGGGAGGCACAACTGGCACTCCTTGCTGGTGGCCACACGACAGGTGGGCCCAGGCGGTAACCCTATCCAGCAGGTGCAGACCTGAACCACTGAGAACCCCTGGGCAGGTCCCTGTACTCTGGGCTGGGATGGCCACAAAGCCTTGAGGGGATTTCACTGGTATGTTTGGAGCCCCTGGGTCACAGACAGGGGAGGGCAAGATGGGAACCTTGTGACAGGAGCCTGCCTGTCTGACTTGATGGGTCCGGGAGGGGACTCACAGCCCTCTGCGTGGTGATGTTGAGTCATCAGGGAGAGAGGAAGTGCTAACAATTTACGATCCAGTCTTCAGCCTTTATTCTCATTTTCCACCTTATTTTCGTTCTCAGGTAAGAGAACCAAGACTCTGGTACTGCCCAGGACAGGTCCAAAATATATAAACAGTCTTTCATCACCTGAAACCGACAGAGAGGAAACATTTCTGTTCATTAATGGTGATGTGAAACTGAGATTTGTGCGTTCTGCTGAGGCTCAGGGGTCCGTGGTGTCCGCCTGGCCCTGGACCCCAGCTTCTGGCCACCTTTCAGACTCCTTGGTGCATCTGTTACTGTCTGAAAGAAAAGGACACTGCGCCTTTCTGTTTTTGTTCCTTCTTTTACTTCTTTCCTCCTACTGGGCCTCGTTCCACAAATCATTGGCCATGGGATTCGTGTGCTTTCTCTCAGTGTATAAGTCACTTCCTCCATGGTGGGGGCTAGCCAGGGCGTCAGTGTCCCCTCAATTTTGCATGGAAAGAGTGGAAGTCCATGAAGAGTCGAAGATTTAAGCATGGACACCGTAGGACAGGCAGGAACTCTGGGTTAGAGCCACTTAACAGATACTGTTTTCTTCCCTGGTCCGTCACTGCTTCACTAAGATAACCCTCGTTTGCAGCAGCCACCACTGTGTCCTGGGAGTGGGTGGCCGGGAGCTGAGGTGTGGTCCTGCCCTGGCGAGGGTTGGGGGCAGGGAGCCCAGGGGAAGAAGTACTAAGCGTTCTCACTGCCCTTGATCTTCCCCGTTACTACCCTGGGCTGTGGTAGGACTCTATGGGAAGATGTTGTGGTCTCCAGGGTTCTCTTAGTGGGTCCAGCTGAGAAGCCAGGATCCCAGAACACAGACCCCAATGGTCCCATAAACTGTTGGCGGCACAGAGCCGGGCAAGTAACCCAGTGATGGGACTGGCAGAGCCTGCACAGGAGCACAGGAGCCCGCACAGGCACCACAGAAGATGTCAGCGGCTCCTCTGTGCTGACGTGAACCTTCAAAAAACAGCATTGAATGGAAAACACCACCCTTGTTTCAGGACACCCAGCACACTTACGTTACTTTCAGTGCACAGCGTTCTCAAAAACACAAACTAAAGGCTTGGAGGCACAAGAATGGAATGGGAGAATTATATCTTTTAACATTTCCACAATATTTGAAGTGGGTTTATAGAGTGAAAATAAGTAGTCAAAGTATTTTTTCTAAATCACTGCTTAAGCAGCTATAAACATTTAGAAGAAAAACAGTCAACAGTGTCTGCACACATTCATGAATCTGACTCCTAACAAGTTTAGCTTGGGAGGCATGAAGCATTTCCTATGTTAGAAGTGTAATTATAAATCATTAAAATGCCCGCTTGATCACAGTACAGAACAATTTTATGGCCTTACTTGAATGCTCACTTAAGAATTTTCTCTGAAATGTACTCAGAGCAGAGACAGTTAAACAATAAAAGTGAGGTATTGTAAGACCATAATACTAACTTGGGAATAGTTGGGGTGGAAACCACTGCCCCTGGCTCAGCCTTTCCACGTTTTATTTGTTTGTTCATTTGCTTTTTGGGGTGGTAAGTTTTGAGTGAAGGAAGGATGGTCTTTAGATGCTTATGGGAAGGAGTGCCAGAATTTTCTGCCTTCCTTTCCATGCGAAGCACGCTTGTCAGGGGCTAAGCTGTACCTTTCTCCTCCAGATGTCCCTGGCTTCTTCTGATGTGGAATCTTGGCGCTCTCTGCTGTCCTTTAAACTCCTGGGCATTGGTGAAATCTTGTCATGGGGTCTTTCTTTTAGTCAGAGTTTGTAGGGCTTCTGAGCCCATCCTTCCAAACCCTCCACATGCTGACGGCATAGTTGAAGGCATGAGAGAGATGAAGGATTGACTAAAGACAGTCAGTCACTCAGGACCCTAGTCTCAATGTTTCTTTCTTGGCGTTTCCCCTGAGAATTCCTACTTAGTGTTTCCATCACTCAGCAGTCCTATGTGGTAGGAAAACCGAGGAGTATGTGTAGATAAAACCACCCATCCATAAGTGGGTTCCTCCCAGCACGTGCCCTAGAGTGGGGGACGTTATTCCAGAAACCTCCCACTCTCAGTCTCAGGGGCAGGCCTCTCTGGGGATGGCCCCTTGGCCAAGAAACTTTCCCAACCTCTACCTCTGTTTTTCTTTATTTCTATAAAAAACAGCCTGATTAACCTTAACCCACAGGGTCATGGCATGGATTTATTGAGATCCTGCTTATGAAAAAAATCACGTTTAGTGTCCTGGAAACAGTCAGAGCTCAGCACAGGTGAGCCCTTTTCTTCGGATGTCTGTCTGTCTGTCTAGTTTAAGCCAGTAAAGAGGCTGATGGGGGGTCCTCTTCCAGGCTCCATGCCGACCCTGGCTGTTTGACAAATTATTAGATGAGAAAACGAAGGAGAGAACCTGACTTAAAAGAATGCCACAAAAGGGTAGTTCCATTTCAGAAAGGGGCTTCTCCAGATTGAAAAGTTTTACAACTCATGGTAAATCAAAAGTTTGAGGCCTCACTGGACCCTCAGACTCTGTGGGAAAGAATAGGAGATATGTTTTGAAAGACAATGACCATTTCTAGGACTTTTCAAATCCCACATCATAGTTTTCCCCATGATTGCAAAGTTGATGTCACTTACGTGTAGTCCTTCTCTGTAGCTGATCAGCTGCAGGTCCCTGCTGGTCTGCGCAAGCCTCAAGTGTGAAGCTTCAGTCATTAATTCGCTGTCTTGCATTCTTAGCATTTACATGAATGAGATAAATCTTTAGGTGCTCTAAGCCAATGTCCTGACTCAGGGAACATCACCAGCACAGAACATCACCATCATTAGCAATTTTGTGAATCCTTCGTATTTTCTCCTCTTTTGCATACTTCGAAAGTTAGTTCAAAAATCTCAGGCGCACCAGGCTGGCTCAGTCGATTAAGGCACCAACTCTCGGTTTCAACTCAGGTCACAATCTCAGGTCCTGAGGTCTGGCAGGCCCGGGCTCACCGCTCAGTGGGGAGTCAGCTTGCCCTTCTCCCTCCCTCCTTTGTTCCTCCCCCTCTGCCCTCCCCCACCAATAGATAGAGTCTAAAAAACAAAATTTTCAGTTAATGTATATTTCACAAAGTTTTGGAAACCAATGGTTTTCCGTTCCATAAATGGCCAAAGACCATCAGAAATGGGTTGCAAGGAGGTGTAGCAAAGCTTGGCCCTCACGGGGGGGTGGTGGGGGGAAGTGTGGTCCTTAATGGGGTGCATACAAGCTTCCAGGGGAGATCCTCCTCATAGGAGTTGGCAGTGCAGGATGCCTGCCCTCAGGGTGTCCTCCCCACTCCCCCGTCGCACCAGAGCATTCATGGCCCCTGTCATGGTGTTGGTCACAGCCCAACAGCAACAGCTGCCCGGTGTCTCTCGGAGTGGGACAGGCTTGGTCTCCAGGTGTTTCTGAGAAGGCCTTGCTGTCTCCAATGTGGATGATGTTAAGTAATAATAAGTAATGGTAACATGATAAGCGGAAACTTAGCCCCTGCCCCTGCAAGTCCTCGTGGAGGTGTCTGTGTAGGGTCGTGGTGAGGGGCTTCTGTGGAGTCTCTGTGTGGGTCTCCGTCAGAGGTCTCTGTGCACCATCTCTGTGTGGGTCTCCATTGGAGGTCTCTGCACATGGTCTCTGAGTGCGGTCTGTGTGTGGGTCTCTGTCAGAGCAGTGTGTGGGGGGCCCCGGAGGACTACGTTGGGCTGGAAGTGGGACACACGGGGGGGCACCCTCCTAGACTGCACACTCCTTCTGGATATGTCCCTTCCAGCTGGAGGTGGGACAAGCCCCATCTTGTTTGCCTGCCCCTCTGGGCTCTGGGGTAACCAAGACCGGGAGCCAGGCTAGTCCCTTGGCTTCTGAATCCCCACCAATCCCCTGGGGGCCATCCTGGGGCCACACGTGTACGTAAAGATCACAGACCACAAGTCCATCCCGGGGCCTACAGTCCTACAAGCTTATCAAATTGTACAGATGTTAATTTCTCTGCCTGAAGGCCTTGCTGCCTCTGGGCACCTGGTGGTCCATGTGGGAGCTCAGGTGGCTTCTGGACACCCCCCCACCCCACCCCCTCTACCCCCCCACCCCTGCACTTGGAGGCTGGAGTGGGGCGGGGATCCTGCGGGGACAGCCCCAGGGCCTCTAACTTCTCCCCTCTGGGCCCTTGGGTGGCAGTGAGACACCAAGGGTCCTCAGTCGTCACACCAGGCATAGGCACACCCTGTCACTTGGCCTGGCGTCCTTCCTGGCGTCCCACCCTAAGCACAAGCTCCCCACGCCCACTGCCACACCCCCTCCATCCCTCAAAAGGGGAAGGGGTAGCCGGTGAGCAGGCCCCTTCAGTGCCCTGGGGCTGGGCAGGCTGGTCCCTGGGTGTCTCTGTGGCAGCCCCCACACATCCTCAGCGCTGGGAGTGAGCTCGTCCCTTGCTGCTCCGAGTGTGAGAAGAGGGGCTGATAGAGCTTAGACGGGATTCCCTGGGGTAAGAAGGCTCCCAGCATCCTCTACTCCACGCAGGAGACTGTGAGAAGGTGCGGGGGGACAGGATTTCTCACCTCTGCCCTCAGGGCCAGCCTTGTGTCTCCCAACTGCGGGCCCCACTCTGACCTAGGACTCCATCTTCCTGGACCCCGAGCAGGATTTCTGCCTCTGCAGACCCTCCCTACAGCCACACAAGCTCCAGGTGGAGGCAAAGCAGGAGAGGATGGGCAGAGCGAGGTCCAGGTCTGGGTCTTGTTCACCTTGTCATGGAAACTGAAGGAGACGAGGAAGGAGGCGGGGGTGGGCCCCGCAGTTACCCATCCTCCAAGGCCCCATTCGTTCCGGAAGCCAAAGCAGGCCCTCGGGGAGAGCAGACCCCGATACTTCCCACCCCCCGCAGCAAGGCACACACAGAGGCCAGCACCACTCACGAGAAAAAGAACATGTATTTTGGGGAAGCAAAGTAATTGTGGCACGGAGAAGCCATTAGCCCATAGAGGATGTGCTAATGTGAGAAAAAAAAGTTTTTCTCTGTACCGTTTGAGTTTTTTCTTGGAGGAAAGTTGTCCTCCCAGGAAAGGCGTGAGCAGCACACAGTGGCTGGCCCGGTGTGATGTATCTTTGAAGGAGGCAGTGCCTGGGGCAGTGTGGTTGCAGGGTGAGGCCTGAAGGGCCCGGCACCAGGGACCCACACTGGCAGGGTCTGCCTGGGCCCCCCGGCACCCTGGCGGGGAAGGGCCACACGACCCACTCGGTCTTGTTGGCATAGCTGCGGCCCCTGGGGGTGCCATGTGGGCTGGCTGTCTCCCTCATCACCCTCCTCTGCTCTTGGTAGGAGAGGACCCTGTGGTAGCAGACACTGGGGCGTGCCGAAGCCTGGAGATCCTTCTGGCACCAGCTGAACTCCGGGGCCCTGAGTCCCTGGTGAGGCACCATTTTCTCTTCTAGTATCCGCCCCACAGTGGTCACGACCACCTGAGCCTCAGCAGAAGCGCTGTCCATGGCCGACCTGCCTGTAGCTTGTCCCTGGCCCTGGGATGACGAAGACTTGCCCTTTTGAAGGGAATGTTCCAGTCCTTTGCCTCTACTGGGAAGGAACCACTGGAGCAGGTGCTTCATCCTTCTCCTGAAGTAGTTTTCCGGAGGCACTGCCTCCTTCTTCAGTGAGATCTCACAGGTCTTGCTTCCCGAAGCTTCTACTGACTCCTGGCTCTGGACGGGGCGTCTCACCTCACTGATCTGGAGGAGCTTCAATTCCGACAACCCTTTGGCAGGCTCTCTTGAGGGGGACCTTCTGGAGCTTTCTCTCTCTTCGGGGGGGACACATGACCTGCTCAGGCTCTTACATTGGTGCTGCAATCTCAGGGGTCCCGGCTGCCTGAGGGGGCTCTGGCCACGGGATCTTTGGCCACGTGGCACCTGGGAAGTAGATGTCTCTTCACTGGACCCACTCTGGAAGCCAGACAGACATCCCTGAGAAGCCAAGACATCGGCAGCGAGGAAAACGTTGGACTGACAGTCTTGAAGGAGACGCTCAGTGGCACAGTCTTGAAGGAGGACCCCAGTCTCACAGTCTTGAAGGAGCACAGTGGGGCTGGCGGCCCGAGGCCGGTTCTCTGACTCCAACTTCTGGGGCTCCGATCCGCTGTGCCGAGCCTCAACGCATAGCTCTTCGGGGTCTTGGGCGAACAACTCTGTAGGTGGCGGGGGGCTGTCACTTTTCCCTGAAGACCCCAATCTTCTCAGCTCGCCACAGAGGCCTTGGTTGTTGTCCAGCACACGGGGTTCTAAGGTGACTCCCCAGACAGGGGCCTCCTCGACCTCCCCGGGCTCTTTGGCACTCAAATCCTGGGGCTCTAAGCTGAGTTCTAGCACGGTCACGCCCCGTGAGGCCCAACCCCCATTCGCCCTTCTTGGCTCCTTTGTGGCTGTTGCTGGACTTGGACTTGCCTCCAAGGGACTGTTCATAAGAGTCCTCGAGGCAGTCTCACTGTGCCAGATTCTGCCCACAAAGCTGTATGTGAAGGTCTGAGAAGGTGGCCTGGTCTCCTGTCCAGCCGGAGGGCCACCCCCAGGTGAGGTCCCTTCCAGAGTCTGCTGGATTTCATCACACGTAGGCTGGGGAGCACCAAGGGGACCCCCCCAGGTGGGATAAGACTCTTTCATCACCTCTCCTTGATAGGGCTGAGGAGGATTTCCCACAAACTTGGTCCCTGAACCGGCCTTAGATACAAAGATGGCTGAGCGGGGAGGGGAGGGCCGGGAGAGGAGGAAGCCCTTCTTCAACTTGAAGATGTTTATAGGCTTGAGAACCTTGAGGGGGAGGCCCCACCGGTGCTTCACCCTAAACCTTATGATATGTGCTTCTAGCATCCGCTGAGCGTATGGACTGAGGATGGAAAAATCGTGGGAGGTGGTCATGCAGGGTTCCCAACACTTGGAAAGTGCTGGCTTTCCAGGTTTCCCATGAGGGCTTGGCTTTCCAGGAAGGTCCGAGGCGTGGTGGGCAGTGAGCTGGGAAGGGACCTGACCCTCTCTGGACTGCCCCAACTTCCTGAAATGGGCTTGACGGTCTTTTTCTGGGTGTTTCTCTTCTGCGCTGCTTGTGGAGGGCTTCAAATCTGTGTCTGACTCCTCACGATTTCTTCCTGGAGCCTTCCCTGAAGAGCTCGTCGCGCCCCTGTGTAGATCTTTCTGGATCCTCCCTGCACCAGACCTTGAATCCTTGCCCAGGCTTTTTCCTGGCACGGTCCTTCTTGGGTACCTGGACCCAGTCTTCTGCGTGGCCTGGCAGCTTCCATCTGTAGACTCAGACTCGGACGTGGGGCTGTGCCAGCTGCATGCCTGGGGCACCTTCTGGAACTCTTGGTGAGGCTGTATCTTCCGGGATAGATGGATCCTGCGGGGCGGGCCCCTTTCTTGCTTCATGAGCCTCTTCCAAAGGTGCCACTCCAGTTGCTTCCGGAGCTCAGAGTCGATCAAGTCCCCAGGAAGGACAGAGTCTGACCCATGGCCCTTGGGGGCCTGCCTACCCTGCGGAAGGTTGGGAGGACCTTGGCTAAAGACTTCCTGAGATCTTTTTACCACAGCGGGTAACTTGTCACTTTCTAGTTGCTTCTTCAGGAAGTGACATTCCAGGTTCTGAAGGGCAGTTGACACGTAAGACGGTGTCTTCTGGGCTACAGGGCAAGACACCTCACAGCTCCCCATCTCGGGTGGTAGAGAAGGTGGTCCGACTGGGACAGAGGGTGCAAGGCTTGCCTGGGTCTGGGGCTGAGCTACAGAAGGGAGCTGGGGCTGGTCCAGAGGGAGGGGCCGGGGCTGGGTCTGATCCAGAGGGAGGGGCTGGGGCTGGGTCTGATCCAGAGGGAGGGGCTGGGGCTGGGTCTGATCCAGAGGGAGGGGCTGGGGCAGAGGCAGGGACAGGGACTGGGACAAGCTCAGGGTCAAGGGTTGGGGCGGGGCTGAAGGGTCTCGTACGTTCTGGGTCAGGGAGAGGCCTGGAGTCACGCTGGCCTGAATCTGGAGTGGCAAGGCATGAGAGAGCTCATTGAATATGACAGATGGGAGCTCCAGTGGGGGATCGGTCACCCTGACAGTGGCCACCAGGGACTCGCTGTGCAGAAAGGGGAGACCCCAGAAGAGCTGACTGCATTTCTGCTCCAAACTGTCCCCTGGAATCTTGGGATGTGGGGGCTTCTCAGCACCGAACAGCTGTTTTGCTTTGCCCCTGATGCTCCAGAATGACGGGCAGCCCATGGTGTCCTGCCCATCAGCTGGGGACTTGAGCATTCTTCCAAAAGATGTCAGCTGGTATTTTGACCTTTCCTTCTTTTCCTTCTCCTTCCAAAACTTCAGTTCTGTTCTCTTGGCGGTTAGTATCTCCAGAAGCTTCTGGATGTCCGGGTTATTGAGAGGGGGGATCCTAGTCTCTCCCTGTCTGTGTCTGGGGTCTCCCCAGAACAAGGTCTCTGGTGAGCCGCCAGACAGAGGCGCTTGATGGGACTCTAAGCATGTTGAGGTGGACAGGTTCCAGGCATTGGCAGCCGCCTGCCACCAGGACAGAGCCGAAATGGGGCAGCATGAGCGGCCCAGGCCCGAGATGGCTGGGCCAGGAGCTGTCCTGTCACCTGACCAAGGTGTGTGTGGAGCTGAGCTCTGTGGGATAGGGCATGGCAGGGGTGCCCTTGAGTCACACTGAGGGAGAGTCAAAGGAGAATCCGACTGCTTTGGGGCCAAGGAGGCTGTCAGAGGCCTCCGGGAGGCCTCCGAAGGAGGGAGACAAGGCGGGGAAGGAGGAAGAGCAAGGGGCTGGTGTGAAAAGCCATCCGGGGGGAGGAAAGGCTCTGCTGGCCAGGAAGTACTCAGGGAGGAGTGTGAACTGACAGAAATTGAGGTCGTCATTGGGCCTGATGGCAGGGTGGAGGCCAGAGGCCAAGGGGGGCCTGTCAGTGGAGCGTGGGCAGGTGATGGGGCCACAGCGGGAGCAGCGTCTTCCACAGGCTCCCTGCATGGCTGACCGGCTCCAGCTGGTGCCCCTCGGCGCACCTGCCCAGGGGCTGCTTGATGTAAGAACTGGTGAAAGCCGCCCTGGTCAGAGAGCCTCGACAGGTGGCTGCGGGAGATAGGAGGCGTGAGCTGCCACTGCAGCAGCCGGGGCCAGGAGCGGTCCCCACGGCCCTCCACGCCCCACACCCACATCACAATGCTCCTGCTGTCCCTCAGCCTGGGGCTTTGGTCACAGTTTGTCCCCATGGCTCCTCCTGCCCCCCCCATAGCCCCAGGGGTGGTTCTCTGCAGCCCAGGGTCATACCATAGACTTGGGGAGGCTCACCCAGGGGAGAAGAGGGCAGATTCTTTACCTTTGCAGAAGAGAGAACAGGTCCTGAACCTCTTCCAGATCCTGTAGGCAATCTCTGAAAACTGGAAACAGGAGACTAGGTCAAAGAGGAAGGCGGGACCCAGGGGTCTTACAGGAGGCTGGGTACAATGTCCCTTTAGGGGAGACCTTTGGGGGATTGGACTTGGAAGCCCCAAACAGCACTGTCCAAGGCCACGTGCCCGCACAGTGATTACAGGGTTCATGATGGGGATCGCTTTGTCTTCCAAAGTGCTTCCTCATTCATGACCTTGCTGTGGGAGGAAGGACCACGTGGCCTCAGAGGAATCTGAGCGGAGTTGAACAGCTTGTCCACAGGGGAAGCGGCAGGTCCCGCCCCCAGTCCAGGCCCTGGGGCCCCTGCTGAGCAATACTGGTTTCCAGCCCCTCAGGGCTTTGTTCTGGCACAGAATCTGGGAAGCCTCTGGATTCCGCTCTCCCTCCTCTGATCCCCCAACCCCCCACCAAGGCTCTGTTTCCTGAGGGATGGGCTCAGGCCCTGGTGTCCTGGAGACAGTGGGGCTGGGCCCTTAGAGCGGGGGGACAGTGTAACTGGGGCACGCAGGGCTGAGTGGTGGACACTCACCTTTCAGAGTCTGGTTTTTCTTGCTCCTTCCCCTCTTGCTTCTTCTCCGTGGCTCTGCTTGGTACTGAGATAAGGAAACAGAGGGAGGCTGGGACTCCAGCCCCAGCAGCAGGTAACCTGGTGCTCAGGGGCCTGACCTCCACTAGAGAGGTAGTTCGTAGTTCTTAACCTCTGGTCCTCGGCTACTGGTCACTGTGTTTGGGACGCTGTCCTGCACCCCTCCACCATACCTGGACTCCGGCCCAAGATCTTCGGGGAGAAATCCTTGTGTCCCTCTAACCCCTGCCTGGTCTGGCTTATCCTAGATGGATGGTGGTCTACTCTCTCCTGACAATTCTATTCGTTCCCATCTCAGGAGTCTCTCCAAGTAACTCGGAAAAGTAGAATAATAGAAGATAGAATCACATTCTGCTGGGTCTGGGACGAGGGGTCCTTACCTTCCTGCTCTTCCTGTGTTTCTTGCATGGTCGTGAGGACGGATCAGGCTGGAAATAGGAAAGTAAGAGGAAGAGGAGCCCCAGTCCCCATACGAAGGCAAGGATGGTATTAACTGCCCAGGTAGTGGGACTGGAGCTCAGCCAACCATCAGTAAGGAATTCCTGAGGGAAGAGATAATTCTCCATCTTTTTCCTCTGAGAAGCATTAGTCCCACCACACTGCGGCCCTCAGGCAACTGAGCCCAGAGTTAGTGACCAGATCGCACTGCTGCCCTCAGGAAACTGAGCCCTGGGTGTGTCCATGCAGACACAAGCCCCATGCCCACATCACAGAGCTATGGTCTGGTCACAAAGGGCCCTTGAGGGCAGGTAAGGGACACAGGTAGCTGCACCACATCCGCTCTCCACCGCCAGCCCTGTAGCTCCGTCATCCTTCCACCCTCCCAGGCCTGACACTCCTACCCGCTCACTCTGCTAGAGACAGATCTTTGTCAATTTGCCTTTCATCCTGCATGGAGCTCAGAGAATACCTGTCCCCCTTGGGATCTCCAGTTGTGCTCCATCAGTTTCGTAGCTTTTAAAAATCTGGACTTGTCCTTGGAATTTTGGTTAATTCCCAGGAATTTTGTCCTCTGTGTGAAGCTCCAATCTCCCCACATAATATGTTGTTGCCTTGCATCACCCTAGTACAAATGGAAATCAAATTTCTTTGTGCTTCTTTAGCCACGTGCACTTTGAAAACATCTTAAGATGCTTTATTTCAATTAATTATCACTAACTTCAGCTAGAGGGACTTAGAAAGTTAATGATTATTCCAAATTTACAAAGTAAGTACAAAACAAAGTGAAATAGTTAAACTTCCCAGGTATGTTTCTCAGTCAGTTCTAGTCTAGTTCAATGTAGGATTGGGCGGTTGTAGTTTTTCACTGACTTTCATCCCAGAGCCTGTTGGTTCTAAGGAATCTCTCGTACTTTGGACATGCCTGCCATTTCCTCTTCGGTGGATTAACTGCCTCATTTTTCTGCATAGTCAGGATTGTTAAATACCTTACCTCTAATTTTATGTGTTTATTCAAAGGCATGAAGAGCCCAAGGTGGCCGAGCAGCCATCTTCAGTTCCACTTTAATGGAATCACAGCATGTCTCCTGGTGGTAGCATTCTTCGCTTTGAACGAGGGTCCCTAGATCTGCAGGGCGTGAGGGTCACAGAAACAAGGAGCAAAGTTTTCCTAGAGACATCACTAGGGTGACAAGGGTGTCCCTCCATGTCTAGTGCTTGCTGCCCGGACCCATAAATCCTGACTATGGGAGAAAGAGCATCACATACGGATGCATTGATTCAGAGCATACCCAGTCTCCTGAAGAACGTTGCCCCAGGACACATTTTGCCTGCAAGTGATTGCCACCCAGCCAGCTCTGTAACTTGAGTCTTCAAAAGGCCATTTCGTTGTTCTAGCAGGCCAGTTGCTTCGGATGGTGGAAAGCATGGTACGACCATGAATTTTAACATCATGGGCTCACTGCTGCCCTTCATCTGCTATGAAACACATTCCTTAACCAGGGGCAACACGGGTGGGACACTATGCCAATGGGTAAAGTGTTCCGTAAGTCCAAGGATGGTAGATTTAGCAGAGGCACTGTTTGTAGGCAAGGAAACTTCGTATCCAGAGCAGGTGTCTGTTACAGACGCAGACCTGAGATTTGTGCTTGTGCTGAGGCTCAGGGGTCCGTGGTGTCCGCTGGGCCCTGGACCCCAGCTCCTAGACACCTTTCAGACTCCTCGGTGTATCTGTTAGTGTCTGAAAGGAAAGGACACTGTGCCTTTCTGTTTTGTTCCTTCTTTTACTTCTTTCTTCCTACCGGGCCTCATTCCACAAATCATCGGCCATGGGATTCGTCTGCTTTCTCTCAGTGTATAAGTCACAAGCACCCTTTCCTTCCTTCCTCCATGGTGGGGGCTAGCCAGGGCATCAGTGTCCCCTCGATTTCACATGTAAAGAGTGGAAGTCCATGAAGAGTCACAGATTCACGCACGGATACTGAAGGACAGGCGGGAACTCTGCATTAGAGCTTCTCAGCAGATACTGTTTTCTTCCCGGGTCCGTCACTGCCTCACTAAGATTACATGTATGTCACACGTGGGCAGAAGACTCTTATAACCCTCATTTACAGCAGCCACCACTGTGTCCTGAGAGTGGCGGCCGGGAGCTGAGGTGGGGTGCTGCCCGGCAAGGGGCGCAGGGAGCCCAGGGGAAGAAGTGTTAAGCTTTCTCACTGCCTTTGATCTTCCCTGTTATTACCCTGGGCCATCGTAGGGCTTTGTGGGCAGATCATGTGGTCTCCAGGGCTCTCCCAGTGGGTCCAGCTGAGAAGCCAGGTCCCAGAACACAGACCCCAATGGTCCCATAAACTGTTGGCGGCACAGAGCATGGCAGGTAAGCCTAGTGATGGGATGGCAGAGCCCGCACAGGAGCAGCAGCAGATGTCAGCGCCTCCTCTGTGCTGAAGTGAACCTTTGAGAAACAGCATTGAATGGAAAACACCACCCTTGTATCAGGACCCCCAGCACACTTACGTCACTTTCAGTGCACAGTGTTCTCAAAAACATAAACTAAAGGGCTTCGAGGCACAAGAACAGAATGGGAGAATTACATCTTTTAATATTTCCACAATATTTGAAGTGGGTTTGTAGAGTGAAAAAAAGTAGTCAAAGTATTTTTATATTTGTATATTTATCTGTAGGTTCTTATTATTCATGTTACTTTTTTGTTAGCACAGTGGGATGCTGACACATGCATGCCTGCATCCAGCTTTCTCCCCCTCCAATGTTCACCTGATTTACCCCAAAACATTACAAATGTGATCAGTTTCATGAGTGAATTAAAGTATAGTAATTATCAACCACTAAAATTTCGGTGGGTTTTTATTAACAATGGATAATCTAATCTGGGGAGAATTCTATCTTTTCAATACTGTTTCTAGCCATTAATATGTATGGAATGTCATATGAGTGAAAAGTTTTCTAAAAATCAGGTTTTAGAAAATTTCTAATAGTATTATGACAATACTGGTGCACAAACACACAGACCAGTGAAACAAAACAGAAATTCCAAAGTCAAACTCTAATTTGTATCCTGTCATCTCTACATACTCAACGCTAATGTGTATCCGACTTGTCCCTTACACTGTGTATTTCGTTTCCCGGTTTGGGTGCATCCGTCCATCGCTACTGCTCTCCACTGCTGCCGTGCTAACCACGCGATGCTGCTATCTTTTGGCCACCATCACCCTGATATGCTTCTATCATCAGCCTTTGGTGTGAAAACAGGAAAACAGATACATCGTTTCCAGGATATTTAAAGATGTATTTAGATTTCCTGAAGAAACAGTGAAAAACTTTAAAAACAAGACATGAAACCCTTATTCTGAATCCCCACTAAACTGACAGACTCAGGTTCCAGCTCACGGACTGCATGCAAAGGCAGTTCACCGTAGGATAACCTCGACTCTGTTAACAGGATGAAGGGAAACCACATGACCGACTCACCAACGGATACAGAAAAAGCACCGGACAGAATCCAAACCCGTCGTGGTATAAACACACAACACACCAGGACGAGGGGGAACTTCCTCAAACCAATAAAGGGCATTTATGGAAAACAAGCCGCTAATATCATAGTCAGTGGTCACAGCCTGAAAAGCTTTCCCCCTCGCCACTCCTAGTCAACACTGTGTGGGAGGTGCTAGCCAGAACAGTGAGGCAAGAAAAATAAAGTAAAAGACCTCCAAAATGGAAAGGAAGAGGTAACACTATCTCTACGCATAGATTACAGGAGCTTACTTACAGAATATTCCATGATACAAGGTTAAAACACAAAATCAGGGGTGCCTGGCTGGCTCAGTTGGCTGAGTTTTGGCTCAGTTGGCAGGACCCAACTGTTGTGAGTTCGAGCCCCGTGCTGGGCATGGAGAATACAGTAAAAATGAAGTCTTAAAAAAACAACAATAAAATAAAAAATAAAAAACCCTGTAAAATCAGTTATATTTCTATAAACTGGCAGTTAACAATCCCTAGAACAAGTCCATTTATAACAGCATCAAAAAGAATAAAATACTTAGGAATAAATTTAACCAAAGAGATGTCTGACCTGATAGTGAAAAAAAAAAACAACACTGCTGAAAGAAACTAAAGAAGATCTGAGTAAATGGAAATATTTCTGTGTTCATGGATTCAAGGACTTAAAGATTAAATGATTCAAGGATTAAATGATATCATTTAATATCATTAAGATGGAAATACTTCCTAAATCAATCTACAGACTCAATACAATCCTGATTCAGTACGATCCCTATCCAAATTTCAATGGCATTTTTTTTTTTTTTACAGAAATGGAAAAGCTGACCTTAAACTTCATAAGGAATCTCCAGGGACCACAAATAACCAAAAACAACCTCAAAGTTGGAGAACTCACATGCTTTGATTTCAAAATTTACTATAAAGCAAAGGAATTGAGACACGGTGATACTGGCATGAGGCTACACATACAGACGACAGAACAGACAGGAGAGTCCTGAAAGCTAGAGAGCCCATCTCTCTACGGCCAACAGACCAGGACAATAGTGCCTTCAGCAGACGGTCCAGGGACAACTGGAAACCACATGCAGAAGAACGAAACTGGACACACACAAAAATTAAGTCCAAAGGGTTCAGACGGGGCGCCTGTGGGGCTCTGTCGGTTACACGTCTGCCTTCGGCTCAGGTCACGATCCCAGGGTCCCAGGATCAAGCCCCGCGCTGGGCTCCCTTCTCCTGGGAAGTCCGATTCTGCCTCTTCCTCTCCCTCTGGGCTCTCTTTCTCTTTCTCTCAAATAAATAAATAAAACCTATAAAAACAAAAACAAACAAAACACCAAGATGGATCAGGGCCCTACAACAAAGCTAGAACTATGAAACTCTCAGAAGAAAACACAGTGGTGTATCTTCCCGACTCTGGATTTGACAACAGATTTCTCAGCTAGGACACCAAAAGCAGCAGCAACAAAAGACTAGACAAACTGGCCTTTATCAAATTACAGACTTCAACGCATCAAAGCAAACAAACCAAAGAAATGACAAGACAACCTCCAGAACTGTGAGGAAACACTTGCAAATTGCGTATCTGGTAAAGGTCTAGTGTCCAGGGCATGGGAAGACTCTTGGAACATAACGATAAAGAGACAAACACCCCAGTTTGAAAATGGGCAAAAGACTTCTGAAGTCTCTTCCCCAAAGACACACCAAAGAGCTGCACACACAAGAAAAGAGGCTCGACATCGTCGGTCTTCCGGGAAGGGCAGTCACAACCATGTGCTTCACACCTACCGGCGCAGCAAAAATTGGAAACAACGGAGTGTCAGTGAGGCTGTGGGGAAACTGGCGCCCTCCTGCGCTGCGGGCAGGGCAGGGGTTGTAAAATGGTGCAGCTGCTGCGGAAAACCGTCTGGCAGGTGCTCGGTAAGTGAAGCATAGACTCACCATTTGATCCAGCAACTGTACGGCCAAGAACACACAAGAAAGACTGAAAATGGGGATCCAAACGTGCTTGTACGCAAGCTCACAGCAGCCCTCCAGCAGCCAGAGTGCCGTGGCCATCCAGCCACTGAGAAATCTCGCAGTCGCGCTTTCTAAAACCAGTAGATTGCTTTTTCTGTTGAAGGAGCTGTTTTGGGGCGCCTGGGTGGCTTGGTTGGTTAAGCGTCTGCCTTCAGCTCAGGTCATGATCTCAGTCCAAGGACTGAGCCCCACGTTGGGCTCCCTGCTTCTCCCTCCTCCTCTGTCCCTCTCCATGGCTTGTGCTTTCTTTTGTTCTCAAATAAAGTCAAGTCTTTAAACAAAAAAAACTGTACACTTGTAAGTCAATTACACCTCAATACAGTAGGCTTTAAAAAGCTGAGTCTTGATTATTGCTTAAAGACGGGGGTAGGCACGTAACGCTCATCTGCTTCCCGGGTACGTAAGCGCCCGTTATGCAAGCAGCGCAGACATCCGACAGGAGAAGCGTACATAAACAAACTGCCCCGTCAGAGTACTGCCATGCTCAGTGAGCGTGCTGGTTTACCAGCTCTGGGAGAGGACAGATAGTCCCAGTGTTCATATACAGCTCTTCCACGACGATGAAACGTCGGGTGACCCGAGCCTTGTGAGCATTCTTTAAAAGGAAAAAAAAAAGACATTTTATTTAATTTTTTAAAGGATTTTATTTATTTGACAGAGAGATCACAAGGAGGCAGAGAGGCAGGCAGAGAGAGAGGAGGAAGCAGGCTCTCCGCTGAGCAGAGAGCCCGATGTGGGGCTGCATCCCGGGACCCTGGGATCATGACCCGAGCCAAAGGCAGAGGCTTTAATCCACTGAGCCATCCAGGCGCCCCTAAAAACACATTTTAAATTTCAGTAACTGCAAACGCAGAATCTGTTAGATGCTCCCTAGCACTCCATCTGACAATATCTATTCATCTGAGTAAGTAAACCAACTGACAGTCTGGGTGAGTTTCAAGTTCAAGGTTTTATACCCTGTTACTTTGAGACAACGGCGCTTTCTTTTCTCATGTTTCCCAGTTCACCCAGTCCGTGAGGTGACCGCACACATACACACACACGTTATTTAGGTGCTCTGAGAATGCCAAAGCACAAACAACCCCCCACACCCAGAATGACTGAGCCCAAGGGAAACTTCTGGGGGAGATAGGCACATTTTAGGTCACAACGAGGCCATGATACCTGGATTATCCACTGGTCAAAATGTATGGCCAGGATTTGTTCACTCCAACATCTACCAAATTTGCCTAAAACCGAGCTACAGTGACGATGGCAATCATCACAGATGATGGGACTGTGACAGAGGCTCTGATGATACAAGAAGGGCACGAGGCTTCTTATACTACTGTATTTCCTTTGAATATGCCCGAGATTTTCCATGATAAAAAGTTGAACAGACAGACCCTGTTCTCCTTCACCTACCCAACAGCAGATAAAATCCTTCCTAACCATCAGGTCAAGTAAAACTTAACCATGACCTCATCCAGACATGCGTGAGGCAGTGGCGGCGGCTACTTCAGAAGACACAGAACCTTCCTGCATCCCGCTGACGGCAGGTCACGAGTAATAAGCCGCCCACCCTGGGGAATTTGTAAATGCTTCAGGCATGCAAGGCTGGAAAAATACTGAGATCCTTGGGTAGAACTGGCACCATCTTCCTACGCAAAAGTTTCTGGCCTCTACGCTTCTAACAAGGGACATGCCAGGACCCACGGCTGTGACACTGAGAGCACGTGGAATGCACAGCCCCGAGCGGGCTTGACTACCTTCACACCACTCTTGACTCAGACCCGAATGCCATGGGTTTGCTGGGGGTCACGGGGGAGGACGTGAAGAGAGGCGAGCCTCCCCTACCTTTCCAAAGTGAAGTGTTTTTATTACGGCTTAAAAAATACTCAATGGAGGAATCTTAGGACATGGGAAAGTGCAAAATATTTTTAACAGATTAGGTAGTTACAAGACCCATTGACAGTGGCTGTCCTTCTTTTATAAGAGTTTATACTCTGTTCAAATCAGGATTTTACTGCCATAGTGTCAGAACCTGAGTTAAAAAAATTATTTTAATTAATAATTACTGAAAACATGATTTCGGTGGAGATACACTGCTCTGCTGTGGATACACCACATAGTAACTATGGCACCAGCGCTGGGTGCAGGCAGTTTCCCGTCTCTTGTTTTTTTACATCACACCATGACCACATCGGACTCTCTTCTGCAGACAGTGCCCCAGATGCAGGTATAAGCGCTAGCGCGGTCCGGCGTCACCACCACAGACTGGGGAAGACACCCGGTCCCCGACGCGCATGCTGCCCTCCTCTTCCAGGAAGCTGCCCGCGCTACCTTCCCCCAAAGCTGCTGTAAGTAATTAGGTTGACGAGGAGGTGATTACAGGCAGACCCGCCTCTCCAACGCGGAGCAGGAACGCCCTTGCTTCACACCCACGAGTGGTCCACAGGTGAGTTTTCATGACAAATTACCATTTCATACATAATTCGGCAGGTTAGCAAGCACAGAAGAACTGTGTAGTTTTCTTCAAAAGAGTTGTACCTTTTGGTCTTCCGTCTCCTGTTCCTGCAGCAGGCGCTCCAGGTCGGCCAAGTCATTGTGCTGAAACCATTTGATGTCACTCTGTGAGGCCTGCAGTCCTTTCTGAATGGCAAAGCAGGCAGCTCTGTCTCTGCAGGGAAGAGAGAACACCAGACTGGGGTTTGCAAAGGTCTTGTCAATATTCTCGCCTGCGCTCTGGGGCCGCTCACCGCGCACTCGCTAACGCTCAGGTCAGCAGGACCCTCTGGCGGCGCACACGGCCCCACGTGCCTCACCATGGGCGTCCTCACAGAGTGACCCCGCTGGAGCTCCCCCTGCCTCGTTTTGCCCTCTCAGAAGGCAGTGTGCACGTCTGCTCACCCACAGCAATTTCTTCTTTCTGAGACACACACAACGCTAGTGACCTCACCCTAAGTGGCGTCTCGGATTGGACCGCCGCAGACTATGCCCTTATTCTGCCATGAGAAGTGATACCAACTGTGGCCTCTGGTTGTGTCGGCTGAAACTCCAGTAAGAGCTTCTAAACCAAGTTAGGGGGGGAGGGTGTCTCTGACATTAAGCTGCATTATTTTAAAGTATGTGCAAGGCTTCTGCCGTGAAGATGGAATAGTCCTATTTTCCCTATTTTTCTAAGTACAAGCCCAAACCCCGGAGACTACACATAGAACAAACATAAGAAGACTCTGAGAAGTGCAGAAAAATGACAGGCTGGCTGGCGACCTATGACATGCCGTCTCGTGCGCTTCCCTGACTTGGAGCTGACGAAGCTGACCCCCTCCAAGTACCCAGGGGCGCGGACACAAAAGCTCACAGAACCTGCCCTCTGTGGCCCAAGGGACAGGAAAGGGGCAACCCGGCAAGCAGAAATGACTCCACTGTAGCCAAACCAGAGAAAAACCTGGGCTCATCCCCCCACACCAGTGAGGGCTGAGGGGCCCAGATTCGGACGGCTGCAAAGCTAGGAGGCGCGCCAACAGCCACCCCGGTGGCCTCTGAGAAGGGAGCCAGGACTAGACCCCGTGAGCCAGTAACAAGGGCCCTCCCAGTGGCGTCCGTGAAGACCGCATGGAGAGCCCCTGCCTCCGCTCCCCCCTCAGGGAGGGACAGCCTCCTCTTCCTGGCTTGGGCTGTGCCAGAGAAGGCTCAAGGGAGAGTGGGACTCTCATTAACGCCGAAGGAAATGAAAACACCCCCACCCGGGTGTCAGTGGAGGCGGAAGGGGGACCCTGGCCTTGTACCTCCACCTGGCAGTCATGAGGCAGTAGTGAATGCCCCCCACCCCTAATGGAAGAGTGACAGAGAAAGCAGACTAAAATCCAAGGTTTAAATAAAGCATAAACTCTGAGAGCAGAATCCGAAAATGTCCTGATTTCGAGTATCACTTGTCATACCAAGAATCAAAAGATATCAAACAGAATGAAAGAAAATAATCAACAAATACTAATGTTGAGTTGACAGATGTCCGGATTATATGAGAGTCGTTTTAGAGCAGTCATGATAAAAATACTTCAGTGGGCACTTATGAACAGGCTTGGAACAAGGGAAAAACAGAAAGCCCCAGGAAAGAAACATGAGACAAAGAATCCCATGGGAAGCTAGAACTGAAAAACACCATGGCCAGAAGAAAAAAAAAAAAAGACAAAAAGGAAAGGCACAGGGATGGGCTTAGCAGCAGGCCGGGTGGGACGGAGAGAAGAACGGGAGAAGTAGCGGACAGAACAGAAGCTAGGCAACGGAAACCAGAGAAAAACACACGACAACGAAAGAGCAGAGTCTCAGGGACCTGCGGAACTACAATGAAAGCTGCCACACTGGCTGCAGCCGAGGGCTGGAGGACGGAGAGATAGCGGGGCTGAAAAGTACTCAAAGAAATAAGGATGGAAGGTGCCTCCAATTTGGTAAGAAGCTGGGCAAAATTCATACAGGTAAACCCAAACAAACGCCAAAATTACAGTAAAGCTTCTGAAAACTAATCATGATAAAGAAATCTTGAAAGCAGCCCTAAAATGACATCTTACATAGAAGAGAAAAATAATATGAGAGACCAATTAGAAACCAGGGAGGTCAGGAAAAAGTGGGGTTTTTATATTTACATTTATAATCTAAATGCTTGGAAGGCGAGAACTTGCAAACAAGAATTCTGCAACAAGCAGAAAGATCCTTTAGGGAACAGGGGCAACGAAGGCAAATGAAGGAAAACCAAGAGAAGATGACTCCAGCAGTCCAGGGGAAAAGGAATGGCTGAAGGAAGCTTTTCACATAGAAAAAAATAAGTAAAGAAAACGAAAGAATCTTAGATTATCAGAGAGGAAGAAAAAACAGAGTAAGTAAAATTATGAACAAACACACTACGCTTTTCTTACTTTCCCAAGTTTTCTAAATTATTTTGGATGATTTAAGTAAAAATTAGAGCACTGTCTGATGTGGTTTTCAAGTATGTGCAGGAAGTACTGAAAACAATTATAAACAAGGAGAGTAGACAAGTGTAAGGAAGGTAAAGGTTTCTCTACCTGAAATGATAAAATGACGAGACCAGCAGATGGTGATAAGTTACGTGTATACATAATGTCATATTGAAAGCAATGACTAAAAACAAACAGGACTATGCAATGAGAAACACTCAAAAACACCATGGATAAGTCAAACTAGAATCCCAAAACAAGTTCACTTAACCCCCAGAAAGGCAGGAAAAAGAAAGAAAAAGAAAAAGAAAACCAAAAAGGAGATAACAAATATGCAACAAAAAATAAAGTGCTCTCACATGTCCAGTAATTACTTTCAATGTAAATGGCCAAAATACATGATTTAAAGATAAAGACTGGCAGAATGGATCAAACAGGTCCCAACAATATCCTACCTTTGAGAAAATATACCACAAGGTACATAATAATGGCTGTATGTGTGATACACACGGAAAATACAGCATGCAGACATTCATCAGGAGAAAGCAGAATACCTACGCTGTTATCTGATGAAGTAGACTCTGGAACAAAGAAAATTACCAGAGACAGAGAAGAACATTATGATACAGTGATAACCAGGATCAAATAACCAAGAAAATATGCAAACGACAGAGCTACAAAAGGCTGAGAAGCAAAAACTGAGGTAAGAGAAGGAACACAGACACATCACAACTACTGTAACTGCAGAACTACCAGACGGAGAACCAGCAAGGCCAGATCAGACCTCAACACCACCGTGAACTAAGAGGATCTAAGTGTCGCTTATGCAACACATCACCGAGCAATGGCCAAATATTCGTCTTTAGTGACCAGGCAACATATTCTCACAGAGACCACATCGGGAGCCATGACACAAACTGCAACAAATCTAAAATCTCCCAACACTTGGAAAATTAAACACACTTCTAAGTAATTTGCGGGTCAAAGAGAGTCTAAAGAAAAATAAAATATACCAAACTCAATGAAAATAAACAGACCAAGGTGTGTGGGCCAAGGCTAGAGGAGCACGCAAGTAGCGCACAGCACTAACATATTAGAAAAAAGGAAAGTCTCAAATCAACAATCAAAATTCCCAACTAAAGAATCTAGAAAAAGAGCAGAAAGAAGCCAAAGAAGAGCAGAAGGCAGGAAACAGTGGCAGAAAGTGACAGAATTGAAAATAAAAACACAACGGAGAACAATCACTGAAACAAACAGCTGGTTCTTTGCAAAGATAAATAAAATTGAACTGTAGCAAAACTAACTAGAAAGAGAGGAGCCAGAATACCAGACAGGAATGAAATGCATTATCACATTTAGAAGAAAAAGGAAGTATTATAAAGAACATAACTTAAGTCTGACAACTGAGAAGAATGAATTCCTTTAAAAACACAAACCATCTTTTTTTTTTTTAATTTATTTGAGAGAGAGAGACAGTGAGAGAGAGCATGAGCGAGGAGAAGGTCAGAGAGCGAAGCAGACTCCCCATGGAGCTGGGAGCCTGATGTGGGACTCGATCCCGGGACTCCAGGATCACGCCCTGAGCCGGAGGCAGTCGTCCAACCAACTGCGCCACCCAGGCGTCCCAAAACACAAACCATCTTAACTCATCAATATGACGCTGACAATCTGACCCGTAGTAAGGAAATTGAATTCAGAATTAAAATTCTTCCAAAACATAAATCTCTAGGCCTGGTTGGCTTTACTGGAGAAATCTACCAAACATTTAAGGAATTGACATTAATTTTATACTGTTTCTCCAGAAAACACAAGAAGGAATCCCAGGGGATTTTACGGTCGTCTCCTAATGACAAGACCAAAGTCCAAAAAATGCAAACATCATTAGCTATTAGGGGAATATAAATTAAAATCACAATAAAATCTCTCTATACGCTTATCAGAATGGCTAAAATTTTTAAAAAAATGACAATACCAAATGCTTCTGAGGATGTTGAGAAACTACTTCACTTAAACACTATTTATGGGAATGCAAAATGATACAGCTGTTCTGGAAAACAGGCGACGCCATGAGACCAGCAGCCGCACTCCTTGGCCTACGCCCACAGAAATGAAAACCTAGCTTTAGAGAAAACCTGTGCATAAATGCTCATAGCAGCCTTCTGTGTTCTAGCCCCAGGCGGGAAAGAGCGTAGACATCCTCTGTCAGTGAGTGGTTCAACCAACGGTGCTGCTTCCGGACCGTGAAGTGCGACTCAGTAATCACAAGGAAAGAATTCGTGATCCACACGACACGGGCGGACCCCCAGAGAATTCATGCCGAGGGAAAAAGCGACTCCCAAACACTACTGAGTGCACGGCCGCACTTGTATTAACAATCTTGAAATGACAACATCACGAAAAGGGAGACCGGATGTGGCTGCCAGGGGATAAGGAGCGGGCAGGGCGGGAGGACCACCTGTATGGCAACCAGGGATCCGCCGCGATGGAAATGTTCCGGATCCTGCCTTCATCCGTGTCCACATCCCAGCTATGAAGCAAGCACTGGGGAGACAGGGCAAAGGGCCCGCAGAATGTCTGCACTATTTGTGGTGAACAGGGACAGACCCAGCACAAGCGAGCGCTCCGCCGAGACTCCTGCCGGCAAAGCTCCCCCACCGTTCGCTGAGAGTCAGAGACTAAGCCCTGCGCGTAACTGTCCAAGCCTGACGAATTCATCCGATAATTTACTAAACACCAGCATCGCCTCCAGTGCTCCCACCTCGTACCTCTGGATGGGTCCTGGGCGGAACGTTTAAAGTGATGTGTCAGAGCACGGCAAGTGGGAGCGAGCACAGTCCAGGCCTCTGGGCCGGGACCATAGACAAGGTGACCCCGCACTCGGGCCCCGACAAGGACGCACACGAGCTCCATGTGGCCACATGCCGGCGCTCCAGGCTGCTGGGCGCGGGGGTGGAACGGGCTGCACACCCCCAGCCCCAGCCCCCCGACGCCGGCACCGCGGCGTGTGCCTGAGCTTGCCGCGCCGTTGAGCTGCTCGTTTATTGACCGAGCTGGTGTCTAATGAGCACAACTGAGTGGAGATGCGCTCTCAGGCAATGAACTAGTAAGAACCGACGGAGGTGCCACAGAAGCAGAGCCCAGCAAGCGTGAGGTGGGATGAGCAGGGGACAGCGGGGCCGTATGCGTGTGTGCACACGCGCGTGTGGGAGGCCTGACAAGCAGGGGACTGTGACAGGCAGTGTGCGCACCCCTGTGTGATTATGGGTTCCATGAGAGACCAAAGCCCTCCAGCTGTGAGACTCCCCGCATGTGGCAGGGTCTAGGCTTGGCCTGTGAGGTGAGGGAGGTGAGGGAGGGCCCTGCAGAGGCACCACCGTGCGGGGCGAGCGGCACGAGCCAGCATCAAGGAGGAGGGGGGAGATGATTCTAGGCACAGGGACTGGTGTGTTCAAAGGCCCGAAAGCGAGAGGAAACTAGCGTATAGGGCCAATGAGGCTACAGCACGAGCACCTGAAGAAAAAGGAGACAAAATGAGTCTGGAAAGGTGGTCTAGAACGGAGAAGACTGTAATAAGGACGTGGATCTTTGTTTCAGGAACTAGGGGAGTGCTTAAGCATGACATCATCAGATGAGCGTTTTTAACAAAGATTATTCTGGCTATGCTGTTAAAAAGGAAAAGAGGAAACAAAAGTAAATCTGAGACCTAAAATTCAAAGTCCCTTAATGATCCACTCAAAGGACAGAGGAGGCTTGGGCTAGAGGGTGGTACCCGCGGTGGGGGCAGCTGGCTGCCCAGCTGGGCCAGCCCAGCCCACTGCTCTCTGCTCTCCCTCTCCACAAAAGTGGAGACGCCACACAGCCAGGGCACGTGTGCTCGAGCGCGCAGATTTGCTCTTGGCTTCTATGATCCTTGCAAGCCACAGAGCAAGGTCAGCAGAGAGCAGGACTCGGGGCGGGGCAGTGGGCCACGGAAGGCTCTGCTGAGCGACTGTGTGGGCGGTGACCATGGACCTTCAAGGACACTACGCTGCCACAGAGCTACAGAGGGAAGTAAGTTTGGCTTTCCCGACACCAATAAATAAAACCAATCAATTAAAAAAAATGCTTTCAGCATCCTTCTAGTGATGGTCTCATCAGTGCCGCACCAATTACTTTGTGGAAGTTCCTCTTTAAACAGAAAGTTGGTATTACCTAAGGCAGAGAGCCTCTAACAAAGGCATTCCCCAGGAAGATCACCGTCACCTCCAGAGGACCTCTGACGGGCAACACAGGTAAAGTTACTCACACAAACACGATGTCCCCTCTCTTGGGAGTAAGCGGTGATCGCACTGGCTATGGTGGCAAACCCGTAGGAGTACATGATGGCTTCTTCTGTCTTCATGAACTTTGCCAGGTGGTCCTCCAAATCCAAGTGCACATCTACAATAAGATGTTCAGTGGTTGAAACATCTTATTCTTTTTCTTTAAGTACAGAATAAAGTAAATAACGTAAGCAGTTTAGTTGGTAATACTGTCACTTTATGGCCAAATGAAACCGTCTTTGAGTTGTAAATTATATGGGATCTGCTGAGATGACTCTCGGCCAAACGATTCCCCAAGCCTATGAATGGCATCAGCTACTCCTCCGTCCTACGAGGTATCAGTGGGGCCGCGCCGACCCTGGCTCTCGCTTCTCCGCCACGCCAGCTTGGCCACACAAGGCCCAGCGACTTTACCTGCTTTAACTCCCTCAACCAACCACATGGAGGCTTTACTGATTTGTGACGCAGTATTAAAGCCTTTTCCCATTTAGCAGAACGTACCACAGCAGACACTGAGACAACTGGAAACTGCCTTTTAAAGGAAAAGACAAGACGAGTAGAAAAGACAAGACAAGTAGAAGAGCCCGTGCGCCCTGCAGACAACGGCACTCCCTCCTCGGAGAGCAGCGCCCGCATGCGGCACGCTCCTGCTCCGGCTCCACGGCGCTCGCTCTCCGTCCGACTCTCCGCTGAGTGTTCGGGGACTTGAGATGCGCAGAGATGCACAAAGGGAAATGCCGTCGTTTACAAGAGCTACTTGAGAAGAACACGGGTGTAACAGCGGGAATGGACTGTGCCCCCTAACTGGGGACTGCCCATCGCAGTGGTTCACGGCCGCTCACCTTCCCAGGCCCCAGTGCCAGGCTACACACCCCAGCAGGCAGGCCACACACCCCAGTGGTGGCTAGAATAAACAGTGCATGGACTGGCTCTGAACCTGAAAACTTTGAAGTGGTCCTAAACGAGGCGTTACCCAGAGAGAAGAGGACTTTTTTTTTTTTTTAAAGATTTTATTTATTTATCAGAGAGAGAGAGGGAGAGCAAGCGAGCACAGGCAGACAGAATGGCAGGCAGAGGCAGAGGGAGAAGTAGGCTCCCTGCCGAGCAAGGAGCCCGATGTGGGACTCGATCCCAGGACGCCGGGATCATGACCTGAGCCGAAGGCAGCCACTCAACCAACTGAGCCACCCAGGCGTCCCAGAAGAATATTAAAACTTCCTCTAGCTCTTTTCACCACAGCAGGACCCACACCCAGACAACAGTCAGAGTTCTGCTGCACTCCCCGTCTAGGGACAGGGAAGCGGACACCTGAGGCGAGCTCTAGTATACTTGCTGGGTACGGCTGCTCAGGTTTCACGCTCCGCACTGCAGGTCTCCTGCCATCGAGCTGGGATTAGCTCAGGGCACCTGCCTGCTGCCATCGGCCACACGGCGGCGAGTTCCCACCTGTGCCCTCCGTTCACGAGCAAGTGCGCTCATCTCCGGTCAGGAATCACGGGGTACCGCGCTGCTTCAGGCGGGCAGGCCACAGGCGGGACCCGGCCCCTCATCTCTTCCTACAGGCTTGGAGTCCTGGAGTTTTCCTGTGCCAGCTGCTCCCTGCCTCTCAGTCATGCCCCTCTGTCAGGTGGCACGAATCCAGTCCCCCTCCCTGACCCTGTGCTTACCAGACTACCCAGCTTTACCTGGCAGCCACTGCACGTCTGATTAACAAATGAATGGAGAACATTACTGGACTTCCCTCATCTAAACACTTTTTAAAACATATTTTTAAAAAGTCCATTCTTTTATCATGACCTGATTGGAATGGGATAAGCAGTTTATTTTCACAATTCCTCCAAGACATGTGTACATGAAAGACCAAACATGCCTCTCCCTGTCGGCAGTTAAAATGTACACCAACACAGCCTATTATGAAAAGCACATGAAGTGCCGTTTGACATCCATTCCCGAGAGGTCATGGTCACTGCACGGACGACATCGACATCAGCTAAGTGTGGGACTTAACGGTAACGAAGTTGATGACTGTGTCCCATGTGATCCAAATGGCGTCACACAGGTGCTTAGGTCTTGAGAATCAGACCTGTGACATCACCAACACAGAGGACATGACCCTGACCCTGACGGCCCGCCCTCTGCCACACGCAGCCAGTGAAAGGTTTCGGGGAAAATTGGACGAGAACGAGGGAAGCGACCACATGCTAGAGAATCGGGCCTCCCCCACCGAGCGAGGAGCTCCTGCCTCCTCCTCAGCGCACTCTCTGCAAGGTGCCTGCAGGCAAGCCCCTGTCACCCCCACTTCTGATCAGAATGAGGCCAAGTCCCCCTCTGCACATGACAATGGGGCCTCTAAATCAGGACTATCTATCCCAAATCTCCATGATTCAGTTAGCAGACGAGCCCCAGAACTGCTCTCATCCCGTATCTCCATTTCAAAAACAAAACACCTGCTATGGATAAGAACTATTTTTGCTAAATACAAAGAAGACTTTAAATCATTCTGTAGACTCTGCTTTACACGACTCCTTTTTTCACTGAGGAGCGATGATAAAGTCAATCTTGATTTAATTTCAGGGCTTCAGCATTAGTTACGCAGTGGATGAAAACTGCATGCTGGAAATGTTCCCACCGTCATACATACTCATAACTGCTCTTACATCACTGCAAAAAGTGGTTAACAGGCCTCTACAGTAAGTCGATGACTTACCAATTCTTGCCTTTCCCAAAAGTCTAACAAAGACTGGCCTCTTCTCCTCGTACCTGGAGACACTGGGCTTTAGCTGATGGCAGCTTCGCAGAGCAGGTTTTGGGATAGGCAGGTGTGCAGCACTGCCTGACTTCTGACGTGTGACAGCTACTCTGAGCAATGACTAAACTCTCAGCCAAGGGAGGAGGAGGCAGCCAGCAGGGAAAGCGCCAGGCCGCGCTCTCCTGTTCCTGATGTCGGTCTTCCATTCAGACGAACTGTTCCACCAGCTGCTCCACGGATCTGCACTGAGTGCAGGCAGAGCACCGCACCCACGGAGTCACCGCCAGGAACACACGCTGCAGGGCAGAGGCCACGGACGGAGGTGCCCAGAAAGCTCTGTGTCCCTCCCAGCACTCACGGCCCTTTCTTGCACCTCCTCCCTAACCAGAACCTAACAGAATGGATTCGAGGCCAGGTACAGGATGTCTGGCACCCACGGCAGGGCCTGGCCATGGCAGTCATCACAGGGGATTCGAGATCTGGCCCCCCGCCTCACCAGGTGTGGACCAGGGCAGGCCTGACACTGCTGCATGCCTCTCAGGTCCTTCTGTCAAAGAGGGAACAGTCAGATCTGCCTCAAAGGACTGTTACCAGAACCACGAGTCAATGCCCGTGAAACACTCACAGTAACACCCGGCATGGAAAAACCAATACACCATTTAAGTGTTTGTATAGGTAAATCAACACTTGTAGGATAAAAGGCTTTCTTTTAAGAGGAAAAAAGCAGTTACACCATTTTCTAATTAAGTTGTCCAAACCCCACGTATTTAAGAGCCTCATATTATAGTAATTTTTCCATTTGCCTTCCCTTTTATGTATCTCCTCTTTTATTCTGCTAAGAGGTATTTTGGCTTTCTTGGTTGTCTTCCAAAGGGAAGTGTACAAAACAGTCAACTTCAGAACAGTTTAGAAACCACCAACTACATTTTTTCTTAAGGCTTCTGTATTTTGTGTTACATACTGTTTTCTTTTTAATCCCTGGAGACAAGGACAACTTTTCTTAAAAGTATGAATAATATACTTACGCACTCCTTAGAGCATATAGGGCTGAGTGTTCTCCAAAATGTTTCTACGTGCAGCATCTTACATGATTCTTGCCAAAACGTTCTAAGCTGTGCGAACAAGGACCGTCCCCTCCTACCTTGCAAAAGCAATCCCGTGACGGTTAGTAGGAAGAAGTGGCAGGTCTAGGAATGTTACCACCAAGTGTTCCTCCTAATAAAACATGCAGGCATGACTCAGTTGACTGCTCTGAATTAAAGAAAGAATATATTCTGAAAAATAAACTGAGCGATTTACTTCACTAATGGCTCCTGAACACAATTAAATGCCACCATCCTTCACCACGAAATCCTGCCACTGTCTGTATTCTGACTTAGTTTAAGAACAAAGAGTCAAGCAGGCACCGTGTATGCAAAGCAGATACTGGGAAACCAGTGATAACCTCCAGCAAAAAGAGATCTGAATGCATTCAAGGAAAACCGAGAAGCTGGACAAGACAAAGTGTCCAAGCGCGCAGCCCGAACCCTAGAGAAAGTCCTCTCTGCAACCTGAGAAATCCTGGTGCTGTTCTCAAACACACGCTCTGACAATAAAATAAGAAGCTGGAAAACTCCTAATCACATGGTCCTGACGAGATGACCAGAGACCTTGAGTGGTTCTACTTGCCAAAGGCAGAACATTCAGCCCAAGAAACTAGATGAATTTTAACTCAACCGTCATTTGACTTATTTTTTCTGTGTTAATCATCTAATGTCATCTAATACGTTACTATGAAGTAATAAAAAGGAGAACATTTTACTGAAGAAATTCATTTTCACTAGTGATTTACATTCATTTTTGAAAAGCTGAGAAAAGAGCTAAACAAGGAATTCTCTTCATCTTTGAAAGTAGATGCCTGAATGTATTACTCTCAGGGGGAAAAAAAGATGACAGTAAAAAAATCACCTTTCGTGGGGGCCCTGGGTGGCTCAGTTGGTTGAGCGTCCAACTTCTGATTTTGGGTCGGGTCATGAACTCAGGGTTGTGAGACTGAGTCCCTCGTCAGGTTCTGCGCTCAGCAAGGAGTCTGCTCAGGACCCCTAAAAACCCAAACCAAATTTAAATTTCAAACTCACTCCAACAGCAAGGTACAGAACACATGCAGGCTATGCTACCATTTTTGTAAAAATAGAGGGAAAATGTATGTACGGAAGTCGTTTGCATTCGCTGAAAAACATCCCTGGAGGAATAAGTAAGGAACGACTCAAAGTAGTAGCTCCTTAGTAGCTGCCTTTTGTGGGGGCCAGGGGGGGAGGGGTGCTGCGATAATGGTGGGGGAGGAGGGGAGGAGAAAACTTTCACTCTCTGTGAACCTTCCAAAGCTTACATCATGGGCTAAATTATTCAATCAAAAATACTAACTTAAAAACTATGAACTTGGGGCATCTGCGTGGCTCAGTGGTTAAGCCTCTGCCTTCGGCTCAGGTCACGATCCCAGGGTCCTGGGATTGAGCCCCGCATGGGACTCCCTGCTTAGCGGGGGGCCTGCTTCTCGCTCTCCCACTCCCCCCACTTGTGCTCCCTCTCTCACTGTCTCTCACTGTCAAAGGAATAAATAAAAATATTAAAAAAAGAGAAAGAAACCATGAACTAAAGATCCCGCATGTGGAAGCCCACGATCAGCCGCTACTGCACACTCCAGTCCAGGGGAGCCACACACCGAGCTGACTGGGCTATTTTACCGGCTCTGGGAAAACTGGTTTCAAAGAGTTAAAACCTTTCTTTTTCATGACTTGATTCAGCAATAAATCCGCTATTTTCTTAAATTGACTCCCAAGAAGAAGTCAAGGCCACACATGCAAATAAAATCCGCTACAAAGAAATGCTTTAAAGAAAGTAAATTTTTTAGCCCCAGCAAGCAAATCATAGAAATTATTGTTGATGAGATTACAACGAACCACCCATAAAAAATGTCTTGCCTAGCTCTCTAATACTACTCACCTAAGAAATCCTTGCCTAGCTCTCTAATGCTACTCACCTAAGAAATCCTCAACCACGCAGACAACCATGGCTGCACTAGACTAAAGAGGGGGACTGACCGGCGCTCTGCAAGTCTTTGGTTCTGCCATCAGGGCTGGCATCAGAGTACTTGGCTCCTTGTTATAAGGCTGAAATTCGTGAGCTGTGTGACTGTGAGGAAGTCACGTAACCTCTCTGAACCTTCCATGTTGCTTCTGAAGGACTGGGATGCTGGAACACACGATATTTCAGACCCGTTCCAGCTTAAAATACTGGGACACCTTCTCTGTTGTCTGTTTCCAATACCAATGATCTAACACTAAGCTAGCTACGGAGTACAGAAAGGTTCTCCCTTCAATAAAAACACCTTCACCATTTCAGACAGACACATACACGCACAGGCTTAGACATGGAAACTTGGACAGAATGGAAGACGGAAGCCATCTCCCAGGCTCTATTTTCCCCACAAGCTGCCGTGTGGAAGCCAGAATGTTATGTCCAGTACTATATTCACGTGAATGATCATTTAACAACATTTTCCCTGAGGACTCGGAGTTGGGGACTTCGTCGTGTTTAGAACCACACTCATCCTCAGACCCAGCTGGTCGCCAGTGACCCTCTTCCTTCCAGAAAGAGCCCCATCACCGATCCTTCGCCACCTCCCACCCCCTCTGTCCTGTCTCCCTTCCCGCAGGAGTCGGCTGCCCAGCTGGAGCCATCCCCCAGCTCACTCATAGCAAGGCTCGAGCCAGGGTCTGGGCTCCCAGGGGAAGGTGGGCAGAGCCATGTGCAACACCCTGTGCCTGCCTCGAGGGCTACTGCAGCCACGCGGCCTGCTCCTCCACGCCGGCCCCCTGCTGCACCCTCGCAGAAAATCACAAGGACGGTGGGCTCGGCACTGGAGGAAGGGCACGGGAAAGAAGTCGGTTCCTGCACGACTGTGAAGAGCAGGGCCATCTGCGGCAGGACCCATCCCCTTCAACAGGCAAGTGTGACAGAAACAAACTGGGTCTCCTCGTGCCACGGTCCTTGGGGCACCTACGAGAGCAGCTCGGGCTCCGCCGGGCTGACGAGCTGGCCCTGGGCAGCAGGTCCTTTCCTCCACAAGGACCAGGGCCCCTCCCACGCACAGACTCACCCACTCAACACCAGTTCATCACGGATCTCTTTTCCGAGTTCTGAAACTAAGCTGAGTCCGTTGTTAGATGCGGGTGCGTGGTGTGAAGGAGACAGCGGTACATACCAAATGTGCCATAGAATCCTCTAGGTCCGCAAGTCCCCATGCTGTACTTCTTCAGAGACGCCAAAGCTGCCACCTTTGTGGGAGAAAAGTCCAGTCTTAATGCTTTATCTCCAGGGCTCACAACCGATGCTCCCTATTCGTTAGCCCCCTCCCAGCACCCCCCGCCGCCAACTATGTTCCTTGCTCTCTTAGAAGCATGGCGATTCTGACAGGACACGGAGAGCAGATACGTGTGAAGATGGAGGGACAGACCTTAAAACGTGGAAAAGCAGCGTTAGTCTCATCACCCAAACACGGTTGACTCAAGGCCGTTATGATTTTTGGCATTTCTGGACAGAAGTCTTTCCTCCGAACGGCTCACCGTCCTCCGGGACACAGAGCCATTTCCGAGGCACACCTCCAACTGTGACCTGGGGGCTGGGTCACAGGGCTCCCCGGATGTCGCGGCCGCCAAGCCACACCACACACCCTGACTGCCTCCACTCTGTCAACTCTGGTCACAGCTCTGCCAAGAAAGAGCGACGGCCAGTGGCCAGCAGAGGGAGCCCCTTCCCATGTTCTACTTGGGTCTCTTCTCTCTTGCCCAGGTCTGTAGGTAATCGGCAATTCCGCACAGGACCTACTTACCTTGACATGAGTGTTATCCAACAATCCCAGGAAATTAAAGGAGGCAAAGTTGACACATTTCTTTCCATTCACCACAATGTTGTGGCTGGGAGAGAGAGGACAGAGGTACATTTGAGCAGATATTCACATTCCAGGGCACGTGCTGTTACATCACCCTGGGGCCACATGACACAGAACTGATGTCACTCTACCCTGGTTGCACACTGGTCTCCTGGCTCTCCGCTCAACCTAACTGATGAACCATTTCAGATTTATTTATTTCTAGAGAGAGTGTGAGTACACACGCGGGAATGGGGGAGAGGCAGAGGGAGAGAGAGAATCCCCAGCAGACTCGGAGCTGAGCACAGAGCCTAACGCAGAACTTGACCTCATGACCCTAAAACCATGACCCGAGCCTTAATCAAGAGGCAGCCGCCTCGCCGACAGAGCCACCAGGTGCCGTCTTCTCATTACTTTTGAAGTGTAAAATTAGGAAGTGGTATTGATGAATCAGCCACTAGTTTTCTTATCGGGCTAACTTGTAGTACTTAAAAAAGAACAACAACAAAAAGTGAGCTATAAGCCCAACACAGATAAGTGGCAAACCTTGATTTTAAAACTCATTAAGAGGGACGCCTGGGTGGCGCAGTTGGTTGGACGACTGCCTTCGGCTCAGGGCGTGATCCTGGAGTCCCAGGATCGAGTCCCACATCGGGCTCCCAGCTCCATGGGGAGTCTGCTTCGCTCTCTGACCTTCTCCTCGCTCATGCTCTCTCTCACTGTCTCTCTCTCTCAAATAAATAAATAAAATCTTAAAAAAAAAACTCATTAAGAAAGAAGTAGCTAAATGAAATGAAGGACCTTGGGAAAAAATGCGAAATAAGACAAAGATGAAGGAAATATAAAAACATCAAAATCAAAAGCAAGAATGGGCAGAAAAGGTAACAAAAGAAAATGGAGATCAAAGAGGTAACAAAAGAAAATGTGGAAGAATGTCCTTGCGACGCCGTGGAGTATGGCAAGTCCTCCCGCACACACAGAGTGAGACCAAAATGGATGAATTGGAGTCAAAATTAAGAATTTAGTGGGGGAGGGGTGCCCTGGTGGCTCAGTTGGTTGGAAGACTGCCTTCAGCTCAGGTCATGATCCTGGAGTCCCGGGATCAAGTCCCGCATTGGGCTCCCAGCTCCATGGGGAGTCTGCTTCTCCCTCTGCCCATCTCCTCACTCATGCTCTCTCTTACTGTCTCTCTCTCAAATAAATAAATAAAATCTTTTTAAAAAAAAGAATTTAGTTGGGGAGCCGGGGGTGCTCAGTCAGTTACGCGTCCAACCCTTGGTCTCAGTTCAGGTCTTGGTCTCAGAATCGTGAGCTCAGGCCCGGTGTTGGGCTCTGCGCTGTGTGTGGAGCCTACTTAAAAAGAGAGAGAGGGAGAGACCCTGGTTCGGTGACGACACCGCAGACAAAGCTCACAGATGGGCAATACTTACCGCACGTCACCGAACCGTAGATGCCATCACTGTTTTTAAAGCAAGAAGAACTGTGCTGATGAAAACGGGGGGACGTTTTCTCGTGATCATACAATTTCTGAGTTCACACCGAATGAGCAGTTCTATTAGGCATCTCACACACATACTTCTGTCGCACTACATCTGCGCAACGAAGCAGAAAACGTAACAGAAATCCGTCAACACATCCCTAACCTCTCTGCCAGCCCCGCTGTTCGCTCTGCGCCGTGGGTCACTGACCGCATAGGCGTGCTGACAGGACTCCTCTCTGCAGCCAGGAGCCCCGTGTCGTGCGGGGCACTCCTGCTTCATGGCCAAGCTCACCCGACAGCTTAGTGTCTTCCACACTTCAAATTCTGATGCCGACTCTCTCCCTGGACTGAACTCATCCTTCCCCCGATAGAGCCACATTTCTAAACACCAGCCGTGACCACCCACGGGCAGGAATCTGGCGGAGGGAGGCTCAAGCCTCGATCACCGCAGCCTCTGCTCATTGGCCGGGAGGAGTCCGGACCCCTCCCCACCGGCCGCGGGTCTCCCTGCCAGCGGTGCTCACAGCTCTACCGAGGAGCCACGGTAAGTGTGGCCAGGACCGGTTCGCAGGGACAGAGGCAAGGAGGCCCCGCCGACAGCAGCTCTCTGGGGCCCTGAGGTTCACCCCAGCTCAGAGATCTGACGACGGGAAGGACGCGAACGTGTGCTAGACGCAGACACACAGAGCACCAAGCTGAGAGCAGGCTGAGGAGGGAAGTCTGCGAGGCACACAGGATTCGGGCTTATCAAGATGCGCCGGAGAGCAGTGAGAGCAGGTGATGACATGAAGAGGTGTTCACTGGTCGGGAAAACCCTGGCAGCTCCAAGGCAGATGGTATGATACTCAAAAGGCCCAAATACTCAGAAAAATACAAAATAAAACAATGTTGCCCAGCAGGGCTCTGGGGAACTGGGCCCCCATATCCCAACTCAGGGGAGCCACCAGGTAGGGAAGCCCCATGGAATGAGGCAGGCGTGTGTCTGGACCTACTGCGGGCCCCAGAGACTCACGCAGCTGCACAAGGGGCCGGTCATTGCCAGATCTTGTGTGGCAGTGGGGTGGGCACAGCTGAGGGACCCAACAAGAGCAAAGCAGCTAAGGACACAACAGAGGCGGAAGGAGGGAGCGAGAAGCACATCCTGCCCTCCCCATCCCGTCTGCGCCGCGCGAGATCTCTTCGTTACCCCTAACGCCAACTAACGGACGTCTGTCTCACTGGTTCATCTGCCCCAGAAGAGAAGGGAGGCTGGAGGGGCAGCTAGGGGAGAAACTGGAGGAGCAGCAGCACTTCTCAATGCCAGTCACAAGAAGAACTGGGGAATCCAGGCCCCTCCCAGAGGAAGCAATCTTCAACTACAGCCCCTAACTGGGAAAGAGGGGAACAGCATCTCCTACAAGAGACGCACCAGCCCTGCAGCTCAGCCAGGGAAAAGCCGTCACCGCCCTGGACTCTCGCTTGCCCCCAAAAAACCTTCATTAAACAGCCCCTGCCAACAGCCTCCTCCCTCAGAAAACGGCATTCCGCTCCCTTGTTTGTTGGACTTGCCTCCGGTTTTGCCCTAACTTGCTGGTCCCAAGTTGTCATTTTTATTCCCAAATCAACCCATTTTTATTGGTAAAAGTAACTATTTTTAAGGTTAACAATACATGCATAATAAAAATAAAAAGTATCACTTTAGTAATCCAGACATAAAGGACGTCAAGCGACGACTGGAAGTTCAGTGGAAGTATCTCAGGGGGCGGCCGAGTTGGGGGCTGGGGGGAGGATGAAAGGGGACCAGGTGTAAAACACTGACCAGAGTGGGACGGAGGACAGGGTCAGCACCTGTGTCTGCAAGGCCCCATGTGGAGAAACTAAGACAGAGCCTCCACTGTGTCAGAAGACGAGCCTCAGGCAGAGCTGAGTGAGAAGCGGGACCGAGCAAGCACAGCCTGCAGGGAAACACGAGCGTGCACGTGCATGTCACACACGTCTGTCCCTAAAGGCGTGTGGTCAGCGCGACCCGAGAAGCTGCTCAGGCCAAGTCCCTCGGGAACAGTAAGAAGAAGGACGACTGCTTACAGACGATGACCACTACTCACTCGGTCGGAAGAACTCACTGAAGACAGGGAGTTTGGGACTAAAAATCTAGGCTCAAGACAACCAACAGCGCAACCCACGCAGACCTGTTCGAGGGCGGCAGAGGGTCAGTCACGCGTCCTCCGGGCTGCGCAGCCCCACACGACTGAAAGCTGAAGGTGGCCCCCATCGTGCGACAGGGCCGCAGGGTGACTTACCGACAGGGAGCCGGGGAGGGCGGGGCAGGGTACAGCCACTCTGCGCCCCGTCCAGGCGAGCCCCGCCCTGGCTCTTTGGGAGCACAGGGCATGGGGACACGGTCATGGGACGGTCATCAAAACTAGCGCCTTCTGCGGGCCAGTGATCCCGACCAGTTAGCTACGGTGTCTTCTTCAGGGAAGACCAGAACGAGCCTCCCCCCTTCTGGTCAGGGCATACGTTAACCTACACAGGGCCCAGACCACGGAGCCCTGGCGAGGCCACTGCATGGGCACGAAACTGGAGGGCCAGAGACGGAATCAGTGTTGTCAGTGTGCCTACCACACGATGACTCAGAGGAGGGCAAGACCGATTATATCTGATACCTGAACTGGACCAGCAGCAGGAAGGGAAAAGAAGAAACAAAACTCACATTTCAACATGCAGGTCAAGAATCCCAAACATGAGCAAAACAAACCAGCAATGTATAAGAACCAATCAAACAGCCTTATTCCAGGAATTTAAGAATTATTTATGAATAGGAAGACCTACCAGTGGCTTCTGGTAAATAGGACAGAATGAACAAAACCTGTCAGCCTGCGGTTCCTTCTAATGAGACATAAGACGCCTCCAAGGTCTAACAATCTGACGCTACCAAGCCCAGGACGCAGAGAGGGACGACTCCTGGCAAACGGACAGGTTGTCCGTGAGAAGTCACAAACCAGAAAGCAAGCTGCACGTGAGCCGGCAGTGAGCGGCTTAGCCGCTGCTCCTAGAAAACGAGCCCCCCTCCCCCCCAGGAACAGTTGCCGGTGAGCACGAGGGCAGCTGGAAATCTGGTAAGCAGCAGCCACTGGCTCAGATCCCCTCCTACTCTGCAGAAAGACAGACTTCCTCCCTGGAGAAGCCTGAGTGTAACTGTGAGTCCTACGGACAGCTGCGGCACGTCGCCATGCCAAAAACAGGAATTGAGTACAAATCCACATGATGAAAAATGGGACGTCGAGCCCTCCTCCTGGAAACAAAGGAGGAAACCTGCAAAATCTCGGATCAGGGAAGGATTGCAAAACCAACACGGAAGCACAAGCAACAAAAGAACAAAACAGACAACTGGACTTCATCACAATTAGGAACATCTGTGCTTCCAAGTACACTGCAGAGAAGCGACAAACCCACAGAATGGGGTAAACATCTGCATGTCATATTTTTGATAAGGGACTGGTATACAAAATATACAAAGTGCTCTTGTAACTCAATGATAAAAGACAAATAACCCAATTAGAAAATGGGCAAATGATGTCAGTAGGTCATTCTCCAGAACAGACACGTAAACGGCTGATGAGCGCATGAAAAGGTGCTCAGCATCATTGGTCACCAGGAAATGCCTTTGGCTCAGGTCTTGACCCCGGGGTCCAGAAGTGTGGAGTCCCTTCTCTGCCTCCCTCTGCCCCTCCCCCACTCATGCATGCATTCTCTAATAAAATCTTAAAAAAAAAGGTGAAATTAAAAAAAAAGTACACAAATATTCATGGGAGTTTATGCACTCATATAATTTTTCTCTTTTCATATACTACTGTGGTAACAACCCTAATCACCATCAACTGATGAATGTGCCATGTATGATATATTCAGAGTGAAATACTGTATTATTCAGACACAAAACTGACATAAGCTACTACGACATGGACAAACCTTGGAAATGAAAGAAATCAGACACAAAGGGCCACATACTGCACGATTCCTTTAAAGTCCAAAACAGGCAAACACGGAGAAAGTAGGTTAGTAGGTGTCAGGGGAAAGTAGATGGGGAACGGGGGCTGTGGGGGGGTGAGTGAGCGTGGGTGTGCAATCTCTTTCTGGGCTGATAAAAATATTCTGGGGGCGCCTGGGTGGCTCAGTGGGTTGAGCCTCTGCCTTCGGCTCAGGTCATGGTCCCAGGGTCCTGGGATTGAGCCCTGCATCAGGCACTCTGCTCGGCGGGGAGCCTGCTTCCCCCCTCCCTGCCTGCCTCTCTGCCTACTTGTAATCTCTGTCAAATAAATAAATAAAATCTTAAAAAAAATACTCTGAAATGAGATGGTGGCAATGGTTGCACAACTCTGTGAACATACTAAAACCCACTCAATTTCATGATCTGTGGATCATGTCAATACAGCTATTACTGAAAGGAAAAACCTCTCCAAGTTAAGTAAATTCACTTACTCTTGTTTAACCCAGTACTGAGTGAACAGCACTAGTGCATTCACTGAAAAAGAGTTACATTTTTTTTTCTAAAGATTTTATTTATTTATTTGACAGACAGAGATCACAAGTAGGCAGAGAGGCAGGCAGAGAGAGAGGGGGAAGCAGGCTCCCTGCTGAGCAGAGAGCCCGATGCGGGGTTTCCATCCCAGGACACTGAGACCATGACCTGAGACGAAGGCAGAGGCTTTAACCCACAGAGCCACCCAGGCGCCCCAAGACAAGCAGTCTTTATGAAGAAAATTACACAGCTTTACTGTAGGACATGAAAGACCAGAGTGACACACCAGGCACACGGTGGTTTTCCCACGAATCCACATCAGCGCACTGTCAGTCACAACCTGACCTCATCTGTCGGTCAAACGTGATCAGTTAAACAAGCTCACACCAAGGAACAGAACTGCAAATAGCCACGCAGTTTAGAAGGACAAGGAGGTGAAGGGCTTGCTCTAGTCAAGGCCTATTTTTAAGCTGTGCTATTTAAGTGAAGTTCTGGCACCGGGGAGAGGCAGACACGCTGGCAGAGGAGAAACAAAGCCAGAAACAGACCTGTTAGAAGGGCACACACTATACAGAAAAAGGGAAATTTCTACTCAGTAGGTAAACGATGGACAAGTCAATGCATGCCGGGACAGCTGACCACCATACTGACATGGGCACATTCGACCTCGGGGGGCAGGGAAGGTCTTCTTAACCACGGCACTGCTGATGAGTAAGTCCGAGTGCAGAATGCCTAAAAATTTCACATGACCACAGCAATGCACGGAGTGAAGAATGCAAACCCCCTTTCCATCAGTGCAGGAGCGGAAGGACACACCCAGAGAAATATGCTGCATCACATATTCAGACAAAATACTCAATGATTTCATGGTGTCAAGGATACATGTTAAAAGTATAAATAGAGGGACATCTGGGTGGCTCAATTGGTCAAGTGTCCAACTCTTGATTTTGGCTCCTGATCGTCAGGTCTTGAGTTCAAGTCCCGCACCACGCTGTGTGCTCAGCGTGGAACCTGTTGAGGGTTCTCTGTCTCCCTCTGTCCCTCTCTGTTCTTGGGCACGCTCTCTCTCTCTCTCTCTAAAATAAAGAAATGAATCTTTTTTGTCAAAGGTTTAAATGTAAGTTAAAGACATCTGCCAACTTCATGAGAATGGTCGTCCTTTGTGGGTGATAAGAATAAGTGGTAGATGGGAAGGCGTTTCTTAGCTACAACTGGAACGTTTTATTTCCTTCTTAAGGTAGATCTGAAATAAAGATAGCAAAAGGTGAATGCCTATTTATCCTGGATGGTGGATATACATGGGTTGGGTATTTCCTATAAACTTAAAATGCTTCTTAATTTAAGAAAGCAGACGTGGTAAAGCAAAGACAAGCAACAGAAGAACTAAACACAAAGACAGATCAGACCTTGGAACAAGTGGGGAGAAAGGCAGCCCAAGGAATGTCAGTTTCAGAACTCGAACTGTCAGAGTCAAGTGCTGCTGTCCGTGCTGCCTCGCTAAGCAGAAGCGTGAGCACACGACTCACATCTGGCTATGAAGGTAACCCACAACAGATCTAAAATCAGAAACAATGAAGCTGAGAAAAAGCAGGAGCACTGATTTTCATTTCGAGTCTGTCTCACTATTTGAAGTATTACCAGGAACACATACAATTTCGCAAAACGAGGTTTTTGTTTTTTTTAATGGAAGAAAGGGACAAACTGCAATGCTCAAACTAGAGACTGTAAAACTGTCCGTATGTCCTTAGCAGAGTCCTACGTCGGGCATTAAAACGGTTTCTGAGCTTCCAAGATTTCTCACTGTTGTATTTCTGCTAGAAACACTACATAAACCTCTGTATGCTTTGGCAAGTATACCTACAGGAGAGCAAGTACACAACCTTCGAGAAGCAAAGCACTTTACCCTGAAACGATGTTGTAGTTGAGAGCAGGATGGTCTTTCGAGATGGGAGGAACAAGAGGTTCCGGCTGCCATTCTTCAATCAATTCTTCCTTTTCCTACGGGAGAAGGAAACAAAATACAGCAGGTGCTGGTCACTGGACAGTGACTGTTTTGTTCCCACACTTCCATTAAAAGCAACCAGTAAGTTCCTTATCTGTTCCTGAACAGCAGCCTGCAAGGCCACATCACGCACACTGTCCACTTGTGACCTGGGGCCACTAACCCTAACCCTAAAACACGTGCTCCTCACTCCTGATAGGGAAAACCAGCGGTGAAATCTCCACAGAAATGACTGCTCATGTCTGTGTTCCCTGTGCTTGTGTTTTCTTTAAATTAATAAACTATTTTTGGAGCCATTTTAGGTTCATGGCGAATATTGAGAAGAACATACAGGTACTTCCCAGATGCCCCTGTGCTCCCCCACCAAACATCCCCACCAGAGTGGTATAGCCATCACATTCAGGGAACCTACAGTGACACGTCATAGTCACCCCACGTCCACAGTCCTCCTACGGCTTCAGACCAATGTACGGTGACAGGTTCTACCTCTGCAGTAGCAGTGCCACGCAGAATATTTTCACTGCCCTAAAAATTCTCTGGGCTCTGCCTATGGTGCCCCCGTCCCCTCCTGGCAACACTGATCTGTTTACGGTCTCCACAGTTCTCCCTGTTCCAGGATGTCATAGAATCATGGAATCATACAGTACGTCCCCCTTTCAGACTGGCTTCCATCGTGTGGTGATACACGTGTAAGTTTCCTGTTTGTCCTTTCGTAGCTTGACGGCGTGTTTCTTCTTGCACTGAGTAACACTGAATTGTCTGGATGCAACGGAGCTTATCTATCCGCTCACCTACCTGGTCCATTCCAAGGTTTGGTAATTATGAATAAAGCTGCTATGAACATCCATATGTAGGTTTTGGGGTCACAAATTTTTAAATAATTTGAGTAAATACCAAGGAGCATGATTCTTGGGTTGTATGGTAAGAGCGTCTGTACTCTATGCCCCTCCATAAACATCCATAAATACAGAGTCAAATACAGAGTGGCTATTATGATTTTGAACAAAATGCTCCCTGTTACATTGATTAAGAATCAGAAGAGCAGGGGCGCCTGGGTGGCTCAGTGGGTTAAGCCGCTGCCTTCGACTCAGGTCATGATCTCAGAGTCCTGGGATCGAGTCCCACATCGGGCTCTCTGCTCAGCAGGGAACCTGCTTCCCTCTCTCTCTCTCTCTGCCTGCCTCTCTGCCTACTTGTGATTTCTCTCTGTCAAATAAATAAATAAAATCTTAAAAAAAAAAAAAGAATCAGAAGAGCAGGGGCGCCTGGTGGCTCTGTTGTTAAGCGTCTGCCTTCAGCTCAGGTCATGATCCCGGGGTCCTGGGATGGAGACCCGTGTCTGGCTCTCAGCTGGGCGGGGAGTCTGCTTCTCCCTCTGCCCACTGCTTCCCCTGCTTGTGCTCTCTCTCCCTCTCTGCCAAATAAATAAAATCCTTAAAAAAAGAATAAGAAAAATATGTTTTCTTTTACCTTCACTTATTCCTTCTTTGATGCTCTTCCTTTCTTCATGCAGATCTGAGGTTCTGACCTATTTCATTTTCCTGCTCCCTGAAACACTTCCTTAACATCTCTCATGACGCAGGGCGGCGTGCAGCATGCTCCCTCAGTTCCCGTTTGTTTGAGAAAGTCTTTATCTACTCCCCATTCTCACACGTGTAAGTGTTGTTGTTCTGGACATTTGTCTTGTTTCCCAGCTTCCTGATCTGTGCTTCGGAGCCTGGTGGTAATCTGGGGAGTGTTTCTGTCACGACAGCCTCAGACTTTGCTGCTGTTCCCTTGTCTCTTCCTCCTCCTGATGTCCCCATGACACATGTGTCACAGCCCTGTGGATGTCCCTCGGTCCTTGCATGTTCTTCCGTATTTTTCCCGGTCTTTTCTACCTTTGATTTTCAGTTTGGGCATCGCTACAGTCACATTCCCAACTCAGAGACAGATTCTCTCCTCGGCCGTGTCCAGTTGACAATGAGCCCGTCAAAAGCAAGCGCCAGTTCTGTCAAAATGTTTTTGATCTCTGGCTTTTCTTTTTAACCTTTCTTAGAATTTCTACCTCTCTGCTGACACTATATACTGTCCTTGGATACCGTGTACTTTTTCTGTTAAAGTCCTTAGTATATTACCAGAGTTGTTTTAAATTCCCCCGTCTGATCCTTCCAACAGCCCTGCCATACGCGAGTCTGATTCTGAGGCCTCCCTGTCTCATCAAACTGTGTGTTCTGCCTTTTCATAAGGCTTGTGATTTTCTCTAGATAGCCAGGACAGCGCTGGACAGAAGGAACTCCCAGAAACTGGCTTTAGTATGTGGTTGTGAGGTGTGGGGGGAGGGGAGTTGTTCTCTAGCCCTGGATTAGGCCCCAGGGTATCAGTGAGCCTGTGTCCCAGGACAATGAACTTCACCAGCTTTTATAATTGCCCATACATTGCCTTTACTGAAATCTTTATTTCTCTATGTGGCTTTGAGTTACTGGTTGACCCTTCACTGCACCTAGCAGGACTCTGCTGACCTTTTTTTGGTAGGGAAGGTCTAGTCACAGCTCCCCCCACTGTTGTTTCTTTCAGAATGTCTTGATTGCTCCCTCACTTACAAAGAACACTTGAACCAGATACAGGATTTCTTTCTTTCTTTCTTTTTTTTCTTTTCTTTCCTTTTTTTTTTTTTTTAAAAAGGTTTTGTTTATTTATTTGACACAGAGAGAGAGAGAGACAGTGAGAGAGGGAACACAAGCAGGGGAGTAGGAGAGGGAAAGGTAGAAGCAGGCTTCCCGCAAAGCAGGAAGCCCGATGTGGGGCTCAATCCCAGGGTCCTGGGATCATGACCTGAGCTGAAGGCAGATGCTCAACAACTGAGCCACCCAGGTGCCCCTGAGTTATGGGATTTCTTGACGGTTTTCCCGTTCTCACGTTGAGTATCAGCCTGCGGTCTCCCGGCCTTCCAGGTTTCTGATGAGCAATCTGCTTGCAGCCTTACTGGGGACCCCTTCCCCTGTGTTGACTTTTTGTTGGCAGCCCTGGAAGTTTGATTATAATGTGTCTCGTTTGGGGTCTCTCTCAGTTCATCTTACTAGGAGGTTCACTGGGTTTCTTTGATGTTTGTGTGCATGTCTTTCTTCAAATTCTGAATTTTTCAGCCATGATTTCTTCGAGTATTCTCTCTGCCCTTTTCTCTTTTCTCTCCTGTTTCTGAGATTTCCAAGACACGTGTGTCAGTCCTTTTGAAGGTGCCAAATTTCTTCTGGGTTCTGCTTGTTTTTCTTTGATCTTTTCTCCTCCGTTTCTCAGCCTTCCTAATGTCGAGTGTAGTCTTCAAGTTCACAGACTCTTTTCTTGCTGGCCTGACACTGTCTCCCAATGCTTCTCCTGAGTTTTCCATCTCAGTTACTGTACTTTGTTTCTTTTTGGTTCCTCTGTGCGTTTTCTGTCTCTGCCTCGATGCTTCCATTTCATCCACAGGTAGCTTCCTTGACTTCATGCAAGTCTTCCTTTAGCTTCTTGAGCAACCCTAAGAGCCATAAGAGCATGATTCTGAAGTCCTTGTCTAATAGGTACTACTTTTCAGGAACAGACTCTGTTGACTTACTTTCCCCCTTGGAATGGGGCATACTTTCCTGGGTTTTGTACATCTGCTATGTTATATTGTTGTTGAGAACCAGACATTTGAATTTAACAATGTGGTAAGTCTGAAAATTAGAATTTCCACTTTCCCCAGGGTTTGCTATTTTTAATTAAAAAAATTTTTTTAAATTGTAGCCTCTCTGTGCCAAGGATCAGCTTGCAGCATAAACATAACGTCCTCTTGGGTCTTCTCTGAGCCTTTCCTCGGCAGACACAGTCATGTCTACTTTCCCCTGCATGTGCATTTCTTTTTGAATGTCCTAGTCTTTAATATCTGGCTCCTGAAGGGGGAGAGCAAAATAATGAAGGGGGAATAAAACGGAACTTGTCCTTGAAATCCGCTGGAGGTCTCTTGGACCCGAGGGGAGAGGGTTGCAACACTGGGGGAAGAAAAACAAGAGTTCTTTGTCAGCGCCTCTGTGAGAAGCAGCAGCCATCGGTGGTCACAGCACAGATCCCCAGTATTTGGAGGACAGGGCCCTTTCTGCTTGCTCTATGTTCCCCAAACTGTGTGCTGCTTCAGGAATACATGCACAGCTGCCTGCCACATGGCTGGGGGAAGGGAATGGATAGTTGCTACTGTGTTAAGAGCCGAAACCACTCAAAATTGAATGCAATGTGCCACCCAAGCCTTCTCCTGGAAGTTGCAAGCCTTCAATAGACACCAGATTTCCAAAGGGGTTACCCCGGACAGATTCTGCCAGTGCAAGTATCATCTAGATTGGGGGACAGACTCCCAGGGCCTCCTACCCCATGGTCTTCCCCAAGACCTCTCCCGCCAGGCCAAAAAGGCCACTGTTGTCTGGTGCATTCCCACCAGCAGTGTACGAGTGTCCCAATTTCTCCATGTCCTTGCCAACATTCGTTATTACCTTTCTCAATACATGTTCTTCCATCGATGAGCAGGTGAGTAGCAGGGACCAGAGGAATAGAAAACAACTGTTCAGAAGAGAAAGGAAGGACAGGAAACTCTGTGGAAAGGAAGCAGGGGGATAGGGAGGAGTGGCAGGGAGTGGAGGGCGTGAACAGGGACAAACAAAGTGGAAGGGGAGAGACATAAGCAAATAGGTCGGCTGGGACAAGGCCACAGAGGAGGAGAGCCTGGACAGGTGTGTCGGGGCCTGTGGGGGTGCTGGGGACTGGAGGCCAGAGACCAGGGCTGTAGCCCAGTTTGGCTACAGCTCCCCGGACAATGGTCTGGGATTCTCTTAAGGGGACTCAAGCCTGCCTGGTGTGCAGCACACCATTGGAAGATACCACTTTGCAGGACAGGCCTTTTGGCCATCTGTGCTGTAACCATCCGTCCTTCATCATGGAAGAGGTAGATGGGATAAGCTGTCACTTGGGGAGACCACAAGGCTGGACAATTCTCTTCTCAGGAGACAGTTTATACGAGTTACAAGAGAGGGCATGGACGTCTAGTGACGTCTGTGGTCTGCTTTTGGTGCGAGAACTTTCCAGGGCTTCCTGCGTGGTGACATTTCTCTGGAGGAGGCTGCCTCTCTGCGTCCCAAGTGGGAAAGGAGGAGCTGAGCCAGGACACCATCGCTCCCAGTCACCTCAGACGTGAACGTGGGCGGCAGGGGCTCGGCCTCCAGGTCGGGCGGGCGGACACGTGCCTCCTGTGTGCTCGTCTCAGGAGGGCTGGGGGTGGCTCTTCCCAAGAAGGCACTTGTGGAGAGAACTCTCACCAGTAGAGTATCTGTTGTGACCCTGCTTGTCATCAGAATGTCATGATTTTTCTTGTAAACGTTCTGTTGTTTCACATTTCACGTCTGGATTCCCCATCTGTGTGGATTTTAGAATAGACGGACTGGGGGGCACCTGGATGGCTCAGTGGGTTAAGCCTCTGCCTTCGGTTCAGGTCATGATCCCAAGGTCCTGGGATCGAGCCCTGCATCGGGCTTTCTGCTCAGCAGGGAGCCTGCTTCCCCCACCCCCGCCTGCCTCTCTGCTTACTTGTGATCTCTGTCTGTCAAATAAATAAATAAAATCTTAAAAAAAGTTAGACAGACTGTGTGGGACCTCGAAGCCCCAACCCCGTCTGGCTCCCGTGCTGTCATTCATTCCAGGCCCCGCGTGACGTGGAGCCCACACTGGCTTCTGCTTCCTTAGTGCCGGCGCAGAGTCCCCCAAACAGCAGCTGTCCTGTGTCCATCCTTCCTGTGTCCGTCCCCGTCCCGCCATCTGCAGTTCCCTCCCTTGGGACTCAAAACTCCCCTGTGGCATCTCTTCCAGTCTGGCCTGTGGAAGGACGTCCTGAAGTTCTGTCCGTGCGCAGGACATTCTGACCCCTGGCTCCCAGTTGTACCGAGGACCCCCGGGGGACAGCGCCACCCAAGCTCCCGGTGTCCGGCATGAGGGCTTCATGGGGAGGGGGCGACGGCGGCCACCGCCGGTCAGTGCACACCTGTCACCTCGCGGGATGGGAGACGTCTCTTTCCTGTGACGACAAGTCTCGGGACCTGCTCTCTCCACCACTTCCGTGTCCCCCCTCAGAGCTGGCCGCGGTCATCCATCGACGCGGGGTGGCAGGCCCCTCTCCATGCGGGAAGTATGGCCCAAACTGGCTGCAGAGCTGCCCGCTGGCGGCTGGTTTCACGAGGTGCTTTGAAGATGCTGCTCCGTTATGCATTTTCTTAGTTTCATAATATGTGTGAAAAAAATGTGTTATTCCTTTGAAGGTAAAATGTCACTTCCCTCTCTCTGTCGGTAGTTTCATCAATGGTGTGTCCATGCTGAATTTCCAGGTTTTATCCTGGTGCGGTGGTTATGCAGGTGGTGCCCTTTTTGTTTGTTTGTTTGTTTTTTTAAGATTATTAATTTTAGAGACAGAGGGAGGGCCTGAGTGAATGGGGGATGGGGGGCAGAGGGAGAGGGAGACAGAATCCTGAAGCAGACTCCCCACGAGCAGTAAGCCCAGCATGGGGCTTTATCCCGTGACCCTGAGATCACGGCCTGAGCTGAAACCAGGAGTCAGACGCTCAACCAACTGATCCACCAGGCACCCTGGCGGCGTCCTTATTCTGAAATTCAGTGTCTGCACCGTATTTTCAAATGGTTTGGGAAAGGCTTGTCCATATTACATATGCAGGAGAAAGAGAGAGAGAAAGCAAATGGGGCAAAATGTTTAAAATGGTAAATTTGATAAAGAATTTATAGGCGCTCTTTGTCTCCTCATACTTTTCTGCAAGTTTGAAATCATGTCAGAATTAAAAGTTACCAAAGAAAATCTCACAGTAAAACAAAACTTATAAAAGAACTTGCGATTCCTATTATCCTATATATACACACAAGTTCATATATACATACCTTCATATGTACGGCCGTCTGCCCGGATACACAGCTTCACGTACATACGTATCTGAACATTCATAATTTAGAGGCTGTGTCACAGTCCAGGATCACAATGTCATCTCCTGAGTGCCCTCCTAATTTCTCCCACCCTAACCCCCCAGGGAAGGATGAGCTCCTTCCCCCCAGGCTGGACCATTACACACAGGTGCCTGTCTGGTCTGCACAGCTGAGCCATGACCGGTAACTGCCGCAGGGGCAGGAGCCAGCCTCGGAACCCCCGGGGAGCAGCAGTTGGCCTGCTGGCAGTGGCTCCTCTGGGCGGCTGGAGGGCCGGGAACCAGGCTTTCAGGACGCCCTTGTCCAGCAAGATCTCCAGGAGGAGAAACCTGGGCATGTTCACATCACTATGAGCAAAGAGAGAACTCCCTCCTTCTGCAGGATGAAAGGTGAGAGGCCCTGTGGGATGCAGCTGCAGGGATGCATGGGGACTGCGGCGTCCGGAAACCACGGGGCCGTGCAGATGCTGAGAGGGCTGCGCTCCGCCTGTGTTGGCTCAAGAGCGCTGACATGTCCGCTCCAGTCCCAGCGCTGAACTGCCGGGGTGTCGGAGGCAGATAATTCCTCACGGACAGTCCTGTAGACTTAACAGGAAGTGACTGGCTGGGCTACTTTCTTGGGTCCTTTGTTTCCTACTTTCCTGGAGTCAGAGTTTGCTTTGCACCAGAGAGTGGCCTGGGGGAATTTCAGAACAGTCTGTGCGTGGTAAATCCCTGTGTGTACAAACGCCTTTCATTTCTTTCACATCTGGACTGGCCTGTGCCAGCCTCAGCTGCCGCGGGACAGGCCTGTCCAGCGACCGGCAATCCTTCTGGAACAGAGGCCTAACGCTGTGACAACACCGAGCGGTGTGCACTGTACACACCGCTGGGCAGGCGGCTGCTCCACGGATGGGCCGACTAGAATTTCAGTGCCTGTGCCAGTATCTAAGTTAATCTCTAAGAGTAAAATGTTCGGAATAGTGCCCTTTCTCAATCAGGTCTGTCAGTCTGTCTCCCCCTTGAGAGAAGGAATGGTTTCTCCAACCAGACATGCACTCTGAGTCCGGGAAGTAGGCTGCTCCCGCCCAGTGTGTGTTAAGTTCCTAGGAGCTTTGTCAGGATCTAGAGCTCCGTGTTTGCACTGGTACCATCTCGAGGTCTTTACTCCTGTGTTTGCACTGGTACCATCTCGAGGCTTTTACTCTTTTTTGCTCGTAGTAAAAAGAGTTCTTTCAGCCTCCTTCAGCAGTTTCATGTTGTGACCTGTCACGTGATACTGTCATGTATCTTGGCTTCTGCCCTTATTTACATTGATTTACTTTTTCCACGTTAGCATTTCATATATTTTACTTTCTACATTCTAGCATCAGGGGCGAAAGGGATACTCAGGGCTTGATCTTAGAAATAACCAAAGGAGGGGAGTCTTCCAGAAGTTCCCACTCCGCTCCAGGACCAAGGGTGGGCATCACTCACAGTCCAACAAGGTGCACAGGGCAGAAAAGATAGACGCTGGAAGCCATGATGATGAAGTTGCTGAACAATGTCAATATATACGGGTCTCAGCCCACAAAGAGCCTCTTCCTAAGAAGTTGGCCCTGTTCTTTGCCAGTGGCAGCAGTGGTGGGGGTTGGGGGACAGCTATCATGTTGGTACATATACAAATGAGGCTGTTCTTAGGAATCTTTAATACTGTGCCCAACTTAGTAAAGAGTAACTTTCCTATTTACTATTCAAGACAAGTAACAGTCCTGAGCACCTCCTAAATTTTTCTGGGTGGGATTTAAACATCCTAAATAGAACACAGATGAAAGCGTACTTAACTGATTTTGTAGAAGACACTGGGGTGATGGAGAGGTTTGAGACGCTGGGCGAGTTGGCCCCGCTCCAGCCGGGGTCGGCTCTGGACGGAGGTCGAGCTTCCCGACAGGGGCCCCCAGAGGCTGCTCCCTGCTCTGCAGACAGGTGAGCCCCACCGCGCCACTCTCAGAACGATGTGAAGTCTGGTCTCAAAGTCCTCGCTGTGCGCTGCCACGTTCAGTCTCTTCCTGTGACCTAGAGTTCAGTTAAAAAAAAAAAAGAAAGAAAAGATTTCTTCTATGAAATGGAAAGTTAAGAAAAAGTTGAAAGCAGTTAGGTACTTTCAATAGGCTCTCGTTGACTGGGGCATCTCCACGAAATGCTGTCAATGCTTCTGGAAACTCATACATCTGTGATGACGGTTTCTGCTGTTTTTTCCTTCTTATTTGTACAAGTTCCTGATTCACAAGCACCGAAATCATCTTGTAAGCAACACCCTGTCTATGCAGAAAAACACCCGTTAATAAGGATAGAATGAGGGAAGCTAAAAATTCTTGCCCATTTCCCACAGATCCTTCATTTCTGAAGGGCTCACTGGTGCTGGTTTCCACCTATTTTTTTTTTAAGATTTTATTTATTTATTTGACAGAGATCATAAGCAGGCAGAGAGGCAGGCAGAGAGAGGAGGAAGCAGGCTTCCTGCTGAGCAGAGAGCCCGATGTGGGGCTCAATCCCAGGACCCTGGGTTCATGACCTGAGCCGAAGGCAGAGGCTTAACCCACTGAGCCATCCAGGTGCCCCTCCACCTATTTTAAACTGTAGCTTATAATTGGGCTTGTGTACTCCAATATGTGTATGTTTTAAAAGGTGCCTCTCCTCATTCCGGCTTGTGGAGAATTCTGTTTCCGTCTTAACACAAACATAGGTGAATTAACCCCCAACAAGGTGAATGACAGTTGTAACAATCATACAAACCGACAAGAGTCGTAGCTCACGATACATCAGCGTAGGTGAGATGGTGGAACAGTGCAGCATAAGGGGGGAAAAACCCAAATTCAAGCCGGTGCAAATATACACATATGAACTCTGTTTCCTACATAAATGTGCTCTGACAGAGTCCCTGGGTGAGGGGGAGGAGAGACATGCCTCTGAGGGCCACCCTGTGCCTAAAGCCTTCTGCACGTGACTGTGCACATCACGTCTGGGTCAGGTTCAGGGCGAGGAGGCGAGTTACTGAGAGCTAAAAGCTTCACACGCTACAGACGATTCGGTTATAAGACCGGTATCCTTTACTTAAAGGTGAAAGGGAGAAGACAGGTCTCAGTATGAGAAGGAGACGTCTCAGAACTGTCAATACCATCTGTTACTGCTATTTATTTGTTTCAGAATAAACGTGGTATTTCAACTCACTCTCAGGGCATCTCAATTCATACCTCTGCTCAAAAGCAGGCATGGAGTCAGATGGAAAGTGGTGTAGACAGATACATGTACATGCATGTGTATGTGTGATGGAAAGTAGTGTACACAGGTATATGCATATACACATGAAAATGTGTGATGGAAAGTAGTGTGTACACAGATCCATGTACATACATGTGTATGTGTGTGATGGAAAGCAGTGTGTACAGTATATAAAGTAGTGTATACAGATATACATACATATACGTGTGTGTGTGTGTTCATTACTCATTATTTGCTCCATTATTTTGGTTTCCTATTAAACAACCCTGATGCAGTTGTCAAATCTCTTTTATCTGAAATGTTTCAAGCACAAAATTGGGCTTGACTGAGGATCCTAACTGAATTAGCCCCACCCCCACCTCCAGTTCTATAGGATCCAATTTTAAGTCGTCTCCAGCACTCAGCACTTAATGACATATTTCTTTCTTTCTTTCCGCCTCTTTTAGTAAAATGAAAGCCAAAGAGCAGTACCGATCCGACACGTGGTTAGAAACTGACCACCTGACTAAGGGTGAGGAGCTCAGATCTCAAAGGGATGGGGCTAGGTGTCGCCTAGGTCAGGACCTGCTGCCCCCCACTCTCATGGGTCCGTGTGGCCATGTGAAAGCCAGCTTCCTGCTCAGGTGGGAGCAGCCTGAAATCCCAGGTCAGTGTGTGTGTGTGTGTGTGTGTGTGTGTGTGTACTCTTGATAAAATGTTGAAAGAGCCATTTTTTTTGGTCTAGTTTAATACGATTTGGAGATTTTTCTATCACTGTAAAAGATTTAAGTGGAACTACCTTTTTCCAGTACCATGAAATAGTTTATAAGAATGCTTTTGTCATCAATACAACTTTCTTATGTTGCTCCAGTCACTGCCTGATTTTGGAACGCTGCCATCTGTTGCAGGCTGAGGCGAGGGTGCTCTGGCCGTTTTGAGTTGGCTACGGGTCAGGCTGGGTAGGGCTGGGGTATCACATGTCTGTGTGCTCTGAGCTGTCTGAGAGGGTGTGGGGAGACAGTGCACAGCTTGGGGGACACTAGGGAGACACCCAGACTCGCCCTGGGATGCTAGTGACTGTCCTCCACTTCTGGTTTTTGGAGCACCTGCTTTCAGCCATTTCCAACAACTTATTAACTCCTTTCCCCTGCCTCTCATTAAGATTTCCTGGACATTTTTCCATGAATCAGGAAGCTAAGAATTGTCACACTCCTTCATATATAAATTCCTTAAATTTTCTTCCACCAAGATAGTATTAGTGATACGAGAATTTAATAAAAATAAGCAGTGAATGCTACCTTTAAATGAGGGGACAGCCTGTGTTCCTAACCGAGGCCATCTCTTGTACAAGTCAGTTAGAGGACCTTCGTATGTCTGAGCTCTCCTTTCCATTCACTGCACGGTTCTGTGGCTCACACTGGATTGGGTCATGAGGGGCTTGCTCCAGTGGACGGATATTCTGGAAGACAGGGAGCAGGCTCTTAAGGAACTTGAGCCAGGCAAACTCTGGAAAGCAGAGTGGCTGTTGAAGAAATACATGTGGACTGACTTTTTTGTGGACAGTAGATGAAACAGTTAAAGAGAACGCGAGTGCCCTTGTGAAGGTGAGAACCAGGATGGGTTCTAATTCAAGAGACGTGAGGAGCCACTGAATGTGGGAGAAGAGACGCAGAGCATTCGGGTGGGGGCTGGCCCGGCGCGGCTGCTCCAAAGTCAAGGCCGCGGTTCTGCCGGCTGCAGAACACCACTGGATCGGAACCTCGGGGACCAAAACACTGATTGGTGGGAGTCCTGATGGGCTTGACGTTGCTAAGGAACCTAAAAAAAGAAAGGCCGTATATTATCACCGCGCTTTATGAAGTTAACATTTTAACCTCGAGTTTTATTTTACCATTATTTCGTCTCTGAATGCTACAGAGCAATAAAATCCTTGTTCAGTGTTCTGTGACATTTCTGAACACACTTCCTCATCTGACTATTAAGCGACCGTGTCAAGGGTTTATAGCAGAAAAACCCACTGTTAGCTCTGTCACTTGCTGAATGCATGCCTGTTAGTCTTAGTCTGTGCTTTTCCACCTCTGATATTTAAGTGGAATTATAATCATACTTCAAGACTTCATTTTGAATACAGTGTATTTCAAATTGGTACAATTGGTAGATGATAAAGTATGGAATTTCTTTAAAATGCCTTTGCAGAGGGGCACCTGGCCGGCTCAGTCGGTAGACCATGAGACTCTTGATCTCAGAGTTGTGAGTTCAAGCCCCACGCTGGGTGTAGAGCCTCCTTTAAACAAAAAACAAACAAACAAAAAACTTTGAGGAAAAAACTCACAGTTGGATACTATATTCTGTCTATAGAAATAATATCTGGATACTATGATAGAAGTTTTAAGTATAACTAATTGTTCTGTACCTGCGAACGTTCTTACCACAGATAACACAGGTTAAGAAGTGCACACTAGGTTCCCTGGGGGGTGGGGTGCAGTGTGACATTGATTCCCAAAGAGGGGACAGGCTGACACAGAAAAAGTAGCCATCATTTGCATGACTGTGTTTTTGAAATCCCCTCGGGTCTTTCAATAATGTGTTACATTTTATTTAAATGTAATACTTTTGGGAAAAAGAAAGCAAAGGTATGACACGCAGGAATTAAATTCGTGAAAACTTAGATAATTTATTTCTGTACTTTTCTCACAACTTGCTAAAAATAGTTTCATTTGCGATGCAGATCTCTAAGATACAGTAAATGTGTTTAATTCAGATGAATAAATAGAAACATTCTGATTTAAATATGAATACATGAGAAACCAGACAACCTCTGAAAAATACAGGCTGAGAAGAATTTTAAATAGATTAAGACCAAAAAAGGTATGAATGTTAGTTTTAGTTTGCTGCGTAAAGCACGTCTGCCACTGTCTTCCAGGGAGTCTGCAACAGGACGCGGGGTCACCCTCCGTGGCCCTCAGTGCCCCGCCCACCGATGCTGTGGCTCTGCACCAGGTTAGCACGAAGCCCCCGGAGCTGGCTCCTCGGGCTTCTAGAAGTTCCTGACGTTCTCTGAATCGCACTGTGCTGCCGCCCTGAAACCGCTGTCGCACCTGCCCAGCGAGATGCCCAAGGGCTTCTGCAAGTGCACGGGAGAGACCCGGGTGTGGTGGAAACAAGGCTGCAAGTTCATGGTAGAATGAAAAGTTGTTTTTGTCTTTCGAGTAAAATAACCAACACAACATTTCATGTGGTGCACTGTGCCACGCGTACAGAGAAGAGCACCAGACAGCTGTGTCACCCGCGCCTGGGTGCACGTGGAGGCTTGGCTGACACGGGGATGCTGGCTGCCGGGTGGCAAGCCCTCCCTCCCCATGGGGCATCCTGCTGCTCGGGGAACCAACTTCCTCACCTCCTGCCACAGGGTCGCAGCCCGTGTAGGGTCCTCCTTCAGAATGCAGGCAGTGGGGCCTTGCTGTGGGCTGCAGAGCTGGTTTGTGTCACCCACACGGAGCACAGTGTGTCCTGCTGTCTTTCCGCTCAGGGGTCCATTATACAAATATGGGGGAGCTCACGTCCCTGTTCCATTGTGACAGAAAACTCTGGGCATGTGTCTGGCTCCAGTCAGGAAACCAGGAACTGTATTTGTTGTTTTATTTCATTTTAAGGGTTTATTAAAGAAAGAGAAAGAGCGTGAGCATGCATGCACAGGCGGTGGGGAGGGCAGAGGTAGAGGGAGACAGAGAACCTTTAGCAGACTCCATGCCCCGTGTGGAGCCCCACGCTGGCCTCAATGTCATAACCCTGAGATCATGAGCTGAGCCAAACTCACGAGTTGGACATTTAACCAACTGAGCCAGCTGGGCACACCATGTATCAGTTATTTTGACAGACACTTTATTTTATTAATTTATCTTAAACAGCCTGATTTAGGTATAATTGATTGATACACAGCTGATGTGCATATTTAATGTATGTGATCTGACACACAGGACTGGGAAGCCACACCAACCTAACAGATGTACCCGTCACCTCCAGAAGCTTCCTGATGCCTCTTTTTGATTGTTGTGTAAAAACAGTTAACATGAGAAGCCCTCTTCACAAGTTTTAGGTGCTCAATACAGTATCAGTATCTATAGGCACGGTGCTGTGTGGCAAATCTCTAGAACTTACTCATCTTGCAAAAATGAAGTTTTATGTCTTTGACTGACATCTCGCCATTCCTCCTCCCCTACTGAGCTCTCGCGACCATATCCCACTGTGCGCTTCTGCAAGTGTGACCGTCGCTGATTTCCTCATCTAAGTGGAATTGTGCAGTATTTGTTCTTCTGTGATGGGCTTATTCTACTCCGCATGTCCTCTGGGTTCATCCATGCAGTAAAGTCATTTTACAACAGACCTGATTAAATAGGCATCAGAGGACTAAGGCAAAAAACCAAACAGTGAGGCAACACCAAGGTAGGAACTGCAGGGAGAAGTTACCACCTCTGTGGCTTGCGAGACAAATGGACGGGGTTGGGGTTCAGAACCCAGAAGCCTGGAAGCCAGGTTGCTTCACAGTCACCGAGTGTGGAAGGGAACTGCAGACTGGGCCAGTGACCCTGGGAGGTAGAGCTCTGTGGGCGATTCTAGAATTGTTGTGCCCCAGGCAGAGCAAATACCCGAAGTCAGAGATCGTCGATGCTAATTCCTGGAGATTACTCTGGTCCCCCTACCATGGTAGTCAGTACAGAGCTGGGGCACACCATGGGCAAATGACATTTTGGCCTGGGACTGTCTCTCAGTAGACCCAGTGGTCCCTGTGTCTAATCTGTGGTGAGGTCCACGGTCACTGAGTGCAAGCTGGGAATAAACACACTCAAAAACTGTATGAGCCATGCATGACCCCCATGGCCTGGGGCAGCTCCTTGTGGGAAAGTCTCTCAGGCGGATTCCAAGAGAGCCCAAAGATCCCTGCCACCTGCTGCACAGATGCTAGAAGATCCCCCCCACCTTAGTCTGGGCAGGGTGAGCGAGAAGGAGAGGGACCGTCAGCTCCCTTGGCTAAGTCACAATCAGCGGACTCTGAGTGAATGAGAAGGGAGACTGCCCCCGGTGGACCTGACCTAGTCAAGCGAACCCTCACCACGAAGTTCGTGTCAGAGAGATGTTCCCCTTGACCTTGAAGAACTCAGCCCCTCTGAGTTTGACAGCTGCAAGGAAACAAATTCTGTAACAACCAGGAGAGCTACAGAAGGAGCCCAAGCCTCAGGTGACACCCCAATCCTTTCCAACGCCTTGATTCCAGCCTTAGGAGGCCCTCAGCGGAGGACCCAGCTCCGCCGTGCCCACCAGGCTCCGGGCTCAGCACCGGGAGCTGACAGACTGGTTCTGTTTGAGGGAGCGCCAGCCGTGCTGCTGTGTGTCAGCGAGGGGAAGCGGAGACGAGCAGTAGTGCCCAGGGGCTCCTGTGTCCAGGAACAGGTGCAGCGAGCAGCGCGAAGACCGACCGAGGCCGGGCGGCTCGTCTCCAGGGTCCCGCCCTGCCTGCCTGCTCTGTGCAGCAGCACACGGGCCGCGCTCGGTGGGAGAATCTACCGAAACGTCATCACACAGTGACTTCAGCGGCAGCTGTGGCTGCACATCTGGTGCCACTGCCGGAGAAGAGCTCACCTGCTTCTTAGCTGCCGCCTTACAGATGTTTTTTTCCCTTTTACACCAATTGCTAATTTCCATTTTGTACGCATATTAATGATCCCTATAGCTGCTATTTGGCTGGTAGGAATTATAAAACAACATTAGTTTCCATAGATATATCTATTCCAGAGATGTTAAAATGTAAAAAAAAAAAAGTACAAATTATAGTTTGTAAAATACGGCCAATGACAACCCTGAAAATAACTGCAGGGAAAATGCGGCATGCCGTACTCAGAAAATAATCAAACAGATCTTCTGGAAAGGAAAATTATATGGATATAGCTGGCAGGAAAAATGCATAGAACAGACAGAAGGGAGAATTAATGAATTATAAGACAAATCAGAACAGGATGGAGAGAGAAAATTCTAGAAAATATAGCAGAGAGGATGAACATAGCAGGCATGAGGTGAGAAGGTCTAACCAGCATTTGCCAAGCTCTGAAGAGTGAGTGGAGATAACAGAGCAATAGTTGAAAATATAACAGGGAGACTTCTTCAGACTCAGGAGTAGATCCACAGACTCAAGAAGCTTAGCAAATCCCAGGCATGAGCAATGAGAACAGCAATGAGAACAATGAGATCACATCCAGACACGTGCATCTTATGTCATCCCGAGTGCAAAAAGAGAGATTGCCTAAACCCGATGGCAGGTGGCATGGTGTCAGAATCATGAGAAACTTGGAGAAGAAAGACATACTCAAGTGCCGTAAGGGCATTGCTGGCGACCTAGAAACACAGCAGAAGTACCTTTCAAGAATGAGGGTGAATTTCTCTCATGTACAGACAAATGAGAACTAAGAGAAGACAATCTGTTGGCGACACAATCCCACTGAGGGAAGTTCTCGAGAAGGTACTTCGGGCAGAAAGAAAGCGGTCCGGAAGGACGGGTCTAGGATGAAAGAGCCAAGAACAAAGAAGGTGAACACATAAGCAGATGTAAATGAACACTGCCTGACTGCAACAGTGGACGCAGTGTCTAGAGGACTGCAGAACAAAACAAGACGAATTTAACCTGTTAATTCAGGAGAGGGGTTAGCAAATCTACAACAGTCTAACATCTGGGCATTGCCCAGGAAGGAGGGGAAAGGTTGGATCACATTCGGATTTGCAAAGTTAGTGGGGTACGTCTTAATTTCCAGGGAAACTACAAATAGAACAGGAACAGTCTGATGAGGTTCAAAGGCAGAAGGAGCACTCATGGAGTCAGCTAATCTAACAAGACGAGACAGGAGAGGCAAGGAAACCATGAGCAGAGGGGACAGATGGTGATCAAGAACCAAGACAGTGGAAAGACATCTCAGCAACCACTAGCCAAACTGATTACAAGAGACAGAAACACTCCAGGGACAAAAAAATACTGTCAGAATAGATACAATAAACTCTAACACATACTACATACTGTTCATGAGGAAAACCTCTGAACTTAAACTAAAGAAGGCTTTAATGTCAATTCGACATTAACTGAAGGGAGGCTGAGATCACTATATAAATAATCATAAAACCCAACACAAAAAGTCTTATTGGCAGTAAAAGTCACGTGATTATATAATGAAAAGCTACTTTTACCTAGAAGTCATACCAGTTTTAAATATATACGAACAAGTAGTGTACCTTAGATATATATAGTAAGAAGAAGTAGACAAATCCTCAATGATAGGGAATTACTCAGTAATTTATAGGAAATATTTGAATAAAATGATAACAAAACTGACCTACAAATATAGGACACACAACAAATGCTGAAAGCACTTTCTTAAGATCTCAGATTTTTTTTTTTTTAAACGAGCAGACGGACTACAAACTAAGGCTCAACAAACATTAGTGGGTTGGACTCATGGAGAGTATGTTCTCTGATGGTGAAAGAACAAAGTTAGAGTTAAGTATTTTAAAGATATATGTTAGGGGCACCTGGGTGACTCGGCGGGTTAAGCCTCTGCCTTTGGCTCAGGTCATGATCTCAGGGTTCTGGGATCGAGCCCCGCATCAGGCTCTCTGCTCCGTGGGGAGCCTGCTTCCCCCGTCTCTCTCTCTCTGCCTGCTGCTCTGCCTACTTGTGATCTGTCTCTGACAAATAAATAAAAAAAAAATCTTTAAAAATATATGTTAAACTCCTACATGCAAATAAAGAAATACATTTTTAAGTAAACCAGGAGTCAAAGGAGAAATTCTAATAGAAGTGAGAGGACAGTTTGGACTAATAACAAAAACAGCGCACTTCAGTGTTTGTGGAACGCAGCTAAAGCAGTATTTAAAACACATGCATAGCCTTCTGTACATAAAATTTAAAGAAGAAAGCCTGAAAAATTAATGAGCTAAGCATCTGTTTTTAGAAGTTAAAGAAAAACAGAAATTTAAACTTGAAGAGAGTGGAAGGCAAAAAAGTAGTAACTTAGAAGCAAAACTTTATGATATAGAGAAAGTACCAAAATAGAAAGGAACAGTAAAGCCAACAGTTTCAACTTTGATAAAACCAATAAAAGTGACAAAAGCATGTGATGGTTCACTGAGAAACAAAAATGGGAAGAAAAGGTACATAAGGCCAATGTAAAAAAATGATTAAAAGGACATCATATCTGAGGCAGATAGTTAAAGATAATGTAGTACATCCTAACTTTGGACCATTTCAAAATATGAAAAACGTGTAAGAAAAATTTGGACAAATTAGAAAATATCAATTATTCAAATCAACTCCAAAATGTGAAAAGCCTGAATATTCCTATAATTATTAAAGAAACTGAATCTGTTGTTAATTATCTTCCCACGATAAAATTCTAGGCCCAGACAGCTTCTATCAAACATTCAAGAAGAAATAATTCCAATCTTCTGGAACTCTTCCAGAGAACAGAAAAGGAGGAAATACTTCCTGTGATGGTTAGTTTTGTGAGTCGACTTTACTGGGCCACAGAGTGCCCAGATGTTTAGTCAAGACGAGTCTGGGAGGGTGTTTGGGATGAGATAGCAGTTGAATAGAAAAGATTGCTCTACCCAGTGTGGGTGGCCTCATCCAATCAGTTGAAGGCCTGGATAGATGGCATACACTGACCCTCCTGTGAATAAGAGGGAACTCCTTCTGCTTGAGCAAATGGTCAGGGCATTGTTCGTTTCTTGGACTTGAATAGAAACACTGTCTTTTCTTTGGTCTTAAGCTTGCTGGCCTTTGGTCCGGGACTGACACCTTATAGCTGTCTTAGACCTCCAGCTTGCTGACTGCAGACCTCAGGACTCTGCAGCCTCCATAAGCATGTGAACTAATTCAATAAATCTTTGTATGTTTACAAAGTTAGGGTGACACATATAAAAATATGAAGATACATAAACAAATAATATGTATATTTATTTATTATGAGGAAGCGGCTCACATTGTTATGTGACAGATCTAGATGTACTCCCCCCGTCAAATCTGTTCCTCTGGACAGCTCTGACCAGGAAGGATTTTGGGGCCCAGAAGTGAAGTCTCCTCCAACAAATACTTAGAAATGAGGAAGTGGCTTTGGAGCTGGGTGATGGGCGAGGCCGGAAGAGGCTTGCAGCACAGCCAGAAAAAGCCCAGACTGCCAGGAAGGGTCTGTGAGTAGATTATAGGCATTCGGGTGATTCTGGTGGGAGCCGGGAGGGAACGTGGGGAGCTGGGTAGGAGGCCTCCATCTTCTTAGAGAATGAAAATCATCAAGGCAGAGTGCTGGTGGGATACGGACATGAAGGGCTGTTCTAGACAGTTCTCAGACAGAAAGGAGGGAGAGCTTACTGGAAAGCCAAGGGAAGACAAACTTTGTTGTAAAGGAGCAAAGAACATGGCTGAACTGTATTCTAGGGTTTTGTGGGGGGGGGGCAGAACATGCCCTGTTGGGCAGAGGGGACTTTGAGGCCAAGTGCTGGAGGTCTAGCTTGGGTCTTCATTGCCGCGAGAGGAGAGGAATGAGTTGAAAGAAGGATTTGTCCAGCAGCCGGAGCCAGAGGGGAATGCACCCTGCGGAGGGGCAAAGACTCCAGGGGAGGAGGCGGCCAGGAAGACGGACCAGATGCTGGAGCTGCGCTGCGGGGAGCCCGGGCTGCCTGGGGCCACGGTAGTGGGGAGGGGGGTGGCAAGGAAGGATCCTCCCTGGGGAACTCGGACGGAGCCTGTCCCTGCCTGTGCACCTCCAGCCTCTAGAACTTCTACCTTCGTCCGCGGGTTGCTTCCACTGTCCCTGCAGGCTTGTCCGAGGCTCGGCCGCACAGGACAGACACGCCGAGTGTTGGGCAGGGAAGGACAGTGTCCAGGCTCCGTGGAAACGAAGATTGTATCAGCCGAGAAACAGACAACTCCCGGGAGCAGCCCGCTCTCTGCCGGAGCATGCGGGGAGTGAGGACTGACCGGGAAGGGAGCAAAACGAAGCGCGAAGGGAACCTCGCCTCGTCAGGGTCATGTCACTGTCACGTCTTCGGTTACGCAGATGCTGCTGTGCCGTCTGTTCTCTGTTGTGTTGCTGAGGAGGTAAAAAACCTTTTCTTCTTGACCCCATTCTAACCTTGGATTTAATAGACTATGCTTCTGCAAACTGAAATAAAACATTTTTCACATTAAAAAAGAAAAGGAATCAGAAACTAGAACTTTAGGAAAATCTTGAGCCCGTCCATATCACTAAAAAGGAGGAAGCTTTTTTGGAGAACACTGAGGGCGTGCCTGTGTCACCATTCGATAAAAACGTCAGGGCTGTGACTCAGGATTTAAGCAGCCCTGTCAGCAGGGGCCAGGAACAGAGGCGGCGATCAAACAGCAGAGAGGCTGCCAGTTTGGAGGGAAAGAGACAGAGCCGGCTGCGGGAAGGGAGGACTGGATTGTACAGGGCTGGACCACAGAGCTACCAGGCTGTGGATGTGCACTGTTCCTCAGCAATGGGAAGAATGACCTTGAGGGCAATTCAGAGACCCTAAGGGCTGGGGCGCCTGGGGGGCTCAGTCAGTTAGGTGTTTGCCTTCTGCTCAGGTCTTGATTTCAGGGTTCTGGGATTGAGACCGGAGTCGGGCTCCCTGCTCAGCGGGAAGCCTGCTTCTCCCTCTTCTCCCCGGCTCGAGCTCTCTGTCACTATTTCTGTTTCTTTCTCAAATAAATAAATAAATAAATAAATAAAATCTTTAAAAAACAAACAAGCAAACAGAGACCATAAGGGCTGACCCTCTCACTGCAAGCTCAGGGACAAGGCTGCGTCTGTCTTTGGTTTCAGAGGGCAGAAAAGCTACCGAGCACCAGGTGGGCCTGGGAAGGGAGGCTGGCACCTCGGTGGGCCTGGATGGGGACAGGGAGCCAAACAGGTTGATCCTCCAGCCTTAAGATGGGCTGGTATCTGCCTGTTTGGACTTGCCCGGGACCTGCCACTCCTTCCTTCCTTCCCCATTTCTCCCCTTTTGGAGTGGCAAGGTCTCCCCCTGGGCCTGTCCCACCAGTGTATTTTGGAAGCAGTAACGTGTACTTTCAAAGATTCCCCGCTGGAGAGGAACTTGCCTTGGGACGAATCTACTTCCAATCCCTCCCAGACCTGATTTAGGTGATTCTGAGACAGGACCTCGGACTTCTGACTTAGAGGTGGTGCTGAGCAAAGGCTTCCAGGGATGCTGGGGTGAAATGCAAGAATTGTGTGTGTGAGGATGTGAATTTTGGGGGACCGGGGACAGGAACTATAAAATGAGTTGTGTCCCCTACCCCCACCCCAATTCTTATGTTGAAACATTGATGCTCAATGTGACTGCATTTGGAGATGGGGTTTTTACAAGATTATTAAGGTTAAATGAGATAATAAGGTTGGGGGCTCTACTCTGATGAGCTTGGAGGGCTTCTCTCTCTCCTTCCCTCCCCTCTAGCTACCCCTTCCCACTCCCCACTGAGAATGCAGTGAGAATGGGGCCACCTGTAAACCAGGGAGAGGCTCTCACCAGAACCCCACTGTGCTGACCTTCCTCTTGTCCCCCAAGACACAGTACTTTGTTCTGGCAGCCCTAGTTAACTAAAACACGCCCAGATCACTCTCAGTGGCTAATGTAACTTGATGAGGACACTATTAGAAGGAAAGATTACAGTCTAATCTTACTATAGTGAAAAGAATTCTTTTTTAATTAGTATTTTATTTTTATTTTATTTTATTTTTTAAAAAAGATTTTATTTATTTATTTGACAGAATGTGATCACAGTAGGCAGAGAAGCAGGTAGAGAGAGGAGGAAGCAGGCTCCCTGCTGAGCAGAGAGCCGGATGTGGGGCTCGATCCCAGTACCCTGGGATCATGACCTGAGCCAAAAGCAGAGGTTTTAACCCACTAAGCCACCCAGGTGCTCCTAATTAGTATTTTATTGGCTTTACATCTGCTGTGAAAAATACAGGTGTTTGTTTTAATCGAGAGCAGAGCCTTAAGTTTTAACCACAGATTTAAACAATTGTTGAGGGTAAGCCTATAATAAGGATGCTCCCATGGTTACTAAGGAAACTTGTATACAACCCGGCATTTTGGCTGAAAATACAGACGCATTTTCAAGCTATAGTTCTGAATTTTAACAAGGACATGCATGGTTTCGCCTGTGCTGATGGCAATGGTATTCCTTGGAGTGAATCAAAGATAATAGACGTTGTTTTCAGTATGTTTCATTGTTATTGCCCAAAGGTGGAACATCTTTGTGAAACACCAAATCTGACCTTTTGAATGAGCCTAGCTATACAATGGAAATTCCCATGATACTGAACACGAAAAATTATTTTGAAAAATTGCTGAACTGAATCCAGTTATATACATAAAAAACGAAAAGCCCCAAACCACAATCTGGCTGATTTGGTGCCAACCCAGTAAGGCAAAGTTCGACACCAGAAAATGAATCAGCATAGCATATTAACAGATTAAAAAAAACTGATTTCAATAAAATCATAAAAATATCTGATAAAATTCAATATCTTTTTTTAAAAAAGATTTTGTTTGTTTATTTATTTGACAGAGAGAGATCACAAGTAGGCAGAGAAGCAGGCAGAGAGAGAGAGAAGCAGGCTCCCTGCTGAGCAGAGAGCCTGATGCTGGACTCGATCCCAGGACCCTGGGATCATGACCTGAGTCAAAGGCAGAGGCTTAACCCACTAAGCCACCCAGCAGCCCCCAGCCACACAATTTTTAACAGCATTTAGGAACAAGATAAAGATGCCAGCTGTGACTATTTCTATTCGATGTAATATGGAGGGACTTTTCAATGTATTATTAGAATTAGTAAAAAAAAGTTTAGCAAGATGATATATATACATATAGAGAAATACAGAAATCAACATACAAAAGTGAGTATGTGGAATAAATTGTGAGTATGGAATATACTGCGACTACCATGTTGATATGCAGAAAGCGAATGGATTTCTATAGCAGCTGAGAAATATGTAATTACCCTTTTTAAAAACAGACACCATTAACAATAGCATAAGAAATCGAGTATTTAGAAATAACTCTAATAGTAGTTACAAGACCCCTGGGAAGAAATATTATAAAATCGGAGGGAAGGGCATCTGCAAAGGCCTGAATGAAATAGGGCAGTGCTATAGTCCTAGACTGAGACTTGACACTGTAAAGATCTCAATTCCCCTTAACTGATCGTGTATCAGTTCAACCAACATTCTATCAAGATTGAAGATTCGACAGACTATATCAAGATTCAATAAAATCCTGATAAAAATCCCAATTCCCCCCCCACCATGGAACTCGAAATGTACATGGAAATGCAAAAGAGCAAGCAAGAAAGAATGTTTTTGAAGATGAAATTGGCTGAGCTTGCTCTATGAAATGTCAAGATGTTAAAGAACGACAGTAATGCGGGGCACCTGGTGGGCTGAGTGGGTTAAGCCTCTGCCTTCAGCTCAGGTCATGATCTCAGGGTCCTGGGATCAAGCCCCGCATCGGGCTCCCTGCTCAGTGGGGAGTTAGCTTCTTCCTCTCCCTCTGCCACTCCCTGCAGCTCCTTCTCTCTCTCTCTCTTAAATAAAAAAGATCTTGAAAAAGAACCACGGTAGTTGAAACAGTAGGGTACTGGCAAACGCGCAGACACACAGACCAATGGAACAGAACAATATCCAGAGAAAAGGTACAAAGGCGTCAGCGGACACTTGACTTACAAAATCAGGACCGCAGAGCAGCGGCAAGGATGAAGGAAACAAAAGGCTCAGAGCGGACAAAGACACTTGCTCCTGGACAACCGGCGAAGGCTCGTGTGCAGAGTGTGGGAAGAGCCTGCGCAGAGAGAGAAAGTCGTCCACTCAGCACGGGAGGGGCAGGACACTTCCCAGGCAATTCACAGAAGCAGAAATCCAAAGACAATAAACACGTGAAAAAATGCTAGACCCCCTGAGACACGTGACTGCAGGGCTCATAAATGCTCGGCCGGCAAGCGCTGGGGGGCCCGTGGGGGCCTGAGGCTGCTGAGTGCCCTACCCTACGCTGCGGCGGCCTTGCTCCTCTGTGCCAGAAGTACAGGAGCTTCATGACCGACAAACCCAGACGCTCGGCCGCTGGGCAGTGAGTAGAGGAACGGTGGGGTCTTGTCGTACGATGAATTAATTACTGCCGAGCAGTACAGACGACTGAGCCACTGCGGTGCGCACCGCACGAATCTCGCCACCTGGTGTCGAGGGATGGGTCACTGGGTGACGGGCTTAAGGGGACCCGTGATGGAATGAGCATCAGTGAGTCAAGGAACTCTAATAACGCACTGCATGTTAAGTGACTGAATTGAATTAAACTAAAGTTTAAAAACCCCACGGCATTGAGTGAAAAAAGCCAGGCACCCGGGAGCACAGGCCAGGAACAAATGAGACTACAGCCCCCCTCAGCCCATCAGCAGGGGTGCCCTCTGCTTCGCCCGGCCTGGGGCAACTCAGCCGGCAGCACCACCAGCAGAGGCCGCGGTCACTTCCCGCAGCCAGTGCTGGTCGGACTGGCCTCCGTGGTTCTCGTTGGGACTGCGAAACTCATCTCCGCACCAACCTCCAGGAACCTCTGGGGACTGAGACTGATCACTGAGAGCCCCGGAGAACACACATGTGCCCAGAGCCACTTTTTACTGGCGAATTTAAAGCACAAGCCTAGGAATTAGGGTGTGGGGAGGGAGAAGCGGGGTCACCCAAGTGGTCAGGTGTCTAGGCTACCCAGGGCTTTCTGAAAGAGAAGCCCTAACCCTGACGCCGGTGGGGGGAGTGGGGGACAGTCTAATTCCTGCTCATGTGGCTCCTCGCTGTGTGCTGCAGCTGGAGGTATGATTATTCAGGACGGATGACTTTTGAAACTGAGGCCTCCGCAGTCCCCACCGAATGTCAAGCATTTAAATTAGGGTCAGAGGTCTCCAGGCAGGCACTGACCCCCAGCAGTGTTTAGGGATGCATACTTAATGTGGCAAACTTCTAAACAAATGCAAAGAGGTGACTACTGTGCCCAAGAGGGTTTCCTTTAGGGAGGAGGGAGGTTGTGACTGGGCTGCAGGAGGGGGTCCCGGCCACCAGCGTCCCATTTCGGATTGTTAGGGTACGGAGTCGACCACCCCTCAATTAGACAGAGAACACTCTTGATAATGCAAGTCACACAGCGAGGTTTATTTCCAGCTAGCTGGGGTCCAAGTATCCACCCGGCGCAGTGGGTTTCAACAAGGACCCCAAGCACTCAAAGCCAAGGGTTTATATAGCATTTTCAAGGTACTTCTTCATAGCTACATACATATGCACTCCACTTTGACAGTTTAACTTTGTTTAACCTTTTGCCACACCGGCGTCACCCTGGCGTCATCCTGGCTGTTAAGCGAGATTTAGGTTTAGAGGAAATTTAACTTTATTTACATTTTCTTCTGCCTCAGCCTCCTTCCGTTTTATGGTGCGACCTTAGGACTTAAGAACTGAGCCCTTTGCTCAGTTGGTTAAGCAGCTGCCTTCGGCTCAGGTCATGATCCCAGCGTCCTGGGATCGAGTCCCGCATCGGGCTCCTTGCTCTGCAGGGAGCCTGCTTCTCCCTTTGCCTCTGCCTGCCACTCTGTCTGCCTGTGCTTGCTCTCTCGCCCTCTCTCTCTGATACATAAATAAATAAAATCTAAAAAAAAAAAAGCCAAATGAAGAACTGAGCCCTTTGTTTCTGGAAATTGGGCCGTTGAAGAGATAGCCCTTTTTGTTGTAAATCACCAGGACATTTGCAAACCAAGGGAGATTCCTGTCTTGCAGGATTGTGATCTCCGCAAGTTAACTATTTGTTTTTCTTTAACATTTGGTCCCTATGGCGCCATTACCTAACCTCCCTGATGGTATATGATTAAGTTGTTTTTTCAGGTTTTAGCTACTTTCTCTCATCTCAAGTTACGTGTGCTCTGTGGGCTGGTTAGGGACGCTCAGTAAAATGGCTTCCCGGCCTTCAGGATGGCCATTCTTATGCTAACCCACTCTTACAGTGCAAGGTGCCAGCTTTTGCTTTGCCAAGATGGCTGTACTTATGTCGGGGCTAGACTCGAGGTGGGTACAGCCTTGTTTTTCTTGGCCTTCACACCTGGAGCTGATTTCTGGGACTCCCCTGGGGGAGGGGAGCAGGGACTGTAAAACAGGTCCTTACAGGATGTCCAGCGGCATGCTCCGGGATGTGTGCATCGCAGTGATTAACATTCTGTGACTCAGGCCCTTGCCCTGTATTTGCTGCATCTCACGCTGAGAACACAATTCTCTGAACAAAGAGAAAACCAGTGCGGACAGAACGGCCGGCGAGACAGAGGGTGAAGACATGTGGCTGGGATCAGAGGCTGGGAGGGGGGACACAGGGCCGGCCAAGAGCGAGGCAGGAGGCCCTGAGTTTCCTGTGTGCCCCGTGATGACCGCCGGACGAGCACAGCATACGAGGGGCCCTGCCAGGCGTTGCCCGGCTTTGAGTTCCAGCCTTCAGCAACAAGCCCAAGGACGTTGTTGGGAGCCTTGCTGATTTCTTCACTATTAGCCACAGAGAAAACAAGATTAATGAATAGGAACTAATCCACAAGCAGATTTCTGAATTCGCCACGCCAAAAAGGCACCCATCAAGTACTACGTGAATTGTGCGTCCTATTTCACAAAAAGGGTCACACGAATTAATGGCAGAAGACACTGTCTCCAACTTGAGAAATGAAAAAACCAGGACATTTGGGGATTTAAGCCATGTATCTGAAGCGGCCCTGAACGGAAAACAAGTTCAGGAGTAATTCACTAGCAGAGAGCGTTGCTTTGCGCATCGTCAATGATTTCTGCTTCTAATTACTCGGCCCGACTGAAGAGCTTGTGGTCTGTTGCCCAAGAACATGTTCATGATAAGGGGTTGGAGCTACAGGCAGTGAACGGGGAAGAAGTAACCTGGAAGACACGGGCTAGTGTGACGAGGCTTGTTTGCACCACCTTCCTGGCCCCAGATGTACCCTCTCTGGTGACAGGAATGTCCTCCTTCCTCCTGGGACAGGGAGGGCACCTTTCACAGGGAGAAGATTGCCTGCTTTCAGGAGGACAAAGGAGGGTCAGACTGTCCTGTGCGCCGCGCCCCGACTCTTTCTCAAGTGCCTTTAATTCAAAATATCCGTATGCCCGAGTGGGACACCTGCAATAGACACCCGTGGGCAGAATTCTCCTCTTTAGTTTCTAGTCCACGTTTCGGTTACCCACTCTGGATGGAATCCACCTTTCTTTCGACTTCTTAGCACTTTCTTTTCTTTTTCTTCCTTCCTTTTAAAGATTTTACTTATTTGAGAGAGAGTGCACATGAGCAGGGGAGGGCAGTGGGAGACGGAGAAGCAGGCTCCCCGCTGAGCAGGAAGCCGGATGCGGGACTGGATCCCAGGACCCCGAGATCACGACCCCAGCGGAAGGCAGACGCCCCACGGGCTGAGCCTCCCAGGTCCCTGTCCTGGTGCTTCCTAGGGGAAGGGCAGGCGGGAGCGTGTGGAGCAGCGCTCGGTGCCGTGGTGGGAGCAGATCGCTCCTGGCGGCAGCGTGATGGCAGCAGCCTCATGTGTTCAAACACGTCTAACAAAAATGCTAGAATTACAGCTGCTTACTGAGAAATACTGTAATGTTCACGGTGGACATTAAGAACCATGAACTCTAAGCACTGAGCTACTGCTTTTCATTTTTTTCTAGACAGATCCGGTTGAGAACATGTTTGAACAGAACCTCGAGATCAAGTTCTACATCAGTTCTGGACCCGCATCTCTGTCCTCACACAGTGGAGACGAAGCCAACCCCGTTAAGGTGCCTCCTGGGAGAGCTTGGCTCCCACCCTGTCAGTGTGTGACACGGCAAAGGGAGTACGAGCCCCGGTCAGACAGATGGCGCCATGTCTCTCCTCATGGAAAGCACTGCGGGGCTGGCACGGTCCCTGGTCCCTTCGCGGGTCCTCAGGTTAACTGGTGGTGCTGGGGGATTTGGTGCTCACAGGAGAACTCCGCTCCTCAAAGCCTGTGACAGACAACACAGCCTCCATGGGCTCTTGAGGAACAGCAGCTCGCGACTGCGTCCGCTCCGAGCACTCGGGAATCAGGGTAGAGCAGGAACCTGCACTGGAGCATCCAGTCCAAGGCTCGGTGTAATTAGTAAGCAGTAAACTATCTGTAATATATGTTTATGTAAACATAAACATAGCTGGAAATATTTTCTCTTCTTCTATACGATGGCGCGTAAAACAACATTTCATTGGCTCTTCCTTCACGTTAATCAGAGACTGAGTCTCTGCAAGAGAAAATGTTTCCTGCAGAAGGTGAAGGGGTCGGTGCCTCTCTGCTCACGCGCTCCCTGCTTAGAAACACCGCGCCCCTGCACCCCGGTTAATCTGGGCAGGGGTTCTTTGCTGCTGGCTTTGGGGCCAGGGGCTGGGCCGGAGGCTGTGTGAGGCATACATGTGGTTTAGTCGGGAAGGCTCCAGTGTGGCCTCTAGCAGTGCCAGACTTTACCTGCAAATTCTGCTCTGCTCGGAGCCTCCAAAATTTTGATGACCATTTATCTTACTGGTTTAAAAGTTCAGTGACTGAAGCTTTTCCATCATAGAGGAATAACCCACCATGAGTCCCCAGGTCTACTGCCCACGAGGCAGCCAGTTTCGTGTCAGATAGAGAGACGAGGATGAAATGGAAGGCACTGCCCGTGTGACTGACACTGTCCTCCCCCTGGGACGCCCCTGCCCCCTTCTTGTACTTGGCGTCACATGCACGAGTGCTCAGCTGGGGACTGCTCAGCCGGCATGAAGCACGCGCACATGGAGTCCCTGCTCCTGCACAGCGGGCAGTGCTGAGACGCCTCCCTCGCTCCGAGTGGTGTTCCGGCATGCCTGGGCCCGTGCGCTTAGATCTACAGGTCGGTTCTCCTCTGGAGGCATGTCTGAGTTCCTGCCCTGTCTCACCACCGCAGTGTCTCCATTATAGTGAGCCTGTCTGGGCCCTGATGCTTCTACGGCGTCCCCTTTCCCAATCCAGGGTCTTAGCCATCTGCGGCCAACCAGGCTCCCGGGCAGGTGACCTCTGCCTGACAGGTGCTCAGGAGGCCCCCAGGCCACGAGCCTAGGGCCTACAGCATTCAGCTCATGTCATCTCATCCCGCGGACACTTCAGCATCCCCCATATCACAAGATGAAGGGAAGGGATGGGACAAGAAGATGTTTTGGGAGAGAGAGAGACCACATTCACCTAACTTTTATTACAGTGTATTGTTCAAACTGGTCAAATTTGTTATTGTTGTTCATCCCTTACCATTCCTAATTTATAAAGCAGACTTCTTCACAGGTGTGTACGAATAGGAAAATGTATTTATGTATATAAGGTTTGATACTATGTGTGGTTTCAGTACCCACTGGGGGGCCTGCTTACATACTGGTGAGTTTGTTCACTATTTTCACATACATGCGTATTTTCAATGTAAAATTTTGGCAACAGAGTGCTTTAATTTCCAGGGAATAGTTGCAGGTTTTATGGAAGCTTTGCAGGTACGGTATGAATTTAGTTTTCCTAGCCTACTTGTAATTTACTATTACAAAATTATTGACTATGTTCCCTATGTGCACTTTTCATCTACATGAGTTATTTATAACTGGGAGTTTTTATTATTTATTATTTTTTTAACTTAAATTCAATGAGTCAACATCTAGCACATCACTAGTTTCTGATGTAGTGTTCAATGACTCATGGCTGCGTGTAACTGGGAGTTTGTATTTCTTGGTCCCCTTCACCCACTTTATCCGTCCCACCACACCTCTCCCTTCTGCCAACCACCAGTGTGTTCTCTGTTTTTATTCAGAGATATTTATACTCACGTCTTCTTTATCCCTTCATATTGGTGGACACTTGTGCTGCTTCCATGTCTTGGCTACCGTAAATAATGCTGCAATAAACAGAGGAGTGCAGATACCTTTTCAAATCAGTATTTTCACTTTCTTTGGGTAAATACCCAGCAGTGGAATTACTGGATCACATGGTACTTCTATTTTTAAATTTTGGAGAAAGCTCCGTATTGCTTTCCATAGTGGATGCACCAGTCTATATTCCCACCATGGTGGATCCGGGTTCCCTTCTCTCCCTATCCTTGTCCACACTTATTTCTTGCCTTTTTGATAATAATCATTCTGACAGGTGTGGGGTGGGAGCTCACTGTAATTTTGACTTGCATTTCCCTGATGATGAGTGATATAGAGCATCTTTTCATGTGTCTGTTGGCCATCTGTGTGTCTTCTTTGGGAAAAAAAGTGTCTATTCAGGTCCTCTGCCCATTTTAAAGTCAGATTATTTGGCTTTTTGGTGTTGAGTTGCATGAGTTCTTTATATATTTTGGACATTAACCCTTACTGGGTATAGTATTTGCAAGTATCTTGTCCCATTTGGCATGTTGCCTTTTCATTTTGTTGATAGTTACCTTTGTCGTGCAAGTTTTAAAAAATTTTGGTCTACTTCCAATAGTTTATGCTTGCTTTGTTTCTCTTTCCTGAGGAGACATGTCCATAAATATGTTGCAGAGGGTGATGTCCAAGAGATTACTGCCTATATTTTCTTAGGGTTTTTATGGTTTCAGGTCTCACATTTAGGTCTTAAACCCATCTTGAATTTATTTTTGTGTATGGTCTAAGAAAGTGATCCAGTTTCATTCTTTTGCATGTAGCCGTCCAGTTTTCCCAACCCCATCTGTACCATCCTTTTCTTACTGAATAGTCTTGGTATCCTTGTTGAAAATCAGTTGATTGTATAAGCGAGGGTTAATTTCTGGGCATTCCATTGGTATATATAACTGTCTGTATGTCAGTACCACACTTAGATTTCTAAGTGTGAGATCCCCCCCCACTCTGTTCTTCTCAATACTGTTTGGGCCATTTGGATCCCTTGAGAGTCCATATGCATTTTGGGATAAATTTTCCTATTTCTGCAAAAGTGTCTCTGAGACTTTGATAAGAACTGCACTGAAACTGTGGCTCATTTTGGGTATTATGGACATCTTAACAATATTAATTCTTCTAATACATGAATATGGGATGTTATTCCATTTATTGGCATCCTCTGGATTTCCTTCTCCAATGTTCTATAGCTTACAGTGTACAAATTATTTGCCTCCATGGTTAAGTTTATTCCTAAGAATTTTTTTCTTTTCCATGCTATTACAAAGGGGGCTTTTTCATGTATGATCATGTCATCTGTGAATAAATGTACACAGGTCCTCTTCCCTATATGGGAAGAGGTTCCCATATAAATTTTAGAATAATATTATTTATATCTGTAACAAAGCTTTATAGTACTAGCATTTTGAGAGAGGCAGCATTAAACCTGTATTTATTTATTTATTTATAAGAAGATTTATTTATTTATTTATTTGACAGACAGAGATCACAAATAGGCAGAGAGGCAGGCAGAGAGAGAGGGGAAGCATATTCCCTGCCGAGCAAAGAGCCCGATGCAGGGCTTGATCTCAGGTCCCTGAGATCATGACCTGAACCGAAGGCAGAGGCTTTAACCCATTGAGCCACCCAGGCGCCCCAAAACCTGTATTGAATCTAGAGAGAACTGGCAGCGTTCCTATGTTGAGTCTTCCCATTCATGGGCTCAGTATGCCTCTCCTCTGACTCACATATTCTTGGACTTCTCTCAACAGCACTTTGTTGTTTTGAGCACACAAGTCTTGGATGTGTTTTGTGAGATTTATAGCTAAGTATTTTTTTTTTTTTTAGCAACTGTAGATGGTGTTGTCAAAGTATAGTTGATTTTTGTATGTTGATCTTGTATCTTGAGAACCTTAAAGCTCATTAATTTCTAGGATGTTTTTGTTTGTGCGTGTAGATTCCTTGGAATTTTCTATGATCATTTCATCCGAAAATTGGTATAGTTTTATTTCTTCCTTCCCAATCTGTATGGCTTTTGTTTCCTTCTCTTGCCCTACTGCCCTGGCTAGAACTTCCATTGCTATCACAGAAGAATGGACATCTCTTGTACTCACATTAAGGGAAAACAACTCAATCTTTCACCACTAATTATGATGGTAGATGTAGGATTTTTGTAGATGCTCTTTACTAATTTGAGGAAATTTCTTCCGTTCTAGGTTGCAGAGAGTTTTTATCACAAATGAATTTAAATTTTTGGAATGTTACTTCTGCATTAATGTATTCTATGATGAATTTTTGTTTGTTAGCCTGTTAATATGACAGATAGCATTGACTTATTTTCAAATACTGGGTCAGCTTTACTTCTCTGAAATAAACACAATACTCATAATGTATATGCTTTGTGTACACTGTGGGATTCTATTTGCTAATACACTGGTAAGACTTTTGTATCCACATTACCCCAGAATATCTGTCCACAGTGTTTTCGTGTATGTGCTGCGCTTGTCTGATTTTGCCATCATAGTAATATAGGCTTCATAGAATGTGTTGGAGAGTATTCTCTTTTATTTAGTGAAAAAAATTGTAGGATATTATTGATAATTATTTTTTAAGCATTTGCTATAATTTTTGAATAAAGCTAATCTGGAGATTTCTTTTTGGGAGTTTTTAAGTTATAAATTCCATTTCTTTAATAGTTTTCAGGTTATTCAAATTACTTATCTCCTATTGGGTGAATTGTGGTAGTTTGTACTTTTGGAGAAACTGGTCCATTTTATTTAAGAGATTTCATTGTGGATATATAATTTACTACTCTATTGTGTCAACACTTTATCTGATCAAAAAAAGTGTGGCAACTTCACCTCCCTTTACATCATTTTACTCTTCCTCATTTGTAATAGAATTGTGTTACATCTCTCTCTCTATGTACTGAGGGATATTAGACAGTATTACAATGTCTGCTTCAACCAGCTAACATAATTTAGAAAATCTATCAAGACCATACTTTCAGGGATCATCTCTACAGTCTGTTCCTAGAAAAGTTTCTCTCCATGTGTAGAACACCCAAAACCACAAGGAGGAGATACAGTGTCCCTTCCTGAGAGTGAAGCTGGGTCTGGATGTTGCTTCTCCAGCTGCCCTTTGCCACTGATGATCATTTTTCTCCTCCTCTGGGGGAGTAAAAGGGAAGGGACACCCTTTGAGAGGCTTCTAAAAAAATCTATCCTATTTACCTGTATTTTCACTCTTGCCACATTCTTCCTTCCTTTTGGTTCTTTCATTTCCGTTCTGTGTAGAGAACTTACTGTAGCCATCCCAGGTATACTGCAGACAAGTACTCTCCAAGTTTTTGAGACTGTTTTGATTTAAAAATCACTTAAAAATTTAGTGGGCTTTAGGGACACCTTGCTGACCCAGTCTGTAGATCATGCAACCCTTGGTCTCAGGATTTTAAGTTTGACCTGCACATTAGGTGTAGAGATTACTTAAAAATAAAATCTTTTCTTTTTTTCAGAAAGATTTTATTTATTTATTTGACAGAGAAAAAGTGAGAGGGAACATGCAGGGGGTGAGGGGCAGAGGAGAGAGAGAGAAGGAAGCTCCCCGCTGAGCAAAGGAACCAAGCAGGGTTCCTAGGGCTCGATCCCAGGACCCTGGGATCATGACCTGAGCTGAAGGCAGATGCCTGGACCCTGGGATCCAGGCATCCCAAGGAACCTCTTAAAAAAATAAAAATCTTTGGAAAAATTTAGTGGACTTTATTTGGGGCTAGTTTTACATTCATAGAAAAATGTAGTGCCAAATACAAGTTTTTACTTACCTGTCTCACCACCACCCACCCTCCCCCATCCCAGTTATTTCCCATTGTTAACAACTTGCGTTAGTTTGGTACATTTGTTACAGTTATGAGCCGTTATTATTATTAATAACTGAAGTCTATCGTTAAGGATCACGTTTTGGATTACACACTTTATGAATGTACAACCAGATAAATGACAAACGGGTAACAGACAGATCGATCACTATGGTATCAGAAATGTGCAGTTCACTGTTTTAACGACACCTGTTCCCCACCTATTCTTCCCTCCCTCTCTCCACCACCTCAAATCCTGGAAACCACCAGACTTTTCACTGTCTTCACAGCTTTGCTCTTTCCACTGTCATATAGCTGGAATCGTATAGCTTTTTCAGATTGGCTTCTTTCATTTCGCAATGTGCATTTAATACATTTTTCCCCTCTGGCTGCTTTCATTATTATTTTTTTTAATTTAATTTTTTGCCTTTAGTTTCCAGAAGTTTTACTACATTGTGTCTTGAATGTATTTCTTTGGGTTTATCCTATTCAGAACTCAGCTTCTTTAATCTATTGTCTATGTCTTTAACTGAACTCAGGATTTTCAGACATTATTTTTCTGAGGACTTTCTCAGCTTCACCCTTTATACTCTCCTTCTGGGACTCTGATGTTAGATCTTTTGTAATAGTCCTATTTTTGTCTATGATGTTCATATAGGATAATTTATATTGTTCTATCAAGTTCATGAATTCTCTCCTCTGTTCTGTTCTTCTTTTGAGCCATCCTCTGAATTTTTAATAGTGATTACTGCATTTTTTAAGTTTCTCAAATTCCACCGGTTCTTCCTTACAGCTTCTATTTCTTTACTGAGACTTTTTACAAGTTTTTAAAAAATGCTTTTGCCAGAATGTTTCTTTGATTCATATAAAAATTAGAATCTCCTCGTCTATAGCTACAAAAACTCTTTCTGGGATTTTGATTGGTGTTGCATTAAATGAATAGATTAATGAGAATTAATATACTCACTATATGGCATCTTCCAATTCATGAACATGATATGTCATTCCATGTTTTTAGGGCTTAATTGCTTTCATCAGTGCTTGGTAGTTGTCAGGCAACAGAGCCTGTGCATGTTTTGTTAGGCTTATTTACATATGTTTATAAATATATATTTACTTAGTGTTATATATATATGTGTGTGTGTATATATATATATTTAAATTTAGAGGTACTGTGAATAGTACTTAAATAGTACTTTAAAATTAGTTTCCTATAGATTCAATGCAATCCCAGTCCAAACTCTGGCAAGTTATTTTGTGAATGTTGACAAACTGATACTATAGTTTATACACAGAAACAAAAGACCAAGAATAATCAACATAATATCAAAGGGGAAGAACCAAGGTGGAGGACTGATGCTACCCAACCTCAATACTTACTATACCGCTACAGTAACCAAGACAGCATGGTACTGGTAAAAGCAAAGACAGACAGATTGATGGGACAGAACAGGAAGCCCAGAAATAGACCCACATAAATATGATCAACTGATCCTTGGCACGAGAGCAAAAGCAAAACAACGGAGAGAAAGTGGGCTTTTCAACAAACGGTGCTGGGACAACAGGACATCCCCCTGTAAAAGAATGAATCTAGACTCAGAGCTTACATGCTCCACAAAAATTAACTCAAAATGCACCACAGACCTAAATGTAAAATGCAAAACTATAAAACTCATTGAAGAGATCACAGGAGAAAATCTAGATGACCTTGAATTTGGCAATGACTTTTTAGACACAGTATCCAAAGATAAGCTGGGCTCTATTAAAATGAAAAACTCCTCTGTAAAGACAACGTCAAGAGAATGCAAAGACAGTTGACAGATTGAGGGAAAATATTTGCAAAGACAAATTTAAACTGCTATCCAAAATACACAAAGAACTCTTAAAACTCAACAATAAAAAAACGAAACAGGGGCGCCTGGGTGGCTCAGTGGGTTGAGCCGCTGCCTTTGGCTCAGGTCATGATCTCAGGGTCCTGGGATCGAGTCCCGCATCGGGCTCTCTGCTCGGCAGGGAGCCTGCTTCCTCTTCTCTCTCTCTCTGCCTGCCTCTCTGCCTACTTGTGATCTCTCTCTGTCAAATAAATAAATAAAATCTTTAAAAAAAAAAACAAAAAACGAAACAATTAAAAAAGACCTAAACAGGTACTTCAATACAGAAGATGCATGGATTATAAATAAGCATGTGATTTTCTATCCGATGTCATCAGAGAAGTGCAAAACTTAAAACAACAACGAGACACCACTCCACGCCTGTCAGCCTGGCCAAAACCTGGAACACTGACTCCACAACATGCCAGTGCGGCCACAGTGACTCCGACCATTGCTGCTCAGAATGCAGCATGGTGCAGCACCTGGAAGGCGGTCTGGCAGTGTCTTACAGATCTGAGCACACTCTTCCATACTACCCGCAGCTGCACTCCTCGATCCTTACCTAAATAAAATGATAACTAATCCCTGTATCGAATTATGTACATGGATGTTTATAGCAGCTTTATTCGTAAATGCCACAAGGTGGAAGCAACCAAGATGTGCTTCAGCAGGTGAGGGATAAATGGTACATCCAGACAATGGGACATTACTCACTATTTAAAAGAAACAAATTATTAAGCCATGAAAAGCCATGAAGAGACCTTAAAGTATTCACACGTAAAAGAGCTCATCTGAAAAGGCAACATACTGTACGATTCCAACCACATGCCATTTGAAACAGGCAAAACCACGGGTCTAGTGAAGCGATCGGCGCTCACCATGGTTCGAGGGAGAAAGGGTGAACAGGTGATGCACAGAGGATTTCCGAGGTCGTGAAGATACTCTGTACGGTACATGTCTGCACATTTGTCTAAATCCAAAGAACGTACAACACCAAGAGTGAACCCTAGCACAAACTATGGACTTTGAGGGATGATGTGTCAGTATTTCACGGATTCTAATTCTGGTGGGAGATGTTGATAACTGGGGAGGCTGTGCATGTGTGGGGGCAGGGGATAGTGGGGAAATCTCTGTACTTCCCCTCAATTTTTCTATGAACCTTAAACTGTTCTGAAATATTGTCTTGGTAAAAAAACATCTAGTTCCCAATTATTTATTGGTGTTATACAGAAATATGATCAATTTGTGTTAACCCTCTGTCCTGTGATCTTCCCAAACTTACCAGTTCAAGCTTTTTTTCCTTTGACATTCCTTGGAATTGTCTATGCACACAATCATATCATCTGCAAATAGGACAGTTTGCTTTCTTTCCCACATGTATACCTCTCTTTCCCAGTTCAACCTAGAACACCGGCTAGGATTTTCAGCTTGATGTTGAATTAAAGTGGTGGTAGTGTGTTGGTGGGAATGCAAGTTGGTGCAGCCTCTTTGGAGAACAGTGTGGAGATTCCTCAAGAAATTAAAAATAGAGCTTCCCTACGACCCTGCAATTGCACTCCTGGGTATTTACCCCAAAGATACAGATGTCGTGAAAAGAAGGGCCATCTGTACCCCAATGTTTATAGCAGCAATGGCCACAGTCGCCAAACTATGGAAAGAACCAAGATGCCCTTCAACGGATGAATGGATAAGGAAGATGTGGTCCATATACACTATGGAGTATTATGCCTCCATCAGAAAGGACGAATATCCAACTTTTGTAGCAACATGGACGGGACTGGAAGAGATTATGCTGAGTGAAATCAGTCAAGCAGAGAGAGTCAATTATCATATGGTTTCACTCATTTGTGGAGCATAACCAATAGCATGGAGGACAAGGGGCGTTAGAGAGGAGTAGGGAATTTGGGTAAATTGGAAGGGGAGGTGAACCATGAGAGACTATGGACTCTGAAAAACAGTCTGAGGGGTTTGAAGTGGCGGGGGGGTGGGAGGTTGGGGTACCAGGTGGTGGGTATTATAGAGGGCACAGCTTGCATGGAGCACTGGGTGTGGTGAAAAAATAATGAACACTGTTTTTCTGAAAATAAATAAATTGGGAAAAAAATAATGAATACTGTTTTTCTGAAAATAAATAAATTGGGGAAAAAAAAAGTGGTGGTAGTGGTCATTCTTGCCTTGTTTTCATTCTTAGGCAGAAGCATTCGATTTTTCACCCTGAGTGGTAATGCTTGCCTTTGTTTTTTTGTAAATGCCTTTCATCGGATTAAGGAAATCCTTCTTATTCCTAGTCTGTTGAGAGTTTAATCATGAATGGATATTGAATTTGTCAAACGCTTTTTGCATCAACTGGTACGATGTGGTATCTCTTCTTTAGACTTAAGATAGTCTCTTTTTAAACAGAAGAAAATTAAAACAAGGGTAATTCATCAATAAATATCTAATATTTTTAAGAGGAAATCTTTATCATATTCATTTTTATAAATTCATATGAAAAAGTCTATTTAATGGGACACATAGTAAATAGCACAGTGACTCTCCATCAATTTCTTTTTAAAGTGCCTTGATTTTTTTTTTTTTTTACTTTATTAACACATAATGTATTGTTTGTTTCAGGGGTACAGGTCTGTGATTCTCAGTCTCACCACAGCACACACCCTCCCCAATGTCCATCCCCCAGCCACCCCATCCCTCCAACCCCACCCCCACTCCAACAACCTTCAGTTTGTTCCCTGAGATTAAGAGTCTCTCATTCTTTGTCTCCCTCTCTGGTTTCATCTTGTTTCATTTTTCCCTCTCTTCCCCTATGATCGTCTGTCTTGTTTCTCAAATTCCTCATATCAATGAGATCATATGATAATTGTCTTTCTCTGATTGACTTATCTGACTTAGCATAATGCCCTTTAGTTCCATCCACAACATTGCAAATGGCAAGATTTCATTTTTTTGAGCCCTTTTAAAAGTATTTTTGTAAATTTGGCACATGTCCCCTATCTCCTGCATTTACTACCAAACTTGTAGGTTTTCTCCACGGTATGTGCCATCCTGAAAGGAGGGACATTCCTCAAGTCTGTATACCTACATGTTCTGCTCAACCATTTAACATCTTCCTTACAACTAAGTGTACTCCCCAGTAACACCCGTAAGCATCCAATTCTTCCCATTTCAAGAAATATTTTCTGAGTTCCCAGGAAAGAAATATTGTATGTCATATAGACAGCTAAGTTTTATAGTTGTTGAAGTCTAACTATATAAAGGTGATCTAGATTACCCAAGAATATTTTAAAAGATTTATTTATTTATTTGAGAGAGAGACAGTGAGAGAGATCATGAGCGAGGAGAAGGTCAGAGGGAGAAGCAGACTCCCCGTGGAGCTGGGAGCCCGATGTGGGACTCGATCCCGGGATTCCAGGATCATGACCTGAGCCGAAGGCAGTTGTCCAACCAACTGAGCCACCCAGGCATCCCAGAATATTTTTAGATAATTAGTACTAACTCAATCTTGCTGAACCCTCTGTAATTGATTTTAATATATTTCCATATATGTTACAGTCATTAAATTCTTATTCACACTTATAAAACAGGTATTTCAAAGAGTCTTTTGAGGACTCTGATCATATATCTACTTATTAAAAGTCCCTTCCAAATACACTTATGATGGGTGTTCTTTTAACGTGGTCCACACGCTACGACATATTATTTAAAATAATAATATGCCAACCTGCAACACATTGTATAAGATAAACACACACTTTGTTTGTGGGAAGGGAAGCATATACTAAATCACTTAAAATATCTTTTCCCCACTGTAAGAATTTTAATTTTACTATGTTTTTGTCTATTAACCAGTATAATCCTTTTGCCTCACTGGGGGAATTACTCCATCCTCACAGTTTTGGAGATCTGTGTAACGTGCCCTTGTCTATGTTCATTCCCTTGATTCAGGTTGTAGATTCTGCTCATCTTCCGGTCCACACTCCAACAATAAAGAGAAAGGAATATCACAGTAGCATCCGCCTTCCAACTAAGGTACTTGATTTAATTATAAGCTTAGCGGGTTCCTTTCAAAATGAGAATAAACTGGTTTTGCTGCTACTGCCTTGGTATTTACCAAATTTTTTTTTTTTTGCAGTTACATTCATCAAACCTCCAATGAGATTTAAAAATTAACACAACAGAAATTTCCATTATAAGAATCTTCTTAAGGTTTGATTACAGCACAGGGGTGAAACATTTTGACTATTTCAGGGGAATGTCTTTTCTATTAAATGGGCTTTGTGTGCCTGTCAAGTCTCATTTAGAAATCTTGGATGATAGTAAACTAATTAACTGAGTTTTGCCATGAAATCCACTCAAGGGATCTTGTATCTCATAACTTCCAGATAAATTCCAAATTCAGCCATAATTCAAATGTAAAACTGAAACCACATATTAGAAATATATTAGAAAGTCTTATAATTTTGGAGGAAAGCCTTCATTTTTTTAATCAATGTACTGCCTATTTAACAAATAATTAAAAATGACCAAAATATTCAAAGCATTCCTTTTTATTAGCAATAAGTAACCAGAAGCTGTAACAAATAGCAATAAAAAGGAAATTCATAAACACAATAAACCTGTTTTCCCAAACCTGATAGCAAATACTATCATAAATGATGAAACACTAAATCTTTTCAATTAAAACCAGGAACAGGACAGAATTACCCCATATCACCGTTAGTATTCAGTCATTTTCTAGGAAATGCAATAAAAATGAAAATAAAATGGCTGGAATAAACACTGGAACATAACGGTCTTTCACAAGGTCAGTATGACTGTTTGCCCACAACACCCAAGAGATTCTGGTTTAGAAAAATAACCTACTAAAATTAATAAGGTAATTTGAAAATAAGGTAAATATATAAAATAACACAGGTTATCTCTGTAATATAATGAATATCTAGGAAAGAAATAGAAGATATTTCCATGCCAAGATCAACAAAAATATACATTTAGAAAAACTAAGAATAAAACACGATGAGTGCTCCATGCAAGCCGTGTCCTCTATAATACCCACCACCTGGTACCCCAACCTCCCACCCCCCCGCCACTTCAAACCCCTCAGATTGTTTTTCAGAGTCCATAGTCTCTCATGGTTCACCTCCCCTTCCAATTTCCCTCAACTCCCTTCTCCTCTCCATCTCCCTATGTCCTCCATGCTATTTGTTATGCTCCACAAATAAGTGAAACCATATGATAATTGACTCTCTCTGCTTGACTTATTTCACTCAGCATAATCTCTTCCAGTCCCATCCATGTTGCTAAAATAAGTGGATATTGTATAATAATCTGGATACAAATTTAAAATATATAAATCTATTAGTTTGTAAAATTAAAAAATTAGAAATTATACTTGCTGTGACAGCTATGCAATATCTAGAAATAAAATAAGTTGTTTTATACCAAAACAAACAAACAAACAAACACGATGAGTGTTCTGTCAAAGTGAATGTAAGGTAGTATCGATCTGAATATCAAAAGTATTTTATTTTCTTCTTTCTGGTGTTCCTTCCTTTGTTGCGGTTCATCGCAGTGTATTAGAAAATGCATACATCTCTGCTCTCTAACAAAAGCCAAGAAAGGGAGAAAAAGAGCAGGTGCAGATGTCAGCTTCAGGCGGGAGGTGAGAGCGTGGGTGAGGTGGGCAGAGCTGAGGGATCTTCATGCTGAGTGACGGGGACGCCTACTGACCAGTGACCAGGCAGCAGGTCCTTTAGAAGCCTAGAAGCACTCAGGGACTGGAGACACCAGGTCCCCCAGGAGGTGAGGGTGCTGTGCATCTGTGCAGAAGGGGGGCAAACCGAAGACCTGAATAGGGGGTACAGGGAGCCCCACCCCACACGGGGTCCAGGGCAGGGCCTGCAGACTGTCCTTCTGTCCACGGTACGATGAAGAAGGAGATACACGAAGGACGGCAGACTTGCCGATGGGTGTTTGGAGAAGCCAGAGTTTGTTAGGATTCCCGTGTTGCCCGTTTACAGTAACAGTAATTTTGAGGACAAAGGGGACTGATCAGGGACTGGCCGACCCTCGGCGGGTTACTGATCTGCTGCTCATGGTGATGGCACATGCAGCTCTCCTCGGTGGGGCTTTGGTTCGGAGTTTCAGGATGCCTCTGTCCCACAGCCACACAGCCTGCTTTGCTGCACCCTCCAATTCATGAATTTTTTTATTGGTAGATAATGAAACACATGATTTGCTAGAGAGAAAATTTTAAAATTATTCTTTCCTTCCACAGAAGGTATAAAAACTGTGTTCCTTCTGGCTTTCTCCTCATTCAAGTATGTATGCAGAGGCCGTCTCACCCCCCACGGCAGCATCTGTCAGTTGAGACAGCATCGTTGCAAGGTTCAGAATATACTGGAACAAATAAAAGCCAGGCCCGATTTATTTGGTTCCAAACAGTATTAATGAGTATGTGATCACCAATAGATGATTCTCTTCCTCCTCCTCTTTCTTTCCTTGGTAATTTTTTGGGATCCCTTGCTCAACATTTCGTAGTTAGGAAGGAATGAGGGGACAAGATCTTCCGTTCTGGTGAGAAAGTCGGGGAGCTGCTTTTCTTTGTGCGTAAAATGGTATCTGTGACCAGAACCACTGCTTCAGTGTGATTTCACCTCCCGTGCTTGGTTGGTCTGCCTTGTAGAGTAAAAGCCACCGGTTTTTCCTCACGTCCTTCACAGCCCCCACCAAGTGTCACCAGTGCACATCTCTGATGGTGGGTTTGATAAGACAAGGCTGTGCCTGCGACGGTAAGACCCGGGGAAGAGTGATGTGGGGGGCCAAGGCTGGCGTCTCTATCCTTACGTGCCCTCGTCTGCAGGGGCTCCCGCAGCGAAGCACACACCCGGGGCGGTGGGGGGGGGTGTAGAAACACAGATGTGTTGCTCATAGGCCAGAAGTCTGGTTCTGGTGAGAGCGGTCTTCAGGGGGGCAGAGCACGGACTTCTGCCTGTGCCCCCACAGGGTGAAGGGGCCTCCCTCATGAGAGCGTTCATCCCAAGCATGAGGGCTCTGCCCGCTGCTCCTCAGCATCTCCCACGGACAGGCCCCACCTCCAAACATCACTGCATTGGGGGGGTACAATGTCAACATATGGATTTTGGGGGGACACATTCAGTCCGTTGCAATATGTCATTAAGCAAACATTCTGTTGTCTCTGAATTGCAGAAGCATGGCAGGAAAGGGATTCCTTTGCTAAAAATCTCTCGGAATCTGTTGCATTTTGGAAAGATTGGAGCCTTGGTCATTGGGAATGTTAGGGGGACTGTGGCACTGTGAGACGGCAGCCTTTGCGGCCTGTGCGTGGCCCCGGAAGCCCTGCGGTGCAGCCTGCAGGCAGGGCCACATCTTTTAAGAACATGCATTTAGGAATATTTTGTTCCCTGTAATACTGCTAGAGCACGATGACCAGATTCAGGAGTTCATGCGGCAGGAAACGGACGCTATCCGTGAGCTGTAGCTGCTTTATCCAACTCACTGAGTCTACTGTAAATACTACTGTCAGGGAGCAAAGTGCTTTTGGAAATATCGGACAGTGGGTCACTGTGCTCTAGGACGAGGAATGAGGGAAACTTCTAGGCAACAGACCCTGTGCTGTGGTGGGTTCCCTTGCCAGCGCTGTCCAGTGCTCACTCCAGGACACGGTGCTGAGCGGGACAACTTTCCTGCCCTCAGCACTGCCACCGTCACACCCCTTTCACCATAAATGCAACCTGGTGCATGAGACAAAACGGGATCTAAAATGGGGAATTCGGGGCTTATAATATCCTCCCAGGGCGGGGTGAGGGGGCAGGCTCTGAGCAGAGTGCTTCAGCGGCTATCAGGGTCAGAAAAAGAGGACAGGATCAGGAAGCCGCCACCACTGCTGCACTCCCCGTGCCCGCTACTTCTGCCAGGATCAGGAAAGGCCCTGCCCTGTCTGCAGCATCAGGACATCCCCCACAGAATAAAGCCTCCGCCCTGCAGCTGGCACCTCACCCCTGTCCAGGCAGGGTCCATGCAGTCCAGCGGGTGGTCGGCAGCTGGCACCGCTCCCAGCCAGGCTGCTCATCTCAGTCTCATAGGAAGTCCTCTTGTCCTCTTGCTGGTGCAACTTCCAGCAGGCCAGCTCCGCTGCAAGGGAGGCTGGGAAGTGCAGCTTTCAGTGTGCTGATGCTCCAAGAGCGGACCGAACTGCAGTGGAGGGTGAGGGAGGGAAACCATTGTGTCTCCTGCTGTCACGTCTCTTTATTCCCTCCAAAAAGCATGTGGGTTCTCATGTCACACAACCTGTGTAGAAAAGGCTCCCAGACCTTGTCCAGTGCCTTCTCAGCAGAAGAAAGGTGCCCTCTGTCTAGACGCACAGGCAGGCATGGGAACAGCCTATGAAGGCCGTGTCTGGGTAAGTGTCGATATTTGGGGTTTAGATGAACTCTTGTTAAGTTTATCAATCACCTCGCACTCTGTGAGCACATTCGGAAAAAAAATTACATACATGTAATATCTATAACGGATTATGCAGTGCAAATTATGTGCGAATGAACATATTTGTTCTATCCTGAGGAGACAGTTTGAGAACAAAATTCAGTTGTCCCCAGTAGGATATTTATTTTTTTTAAAGATTTTATTTATTTATTTGACAGACAGAGATCACAAGTAGGCAGAGAGGCAGGCAGAGAGAGGGGGGAAGCAGGCTCCCTGCTGAGCAGAGCACCCAGTGCAGGGCTCGATCCCAGGACCCTGAGACTATGACCTGAGCTGAAGGCAGAGGCTTTAACCCACTGAGCCACCCAGGTGCTCCGTCAGTAGGGTATTCTTAAATGTCTCAAAGTTTTCTGTTCAAACCTCATCCTGTGATGAATAAATGTTGGAAACTAGTGATGGAACTTTGAATTCCAGTCTGCCATGACAAAAGTTAAGACTAAAAGTAAAATAACTTTTTTGATAAATATTTAAAGTCAAGTTGAATTTGAGGCATGGTGTTACCAAATTTGAATTTAATGTTAACAGAGACAAAGAAATTATTTGAATATATCGCTAGTGTGAACTGAAATGGTGCCAGTCTTATTTTAGAAGAGATGCTCAGTCTTCAAAGGAATTCCCTGTTGTTTTGAAATTTCAATATACAGCTCTGTCCCACATCTTTAACAAGAAAAGTGACAGATTTATAACATGTTTATAATTTTAATTGTGTGTGTAATAATTGGATAGCATGTGATGCTTCAGCTCATACCGTTTTTATTTGTTGATGTGTTTAAATCCAAACTAAAGATCCCAAAGAAGGCAGGGGCAAGGAAGGGATGGCAGAGAGCCCTGGCTGTTGTCTGTGACTTCAAGCTCTTCCTGTACAACATGGATGAAGAAAAAGACTCCAAACCCAACGTTGTTGTGAGTCAAGTGATTGACATGAGGTAAACTTTGAAAGAGAGAATTTTTTAATTAAAAATATGGGAATAAAAATGGCTTCTGATATTTTCTTTAAAAAGTGTTGTCATTAACATTTAACTTTATGTTAAACTTCCTAATTTTCTCCATTGCCATGTAAACTTCAAAACAGAAGATTTTTGCCCAAAGTTTACATCACCAGCCCTAAGGTATGGATCATAATTCAGTGCAGTATTTGTAAGGTTCTTACTCAGAAGTTATCTTCTTAGTGTGTGTGTGTGCGCGCGTGACAAGAAGAGACAGCATCTCAGAACCAGACACTTCCTGTGAGATGGAATTCACACACCATAAATGTCACCATTTTAAAGTGTTCCATTCTCTGGTTTTCCCATGTTCACAAGCTCGTACAACTACCACCACCATCTAATTTTAGAGCATTTTAGTCAGGCCAAAACCAAACCATATTTGCCTTATCTCCATTCTCCCTCACCCCAAGCCCCCGGCAAGGGGTAGCTAGTTCTTCGTGTCTGGATCCGCTGCCCCGGCTATGGCACGTAACTGCAGTCACACGGACAGCCTGCCGCGGGCCTCCTGCATGGAGCATGCTGTCTGCCAGCCTCCTCCATGTCGCCTGTATCCTATTTCATTACTTTTCATGGCTTATGCCCTTCTTTGGGTTGAGGAAATTCCCTTCTATTTCTAGTTTGTTAAGTGTTTTTATCAGGTGTTGGGTTTCGGCAAATTTTGCTGTGACTGTCAAGGGGACCATATGGTCCCTCCTTCATTAGCATGTTGTATTACACCGATTTTTTAGAATACAGAACCTACCGTACATTCCTGGGATAAATCCCACTTGGTTATGGTGTGGGAAAAACAGGAATATCCTTTCTACATGCTGCTGGATTGGATTTGCTGTAATTTATTGAGGATTTTCCCATCTGTATTAATATAGAATATTGGTCTATAGTTTTCTTTCATTAGATTTTTTTGCCTGGCTTTGGTGTTAGATTAATAATGGCCTCAGAATGAGTTGAAAAGTACTCTTTCCCCTCTTATTTTTTTGAAGAGTTTGTGAAGAGTTGGTATTAAATATGTTTGGTAGAATTCACCAACAGAGCCATCTGGTCTTGAACTTCTATTAAAGGGAAGTTTTCTGATTCCTGTCTCAATCTCTACTTGCTATAAATCCACTCAGATTTCCATACCCTCCTGAGTCAGCTTTAATATTTTGTGTCTCCTAGGAAATTTTCTATTCTTTGAGATTTTCTAATTTTTTTGGCACGTGATTGCTCATAATATTACCTTACACTTCTAGTTTCTGAGAGGTCAGTTAGTTATGTGCCCTCTCTCATTTCTGATTTTAGTAATTTGAATCTTTTCTAATTTTTTTCTTGGTTTAGCTAAAGCTTACCAATTTTGTTAATCTTTTTAAAGGACCAACTTTTTTTTTTCTTGGTTTTCTCTTCTTTTTTCTACATTCTGTTTCTTTAATTCCCACACTCCGTTCTTTGTCACTTCCTTCCTTCTGCTAATTCTGGGTTAGTTTGCTCTTCTTTTTCTAGTTTACTAAGGTGGAAAGTTAGGTTATTGAGTTGAGATCCTCAATTATTTCTTTTGTCCCCTTTCATCCTTTCCCTTGCTTAGGGCTCCCACAATGTGTATCTTAGCACTGTTTATGGTGCCCTGCAGGTCTCTGAGGCTCTGTTCCCTTTCCTTCATTGTTCTTTCTTTCCTTTCCTCAGACTGGATCATACTAATTGGCCCGTCTTCAAGGTCAGTGATTTGGTCTTCTGCCTATTCAAAACTGTTTTCGAGCCCCACTAGTGAATTATTCATTTCAATTATTTCACTTTTCAACTTCAGAATTTCTACTTGGTTCCATTTTTACCATTTCAAATTCATTATTGATACTTTCTATTTGGTGAGACATCATTCTTATAATTTTTAAAAAAGGTTTTGTTTATTTATGACAGACACAGCGAAAGAGGGAACACAAGCAGGGGAAGCTGGAGAGGGAGAAGCAGACTCCCTGCTGAGCAGAGAGCCCAAGATGCAGGGCTTGATCGAAGGACCCTGGGATCATAACCTGAGTCAAAGACAGATGCTTAATGACTGAGCCACCCAGGCATCCCACATCCTTATAATTTTCTTTAGTTCTTTAGCCATGGCTTCCTTTAGGTCTTCAAACATATTCAAAATGGATGATTTGAATTTTTTTTTTTTTTTTTTTGCCGCTTCAACATTTTTATTCAGACTTTTTGAGATCAGTGAACGTTCACATGTAAGGAATAATACAAAGAGATCCAATGCATCCTTTACCCAGTTTCCCCTGACAGTTATATCTTGCAAAACATCGCAACTGGATATTGACATTGATATAGTCAAGGTGCAGAACAGTTCCATCACCAAAAGCTCCTCAGGTTACATTCTTATATCCACATCCAGCTCCTTCTTCCCTGATCCCTTGGAACTATTAACCTGTTCTCAATTTCTAGAATATTGTCATTTCAAGAATGTTACATAAATAGAGTTATACAATATTGAACATTTTAACATAGACTGTTTTTCATGTAACATTAATTCCCTGGGAGTTCATCTAAGTTGTGGCATGTTCATTCCTTTCATTGCAGAGTGGTATTCCACAGGATGGGTACAGCAGAGTTTGTTTAACCATTTACCCACTGAAGAACATATGGGTTGTTTCCATTTGGGGGCTATTAAAACTGCTATGAGTTTTTGTGTACAATTTTTGTGTGAATATTTTTCATTCCTCTGAGACAAACACTAGAGTACAACACCGTGTTGTATGGCATATATGCTTAGTTTTTAAGACACTGCCAAACTGTTTTTCAGGGTGGTCATACCGTTTTATATTCCCATATTGAAGATGAGTGATCTAGTTTCCCTGTATCTTTTTTTTTTTCCAATTTATTTATTTTCAGAAAAACAGTATTCATTATTTTTTCACCACACCCAGTGCTCCATGCAAGCTGTGCCCTCTATAATACCCACCACCTGGTACCCCAACCTCCCACCCCCCCGCCACTTCAAACCCCTCAGATTGTTTTTCAGAGTCCATAGTCTCTCATGGTTCATCTCCCCTTCCAATTTACCCAAAAGCACATACCCTCCCCAATGTCCATAACCCTATCCCCCTTCTCCCAATACCCCTCCCCCCAGCAACCCACAGTTTGTTTCGTGAGATTAAGAGTCACTTATGGTTTGTCTCCCTCCCTATCCCATCTTGTTTCATGGATTCTTCTCCTACCCACTTAAGCCCCCATGTTGCATCACCACTTCCTCATATCAGGGAGATCATATGATAGTTGTCTTTCTCCGCTTGACTTATTTCGCTAAGCATGATACGCTCTAGTTCCATCCATGTTGTCGCAAATGGCAAGATTTCGTTTCTTTTGATGGCTGCATAGTATTCCATTGTGTATATATACCACATCTTCTTGATCCATTCATCTGTTGATGGACATCTAGGTTCTTTCCATAGTTTGGCTATTGTGGACATTGCTGCTATAAACATTCGGGTGCACGTGCCCCTTTGGATCACTACGTTTGTATCTTTAGGGTAAATTCCCAGTAGTGCAATTTCTGGGTCATAGGGCAGTTCTATTTTCAACATTTTGAGGAACCTCCATGCTGTTTTCCAGAGCGGTTGCACCAGCTTGCATTCCCACCAACAGTGTAGGAGGGTTCCCCTTTCTCCGCATCCTCGCCAGCATCTGTCATTTCCTGACTTGTTGATTTTAGCCATTCTGACTGGTGTGAGGTGATATCTCATTGTGGTTTTGATTTGTATTTCCCTGATACCGAGTGATATGGAGCACTTTTTCATGTGTCTGTTGGCCATCTGGATGTCTTCTTTGCAGAAACGTCTGTTCATGTCCTCTGCCCATTTCTTGATTGGATTATTTGTTCTTTGGGTGTTGAGTTTGTTAAGTTCTTTATAGATTTTGGACACTAGTCCTTTATCTGATATGTCGTTTGTAAATATCTTCTCCCATTCTGTCAGTTGTCTTTTGGTTTTGTTAACTGTTTCCTTTGCTGTGCAAAAGCTTTTGATTTTGATGAAATCCCAAAAGTTCATTTTTGCCCTTGCTTCCCTTGCCTTTGGCGATGTTCCTAGGAAGATGTTGCTGCGGCTGAGGTCGAAGAGGTTGCTGCCTGTGTTCTCCTCAAGGATTTTGATGGATTCCTTTCTCACATTGAGGTCCTTAATCCATTTTGAATCTATTTTTGTGTGTGGTGTAAGGAAATGGTCCAATTTCATTTTTCTGCACGTGGCTGTCCAATTTCCCCAACACCATTTATTGAAGAGGCTGTCTTTTTTCCATTGGACATTCTTTCCTGCTTTGTCGAAGATTAGTTGACCATAGAGTTGAGGGTCTATTTCTGGGCTCTCTATTCTGTTCCATTGGTCTATGTGTCTGTTTTTGTGCCAGTACCATGCTGTCTTGATGACGACAGCTTTGTAATAAAGCTTGAAGTCCGGAATTGTGATGCCACCAACTTTGGCTTTGTTTTTCAATATCCCTTTGGCTATTCGAGGTCTTTTCTGGTTCCATATAAATTTTAAAATTATTTGTTCCATTTCTTTGAAAAAGATGGATGGTACTTTGATAGGAATTGCATTAAATGTGTAGATTGCTTTAGGTAGCATAGACATTTTCACAATATTTATTCTTCCAATCCAGGAGCATGGAACATTTTTCCATTTCTTTGTGTCTTCCTCAATTTCTTTCATGAGTACTTTATAGTTTTCTGAGTATAGATTCTTAGCCTCTTTGGTTAGGTTTATTCCTAGGTATCTTATGGTTTGGGGTGCAATTGTAAATGGGATTGACTCCTTAATTTCTCTTTCTTCTGTCTTGTTGTTGGTGTAGAGAAATGCAACTGATTTCTGTGCATTGATCTTATATCCTGACACTTTACTGAATTCCTGTATAAGTTCTAGCAGTTTTGGAGTGGAGTCTTTTGGGTTTTCCACATAGAGTATCATATCATCTGCGAAGAGTGATAATTTGACTTCTTCTTTGCCGATTTGGATGCCTTTAATTTCCTTTTGTTGTCTGATTGCTGAGGCTAGGGCTTCTAGTACTATGTTGAATAGCAGTGGTGATAATGGACATCCCTGCCGTGTTCCTGACCTTAGTGGAAAAGCTTTCAGTTTTTCTCCATTGAGAATGATATTTGCGGTGGGTTTTTCATAGATGGCTTTGATGATATTGAGGTATGTGCCCTCTATCCCTACACTTTGAAGGGTTTTGATCAGGAAGGGATGCTGTACTTTGTCAAATGCTTTTTCAGCATCTATTGAGAGTATCATATGGTTCTTGTTCTTTCTTTTATTGATGTGTTGTATCACATTGACTGATTTGCGGATGTTGAACCAACCTTGCAGCCCTGGGATAAATCCCACTTGGTCGTGGTGAATAATCCTTTTAATGTACTGTTGAATCCTATTGGCTAGTATTTTGGTGAGAATTTTTGCATCTGTGTTCATCAAGGATATTGGTCTATAGCTCTCTTTTTTGATGGGATCCTTGTCTGGTTTTGGGATCAAGGTGATGCTGGCCTCATAAAATGAGTTTGGGAGTTTTCCTTCCATTTCTATTTTTTGGAACAGTTTCAGGAGAATAGGAATTAGTTCTTCTTTAAATGTTTGGTAGAATTCCCCCGGGAAGCCATCTGGCCCTGGGCTTTTGTTTGTTTGGAGATTTTTAATGACTGTTTCAATCTCCTTACTGGTTATGGGTCTGTTCAGGCTTTCTATTTCTTCCTGGTTCAATTTTGGTAGTTTATATGTTTCTAGGAATGCATCCATTTCTTCCAGATTGTCAAATTTGTTGGCGTAGAGTTGCTCATAGTATGTTCTTATAATAGTTTGTATTTCTTTGGTGTTAGTTGTGATCTCTCCTCTTTCATTCATGATTTTATTTATTTGGGTCCTTTCTCTTTTCTTTTTGATAAGTCTTGCCAAGGGTTTATCAATTTTATTAATTCTTTCAAAGAACCAGCTCCTAGTTTGGTTGATTTGTTCTATTGTTTTTTTGGTTTCTATTTCATTGATTTCTGCTCTGATCTTTATGATTTCTCTTCTCCTGCTGGGCTTAGGGTTTCTTTCTTGTTCTTTCTCCAGCTCCTTTAGGTGTAGGGTTAGGTTGTGTACCTGAGACCTTTCTTGTTTCTTGAGAAAAGCTTGTACCGCTATATATTTTCCTCTCAGGACTGCCTTTGTTGTGTCCCACAGATTTTGAACCGTTGTATTTTCATTATCATTTGTTTCCATGATTTTTTTCAATTCTTCTTTAATTTCCCGGTTGACCCATTCATTCTTTAGAAGGATGCTGTTTAGTCTCCATGTATTTGTGTTCTTTCCAAACTTCCTCTTGTGGTTGAGTTCTAGCTTCAGAGCATTGTGGTCTGAAAATATGCAGGGAATGATCCCAATCTTTTGATACTGGTTGAGTCCTGATTTAGGACCGAGGATGTGATCTATTCTGGAGAATGTTCCATGTGCACTAGAGAAGAATGTGTATTCTGTTGCTTTGGGATGAAATGTTCTGAATATATCTGTGATGTCCATCTCATCCAGTGTATCATTTAAGGCCTTTATTTCCCTGTTGATCTTTTGCTTGGATGATCTGTCCATTTCAGTGAGGGGAGTGTTAAAGTCCCCTACTATTATTGTATTATTGTTGATGTGTTTCTTTGATTTTGTTATTAATTGGTTTATATAGTTTGCTGCGCCCACATTGGGGGCATAGATATTTAAAATTGTTAGATCTTCTTGTTGGACAGACCCTTTGAGTATGATATAGTGTCCTTCCTCATTTCTTATTATAGTCTTTGGCTTAAAATCTAATTGATCTGATATAAGGATTGCCACTCCTGCTTTTTCTGATGTCCATTAGCATGGTAAATTCTTTTCCACACCCTAACTTTAAGTCTGGAGGTGTCTTCGGGTTTAAAATGAGTTTCTTGGAGGCAACATATAGATGGGTTTTGTTTTTTTATCCATTCTGATACCCTGTGTCTTTTGATTGGGGCATTTAGCCCATTAACATTCAGGGTAACTATTGAGAGATATGATTTTAGTGCCATTGTATTGCCTGTAAGGTGACTGTTACTGTATATTGTCTCTGTTCCTTTCTGATCTACCACTTGTAGGCTCTCTCTTTGCTTAGAGGACCCCTTTCAGTATTTCCTGTAGAGCTGGTTTGGTGTTTGCAAATTCTTTCAGTTTTTGTTTGTCCTGGAAGCTTTTAATCTCTCCTTCTATTTTCAATGATAGCCTAGCTGGATATAGTATTCTTGGCTGCATGTTTTTCTCGTTTAGTGCTCTGAAAATGTCACGCCAGCTCTTTCTGGCCTGCCAGGTCTCTGTGGATAAGTCAGCTGCCAATCTAATACTTTTACCATTGTATGTTACAGACTTCTTTTCCCGGGCTGCTTTCAGGATTTTCTCTTTGTCACTAAGGCTTGTAAATTTTACTATTAGGTGACGGGGTGTGGACCTATTCTTATTGATTTTGAGGGGCGTTCTCTGAACCTCCTGAATTTTGATGCTCGTTCCCTTTGCCATATTGGGGAAATTCTCCCCAATAATTCTCTCCAGTATACCTTCTGCTCCCCTCTCTCTTTCTTCTTCTTCTGGAATCCCAATTATTCTAATGTTTTTTCGTCTTATGGTGTCACTTATCTCTCGAATTCTCCCCTCATGGTCCAGTAGCTGTTTGTCCCTCTTTTGCTCAGCTTCTTTATTCTCTGTCATTTGGTCTTCTATATCGCTAATTCTTTCTTCTGCCTCATTTATCCTAGCAGTGAGAGCCTCCATTTTTGATTGAACTTCATTAATAGCCTTTTTGATTTCAACTTGGTTAGATTTTAGTTCTTTTATTTCTCCAGAAAGGGCTTTTATATCTCTGGAGAGGGTTTCTCTAATATCTTCCATGCCTTTTTCAAGCCCGGCTATAACCTTGAGAATTGTCATTTTTAACTCTAGATCTGACATATTACCAATGTCAGTGTTGATTAGGTCCCTAGCCTTCGGTACTGCCTCTTGTTCTTTTTTTTGTTGTGAATTTTTCCGCCTTGTCATTTTGTCCAGCTAAGAGTATATGAAGGAGCAAGTAAAATACTAAAAGGGTGGCAACAATCCCAGGAAAATATGCTTTAACCAAATCAGAAGAGATCCCAAATCATGCGGGGGGATTTCTCCCCCCTCACGATTGGGTGAGGGATCTCCTCTGATTGGGATCTCCTTTGATTGGGATCTCCCAATCTCTTCTGATTGGGATCTCCCAATCTCTTCTGATTGGGATCTCTTCTGATTTGGGGATAAAAAGAGGTTCAAAAAGAAAGAAAGAAAAAAAGAAAAAAAGAATTAAAAAAAAGAGATTGAATTAAAAATTCAATCAAGAATTTAAAAAAGAATTAAGAAAAAAAAAGATTGAAGAGATTAGGATCTCTTCTGATTTGGGGATAAAAAGAGGTTCAAAAAGAAAGAAAGAAAAAAAAAGAAAAAAAAAGAATTAAAAAAAGAAAATGAATAAAGAAAAGTATAAAAAAGCAAAATATATATATATTAGATAATCTAGTTAAAAAATGTTAAAAAAGAAAAGGGTAAAATTATAAAAAATTTTAGCAGAAGAGGAGAAAAAAAATGAAAAAGAAAAAAAAATAAATTAACTGCAAGACTAAAAAATCACCGGCAGAAAGCCATGAGTTCCGTGGTTTGTTTTCTCCTCCTCTGGAATTCTGCTGCTCTCTCCTTGGTATTGAAACTGCACTCCTTGGTAGGTGAACTTGGTCTTGCCTGGATTTCTTGTTGATCTTCTGGGGGAGGGGCCTGGTGTAGTGATTCTCAAGTGTCTTTGCCCCAGGCGGAATTACACCGCCCTTACCAGGGGCCGGGCTGAGTGATCTGCTCGGCTTTGCTTTCAGGAGCTTTTGTTCCCTGAGCGCTTTCCGTAGAGTTCCAGAGGACGGGAATACAAATGGCGGCCTCCTGGTCTCCGGCCCGGAGGAGCCGAGAGCCCAGGGCCCCGCTTCCCTGTGCGCCCTCAGCGAACTGCTCCTGGTAACTCGCGTCTGCCTAACCTCCGGCCGCGCTCCGAGCTCACCGAGCTTGCGACCGGTTCAAGGCAACTCCGAGCTGCGAGCTTACTGTCGGCTCTGTCTCTGCAGCCGGCTTTCCCGTTCCAATATCCACAAGCTTTGCGATACTCAGACACCCCCGATCCTTCTGTGACCCCGCGGGACCTGAGGTCACGCCGACCCCGTGTGGGCTTCGCCCCGGTTTAGCCTCCGGAGCGATGTCCCTCAGCGGAACAGACTTTTAAAAGTCCTGATTTTGTGCTCCGTTGCTCCGCCGCTTGCCGGGAGCCGGCCCCTCCCCCTGGGGTCTATCTTCCCGTCGCTTTGGATTCACTTCTCCGCTAGTTCTACCTTTCAGAAAGTGGTTGTTTTTCTGTTTCTAGAATTGCTGTTCTTCTTCTCTTCGATCTGCCGATGGATTTGCAGGTGTTTGCAATCTTTAGATAAGCTCTCTAGCTGATCTCCTGCTAGCTGAGGTAGTCTCAGCCTGCTACTTCTCCGCCATCTTGACTCCTTCCCTCGATTTGAATCTTTATTCAATAAATTCAACATCTGGGTTTCCTGGGGAACAGTTTCTACTGGCTATGTTTTTCCTGTGTATTTTTCATACTTTTGTGTTTCTTTCCATGTCTTACAAATTTTTCTTAAAAAGTGGACATTTTGGGGTGGCTGGGTGGCTCAGTGGGTTAAGCCTCTGCCTTCAGCTCAGGTCATGGTCTCAGGGTCCTGGGATCGAGCCCCCCATTAGGCTCTCTGCTCAGCGGGGACCCTGCTTTCCCCTCCCCCTGTCTGCCTTTCTGCCTGCTTGTGTACTCTGTCTGTCAAATAAATAAATGAAATCTTAAAAACAACAACAACAACAAAAAATCCTAGACATTTCAAATAATGAAACTGGCAGCTCCGGTAATCAAATCCTACCACCTCTCCAGGATTTGTCGATGTTGTTACTTGTAATTGTTGTTTGTTTCTTTGGTGACTTTTCTGAACTCATCTGTAAAGTCTTTACTATTGGTCCTATGAGGTCACTGAAGTGTCTACTTTGTTAGCTTAGTGGCCAGCTAATGATCGTACAGAGGTTTTTTAAAAGCATCTGGACGGGGTATATCTCCCAGTCTTTGCTGAAGGACTTGTGTGCAAATTGGGGCGCTCCTTAAGCACTCAGCCAGGCAGCTGACAACATTGTCTTAGCCTTACTTTCTACCTGTACAAATCCTCAAGAACAAGGGAAGAAGAAATAGCTGTAAACTTCCCCAATTTAATGTAAAACATTAATCTACACATCCAAGTCATCAAGAAGGGAGCATTTAGGGCCTTCTCAGGTCTTTCCTGAGAATAGCACAGCCCCAGGAATGTTCACAGGCCTGCACATGTGCATCGACTTCTCGATTCCTAGCAGCATGCTCGAGCTGCTCAAAGGCCCTATGGACATCTCACGTCCTATCTTATCTTTTCAACATTTTTTACTTACTTCTTTTTTTTCCCTAGTTGTTAAACATGGCTGAGGCAGCTGTGTAGCTGAGATGCTTCTAGGCCATTGTTTTCTATAAGTGCCCCTGTGGATAGTGCTCGCTTCGGCAGCACATATACTAAGTGCCCCTGTGGATAGATTTTTCAAACTTGGGAGTTCTGAGTTAAGTCCAATATGGCAGTTCCTTTCCCGCACCTCCTCCTCTTTTCTGCTCCCCAGCGGCCCCTGGCTTCTAGGATGCACTGTAAACGCAGGCTGCCATTTTCAAGGCTGTTGAGGAGTTAGAAAATGGAGCATGCAACTAGGGCAAGTTAGATCAGCACAGAGCTCATGATTCCTACCAAGATTTAGCTGTTTCTCTTGAATAAATCCTCCTTGGATTGCCAAACTTTGGTTAGTTTGTACAGTTCTGAAAAAGTTGATTTTGCTGAATTTTACCGTTTTTTTCCCCTCTTTTTTTTTCTTTATGAAGGAGAGAATCCTCAGAGGTCCTTACTCTGCCATTTTTGCAGATCTCTCTCTAAGTGTTTACTATTAAGTAACAATGAATCAGTGAACTTGGAGCAAGTGTATCTTACTGAAAGAATTGCAGTAATATGTTCTCTCCTCCCCCCTGCCTGTTCCGAATCTTTTAAGCCCCTTTATACATTCCTCCTGGTGTATCTGGGCATCTTGCCTTGGTCTTTTACTCCTCCCCCTTCTGTACACACCCAGTGTGATCCCGTCATTCCCCATCATTTCCCATGGCTCCAGGTGTCCCCTGCACCATGACGACATGCCCTGCCTAAACGTTCTATCACAGATTTTTCGGGTCTCCATGTCTCCATGTCTCTATGTTGTATTTTGATACGTTGCCCAAAAACTCTCTTTTATATTCTCCATACTAGTGAATGTCACCCTTGTCAGAAATGTGATGGTACCCTGAGCAACTGGCACAAGAAACCAGGTGATCTTGAAGGGGACTCTGAAAGATTAGTCTGGCAGTAGACATTTTTTTATGCGAGAGAGAGGGAGAGAGGGAGTGAGGGAGCGCATTTGGTGGTGGGGACAGGAAATGAAAGCAATGCTGCAGTTGAGTCCCGCAGGCAATCATCCTCTCTTTAGCCTGAATGAGTGTCTGCACTAATGCGATGGCTCTGGGAATTACAGAAGAAGAGATGGTACAAGAAACCCTGCCCAAGGTGATCGCACAGAGAAAGGAAAATGAAGAAAAGGGTACAAGAGTAGATGTACTGAGGTTTTAAGTCGTGAAGACTAAGAAAGCGGAACAGCAGTAAGTTGTAAGGGAGAATCATCATACCAGGAGAAGATGTAAGTGTGTTTTAGATGTTGAAGGAGCAGAAAATCAGCAAGTGAGCTGGATTGCACAGACTTCTACTTTCAACCAAAATGCAGTAACAGGGGCTCAGGGTGCAGGACTGGCTCAGGCAGAAGAGCATGGAACTCGCTCTCAGGTTGTGAGTTTGAGCCCTATATTGGGTGTAAAGATTATTAGAAATAACTTAAAATAAAAAAAAACATGGAGTAACAGGGACCATATTTAACCTTCCCTCTGAAACAACCACAAAACCGATTTAAGGTGCTGGACACCACATAATAAAAGGCAGTGATCCCTAACAGGTGGAAATAAGTGAGGTGATCTGTGCATTCTCCTCAGGCTACTGCCTCGTGAGAGTTTTGGGGACGTGATGCAGGAAGTGGAATTCCAGGCAGAGCCAGGTAGACTCCTAGAGTTGAAGACATGGCGCCGAGTCAGAGAGAGACCTCCCCGGGGATCTGGAGGAGACCTCATTCGAGGAGTCACCAGATGACCGGTCAGCGTGTGTATGTGAGGAAACCACCAGAGGCCAGTGAGAGAACCACCTGAATGGCTGGAGAGAAGAGTGTCTGTGCCAACCAGCCAAATGCAAACCTTGAGATAACTGAGTAACTCCGTATCTGTTACATAGTGGAATTTTAATAAAACATGATCCCACAAAGAAAATTCCAAGTCCAGATAGTTTCACCGAGGTATTTTTTTCCCCTAACGATTGACTGTCTAAGGAACATGCAATACCAATTCTACATCAGATTTTCCAGGAAATGAGGAGCAGGTTCCTAACTTATTCTACGGGGCCTGCATCACCTTGATACTGAAGCCAAAGACATTGCAAGAAAAGTACAAACCCTTCCTTCTTCTCAAACTGTTCCAAAAAATACAAGAGAAAGGAAAACTTCCAAATTCATTCTATGAGGCTAGTACCACCCTGATACCAAAACCAGATAAAGACACCACAAAAAAAGAGAATTACAGGCCAATATCTCTCATGAACATAGATGCAAAATTCTTCAACAAAGTATTAGCAAACCAAATCCAATAATACATTAAAAAATCATATAGTACACATCAAGTAGGATTTATTTCTGGGACACAACTGTGGTTCAGTATTCACAAAGCAATCAACATGATATGTCACATCACTAACAGAAAGGGTAAAAACCATATGATCATTTCAATAGGTGCAGAAAATGCACCTGACAAAGTACTATGTCCATTCATGATAAAAAGCACTCTGTAAAATACGTCTGGAGGGAACATAACACAACATAGTAAAAGCCTTATATGGAGAACTCATGACCAACATCACACTCAATGGTGAAAAACAGAGAGCTTCTCCCCTAAGGCCCGGAGCAAGACGAGGACGTCCACTCTCACCACTGTTACTCCGCGCAGCACTGCAAGTCCCAGCCACAGCGATGAGATGGCATAAAGACGTAGACACTATCCAAGATGGTAAGGAAGAAGTGAAACCCTCACTATCTGCACAAGACATGATGCTATGTATAGAAAGCTCTAAAGATTCCACCAAAAAGCTGGTTGAGTTAAAAAAAAAAATGAATCCGGTAAAGTCACAGGATACAAAATCAATGTACAGAAATCTGTTGCATTCCTATACACTAATAATGAAGCAGTAGAAAGTGAAATTAAAAAAAATAACTCCATTTATGGGGCACCTGGGTGGCTCAGTGGGTTAAAGCCTCTGCCTTCAGCTCAGGTCATGATCCCAGGGGCCTGGGCTCTCTGCTCAGCAGGGACCCTGCTTCCTCCTCTCTGTCTGCCTGCCTCTCTGCCTACTTGTGATCTCTGTCTGTCCAATAAATAAATAAAATCTTAAAAAAAATAACCCCATTTACAATTACACCAAAGACAAGAAAATATCTAGGAACAAGCTTATTCAAAGAAATAAAAGACCTGTACCCTTAGAAAACACTGATGAAAGAAATTCAAGACAATGCAAAGAAATGGAAGACACTCCATGCTTTTGGACTGAAGAACAAATATTGTTAAAATGCCTATACTACCCAAAGCAATCTAGATTTAATGCAATACCTATCAAAATGCCAACAGCTTTCTTCATAGAACCAGAACAATATTACAATTTGTATGGAACCACAAAAGACCTCAAATAGCCAAAGCAATCTTGAAAAAGAAAAAAATTGGAAGTATCACAATTTCAGAATTTAAGTTATACTACAAGATATTAGTAATTAAAACAGTATGGTACTGGCATAAAAATAGGCACACAGTAGTGCAATTGCAGGGTCATAGGGAAGCTCTATTTTTAATTTCTTGAGGAATCTCCACACTGTTTTCCAAAGTGGCTGCACCAACTTGCATTCCCACCAACAGTGTAAGAGGGTTCCCCTTTCTCCACATCCTCTCCAACACATGTTGTTTCCTGTTTTGCTAATTTTGGCCATTCTAACTGGTGTAAGGTGGTATTTCAATGTGGTTTTAATTTGAATCTCCCTGATGGCTAGTGATGATGAACATTTTTTCATGTGTCTGATAGCCATTTGTATGTCTTCATTGGAGAAGTGTCTGTTCATATCTTCTGCCCATTTTTTAAATATAGTTGTCTGTTTTGTGTGTGTTGAGTTTGAGGAGTACTTTATAGATCCCTGATATCAACCTTTTGTCTGTACTGTCATTTGCAAATATCTTCTCCCATTCCATGGGTTGCCTCTTTGTTTTTTTGACTGTTTCCTTTGCTGTGCAGAAGCTTTTGATCTTGATGAAGTCCCAAAATTTCATTTTCTCTTTTGTTTCCTTACCCTGAAATTGCACTACTGGGTATTTACCCCATAGATACAGATGTAGTGAAAAGAAGGGCCATCTGTACCCCAATGTTTATAGCAGCAATGGCCACATCACCAAACTGTGGAAAGAACCAAGATGCCCTTCAATGGATGAATGGATAAGGAAGACGTGGTCCATATACATTATGGAGAATTATGCCTCCATCAGAAAGGATGAATACCCAACTTTTGTAGCAACATGGACGGGACTGGAGGAGATTATGCTGAGTGAAATAAGTCAAGCAGAGAGAGTCAAGTATCATATGGTTTCACTTATTTGTGGAGCATAACAATTAGCATGGAGGACAAGGGGAGATGGAGAGGAGAAGGGAATTGAGGGAAATTGGAAGGGGAGGTGAACCATGAGAGACTATGGACACTGAAAAACAATCTGAGGGTTTTGAAGGGGCGAGGGGTGGGAGGTTGGGGGAACCAGGTGGTGGATATTAGAGAGGGCATGGATTGCATGGAGTACTGGGTGTGGTGCAAAAACAATGAATACTGTTATGCTGAAAAGAAATAAAAAATTAAAAAAAAGAAATGAAAAATAATGTTAACAATAAGACAATATTTCAAGAATTATAGAAATATTCACAAACAAATACTAGTATACCAATTAGATCTTTAAAAACCTTTGCAAGAACTCTATTAAGTAGGTATTGTATATTCTCATTTTATATTTGAAAAAAACTGACCTTCAGAGAGACTAAGTGAACTTGCTAGAAGTCCCAAAACTGGTACATGGAGCTGGGATTAAAACTGACACCTCTTAAAAAAAAATAGGCACACAGATCAATGGAACAGAAAACCCAGAAATAAACCCATAATTATATGGCCAATTAAACTCTGACAAGGTAGGAAAGAATATACAACAGGAAAAAGACTGTTCAAAAAATGGGGTTGGGAAAAGTGAATGAAAGTGAGCCGCTTTCTTTCACCATATGCAAAAGTAAAATCAAGATGGATGTAAGACCTCAACATGAGACCAGAAGCCATAAAAATCCTCAAGGAGAGCATAGGCAATTATTTCTCTGATGTCAGCTGAAGTAACTCTTTTTTAGCTATGTCTCCTGAGGCAAGGGAAGTAAAAGCAAAAACAGTTACAGAAATTGTTTCTGCATTGCAAGAGCAACAGTCAACAAAACTGAAAGGCAATCTGCTGAACAGAAGATACCTGCATATGGCACATGTAATAAAGGATTAGTATCCAAAACATATAAATAACTAATACAATTCAACCCCTCAAAATCAAATAATCCAATTTAAAAATGGGCAGAAGACATGAACAGCCATTTCTCCAAAGACACATCCGGGTAGCCAACAGACACATGAAAAGATGCTCAACATCACCCATAAAGGAAAATGCAAATCAAAAGATCCCACCTCACACTGGTCAGAATGGCTAAAATAAAAAACACAAGAAACCACAAATGTTGTTAAGGATGTGGAGAAAAAGGACCCATCTTACACTGTTGGTGGGAATGCAAATTGGTACAGTCACTGTGGAAAAGAGCATAAAGTTTCCTCAAAAAGTTAAAAATAGAATTATCCTATAATCCAGTAGTTGCACTACTGGGTATTTACCCCAAAACACTTATTCAAAGGGATACACGCATGCCTATGTTTACTGCCACATTATTTACAATAGCTCAACTATGAAAGCGGCCCAAAGAGACGAATGGATAAGGAAGATGTGGTGTGCACACACGCACACTGCTCAGCTATAAAAAAGAATGAATTCTTTCCATTTGCCATTAGAGCTCAAAATCAGTCAGAGAAAGACAAATCCATATGATCTCACTTATATGTGGAATTTAAGAAACTAATAAGCAAAGGGAAAGAGAGAGAGAGAGAATGAAATCAAGATCAAGACCCTAACTACTGAGAACTGACGGTTACCAGAGGGGAGGAGGGTGGGAGGATGGGGGAAATGGGGGATGGGGATTTGAGAGTACACTGACATGATGAAATAAAATAAAATAAAATATTAAAAAAACATAAACCAATATTCTTTGATTGTAAACTTAGGTGCAAGAAGTCTTTACAAAATGTTAGTAAATCGAATCCAGTGTTCCATAAAAATTACACTGCATCATGAACAAGCGTGGTGTATCTGAGGAAGGTTGGATTATGTTCCAAAATCAATTTACTACTTTAACTAATGAAAAAGGATCATGTCAACAGATACAGTAAATGTGTTGGACAAAATCACACTTATTCTTGATGAACTCTTAACAAGGGAGTTTCCTCATCCTGCTAAGAGTATCTATGCAAATCTTGTTAATATCATAATTAGTGGCAAAAGACTCAGTGCTTTCTCTCTAAGAGCAGAAGCACGACAACGATGTTTACTCTCATCACCCTGAATTCTTTAACATTGTACTAGAAATCCCAGCCAGGGAAGAAAAAGAAATAAAACACATCCAGGTTGGAAAAAAGGAGGCAAAGTTATTCACTGACAAAATGAACATCTATGAAGAAAATCCAAACCCATCTATAGAAAAGCTCTTAGAACTAATATACGAATTTAGCCAGTTGGCAGGATGCATGATCAATATATAAAAATGGATGCACTTCTTTGTACAAGGACAAGTAATAAGAAACTGAAATTAAATAAGCAAGAGCATTTGCAATAGCACCAAAACATATTAAAAGTTAGTAATCAATCTGACAAAAGATGTGTAAGACTTGTACACTGAAACAATAAAATATTGATTAAAAAATTAACGAAGACCTAAATAAATGGAGAATGACTGTGTTCATGCACTGGAAAGGTCAGTATTTTAAAAATGTGAGCGTTCCCAAAGTTGATCTATATTTTCAACACAATCTTAATCAAAATCCCAGGAGGCATTTTCACTTTTGGTAGAAATTGACAAAGTTAATTTTAAAATTCATAGGGAAATGCCAAGAGGTAGAAGAGATGAAACAATTTTGAAAAGAAGAACAAATCTAGAAATACATACACAAATACATACATATATAAAACATTTGAAACATACATACAAAATGTATTTGCAAATATATGAGATATACTTACATATGTGTACACAATAGGTTTGTTTGTATATTTCTGATTTTCTATCCTATGAATAAACAGCTAATCCTGACACAATACAGGTGGGAATTGTGCAGTCTACTTACACACAAATTTTTTTTTTGATAAATAGAAGAGTCCAGCATACTGTATTATAAATGATTTGCTTTTCCTTATGATTTTAATAACATTTTCTTTTCTCTATCTTATTATAAGAATATAGTATGTAACATTTATAAAATACAGAATATGTGTTAATCTACTTGTTTCTGCTATCAGTAAGACTTCCAATCAACAGTAGGCTACTAGCAATGAAGTTTCAGGGGAGTTAAAATTTACACAGGGATTTCTGACTGTACAGGGATGCTCAGTGCTCCTAACCCCCACATTGTTCACAGATCAACTATATAAAATATTTTCTAACAGTTGCCAAGTCTATCAACAAATGGTACTGGAATTTTAGATATTTATGCAAAAAAACCCCACTTTGATCCATACTTTTTACCATATACAAAAATTAACTGAAAATAGATCACAGAACCAAATGGAGAACGTATAACTATAAAGTACCCAGAAAGAGACATAGGGGAAAACCTTTCTGATCTTGGATAAGACAAAGAATTTTTAGATATAACACCAAAGCACAACATGTATGAGAAAAAAATTGATAAACTGGATGATAACCAAATTTAAGACTTCGGCTCCTAGAAGTCCGCTGTTGTGAGAAGCAATGAACTGCGGCGTGGGGGTGATCAAACTCCTGACAAGGACGCATGTCCACAATGTACAAACAATTCTTAAAACTCAATATAAGAGAGTAAATAGCTCAACTTTCAAAAAATGGGCAAAAATTTGAAAAGATACTTTAACAAGGAAGACACACATATGGCAAGTAAGCATGTGAAAAATACTCAACATCCTTAATTATTAGGAAAATTTAAATAAAACCACCATGTGATGCCATCACACATCCATAAGAAAGGCTAAAATTGAAAACCCTGAGCATTTCCAGTGCTGGGAAGATGTGGGGACCTGGAACATTCTTGCCCTGCTTTGTAAATCGAGTAACCGCTTTGGAAAAACATTTGGCAGCTCGTCGTGAAGTTAAATGCACGCCTACTACAGCATCCCGTCTCTCTGGAGAGGCTGGAATACCTGGAAATACTCCCGGGAATTTTTTCCCCAAGAGAAATCACATGTGCCTGGATAGTCACAGCTGCTGTACTTACAAAAGCCCCACACTTGAAAGCCCCCCGACACCAGCACTGGGAGAGCGGGTAAATTGTAGCCTGGCCACACCACGGAATACTGCTCACCAGAGAAGGAAACGCAGATGCATCCGTGCAACAACATGAGCGACAGCCACGCGAAAACTACATATTGTGTGTCTCCATTTATAGAAAATTCAAACTACAGTGGCAGGAGGCAGATCAGAGGCTGACTGGGGAGGGATTACAAAGCAGTCCCAGGAACCTTCTTCGGGTGACAGACGGGCATGCTCGTCACTTTGTGGTGATGGCGTCACAGGTGTACACATACACCAAACTTTCCTAACTGTCCGCTTGAACACACATGCAGTTCCAGGCCAGGTACCCCTCGGTAACAGGTAAAAAACCTACCCAATCATCTCATCTGAGGGCACAAGGCCCTTACTCTAGGCCTTTGGAGCCAGTAGGTGCTCCCATTCCAGTCCTTGAGGACTGTCTGAATTGGGGTCAGCCTGAGTTTCCTGAGGTTTTCTTTTCTTTTTTCTAAAGATTTGTTTATTTGAGAGAGACAGAGAGAGAGAGAGAGAGAGCGTGAGTGGGAGGAAGACAGAGGAGAGAAGAGGCAGACTCCCTGCTGAGAGGGGAGCCTGCTGTGGGGCTTGATCTCACAAGCCTGAGATCACAACCTAAACCAAACCCAAAAGAGAGCACTCAACCATCTGAACCCTCTACTTGGATTTTCCAGTACGCTCTGGCCAAGCACTGCTGATGTGACAATCTGATTGCGATCAGTTACTGCTGGAAAGAAAGTAAAAAATCAACAAAATTAAAATGGATGATTATGTTTATATATTCTTACTTTCAGGTGATTCCACTCACTTTCAGTGTCTTGATTTTCCTTCAGGGATGGAGCATTTTCTGTCAGCTCTGTCTGGCTCTCCAATTTTATTCTTGTGAGGAGAAAGGAAATGCCCTGTGTGTTTACAGTAAGCGCGCCTGCTGCCCTGGGTCTGAGGGGGGGGCGGTGCCCCTTGTTTCAGCCTGTGTGCTGCAGAAGGTCCCGGGAGGCTGAGATTTCAGATGTGCTGGGGGATCATGTCCCCCTTCCTACCTCCCACTTGCCACAGTGAATCTATTCCCCTATTTCTATTTGGGGATAACAGAAAGGGCTTTTTACAGGAGCCACAGGGTTTCACCCCACAGTTAAATCTGAGCCTGAAAATGCAGATGTTCCTGAGGCGGCCCATTCACTCTACAGTATTAGCCAACAGGACAGGTGTCAGGTCTGTAGCAGAAACAGAGGCTGACTAAGCAGAGCGGTATTGAGAGTACGAATGAAGAGGGGGAACAGTGACAGAGAAAGAGAGATGACCTCCTTCAAGGTCATCATGACCAGTGGTTCGTCGTGGACCTGCAGCCGCTGAGTGTGCGGCTTCCCAAACTAGAAACTAGAAGCACTTTGTAAAATTGTTTCCTTTGAGGCAACCTTTTGAAGTCCATTCAAATTCAAACCAAGAGTACAAAATAAAAAATCAAGCAAGAATGTCCTTTTGCAATCTCTCTTTTTAAAAAAGATTGATTTTAGAGGGAGAGAGAGAAAGTGCTTGCACAGCGGGGAGGGCAGCGGGAGAGTAAACGAGACACGGAGATTTCCTGCTGAGCGCGGGGTGCCCAACTCGGGGCTCCATCTCACAACCCCGAGATTATGACCTGAGCCAAAACCAAGAGCCCAATGCTCAGCTCATGGTGCCGCCCAGGCATCCCTGCAATCTCTTAAAAAAAGAACACTTCGCTCTTTAGAATTCATATAAAAAATTAAAGTGATCTTGGAAGTGATTCTTTATCCATAAAGTGACAGAGAAAGAAAAGGACTGCGGTCCCCTTGTGACCCAGGTGGTTACAGTCAATCCGTGACTCTTGTATTCAACGAAGGCTGCACAAAGGTGTTCCTGGGTCCTTAGTCCCGGGATAGACATCCATGCAGACTCTACTCAGCCACCAAAAAACCCTACAATGGCCTGGCCATTGGCACTGACTTAGGAAGCAGGAATTTATTACACTACTGCTGCTTAATTGATGTTTACAAAAGAAGGTTTTACATATAAATTTAGAGCGCTGCTAGGCTAAGTATGTATTTTTAAGTTTAAATTTTATTTGCCATTCACTAGTAATGATGTATACTACAGGCACGCAGCAGCCAGGAAAGCATAAGCACTTCTAAGTATCTGTGACTTAACAACAAAGAACCCCTGAATGTTGCATAATAGCAGAATTGATTATGATGACTGCGATTGAGACACATTGCCTGACTGCATTTAAGAAGACACCAAAATGTACACAGCTGTGTCTGGAGTGAAGAAGCAGAGAGGCTCAGAGTGGGGGTTCTGGCATCACACTGCTAGCAGTTTCCCCCGCTGTGCCTATCTTCTCACCTGGAAAATGGGCAGAGCAGTGGTGTCGGCCTGCTGAATTTTTCCATGGGGGATTAGATCAATTAACACGTGTGCATTTCTTAGAGCAGTTCCCGGTGGAGTCAACACTCAATAAATGGTACCTATTTTCACTGATGAAATTCAGTATTATTTAGATAGAGTATCCAGCGTTCTTATGAGGATCACAATAGAGGTGATTCTGACATTTTGCTTTTGGCCTGGGTTCTGATGCTCACATCATTTATTCTACTAACCGGGTAGAGGGTAACGGTATTAGAAGTGACATCTACCAATGGTGATTTTGATGAAAAGTGCTGAACGGGCTGGCATGAAGAGTTCTGTTTTCGATAACTGAGATGTTCCTTAAATCATTGCAGGTCATGGCTTCGCAGCTCTCGGCGCCTCGTAACCGGTACTCGGTACCCATCCTAGCAGACAGCGAGAACGACAAGTGGGAGTGGGTGCGAGCGCTGAGGGACCTGCACAAGACGCTGAGAAAAAGCCCCTCCAGAGACCGCTCAGTCTATGTGCTGGAAGAGGCTTATGACAGCAGCCTGCCCTTGATCAGAACCAGCCGGACAGCTGCGATCATAGGTACGGACCTGCCACACAGGCGCCTCACCCCAGTCTCCAGCTCGAGATAAAAAAAACAGTAACTTTATGCACTATTCATGTGTCAGCCAAACCTGGCTGAGGCTGGTGGGGTCTCCCCACAGCCCACCTGCTGTTAATACTCTGCAAAAATATTAGTATACTTGATTCTATGATGGCTCTCCAGGCCCCATGCAAAACGGTGTCTCTTTAATATTCATTAATACCTGTCCTGAGTCTGAATAATTCTGAGTTCCCAAACCCAGCTGGCTCCAACACACCAACAGTGTGACCCTGTGTACTAATTGTGCACTACCACCTACCTCAAGGGCAGAGACCATCTTTTGTGTCCGTATTCCCAATGCTCAGAACTCAGTAAACAAATGAAAAATGAGTGAGCAAATGAATGAATTGCCAAGATCAATACTGAATAAACAAGTTTATTTTTATTGCCCAGTTTTTATTTTATTTATTTATTTATTTATTTTTTAAATTTATTTCAGAGAGAGAGACAGTGAGAGAGAGAATGAGTGAGGAGAAGGTCAGAGAGCGAAGCAGACTCCCCATGGAGCTGGGAGCCTGATGTGGGACTCGATCCCGGGACTCCAGGATCACGCCCTGAGCCGGAGGCAGTCGTCCAACCAACTGCGCCACCCAAGCGTCCCTATTGCCCAGTTTTTTTTTTGCCTTAGAGCCACCTTGCTATTTACTGCTGTATAAGAGGGAACCCGTTACTACCGTACCCATGCGTTAAGTGCACACAGTTCCTGCTTTCCAGCTATGAAAGGAATTAAGTGAGCTAATACATAGTTCTGTGCTCTGTACTCAAGGCAGTTGCTCAGTAAGTGCTGAACTTCCACTCTGAGACTTAGTCCAAGCTATGTCCTGACACACACCGGTGCATTACAGTTCAGGCCAGGAGCACTGATAAATTAAATGCACAGTTTTTTTTTTCATTCATGAGACAGTAACTTATTGAGAGCAAATTTAAAAATATACCATAACTTAAACTATCTTTTCAAGTATTCACAAAGGTAATGATCTTTCTGTTGAGAAAATTCGTGTTTTATTTTTACTTCTACAAGCTGAAAGCAAAAAGGTACAAATTATGTTTTTCATTTTTATATATGCCAAATATGTATCTAATTTGACTTTTAAACTTTTTCCATATTGATAAATTTGTCCAGTTTAATCTAATAGCTTTACTTAATGTTCACCGCCCCCCCCCCCAAAAAAAAACCCTGACGTTATATTTACATGTCAAATACAGATCACAAAAGAATCGCTCTGGGAAATGAAGAAGGGTTCTTTGTCGTGCACATTACCATAGGTGGTAAGGAGAGTCTTTACTGTTCTGCCATAACTCTGAAAATACAGTATCAGATTTGTTCTTTCATTCTGTAAAAGAAATCTTCCAGATCTGGTTTGATATATTTTCAAGTCAAATGATGACTTTTCTAATATCTAGAGATCCATAATCTTCCCAGAGTCTAAGTATCTTTACGGTTGATTTTATGTAATGAGTCTACTGATAAGAACTCAGTTTACTGTCTTCAAATTGGCACCTGAAAAAAAAAAAACCCACATGGTTCTGCTTGCTAGCCCGTCCCACTCCTGCTGGCACTGCAGTGAGCATATAACGGTATTTCCTGGAGAAGAGAGCAGAGTTCTTTGTCCTTGTCTGGGTGCTCAGCTGTTTGAAGGGGACATGAAGGACTAGATGAAGTCAAACAGCCATTCTATACCGCTGTCCCCATGAATGTCTGGTGCCTGTCTGGTGGCTTAGCTAAAGGAGAACCCACATTTGAAGGACATCAACTGTGTCCTGTGTTGAAGGCCTCCTGTGCTGTGTGGGTGACTCAGTCCTGCCAAGGAGGGCCATGAAAGCAGGAGTCCAGCATGAGAACAGGAATGGGTCTCTTTTTTGTGTGGCAATGCACTCCATGCACCTAGAACAGTGCTGGGCACACAGGAACCACTCCACACATAGTTGTGTAATCAAGGACTCAATGTAGTGCCAGAAGAAAAAAGGATACTTTTTCCCCCCTAAAAAAGTAGTATGTTAGCATTTGTTGGACACTGAATGGTGTTTGGCCTGCTGCCTAGAATATCAGGGTTTAAGGTTATTAAGCTAATTTATTGAATAAAATAAATAAGTAAATATTTATTTATTATGCTTTATTATGTTAACTTTATTATTAAGGTAATTTTGTTGTCTTTGGAGTAATTACTTTCTTGAACATATATGATTTTTGATCTCTTATCCTTTCCTTCCTATCCTTTTCTATCCCTCTCAAATCTATCCTGAGATTATCTCTGTGATTTTATTAGAGCCTAACTTAGATCCATTAGAATAGTAACTGGGAGAGAATTTAAAAATAAGAAAACATTCTCCTTACAGTAAAGGTAACTATTTTTCCAAAAATTGGAAGGGGAGGTGAACCATGAGAGACTATGGACTCTGAAAAACAGTCTGAGGGGTTTGAAGTGGCGGGGGGGTGGGAGGTTGGGGTACCAGGTGGTGGGTATTATAGAGGGCATGGCTTGCATGGAGCACTGGGTGTGGTGAAAAAATAATGAATACTGTTTTTCTGAAAATAAATAAATTGGAAAAAAAGGCCTAATTTTCAAGAAAATGAAAAGGCAATTTACTGAATATGAGAGAATATTTTCAAAATCATACCTTATAAGGGTATATATCTAAAATATATAGAGAAATCCTACAACTCACTAGCAAAAAAAAAAAATCTCCAGTCTAATTTAAAAATGGTCAGAGGATTTGAATAGACATTTTTCCCCAAAAAAGACATATAGATGGCCAACAGCAACACGAATGGAAAGGTTCTTAATATCCTGAATCATCAGGGAAATGCAAATAAAAACTACAATGAGATATCATTCTTAACTGTTAGAATGGATATTATCAGAAAGACAAGGAATAACAAGTGTTGGCAAGAATGTGGAAAAAAGAGAACTCATATACTGTATTGCTGGGGATGTAATCTAGTTCAGCCTCTGTGTAAAACAGTATGGAAGTTCCTCAGATTACTATATGACTTAGCAATTCTAGTTCTGGTGATTTATCCAAAGGAAAAATATACTAACTAGAAAAGATATCTACGCCCTCATGTTCACTGCAGAATTATTTGTAGTAATCAAGATATGAAACAACCTAAGTGTCCATCAATGGATGGACTGATAAAAAAATGTGGTATTCTATACAATGAAATATTATTTAGCTGTAAAAAGAACATCTTTCCATCTGTGACATCATGGATGAACCTCAAGGGTATTATGCTAAGTGAAATAAATCAGACAAAGATCAATTTTGATGGCTCTTTTATGTGGAATCTAAAAAAACAAGCCAACCCCCCCCCCACAGCAGCTCATGGATAACAGAGAACAGATTGGTGGTTGCTAGAGGCGAGGAATGGAGGGTGAAAAATGGATGAATGGGGTCAAAAGGTATAGGTTTCCAGTTCTAAAATAAGTAAGTCCTGGAGGCATAACGTATAGCGCAGTGACTATAGTTAATAATAGTTTACTGTTTACTTGAAAGTTGCTGGGAGATCTCAGCAATTCTCATTATAAGAACAAAAATTTTGTTAACTATGTATGGTGCTGGATGTTAACTAGGCTTATTATGGTGATCATTTTGCAGTTTATACAAATACTGAATCATTCTATTGTATACCTGAAATATAATGGTATACCTCAATTATAACTCATTAAAAATTTTTAAAAAATAAGTTACATTGCTAATTTGCAGGTGAGTGGCCATTTTATTTGTAAAGAATTTATTCACAGAACATTAAGATTTATGAGATCATTTTTATTGACCTTTTTCAACTGTTTTTATGTAAAGCTGAAAAGAACATTCAAAATAAACAGATTATTCTGAACTTGACAATGACTTATAACCATGTTGATTTGTGTAGAAATTATTCGGGTTAGTGACATGAAGAAGATTCATCAGATTGAGCTCATTCCTCATGGCCAGATGGTTGCGGTGATCTCCGGGAGAAGTCACCACGTGTGGCTGTTTCCCATGTCAGCTTTGGATGGACGGAAGACTGACACTCACAAGCTAGCAGAAACAAAAGGGTGTCAGACAATGACTTCCGGAACAGTGTGCCAAGGGGCCCACACATGCCTCTGTGTAGCAAGGAAAAGCCAAGTCTTTTGTTATGAGCTGTTTCAGAGCAAGAAAATTTCTCACAGAAAATTTAAAGAGCTCCAGATCCCAACCAATGTCCAGTGGCTGGCCATCTTCAATGAGCAGCTTTGTGTAGGATTCCAGTCGGGGTTCCTGAGATGCCCCTTGAGGAAAGAAGGAGTCCCATACAGGATGCTCCACTCACAGGACCCGACACTATCGTTTATCGCACATGAGCCCGTGGACGCTCTTTGTGCCGTCGAGATCTCCAGTATTGAGTATCTGCTATGTTTTAAGAGCATTGGCATTTACACTGACAGCAGGGGCCTCCGATCTAGGCCAGTTGAGCTTATGTGGCCAGCAGCTCCAACTTACTGCCGTAAGGCTATCTTACAATTTGTTCCCTTGTCTTTCTGTATCTTTCTTGCCTTTTTAATTCTACTTCTATTTCCACTAACTATTGTTAGTGACAGGTTTCATTTCTGAAAACAACATCACTGAAGATATTTCCTGATTTTTCTAAGTCGTTTCAAGTAGAACAGCTGTAATGAAGTTATATCTAGGTCATACATGTGATAACTTAGCCTTTATCTTTTACTTTTTCATAGGAAAATTTACACTGCTTATATCCTTAATCCAAATTGTTGTTTTCTGTAAGCTCCTAAACAGGTTATCTTCATGGTAACTGAAAATCACATACACATTAATAAGTCATAAGAAACAGTTACTATCTTTTGCTTTTTGGATTTAGTTTATGTAAAGTGTACCTGTAATGCTCCTAAATAATTTTAGCTTATTTCATATTTTATTAGTACAAGTCATCATTTTATAAATTAAATACAGCCTTTTGATTCACTTACAGAATAGTACAGAGAACTTAATATAAGCAACTTACTCTTCCAAGGGTTAAGGGCACAGTATTAAACATAAAACAGGCTCGTCTGTGTCCATATGGAGATTATAATCATGACATGAGACCAACAATCAAGCAAGTGCTGTGACAGGGGAGCAGAACAGTCTACAAGAGCACACAGGAGGGATGCTTAATCTAACACCCTAGGCCAGGGAAGGCCAGCTCAAGAAATGTAAAGTGCCTTTGTCTTTCAACTCTTTACAAACACATTCTACTGTTTTCTGACTTCCACCATTCCTGATGAGAAAGCAACCATTTTCATTGTTGTTCCCTCCATGTCTTCTATTTAGCAGTTTTTAAGATTTTCTCATTATCTTTGGTTTTCAGCAATTTGACTATGATGGGCTTACATGCAGTTTTTTTGGTATATATTCTCCTTGGGGTTTTCAGAACTTTTTGGATCTGAAGACTGATATCTCTCATTAATTTTGGAAAATTTTTAGGCATTAAATTTCTGCAAATTTTTCTTATTCTCTTTTCTGCAGATCAAAGTACATGTTTAACAGACCTCTTCATTTTTAAAATAAGATTTGTTTAGAGTGAGAGAGTGTGTACGCACATGTACCAGCAGGGTGGGGTGGGGAGGCTTACCACTGAGCAGGGAGCCTGAATTGGGGCTGGATCTCAGAACCCCAATATCATGACCTGAGCCAAAGGCAGAAGCTTAACTGAGCCATGCAGGTGCCCCCAGACCTCTTGATTTTGTTTCATAGGTCACTGAGACTTTTTAAAAAATATTTTTTTCTGTCCTTTAGTTTGGATAATTTCTACTGACCCCCCATCTTCAATTTCACTGACCTTTTCCCCCTGGTTTATCCATGAATTAAGCATTTCAGATACTGTATTCTTCTGTTTATAATTTCAACTTTTTTTTTGAAATTTCCAGTTAGTGAAATTGTCCTATCTTCTAATACATTTATGTTTTCATGAAGTCCTGAACTACTTACAATAATTAATTAATTATTCCAACATATGGCTCATCTGCAGGTGTTTCCATTGACTTTTTTTCCTTCTGGATTAAGGGTATCTTCCTGCCTTTTTACATCTTATTATTTTTTTGCCCTTTGCTGGATGTTATGGATGCTATGACACAGGGACTCTGGACTGTACTATGCATAACATGGAGGGCTGTGTTTTGTTCTGACAGGCAATTAATCTTAATCTGATGGACAAGTCACCCTGCTTTTGCTGAGGATTGACTTTAGACTTTGTTAGGATGGACCTATTTTGGCCTTTTAGTCCTTACTCATAAATAATGGCCTTTTGGGGGTCTCAACTGAGTTCCCAGGGTTTCTGGGCACTCAGTGCCCACTGACTCTCCACTTTGTCTATGTCAGAAATCAAATGTCTCTCCAGCACAGTACTACTTACTGCATTTTTGTTCATCCCTCAAGACTCTGAGCAGGTCTCAAGGAGTTTTGCTCTGTCCATGAGCAGCTTTGGATTTGGCCAGGGACTTTGAGGGAACCGGAGTACACATACCTGTGACAACTTTTCTGTGGCTCTTTCCTCTGTGTATCCTGCCTTGAAAATTCCAGACACATTAGTATCTGTTTCCTCTGCCCAGAAAAACTTCCACTCTCTGCTTGGGCTCCATTTTTTCTGCACAGCAGTTTGGAAATTTTCCCTAGTAGAAAGCTAGGGGAATGTAGGGTCTACCTCATGTCTTTCTCTCTCTCTCTTTTTTTTTTTTAGGAATGGCAATCTTGTGCTGTATACTAATACCTAAAAAGTTACTTCTTATATATATATTTTCCAGTTTTATAATTATTGATGGTGGCAGGGTATGTCCAATATCAGCAGCTCTGTCCTAATTGGAACAGGCCATCCACACTGCACTTCATGAAGAACTCTAAGTTCAGTGTTTCAGATATGGAGTTCAAGATGACAGTTCAAGAGACAGGGCTGGAGGGATCCTCATGAGCCACACCACAGAAGGTGTTCTGTAGGCACAGTGAGATTTGCAATTTCAGAAAAACCCCTAGATTCCAATGGTTAGATTAAAGATGATGCAAGGTGAGACTGGAGGCCAAGAGACTAACTTGGAGGTCATTGTAGAAATTGTGGATTAAAGCTGTGTAAGGCAGAGGCAGTTACGGTGGAAAGGAGAGAATCTGAGGGATACTGAAGATATAACTGACAAAATTTACACTTGGTTGGAAGTGGAAGCGGTGGGTCAAGAGAATCAGCAATGATTCTCAGATGTCGAACTTGAGCAAATGAGCAGATGCCAATATTTCCTAATAAAACCAAAGGAAAAGTGGATTCGGACAGGGGATGAAGGTTATGCTCATTCAACTTCTTTCTTTTTTGTTGTGTGGAAATCTTTTAAATCAGATCCCAGAAGTCACTATCATTCCACTTTTATATATTTTACATTACACCTCTAAAAATATGGACATTTTCATAAAACCACATTGCTATTATCACCCCTGAAGAAGTTACCCATGGTTCTTATTATCATCAAATACATATTCAAACATTCCTGATTATCACAAGATGTCTCTTTTGACAATGCATTTCTTGGAATCAAAACGTGAAGGTCCACATATTCCTTGTTATTGATACATCTTAGATATTGTCTAATCTTGAGTGGTCTTCCATGCCGCTGACTTGCTGTCCTGCAGGATATTCCACATCATGGAAACACCATGATGTTTCCTCATGGTGCTTTGCATCTTCCTTTATATTCTAAATTTCCTGTAACTGAAAACAAGCTCTAAAGACTATTATGAAGAATACTTCATTAATAGTGTTGTACATGTCCAACTGAAGCACACTCGGGCACGTGATGTCTGCTCATCTACTCATGGCAACACTAAAATGGGTTCCTGGTTTCTGATGATGTCAGCCTGATTCCCTGGACGTACTGAGTGTGTACCGCCAGTGGGACAGTAAATAGGTAAGAGGGCACAGGTTAGAAAACCAAGAAGCACAAATGTCAGAGGGATAGTCAGGAGGCAAGAAGCCCGCAAGCATCACTGAGCAGTCAAGTAAGACAGACTAAAATGTGTGTGTTGGCTTCAGCAATAATGGGTGGTTGACGACTTGCTGTGAGAGCAGTTTAATGCAGGAGTGAGGGCCCAGGTCAGACTGCTTGGACTGAGGTGTGGAAGTGGGAAGAAAGGTGGCTGGCACTCTTCAGAGCACGGCTCTAAGGAAAGGGAGAAGGATGGCACAAGTACAGCAGAGGAAGGGTTGTTACATTGCTGTTGTTTTCATGGAGAGAAGCTCATATGAGAAGTTCGTAACTGTAAGTCATTATTAGTCACGGAGAAAGTTCCAAAGACGCTAGTGGCTGCCAGTGTTTGCTGCTTTGTTCGTGAACATCATTCTCCACATATACTGTTCTCATCTTCTACTATGTTCGTGCTGTGAACTCAATTAGTTTAGGAGCCACAGACTTTGAAATGTTATGCAATTACTTAGTAAAGCTTCCGTTAGATGAAAATGTTAGAAAGCTTTTTGTCAGGCTTTCACTGTGTCATATTCTAAAATGTAAACCATATACATCATCATTTATATTTTTACTTATCTTAACCATATTAAAAACATTTGAGGCAGCAATATGATAATTAGACTAGTATAATGGTATGAGATTCTCTTAGGTTTCCAATCTGAAGGATTCTTTTTTTTAAAATGTATTAAGGCTTAGCAGATAAAATTTATCATGAATACTGTGTGATTCCACTCATACAACATATTTGAAATGACAAAATTTTAGAAATGGAAGACAAGCTATTGATTCTCAGGAGTTAGGGAAGGAGGGGGATGTGGGTGGGATTATAAAAGGGAACCCTGAGGGATACTAGTTGTGGTGTAAATAGTCTGTATCTTGACTATAGTTATGGATACATGAACCTACACAGGTGATAACATTGTACAGACCTACACACACACACATACACACACACACACACACACACACACACAGAGTGGGGAGATCTGCCCAGGATGAGTAGGCTGATTCTATCAATGTCAGTATCCTAGCTTTGCAAAATGTTACACTGCGATGAACTAGACAGAGTGTGCAAGAGATCTTTCTGTATTCTTAAAACTGCATGTGAATTTATAATTATCTTAATAAAAAACCCAGTTAAAAAGTGAATCCTGAACCCCATACTTGCTGTCACCTGCTCCCCATCTCCCAGGTTACAATGCCCCATATCTCTCCGTGTATAGTGAAAATGCAGTGGACATCTTTAATGTGAACTCCATGGAATGGATCCAGACTGTCCCTCTCAAGAAGGTGATTTGACATTGAGATCATGTGACTAATGAAAATTGTTGACTGAAAATGGAAGCAGGAATATTCATTTGTACATCTGCTAATTTGGAGGCTGAACTGAGAGTAGAAAATACTCATCAAAACCCTAAATGGTTAATTTAATTATTAGTACAAAAGTATTCTGTGATTCATACTTAAAGTAGCATTGTTATGATCAAACAGTACATTTATATGTACTCATTTATATCATATGCTATAGATGCTACAACCCACATTCAGTTTAGTTACTTTTACTTGTTATTAATTTTCACTTAGTATACTTGTGTATCCTGAAAAAGAAAATTTTACAGACCAAGAAAAAAAAAACAAAGCTCTGTTTAAGATTCTCAATTAGAATTTTATAAATTCATAATAAAAAAGTATACTTTTACTACAAATAATCTCAAACACAAATAAAAATTTAAACATAAAAGACTGCCATTTTGTAAGAAAAGATCACTGAAGATTAAAGAATAAATTTGGGGATATTTATCCATAAGATGAACTATGTATCAAAAAATTTATATTGGAATAGGATGAAGAAAGTAGTCCAAATTATGTGAGATTTTGTCCTGCTTTAAACAGTATCAGCTGTGGGAAAAGCTTTTGCAAGGACTACCTGACTACATAAAACATGAAAATTTTTTAGCATTCTAAATGTGAATGAGTAACATTAACTATTTGATAAAATGAATTTATTTAGGCAGATGAATCTTCTGAAGATAACTTTAATACTAATAATTTCTAAAAAGTTAACTTAAAAATTGAATGTATTTCTATGTTACCAATATTCAGATTTCTTTAATCTGTGATATTCATATTTCTGAAATTTTATCCCTTTGACTGGTATTTTTCTGTTTTTTTTTTTACTTGTTTCGTTGGTTTTTGAGAATATTTTGAGGGGAGCGCTTAGAATATTTTAATAACTAATGCTTTATATATAAGCAAACAAACTTACAGCTTAATTTTAAAAAGTATTTGTTGAGATGGTAATCTTGTTTTTTATTATTTTAGGTTCGACCCCTAAATAGTGAAGGATCCTTAAATATTTTACTTTCAGAGACAAAAAGATTAATATATTTCAAAAAGAAAATGACATGTAAGAAACAACTTCTTCTTCCTCTAAGAACTACTAAGAGATCACGTCTCTAGCTGACTTCCCAAGGTCAGAGAACAAACAAGTGGAGAAGATCTGACATTGATTCACTGTGCTGGTGGCAAAGAGTGATTGTCATCGTTGCATATCTGTATAGACATAACATTTACTCTAGGCACACTTGTTATTTTCAAGTGGGACTGATGGAGGCATGGTTGGACATAAGCACCTGTAAACAATGTAGTCCCCATTTACAGTGTTCACTGTGCAGACTCACTCACTCTCTAACAAGCTACAGTTCAGGTACTGAAAGCAGATGTAGCATCCTCCCCCGCAATCCCCAAGCCTACTTCAGCTTCCCCCACCTGTATTTTTAGACTCTAGATTTGCAGTAAGAAAAAAGCCATATGGATTCATTTCTTTTTTTCCTATTTTACTGATAGGATGGAATACACCATGTAGCTAAGTATCAGTTTGCTAGGACTGCCATGACCAACTATCACAGAGTAGGTAGCTTAAACCACAGAAGTGTACTGGTTCGCAGTCCCAGAGGCCACAAGTTTAAGATTAGGGTGTCAGCAGGGTCTGTTCCTTTTGAAGGCTGTTGAGAGACAACCTGCTCCAGGTTGGTCATGCCAATGACCTCATCTTAACTTGATCATCTGCAAATATCTTATTTCCAAATAAGGTCATATTCACAGGTACTGGAGATTAGGACATTTAATCTTTTAGGAGGAACCTCAATTTAATGTGTAGCAAGCTTTCCTATTTTCTTTTTGATGGTTTCTGAGTGACAGTTTATTTACTTCTAGATATTAAGAACTAAAATAGGGTAGGCCCTGGTCTCCTAGGGGTCTATAGAAAGGTTGCATCCTCTGCCAGGTTTAGAACAGGGAGAGAGCAGGGACGAATTCTTACCTCCAGTAGAGGGGAGGTGGGCTGGGGGCGGGGAGGGGGTTTACCCCACTTGTACCTCTTCCTCCTATTGTAGGCCTCAGAAAAGCTTGGCTTTTTTTTTTAACAGTAATTGTTTTTATTTATAGACAGATTCACCCTTCACATTTCACCCTGCAGCACAACAGAATATTCTAATGCTCTTACACCACAAAAATGTGGTAGGAGGAAAATAGCACAGACATGTGAACGCCAATCAAAGTGGAAAGACACCAATGCAATGGCTCCCTCCTTCTAAAGAAGCCATGTTGCTTTAACAGATATGAGTCAGCACAGATTTATTCTTCAGTTAATGGTTAAACTGAACATTAAATTCTGTTCATTAATGCTCCCTTCATATTCTTGATAATGGATAATGGATGCCATAAGCATCCAGTTTCAAATTTTAAAAATTAGAGTAGTATATTTGTGCAGATCTTTAATTGCAAGATTAATATGAAATTAATGGACGGGAATGCATTTTAACAGTTTAAAGGATGCTGTTGTTTTATTTGTTTAAAAATTTGTATAGATGGAGAAGAGACGGTATTTCCTGAAACATCAGATAATCATCAGAAACAAATGGTCCGGCACCTCCACAGCAAGCGGCAATATTCCTTCAGAGTTCCCAGAAGGAAGGGGCGTCTGCCCATGGGGCTCTGATCACCACCCTTCACATGTGGGCCAGAGGAAGCACTCCAGAACCACATGTTGTTTGATGTTATTTGGAAGAAAAAGAAATAAATCTCTGAAACTTGGGCAGAAATCTCTGTTCACATCAATGTTATGTTTATTTCTCTGTGAGACTTCAAAAAAACCTTTATGTAGTAAGTATAAATGGAAGTGTAATGTTGATTCATTTCTCTGTGTGAAATAACTGAAATTCAGTATGTAAGCCTCCATATAACAAATGTGTACACACATCATAATGTATGTCCCATTATCATTTTGTAAGCAAATAAATAGTACTCTGTATGCATGTAGATTGATTACTCTCTGACTCTGGGTGTGTATTGCTTTGACTTTAGGATAACCTTTGGTAATGAACCACTACTTGGCAATAATCTCTGTAACTGAATAGGTGGAAAAATAGGCTGGTCTTCTTTGGATTGCAAAGAAAAACATTTCTAAAGTGGTGCAAATTCTTTCAAAAGAACCATAATCACATGAAAAATATATAATATGGCAGAGCTTCTTTGATGTCTGTGGTTGTTTAAGGCAGTATTTCTACCAAAAACTGAAGTTTTTCAAGTTTCAAATTTTCAAGTCTTTTTTGAAAGAAGCAAGAACTGTTAAAATCTTCAATCATAAGTGTGGATTTTTCTATTTTTTCCTTTCACATCAATTTTGGTTTCTTGTATTTTTGAAGTTTTTGTTATTGGATTCACATGCATTTAGGTTATGTTAGGTAAGATAACTGATCTTATCATTATGAACATTTCGTCTTTCTCTTTAGTAGTATTCCGTATCAAGGAGACTCCTTGGTCCAATATCCATTTAAGCCACTCTAGCTTATCTTACTTTAGAATCTGCATAGTTTATCTTCTTTTCCATCCTCCAGTCTTTTTTTCCCCCTCCCTTAAAGATTTATTTATTTATTTGATAGGGAGAGAGATCACAAGGACGCAGAGAGAGACAGAGGGAGGGGGAAGTAGGCTCCCCGCCGAGCAGAGAGCCCGATGCGGGGCCCGATCCCAAGACCCTGAGATTACGACTTGAGCCGAAGGCAAGGGCTCAACCCACTGAGCCACCCAGGCGCCCCATCCATCCTTCAATCTTAACCTACATGTGCCAAATGATTTAAAATGCGTTTCCTATATATATGGATAGGTTTTGATTTTCATTAAATCTCATGTTGTCCATGTTTTAATTGGGAGTATTTAGAACACTTATATTTAATACAAATACATTGACATGTTTGATTTTAAGTATATTATCTTTCTTATTTGTCCTGTTTTTCTTTCTTTGTTCCTGTATTCTTTTGAATATTTTATTATCCAATTTTTCTGTTATAATTATTATTTATACCATTTTTTGTTGCTTTCCAATTTAGATTGTTACAGTTCTGATACCAATTAAGATGTATGAATTTTTCAGCATCACCAAGAAATTCTCACACTAGCTGGGTATCCTTGACATACCCTGGAGATAGTGTCAGGTTCCACCTGTTAAAAGCTCAGTCCCAAAAGACTGACCACTCCCCTCCACTTCAGACAAATCTCAAACCTAGGTTGTCACCTGTAGTTTTGACATGTCACCTGTAGTATGATCAGAGACTCCAACAACTCCCTCCTAGGGTTCAAGTAACTTGCTAGAGTGGCTCACAGAACTCAGAGAAACATCTTACTTATCATTGGTTTATTATAAAAGGAACTCAGGAACACCCAAATGGGAGAAATTGGACAAGTTATATGGAAAGGGAAAAGAGTTTCCCTCCAAGTCCAGCATCTCCCTGAACCTTCTCTTCCTGAGTTTCTGTGGAGGCTTCATGACACAGACATTATATCAAATGGTCATTGGTAATGGATTTAACTTCCAGCACTTCATCCTTTTCCAGAGGTTGAGGAGAGTGGAACTGTCAATTCAAACCTTCTAATTACATTCTAATCACAGAGCTGGGTTCCTTGGCAACCAGACCCCATTCTTAGGTTCTTTCTAAAGTCACCTGATTTAATATAACAAAAGACACCTTTATCACTCTCAACACTTAGGAAATTCCAAGGATTTTAGAAGCTTGGTGGAAGAAATGGGACAAAGACCAAATATAAATCTCTTAATATAAATCACGGTATCATAAATATGCATCTTTAACTTACCACTATCCACCCTGAAATGATACGTTTGTCTATATTGTAAAAACCTGTAGCAATTCATTCCATCTCCCTCTCCAAACTTTTGTGCTATTATAATACATTTTGTTTCCACATGTATTCTATTTTTAAAAATTTTTAATTTCTTTTCAGTGTTCAATAATTCACTGTTTATGCACCACTCAGTGCTCCATGCAATACATGCCCTCCATAATACCCACCACCAGGCTCACCCAACCTCCCACGCCCCTCCCTTCCAAAACCCTCAAAGTTTGTTTCTCAGAGTCCACAGTCTCTCATGGTTCACCTCCCCCTCAGATTTCTTCCAACTCACTTCCTTCCATCTCCCCATGTCCTCCATGTTATTCCTTATGCTCCTCAAATAAGTGAAACCATATGATACTTGACTCTGCTTGACTTATTTCACTTAGCATAATCTCCTCCAGTCCTGTCCATGTTGATACAAAAGTTGGGTATTCATCCTTTCTGATGCAGGCATAATACTCCATAGTGTAGATGGACCACATCTTCCTTATCCATTCGCCTGTTGAAGGGCATCTGGTTCTTTCCACAATTTGGCTGTTGTGGCCATAACTGCTATGAACATTGAGCTACAAATGGCCCTTATTTTCACTACATCTGTATCTTTGGGATAAATACCCAGAAGTGAAATTGCAGGGTCATAGGGTAGCTCTACATTTAATTTCTTAAGGAATCTCTACACTGTTTTCCAAAGCAGCTGCACCAGCTTGCATTCCCACCAACAGTGTAAGAGGGTTCCCCTTTCTCCACATCCTCTCCAACACACGCTGTTTACTGTCTTGTTCATTTTTGTCATTCTAACTCGTACAAGGTGGTATCTCAACGTGGTTTTGATTTGAATCTCCCTGATGGCTAATGATGACGAACATTTATTTATGTGCCTATTAGCCATTTGTATGTCTTCTTTGGAGAAGTGTCTGTTCATGTCTTATGCCCATTTTTTGACTTATTTGTTTTTTGGGTGTTGAGTTTGAAGAGTTCTTTATAGATGTTGGATATCAGCCCTTTGTCTATAGTGTCATTTGCGAATGTCTTCTCCCATTCCATGGGTTTCCCCTTTTTTTCTTGACCGTTTCCTTTGCCGTGCAGAAGCTTTTCATCTTGATGAAGTCCCAAAAGTTCATTTTTGCTTTTGTTTCCTTTGCCTTTGGTGACATATCTTGAAAGAAGTTGTTGCAGCTGATGTCGAAGAGGTTACTGCCTATGTTCGCCCCTAGGATTCTGATGGATTCCTGCCTCACTGAGGTCTTTTATCCATTTTTAGTTTATCTCTGTGTATGGTGTAAGAGAATGGTTGAGTTTCATTCTTCTACACATAACTGTCCAGTTTTCCCAGCACCATTTATTGAAGAGACTGTCTTTTTTTCTAATGTATATTTTTTCCTGCTTTGTCGAAGATTATTTGACCATAGAGTTGAGGGTCTGTATCTGGGCTCTCTACTCTGTTCCATTGGTCTATGTGTCTGTTTTTGTGCCAGAAAGAAAACTTCCAGACTCTTTTTATGAAGCCAGCATTACTGTGATCCCCAAATCAGGCAAAGACCCCTCCAAAAAGGAGGATTTCAGACCAATATCCCTGAAGAATACGGATGCCAAAATTCTCAACAAGATCCTAGCTAATAGGATCCAACATTACATTAAAAAGATTATCCACCATGACCAGGTGGAATTTATCCACGGAATGCAAGGGTGGTTCAACATTTGCAAATCAATCAATGTGACAGAACAAATCAGTAACAGAAGAGAGAAGAACCACGTGGTCCCCTCAATTGACGCAGAAAAAGCATTTGACAAGATACAGCATCCAGTCCTGATTAAAAGTCTTCAAAGTATACAGATAGAGGGAACATTCCTCAACTTCACAAAATCTATCTAAGAAAACCCCACAGAGAATATCAACCTCAATGGGGGAAAAGCTGACAGCTTTCCCTTTGAGATCAGGAACATGATAAGGTTGTCCACTCTCACCCCTGTTGTTCAACATAGTACCAGAAGTCCTAGCAACAGCAATCAGAAAATAAAAAGAAATAAAAGGTATTAAAATTGGCAAAGAAGAAGTCAAACTCTCTCTCTTCACAGATGACATGATACTTTATATGGAAAACCTGAAAGACTCCACCCCCAAACTACTAGAACTCATACAGAAATTCAGTAACGTGGCAGGATACAAAGTCAATGTACAGAAATCAATTGCTTTCTTATACACTAACAATGAAAATACAGGAAGGGAAATTAGAGAATCGATTCCATTTACTATAGCACCAAGAATCATAAGATACCTCAGAATAAACCTAACCAAAGAGATAAAGGATCTGTACTCGAAGAAATACAGAACAGTCATGAAAGAAATTGAGGAAGACACAAAAAGATGGAAGACCACTCCATGCTCACGGATCAGAAGAATAAACATTGTTAAAATGTCTATACTGCCCAGAGCCATCTATACTTTCAATGTCAGCAGGATCAAAATTCTACTGGCTGGGGTTCCTGGGTGGCTCAGTGGTTTAAGCCTCTGCCTTGGGCTCAGGCCATGATCTCAGGGTCCTGGGATTGAGCCCCACATCCGGCTCTCTGCTCAGCGGGGAGCCTGCTTCTCCCTCTCTGTGCCTGCCTCTCTGCCTACTTGCGATCTCCCTCTCTGTCAAATGAATAAATAAAATCTTAAAAAAAAACAAAAAACAAAAACAAAACAAAAAATTCCACTGGCATTTTTCAAAGAGCTGGAGCAAACAATCCTAAAACTTGTATGGAACCAGAAGAGACCCCGAACTGCTAAGGAAATGTTTAAAAAGAAAAAACTGGGGGCATCACGTTGCCTGATTTCAAGCTTTACTACAAAGCTGTGAGCACCAAGAGGGCATGGTTCTGGTGTTCTATTTTTATTAAACTATCACACTTGGGTATTATTTTTGCTTAAACAAACTATCAAGAACTTATTTTTAAAAAGTAAAACAATGTATATTTACCCACATATTTATCATTTTTGGCAGTCTTCATTTTCAATGATTTTTAATGATTTGTTTTGCTTGGTAAAAGACATTGTTTTTGAAGAAATAAGAGTTGTTGTTTGCAAAATGACTCACTTTGTGAATTTGTTTTATTTTTATTGTTCTCATTCCTTCATTGAATATTCTCAAATTGGGATTACCTATCAAGTATGTATTATACATAGACAAAAGGAACAGCATTTGCAGATGTGAATACCAGTTGTTCTCACCTGGAGACCATTTTTCAGGGAACATTTGCTAAAACCCCACGGACTGTGGTTTTTTTGGTTGTGAAAACTAGGTGGGGTGGGTGTGGTACTGGCATCAGTGGGCAGAGCACGCGCAGGCTGCCGAACGCCCTGCAGAGCACCAGTCAGGGCCCTGCAACGAAGAAGAATCTGGCCCAAGATGTGAATCGTGTGGCGGGTAATATACTGAGGCTGGTACATGAGGCGCCACAGCTCGTTCCGCAAACTGTGTCTGTGCTGGGGGAACGACCTGCGCCGTGTTTGTGAGGAACCAGCCCAGGGTCCCACGTGCCCTGCAGCAGGGTCTGGAGCTCACCGTGCGGGACAGAAAGTGCGGGGCGTGCTGACTGGGCACCATCACCAACATCACAGTGTGAGGAGGCAGCGCGGTGGTCCCACAGCCGGACCGCGGAGCACGCGGCGCAGCTGAGGTAAGAAACGCGCGGGCTTTAAGGAGACCAACGACTAACAACTGTCTGGATGAGGGGATAAGCCCAGGTTTCGGTCTTGACAGCGGGGAGGCCGCGGCTCCGTGGGTCGGGAGCGCGGGCAAGGGTCTGAGTCTGGGACCCCGGGAGCCCGCAAGGGCAGCGTCCTGGAGGCGGCGGCTGGGCGCTGAGGCGGGAGGGCTAGGCTTCAAGACGATAGAGCATCAGGAGGCGCACGTCGGGGTTACTGGGACGCCAGGGAGGGGGGACGGCAGGAGCTTCCGTCACGGAGAAGGAACCAGGCACTGTCGCGGGGGCGGACACCCGGAGGTCCAGCACTCGCGCCGTCCAACGCCGCCCAGGATGTCCGCGCTCGCAAGGGACGAGGCCCGCGGACCCAGTCGCCGAGCAGCCTGGCTGCACGTGCTCCGCCCCCGCAGCTCGTCCCCGCACCTCATCCCCGCACACGGGGCTCGCTGCACTCCAAACACCGTCCCGCCGGCCCCCGCAGCCCGTCCCGCAGCCCGTAGCTTACCGCCCCTGACGGTTCGACGACGCCGGCTCTCGGCCCTCTCGGCCAGCAGAGACGCTCCTGGAGGGCAGGCTGGGCAGGGGCCGGCGCCCCACGCGGGGCAGGGCCAAGCCCACATGGGGATCCGCGGCGACACACACTGCGCCTCCCACGTGTCCCCTCTGCCGCCGCGTCGAGCGAGGCCCAGTGGAGCCTCACCGGAGCTCAGCGAACCACACTCTGGAAAATCCCCCGGCAGGCCCCTGTGCGCAGGCGCAGCCCCGCCCCGGAAGCTGTCTCTGGTGGGAGGGGGGCGGGGCGGCGGGAGGAGGGCGGGGCGGCCGGGGCGCGTTGCGTTGGGAGCTGGCGTAGGCTCCTGTGGGGGCGGCGAAGCGCGGGCTTCGTGGATTGGGGGAGGCCGCGGGGCCGCCGGCGACTTCTGGCCGCCTTGGAGGATTCGGGGGTGGGGAGTCTGCGAGGCTGCTGGTTCGGAGGGAGGCGGAGGGCGCTGCCTGCAGGGGCGAGCCGGGCGCGGGGCGAGCCGGACGCGGGGCGAGCCTCGGGCCCGTGCGGGCGTCGGGCGGAGAAGACGCCTGGTTCTTGCCGGGCGGTCGCAGGCTCCGGCGCGGTGGTGTCCTGGAGCGCAGAGCCGGCGCGGGTCCGGGAGGGCGGCTCTGGGGCTGACCTGACTCCCGGCCGGACACCGGGGTGCGGTGACACCGGAAACCCCCACGGGACACCGAGCGGACATGTGAGCGGACACCCCGGGAGCCACGCGGGCCCGCGGGCGCGACAGAACGCCGGCCGCCGAGCAGCATCGCGTGCCGCCGGACCGCGGGGAGCGCCGCTGGGGGTCTGCACGAGGCGAGGAAGCAGCCCCGTCGGGTCCCGCGCTGCGCCTTGTGTGGACGGCGCCGTGGTCGTCGTTGCTCGTGACAGCCCGGGCAGGACGGCTCGGTGCGCGCCCACGGGCCGCGGGCGCTTGCGGGAGATGTCACCCGCAGGCGCACGGAGACGCTGACAATCAGCCGACCGTGCAGAGGACGGAGTGGCCACGTGCGTGACCGCCGACGGGGCCGCCGCCCTGACGCCTAGTGACCGCAGTGCACCAGGGACAGACGCGGATGTGTCCTAGGTGACGTCCGCGCGCTCTGAACTCTGCCCGACCCACAGCGCTGCTGCCGCACCTCGAACTGCTCTGGGGCAGGGAACGGGTGGGGTGCGGGTGGGCCTCGAGGCGGGGGCGGGGGCACGAGAGAAATGGGTGAACTGCCGAATTTTGTGTAGTTACGTTTACATGAACCCGGGCCAAAGTCGGCGTGCTCGCCGGGGTCCAGTAGGTCAGACCCGACCCGACCCGACCGAAGCCTCCTCCGGCCCCACCCAGCCCTTAGCCTCTGGCCGGCTTCCTGCCCCGGAACCTCCTCCACGGGTTGGTCTCCGTCCTGACCTCCCTGCACATCCTTTCCTCAGAAAACCACCTCGCGCTTCCTTCCCCGCGGAGGGTGTGGCCCGCACGTGGACAGCCGCTCGGCTGCAGGCAGATCCGCACCCGCTGCTGTCCCGCCTGACTCCCAGGGCTGGCGCCGCGCGCACTGGCGCTGCTCCCGCCGGGCTGTGTCTTCTCTGTGGAAGTGACCGCTGACGTGCCGTGCGCTCTGCTTACGCGTCCGCTGCCCTGTCTCTGTGCCTGACCTACCTGTGTTGTCGGGGCACAGAGTCTCCCTTGCTCTCCTTCCAGCCCCGCTCGCGCTCAAGACATCGCTCTCTGGGGCCCCTGGGTTGCTCAGTCCGCGAAGACCTGTCTCTGGCTCCCGTCATGTTCTTGGGGTCCCGGGATTGAGCTCCGCCCAGCAGGGAACCTGCTTCTCCTCCCTTTGCCTCCCTCCCGCCAGGTGGTCGTTGCTCTAGCTCTCTATCCAATAAGTAAATAAAACCTTAAAAAAAAAAAAGAGAAAAGATTGTTATTCGTGCCCTCTCCAGCACAACGATGTGTTTGCCTGGTCAGCCCTAGGGCTGGACCCTGAGATTCCTAAACCCGAAATAATTTCTGCAGCCAGTGTGGACTTGAGAGGGACCTGGTGCACTGCCTCTGAGGTTTGGTCTCCCATGGAGCAGGTGGCACGTGTAAACAGGCTTTCTGAAATGGGATCTATGAAGAATGCGGGCAGCCCCTGCCTGTGGAGACCCAGGAGGCAGTGACGATGGTTGGCCTAATAACATCATCTCGGACCTAGTATGTTGGCTTCCTAAGATCTCCTTTAAGCTATTGTTTTCTTTTTTTTAAAGATTTATTTATTTATTTATTTGAGAGAGAGACAGTGAGAGAGAGCATGAGCGAGGAGAAGGTCAGAGAGCGAAGCAGACTCCCCATGGAGCTGGGAGCCTGATGTGGGACTCGATTCCGGGACTCCAGGATCACGCCCTGAGCCGAAGGCAGTCGTCCAACCAACTGAGCCACCCAGGCGTCCCTAAGCTATTGTTTTCTTGACCGTCACCCAAATGTGTTTTTATTTCTTGTACTTGAAGGAAAAATGGCAGCTGCTGCTCCTGCTCTCTTTAAATTGGCGGGACACAGCCACACCGCAGGAATATGAAACAGGACGGCCTGAGCAGGCAGGAGTTCGTTGTGTGTTCAGCAAAGTCACATTTGGAACGGCTAGAGATGTACACAGCATCCACCATGCTTCATGGCAGGTGAGACACCCCAATGGTAGAAGACTGTAAATCACTGGGTGAAGTTACTCTGCAAAAACAAATCAGCTTACAATTCTTTTCCTTTTTGCTTTGTCATAATATGTTAGTTGTTAAGGGCTATTTCATCCTTTTCTGTGTAATCTAGTTAATATTCTTTTAAAAACCCGTCAGAGGGACGCCTGGGTGGCGCAGTTGGTTAAACGACTGCCTCCGGCTCAGGGCGTGATCCTGGAGTCCTGGGATCGAGTCCCACATCAGGCTTCCAGCTCCATGGGGAGTCTGCTTCGCTCTCTGACCTTCTCCTCGCTCATTCTCTCTCTCACTGTCTCTCTCAAATAAATAAAATAAAATAAAATAAAATAAAACAATCTTTAAAAACCCGTCAGAATTTAACCTCAGGAAAAGGAACATTTTAGCCTGTTCAGAAATGTAAAGATTCTTACATCACAAAATGTTAAAATGTATTTGATGTGTGCTACACATGTAAATATCCTGGTTCTGTGTCTGTGCTCATGAATTACATGTATTGCTTTAATGGTTATTACAATTTATAACATTTTTTTAAGTAGGCTCCACAGGGTTCGAACTCATAACCCTGAAATCAAGACCTGAGCTGAGATCAAGAGTCAGACACTTAACCTACCGAGTCACCCAGGCAATGCAGGTTGTGAATGATTTTTTTTTGATCTTTACATTTGTTTTAATTTTTTATTCCAATTTATTTATTTTCAGAAAAACAGTATTCATTATTTTTTCACCACACCCAGTGCTCCATGCAAGCCGTGCCCTCTATAATACCCACCACCTGGTACCCCAAAATCCCACCCCCCTGCCACTTCAAACCCCTCAGGTTGTTTTTCAGAGTCCATAGTCTCTCATGGTTCATGAATGATTTTTTAAAAAAACCTCTATCTTTGAGGTGGTGAAGCTCATTTTGGGCTGCTATGTAATGAAGCCACGTAGCCACTAGGTGGAGTACAGCACGGAGCACACTGCCCTTCTGCAGAGACTTCCTTATTCTTTTTAAAATATTTTATTTTTTTAAGTAAAGTCTGCACACAATGTGGAGCTTGAACTCACAGCCATGGGATGTGATAGAACAAATCAATAAGAAAAGAGAGAAGAGCCACATGGTCCTCTCAATTGATGCAGAAAAAGCATTTGACAAAATTCAGCATCCGTTCCTGATTAAAATGCTTCAAAGTATAGGGATAGAGGGAACACTCCTGAACTTCATAAAACCTATCTATGAAAGACCCACAGCAAATATCATCCTCAATGGGAAAAAGCTTGCAGCATTCCCTTTGAGATCATGAACATGACAAGGATGCCCGCTCTCACCACTCTTGTTCAACATAGTATTAGAAGTCCCAGCAACAGCAATCAGACAACAAAGAGAAATAAAAGGTATCCAAATTGGCAATGAAGAAGTCAAACTCTCTCTCTTCGCAGATGACATGATTCTTTATATGGAAAACCCAAAAGACTCCCCCCAAACTACTAGAACTCATACAGCAATTCAGTAATGTGGCAGGATACAAAGTCAATGTACAGAAATCAGTTGCTTTCTTATACACTAACAACGAAAACACAGAAAGGGAGATTAGAGAATCAATTCCATCTACTGTAGCACCAAGAACCATAAGAATAAACCTAATAAACTGGGAATAAACCTAACCAAAGAGGTAAAGGATCTGTACTCGAGGAACTACAGAACACTCATGAAAGAAAATGAAGAAAACACAAAAAGATGGAAGACCATTCCATGCTCTTGGATCGGAAGAATAAACATTGTTAAAATGTCTATACTGCCTAAAGCTATCTATACTTTGAATGCTATTCCAATCCAAAGCCCTGAGATCAAGAGTCGCACACTTTTCCAACTCAGCCAGCCGGGCACCCAGAGACTTTTACTGTTTAATACAAAAAATCAAATGGAAAAGTTCTTTGGAAGTGGGCATTTTTGAATACACGTCCATATTAAAATTTCAAAGCACTAAATATGATCAAAACGTTCAGGACAAAAATTAGGAAGATAAATTATCCTGGTAGAGTTATTCTTCATTTTCCTCTTTTTTGAGGGTTTATTCCTTTTTCTTTCACACATTTTCAGTTTCAAATCCCATGTATAGTATATAAAAGGAAAACGCAGCACTATCTAAAGGAGCACACATGTGTATGCCTAGACACATAAATACATGGTTCTTACTGTAGTATTTACAAGGGGAAATCAATGACTGCTATTGTCACAAAAGAACGTTTGATCTTTCTGTATGTATTTCTCTCTTTCTCAGCAACTGGAAAAGTAGCAACAAAGTTTACGTTTCTTTTTTTTATGTTTAGACAATGGCTGCTCACAAAATTGATAACTTAGACTGTCAGGAAGGATAACATTACATGTCAGAATGGCTTTTGGAGGTTCTGGCGTGTTTATATTGCTCTGCTGTGATGAAGAATTCAAAAGCCCTTTCCTCTGAATGGATTTTATTTGTCACCATTTATTCATTACTTTTGTTTGAAGATAATTGCAGAAAATCAAACACAGTTTTTGGTGTGTTTATTTTTAAAGAAAGCATTGTTGTCTGTGATATACCTGTGGGAATTCAATGCCATTGTTTTACTTATCATATATTGAAGTTGTCAACTAGCATCAAGTTCTCAGGTGCTCCTTCCCTGAACAGGGAATGAACTTTGGGGACCACTAGCATCATTGCTATGACATGTCTGAGGCCAGTTCAGTTCATGCAGGGAAAAGTCATGCCCTGGGGAGCTCCTAGTGGGGGTGTCCTGAGCGGTCCTGCAGATATTAATGTTCCCCAGACTTGGAAAGAGTTACTTAGAGTGCTGGAGTGCTCAGTCAAACCTGGCAGCTCATTCATTCATTCATCAGCACAGGAGTGCCTGTGTGTATCGTGTCTTCTGTACACAGATGAGGGGAGCAGGCAAGGGTGTGGACAGAGAACAAGGAAAGGAGAATGCCCAGGACTGAGTCTGAAGCATGTGCTCAGGAATTGGAGGGAGTTGTGACATTCTGGGAGGCAGGAAGTAAACCAGGAGGGTTTGTGGCACAGAGAGAGCTTTAAGGAGGTGTGAGCTGTCACAATTGTCCCCTGGTACTGGGAGTTGGTACAGTGGTGCGTGAGATCTCCTGGGAATGACAATGACAAGATGGGGGGTGGGGACCATCGGGAGGGCTGTTTGATGGCATGAGGGGCCCGGAAGTCCAATAGGGTGAGTGGGAGATTGGGAAATGAATAATCCATACCCCTTTGCCTTTGAGTAGTGGAAGAGAGATGGGCAATGCCACAGGAGGGTAATGCAGGTTAGAGTGGGAAAGTACCTGAATCAGAGATGCCCACACTCCGGAGGAAAGTCTGCACCCTCCACATATCACCCAGAGCCAGCCTCCTCTTATCCAAACCACATCCACGTCCAGGGAAGAGGGTTTTCATCTGGACTCAGGAGATAGACACCAGCTCTCCAGCAGTCATGGTTCCACTCCAGAAACATGAGCAGGTAACTAAGAGATACCAACACGTGAAGAAAGCCAGAGAGGACTCACTGCAGAAAACAGAAGAAAATGATGCTAATACAAAGAAGGCAAGGGTTGAGATAGTCAGACCCAATCCAAGATATTGTGGGTGTGCTGGATACAGCTGTACCTGAAGCCTGATCTCGAGCATTTGGATTACACAAGCCAAGATGCCTCTCTTGCTACAGCAGGTCTGAATTGTACCTATCATCCACATACGAGATGGCCTTGACTGTGTTCACTGATGTATCTACTCTTGGAAAATTCGGGGACATTTTTAGGGTGAATGTATATTAATTGTAGGGAAAACAAACATTAACTCTGATGCCATTATTTCTCCTGAAAATTATTTACAACACAAAGAAATGAGACAACTAGACAGAAGAGTAAATTAAGTTTATGACAGTATCAGAGTCTTCAGTCTTTGCTTTATGATCCATTTAATAAGTTCTTAGCATCAATGATGACCTGTAGGTCCTCATAATCCTCTCCAAAGAAATCGGTCCACTGTGAGTCTGTCTTGTGGACTAATTCATTATCCCCTGTTTTGTTTTTCCTTAAAACTTCGTCCATTAACAAACTGTTTTCTGTTTCAGTCTGTATTGTTGCATTTTGTCTGTAGGCTCCTAACACTTTGCATGCAAAAGCTGCCGTTCTCCCACTTCCGTTTTTCATGCCTCAAATAATGTTGTAGGGCTATTCTTTTTATTTTTTATTTTTTAAAGATTTTATTTATTTATTTGACACAGAAAGAGATCACAAGTAGGCAGAAAGGCAAGCAGAGGGGGAGGGGGAAGAAGGCTCCCTGCCGAGCAGAGAGCCCAATGCGGGGTTCAATCCCAGGACCCTGAGATCATGACCTGAGCCAAAGGCAGAAGCCTCAGCCCACTGAGCCACCCAGGTGCCCCTGTAGGGCTGTTCTTAATGAGGAAAGTGGTCTGAGAACTGTCTTCCCTTGTCTCTGTGGACACGAAGTGCCAGATCTTCTAAGGACTTTGTATCTGACGTAAACTATGTGTTCCTGGTGTATTATTTTTTCCATCGTTAGCTCTGAGATTCCATACCCCACAGGGTTCAAGAAGAGAGCAGAAATCCCTTGGGGAGCTACCATGTGAGGAGACATCTCCTTTCTCTTTCAGAGCAACCTACGTTTGTTTATTTAACTTCCCTTGAAATGATGCTACCTTTCCCTTATGGGAATAGCAATCTTATGGCTCACTGTCCACTCATAAATCATCTGAAGGATGTAGGTTGTGAATTTGGATCTGGTGCTGAAATTCAAAAGATGAAGTTTTTATGTGGCCTTTAAATTTTATTCTTTTTTCTTTTTTCATTGTTTTTTGGAAGCCTGTCTGGGCAAAACCGTCACTGAATTGGGTCAAAGAGAAGACCAAGGTTGGAAAAGAGAATAGTAAAGTTTGACCTTCAAAAAACCAGGGGGCTGGGCCGGCTGAGTGCACTGTGAAGGGAGAGAGGCTGTCCTGACCCAGCCGTGCCCCCCCCTCCATCGATCTGGCCCTTGCATCACCTATGGTTTGTACCCCAAACCAAGACGCTTTTGCTCATTTATTTAAATTATCAAGTTCATAAAAAGGACAAACTTTCTAGGTAACACAGGAAGGGCTCTGAGCCCCACAGATGTGATGTGATGGTGAATTTTCCTTCCTTCTGTCCAAGAGGTAAGAACTCCCTGTATTGTTCATTGGTGTTGCTACAAATGCCTCTCTGTCCCCCAGAAAAGGAGGGGCTGGGCTGGATCTAATCTGGAGGTCTTCCAGAAGCTTCCACGCCATTAGAATAACCTGTTTGGATTAGGATTAAATTGCTCTGAGGGGAAGTTTCTCACTGTAAAACAAAACAGCATGGAACGGGCCAGTAGCATGGTCAGAACTTGCCACCAAATGGAAAAGGAATCGAGAGAGCCTCCATGAAGAGACGGTGACTTCCCTAGCTGCGCCATAAGGTTTTACCCCCCAGCGAGAAGCAAACAGCTGTTTCAAAGTACAGCACAGGCTGGTTATGGCTTATTAAATAAAGTGTTTCAAAGGACCAGAAGTTAGATCTTGAAGGATGTCAAGACAAGATCAGGAGAGATCGTAGAATCTTAGTGCTGAATCGTCTGTGTGGTCCTTGTGGGCGAATCCCCCACTCTGCAGGGTGCCCCCACCCCCGTGCTCTTTCATGCGTGTGGGGTGAGCCCCACACAGGTTCCGCCGGGGCTCCTCGATCCCCATGGACAAGCCTCATGCAGCTGTCCCCAGCCGTGCTCAGAACGGGAGGGCCAAGCGGTGCCTTCGTGTGCTCAGAACGGGAGGGCCAAGTGGTGCCTTTGCCCTTCAGGAAGGGAGAAAGCCTGCATCTCCCTGTGCCTCACCTAAGGGGCAAGCTCCCCTCAGTGGCTCACCGCAGGGCAGGTGGCCCCAGGGCCCCAAGCCACACTGTAGTTCCGGGCTTGGAAAAGCGGTGAGCATGGAGGTCTGGTGCAGGTGTGCTATCCGGGCTCAGGTCATGAAGATGACTAAGGAAACCTGCTCCTCGAGTCTGAAATCCGGGAACTGCTCCTTCTAGCCTCTGTGTGGCCCCGGGGAGTCGGAAGCCAGGGGCCACTGTGACTCTGTGGAGGGCTAAGACTCTGCTTCTTTCTAGGGTTTGCTTCCTAAGCTCACAACGGAGGGACGCAAGTAGCAGGTTCTGCCTGGGAAAGCATCGGAAGAACAGCCCGAATGGCTTGGGTTAAGGACGGTTTTCTTGGCACTTGCAGATTTGAAGGCAGGTAGGAGATGGGAAACTTACAGGTCCTTCTGCCTTTTCTTCAAGTTTCCTTAAAAACAAAACAAAACAATAACAAAACCACACACACAAAAAATACCCCCAAAAAACAACAAAGAAAGTGAGGACAGTAAATCCAGGAGGTGGAATTAGAAGCCTCATACGATGTCCTGGGATTTTTATTTCATTTGCTCTGTGTCTCCAGGAAGGAAAATTCAATCACCTCTGAGCTTCTGTGCTTGTCATCTTAGAACCCGGTCACCAGTGAACACCCGTCTGGCCGTCCTGAATGCTGTGACTTCCCCAACGTGATGCAGGCAGCAGAGTGGGGGGCTCGCTGTGTACAAGCAGAGCTCCAGCCCTCGTGTCTGGGTCCACCCTCTTGGGGGGCCCCTGTCCCTGAGGATTCCTGGTATCTGAGTGTTCCCACTGGCCACTCACATCTAGGCCTACGAGCCTTGGTCAGCTCTAAAACGGGTTGACTTTGGGTCAGATGTGACTTCAAATCAAGTCAGAAGGCAGCATTCCTCATACTTATTTGCAAAAATGTCTCTAGTTTCTACAGATTCCTTCCATCCTGCCTCCATAGCAAGCCTGTCCCAGGCCCAGGATTTGCTGACATGATTTTTAAAACCCTGCTTTTCTTTCTTTAAGCTCCTTATGCCCTCCTACAGTACACGTTGGGAGAATATAAAAAATTCTAAACTGGCCTGCTTTGCACATTTATAACGCTGCCAACTTTATCAGCTAAACAAAGTTGTAGATTTTGAAATTGGGGTTTAAAAATTCACACAATTTTAAATTTTAATTGAGACAGAAATGAAAACAAATTGTAGGAAGTGTAATAAAAAGAATTTTGCCACCCTGTATCACTTTAAGCTTGAACCTTTCCATAGTGACCCTAATAATCAATTACGCATTGATATAGCTTGGTCTTCTATTAGAAAAATTAGAAAAAATTAGAAAAGGAGAAGTTTGAGTCTTTGGGGGGAAATCTGAAGGAAATGGAAACTTTGAGTGACATCAGAGGGGAATTACTGTAGCAGCTGCTGGAGGACGGTATAAATGACCTAGATATGGAGAGTGATGCCGAACAGAGGAGACTGCCTTGTAAGCACCACTGTGGGACACCGCCACTCCTTTCATTCGACAAATCACCCTGTTCATCTGGGGGGATTTCTCCAGACTCACGTCCTATTTCTGGCTGCATCATGTGCCCACCATCAAATTCATGTGCTGGAGTCCTAACCCCCGGTAACTCAGAGGGCGACCTTATTTAGAGAGGGTCTTAACTCAGCGAACCAGGTTGTTTTGAGGTCATTGGGCTGGGCTGTAATCCAGTAGGACCGGTGTCTTTAGAGAGGGAGAGATTTGAACACAGACCCAAGGAGGGAAGACACCATAAAGATACACAGAGAGAAGACAGTTGTCTACAGGCCAGAGACGAGACTGGAATGGATCCTTCCCTCATGGCCCCTGGAAGGAATCAAATCTGTCTCACCTGGATTTTAGACTTCTGGCTTCTATGGAAACCTCCTGGTCAGTGTTGCTTTGTTGCTGTGGCTGGCTGGAGCAGACCCAGGCCAGTCCTATTGTGATAGGGCGGTAGAACAGGGCTACAGAGCTTGGAGGGAACTTGGGCTCTTTTTAGACCAGAACTATGCAAGAAGGGCACAGTGCTGGCCTCAGAGGTGGGAACTTATGTAATTAAAAATTTCCTAGTAGCTGTGTCAAAAAAAAGGATTAAAATTAATTTTAACAATATATTTTTTTAAAATCCCATATACCCAAATATCATGTCAATGAGGTGTGTTGAACGTAAAGGAGATATTTTACCTCCTCTTTGTGATCCTAATCTTTAAAATCTGGTGTGTGTGATTTACATGGATAGAGCATCTAAATGGTCAATAGAAGTAGGGTTGTTTTGATGGGTGGAAATTGTTCTGGGAGGTGCTTGAGGAAGACGGTTTCTCCTTGCACTATCCTAGCTCCTCTTTTGTGATTTCAGCATTTGCTGTGGAATCATCTGGTCCTCTCTTGGCTCTGATAGAGGTTGAGTATAATCCTTCCTGACAAAATATGAAACTGGCGGGACCTGTCACTAGATGTTTGAAGCATTGGCTTGTAAGGACCCTTGGCGGTGAGAACACATTCCTTTCTCTTCATTACCATATTCAAACGAAGGCACAGGTCTGTTGATCGGTCTATCATGATTTTGCTCATCTTTGAGCAGAACTGTAAAGTGCTTGCTGAAGACCATACTAGAAAATTATAATTAATTTCTTCTGGGAATCTTTACCTATGGTTTTATTCCTTTTAAATTCCTGTGGTTTTAAGAGCAGTACGTTCTGGCCAAGAAAGTTTAGGTTATAAGTGAGTGGCCTGGAAAGCACTTGATTCCTCCCATGGGGGTGGGTCTGAATTTCCCTCTGTTTCCTTTAAAAAGAGATTTACTGTGTGACGGCTTTTGAAATCGCATTTTCTGTCATTAAGGAGGAACGTGGGAAGAGCGATTGCCATGGTGTCCCAACCGACACCGTTCAGATCGTTCCCGTTGAAAAGCTCCAACACCTTGTGATTAACTCCTGTTTGTCCTCAAGAGGAGAAGGAGGAGAAAACAGGATATGTAATCTCACTTCCTGAGGATCCATTAGTAACCCCTTCGGGTGAGTCGTCCGGTCAGTCAGCAAGTGTTTAGGAAAGAATCCGGGTCAGCCAGGATGGCCCCTTCGTGCAAGGTTCAGAGGTGGATGGAGCCCCATCTGGTGCCTCCCGACTTCTGTCCCCCGGCGGGCGGGCTTGACTCATGAGTGAAAACCCTCCAGGTCACCTCAAGCTCTACGTGCTGTGCTCAGGAAGCCATGTTCCTGCTGGGTGTGTCATCTCACAAAATTCAAAATGAAAAACGCAAACTTGTTGGGACAGCGATGGTCCCACCAGCGACATGATAGACTTTAACCAAAGGGGATTAAAGACTCCCCACACATTTATTCCAGAAAAAGGAGCTGGGTGGGCTGAGCGGGTATTAAACAAGTGATGTTGGACTTTATTGTCATTATTCTGTGGTTTTCTACCCGCTTTTGGTGCTGTGTGAACTGCCCCTGGAAATCCCACCTTGTGGAAAGGGTTTTAAAAAATGCCTCTTCTTTAACTGTCTTTGTGGGAGTCTTCGGTCCCGGGGATGCGTGGCTTGAAAGGGCACAGTGAGGAGACGAACATGTCTTCGGGCAGAAAGTGTTTCCATGGCCACTTCTGCCCTTTCCCTTACGTTCAAGGAGGTGAAGGCAGAATATCATAGCCCTGAGGTGCACGTCTGTCCCAGTCCCTGGGCGGTTAGAACCCCGAGCACGGGCGGGGAATGTTCCCTTGTGTTCATGCTCCGGTGGATCTCCTAGAGCCTGGCCCCTGCCGACTCTCTCCCACAGGCAACAGACAGTCTCTGTCCGTCCTCTTAGGAAACAAAGCTGTCCTCATTTTATCTTTACAAGCTGTGTCAGTGCCTGGCTGCTGCTGTAACACATCACAAACTCAGGGACTTGCAACAACCCCAGTTTCTTCTCTTACAGGCTGGAGGTCAGGACTTCCAAACTTCTGCGAGGGCTTCAGGCTGATCTATTTCTTGGCCGTTCACAGCACCTAGAGCCTGCCTGGACCGTGGTCCCCTTCTCTGTCTTCTGAGACAGCACCATAGCACCTTCTTCTGTCTGTCTGTCTCTGGCTGTGGTCAGCTCCCCCCATCTCCCTCTTACAAGGACCCCGATGACTACACTGGGCCCATCGAGCTACAGCAGGATAACCCCCCACTCCACAAGGTCACTAACTGACTCACATCTTACAACGTTTTTTTGGCTCCCCAAGGCAGCAAATTCCCGGGTTGCAGGGATGGGGACATCTTTGGGGTCAGTATTCAGCTGTACAAAATCCCAGAGCCTGTGCACTCCGACAGACTTGGGTCTCACTGTGGCCTGATACGGTCATGTCCCCAACCTCCCTGCTCCCAGCAGGGACAATAGTTTGGGCCATGTGGACACGTGTGAGGACAGGTCCTTTGCTGTCTGTCAGTCTGCCTTCTTGGCTTTGACCTAGAGGGAAAACATGGGTATGGGGCTTCATGTTTTGGGCTGAAACTTAACAGCAAGCTTGTAATTAGAAACATTAGTTTAAAATGTTTTTATTGTCTCGTTGGGATAGTAATGGAAACTGCGAGCCTCTGTAGAGAACAGGATGTGGGTGAAGGAACCAGTCGGCACCAGCATGGAGGGTCCCTCTTGATGGAGTTTGCCTCTTTGAGATGTCAGTAGTCATTTAAAAGTGTATCAAAACGAAGATTGCTGTGAACGGGTAACACTTGCTGGTGCCGGATTTCTGTGTCTGTGTAATGTGCTCAGCTCTCGCAGAGGAAGATGACATCTGGACAGTAGGTTGTCCAGAAGAGGGGGCCAAAGTCTTTCAAAAATGCCAGGAGCCCCGTACTGATTCCAGGCCACAACAGGGAGAGGTCTGTGCCGGTGAATCGAGCGTGTGACTCCCTAGTTCTCCTGGGTGCCTGCTGCTGTCATGCTGGGCACTCAGCTCGGCTCCACGTGCCTCTCAGGAAACCAACCATGCAAGACTTGGGGAGCCTGGGACCTCACACCTCCCCATGTAAGGACCCCCAGGTCCAACAGGAAAGACTAAATTATGAATACTCATTTTGTTTGTTTTCTGCTTTTTTTTCAGTTTTGGTTAATCATAAAAGGAATCCCATACACTTGGAAAATCCACCACAGAAGTTAGCAGTGTCCAGAGTTAAAACTCCCCTTCTCTCCCCACAGATGTAAACACTAGTATGGGTTTGCTTCATAGACTTCTAAACAATATGTCTTTACTCCTTGTTTGCATGGCACCATTCTCCGCTAGTTTTGAATGCATGTGGGTGCCGATGAGGGCTTTGGCTGTGAGTATGTGGAATACCGGGAAGGAGACATGGGTCCAGACACCGAGGGGAAAGAGAAGACAAAAAATGAACCCCAGTTGGATAGAGGGTTGGAAAAACCCTCTGTCCTTCTTCAAGGTCACACTGGACCTCACGCTGACTCTCTAGAGCTAATGGGGACTGTCAGCGGTGATATCAGGCAACACGGACCCTTTTGGCGAGTTGCATGTGCAGCCGTCTCCAAGGGGGCTGTGTTGAAAGTCAACAAACTACCATCACAGATCGTGCATCTGTTAGGGGCTGAGTTGTGTCCCCTTCCCCAGAATTCATACGTTCAGTCCCAGGCCCTGGTATGTATCACGCATTTGATGTAGGGATGAAGGTAAAATAAGGTTGTAGAGGGGGCCCTAATCCCATATGTCTGGTTTCTGTATAAGAGGAAGAGATCAAGACACAGATGCGCACAGAGAAGACCCTGTGAGGGTCCAGGGAGAACGCAGCTGCCTACATGCCGGGGAGAGAGGCCTTGGGAAACCAGCCCTGCCGACAACTTGATCTCGGAATTCCAGCCTCCAGACTGCGAGGAAACTGTCTGGTGCTGAAGCTGCAGGGTCTGTGGGGTTTTGTACTGGCTTCCCTAGCCAAGCAGAATGGCACCTGTTTCCAGGAGCCCCGTCCCTGCTCTGAAGGACGTGTCCGTGTAACTGTGTGCGGGACCCGCACGCCCAGTCGAGGATGCTAGTGGCTTCTCTGGACATGTGAGGCCCTGCAGCCTCCGGATCTCACCTGCTCTGGGAGGTTGGCGTGGAGTGTGGTGTTGGGACACTCCAGGCCCTGGTCCATCGTCTCCACCTTCAGCTCAGGGCCAGGGAAGGGTCTGGTTTCTAGATCCCAAGAGTGGGGAGCCAGGTGTGTCGGGGTCTCTTCTCCCAGTCAAAGAGCAGAAAGACCTTGAGCCTGTGACCTGAGAAGCACAGGCCACCTCTTGGTTTCTGTGGGAGTTAATCGCCTCCTGTCCTATGTCCCATGTCTCATGTCAGACGGCTGAGATTCCCAGACGACGGAGCGTGTCTCCCGCAGTCAGAACCACAGTGGGTGCATTTCGGCTGCTCCTTGTGTCCCTCTGCAGCTTCCAGCAGGCGGGGCTCCCACAGCATCGTGTGTGGCTCCAACAGAGCGTCGACCCCGGGCTGAGCAGGGTGCCTCGGCGGGCAGACGGGGCCTCCAGCAGACCAATGCAGAGAAGTCTATCCTGGCTTTATCTCCTGCGGGGTCTGTCCACCAGCCGGGTGTCGTTTGGTCCTGAGTGTCAGGCTGTGCTCTGAGCTCTGTCCGTATTCAGCACAGTGGTCGGAACCGAGGAGTCTGCAGCCGAGAAGCTTGACAGGCAGGGTTTCTGCTGGGGCCCCAGCTCGGGGAGTAGAGGGAGCCTCAGGGGCAGGGGAGCTCTGCCAGGACCCTCCCCTTCACCCCCGCTGCGGGAGTCAGCTTCCATGTTAACAAAGGTCTGTTGTTAGCTCCATATGCTTCTCATCGGATTGCAGCTTGCTCCCCTGGTACTCCCTCACTTTTAGGTTAATATAAACAACACATTTTGAGTCATTTTAATTTAAAAATGGGTACTGACTCAGTGTCCATCATGAAACCACCATGAGAGTGTTCTGTCCCAGGAACTGCTTGTAGCAACTCGGACCCACCTCGGACACTATTCTTTGCACATCTCAATGAGTCCTTTTCAGCAACCCTGTCCTTCTGAGAAACTCCTGCTCATGCTTCGAGTCTCTGCACAAAAGCCACCTCCCCCAGGAAGCCCTCCCTGCTTCCACCCAGGCTTGACTTGACGGCACGTCCTTGACATCATTTCTGTAATACTTTCCCCATTTCTGCAAGATTTTCTCCACAATCTTCATAAACTTTAAGAGCTGGCCAACTCCTTTAGCAAGTAAACACACAGTGATCTTACGATTCGGCGTTCACACTCAGGTATTTGTCTAAGACGTGCGAACATGCGTCAGCACAGAGCTTTGTGCACAATGTTCATAGCAGCTTTAATCGTCCTTGTCAAACCAAGAAGCAGGGCAGCTGTCCGTCAGTCGGTGAGTGGGTGCAGAGCGTGGTCTGTCCACATGGTGAAAGGCCACCCAGCAACAGAAGCGATGAACTGATGTGTGCAGAAGCATGGGGATTTCTCAGACACATTTGATGAGCCAACGAAGGCAGACACAAGCGTGGATACTGTGATTCTGTTTACAGGAAATTCTAGAAAAGACCAATCCAAGTTACAGCCCAGAAAGCAGGGCAGTGGTTGACTCGGGCTGCGGGGCAGGGAAGGGTAGCTGCTGGGAGGGGGTGGGGGTCAGTGATGGGGCATTCTGGCCTCAGAAGTGGTTCCCAAGAGGGCAATCTCATGTCCAAATCAATGTCATGGGGAGTGGGCAGGACAGGATGTGGGCTGGTTTTGCAATCCAAGGGGATGCTTTTCAGGGAATAGTACTTCTGAGCAGTGGAGAGATACTCGGCAGCTGGAAATGGGAGGGGACAGGGTCAGGGGACAGGGTCCCCTGAGATTGTGGCTGGGGTTAAAGGCACAGGGGCAGAAGTGGGCTAGTTACTGGGACAGAAGCCAAGTGAATCTGGGAGGGTGAAGGGAATCGATTCCTCAAACAGAAGTTGTAGAGACACCAGGGATCCCAGACATGAGCCTCTCCTACAGCTGAAATCAGCGTGGTCCCCGTGGAAGGCAGAAAAATCCTGGCCCAGATGGGGGCTCGCAGGCAGGGCACTAGTGGGGCTCACGGATGCGTCCCGGCTCAGTCAGACCTGGCTCAGGACCTGGGTGGGGTCACACCGTATTGGCCTCCGGGACTTGCCCAGGAGCCTGGTGGGTCAGGATGGCACCGACCCGTTGGTGGCCCCCTGCAGATTCCACATCCTCTGTCCAGACCAGGACGCGGGAGAATGGGCTTGTATTCTCCATCCTTTCCCCTTACCACTAGGTAGGCAGCAATGTTAATTATCTGAGAAATGACCCAGAGGTCGAGCAAGATCAAAGTGGAAAGCGAGACAGGGGTGTGAGGGACCCAGCTCGAGGGAGCTCTTAAGTGAGAACATCACTGACACATGAGAAGCCACACCGTGTGGGAGCAACTGGTCACCAGGACGCTGCAGGTCTCCCAGAGTCTTCTGCACACATCTAACAGAGCCCGCTTGACTTGAGAAATGTAGTAGACGTGGTGAGACTCTATGCAGTGACCGAAGTGGGAAGAATTCATTGACAATAGGACAAGCCATGTGAGTCCTCCCTGTGACGACAGGATTTCAGGCACTGGAGCCGGCCACCATCGGGGTCTCCCTGCCTTTCGTAGGCTGGTGGTTACCCCAACTCAGACACAGGAAGGAGGCTTACAGTAAACGAGCGCTGATTTAGTTTTCACATCAGCCGTCCTACTTATAACTCACTGAGCTTCAGACTCAAAACAAACCAGAGCAAAAGGGCGACAGAACTGTTTATTACAAACAGCTTCTTCCGGGATCAGTTTCAAGCATTTGTTTTGCCCCAAATACTGCTGTTTGAGTTTGTGGAACAATCAAGCCTTATCTCCTATTTCTTCCAGCCTTTTCCCAGGTGGTTTCCCCCCTCTTTCACATGAAAGAAGTCCTACCAAAACCTGTTCATGAGACAGACGTTACCCACAAAGGATCAGGTCACGGTCAGCCAAGTGGGACTGCTCGTGGGGACGAGAAACTTTCCCAGGTGTAGACGTGCTGACCTGGTAGCCAGTTCTTAATCTGGAGAGACACTCTGCTTCTGACCCACATTGCCAGTGCATGCCTTTCCCCTCCTGGAGCCAAGGCGTTGTGAGACCTAACAGTGGAATCTCTATTATGTGCAGCCTTGAGATTGTGGGAGGGGCCCAGAGGGCCTAGACACATGCTCCTTCCACTTTGCCCCCGAGGCAGGGTCCCCTGGCCCAGCAGGTCTGCTGATCTCAAGCTGGTTGCGCCCGCCTCTCCCCGTGGTCAGTGTATGTGACTGAGAAATTGCTGTGATTCTCATCCGTCCTGTGTCGGGGGCTGTGTTGGGCCCTCCCTGGAAGGCAAGGTGGGACTCCCTCCTTCATCAGGATGCATGGGGGGCCATTGAGAGTCACGGAAGAAGCGTAAGTCTGTTTCACTTCTTGTCCCTTTGGGCATGGCGACTGTTGGTGGGGAGACACCAGCTCCCGGGCAGCGAGCCTGCAGTGCTTATGGGGCAGCCGTCCACCTGCCTCTCAGTCTTCTCTCCTGAGAACTCATCTTCTCAGGGCTGGCCTGGCCTCTCTGTCCCCACTCTGGGCTTAGGAGCACTTCTCTGCTTTCCTCCTCAGGTTCCATCCCCTCTCCCCAGAGCTGCCCCAGAGGACAGCAGTGAGCACCATTGTCTTTGCCCACGCCCTTGAACCCCCTCCCAAAAGATGATAACCTCCTTGCTTCCCCTTCCCAGGAGCTGTTCTGCTCCTGTTGTGGTTTCCAGCTCAGGAAAGGTGGTTTATGGAGCACATTCGAGAGGCCATGTGTATCCGACTCGCAGCGGGCAATGGCAGCAAATCAGGGCTTTTCCTCATTGCAAGGCTTCAGAATGGCTGGGGTGGGGGGCAGAAGCAAGCATGGGAGCCCCACCTTCTCTGCTGCTCTATGAGAAGTGTGAAGTATGGGAAGGTGTTTGGTCAGTCCAGTCAAAACAGCGGCTGCTTCTTTTCAGTTTCTCTCCAAGTAGCTGCCATCTGGGGCTCCTGAAGGCAGAACTGGGTTGTCATTAGGGTGAGCCTTTCAGACTCACACTGTTGTGCATTTCCTAAGTGTGGGGGAGGGACCCCACAGGGCCGCTGCAGCTTCCCGGACCCCTGGTCCCTGGGGCGGCTCCTTGAGGGGCTCCAGACTCAGACGCTGACCCTAGTTCTGACGTGTGGCTCCCCCCGCACCAGCAAGCAAGTAACTCCCTTCTGACAGCATCTACCTGGAGACGGCATCAGATCCCCCAGGCTGCGGATGAAGTCCCGCAAAACTGGTCCTCATCCCGTGTCAGACGTCAGTCGTGAGCCCAGGCTGTGCCCTGTGCTCCAGGTCTGCCTCTAGGTTTGGTCTCTCCCAGACTTACCCTGGTTTTGATAAATTTACTAAAATGGCTGCAGAACGCAGAGACACTTTACTTCCTGGAGTACAGGTTTATTGTAAAAGGATAAAACTTGGGAACAGACAGATGGGAGAGATGCAAAGAGCCTGGCATAGGGAAGGACACAGAACTTCCATGCTCCCTCAAGGGGCTGCCTCTCCAAACCCCGCACCCCACTCCTTCACCCCTTGGGGGTTTATTGTTTTGTCATCATTATTATTATTTTTCTGTCACTTCTGTTCCCTGAAATAATACTCTGCTCAAAGTAACTTGCAAAAAACTCTCATAACCGTCATAAATAGACGTGCTTTTAACACTTACCTTAATGCATCACGGAATGTCAGATGCATCTCTTCGCATAAAAAAATACTGTTTAGTTCCTACTAAGTGGAGAGTACTTTTTAAATATTGTTATTTCGAGTGTTTATAAACACTTTTCCAAATGCATTACAGATGATCTATCACATCCATTCCCTGTGAAAACACTCTTTTGGGTTTTTATGGAGGCTTCATTATGTAGATAGAACTGATCAAATCGTTGGCCATGATTAGGTCAACCTCCAGCCCCTCCCCCCTCCCCAGGGCTCAAAGTCCCAACCCTCTAGCCACAGGGCTGTCCCCCCACTCCCATCCCCTGCAATCAGTGCCCACCCTTCTGTGCTTTCTAAAAGTAGCCATATTAACTCAAACTCAGGGATGGTTGAAAGGGATTTGATATGGATATCAAGACACCTTTACTGCTCTTACCATTTAGAAAATTCCAAGGGTTTTAGGAGCTCTGTGCCTGGAATGGGGAGGACCAAATCTTAATAAAATCGCAATATCACACAGGCTCTCCTTGCTGGGGTGACTTGTGAAGTCGCTCCTCCAGAGATGGAATTTCTCCTCGCCGGCTCTCTGGTAGAATCTTCTTTATCAGAAACCATGCTGCCCTCAGAGGTCTCATGCAATGGGCCCCTTACCACTGACCCCCTTTAAGACCTACGTCTCTTGGCCCCGTCTCTGGTTGTGTGAGTCTCCTTGGCCGGGACTCTCTTCCCACCATCCAGCCCAGGTCGTAACAACCCCATGACGGTTCTTCCTGGGAGTCTCCAGTTCATGTGCTCACATCAGTCCTTCCCTCCTCTGCATTCTTCACCCAGCAACTCAACCACTGCCATGGCCTCCAGCAAGGTCATTACATTCTAAGGCTATAAAAGGTTTTCTGCACAGTTTTAGCATGCAGCAAGCAACTCCCTGATGTTGTTAAGTTGACTAGAGGCTTTTCAGTTTGTGCTTTTCTTCCACCATTGGGCACCAGCCATCTTGTCTGGGAAGAGAGGGCACATCTGCTGCTGTCTTAGCTAGGATTTCAGCAGTAGGCATCCCAGCTTGCCTTTCTTCTACCGCTTCTGCATTTTGTTCCTGTGACTGTGTTTCTCAGACCCAGGTCCCTTTCTGAAGTGATTCTCACATCCTGGTGCAAAGGCGTTCCCTGTCAGCTCAACAGAGCGGCTCTTGTTCCTTTTCTAAAACCCCACTCCTGGACTAAGCGCCACTGATCATCACAAAACTAGAACAAAAGGTCCTGGCTGAGCACCTGCCACTTCACCTCTTTCAAAAACTAATGAAGAGAAACTAAACTCTGTGGTGAGATGAGTCAGGTCTCCTTCTGAACAAAGTCACAGTAGCTTAATAAATGATTTGTGCTTGAACAGGGAGCATGAGAGAAATGCACCAGGGTTTTCATTTTTTTCCTGTGGGGTAGAGTCTTGGTTTTTGAGATGATGTGCATTTTGGTTCACAACCAAATAATTTATGGTAACTTTGGTACCTGGGGAACAAGTTAACTATGGTAACTTATAATATATGTATTTTTTTATTTTTTATAAACATATGTTTTTATATCCAGAGGTACAGGTCTGTGAATCACCAGGTTTACACACTTCACAGCATTCGCCATAGCACATACTCTCCCCAATGTCCATAACTGTAATATATGTATTTTTTAAATGGCAAACTATCTTTTTCTCCAAGTGTCTTTTGAAACAGGAGCCCATGCGACCAGGACTTGCACACAAAGATGGAGATCCTTGAGAGCCAAAAGTAAAATTTGCCACCCTGACAGCTCCATTCAAATGCAGCTGTCTACTACTTCTCAGGCCACGTTAGCCAAAGGCATTCCCATGCCCGTTCTATGGTTCCATCTCTGTCCGTCTCTCACTGGCCCATGAACATGTAAGGCTCAGTGATCTGTAAGGCTGGCTGAACTCTCTGGAAGGGGAAGACTCAAAACGAGTATTGGAATAGGAATAAAACCACTGTGTGCTTTCTCTTAGACTTCTAGATGGCACGGTGGACTTGGTTCTGCACATAAACAAGTTGTTAACATTTTTGGAGAATATTACCAACTCAGTTTGGCTGGGCCCATACTCGTTGGTTGATCTGGTGAACTTGGGGGAAGTTGGAGAGGACAGAAATGAGGCAGGCTTCAGAGCCCAACTGCCAGGCCCAGTGTGGGCTCTTGGCCTCACACTCAGGTTCCTGAACACCACACATGTGTGGAAAGTAAGGTGAGAATGCCTCCTACACCGAGGTCTATGAGGAGGGTTAAAGAGCAACCAGAAGCTGTGTCACCTCTGCCAGCCTGAGCTCCTGCCTCTACAGGGACTCAGGTCACCCTTGTTAGCCCTCTTCAAGGGGGAACTCAGACTCTGGGCATCAAGTGAGGATGGTGATAGCTCAACATCTTTCCAATCTTGAGGCTGTGGCTCCAAATGATGTGGTCTAGTCATGAAGCACCTCGTTTTCCTCTTTCCCTGGAGAGCAGGATGCCAGCCCACACTGGCACACTCTATTCAACGAGGGCCTAACTAAGGAATAAAAACAACTCAGCCTTCAAGCAGAGGGACTTTGGGGGGCCCGGCTGGCTCTGTCAGGAGAGGATGGCCACTCTTGATGTTGGAGTCGCAGGTTGGAACGCCATGTTGAGGGTAGAGTTTACTAAAAAAAAAAAAAAAAAAAAGACGTAAAACAGAGGAACTTTAAGTTATTAAAGAAGATGGTGGTATTGTGCCTGATCCCTAAAATAAAACAAAACCTAACATATGGCTTGACGGCCATAAGATAAATTTTACCAGCATGCCAAGGAAATTAAGCAGTGGCTTCCATGCAGGGATAGGGTTCACATGGGTAACACAGGTGCTGATGAGCCAAGTGGTAAACTGAGGCCACCTAGAGATGAATCAGAGGGGTTGGCCACCTTCTGATCATAGGGCCCAGTCAGGAGTGGGGTTCCCAGCTTCCAGGAAGCAGTGACTGTGACCCAGAGCTGGTGCCATGAGTGGACTTGTTCCCCAGGACTGAAGAGCAGAAGACCAGGTTTCTCCTTTCCTTCTGCTTCCCATTTTCCCACCAGTGTGTTGAGAAACCAACACTGCATGCCTAGGAAATGCGGCTGGCTGGAGCTGGCTCCTCAATACAGGGAGGAGCAGGGAGAGGTGAGGGGTGACCTGGGGGCGACCTGGTCAAGGACGTACAGTTTATAGAGTTGACACTCGATGTATGAATTCCAGGCAACAAGGGAATTCCACAGACGTTCTCCTGGGCTCCTTTCCTTCTGATTTCCAAAGCTGAGATCATGCTTTCTTTATATTTTTGTTCTTTATTTTTAACATTCTGTCCCGATAATTTCTCCCATCCCTGAAACACGACGTGAACACTCAGAGTCTTTAATATTCCATTTTATTAGCGGGCCACACACTCTGTGATATGCTTCTATCTTGCACAGTAAGAGCGTTTCCAGTGTTTCACAAACGTAACTCTATGAGGCACATCTTCATGCATTATTCAGAGTTCAGACTCCTCCTCTTTCACCTGTTTATGGAATTATTGGTCCAAGTATCCAAACGTTCCCAGGACTCCCGAAGCCTGCACTCTAATTCCTTTCCAGGAGTTGTGTTTTTCAGCCTCTTCCCTTTTACTTCAATGGCCACCAGTGTTTGTCAGCTATGCTGAGCCCTGTGGGTGTCCTGTCTTTCGCTGCTCCTGGTAAAAGAAAAAAAATACTATCCATAGTTCTAATGATATTTATCCTTTGGAGACTTCATATTTTTAATATGCATTTTCCCATTTTTATTGCAAATTTTGTAGTGTGTCCTTTTTTCTGCTTATTTATGTATTGGGATTCCTATAATAATAATAATCTTGATTCCTTTCTTTCCTCTACTTTCAGAAAAATCCTGAGTGTTTGTTGGTTTCTATTCCTTTTTGAGAAAGTATCCCTGTGGCTGATGCAGCTTCCTGCTGGAGATCCAGCTGCTAAATGACACATTCGCTCTCATCCTGTCCCTCATACCTTGGGGACCATGATGTCCACATTCTGGATCTGTGTTTCTCCAGGCCATTGGTTCTCTTTCCCTTCAGAGTCACAGCCCACTGCCCAGCACAGCTGGGCCCGGGCTGGGGCACCTACATGACTTATATGTGGAACCAATTTCCCAAGGGCCACCTGTCCACGGCCTGGGTCTCCGTGTTAACACCGAGCCCATGGTGGTGCGGCCACGAGCAGGGGCACCATGACAGTTGTCCAAGGAGTGGATACATGACTGTCTTATAGTCGCAGTTGCCCTCCTCCCTCCCAGACCCAGCACACCAGTTAGTGATACCCCCACGCCCCTGTGATAACTGGTCACTTCACTGTTTGGCTGCTTGAGTTAAACTTGCTTGTCAACATTGTTTGCATATTATTTTAAAAAGATCAGAAACAGCTTGTGCCTCTATGGAACACGTGTCCCGGAGCCCTGGTACCTTGTGATGCTCCTATGGAGAGGAGCACCGCCGAATCACTGGGGAAATGCAATTTTTCTGTCTTTGCCTCTGCCCTTGTCCTACCTAAAATCAAGTTCATTTTCTCCCCTAAAATATGTTAGATTTCATGTCCTCTGTTTACATGTCATCTCTTCTCAGTGTGGGATTCACCACCCTGTACCAGTGTCACTGTCCCGGGGCTTAGGAAGGATGGACTGACAAGACGGGGCAATGGGACACATGACAAATGAGCTAGGTTTTCAGCGGGGAGACATGTTACCTTTGGTGCATTTGGCAGAACTGGGCTTGAAGCTGTGACTTCGGGGTGCGTGTACATGCTGGCTTCCCAAGCACACCTCGACAAGCAGTCCCAACTCAGGCTGGCTGTGGGTACGGCTCTGGCTAACAGGCAGCCTCCCCTTGCACACTGTTCTCTCCTGGAAAACACCTTGGAAAAAGTGTGGTCACAATTCTCCACCACTCTCCCCGCGTCTCAAATAGACCAACCAATACATTGACGTCTCCCATGCGTTGGTCTGATTTACCTCCTAAGAGGTTTTAAAAAGTAATTTTCATGTGGTTTTATTTTCTTCTAACCCTTGAGTAACAAAGACTGGTTTTCCTCTCCCCCTCCAGCTCCGGTGAGGCTGTGCATTGCCTAGAGGCTAGCAAGGTGGTCTCCCAGACTTGGGGGGGATTGCTTGGTGAAGATGACCATGTGTGGCAGACACCAGAGTGGGGACATGCACTTCTGGGAAGGCTCCGTGCTCAGAGCTAGAATCAGTGTGGAAAGTGAGTGTGTGAGGACAGTGTCCAAGGATCCCGATGTGGCTGAAAGGTTGGGACGGTTAGCTGTAGGCGTGGAATTATGTGAGGAAAATCCTTCCTCGGCATGTGGTCCAGACTGACTTGGAGGAAGGGCAGAGGGTGGAAAAAGCTCGGGCCACCTGGCCGTATGAGATGAAAAGACTCAAGTGTTAGGATCTTTGAAGACACGTTGCTACGGAAGGTCCTAGAGCTTGTGACCTTATCCCTCCACAGATTTAGATGGGCAGGAGCTGTGGACTGAATGTTGGGGTCCACTGGCCTCCCAGTTCATATGCAGAAGTCAATGGTGGTCAGTTATTAAGTCCTTGGGAGACGAACAGCCAGCCTCCAGGGACTTAACCAGACTACCCCTCAAATTCAACACCCTTTTTCAAAAATCAGTGAACAATGCCTCTCTACTAAAATGTAAAGTGAAATACTTGGTGGTTTTGCAAACACTGAGCTTTTCTTTTTCTGCATGGTGTCCACATGGCCGTGTTGCCAAGAGGAGGGATAGACACCTGCTCTAGGACAGGTTCCCTGAGGATTGAGAGCTCGATCCTTAGGGAACCTGTCTCAGAGCAGGTGTCTATCCTTCCTCTTGGCAGGTTATGTTCCTACTTAAAAACAACTCTGCCACCCCCCACAAATCCAGCCGTGAAGGGTGCCAGAGAAAAGGAGCACGAAACAAAAGTAAAACTCAGTGAGATGCATCTCATGATACCACAGCAGGGCTGAGGCTGATTTTCCAATTAACTAGTGAATGAATGCCACTGACCGCATGTGGGCTGGGCTCTGCCACTCACTGCGTGTGGGCTGGGCTCTCCTCATGCTTTCCTGTCGGTACCTTTAAGGAGAACAACCTTGGAGTCACTTAAGACAACCTGAAGGAAACAACTTCCGTTATGACAACAACCCTTCATTGTTCTAACTCCTTCCAAATTCCACGCCGAACCTCACGGCGTGATCTAAGACAGACATGTCTTCAAGGATCCATCAAGGGACATTTGGTGAACACAAAGGAATTGTGGGAAGGCATGATACCTGGTCCCTGGAGTTGCAAACGTTTACGATTTCTGGGAAGTTCACCACATGACAGTGAATCATACCCTCTTCTCCTTCACATTGGTTTCTTGATCACCCAGTAAACTCAGGATCAGACACGTGATAGATGCAAACACACTCTGCCTAGTCACAGAACGCTGCCTGGGGGGAGGCTCTGGGGGAAACCGAGATGTCCTCCCAGTCCGTCCTGAGAAATCGCATCAGATGGAGCCATCCCATGACAGGAAGAAAAAATATGTACTTATTTCGGAAATGGTTTGGATGTTTCCGGTGAAAATTATTTAAATCCTACACGGATTTCACCACAAGAAAATGGGCTGTGCTTTCCAAGTTTGGAGAGCACCCCCTCCCCCCACACCGTGGTATTTAAACTCAAAATGTAATGGACACAAATAGTTCTAATGAACTTTAAGATTTCTCATGAACAAAGTGAACAAAGAAACAAAATTAAAATGTGCCCAAAGCTTTTAAACATCCTGAATTATTAATTCTCCACTAGAAGTCAGACCTTTTCTTTTTCTTGCCTTTTTTTTCCTGCTTTCAGCAATCCCCAGGTCTGTAGGAATCCACTCCTGGCCCAGCACCATCCACTCAGGACCGGGGTGTTGGCAGGTGGAGGATTCCCTGGGGCCTCCTGGGTGATCGGGTACTCAGATGTCTACCCACAGGTGCACCTGTGCTCACAGAGTTCTCCCACACAAATTCCCCCCCACACCACTTGCTTACTTATGTTTGTTTGCTTGTGAGGGTCTCAAAGGAGCCTGGAGTGTTGGGGGCCCTTGTGGTATTTTTGAATGCTTTCTGGAATATTCAACAATCCTGCAAATAGTGGTAATCATGTGGTTATACCTGACCACAGGAAGCCATTTACAAAAATTATACTTTTTCTGTTTTTTGTTTTCAGTGGACTTTCCAGACTTTCAGAAGCCTGCTCAGAAAACTAGCTTCTCATGAGAATACATGAGCCTGAATTGGAAGTAAGCGTGATTTCAGGAGGAAAGATATCTTAGTAGCAAGAAAAAAAGGGGCCTGGATAAAGGTCTAGTATAGGACGAGGCCACACTGAGAAGATTGGCTTCTTGTGACTCGTATTTCACAAGAGACAGTGGGTATTTCTAAGATGACACGATGCGGTGAGCTGCCTAGAAACAAAGTCACAGGTCATTAAAACACAGAAGAAAGTATGAGACTACTGTGTTTTGGGGAAGAAAATGAGATTTTGAAAACTAAAATTTATCAGGGGCAAATGTCATCACCACATTTCTTGCCTTTTAATCCCTGAATCAGTCAAAAAGTGAGGTAGTGCATTTTCTATTATATTTAAATGAAAGATCTTTTCTCCATGTGCAGGATTTATGCTCTAGGTGAAAACTTACACCTGCATTTTCCAAGCCTTCCTTCAATGCTGGCATTCTGTGCTTCTGACATGGGTTTGGGAAAGGCCCTCTGGTTCCACACAAAAGGCCCAGAATCTCACATGTGACTGCATAACCCACTGTGGTCATGCCGCATGGCATGGAGAACAGGGAGATTATCCGGCAGTGCCTGATCCAATGACATGAGCCCTTAAAAGCTAAAAACTTTCTCTGGCTGGTGGCAGAAGACAGAAGCAAAAGGAGAAGTCAGAGTTCATTCATTGCAAGGATTTGACCCATGGTCGCTGGCCTCGAACGTGAAGGACGCCATTTAGGAGGGAGTATGGGCCACCTCCAGGGAGCAGAGCATGACCCCTCCAGGTGACAGCAAGAAAGATACCAGCATCCTCAGGCCTGTGACCTCGGGGAACAGGATTCTGCCCACGATCCAAATAAGCCACACGAGACCCAGAGCCGAGCCCAGTCCAGCTCTCCTGAACGCCTGACTTACAAAACCAAGATAATAAATGGATGCTGTTTGAGCCCCTAAGGCTCTGTCTGGTACTTGCTGGGAGAAAACTAAGATAGCTGGCCTGTAGCATTTATCAAATTCCTAGGTGATTTAATACCAATGGAGTCAATGATCAGCTCTGGAATGGGCTACTTACCTGCTGCGTGTCGCCGCCTGTGTTTTCGCACATATGACTTAACACATTCTGTGTTGACATCTTCATCAAGATTAAAAGCTTCTGCACAGCAAAGGAAACAGTCAACAAAACAAAGAGGCAACCCACGGAATGGGAGAAAATATTTGCAAATGACAGTACAGACAAAAGGTTGATATCCAGGATCTATAAAGAACTCCTCACACTCAACACACACAAAACAGATAATCATATCAAAAAATGGGCAGAAGATATGAACAGACACTTCTCCAATCAAGACATACAGATGGCTATCAGACACATGAAAAAATGTTCATCATCACTAGCCATCAGGGAGATTCAAAGGGGCGTTAGAGAGGAGAAGGGAATTTGGGTAAATTGGAAGGGGAGATGAACCATGAGAGACTATGGACTCTGAAAAACAATCTGAGGGGTTTGAAGTGGCAGGGGGGGGTGGGAGGTTGGGGGTACCAGGTGGTGGTTATTATAGAGGGCACGGCTTGCATGGAGCACTGGGTGTGGTGAAAAAATAATGAATAATGTTTTTCTAAAAATAAATAAATTGGAAAAAACACATTGAGATACCACTTTATACCAGTTAGAATGGCCTTCTTTTCCTCTGAACACAAATGCATATACAGCTGTTTTTAAAGCAGTAAGACCAGGCCATCATGTTGATTGGGTTTTTTCCCCTCTAACTTGTTTGGAATCTGGGGGTCAATTATTTTCACCACTAGCAGAACCCAACAGACACATGTAACGCACAATCCTCTGAGGTTGACTGGTTCTCTCTGGAAAGATGGGGACTGTTGCTTCTTGTATCAAGTGTGAGTACTTTCAAACCAGATTTTACTTCACAAAATTCACCTTCTTTTCATTGTGGATGTTTGGGGTTGGGATGGTTTATCGAGTTTCCCTTGCCCCCAGCTCACTGACTCTCCATGTTTTCACCCTGCACATGAGGGGAGTCGTCGTGCACACATCATTCTAAAGAAAATCAAACTCATTCTAAGGTTTAGATCCCTTTAAAAAAGTAGTTTCTATAGTGTTCATGCAAAGTTCCAGCTCAGGCTGGGCACTAAAGGCTGAGTCTCAGGACCATCAGAGTGCAAACTGGAGGCAGTCCCAGGTGCACCGACCAGCAGACAACCTCTTTGCTGTGGCAGGAGACACGGAAGGTGGTATTTAGCATGGGCACAAGTATGCAATCTTGGGAGCGATCCACGACATCATGTGCATCCATTCCTTCCTTTTCCTCCCATTGGATTGGACATTGGATGATCAATGTCCTTATTTTTCCCTTGATCTGGCTCTCCTGGAAACATCCAGCAGAGCTAATTCAAGCTAGGGCTTAGAAGCCCAGGAGAGGGCAATGCCAAGAAGCCAAGATACAGAGAGAGGACATAAAAGTTATAAAAATGTGGGGAGTGGGGAACTAGGCAGATACAATGCTTGAGAAACAATTCCCACCTGCACAGACGGTGTTTGTGGCCAAGCTCTCTAGCAAGTGGTGTGGATACAGCTCCCAGGGCACACACTTTATGTTGGGAGAGGCAGAGACCTACGAGCCATCACTTCCTCCTTCAGAGACACCCTCTGGTGGCCTGTCCCCATGACAGCAATGATGCCAGGCTACTGAGCTCAAATTCTACCTCCCCTGTGAACACTGTCTTATCACTGCAGGGGCATCTGTTGCTGCTTTAAACTTCTGGAGTATGTCCTGGCTATTCTGCTTTTCTGTAAACAACATGATTTAGTTGTTTATGGCACAAATTATTTCTTAGCCCAAGAAAGATAAACTATATCGCCTATTCTGTGTTTCTCCTATTTCTCTCTATTACTGCCGAGGGCAAACATAAGAAATGAATGGGTTTGGTTAAAGTAGAAAAGCATAGCAGGGTGAGTTTGTGGAGACAAAAAAGGTAATTTAATGATTCTGGGACCCATGCACATTTGGGGGGAATCCGAGGCGGGGGCAAGTAGGTCAGGCGCTACTGAGTTGCTGGGACATGTTCCTGATTGGTCATAAAAACAAAAAATCTCTGCCCTTCTTCAATGTCTTCTCCCTCGTAATTGTGATTTTCTGGAACAACCTCCTGACCTGTGCATAGTCCTTGGTTGCATGGATTTACCGTGCTCTATTCTCACCAAGTAACCCGGCTGATTTTCCCTTCCAAGCAAGGCTTCCCACTTGCCAATTATTTGGGAGACAATGGAACCAATTAATTCACTTCAAATCTGTTTAAAATAATCAGTAATTTTAGACAGCAAATTAGACACCATTTTCTCCAAGTAAGAATTTGTGATTGAACTCTCGACTTTTCATTTTATCGGTAAAATCCAGTATTTTAGATTTTTGTTCTTTTGAAAGTATACCATGGATTTAAATATTCTGAAAATGAGAGAGTCTCAAAAAGAAACCATTTGCTTCCCTCATGGTGTCAGTCCACGGCCCTGGATTTTTTTTTTTTAAATTTATTTGTCAGAGAGAGAGGGAGAGAGAGCGAGCACAGGCAGACAGAATGGCAGACAGAGGCAGAGGGAGAAGCAGGGTCCCTGCCGAGTAAGGAGCCAAGACGCTGGGATCATGACCTGAGCCGAAGGTGGCTGCTTAACCAACTGAGCCACCCAGGCATCCCCACAGCCCTGGATTTTGTGCAGATATGGAAAGAATGCCTTCATCCCATTTACAAAATCTGATGGATCAATTGTGGTTGCCTGGTGCCTGGACTCCACTTGGAGGAGAATGTGGTGATCGGCTAGTCATGTCTGCCAGGAATGGCAGGGGATGGTGTGGAGTGCCTAAGAACTTTGGACAGCGGGTCTTTATTACCAGGGCCTGAAAATGTGTCTTCAATCTGTTTATTTTATGACCAACAGTGCTGACATATTGAGTAGAATATCCTAATATCTAGTGGAAAAAAAGAAAAGAATTGTCATGATTTCAAATCTCAATTTTTTCAATGGAGATGTCTTATATAATGACATTTGGCTAAATGTAAAAACAGCAACAGTCGTTAATACCTATTGAGTGACCAGGACATGCCAGGAATTGTTCTAGATGAGTTCCTGTGTCTTGCCATTATGCTATATATAATCAAAGGTATTGATTGTCTCAAGTATTTTTTTTAAAGATTTTATTTATTTACTTGACAGACAGAGATCACAAATAGGCAGAGAGGCAGAGAGAGAAGAGGAAGCAGGCTCCCTGCTGAGCAAAGAGCCCGATGTGGGGCTCGATCCCAGGACCCTGGGATCATGACCTGAGCCGAAAGCAGAGGCTTTAACCCACTGAGCCACCCAGGTGCCCCAACTCTCAAGTATTTTTCTAAAACACGAGAGACAGAAAAGTTTCAAGGGAGGTTCTTGCAAAATAAAAAAGAGAGAAGCCCTTTTACATCATTATAGGAAGTATAGTTTTTATACTCAAACAACTGACTGAGAATCTTTAAGGAAGGTAATAACTGTGATTATATATTTTTTAGAAAGATTAAAGGGAATTCCAATAAAAATGAGTCAGTAGATTAACACACAGATGAACTCTCATTGCTGTAAATGTGCAGTTCTGATAGATAAATTACATAAGGGGAAGGCAAAGATGAATAGGTGTGCTCTTAAACAAAATCCACCATGCCATGGGCAGGAGGGGACAAAGCAGAAAGTGAAGCCAAAGTCATGGGGCTGGTGGTCCCAGGCTGTTCACAGGTTCCCCCATGTGGGGAGCAGGAACTGTGTGTTTTACAAGACTTGACACCAGGGCTGAAGGTAAGACTGTTTACACCTGAAACGAGGCAGAGGGGTTGTTTTCAATGACATCTGAGCCTCTGACTCATATGGAACAAGAGACATGGGGAGCAGGGATGCAAAGATCAGGCTCATGATGAGAGCTGAATGAAGCCCATGCTGTGTCTTCAGTCCCCAACCTCAAGGGGGGTAGGCTCTCTGGACCAATGCAAATCCTGGTCCTGACTGAGGGGGCTGGGAGCCTGGGGGTAACAACCCCCCATAAAACCCCAGCATATGTATGCATATGTGCGCGCACACACACACACACACCATATCATCATACCACACACACATCATAGCGCACACACACACACACACATCACACCTAACACCACAGACATCATATCACACACACATGCGTACATACGCACATGCATATGCCACATCATTACACCACACATACACACCCCACACACAGACCACACACATCTCTCTCTCTCTCTCTCACACACACAGAGCATATCACCACATACACATGCACATGCCCAAACACCATACATCACACACACATACACGCACACACACACACCCTGTATCACCACATCACACCACATGTGTGAAGGTTGAAGATGCTTCTGCTCATGGGAGCCTACAAGTTAAATTTACTAAACTCATAAAGAAATTTCATGCTAAAAATAACAGCAAAATTGATACCAGAGAATTACCTGAGGGTGTAGACATTGAATTTAGAGAAGCTTTTGGCAAAGATTTTAGAATTAGAATGTATAGGAGCCTCAAGAAGATAAATTAAACAATAATATCCATTAAAATAAAAAAAATGCAACATATGAACTTGCAGGTGTGACATGAGAACAGGCTAACTTAGAAATGCCCATTAGGGAGAGGGCACCCTGCCGGAGAGGCTGGAAGAAGGCAACCCTTTTACAAAGGGACTTTTAAAAAAATAAAGTCTGTTTGCTAGATAACAACTGGGTGTATGCATTTAAACTTGTCCCCTTAGTCCACTGACCAGAAGCCCACTTTGTGTCTGGTATGGAATGCTGTGGAGGACGAAACTCTCCAGGGTTCTGCATGAGTTTTTTTTCCAATTTATTTTTTTTCAGAAAAACATTCATTATTTTTTCACCACACCCAGTGCTCCATGCAAGCCGTGCCCTCTATAATACCCACCACCTGGTACCCCAGCCTCCCACCCCCCACCACTTCAAACCCCTCAGATTGTTTTTCAGAGTCCATAGTCTCTCATGGTTCACCTCCCCTTCCAATTTACCCAAATTCCCTTCTCCTCTCTAACGCCCCTTGTCGTCCATGCTAACTCTGCATGAGTTTTAATGTTTTCAACTGTAAGAAAGAGAAAACCTGGTTAGAAATATCTTTAAACTGTAGGAAAAGTTAGGCCACATAACAAGAAGGCCAAGTAGGGCAGCTCCAGAGTTGATGCCTTCTGGGGCTCAGTGATGTCATCAAGGATCAGGTTGCTTCCACCTTTCTGCTGTACCATCCTCAGTGTGTCTTGCCCAAAGGAACCCCCACCTCATGACCCCAGCATAGCTGCCATTGCTCTGGGCATTCACAGGTTGGCATCAACAAGCATACAGGACACCAGAAGGAGGCAAGGGACCATTTCTTCCAGGTCTATTTCTTGTCTAGATTATTTGTGGTTTACCTGGTGGAGCTGGGCATGGGACCCAGCCCCCTCTGAAGACATGGAATGTGAGCATGTCTTCCATGAGCATGTGTGAAGTAAGACACAGCATCAAATATTAGCACAGAAATGCTGGCTAGTAATTCCTTCATCATCTCAGATACCACAGGTCCTCATGGCAAGATCCTGGTAATGAAGGCATCGTGGACTGATGTCTCCTCATTCCTTCACCACAATATCCAGAAGATATCAGGCAGCTGGAATATTCTGGCAAGGGCCTCATGTGTGTGGTTTCTTCAGAGGCCCTATAAAGGAACCACTGGGGACACTCCACATCCTCAAATCTAGCAGCTCATCTCCTGGGTGATGGTTGCCTTTACAAAATACTCCTCTGTATCTTGTGACTGGGTTTTATCCTGAATATAAATGTATTTTGTTTTATTTTTGTTATTGTTTTATTTCTGTTGTATTTCTGTTTTCTGTTTGTCTCCACTTCCCCTCCATTAGTTATACCAGTTCCTGTCCTTTTGTCCTTGACCTCCTCCAACTCATAAAGTCTCTGGTGTTTCACTCAGACATAGTTGGGTCTTGCTTTGGGATCTCTTGGGAGGAGCTTTTCTTGTAAGAGACAGATTTGTCCTGTTTTCATATACTAGTGTAAGGGCCAATTTAGCCAGAGGGAGCCATTTTGTTGTTTATGCCGTAAACTTAGATTGACCCTGCCCCTCCCAGAGGAACTTACTTAAAAGCAAGTCTGGGAAACCAGTCCCAGGTAGCAAAGCCCAGATATAAGGGCAGGTCAGGCCAGGTGGAGACATCCAATCAGTGGGGTGCACATACTGTCTCCCTAGCTACCAAGGAGAGTGGGCCCCACCTTTTGGGCACCAATTCTGACCAAGGTGATAGGCTGGTTCAAATATCTACTAGGGTAAATTGAAGTTCAATTGGCCACCCATGTGTGACCTAGCATGACTGTGCAGTTTTCTCTGTGTGTTGCAATCTCATTGGCCACCTGTGTGTGGCCAGGCTCAACTACATGGCCTTTGCTCTATAAAAGTTAGTCTGTGGGGCTGGGAGGGGTCGCCTCTTTGTAAGAGCTGGCCCTGACTGGTCAGTTTGATTCTTGATGCTTGGCACGAAATAAAGCTTTGCTTGACCTTTGCTTTGTATCAGTCTCATTCCTTTGATTACAGACCTAACACTGGTATATTTATTCATATTCCTGTGATACATTCAAAGCCTTCCTTTGTTTCCTGTATATTTCCATATTTTCTTCTCTTCTCTGCTTTTGGAATTTACTCTGATAATGTTACAGTTTAGTAAGCATACGTTTGATTACTCTGAAGGTTAACTGTTATAATGGTAAATGAAGTATATACATTTTAAGAGTATACAGTAGAGTATGGACATAAAACTCTATTTCTTGATTCTTAAAATCTCTTCCTTTTGGTTCAGAACTCAAAAATGGCATTAATGATGTGGTCTTTGACTGAAGACTATGGAAACTAACAGACTGTAAAAATCACATGGTCTTGGAGGCAGACAGACCTCTCCGGCAAAGCTGGTGGCAGGCGACCATCTTTTCTGTGGGTCTATTCTGTGAACTGAAGCTAATTTTTATGGTTACATTTTGAAGCATGCATCATTTGATGTTTTTGATAATTCTAATTTCTACAGAATAGACTTGAAATTAGATGAATTAACCTTTTAAAAAAAATTAGTAGAAGCTTTGAAAAAGCTCAGTAAAGACCTGCTAGCCTAAAGGAAAACACCTCAGATAAATGAAAAAACATCTTTTCTATGCCTCTTGTGAGAGATTACTTTTTGATTCTAAGTTAGAAAAGGGAAAATGCCTGTTTGATTTTAAAAGCCACTAGGGTGCCATTTAATCCAACAGCAATTTTGCATGAAAGACCATAAACATGAGTGTTCCAGAGAACAAAAATGCAGTGAAACAGCATCACAAGCAGCTCTAGAGACAAGGCAAGGAGGGCATTGAAGGGACATCTTCTCAGGGCGCCTAGGTGGCTCAGTTGGTTGAATGTCCAACACTTGATTTCAGCTCAGGTCATGATCTCAAGGTTTGAGATTGAGCCCCACGTCGGGCTCCACACTTGGTGTGGAATCTGCCTGTGATTCCCTCTCCTTCTCCCTCCATCCTTCTCTCCCATCACATCCTCTCTTACCTACTGCTTACCTACTGTCCATGAATTGTTATAGAAATATAAAATAGTTAAAAATTCATACACAACCATGTATGTGAGTGTAAGTTTTAGTATCTGACACTCGATTATAACTTAGATTCAGCCAAACACACACTTTCAGAAAAAGATCTTTATTATGAATGAAAAACTGATCAGAAAGGAAGAAAATATTTAGATTTGTAGAACAATTGAGTGAACCCAAGAAATTGTGCTCCAATCAAATAGAAAGAGGGAAACTTCCTGAATTTTGAAAGAGTATCATTTACAAATTTTGTGAGGAAGTAGTCCTTTTTCTTATTTTCTGCTATGTAAATCGTATTTTGTAGGGCACAGAGCAACTGCTGCATAGATAGTGCGTGGTTTTCTATAAACAGAAAAAATGTGTTTGATGTTCCTCATAATTCAACTGAGATGATGAATCTACAAAATTATGATCTGCTTTTGTGCTGCAAATTAACTCTTGGGAAGACCACTACATTCCAAGTGCTTTGGGTTTTGATGGCGTAGGTTAAAAATTGCAGCTAATGAGAAAGCATTGCTAACATGGGCCTTTGGGTCAGTGGACCCATCAAACAGGTCTTGCATTTACTCATGATTCTCTAGCTTGCCCCAGACTGCTTTTCCCTTGGCCACAAGCTTCTCTGACTTCTGGGCATGATTTTCATTCTGCATGCTTTGCCATGAGCACAAATACAAGTACAGGCTAATTTCTGTCCTTATTCTACAGAAATTTGTAGGATAGATAAAATGTGCACAAAAATAGTTGTAACAGTAGGAGGGATTTCCTATGAGCCCCGAGAGTGCTATTACTGTGATGGCAAATGTCAGCCCCCTCAAAGATATTCACATTCTGATCCTCGGAGCCCTGAGCATCTGTTACCATACGTGACAATGGGATTGCAGCTTCAATTAAGAATTTTTAGAGGAGCTGATTATACAGGATTGTTTGGGTGGGTCCAATGTAATCACAAGGGTCATTACAAGTGAAAAGGAGAGGAATGGTCAGGGTCAGAGTCAGAGAGATACTATGCTGTGTCTTTGGAGGTGGAAGAAGGGGCCAGAAGACAAGAAATTCCAATACATCTATGAGTTGTAAAAGGCATAGAAACAGAGCTCCCTTTAGAACCTCCAGAAGGAACATGACCCTACTAACATCTTAACTGTAGTCTAGGAAGAACTGTGTGGACCACTGACTAAAGAGAACGAACCACTGTGAATTGTTTTAATCCACTGTCTGCGATGACTTGTTAAGGAAGCAGATAGGAAACACACACACAAAGGAAGTGCAAAGAGGGGATCACATTTTCAGCCAGAGAAATAGAGGAGATTTTACTTAAGGAAGAAGCATTTGTTGACTTTGGATGGGATTGTGACCTTCAAGTGAAGTAGTGCCATGAATCAACGGGAAGAGCAGTGACTGTGAGGCATGTGTTGAGGTTCTTGTGAATGGTTGCATTGGCCAATCTGGGGATGTGGGAAGAGGAGCTTGGTGGAAGGACTGGGCAGGGATAGCAGTACCTGGAATTGGGAAGCTGGGCTTGACGTGGAGTTACCTTGGAAGAGTCCAAGCTCAAGAGCGACCTCGTGTATTCTGGGAAACTCATCTGCAGTAGTGTCTGTTAGGGCCAATTTAATGTTAAAACCTGTTTAACTATTAGGGCTTGCTTAGCCAGACCAACTCCATATTGCCTAGGTAGCCATATTGTTGTTTACATCCACGGACTTCATTCCAGGAAAAAACACCCCAGTAGTTCCTAGTATGGTTCCGGCTATCTATTCTGGGAGTAAATGCCTTAACAATAGAAGCCCCGTACCTTGGTCGGCAGTTATGCCCTATAAAACTAGCCTGTGAGATCGGGAGGGGGTCGCTCTCTTCGGAGGCGGCCCTGGCTGGTCAGTCTGACTTCTAATGCTTGGCATAGAATAAAGCTTTACATAACTTTCACTTTTTCTCAGTCTTGTTCCCCTGACTGGTCAGTCTGACTTCTAATGCTTGGTATAGAATAAAGCTTTGCATAACTTTCACTTTCTCTCAGTCTCATTCCTTTGATAATGGACCCCAACAGTGTCTAGTTGGAGAGGGGAAGGGGGAAGAACATTAAACAGGAGGAAGAGGGGTGCCTGGGTGGCTCAGGGGATTAAAGCCTCTGCCTTTGGCTCAGGTCATGATCTCAGGGTCCTGGGATGGAGCCGTGTCAGGCTTTCTGCTCAGCAGGGAGTCTGCTTTCTCTTCTCTCTCTCTCTGCTTGCCTCTCTGCCTACTTGTGATCTCTTGTCTGTCAAATAAATAAATAAAATCTTAAAAAAAAAAAGAGGAGGAAGAGACGTGGCCATGGACATTGAAAAGTGGGGTGGATGAAAAACTGGAGGCCTGAGAATGTGCAATTGTTCATTTACTTATTACAGAGATATCTGTCTTAAGTGTTTTCCTATAGCATCTCTCTGACTCTGATACCTGGCCATCCCTCCTCCCCTTTTCACTTATGATGACCCTTGTCTAGATTCAGAAGCTGACCTACCAGCTGACACATTACAGCATGGGGAGAGGGATACATACCAGCTAAATATCCCCACACATCCAGGTAAAGGCACCATAATAAAAGATGCCAGAAAGGGGGGGGTCTCGTACTGCACATTATGACGGTGACAAGGTGAGCTCACCCTACCTGAGATCGTAAACCATTGGTGAGTGATTAAAAACAAACAAACAAAAAAAACCAGCTATAGATCAAGGCCCAAATGATGCCATCCTGAGAATTTGGATTTGTCCTTATTAAAATGTTTACCTTAAAGCCCAAACCTTGAGTTCTCTCTTCCTGGGCGGATGGGTAGGTGCAATTGACTAATCACTCTTGGGTAAACAAAAATGTGTAAATGTCAAGGAGACAATAAGAAGCATATCCTGTAAGAATGTTTCCGGGATTTTCAGGAATTCGCTCTTCAAGTTACGCTCTCATTTTCTACTGTCGCGTTCTATACAGATCCTTCCCTTCAAATTTAAGACAAAGAAAGCCCTTATCTCAGTTAATGCATTTCTTTGTGGTTTTTCATCTCTAAGATAATTACTTCTAACATTTTTTTTCTATGTATACTTCACATTGTTAAGGAGGATGAAGGATGCAGGATTTTATGATAGAGTGTAGTTCTGCTTTTTGGCTCATTTTCTTCCTTGTATGAGAAGACCCGGCTCTCAGCCTCGCTAGACTCACTGTGTTCATGTCCTGTTCTGGCCGCTCACATGAGTTGTCAGAGGGACGACTGTGTTCTGGAAAGAGTCAGTTTGGAAAAAGAGTTCTTTTGGAGGTGGCCTCCACAGCTGAAAACAAGTAGGGAAATCTGCTTTTCAGTGTAAAAGAAGAGAAGTTCAGAATGGAGGCAAGTGCCTCAACCCCAGGGAACAGGGTATTTTGTGGGAAACCCCCAGAAAATAGGTCTTCCCATTTCAGTGTGAACAGACGAAACTTCTGGGGTTACGGGATTTGCCGGAGCTCGCAAACTTAAAAGCACTGGGCCCTTACACAGAATGAGGAATGACGTTGTGTGTCAGTAGAGACGCTTATGGAACAGCAGCAAAAAGGCTTCCTAAAAGCCACATTTGACAGAAAACAAAGATGCGTCTGGATATCAAGGCTCTTGGGATGAGGTTGGTGACGCTTGGGTACACTGGCTTTCATAGACACAGAGCCCTGTCATGGGTTTGGGGGCTTTCAGAGAAGCCCAGGCACACATCAGTTGTGTGATTCGTCTGTTCCCGGGGCTTCAGGTACCTGGTCTGTAAAATTAGGTTGTCAGATGACCTTTGGCTAAAGTCGCCTCCAGCCATGCTCCTTCTCTCCTCCTGCATCTCCATCTACCTTCTCCTGGATTAGAGGAGTCTGTACCCAGTGTCAGCAGCTTCCCCGATTGCAGAGAGGGACTCATGGGAGCACGAGTGCATGAAAGAGGTAAACCCCACTCTTTGTGAGCCCCAGTCCTCTCTGCTCTGGACCAGTGTCTCTGAACAATGTTTGTTTGTTTAAGATTTAATTGATTTATTTTACAGACAGAGATCACAAGTAGGCGGAAAGGCAGGTGTGGTGGGGGAGGGGAAGCAGGCTCCCTGCTGAGCAGAGAGCCTGATGCAGGACTTGATCCCAGGACCCTGGGATCATGACCTGAGCTGAAGGCAGAGGCTTAGCTCACTGAGCTACCCAGGCACCCTGAGGGTTTCTATGCAGACCATCACCATGGAATCTTTGCAGTTTAGGACTTGTCAGTATTTTAATTCTCTGATCACAGTGATTTTGGACCTAGAAAGCCCCTATACACACACGTGATAGAAACAGTTTGACATCTTAAAAAAAATTGGCTTAGATACTGCACAGGGATCTGAAGATGTGGGGCATTGTTTCTCTTGGTAGCCAGCTCACATGACTATTCAGATGAATAGTTGGTGACACAAGGCTACTGGATAATTCTGGGTGACCCCGTGGAATCACTGGTTCTCAGTGTGTGCCTTTGGGCCCCTCTTGGAGCCCCTCATCACCCTGGAAAGCTACCAAAGGGAATTAAACATAGTTCAAGGTTCCAACTCAGAGCCTCCATTCTACATAGGAATAATAATAATAATAATAAATAATAATAATAATATAGGTTTTGGGGATTCTTCTTGTTCTCTTTGAAATAGGCCTAGTGCAGTGTTGAGAAAAAAAAGTGTCAAGTTCCTTTTTGGGAGTTTCATTGGTTGAGTTTTCCCAAGGACCTAATTAACAGAAGGGGTTCTTGTGGCCATAAGCCCCCCTTGTAATGCACACACACGAGGATGGATGGTCACGAGGATCCACGTGTGTCCTCCCCGTCATCACTGCATTGAAACCTCCTTCCCCTGCAAACACCTACGAGAAGATAACAGTGTGAGAAACAAGATCCCCTCTGCAACATATCTTTACATTTGCTTGGGGAAGCTTGTGCCCAGGGATATGAGATTCCAAACCAATTCCTTGTTTCCAGCAGGAAAATCTTTCAGTGCAACTTAGGTGGACAAACGAATCTTGTTTTAGGGCAACAGCTTGCTCGTTCCCCAAACTGTTTGCTTATCAGAAAAAGGTTTCTTGGGGCGCCTGGGTGGCTCAGTGGGTTAAAGCCTCTGCCTTTGGCTCGGGTCAGGATCCCAGGGTTCTGGGATCGAGCCCTGCATTGGGGCTCCTGCTCTCTCTCTGCCTACTTGTGATCTCTGTCTGTCAAATAAATAAATAAAATCTTAAAAAAAAAGAAAAGGGCTTCTTTAGGAAGACTTGCTCCAAAATCTTCACCTTACTATTTCCACCAAGCCTACAACTATGAGAGTACATGGTCCTGACAAAGCTTCCATGAGCCCCTTGGCTGGGGATGTGAAGCCCATGTTATTAAGATGTCAAGGTGCCATGCTTCCCCAAGGCCGCTGACCTTCTCAATGCCCGGGTTTTTCTTCGGTGTCCTTTAAAGGGCAATGGTGGGCAAACCACACAGCATCACAAAATATTGTGGTGATGCTTTTGTTACAGAAGCAGTGCTCAGGAGGCTGTTTTTGGCAAACTCCACAAACACAAACCCACCCTAGACAAACCGCTGACATCCTCCCCAGGGGCTCTGTGGCAATCATTAGAGAGCAGGACCCGCTTTCAGATCCCTACCATCTCAGAGGAACAAAGATGAAGTCATTGCATCTGAAGATACAGTAAGTGGGAGCGGGAAGAGAGAGATGAACAGACATGAAGAAAGGGGAAAGTGAGATCAGGTCGTGTCAGGGCTCACTTTCTCCAAATGAGAGGCTGCAGAAGTAAATCTCTCTCCTTCCTTCTCCCTTTCTCTTCCTTCCAAGTTCCAGCCCTATCAGTGGCGGAGAGAGACGCAGATGGCCAGTGTTTACACAGAGGAGACTGGAATGGGGATATTTGAACAGAGAGGCTGGGTAGAGCTGGAAAAGCAGAAGTTTGCAGTGTAGAGAGTAATGTGAAAGTCCAGCAGCCCACCACAGACATAAACGAGACCATTGGGGGGGGTGTCCCCGAATCAGACCCTAACCCTAGTGGTCGGTGGCAGTTTGTTCCTGTTTTCCTTCCACAGTTTTGTCTTGGTCACTCTCCCACATTTGTCCCCTGTCCTCGTGTCATCTGTCAGCCCTGTCACTAAGAGGACCACCCCAGTTGTCGGCACAACTGCCTCTCCCTGTCAAAATCACCTCGTCTTTCTTCTTCATTGTCCTTTCTTACTGGAGTAACTTGCATCCTGGTATAGCGACTGTCACTGCCTGCAGAAGTGAGACCTTCCTTGATAATAGTCGTGCTGAAGTACACTTAATTAACACACTGAGAGAAGTTATTCTTCTCCCAATAATTAAAAACAAGAGTCTATTAACACTGATTATTTCCATAACTCCAATTTATTACATTTCTTGAAAAATCAAATAAAAATTCATCATATGAAATAACAATTCCTTTTCTTGGTAACAAAGATCCATTTTTCTTACTAACTAGTGTCTTAATTCTTTCCAGGCTGCAAGGAACATATTTGAGCATTTTAAAAAAAATCTTGCCTGTGCAGATTGTACTATGGAAAGCATATGTCTACATAAGAAGTGGGTAAACAAAACTCATTTTAAAGTCGAAGTCGGCAGTAGCTGGAGAGTTTGCATGACAGCTGATTTCCTGTCAGTCTACTCCACACGACTTTTCATTTCTTGATTTTTTTAAAAGACTTTATTTATTTATTTGACAGAGGGAGAAAGAGAGCACAAGCAGGGAGAGCAGCAGGCAGAGGCAGAGACAGAGGCAGGCTCAGCAGGCAAGGAGCCCAGTGTGAGACTTGATCCCAGGACCCTGGGATCATAACCTGAGCCAAAGGGAGATGCCTAATGACTGAGCCACCCAGGTGTCCCTTTATTTCTTGATGTCTTTTTCTCCAGTTCCTTTAAATGCTTCAGATCCTTTACATTTTACTAGTCTGCCACAAAATATAGAATGCCATGCCAAATGTGTTTGGATATCTTTCTGTCATTTTTTACATAAATATATATGACAGCTTTATTCATAATTGTGAAAAACTGGGGGAAAAAGAAATGTCTTTCAATGCATAAGTGTACAAATTCTGGTATGCCCATCCAAAGGAATACTACATGGCCATGAAAAGGAACAGACTAAATTCACATTGAGTCTTGAAAGAAGAGTCTTGAAAAGACTATGTATTATAGAAATTCACTCATAGACATTTTGGAAATTCACTCATAGACATTTTGGAAAAGTGGACAGCTGGGAACTTAGTGGTTGATGAGGGTGGGGGTGGGGAGAGGAGATTACTGTAAAGGGCGACTGGTGGCAATTTTGGGGTCAAGTTTTTGATGAAACTGTTGTCCATGATAATCTTGATGGCGGATATACTACTCAATGTACTTGTCCAGAGGCTTAGATCTCAGCACCACAAAGACTAAATTGTGTTTTCTGCTCCTTCATGCTCCTTTCCTGAATTCGTTGCCTTCCATCTTGGCTGTCAGATGGATGGCAACATTCTTGGGCAGCAACATTCATCAACAAGGCAACAGGATTCTTTGGATGGAAAGGTCTTGCAATACCTTCTAGGTGTTGAACATTCTGTTTGTTGCAATAAAAATAAGTTAATTTTTTGAGAAAGATATACAAGCACATTGTTAGTTGAGAAAAGTAATTTCTCTGGAGTAGGTACTTAGAAATGGGATTGTTGTGGAGTAAGATATGCTCATTTTCCGTGTCAGTAGGCATCGGTCATTTGACCCCAAAGGGGTCAGTGTATGACAGTTTCTGTTTCTCTATGATCTAAACAAACCTGATATTATCAGACTTTAAAAATCATGCTCACTTTCTGAATGAAACATGATAATACATGGTTTTAGTTTGGATTTTCCTCATTGTTGGTAATATAGAATATATTTGTCATATAGGCATTAAGATAATTTTCTATTTTACATGTTGCTGTTTGCTTCCCCGCCCCCTCACCACAATCACTTACAGTTTTACATATATTCTGGATATTGTTCCCAGTTTAGCAATGAAGAAAATAAAACTAAGTGTGGTTTTAATTATCATGCCTGAAGTTACATGACTGATGATTTCCAAGGCACTGTTTGTAGCCAAATGTTTCTGCACATAAGGATTTACTATAACAGAGCTGAGTAGCTCTATTAAAACCAGTGTCAGCTTCTTTCGTTTTATACACTATCAACAGGATGACATTATAGGATGATGATCTTACTTTCTTCCTTTCATGCTTTTTCATGGCAATTGTGCATTTTTATGTTACACTAATGCCAACAAACAATGTGTTATCTGATTGAGTATACTCCACTGTGAAAACACTTCAAAGTCTGCTCAGAATTTGAATACAAAGTTTCAATCAGCAAGTATTTTGCCAGTGCTAAATTATTCATATGCTCGTAAAGGAAAAAGGAGGTGTTACACTAACAAAAATAATAGGAACACGGTAATCCCTGTAACCAATGGCACACTCTAGAAAACAGAATCTTCTTTCAAAACTATCGGGAGACACTTTGTTCAAGTTTCTGGTAGCAGTTTCCATCTTGAGACGTTGTTCACACACTGCCCTGTATTATGACATGTGCTGATGGCTGAGGATCCTGCTTCACCAACAACTAGACCCATGATCGAACACCTGTCTCCTGATTTCAGGTCTTCCGATACTTCAGAGGCTCATGAGAGCTATTTTGCCTGCTAGCTCTGACTGGTTTTCACTAAAGGATGTGTATTCATTTGCGAAGGGCTGCTGCAACAGAGTAGCCTAGAAATTCAGTGTCTCCCAGTTTTGGAGCCTGGAAGTCTGAGGACAGGGTGTCTGACCACGGAGTTGGCTCCTTGAGAATCTGCGCCAGCCTCTGTCCCCCACTTCCTAGGGGTTTGCTGGGATCTTCAGCATCCTTGCCTTCCAGATGCTTCACTCTGATCTTTACTTTCAGCTTCACGTGGTGGTCGCCCAGGCATGTCTCCAGTCCAAACGTCCTCTTTTTATAAGGGCAGTCATATGGGATTAAGGGTCGCCTTAATGACCTCCCTTGACTTGATCATCTGCAAAGATCCAAATGAAGTCACATTCATGGGCACTAAGTTCAGGCTTTAACATCCTTGGGGGGGAGATCCTCAGTCCCAGGGTTCAATTTCCTCCAGTATTATAAAGTTCTTCCTTGCTAATTGTTCCAGTTACTATATCCATTGCCTTTGTTAATCTGAATCTTGTTTTCTGGGGTGTCTGGGGGCTTTAGTCAGTGAAGCATCTGCCTCTGGCTCAGGTCAGGATCTCAGGGTCCTGGAATCAAGCCCCCTGTTGCAGAGCCTGCTTCTCTCTCTGCCTCTGCTCCTCCCCTAGCTTGTGCATGCACTCTCTCTCTCTTAAATAAATAAAGAAAATCTTGAAAAAAATATGTTTTCTTTTGTCTTTTCCCTTCTTGTTTTTGTGGTTTTGTTAATTCTCATTAATGACTTTGCTAAAAGCAATTCTCCATCTTTATCTCCTAAATCGGCCAGACAATCTGCTCTTATGATGCATAATTTTCTTGCTTCTTTTAATGAAATTTCATTTTCACAAACTCTGGATATCTCCCATCAGATGCTGCCTCTCGTCCTCGCTGCTTTATTTTGTTTTATCTTGTCTCATCACACTGGGTTGCGACCATCATCTGAGCATAGTGATGCTCCAAACACAGAAGTACACTAGACATGTTTCAAAATTGCAAGACTTTGTGTTAAAGAATGGGACCCATCAGAGCCGTGGAGTGCTTTCCTTCTGGATCCATATGGCAGTTTCGATGGTTCAGCGGGAACCATTTTAAAGTCACGAGAAGATTCGTGTATGCACACATGTGACATTCCGCAGTCTGTGCTATTTCTCCAAGAAAGTTTGGATTGGTGGATTCTCTGTGCATTGCCCAGCGCCACCCCACTTCCATGCCCAGCCCAATCCCACCATTGGGAGCTAGCCTCCATGGGGGTTCACCCAGCCTCTGGGACCTCAGTCAGCCAGTGGGAGGTGCTGGGGATCAGGAGGGCAGGAGCAGGAAGCAGGACACTCACTCCCTGCCCTCTAGTCCTTTCTTGTATGCAGCTGGCTGTGGCCGGAGGGGCAGAGACCCTTGCACTGCAAGTTCTGGTCCAGCTCCCAGAACACATCCCGTCTCCAGCCCCTTCAGACCTGGAGGTGAGCCGTTTTCTTGCCGGTGCAAGTCCCTGGGTGCCCACACCCCTCAGGGTCTTCTTCACCCTTGTGAGGCCTCCCCTCTTCAGCGAGCACATTGTGCATGCCATCTGTTACAGTTTGAATCCAGGCCTCCTTTCTCTGTGAACCTTGGAAAGGCCGCAGGTGCCAGTCTCCTAGAACATGCTAGGCTTGCAGACATGGGCTGCTATAAGCTTTTCTAGAACTTTTGAGTTTAATCTCGAACTTTAATTGATACCAGTGGAGTGAGGGAGGCTTGGGATGAATGTTTTTATTATATTCCCCAATTCAATTACATTCATGATAATATTTCCATTTTAGAACAATTTTATCTTTATCAATTATAAAAATGCCTCTAGGATTCACTCACTTGATGTATTAATGTAATTTCCCCCAACTCTGTAAGAAAATGAAATCACTATGCTTTGAATCCCGTCCCCAGGGGGAGGGTCTTTCCACAAAGACGTCCATTTGGCAGAAGTGTACCCTATGTGCAAAGACACAAAGTAAGCTGGACTGTGGCATATGTCATTCCTCTGCTGTTATTTATGACTGGTGGGTTTGGATGACTCTGAATCCTTCAGCTCTCTGCTTGGGGCAGCACAAAAGAAATCTCAAAAAACCCCAGTTCCCCTCTACTTATTTAAAGGAGTCTCCAAACAGTGAACACAAGATTGGTCACTTTGGTGACTCTGACATGTTACTATGGACCCCATGGTCTATTGTGCATCTGGTTCACTTCAAGAAAATTAAGAGTTTATGTTTGGATGCTCAGAAGAGAATGCTCTAGTAAGAAATAAAGAGGACAGAGCAGGGGCACAATGCAGCTCAGTCCACGGTAAATCCCAGCCAGCTCCTGGGCACGCCGGCTGTGCCCTGTTGACCCAGTGGCTTCTGAAGGCTGTTCCAGGGCAGCCCCCTGATCTGGTCCTCAGAGAAACAAGAACAAGAAGGAGGACGTGAGAGGTTTCTCACAAAATGAAGCCTGTTCAATTAGAAAGGCCTGTCCTTCATCCTGAGATTATGTCCTTCTTAGACTTCGCATTAAAATTCACCTTCTTTCAAGACATCAAAGTCGTAAAGACAGCTTCATATTTTATACTGTGCTTTTGTTTTAAATATGTTTATGTCTTTCTTTGGCCAAAGCAAACAAACCAACCAAAACAAACAAACAAAAAAAATAAAAAAAAATAAAAGAAAAAAAATCACATCTTACTTTGGGAGGTGTTGGTGGACTGGGTCCTTGTGGTTCCCAGGGACAGAGGGGTGGACAGCAGGGTCTGCTTCAGCGGACCACCAGCATGCGCTGACTGGCCTGGGCCCCTCTCGTGGACTTACAGCTGGCATTGGGGGTTATAACTGAAGTTTATATTCCTCACCAGGAATGCACAAGGGGCCTGCAGTTCCTGCCACTCACCGGCCAGCTGAAGAGGCCACTATCACAAACAAGGGGAGGGGAACAAGGAGGGATGGTTATGTCTGTGATGGCCAGGCCTCTAGGGTTCCTGCAGGAGCGCATCCTCTATGGAGCTGCTGGTGACATCAGTGACCAGAGAAGACTAGGAAAGTCTGACATTGCTGGAACACTTGGAAACACGAATCAGTGAACGTTCTGGGGGCCGTGAGCTGTGGTCTCGGCACCCACGGTGCGCTGAGGAAACTGCCAGGAGCCATGGGCCACAGGTCGTGAAGCATACCCGGTACTCAGCATTTCCTTCTGCTCATCATGCCACAGTGTATGTAAGTATGTGGAAGCAGTACACACGTGGGAAGGGCCTTTCATTCCTGATAAGGGGAGCAATCCATCCCAGTTCTGGAGCTCCATTCTGCAGAGCAAGGCCTGCAGACGTGCTGACTCCTGTGGTTCTGGGGGAGCCCATCCCTGCCTACGCAGCACCCTGCCAGCCCTGCAAGCACCCCAAAGGCAGGGCCTTTTCCGTGGGCCTTGACTGTGGCACAAAGCCTTCTCCACACATCGAGGCTGGAGGCACTCCCGAGCCCATTGCAGACGTGGACCACGTTCTGAAGTCCACTGGGGCAGTGTCGACCTCAGGCAGGGGCGCTCAATGCTTTCTCACTGGAACTCACCCTGGGGATCTCGCTGTCACCACTGGTGACAGTAATTCACTGAGTGCAAGCCCTGGGCGGAGATAATGGTTAAGGGAACAACTTTATTACATCACCAGATGTTGTCCTGTCCATGGTAGCCAGATCAAGTGAATTACCATGTCCGTGGCTATCAGACACGTGAAAAAATGTTTATCATCACTGGCCATCAGGAAGATTCAAATCAAAACCACATTGAGATATCACCTTACACCAGTTAGAATGGCCAAAATCAACAAGACAGTAAGCAACATGTGTTGGAAGGGATGTGGAGAAAGCAGAACCCTCTTACACTGGTGGTGGGAATGCAAGTTGGTGCAGCCACTTTGGAAAACAGTGTGGCGATTCCTCAAGAAATTAAAAATAGAGCTTCCCTCTGACCCTGCCATTGCACTACTGGGTATTTACCCCAAAGATACAGATATAATGAAAAGAAGGGCCATCTGTACCCCAATGTTCATAGCAGCAATGGCTACAGTCGCCAAACTGTGGAAAGAACCAAGATGCCCTTCAATGGAAGAATGGATAGGGAAGATGTGGTCCATGTACACTATGGAGTATTGTGCCTCTATCAGAAAGGATGAATACCCAACTTTTGTAGCAAAATGGACAGTACTGGAGGAAATTATGCTGAGTGAAATAAGTCCAGCAGAGAGAGTCATGGGGAGTTAGAGAGGAGAAGGGAGTTGAAGGAAATTGGAAGGGGAGGTGAACCATGAGAGACTATGGACTCTGAAAAACAACCTGAGGGTCTTGAAGGGGCGGGAGGTGGGAGGTTGGGGGAACAAGGTGGTGGGTATTAAGGAGGGCACATATGCATGGAGTCCTGGGTGTGGTGCAAAAACAATGAATACTGTTACGCTGAAAAGAAATTTTAAAAATTAAAATTAAATAAATAAATTTTTAAAAAATTAAAAATAAAAAAATAAAAAAATTAATTAAAAATCAGGCCAACAGCTTCACTGTATTCAGTACATGCCTTCCATGTGAATGGAATTCTGTTCTGCAGGTTGTTCCTGTGTTTTTAACAAACATGCTGTATGTACTGTTAGGGCCGATTTAATGTTAAAACCTGTTTAACTATTAGGGCCTGCTTAGCCAGACCAACTCCATATTGCCTAGGTAGCCATATTGTTGTTTACATCCATGGACTTCATTCCGGGAATAAACGCCCCCATAGTTCCTGGATGGTTCCGGGTATCTATTCCAGGAGTAAATACCTTAACAATAGAAGCTACGTACCTTGGGTCTGCAGTTATGCCCTATAAAACCAGCCTGTGAGATTGGGAGGGGTTCGCTCTCTTCAGAGGCGGCCCTGGCCAGTCAGTCTGACTTCTAATGCTTGGCATAGAATAAGGCTTTGCATAACTTTCACTTTGTCTCAGTCTCGTTCCTTTGATAGCAGACCCCAACATGTACAGCTTAACCTCTATGATTAGTCATTATAAGCACCCTGTTAAATAGCAAAATTCAACCGAAAAAACTTGAAGGTCTAATGGGCTGTAGTAAATGATTCGTGAACCTGCAGAACCCCATCCACAAGTTGAGAGGCCCTCCAAGGAACTGTAGCCACGGAAGGATTTTTATAGACAGAGGGCAGGGGCAAGAAAGTTACTAGCGAAACTAAAAAAATGTTCTGGGTGAGGCTGCTTTCTAGGGAAAAGGCAGTGGGTCTTATCATGAGATGACATCATGTTTCTTTGGGGCATGGAGAGGGGCAACATGGCAGGCTCACTGGAAAGTTCCTGACCGATCAGCTAAGACAAAGTTTCTGGGGGAGGTTGAAATTGGAGTTGGATATTGTATTAAGCACGAGTTTACAAACTTGGTTTAAGTGACCCCAATTGGGACTTATGTTGTTTTTTTTCTTTAACAATCTGAAGACCTGCACAGTGTCTCTATATCTAACATCTGGGATAAATGCCATACCTACTCTGATTTCTTCCTGGGTCACTTCTACTATGAAGAAAGGTGAAGACAATTTTTGTGGAATTACTAACAATTACAATGAAGTTTAGGCCATCATTCAGGAACTGACTTTAGTGGAAAAAAAAACAAAACTCAACTAATTAAAGACATCTTCAACAATGGTAGAACACACCTATGAAGAGCAGTATCTTTAAAATCACAATTACAGTTATTAAACCTCTGTGTATTTAATGAAATAAAATTAGTGCTATTTACTAAGTCACTGAGCTGTGGTAGTAGCCATGAGTATGAACAAAGTATAAATTCTGGTATCTTTCTCTTGTCGAAATTACCAAAAAAATCATGAATGAAATGAAAATGAAAGATGAAGATATGATGAATGCAAACATTTTGATCCCTTTTTATAATTTCCCTGTAGATGTCAAAGAATTTCAACCCTCGGCTCCAACTGACTATGTGCTTTTGCAAAATATTCTTCACAAAATTACGAATGTCAAAAATCCAGAAACAGTAAAAATTAAAGGCAGATCAACTAGCGTTTAGTAAGAGTTCATTGTGCTTACAAGAACTGTTCACCTGCCCGCTGGGAGTTTTCGGATTTGAAACATTTATGAAGCTCAGGAACCTGGTGGTTTGGGATGGCTTACAAAGTAAAAATGAGGGAGCTGCTTACCCTTTTATTTATAAAGATTTTATGTTTATCAATTTGAGAGAGAGCAAGCGAGTGCACCCACTGCGGGGAGCAGAGGGAGAGGGACAGAGAGACTCCTCGCTGAGTACAGAGTTTGACGACGCAATGTGGGGCCCAATCGCAGAGACAAGGGAGTCCCTCTCTGCAAACTCCCCGCTGTGCAAGCCCCCGGAGCACATGCATGGAGTGGGCGCCAATGGGTGCTATGTTCATGGCTATCCCCAGGACCCCTGGAAGTCATCCCCTGCTTCAATGTGCACATGGGGACCTCTCACTGATGGCATTCATGATTAGGTAGTCTCGGTATCCTGGCTCTTGAAATGCAATCTCCTGTTTCTCCTTGCTCATGGATACCTTTGACAATGACAATGGAGATTGTTTGTTTTGCAGAAAGAAAATCACACCTCTTCCAGCTTCAAAGCTTCAGCACTCTCCCCTAGAAGTGGGGTCTGGGCACTCCACAGAGAAGTGAGCATTGTCTGAGTGGACACGAGAATGGTAACAAGTCTGACCTCCCAAGTGGGCATCTGGGCAACTCCTGCAGAAAGGCCAAGATGCCACCTGTCAGTGGGTGACAGCACAGGTCAGTGGGGGCCCCAGGGACACGTGGGCTCGGCTGTGTAGGACAGAGAAGGCTGGACTGCATTGGGCACTTGAAGAGTCAGCTGGGGGGCTGTTTATGTGCACCAGTGGGGAGCTGGGCCCGTGACGGCAGTGTCTGCAAATCAAGAGAGGGTCTGGAGCTTAGGGCCATACAGGTTTGAGTTCTGGGGCTCTGTAGCTAAGTGACTCAGGACAGGTCACGCACCCCACTCCTCTGACAAGTTCCACACCTGTGGCCTGTGAACATGGTAATTCTTTTTTGTTGTTTTTCTTATGTTATGTCACCATATAGTGCGACATTAGTTTTTGATGTAGAGTTCCATGACTCATTGCTTCCATATAACACCCATGCCATGCAATCTGTGCCCTCCTCAATACCCACCACCAGGCTCTCCCACCCCCCACCCCCTTTCCCTCCAAACCCCTAAGTTTGTTTCTCAGAGTCCACAGTCTCATGGTTCATCTCCCTCTTCGATTTCCCCCAACTCACTTCTCCTTTCGTTCTCCTAAAGTCCTCCCATGTTATTTGTTAATGCTCCACAAGTAAGTGAAACCATATGATAATGGACTCTCTCTGCTTGACTTATTTCACTCAGCATAATCTCTTCCAGTCCCGTCCATGTTGCTACAAAAGTTAGGTATTCATCCTTTCTGATAGAGGCATAATACTCCATAGTGTATACGGACCACATCTTCCCTATCCATTCTTCCATTGAAGGGCATCTTGGTTCTTTAGACAGTTTGGCGATCGTTGCCATTGCTGCTATGAACATTGGGGTACAGATGGCCCTTCTTTTCACTACATCTGTATCTTTGGAGTAAATACCCAGTAGTGCAATGGCAGGGTCAGAGGGAAGCTCTATTTTTAATTTCTTGAGGAATCTCCACACTGTTTTCCAAAGTGGCTGCACTAACTTGCATTCCCACCACCAGTGTAAGAGGGTTCTGCTTTCTCCACATCCTCTCCAACATATGTTGTTTCCTGTCTTGCTAATTTTGGTCATTCTAACAGGCATAAGGTGGTATCCCAATGTGGTTTTAATTTGAATCTCCCTGATGGCTAGTGATGACATTTTTTCATGTGTCTGATAGCCATTTGTATGTCTTGATTGGAGAAGTGTCTGTTCATATCTTCTGCCCATTTTTTGATATCTGTTTTGTGTGTGTTGAGTCTGAGGAGTTCTTTATAGATCCTGGATATCAACCTTTGTGAGTACTGTCATTTGCAAATATCTTCTCCCATTCTGTGGGTTGCCTCTTTGTTTTCTTGACTGTTTCCTTTGCTGAGCAGAAGCTTTTGATCTTGAAGAAGTCCCAAAAGTTAATTTTTGCTTTTTTTTCCTTTGCCTTTGGAGACATATCTTGAAAGAAGTTTCTGTGACTGATATCAAAGAGGTTACTGTCTATGTTCTCCTCTAGGATTCTGATGGATTCCTGTCTCACATTGATGTCTCTTATCCATTTTGAGTTTATCTTTGTGTACAATGTAAGAGAATGGTCGAGTTTCATTCTTCTACATATAGCTGTTCAATTGTCCCAGCACCATTTATTGAAGAGACTGTCTTTTTTCCACTGTATATTTTTTCCTGCTTTGTCGAAGATTATTTGCCCATAGAGTTGAGGGTCCATATCTGGGCTCTCTACTCTGTTCCACTGTTCCATGTGTCTGTTTTTATGCCAGTACCATGCTGTCTTGGTGATCACAGCTTTGTAATAAAGCTTGAAATCAGGTAAGGTGATGCCGCCAGTTTTATTTTTGTTTTTCAACATTTCCTTAGCAATTCAGGGTCTCTTCTAATTCCATACAAATTTTAGGATTATTTTCTCCAGCTCTTTGAAAAGACTCCACCCCGAAACTACTAGAACTCATACAGCTATTCAGTAATGTGGCAGGATACCAAGTCAATTTACAGAAATCAGTGGCTTTCTTATACAGTAACAATGAAAATACAGAAAGGGAAATTAAAGAATTGATTCCATTTACTATAGCATGAAGAACCATAAGATACCTAGGAATAAATCTAACCAAAGAAGTAAAGGATCTGTACTCGAGAAACTACAGAACAGTCATGAAAGAAATTGAAGAAGACACAAAAAGATGGAAGACCATTCCATGCTCTTGGATCAGAAGAATAAGCATTGTTAAAATGTCTATACTGCCTAGAGCAATCTATACTTTTAATGCCATTCTGATCAAAATTCCACCGGTATTTTTAATTAATTTTTAAATTTATAGCTATCTATCTGTCTATTTAACTTGTTTGTTTTAGAGAGGGAGGAAGCATGATCAAGTGCATGCAGAGGGAGAGGGGGAGAGAAACTTTGGCAGACACCATGCTGGGGACAGAGCCCAGTGCAGGGCTCTCAATCTCATGACCCCAAGATCATGACCTGGGCAGAAATCAAGAGTCAGGCCTTTAACCCATGGAGCCACCCAGGTGCCCCTGGCCTGATTTTTAAGGTCTCTGTCTAGTCCATCTCCTTCACAGCTACCCTCACTGCCCACCGCCTCCTTGTACATGGTCTCTTTGCTCTGAAGGTTGGCATATGTTATGCTATGACTTTGAAATTCACTTCTCAGAGAATACCTCTTCTGGGGAAGGATCTAGGAAACATGTTTCATGGAACACAGATTGTGGATTTAACTGTAGTGTGTTGTACAGATCTGTTTGAGGCCTCTGATACTCAGTCGAGGTGAAATTCTGTGATCTGCTCCTGGACCTGAAGGCTCTGTCTTCTCTGAGTCCTTGTGGAGCACAGAGCCCACCGCAGGGCCCAATCCCAGACACATGGGAGGCACCGAGTCTGGTCCAGCGGGACCGTCAGACCAGCGGCCATCCACGGAAGACACACAGGCACAGATGTTACTGACGGTGACCCAGGTACTGAGGACAGAGTCTGGAGGACACTGAGGACATAATGGAAAAAGCAGTGCTTGTCACAGGCCCACACCTCTCTAAAAGGGTTAACAAGAGTCCTTGCGGGGGAATCTTTGAAGCCTCTGAGCTTCTGTGAAAAGGAGTCGGGAACTGAAGTATGGTGTGGAGTGGAATCAGTAAGAAGAATAAAGAAAGGTTCTGTTGACTGACACAGGTTGCAGTAATGCATCAAAAACCCTGAAAAGGAATGCCTGGCGGCTCAGCTGGTGAAGCATTTGCCTTCGGCTGGGCTCCTGATCGCAGAGTCCAGGAATCGTGCCCTGTGTCAGGCTCCCTGCTGAATCACCCCCTTCTTCTCTCTGTCTCCCATTTGTGCCCTCTCTTGCTAGTCCTCTCTCTCTCTCAAATAAATAAAATCTTTACAAAAACCAAAAAAAAAAACCTTCTAAGAAACCAGAAACTCTGTGGAGTAAATGCGAAAAACCCCCAGCAAACCCCAAGTCTCCATGCCCCATGGGAACAGGGCCCCAGAGTGCTCTGTCTCTTGGGGCTGCCTGCAGCCGCACTCATTGCGTGGCCTGCTCCCCAGCTCCCTAGAACCTCAGGGCACCTGCAGCAGCCACATGCTCACTGACTCTTCTTTAGGACTGAGCTGCCTTGTGGACATGGAGAGAAAGCCAGTGCTGGCCCTGTGGCATCAGGAAAAGATTGTTCATGACATTATCAGGCAGACGGCCTGCAGATGGGGTTTAGGGTTGGGCTCAAGTCCAAACACAACAAGGAAAATGAGGATTTACAGCCAGGGATGGGGTGGGGGAGATCGAGTAGATGGGGGGTCACTAAGAGGAAAGGTTCTGGCAAAACTTTCCTACCAAGATTCCTGCTGAGGGCAGGCCTGGGAGAGAAGGCATCCCCGGGGGACAGTGGAGGATTTGGAACCTACTCAGAGAACAGGGGCCCAGGGTGATGCAGCCAAACTACTGGCAGGGTTCTTGCCAGAATGTGACTCCCTTAGGGAAGACCCAGGAGGCCAAGTTTGGGCCTAGTGAAAGAGAGTGCTTGGAGGGTCTGAGCAATATTTGTCAAGGAGAGAGTCTCTGCCAGTGGGTCTGCTGTCCCCTTCGCTGATCCTGGCTGGATGAGGTCCTGGGCCATATGAGGAGGAGCCAAATTAGGGCTAGGTCCCTGAGCATGGCCCTGCCTGGTTGTTTGGGACCATAGCCCAAAGGCAAATAAGACAGCATTCTATTGGGGATGTGTATAAGTCTTCTGGGGGCTCTTCCAGACCCCAGTCTTCCCCAAAGTTCCCTGACCTCCAGCCCCGTCCCACTCTCTCCCCCGTACCTCAGCTGGCTGGCCAGCCAGCCACTCCCTGCTGTGCCTGGATGGCCAGCAACCAGACTGTCCCCGTCCAGAGGCCCTCAGGAGTCTCAAGCCTGGCTTTGGGCTGTGCCCTGTCTTTCCTGGACACAGACAATCCACAGACTGTAAACTCCAGGGACCCAGACATGGGAAAAAGTAGATGAAGACAGAGGAAGGCCCAGAGAGGTGGGGTGTCAGCGCAGCACAGGTGGGCTTCATGCAGAAGGTCCCACTGTGAACACACGAACACCATCTGTAACCTCTTGTCAGGCAGAGACTTGAGCTAGCGGGGACAATGAGACCTTTAGGAAGCTGTTTTGGATGGACAGTCAGGAGACCCTAACGAGGGAGGTGATGGAAGCATTGCTGTGGGTGGGAAGAACATTCCAGAGTGCAGCATTTCAGGGCAGGCAGGGGACCTGGAGCTTCCAAGGGAAAGCATGGAGCCCAGCACAGCTGCAGCTAGAGGAGCGAGGGAAGGAGGTGAGCGCGAGGACACAAGGCCTGGGGCCAGGCCATCCCAGGCTCCTGGGCATGAGCAGGAGCTAGGGACTTACTACAATCAGACGGGACAGGATTGGACAATTTGGGGGAGGGGTCGTCCCATCAGGTGTACATGTGGAGGGTCATTGGCAGCTCTGAGAGCAGGCCAGGGGTAAGGGAGTGGACACAGGGCGATGCATTAGGAGGTTTTGTGGTAGCTAGAGAAGGAGACTGCGGGCAGAGGGTCTGGGTGGACACTGCCCCCCACTTCCGTTCTTTTTTTTTTTTTTTTAAGATTTTATTTATTTATTTGACAGACAGAGGCCACAAGTAGGCAGAGAGGCAGGCAGAGAGAGAGAGAGGAGGAAGCAGGCTGAGCAGAGAACCCGATGCGGGGCTTGATCCCAGGACCCTGGGATCATGACCTGAGCCGAAGGCAGAGGCTTAACCCACTGAGCCACCTAGGTGCCCCCCCACTTCCGTTCTTGATATTGCTCTTGATATTCCAGCTTTGGATGTGGGATCCTGGATGATTCCTGCCTTTTCCTGCGTAGACTGCAGTTTGCTCCAGAAACTCGCTGGCCACACTTCCTGAGAGGGGATGGACCAGACTCACATCTCAGGGAGGACAGACCAGACTCACATCTGAGGGTGGACAGACCAGACTCACGTCTCAGGGTGGACGGACCAGGCTTCACATCTCAGGATGGATGGACCAGACTCACGTCTCAGGGCGGACGGACCAGACTCATGTCTCAGGACAGACAGACCAGACTCACATCTCAGGGTGAACAAACCAGACTTATGTCTCAGGGTGGAACAGACCAGACTCGTGTTTCAGGGTGGGTGGTCTGACAGCAGTTTTGTCTGACACAGTGTCAAGGTCTGTGCTTATGCTGCAACTTTTGGCTGTGACATCATTGGTTTTGTGTCTGCTTTTTACTCTGGACTATAGGTTTCACGAAAGCAGAAAATTATGTTTTAAATCACGACTGCATCCCTGATTTTAACAGCGCCTGACACATGGCAGTTCCTCCAGAGGTGGTGTGCTCCTGTCTGCTCTTACCCACAGAGAAGGGGTACACCGCAAAGAGAAAGAGATCAGACATGCCTTCTGTCAGCAGGAACTTCCTTCTGTGTTCTTTCCTACTTTAGACTGAGTGCCCTAATTTCTCCTCTTTGTCTCCTCCATCATGATCCTTTCCTTACAGCCATGAAGAATAAGACTTTTCCAAGAAAAATTTAAATGTCTCACCATCAATTGTAATTCATGAATGTGATACGGAATTCATAATTTAGTATTAGAGTTAGTAAATGTTTTTCCTATGCTTTCTTTATTTTGAAAATGTGTCAGCATTTATTACTTATGAAAAACAGGTGCTGGATAAATTTCATTTTATGAAGCCTGGAGACTATGAATTATAAGGGCCAGAAGCCACATTTTTATGGTTCTATTTCTCAAGCGTCCAGCCTAATGGTGTGGTGATGGGATAATGGTGACTATAGGGATAGATCTCTGCTGACATGGGGACTCAGCTCCTTACCAACATGTTTGACTTATTCCATAGAAAGTGAGAATTTTTCTGAAGAAATTTTAGTGTTTGAGATGCCTGGGTGGCTCAGTGGATAAGCCTCTGCCTTCGGCTCGGGTCATGACCCCAGGGTCCTGAGATTGAGCTCCGCATTAGGCTCTCTGCTCAGCAGGGAACCTGCTTCCCCCTCTCTCTCTGCCTGCCTCTCTGCCTACTTGTGATCTCTGTCTGTCAAATAAATAAATAAAATCTTTTTAGAAAAAGAAATTTTAGTGTTTTTAAGTCACAGTTTTGTCAAAACAGTCAATTGCTTTCCCACGTACTAGCAATGAGTAAGTAGAATGTGAAAATAAAAAGTTAATGCTATTTTTTTTTTAGCACAAAAACAAGTGAAATAGATAGGTATAAACCTAACAAAATACATGTAAGATTTCTAGGAGGTAAACTTCCAACCTCTCATGAATGAAATTAAAAAGAATTAACTAGGATACTGGTGGCTCAGTTGGTTAAGGGTCTGCCTTTGGTTCAGATCATGATCATGGGATCTGGTCAAGTCCTTGTTCAGCAGGGAGCCTGTTCTCCTTTGGCTTGCTGCTCCCCCTGCTTGTGCTCTCTCTGTCTGACAAATCATAAATAAAATATTTTTTTAAAAAGAAAAATTAAATAAATGGGGACATAGGCCATGTTCTTGGATAAGAAAACTCAATCTTGTCAAGATGTCAGTTTTTTTCAACTTGATCTCTATCGATTCAACACAACCACGATACAAATTCCAAGTTATTTTGTGGATACTGACAAGCTGGTTCTGAAGCTTATATGAATAGAGAAGGACCCAGAATAGTCAACACAAGATTGGAGGAGAAGAACAACGTTGGAAGACTGAGACTACCTAACTTCAAGTTTACAACAAAGCCACAGTAATCAAAAGAGTCTAGTGTTGGTAAAAGAAGATGCAAATAGATGATGGGACAGAACGGAGAGTCCAGAAATAGACAAACATACATCTTGTGGACTGATCTTTGGCAGAGAAGCAGAAGCAAGATGTTGGAACCAAGACAGTCTTCTCAGCAAATGATGCTGGAACAACCGGATGTCCAACATGTAAAATGAAACAAAACAAAACACACCTCAAGATGGATCACAGACCAAAATATAGAACTATAAAACTCCTAAAAGAAACATAGGAAAAATTCCCAATGCTCTTGGGTATGGCAATGACTTTTAGATACGACTCCAAGGGCACAACCCACAAAAGAAACAATCGGTAAGCCAGAAATCATAAAAATTAAGAACTTTTGCTCTTAAAAAAAATGGTCAAGGGAATGAGAAGACAAGACACAGACTGTCAACAAGGCCTTCAAGGGACACATCTCACTGGACTGTCACCCAGAAGACACAGAGAACCAAGGTAGCAAGCTGATTCAAAATGGGCAGAAGATCTGGACATGGCCGCAAAGAAGTTCATAGGTGGCCGGTAAGCTATGAGGACACCCTCACAATCACATGTTAGTAGAAAACAGTACATTAAAACAACTGTGGGACACCACTACACACTAGGAGAATGGTCCAAATCCAGATCTCTGACAACACCAACTGCTGATGAGGCTATGGAGCAACTCTGCAGGGCAGTGTGGCTGTGGAGAACACGAGTGCCTGACTCGGGCTCTCCTGCTTCCCCCAGTGAACGATGCCGGGTGGGAGCGGGCCAGGCTGAGGGAAGGCTCCCTGGCACACCTGAGGCGTGGAGGAGTGCCTCTGTGTGGGAAAAGCAGCAACACACATGGCCAGGGGCTCGATTCCGAAGACCGATTCTGCTCCTGGGAAGGATTATGAATCTGACCCACCTCACAGAGGCAGCAGCAGCTGGGAAATCCTCTGGATCTGGAGGTTCCTCGTGGTGGGAGCACCACAGAAAGTGGAATCCTGTGTATTTGTGGACACTTCCAGAAGTTTCTGGTGATAAAGTAAAAGTGTATGAAATAGAATACTATGGTGACTGATCAAGGGAAATGCTCTTAAGGGTGAACACTGGAGACTGAGTGCATTTTTTTCTCCTGCCTTTTGGGGAAAGATCTTTACCCTGTGAAGTAATAAAAGTTATCACCTAATTGCCACCCTTCATGTTTTGTCCTCAAACATCTGGCTTATTGAAGTCAGTGTGAGACCTGTTTTAAATATAAATTGTTTTCAAAACCAAGCTTGTAACATGTCCTGGAGATCATGGAGAGAGGCTGTTGGATTAAAATCACTTCATTTCCAGCAAAATGGGGATCTGTGTTTATTATTTCCTCTGTTATGTTTAGTTTTTGATTTCTGTTTCTGTTTGGTATCTACGAATGGTGAAATGTTCATAAGATTTACAGGAGATGAATCTTCTTAGAAATAAAATACAGGGAGCCATAAAGTGTGGAAATATTCACAGTATTTTTCTAATAGATTGAACTACCTTAACTGTTTCTTCTAGGGTGAAGGTACAAGATTGTGTGGTAGAAATGGTACCCGCAAATCACTGGAGGCTTCCTATGACAGGTGTGCATGCCATGACCGATGGGAATGTTGCTTTAATGTGCATTACTAGTTAATTGAAATTTTACACAGTTTACTGAACTATGAATTGCTAGTGAAGGAAGCACATTCACATGTCATGAGTCTAAACTATTATGAATGTTTTTCTGTGTTTGCAGACTTTGTGGCCAAAGACTGAATAATGATCCCTCCACTAAATCTGATTAAGAGACAACTAGAAAAGGGTGTATTGCTCTTTGTAAAGCATTTTCTGGATGAAAATCTTCTTAACTGGTCCCACTTTGCTTTGATCAGTAACCTGTTCTGCATAAGTTGCACTTAAAAATAAGTACTATCCAGTATTATAAGACATCCACGACCATATTTCATCATTTTGTGATTCAGTGATGTAAGGGAGTAAGGCAGAAAAGTAGTTACAGTTTTGTAACTTATGGAGGATAGATGGGTATTTCTTGTTGAAATACGCAGGCCAAAAAGCGTTCATGTTAGCTCTGCTTCTCCCGATGAAGACAGACTCTGTCATCCCGATGGATAATCTGAGAGACTTAACCAGGAACACATGCTTGGCACCTGTCATTAAACAAGTAGTTTTAACAAGAAGAGAAAAGCGAGTTGCTTACAAGCAACAAGAAATATGCATATACTCTCATTAAAATGCTCCCTTTGGAAAGTGTTAATTCTATAAGGAAGGATTTTGATGATCAACTCTTTATCACTGTACTTTGATTATTAATGGATGCTTTCTTCCATTTATTCCCTTCTAGTAATTAGGTCTTGTGCATGTCTTGCGGACTAAAAGATGTATTTTGTAAGTTTTCTATTTGAAACAATGTGTCCTTTTTTAGCTCCATAATGAATACAATGTGGAGCCTGATTGCCTGAGTCTTGCAAAGTGTGCATTTTGAAAGAATTATTTAGAAAGGGAATCCTTCCAAGTCCTACATCAGTTTAAGCTAGTCTGAGCATTAGCACTTTGTCACATCTGGAAATATGTACAATACCATTCGAGGGCATTACCACATTTTAAGGAAAAAAATTTAAAAAGTAATATTTACCAGAGGATAAAATAGAAATATTTCTAGATACCTGACTCATTTGTAAAAACCTTCACATCACTGTGAGCCTGCTTGGTTTAAAAACAAGGGGTCACCGGGGTGGCTCAGTGGATTAAAGCCTCTGCCTTCAGCTCGGGTCATGATCTCAGGGTCCTGGGATGGAGCTCTGCATTGGGCTCTCTGCTCAGTGGGGAGCCTGCTTCCCCCCTTCTCTCTGCCTGCCTCGCTGCCTACTTGTGATCTCTGTCTGTCAAATAAATAGATAGAATCTTAAAAAAAAAAAAAGACAAGACTCACAAACGTGACAAAGCTCTTTTGTGCAAAATAACATCCCAGTCGCCCTGGGAGGTGAGAGTCTAGATTTTTGCTTATTTTATCCCTCCGGCTCAGTTGCCCTGAGCCTTTGCCCTGTTTTCAAGGCAGGCAGTCAGCCGTCTTGAATTCAGATCTCCTCTCCAGTGAAATGAACAATGGGACATGGACATCCTTTGACTAGACGTTAGTAAAACAGGACAGAGAAGATGTTTTCTCTCATTGGAGGTTGGTGACATTTTGCTTGTGCTTTTGTTTCTCTAAACCGTAGTCCCAGCTCCAGCTAGTGAAAGCCACGGGAGGAGAGTCTGTGAGTCTGCAGGTGGAAGCTGGATTCTTTCCTTCAGGGGGCAGGGACCCCATGCAGGGATAAGCCTTTCCAAGCACTCCTGAGCTGGGAGCCCCGCGTCGGGAGATGCTGACAACGTCCCAGAGTCCCGGGCTCTCAGGTGGGCACAGCCACTGAGTGCCCCCCATGCTGCAGTTAGCCAAGTGGTTTTAGCTCTGTTGTGAAGCTTTTATCGCTGCATGGCTACCCAGCTCCTAAAGAGTGCCCAGGGATGGGGGCTCTGCGGGGCTCTGGGGGGACCTCTCAGGGAGGAGGCTCTGTGCGGCATTTCCCAGGGTTTGTCTCTGGGGGTGGGGCCCCCAGATGTGACATCTGTCCATGTGGGTCTGTGGTAGGCTTTCTGTAGGTTTCTGGGTGTGAGTCTCTGGCAGAGATCTCTATGTAGGGTCTTGCTGAGGAGTCTCTATGGAGTCTCTGTATGGGGTCTCTGTCAGAGCAGTGTGTCGGGGGGCCCCAGAGGATGATGTTGGGCTGGGAGTGGTACACACGGTGGGGTGCCCTCCTAGACTGCACCCTCCTTCTGGATATGTCCCTTCCAGCCGGGGGTGGGACGAGCCCCATCTGAGGGCATCCTGCCCCTCTGGGCTCTGGGATAACCAAGACTGGGAGCCAGGCCAGTCCCTTGGCCTCTGAGTCCCCACTAGTCCCCTGGGAGCCGTCCTTGGGCCACACGTGTACATAAAGATCACAGATCACAAGTCCGTCCCAGGACCCGCAGACCTACAAGCTTATCAAATTGTGCATAAGTTTAGTTCTCTGCCTGAAGGCCTTGCTGCCTCTGGGCATCTGGCCGTCCTTGTGGGAGCTCAGGTGGCTTCTGTACAACTGCCACCCCACCCCTCCCACCCTCCACCCCTGGACTTGGCAGCTGGAGTGGGGCGGAGACCCTGCAGGGACAGCCACAGGGCCTCTAACTTCTCCCCTATGGGCCCTTGAGTGGCAGTGGGACACCAAGGGTCTTGAGTCGTCACACCAGGCATAGGCACACACTGTCACTTGTCCTCCTTCCTGGTGTCCCACCCTAAGGGCAGGGTCCCCCCACCCACAGCCACACCCCCTCCATCCCCCAGAAGGAGAAAGGGTTGCCAGTGAGCAGGCCCCTTCAGTGCCCGGGGCTGGGCAAGGCTGGTCCCTGGGGGTCTCTGTGGCACCCCCCACACACCCTCAGCGCCGGGAGAGAGCTTGTCCCTTGCGGCTCCAAGTGTGAGAAGAGGGGCTGACAGAGCTAAGACGGGATTCCCTGGGGTAAGAAGGCTCCCAGCATCCTCTACTCCCCGCAGGAGACTGGGGGGGGCAGAATTTCTCACTTCTGCCCTCAGGGCCAGCCTGTGTCTCCCAACTGCGGGCCCCACTCTGACCTAGGATTCCATCTTCCTGGAGCCCGAGCAGGATTTCTGCCTCGGCAGACCCTCCCTATAGCCACACAAGCTCCAGATGGAGGGAAAGCAGGAGAGGATGGGCAGAGCGAGGTCCCGGTCTGGGTCTTGTTCACCTTGTCGTGGAAACCGAAGGAGATGAGGAAGGAGGAGGGGTGGACCCTGCGGTCACTCATCCTCCAAGGCCCCATTCGTTCCGAAAGCCAAAGCAGGCCCTCGGGGAGAGCAGACCCTGATCCTTCCCACCCCACGCAGCAGGGCACACACAGAGGCCAGCACCACTCACGAGAAAAAGAACATGTATTTTGGGGAAGCAAAGTAATTGTGGCATGGAGAAGCCATTAGCCCATAGAGGATGTGCTAATGTGAGAAAAAAAAGTTTTTCTCTGCACCATTTGCGTTTTTTCTTGGAGGAAAGTTGTCCTCCCAGGAAAGGTGTGAGGAGCACAGAATGGTTGGCCCGGTGTGATGTATCTTTGAAGGAGGCAGTGCCTGGGGCAGTGTGGCTGCAGGGTGCAGCCTGAAGGGCCCAGCACGGGGGACCCGCACTGGCAGGGTCTGCTTGGGCCCCTATGCACCCGGGGGGGGAAGGGCCACGTGACCCACTCGGTCTTGTTGGCATAGCTGCGGCCCCTGAGGGTGCCATGTGGGCTGGCTGTCTCCCTCATCACCCTCCTCTGCTCTTGGTAGGAGAGGACCCTGTGGTAGCAGACACTGGGGTCTGCCAAAGCCTGGAGGTCCTTTTGGCACCAGCTGAACTCTGGGGTCCTGAGTCCCTGGTGAGGCACGATTTTCTCCTCTAGGATCTGCCCCACAGTGGTCACGACCACCTGAGCCTCAGCAGAAGTGCTGTCCATGGCCGACCTGCCTGTGGCTTGTCCCCGGCCCTGGGATGATGAAGACTTGCCCTTTTGAAGGGAATCTTCCAGTCCTTTGCCTTTACTGGGAAGGAACCACTGGAGCAGGTGCTTCATCCTTCTCCTGAAATAATTTTCTGGAGGTGCCGCCTCCTTTTTCAGTGAGATCTCACAGGTCTTGCTTCCCGAAGCTTCTGCTGACTCCTGGCTCTGGACGGGGCGTCTCACCTCACTGATCTGGAGGAGCTTCAGTTCCGATGACTCTTTGGCAGGCTCTCTCGAGGGGGACCTCCTGGAGCTTTCTCTCTCTTCGGGGGGGACACATGACCTGCTCAGGCTCTTACATTGGTGCTGCAGTCCTGGGGGTCCCGGCTGCCTGTGGCGGCTCTGGCCACAGGATCTTTGGCCATGTGGCACCTGGGAAGTAGATGTCTCTTCACTGGACCCGCTCTGGAAGCCAGACAGACATCCCTGAGAAGCCAAAATGTTGGCAGTGAGGAAAACGTTGGAGTGACAGTCTTGAAGGAGATGCTCAGTGGCATAGTCTTGAAGGAGGACCCCAGTCTCATAGTCTTGAAGGAGCATGGTGGGGCTGGTGGCCCGAGGCTGGTTCTCTGACTCCATCAACTTCTGGGGCTCCGATCCCCTGTGCTGAGCCTCAAAGCATAGCTCTTTGGGGTCTCGGGCGACCAACTTTGTAGGTGGTGGGGGGCTGTCACTTTTTCCTGAAGACCCTGATCTTCTCGGCTCTCCACGGAGGCCTTGGTTGTTGTCCAGCACGTGGGGTTCTAAGGTTACTCCCCAGGCAGGGGCCTCCTCGACCTCCCTGGGCTCTTCGGCACTCAAATCCTGGGGCTCTAAGCTGAGCTCTAGCACGGTCACGTCCCGTGAGGCCCAACCCCCATTCGCCCTTCTTGGCTCCTTCGTGGCTGTTGCTGGACTTGGACTTGCCTCCAAGGGACTGTTCATAAGAGTCCTCGAGGCAGTCTCACTGTGCCAGATTCTGCCCACAAAGCTGTATGTGAAGGTCCGAGAAGGTGGCCTGGTCCCCTGTCCAGCCGGAGGCCCACCCCCAGGTGCAGTCCCTTCCAGAGCCTGCTGGATTTCCTCACACGTAGGCTTGGGAGCACCAAGGGGACCCCCCCAGGTGGGATAAGACTCTTTCATCACCTCTCCTTGATAGGGCTGAGGAGGATTTCCCACAAACTTGGTTCCCGAGCCAGCCTTGGATACACAGGTGGCTGAGAGGGGACCAGAGGACTGGGAGAGGAGGAAGCCCTTCTCCAACTTGAAGATGTTTATAGGCTTGAGAACCTTAAGGGGGAGGCCCCACCGGTGCTTCACCCTAAACCTTATGATATGTGCTTCTAGCATCCGCTGAGTGTATGGACTGAGGATGGAAAAATCATGGAAGGTGGTCATGCAGCGTTCCCAACACTTGGAAATTGATGGCTTTCCAGGTTTCCCATGAGGGCTTGGCTTTCCGGGAAGGTCCAAGGCATGGTGGGCAGCGAGCCTGGAAGGAACCTGACCCTCTCTGGACTGCCCTAACTTCCTGAAATGGGCTTGAAGGTCTTTTTCTGGGTGTTTCTCTTCTGCGCTGCTTGTGGAGGTATTCAAGTCTGTGTCTGACTTCTCACGATTTCTTCCTAGAACCTTCCCTGGAGAGCTCATTGTGCCCCTGTGTAGATCTTTCCGGATCCTCCCTGCACCGGACCTTGAATCCTTGCCCAGGCTTTTTCCTGGCACGGTCCTTCCTGGGTACCTGGACCCAGTCTTCTGCGTGGCCTGGCAGCTTCCATCCGTAGACTCAGACTCAGACGTGGGACTGTGCCAGCTGTGTGCCTGGGGTACCTTCTGGAACTCTTGGTGAGGCTGTATCTTCCGGGATAGATGGATCCTGCGGGGCGGGCCCCTTTCTTGCTTCATGAGCCTCTTCCAAAGGTGCCATTCCAGTTGCTCCCGGAGCTCAGAGTCGATCAATTCCCCAGGAAGGACAAAGTCTGACCCATGGCCCTCAGGGGCCTGGCCACTCTGTGGAAGGTTGGGAGGACCTTGGCTAAAGACTTCCTGAGATCTTTTCACCACAGGGGGTACCTTGTCACTTTCTAGTTGCTTCTTCAGAAAGTGACATTCCAGGTTTTGAACTGCAGTTGACATGTAAGACGGTGTCTTCTGGGCTACAGCGCAGCTCCCCATATCCGGTGGCAGAGAAGGAGGTCCGACCGGGACAGAGGGTGCAAGGCTTGCCTGGGTCTGGGGCTGAGCTAGAGGGGAGAGCTGGGGCTGGTCTAGAGGGAGGGTCTGGCACTGATCCAGAGGGAGGGGCTGGGGCTGGTCCAGAGGGAGGGACCAGGGCTGGGTCTGATCCAGAGTGAGGGGCTGGGTCTGAGCCAGAAGCACGGGCAGGGACTGGGACAAGCTCATGGTCAAGGGTTGGGGAGGGACTGAAGGGTCCTGTAAGTCCTGGGTCAGGGAGAGGCGTGGAGCCAAGCTGGCCTGAATCCGGAGTGGCAAGGCATGAGAGAGCTCATTGAATATGATGGATGGGAGCTCCAGTGGGGGATCGGTCACCCTGACAGTGGCAACCAGGGATTCGCTGTGCAGAAAGGGGAGACCCCAGAAGAGCTGGTTATATTTCTGCTCCAAATTGTCCCCTGGAATCTTGGGATGTGGGAGCTTCTCAGGACCAAGCAGCTGTTTCACTTTGCCCCTCATGCTCCAGAATGGCGGGCAGCCCATGGTATCCTGCCCATCAGCTGGGGACTTGAGCATTCTTCCAAAAGATGTCAGCTGGTATTTTGACCTTTCCTTCTTTTCCTTCTCCTTCCAAAACTTCAGTTCTGTTCTCTTGGCGGTTAGTATCTCCAGAAGCTTCTGGATGTCTGGGTTATTGAGAGGGGGGATCCTAGTCTCTCCCTGTCTGTGTCTGGGGTCTCCCCAGAACAAGGCCTCTGATGGGCCACCAGACAGAGGCTCTTGATGGAACTCCAAGCATGTTGAGGTGGACAGGTTCCAAGCATTGGCAGCTGCCTGCCACCAGGACAGGGCCGAAATGGGGTAGTGTGAGCGGCCCAGGCCCGAGATGGCTGGGACAGAAGAAGCTGTCCTGTCAGCTGACCAAGGCATGTGCGGAGCTGATCTCTGTGGGATGGGGCATGGCGGGGGTCCCCTTGAGTCACTCTGAGGGAGATTCAAAGGAGAGTCTGGTCGCTCTGGGGCCAAGGAGGCTGTCAGAGGCTGAGGGGCGGCCTCAGAAGGAGGGAGACATGGTGGGGAAGAGGGAGGAACAAGGGGCTGGTGTGAAAAGCCATCCAGGGGGAGGAAAGGCTCTGCTGGCCAGGAAGTACTCATGGAGGAGTGTGAACTGACAGAAATTGAGGTTGTCATTGGTCCTGATGGCAGGGTGGAGGCCAGAGGCCGAGGGGGGCCCGTCAGTGGAGCGTGGGCAGGTGATAAGGCCATGATGGGAGCAGCGTCTTCCACAGGCTCCCTGCATGGCTGACCCGCTCCAGCTGGCGACCCTTGGCGCACCCGCCCAGGGGCTGCTTGATGTAAGAACTGGTGGAAGCCGCCCTGGTTGGAGAGCCTCTCCAGGTGGCTGTGGGAGACAGGAGGTGTGAGCTGCCGCTGCAGCAGCTGGGGCCAGGAGTGGTCCCCAGGGCCCTCCACGCCCCACACCCACGTCACAATGCTCCTGCTATCCCTCAGCCCGGGGTTTGGTCACAGTCTGTTCCCACGGCTCCTCCCAGCCTCCCTGAACAGCCCCAGAGGCTGTTTCCTGCAATGTGGGGATCACACCATAGACTTGGGGAGACTCACCCAGGGGAGAAGGGGGCAGATTCTTTACCTTTGCAGAAGGGAGAACAGGTCCCGAACCTCTTCCAGATCCTGTAGGCAATCTCTGAAAACTGGAAACAGGAGACTGGGTCACAGAGGAAGGCGGGGCCTAGGGGTCTTACGGAGGCTGGGTACAATGTCCCTTTAGGGGAGACCTTTGGGGGATTGGACTTGGAAGCCCCAAACAGCACTGTCCAAGGCCACGTACCAGCACGGTGATCACAGGGTTCATGATGGGGATCACTTTGCCTTTTCCAAAGTGCTTCCTCATTCATGACTGTGTTTGGGGAGGAAGAACCATGTGGCCTCACAGAAGAACCTGAGTGGAGTTGAACAGCTTGTCCACAGCAGGAGCGGGAGGCCCCGCCCTCAGTCCAGGCCCTGGGGCCCCTGCTGGGCAACACCGCTTCCAGCTCCTCAAGGTTTTGTTCTGGCACAGAATCTGGGAAGCCTCCAGGTTCTCCTCTTCCTTCCAGAAACCCCCAACCCCCCACCCCAGGGTTCTGTTTCCTGAGGGATGGGCTCAGGCCCTGGTGTCCTGGAGATGGTGGGGATGGGCCCTCAGAGCGGGGGGACAGTGTAACTGGGGCATGCAGGGGTGAGTGGTGGACACTAACCTTTCAGAGTCTGTTTTTTCTTTCTTCTTTTGCTCCTTCTCTGTGGCTCCGCTTGGTACTGAGATAAGAGAAAACCAGGAGGCTGGGACTCCCACCCCAGCAGCAGGTGACCCCGTGCTCAGGGGCCTGACCTCTGCTAGAGAGACAGTTCTTAACCTCTGGTTCTCAACCACTGGTCACTGTGTTTGGGAGGCTGTCCTGCACCCCTCCACCACACCTGGACTCTGGCCTGAGATCTTCGGGGAGAAATCCTTGTGTCCCTCTAACCCCTGTCTGGTCTGGCTTGTCCTGGATGCATGGTGGTCTACTCTCTCCTGACAATTCTATTCTTTCCCATCTCAGGAGTCTCTCCAGTGACTCAGAAAAGTAGAAAGAATAATAGAAAAGAAGATAGAATCACATTCTGCTGGGTCTGGACCGAGGGTTCCTTACCTTCCTGCTCTTCCTCTGTTTCTTGCATGGTGGTGAGGATGGATCAAGCTGGAAATAGGAAAGTAAGAGGAAGAAGATCCCCAGTCCCCATACAAAGGCAAGGATGGTATTAACTGCCCAGATAGTGGGATTGGAGCTCAGCCAACCATCAGTAAGGAATTCCTGAGGGAAGAGATAATTCTCCATCTCTTTCCTCTGAGAAGCATTAGTCCCACCACACTGCTGCCCTCAGGCAACTGAGCCCAGAGTTAGGGACCAGATCGCACTGCTGCCCTCAGGAAACTGAGCCCTGGGAGTGTATGTGCAGACGCAAGCCTCACGCCCACATCACAGAGCTATGGTCTGGTCACAAAGGGCCCTTGAGGGCAGGTAAGGGACATAGGTAGCTGCACCACATCCACTCTTCACCGCCAGCCCTGTAGCTCCGTCATCCTTCCACCCTCCCAGGCCTGACACTCCTACCCGCTCACTCTGCTAGAGACAGATCTTTGTCAATTTGCCTTTCATCCTGCATGGAGATCAGAGAATACCTGTCCCCCTTGGGATCTCCAGTTGTGCTTCATCAGTTTCGTAGCTTTTAAAAATCTGGACTTGTCCTTGGAATTTTGGTTAATTCCCAGGAATTTTGTCCTCTGTCTGAAGCTCCAATCTCCCCGCATAATATGTTGTTGCCTTACATCACCCTAGTACAAATGAAAATCAAATTTCTTTGTGCTTCTTTAGCCATGTGCACTTTGAAAACATCTTAAGATACTTTATTTCAATTAATCGTCACTAACTTCAGCTAGAGGGACTTCGAAAATGAATGATTATTCCAAATTTACAAAGCTAAGTAAGTACAAAACAAAATGAAATAGTTAAACCTCCAAGGTATGTTTCTCAGTAATTTCTAGTGTTTTTCCCTCTGAGATGAGCAGAGAGTAAACTGCTGAAACACTTCTACAACATTCTGTATAGGCACACTTGCACATGCTCACGCACATTCCTTAACAAATCCAGCATGTTCAAATCTTGGATTCAAGTTTTTTTTCCCAGTTCAAAGATTTCCTTTAGTAATTCTTGTAAGTTTGTGTATTTGGGAATATCTTTATTTTGCCTTCATTTTTGAAAGACAGATTTGCTAGGTATGGAATTCTGTGTTGACAATTTTTTTGAAAGATTTATTTATTTATTTTAGAGAAAGAGAGAGAGAGACAGAAAGAGAGCATATATGCACTAGCAGGGGGAGGAGCAGAGGGAGCAGGAAGGAGACCTTCCACTGAGCAAGGCCTTTGACATGGGGCTTGATCCCAGGACCCTGAGATCATGACCTGAACTGAAATGAAGATTCAGATGCCTAACAGAATGAGCCACCCAGGCACCTGGACAAGTTTTTCTTGTTTATCTTTTTGACTAGTGTCATTTCAGCACATTTCCCCCACTGGATCTGATTGGAAGTCAGTGGTTAATCTAATGCAGCCCTCTATATATGAAGGGACGTTTTTGTCTGGCAATTTCAAAATTTCTCCTTTGTTTTTCTATGGTGTGACTGTGATGTGTCTAAGAGCAGATCTGCTTGTTTTTATTTTACTGCAGGTAAATATTGACTCTATAATTAAGGGTTTCCATCAAATTTGATAAGATTTCAGCCATATTTCTACAAATATTCTGTCTTCCTCTCCATTTTTCCTTTCTTTCTGAGAACACTCCTTTAAGTAGATAAAAACTTCCAAATGAGTTCACAAATGTGGACTCCCAGGCTTGCAGCAAACTATTACTCAAGAGCCCAAGTTTCTCAACATTTGTGTCAGTGTCTAGAAAGTAGCTTTAGTTCTGAGAATGTCTTGGGTATAGGGTGTTTTGCTGACATCATGGGAAGCTGCCTGTGTGATGATGTTATGCCTGTGCCCATGGGCTCTGACTGTGGTGGTGGGGCTGTGAGTTAGAGCCATCACTTTGGGAAATTCTTCATCATGACATGGTCCAGGCTGAAGAGAGCAGGCCTTTTGAAAGAGGGATTCTCCTGCTAGAGCTAGAGAAAACCCACCATTTTGTAGTAATAAAAAATGGGGTCCAACCCAGTCCCGTCAAGTGGAAGGTATGTGCTCTGCAGTATCATGCTCAAGTTACAATGAACTACAGTGAAACATTCTAAGTGTAAATTATGTAGACAAGTTACTGAGGAAGAGATAAAAGTGACTTGCAGAAAAATTGTGCAGGATGGTTGCATTTGTTCTAGTTTCAAAACTATACAAAATCAAATATGATTTAGAGATGCATTTACTTTGGTAAAAATATAAAGAAAACACAGAGAATAGTGAACAGGACTGATGGATGGGGGAGGGATGTACAGACAACTCTAAAGATGTGGATGATACCGCATTTCTTAGAAAGGTTGGGATGTCTACCATGGGTCACCCCTAGCTTTCCCACGATGCTAAGTGCTGACTGTCCCTTCAGGTGGTACATAATATCAGAAATGGAAAATAGTATTTAAACTCTTCAAAGACTATTGCTTCAATAAAAATGTACAATTTACTTAACAATTCTGAGCTCTGGCCCTCTCCCTAAACAGACCCGGGAAGGTAAGCCGTAGTCCCATGGCTTGGCCCCTGGGCCATACTCATAAGTAGACAGCACCCCACAGGCACCATCATGGTCACAGCCAAATTGACATGCAGCCCGGTTTCTCAGAAATCCTGAAGCCCCAGATATTGCCTTACCAATGCATTCTCTGATACCAGGTTCATTGTTCCTGCCTGTTTTCATGTTCATGCTCTATGTAACGGCATTCATTCCATACCTGTGCCATAAATATTCAGAAGAAACCCAATGAGTGTTTATGAGAAGATGTCCTTGGAAATAGTTTCCAAGGGAACATTTTTTAAAAGCGACAGATCCCCCCCCCCCAGAGTATGACATGTTTTGGAGGATGGGTTGTTCTCCACTTTCTTCATTATCATTTCAAAATCTGAGATGCCATGATGACTCACTGGCCTTTCACTTTGTTTAACTCTGCAGCCTTTCTTATTCTTTAAAAAAAAAAAGATTTATATATTTATTTGGGAGAGAGTGATAGAAAGCACAACAGGGGGGAGGAGCAGAGAGAGAGAGAGAGAGAGAGAATCTCCAGCTGACTCCCTGCTAAGCACTGGTTAGCCAAGCTAACCCTGAGATCCTGACCTGAGCTGAAATCAGGAATCAGGCCCTTAACCCACTGAGCCATCCAGGTTGAATATCAGCCAGCCATGGGTGTCCATGTTTATTTCTTTGTTACGCATCTCCAACCTGCTCAATTTGACCCACTTCTTATGCTGATGAGGGAGCTAGTCAGAGCTCCCAATCTGTGTGGGAACAGCTGATCCCAGAGCCATGCGCCCTGGATCCGTTGTGAATTCCAATGTGAGTTGCCTGGCTTCTGAGCTTCCTAACCAGGCTCTTCTCCATGAGAGGATAGTGTGTTAGCCTGGGGGTGAGATTCATTCTTAATCACAATTGTAGCTGACACTTCTATTCTATATGCTCAGGTTTATGCTGAGTGTGTGACAGATGGTATATCAGCAATTCCACAAAGGAAAAAAAAAAACATGGCTGAGCTCTTCAGAGGGTAGCTCTCTGCCAGAGGATCAAACCCAGACTGGCTTGCTCAGAGTTTGGGGAAACCCAGAATCCTGGCTCCATTGCCTCCAGGAGAAGCAAATTCCATGCTCATGTTTTGTTGATGTCTGGTTATATATCCCTTCTTAGTTGCAGTTAAGTATGTTTCTTATTTGATTAATTTTATTCTTACGATCACTTTGCCTACTACTTCATGCAGTTACTGGATTTTCATTTTGTTTCTTTTTTTTTGTTCCTGGGTTTTGGTATATAGCCTAGTCCTTTTCTATACTTTCTTTGAAGGTGCTTGTTGAGAGTTTACTAGAGACTTCTGTTAGAATCTTTATAATTAATAACCAAGGCACATCCCAATAATTTCTGAGTAAATATGATGCCCATCTTCCATTATTTATTTATTTTCTTAATTAAAAATGTGAAGTACTTTCTGTAGTAGGGTTCTAGAATGTGTGTGTGTTTGTGTTTACTGTGAGAGAAAAAGAGAGATAGAGACAGAGATAGACACAGAAAGAGAGACATTTATTTTAAAGAATTTGCTGACTATGAAAGCTGGAATGTTTGAATTCTGCAGATTGGTGGCAGACCAAGCTGATGTGTCAATTTGAGTCTGAACCCTGCCTGGAGGCATAACTCCTTCACACTTGGGGGACCTCAATCTTTTCTTTAAAGGCCTTCAATGATTAGATGAGGCCCACCCACATTATGAAGCATAATCTGGTTTTTTTTTTCAATATTTAAGTGAAAATTACATATAAAATAATACCTTTGCAGTTACATCCAGACATATATTTGATCAACTATCTGGGTCCTCTGGCCTACACAAGTTGTCACATATAATTAACCATCACAATTAACCCTTGTCAATTTAGGACCCATACGCATCTCTTCAAGTCATGCTTAATTTCCAAATAAAGACAGTAACAAGGTTATACTTCTGTCTATCATGACGCAACTATCTTACAAACAACTTAGAATGCAATAATACATCCCCTAGCAGAGGATACAAAGTCCTTGGAGATGTTCTTTCTTCTGCCTGATAACCTGTAACTTCAATAGTAGGGTGCAAACTCCATATGTCATAGGTTCTCTGATAAGGGACTAAGAGAAGGAAGAAAAGAGATGGACCAACACAAAAATACTCATAACAAAATAACGAAGAAATACTCATAAGAATTAGAGTCCTGGAATGCCTGGGTGGCTGAGTTGGTTAAGCATAAGACTCTTGGTTTTGGCCCAGGTCATGATGTCAGGGTCATGGGATTGAGTTCCACATCGGGCTCCAAGCTCAGCATGGAATCCGCTGGAGATTCTCTCTGTCCCTCTGTCACACCCCCGACTTGCACTCTGAACAAAGAAACAAATGAAAAAAATCTTACGAAAAAAAGAATTAGAGTCCTTATTTCTGTAACTGGTCACATGGTCATAGCTGGTATTGTACCTGCTACTCCAGCTGCTTGTTCTGCATTACATTTGCTGTGAACAAACACCTCACCTGGTCATGATTCTTTATCTGGTGGAGTGACCCAACCCTTCATTCCTGGGTTTTCTGGACTACCAATAGTTCTTCCTGGAATGGGTGGTTGTCATTTTTCACTGACATTCGCCCCAGAGCTTGGTGGAATCTCTCATACTGCAGACATGCCCTCCATTTCCTCCATGGTGCCCTCCATTTCCTCCATGGTGCCCTCCATTTTCTCCATGGTGCCCTCCATTTCCTCCACGGTGGGTTAACAGTCTCATTTTTCTGCATAGTCAGGATAGTTAAACACCTTAACTCTCATTTTATGTGTATTCAAAGGCATGAAGAGCCCAAGGTGGCCGAGCAGCCATCTTCAGTTCCACTTTAATGGAATCACAGTATGTCTCCTGGTGGTAGCATTCTTCCCTTTGAATGAGGGTCTCTAGATCTGTAGGGCATGAGGTCACAGAAACACAAGGATCAGAGATTTCCTAGTGATGTCACTAGGGTAATACAGGTGTCCCTCCATGTCTAGTGCTAGCTTCATGGACCCGTGAATCCTGACTATGGGAGAAAGAGCATCACATACAGATGCATTGATTCAGAGCATACCCAGTCTCCTGAAGAAAGTTGCCCCAGGACAAATTTTGCCTGCAAGTGATTGCCACCCAGCCAGCTCTGTAACTGAGTCTTCAAAAGGCCATTTCGTTGTTCTAGCAAGCCAGTTGCTTCAGATGGTAGAAAGCATGGTACAACCATGAATTCTATCATCATGGGCTCACTGCTGCCCTTCATCTTCTATGAAACACATTCCTTGACCAGGGGCAACACAGTGTGGGACACCATGTCAATGGGTAAAGCATAAGTCCAAGGATAGTAGATTTAGCAGAGGCACTGTTTGCAGGGAAGGAAACTACATATCCAGAGCAGGTGTCTATTGCAGCAAGAACAAAATAAACACCTCCTCTTCTGTGACAAATGTGGCCCAGTGCAATCAAACTGCTACCGGGCAGCTGGCATGTCACCCTGGGGAATGGTGCCATGTTGGACTCTGCTGCTGGCAGATTGGGCACTCAGCGGTGCTTCATATCTTGGTTGGGTTTGCTAAGTGGAAAGATGTGTTGCTGAGCCCATAATACTCTCTCCCACCACAGCCCTTTCTTCATGATCCCTTTGAGCAATGGCAGACAAGTCATCCTATGTACTTGCTGATTAAATGCGTCCTGTGCTGAGCATTATCATGAGACAAATGTCTCCACAATTTTTAGCCATCCAGAGAATTCCATCCATAGACCTTTCCCCAGTTTCCCTTGCCACCTATTTTCCAATTGTGCTCAAGCCCTTGACCATCAAGCCAAAGTGTGGACAGCAGCCCCTGAACTGGTATAGAATTGCCTGTCTTGCCACTTTCCCTTTCAGGAAAAGGAATTCCTAGGCACACTGCTTGAAGTTCTGCACCCTGGGAGTATTTTCCTTCGTGGAAGTCCCAGACAGGGGCTGCAGGGAGGCGACCATCACTCCCAGGTGGTTCCTGAGTACATGCCAGGAGCATCTCTGACCTGGGTATGATTTTTCTCTTCTTCTGTCACCTGACCGCAGGTAACTCTCGATGAGGAGCCATAGGCACATAAAGGGAAGGAAGGCAGTGGGTTGGGAGTGGGGAACCATGCACCCTTGGACAGCTTCTTTGTGTAACTTGCATGCCCAGGACTGCCTGGGCCCAGCCGTATGTATAGCAGTTCCACTGCATGATGGAACACTGCTTGAAATGTTCTACTTTGTGGCATGGTGGGTCAGGTGATAGCTGCCTGATGGCTGAGTGTCACTGTGCGTCATGTTCAGGTCAACTTTTAAGTGGGTAGCCCAAGGTTAAGTTAAGGCCCTCTAATAGGTCTTGAGCTGTTTCTCAAAAGGAACAATTATCCAAAGACAATGGTGGGGCTTGGTCCCCAACCCCCAAGGTCCTGCACTGCAGATCATCTATGAGAACCAGCCAAAGCTCCAAATAGCAATCCTATCTGCCCTCGGAGCTGCAGGATCATGTGGACTGAGTGGCTGAGCAGCTCTCACAGCAGCCTGGACCTGATGCAGAACTTTCTGTCATTCTGGGTCTCACTCAAAATGAGCAGCTTTTTGGGGTACTCAATAAATTAACTGGAGTCCCACATCTAAATGAGGACTGTTTTGCCTCCAAAAGTCAAAGGAGGTCATGGGCATCATGCCTCATTCATGGCTGTTGGAGGGGTCAGATACAACAAGTGACAAGTTAGAAGGAACATCTCATTGTGCTCCACAGACCAGGACCCTAGAAATTTCACTGAGTTCAAAGGCCTCTGAATTTGTCTGATGTACTTCCCACCTTCTGTTGTACTAACATCTTCCCAATAACTCTACAGTGGTTGCGGCTTCTTGTTCACTAGGTCCAGTCATCAATGTCATGGGCTCGTGTGAACATGGTCTCTTGTGTGGAAGGGAAAGACAGTCAAGTCCCTGGGAACTAAACCATGACACAGGGCTGGAGAGTTGATACACCTCTGTAGGACATGCCTGGCCAACTGAAAGGAAACTGCTTCTGGTGGTTTTTACCAACAGGTTTGAGGAGAGAGGATTTTTTAGGCTGAAAGCTATAGAATCAGTTGTGGGGGATGTGTTAATTTGTCCAAGCAATGAGGCTACATCTGGTTCAGGAGCACAGAGTCACCATCTGGGTAAAGTTACGAGAACCCATAGTCATTATTCAGGATCCATCTGTTTTCTGTACAGACTTAATAGGAAAGCCGGAGTGGGGAGGGGTTGGCCGTCATCACCCTGCACCCCTCAAGTCCTTGATGTTGGCATTCATCTCTGCAGTTCCTCTAAAAATGTGCCATAACCTATGGTTTTCCACTAGAGAAAGTTCTAGTGGCTTCCACGTGGCTTTCTCACCATAATAGTACTTACTAATAGGCCATGGAATCAACACAGGGATGCTGCTGGCTGCTGGGAATGTCTTCCCAACTATGCAGTCCAGACTTGAGAAATAACCACGGGCTAAACTTAGGGATCCACTGGGCTGACTCTGAGATCTGCCTTCGACTGTCTGATTTCCATGAGCATCTACTCTGAGTGCTGGACAACAGGGATGTTTTGGGTCTCCTGAAATTCCTGTCAACTCAGAGCCCGTGTTCATAGTCTCTGAAAAGTCTGATTAGTTTCTTTTTTGCAATGCACAGTAACCCTGCAGAGGGCCAGAGTTTCCTTTGGGGAAGTCTGGGTGAAGGATTAACAGTAAAAACTTCTGGCATTGTAGCAGAGTCACCCCTCTTGGCCTTCCATCCACTCAAGGTGTTTTGGGTCTGCAAACTGGCTCAAGACTGAGAAGCCATCACTCTCTGTTTCCAGGACTCAATTTAAGGTCTGTTCACTCAACTAGCATTGCTCACACAGGTCGAGTATTGGATGTCCCATTTCTTTCCTTTCTAGAACACAGGGATTAAGTGCTGATTACTGTGTTGGCTCTGCTGTCCATGATGGCCACAGGTCCACACGGCTTTGGTTGTGGGGTGCTACTCCTGGCCCATGCCACCCCCAATCCAACCAATTCTATTGCATGTCAGTTTCCCTGTTATAACCACAGTTACCACTGGAGAGTCTGGCTCATGGTGCAGAGCAATCACAGAACCCTTCAAGGGTGTGGCCTCCACTCACTAGTGATTTCTCACAGTCCTGGTGGAAGGTCTGGGGTCTGGTCCTTCCCAGGGTGGGTCAAAATGTCTTTGTGACAACTACACTCTCACTTCCCCAGCCTGCTGCAACAGATGAAATCTTTCTGTCCGCTGAAATCTCTATGCCAGAATTCCAGTCCCTCGTGTGATGGTTTTGGTAGGAGGTCCTTGGGGAGATGAATAAATCAGAGGGGACAACCGTCATGAATGGGATTAGGGTCCTTTGGAAAAACACTCCAGAAACTGTGGGAAAAACTGGCAGTCTGCCACCTGGGCCCTTGCCAGAAGCTGACCACACTGGCGTCCTGACCTCAGACCTCCAGACCCCGTGAATGTGAGAAATAAATAAAACTGTTGTGATTACAGCCCCCCAACAATGCTGCTTTACCCACCAGCCCAAACTGCCTACGAAACCCCCCTGAGCTTTGAATCCCTGCCTTTGTAGGACACCAAGGACGGCCTGGTGCTTTAGCTTTACTGAGCAGAAGCCACCTTTTGGGTTATGTTTCCACCAACTATCCGATTGGGCAAACTGACTCAAAGCTGCCACATTAGATGCAGACTCTCTGCTTAGTGGGTCCATCTCAGCAAATGTGTCTTGATCTGCCTTCCTATTCTTTCTATCCTCAACCTCCAGTCCCAAGGCATTTGGGATTGCCTCCTTCGGGCTCAAACTTTTGGAGGAAAGTTGGCTTTCTGTCATGTTACTTTTTTTTTCCCAATTTATTTATTTTCAGAAAAACAGTATTCATTATTTTTTCACCACACCCATGTTACTTTTTAATGGGACTTAACGTAGGAGGCAATCTATGGATTCAGCTAGGTTCAGAGGAGTCTGGCTGTTTGCTAGTGAGATCAGTACTCAATGATATTAGTACATCACTAATTAGATATGCCAAATGCCTTGAGTAGGTTGGGTGATGTTCAAATATAGCTTTGCATTTGGATGAAATGTTAATACTAATTGCCCTTTAACTCAAATATTGGTGTCAGGCTTTAAATTCTCCTAAGCTCAAAGATCTTCCCCTAAGTCAGTAACCAGAAATGGATGCTGGTTTCACTTTAAACAAAATAAACCATCTGCTCCACGCCTCTGGCTTCGTTTATCCCCTAGGAGTGGAACACCTCTCCCAGATGCAGCCTCTGCTTGGGAGCATGGATTACTTGTCAGCCCTGCCAGGAACTGTCAGACACACCTCAATTCCACCTGGTTTGAAACGCAGTCAGGTTCTCACTCCTGGTGTTCCTGTCTGATCATGAAACCAGCCGGAAGCCCAGCAGAATCCCTGATGTCTTCATTTCCCGAGATCCAGTCATTCTGGTCTTCTCCTAAGGGTGGTTCAAATCAAGCCACGGAAGTCTTTCTCCCCAGACATCAGCCAAATCCAAGTTGCCTATTCTCCTTGAACCCCGTAGGAGACCCCTCCCTGACCCACCTGCCCCCACGTTAGACTGATGCTATCTATTCTCCACATGGAGCAAGAATAGTCTTTGCAAAACATTTATCAAATTTGTCTATTCTTGTCTTAATACATTTTTAAAATATTTTATTTATTTATTTGTGTGTGTGAGAGAGAGACAGCATGAAAAGGGGGAGGTCATGGGGAGAAGCAGACTCCCAGCTGAGCAGGGAGCCTGACTCAGGGCTTGATCCCAGGACTCCAGGGTCATGACCTGAGCAGAAGGCAGATGCTTAACCAATGACCATCCCAGCACCCTTCTTAATACATTTTAATGGCTATCTATTAAGCTGTTCCTGGACTAAGGAGAAAGAACCTTAATGAAACCTCAGTAAGTCTTCAGGGTAAGATACCGAACTCCACTTCTGGAAACATTCCCTAACAGGTACAAGTGTGTGCACATCTCTCTCTACACACACACCCCCCACAAACACAGAACTAGCATACATATGATACAGGATGTATAATGCATATATTTATCTGCATGATGTAAGCTTTCATGCACTCACATGGGTAGTATATGATTACATAAATATATAATATTATTATAATTTATGATTATGTGTATAATATACATTTAATGCAGAAGTCTATTTAATATATCATTGTAATGACCACATATAGCTATACCACAAAGAAATATTAAACATTGTTAATTACTAAGGTAATAATGCATGTCTAAGGTGTTATTAAAATCCATTATTTGCTTCCTGACCAAACTACGGATTATAAAGACTTGAGATATACTCTGGTTCTTCTGCTCCATACGATTGGTCTGAGAGGTGTGCTTCCCTCAGTTGTTGGGACTGAGACTAATTACTTAGCAAACTGGGGTTTATGACAAGGCTGTGTCCCTTCAGAAAGAAGTCATCTGCTCTCCTCTGTGGTAACCGTGAAGATCACACTTTCATTGAAGTAGAATTCAGATAGAATATAATTTACTATTTTAAAGTCTACAATTTGCTGGGCTTTAGTTCAGTCACAATCTTGTGCAACAGTTACCTTTGTATGGAACCAAAATAATTTTGCTCTCCCCAAAGGAGATCCCAAACGGCTAGACAGTTTCTCCCTTTTCCCTTGACCCCATCTAGCCCTGGCAAGCACGGACCTGCTTCCTGTCTCTGTGGATTTACCAATTTTAACTGCTTCCTATAAATAGAAACACATAATGTGTGACCCTTTGTGTCCGCCTTCTTGTGCTGATCACGGCATGTTTGACAGCCATCCACCCTGGAGCACATATTTTACTATTTTTTTTACAGCCAAATAATAGTCTGTTGTATGCACAGACCACATTTTTGTTTATCCCTATCCTGAACACAGTAACTGCGGAAGTTCTTATTTTTACCTCATTCTGCTTACACACCAGTATCTCCTGGGCCATAGGGCATGTCCAAATTATTGATTCCTAATTAAAAAAAAAATTCCGTTACTTAGAGTAAGTTAGTCACCTTCCTCTGTACAGAGGTTAATAAAACCAGGGGTCCACAAACACTGTCCTCACAGTGTTCCTCACCATTATCCTCATGTTTCTGTTCTCTTCTCCACAAAACACCCCTCTTGATGTTTGTGTGTGTACCCAAAGATGCTTTGGCTGGGTACAATGTGGGGGCTCTGATCATGTGCTTTTCCTCCATGTGAACAGTTCTGTGCCAGAAATCTCGTTCTCTGCCTTCTTTTCCTGTGCGCTCTGGGGCTACTTATGTTGCCGCCGGTCCTTCTTCCCACTTGGGGCTTTTCCCCTGCCACAGGTTCCATAGCAAGCACCGACTGCATCTGTTGCATCAGTTCACCAACAATAGAAAGTACGTTGTTTCTAATTCCCTGCTGCAACACATCAAACCTGTGTCTGTCTCCCTATGGACGAATTTAAGAGTATCTCTCAGATAGAGGCCCAGGAATGAGATAACTGGTCACAGAACACACACTTTGTGTCACTGAATTCTCCCTGGACTCCTTTCCGGAACGTTCTGTGATTTACACTCCCACAGAAGGGCTCAAAAGGCTCTTTCCTCCCACCTTGGCTGACACATGTTATTATGACCCCCTTATTAGTCAATTTGATGGATGTGAAGTGTATCTCATTATTTCAACCTACGTTTCCTGGCTTACTCATGGATGGAGCATCTTTTCACCAAGTGGATTTTTAATGTTCTTTTCTGGAAATTGCCCATCCATGTCTTTTGTAGATTTTTAAAAATTGGGACCCCTTAGCTTTGTTGTTGTTGTCATCCTCGTAGCTAATTTGTAAGAATTTTTGGACATAGGATGCCTGTGGGGCTCAGTCAGTGAAGTGCCTGCCTTTGGCTCAGGTCATGATCCCAGAGTCCTGGGATCAAGCCCCGCATTGGGCGGAATCCCTGGTCAGCGGGGAGCCTGCTTCTCCCTCTTTTTCTGAACTTTCCCCTGCTTGTGCTCAAGCTCTCTCTTTCTCTCTGTCAGGTAAATAAATAAAATCTTAAAAAAAAGAATTTTGGGACATAGTAGACTTTGATTTATTGTATTTTAGATATGTCTCAAAAATATAGAGTCTGTTTTATGTATGTGGTACCCTGTGTGTTGAAGTCTCTCTTAACACTCTGTAGGTGTTTATTGTTGATTAGAAATGCTTAATTGTCTTGAATGTTTTTGCTGTGTTTCTGATGTTTTTCCTTTCCCTGGGTTAGTTTTATATTCTCTTCTTTATTCTTTTGATCTTTATGAGCTTTAATCTATTTGCAGTCCAACCCTCTATCCAACAGCCGAATTAATAAATAAACATGGAAGAAGGAGAAAATCACACTTACAGAAAAATTCTAATTAATGAGTGCAGACAAAATGAGGGGAATAGAAAATCACTGTTAGCACATCACAGCGATGTTGCTGCTGGCAATATCCACGGACAAATGCCAAATATTGATTAATTACTAGATTGGTTTTAACATATGTCCACAAATTATTTGATATTCCTCTTTCCAGGAGGTGAAGATTGATTTCCTTTCTGCTGAGTGTGGGCTAGAATTAATGACTCATTTCTAATAAATAGTGAACAGAAAGGGAAAAATAGTAACTCTAGGGGAGAAACAGGTGGGCACCAAAGTGTTGAAGATTCATGTCACCAGTAATAAGTCATGTGACCAAGCTAATGGAAGGACTCAGGCTCATCACCCCGTGGCAACCTTCTGAAAATCTATGCCTTCCCAGATCTTCTCAGAAACCCCATATGGTCATGGGAGGACCCTAGACACACTGAAACCCCAGGGCACTTGATGGAAAACTTGACCTGGGCTCTTCAAAATGTTGGGACCAGCAAGGACAGATTGAGCCGCCGTCTCTTTGGAGAAAACCTGAGGAAACACAGTGACTACATACCATGCAGAATCGTGGGACACCAGGGAAAAAAACAGTTAAATTCCAGTCAAGTCTTCAGCTTGGATGATAATAATGTGTCAATGTTAATTTCTTAGAATTGGTAAATGTACAATGATTATATTAGGTAATGTTACAGGGAAACCGAGTGAAGGCTCCGTGCTCTTTGCAACTTTTTTTCCAAAGTAAATAAAAGGTAAAATTCATTAAAAAATATAATAAAAAATACCCCACAAACACTTTCCAGATGATATAATAAACCGGAGGGAATAATTTTTCATAACAATGTGGTGTGGAATGTATTTTTATGACTGACAAATTTGACTACATAATAATCTTTCAATAAAAACAGCAGGGCAAAAAAACATACTCTAATTAAAACTAACAGTTAAAGGACAAAGTGGGGGTCCTATAAGACCACACGTAGAAAGGGATCTTGGATGCAGAGCAGCCTGGACATGAGGCAAACCCACAGGTAAAGAGGCACTTCCGATGACCTTGAAACAATTTCACTTCAAAGTCGCTGTAAGTGTATCTCTGCTTTACGCTGTCCCTGGGCGCTGCGCAGGGTGCAGATCTCCGATGTGTGAGGACGTTCTTTGGGTGACATCCGGTCGCAACATCTGTGTGTTGTTTCCTCACTAATCCTTTCCTTAAAAATCTGAGTGAAGGGGGCGCCTGGGTGGCTCAATGGGTTAGGCCGCTGCCTTCGGCTCAGGTCATGATCTCGGGGTCCTGGGATCGAGTCCCGCATCGGGCTCTCCGCTCAGCGGGGAGCCTGCTTCCCTCTCTCTCTCTCTGCCTTCCTCTCTACTTGTGATCTCTGTCTGTCAAATATACAAATAAAATCTTTAAAAAAAAAATCTGAGTGAAATCCATCCTTTCAGCACTCGGGCAGTCTCTGCCCACAGTCTCCGATTCAACGCCTCCTGCGGGAACTTATTCACTCATGTCCTTATTGTGAGTCTCTTCAGCTCATCCAAAGCATGGCTCAACAAGTAAACAAACAACCTTTTGCCCTACAACAGGGCTCGATCATCTTCCTGCCCTGGTCCAAGCCTTGGAGTGCTCCCTGCTGCGAACAAGGCCACTTCAATGCCGGCCTCTGGGGTCCAGCCTGGTTTGCAAGGTCACCTAAGGGACCCACAGTGGGGAGGAAAGGGGCTCACTCATCTCAGACTTGTATGTAATTGTTAAATACTCTCACTCTCTGATTTTTAATTCTTAAAAAAAAATTTCAAAAGGATTTTCTAAGGAGGCCAGGTCCAAAGGAATTTAAGACTCCTCTGACTGGTCCACTCATTACTCCCATTAAAACTGGTCTGTTAAGTAGAACTTCAGACTGTTACAAGTGTGGGTGCCTGAGGGCAAGCAAGGACCCCAGCAGAAGCCCTTGAGCTGTGGCATGAACGTGAGCTTGAGGAACAGATGAGCATAGGAGGGCATCCTAGGAACCCGGTGTCAGCAGATGCATGAAGACAGAACAGCTAGCAAAGACCTGGAACATGGGAGTCGTTCTACATGATACCCAATATCATAGACCTTCCAAGTGCACTGGGAGTGTTAGACAAGGAGAGTCACCAAAATAGGGGCAGGGCAAAAAGTGCAATGAAATGCAGGGAATCATGTGACCCCATTTACATAAGAAGTGACGCAACTGCTTATGCGTATCAATGGCCACCACCCTAACCACACATGGAATGGGTTCTCCCTCTTTCTTCCTCCATGCCCTCTTGCTTCTCCACATTTCCCCTCAGTCAGTGATTTTCAGATTGACTCCCACAGACGCTGGGGGTCCCTGTGGTTTTCCTCGGGACTGGGCTGGCATGGAGATGATAGATGAAGGCTCGAGTAGAACCCTGACATTTCACGAGTGATTCCATCCAGAGAAATGCCCTGCTCATCTCTTTCTGTCCTGAGCTCTGTGAAGGGCTGCTTCCCAAAAGCAGAGACAGAATCTCTTGCCCAGGCTGGCCCCATTTCCATTCTCTCATTACACAGATGAGTGCTGAACCCGAGGGTGAAAACTACATATCCTGAGATAGAGAAAGCTTCCCAATTCTTCTCTGGAATGGAGTTCATTTAGGGAGGAGACAAAGGTGCAAACCCAGAAGCAGGAGGTGAATGGAATGATTCTAGGGGGTCTTTCCCAAATTTATGAGCAGGCAGCTTAGCGCGGGCTTGATGCTAAGGTGCTTTCCTTTCTGTACAAGTGGAATTTGTGGAGAGATGGAACTCTCCAGAATGGAAGGTAAGGACCTCATTCTCCCAAGGAGCCGGAGCGGTTATGTTATTCATTTATGGCAGAGCTAAGGTCCTTGGCTAAAGCTGGTGGTTTAACACACCTCCTGGCTGATTTCCCCTGTTAACAGGTATCCGTGAAGAGTGAGCTTTAGTTAACGACACCTGTTATGGTGTGCACTCCGTGGGTTTTGACCAAGGTGCACAGTCACATACCCACCAGCAAAGCCATTTCCTTTGTCGCAAAACTCCCATCGTGCTTTGCTTCCGTCACAGAACCCTCTGGGCACTGGCAAGCCCTGATGGTGACGGATTTGTGCTCCATTCCTTCTGCTTCCCCTTTCCATGTTGTTACAGATGGACTCAGAGACTGGAGAGTGTTTTGGGCCTGTCTTCTTCACAATGAAATGCATTGCCGAGTTGTCCACATGTTTGCCTGGGTCAGGTGTTCCTTCTGTTAATGGGACATGTTCCGTTGTATGGATGTAGCACCGTTTGTGAACTCACTCCCCTGCTGGAGGACTTCTGGATGGCGTTCACTGTTTCAGGACTAGGACAGAAGCTGGATTTACAACCCTGGATGCTGGTAACCTTTATTAACTCACAAAATGAGACCAGTAAAGGAGTTTATGTATCCCCATGTACCCCACTCTCCCAAGAGGACTTCCTGGTCACCAGTGGTCTTTGAAGGAAGGAAGATACAGGGAAATGTGACTTGACCCTACTTGCTTTCTGACCCCTGAGGGAAAGACCAAATAGTCCTGGAAAGCCTGAAAGAAAGAGAGAAAGAGAGAAAGGGGGCGGGGAGAGAGAGAGAGAGAGGGAGGGAGGAGAGGTGGCAAAACTACTCCCTGCTCATGCAGTGGGAGCCATAGCAAAATGTGAAGGTTGAATTCTCCTCATGAAGGGAAGAAAACTGCTCAGAGCGTAGACACAGAAAATTCAGACCTTGAGGTCATTGAATCAGTTGGACTCTGCCATGCTTCTCCCTTCTGGAACACCTGCCTAAAAAAAAAAAAATGTTCCTCGATTCCTCAGGTTGTCACAAGCTGTCCCACAAGTTAGCTCTGGTTAGATTTTCTTGAGTCAAGCGTAGATACAGGGTAATGAGATGCAATGCTGAAGAAGTGACATAGGTAAAAAAGTAGTAATGTAAGTCAACAGAGGATGATTGCATATAGTACCTTGAACTGGGAAAATGATCTAAGTTCTCAACTCATTTATATTGGTGTAATTTAATGAAGGCATGAGAAGTCTTCAGAATGTTCTAATGAGCTGAGATACTGCAAATTAAATACAAAGTGGAAATGCTAGCACATTTCTCCACAGGATACTCTACATTAAATGAATAAATCCTAAGGCTGGATGTTTGATTTTGAAAATTAAACTGTTTCCTGCCTAAACTAGACACTCGGTCTGGTTCCACGTCCTGGGTGTGGCATCCACTCTCTGGAATCTGTGACCCAAATGACATCTCTTCCTCCTCCAGCGCTCCTGGCTGAGGCTGCTGGCCGGGCCTCCTGGTTCCCGGCATTTGATCCCCAGGCCACCTTTGCCCTTTCTCTTCTGGTGGTCCTGTCTTTTGTCTCTTATGCACATCCCACTGCACCTTGGTCCTTACCACACTGTGCCAGGAGATGTGTGAGCCACCGTTCTGCCATGTCTCCTTTCAGTCTGAAAGCCTCCCCTGGCTCCCTATTACCTAGACAGTGAAGCCGAACGTCTCTTGGCCTTTGGCCATACAGTCAACACAGTGATGGGCTCACTGAAATTGTTCTGTCATACAGATTGCTTCCTGGTAAGCTCAAGCAAGAGCACATTCTGCGTTCCAGGCTTGGCTGCCTTGTCTTTGCCTGTCCCCCTGGTGGCTGGAGCTCCTCTCCCTGCCTGTCCTCATTCTCCACGAGGACCCCTTCGCACTCTCGGGACATGTGCCTCATTGCCGCCTGGACGGGAGGGCTCATAAGACATGGAGGAGCACAAGATGATCAGCGTGTCTGAAATAAAGAACGGATTGAGTGGTGTTCAGAGACTGGGTGTCCCAGTAGTTGGCAGGCTGCCATCCTCCCCTGCCCCATCCCAATCAGATGACTAGGCCACTGCGGACAGGCTGCCCAGCTGCCACGCTCCATCTGGAATGCAACTACCCCAGGCGACCCCTTCCCAGCTGTCAGAGCATCTTCCCCAAGCTGTTTTCACTAACAATGCCTTGGACACCAAAAGTCATGGGCGTTTTGTACACCACGGGCCCAGGCTCTGACACCAGCTGGGTGTGGAACAATTCAGATACATTCTGACATGAACTAACCCTGAGCTGGGGCAGACCACCCAGTCCCACAAGACCATCCCCCACTTCAGAAACCAGTTGCAAGTCCTGGGCCACTCGCACTTCTGCTGGACCAGCCCTAGCCTGGGCATTCCACGACCTGCTCCTCTGGTTTGAGATTTGCTAGAATGGCTCGCAGAACTCAGGAAAGGGCTCTGCTCACTACTGTCAGTTTATTATAAAGGCTCCAACTCCAGGACAGCCAGGTGGATGAGAGGCATGGGGCAAACCATGTGGAGAGGGACAGGGCACTGCCATGCTTTCTTGGAGGCATCAACCTCCAGCACCTCCATGCCTTCACCAACCCAGAAGATCTTTTTGGAATTTTCAGGGAAATTTCATTACATAGGCATGGTTGATTAATTTGTTGGTTGTGGGTGATTGACTCAACCTCTAGCCCCTCTCCTCTCCCTGGAAGTCAGGGAGGGAGGCAGAAAATTCCAGCCCTCTAAACACATGGCTGGTCTCCTGGCCATCAGCTCCCATCCTGGAGCCACCAGCCATGTCACTAGAAAGCAGAAGCTACTCTTATTATTCTGACGATTCCAAGGGTCTTTGGAACTCTGTGCCAGGACACAGGGACAAAGGCCCAATACATGTTCCCCCTGTTCTCATGGTTCCTCGGTTCAAACCCTCCTATGGTGGCCCATCCACTCAGAGTAAAGGTGAGCTGCCCAGTGACCTCCCAGGTCCAGCATGACCCAGCCCTGCTCAGGTCTCATCTCCCGCCATCTTTCCCAGTCTCACTCTTCAGCCACTGCCAGCTGCTGCTCCTCACACACAGCTGACATGCCCTGCCTTTGGGCCTTTGCACCTGCTCTTTCCTTTGCCTGGAGCAGGCTTCCTAGATGCGTGTGCGGCTGCCTCCCTCATTACCCAGGACCTCAGCTCAAGCATCCCCTTGTCAAGGGGGCTTCCTTGGAAGGAGACAGCAGCCTTCTCCTGGGCACTCTCTCCCCTCTCCTCTATTTTTCTCTCTGCTGCTCACCATTTCTGACACTGAGTCCCCTTGCTATCCATTGCCTGTCTCGCCTCTACTCCCAGCACTGGAAATCCAGAGAAGCCCCCTCTGCAGGTCTCTGGGTCTCCCATGCTCTTGCATGTAGTGGTTCTTTCCCCTTCTGTTGGCCAGAGAGGGCACCCCCTCCCACCATGTTGGCTGGGTGGGTGTCTGTGACCGTCTGTGCTGCAGAGAAGGCAGGGAGAGAAGGAGCGAGGCTGCCTGGGCTCAGCCCACCATGACTAAGTGTAAGTCGGCTGATACCCAGAGATGTGGGTGGGCCTGAGAGAGGAACCACTATGGCCAAGGTACCAGCATTGGGCACCTGCAGAACTGAAACTTGGACCCCCTCTTTGGATTCCAGATCCCACTTGGTAGGTTTTCCTGAGTCAACATTTGTGTCCTGACCTGAGTACATCTTACTTGTCGGTAGGAGAGACTGCAGGGGGTGGGACCACCCCATCACCCATCCCATGCAGGGGCCAGGCCCACAAGTGGTTCTGGTTCTGGAACAGCAGACAGGCGGGGGTGCTGGTGTCACACGGAGAGCACAGAGGGTAAGGGAACTAGTCTGTGGGGACACAGCCCGCCTCCTGCGCACTTGCTGCGGCAGAGACTCCACTCGGCTCCCTTGTGCCCTGCGGCCGGTGTGCTCGTTCCAGCTGGGACCATTCCCCAGTGTGCAGGTGGCCTCGCACTGCTGCAGGTTCAAGTGACGAGCACACGAGAGACTTTGTGCACCCTTTTGCTCAAGGTTTTCAGTCTTTCTTGCAGTAAATACAAAGAATCCTAATTTTTTAATACCTCAAAGCATAAGAATATGTCATTATGGAATAGACGGCAAGATATTGGTATTACTGATCCCAATTTCTGTTATGTATGACGCTTGCTGTTCAATGGAGCAGTGGTATATGATAGACATACCGATGTCTATGATACATGAAGCACGTGAACTGCTTTTGGCTGCACTCACGTTAATAGAGATGATCAGAGTGGTGAGCACCTCCTATTTTGCTGTTAACACCCCACTGTCTCCCCCTCAAATAATCTGATTTTTTAAAAAGATTTTATTTATTTATTTGACAGACAGAGATCACAGGTAGGCAGACAAGCAGGCAGATAGAGAGGAAGGGAAGCAGGCCCCCTGCTGAGCAGAGAGCCCGATGCGGGACTCGATCCCAGGACCCTGAGATCATGACCTGAGCCGAAGGCAGCGGCTTAACCCACTGAGCCACCCAGGCGCCCAACAAATAATCCGATTTTTAATTGTCCAGCACTTTATAAAGAGAATGTCTGTCATCTTTCAAATCCATCTACAAGTGGCTACTAACCACTTTCTCCACCAAATAGGATTCTGAGCAGCCCCTGGTCAGTGGTCCTTGGAGCTTTTACTCTAAGAGTGATCAATATTGACATACCGGTGGACAAATCAATCAATAAATGAATTCAAAAGGGGACGGGTTCACCCCAAATTGACTTCTGACTTATGCACCATGTATTATTTTCTTTTTACTTCAGTGTGTGTGTGTGTGTGTGTGTGTGTGTGTGTGACTTGCGATCTGTTCTTCATTTAATCTGCCTGTACAATTCTAACTCATTAATCAAATATTAAACTTTCTAAGCCATTATATGCCATGCACTGAATATGCATTCCCTGTAAATTAAGAATGCAAACATAACAAGCCAGATAAATTAAGGAGTTATCACTCACATAAAATCACTTGTCTCTTTTGCTACAAAAGAAACCAATCCTGCTTTGGGGTCATGATCTCAGGGTGGTGAGATCGAGCCCTGAGTTGGGCTCTGTGCTCAGTGTGGTGTCTGCTTGACATTCTCCCTCTCCCTCTCCCTCAGTCCCTCCCTGAAATGCTCCTCCCTGTATCTCAAATAAATAAATAAGATTAAAAAAAAGTAATTTTGCTTTCTTCATACCTCATTGGAAGATACTAATAACTTAATAACTTGTAACCAGTAACATCTTAGACCAAAAAGCTGAGAGGAAGCCAACATGGGCGGACTGGTGAAATGATGTCTCTGTGCCTGGGATGGAAGTTCTGTCGCTTGAGAAAAAATATCAGAGGTCAAGAAAGTGAAACAAAACAGAAAGGCATATGGGCATTTAAAATAAAAAAAGGGAGGATTTAGGAGTAATTTGTGCTTTTGAAGAATTGGTTGCTACAAACTGTGGAGAAATGTGGATCCTTTATTTATCTGTTCATTTATTTATTTATTTGCCGTGTCAATGGACTCTTTTTTTTTTTAAATAAACATATAATATATTTTTATCCCTAGGGGTACAGGTCTGTGAATCGCCCAGTTTACACACTTAACAGCACTCACCAAAGCACATACCCTCCCCAATGTCCATAATCCTACCCCCTTTCTCCCAACCCCCCTCCCTCCAGCAACCCTCAGTTTGTTTTGTGAGATTAAGAGTCACTTATGGTTTGTCTCCCTCCCAATCCCATCTTGTTTCATTTATTCTTCTCTTACCCCCTTAAGCCCCCATGTTGCATCACCACTTCCTCATATCAGGGAGATCACATGATAGTTGTCTTTCTCCGCTTGACTTATTTCGCTAAGCATGATATGCTCTAGTTCCATCCATGTTGTCGCAAATGGCAAGATTTCATTTCTTTTGATGGCTGCATAGTATTCCATTGTGTATATATACCACATCTTCTTGATCCATTCATCTGTTGATGGACATCTAGGTTCTTTCCATAGTTTGGCTATTGTGGACATTGTTGCCATAAACATTCGGGTGCACGTGCCCCTTCGGATCACTACGTTTGTATCTTTAGGGTAAATACCCAGCAGAGTTATTCCTGGGTCATAGGGTAGTTCTATTTTCAACATTTTGAGGAACCTCCATGTTGTATTTCAGAGAGGTTGCACCAGCTTGCATTCCCACCAACAGTGTAGGAGGGTTCCCCTTTCTCCGCATCCTCGCCAGCATCTGTCATTTCCTGACTTGTTAATTTTAGCCATTCTGACTGGTGTGAGGTGATATCTCATTGTGGTTTTGATTTGTATTTCCCTGATGCCGAGTGATATGGAGCACTTTTTCATGTGTCTGTTGGCCATCTGGATGTCTTCTTTGCAGAAATGTCTGTTCATGTCCTCTGCCCATTTCTTGGTTGGATTATTTGTTCTTTGGGTGTTGAGTTTGCTAAGTTCTTTATAGATTTTGGACACTAGCCCTTTATCTGATATGTCGTTTGCAAATATCTTCTCTCATTCTGTCAGTTGTCTTTTGATTTTGTTAACTGTTTCCTTTGCTGTGCAAAAGCTTTTGATCTTGATGAAATCCCAATAGTTCATTTTTGCCCTTGCTTCCCTTGCCTTTGGCGATGTTCCTAGGAAGATGTTGCTGTGGTTGAGGTCAAAGAGGTTGCTTCCTGTGATCTCCTCAAGGATTTTGATGGAGTCCTTTCTCACATTGAGGTCCTTCATCCATTTTGAGTCTATTTTTGTGTGTGGTGTAAGGAAATGGTCCAATTTCATTTTTCTGCACATGGCTGTCCAATTTCCCCAGCACCATTTATTGAAGAGGCTGTCTTTTTTTCATTGGACATTCTTTCCTGCTTTGTCAAAGATTAGTTGACTATAGAGTTGAGGGTCTATTTCTGGGCTCTCTATTCTGTTCCATTGATCTATGTGTCTGTTTTTGTGCCAGTACCATGCTGTCTTGATGATGACAGCTTTGTAATGGAGCTTGAAGTCCAGAATTGTGATGCCACCAACTTTGGCTTTCTTTTTCAATATTCCTTTGGCTAGTCGAGGTCTTTTCTGGTTCCATATACATTTTAGGATTATTTGTTCCATTTCTTTGAAAAAGATGGATGGCACTTTGATAGGAATTGCATTAAATATGTAGATTGTTTTAGGTAGCATAGACATTTTCACAATATTTATTCTTCCAATCCAGGAGCATGGAACATTTTTCCATTTCTTTGTGTCTTCCTCAATTTCTTTCATGAGTACTTTATAGTTTTCTGAGTATAGATTCTGTGCCTCTTTGGTTAGGTTTATTCCTAGGTATCTTATGGTTTTGGGTGCAATTGTAAATGGGATTGACTCCCTAATTTCTCTTTCTTCTGTCTTGTTGTTGGTGTAGAGAAATGCAACTGATTTCTGTGCATTGATTTTATATCCTGACACTTTACTGAACTCCTGTACAAGTTCTAGCAGTTTTGGAGTGGAGTCTTTTGGGTTTTCCACATATAGTATCATATCATCTGCAAAGAGTGATAGTTTGACTTCTTCTTTGCTGATTTGGATGCCTTGAATTTCCTTTTGTTGTCTGATTGCTGAGGCTAGGACTTCAAGTACTATGTTGAATAGCACTGGTGATAATGGACATCCCGGCCATGTTCCTGACCTTAGCGGAAAAGCTTTTAGTTTTTCTCCATTGAGAATGATATTTGTGGTGGGTTTTTCATAGATGGCTTTGATGATATTGAGGTATGTGCCCTCTATCCCTACACTTTGAAGAGTTTTGATCAGGAAGGGATGCTGTACTTTGTCAAATGCTTTTTCAGCATCTATTGAAAGTATCATATGGTTCTTGTTCTTTCTTTTATTGATGTGTTGTATCACATTGACTGATTTGTGGATGTTGAACCAACCTTGCAGCCCTGGGGTAAATCCCACTTGGTCGTGGTGAATAATCCTTTTAATGTCCTGTTGAATCCTATTGGCTAGTATTTTGGTGAGAATTTTCTCATCTGTGTTCATCAAGGATATTGGTCTATAGCTCTCTTTTTTGATGGGATCCTTGTCTGGTTTTGGGATCAAGGTGATGCCGGCCTCATAAAATGAGTTGGGAAGTTTTCCTTCCATTTCTATTTTTGGAACAGTTTCAGGAGAATAGGAATTAGTTCTTCTTTAAATGTTTGGTAGAATTCCCCCGGGAAGCCGTCTGGCCCTGGGCTTTTGTTTGTTTGTAGATTTTTAATGACTATTTCAATCTCCTTACTGGTTATGGGTCTGTTCAGGCTTTCTATTTCTTCCTGGCTCAGTTGTGGTAGTTTATATGTTTCTAGGAATGCATCCATTTCTTCCAGATTGTCAAATTTGTTCATGTAGAGTTGCTCATAGTATGTTCTTATAATTGTTTGTATTTCTTTGGTGTTAGTTGTGATCTCTCCTCTTTCATTCATGATTTTATTTATTTTGATCCTTACTCTTTTCTTCTTGATAAGTCTGGCCAGAGGTTTATCAATTTTATTAATTCTTTCAAAGAACCAGCTCCTAGTTTCATCGATTTGTTCTATTGTTTTTTTTTTTTTTTTGGTTTCTATTTCATTGATTTCTGCTCTGATCTTTATGATTTCTCTTCTCCTGCTGGGTTTAGGGTTTCTTTCTTGTTCTTTCTCAGCTCCTTTAGGTGTAGGGTTAGGTTGTGTACCTGAGACCTTTTTTGTTTCTTGAGAAAGGCTTGTACCGCTATATATTTTCCTCTCAGGACTGCCTTTGTTGTGTCTCACAGATTTTGAACCATTGTGCTTTCATTATCATTTGTTTTCATGATTTTTTTCAATTCATCTTTAATTTTCTGGTTGACCCATTCATTCTTTAGAAGAATGCTGTTTAGTCTCCATGTATTTGGGTTCTTTCCAAACTTCCTCTTGTGGTTGAGTTCTAGCTTCAGAGCATTGTGGTCCGAAAATATGCAGGGAATGATCCCAATCTTTTGATACCGATTGAGTCCTGATTTAGGACCGAGGATGTGATCTATTCTGGAGAATGTTCCATGTGCACTAGAGAAGAATGTATATTCTGTTGGTTTGGGATGAAATGTTCTGGATATATCTGTGATGTCCATCTCGTCCAGTGTGTCATTTAAGGCCTTTATTTCCTTGTTCATCTTTTGCTTGGATGATCTGTCCATTTCACTGAGGGGAGGGTTAAAGTCCCCTAGTATTATTGTATTATTGTTGATGTGTTTCTTTGATTTTGTTATTAATTGGTTTATATAGTTGGCTGCTCCCACATTGGGGGCATAGACATTTAAAATTGTTAGATCTTCTTGTTGGACAGACCCTTTGAGTATGATATAGTGTCCTTCCTCATCTCTTATTATAGTCTTTGGCTTAAAATCTAATTGATCTGATATAAGGATTGCCACTCCTGCTTTTTCTGATGTCCATTAGCATGGTAAATTCTTTTCCACACCCTCACTTTAAATCTGGAGGTGTCTTCGGGCTTAAAATGTGTTTCTTGGAGGCAACATATAGATGGGTTTTGTTTTTTTATCCATTCTGATACCCTGCATCTTTTGATTGGGGCATTTAGCCCATTAACATTCAGGGTAACTATTGAGAGATATGAATTTAGTGCCATTGTATTGCTTGTAAGGTGACTGTTAGTGTATATGGTCTCTGTTCCTTTCTGCTCTACCACTTTTAGGCTCTCTTTTTGCTTAGAGGACCCCTTTCAATATTTCCTGTAGAGCTGGTTTGGTGTTTGCAAATTCTTTCAGTTTTTGTTTGTTCTGGAAGCTTTTAATCTCTCCTTCTATTTTCAATGATAGCATAGCTAGATATAGTGTTCTTGGCTGCATGGTTTTCTCATTTAGTGCTCTGAATATATAATTTCAGCTCTTTCTGGCCTTATCTCTGTGGATAAGTCTGCTGCCAATCTAATACTTTTACCATTGTATGTTACAGACTTCTTTTCCCGGGCTGCTTTCAGGATTTTCTCTTTGTCATTAAGGCTTGTAAATTTTACTATTAGGTGATGGGGTGTGGGCCTATTCTTATTGATTTTGAGGGGCGTTCTCTGAACCTCCTGAATTTTGATGCTTGTTCCCTTAGCCATATTGGGGAAATTCTCCCTAATAATTCTCTCCAGTTTACCTTCTGCTCCCCTCTCTCTTTCTTCTTCTTCTGGAATCCCAATTATTCTAATGTTGTTTCATCTTATGGTGTCACTTATCTCTCGAATTCTCCCCTCGTGGTCCAGTAGCTGTTTGTCCCTCTTTTGCTCAGCTTCTTTATTCTCTTTCATTTGGTCTTCTATATCGCTAATTCTTTCTTCTGCCTCACTTATCCTAGCAGTGAGAGCCTCCATTTTTGATTGAACTTCATTAATAGCTTTTTTGGTTTCAACTTGGTTAGATTTTAGTTCTTTTATTTCTCCAGAAAGGGCTTTTATATCTCTCGAGAGGGTTTCTCTAATATCTTCCATGCCTTTTACCAGCCCAGCTAGAACCTTGAGAATTGTCATTCTGAACTCTAGATCTGACATATTACCGATGTCTGTATTGATTAGGTCCCTAGCCTTTGGTACTGCCTCTTGTTCTTTTTTTGTGGTGAATTTTTCCACCTTGTCATTTTGTCCAGATAAGAGTATATGAAGGAGCAAGTAAAATACTAAAAGGGTGGCAGCAACCCCAGGAAAATATGCTTTAACCAAATCAGAAGAGATCCCAAATCGTGAGGGGGGAGAAAGGGGATAAAAAGAGGTTCAGAAAGAAAGAAAGAAAGAAAAAAAGGAAAGAAAGAAAAGAATTAAAAAAAGAAAACAAACAAACAGAAAACAAACAAAAAAAAGAAAACAAATAAAGTATAAAAAAGAAAAAAAAATATATATATATTAGATAAACTAGTTAAAAAACGTTAAAAAAAGAAAAGGGTCAAAGTTAAAAAAATTTTTAGCAGAAGAAGAGAAAAAAAATGAAAAAGAAAAAAAATTAAATTAACTGCAAGACTAAAGAATCATAGGGAGAAAGCCATGAGTTCTGTGCTTTGCTTTCTCCTCCTCTGGAATTCTGCTGCTCTCCTTGGTATTGAAACTGCACTCCTTGTAGGTGAACTTGGTCTTGGCTGGATTTCTTGTTAATCTTCTGGGGGAGGGGCCTGTTGTAGTGATTCTCAAGTGTCTTTGCCCCAGGCGGAATTGCACTGCCCTTACCAGGGGCCGGGCTGAGTAATCCACTTGGGTTTGCTTTCAGGAGCTTTTGTTCCCTGAGCGCTTATTGTAGACTTCTGGAGGACAGGAATACAAATGGCGGCCTCCTGGTCTCCGGCCGGAGGAGCCGAGAGTCCAGGGCCCCACTCCTCAGTGCGCCCTCAGAGAACAGCACCCAGTAACTCCCGTCTGCCTGACCTCCGGCCGCGCTCCGAGCTCACAAAGCCTGCGACCGGTTCAAGGTACCCCAGATCTGTGACCTCACTGTCGGCTCTGTCTCTGTAGCCGGCTTCCCCGTTCTAATACCCGTAAGCTCTGCAACACTCAGATACCCCCGATCCTTCTGTGACCCTGCAAGACCTGAGGCCACGCCGACCCGCGTGGGCTTCACCCCGGTTTAGCCTCTGGAGCGATGTCCCTCAGAGGAACAGACTTTTAAAAGTCCTGATTTTGTGCTCCGTTGCTCCACCGCTTGCCAGGAGCTGGCCCCTCCCCCTGGGGTCTATCTTCCCGTTGCTTTGGATTCACTTCTCCGCCAGTCCTACCTTTCATAAAGTGGTTGTTTTTCTGTTTCTAGAATTGCTGTTCTTCTTCTCTTCGATCTGCTGATGGATTTGTAGGTGTTTGCAATCTTTAGATAAGCTATCTAGCTGATCTCCTGCTAGCTGAAGTAGTCTCAGCCTGCTACTTCTCCGCCATCTTGACTCCTCTCCTTATCTATTTATTTTAATGAGAGCACAGGCTCAGGGTTTTGTCCCAGAAGTAAAGCCTCAGAGAGTGGTCCGGAGGGAAGCTTCTGCTGCCCCCATCCCTGTAGGCACAGAATCATCCCCCTTACAACAAAGGCATGCACCACAGAGATTATATTGGGAATGACACTGGAGAGTAGTGGGAGCCACAGGGGCTGGCTGAAATGCCATTCCTAACAGTGGATGGCCATTCCAGGCACCCCAAGAGCTGGCTGTCTTCCCCCTCCCGGGCATGTCTGCCATCTCTGTGCACTGGCTGAGGAACAGGGGTTAGCCAAGGCCAACAACTGCCTCTGGAGACAAGAGAAACCAGCAGAGCTCTCACATTCATCCAGAGTCAGACAACGGGAGCCTTCCAGAACATGAGACACAGGATGGTTTTCCTCAGAAGACAACTGCTGAATGTTGTGTGGAAGGAGCTGGCAATGCCAAAGTTTCTGAAAAGCAGAGTAAGACCTCCTGTAGCCTCAGGGTTTTCAGGAAAGAAATACCTGTGGCAGTACATGCCCGAGATGAGATCTCTACAGGGAGGATCCAGTAGACACTGAGGGTCTACACTTGCCCTTGGCCTGAGGGTTTCTGCTGCATTTGGTGGGAGACCTCTGATAGGGGTGTTTGCATGAGATTAGAGTAACAAGGTTAGAGACATGGGGAGGGGGTGCCTGAAGCCCTCAGTGGTTTCTTCACTGAAGACGTTTGTGAGATTTTGAAGCTGTTGTCTGTTTGGCTCAAAGGAAACTGAAAAAAGGAAGTGGATCTTCTCAACCCAACCAGATCCACCATGGATTCTCAACTGAAAGGACTAGAGGGGAACTGAAGGTACACTGAATCTCACTAAAATTTACCCAACTGCCACCCAGTTCTGATTGAGTGTAACTCTGACTGGCATAAGGCTAAATGCCCATCTGAATCAAAAAAAAAAAAAAAAGGAAATGTAAGATGTTCCATGGTGCATAAGGGAGGGAGAACTCTGTCCTCCTAATGTCTCTGTATCATTTTGTTTAGGAAATATGAAGTTATAAAAGTGCTCTGCCTGCCTCTCTGAGATGTTGAGAAGCTAAACCAGACTCCTGGCATCCTGAGAATGTCCTTCTTTTTTTTTTTTTTTAAAGATTTTATTTATTTATTTGACAGAGAGAGATCACAAGTAGGCAGAGAGGCAGGCAGAGAGAGAGAGGAGGAAGCAGGCTCCCTGCTGAGCAGAGAGCCCGATGCGGGACTCGATCCCAGGACCCTGAGATCATGACCTGAGCCAAAGGCAGCAGCTTAACCCACTGAGCCACCCAGGCGCCCCTGAGAATGTCCTTCTTAAAGATCTTGGAGGTATCTCTTCAAAATACAAACACCAAGGAGTATGACACCCCGTCTTTCTGCTTCAGGGGGTTCAAGTTTTGACCCTTAGCTCCAAGTGGTAACTTCCTATTTGTGAAAAAGACACTACAAGTTCTAATTTTCTTTTTGATAGCTAGGGCAATGTACAAGGAGGCAATGGACTGAGTGTCCCTGGCTGTGGGAAAGGGTGGGATTTACTCTGCCTTTGCAGCATCTTTAGCAGGTTGTCTAATGCTTGTACGAAGTTAATTTAACACTTATTCAATAGCAAAACTGTTCTCTTGCTTTTTTAAAAAAAATTGTGGAAATGTTTTCTTGGTTGGCAGCAGGCTTTATTTTTGTGTTTTCCTAAAACTAGATGTGAGGAATCAGCCCCCACACATCCTCTGACATAGACGAGCCCCTCCAATAGTGGGGAACATCCCTGGGTCCTCTAAGGATGTACCTGGCACACTCTCAGAGTGCAGCCATGCAAAGAGGCAAGATGACAGAGCTGGTAACCAAGTGAGATGGGGGATGATAGAAACAGAATTACAGATGAGCTAGCTATTAGCAGTGGCAGACAAGGGCTTTTAAATAACTGATCAATGTATTCAAGAGACAGATGGAGAAGATAGAAAATGGAGGGTTTTATCAGAGGTTTGGAATGTATGAAAATCAAATAAGCATTCTAGAACTGAAACAACACAGTATCTTAAATTATGATATCAGTGGGTGAATGTAAGAGCAGATTGGATTGTTGCACCTGAAGACAAATCAATAGAAAATATCCAAAATAAGTAGGAAAGAAAATAAGCATGGGGGAAAATAAAATCACAAGAGACAGCTAGAACATGCTCAAAGTTTCTACGGGATATGTAATTAGAGTCTCAACAGGAGAGAACAAACAGAATAAAGAAGAAGCAAAACTCACATTTAAAGAAATACTGGCCAAGGACTTTATAGAGCTGATGAAAAAATATTATTAACCCAAAGCCAAAACCAAAACAAGACAAAACACCAGACATTGGTCTTTTTTATTAAAACTGTTAAAAATCAATGACAAAGTGAGGCACCCGGCTGGCTCAGTCGGAAAACCATGCAACTCTTGATTTCATGGTTGTGAGTTCAAGCCCTATGCTGGATATAGAGTTTACTCAGCAAATAAACTTTAAAAAAAAAGTGAAAAAAAGAGAAATCTTTAAGGCAGCTAAAGAAGATCCAGAACACTGAAATATTCCTTTCCTTCCTAACTACTTCATCAAACCATTCGAAATATAAATACAAATGGAACGACCTCACTGAAGAATTCTTACTACTGTATCATTGGTTATAAATACACGCTTGTAGAAAATTTGTTCCTGATGAGTAAGGTTTGTTATTAAATCTGTGAGTGTATTTTACTCCTATGAACATGGTTCTGAAAGCAGGACCTTTGGATGAGAAGGCAAAAATCATAAAGCAAAGAGGCTGTCAGCTGGAAAGTCATAGACATCAACCTCCAAGGAGAAAAGCCCAGAAGAGAAATAAGTCTGGTGCAGAGGAGACACGGACGAAGAAGCTGGTACCCCAGATGCAAGAGAGTGCTGGAACTAAGAATGGTTACCTTTATAAACACATTGATAAGGAAACGTGTATAGCAAGAAGGGTACGGCGTGTTGGCCTGTCATCTGGATTTATGCACGTACAAGTATCCTGGAGTTCATTGAATAGTTTCTCTCCTATGTTACCCAGATTAAACAACACCACAATATTTCACCACCTTTTTAGTCCTTTTGTAATTCGGCATCAATATTTAAAAAAAAAAAAAAAGCTCCACTGCCTTAAAATTGTTTCAGAAAAAAAAGGGATTTGCTATGAATCAATTAAAATCACTTTTTGGGTCATATTTATCCTTGCCAAGTCAGTCTGCTATACATTTTTAAAAATTAATACTTTACCGATTTAGCTAAAACAATGTGAGAATTCCAGTCTTTGTGGTTAACTTCTGACCTTCCTGATAAACACTGACCAAAAGGAATGAATACCCCAAGCTATTTCTCTTCTATCACAGGAGATGGGGAACCTTGTAACTTTCCCGAGTCTTGCTTACTTTCCCTGAAGACTTTGTAATTTCTTTCTGTAAGAAGCTCACTTTTGGTACACGTATCATTATGGGGGGGAAAGCTCATTTTTTTCTCTGATGCTGGCCAGTGGAAGAGCTGGCTATGTGGGAATCAGCGAGAATAACATGGCGTGCAAACTGAGTGAAAGATTTGGATTCTGCCCAGTGAGCCTGCAGTTTGTAGATTGTGAAAGAGAAGCACTGATTTTAAAAGCAACACATAGAATAAAAAAAATCTCTAACAGATGCAAATAGTATATCTTATTAAAGGTGATCTTTGAACAGTAATCATAATAATCATTTCATTTGACCATGAAGATGTTATTGTTATGTCCATGGTAACCTGGTATGGTGGGAAGAACATAGAGTCAAATGGGGATTTGAAATCCAGTCCACTTCGTCCTGGATATTTTGTCCTTGGGAAGATGTTCAAGTCATTCATTTCTTGGTAAGTAAAATTAAATGAGTAATGTTTCCATCAGACAGATGCTCTGAGAATTGAGAGAGAAAAAACAAGAAAGCATTGAGTACAACACCTGACACAAATGTCAGTCCCTGGTTCCCCCATCCTGCCTCAATCATACACATAGATACACGTAGAAAGTTTACTAAGTCACCCACTGGAGAAAGGGAACTTTAAGTAAATGGCCATATTTATGCTGCTAATTGATTAAGGGATCTGAGCAGTGTGGAGCTAAAACTCCCCCTCAGCATGTGTTTTAGTCCTAAATCTTGTCATCTTGTCAGAAGACCTACTTGGATTTAGGGCAGAGGAAAAAAGAAAAATAACTAGAAAAAATCAAATGCAGGGTTGGGATCTCATATTAAGATTTAGGCTTTTCTTATTCAAAAAAAAAAAAAAAGAAAGAAAGCAAAGTCATGAATGGCTACCATGTACTGACTATTAAGTATGTCCCAGTAACTGTGAGTTTAACTGTGTACTCATCAGCCTACTCAGTCTCCATGCAATTCTGAGAAAGGGGTTTTGCTCGCTTTACAAGTGAAGAAACTGAAGCTGTGTGCAAGTAGATAAGTGTGTCAAAGTCAGGTACCCAGGTGGCACATTCAGTTTGGTTGGTTAAGTGTCTGGCCCTTGGTTCGTGCTCAGGTCATGATCTTAGGGTCATGGGATCAAGCAGATTGGGGTCTGTGCTCATCAGGGAACCCAGCTGAGATGCTCCCTCTCCCTCTGCCTCTGCCCCTCCTCCCACTCTCATCCACTTGTAGGTGCACACTCTCTCTCTCAAAATAAACAAATAAAATATTTTTTTCCTTTTATTTATTTTCAGCATAACAGTATTCATTATTTTTGCACCATACCCAGTGCTCCATGCAATCCATGCCCTCTCTAATACCCACCACCTGGTTCCCCCAACCTCCGACCCCCCACCACTTCAAACCCCTCAGATTGTTTTTCAGAGTCCATAGTCTCTCATGGTTCACCTCCCCTTCCTATTTCCCCCAACTCCCTTCTCCTCTCTAACTCCCCATGTCCTCCATGCTATTTGTTATGCTCCACAAATAAGTGAAGCCATATGATAATTGACTCTCTCTGCTTGACTTATTTCACTCAGCATAATCTCTTCCAGTCCCGTCCATGTTGCTACAAAAGTTGGGCATTCATCCTTTCTGATGGAGGCATAATACTCCATAGTGTATTTGGACCACATCTTCCTTATCCATTTGTCCGTTGAAGGGCGTCTTGGTTCTTTCCACAGTTTGGCAACTGTGGCCATTGCTGCTATAAACATTGGGGTACAGATGGCCCTTCTTTTCACTACATCTGTATATTTGGGGCAAATACCCAGTAGTGCAATGGCAGGGTCATAGGGAAGCTCTATTTTTAATTTCTTGAGGATGAAAAGGGAGAGATCACAACTAACACCAAGGAAGTAGAAACAATCATCAGAAGTTATTATCAACAGTTATATGCCAATAAGCAAAGCAACCTAGATGAAATGGATGCATTCCTGGAAAACTATAAACTCCCCAAATTGAACCAGGAAGAAACTGACAACCTGAATAGACCAATATCTTGTAACGAGATTGAAGCAGTGATCAAAAACCTCCCAAAAAACAAGAGCTCAGCACCTGACGGATTCCCTGCGGAATTCTACCAAACTTTCAAAGAAGAAATAACACCTATTCTCCTGAAGCTGTTTCAAAAAATTGAAGCAGAAGGAAAACTTCCATACTCTTTCTATGAAGCTAGCATTACCCTGATCCCCAAACCAGGCAAAGCCCCTACCAAAAAGGAGAATTTCAGACCATATTCACTGCTGAATATGGATGCTAAGATTCTCAACAAGATCCTAGCAAACAGGATCCAACAGCACATTAAAAAGATTATCCACCATGACCAGGTGGGATTCATCCCTGGGCTACAAGGATGGTTCAACATTTTCAAATCAATCAATGTTGATAGAACAAATTAATATGAGAAGAGAGAAGAACACATGGTCTCTCAATTGATGCAGAAAAAGCATTTGACAAAAATCCAGCATCCATTCCTGATTAAAACGCTTCAAAGTATAGGGATAGAGGGAACACTCCTGAACTTCATAAAATCTATCTATGAAAGACCCACAGCAAATATCATCCTCAATGGGAAAAAGCTTGCAGCCTTCCCGTTGAGATCAGGAACATGACAAGGATGCCCGCTCTTACCACTCTTGTTCAACACAGTATTAGAAGTCCTAGCAACAGCAATCAGACAACAAAGAGAAATAAAAGGTATCCAAATTGGCAATGAAGAAGTCAAGCTCTCTGTCTTCGCAGATGACATGATTCTTTATATGGAAAATCCAAAAGACTCCACCCCCAAACTACTAGAACTCATACAGCAATTCAGTAATGTGGCAGGATACAAAGTCAATGTACAGAAATCAGTGGCTTTCTTATACACTAACAGTGAAAACACAGAAAGGGAAATTAGAGAATTTATTCCATTTACTATAGCACCAAGAACCATAAGATACCTGGGAATAAACCTAACCAAAGAGGTAAAGGATCTGTACTTGAGGAACTACAGAACACTCATGAAAGAAATTGAAGAAGACACAAAAAGATGGAAGACCATTCCATGCTCTTGGATCGGAAGAATAAACATTGTTAAAATGTCTATACTGCCTAGAGCAATCTATACTTTTAAATGCCATTCCGATCAAAATTCCACTGGTATTCTTCAAAGAGCTGGAGCAAATAATCCAAAAATTTGTATGGAATCAGAATCGCTAAGGAAATGTTGAAAAACAAAAATGAAACTGGCAGTATCATGTTACCTGATTTCAAGCTTTACTACAAAGCTGTGATCACCAAGACAGCATGGTACTGGCATCAAAACAGACACATAGACCAGTGGAACAGAGTAGAGAGACCAGATATGGACCCTCAACTCTATGGGCAAATAATCTTTGACAAAACAGGAAAAAATATACAGTGGAAAAAAGACAGACTCTTCAATAAATGGTGCTGGGAAAACTGGACAGCTATATGTAGAAGAATGAAACTCGACCATTCTCTTACACCGTACACAAAGATAAACTCGAAATGGATAAGAGACCTCAATGTGAGACAGGAATCCATCAGAATCCTAGAGGAGAACCTAGGCAGTAATCTCTTTGATATCAGCCACAGCAACTTCTTTCAAGATATGTCAGTCCCTGCTGGGTTTGCATGAACGAGGGCTGCCCAAGAAGACATGACCCACACAGGCACTGCATGGAGCAATGCTTTCCTTCTCTAAGAAGGGACGGGGCAAGAATGGCTTTAGTAGGGAACATGTCTCACCCCTTAGCCCATGCACGGCCATGGTCTTCATGCACCCCTCTCAGTTGCAGGGGGAGCATCCCATTTCCTCCCCGATGGGAAGAATGCAGAGCAGGGGGCTTGGCCAGGTGCCACCTGACACCTACACACACTGAAGCAGAACAAAGAATTGCATGTCAAGCCGGGAACAAAAGATAGTCCCAAACAAGGTGAAAGGTGGCACAGGCTAGGAGGACTCCTGTTTCCTGCAAGGAGATGGTTCACGTCTGAGGCTACTCTCTTGATCAAGAGTTGGCAGATGGCATGACCGTTGTTTCCAACAATTACTATGTCATTAAATTAGAGTTCTATTTTGTTGTTATTAGGTCTGTAAAGCTTGTTTTTTTTTCTCATCTGAAGAAAATATATATGGGAACTTTTATCAAGGCAAATAATCATTTATGAACAGTCTGGAATATTTTTCATAAAAACATGATGCTGGTCACACCTAAAACTAACCAATCCATGGTAATTTGTGCCAGTAGAAGAATTCAAGAGAAACTAGAATTGATTCCGTTATTTGGTTGTAATAAAAATACTATCAGGTCACATAGTTTGATAATATTTTATTCATTTATTTTTTTAAATGAAAGTACTGAGCAGGGAGCCTGAGGCAGGGCTGGATCCCAGGACCCTGAGATCATGGGTTGAGGCAGACATTAAACCATCTGAGCTGCCCAGTTTGATGATAATTTTTTTTGATAATATTTTAAATGGTAATAATAAATATGGAAATTTTTATAATTGATAGAAATAATTGACCTGAAATAATACTGACAAGAGATTAAACTACATGTAGTGGAAGACTTTACTGGGCAAAAATGGACAAATCTAAACCTCCAGGACTTCAGATAATTGTTAACCAATTGAGGAGAGGAATGACCTCATGTCAAACAAGGCACCGTGACAAAAACTAGACTCAGGAACATAGTATATGATATTGCACAGGACAGGATCGATAAATCTGTAATTTATACAAAATTAAGACAGAAAAGAACTGAAATTAGTGGGCTACAAATAGTGACATGAAAATTTCAAAGTATTTTCCCTGAACTGCAAAGCCTTTGATCAAAGAATTAGTGGCTGTAGATGGGAGTTTTAATGGAAAAGAATTGATCGAGATCATGATGGTTGCACGTTTTATGTACAGTGTCCTCAGGGTGGAAATGAGAATGTCAAAGCCTGAGTCGCTTGAAACTGGCAGGACAAGACAGAAAACTAGACATTTCTTAACAGCGGGTTTCCTACCTTGGCCTTACAATTTTAGAGGCTTTCATTGTTCATAGATAAAGTAAACATGCTTCAAAGGGACCAGAGCCCTTGACTTTTCTGTGAGGATGTGGAGATCACCTTTTTTCCTACCAAACCCAGCACACTTTACAATTTCTTCTCTCTTTAGATGAGTTCCCAATTCTGGCATCTTCTTAAGGACTTTTTATTTTTTTCCCCATGTTCAACTTGCAACTGCAAATTCTGGCTTCCATTCCCAACCCCTATTTTGCAAAAATATTTGCAGAAACCTAGATGTGTAATGTTGCATTTTTTAAAAAAAATTTTCATTTATTTATTTTCAGCATAACAGTATCATTATTTTTTCACCACAGCCAGTGCTCCATGCAAACCGTGCCCTCTATAATACCCATCACCTGGTACCCCGACCTCCCACCCCCCGCCACTTCAAACCCCTCAGATTGCGAATCATGAGAGACCATGGACTCTGAAAAATGTTGCATTTTTTAATGGCATTGCTGAGTCAGACTTGGCTGAGTATCTGGCTACAGGATACTATGTGACTTTAGACTATGTGACTTTAAGAAACTACTTACATTTCTCAAACCACCATTTCTAAATCTCTAATAAGGAGATAACAGCCCTCAATTTGTGTGTTCACAGTGAGGGTTAATAAGACTGGCCTTACAAAGGGCTTTCTGTGACCTATATTCCATAAAGGGAGCGTTTGTCTGCCTTCCCAGCAGGTGGACTGTGAATCAGATCTTGTTTATCAATTCTTTCTTCAAACACACCCTCATCATCTCTGCACTCAAAGGGGTTTACTCTACACATTCAGGTGTCTCTCTTTCAACTCACGCATCCCATTGTCAGATTTACAGAATTGTGTATGTACATAATTGCTGGGATTGTGAAAACTCTCATTATTTCAATGGGTGTTTGGGGTGGAGACATGTATGTGTCTTCACAGTGAGCCAACAGATCAGAAGATGACTTCCATTGTGAAGAGAGTTTATTTTACTCCGAGGTTCCCACAGGAGGGGGTCTGCACCAACGAGGGCCACGTGGGAGTCAGGAGACTAAGGTGGAAAGGGAGAGGGGATGAAAGGAAAATGTGGACAAGGAACTATCTTGGGATTTCCATGGGACAGAACAGGCAAGGCAGGGTGGGCAGTCTTGGGATTGGCTAGTTTGAACCATGTCAGTAGGCTGTAGGGCAGAGGGGCTGTCCCAAGCTGCTTGGACCATGGCCTGGGGCTAGAACATGAGAGCCCAGCACCCAGGGGGAATGGCTGGGTGTGGAACTAACCAGCTGCTCAAGAAGAGTCACTGGTGGACCTCTAGTTGGAGCCTCAAAACTGGGTCAAGACAAGCTAGAGAAAGCTGTACCTGGCATGAGGGTGAGGAAGTATGGACTCTCCTACTGTGGGGAGTGCAGCTCATGCCCTTGGAGGCTGGTTATTAAATCAGGGAACTCAGGAAACCCAATGTAGCTGGAGGCCTGAGGCCATCTCATCATGGTTCCTTAGCTGGGGGAGCACAACCCCGTAGACAGCCACAATGTCATATAATAAACTGGCTGACTCCTGGCTCACACTGTGGGCCAGCAAGGGAGTCAGCAGTTTGGAGAAGGTAAAGTTTCATGTCGGAGGAAAATTTAATTTCCTCTTGGGTCTTGGCATAAGCCAGAATGTGTAGAAGAGCGTGGGAGGCAGGAAATGGATTAGCACACCTCTCCGGAAGAGTGTTTTCTGGTGAGGAAAGACCTGTGTGGGTGTGATGGCTATTTTCCCTAGGTGGGAGGATGCTGGATCTTGTCTAAGGACAGCCTCAACGACAGCAGGCATCAGCTAAAATGACGCGTTACCAACTAAACACTTCATTGAGTTGAAGAAAGGTATTGGTGGTAGCACATTCCAAAGCAGCTCAGAAAGAACCACAGTTTCATCCGAAATTCCAAGCCAGACCTAGGAAATTGAGTGTGAAGAGGAAGGAAATAGAAGTTCGATGCTCAAGTTGCATTTTCAGCCTTTTCATCCGGGACCTCCTTATCCATGAGGTACAGCTGACAAAAAGGCTGAACTTGAATTTCTTCTAAAATTATGAGGAAGAAAGTGAATATAAATAATAATGAATATATTAAACAACTAGATTTTTATACTAATACAGTCATATGATGGAACTTTTAATACTTTCTAATAGAGGAAATAGTCCATGGTGCAAATATGCTCACTCAGATGGTGAGAATAATGGCTCCATCATTGTCCCACCCTCCTCCCCAGATCCTGTGCCCATGGGACTCCATGTGGACAAAAAGGACTTTGCACATTAAGGGTTTTCGGATGACCCTGGAGTACCCAGTATGATCTCCAGGGTCCTCTGATGGAGCTTGAGAGAGAGGGGGAGGAGATGTTACTAGAGAAGCAGGGGTTGGAGTGACCCACTTTCAACATGGAGAATGTGGCCACAAGCCAAGTCAGGTGGGCATCCTCCAGAAGCTGGAAAAGGAAGACAGTCACTTCTCCCCTGGAGTCTTTTGAAGGGACGCGGCCCCGCTGATGCTTGGTTTCATGTCAAAGATCTGACCTCCAAAACCATAGGACCCCCAGTTTTGGCTGCTTGAAGGTGCTGAGTTTATGGACTTGCCAACAGCTTCCATAAGAAACTACGACACCCAGGAATGTCGCAAAGCGGTCCCCTCACCTTTGGCAAGTCTCTGACATAGTTGGGCTTTAATTTTTTCCTCTGTCACAGAAGGAGATTGAAGCAAGTCTCATTTTCACACTCAGATGATTTCAAGGCCACACAGGTGACTCTAGACCCTGGTTAGGAGCAGGAAGGCGGCCTGTGGTATACTGGCTCTGGCCTAGCCAAACAAAATACACTCAGAGACATGGTTGGGAAGGAGTTGCATGAAGTCCCTCTTAAAGTCCTTACAGAATTTTTGTATTTTAAAGATTTTATTTATTTACGTGACAGAGAGAGAGAAAGCCCATGTGCAGCACAGAAGCAGGGGGAGGGGCAGGCAGAGGAAGAGGGAGGTGTCCCTGCCTCTACAAGAGACAGGTCAAACTCTTGAAATTGTTAATAAACTTGGAAAAATGTCACATTATATTAACTAACATATACCAGACAAGATTTTATAGGTTCGGTGCACCTGGGTGGCTCATTTGGTTAAACGTCTGCCTTCTGCTCAGGTTATGATCTCGGGTCCTGGGATCGAAACCCATATCTGGCTCCCTGTTCATGGGGGCCCTGCTTCTCCCTCTCCTCCCTGCCTGTGCTCTTTCTGTCACTATCTGCCTCTCTCTAAAATAAATAAATAAAATCTTTTTAAAAAGAAGATTTTACTTGCTCACTGTTATCTACATGTAGAAAATGGGTTCTGACACCTGGCAGAGTATCTGGCATAAAACATGGGTTCCTGAATAGTGTGCTTTGAAAAGAGAAGCACGTCTTTAGACCAAAGGCCCTGAATTATCCCCAAATCAGACCTTTCCCACCAGCATGCGAAGCCCATCTAGTTTGAGTTCATAAATAGCAAATGTTTGCTTACTTGTTTTTACACATGTTTGGAATCAACACATTGATCCCCCTTGAGGGAGGAAAAAGGATTCACTTGGCTGAATTTCCTCTATAATCTCCCTTCCTTCCTGGAATCAATATTGCATCCAAGTTTTTCTATCTGGATAGGACTGAAATAACTCCATCAGGAACAGCAAGCTGTGTGCCTCCTGCTAGATGAGCGGTGGACACTGCAGACAGACATCACTGCTGCATTTCCCATCTGAGGGAGGACGGTCTAATGAGGAATTCCAACATCTCTTCGATACCAGTAAAACCAGTAAAAGGCATCGTTGTTGCCTATAAAATGAATAATCCCTAAAGTCAAAATAATTCTGAAACTGTGTTCTTCAGCATTGTGGAAAAAAATTAATAAATTTTTGCTTTAAGGATTTTCCCTCTTTCTTTAGGAAAAGAAAGAAAATAAGTGGAGTCCAGAGCTAGAAGAGCTGGTCCAACTGGCTTACTCGGTATTTGCAAAGTATTTTCCCACTAATTAAATTGTGTTATATCTAAAGTTACATCCATAGTTTCCTAACCTATTTGCAGTTAAGTTTTAGTAATAGGAATAACAGATATTTTAAACCAATGTGATTTCTCAGATGCCTACAAAAAGCCAATTACTAGTATACATTCCCAGCCAAAATTAAATACAATGATAAGAAGATATTTTGTTCAGAGCAATAACATAATTAATGCAGAAAATATCTTCTTAAATTTTAAAATTTCAATGTCAAGTTTGTTTTTCATTGATTTGGAAGATTTTAAAGTTTTTATTTTAAATCCTGGTAATTAACATACGACATTTTATTAGTTTCAGGTGTACAATCTAGTGATTCAAGATCTGGAGGTTTTTTTAATGGAGGCTTTCAGAACGGTGACTTTTTTTTTGGAATCAGAAAAAAATGGAAAAATGTATTATTAGTGTTTAATATCAAAATGTCTTTGGGAAACATATAGTTCTGCCTCTAGCAAATTTATTTCCATGACATTTAAAATTCAGTAACCAACGAGTGGAAAACCTGAAGACTCTGACGTATGAAGCTGGACTGTCACTTCAATATCACTACTGAAGGCAGACCTAGGGCGCCAGTTTGCAGAAAATGAATAATAAACATATAACAAGCATTCCTGTGGATGGCAAATATGCTGATATCACAAAGGAGACAGTAGAAGGCTTACACCATTTCAAAAGTTGAGAGATGCAGACTTCTAATTGGTGATCAAGCCGAAGAGCCACATCAGACAGATATTAACCAAGTGTCTGTCCACCAGGACACAAGGAGTCCAGTGCCATACAAGAGCTTAGAGTTCCTTTCCCCATGTGATTATCAACTGCTGGATAGGACAGCTTAGGAAAGCACATTAAAAAAACACACACACAAGATACACAAACTGGTTATTTTATTTTATTTATTTTTTTTTTCCCAATTTATTTATTTTCAGAAAAACAGTATTCATTATTTTTTCACCACACCCAGTGCTCCATGCAAGCTGTGCCCTCTATAATACCCACCACCTGGTACCCCAACCTCCCACCCCCCGCCACTTCAAACCCCTCAGACTGTTTTTCAGAGTCCGTAGTCTCTCATGGTTCACCTCCCCTTCCAATTTACCCAAATTCCCTACTACTCTCTAACGCCCCTTGTCCTCCATGCTATTGGTTATTTTAAACCACAAAACGATTTGAAGGTAAGAAACAGCATTTGAGAGAAAATTAGAGAATCAAATTTGCATAAGAAAAGGCAATATTGGAGCTCAGTGCCGGATGCCAGTTGGAGGCAGTCGAGTCTGGCAGAGGAAGCACATTTTAGGTAGAGGGAATAAAAAATGGTGCAAAGATCCAGGCTTGTTCTAGAAACTGGACAAACCCCAGCGTGAATGTGGCAGAGTAAGGACGGGGATGGGAAGCGGCAGAGGTAAGTGGAAACTAGGTCTGGAAGTTTCTGAGCACAGACCAGCATACTCCTGTAAGAATAGTTACCAAGGCAGGCGAAAGAACCACCTCTGAGCATCAGAAGTGGGGCACCTGGGTGGCCCAATCCATTGAGCATCTGACTCTTTGTTTCAACTTGGGTCATGATCTCGGGGTCCTGAGATGGAGTCCTGCTAGGGCTCCAAGCTCAGTGCAGAGTCTGCTTGGAATTCTCTCTCCCTCTCCTACTGCCTCTCTCCCTGTTCATGCACTCTCTCTCTCAAATTAAAAAAAACCCCTGGGACTCACACAGGGCAGAGAAAAATGCCCAGTCTCTCCAGCCATCATTGGAAAACTTCAATACATGAGTACTCAGAATAGTTCTCAGTCCTGAAAAGTGGGGAACACAGCAATATAAACTACACATTGTTGGACCTCCACCTAAAAAACCTTGAAAGCAAGACCGAAAAGGATAAAATTATTTTCAAGTAATTTAACTACATCCCAGAACCAAATTAAGGAACATTTATAGAAATACTAAAATACTCAGCTCCAAAAAAGTAAAAATTACAATGACTGGCATCCATTAGACATTATTGGGCATGCCAAGAAGCAGGACAATTGAACTGCAGTTAGAGGGAAAAATAACCATCCATTAACACTGATCCAGAAATGGAGAGATTAAAGCATTTTTAAACAAGGAAATTAAAACATATATTATAACTATAGTCCATATTTTCGAGAAGCTACAGGAAGGATTGAATCTGTGATGTAGAGGCAAGGGAGGTATATAAAATTTGCAAATCAATTTTCTAGAGATTAAAATGAAAAAAGCTCAGATAAAAAGTACACAGGTTGATGGGCACCTGGGTGGCTCAGTGGGTTAAGCCGCTGCCTTCGGCTCAGGTCATGATCTCAGGGTCCTGGGATCTAGTCCCGCATCGGGCTCTCTGCTCAGCAGGGAGCCTGCTTCCCTCTCTCTCTCTCTGCCTGCCTCTCCGTCTACTTGTGATTTCTCTCTGTCAAATAAATAAATAAAATCTTTAAAAAAAAAGTACACAGGTTGAGATTAACTGCAGACTAGATATTGCAGAAAAAAATCAGTGAACTTGAACAAAAATCAAGAGATACTATCCCAAAGAAACTCACAAATAAAAATTTTAGAGACTTAGAAAAGAAATGAACACCAAGAGAATGAGAAGACAGATGCAAGAGAGGGAGAAAATATTTGTACCATCTTATAAAAAGACTCATATAAAAATACACAAGGAACTCTTAAGGGTGAACACTAAAAAAAAAAAAAAATTGAACAACCTGATTTAAAAATGGGCAAAAAAGCGTAGTAGACACACCAACAATGAAGATACAAGTATGTCAGGTAAGCATATGCAAAGATGCTCAATGTCATATATGGTTAGGAAATTATAACTTCAAACAACAATAAAATATCACAATGCACCTGTTAAAATGCCCCAAATCCAGAACGGTGATGACATCAAATGTTGGTGAGGATAGGGAAATCCAGGAACTCTAGTTACTGCTGGAGGGAACACAAAAGGGTATAGCCACTTCAGAAGACAGTTTGGCAGTTTCTCAAAAAAACTAAATAGAGACTTAACATGCAATCTGTCAATCAAACTTTGTGGAATCTGTCAATCAAACTTTGTGGTATATACTCCAATGAGTTGAAAACCTATATACACATAAATGCCTACACATGAATGCATGTAGAACTTTTATTCATAATTTTCCCAAATTGGAAGCAACCAACATGTCCTTCCTAAGTGGGTGGGCAAAAGAATTGTGCTAATACTTCTATAATGGAATATTATTTAGTGATAAAAAACAATGACCTGTCCAGTCATGAAAAGACATGCAAGAACCTTAAATGCATATTCCCAAGTGAAAGAAGACAATCTAAAGGGGCTACATGCTGTGTGATTCCAACTCTGTGACACATTGGAAGACAACACCAGAGATACAGTAAAAAGATCAGTGGCTGTCCGAGGTTTGGGAGGAGAGGGGGATGATCAGGTAGAACACAGGGGATTTTGGAGCAGAAACTATTCTGTATGATTATGATGGTGATTACATGTGGTATTAGTCAGGGTTATCCAAAGAAGAAGAACTTTCATGGTGTGTGTGTGTGTGTGTGTGCACGTGCATGCATGTAATGGGGAATTGACTCACACCACAGAGGAGGCTGAGGAGTCCCACAATCTGCTGCCTGCAAGGTAGAGACCCAAGAAAGCTGGGGTGACTCAGTCCCATGCCCAGGACTTGGGGACCAGGAAAACCAGTCATGTAGACTCTAGTCCAAGGATCAGGAGATGAGATGAGGTGTCCCAGCTCAATGGTGAAAAGCAAGGGCAAATTCTTCCTTCCTCTGCCTCTTATTCTATTCATGCCCTCAACAGATTAGGTGAGGCCCACCCACACTGGGGAGAGAAATCAATTTTCCTGAGTCCATCAATTTTAACACTAATTTCATCTAGAACAAACTCACAGATACACCCAGAAATAATGTTTAATCTGGGCACTGTGTGGCCAATCAGATGGGCACATAAAATTAGCCATCACAAATAATAAACCCCGGGTCAACATGACACATGAGTCTCCTTAAACCACACTTAACCTCCAATAAGGACAATAAGAAGGTCATATTTCTACCTGACTCTAACATGATATAACAATTTAACAATCTGACACTCAACAGAAAATGCACCAACCCCATCCTCAGAAGAGGAGGTAAGGTCATTGAGTAATTTAACTTAATGTAAAAATCAATAATGCTTATGTACTAGGACATAAAATCAATACATCTTAATGTTATTTGATAATAAGAGCGTAACCCCCCCCACACACATTCATAACAAAAAAAGAGTAAATACCCCTAGACACTTGTAGTCCTCATTTCTGTACCTGGTCACATGATTGTAGCTGGTATTAATCCTTCTTCTCCTATCTGTTCTGTATTCCCTTCACCTTGAGCAGGCACCTCAGCTAGTTGTGGTTCATCTGATGGGGTGACCCACGGCTTCATTCCTGAATGGTCTGGGTCACTGACAGTCCCGCCTGGATTGGGCTGTTGTAAGTTTTCTATTGAACCCAATCCCAGAGCATTAGGCTTTGCCAGCACTTCCTTAAGGGACCCCCTGTATTTCAGATACACACACCCCCTCACCTTTAACATGGAGCTTGTGGTCTGCAAATAGTCCCCTTGGTGGTCAGGGCCAATAAAACTGATCTCCCTGACTGTTGATTCAGAGGCATGAGGAGCCCACAGTGGCTGAATGGTGGTGTTAACTCACATTTAAATGGAATTGTTGTGTTTCCTGTTGGAAGCATTCATCTCTTTGGAGCTAAGACCAGCAGGGCATAAGGTTATGGGAACACTAAAGACTCGCAGGGGTACAATGGTCCTACTTCCATTTTGAGCCCTTGATTCCTACACCTATGAGCCTTGGCTGTGGAGGAAGCAGCACCATGTATCAGATACTGACTCAGGTTACATATGGCGCCCTGGAGAACCCTGGCCCAGGATGAACTTTGCCTGCAAGTTATAGCCGCCCTGGCAGCACTGTAACTGAGTTTTCAAATTTCATTGTTCTACTAAGCCAACTGCTTCAGGATGGTGGGGAACATGGGAAGGTCATGGCTTCCACCAGTGTGGGCCCATTGCCACACTTGGTGTGCTGTGATATGGGTTTCTTCATCAGGAGCAGTGCTGTGTGGAATACCATGCCAATGGATAAGGCATTCTGTAAGTCCAGAGATAACAGTTTTGGCAGAAGTATTAATGTGGGGAAGACAAATCTGTATCCTGAGCAAGTGTCTATTTCAGTAAGCACACAATGCTGCCCCTCCCTATGGAAGCTATCCAGTGTTATCAATGCTGCCGACAAGCCGGCTTATCGCCAGGGGCAGTGGGCCTTATTGGAGATGTGCTGGACTCCGCTGCTGGAAGATTAAGCACTCTGTGGTGAGCATGGCCAGGTTGGCCTTGGTGCATGGAAGTTCACATTGCTGAGCGCAGGCATAACCTCCATCGTGCCACTGTGGGCACTCAGTCAATAAGCTCCTTGGGCAATGACAAGGGCGGCTGGGGAGACAGGCTGACTTGTATCCACAGAGCCGATCATCTCATGTACTTGAGTATCAAAATCCTCGTTTGCAGAGGTTACCCTTTGCTGAGAATTCACATGAACACAAGTACCTTCACATTTCTGACCCATTCAGAGAAGCCCTTCTGTATTCCTCTTCCCCATATTTCCTTACGACCGATTTTCCAATCCTGTGCCTTTTAGATCCCTGACCATCCAGCCAAACCACTGGCCACAGTGCACGATCCAGTATAAAACCACATGTCTGGCTATTTCTCCTTCTAGGAATTTATATTTCAACCAGGTGAACTGCCTGAAATTCTGTCCACAGGGAGGATTCTCTTGTCAGTCCCAAGGGATGTCCCAGAGAGGGTTTGTTGTGCTGTGGCAGCCTACTGTTGGGTCTGTAGAGTAAGCAGAACCATCTGTAAACCAGGACTGTATCTTCCCTTTCTTTGTCAATGAATCATAGGGAACTCCTCAGGAGGCCCTATGTGCACATGGAGAGAGAAAGTAGCGTAGCAGGAGTGGGGACCACTGGTATTTGGGTCACAACTCCATGTCATTTATGTGTGCTTCCAGGACCTGATCTGTACTGATTATATATATATATATATATATATATATATATATATATATGCTACTCCCCTTGGATGACGGGGTGCTGTTGTGCAAGCCCCACTTTGTGGCTTCATAAGTAAGGAGGTGCTCAGTTCATGGTGGACAGCTGAGGTCACCTGGTAACTTAGTGGTCATAGTCAAGTGTTTCGTTTCTTGGCCCAGAAGCTGGCAAAGAGCTATTTCTCAGAAGGACAGTAGTTATCTAGTGGATGATAGAAGGGCCTTGCTCCAAAATCCTCAAGGCCTGTTCTTTGATGCACCTAGAAGGGCCTTCAAAAGGCTCTGAACAGCAACCCTCTCTGCCCCTGGCTCTTCAAACACCATATGGCCCAAATGGAGCATCACAGGCCCAAGCAGATAACTGGATCAGACAGCAGCTTGGACCTCCCACACAACCTTCTCTTGTTCTGGGTCTCACTCCAAAATAGCAGCTTTTTGTGTGGCTCAGCAACAAAGTATGAGTCACATACTCAAACGAGGAACATGTAGCCTCCATAATCCAAAGAAGGCCACCAGGGATCACACCTCTTTCAGGGTTGTGAGAGGAGTCAGATATAATAACAACTTGCCTTCATCTGAGACGGGATCTCTCATCACACCCCACACCACTGGACCTCTAGAAATCTCACCGAGGTAAAAGTCCTCTGCATTTTGTCCCATTTATTTCCCACTTCTGACACACAAAGGTCTCATGTGAATCTAGAGTAGTAAAGTTACTACTTGTTTCTCATGAGGTTCAGTAAACATAATGTCATTAGCATAATGGGCTAGTGAGATGTCTTGTGGAAGGTAGAGGCCATTGAGACTCCTGAGAACTAAATGAGGTTGGATAGTTGATATGCCCTGAGGTAGGACAGTGAAGATGCATCATTGGCCTTGCCAGCTGAGAAATCTGCCCCTGGTGTGGGTGTGATGGACAGGTATGGAGATAGAGACATTGGCTGGATGAATGGCTGCCTACTGGGTACAAGAGCATGTGAGAAATCACTCATGCGATGAAGCCACATCTGCCACAGCAGCTGCCTTATGGAATCATTGTCTCGTTAAGGATACAATAATCCACTGCCATTCTCCAAGGCACATAGAATGTCCTTGATGGGTGTGCAGAACCCCCAGTCCCTCCAGGAATGTAGTGGTTCTCTTGCTTTTCTACTTCCCTATATAGATGCAGTGGTTCTAATGGTTCCCACTTGGCCTCTCCTGAAGCTGTAGAGTCACTCCCCAGGTCAGGGGACAAAGATAAGGATTCTGCTAGCTGCTAAGTTATGTTGATTTCAAATATACCTTCCAGAAGTGGGGGAATAACCACAGGAATAGTTGTGAAATAAAACCAAAGCAAGCAGAAGTAAGGGAATAATACAAGCAGAAATGAATAAGATAGAAAAAAGAAAAATAGAGAAAAGCAAAGAATTAGCTGATTCTTTGAAAGGTTCAGTAAAATTGACAAACTTCTAGTAACTGGTGAAAAGACAGAGAGAGAAAGAGAGAGAAAGTGCTCTCAATTTATCCATATCTGGAATTTGGGGCATCACTACAGACCCTGAAGACATGACAATGGTAGTAAGAAAATTCTGTGAATGACTCCACCCACATACATTTGATAATTTAGAGAAAATAGACCAATTCTCAATAAAACCCCAACATAAAACAAGAAGTTCGCACAACTCCTCCAATATAGGACACATCATTTGAAAAGCCCGAAATATTAAAGACATTTAATCCATAACTGAAGAAACTTCCAAAACCAAAACCTCCTGGCCCAGATGTTTTCACTGGAGAATTCTACCAATATTTATAGAAGAATTAGCACCAATCTACAAAACCCCTTCCAGAAAGTTGAAGAGGGAATAGTTCCCAATTCATCTTATACAGCTCGTATTACCTTGATTTGAGAACCAGACTCTTCACTCTGGAGAACACATGGATGTCACCAGAGGGGAGAGTTTGGGGCACATGGGGGAAGCAGGGATGTGATCTGGGGAGCATAGGGATGGTCACTGGAAGGGAGAGGTTGGGGCACGTGGGGGAAGCAGGGGTGGGGATGAAGGCGTGCACTTGTGATGAGGTGTTGTATGGGAATGTTGAATCACTGCACTGTACACCTGAAACTAACATAACACTACATGTTAACTAAATGAAATTTAAATATGATTTTTAAAAAACCCAGACTGTACAGGAAAACTGTAGATCCATAGTGCTTGTAAACATATATGTACAAATCCTTAATAAAACCTTAGCAAGTAAAATTGACAATATAGCAAAAGAATTATACACCATGTCCAAGTGAGGTTTGTGTTGGCGAATGCACACCTAGGCATCCATCCAAGTGAAATTACAGCTTAAATCCCTGCATCCACTGGCACGTCATTGTTTATGGCAGCTTCATTTTTAATAGCTGTAAACTGGAATCAACTAAATTTTTAAGAAACTTTTTAGAATAAGTGAATGGTTAAGCAAAGCATAGTGTATCGATACTGTGGACCACTATTCCACAGTCAAATGCATGGACAGTTGCTGTGTGCAGGTACTCTGACAGATCTCAAAGACATGATGCTGAATGAAAAAAGCTCATCTTAGAGTTGGCTTTTGAAGGGTACATAGTGAATGAGTACATTTATATAGCATTCTTGAAATGAAGAAATGGCAAAAAAAAAAAAGATGAGTGAGTGCCAGTTTGTAGGGCTGGTGGATGGGGTGGGCTGAGGAGGAGGTGTGTGTCTGGGAAAGGGAGGTGGGGGAAGATCTTTGTGGTGATGGATCAAGTGTGTATCCAGATTTCAGTGAAGGCAACACACGTCATCTGTGTGTTGTACCAATGTCAGTCTCCTGGTTCTGACAGTGTTCTATTGTTAGTAAGATGTAACCAGTTGGGAAAACTGAATGAAGATTACATTGAGCCTCTCTGCTCTACTTTTGCAACTTTCTGGCGATCTCTAATTATTTCAAAACAAAACATTGTAAAAAGTAATGTGCTGAAATAAGAATAAGTCTATATAGAAGTCTTTTTCTTTCTTTTTTTTTGAGAATGCTCACTTGTTCAAGACATTTCAACTTTGAGGCAGTCATTTTATCATTGGTAACATAATAAGAGAAGCACAATTTTTATAAGGAGACTATATTTCAGGGAGAATTTAATGTAACTTTTGACCCACTGCATTAGAAATATTACTCTGCTGAATAATATTAGCTCACTTTTGAGACAGGTTAACCATGTGCACATAAATCTAGTAATCGATGAGTAATTTCAGACAGAAAAGCACTCTCTTAAGATACACAATATCATGCCATATGGAATTTTTCATTAATTTAGGCAATTTTGCAGAGCTCTGATGTCAAGTTAACTGACAAGTGCAATGCTTCTGAGATTTAATGAAGAATATAAAAAGTTTACAGAGTAAATTGAGGTAAATGGATTCAGTGCTGGAAACAGAGTTGCAGACCTGGTGGAGAATTGAGCCTGCATGGTGAGACATTTTCTGAGAGATTCTGAAGAGATTCGATGACATTTCCAAGTTTGCCCAGGACTGGGGACTGCGTCAAGTCCACGACTACTCAGTCCCTGACCCGTGATCTTCCATGAGAGCCACCCTCTGTTCCTCCCCCTACATCCCCCTGTGTCCTCACACACCGGCTTCACGGCTGTGTGGTCTCTGCCAGATTTGGGGCTGCGGACAGCGTCCCTCACACACGTGCTTGACAGCAGGTTGGGTCTGTCTCTCTCCCAAGAATCAGCCCTCAGTGAGTCCCATTACAGCTAACAAGCTTCTCTGAAGCTTAAAATACTTGAGTCAGAAGAAAGAAAAATATTTTAGAAGTCTCTAATTGGAGCGATCTCAATCACATATTTTTCATCACTAGCCTTTGTATTCCAAGATTTTGTAAGCCCAGTTATTCTGAGACACATTTTTATGGAGAAAGGAGAGCGTCATTCCTCCCCCCCCACTTTAAGTGTACCCCTTCAGTAACTCAGAGTTACTGAGTGCTCAAGACCAAAAACATTCACATGTTCATATTTACATTTGGGAAGATTTACTTTAAAAGTGCCCTTTTAGGGACACTTGGGGGGCTCAGTCAGTTAAAACACCTGCCTTTGACTCAGGTCATGATTTTGGGGTCCTGGGATCGAGTCCCACATTGGGCTCCCTGCTCGATGGGAAGCCTAATTATCCCTCTCCCCACTCATGGTCTCTTTCTCTCTCAAATAAAAAAATAAAATCTTTTTTTAAAAAATGCTGTTTTAATGCATTCCCACTAATAAAGTCACGATAATACCTTCTGTAACAGGGCAGGATAGGGGACTGTTATGTCTCTGTAACCTCTAATGTGATGCTGGGCAAGCAGTGGGCATTGGATCAGTGTGGGCCTGAGACAGTGCCTGGAAACCAGGTCTGGGACGAGCTCACCGGGCAGCTGGCCTCCGAGGCTGTGCCCTCCATCTGTGTCATGACCGGCTGGGCCCAGAGCCCATTCGGCTCACATACTCTATGATTCTGTCCCACTACTTCTTAGGGGGATCAAAATTACTTAAAAAGTAGCTTAGGGGGCACGGCTTGCATGGAGCACTGGGTGTGGTGAAAAAATAATGAATAATGTTTTTCTGAAAATAAATTGAAAAAAAAAAAGTAGCTTAGGAAGGAAACTCTGCTTGACCTAATATGGGAGAGGATTACTCTTTCCTATTTTGAGTACCTTCCCTAAAATACCTACCTGCAGTTGTCTGGCTGTCCAAGTGCTTTTCATGAGCTCAGGTGGAGATGCAGGGAGCTATTTCCATGTGCTTTTTCTCTGCCAACTGTCACAGAAGAAAACCCTGTAACGATTCTGTTTTTGCAACATGACCTGAATAACCAGCTTGTATGGTGTTCACATGTTCTCAGGGTGTGATCTTAATTCCAGTTCTACAGGGAATGAACCACGTGAGCCCCTTGGAGTCTGTCTCATCAGTACTAAGAAGAAAATTGAGAGCACATGGCCAGAAGTGCTTCCCTGCTTGCTTCTGTGGACTGTTTGGGAATCAGGAATGAATTTGCCAACTGCACGACCGACTGTTATATTCTGGAGACATGACTTCATGCTGGTAATGGATGAGGGGACAGATCCTACCTTGTTGGCGCTTCTGATGGCCAGCTAGGAGGCACAAGCCTTATGCTCAGCAAACGTGATCCCCCAACCCAAGACGTGACCAGGAATATGCGAGGCAAAGATAAAGGAGCAGCGGCATTTTGTCGTGGTGACAGTAGACTTCTCTGGTGGCTACTGGAGCATGTGGGGACAGTGGCCCTGCTGGCTGGACAGGGATGGGGTCATGTCCAGGGCAGCTAAGCTGGACTGTCAGTACCCCGGGCTGCGTCCTGGCTGATCCCTCGGCATACTATTTTATAGGACCTGGTTACGACTTGAACTAGCAACCGCTGTTGCTTTCACTTATGAACCGTGTGATCACATGCTCACGAGTACTTTTCTTCTTGCCACTGAGTTGAGGACCCTGGATTTGGACATTGTCAGACCTGTGGGAGGTCTGCTTCCATTAGCAGGCACAACAGTGGCCCCACTGTGTGGAGGCTGAGACTTCTTTCTGGTATCCCGGTCTCTGCAAATCCCTGAGCAAGTTGGGGGGAAAAGGGTCATGGGATGGGGCAGAAGGCACCCATTCCAGTTATCAGGGGGTCCTGGGTCTTGGCCTCCTTACATTCTATATCTTATCAAAATCAATGAGGCAGCAGCAATACCGCACTGGCCAGACTATGAAAGTCTCAGTGACCCCAGAAATGGAGGTCTGGTTTAGGTCACCGGGTAAAGAAGGCGATGAGCAAAGTGCTATCTGGGAGCGAAGTGAGCATGGGGCAGGGAGCAACTGAAGGGCATCATGTCATAATGCCAGGACTGTTGCAGAAGCACATGCTGACTCACATTTCCTTCCTTGCTCCAGAAATAACTACCCTTGCCCTCCTCTTGCTTTGTGAAACCACTTATGTAAGCACTTCCTTGGGGACGGTTAAACCCACCATTACTCCGCGGGTTTCAGAGGATGGAGATGTGCCTGCGGCCATCTTGGAGGAAAGAATTGGGTGGTTCCCAGTGATGCTAGGACTGGGGCAGGACACAGAGGTGTTGCAGTCTTTACTGTTTGAAAGATAACTCTACCATGTTAACCAAGAACAATTATAATTTCTAAGAGTGTATAAGAATGTGTATGAATGTGAGGAAGCCATGCTTGTTATTATTTTTTTTTTGACTCTCCAGCCCCCACCCGCCTCCTGGCTTGGAGGAAATTCCCCAGATGTGATCTCCTATTGAGAATCAACATGCTGTCTGCCACTATGAATGTCACTTCAGTCCCCCTCCAGGTGTGTGTGTGTGGGGGGGTGGCTCGCTCTGTCCTGGGGTGACTTTTTTTGTTTTTTTTTCCCCTCTCACCGTCTTTACTTTTTATTCTTATTTTGTGATAAGAGCCCTGGGTGTTATACACAACTAAAGAATCATTGAACACTACATCAAAAAGTAATGATGTACTCTATGTTGGTTAACCAAGCATAATTAAAAAATAAAAAGTAGAATTAGGAAAAAAAGAACACTTGACCTAAGATCGAGCCCTTAGCAAATTTTTGAATGCACCGTATTTAATCGTAGGCACAACACGGTATAGCAGATCTCTAGACCTAAGTCAACTGGCAGCCCTGAACGTTGTGCCCTTGACTAAATCCTTTTCATCTCTCCACCTATCCCCCAGCCTCCAGCCTCCACCATCCCACCCTCTGCTTCTCTCAGTCTGACTATTCGAGATTCCTCAAGCACATGAGATTGTGCTGTTTTTTGTCCCCCTGGGTGTGGCTTAGTTCACTTAGCAGGCTGTCCCTCATGCTCTTCCAGGTTGTCACAAACAGCAGAACTTCCTTCTTGTGAAGGCAGATTGGCATCCGGTGATAGACACACCCTGAATCTCCATCCATCCTTCTGTTGGGCGTCCTTTTTGCTGTTTCCGTGTCTTCCCAGTGGTGAATAGTGCAGGAGTGCAGACATCTTTACGAGACCTTGAGGTCAGTTCTTTGGCTGTGTACTCCACGGTGGGGGACACTCCTCAAAAAGTTAAAAATAGCTCCGTGTTGGTGCTAACTGGGCAAAAATAAGGGGAGTGGCAGGTTCTCCCCAAGATGCTACCATGGCCCTTCTGCCCCTGTACTCCACCAACTCTGACTCAGGGTGTTCGGTGTCTACTCATCTTCCAAGCAAAGCCCTTCAGCTCCCCGCTGGTTCTGTGAGCTCACTGTATCCTTTACTAAACCCTCCTTTTATGAGGAAAAATTGTCACATTATGTTGTTCGCAGCTAAGAACCCTTCCTGCCACAAGGAAGTGTGGCATCTATAGTCCGGGGTTTACCAGGGTTGCGATTTGGGGCCGGCCTCGAAGTTTCAGGATTGAGGAAATAATGGCATATGTCCTCAATATCCATAAGTTAAAACAGAAGTTGAGTGGGGACAATAATGGGAACAAAAAGGAGTTCTGCAGCTCTGGGGTTTTGATGAACACCTCAGGAACCTGAAGGACATCAAAGGGCTGCAGAGAATTTCAGTCATGTCCCAAGGGCATTTGCATACACACCTTCCCTATCCTCAGTTGGGAAGTCTATAAATGCCATTGAATTATCTATTTTCAGGAACTGAACCTGAAACTCTATCTCCAGGGAACACCAGACTCTCCCTGGAACAAAAATCCTTCTCATTAAAGGCTGTGTGGGTGGGGTCCCAGGATCCTGCTCTCGCAGCTGCCTCTGTGGGGTCTGATTTTTGCCATCTGTCCTTCATCACCGGAGGAGGCTCTGGCACAAAACTTTGCTGTTAAGTATGACACTGGAACACCCATGACTTGAGTCAGGTGAGGATTTGGGGTGGAGATGATTCCTTACACCCTTCCCACAGTGAGAGAAGAAGCTCAAGGCCCATTCCAAGTGAGACGGGGGCTACTTGGAGTTGACAGGGTCACTGCTGAGAGCGGGAACATTGACAACAATGGCGGGTCGCAGGAGCCACTTGCTGTGTCTGGATGTCCTGAGTCCTTCACTGCTTGAATCTTCTCAGCCTCCCTTTGAGTTTGATGCATTATTACCCCACTTTACAGAAGTGGAGCCGACAGAGAGGTTAAATGACTTGATCAAGGTGGCACACCTGCTGTGAAAAGCTGATGGTCAGAGTAGCCATTTTGGTGCTATTTGACTTTTTAAACTATGTACCTGTATTTTTTTTCCCAATTTATTTATTTTCAGAAAAACAGTATTCATTATTTTTTCACCACACCCAGTGCTCCATGCAAGCTGTGCCCTCTATAATACCCACCACCGGGCACCCCAACCTCCCACCCCCCAGCCACTTCAAACCCCTCAGACTGTTTTTCAGAGTCCATAGTCTCTCATGGTTCATCTCCCCTTCCAATTTACCCAAAAGCACATACCCTCCCCAATGTCCATAACCCTACCCCCCTTCTCCCAACCCCCCTCCCCCCAGAAACCCACAGTTTGTTTCGTGAGATTAAGAGTCACTTATGGTTGGTCTCCCTCCCTATCCCATCTTGTTTCATGGATTCTTCTCCTACCCACTTAAGCCCCCATATTGCATCACCACTTCCTCATATCAGGGAGATCATATGATAGTTGTCTTTCTCCGCTTGACTTATTTCGCTAAGCATGATACGCTCTAGTTCCATCCATGTTGTCGCAAATGGCAAGATTTCGTTTCTTTTGATGGCTGCATAGTATTCCATTGTGTATATATACCACATCTTCTTGATCCATTCATCTGTTGATGGACATCTAGGTTCTTTCCATAGTTTGGCTATTGTGGACATTGCTGCTATAAACATTCGGGTGCACGTGCCCCTTTGGATCACTACGTTTGTATCTTTAGGGTAAATTCCCAGTAGTGCAATTGCTGGGTCATAGGGCAGTTCTAGTTTCAATATTTTGAGGAACCTCCATGCTGTTTTCCAGAGTGGTTGCACCAGCTTGCATTCCCACCAACAGTGTAGGAGGGTTCCCCTATCTCCGCATCCTCGCCAGCATCTGTCATTTCCTGACTTGTTGATTTTAGCCATTCTGACTGGTGTGAGGTGATATCTCATTGTGGTTTTGATTTGTATTTCCCTGATGCCGAGTGATATGGAGCACTTTTTCATGTGTCTGTTGGCCATCTGGATGTCTTCTTTGCAGAAACGTCTGTTCATGTCCTCTGCCCATTTCTTGATTGGATTATTAGTTCTTTGGGTGTTGAGTTTGTTAAGTTCTTTATAGATTTTGGACACTAGTCCTTTATCTGATATGTCGTTTGCAAATATCTTCTCCCATTCTGTCAGTTGTCTTTTGGTTTTGTTAACTGTTTCCTTTGCTGTGCAAAAGCTTTTGATCTTGATGAAATCCCAAAAGTTCATTTTTGCCTTTGCTTCCCTTGCCTTTGGCGATGTTCCTAGGAAGATGTTGCTGCGGCTGAGGTCGAAGAGGTTGCTGCCTGTGTTCTCCTCAAGGATTTTGATGGATTCCTTTCTCACATTGAGGTCCTTCATCCATTTTGAATCTATTTTTGTGTGTGGTGTAAGGAAATGGTCCAATTTCATTTTTCTGCACGTGGCTGTCCAATTTTCCCAACACCATTTATTGAAGAGGCTGTCTTTTTTTCATTGGACATTCTTTCCTGCTTTGTCGAAGATTAGTTGACCATAGAGTTGAGGGTCTATTTCTGGGCTCTCCATTCTGTTCCATTGGTCTATGTGTCTGTTTTTGTGCCAGTACCATGCTGTCTTGATGATGACAGCTTTGTAATAAAGCTTGAAGTCCGGAATTGTGATGCCACCAACTTTGGCTTTCTTTTTCAATATCCCTTTGGCTATTTGAGGTCTTTTCTGGTTCCATATAAATTTTAAAATTATTTGTTCCATTTCTTTGAAAAAGATGGATGGTACTTTGATAGGAATTGCATTAAATGTGTAGATTGCTTTAGGTAGCATAGACATTTTCACAATATTTATTCTTCCAATCCAGGAGCATGGAACATTTTTCCATTTCTTTGTGTCTTCCTCAATTTCTTTCATGAGTACTTTATAGTTTTCTGAGTATAGATTCTTAGCCTCTTTGGTTAGGTTTATTCCTAGGTATCTTATGGTTTGGGGTGCAATTGTAAATGGGATTGACTCCTTAATTTCTCTTTCTTCTGTCTTGTTGTTGGTGTAGAGAAATGCAACTGATTTCTGTGCATTGATCTTATATCCTGACACTTTACTGAATTCCTCTATAAGTTCTAGCAGTTTTGGAGTGGAGTCTTTTGGGTTTTCCACATAGAGTATCCTATCATCTGCGAAGAGTGATATTTTGACTTCTTCTTTGCCGATTTGGATTCCTTTAATTTCCTTTTGTTTTCTGATTGCTGAGGCTAGGACTTCTAGTACTATGTTGAATAGCAGTGGTGATAATGGACATCCCTTCCGTGTTCCTGAACTTAGTGGAAAAGCTTTCAGTTTTTCTCCATTGAGAATGATATTTGCGGTGGATTTTTCATAGATGGCTTTGATGATATTGAGGTATGTGCCCTCTATCCCTACACTTTGAAGGGTTTTGATCAGGAAGGGATGCTGTACTTTGTCAAATGCTTTTTCAGCATCTATTGAGAGTATCATATGGTTCTTGTTCTTTCTTTTATTGATGTGTTGTATCACATTGACTGATTTGCGGATGTTGAACCAACCTTGCAGCCCTGGGATAAATCCCACTTGGTCGTGGTGAATAATCCTTTTAATGTACTGTTGAATCCTATTGGCTAGTACTTTGGTGAGAATTTTTGCATCTGTGTTCATCAAGGACATTGGTCTATAGATCTCTTTTTTGATGGGATCCTTGTCTGGTTTTGGGATCAAGGTGATGCTGGCCTCATAAAATGAGTTTGGGAGTTTTCCTTCCATTTCTATTTTTTGGAACAGTTTCAGGAGAATAGGAATTAGTTCTTCTTTAAATGTTTGGTAGAATTCCCCCGGGAAGCCATCTGGCCCTGGGCTTTTGTTTGTTTGGAGATTTTTAATGACTGTTTCAATCTCCTTACTGGTTATGGGTCTGTTCAGGCTTTCTATTTCTTCCTGGTTCAATTTTGGTAGTTTATATGTTTCTAGGAATGCATCCATTTCTTCCAGATTGTCAAATTTGTTGGCGTAGAGTTGCTCATAGTATGTTCTTATAATAGGTTGTATTTCTTTGGTGTTAGTTGTGATCTCTCCTCTTTCATTCATGATTTTATTTATTTGGGTCCTTTCTCTTTTCTTTTTGATAAGTCTGGCCAAGGGTTTATCAATTTTATTAATTCTTTCAAAGAACCAGCTCCTAGTTTGGTTGATTTGTTCTATTGTTTTTTTGGTTTCTATTTCATTGATTTCTGCTCTGATCTTTATGATTTCTCTTCTCCTGCTGGGCTTAGGGTTTCTTTCTTGTTCTTTCTCCAGCTCCTTTAGGTGTAGGGTTAGGTTGTGTACCTGAGACCTTTCTTGTTTCTTGAGAAAAGCTTGTACTGCTATATATTTTCCTCTCAGGACTGCCTTTGTTGTGTCCCACAGATTTTGAACCATTGTATTTTCATTATCATTTGTTTCCATGATTTTTTTCAATTCTTCTTTAATTTCCCTGTTGACCCATTCATTCTTTAGAAGGATGCTGTTTAGTCTCCATGTATTTGTGTTCTTTCCAAACTTCCTCTTGTGGTTGAGTTCTAGCTTCAGAGCATTGTGGTCTGAAAATATGCAGGGAATGATCCCAATCTTTTGATACCGGTTGAGTCCTGATTTAGGACCAAGGATGTGATCTATTCTGGAGAATGTTCCATGTGCACTAGAGAAGAATGTGTATTCTGTTGCTTTGGGATGAAATGTTCTGAATATATCTGTGATGTCCATCTCATCCAGTGTATCATTTAAGGCCTTTATTTCCCTGTTGATCTTTTGCTTGGATGATCTGTCCATTTCAGTGAGGGGAGTGTTAAAGTCCCCTACTATTATTGTATTATTGTTGATGTGTTTCTTTGATTTTGTTATTAATTGGTTTATATAGTTGGCTGCGCCCACGTTGGGGGCATAGATATTTAAAATTGTTAGATCTTCTTGTTGGACAGACCCTTTGAGTATGATATAGTGTCCTTCCTCATCTTGTATTATAGTCTTTGGCTTAAAATCTAATTGATCTGATATAAGGATTGCCACTCCTGCTTTTTTCTGATGTCCATTAGCATGGTAAATTCTTTTCCACCCCTCACTTTAAATCTGGAGGTGTCTTCGGGCTTAAAATGTGTTTCTTGGAGGCAACATATAGATGGGTTTTGTTTTTTTATCCATTCTGATACCCTGTGTCTTTTGATTGGGGCATTTAGCCCATTAACATTCAGGGTAACTATTGAGAGATATGATTTTAGTGCCATTGTATTGCCTGTAAGGTGACTGTTACTGTATATTGTCTCTGTTCCTTTCTGATCTACCACTTGTAGGCTCTCTCTTTGCTTAGAGGACCCCTTTCAGTATTTCCTGTAGAGCTGGTTTGGTGTTTGCAAATTCTTTCAGTTTTTGTTTGTCCTGGAAGCTTTTAATCTCTCCTTCTATTTTCAATGATAGCCTAGCTGGATATAGTATTCTTGGCTGCATGTTTTTCTTGTTTAGTGCTCTGAAAATATCATGCCAGCTCTTTCTGGCCTGCCAGGTCTCTGTGGATAAGTCAGCTGCCAATCTAATACTTTTACCATTGTATGTTACAGACTTCTTTTCCCGGGCTGCTTTCAGGATTTTCTCTTTGTCACTAAGGCTTGTAAATTTTACTATTAGGTGACGGGGTGTGGGCCTATTCTTACTGATTTTGAGGGGCGTTCTCTGAACCTCCTGAATTTTGATGCTCGTTCCCTTTGCCATATTGGGGAAATTCTCCCCAATAATTCTCTCCAGTATACCTTCTGCTCCCCTCTCTCTTTCTTCTTCTTCTGGAATCCCAATTATTCTAATGTTGTTTCGTCTTATGGTGTCACTTATCTCTTGAATTCTCCCCTCATGGTCCAGTAGCTGTTTGTCCCTCTTTTGCTCAGCTTCTTTATTCTCTGTCATTTGGTCTTCTATATCGCTAATTCTTTCTTCTGCCTCATTTATCCTAGCAGTGAGAGCCTCCATTTTTGATTGAACTTCATTAATAGCTTTTTTGATTTCAACTTGGTTAGATTTTAGTTCTTTTATTTCTCCAGAGAGGGCTTTTATATCTCTGGAGAGGGTTTCTCTAATGTCTTCCATGCCTTTTTCAAGCCCGACTATAACCTTGAGAATTGTCATTTTGAACTCTAGATCTGACATATTACCAATGTCTGTATTGATTAGGTCCCTAGCCTTCGGTACTGCCTCTTGTTCTTTTTTTTGTTGTGAATTTTTCTGCCTTGTCATTTTGTCCAGCTTTCAGAAAGTGGTCGTTTTTCTGTTTCTAGAATTGCTGTTCTTCTTCTCTTTGATCTGCCGATGGATTTGCAGGTGTTTGCAATCTTTAGATAAGCTCTCTAGCTGATCTCCTGCTAGCTGAGGTAGTCTCAGCCTGCTACTTCTCCGCCATCTTGACTCCTCCCCCTATGTACCTGTATTATTTTTGTGACTAAATTTTTTTTTCAGATTTTGTATCAGTGTATTTATTTATCAAAGCATCAAGTGATTTCAAAATCTTCCTAAAATTCAAGATTTTGACATTTTTAAAAATTTTTATTTATTTTTTAAATTTCTTTTCAGTGTTGTGACTAAAAATTTTTTAAAAATCCCTGATGAGAGACTATGGACTCTGAAAAACAATCTGAGGGGTTTGAAGTGGCGGTGGAGTGGGAGGTTGGGGTACCAGGTGGTGGGTATTATAGAGGGCATGGCTTGCATGGAGCACTGGGTGTGGTGTAAAAATAATGAATAATGTTTTTCTGAAAATAAATAAATTGGAAAAAAAATAAAGGAGAAAAAAAATGAAATGAATGAAGAAAAAAGAAATCATTGTGCCAAAGTCAACAATAATTTGGCAAAAAAATTATGCCCTGCAAAAAAAAAAAATCCCTGATGAATAGAGGTTTATTTGCTTCCTTTATATTTTGCTGGGCCTAAAAGTTGCAGTATTATGCTTGTAAATGTTGATGCAAAATTCGATCCAAAGATCTCTAGCATGCAGTATTTTGAATTGGTGTTTATAGGACTGGACACAAGCTATTAGAAGTGACCTTCTTGTTAGCCAGAACTCCTTGAATTTAATTCTATTCAGGAATCTCAGCTATTGTCTCAATGCATCTTTAAGTAGAATTACCAGAATGGCTGGGCACACCTCTACTTGAAACATGACTTCTCTAATTGCTTTTACTTAATTAAGCAGTACATATTACAGCAGGTTTCAAGTTGATTTTAAATTAAGTAAGATCTAGTAAAACAAGGCCTAACATACACTGGATTAACTTGTGTGTTGTTTTGGTTTTGTTTCATTTCCTTGTTTTTCCTTTGAGGAATTTCTTATCTATTTTTTCTCAAAGGAAAGCAGGAAACTAAAAACATGTTAAATGAAGATTATCCATATTATAAGATCTGGACTTTGGATGAAAAAGGGTGGGTATTATAGAGGGCACGGATTGCATGGAGCACTGGGTGTGATAAAAAAATAATGAATACTGTTATGCTGAAAATAAATAAATTTAATTTAATAAATAAATAAATAAATAAAATGTTTAGCAGCAAAAAAGAAAAAGAAAAAGGCTTTATAAATGATTTTTCTTTTTGAAATATTCGTAATAATTCAGGTCATTCCTCATGGTCAGTTGTATCATCTAGATAAACAAATTTCTAATTTTTCATATTTCTTACTTATGGAATATTATGTAATGCGATGCAGTCCACTTTATGGGATGAAACATGAATTTGAATTGGTGACTATGGCTTATAATGCACCTTCATTTCTTCTACACAGATAACGTACACGTTTCAAGAGCTGAGCCTTATTGACTCTACACGGAAATATCTTTTTGGAAGAGGAGTAGTGAGTATGATGAATAGAATAAAGATTTAGAAAGGGATTTTGGCTGATACACACATGTGTTATGAAAATGATTTTATTCTATTCTGTAAAACATTAGGTATGAGTCTTTTCCCTGGAAATAGTTCCTATGCGAGTCAGGCTTCTTCACATATATGCTAATAGATAATTTTTAGTGTGTTACAAACCTAATTTAGTTAATATTTTTTGTTTACCTTCCAGTTACCTCATGTCAATTTTTATAGATTATGAGATATAAAAACATATGAAACTCTGCATTTTGCCTGGTGTGGACTGTCCATGCATGAGCACTACCAATTTTAGTCTACAGTGCCTGTTCCAACATGTCCAAGAAAAAAATAAAGTCTGCACTTCCATGCAGAAATTCTTCCATCCCTCCCAGAAAATAAATAATTGATCAATATGCATATGTAATAAGAAAGCTTTTTAAAATGTGCTTTTGAAATTCAGTGGTCTGTACAAATGTTTGTAGGGTAATACATTTGACGAATGCAGCTAGAGTTTATGGTACCAGAGCTTTGTGGTCAGGTGGTTGAATGTCTTCCTCATAACGTTTGGGTGAAGTTACACCTGTGGAACTTACATGGGAGACGTGTCCAGCATGGACGTCCTCTCCAGTGACATCACTGCCAGTGGTTATCTTAGTCTCTTAAATTCAAACAGGTAATTGATTCATGCTCCCAAACCATCTATGTGTGGGTCTTCAAGTTTACACCAAGTCCCCCAGGACCTAAGGTTTAATCCCAACATGTGTGTGTATGTGTGTGTGTGTGTGTGTGTGTGCATGCATGCTCGCGTGCGTGTGTTTGTCCTATACAGCTGAAGAGTACACGGAAATGTGGTTTTCACTTGATATGGAGATGAACAGGAGACTATAAAAGGGTACAGATCACCTCGAAACACCTGCTGTCTAAACATCCTTATTAGAAGTTAGGTTCCCATGTGATATTTAAAAATCATCAGCAAGTAATCATATTATCAGTTTTAGATCTTAAACTCTTTTATAAGACAATTTTCATATAAAATAATCATGCTAATTCAATTTCGCTCATGTCAGAGTGCATTGTCCCCAATACAGTGCAAACTGCCAGAATCATGCCATAGAATTAAACAGCCAGATACAATAATTGGGAGAAATAATTTTCCAAACATCCTTCCTCTCTCTGTGGCTCTCATGTTTCTTCTTTCTGATGTCTCATTTCTTTTCTTGGCAAGCCCTCCACATAACACAAAGCTTATTTTGTGAATCCCTGTAATCTGGACATCCATCTCTTCTTTCATTCTTCCCAGTACTTCTGAGGACAGAGCCACCACTGTGACTGGCCGATGGCAGTGCTGGCTGTTTGTACGGTGCTCTTATCTTTTGTATTCCCTTCTTTGGAGTGGTGTTCAGCTGAGTTGGTAGCTCCAAAAGGAGGATGTGTTCTTCTGCCTGTGTGTACTTGGGGGTGGGGTGGGGGATTACTGTAATTGTTTTTATTCTAAGATAAATGCTCAAAACTTCAGCCTTGCCTCTGTTCCTCTGTCAAAGATCAGTTGACGGTATTTGTGTGGGCCTGTTCCTGGGCTCTCTGTTTAGCTCCAAATTAACATTTTATACAGTTTCCTTGGCATTAACAATGACACTTAAAAATCATATTGAAACCATCCATGGTCTGGAAGGAAAATGTTTTAAGGGTCTCTGCCCCTGTGATTCTCCTAACCTTCACTGAAATCAGTAAAACATGGACGTTCACTCTGGATTTTATACTTTTAAACAGTATTGACTTTCTGGTAAGAGGTCAGATGTTAAGACCTTGGAGCATGCACTCTGGCAAGAGACAAACTATTAAATGTGACTTGTTTAACTTTATGATACAAATCTTCATTTCACCAGCTTCCATGAGATATGATTCACATGTTGCACAGTGCACCTGCTTGAAGTGCACAATTCAGTAGTTTCTAGTATATTCACAGAGAAGGCAATCATTCCCACAGTTAATTTCAGGACTTTTTCATCACCTCAAAAAGGAATCCCGTAGCCTTGGGAGATGACCCCACATCTCCCCAAGCCCCTGACACTAAGTCACTACTAATTCACTTTGTTCAAATCTTGTAAATGTTCATGAGTCAACACTTTCATATAAATCTCCAACTCTCTCTGCCAGTATTATTTCAACTTAAGAACTTTATTTTTGAGTGTTTTGGGGTTTCTAGAAACACAGAGCAGAATGTACAGAGTTCCCATACACTCCCCTCACCCTTACAACGCGTCCATCCCCTTTTTCCTATTTTTAACATGTTGTATGAGTGGTACATTTGTTACAGTTGATGGGCCAATACTGAAACATTGTTGTTAATTAAATTTACATTAGGGCTCACTCTTTGTGTTGTACATTCTAGAGGCCTTGACAAATGCATGATGTCATGTATCCACCATCATATTCTCCTACAGAGTGTGGCTGCCCTAAAATTTCCTGCAACCTCCCTATTCATCATTCCTTCCCTTGTCCTTAGATCCTGGCAGCTACTGATCTTTTTACTATTTTCATAGTTTTGCTTTTTCCACAATGCCATATAGTTGGAAAAATATAGCCTTTTCAGACAGGCTTCTTACACTTACCAATATACTTCTAGGGTTCCTCTATGTTTTGTTTTTATTTTTGTTTTGTTTTGCTTGATAGCATTTTTTTTAAATTGAGGAATACTATTCTGTTGTCTGAATATTGCCTTGGCTTATCCATTCATCTACTGAGGGTAGATGTGAAGGAGTGTGATTGCTGATCATATGACTGGAGTAAGTTTAATCTTGGAAGAGTTTGCCATCCTGTCTTCCAAAGCAGCCATACCATTTTGCAGGCCCACCGGTCTGTGGTTTTCTAGCAGTGTTTAATTTAGTAAGATCCAAATTATCAATTTTTCCCTTCAAGAAGTGTGCTTTTTGTGTTGTGTCTAAAAATCATTGCCTAGCCCTGGATGACCTGGATTTTTCTCCTCTGTTAAATAGCTGTGTGTTTTACATTTAGGTATGTGACCCTTTTCAAGTTAATTTTTGTGAGAGGCAGCCTTGCCTCTGTTCCTCTGTCAAAGATCAGTTGACGGTATTTGTGTGGGCCTGTTCCTGGGCTCTCTGTTTAGCTCCATTGATCTCGTCCTCCATTCTTTTGCCAATACCACACGGTCTTAATTACTGTAATTTTAGAGTGTGTGTTGATGTTGGGTGGTGGCAGTCCTCCAACTTTGCTCTTCTCCTTCAAAATTGTGCTGGCTTTCCCAGTTTTTTATGAACTTTGGAATACGTTTGTCAATATCCAGAAAATAACTTGTTGGGGTTTTGATCTGGATTCATTGGATCAATAGACCAAGTTAAGGAGAAGTGACATCTTGACAGTTTTTGATCTTCCTGTAAAAGGGAGATGAAATATCTCTCCATTTATTTAAATGTCCTTTTTAAAAAAAATATTTTTTTTATTTTCAGCGTTACAGTATTCATTATTTTTGCACCACCCAGTGCTCCAAGCAATCTGTGCCCTCTATATACCCACCACCTGGTACCCCAACCTCCCACCCTCCGTCACTTCAAAACCCTCAGATTGTTTTTCAGAGTCCATAGTGTCTCATGGTTCACCTCCCCTTCCAATTTCTCTCAACTCCCTTCTCCTCTCCATCTCCCCATGTCCTCCATGTTATTTGTTATGCTCCACAAATAAGTGAAACCATATGATAATGGACTCTCTCTGCTTGACTTATTTCACTCAGCATAATCTCTTCCAGTCCCATCCATGTTGCTACAAAAGTTGGGTATTCATCCTTTCTGATGGAGGCATAATACTCCATAGTGTATATGGACCACATCTTCCTTATCCATTCGTCCATTGAAGGGCATCTTGGTTCTTTTTACAGTCTGGTGACTGTGGCCATTGCTGCTATAAACATTGGGGTACAGATGGCCCTTCTTTTCACTACATCTGTATCTTTGGGGTAAATACCCAGTAGTGCAATGGCAGGGTCATAGGGAAGCTCTATTTTTAATTTCTTGAGGAATCTCCACACTGTTCTCCAAAGAGGCTGCACCAACTTGCATTCCCACCAACAGTGTAAGAGGGTTCCCCTTTCTCCACATCCCCTCCAACACATGTTGTTTCCTGTCTTGTTAATTTTGGCCATTCTAACTGGTGTAAGGTGATATCTCAATGTGGTTTTAATTTGAGTCTTCCTGATGGCTAGTGATGATGAACATTTTTTCATGTGTCTGATAGCCATTTGTATGTCTTCATTGGAGAAGTGTCTGTTCATATCTTCTGCCCATTTTTTGATATGATTGTCTGTTTTGTGTGTGTTGAGTTTGAGGAGTTCTTTATAGATCCTGGATATCAACCTTTTGTCTGTACTGTCATTTGCAAGTATCTTCTCCCATTCCGTGGGTTGCCTCTTTGTTTTTTTGACTGTTTCCTTTGCTGTGCAGAAGCTTTTGATTTTGATGAAGTCACAAAACTTTGTTTTCGCTTTTGTTTCCTCGGCCTTTGGAGACATATTTTGAAAGAAGTTGCTGTGGCTGATATCAAAGAGATTACTGCCTATGTTCTCCTCTAGGATTCTGATGGATTCCTGTCTCACATTAAGGTCTCTAATCCATTTTGAGTTTATCTTTGTGTACGGTGTAAGAGTATGGTCGAGTTCCATTCTTCTACATATAGCTGTCCAATTGTCCCAGCACCATTTATTGAAGAGACTGTCTCTTTTTTCCACTGTATATTTTTTCCTTCTTTGTCGAAGATTATTTGCCCATAGAGTTGAGGGTCTATATCTGGTCTCTCTACTCTGTTCCACTGGTCTATGTTTCTGTTTTGATGCCAGTACCATGCTGTTTTGGTGATCACAGCTTTGTAGTAAAGCTTGAAATCAGGTAGTGTAAATGTCCTTTTGATTGTATCAATCTTATATCTATTTTGTTAGGTTTATACCTAAGTATTTCATTCTTTTGGTGTTAATGGAAATGATGTGTTTTAAATTTAAAACCCAAGTTTACATTGCTGGTATATTAGAAAGCAATCAAATTTTATATATGAAAATATACCCTGCAATCTTGCCATAATTGTTTTTTGTTACCAGAATTTTTTGTTGATTGTCTCAGATGCTCTGCATAGATGATCATGTCATCTGGGAGAAAAGAGAGTTTATTTTTTCTCTTCAAATCTATATATTTTTTATGTCTTTGCCAAATGCTCTTTCCACATCTACTGATATGATCCTTCAGTTTTTCTTCTTTAGCCTGTTGAAATGGCGAATTTCACTCATCAATTTGCTAACATCAAACCAGTCTTGCATGCCTGAAATAAATCCCTCTTGGTCCTGCAATATAGTTCTTTTCATATGTTATTGGATTTGATTTGCTAATATTTTATTGAAGACTTTGGTTTCTATACCCATGAAAGATATTTGTCTGAATGTTTTCTTTTTAAATAATATTTTATAAGTTTTTGATTTTAGGATAATATCAACCTCATAGAATACATTTACAAGTATTCATTTTGGTTTTATTTTTTGGAAGAGATTTTACTGAATAAGCATAATTTTATCTCCTAAAATGTTTGGTAGAATTCACCAATGAACACATCTGGTCCTAGTGTTTTCTGTTTGGTAGATTATTAATGCCTGATTCAAATTCTTCAATAGATCTAGGCCTTTTCAGATTGTCTCTTTCTCTTCCTGTGAGTTTTGGTGCCAGAACAAATGCATGTGTATGCAAAAAAAAATCTATAGAAAGACTTCATACCTTTCATGTATATTAACTTAAAATACATCATGGAAATAAATATAAAATCAGTGGAACTTTATTAAAATGAAATACTTCTTCTCTAACAGAAAGACACTTGACAGAATGACAAGTCAAACCATGGTCTGGGAAAAAATATTTGAAAAGACATGTGTCTGATAAAGGGCTAGTAACAAAATATACAAATATCATTTGATTCTTGGAATTCTGGAGCACTGCCATATTTTTGAAAAATAAAAAAATTACATTATCATATGGTTTCACTTATTTGTGGAGCATAATAAATAGCATCGAGGACATGGAGAGATAGAGAAGAGAAGGGAGTTGGGGGAAATTGGAAGGGGAGGTGAACTATGAGAGACTATGGACTCTGAAAAACAATCTGAGGGTTTTGAAGGGGCAGGGGGTGGGAGGTCGGGGTACCAGGTGGTGGGTATTATAGAGGGCACAGATTGCATGGAGCACTGGGTATGGTGCAAAAATAATGAATACTGTTTATGCTGAAAATAAAAAATAAATTAAAAAATCTTATAAGTATAAAAAAATTACAAATATATAATAATTATAGAAATACATAAGAAACTGGTATTTAGAATTAATTTTTGAATGTGATATAAAAAGCTATTCTTTGATTTGTTTTCACAAAAGGCAGATGCAGTGTTTTGCTTGTTTCATTAAAACTAGGTAGTTTGACATAAGATACCTAGGAATAAACCTAACCAAAGAGGCTAAGAATCTATACTCAGGAAACTATAAAGTACTCATGAAAGAAACTGAGGAAGACACAAAGAAATGGAAAAATGTTCCATGCTCCTGGATTGGAAGAATAAATATTGTGAAAATGTCTATGCTACCTAAAGCAATCTACACATTTAATGCAATTCCTATCAAAGTACCATCCATCTTTTTCAAAGAAATGGAACAAATAATTTTAAAATTTATATGGAACCAGAAAAGACCTCGAATAGCCAAAGGGATATTGAAAAAGAAAGCCAAAGTTGGTGGCATCACAATTCCGGACTTCAAGCTTTATTACAAAGCTGTCATCATCAAGACAGCATGGTACTGGCACAAAAACAGACACATAGACCAATGGAACAGAATAGAGAGCCCAGAAATAGACCCTCAACTCTATGGTCAACTAATCTTCGACAAAGCAGGAAAGAATGTCCAATGGAAAAAAGACAGCCTCTTCAATAAATGGTGTTGGGAAAATTGGACAGCCACGTGCAGAAAAATGAAATTGGACCATTTCCTTACACCACACACAAAAATAGATTCAAAATGGATTAAGGACCTCAATGTGAGAAAGGAATCCATCAAAATCCTTGAGGAGAACACAGGCAGCAACCTCTTCGACCTCAGCCGCAGCAACATCTTCCTAGGAACATCGCCAAAGGCAAGGGAAGCAAGGGCAAAAATGAACTTTTGGGATTTCATCAAAATCAAAAGCTTTTGCACAGCAAAGGAAACAGTTAACAAAACCAAAAGACAACTGACAGAATGGGAGAAGATATTTGCAAACGACATATCAGATAAAGGACTAGTGTCCAAAATCTATAAAGAACTTAACAAACTCAACACCCAAAGAACTAATAATCCAATCAAGAAATGGGCAGAGGACATGAACAGACGTTTCTGCAAAGAAGACATCCAGATGGCCAACAGACACATGAAAAAGTGCTCCATATCACTCGGCATCAGGGAAATACAAATCAAAACCACAATGAGATATCACCTCACACCAGTCAGAATGGCTAAAATCAACAAGTCAGGAAATGACAGATGCTGGCGAGGATGCGGAGATAGGGGAACCCTCCTACACTGTTGGTGGGAATGCAAGCTGGTGCAACCACTCTGGAAAACAGCATGGAGGTTCCTCAAAATATTGAAACTAGAACTGCCCTATGACCCAGCAATTGCACTACTGGGAATTTACCCTAAAGATACAAACGTAGTGATCCAAAGGGGCACGTGCACCCGAATGTTTATAGCAGCAATGTCCACAATAGCCAAACTATGGAAAGAACCTAGATGTCCATCAACAGATGAATGGATCAAGAAGATGTGGTATATATACACAATGGAATACTATGCAGCCATCAAAAGAAACGAAATCTTGCCATTTGCGACAACATGGATGGAACTAGAGCGTATCATGCTTAGCGAAATAAGTCAAGCGGAGAAAGACAACTATCATATGATCTCCCTGATATGAGGAAGTGGTGATGCAATATGGGGGCTTAAGTGGGTAGGAGAAGAATCCATGAAACAAGATGGGATAGGGAGGGAGACCAACCATAAGTGACTCTTAATCTCACGAAACAAACTGTGGGTTTCTGGGGGGAGGGGGGTTGGGAGAAGGGGGGTAGGGTTATGGACATTGGGGAGGGTATGTGCTTTTGGGTAAATTGGAAGGGGAGATGAACCATGAGAGACTATGGACTCTGAAAAACAATCTGAGGGGTTTGAAGTGGCGGGGGGGTGGGAGGTTGGGGTACCAGGTGGTGGGTATTATAGAGGGCATGGCTTGCATGGAGCACTGGGTGTGGTGAAAAAATAATGAATACTGTTTTTCTGAAAATAAATAAATTGGAAAAAAAATGAAAAAAAAACTAGGTAGTTTGAAAATATTTTTTAGTCTCATTGGTGGTCTATGAATTCCATGTTAACTTTTATTAATTTCAATAATAATGATTCCCAATGTAGCACTTACAGAGGCATGCCCCATTCACATTTTTCAAAAAGATTTTATTCATTTGACAGAGGGGCTGGGGGAGAGGCAGAGGCAGAGGGAGAAGCAGACTCACACTAAGCAGGGAACTGGGCATCAGGCTCCATCCCATGACCCTGAGATCATGACCCGAGCTGAAACCAAGAGTCCGATGCTGAACTGACTGAGCCCTGGGGCCCGGCCCATTTGTATTTTCAATATGAGCAAGGACTTCCCTTGGGACAAATCTCTGGTGACCACAGACTCATCCCTGGGTCTTAACCAACAAAGTAACTTACATGTATTAATAATCTTTAATTAACTGACTGTAATACCATAGATATTGAAAGTATAATTCATAAGTTTGGCTTCAGAAGGAAGAATAGTTTGAAAATAATGAAAAAATCCATATTCTGGTCGTCGATACTCACTTGATGCATTAGACATGCTTGAGGGCGTCTCCTCTAACATCTCCCGCTCACGCTGACAGACAGCTCCGTCCGGTGGGGCTCAGCCTCACGTTCAAGAATGCAGGATTTCCTCATGAGGAACCTAAATTAAAACAGTTCTTTTTACCGTTATCCTTCTTTGGTTTTGAAAAGTCTGTTTTGACACAGGAACAGCTTTTTCATTCATGTACGCTCTTGGGTTTTGTGTTGCTTTGTGTGTGTTACGAGTGTGAAATAATGGAACAGGGGCAGGCTGCAAACTTCGGAAATGGTAGATGTCACCTTCATCACCCGCAAGTGTGGGTGGGAGGAAGCAGGAAGCAGTGCTTCTGGGGGCATCGGGAGGGAGGAAGGTGTCCTGGGACGCTGCCATGGGGTTGGCGGTGGCTGTTGTCCTGGGCTTAGCTAATCTGGGACCATCCAAAGCACGTCAATCAAAGACAAAGACTTTTGCAGTTCACCTAACTTTACAGGCTACGAGGCCCCCAGTACAAGGGCATACACTTGTTGCTATCCTTTCCTTGTCTTGGAAGAAAACGTACTTAATGGAGAATCCTTCCAGAGTTCTGGATTCCTAAACCCACTCAGCCTCAACCGAGGGGTGTGTCTCTGAGCAAAGGAGAGGCCATGCTAACTAAGGTTTAACACAGGACACCTACGAAGATGAAGAATTTACATTGGCTTTCTTGACTTTAACTTCATAAGAGCCATGTAAAATAGGCATGTTTTTACACTTGATCTTAGCCAAAAGGCAGAGAAGCGATAAAAAAAATAGGCATGTTTTTAAATAAGTTTCCTTTACTTATTTATTGGAGAGAGCGAGTGGGGGTGCATTTGCATGAATGTGGGGAGGGGGGGAAGGAGAAGGAGAGGGCATCTCAAGTGGACTCCCCATTGAGCGTGGAGCCTGTCACAGGGCTCGATCTCAGGACCCTGAGGTCATGACCTGAGCCCGAATCAAGACTCGAAGGTTTCACTGACGGAGCTGCCCAGCGCGATTCCCAGAGCTAGCTGTTTCCAACAGTCTGCAGAGATGGGATGGATTTCTACCTGCAGTTTGGTTTGGTTGTCAGAAATGATGACATCACACAGACACACACAGACACACAGACACACACACACACACACACACACATACACCCCCCAGAAGGTAAGAAAAGGTTCATACTCACATACGAGACTTTCCAGGGAAAGCAAGGAAGACTTCCCAAGCTGGTGCTCCTGTCTGTAAAAGGGAGACATTATGAGAGAAAAGTACATTGGCAACAATTTTACTTTTTGGGTTCTGGTTAACTTCAGAAGTGTGTTATTTATATTATTTTTGCATGACTATTTTAGTACTCACTAAATGCCCTTTGTTAACAAATCCATCTGTGTAAATAGAACTAAATTAAAGTCAGGCCAATGCATGAACCAGTGATCCCTGGGATTCGAGGAGGACACCAAGTATCCATTTAAACCAGGGAAAATCTAAATTGTTCTCGATGCTTAAGGTTCTTTTTAAAAAAATTTTATTATTTTTTGAAATTTCTTTTCAGTGTTCCAGAATTCAGTACTTAAGATTCTTTTAATTAAAAGGAAGCTCAGTGTCCGAGGGGCCCTCCGCGGTTGTGAGCAGCACCCAGAGCTGGACCGGAGTCCAGAGGGCTCAGGCAGGCTCTGCAGGACTCTTCCCTGTCCCAGAGGCCTCGTAGGTGCCCATCCTCTCCCCTGCAAAGCCCTTCCCAGTGTTGCACCATATGTATTCATTTTCCGATGATTACTTTTATTTTAGAGAATATTGGGCACAGCTTAACACCTCCTGATTACAATCCTTTTACCCGTCATGATCCTGGTATTGTGACACCCGGCAGGTTCTCTGGGAGCCCCTGGCGGCTGTCAGGATCCCCCAAACCCTCCCCCAGAGTACGGGGGCACAGTGCAGATTGAACAGCAATGGGACAGCCTTACTGAGGACCAAGCCATGGCGGAGTACTGAGGGCATGCTTTTTATTTACAACTCTCGTCCAATTCCTTCTAAAGGACAGAGAAGAATGAACTAACCCCAGGAATCCACAAAGATGGGGATGGGGGAGGCAGACGCCTCCTGAGAAGTAAATTGCCTTTTAGTTTCTAGATTTGGTGGATTGTTATTTGGTCCAATATAAACAACACCATGAGAATAGCTTTTGTTCTTGTAATTACACCGCTGCCGCCTGGCCCCCCTTGGTGGGGGACGTCAGTGATTAAATGCATGCGTTGTAATTACCTCCGCATCCTAAAGTGAACACAAGCTTCAAGTAAATCACATTTCCTTTTTGTTTGCTTCTATTAATATGTCAGTGGGAAAGAAAATTACTCTTTAATGACTTGAACTAAAAGTAATGAATAAATAAAATAAATAGTAATATTTGATTATGGAACCATTGTGTGCTCAGACTTTTTGTACAGGCATCCGAAAAGTCATAATGAGACCTAAAATGCCCTTATTCGCTTATTTCAACAGATGTCAATTTACATTTTGGAATACACTTACTATACTCAGAATACGGCAGATATAATCACAAACACCAAGAATAATTTTGGAATTTTCCCAGAAAAATTTATGGAAACATTAAGTCGTGCTTCTGCTGCCCACATTTCCCCTCCTCTCTCGTTTTATTCTGGTAACCCGGCTCTGTCAGTCCTCGCCTGGGGCCCCCCACTGGCCTCCACACAGGAGAAGCTCCAGCCCCACTGTCTTTAGGAGCAACTCCGGTGTGTCTGAGGGCGAGGGGAGAGGGGAGCTGTCGGGGCAGGGGATGGCGGCAGCCAAGGATGTGACGAGATCTCAGAAGGAATGTGATGTGTGCACCTGCAGAGAGGCACAGGGTTGGGACTCCCGGGAACTCAGCACGGGGGCGGGGGCAGCAGGAGTCCTAATGTGGCTCTGGAGCTGGAAGGGACAGATAGGACAAGAAGGATGGGGAGTTTCATCCTCTCCTGCCCTGGAGCCTGGAATCTCATCCAAGTGCGTTTATAGGGGGAAAAATGCCGTAAAATGCTATAACATTTCCTGCACCCTGAGCTTTGGAAGTCAAAGCCAACACCTGTGCTCCAGCCTGTGATACTTAGACTACTCCCATGCATAGCCATCCCGCTTCCCTGTCCTTGGCTTTGCTCATCTCCACCAGCTTCCTGCGTGTCGCCACCTTGGAGCTGGGATCCTCAACGCACGGAGCACCATTTCCAACATCCCCTCATTCAGTATTCCAAATGTCAGCTACATTTTATACCCTTCCAGCTCAACTGCTCCGGTGTCCCCGCCTCAAGGTCATCTGTGTCACTGGGAAGCCAGACCGGTTTGGGACTGGTTTCCCATAGTTCTTTCCTCCTTGTTTAGAAGAGTCTCTGCCATTGATGGACAATAGTCTCCCTTCCTGGCATGTGCCTCCCCCACCCCCAGCAGTTTAGATCCTTTCTGCTTCCCCATATTTGCCTCCCGGCTGGACCAAACCCCACTTAGCACCAATGCAGACCTTCCTGTGAACAAAACAGGAGGAGGGAATCTAAGAACTGAGCTCACCAGACTCTCCCAAAGTGTTTGGTCCCTCACCAGCCACATTCCACTGTGCTGGGATCCCAGCACACTTTCCAGCAGGCTCCTTGCTCCTTGTCTGTGACAGCTTCCCGCCAACGAGCCTCCTGCTCCCCCTCCACTGGTGGCTTTACCTCCTACTTCATTAAGAAAATAGAAGCACTTGGCAGATTCTCTCTTCACAGGTCCTCCTCTTGCTGGCAACTGCCCACATCATCTGCCAACACTCTGAAGGAGAAAGTTCCCCTCCGCCTTCCCGCTCCTGCTCCGGGTCCCTTGCCCCCTCACCGCGTCGCGACCTCCTGTCTTCAGTCACTTGTTCTGTGTCTGGCATCACCGGAAGTCCTCTCTAAACCATCTTATTTCCAACACAATGTAGTCATGTTCCAGAATCTTCTAAAATGTCCTTTGTAAAACCGCCCATTTCCACAACTCTACTTTCTGAATTCCCTTTCTTTTCCTCGGGAGAGTGTTTACAAAATCATCACCCATGTTTGCTGCATCCACTCTCTCCAGCCCTTCTTAGTTCTTCACCTTACTCAGATCTGGCTGGTGTCCCCACACTCCTTCTAAGTCATGGTGCCCATGGCCTTCATGTTGCCAAGCACAAGGGACACATTCCCACCTTGTCTCACTCAGCCCGTGCACAGGGACGCACCCAGCTAAACACTCCAGCCTTTTGAAAATGCTCGCCTATCATGCGGGGAAGCAAATGAGAACCAGCCAAATGAGGATAAGCTCTTTATCGAGAACTCACACCAGCGAGGGAGTCAGCCTCCATTTCTTGGGTCTGGCAGAGACGCAAAGACAGACGGGCATGTGGGAGAACTTTCTGGTGGAGCAAAAGGAAGGTTCAGGGGAGCCCCAAGCAGAAGCCTCTGGGGGCGGCTAACTAGCAGGTGCACATCTCGAGGGGTGGAGGTTGGGAGCATTGCTGGCTTTCTCTGGTTGATCCTAAGGTGGATGTGGTACCAAGTCAGGAAAGCTGCCAGTTACCAGTCAGCTCTTGGCTGTTTTGGCTTCACCATTACAGAAGTTATTGTTGGGCTTCCTGTATTACTCACAGAGTTATGAGTCTGCCTTACAGTGGGCAGCCTTACTGAGCCAGGTAGAGAGAAGGGACTGGCTTCCTGGCAGGTCACAGAGGTTTGGAGTCGGTGCTTTTTGTCATGGTCTGGCCATGGGCCATTTGGATATTTGGTCTCAGTGTCTTCAAGAGTCCTGTGTGCTCCTGATTGCCTTCCCCAGCTTCCCTTCTCTGTGGCCTCTCCTGCCCTCTTGTAAATAGCAAGATCTCATGTGGAGGAGGCCTTTGTCCTCTGTCCACACCCCTTTCTTAGGGGCCCTCTACAATCCCGTAGCCTTTCACCTGAGTTTGAGAGGTTGGCGTCCTGTAAGTCTGTGTTCTCTGAGGTGCCAGGATTTATTCCTGCAGCCTCTCCTTGGGGCTCCAGACCCAGATGTGCCCCTGCCTGCATCACCTGCCTGAATGGGAAACCCCCCAGGTTACGGAGTCACTTGTCAAACTCAGACCACCAGCTGCTTCTTTTGGTTCTCAGTCCTCCAGGCTCTCTGTGACCTTTGGGACTTTCATTATTTATGAATGATGAGTGATTTTGGAAGCGATTCAAGCAGATGAAAGACAATGCCAAATCATCCTGGTGTGTCTGAGAAGTGGGAGACGCTCCTGCCCGCTTCCCTCGGTGCCTCCTCGGGGACACACAGCTGCAACTCCTGCCTCGGGTCCTGCTGGCACCTGGGCGTTCCAGGGTGACGCTTGCCCAGATGGCAGCAGGCATGGCCTGGGGGGAGCCTGGGAGGGGAGCCAAGGTTGCCTTGAAATCAGGGAAATCACTGTGGTTTTTTTTTTTTTTTTAACTGTGTATCTTTAAACAGGTGCACATTTGGAAATGCTCCTTTGAATTAAAATCACAAAGTAATACCATTTTTGAGGGAATCTCTCCTAGACTTTTTTTTTTTTAGTAAAAATAAGTCTTTTGAGTCATCATACCTAAGTAATGACTGTCACTGAAGCTTACGCTTTTAGGTGCATGGAAAAGAACCAGGCTCTTTGTTCTTTGACACGCTGCTTCCTCAGCCAGCTACCCTTTCTCCCCACATCGATTTTGACTTCCCTAATGTTAATCGAATGCTGAAAGCCCAGTTAAAATTTCACAGCCCTTGAAAGCCTTTCTAGATCCTTTAAGTCATGTGCTTTTCCCTAGTTATACCCTAATTTCAGCTGGTTTGTACCTCTACAATGTTTATGAACACTATCTTCTATGTTCTGGGTAGATGTCTGTCAACTCTCCTGCACTGTGGCCTTCTTGAGGACTGGTGAGATGCCTTAGTCATCTTTGGTCCAAGTTCAACCCTTGTTCTGGTTAAAAATACTAAGTAGAATACATCCTTTGACTTGAATAACACTGAGTCTTTGTTCGTTTAAAATTTGTTTTCCCAGGTCTGTAGGTGCTAGGTGCTGGAGGGACACAATATATTTAGAAGTAAAACATTAGTGAATACACTTATAAAATCAGTCTACTCCCAGCTTTCCCTCACTCAGAGTTGCAAATATCTCCATTTCAGGTATTTTTTTTTTAATTTTTAATTTTTTTTCAGGGTTTTTTTTTAAATTAAAAAATTTTTTTTAATTTTTTATAAACATATATTTTTATCCCCAGGGGTACAGGTCTGTGAATCACCAGGTTTACACACTTCACAGCACTCACCACATCACACCCTCCCCAATGTCCATAACCCCACCACCCTCTCCCGACCCCCCTCCCCCCAGCAACCTTCAGTTTGTTTTGTGAGATTAAGAGTCTCTTGTGCTTTGTCTCCTTCCTGATCCCATCTAGTTTCATTTATTCTTTTCCTACCCCCAAGTCCCCCACATTGCATCTACACTTCCTCATATCAGGGAGATCATATGATAGTTATCTTTCTCCGATTGATTTATTTTGCTAGGCATAATACCCTGTAGTTCCATCCATATCCTTGCAAATGGCAGGATTTCATTTCTTTTGATGGCTACATAGTATTCCATTGTATATATATACCACATCTTCTTTATCCATTCATCTGTTGATGGACATCTAGGTTCTTTCCATAGTTTGGCTATTGTGGACATTGCTGCTGTAAACATTCGGGTGCACGTGCCTCTTTGGATCACTACATTTGTATCCTTAGGGTGAATACCCAGTAGTGCAATTGCTGGGCCATAGGGTAGCTCTATTTTCAACTTTTTGAGGAACCTTTGTGCTGTTTTCCAGAGTGATTGCACCAGCTTGCATTCCCACCAACAGTGTAGGAGGGTTTCCCTTTCCCAACATCCTTGCCAGCATCTGTCATTTCCTGACTTGTTAATTTTAGCCATTTTGACTGGTGTGAGGTGATATCTCATTGTGGTTTTGATTTGTATTTCCCTGATGCCGAGTGGTGTGGAGCATTTTTTTCATGTGTCTGTTGGCCATCTGGATGTCTTCTTTGCAGAAATGTCTGTTCATGTCCTCTGCCCATTTCTTTTTTCTTTTTTTTAAATTTTTTCAATTTATTAATTTTCAGAAAAACAGTATTCATTATTTTTTCACCACATCGGTGCTCCATGCAATCCGTGCCCTCTATAATACCCACCACCTGGTACCCCAACCTCCCAACCCCCGCTACTTCAAACCCCTCAGATTGTTTTTCAGAGTCCATAGTCTCTCGTGATTCACCTCCCCTTCCAATTTACCCCAACTCCCTTCTCCTCTCTAACACCCCTTGTCCTCCATGATATTTGTTATGCTCCACAAATAAGTGAAACCATATGATAATTGACTCTCTCTGCTTGACTTATTTGGAGATTTTTGATGACTGTTTCAATCTCCTTACTGGTTTTGGGTCTGTTCAGGTTTTCTATTTCTTTCTGGTTCAGTTGTGGTAGTTTATATGTCTCTAGAAATGCATCCATTTCTTCCTGTTTCAGGTATTTAATTCATTCTTTTTTATGGTATCCACCAGTCAGCACAGTTGCAATGAACTTGCTTGCAAGGGGAAGAGCCCCTTTAAAGAAGACGCTGGGACTTGGAGGAGGATAGCAATGGGAGGGAAGAGAAGATGCAGAGGTGTCCAAGCAGCCTCCCTGGGACCAGAGGGAAGGAAGAATTGTTCTCCTCTGGGAAAACAGTGGAAAGAGCCAGGGCGAGGAGGTGGTGCTGAGGGATGGTATCCCAGCATTCAGGAAAGAATGGAGATTTAGGCTCTAACTTTCTAGCTCACATCTCAGCTTCATACGAGAGCCCAATATCAGACCTGCACACAAAGTGCTGGGCCTTAACTACCTTAGGAGAAACAGGAGTCTGAAATTTCAATGGCATACAACAAATATGGATCTAAGAGTTTTTAACAGAGAAGCCTAACAAATATGCTAGGTGTTGTAAAATCTTGGCTCTTAGGAACCCGGATCAAAGCAGGGAAGAGGTTGCAGAGCTGCTGCTTGAAAGTGACCAGTGTTCCCGTGTGTGCATCCGTGCAGGTGACCCTCCCTTCACGCACCACTGTTTATTGACTGGCTCATGCAGTATGATTCACACGGGCTCTTTGTTAAAGTACAATTTTCAAAAATTAAACCCATGACTCTTACGCAAATACAAAATGAGTATATGTCAGAGATTTAATTAGCTCATTAATAAGAGAACCGGCATGATGGTAATGCTGGTTGGAGAAAGTGGGATGGAGTGGAAACCTTTACAGGAGCTGGAAGAGAGAATTCTTCCATAAGATCATTAATTTTAGGTAAAAAAAACACCTAAGCTTCTGTAGTGAAAACCAGTTAAAATCATAAACTTTGGGAGTTATTTTTTTTTCTCTCAGACAGGAATCATTTTTACCCACTGGACAAAGTTTCTTTGGATTGCTGCCGGACAAGAATCATTTCTCTACAAGTGAGGACCGAGGCTTCCAGAGTTCTAACATAGCATAGACAAACAAAGAAGAAAAAGTGCATGCCTTGAGAGTCAGATAACCCTCAGACAGACCTGGTAATCAAGTTTTAGTTTGACCCCGACAAAGAGCAAGCTGAAATCTTTTAGCTTCTCCTCAAGTGCTTGGATAGTATTTCTTAATGCCAATTTACAAGGGGTTTTCTCTTGCTCATCTAACCCACAAGTGTCTGGAGACTACGTGTTCCTGGGGAAGGGACTCCCAGATTATTCTCCAGCTGCCCCACTGTAACAGTGAATCTTAAAACTGTTCACATGATTTAAAAAAAAAAAAGCCAGACTAAGTAGGGTGTGACTCTGAGTGAGGGCAGAAACTGCTCTCAGAAAGCATGGTATTGGTAAAATGTCACAGGCTCCAGGGAGCTGCATCATTGAAGAGAGTGAAACATTGGCCAATATGAGGCAGTGCAGTGCTTTCTGTCTTCTGATAATCCTGAGGCCCATATTAACACATACCCAAAATCCATAGGCACGTTGTGCTTTCTCAAGGGTCTGCCATCTGTGCTGAGATACCATCATGCTTAAAACATGATTTTAATGGCTTTACTTTGAACTTGTTTAAAGGGAAGTATGGAAATAGTTTCTTAAATAATACCTGTATATAGGACCCAGGTTGCAAAAAGCAGATGACGTTTCTGGACACTGCAGCTCTCCCAGGTACCATAAAAGGCAGAGGCAAGAAAAAGATACCAAGGGATGGTGCTCAGGAGAGAAGACCCCTGTGACCAATGTGATGATTTGATCAACTCCATAGTTATTCTGATCTCACCACTAAAACACGTTTTCTCCTTTATTGCCAGTGTTACAGAAGAAAACCTTTTCCTCCACCCTCTTAGGCTCTATTATGCGGGCTGTGCAAATTAAACCAATAAGATACAGATTAATGGGAGATAAGACATATAATTTTTATTAATCTTTTATTATGTATGGGATTCCACAAAAAGGGAGTGAAACTCAAAGAACCAGTTAGACATGGGGGCTTATATCCATTTTTAACAAAGGAAAGGGGATTTGGACTTTGAGGGATGACACATAGTAGGAAAGTGCCTAGGAAATGGATGAGAGAAATATATGGTGGGTAAGAGTTATGTTGGTAAGGTTTGTTTATGGACGTGTCTCAGTGCAGACCCTCTCTTCTGCCTGGTACAGAAGCAGGTACACTCTCTCAAGGGAAGGTAAAGCTCTGATTTTAGGCAGAAAAGGGGAGGGAAGGTTCTTGCTGCCTCTCTTGATTTTCAACTGCCTTTAGCTCAGAACAGTCTTGATGTTAATGTGGTATATTTGGGGGGTGGCATAGCCTGATCCCCTTCCCTAATATTTCAGCTCCTTCCAATACATGGGGAAAGAAGAATCTGTTTTCTGCCCTATGACAGGAAGTATCAGTTTCGTTCCCATTGTCAGGAATCCTTTTTGAGCGTTTATTAGTGAAGTTACATTATGTTCTTTATTTCCACCACATGTCTGCAAAGAGGACAGGTTCCTGGATGCTGTCATTCTCAAGATTGAATTCCAATGAGCTTCTTGTTTTCATTTTAGTGCTAGAATTCTACAAACTTTGTGCTTAGTGTGGTGGTTTGTTTTTCTAAGTGTAAGATACACTCCACAGCTGCTTTTCCATCAGCGCCCCAGGCTGCATTGTTCAGGATCCACAGGACAGGCTGCGCGTTCTCTACACCACTGTTGGACTCCAGGTCTTCTCTCTCCTTTTATGCGATTGGTTACAGTGTGTGTGGCAACAGAGCAGCATAGCCCACAAAGAATAAGTGTAGTGTGTGACCTGGCATCTTGAAATGTTTCTTAGGAGGTTGTTTTGCTTTGTTTTGTTTTTCCCACAGCACAGAGGACACCTTGGAACATCTCGCAGAAGAAGTACCATCTGACCATGTGCCTTTGGGAATTCCAACAGTAAAAATCATAATGCTCATTGGCTAATATTTTAAAACCCCTTTTTTTTGTAAGAATGTAGGTGGGAATGCAAGTTGGTGCAGCCTCTTTGGAGAACAGTATGGAGATTCCTCAAGAAATTAAAAATAGAGCTTCCCTATGACCCTGCAATTGCACTCCTGGGTATTTACCCCAAAGACACAGATGTCGTGAAAAGAAGGGCCATCTGTACCCCAATGTTTATAGCAGCAATGGCCACAGTCGCCAAACTATGGAAGGAACCAAGATGCCCTTCAACGGATGAATGGATAAGGAAGATGTGGTCCATATACACTATGGAGTATTATGCCTCCATCAGAAAGGATGAACACCCAACTTTTGTAGCAATATGGACGGGACTGGAAGAGATTATGCTGAGTGAAATAAGTCAAGCAGAGAGAGTCAATTATCATATGGTTTCACTTATTTGTGGAGCATAACAAATATCATGGAGGACAAGGGGTGTTAGAGAGGAGTAGGGAATTTGGGTAAATTGGAAGGGGAGGTGAACCATGAGAGACTATGGACTCTGAAAAACAATCTGAGGGGTTTGAAGTGGCGGGGGGTTGGGAGGTTGGGGTACCAGGTGGTGGGTATTATAGAGGGCGCGGCTTGCATGGAGCACTGGGTGTGGTGAAAAAATAATGAATACTGTTTTTCTGAAAATAAATAAATTGAAAAAAAAAGAATGTATTTCTTTCTAAACAACTTCAGAAAGGTATAATCAAAATGAACTAAGCTGCATGTGTGTGATTTGACAAGTTTTGATATACATATATGTATACATATATATGTATATAGCATCATTTTCCCAATCAAGAAAATAAACATAACTATCTCCCCAAAGATATTTCTTGCTCCTTTATAAACATATCTGATCCCTGTCCTTGCCATGCTCACCAGCGGACCAGCACTGATCTACTTTCTGCCACTGTAGTTTGGTTTGTGTTGCATGGAGAATTTGACACTGAGTCACAAAGTACTTGTTATGTTTCACCTGGTTTCTTCTACCATGGGTGAGAATGTTGTGAGTCCTTCCCTCCTTGCACTTGTCTACATGTGTATTTTTGCTGTTGTGTGTTCCACTGTATAGATACACTCCAATTTGTATACTGAGGAATACTTCGCCTACTGACAGATGTTTGTGCTGTTCCCAGGTTGGGCTAATTATAAAAAAACCACAAACATTTTCTATAGTATGAGACGGAGAGTGAGAGAGAGCATGACCAAGGGGAGGGACGGAGGGAGGAGCAGGGTCCCCAAGGAACAGGAGCCCAGGATCAGTTGATCCCATCATGACCTGAGTGGAAGGCAGACCCTTCAGCGACCCAGCCCCTGGGCGCCCCTGTTATCTGCCTGTTTAGTTGTAGCTGGTATGCGTGTCTTTAAAGTAATTCTACTGTGAATGTTCTTTACATCTCCCTAACATCTGTGACTCCAAGCATCTTTTCCTGTGCTAGTTAGCACTCCATCCATCTTGGGAGAAGCTTCTCTTCAAAGTTGTCCCCTTTTTAAAAAGTTCGGTTGTTCAATTATTATTTTTTATTGAGGCATATTTGATACACCTTGACCTTATATTAGCTTCAGATATATACAAGAATGATTCAATATTTGTACGTATTGTAGAGTGGTCATCGTAGTAAGTCTAGTTTAAACCCACACCATGCAGAGTGCACAGTTTTTTTTTTTTTTTCAAAAAAACTGGGATGAGAACTTTAAAAATGGACTTACTTTTTTTTTTCTTTAAAGTGTTATTTATTTCCTTTCCAGCGGGCGGAAGGGCAGAGGGGAAGGGAGAGAGAGAATCTCAAACAGACTCCCTGCTAAGCGAGGAGCCAACACAGCGCTCCACCGGGGCTGGATCCCATAGCCTGTGAGATCAGGGCCTGAGCCATGGTCCCAAGCCAGGCGCCTGACTGACTGAGTCACCCAGGCACCCCTCACAAGCTGCTTTTTCAGCAACTTCCAAATCTATGACACAGCATTATCGAGCATAATCTACGTGCTGTACATCACACGCCTGGGACGTAGTTATTTTACACCTGGAAGTTTGGTGGGTCTTGACCCCTCTTTGCCTGCTTCTCCCCCACAGTCCCTCAGCCTGGCAGCCCCAATCTGTTCTCTGCATGCACGAGCTCCTGTTTCGGTGTCTGTTGCATTTAGACTCCATGTAAATGAGATCATTCATTATTTGTGTCTCTCTGTTGCATTTACTGTGTGATGGCATGGTGTCCTCAAGGTTCATCCCTGTCTTTGTTGAGCTACGCTCCTTCCAGGCCTGTTTTCCTGAGATGCTGATCACACATGAATGTTGCACTATCAGATGTTTCTGCTCCATCTACTGGGAGGCCGTGTGATGGTTTGCACATCTCTTTGATAATGTGGTGAAGCGCATGGATTGGTTTGCAGGTACTGAGCTGTCTTGCACCTGGAATAAGATCCGCTCATCATGACGTATGATCCCTTTCATGTGTTGTTCCATTTGCTTTGTTAATTTTTTTTTGAGAATTTTTGTGTCCATATTCATCAGGGATATTGAGTTCTAATTTTATTTTTTGACATGCTTGTCTGGTTTTGGTATCAGGGGACTTTATTTTTTGTAAAATGAATTGAGAAGTGTTCCCTTCATTTCTGTTTTTGAACAGATTGAGGATTGGTATTATTCTTCTATTAATGTTCAGTATAATTCACCATGAAACTGTCTGGTCCTGGACTTTTTTGCTGTTGTTGTTTGGAGGTTTTAGTATACTAATATAGTCTCCTTACCAGAAATTGGTCTGTTCAGATTTTATTATTGAGTTTCAACAGTTATCTATATATACAAGTTTTTAAAAAATCAAATATGTTACTTGCAAGTATCTCTGACTGGTTCAAGATATTTTCTTAACTGAATGCTTTTTTCAAAGAGCAGACATTTTCATCTTGGTAAAATCTAATTTATTGAGTTTTCTTATATATTATGATTTTGGTGTCATATCTAGGAAATATTTCCCTAATCCCAAGAAACAACAAATGTTGGAGAAGTTGTGGAGAAAGGGGAACCCTCTTATACTGTTGGTGGAAATGCAAGTTGGTGCAGTCGCTTTGGAAATCAGTGTGGAGATTCCTTAAAAAATTAAAAATAGAGCTTCCCTATGACCCAGCAATTGCACTACTGAATATTTACCCTAAAGATACAAATGTAGTGAAAGGAAGAGCCATATGCATACCAATGTTCATAGCAGCAATGTCTACAATAGCTAAAATGTGGAAAGAGCCAAGATGACCTTTGGCAGATGAATGGATAAAGATGTGGTCCATACACACAACAGAATATTACTCAACCATCAGAAAGGATGAAAAACCAAATTAATCATCAACATGGACAGGACTGGAGGAGATTTTGCTGAGTGAAATAAGTCAAGCAGAGAGAGTAAGTTATATGGTTTCACTTATTTGTGGAGCATAAGAAATAGCATGAAGGACATTGGAAGAAGGAATGGGAAAATGAAGGGGGAGAAGTCGAGGGGGAGATGAACCATGACAGACTATGGCCTTTGGGAAATAAACTGAGGGTTTTAGAAGGGGGGTGTGGGTGGAAGGGTGAGCCTGGTGATGGGTATTAAGGAGGGCATGGATTCATGGAGCACTGGGTGTTCTACACAAACAAGGAATCATGGAACATGACATCAGAAACTAATGATGCACTGTACAGTGACCAACATAACACAATATTAAAAAATATATTTTCTTAATCCAAGGTCATAAAAATTTTCTCCTATTTTTTTTTCTAGGAGTTGTATTGTTTAACTTTAAAATTTAGGCCTATGATCCATTTTGAGCTAGTTTTTGTATAAAGTATGAAATATAAATGAAAGTTTATTTTTAACAATTGACATAAGGATCAAATTGCTCCAGCACTAGTTCTTGAAAGTTCTATCCTTTCTCTACTGAATTGCCTTTATGCCTCATAATGAGCCTCCAAACCATTACTCTTACATCATAAGATTTTCCCAAACCCAGACAGATTCCCATCTTGAAAAGTCCACCTTAAACCATTTGAGTTCACACTCCAAACCCTACAAACATGCTCCCACAATCCCTGCATCTGACTATGGCTAAGAGTCTGTCAAGATGGTCTTCTTGCTCGATGCTGGACATTTGATTAACTCAGGTGTGCTTCACTGAGAAATTACCAACCGACAAATTCCAGTCCCATCTGATAATTTCCCTACTCCATGCTGACGTAGTTATTAAGAAATGTGTTTCGATGGGAGATGTTATGTTTAGTTGGGGTTCTTTTGTCAGGTGTGATTTCCATAGGGAATGTTTGTATCACAATTTACAATTTCCCATTGTGAAAGGTCTGATAGTGGCTTCTGAAAAGCACATTGGTCAAAGTCTCATTTCTAACTCTTTCATTTTTAAATTAGAATTCCTCACACTTTAGTAGTTAATTTGCATTTCATAGGAATGTTTCTCACTTTTAATTGTTTATTCATACAAAAAGTACTCTCGAGGAACATCCATCTGTAACAACTAGAAACTATAGGACTGTAGGACCCAAACCCCTAACATTTCATCCTGCCACCCCCAGGCAAATGCAAGGGACATTACAGATTAGAGGCTATGGTAGGATAGATTAAATCCTTGGGGTAGAAGTAGGTGAACCAAATTGTATTAGGTTATTAAATATGTTCTTAGGAGACTTTTATGGTTATTTCTATTACTAATAACATGCATTTATGGAATTATCATTATGTTACCGACCCCGGCCATTTTCCATGAAGAATTTTTATAAAAGACAGGTGATTTTATTTTCGTGCTGGACGTGTGCAGACTGAGGTTTGCAGTGCTCCGATGAGGCCCAGAGTACCAAGGCACCATGTCAAGGCTTGTTGGACTCTATACCATCTCTGTCCACAGAGCGCCCCCTTGGGAACCTCACATCCGCTGGAACCGATCTGGCCCTCTCTGCCCAGTGCCGACCGGCAGCTTTCTTTATTTCTTCTTGCTTCTCATATACAATCTAGGTCATGGCCTGGAGGAGTTGCCCACGGGGTTATTGACCATACACGTCAGGAAACCCCTCATTTGTGTTCTTCAGTCTGCGGCCATGGCGCTGGCCATGGTCTGGTCTCTCTCCTTCACTGTCACTGCATAGCTGCTGCATCAGGGAACCCTGGCAGCTGCCGCACAGTCAGGTATGACAGTCTAGACTTGTTCCTGCTCTGGACACATCACAATCTGAAAATTAAATGCACACCGCTTACAGGTCGATTAGAAGTGGAATTTTCTTCTCTGCACTCTCTATCTGCAAGCTAGGTTCTCAGACCTGGGCTGCTGTGTGCCCTTTGTCTTGTTTCTGTCTGCCATATATACCCATGGTAGGGTGTGACTTTGGTCCGCAGACCCCTCTCACATTATCCACCCACCAAGTGTCTTCAACCGTGTGTTTGTTCTGAGGAATAAAATCTGACTTTCCTGGTGGTGGGTACTAAAGAGGACACCCAGAGCACTGGGTGTGGTACATAAACAGTGAATTCTGGAATGCTGAAAAAAAAATTAAATGAAAAAAATCTAATTTTCCAAAAATCCCAAGGAAGGAGTAGCTTCCTTTCAGCTACTCACTGGCACACTATAGACTCTGTGAGCCCAGCTTTTCTTCTCACTGTTTGGAGATTAATTCTGCAATTCCTTTATTCTCCAGAACCATAGTTATCCACATGGGAATTCAACAATTCCTTCTTTAAGCCATTTTGAACCACATTGGGTAGGAAATGTTCTCCTGAAGATTGGAAGATCTAATTGGTGGGTGGATTGGATTTCCCTGAATCTTCCATGATATTCTTTGCTTCATTGCACTGAGAAATAAGTTTGCGATGAGGCCGTCTGGAGTTCTGAAACACAATTGTCGACATGTATAAAAATTTCTCTAAGTTGTCTTTCTTGAAGTAACCTGATTTTCTTATGTTTAATTCCATTGAGTAAAACAGTATCATGTATTTAATAACCTAACAGATTTTCAGCTTCAAAGTCATGAGCATGCCTATGGAAAGGAACATTTCATCAGAGATGCGAGTGGTAAGTATTTAGGATGGCAGTTGTCATTTAGGGAATTTTTTCTGGGAAGAAAGTTTGGTTAACCTTTTCTGTAAAGGGTCAGATGGTAAGTATTTCAGGCTCTGGAGGACATATTGTATCTGTTGTAACTACTGAACTCTGGCATTGTGGGATGAGAGCAGCCCTAGACTATACCCAATGACTGCGTGTGAGTGCATCTCCAGTAAAATATCATTTTTTAATTTCAATTTATTTTTGTTTTTTATTTTAATTTATTTTTGTTTTTTACTTTTTAAAATATTTATTTATTTGACACAGAGAGAGAGAGAGACATTGAGAGAGGGAATACAAACAGGGGAAGCAGGAGAGGGAGAAGCAAGCTTCCCACTGAGCAGGGAGCCCAGTGCAGGGCTGGATCCCAGGACCTCAGGATCATGACTTTGGAGCCACCCAGGTGCTCCAAAACATCATTTTTTAAAAGATTTCATTTACTTATTTATTTAGAGAGAGAGAGAGTGCGCATGCACGCAGGGGGAGGAGCAGAAGAAGGAGAGGGAGAGAATCTCAAGCAGGCCACCCACTGAGCAGGGAGCCCAATGTGGGACTTGATCCCAGGGCCCTGGGATCATGACCTGAGTTGAAGGCAGACGCTTAACCATCTGAGCCACCCAGGTGCCCCTTGGGAAAACATTATTAAAACAGGGGCAAACCAGATTTGACCCTCAGGCCAGAGTTTGCTGACCTTGGCCCTAGACAGAACTGTGAAATATCGTGTTAGTCTCTGATCCTCTCCATGACCTCTTTTTAAAAAATCATCTCCTCAGTACACCTGACATAGAGTTGCCAGATTTCTGTCTAGCACACGTATGTCCCCCAAACTATGTGATTCTCTGCAATTCAAATTTGCGTAGGTGTGCTGCATTTTCCCTGGCAACCCTACTCCAGTGATCTTTTCTTTTCTTTGTCACCCTTCCTTGGGGCTTGATGTCCTTCCCCAGATTAAAGCTGAGGATCTGAGGAGGGAGATTTTAAGGCAACACTGCCTGCCTTTCAGTGAATTGCCTTTGTTACGTGTTCAAAACGATAACGAGGAGAAGGAAACCAGGTTTTTGTCTTATGCTAAGTATTAACAAGTCTGTGCTGAAACAAGAGAGATTCTGGGGTTCAGAAGTTCATTTCCATTCCCTGAAAACCTGCCCTGCTCAAAGGTACCAATTATTTTTACATAAGGTTAATCCCAATGGAGGAGGGTGGTATTTCAAGAGGAGAGGTCACAAAGGACATCCGTAAGATGCTTTACACATCAACAGTGACAGCATCACGGTACGCTGCAGACACCTTGGCACCTTCTTCCCATCACGGCCCTCTTGTCTTTAACATCCCAATTATTTTTTTAATTCAGTATAAAAAATTCAAAGAGACACCCTACTTGTCTACTCTGGTTGATTAGTAACTAAGGTGTTGTTGGAGATCACATGTGGGGGAACATAGAAGGCAGTTTGCTGATTTCACAAGATTAGGGGATTTCATAGCTCATCTTAAAGGACTTTCTGCTTTGTACTCAAGTTCAAATTACATTCCAGGCTGGCTCTGAAAGGGACAGAATTGTTTTCCAGAAACTGTTGGCAAAGTTCTGCTCAGCTGTGAGAAGTCAGTTCTCATGTTCTCTGGCATGTGAGAGAACACTCTGTCTTTCCCCATAAACACCGAGGAAGGCAAAGAGGCTTGGGGGGCTTCTGATGCTGAAGGTAATGAAAGGCGCCTTCATACCTCTGCGGTTCCATACCATTAACCTTCCCGGTAATTGAAACACGTGGAAGGGGGAGGGAGTGAGAAGCAGAGCCTGGTCTCTTTCCTGGCAGGAACAATTTCTCAAGCCCTACTTCGAGTCACCACTTTTAAATCACATCTTTCTAAATCAGCCACAGCCACCACTTTAAAGAAAAAAAAAGATTCTAATGATATAATCATTTCTTTCTTCTGATTGTGCCTGTGGGTACAAAGTGTGCCCAATGCTATATAGGTGGGCATTTGTTACATAATTCATGTGACTGATACAGTCCGTCATGCAGAAACTGTAACAACGAAAAAGAGTGTGTTAAAGGCAGACCATGTGAGATCCATGTACGATTCAAAGTCATTTTAGACTGACAGGCCAGAGAAGGATTTCATTCTCCACATATGAAGCCTCTCTCTGGAAGTAAAATGTGCAAACCCAGACAAGATGCAGAGTAACGACACAGCATAATTACAACACAAATAAAACGAACGCAGTCTTATAAACGCGCATAAAGAAAGAGTTATCGTCTGTTTCATCAGTGACCTGGTACTTTTCACCCACAGGCAAGAGCAGTGGGAGTGTGCATGTGTGTGCGTGTGTGTGTGCGTGTGGGCGTGTGCTGTGGGTCGTTATTAACATTTTCCTTCCAATTATTCTTTGTGCATACAGGCATGCATGTCAGCGATAAGAGAAGAATATTTTGAAAAACACTTTAGAAAGTAGTTATCTTTGCAAAAGTTAAAATTTCCAATAATTAAAAGGCAAGTCATCAAGCTGGACTCTCTGTAGTTTCACCGGAAACATCTTGGCCATGAGCATTTTCACAGCAAACACTTCCTCCACGTTCCTAATTGACCATAAGGCTATTTTGCCATAAAAGATAAAAATCACAAAAAATGAAAGAGACACATTCATTGAAAAGGACACCAGGAAACATGAAAAATCAATAGCAAAATTCAAAACACTTTGCTGTGAAGTGCAAATTATTTGAATACACTTAAAATGTGTGTAGATTCATGGCAACACTGCATATAACTGATTTGATCTTCTGGATTGTACCTAAACACTTGTCTCTAGCCTAACGTCTTTGATCATACTTTTTTTTTTTTTTTTTTGGCCGTCGAGTTGTCTCCTCATTGGGCTTCACACTTTTTTCCCACTAAAATTCCATCCTTCATTAAGAGGAATATCAGTTTTCAAAGACAAGGACACATATTTGTAACTGAGTTCCGTGGCATGTGTGAAAGCCTTCCACACTGTTGTTTGCTCTTGGCATATTGCCAACGTGCCCATCAATAGACGTTCTAAAGCTCTATGGGCAATGTCGGTTCGGAATCGCGCCACTCTGTGGGCCACTATGGGGGTTACGATTTACATGCTGTGCCGAGGAGAGCAGCATGTCAATGGAGAAACGAAACCAAACTGTCAAACCAAATTGCCTCCAACCATTTTTTTAGTCCTTTAAATTTTTTATGGCAAAATTGCTTCTGCTGGTTGTGCAGCAAAAACGCTTGCTGTGAATACACTTGCAGCAAAGATGTCTGCTACAAAGAAGCTTTAAGGAGAAGGTTCCAGACACAGTCGAGGCTCACGTCACATACAGCATTGTCCAGGGGCATTTCAGAGCTTGCTGTTGCAAATAGATTCGATTCACTTTTCCATCTACCTGAATTATGCGGCCCTTGTTCAAGCTGAATTATAAAAATGTTAAATGCAGCTAATATTTAAATCAAATGAGATGGAAATAAAGTAAGACTTCTCAAAGTTCTGGATACCATTGTACATAGAAATGGGGAGAACATGAAGGTGAAGCCAGATCTGCCGTCCTGGCCCTTGATTCTGCCTTCGGCCATGAGATTTGCTTTGGTCAGTGGAGTGCTCGCCAAGGTGCTGGAGGAAGGGCTTGGAGCAGACTTGCATCTTCTCCTGCATCTCTCCTCTTGCTTCCACACCCCATTGTAAGAGGTGCTGGGCTTGTTGGCTGGGCTTGTTGAGGCATCCCAGTTGGGGCCATTCTAGATCGGCCAACGGCCGGCGTCCCCAACACCGGCGAGGTGAGACCAGAGCACCTGCTTGAGCTGGCATGGCCTTGAGCCTGGGAGCTCAGTCTGGCGGTTTCTCCTGCTCAGGTCTGAGGCTGTTTGACAGCATTACTAGGACAGTAACGAGCTGATGAGCGGGTTATGGATGTGACCTCTCATTTGTCAGTCACATTTCTGTCTGCAATAGCTGTGGTCGAGTAGATGTTAATGGGTTCATTGTATTTTTAGAGTTCCTGTGTTCTTCCTTAAAAATGGCTTTGAGATACCTACCATCCAATTCACCTCTTTAAAGTGTCCAGTGGTTTTTAATATACTCAACGGGTTGTACATTCAGCACCACAACTCGTTTTAGAGTATTTTTATTACTCCCCAAAGAAACCTTTCTCCCCTTAACTGTTATCCTCTTGTTTTCTTACTCCCTCTCCCCCCACCCAGCCCTAAGCAAGAGCTAGTCTAGTTTCTGTCTCTATAGATTTGTCTTTTCTGAGAAATTCTTATCAATGGGCTTATATAATATGCGGTCCTTGGGGCCGACCTTCACTTAGCATGCTTTCAAGGTTCCTCCAAATACCTCAGTATATTTCTTTCCCACTCAACATTTTAATGACTGAATTCATCCAAATCAAGGTCTGTAAGTCTACTAAAGTTAAACTTTTATATCGGCAAAGCTGTATTTTTTTCTTATTTTTTTTTCCCGGGATACAATATACATAACATAAAGTTCACCATTGTAATCATTTTTAGGCATGCAATTTGGGGGCATTTCATTCACGATGTTGTGCAACCCTCACCACCATACCTTCCAGAACTTTCTCATCTTCCCCGGCTGAAGCTCTGTATGCATGAAACACTGTCTCCCCGTGCTCCCTCCCCACAGCCTCTGGTGATCACTAATCTACTTTCTGTCTCTTCATTTGTCTCAGAGAGTGCCCTTAGAGGAGTGGGGTCATATCCTGTTTGGTCTTTTGGGACCGGCTTATTTCACTCAGCATGATGCTTTCTGGTTTCTTGCATGTTGGAGCATACACCAGAAGTTCCTTCCCATTAAAGGTGAGATAGTATTTAACTGTCTGCATAGACCACATTTCGTTTATCCACTCATGTGTTGACTGGCTTCTGGGTTGTCTTCGCCTTTTGGCTCTTGTGAGTAATGCTGCTACAAACATTTGTGTTCAAGTTCGTGTGGGGGCACGTTTTCGTGTCTCTCGAGTGTGTAGCTGGTAGTCGCACTGTTATAGTCACTCCACATTTAACCACTGGAAGACCCCCCAGACTTTGTCCCAAAGCAGTTGTGCCAGGTTACCTTCCTGCCAGTGGTGGGCGAGGACTCCTAGTTTACTTCTTTACCAATATTTATTATTCTCTGTCCTCTACTATTATTATTATTATTATTATTATTATTATTATGGTGAGTCTCAGTATTCTTAAATTTGACACAGTTTGGAGAATGCTTTATTGTCAAAATAAATTTCAAATACAAATTTATCAAAAATGGTAACATTTCATCACCAGTGATTACAACAATACAAATTGCATTTATGAGCATCATTTCCTTAAAGCACATTAAACCTTTTAACCAAAAAAAAGGGGGGGGGACCTGGGTGGCTCAGTGGGTTAAAGTCTCTGCCTTCAGCTCAGGTCATGATCCCAGGATCCTGGGATCGAGCCCCACGTCGGGCTCTCTGCTCAGCGGGGAGCCTGCTTCCCTTCCTCTCTCTCTGCCTGCTTGTGATTTCTGTCTGTCAAACAAATAAATAAAATCTTTTTTTTTAAAAAAAAGGATGATGGAATCAATACAATTTCTTATTCAAGTATTAACCTAAAAGAGGAAAAAAAATGCAACAATGTTCATGCTTCCTGACTTTCTGAAGAACAAACTTCATGATTCTTTTTTTTTTTTTTTAAAGATTTTATTTATTTATTTGACAGAGAGAGATTACAAGCAGGCAGAGAGGCAGGCAGAGAGAGAGAAGGAAGCAGGCTCCCTGCTGAGCAGAGAGCCCGATGCGGGCCTCGATCCCAGGACCCTGAGATCATGACCTGAGCCGAAGGCAGCGGCTTAACCCACTGAGCCACCCAGGCGCCCCAAACTTCATGATTCTTGATGGCAGGATACAAAACATGGTATAGAGGCGCTATCAGGGCCTTCTGGTAGACGTTCCACTGAAACCAGAGCCAATTTCATTCTCAACCAAATTTAGAAAGTGTGTTTTATACCTGGAATTGGATGCTTAAGATGTCATTATTACTCGTCTTACCCTGTAATAAAACCAAGACTTCACACTGCCCACATTTTCTTTTCTCTTCTTTCTTCAATTTTTTTTACATTAAAAATATTTTATTTATTTATTTGGGAGGGAGAGAGAGACACTGAGGGACCATGAGACGGGGAAGGTCAGAGGGAGAAGCAGACATCCTGCTGAGCAGGAAGCCCCGCGTGGGGCTCAATCCTGGGGCTCGATCCTGACCTGAGCTGAAGGCAGTCGCTCAGTGGACTGAGCCACCCAAGTACCTTTTTATTTTTTTATTATTTTTTAATTTTCTTAACTTGTTTGTGATGACCATGAGTTAGAGGTTAAGTATGTGCTCTTGAAAAAGACTTTCTTAGCTTTTCACCATTAAGCCTAAAAATATCAATAGCTAAACTCATAAAAATGTTTAACTCCCTTTTGGGAGTTACTCCCTTTTGGTTCTACTCAAACTCTCCTCAAACTGCAGTATATTAACTGACATTTGTTTTTGCTCTAAAAGATCATTTAGCAAATGAATCTCTCAACCCAAACGGATTTATTTATTTATTTATTTATTTTCACTTTCCATATTGAAAGAGGTACAATTTAGTTTGAATGTATATAATTGTATTTCAAAATCTTGCCCTTTCCCATAGAAGGACTGTAGAAATTCTTATGTCAAGTTCAGATGTTGATTTTAATTTTAAGAGGAAAAAAACCCCACTTTTTAGATACATTCCATGCTTTCTCCTTTCTCCTGGCCCCAAAGAAGTGAGGGAAAAAATCAGAGGCACCTTTCGTGCCTTCCATAAAATTAGAAATTTTGTTGCAAAGGTACAAATAGATCTATGTAATTTTTTTTTTTAAAAGAAGAGAACTGTTTGTGGAAACTCATGTCATTGCTTCCGTGAATGTATCTGCCGGTGGGTTGTGATTGGAGGAAATCCTAGCATCTGCCCTCTTTCCCAAAGGGTGTACCTTGGCCTTTGGCACCCATCAGTCAGTATGTGAAGGATTGGTGTTGGGGAAGGTAGTGCTTGAACTGGGGGGAGTGCTGGCCACCTGACTCTGGGCACCATCTTAATTTTAAGCTTCTCTGATTCCATCCAAGCCAGAACATCAGGGAAACTGTGTGTGATGATCTGGGAGTAATCATGTGCAATGTTTCCTCACACTCTTTGAGGAATACCACATTGCATTGTTTTTATACTCCAAGTTCTTGGTGGGGACTTATTGTAGGTTGTCTTAGACACCCGTGGTCATTACAAAAGGTCCTGCTGGAAGCAGAATTTGTAAGAAGTATGAGGTTGACTATTCTTGTAGCTGAGATTTATGTAATCAGATGCACAACGCTTTGGCTGTTAAAACCCCAGCTTTCCAAAGACTAATTACAGGGAACACTGCTCATCAGAGAGAACCTGGAAAGATGCTGTGCAGTGTGCCCTGTATCACACGTGGGACGTTTATTCTCCCTGGAGTCTGTCTCTTGATAATTGTTCTTCAGGATTTGTTGCTCAGGGGCTTATGGGAAAAATTACTCCTAATAGAAATACTATTATATTTTATTCACAGTATTATAACTTTCAGAGGATTTAATGACAAATCTGTTCCCACTATGAGGGTAAAGTTAAATGTATTTCTAGACTTAAATAAAACATGCAGAAATAAGAATTTATAGGGAAGAAATTGCTGAATGAAGAGGGGAATTAATGGCATCATGTTTCAGTCTATGGACAGCCTTCAGAAGAATGTTCACTGTGATAGGCAAGGTGGTTGTTCCTCTGCTGAGGGACGGAGGTGACCCAGGTGTGCAGGGAGGACAGAGGACACTGGCCAGGAAATGCTAGGGGCTCGGTTTCCCTTGGAGTATTTCCTTAGGCAGCCTGTATGCAGTGACATACACAAGCGTCTACACCCCTCCGAACGTGAGCAGTAATTTCTTGTCTTCTGTTGTGACTCATGCTGAGATTAAGTTCTGTTTTGTGTTTGGTACAAACTCTGATGACCGTGTGTGTGCACAGTCTGGGGGTCTGAATCATCAGCTCTAGCAACGTGCCAGATTCCATCTCCACATTTTTTTTTTCATCTTTCCTACTTAAAATAGCAAAGAGCTATGGAGAAGGGTCAGGGAATAGAGTGCATTAGCTCCCGTTGTTGGTGGTCCCCGGGCTGGCATGCCTTCTCTTCCCAGCCCAGAGCTCCCAGTGACACGCCTGCCCAACCCAGTGCCCTCTGGACAGGCACAGGACATTAAGCTTCAACACACATTTTCTCCTTTAGTGCTTGGAGCCGTCCTTCATGGAGAGGACCTTATGGAACAGACCGGGAGGCTGAGGCTCCCAGGTGTTGGGCAGCTGGCAGGGGCCCAAGGCTGTTGCTGGCTGCCAAGGCTAGTCTCTGCAGCTGGTCTGCACTGCGGGCTCCAGACTTCTGTGGGGGCTTCAAACCCGTGATTCCCTAATGGCTCTAGGTTAGCCTGTGGTTCCCATGACACAAACCAAACAACCAAAAAGCAAGCCACTCAGTCTCTTCCCGGAGGACACAGACAGAGAGGGATGAATGGGCACGCTGCACTGGCACCTGCTCACAGGGCTCTGCTCTGGCCACTGCTCACCCTGGCTGCCCTTGTCCTGGGAGGTCATGCCGTGATCCCAGTGTTAATGTCCAGTCTGGCGTTCTTTTACGGTTTCTTTCTTTCTTTCTTTTTTTTTTTTTAAAAGATTTTATTTATTTATTTGACACAGAGAGAGAGAGAGAGCAAAAGCAGAGGGAGTGGCAGAGGGAGAGGGAGAAACAGGCTCTCTGCTGTGCAGGGACCCCCACTTGGGACCCGAACATGACCTCAGACCAACGCAGACACTTAACCAACTGAGCTACCCAGGTGCCCTGGTCCAGCATCCTTTTAAAAAGAAAACCACAAGCCCCAAATTGAGTCATTTATGCTAGACCAAGCCACCAAACCAGGGCTTAATAGCTAACCTAATCAAAGTTTCAACCCCCCCCAAAAAAAACATAGTCTTATCTGATCAATCTGGGCTTCTCTGGTCAGCATCAACAACGTATAAAGGTAATCTGTCACATGGGTCCTCTCCAACCCCCAAAGCAAGATGAAGTAATCCACCTAATAACACCCCTTTTCCCTAAAGGAAGATGACCCTACCCCAAATAATCCTTTTTTTTTTCTTTTTCTGTTTATGACTTCCTCGTCCTTAAAAAAACCTTTCCCGTTCTAGAGCCCTTTGGAATTCCCCTCTGTTTGCTAGATGGGATGTTGCTGGATTCCTGAATCAATTAATAAAGTCAAATATACTTTAAAATTTACTCAGTTGAATTTTTGTTAACAGCTCAATGCTGTGCTCTGCAGGGGGAAGGCCACCCAAGGGTCTCACTCTCTCCTGTTGCTGGGTCTTATCTGACTTGTAAAAACCCATCCTAATCCCCGCTCAAGTGATTTAGCATCACTGTCCTTTCTGGCTTTATTGGTATCAATTACTGAGGTGCTGACCAAGGCATTCTAAATGGGTTTCCTGTGAACCACTGAGTACAGTTTTTTTTTAAATTAAATTTAATTTTTTCAGTGTTCCAAATGAGTATAGTTTTCACAGGGTGACAACTTCTCCGTTATGGAGACACTGTCTCTGTGAGAAGGTGTTCTCAGAGTTCAGTGAACCTGGCTTCCAATCCCGACTTGCTGTGTGACTCTGGGCACACCCCCAACCCTCTCTGAGGTCCAGCCTATCTGTCAACAGGGCTTAGTATTTACTTCAGAGGAACGTTGTGACCATTTATTTAGGCTAAGAATACACACTTATCATGTTTGGGTTATAGGTTGTTTAAGAAATGTATTAGATCCTTGATGTAAATCGTTAATTTATATTTGTTTTACAAAATTAGAAATAAAATGTCCCAGTCCCGGAACTCCTGGCAGGCCCGGGAGAAGTGTCTGATGAACGAAGGAAGGTCATTGCAATGCCTGTGGCTTTTTTGCAAGTTTCCAAATACACCTTCTGAACAGGTTTTGTTGTCACTGCCTTTTGCTGGGGTCAGGGGAGGGGAGAGGGGGGCCCAAGTGAGAGTGGAGGAAGCCATAAAGTTGAGATCAGAATCTCTGTATTTGGTCTAAATCTCAGTCCTTCCAGCTGTTAATACTTTGACTTTGGCAAAGCTATTTAAATTTTCCATTTTTGGTGTTGTCCCTCCCACCTCCCAGGCAAAATAACCATTAAAACATCTTTTCTGCTTGCTGTGCTCTCAGGTAAGTGGGGGTTTGCTAAAGGTTAAAGTTCCTTTCGTATTCCAGTCACTTTGGGCGGCACATCACTTTGGGATGCCTGGAGCCTGTTTCCCCATCTCAGCACATTAGTCACGAGTCTGATCAGTGTTAGGACCGTATTGATCTGTGATGTCGAGCTCCTAACTCCGGGATTTACACCTGCTAGGGGGTCCTTTCAGGGAAGAGACAGGCCACTAAGCTGCCAACTGAGTTCTAGGTCACAGGTCTTGGGTCTTGAAATGCTTCTCCCTCCGTGGGCTTATGGTTTTTATCTTTATGCCGTGAAGCTCCCGCCCCCTTTGATAAGCTTTTCCTTTAATACGCCATCATTAAAAAAAAAATGTTCTTTGGGGAACTGTTATGAGAGAATCTGAATGGAAAGCAACGTACATACAGCTTTCACTCTTCAGTTAAATCTATTCAGTGCAACTACTCGGTATAAGGTCAGCTCGGCATGGCACTTGGAACAACATTCCTCCTGCCAAGGAGCAGTTTGTGGTTTTATCTTAGCCCTCGGTCTTAGCCCTCAAATCTCCAAACAGGGCTGTCTATAGTAAAAAGCTGACCCGTAGCTCAAGTGGGGGAGCGTTTGAAAAAAAAAAAAAGTGTGAGTGTATATCCGCCCCCCCTCCCCAAGCCTTATTGAGCTACAAGTGGACACAGATCCCCGCCAAAGTTCACAATGTCCATCTCAGTCTGGCCGGCCTACGGGGATCATGAGGTGTTTCTGCGAGAATCATTACATGAGTTCAGAAGACAAGACGTCCTCTTTACAACAGTTTCCATTCACGTAAACGTAGTCTTCCGACCCGAGCAGCTGATTAGCTGTTTCTCTCCCCGCCTCGCCTTTCCCACCCCGGACAGCCGCACGCGGCACACGCACACCCGCGCACCCACCCCCAAGCTGCAGGGGACCCTTCCCTGGCGCCGGGGCGGACACTCCTCGGACTGCGGCGGGCCGGGCCAAGTGGTCGGGGGGAGCACCGCGCACGAGCGAGCCGGGCCGGCAGCGGCGGCCCCGGGGTCCGCAGCGTAGCGCTGGCGGCTGGCGGGCCGGGGTCCGCGCGCACTTCCGCCCGCCGCCGCCAGGGGCGCCCGGGGCCGTGCGGGCCGCAGCGCGGGCGCGGGGCGGGCGGCGGTGGGTGTGGCCGCAGGTGGGGCTGCGGGGCGCGGGGCGCGCGGGCCGGCAGAGAGCTGAGCGGGCGGCGCCACCCCGGCGGGGAGCTTGCGGGCGGGCCCACCGGAGCCGCCGGACGCCGCGGGCACAGGGGCGCGGGGCCATGGAGCCGGGCGCGGCAGCCTTCCTCGGGATGCTCGTGGTCTGGGCGGCGCGGCCCGGGAGCCAGGCGGCGGCGGGGGAAGCTCGTGAGTACGCCCGTCCTCCGGGAACTTGCCCGGCTTGGGGTTCGTGCTCTCCTGCGCGCCCGGGTTTGCAGAGGCGCCGCTGCGGGGTGCGGGGAAGGGGCGTCCCGAGGCAGCGCGCCGCGTCCCCCAAGTCGCAAGCGCAGCTAACCGGGTGTTTGCGGTGTCCCTGCCGGGAGCGGAGCCTTTCGGGGACAGCCCAAGTTCTGGTGGAGCCCAGGGTCGCTCGACAACAGGCGGGGACTGGCGCCCTAGGGGGGCCAGGCCGGCGGGGCCGTTTCCCTCGGGCGCCGGAGGTGCGGGCTGCGGGAGCCGGGTACCCGCGGCGGGTCCTGCATTAGCGCGTCGCAGTGCGCGCCCTGCGGAGTCCGCGCCCGGGAGTCCGCAGCCCGCCCGGGACCGGCCCCGCAGCTCCGGAAGGCCGGACCCTTCGTGCCCCCGGGAGAGCCTGCCCTCCGCACTCTCGTCAGGTCGGCTCCGCGCTGCGGTGGGTGCAGGGCTCCTTGAGGCCAGAGCCTGCGGGCGCCGGGTGAGCTCGGGCCGACCCCGTCCAAAGACGCTGCTGCACGTCCAGAGGCTCGGCCCTCCAGGGATTTCACTCTGAACATCAGGAAAAGTTGGAAGGCTGTTGCTCAGACTGAAATCGCCATCCGAGGCTTTTCTTCCCTTAAGGGGTTTTAAGAAAGCCCCTCTTGTCTTCTCTCCTGGCCCCTATTCCCTTCAAGAAAAAGAAAATAAAAATAAAATAAAATAAGATAAAATGAAATAAAATGAAATAAAATAAAACAAATACAAATCAGGTGTAGGGCTCAGGTCAGGCTGGTGTGCGTTTCCAGAAAGGGCTAGCAGGCTCCTTCAGAAACTGACCTTGCTGGGGGTGTCCGGGTTCAGCCCTTGCAGGGCAGCCCGACTCTGCCCTCACCGGGAAGTTGGCTAAAGTGAAAAAGCTTTCCACCTGAAGTCACTGTCCCACTCCTTCACCCGTGGATGCCCGAGGGCGTGATGATTTTCTGGTATCATCATCTAGTATTGGCTCATTTAATGCCATATCGGGTATGAGTCACTCGTCAAAATGAGCCTTAATCTCCTTTCAGCAAATACTGCCCCGTGTTTCAGACACAATTTTAATTTAGCTTGGTAGGACAACTGCTCTGATTTAATTAAGATGGGGGCATTTAGGTAAAATCAGATCCTCATCCTGCAATAGAGCTCTTGTCATTTTGCTAAGAAATTAAAAACGACCACTGCTAAAAATCCGTTGATATTAGTAAATTGTAGGATGATTCAAATCCTACTCTGAGGTCCCATTAAAAAGTCACTGGAGGTCACTCCTACTTAAAGGAAAAGGGGCTTCAAATATCCTTCCCGAGGGAGAGCATAGTGCCCAGTTGTCATTCTCGTCTCCGTGGTGCTGATTACAGCATATTGACAAGATCGGTTGTTGTGGTATTTACTTTCACTTAGTGTTTTATTCCCTGAAGCCCACGGGAGGTTATCAGGCTCTTTCACACTGAACATCCTTCTTCGGAATCCTGTGCTTCGGGATGTTCTGTGTCTGAATATCCGTGCAGACACTCGGGTCAGAGACAGGCTGGGTGACCGGGCTCAGCCCCCCTGGGTCTCAGGCTGACTCTCCAGGTCCTGATGCTAGTCTGTGCTTTTCAGCCTGCATGTTTAGGTATGTTTAGTACTGTTAAGAAGAGTTCAGTAATAATGAATACTGTTTTTCTGAAAATAAATAAATTGGAAAAAAAAAAAGAAGAGTTCAGTAAACTCAAGAGTGCATGTACATTTGCAATGGAAGGATGTCTTAGACACTAAAGTCCATGATCAGATCACCACAGAGATGACCCCTTCAAGCATCGAGTATATGTCTAAATGACTTTGCAGATTTAAAGATTCATAGAGACCACACAGATGGCCTTTGATAATTTCTCAGTTATCTCCTCTGGCCACAAAATCTGTAGCAGTAGAAATAAATGGTCAATCAATCTCATGTCTAGATTTGCTAGTTTGACCAAATTGGTGTTTCTTTAACTCCTGCTATTTAGGGCGTGTGTGTTGTAATGTGTGTACAAGCAAAATATGTCAGCACATATTTGCAATCTATTATTACTAAGTCAAGGTAGTCTTTTTTGTTCTGCCCCAACATTTGAGAAATTCTCGAGGAGTTTGCTGGCAGCGTGGGATTTAAGGCACAAACAAGAAATCATGAACATGAATATTGCTGAAATCTTTTGTTGGCTATCTTCCTTGCCCCCCCGCCCCATTTTAGTGTTTTCAAAACTCAAATAATCCTTTCAGATAGAACTTTAAAATGAACAAACATGAAATATTCTTGAGCACTAACTAGAAATTAATGAGAGTTGTATATGAGTAAAAAAAGACAAAGGTCTTCGCCCACATGGGCCAAAGACAGAGTTACTCTCTTTAGAGCAAGTTGTCAGTAGTAAAGCAGCCAGCCAGGGGTCAGCCCAACAGATCCTCTCAATGAACAGGACTTGTTTGAAAGAATTGACATCTCAGAGATTACACATGTGCAGTACGAACATTTCTAATCAGTGGGAAATTTTATATCAGGAAGATGATACACTGGAGAGAAAATATTTCTAAATAGCCATGACCGTGGGCTTGTTTTGTTGCTCTGTATTCTCTGTCTTTTTGAAGATAAAACAAGCTGCATTCCGCAAAACAGGGTTTAGGACCTGTTTTTTTAAAAATGTGAACATCTCCCTGGCCTGGCTTCTAGAACTCTCTGTCCTAAGTCAAGATGAGAGTGTTCTAAGGCAGATCTGTCCTCTTAAATAACTCAAGAGGGAAGTTAGGATATAGATTCCAAGTTAGAGCCCTGCTTTCTCGAAGTTGCTATGTAGGCTGTTGCTGGCTCCTTTACTTCCTACCAAGAGCTACAAATGGAAGAAGGTGATAGCTCTTTGCTTTAGAACTATGCTGGTGAGCCCACAATTCCTTTATGAATTCCAAGACCCTTTGGGAGGGAGAAGAGATCTAATCTGAGTATGAAGACGTCAACATTTTGGTTGTTGTCAACCAGTTTCCCGGATTGTGCATTGCTCTGAAGGGTCATGTGTACCCCCTCCCCACCTGGGAACAACACAATTGGAAGGCAATTCACAGCTGAATTATTTTCCCCATATATATATAAGTATAAGCTAGGGCTGACAGCTGCTGCCCCCTTTCCATCTCCACCAGAAAAGGACCCAAGCGTATGTGAGAAATTTCAGTCGTCGATGGTGATGATTTGACACAAGGGATGACATTTTTACAGATCCAGGATTCTGTTTAGTGAGTATGACTGACTTGTTTTCACTTTGTTAAATCTCAGTGCTTGTAATTTTCTCTAGAAGCTTCCTCTGAATCCTTTCTTTCCAAAGTGCCCTTCTTGTTGCAAGAAAGAAAGATCTATTTCTGGTCCACTACAGGTGGGGTCCACACTTCCGTTCTAGGAGTGATCATCTAAATTTGTTTTCATATACTGACACCTGTCCTCTTCCGCAATAAATCCCTACATACACAGGAGCGATGTCTGACCATGACTGGGAGTGTGGACCAAGCCCATTTGAACGGCAGCCACGGGAAACCAAACCATGGTCTCCACGGGCCTCGTAGTGTTGCCATCTCAGCTGGAAGATTTGTTCCAGAGTCAAACCCTTCCTTCGTCAAGCCTCAGCTTCTTTATGTGTGAAAGCCATACTGTGTCTTCTCTGACGCAGGTGCAGGAATATAATCCTGTAACAGAAATGATCACACAGCATTATCCCTTTCAAATATAAATAACATGCCCAGTTTGGTGTAATAGCGAGGCCCTTGTAGTCTTTGAATCACCCTAACTTGGTGACACGATGAGCCTTAGTAATCTGGAATAAAAAATACGCCTGCGGAACCTGGTAACTGGACATAATTCTGTAATTACTAAGAGGTATAAAATGACAAGTATGTATTTATTTTTTAGAGAGAGTGAGCAGGTACACATGTAGGAGGGGCAGAGAGAGAAGCAAAGAATCCCACGCAGACCCCTCACTCAGCACAGAGCCCCACATGGGGCTTGATCCCACGGCCCAGAGATCACGACCTGAGCCAAAATCAAGAGTTGGTCGCTGGACTGGCTGTGCCACCTGGGTACCCCATGAGCATTCATTTAAGTAAACATATTTGTCATGTATCTCTTCTTGAGGGTTTTGTTTTTCAGGAGCCTTGTTCTTTCAGCCGACATGGATTCTTGTAATTATTTGCTAAGTGTCGTCGACATTCTTTGTTACTGTCTGAGCGTACGCGATCTCTGGCAGGCCGTGAGTGTAAGAGGCTCCATATGGTCTGTCAAGGCATTTCGTCTTGACCAGTGTGGGCTAAACTCCTTCCAGGGTTTTCACTGGTTGTAGCCTCTCTCTGCCTCAGTAGCCTGCTCCATGTTTGTCTGGAGGGAGCCCAGTCTTCCACGTTCATCAGCTGGGGCAGGAAGGGAGCCTGTCAGAGGGGGTGCCCCTGGCGCGGGGAATGGGGGGTCCGCTCCTGCAGCAGTGAAGCGTGTTGGGCAAAATGAGCAGGGAATAGATGGGTGTGTGCTGTAGCGCAGCAGAGTTCAGACAGTCCGGAAAGAGCCTGTGACAAACCAGTAAACAGACCCGTACTTATAGCATTTGAATGCACTTCCCAGAAATACCAAGGTGGTGAGGGTGCTTTTGGGAACACGGAGAAAACAAACTGAAAACTCACACAGTCCATGGCAATCATCAACACAGAGTGGTGGGCAAGAGCAGAGCCAGCTCTTCCAATCCTGGGAGACCCCCTATGCAGAATAGAAAGAATGACCTGAAGATTCGTCATCAGGGACCCTCCCATGCCTGGAAGGAGGTTTTGGGGAGAGAACTGGTGGTCATGAAAATCTGCTTTTTTGAGTTGATTTTGGGGGAAAAACCCCCCAAATCATTCAAAAGTACTTCATAAAGGACCTATTCACTAACAGAAACCTCTCAATGAACTGAGCAAATTTCAAGTTGAATTTTCCCCCTTAAATCAAAATTAGTCTTTGACTATAAAATTATAAAATAGTTCCAACAATTTGGAAGTAGCAGAGCCAAAGGCCTCTCCCCACTAACTTTCTAGAGCCTTGAAAGACTTGGCTTCAACATACAAAATGCTTCAGAGCGACTTCTGCAGGATCCCACTCCCCCGGCCACCCGTGGCCACTGCCATGCTGCTGCTTTCGGCACGGCTGGTTTGTGTTGAGTAACTTTTAAAGACTGAATTATTTATGTCAGCCTATTTCTGAGATGCATTAGACCATCCAAACAGACATACTTGTTATTCCTTGTTTGAATTCTTTGGTGTAGGATGACATGCTTTAAAGATGTTTTTTATCATGTGTTGAGAAGAATTATACACAACTTGTAAATACTGTGGAAAGAGAGTAAGACAGCATGACCTTCGTACCATCCCTTGGAGCATTGCTCAATAGGCCCACACGATTGTCTAATTCTTCCAAATAAGGCAGCATGGCTGACTTGGTCATTTCCCATTTGATCAGAGCTTAGACACTAAGATGGTACATGTTACACTGATTTATTTTCAGGTACAAGTGGTAACTATGAAGGTTTATTGCCCTGTCGCACTGCTGTAGGACAAGAAATGGTGTCATGTATCTCATCTGGGTGAGGTATTTTACTACTGTTGAGTACTGTGGGTTACACAGTCGTGGGGGGTGTTAGGTATAGGTGTTGGGTTACTCTGGCAGAGAAATGTGGAGAAGCCTGCTTCCTGAACTGGAGAATAAATTACTTTGGCACATGTTATTTTCAGAGACTACGACAAGCTGTAAGTTTTTGGCTTCCCAAGTACAGTTGAGATGTGGCTTTCGCAGAATCTATGGTTTGGGGTTCCGTCCCCGATTTAGTGGTTGTTGCCAGGGAGAAGGAAGTTCTAGGCCATGCATTCACCGGGCTATTGGGGGCCAGGGCTGGCGGCCCTCGTGTGGGGGCTGGGGGCTCGGTGACCTCCCGAGGGCCTGAGACCCAGTGCCGCCCATGCTCGGTCACTGCCGTCCCCTTGTCCCCTGGCTTGGGCTGCTCAGACGCCGCGGGCACTTTCTCTGGGGCTTGTGAGCCTGCAGGGAAGTCACCAGCTCAAATGACGGTGGGCGTGACCTGTTCCCTGGGGACATTAAATCAGACCCTGCCTGCAGGACTCATGGCTCCAGTTATTTCTTATTTTAACGTCTGTGAATCTGGGCAACTGGAGAGCTCAATCCAGGAAGCTAAGCACTCAGCGTGGGAGTCCTGCCTGGCCGGGGTGGCGGGGGAGCAGCGTGTCTGGTGTGTGCGTGTCGGCACGTGTGCCTGTCCATGGGTGTGTGTGTCCGCAGGTGTGTGCTTTTGCATATGTGCGTGTCTGCGCCTGTCCGTGTCCGCGCATGTGCATGTATGGGTGGGCAAGGAGCGCTTCGCAGCTGTCATCCGCAGAGCCTCCGCAAGCCTCCTCCTCTCCCCTTGTCTGCGCCGACAGTGAGGCCAAGTGACTGCGTGGGCTGACACGCGGGCTTGGGCTGGCCCAGAGGTGTCCCTCCTTCCTGCTGCTGGGGTCAGGACTGAGTTCGAGGGGGCAGTACCTGGGACACTTGTCGGGACTCGGTGTTTGTTGGACTTAATGTGTAGACCGGTGAGAAACGCAGCTGTCCGGACCAGGGCCCTGGCAAGCATCTTTCAGTTCCAAGTGGCAGAAAACCCCATCACATGGACTTACCCCAGGAGGGGAACTGTGGGCGCCCATCGCTTCATTTCGTGCAGGGCTAGGGCCAGCAGGTGAGGCCGTGCCCGGAGGCTTGGTCTCTCCTCCTTGTCCCGGGCCGGCCTGGTGCTCGGGCAGAACCATGGCCAAGGTTGGGCTGCCCAGCCACACTGCTGGGGCGCTCCCCCCTGGCTGGACTCCAGCCTCATCACTTCAGAGTGGTGCGTGCTTACTTATTTGTCCCTTGTTCCAAGCTCCGGGAAAGCAGGGACCTCTTGAGGGGATGGTGTAGTTCTGAGAGACAGCGGGCTGTTGAGCATGTAAGCAGGCCAATGATTCACTTTCCCAAAACTTCCAGCCAAATCCCCAGATCTGTGCTGTCTATGTTGTCTCTGCTGGGCTGTGCGGCCAATCTTACCAGGGGACTGTGACAGGGAAGGGGTGGCCTTCTGACCCACCTGGGTGGAGCCAGCGAGGGATTGGGATTTGGTCCCTGACCAGGTGCTTTGCCTGCATCATCCTGACAAGGAAGCGAAATGCACCATCCATTTAGGTAATTAGCTTAACATCTATTATGAAAGCATTGGCTTTCAGGCTCTTATCTGCTTCATATAGCAGATGGTCTCTTACGTGTATGCCTCCTTCATTAGATTTTAAAGTTCCTGAAAACAGAATCACATTTATTTGTCCCTGCAGCCCTGCTGATGGTGCTCGCTAAGTATTTACCAAGAAAAGAAGAAATTAATATATTGAAAATATGCTATTTTGAAAGTATACAGAAGCCATGCAGCATCCTCACGGGTGTTCTATAATCATTCTGCAGGTAGCCTAGTAAAAAGTTAATTTTTACACGAGCATCCCTGAGCTCATCATTTGCCCATGGAAAGACCCCACTAGCTGATTTCGAATGTTTCCTTTTCTTTCAGTTAAAAAATGCGTGACAAAATTTCTGGCCTGAGGTCAGGTGCCTGGTGCATGTTCTAAAAGCTGCTGGGACCCTAAGTGGGCACTGAAAAGGCCAGGTGTCAGGGACACTACCCAAGACCAATGTATGGGAACAAGGAGGTCTCTGGGCAGGGGCCTTTGGACGAGATGTCTTTTTCTAGGGAGATCCGACATCAAGCCCGGGCTGGGCTCCATATTTGGGGTGTGAAATAGAGATGCTTGGGAGCAGTGTGTCACTGGAGGTCCCCAGAAGCCTGGTTCACCCACTAGATGCTTGAAGCTGTATGTCAGCCCAGTGGGAAAGGCTGACTGTACAACACGGCAGAGGACATGGAGGCCAACAGATGGCCCCTTCACCTCAGTGTGGCTGTCTATTGCCGTCTGGGCAGCCAGGAGGCTGCGTTCATTTGAGCCACAGCTGTCTCTGGCATGACAGCCGTGGACTTGTGGCTAGGAACCCAGCAAACCCAGAGCAAGCTCCTGTGGGGTCTCAGGCTTGACTCCCCTGGTCTGGCTGGGGGATCTTCCCAGTCAACAAAACCTGTTACTATTATTGAAAATGTTTATGACTCACGGACTTGAGGGCTTGATGGTGCCTAGAGAATATCTCTACTTTCAAATGAGGATGGCTTCTGACCCTGTTTTCAGAATGACGTTGTGGGGGCACCATTTCCACCGTGCTGACTCCGGCAGCGTCCTTTTAAGAAGCACAGAACTAAAACTCAACAAGGGTCCTCAAGACACTGACCATACTTTCAGAGAGGTGTGGGAGGCTAATTGAAGTGTGGTCGGTACCCATGTACACCACAGTGACTAGATAGTGACTGGCTAGCTCTCTCCATGCTGTGCTTACAGGGAGGGGGGTGGCCATCTGTCACCAGACAACCCAACTTCAATGTCACTGACTACTCCCAAGCTGTACCCTTCATCCCATGACTTACTCATTCTGGAACGGGAAGCCTTTACCCACCCTGCCCTGCTCCCGTTTTTGCCCATCCCCTCTGGCCACCACCAATTTGTTCTTTGTATTCATGGGTCTCTTTCTGCCTTTGTTCATTTTGTTTTTTAGAGTCCACCTAGAAAATGAAATAATATGGCATTTGTCTTTTCTGTCTGGCTTATTTCACTTGGCATGATATCTTCTAGGTTCATCTGTGCTGTTGCAAATGGCACGATCTCATTCTTTTTTATGGTTAAGTGATATTCCATTATATATATATACATCACACATGCGTATCACCTCTTTTTTTAAAAAGAGTTTATTTATTTATTTGACAGAGAGAGATCACAAGTAAGCAGAGAGGCAGGCAGAGAGAGAGAGAGGAGGAAGGAGGCTCCTTGCTGAGCAGAGAGCCTGATGTGGGGCTCGATCCCAGGATCCTGGGATCATGACCTGAGCCGAAGGCAGAGGCTTAACCCACAGAGCCACCCAGATGCCCCAATGTATCACCTCTTCTTTATCCATTCATCTATTGATGGACAGGAAGGTTGCTTCCATATTTTGGCTTTTGTAAATAATGCTGGAATAAACTTGGGGGGTACATAGATCTTTTTAATGTTTTGATTTTCTTTGACTAAATATCTAGTAATAGGATTACTGGATCATATGGTATTTCTATTTTTAATTTTTAAAAAATATTTATTTATTTATTTTAGAGAAAGAAAGAAAGAGAACCCCAATAGGGGGAAAGGCAGAGGGAGAGGATCTGCAAGCAGATTCCCTGGTGAGCATGGAGCCTGATGTGGGGCTCCATCTCGGAACCCAGGAGATCAAAGCCTGAGCTGAAACCACAAGTCAGATGTTTAACCAACTGAGCCACCTGGACACCTCTATTTTTGTTATTTTTGTAGAGGAACTTTGTACTGTTTGCATAGTGGATGCATCAATTTATATTCCCACCAATAATGCATGAGGGTTCCTTTTTCTCTACATCCTCATGAACACTTGTTGTTTCTTGTCTTTTTGAGTTTAACCATTCTGACAGGTGTGAGGTGATTTCATTGTGGTTTTGATTTGTGTTTCCCTGATGCCGTGTGACCTTGAGCATCTCTTCATGTGTCTGTTGGCCATCTGGATGTCTTCTTTGGAAAAATGTCTATTCAAGTCTTCTGCCCATTTTTAATCACATTATTTATCTATTTATTTGGTATTGGATTGTATAATCCAACTGACCTTACTTTTTATCTGGTTGCTTTTTTCACAAGTCTTCTAGGATACATAGTATCTGGCCATCAATACAGAGGGTTCGACTTTTGTCATTGTTAAATGAGTGTTAGTCTCCAAGCCAGACGTTTCTGTATGCACTTTGGGATGCAGTCTCAGTTAAAGTGGGTATGAAGACACTGGTGTGGACCTCTAGAGAGGGAGCATTCTGGATTGATTCCGAAAGATTAGGGTTAACGCTCTCTCTTCAATTTGTTCCACCACATTAATTATTCCACCACTTGTTCAAGCCCTCCATGTCTCTGGAACTGGTGTGCGATAGTTGTCTCCATGGTTTCCCTGTCGCCAGCTTACCTCCTCCTAATTCAGTTTTTTCTACTGCTAGAGTAATCTTTCTAAAGACGATCTTACTTTCCCTGGTAAAACTTTCATGTATTTTCTCATATCACACACATACTCCTTGAAAGGTCCCTTCTCTTCACTCACTGCTTTCATCTCCTCCTTTAACTGACCCTGAATGACTGGCATTCTCACCAGGGTTTTCACACACACACACACACACACACACACACACACACACCTGTTTCCTTTTCTGTCTCCTCATGTCTTGTCTTCCTGTTGAATGTGTTTTGCTTCTGCGATCATCTAGGCTCATGGATCCATGTCCAGGAAACACATACCTACAATAAAAATAAGAACAAAATACATAGAAGAAACAAAGCACCACGAGGGAGAATCAGAAGAAATGAGAAATTGTGCAGATAAAAATAAATGTAGATATTGAGATCAATTTATAATGTACAATTTGTTGTATAGGTGTAAGGAAATAAAAGAAGGGGAGAATGGAAAAAATAAGGATGATCAAAATGATTGAGCAGAATTGAGAAAGAACAGTGTTGAAATGAAATTCTTTATCATTGGTGTAAAGAATTCAGTGGCTGCTCACATGGCAGATTAGACACAGGTGGAGAGAGACTTAGCAAATTGGGAGACAGTCGTGGAATAAAAAACCAGCATGTTCCATGGGGAGACAGAGAGGCAGGAAATATGAAAACCAGGCCAGGGAGCATGGAGAAGAACACAACAAGATCTCTGTGTCAGATAGGAGTTCTGGGAGGAGATTTGGAAAGGAGAAACACTTAAGAAGTGTTTCTAAAGAAAGGCAATCCATAGAGACAATCTATAGAAATTGCCCAGAATTGAAAAGTCACCAAACTTTAGATTCAGGAAGACCTTCAAATCCCTAGTATTTTTTTTTAATTTTTATTTTTTTTAAAGATTTTATTTATTTATTTGACAGACAGGGATCACAAGCAGGCAGAGACACAGGCGAAGAGGAGGAAGCAGGCCCCCTGCTGAGCAGAGAGCCCGATGCGGGGCTCGATCCCAGGACCCTGAGATCATGACCTGAGCCGAAGGCAGAGGATTAACCCACTGAGCCACCCAGGCGCCCCCAAATCCCTAGTATTACCAGAATAAAGAAATTACCATGCACAGAAACACTTTATGTTGGAACTGTTGAACACCATAATAGAGAGAAGCTGGTAAGAGTTGTCTGAGAGATAAATGACAAACAATAAAAGCAGGGACGTGAACTCTTAAGTTTGTGAGAGGGAATAATTGCCAACCAGGAAGTGTAGACTTGTTGCTTTATGGTTCAAGAATGAAGGTGAGAGCCTGGGTGGCTCAGTGGGTTAAGCCGCTGCCTTCGGCTCAGGTCATGATCTCAGGGTCCTGGGATCGAGTCCCGCATTGGGCTCTCTGCTCAGCAGGGAGCCTGCTTCCTCCTATCTCTCTCTGCCTGCCTCTCTGCCTACTTGTGATCTCTCTCTGTCAGATAAATAAATAAAATCTTAAAAAAAAAAAAGAATGAAGGTGAGATAAAGTCATGCATAGAAAAAATAAAATCCAAAAAAGTATGAAAGACCAACAAAGCTTCACTAAAGAAATGTTGATGGGTAAGTTTAGCAAGAAAGGAAATGATTACAGAGGGCAGTACGAGACGTAAAAATCTAGTAGCTAGTGTGCAAATCCGATCACACATTTGAGCAACAATAAAGCTGAATGTATAACATCAGGGTACAGTTGGTGCGATGAAAAGAAAGAAGACAAGTCTACATGAGCAGTGGAAGGTCAACATGGAAAGGAGTGATCAGAATAAGGTGTTTTTATGATCCTTGAATTATTTTGTGGAGGGAATTAAAATCTGTTTGACTGTAGCCTTTGTTAAATTGTAAACCAGAGTGTAGTATAAGATTTTAAGGAGGCCCACAAGAAGAATTGTAAAAGGAAGTATACCTTCTAAACCAATAGAATAAAAAAAAATGGACTAAAAAAAAATGGACTAGGTGGGGGACAGATTTCAGACTATTCAAAAGAAAGCAAGAAGAGAGGGAAAGAAAAAAAAGAAAGCTTTGGATAAAATAGGCAAACAAGTACATAAAATAAATGGTAATGAAGTGATAATGATATAGAGATTTGAAGAAATTATTTCCAGCTTTTATATTTTGAGTATAGAATATATTGGATAATATTATTCAGGCTTTCAACTACATATAGAATATTTACATTTTGGGGCCCCTGGGTGGCTCAGTGGGTTAAAGCCTCTGCCTTCAGCTCAGGTCATGATCCCAGGGTCCTGGGATCTAGCCCCACATCGGGCTCTCTGCTTAGCGGGGAGCCTGCTTCCTCCTCTCTCTCTGTGCCTGCCTCCTGCCTACTTGTGATCTCTCTGTCAAATAAATAAATAAAATCTTTAAAAAGTAAATGATATTACATTTTTACTTGACCAAAAATAAAAAAAAAACCCCAAACCAAAAATCAAACCTAGTTTCAATAAATTTGAAAGAATTAGCAACTTAAAAGTAGAAGAAAATTTCCTAAAACTGAAGAGGAATAATATATTCCGATTACAGGAGCTCTTGTGCCGAGTTAAATAAATGGAACACAATAATGGGAATTGTTGACTGAAGATTGTGGAAGTGGGAAAAACAGGGAAACATCGTCCCAGTTTGGTCACCCAAGATAATGGCATAAGCTGATTTGCTATAATGAAACGAGAGCTGGTTGACTTCATTGGAATAGTAAGATCAGAAGCAAAAGGAAAAGCGGAATAGATATACGTTATGAGAGAAAATAACTTTTTCATTGGAAATTTACAGTCATGAGTGGGGAGAATGACAAGGGAGAGTGAACTTTTGCTAATGATCTTTGGGAAATAAGTAAAATTTCACTCAAGGCATTGTTCAAAAATTGAGAGTAAGCATTGTGTTAAAAGTAGGAGAATAATCAGCGAAAAATGAATTAAATGGGATATTTTGCATGCTGTGCAACATTGTGAAATTTTTCCTCTTTAGGAAAAAATGTTGCCTGTTTCATATTTTAATATGATTGTATGTTTATTCATTCATTTGTCTCTTACCTGATATTGAGAATATTCTTTTTTTTTAGATTTTATTTATTTATTTGACAGACAGAGATCACAAGTAGGCAGAGAGGCAGGCAGAGAGAGGGGGAGGAAGCAGGCTCCCTGCCGAGCAGAGAGCCTGATGTGGGGCTCGATCCCAGGACCCTGGGATCATGACTTGAGCCGAAGGCAGAGGCTTTAACTCACTGAGCCACCCGGGCCCCGAGAATATTCTTGATTAAACAAAGAAAATGTGTTTATGCTCGAAAGCAGGTGAATGGGATCATTTAAATGTGTGGGTTTTCATCTGATCTCTTTCACTTATGAACTGCTGTTAGGGTTACAGTGATAATCCTAAGTGTGGCTGTTGGCACCGTGGGTGGATGTGGGTGGCACAATTTAATTCGTGCTCGTAGCACTTTACTCGTATACTTGCGATGTTATTAAGTTTCAACAATCACTGCTAATAAATTATGGAGGCATTTTTCTACGGGTGTCTGGAATCTCGAGCTATTTCTCATATTTTAAAACAGAACAAAACAAAAAAATTTATCATGTATTTTTCTGTTAGAATCTGGAGTTCCCCGAGGTTAGCAGATTTGTATCTTTTGTAAACTAATTTTACGTTCTGTGGTCTTGTATAATGCCTAGATGATGCAGATCGAGAGGTTTATAAAAGAAAAGGCAGTATATATACACGGTGTGTTTCGACACATGCTGTGAATTTTTAATCTCTACTCGTTGCCGAACATTTCAGCATTTTCCCGTGTCTTTGACATGAGCGCTGTATCTCAGCATGGCTCAAAAGGTTAGTAGAAGAGTGAAAAAACCCCACGCTCTTTGGGTGAATTTTGAAAAGAAATGTTTAGTTGCACCCTTGGAAATAACACCAAATAGATCCATTACCTTTGTAAGTGTGTCTAATGAGATACTGGAAAATGTATTGTTTTATTCAATAGTGATCTAAGTTTGTATTTGCTTGATGCACACACACACACACACACACACGCTTCCTAAAAATGATTGGATTTTCCACTTGTGTAACAGCAGTAGCCTCTAGTTTTGAATAAACATGAACCATTAAACAAAATGATTGTTTTATGGAAATTTTTTGGACAGAGACCCAAGTTTTCAGTGAACTGTTACTATTTAAATTCAAATAATTTTTAGGTAAACGTTACATTAAACAGCAATGCTATTGTGTACCAGGACCTCAGTGGGCTGTTCCAGAAAATACTCAACTGTGAGGGGATTGTACTGAAACTTTCAGAATCATCTAAATTCCATAATATATCAAATCCCACAATATAAAAACTTTCCTCCCCCACCATGTGTCTTGTATACATTCTTGGAGCTCTACAAAGAAATTACTGCCTTGTGTTTTCCTCCCTCCACAAAATGGGGAAAAATGGTATTTTGTGGAAGGGTCATGTACAAATATTCGTGCTTGGGCTGCATTGATTGTACCTGCTGCCACCAACTGCAGACTCTTTTGAACAACTGTCCTTGTTGACTCTGTCAGAGGAACGAAGGAGACAGGGAGGGAGACAAGGAAGAAGGGGAGGATGGGAAGGAGGCAGGAGAGAGAGCAAAATGCAGGTGGATCCAAATTACAAAGCAGAGCTTGTGACCAGAATTTCATCAGTGGTCACACCAGATTTTGAGCCTCCCACTTGATTATTTAAAGCACAAAATACATATTTCTCTGCAATGGCATGTATTCTGTTTCTCATTCTCATGAAGCAGTGAGTTTTTAGCTTGGGAATATGTTAGTTATTTTGTATTTGTTGTTTTAAATTCTTTCCAGTGAAAATGCCCGAATACTAAATATTCTTTCCAAGATAGTAAGTTCTCGAGTCACCTAAACCTTGTCCTAAAAATTCACGTATTGGTGATAATATTTATGGGTCAAATAAGGTAGAGTGCTGTTGACTTTTTTTGGTTAAGATTTGTCATGTGGACTTGCAGGAGAAACATTCCTTAAAATATAAATGGACATCTAAATCCTTTTGTGTGTCCTCCTAAATTTTTAAAAACGTTGTCCTGTCTTTTTTTTTTTAAGATTTTATTTATTGGACACAGAGAGAGAGATCGCATTTTTCCCTCTTTAGGAAAAAGTGTTGCCTGCTTCATATTTTAATATGATTGTATGTTTATTCATTCATTTGTCTCTTATCTGATATTGAGAATATTCTCTTTTTTTGAGATTTTATTTATTTATTTATTTATTTATTTATTTTTTAGATTTTTTATTTATTTGACAGAGAGAAAGAGAGATCACAAGTAGGTAGAGAAGCAGGCATAGAGAGAGAGAGAGAGAGAGAGGGAAGCAGGCTCCCAGCTGAGCAGAGAGCCGGATGTGGGAATTGATCCCAGGATCCTGAGATCATGACCTGAGCCGAAGGCAGAGGCTTAATCCATTGAGCTACCCAGGTGCCCTGTCCTGTCGTTTTTGATTGTTTTACTGTCAGAAAGTAGAGAGGGAATGAAATAATGTTGTTTCCAAATTTCTGGTGGCGCAAATTGAGAAACTTAAAAAATTTGCTTAAAAGTTTCAAAATAAATTATGTATTCCCCCAAGAAATATTTATTAGCTGTTGCTCTGTGAATCAGCTTACGGAGGAGCACCATCTATGGAATGGAGCTACGTGATTTTATGAGAATCACAGTATTTTGGTAAGGCGTGGGAAAAATATCTGAACAAAAATTAAAAACAGGTGCACTCCATTTTTCTGTGGCCATTTTAACAATGTGAGTAGAGTCTGTGGGATATTAGACTCTGCTCCTCGAAACGGATAGTTCAGATTTACGGATCAGCAAGGCAGGTCTCCAGTTAGTGAGCTACGACTAGTTAAATTCTTTTTAAACTCAAGGTTTAGGGCCACATCAATGCGCACGTGAGTCGACAGCTGACTTTCTCAAGTGCGGCCCTCTGAGTAGGAGCAGGAGAGGGTTCCGGATTCTTGCAGTCATGTTTCTTACTTGCTGACTCCCCAGCCCTGGTTTAAATGCCACCCACAGAGCACAGCACGGGTGCCTGGCTGCTCCCGTGACAGCAGGTGGCCCGTGGAGCTGCTGTGCCTGGAAAATAAGCCTGCAGGCTTTTCCTATCAGGACGAACTTGGCTCAACACGTGTTGAGATGAAATATAACTTAGATATGGAGATTTCAGAAAGTCGCTCTCCACCTCGTGGCCCAGTTGAATTCAGCACGTTTATCAGATGCCTGCCCCTTGCCAGGCAGTGGGCTAGAAGCTGAGGAAATAAAGATAAATATTGGTTCTTTACAAAACTTGCAGATCCTCCATGAGAAGCAGGATGAGTCATTAAAAGCGGTGTCGTTGTAATGCTGAAGCCACAGTCACCATTGGTTGTCCGTGCCTTTTGCTGAATATAAGTTTTTTGGGGGAACTTAGTGGATAATAATTGGGATCATTAAAATTCTGCCTTTCAAACAGGTGCAAATTCTTGGCTCTTTAGTGTGCAGAAGGAGGGCAACTCGTGGGAAACCTGGGACAGTTCTCCCCCAGGGTTGCGGTTCTTCTGAGGTTGGGAAGTCACACAGTTTTGCATGATTTTAAAACCAGGAAAGAATAGATTTGAATTTTTTGGCCAAGCGCTAGAGCAAAATTTCAGAGTCTTCTTGACATAGAGCTGGAATAAAATCAGTGTAAAGATGAACTGTACGTGTCTTGTCACAGGGAATTTATTTGGATCACAGACTTTATTCTTAAGTAAATTCTCAGTTGTTGATAAAAAGAAAGCCTTTGCTTTTTAGGAGGCATTATTTTTAGAGCAATTTTAGGTTCTCAATGAAATTATGCAACGTATAGGGATTTCCCATATTCCCCCTCTCCCCACACATGCATGGCCTCCCCTATTGCTAGCAGTCACCGCAGAGGCTTCCTTTGTTCAAACTGATGAACCCGTTATCACTCAGAGCTCATGATTTATGTGAGGGGTCCCTCTGGGTGTTGTACACTCTATGGGACTTGCCAAATGTATAAAGACCTATATCCACCACGACAGTGCCCTACAGAGTAGCTTTGCTGCCCTAAGAGTCCTGGTGCTCCCCCCCACCTTCATTCCTGTCTACCTCTTAAAACTCTTGACAGATACTGATCTTTTTACTGTCTCTGTAATTTCACTTTTTCCAAGTGTGTAGCCTCTTCAAATTGGCTTCTTTCACTTATTAATATGCACTTAAGGTTCCTTCATGTCTTTTCATGGCCTGATAGCTCACTTCTATTTAGTGCTGAAAAGATCCCATTTTCTGGTTGTGCCACTGTTTCTTTAGCCATTCGCTGACTAAAGGACACTTTGTTTGACTTCAGGCTTTGGCCATCCGTGAGTAAAGCTGCTAGAAACAGTGTGTGTGTGTTACTGTGTGGACGTAAGTTTTCACCTCCTTTGGGTAAATACCAAGGAGTGCAGTGGTTGGAATGCACGGAGGGAGTATACTTAGTTTTCTAAGAGCCTGCCAAATTGTCTTCCAGAAAGACCATATCATTTTGCACTCCCATCAGCAATGGGTGAGGGTTCCTGCTGCCCTCCGTCCATGCTGGCATTTTATGTCAGCCCAGTTCCAGGTGTGGGTCATGCTGATGGGTGTGTGGTGGTATCCCATTGTTTTAATTTCCACTTCCCTGATGACAGGTGATGTTGGGTCTCTTGTCATCTACTCAAGTGACATCTACACATCTTCTCTGTTGAGGTGCCAGGAAGTCTTTGGACCGATGTTTACATGGAGTTCCTGTTTTCTTTTTAATTATTGAGTTTAAGAGTTCTTTTTATATTCTGGAGAGCAGTTCTTTGCAGATGTATGTTTTGCAAATATTTTCTCCCAGTCTGTGACTTATCTTTTCATTTTCTTGACAGTGCTTTTCTCAGAGCAGAAAATTCTTTCATCAACACCAGCAGGTCAATCCTTTCTTTCATAGATCATGCCTTGGGTGTTGTGTCTAGAAAGTCATTTGCGTCTGGATTTTCTCCTGCATCTTTTGGGAATTTTATTGTTCTGTACTTTACAGTTAGATCTGTGATCTGTCTGAGTCAATTTTTCTGGAAGGTGAGAGTCTGTGTCTAGACCCTTATTGTCGCACGTGGATGCCCAGTTGTCCCCACGCCATTTGTGGAACAGCCTGTCTTTGCTTCATTGTATGCCTTCGCTCCTTTGTCAAAGATCAGTTGGCTCTACTGTGTGGGCCTGCTTCTGGGCTTTATTCTCTTCCATTGACCCATTTGTCTGTTCTTTTGCTAATACCACGTTGTCTTCACTGCCACAGCTCTGTAATAGGTCTTGAGCTAGCTGGTGTCAGTCCTCCAACTTAAATATTCTGTTAGCTGTTCTGGGTAGTTTTTCTCTCTATGTAAACTTTGGAATTGGTTTGTTGATATCCACAAAATAACTTGCTGGGATTTTTATGGATTTGCCTTGAATTATAGACGAAATTGGAAGAACTGATCTCTTGACAGTATTGAATGTTCCTGTCCTTGAACATGGACTATCTCTCCATTTATGCAGTACTTTGATTTTATGCATCAGTGTTTTGTAGCTCTCCTCATACAGATTGTGTCCATGTTTCGTTAGATGTATGCCCAAGTATTTCATACTTTTGGATGCTCATGTAAATGGTGTTGTGTGTGTGTATGTGTGTGTGTTTTAAAGATTTTTTTATTTGACAGACAGAGATCACAAGTAGGCTGAGAAGCAGGCAGAGAGAGGGGGAAGCAGGCTCCCTGCTGAGCAAAGAGCCTGACGTGGGCCTCGATCCCAGGACCCTGAGATCATGACCTGAGCCGAAAGCAGAGGTTTTAAACCACTGAGCTACCCAGCCGCCCCATGGTGTTGTGTTTTAATTTCAAATTCAACCTGTTCATTGCTGGTATATAAGAAGGGGTCGACTTTTGTATATTAACCTTATATCCTCTGTACTGCTATAATCACATTAGTTCCAGGTTTTTGGTCAGTTCTTTTGGATTTTCTACATGGATGATCATGTCATTTGTGAACAAAGATTTCTTCCTTCCCATTCTGTATCCCTTTTATTTCCTCTTCCTGTCTAATTGCATTAATTAAGACATCTAGTCGGATATTGAAAAGGAAGGGGGAGAGGGAACAACCTTGTCTTGTTCCCAGTATCAGTGGGAAAGTGTCAATTTTCTTATCTTTAGGTATGATTTAACTTTAGGTTTTTGGTACATATTCTTTTTCAAGATGAGAAAGTTTCCCTCTGTTCCTTTTTTAAGAGTGTTTGCAAAAAACAGTGTTGCATTTTGTCAAATACTTTCTTCTGCATCTCTATATGATTGTGTGGTTTTCTTCTTTAGCTTGCTGATGTGGATGATTACATTAATTGCTTATTGAATGTTGAATTGGCCTTGCATACCTGGGATGAATTACACCTGCTCTCTTTGTACATTGTTGGATTCATTTTGCTAATACTTTGTTGAGGACTTGGCTTCTATGTGTATAAGAGGTATTCATCTATGTGTTTCTTTTAATATCTATGACTGCTTTTAGTATTAGGGTAATTCAGTTGTCATAAAACGAATTAGAAAGTATTCCCTCTGCTTCTAGCTTCTGAAAGTATTTGTAGAGAATTGGTAACATTTGTTCCTTAAATATTTGGTAGAATTTGTCACTGAAGCCATCTGGACATGGTGCTTTCTGTTTTGGAAAGTTATTAATTATAGATTCAGATTCTTTAATAGATATAGGCCTATACAGATTGTCTTCCTTCTTGTGTGAATTTGGCAAATTGTTTCTTTTAGGGATTAGTCCATATTTGATAATTAGATTATCAAATTTGTAGGTGTAGAGCTGTTCATATTATTTATTTATTACCCATTTAATGTCTGCAGGATCTGTAGTGATGGTCTTTCCTTGATTTCTGTTATTAGTAATTTGTGAACACACTCTCTCTCTCTCTCTTTAAGCTAGCCTGGCAAGAATCTTTTCTGACCTTTTCAAAGGTTGGTAAATGATTTCGATTTGATTGATTTTGTTCATTGATTTCCTGTTTTCAATTTTATTGATTGGTACTCTAACAAGAAGACTTTCAAAAGTGATTTTGTGCTTTTGAGTTGCAGATTTTCTGGAAGATCAAAGCCAGATCATTAGTCAGGAAGCACTTTTTATTAACAAATATTTGCCAAGTTACATCTTCTCTACCATTTGGATTCAGCATTTGGAATATATTATTTTGTAATTTAGAATTTTATCAAAAATATGTAAGACATTTTACAAATGCTTTGATCTAAAAAAGGAAACACTATCAGTATGAGTTCACTCAGCTGAAGGGAACATGAGGTATTATTTAATTATAAGAACAATAATTATTTTAAATTAATACTTAATGATAGTTGCAATTAATGGGTATTAATTTTCTATATCACTCCATTAAAATTAATGGTAAATTGTTTTTGTAGTGTTACCGTTTGACTTACAAAAAAAAAGTGAATCCTTCAATGCTGAGGAATAATTTTACAGGCAACATCTGGATCTAGAGCTAATCATTAAATAGCTCTCATTTAATGCAGTGAACATAAACCAAACCTTTGAAATCATTCACAGCATAGGTTATGATAGGAAAGCAAGCCTAGAAGTAAAAACAAGAGTGTTTAACTTCGGACTGTGCTAATGGGTAGATTAGCACTCTCTGCATGGGTGAGATAAATAAATTAGCCAGGAACTTGGTGTAATTTGCCCTTTCTGACTTGGTTCTCACAGAGATATAACTGTATTCTATTATTAGCGTGCACAACTTATTGGAACAGACAAGAGATCTGAAATCACCCCTGCTTTCCTTCAGCTGGGCTCCTAACAGGCTGGGCTTTGAGGATCATGAAACTAAGCAACTCAGACTCACAGTTGTTCAAATTCATGGGATGCCCAGTTGGTGGCCAAGTATAGTCCCACAAGGGGTAATGGTCAGTCTGAGCACACAGCAGCACACATTTTCAGGGGCAAGTGAGGGTGGGGGTGGCTGAGATGGGCTTGGAGAATTAGGCACGGGTCCCTAGAGCACCCTGTGTGCCATGCTTACAGAATGTCCCGTCGCTTCTAGGGGGGCATTGCCATCACAAACATGTGCACAGGTGTGTGCACCTGAGGGTTGGAGACTGGCCAGTGCCCCTGAATCCTGGCCAAGGTCTGTACCGCCGTCAAAAGTGTTGACAGCATGGTTCGGAACCTGTACGGATTGGGACTCTTTAAGCCCACACCTCAGGAAGGGAGGTGTGGGGGCCCCAGATATTCACAAAGTTCTCAGTGGCCTTGATGGGCCACCAGCGATCGGGGAATATTGGAGCAGCAGCCTAGCTCCAGGCTTCATTCCTCCTGATGGAGAGAGATTCCCAGGTATCTTCAGGCTCTTCTGAGTTTAGATGTTCTTGCTGGTCCAGTGGCAACTGGGCACCCCCGTGTGCCTCTGGGCCTTGATTCCCGCTGCCCAAGTGGGAGGAGCAAGTAGGGCCAGAAGTCGAGGGGAATTTAGGTCATACTTTCTGTTCCATTCCAGGGACTGGAGTCCATTGTGATATGCTGAAGGATGAAAAACAAGCAACAAACAAACAAACAAAAACAAGCAACAAACCAACATGAATTTTCTGTGCTGAGGAATTTTTAATCTTATCCAGAAGATAAGGCATCCTGAAGAGATACCACTTACACGTAATTGAGTACAAACTGAATTTGAAGTGTCGAAGAAATCAGAACAAATGTATTAAGGACAGGCTGTGGCTAACTGACGGAGTCTGTCTGGGCTTGTTTTCTGTCTGTGGGGAAGGATAAATTTAAATCATTTAAAGGAAGGAGATCAAGAGCCTAGAAAACCCCCAGATCAGCTCACCTAGAGTGGGAAGGCTAAGCCAGCTCTATTTTCTCCAGTTGTGAGAAGTTCCAAATTTCTAAGATTTCACCTGGAAAAAATATATATAATTTTAAAAATTAGAAGCTGGAATATTGTTTTATAATCTCAGTCTAAGGCTGTTCTGCTGGTAAGACGTACAATAGGCTTTTGATTAAAATGGCATTGTAATAAGTGCACCTAGTGAGACAAGCTTTGAGTATTTCATAAATATGGATTTATTATATCAGAATGCACATAAGGATGTCTCTAGCACTCTGATCTGAGTCATACAAAAATCATGAACAATTGTGGTGTCTTTGTTTTTTCTCTAAAACCCATGACAATGGACCACCACTATTCCTTTAGCATTCTTAAGCCCCTCTGAGAACCTCACTTGGAGTACATTTGAACCACTGAAGGATGAATGCATCTCAAAATTAAGATTATTCCATGGACTCACTCTCATTAATACAGGTGGTTATTATGAAGGGAAATAAAATTGCATTAGCTTACTTAACTGCAATATTCTCTATTTTCATATGTTAATTCTCATAAGCTTATTATTTGTACTCAACTTGCTTTTCCCTCTAAGTGATAAATAGTAGTTGTTTAAAATTGTTTTGCCATTTCACTTGTCAAAATCCATACTTTGTGAATAATTCTTGTACCTTTGAAACATTTCAGGAATCATCATTTTTATTTTGGGATAGAAATAATGTTTATCAGATTATTCATGAGAATGATACTCACTTAGTAGGATTCACATATTTTATAATGATGAAAAGAAAAAAGAAAATTAAATTGGGTCTTGACAATTTTTGCTTCAGGAATTGTAGTAGAATACGTCAATATTTCAGGTTGAAAACAGTAGTTAATGGAGGTTTGGGATGGTTCTGGAGGCTTCACCTTACATGGATTAAATTCAGTTAGAAACACACTGAATGCCTGGAAAACACTGTCCAAATTCTGAGCCTCTCCTCTCCAGGTACCTTATAAGGATGTGACCGCCTTGTTTTTGAGCGCACAAGTCCTCGACTTCTACTACCTTGGAGTAAAATGGAACACTGGTTTTGAAGTCTTTAAGTTAGGGTTATAAAAAACATTGTCATTTAAAAATAAATTTTATAAACTGTTCTTCCAAAGAAAGATTAAAGCACAAAAGCTATTCTTTTTTTTTCTTTTTAAAGACTAAGCTTCATATGCCTTCTCTGAAGTAAGAATAAAAAATGGCAATATGGTTTGGAGCGTTGAACACTGCCTTTCACATCTCTATATGGGGAACATGTGCTTATAGCATCTTTTGAAGGAACTTAATAAGTGTTGACTTGTCTTAGCAGAGTGAGAAGAATAAAAGCAAATACTTTCAACCCTCAGCAGTCCTCTCAGTGAGTGAGTCCCTGTTGTACTCCCTGCCATGTTGCTGTGTGCGTTCCCTTGTATTGTTGTGTAATGGCTCACTGTACAGTTGTGGGGGTTGGCTCTCCATTGAATAATCATGTGATATCATCACTGGCCAGTCATGTGATTCCCCATTGAACTGAGGAGAGAACCGAGGCTTAGCGAAGGGTGAGTGATACCCAAGAGTCGGCAAGGCTGGTGAATGCCAGTCCCACCCAAGTCCAGTTGCAAAATCTATGCTAGCTTCAGTGGTGAGATGACAACAGTGTGAGCAGAGGGTACCAGCATCAGGACAAACCCCTAAAGGAGACTGTGTGGGACCAGAGCTGGGAAGAGAGCAGGTTTCACTAGATACACAATTAATGGGAATAGCCCTCTCTTGCTGTCAATCTGCTGTGTGATTTCAAGGTGGTGGTGAGGTCCCCAGGACCCCCTGTGTATAGGGAGACTAATACAGTCCTGTTCTGCTCAACGTTCTAGACCCTGAGAACTTCTAGGCTAACACTCGAGTTAGCTCTGTTGACCATGACATGTAGATAACACCCCTCTTCTGGAATTTTCTGAAGTACTAATCATACCCCAGTAATAGGCCAACTCTTTGTGGTGCCTGTGCACACACCCATCATAGGGGCTTCCTGGGCCTACCTGTGCCACAGACCCCTTTGGAACTTCACTGAAGTCTGTGTCGCCTTCTCATAGCAATGGTTATAAATGCATTATATATATATATATATATATATATATATATATATATATATATATATATGCCAGTTACAGTGAAGGGCTGATATCCATCAATCAGAAATTGTAATATAATGTCTTCTTTGTTATTAGCTCGTTAAATAACAAAATCTAGTGCTGAGTCGAATACGATTATTTGGAAGTAAGGAGGAACATAAATGATACTTATAGATATCTGTGAAGATTGCTATAAGACTGTCTGTAACTTATGATGGTAACAAACAAAGAAGCATGGGCACTACTGAAGATGATGTGGTTTGTCTATGCTCATGATTAAAGAAAATGCTGAATTTTAGCTGGAGGTTTAATGAAAATAAAGATGTAGCTTTTCTCTATCTTCTCAGGCCCCTTAAATCATATCTGTACCCCATGTTATGAACTGCTGAGTCATGGTTCCCCGATTCAGTTTCTATGAAAAACCCTCTTGGGCTTTTGATTGGACTTCTAATGAGTCTTTACCTCAAACTGGGGACAACTGAGAGTTTAAAAATACTGTCTTCCTGTCTGTGATTGCGAGAGTCTGTATTTTACTGCTTTTCTTTAAGGTCATTCAGTATAGTTTTTATAATAATCCCCATAAATGTTTTGCACAGTTTTGTAAGATTCATTCTTAGATACTTGGTGTGTTTTGTTGTTATTTGTTATTCTAGTTATCGTTGGACCCCAGCTAGAGTTTAAAACGAAATCAGTTTTGGGATGTTGAGCTATTAAACCAGTCACTTACTGATTTTTGGACTTTCTGTCTTTGCCGTTGTATCATCTGGAAGTGATGGTGGTTGCTTTTTTTTTTTTTTTTTCCTTTCCCAGTTCTGTGCTTTTAATTCTGAAATGTTCTCTTAGGTACTGAAAGGACTTTGAGAGTGGCTTTCAGCAGAAGCCATGATGCTTGTTAAAGTCTTCTTCCTGATTTTAAAGGAAATTCTTCTAATAGTTCTCCACTGAGGGGCAGTGGGCTGGAACCAACTTCTGGCAGTCAGCAAGAGCCATTCATTCACTTTTCAAGAATTTTGTAAGCCAGTTGTTAAAACACAGTCATTTTTAAAGATTAAGTTGTATAAAGTTATAGTTAAGTTAATCATGTTAAAACCAAGGTAAACTCTCCAAACTCACCACGTACTACTCTCTTTCATGGCATCTCACTCTTGTCTATGCTCTTGAGGTTATTTTAGTCTCTTAATCTGCACGGTGGAAACACTGTATAATGAAGTGACATGTGTGACCCTCTTACCCTTGTGATGGTTGGTGACATCATGCTGACAGCTGGGAATTGCCCACGATGGGAGTATGTACACCACGGAAGATGGCAAATGCAGCCAATCAGGGGTTTTATTTTCTTTGCCACCCACTAACACACCTCTGATCAAGACCAGCGTTTGCCATAGATTCTAGCATTTTCTTGGCCTGTTAACTGAAAGCAAGGACAGGAGGGAGGGGAGGAGGGAGAGGAAGAAGGAAGCAGGAAGGCAGGGAGGGCAGAAGTGGGGAATGCCTGGAGCAGGGGGTTAATCTGAATTTGGGGTTTTCCGCACAGATCACTGTGATGTCCCGCTGGCGTCCACGTTGCCACGAGAGTCCTTCAGCTGCTCGTCACAGCTGTCCAGGAGCCACGGCCCGGGGTTCGCAAGTCTTAATCGCAGAGATGGTGAGTCTGATGCTCTCTTGCTGTTAGCCCATCACGAGTCTTTCTCAGAGAGAATAACGACCATTCTTACTTCATATTCATTCTTGTGGCTCGAAGAGTAATTATATCGCAGTTGGGTGGAAGTGAAGAAGCAGGTTCAGTGATGTGTCATTTCCAGCTTCCTGCGTCTGTAGCATTCTTCTTTTCTGTTGGTTCTGACGTTTCCCGTCCCTGCTGATGGTCAGCAAGTGGTCATAAATGAGACCTGAATCAGAAGGGAATTACTGGAGGCTCCAGATTATTTCCTATTTTGTCATCCCTTTTTAGTTTCAGAGCACTCCGTGGACAGGTGACTAGCAAGTGTGCTTATCGTGGGTAACTAAAACAACAAACACGGGGCTCCTGGGTGGCTCAGTGATCTCGGGGTCCTGGGACGGAGCCCCACATCTGGCTCCCTGCTTGGTGGGGAGCCTGCTTCTCCCTCTCCTTCTAGCTCCTGCTCTTTCTTCTATCTCTCTCTCTCTTTCAAATAAATAATCAAAGTCTTAAAAAAACCCCAACAACAAATGAATGAGCCAATGTCATGGGCACTGGCAACACCCAGCAAGCGATGGGCTGGCACCAGTGAGATGGGAAGCTGCCACAGGGTAGTGATGGGGAAACAGCCCCATCCCAGGACCTGGCCTGCAAGGAGCTGGGGCAAAGCCTCCTGTTGAAAATAGATTGCGTTTGTACCCATGGGAAGGGAGCTAAAGGGCTCCTTTCTCAGGGTGGGGAGGTGTTCGTTCATTCATTCTTGCTCCTTGACTATCATGGATGAAATTGCTTTCACTTTTGCACAAACAGTCGTTCAGCAGACTGAGTAATACATGCACTGAAAACACAGATGTTTCACTACCTTGGAAAGGGATAGATTAACTTTTTTGGTGAATGATCCTTCAGAAAGTAAAATTTTAAATTGACTGTGTCCCAGGTAAATGTAAATTCTGAAGATTATTACAATGGAACAGAGCATTTGCCTCCCTTTATTCGGTATTTCTAAGATCACAGTTTAAGTATAGCTTGAATTTTATTGTGTCCTCAAAAGTCAAGTGCAGGAACCCCCACAAGTGATCAGATAGACTGATGGGGCCCCATAAAGGTACAGGGAAGGATTTTGGTGAGTTTGGGGGGGGGTGGAGAGATCACACCACTGAGGACCACCTTCATGACCTTTTACTATGAAGAACCATTTCTGGCCAGATATTTTCTCCTCCAGGTAGTTAGGAAGCATCAGTCATGATGACTTTCATTCCTCTGGTGAAAATAGCCTCTCACTGAAGCTGGTTTTCAATTAATAATTAAATGATCAAATTTACTATTTTTGGTCTGGTGGTTCCTCTAATACCAGCTTAACATCTAAACTTTCCAATGGTTGCCCAAAGACTGTAAAAACCAGATAAGCATCATCCTTAATTAGTTTAAAGGATCCCAAGGGGCCTGTGTATTGTGTTTCTGATGTGCATATACAGGATATCTTTATGATTGGTCCTGTCAGTGTGGTGGCACTGGGAAGTTTATAAGCATCAGAAGGAAAATCCCAGTGTTTAAGATGAATTTATTTCCATTATATTTAATTAAAAAATTAATAATTAGACTATCATAAGCAGCCATTGTAAAATGGTCAGTATAAAATGCATTTACTATAGTCAGATCACTCTTTGCAGATTTAAATTAATTTTTTAAGAGCATGGCAATCAACTGATGAGGTTTTTTCTTGTGGTTGTTGCTACTCTGATTGTATACAATACATATTTCATTAAATGCTCCTTTATTTTACCATATGATTTTATACCCATTCCTAAGGCAGGATTCAGACAGCACGGTTTGTCAATATCCTTCTGAAGGATTATCTGTGCATATTTTCCGTTGAAAGCCAGCATCCCAGGGGCATCTGGTGGCTCAGTCGGTTGGGCGTCTGCCTTCGGCTGGGCTCCTGATCCCAGGGTCCCTGGACTGAGCCCTGCACCAGGTTCCCTGCTCAGAGGAGAGCCTGCTTCTCCCTTTCCCCCTAACTCCGCTTGTCTTCTCTCTGTTTTTCTTTTTCTCTCGAATAAATAAATAAATAAAATCTTAAAATAAATTAAAGCCAACATTTCAGATTCTTTCCTGGAATTTCTTTGGACTTTGTAAATGCTGGAGAACAGATTAGTTTAGTTTAGGATATAATGATGTAAAATTTGGATTGTATAAAATATGGAAGATTATAATAATAATGATGATGATTCTTCCTATATAGTAGTTGTAGCTTTTTTGAAAAATTGGCACAAGATCTGGTGATGGAAGTCATGTTAGACAACTTGATTATGTGGTTAAAATGTCCTTGGTCTATATTATGGTACCTGGAGGTTGGAAAGAAGGTGTCTGTCTTACCTCCCTATTTTGCCCAGCAGTCTCTGAGCTTTCAATATTTTTATGGAAAAATAGAACCATCTGAACCCTCATGGCTCCTGCCAGGGATTTTGTATGTAGCTGATCGCTGCATCTACCTGGTGTAGAAGGTAGTAAGACAGCAGTCAGTACATACAGTTTCTTTATTTTTATTATTTTTAAAGATTTTATTTACTTATTTTAGAGAGACAGAGAACATGAGTGAGGTGAGGAGTAGAGGGAGAGGGACTAGGAGACTCTGCACTGAGCATGAAGTCCAACACAGGGCTCGATCTCACACCCTCCAGATCATGACTTGAGCGTAGATCAACACTTGAGAATTTACTTAAGAAGAAAGAAGAAAGGCTGTGATTCAGATCACTTCCCTAAGAAAAATATAAACACTTAATCTCTACATTGATTTTCCATCCAGCCACGTTTATCTGAATTGCCCCTTCTAGGAATTTTCTTTTTTATTTCTGCCCAGGTCCCCTGGCTCAGAATTCGCCAGCTAAGGTGGCCTTCCTGTCTGCCAAAGTAGTGGGGTCCAGTTAACAATCCTTCCCGAGGCACTGGGATCCCTGATGGGTCACAGGCGCCATATTGAAATTGACACGGGAGTCCTGAACTGCTCCTTTAACCTGTGACTCAGGAAGACCATAGTCAGGGACAAGAGCTGCTGGGGTCTCTCTGGGCCCCCCATGGTCAGCTGCTCTGCTGCCGTGAACGTGAAGGGAGACCTGCCTGGACTAGGGGCTGATGGGGGGATGGTGATCCCAGGGCCCCCTGTTCTCTTTCCTGCCATCCTTTCAGCCTGACTGTTGTCCCATTGCTGTGTTCCTGCTGAGGAAATCGGGGGAGTGGGCTTTGCTCTGACACATTCACATGCCATCTTTTGAATGCCCCCCCCCTTGCTGCTCCTCACATCACGTGATGCTCAGGCCTCCCCATTTTTGCATTCATTAGGATACTCTGCTTCCTACAGCAGGTAATTGGTCCTCGACTCTTTTCATCAGAGGCTCTAATGGCATGCTTATGAACAGTTAGGAATTAAGCCATGCAGCATCCTTCAAGAGAACTCGAGTTGTAGCATCAACGGAATTTTCTTTCTTTTTCCCCAGAGGCATTTGGCTGACTGAGCAGTCACAAATGGGTGGCTAATTTAGTTGTCATGCTTTTGTTTTCCAAGCATCACCCCCCCCACGCATTTCCTGACACAATCCTCCACCATACTGGATTTTTTAAAAAGGAGACATTGCCTTGAGAGCATGCAGCTGAGCTCCTGTCGGGAGCAGTGGGCTGGCCTGGCCTCCTGCCCTTCTAGGCCCTGGACTCCCCAGGGGTCTGCCCACAGCAGAGGGAGGTGCCCCTGTTCCGATGGCCTCGGTAGTGATCTGATATTCCTCTGTTCTGCGTGAGTCAGGGGGCTGCTGAGAGGATGTCCTCCTAGAATTAGGACACGTCCCAGAGCTGCACACTCCTTGTAAACAGAGATTTCACGGGACATGAATGAGCTCAGTCACATGTTTTATTCGGTCATAAATGAAGGATTTATGACCTGTTCGGGTCGTGATAGGCTTGCTGGGCAATTCTTGCTCTGTTTCCATGGTGGGAAATCAGCAGAACCGTCTCATGTTTTGCCAGGGCAGAACTTCCAACGAGTCGGAGCTGAGAGCCTCTAGTCAGATCTCAGTGGGTCTCCATGACCCGTTCAGGAGTCTGTGTGAGGACAGCAAAACAAAACGCATGGGATCCACCCATTTTTGTCCGTTTTATGCAGACAGAGCTGCAGTCAGAATGCTTGGTGCGTAGGGCATGGAAATCAGTCCCTGGGGAGGTCACACGTGAATCCCTGTGGGGTGCTTTCTCTTCCTCAATATCTCTGGCACTTAAAGCAAACTCAAGGTGATGGGTGTGCACCGAGCATGTATTTTCATCTGACTGTCGAAGGGTCTGTTTACCAAGCCATTTTGAGCGTCTTTGCACGTAGGAACCCAGTTCACACTGAGGCAGCTGTGGTGACCATTCCCCTCCGGGTGCCCTTTGTGGGAAATGTCCCGTTCTCCTGGCTGAGGCTCCTAGCGCAGTACAGGAAGCACACAGGCAGGGGAGCTGGGGGCCCCAAGGCAGGGTTTCTGGGCCTACTCCGTCCTGGTCACCGGAATGCCACCTGGATACAGCTGGTGCTGCCTCTTGAGGAATCAAAATTGCAGCAAACGCCTTAATCCCCTCAGTAACAGCAGCGTCTGACCGAGGCTTCAGCACATCCAGCCCTAGGACCCCTGAGTGGGGAGGTCAGGGGGACCTCAACACCGTCACCAGAGCCTGTCTGCCCGCTGGCCCCTCTTTCCTGGGGACACCCGTCGCCTTCCTGGGGATGCCTGTCATCTTCCTGGGGCAGGCAGCAATGGGCTCTGATGGGGTCCGAGATCAAAGGATCAAGACTGATACAAAGTGAAAGTTAAGCAAAGCTTTATTTCATGCCAGCACCAAGAATCAAACTGACCAGCCGGGACCATCTCTTATGAACCCTGCCCAGCCTCACAGACCAGCTTTTATAGAGCAAAGGCCATGTGGTTGAGCCTGGCCAATGAGATTGTAACACACAGAGAAAGTTGCATAGTCATGCTAGGTCACACAAGGGTGGCCAATTGAATTACAATTTACCCTATAGTAGCTGTTTGAACTAGCCTATCACTTTGATCAGAAATGGCGCCTCAGTTTGGCGCCCACAAGGCAGGGTTTACATTTTTTGGTGGTTAGGGAGATAGTGTGTGCGCTTTACTGATTGGACACCTCCATCTGGCCTGACTCGTCCTTGCATCTGGGCTCTTTGTTACCTCTGCCTGGCCTGACCCGTCCATGTATCTGGGCTCTGTTATCAGGGACTGGTCTGCCATATTTTACTGGTTTCTCAGACTTGTTTCTAAGTAAGTTCCTCTGGGAGGGCAGGGTCAATTTAAGTTCACTGCATAAACAACAAAATAGCTGTTCTACTGAGATGGGGGTCACTTTGGCTAAGTAGGCCTTTACATTCCCCCCCTTTTTTTTGGAGATTAGTCAAATCCTTGACTTTTTAACCATATGTCCTCCTGTTGTAAGGGGTTATATTGAGCTTATAAGATTAACATTTTTACTGCCCCAATTCTGTTTTGTCAAATGCCATTAGGGCATTTATAATGCAGGGGCCAAAAAGTGACATCAGTAATAGTAAAACCAGGGGGCCTGTAATTGCTGATATTAGGGAAGTTATTCATGGAGACCAGTTGAATAAACTTTTACATCATCCCTGAGAGTTCCTGCATTGTTGCTTGCACTCATCTAGTCTCTTTTTAATGGCTGCCAGACTGCTTTTAATGATCCTGTGTGATTTACCCAGAAGCAGCATTTCTTTCTTAGGGCTACGCAGAGCCCTCCTTTTTTAAGGAATAGTATGTCAAGCCCTCTTTTATTTTGCAGTACTACTTCAGCTAAAGAGCTTAAGGAATCAGTTAGCTTGTCTATATTTTTATGTATATAGTGTAGGTCAGCATCTACTTGGGACCCAAGAGCCTCAAAATCTACTTTCTCCTTTATTAAGGCTGTGGTTCCTACTGCTGTGGACTCTGCTATCCCTGCCACCAGGGGGTGCTGGAATTAGGATGGGAACCACAAGCTTTGTTCGTTCTATCCCTGCAATAAGATGTTGGAACCCCTTGGTTTCTCATAATAATCTACTTGGGGAAGGATGTGGGCAGTTATATAGAGTTCGTTCCAGGAAGAGTTTTGGAACAAAGCAAGATTAAGGCATGGTGTAAGCCCTGAACTGCAAGCAAACCAGGCCCTTGCAGGGGTCTTAAGGAAGTTAGTGAAGACAGTAGGGACTATTATAGTCTCATATAGGTCTTTATATTGGGAAGCTTGCTTTTGTGTGTGTGTGTGTGTGTGTGTGTGTGTGTGTGACAAGGCAAAGTCCCTTTTCTTTTATATCTCCTAGGGTTAGTCTAAGCACCTTTTTTCTCTCACAAGAGTTACAAGAACTTTTATTTCTAATCTGTCCCTTCCAAGCCCTATGATAATGTTAGCCCCCATTTTAATATAATATGGGGGTTGAGGGTTTAAGTATAGTCAATAGTCTCGAGTAATATTAGGGTCTGAAGTATTTTAAAAAGCTAAACATTGAATCTACCAATGGGAGTAAAACTTTGGCGGCGCTGTTGTCACTGTCAAGATTTTTTTTTTTTTTATCCTCTATGACAGCCTCTTTTGGGGTTGGGGTGGGTGGTGGTCTGGTGGGATTTGGTAGCTTGGGAGGATTTAAAACTGGGTTTGGCCCTATAGACCGGGGTAGTTCTCTAATTTTTATTTTTTGGATGGTGAATTGCCCACCTCTGTCTGTGCCAGTTTTATAATATCTGAGGCCCCAAGATCGGCCATACTCCCAAAGACGGTCTTTGGGGTTGATGATTGTGATAGATATAGTTGTACAAAATCTCCCATATTGGTGGGATGTGGTTGAGGGGAAGATCCCCGCAGCCAAATTTCCAACAAATTTTTTTTTGTGTTACATAGTTGTTTGTTCTGGTGGGTACTACAGTTATGTAGGGGTTATGGTTTGTTTCCCAGTCAGAGGCTATTGTCTCACAACCCCATCGTGTACAGTAATAGTCTGAAGCCCCCCCATATTCTGTATAGACCTTGTACTAGGACATATGTAATAAGGGACGTTCGCGATGCAGGGGGTTACAGGTGCCAGTTGACATATGGTTACATTAAATTGCACAGTCAGCTGATAAGTTAGCTATTCACTGTTTTGTATAACTTTTTTCACTTTTAGTAATTTCATTTGTTTAATTTTCTATCTATACTTTTCTGTCTGATGAGGTGACTCAGAAGTTTTTACATAAACAGGTAACAATAGGAGCAACAGTGAACTCAACAAATTCATTGTTTTTTGAGTCTTAACTTTAGTCCATGATTGGCGGGATCCATCGGCAGTGGCATCCATCTCTGGGGGCGTCCTTGTTCTCGGCTCATTTGACGTGATCTGCGTGAATCCAGGCCCTGATGCCCTCTACTTTTACTGCTGTGGGGGTGGTCAGGATGACAGTAAATTGTCCCTTTTAGCGAGGTTTCAAGTTTCCCACTTGGTGGCGGCGCATTTAAACCAAGTCCCCAGGTTGGTAAGGATATGGATCCATCTCTGTCTCCGTCTCACTATGGGCAGTCCGGATCCCTGCGTGGGCTCTTTTTAAGACAGACTGTAGTGCCTGCAGTGACTAGAGTACAGACTGATCAGATATTTCTGCTAGGGCGACCTTTTGTGGCTGAGGGTAGAGTGGTGGTGGGGGGTCTCCTGAACATTATTTCAAATGGGGTCATCTTGTTTAAGTAGGGTGTACACCGCACCTTAAGGAGGGCCACGATGTACGGTATTTGGTTTCAATGAAGATCAAAGACCTTACTCTGGGTAGAGTAGATTTGAGCCAAGGCAAATGTTTCTTCCGGTGGCCACCCTGTGGAGAAAGTGGGCCACTCTAACTGGCAGAGTGTTTTTAGTTTTCCCGGGTGAACCTTGTCACCCGACTGGGTGGCTTTACCCTGAAAATCCTTGAAATACTGGAGAACAAGATTTAGGGGTGTCACAGGTCCCTTACTCCCCACTTGCTCCATTTTTTAAAACACAACAAACAATACAACAGACAACAAAAAGACAAGACAAAGACAACTGCAGACCAGCGGCCCTTCCTCAACCAGATATCAAGTCTAAGGGTGTGAAAGATATAATCCCAACTCAAAAATATAACCTGCACCAGGGTCAGCAGTCACGGTCATCACCACAAGTGGACAGAGTAATTCAGGCCCCGCTGAGAGTTTCCTAGCCAACATTTCCTCTCCCCGAGGAAGTGTCCCTACTGCTGTCGGAGCCACCAAAGTGGGGGAGGGGGGAATGGGGGGGCAGTCACACAGGATTAACTAGAGACAGAAACCTTCCAACAGATCGATTTAAATACAGTCTGGCCGGTGGTCAGCAGACAATCTTGAATAACCCAGGAACTGGGGGGAGATGTCCGTACAAGGGGTCGAGAGTGGAAGGGGCCGAGCTTTCATCCAAACCCTCACAGGAACCTCAAATGCTGTGTCTTCCTCATCAGTGGAGCAGGGACTGTCACGCTGGTCCCGCTTGCTAGGTGTGGGACTTGTGGGGTCCTACATGGGGCCCCAGGCGAGATCCTCGGCCCATCACACATGCGTGACAAGTTTGTCTTTCTTTGCCGTCTTACCTTGGGGAAGAAGCGCAGGCAACAGACCTTCAGTGATAAGGTCACTGGAAAGCTCAGCGCTGGGACTATGGCCCCTCATGCACCTGGAAGCCATGGCAGGGATGGCCCGTTGTAATGGTGACTATCATCCAGCACCCAGCAGCCTGTGGGAGGGATGACACAGGGTGCTGCACACATCCTCCTGCCACGTCCCCCTCAGTGCTGCAACACACAGCTAGCACACTGTCCCCAGGGAGGGAGAAGGATGTTCTGCGTGGGGTGACCTTCCAGGCCCTGCAGTTTTCTCTGCACAAGTGGGGGGCTCAGATAGGTTTTCCTTGGTACAGGTTGTGACACTGTATTCAGGAAGGGGTGGAGGTGGGAGAGAGGCAGGTGGTGGGGGTGGGGGAATACCCACTCCCCCTGCGCATCACCCCCTAGCAGCGATCTGGGAGCATGGGACCTCATTAGCCTGCTGGAGCGAACCACCCCCGGCATAGGGGATTCTGCCGTTCCGTGCCTGTAGCTGCCCCCAAGTTCATCAGGTGGCTTGGCATGCATGCCAGAAGCACGTCCTCACCGCAGGTCAGGAGATGTTTGGGGTCTATTACCTGCAGGTGGGGGAGGCTGGTTGGCAGGTAGGCAGTGGCACCTGTGGGAGAGGCTGGTCCTGGGGCAACATGCCAGCAGCATCGTGATCTGTTTACTGAATTTGCCTCCCCGCACGGGTGACACCATGCTGGTGATACTTCCTGGCCTTGAGAGAGGCTAAAATTCACAGGGAAACATAGCAAAATGCCAGCAAGAATATCATCAGTACCTTCTACAGGACTCTGCTGCTCTGCTGCGAACTAGGATGAGCCTGGATACAGGACGTCAGTAGTCCCTCAGAGATCTAAGCTGATCCATAGGAAATTTCAAATGTGGAATCTCCACGTTAAAATGATCTGTTGAATGCCAACACCTAATTTTTAAGGTTATTTTTGCAACAATTATAAAAATCATGCCCAGCTGCCAAGGAATGTCCCTCCGACTGTGAGTGGCTCTCAGCTAGAATACAGAAGGACTTCCAGTCATCAGCCGTGAGCGGGGCCCTCGGACAAAGCAGCAGAACCAATCTTGTCACGAGAGGCAAGGATAGGTGGCCGAACTGGCATGGGCTGAGGACGCAGAGGAGACTCGGTGTGCAAACAGCCTCCTGGTACAGAGGAATGGGGTCAGTGGGGACACTGGGGAATTGAAATAACGTTTGCCATTGCATTAATACTCTACCATGTAAATACCTTCATCCTGATAAAAGCCCCATGACGATATAAGATGGCAACTTTGGGGGAAACTGGTACAAAGGAGACAAGAATCCCCTCTACCACATTTGTAGCTCTTTGGGCAACTGGAAGTTATTTCAGAATAAAAAGTTAAAGATGCATTACAGAACAACCCAAAATGCAGCACACTTTGGATTCTGAGTCAAAGAAAAAGGCATTGCGCTTGTGGTACATTGAGAGGAAAATTTGGAATACTTGAACAAAGATTCAGTCTGGGAAATCTGGGTAGAAAGAAATGAGAAAGAACCTGTGTTCTCCGGAAGGCCGTGCTTGAACATGTGCAGTGAAGGGGGGAGGTGGCGAAGGGAGGACATGGTGAAGAGACATCTGTGCCTGCCCCCTGGGAACACCCCCAATCCTGATGCCAGCGCCCCACTTCTGTTTCCCTCCCAGCCATACTGGGACCATGTCACATACTTCCTGACATACCCCAGCCCTACAGGCCTTAGCAAACCCAGTGTAGGGGTCAGTAAGAGACCCTCACAGGAAGACGGTCAATGCGGTCTAATGCATTAGGCCTCATTACGAGAACCTCAAGTGAGGTGTCAGACGGTGGGGAAAATTGTTTTCCAAAATCCCTCTCACCATTTTACAGACAACTTCCATGCCTCATGTTTTCTGGACATCGATAATTGGCAAAATAACGGTTCCAGAATGTGCTTCAAGCTTATTTTCCAGTTTTTTAAATTGCTTATTATTTTAAAACCAGAAACTTCAATGTGATGTCTAACTCTACATTCAAAACCCACGTTTCTGGGACCTGGAAGAACAAAATATGTCCCAACACAGCCTCCGGGAGCCTCATCTGAGTCGGTGTTTTGTCTCTTTCTCACTGGACAAGACAAAGCCTCGTGATTTCTGCTCTGCACCTGTCGTCTTGAAAACCTGGAACATCCTTGTTATTCCCTCACTCTGTATTCTCCCTCTAGCTCCCCACTGCCCCTCAGGCTCTCCCTCCCTGCACAGGAAAACCTTCACGTCCACCGCTGCTGCTCTGTGTTTCAGATGGTTCTTCGAAATGCCTGTTTTTCGCATGAACCAGTAAGCGTATCAAGTATAGGGTTTGCCATCACCACCCTTCCTATCCTGTCATTCGGTACGGCACTTCCTCGTGCTGGGATTCCAGAATTAAGCTTTTCTATTTCTACCATGGTCTGCATGTATTCCTTCAGATCCAGCCAAAGGTATGTCATACATACAGACGGGCAGAGACACTAGTGTCAGACACGGATGCGGTGACCTGGTGTTTGGTCGGCCACGTGTCGCCTGGGACCGTTGGACACCCAAGAGTCAGGGTTATGACTGAGAAACCAGAGCAATTCATGAGGAATGTAGGATTCACCTGTTTACTTAACCCGTGGTTCTGAGTGTGCGTCTGTGTGTATCTGTGTGTGTGATCATGGGGGGTTATACATTCCAGAATTTGGAACTCTGATTTTTGTAAGTTTTATTTATGATCTCTTTCTTTACAGGATAATGCAGATCTTAATGATTTCTCTCCCTTTACTATTTTCTCCCACTTCTGTTTCCCCTCAAGGGGCCGGTGGCTGGTCTCCACTTGTGTCAGATAAATACCAGTGGCTGCAGGTCGACCTTGGAGAGAGAATGGAGGTCACAGCTGTGGCCACGCAGGGAGGGTATGGGAGCTCCGACTGGGTGACCAGCTACGTCCTCATGTTCAGTGACAGCGGGAGGAACTGGAAGCAGTACCGGCGAGAAGAAAGCATCTCGGTATGTTCCTTCCTGAGAGCTGTCTCTCGGTATGAATTGTGCCAGTCACTCCCTGTTGCTGCAGATCAGACTGAGCACAGAGACAGAGCCCCCCAAAGTACCTGAGTGTATTTTCAAGTGAATATAAGATGCGTGTGGCCCTGTATGATCTATGCACTAAGTCAAATAGCCCTGTGCTGCAGTGAAACACTGAAAATGTCTCCCCGCTGTTCCTGGACATAGTGTGCGATCGAAGGGGTGAGGTCACGTGCAGCCCAGTGTAGTTTCCCTCCCAAAGCCCAGAAGATGGTGTCCGTTGTTCAGCCAAGTAAATCTGTTCCTCCAAGTCTTCCAGTTAAGTGAGATTTCTGAATGTCTCCAGACACTGACACACACACGTCATGGGCAGTCTCTGTTTGGATGATGGCATGTTGAGGGACATACGTCTGGCTCTAGCAGGAACCTGGGCACTTGTGTGGTCCCTTGTCCTTCATGGGGGTAGATATCAGGGATTCTTTGGAGTCACAATGACTTAAACTCTCTTACACCAGGGACGTGCTTTCTGCTTCTGATTCCATACCCGCTCTTCTTTGAGAAGAATTAAATTTCGCTCTCCTGACTTTCTGAATATTAAAATATATGGACTTTATCAGATATTCAGAGTTTTGAGTCTTCAGATCATAGTGTTCCCTGAGGGAGGAACTCTGAAGATAGAGTGGGGTAAGCGTCTGCTGTGTTGCTGTTGGCCTTTGGGGCAACAGGGGCAGGGCTGTGGCCTCAAGAAGATTTCTCAGGTGGAGAAGGAATTACTTTCTTATAATTAAAAATAAACTAGGGGTGCCTGGGTGGCTCAGTTGGTTGAGCTTCCGACTGTTGATTTTGGTTCACGTCGTGATCTCAGGGTCCTGGGATCAAGCTCTCTGTTGGCTCCATGCTCAGTGGGGTGTCTGCTTGAGATTCTCTCTCTCCCTCTCCTTCTGCTCTCCCCTCTTCCTTGTTCCCATGCACTCTGTCTGATGAATAAATAAATCTTTAAAAAAATACACTTTACATGGTTGCCAGGGGCTAGGGGAAGGGAAGAATGGAGAATTACTGTTTAATGGGGACAGCTTCAGTTTAGAAGATGAGAAAGTTCTGGGGGTGCATGACGGTGACAGTTGCCCAGCCGTGTGATTGTCAGTGGTACACAACGACATGCTTAGAAGTGGCCAAAGTGGTAAATTTTATATTAGGACAATTTACCCACAATAAAAAAAATACATTTTAGGTTCCATTTAATTTAGGTAAGGATATTTAGGTAAGTCTTAAAAAATTGTCTTGTCATGGTAAGAGGGGAGGTATCAGCGAAAAAGCCGTTACTTGTTAGCTGGTAGCTCGTTAGCTTATCTGTAACACTAACAAGCGACAAAATGATACTACTATTGGGTAACAAATTGGCCTCATTTAAACTCCCTTAGAACTCTGTAACTTAGTATAACTTCATAGCTTATGGCCTATTTAATTTTTTATCTCTGGATCTCTTTCTAGTTCATCAATAGATGTTGATTTTTTTTTTTTTTAGTTTCTGTCACTTTATTTTTTTCCCCAATTTATTTATTTTCAGAAAAACAGTATTCATTATTTTTACACCACACCCAGTGCTCCATGCAAGCTGTGCCCTCTATAATACCCACCACCTGGTACCCCAACCTCCCACCCCCCCGCCACTTCAAACCCCTCAGACTGTTTTTCAGAGTCCGTAGTCTCTCATGGTTCACCTCCCCTTCCAATTTACCCAAATTCCCTACTACTCTCTAACGCCCCTTGTCCTCCATGCTATTGGTTATGCTCCACAAATGAGTGAAACCATATGATAATTGACTCTCTCTGCTTGACTGATTTCACTCAGCATAATCTCTTCCAGTCCCGTCCATGTTGCTACAAAAGTTGGATATTCGTCCTTTCTGATGGAGGCATAATACTCCATAGTGTATATGGACCACATCTTCCTTATCCATTCATCCGTTGAAGGGCATCTTGGTTCTTTCCATAGTTTGGCGACTGTGGCCATTGCTGCTATAAACATTGGGGTACAGATGGCCCTTCTTTTCACGACATCTGTATCTTTGGGATTAAATACCCAGGAGTGCAATTGCAGGGTCATAGGGAAGCTCTATTTTTAATTTCTTGAGGAATCTCCACACTGTTCTCCAAAGAGGCTGCACCAACTTGCATTCCCACCAACAGTGTAAGAGGGTTCCCCTTTCTCCACATCCTCTCTAACACATGTTGTTTCCTGTTTTGTTAATTTTGGCCATTCTAACTGGTGTAAGGTGATATCTCAATGTGGTTTTAATTTGAATCTCCCTGAGGGCTAATGATGATGAGCATTTTTTCATGTGTCTGATAGCCATTTGTATTTCTTGATTGGAGAAGTGTCTGTTCATATCTTCTGCCCATTTTTTGATGTGTTTGTCTGTTTCGTGTGGGTTGAGTTTGAGGAGTTCATTATAGATCCTGGATATCAACCTTTTGTCCGTACTGTCATTTGCAAATATCTTCTCCCATTCCGTGGGTTGCCTCTTTGTTTTTTTGACTGTTTCCTTTGCTGTGCAGAAGCTTTTTATTTTGATGAAGTCCCAGAAGTTTATTTTTGCTTTTGTTTCCTTTGCCTTTGGAGACGTATCTTGAAAGAAGTTGCTGTGGCTGATATCAAAGAGATTACTGCCTATGTTCTCCTCTAGGATTCTGATGGATTCCTGTCTCACGTTGAGGTCTTTTATCCATTTTGAGTTGATCTTTGTGTATGGTGTAAGAGAATGGTCGAGTTTCATTCTTCTACATATAGCTGTCCAGTTTTCCCAGCACCATTTATTGAAGAGTCTGTCTTTTTTCCACTGTATATTTTTTCCTGTTTTGTCAAAGATTATTTGCCCATAGAGTTGAGGTTCCATATCAGGGCTCTCTACTCTGTTCCACTGGTCTATGTGTCTGTTTTGATGCCAGTACCATGCTGTCTTGGTGATCACGGCTTTGTAGTAAAGCTTGAAATCAGGTAACATGATACTGCCAGTTTCATTTTTGTTTTTCAACATTTCCTTAGCGATTCTGATTCCATACAAATTTTAGGATTATTTGCTCCAGCTCTTTGAAGAATACCAGTGGAATTTTGATCAGAATGGCATTAAAAGTATAGATTGCTCTAGGCAGTATAGACATTTTAACAATGTTTATTCTTCCGATCCAAGAGCATGGAATGGTCTTCCATCTTTTTGTGTCTTCTTCAATTTCTTTCATGAGTGTTCTATAGTTCCTCAAGTATAGATCCTTTACCTCTTTAGTTAGGTTTATTCCCAGGTATCTTATGGTTCTTGGTGCTATAGTAAATGGAATCGATTCTCTAATTTCCCTTTCTGTATTTTCATTGTTAGTGTATAAGAAAGCCACTGATTTCTGCACATTGACTTTGTATCCTGCCACGCTGCTGAATTGCTGTATGAGTTCTAGTAGTTTGGGAGTGGAGTCTTTTGGGTTTTCCATATAAAGAATCATGTCATCTGTGAAGAGAGAGAGTTTGACTTCTTCATTACCAATTTGGATACCTTTTATTTCTCTCTGTTGTCTGATTGCTGTTGCTAGGACTTCTAATACTATGTTGAACAAGAGTGGTGAAGGTGGGCATCCTTGTCTTGTTCCTGATCTCAATGGGAAGGCTGCAAGCTTTTTCCCATTGAGGATGATATTTGCTGTGGGCCTTTCATAGATAGATTTGATGAGGTTCAGGAATGTTCCCTCTATCCCTATACTTTGAAGCGTTTTAATCAGGAACGGATGTTGGATTTTATCAAATGCTTTTTCTGCATCAATTGAGAGGACCATGTGGTTCTTCTCTCTTCTCCTATTAATTTGTTGTATCACATTGATTGATTTACGAATGTTGAACCATCCTTGTAGCCCAGGGATGAATCCCACCTGATCATGGTGGATAATCTTTTTAATGTGCTGTTGGATCCTGTTGGCTAGGATCTTGTTGAGAATATTAGCATCCATATTCATCAGTGATATTGGTCTGAAATTCTCCTTTTTGGTATGGTCCTTGCCTGGTTTGGGGATCAGGGTAATGCTGACTTCATAGAAAGAGTCTGGAAGTTTTCCTTCTGCTTCAATTTTTTGAAACAGCTTCAGGAGAATAGGTGTTATTTCTTCTTGGAAGGTTTGGTAGAATTCCCCAGGGAATCCGTCTGGTCCTGGGCTCTTGTTTTTTGGGAGATTTTTGATCACTGCTTCAATCTCGTTATTAGATATCAGTCTATTCAGGTTGTCGATTTCTTCCTGGTTCAATTTTGGTAGTTTATATTTTTCCAGGAATGCATCCATTTCATCTAGGTTGCTAAGCTTATTGGCATATAACTGTTCGTAATAACTTCTGATGATTGTTTCTACTTCCTTGGTGTTAGTTGTGATCTCTCCCTTTTCATTCATAATTTTATGAATTTGGGATTTCTCTCTTTTCTTTCGGATTAGTGTAGCCAGTGGCTTATCGATCTTATTGATTCTTTCAAAAAACCAGCTTCTAGTTTCATTGATACGTTCTACTGTATCTCTGGTTTCTCCCTCATTGATCTCAGCTCTAATCTTGATGATTTCCCTTCTTATGTGTGGAGTTGGTTTGATTTGTTGTTGATCCTCCAGTTCTTTAAGGTGTAGAGACAGCTGGTGTGTTCTGGATTTTTCAATTTTTTTGAGCAAGGCTTGGATGGCTATATATTTTCCCCTTAGGACCGCCTTTGCTGTATCCCATAGGTTTTGGACCGAAGTGTCTTCATTCTCATTGGTTTCCATGAATTGTTTCAGTTCTTCTTTGATCTCCTGGTTGATCCAAGCATTCTTAAGCAAGGTGGTCTTTAGCTTCCGGTTGTTTGAGTTCCTTCGGAACTTTTCCTTGTGATTGAGCTCCAGTTTCAAAGCATTGTGATCTGAGAATATGCAGGGAATCATCTCAGTCTTTTGGTATCGGCTGAGTCCTGATTTGTGACCCAGGATGTGGTCTATTCTGGAGAAGGTTCCGTGTGCACTTGAGAAGAATGTGTATTCTGCTGTTTTAGGGCGGAATGTTCTGTATATATCTATGAAGTCCATCTGGTCCAATGTGTCATTCAATGCTCTTGTTTCTTTATTGATTTTCTGCTTCGATGATCTGTCTAGTTCTGAAAGAGGCGTGTTAAGATCTCCTACGATTAGTGTATTCATATCAATATGACTCTTTATCTTGATTAATAGTTTTCTTAAGTAATTGGCTGCTCCCATATTGGGAGCATAGATATTTACAATTGTTAGATCATCTTGGTGGATAGTCCCTTTAAGGATTATGTAGTGTCCTTCTGTATCTCTGACTACAGTCTTTAGTTTGAAGTCTAATTTATCTGATATGAGAATCGCTACCCCAGCCTTCTTTTGAGTCCCATTGGCATGAAAGATGCTTCTCCACCCCTTCACTTTCAGTCTGCGTGTATCTTTAGGTTCAAAATGGGTCTCTTGTAGACAGCATATCGATGGGTCCTGTCGTTTTATCCAATCTGCAACCCTGTGCCGTTTTATGGTTGCATTTAGGCCATTCACATTGAGAGTGATTATTGATAGATACGTTTTTATTGACATCGAATTACCTTTGAAGTCTTTCTTTCTGTAGACTGTCTCTATATTTCTGTTCAATTCTATTCTTGGGATTTTTCCTCTTTTATAGAACCCCCCTTAATATTTCCTGCAGTATTGGCTTGGTGGTTGCATAGTCTTTTAAGCCTTGCTGGTCTTGGAAACTCTTTATCTCTCCATCCATTTTGAATGTCAGTCTTGCTGGATAAAGTATTCTTGGCTGCATGTTCTTCTCATTTAGTGCCCTGAATATATCTTGCCAGCCTCTTCTGGCTTGCCAGGTCTCTGTGGACAGGTCTGACGTTATTCTGATGGGCTTCCCTCTGTAAGTAAGGAGCCTCTTTGCCCTGGCAGCTTTCAAGAGATTATACCTACAATTATAATGTCTCAATTTGACTATCAGGTGTCGTGATGTTTTTTTGGAGTGTATAATCTTGGGTGGAGACCGTTCAGCCTCTAGTACATGAATGCTGGTTTCATTCGCGAGATTCGGAAAATTTTCATGAAGGACTTGTTCCACTATATCTTCTAGACTTCCTTCTTTCTCCTCCCCTTCAGGAATTCCAATAATTCTGACGTTGGAACGCTTCATGGCATCATTTATTTCCCTAATTCTGCTTTCGTGGGATCTAAGCTGTTTGTTCCAGGCTTCCTCCTGATCCTTTCTCTCTGTTTGTCTTCCAGATCACTAATTCTATCTTCTTTCTCAGTTACCCTAGCTTTGAGAGAGTTTAGATTGGATTGGAACTCATTGAGAGCATTGTGGACCTCCTCCCTGGTAGCTTTGAGCTCCGCCCTAACATTGTGAACATCCTGTCTGGTCGCTTTCAGTTCGGCCCTAATCAATTCTGTTTGGTCATCCATGGCTTTCTCCAACCTAGCTATTGCCTGGATAATTGTTAGCCTGAATTCTCTTTCCGACATATTGTCTATGTTGATAGCCGTTAGCTCTGTTCCAGAAGGTCCATCCTCTGTATTTTTCTTCTGTTGGGCATTCCTCCTCCTAGTCATTTTGGTGGGAGAAGACTGAACAGATGTAGCTGGATGTATCAACTCTGGTGCAGTCAAGGTGCACCCTGGAACACTTCCTGATTTCTGTCTCAGAGAGAAGCCTCAGTCTGGGTGCAGAAGCTGAATAAATTCCCCCTTGGATGCTGGCAGTGCAGGTTCCAAGTTGCAGACCCTGGGGGCGCAGGATCTTTTGCTCTTCCCCAAAGCCAAGGCAGTGGCGGCTGTCTGGGAGCTCCTGACCGCCAGAGAGGTTCCAAGCAGCGATCGCACACTGAGATTTTGCCGCTGGCCCGGGCTGGGAGTGCCCGGCTTGTGCGCACCTCTTTTCAGAGGCGGCTGTGGGTCGGGCGCACGTCTGGGGCACTGAGAACGGGGCGCTGGTCCGTAAGCCGCAGGCTGGGCTTTTGCGCGCCTCTGTCCGGGGAAGAGTTTCGCGCGCGCGGCTTAGACTTTGAAACAATCGTGCGGGTCAAGAAGTGCCCCCGGGCCTTAGAAACCCAGGAGAGCTGGAGGGATGTGCGCGCGCATCTCAAGCTTTGTGGTAGGGCTAGTGGGCGTTCTGCAGACCGGCGCAGCTCCCATCCCCTCACAGGAGCCGGAACCCCCGCGCTCTGGGGCGCGCTGGCGGCTTAGGGACCAGGAGCCGGTTTCTCCGCCGCACTCTCTCTGCCTCCGCGCCGGGGAGGCCGTCTGGGATCGGGGACTTAAGCCCCTGTCCCTAGCCGCCCGGATTCCCACAATTTCCCCCCGAGATCCTTTGCTCTTTTGGAGTGCTTTCAACCAGTCTCCAAGTTAATGCTGGTCCCCAGACGCAGGGCACTCTCGCTCGTGTCGGGGTATTACTTTTGCACCGGTCGCCTCTGGTGGCTCCCTCCCCCTTTTGTTTATCTTCCGATATCAGTCTGCTGTTCCCATTCCGCTTTACCTGCTCACTGGCGTCTTCTGCCCCTGTAGAGATCCAAACGTGTATAATTCTGATCTCAGGCTGATTTCATGGGTGATCGGAGTTCTTTGGTAGGTAATCAGCTCACTTTGGGGTACCAGCTGAAAAGACGCCTCTTCCTAGTACCCCGCCATCTTGTCCCCCCCAATAGATGTTGATTTAAATTGAATTAGGAAGAACTAGTCAGTTGTCTAACACTGGGTAAAAGAACAAAATCGGCGAGAATTTGTGTTTAGGGGACCAGCTGACTTTAATACCCCAAACAGGCAGTTGCCAAGTGTGTGATTGGAAGTACATCTCGACATTGAGCTAATTCTAGGCATGCCAGGTCCAAACCAGGGTTAAGACCAACATTAATTAAGAATGAATAACAGTTAAAAGTTAAGGAAGCATTTTCCTATATAGAGAGCTTTTGTTCCAAATTAAATCTTGCTTTTCAAAATCAGGTAATGGGTCACTAATGCGTGCTTATTCTTAGTTGTATTAAACAAGGTTCATATTTTTACCCCCATCCCACCCCAATACATGGATGCGACATTGTGACCTTTCCTGTTTTTTAGCTAAGAGGTTTTGGGGGGATTCAAACCCAAGCATCACCATGTGGCATCTTGTTTCAAGGAGCCCAGGGGAGTAAGGGCCAAGAATAGTGGTGTTACTGACCCTAGACCACTCAGGTGAGGATGGATGCTTGGACTCCCCACTGGCCATCACATGGTCATGTCTGGTGTGGTGGCCTCCCTCCCACACTCAGGGAGCTCGCTCACAGAGACCTGCCTTGGTAAATGTTTGCTGGATGAGTGCAGGGGTGGAATCTACCTTCCCTTGAGGTAGAACGCTTCTCCTGAGCTCCCTGCTCTGCCCCCTTTGAGGCCCTCGTCTCCGCTCAGGGCTTCTTGAAGCTCCTCCAGGGCAGGGATTCCTTTGCATTTTGGTCTCCTCTAGGAAAGGCACTCCTCCTGGCATGTCTTTCAGCCATCCCCACAGCGCACATGGTGCTGTCTCCGCCCCAGGCTGCATACACGGCCGGCTCTGGCCACAGTAAGTCCCACGAGCTGATAATTAGGAGATTCTACCCACAGTCTCTTGAAGACAATCAGGCAGATTTGGCTGCTCTCTTGCCCCTTTCACACAGAGGACCTGCTCTTAACCCTAAAGCAGGTACCTTCCCGGAAGCCCTTCCCACTCTTCAGGCGCTGGTTTTTAATCTGTGCTTCCCTGACATCAATTTGAGAGTGAATTATGATTCTAAAAACTTTCCTTGAGATATTTACCCTCTTATCAGCAGAAGAGATACCGTCATTTTCCTAGTTTTGTGCTACTCCTATAAAAAACGATCAGGCGCTTTATGAGACAGAGCTGTTAGGTCACGGTTTCTGTAGGTCTGAAGTCTGGTGCACCTGGCTGGATCCTCTGGGTAAGCTGTTGGCTGATCTGCATTTTTTCCCCTCCTGGATGTCTGGAGATCCCTGGGATCCTCCTCAGGTGCTGTGATTCACTGGGGAGACTTGTGGGACCGATGTATAGTCATAAAACTGATGTGTCAGGGTACAAAGCGGAAAGAGTAAAGGAAAAAGGTAGATGGGATGAAGTCTGTAGGAAACCATGCATGAGCCTCCAGGAGTCCTCTCCAAGCGGAGACGTACGGAACGTGCTAAGTTATCTACAGAACAAGTGAGAACTGTCCTCACCAAGTGTGGTCCACCACGGAAACTCATTAGAGACTCAACAGCCTGGGCATTTATCGGAGGCCGGTCACACAGGCTCCCTCCTTTCAAGACCCTGACCAGGACGATGGTTACTGAGTGTAAATGAGTTGTTCGCACAAACATTAGGCACAGTGAGCCGCTCGCATTATTAGGGTCTTGGGACTGCGCCAGCCTTGAGATTTGAATCGGTCTAGGTGATTTAGGAGTCCGACCACTGTGATGAGGAAGATTCAGGTGGTCTCGGGCTCAGCTGAATCCAAGAGGGAGGCCTGACCCCCACGTTCCCTGGGTCAGCTACTGGCATGTTTTTCCTGGTGCAGATGGATGGGTTCGGAAGCCTGGGGAAGCACTCAGACTTGTCTGGCTCTGGCGGAGGGGCCATCTGAGAACTCCTATCTGTGGTCATTGGAAGAGTCCTTGCCACCGGGTGGTCCCACCTGCCCCACACTAGGCACTGAGGGTCCTGCAGCCTGGGCTGTGGGTAGAGCCATGTAAAGGCCTTGCAGCCACCCTAATGGGCTGCCGTGGACTAAGAAAGGAGGGATGCTGGGAGGGCCATATTTTCAAATCTCCTAGTCTTCATCTCTCTTTATGATCCTCTGCTTTCTTTTATATTTGTCTGCTTTCCTCTGCCTATACATTGCGTCTTTCTACTCTTGTCCTCCCCTTCTCTGCAAGAGAGAGGACCTGGACGACAATGGGCCTTACAACTCAACAGGAGGCCTACAGTCCATCAGTATCACCTGGGATCCTGACAGAGATAATGGGGTTTCAACCCCCATCCTGGTTTTCTGGATCCCAGATCTGCATTTTTAAAAAAAGATTTTATTTATTTATTTGTCAGACAGAGATCACAAGTAGGCAGAGAGGCAGGCAGAAAGAGAGGGGGAAGCAGGCTCCCCACTGAGCAGAGACCCCAATGTGATCCAGGACCCTGAGATCATGATCTGAGCTGAAGGCAAAGGCTTAATCCACTGAGCCACCCAGGCGCCCCGCAGATCTGCATTTTAACAAGATTCCCAGAGGATTCCAGAAGCGCTGACTGAAAAGATGTCCAATCTGTGGGAGAAATGGTTCTGCTCCTTTAGTGACCTTACCTGCCTGGATTGCGGAGATTACAACCTGCTGGAGGATGCAGCTTGTCCCGGGCACCTGTTACCCTGAGCCATGTTCTTCCCTTTAATGAGTCCTCAGGACTCTCATTCCATTGTCTTTTGGCTGCAGGACACTTGCTTTCTCCCCAGTAGTCACCAACCTACTGGAACAAACCCCGGAGTGTCTTCTCCTTGCTTCTATCAACAATGACCAAGTGCTTAAAGTTAGTACCATCTTTGAGAAATAGATTATTTCCTAAACCTGTACATTTTGCATTAATTAGGGCTTTATTCTTAACTCCTGAGAACTCAAGTTCAAAGATTATGTATCTTTTAGGATTTCAAGACTGGGTTGTTACCCGGAACATACTGACAACTTAGAATTTAAGTGGCGTTTTCTTCCTCTGCAGGATGTTTGCACGAGAAAGGCATACTCTAAGGATAGACTGGTAAATGGATTTGGAGAAAGAAAAACAACAACAGAAATTATTTGAAATAAACATAGGATCTAGTATAATAATTCTATTGAATAGATTTCTTTTGCCTTGAGAAAATGTGTATCAGTAGGTCCTTGGGTGAAAATAAAAGAGAAATCACAAGGAATTTGGAAGGCAGCTGTGCTCACCACTATACCACCAACGCGAAATAGCAAAGAATTTGAAACTTTGTTCTACTTTGGATAATTTACAACCTGAACCAAGCAGAAAGTGTTGACTGATTAGTGAGGCTAAGTAACATTACATGGAAAGACAGGACAACCTCGTAGTGCTCTACAAGAGTGACAGACGTGACTCCAAAGTTTTAGGGTAGAAGAAATGACAGGAAAATGCTGGGAGCAATGCAGATGGGATGGGGCCGCCAGTTACTTCTGCAGTGGTTCGTGTGTTTGAGGGAAGGGGCTGGTGCGCCTACAGGAAAATAATTGCTTGTGAAATCCAGGTCACAGGCACATGTGTTTGTGGTTCAGGATATGTTTGAAACACGGATTCACCAGAAAAAAATCCCAAACTATTGAATTCGGATTTAAATGAACCATGGTTACCTGGTGTAAGTAGAAAAATCACGAGACCCATACCTGATTTCAGAATAAAAAGAGATAAGAACCACGTCCAATCATAATAAGATCAACTTCAATCAGAAATAAGGAAGCATGTGTGCAAGATAGTAGCCACTCTGCTGAGTACGCAGCTTGGCTGGGAGCTGAAGTGGAAACTCGTTGGACGCAGCCCCTGTGAGGTCAGTCGCTAAGTCTGTGCCAGTTTATTTCAGGTCTGGATGTGCACTTTCACTATTGAGCTGACGACCCGACAGAACCAGGCCCCACCTCACGTAGGCAGTTGCAGAAAGGGTGTGCAGGGCCTGCAAGGTCAGACTGGGGTCTGGGCCAATGCCAGGCTCACCAGGTCCAAGTGAGGTTCTGAGACCAGTCGGTTTATAACAGAATGGGAGCAGCACTTGATGATTCCATTATGGGTCACTTCCATGTACTCAGCCTTGCGGGGACATGGGTTTCTCCTGCTTAACCATCCTGCTGCTCACCTACAGCATATTGATCACCACAGCAGCCCCTCTCGACCCTTCTGTATGGATGGCACTTAACTGCTGTGGACGGCGATTGGATTTTCTCCATGTGTCTTCCCTTCCTGGGCTCTGAGGCCCATTAGGTCAAGGACTGATCTCCAGGGAAGCCCAGGCCTATTATGGTTTCTCGATAAAGGGCTGTTGGGTTGAATTAAGGGAAAGTTGCTGTTCTCCAATAGGCCTCAGCCACATGGGTAATTAACGATATGGAAACTTTAGCCACCCATGGGATGTGGCTTATGCGGTGGGAGGCTTTTGGTGCCAAATATGAGAGTGAGTAGTTTAACACTTTGTTCCCACAAAGTTGTACATGGATGATCCCTATTGAGCCTAAGGTGGTCTCCGGTGTGCCCTTAACTGCAGGTCTCAGTGACAGCAGATAAATGCTGGATTCCATCCTGGAAAACTGTCCTTCTCCTTCCCTCCCTCCCTCCCTTTCCTCCTTCCTTCCTTCTCTGTCAATGACAGTGCTCCCAACCCGAAAACCTTCACTCTGTGCTGAAATTGCTAGGGCAATCGCTGCTTTCTCATGTTCCACTCACTACTCTCTCGTGTCCCACATTCTACTCTCTTGTCTTGCACACCACTCTCTCATGTCCCGCACACTTACTCTCTCATGTCCCGCACACCACTCTCACTCCAGTCATTCATCTTGTGACTGTTTCACATCAGCTCTGGAGTCAGGGTCTCTGACTTGTTTCTCTGTCTATCATTTGTACCTACTTCATTAAAAGTAGGATTTTTAAAAAAATTTCTTGGAAGAACACAAAAATAAAAATTTAAAAAAATCCTTTTTGTGTTAAGCAGGAAAAGTGAACAATGGAAAAATTACGTTCTTACAGAAAAGTTTCTGCAGTAGCACAGTCATGGAAAGGAACCATCATTGAGCTGAGTCTTGGGGAGGCAGAAGGCAGGGCAGCTCAGGGAATCTCCAGAAGAGTCTCCTGGAGATTCTTCCCAGTCCCTTGCAACTCAGGCAGCAGAGCTTCAGAGGATATGGTACCAACAGTTGGTCTCAGGTGGAGGGACCGTCAACTCTACACTTTCTACAACTTGCAGATACCGTAAATATACAGAATGCGCAAGTGTGGTGTGTACTTATGCATTCTGTATACATTCAGTATCTCTGCAAGTTGGAGAAATTGTGCCCTCCTGCAGTTAGAAAGTTTTCCGCCTTGGATGCAGAGCACATTTTGTAAATTTGTGTAGACAAAGGCAGCAATGAAATAAATTATATTATTTTGCAAAAGAGGACGACAGGTTTTTCAGTATTTAAAAAAATGTTAATGTAGCTGGTCTTAAAACTCCAAAATGGTGAGGATTTCTGATTAGCAATCCTCAAATTTCCAGCCAGTACTGTTGGGGCATCAGTTGAGAAGCTGGAGGTCCTCTAAATACGTTCAGCTTTCTCACGCTGAGAGGACTGCTGGTGTGTTCCAGGGGTCTGCTAGCTTGTTCTGTAAAGGGGCAGATGACAAATGTTTTCAGTGTTGTAGACCATACAGTCCCTGTTGTAGCTCCTCCCTTGTGTGAAAGCAGCCAGAGGCATTGTGTAAGTGAACAAGTGTGGCTGTGTTCTAATAAAACTTTATTGTTATATTAATAAATATATTAATATATTAATTATAGTTATATTATTAATTATATTATTAATTATATTATAATTATATATTAATATATTAATATAAATATATTAATAAAACAAAAACATGCACAGGCTGCATTTGGCTCTGGGCTACATGTTGCTTGATCCCTGGTTTAGTCCATTTTGTATCTGTTTAAGGCATGAGGTAAGGATCCGTGCTCATGGATTTTTCCAGATGGCTGCCTAGTTGCTACAGTATCATTTACTGAGCAGTGTTAGGCAGGAAACAGGATTAGCATGGATGTAAAACAGACACCTGCTCGGCAATCTGAAGGAGACCAGTGTTTTTCACATTTCTGTCATGAGGTTTTATGGGTGACTTGTCTTCATAATGGGTTGTCTTACTTAGGTTAAAAGTAGTCTTTCCCCTTATTGTTTGTTCATCTCTGGATTCAGTTTTAAGCTTCTACTTCTGCCTTATTTCAGAACCTGTCTCAGAGATAGTCAATCTGGGATTTCCTTTACTTTTGAGAATTTGGAGGGCTTCTTAAAAGCACTTATCCCACCTGACCTTAAAAGATGAACGTGTAGGGGCACCCGGGTGGCTCAGTGGGTTAAGCCACTGCCTTCAGCTCGGGTCATGATCTCAGGGTCCTGGGATCGAGTCCCACATCGGGCTCTCTGCTCAGCAGGGAGCCTGCTTCCTCCTCTCTCTCTGCCTGCCTCTCTGCCTACTTGTGATCTCTCTCTGTCAAATAAATAAATAAAATCTTTAAAAAAAAAAAGATGAACGTGTTAAGCTCTCCTTCCTAAGCCTCTAACCTTGCATTCTCAAGTTATGAAGTGCATTCACATAGAGAGGGAAATAATACGAGAGGCATAAAAATTAGAAATAAAAATAAATTATCATTTATCATTTATCACATAATCACGCACATTTATCATTCTTGGAGAACCGTAGAAAATCTCCTGGGAAAGAATTAAAAAAAATAAAATAACTCAGCAATGTTTCTCTTCATGAAAGTAATTTCCAAAATTAATTAATTTCTCTTTGTACCTATAAGTAATTAGTTAAATGATAAAGGAACCATGGACTTCATTTATATTAGAATCACAAACAATAAAATTGACAAGAAATGTTCCAAAAAATACTTAAAACACCACTGAGGGGCATCAAAGAAAAGTGAGATTAGTGCTTGTCCTTGGGTATCAAGACTTGGTAGTGTAATGATGTGTGATGTATGCTCATCCTTAACTAACCCTGAAATAAAATAAAATGAAGTCTTTCTTTCTCTTCCTTCCTTCCTTTCTCTCTTTCTTTCTATTTTATTTATTTGACACACACAGAGAGAGAGAGAGAGAGAGAGAGACAGTGATAGAGGGAACACAAGTAGGGGGATTGGGAGAGTGAGAGTAAGCTTCCCATTGAGCAGGGAGTCTGATGCAGGCCTCGATCCCAGGACCCTGGGATCATGATCTGAGCTGAAGGCAGACACTTAACCACTGAGCCACCCAGGCACCCCTGAAATGAGGTCTTCTTACTTTCATTTTAAAATGTTTTTTATGCTGAAGTAGCCACAGCAATTTATTAAAAGAATAGTATTAAAGGGAATTATTCCTATTAAGTTACTAAAATGCCTTACAAAGCTTAAATGTAGCTGTTTGAAACTACTTAATATTAACATTGTTTATATTAGCATATTAATGCAAAGATTAGTGAAGAAACATAATAGGATTCACTAATAAATATATTTACAGAATTAGCAAAAAATAAGTGTGGCATTTCAAATTAGTGACAAAAAATAGATTATTCAATAAATGATACTGGGACAACCTGGAAAAAAAATAAATAAAGTTGGATCCTATTTTATACCTTAAATAGATACAATTTAAAATAAATCAGCCACAGAGAAAGGGCTAGATGCAATTAGAAAATGTTTTGTATGGATTATTGGAAAGAGCATGCTAAGGAAAATGGGAAACCCCGATGCTGCAAAAAAAAAAAAAAAAGATTGATAAACCAGATTAATTTTAAAATGATGTGTGGAAAAAATTGCTGTGAGAAGACACCAAACATAAATTGGAGAAAATTTAAATATATATGACAAAGAATGAGTTTTCTTCATTTATAAAGCATTCTTGTAAATAAATGGGTATGATTTAAAAAAATCATTTTAAAATGGGTAAAGATAGGGATGCCTGGGTGTCTCAGTGGGTTAAGCATCTTCCTTCTACTCAGATCATTACCCCAGGGTCCTGGGATTGAGTCCTACACCGGGCTCCTTGCTCCGTGGGGGGCCTGCTTTTCCCTTTGCCTGCTCTGCCTGCTCTATCTGTTGCTCTCCGTGCTTCGGCTCTCTCTCTCTGACAAATAAATAAATAAATAATCTTGAAAAAAAATTGGGTAAAGATAGAAATAGGCTGTAAACAAAATGAAAGAGTTTTATAATTGCATGAAAAGTTGTTCAGTCTCACAAACCCTTGGAGGGCAATTTCCATAAAAATTAAGTAAAGGGAGTCCCAAATGCCTGCTGTGTAGCTCTGAAGATGACAGTTCAGAAGGAATAGCACCTTAAGTCCCCTCAGTGCTCCGTCTACACCGAGTAGAAACTCCACTCCTGGGAACGAATCCCACAGGGACATGTGAGTGACACAGAATATGCCTGTGAGGACAGTGTCATGTCCTCACAGTCACGGTCTGGTTCTCTGCCGCTGGTGAGCGCAGAGATAAAGCATGCTACAGAGCAGTATTACATCAAGTGCCTTCCATTGAAAAGAGGGAGGTGAATCTATTGATAACGAGCTTCAGGAAACGCTATTTTAAAGTGAGGAAAAATGATGCACACACTGTGCCCCCATCCGAGGTCCCCAAGATGACCGTGCACGTACGCGGTAACTCTGGAAAGACACACAGCAAATTAGTAATAGCACTTCTCACTCTGCGGAAGGGGCTGGGGGCTAAAAATACACAATAATTGTTATTTTTAAACTACATGTATATATTGCTGTTCGATTAAATACTGGGTTTTGAAAGGGTTTACAAAAACAAAATACAAAACAGTTAATTTTTATTGTGATAAATAGCACATAACATTAAATTTACTATCTTAACGGGTTTTAGGTGATAGGTATAACTACTGAAGTTAATTATATTAAGTAATATATTAGGTATATTCATGCCATCGAGTTACACATTTCCAGAAGTCAAATAATAGAAAATAGAAGGAGGTCTGAACACACTGAACACGAATTTCCCCTTCCTCCTCTCCCCAGCCCTCGGAAACCACATTTTATTAACTGTGTCTAGGACTTAGACTGCTTCAGGTGCTTCGTGTAAGTGGAATCCTATAGCATGAGTCTAGCTGTGGCTGCCTTACTTCACTCAGCATAAGGTCTTTGAGGTTCATCCATGTTGTAACACGGGACAGGACCTCTTTCCTTGTAATGGCTGCATAATATACCATTGTCTTGGTACACCATCTTTTCTTTTTATCTGTTGCGATGATCTGAATGTTTGTGTCCCACCTGAAGTCACTGCTTTAACCCAAACCCCCAACGGTGATGACGATATTAGCAGGTGGGGCCTTTGGGAGGTGCTTAGGTCATGGGAGCAGAATCCTCTAGAAATGGACGGCACCTTATCAAAGAGGCTCAGACACACGCCTACCCCCTTCTGCCCTGTGAGGACACAGTGAACGTGTGTGGCTCAGAAGAGGGTCCTCACTGGTCACATTGGTACACCAGCCCCAGACTTCCGGCCTTCAGAACTTTGAGCAGTAATTTTCTGTCATTTAGAAGGCACCCAGTCTACAGTGATTTGTTCTACCAGCCTGAATGGACCGAGATATCCCTTCATCCATCAATGGCCCCTTGAGGAGCTTCTACCTCTTGGCTAATGTGAATAATACTGCATTGATCAGGGGTGTCCACCTGTCTCTTGGGGATCCTGGTTTGAAGGTTTTGGACATATCCCCAGAAGTGTAATTGCTGGATATGGTGATTCTATTTTAAGTTTTTAAGGAAGCTCCAAACTCTTTTCCTCAGGGGCTGCACGATTTTGCATTCCCACCAACAGTGCACAAGGGTTCTAATTTCTTGTCTGCACAGTGTGTTTCTGTGGTTCTCTTACCCTTGAGCTTTGTAAGGACAGATAATCCCCGGTGGACCCTGAGTGGCCCCACACGTCCTTGCTGGGTGTGCCAGGAGTGCAGGACCCTGGCTGTGGTTAATGGAGGCCATTTTCAGGGTGTGTCAGAATAGCGACCCTGAGAGCTGAGGGGCTGCCTCCCCAGACCCAGTCCAGGTTTGCTTCTTCTCATTCTGTGTGGATCCCCCCAAGCTCTGTGCTCTTTTCCTCTAAAGCAGTAGGACCCTTTGCATCTTTGTGGTTCTCAAGAAGGCGTGATGAGCTGACCCCATATTCACGAAGCCACAACTTCTCTGTTGGGTGAATGGCTTCCAAAATGGTGTCATTCCTGGCTATATTCCTGGATGACCATGACTTCCATGATGCCCAGTTTCTCCGTGATGGCATTTGGAAACTTCTAGTTACTGACTTCTCTCTTTCATGGTGCTTCTGTGTTGGCCTTTCTCCCCAACCTTGACATAAATTGTGTCGATTCTAAGATCTAGAGGCTAATGGCTACAAGGTATATTCATTCATGCTGTTCTTATTACACATAAAAAATAAAAATATGCTCGCTATTTATTTGAGATTGTCAGCTGAAATGAGGATTTAGGCTTGAGTGTCCTTCATGTAAATAGAATCTTAAGTCATCTCCACTGTGACTATATTCCTAATATAGGCTTTTTGATGATACAGATAAGAATAGATACTATTCCAATTTAAGGAAAACTTCTTTAGGTGACTTTCATCTTACATATAAAAGGGCAAGCTGCCTCTGGAATTATGGTACAGAGGTAGGTGTGTATGGAGACGAGCATGTCTGTCTGTTCCGTTCTTGTCCACCAGCTGAGCTCCATGCCTGAGACACCAGACCTCCTGCCAGTCATAGTCCCTGTGACGCTGTGCTGTGCTCAAAACATTTTTTACTTTCTTATTGGCATACTCTTTTTTCCTCATGCCCTTGTGGAGAAATCAGTTAAAACTATTAAAAGAGCCCAGTTTTGAAAAAGAGTTCAAGGTTAGACCCCTTTTCCAGAAGGAGCGGTGAGCAAGAAAAGAGGGCAGGCAGCGGATGTCCCAGAACTTTGCCTCACGTCACGTCTGTGACCAAGAGAGAGAAGTTTAAAATCCTCCCCATTTGATGTGAATAAGACAAAGGCACTTTATTTGGATTTGATCCCGTTTTCTATTGTGTATTTTTTTTTATTTTTTATTTTCAGCATAACAGTATTCATTATTTTGCACCACACCGGGTGCTCCATGCAATCTGTGCCCTCTATAATACCTAACACCTGGTACCCCGACCTCCCACCCCCCGCCCCTTCAAAACCCTCAGATTGTTTTTTAATGGTCTTAATCATTCAAACCCGAGTGGCTTTTTTCCTTTCAGAGCTTTGATCACTGTAAGGATTCAATAGCCTTCTTTTTTAAAAGAAGAAGAGAAAATTTTCAGGACCATGGAAAGAGACACTCCCCCCCCCCCCCCCCCCCCGGGAGCTGGGAGCCTTCTGCAGAAAAGAGCTTTATTATGGGAAGTTGCCACTGAGGGAAGATTCAGACCCAGCACAAGCTCCTATTTTCTGGGAGGAAACTTAAGGGTTAGTAGAAAAGTGTCTGAAATGGAAGGCGAAGTTACTGTGGTAGTGCGTTTTTCTGTATGCCCCCAAATAATAATAAGTGAAATGCTCAATGCATTCATCACCTTGTGGAGATTTTCTACCCTTAATTAAATAAATCTTCTAATTGATTATTAAGGAGGCACACAGTGATCTCCTGGCTCTCTTGGAAAACCTGCCTCTCAGACCCTCCTGGGCACCTTGAGGTGGGAAGGAATTAAGTCTATCCCTGTAAGATTTTCCTAGGTATGGTTACTAAGTGCCTCGGGCTCAACACAACAGAAATCTATTCTTGCATGACTCTGGAGCTAGAGTACAAATTCAACCTGTTGTCAGGGCCATGCTACCCCCAAGGGTCTAGGGGAGAACCTTCCATGTCCTTCTAATGGTTTGATGCTGTTGGTGATTCTTGGGGCCCCTGACATGTAGATGGATCAGTGCGATGTCTGCTTCAGTCATCACGTGGCATCTTCCCTGTGTTTTCTTGTTGTCTGCCCTCTGCTCTCGTCTCTCTCCTTATAAACTACCTAGTTGTACTGATTTAGGGCCCATCCCAGTGACCTCATCTTAACTTGACTGTTGCAAAGACCAGATAATAAACAAGGTCACATTCACAGGTCCCAGAGCTGGAATTCCAACACATCCCAACATGACAATGGCCTGGGAGGTCAAAGGCGGCTGTAGTCAAGTGATAGTTATTGGACAGGAGGAGAGAGACTTTCTCATTTTGTCTGTTGTGACCATTTTTTATAAGGGAGGAAGAACGTAATCTGGAATTGATAGGGAATTGAAGAAAAATGCTTTTGAAGAACAGGGAAGATGAGCAAACAGCACCCCAAGTGCAACGTGCAGTGGGACCCAGAGAGGAAAGCAGGTGTGTGAGCCAGCTGATGCCCAGGGGCTGGTGTCCGACATCTAGTGAGCATTTACTATGAGCCAGGTGTGGTTTTAAGGATTCTAGGTGCTTTATGTCATTTCATCTTGTTCAGCAGGTGTCTTCATGTTGCAGAACGAGAAACTGAAGCTCCAAGTTATACAATGGTCAGTTTCAGGGCTACCCTGGAATAGTGTTAGATATGGTCAACATAGTCCTTTATTTTCCTTTTTGTTCTTGTTAACTGCTTTGAGATCGCTTCCTGTCACACGCAGAAGAAAGCCTTACTGAACAGTTGGGGAGGAAACACTAGAGGATGGCCGTGACCTTGGTGAGGTAGAGGCAGATCTGGGTCCCCCAAGGCTTGGGTTTTGCAGGTGAAGGTGCACCCAAGGACAGTGGTCAGGAGATGTCTGGGGACTTGCTGCCCTCGGGATCCTCCGCGGCATTCCAGAATGATGTGGTTTGGCTGCCATCCCAGCCCCGCCTGGGCCTCAGTTCTGAGAGCTCTGCCATCTTGTTCAGAGTTCCCGCACAGTGCCTCTGCTTATGGTTTCTCTCCGGTGGGAGTGAGATGCAGAGTAGGCATGGCGGTTCCCTCCAGGTTTGGGCGCCAGCAAAGAGAGCTGCTCAGCGTTGGGAAAACCCATTGCCTGCTTCATCCCGGGCTGGGGACTTGCTCAGCATCTCGGGGCATCTTGGTTCAGGGAAATGCAAGGCAGTGAAGATGGCCATCCTAGAAGTCTCTGGTTTTCTGTGGCCCTTGTCTGGACACAGTGTCTCTGAGCTCAATTCTCTCTCCGCCTTTATGGCTTTCATATCCTTTCTCTCTGAAGCCGTTGTCATAGGAGATCCTCCTCTCCAGCCCTTATACCTCTTGTTCTGTGGATCACTCCAATCCTGGAGCCTGGTCCTGAGGAATCACCGTGGGACAAGCATGAATCAGAAATTCAAGAGATTAGGATATGGGACACAGGGGAGAGGCAGCTGGAAGTTCCCAGCTCCATCTCCACGTGCATAGCCTCAGATGCCTGCCACTTGACTGCAAGCGTCCCCCCAACTCACTGGACAGGGACAGCACCCCAGAGCCAAGGCTCTCCATTCAGCAATTCTGTGTCATTTTCAACACTCATTTTCTCCTTCACACTTTGTGACTGAACGTGCTTCGGTTTTGCTTTCTGCTTCTTACTCCTGATGTTAGCATTGTGACTTCCAAGTTATACTTTTTTTTTTATTAGACATTTTATGTTGTTTGCTGAAGGCGGATTTTGTTACCTCAGTCCTGCTTAGCCTATTGAGCAGCCTCTGGAGATGGTCATGCTCTTGCTTTGCAGTCCCCAAGAAGCCCAGTGGGGACAGGCTCACAGACAACCTTCTGGGAGAGGCTGCTCCCCATTCTCAGGGTGGGGGGCAGTTTCAGTGAGACGTGACTGCTCAGCTGTATGACCTGCTCCCGTGCAAATCATAAGGGGGTGGGAGGGGGAGCCTCTGCTTTTATCCCAATGGAGTCATGGATTGTAACTACCTGTGTTTCACTGCTCTGTGTGGATTAATGAGTCAGACAGAGTTCATTACCCTGAAGAAATGTGGTGGTGCCGGCTACATTTAGGTTAAGAGAGTGGGCATTCTGAGCACCTGGGGGGCTCAGGCAGTGAGGTGTCTGCCTTCAGCTCACTTCATGATCCTGGGGTCCTGGGATCGAGCCCAGTCTCCGGCTCCCTGCTCAGTGGGGAGGCTGCTTCTCACTCTCTCTTGTCCCTGCTCGTGTGCTGTCTCTCAGTGTATGCACATGCATTCTCTCTCTCTCAAATAAATAAATAAAATCTTAAAAAAAAAAAAAGAAACACCAGAATGGACATTTTGGGGCCCTCACTGTGTGAAGTGGGTGGTGGGTATATCCCACTCTGTGAGGACAGGTGAGAAATTGTGCCAAGCGTCCTGCCACTCTGTGACTCCAAACGAGGCATGATGGCAGGTGGGTCCCATGTCACTGCTGTGATGTTGGTGGTGGGCACAGTGGATGACGCACAGGGTGAGCAGGAGATCGGCACTGGGGGGTGGGGTGGGTGGGGTTCCCCATCACCTCAGGGAGTATATGTGCAGGAATTGGGTTTCTCACTGGATTGCAAATCAGGCTGGGTCTCATTCACATTAACGAAAGCGCACTTTTTGTTTAAATATTTCTTATTGTGGTAAAACAGACACAACATAGAAGTTAACTTTGTAACAATTTTCAAGTAGACGGGTCAATGGCATTAGCATTTTCACACTGTAGTCTCCCCAGAATCCTTGCCATCTTCCTGAATGGAAACTCACTGCCCTCTAGATACTAATTCCCCATCCCTGCCTTTCTCCAGACCCTGGCAACCACTGTTCCACTTTCTGTCTCCATAAATTTGACTCATCCGGGCACCTCATCTAGGTGGCATCGTACCATTTTTGTTCTTCCATGACGGGCAGATCTCACGCAGCATAATGTCCTCCAAGTCCATCCATTCTGGGATGTGTGTCAAATTCTAAGGAATGTTCTATGGCATGTATATGGCAGTTCTGCTCTTCCCTTGAGGGATCCATGGACTTCCCCACCTTTTGGCTGTAGGGGATAAAGTTGCTGTGAATTTGGGTGAACAAATACCTCTTTGAGACCTTGCTTTCAGTTCTTTTGGGTGTGTACCAACAAGTGCAATTCCTGGATTCTGTGTAATTCTGTTTTTGAGGGTTTTTTTTTTTAAGATTTTATTTATTTATTTGACAGAGAGAGATCACAAGCAGGCAGAGACAGGCAGAGAGAGAGAGAGAGGAGGAAGCAGGCTCCCTGCTGAGCAGAGAGCCTGATGCGGGACTCGATCCCAGGACCCTGAGATCATGACTTGAGCCGAAGGCAGTGGCTTAACCCACTGAGCCACCCAGGCGCCGCCTGTTTTTGAGTTTTTGAAGAGCTGTCTGCTTTGCTGTGTTGCATTCCCACCAGCGCACAATGTCTCCAACTCACCCTCATCAACACATCTTACTTCCCATTGAAAACACAGCCAAAAGGTGTGAGTGTAGCTTTGATTTACATGTCCCTGATGAATTCCGGTGTTGAGCATCTTTTCATGTGTTCACTGGGCATTTGTATGTTTTCTTTGGATAAATGTCTATTGAAGTACTTTGTGCATTTTAAAATCAAGGTGTTTGACTTTTTTGTTTGTTGGGATGTACAAAGTTCTTTATGTATTCTGGATATGAACCCCAAATCAGATAGACGATTTGCAGATATTTTGTCATTCGTGGGTTGCCATTTCACTCTGCTGATAGCATTATTTGATGCACAAAAGTTTTAAATTTTGATGTATTCGAATTTCTCTATTTTACCTTTTGTTGTCTGTGCTTTTAGTGTCCTATCCTAGAAATTATCACCAAATTTAACATGATAAAGCTTTTGTCCTGTTTTTCTTCCGTAAGACTTTTTATAGCCCTAGGTCTTATGCTGAGGACTTTGATTCATTTTGAGTTAATTTTTGTATACAGTATAAGGTGAAGGTCCATTTTTATTCCTTTGCATACTATTATCCAATTTTCCTAGCCTCCGTTGTTGGAAAACTGTCCTTTCCCTCTTGAGTAATCCTGGCACCCATGTTGAAAATTATTTGTAGATCCCTTTGCAAAGCATTAACATTTAAAAATATCAAGTTTTCCAAAACATGAACATGGTGTAGCCTTCCAATTATAATTGTATTTTTTCATTTCTTTCAGCAGCATTTCATAGCTTCCAGTGTACAACTCTACTACCCCTTGGCTAAGATTATCCCAAAGTATTTTATTCTTTTTGATGCTGTTATAAATGAAATTATCTCCTTAGTTTCCTTCATTGCTAGGCTATTGAATTGCAGCAGATTTTTTATGTTTATTTTGGTCAACTATCACTGATTAGTTTTAAAAGTGTTGCTGTTTTCCTGGAATCTTTAGGGTTTTCTACGTATACGAACATGCCATCTGCAAACAGAGATAATTTTACGTATTTCTTTCCAATTTGGATTTCTTTCATGCCCAGTGGTTCTGGCTTGTACTTCCAGTATTATGTTTAGTAGAAGTGACAAAATCTGGCATCCCTGAATTGTTCCTGATCTTAGAGGAAAAGCTTGTAACCTTTCCCTGTGGGGTATGATGCCGTGGGTATGATGTGGGTATGATGTGGGTATGATGAGAAACCCTGTGGGTTTCTCATATATGGCTCTTATTATGTTGACATAGTTTCTTCTATTCCTAGTCTGTTGAGTGTTTTATCCTGAAAACGTGCTGAATGTTGTCAAGTGCTTTTTCTGCATCAGTTGAGATGATCTTGTGAATTACCCTTCCTTTCGTAAGGTGACCTATGGTGCTGATTGTTTCTTGTATATTGACTCATTATTGCATTCCAGGAATTAGTCCCACTTGGTAACGGTGCATAATCCTTTTCATATGCTACCGAATTCAGTTTGCTAGTATTTTGTTGATGATTCTTGCACCAGTCTTAATCAGGGATGTTGGTCGGTAGTTGTCTTTTCTTGTAGTATCTCTGGATTATGGAGTAATGCTGGCCTCATTGAATGAGTCAGGGAGTTCTCTCTCCTCTTCATATTTCTGGATATGTTTAAGAGGATTGGTGTTGGTTCTTCTTTAAATATTTGGTAGAAATCACCAGTGAGGCCATCAAGTCCGATGGTTTTCTTTGTAAGGAGACCTGATGACTGATTCAGCAGCCTTACTTGTTATGGATCTGTTCATATTTTCTATTTCTTTTTGGGTTAGTCTTGGTGAAATTTCATATTTCTAGGAATTAATCCATTTCATCTCAGTTATTCAATTTGTTAATATACAGTGTTCACAGATTTTTTTATAATCCTTCTCTATCTATAAAATCTGTTGAAATGACCAACTTTCATTGTCACCTTTAGCTGTTTGAGCACTCTCTCTTTTTTTAATTAGTCGGTGTTGCTAACAGCTTGTCAATTTTTGATTTTTGAAGACTCAACTCTTGATTTTGTGGATTTTCTCTGTTTCTATTCTCTATTTTGCTTATCTTGTTTTGTTTATCTTATTTTTATTCTCTATTTTGCTATCTATTTTGTTAATCTTTATTATTCTCTTCCTTCTGCTAGCTTTTGATTTAATTTGTTCTTTTTTTTTCTAGTTCCTTGTGGTGTAAAGTTAGGTTGCTGACTTTGAGATATTTCTTCTTTTTCAATGTAAGTATTGATAGTTACAAATTTCCCTATTAGCACTTCTTTTGCTACATCCCATAAGTTTTGCTAGGTTCTAGTTTCATTCCCATTTGTCTTAATAAATATTCACATTGTCTTTGCGATTTATTCCTTGACTCATTTGTTGTTTAAGGTAATGTTCAATTTCCACATATTTGTAGATTTTCCAGTTTTCCTTCTGAAATCTTTTCGGTTTCATTTCATTTTGATCAGAAAAGATATTTTGCCTGATCCCCATCTTTCTAAAATTTTTAAGGCTTGTTTTATGGGCTAATATCTCGTCTATACTGGAGAATGTTCCATGTCTTTTTGAGAAAGATGTGTATTCTACTGTTGTTGGATGGAGTATTTTGTAAATCTCTGTTGTGACCAAATGGCTTGTAGTCTTGTTCAGGTCCCCTAATTTTTACTGATCCTCTGTCTGATTATTCTGTTTGTTATTGAAAATGTGGTATTGAAGTCTCCTTCTTTTATTCTAGGTCAATCTATTTCTCCCTTCAGTTCTGTCCATTTGATATGTAGGTGATCTGATGTTGGTTGCACATTTTTAAATAATTCTTATATCCTCTTGGTGAATTGATCTCTTATCATTATATAATATTCTTCTTCATTGCTTGTAACACTTCTTGCCTTAGTCTGTTTTATCTGATATTAGTATACCCAACCCTGGTCTTTTGGTTACTAGTTGCATGGAATATCTTTTTCTATCCTTTTTACTTCCAAATCTATGTTTGTGTCCTTACATCTAAAATGAGTATGTTATAGATAGAATAAAGTTGGATCCTGTGTTGTTTTGTTTTGATTTGGTATCATTCCACCAATACAGGCCTTTTGATTGGGGAACTTAATTCACTTACATTTAAAGTGGTTACTGGTAGGGTGATCTACTATTGGCATTTTGTTATTTGTTGTCTTTATGTCTTAAATGTTTTGTTTCTCCTTTATTGTCTTCTTTTGTATTTAATTTTTTTTACTCGTTTTGCTTTACGCATTTTGATTTAATTTTCATTTCATTTTCTGTAAATTCTAGAAATATTTTCTTTGTGATTTCTATGGGGATTGCATATAATATCTTAAAGTTATAATAACCTGTTTTTACTTGATATTTAACTTTATTACATACAAAACCCCTTCTTTCAGCTCTTCTACCCACACCTTATTATTTATTTATTTATTTATTCACCCACACTTTACCTTATTGATGTCACAAATTACATCTTTATATATTTTGTACTTAGTAGTGTAGATTTGTAATTATTATATATACTTATGTATACATTCATGGCTATTTGTTGTAAATCTTGTAGAAGAATAAAAAGTGGAGTTATGTATGTCAGTATTCTCAATAAAAGTGGAAAGGAGTAACAATTAAAAATTAGAATAATACTTTGATAGTTTTTATATTTGTCTATGTATTTGTCTCTCCTGAGAATCTGATAATTTCATATGACTTTGAATTGCCATCTAGCATCCTTAATTCCAACTTGATAGACTCTCTTTAGCATTTCTTAAATGGCAGATCTAGTGGTAATGTGGCCATTCTCAGTTTTTGTTGTTGATTTGGGAATGTCTTTCTTTCTACCTAATTTTTGCAGGATATTTGCCTAAAGTTGAATTTTCCCTGGCCTGCCTTTATGCCTGAGGAACCCACTGATAGTTTTACAAAAGGAACCCTTACTAATCAGCCTGGCATGCATTTTTCTCATGCCTGTGTTGTCCCTCTATCTGTGTATGTGCTCTCTTCCCAGGTCTCTCATTGGTATGTCCATTTTTTTTTTCTCCCAATTTATTTATTTTCAGAAAAACAGTATGTCCGCTTTTAATGTCCTCCTCTCTTAGGCTCACACCCTTGCTCATTTTAGGGACGGGAGCTGTTCTATTGTATTCCTCAGTCAGTAATCACTTGCCCCAGATGTCTGTGTCTGTAATTACCTTTAGGAAAGTTTTCGCAAGTCATACCTGCTGCTTCCAGTGATTTCCCCCCTTGTGTGGTGTGAGCCACTTTTGGTTGTCTGAACTCTGTGTTGGGTGTCCCAAGACCAGTCCCTCAGGTATCCCCTAGACAGGTTAGAAATCAAAGGGCTGCAGATGAGTCCACTCTGCTCGCTCTGGTTTGCAGAGGAGACTAGCTTGTAGTGACCACCCTGCTCAAGCTCTTCTGCCCAGCAAGGTCACGGAATTTCCTGCCCTGCCACATGTGTCTCATTCTTGACCGGGCACTCACTTGGTTGCTGTGACTCTTTGGCCATTCCCATAGTTCCCATATGTTATTTTGGTCAGTATCTAGTTGTGTATTTAGTGTTTCTGTGGAGGGATGTCTGGAGTTTTCTCATGTGTCATCTTGCTGACATCACTTTCCTTAATTTTAAAGTAAGTTTTTAAAATATCCAGTCTATTTCAAAATGTGCTGGTACATACATCTTCGTGTTCTGTTATTTTCATCTGCCAATTACCATATTTTTAAAATAAAAACACAGTTTGAGTGGGTTCCAGTCACTGGTGGAAGAAGAGGTCTTTACCCAGCCAGCCTGATATGTGTGATGCCTAAGAGGACCTTCAAACTGTACAGGGATATGGTCACTTTTACAGAGACCGAGTGACAGTGTGTGAGTAGAGAGGGTCCTCCTTGCACATAGATGTGCTTCCTGCACTGAGGGCTGGTATCTGTCTCTCCAGATGCTGCTGGAAACACCACCATGTGTCTGGATGCTCACAGCATGAAAGGACACTGCCAAGGCTCCTGGGTATCAGGGACTGTTCCACTGGTGCTCAGGCAGTGACAGTTACTGTAATAACATGGAGCGACCAAAGCAGACTTCCCTCCTCAGGGGAGGTTTGTGGGCAGCATGTGACACTGATGGACAGCTGGACCCCCAGCACTCAGGCTCCTCACCTGTCCCTGCTGACCTCTAGCCGTGTCCTGTGTGCCGCCATTGCTGGCTCTGCAAAACCCCTCCGCCCTTCCCTCATCTAGCCCATTTTTAGGCACCCGCACATCCCATTTCCTATCAGATGTTTCCTAAGGGCCAAATGGATGTGACCATGATGGGGGGCGGGAGCAGTTCCATCTTGGAGACTCATTAAATGACCACTTCTGTGGGGCACATCCTCACAGCCCAGGGGCCCTAACAAGTGCAGCAGGGAGGCCACTGGCAAAGAAGGGTCAGGTCCACAGGCCCCCTCTCAGGCCCGCTCCAAGGCACCCCCTCCAGAGGAAGGAGGGACAGCCCCCTCTCCGACCTCAGGCTGGGGAGGGTGAAGGACCCAGGATCCACGTGAGACTCTCAGGGCTCTGACCCTCCCCCTGGGGAGCCCTGGGGGAGCCGCGTCCACTTGTGGAGATGGGGACCCTGCTTCCCACGGCCCCCACCCATGTCCAGCTAGTCACAGGAACTCTGCCAGATGCTGACTTCATGGCTAGTGGTTGGAAGAGAAGGGAAACCGGACAACAACGAAAGCCAGGCTGGGTACCAGGAGGCAAACCACCTTGCAACCTTCCAAGAACTGGTGTCCCTCCGTCTGACTCGGTTCTGATCACTAATTAGCTCCATTTCAGATACAGTCTGTAGAGACAGATTCCCGGCCCAGATTCACAGCAGCCCCACTCCCCTCCCCTACTCCAGGCCCTGCGGGGTTGTCCCGGGAGCAGGTGTGGGTCTGTGCCCTGAAGCCTCTCTGGGTGCCCCTTGTCTGGGGACCACGTCACCCTTCCTGGCTCGGACACTCAGGGTCCCTCACAGTGCGGCAACCTGACCCAGCTTGTGGGCTTGTCCCCTTGCCATTCTGCGTCCTAAACATCCTCCCGTGTCCTGGGGGCAGCCTGCCAGCTCCCCACAGCCTCCTTCCAGCTTGGTGTCTTCCCTGCAGGTGTCCGCTGCCCCAGTCGTCCCAGCTCTGGTGGCCTCCATCTAAACTCCGTGCCATGAAAACCCCGCATCTACCACCTCCTCCTCCAGGGAGCATTCCCTGACTTCGAGGAACGCACCTGCTGCATTTCCCTGTGGACACTGGGCTCTGGGGCTCCCGATCTGGTGGTGCTGGTTCCCACCAACAGCCCCGCCTATGCAGCCCTGAGAGCCTGGCTCCGGCCTCTTGCACTCAGTGCCTGGTGTGTTTCCTCACCCGTCAGTCACTGGAATCTTGTAAGGAAGTATTTACTGCATTTCCAGGTGAAAGCAACTGTCATCTCATAGAAAATAACCTTTTTAAATGATTCCCTGTGTATAGAGCATATCGTAGTTCTATCACTTGTGGGTGGGCAGGGCTGATGTAAAATATTTTACAGGATTCCTAGTGCCCAGTCACCAGAGTGATGACAGAAGGCAAGGACAGCTCTGACAGCTTCTGCAGAATAATTTTGAATTCACAAAACCCTATTCATTGTAAGACTGAAAAGTCGTGTGTGACATAAGCCTATGATGACAACATCCACAAGCTCGTTGTTCCGGTCCCTTGCCCTTAGATCCTCTCTGCACGGGTTCATCCTCCAGCTGCGTTCAGGACTTCTGAACTGCTCATGCTACAGTATCGCATAGCTTTATGGTTCATCTCATTTAGTAAAATGAGGCTTAAAAATCATACTTGAATAAACCCCGAGCAAAGGTCAAACTAACTCTTTTCATAATCAAAAAAGATAATATCGGGAACTGTGATTTTCCTTTTTGTAAAGCATTCCAAAATTATGTAAGTTAGATTATGTTTACTTAGCACACACTGTCTTTTGAAAATCAGTCGCAGATGGTGAGTGATCTGAGGGACTGGCCCGCTCAGATGGAGCTGCATAGCCTCCTGTGCCAGATGTCCTGACATCTTCTGATTCATGGTTTAAGAAGTTTCTTAGTGTTTTAAGAAACTGTGGCAGAAGTATGACTTCTTCTGTCTCAATCATTTGTCATGCAAGGTCCTCCTTCTAGTGTATTTTACACAATTGGAATCGACTAGTCCTAAGCCCCGGCTGATGAGAATGGGGTCAGTCATGAGCAGGGAAGCAAGGATTTGGGGCGCAGAGGAACTGAGCTGTTGTGATCCACTGTGCAGGAAACAGGTGCTCTGCGTTCATCAGGCATCTAGGATACAGGACACTTTCTAGAAGTCTGGCTTAGTAAATCAGTTAGCTTTCCCAGATCGCATGTATTTGTAATGAAGATTCTGTTTTCGGCCAATATCACTGTGTTGTGAGTGGGGTAGGTCAGTCCCCTTTGTGGGGTCTTTAAGGAACATTCCAGCGTCTTTATGGAAGTCACATGCAGGAAAGCTAAGAAATGACCGGATTTGTTACGCTCACAGGTGCTAGGGCGGGAGGCACAACTGGCACTCCTTGCTGGTGGCCACACGACAGGTGGGCCCAGGCGGTAACCCTATCCAGCAGGTGCAGACCTGAACCACTGAGAACCCCTGGGCAGGTCCCTGTACTCTGGGCTGGGATGGCCACAAAGCCTTGAGGGGATTTCACTGGTATGTTTGGAGCCCCTGGGTCACAGACAGGGGAGGGCAAGATGGGGACCTTGTGACAGGAGCCTGCCTGCCCGCCCTGATGGGTCCGGGAGGGGACTCAGTCTCTGCGTGGTGATGTTGAGTCATCAGGGAGAGAGGAAATGCTAACAATTTACAATCCGGTCTTCAGCCTTTATTCTCATTTTCCACCTTATTTTCGTTCTCAGGTAAGAGAACCAAGACTCTAGTACTGCCTGGGACAGTTCCAAAATATATAAACAGTCTTCCATCACCTGAAACTGATAGAGAGGAAACATTTCTGTTCATTAATGGTGACACGGAACTGAGATTTGTACATTCTGCTGAGGCTCAGGGGTCTGTGGTGTCCGCCGGGCCCTGGACCCCAGCTCCTGGCCACCTTTCAGACTCCTTGGTGCATCTGTTACTGTATGCAAGAAAAGGACACTGTGCCTTTCTGTTTTTGTTCCTTCTTTTACTTCTTTCTTCCTACCGGGCCTTGTTCCACATATCATCAGCCATGGGAATCGTGTGCTTTCTCTCAGTGTATAAGTCACAAGCACCCTTTCCTTCCTTCCTCCATGGTGAGGGCTAGCCAGGGTGTCAGTGTCCCCTCGATTTCGCATGGAAAGAGTGGAAGTTCATGAAGAGTCACAGATTCATGCACGGATGCTGCAGGACAGGCGGGAACTCTGTGTTAGAGCTTCTCAGCAGATACTGTTTTCTTCCCAGGTCCGTTACTGCCTCACTAAGATTACATGTATGTCACATGGGGCAGAAGGCTCTTATAACCCTAGTTTGCAGCAGTCACCACTGCGTCCTGGGAGTGGGTGGCCGGGAGCTGAGGTGTGGTCCTGCCCTGGTGAGAGGGGCGCAGGAGCCCAGGGGAAGCAGTGCTAAACGTTCTCACTGCCCTTGATGTTCCCTGTTACTACCCTGGGCCGTGGTAGGACTCTATGGGCAGATCAGATGGTCTCCAGGGCTCTCCCAGTGGGTCCAGCTGAGAAGCCAGGGTCCTAGAACACAGACCCCACTGGTCCCATAAACTGTTGGTGGCACAGAGTGGGCAAGTAAGCCCAGTGATGGGACTGGCAGAGCCTGCACAGGAGCACAGGAACCCGCACAGGAGCCACAGAAGATGTCAGCGGCTCCTCTGTGCTGATGTGAACCTTCAAGAAACATCATCGAATGGAAAACACCACCCTTGTATCAGGACACCCAGCACACTTATGTCACTTTCAGTGCACAGCGTTCTCAAACTAAAAGACTTGGAGGCACAAGAATGGAATGGGAGAATTATATCTTTTAACATTTCCACAATATTTGAAGTGGGTTTGTAGAGTGAAAAAAAGTAGTCAAAGTATTTTTTCTAAATCACTACCTAAGCAGCTATAAACACTTAGAAGAAAAACAGCCCAGGACAGAAATATAACAGAGACTGCACACATTCATGAATCTGTCTGACTCCTAACAAGCTTAGCTTGGGAGGCATGGAGCATTTCCTACAGTAGAAGTGTAATTATAAATCATTAAAATGCCTGCTTGATCACAGTACAGAACATTTTTATGGCTTCACTTGAATGCTCACTTAAGAATTTTCTCTGAAATGTACTCAGAACAGAGACAGTTAAACAATAAAAGTGAAGTATTGTAAGACCATAGTACTAACTTGGGAATAGTTGGGGTAGAAACCACTGCCCCTGGCTCAGCCTTTCCACATGTTTCATTTGTTTGTTTGTTCATTTGATTTTTCGGATGGTAAGTTTTGAGTGAAGGAAGGATGGTCTTTCGAAGCTTACGGGAAGGAGTGCCAGAATTTTCTGCCTTCCTTTCCATGCGAAGCAGGCCTGTGAGGGGCTAAGCTGTACCTTTCTCCTCCAGATGACCCTGGCTTCTTCTGATGCGGAACCTTGGCGCTCTCTGCTGTCCTTTAAACTCCTGGGCATTGATGAAATCTTGTCATGGGGTCTTTCTTTTAGTCAGAGTTTGTAGGGCTTCTGAGCCCATCCGTCCAAACCCTCCGCGTGCTAACAGCGTAGTTGAAGGCATGAGAGGGATGAAGGATTGACTTAAGACAGTCAGTCACTCAGGACCCTAGTCTCAATGTTTCTTTCTTGGCATTTCCCCTGAGAATTCCTACTTAGTGTTTCCATCGCTCAGCAGTCCTATGTGGTAGGAAAACTGAGGAGTATGTGTAGATAAAACCACCCATCCATAAGTGGGTTCCTCCCAGCACGTGCCCTAGAGTGGGGGATGTTATTCCAGAAACCTCCCACTCTCAGTCTCAGGGGCAGGCCTCTCTGGGGATGACCCTTGGCCAAGAAACTTTCCCGACCTCTACCTCTGTTTTTCTTTATTTCTATTAAAAACAGCCTGATTAACCTTAACCCACAGGGTCATGGCATGAATTTATTGAGATCCTGCTTATGAAAAAAATCACGTTTAGTGTCCTGGAAACAGTCAGAGCTCAGCACAGGTGAGCCCTTTTCTTTGGATGTCTGTCTGTCTGTCTGGTTGAAGTCAGCAAAGAGGCTGATGGGGGTCCTCTTCCAGGCTCCATGCCGACCCTGGCTGTTTGACAAATATGATTGGGTGAAAATTATGATTGGGTGAAAAAACGAAGGAGAGAACCTGACTTAAAAGAATGCCACAAAAGGGTAGTTCCATTTCAGAAAGGGACTTTTCCAGATTGAAAAGTTTTACGACTCATGGTAAATCAAAAGTTTGAGGCCTCGCCGGCCCCTCAGACTCTGTGGGAAAGAATAGAAGGGATGTTTTAAAAGATAGTGACCTTTTCTAGGACTTTTCAAATCCCACATCATAGTTTTCCCCATGATTGCAAAGTCGACGTCGCTTACGTGTACGTCCTTTTCTGTAGCTTATGGGCTGCAGGTCTCTACTCGTCTGTACAAGCCTCAGGTGTGAGGCTTCAGTCATTAATTTGCTGTCTTGCTTTCTTAGCATTTATGTGAATGAGATACAGCTTTGCTTTTATTCATTTGTAGAAAATACTATGTATTATATTGGCATTTCTGAAATGTTTGTAGGGAAGGTTTGTGATAAAACGTGGGAAGATCCACTCTCCTAGATGAGGGAGAACTTTTTCTAAAGCTTTGTCTAATGTCTGTGAAATAATCCAGAAGAGAGGTGACAACAAGCAACCTTCCTTTACAAAGCAGACAACAGCAACAAACTTTCCTGCTCTTCATCAGTTACATGGATTGATTCATGCAAAGGTGGGAGGGGTGAGGGTGTGGTTAGAGGAGTGGTTAGGGGAGTAGTTAGGGGAGGGGTTATTGGACCTTGTTAGGGGAGTGATTAAAGGAGGTGTAGGGGAGGGGTTAGAGGAGGTGTTAGGGTTGTGAGCCAGGTGCTCTAAAGCCAGGGTCCTGACTCAGGGCTTCATGGGGAGGAAACCCTCCACAAGCACAGGACATCATCATCATTACCATTTTGTGAGTCCTTTGGTAATGTGTTTTCTCCTCTCTCACGTACTTCGAAAGTTAGTTCAAAAATCTCAGGGGCACCCGCCTGGCTCAGTCGATTAAGGCACAAACTCTCGGTTTCAACTCAGGTCATGATTTCAGGTCCTGAGATCTGGCAGCCCAGGCTCACCGCTCAGTGGGGAGTCAGTTTGTCCTTCTCCCTTCCTGCTTTGCTCCTACCCCTCTGCCCTCCCCCCCAAAAAAATAGAGTCCAAAAACAAGATTTCCAGTTAATGTAAATTTCACGACATTTTGGAAACTGATGGTCTTCCGTTCCGTAAGTGGCCAAACACCATCAGGAATGGGTTGCAATGATGCATAGCAAAGCTCCTCCATCACAGGGGTTAGTGTGGTCTTTAGTGGGGTGCGCACAAGCTTCTGGAGGAGATCCTCCTCATAGGAGTCGGCAGTGCAGGATGCCTGCCCTCAGGGCGCCCTCCCCACTCCCCCGTTCGCACCAGGGTGTTCATGGCCCCTGCCATGGTGTTGGTCACAGCCCAACAGCAACAGCTGCCAGGTGTCTCTTGGTGCAGGACAGGCTTGGTCTCCAGGCGTTTCTGAGAAGGACTTGCTGTCTACAACGTGGATGATAGTCAGTAGAGGTAACATGATTAGCAGTGAGTGCTGCTGTCCTCTTACAGGCACAGAGTGGCTAAGGAGATGGTCCAGAATCTCAGGTAGTGGCTGACAGTGAGGCAAACTGGTTGAAGATCACAAGAAGGGTTGGATCGAGGTGGCTCTGAAATGTCTCGAGTGGTCGGATCTCAAAGGGCTTTGGAGTCTGACAGCCCCGGGAAGAACTCTGCTCTGCCTCTGGCCAGCAGACCTCGGGGCAGCCAGTTTTGTCCTCTGTGCAGAGTAAAGAACAATCATGGCCACATGGGGTGAGGGGAGGGAGCCCATGGTGAGGACACAGTGGGAGGGGCTCCTAGCAGGTGGACCCTCTCTGAACCCCGAACTGGCATGAAGAAGATTTTAACCCAAAGGCATTGGGGAACAGCTGCAGAAAGAAGCCTTCAAGGTGCTAATCTGACTCAAAGCAGCCGCTTCTAAGAGGTGAGGCGGCTGTGAGTCCCCTCCTTGAGGTGGATCCACTCCCAGGAGGGAGACTGAGATAAACCTACCCTAAATCCTTGCCACATCCTCTGTTCATGGTACAGAAAAAGAAAAACCTCTTTCACCTGCATAAACAAATCTTACCACAAACTTCCCCCATCTCTGGTTCATTCTCCCTAAAACCCATTTGTCTTTCCTAAAGCAACTATTTGTTCTTCACTTAGGAGCCCTGTCTCCTCCCTCTTTCCCTGCTAAACGAGGTCTGATAAGCCTCCAGCTTCAGCCCAGAGCTAGCTTCTCCTCTCCCATCTGTATGAATATACTTCTCCTCTTCATCTGCTTCTCGTCGGTTTTGTCTAGGGCCCTCTCCAAGAGATGGGAAGTCTTTCCTCCCTGACACTAGCAGGAGCTCAGATGTCTTCTATGTCTCTGGAATCCCAGATTCTAGTTTAGTCTGCATATTTAAAGAGTCTAAAACATACCCTGAGATTATAAATGAGATCGTCAAGCATACTGAAATATAGAGGTAAACATTTTGAAATGGAAAAGATCTGGGTTGTACACAGAACATAATGCAAATTTCTTCCAATTCTGTGAAAATTTTATGTAGGTGGAAGTTTTATGCGGAGACAAACTGTGGAGACCAATTATGTGAGTCAAATGTAGTGTCACAAACTTATCATTGAGCAAATGCAGTGTGTAGGTAATGAGAGGCATGCTTTCTTATCATGCCATGTGTTGATTTAAAATGAGTGGTAAACAGTTTACTAACGTGACTTCACTTGATCCGGTTTAAGTGATTAAACCAAACATGAGCTCCTGATGGGTCTTTCTGAAGACTGGGACGTGGGCAGATCTCTCTTCCCTGCTTCCCTTTTGGAGGAGAAGAGAGGAAGGGTGTCTCCAGGTGTCAGGGACTGGTGTTTCGTGGATCCAGCTTGCTTCCCTGCTGGGGGAAGGCATGAGCAGTATTTGCTAGTATTTCCCCGAGTGCCCGGGATGTCAGCTGGAGCTTCTCTAGAACATGGTTAGTGATGGGAAGGATTCTGTGGCAGAAGTATGGCCCTTGTTGTGCCTCAGCCGGGGACCTCATGTCTGCCCATCTCTATTCACGGGATCCCTACTAGAAAATCTGGGGGAAAAAAGTGGGAAGCAGTAAACGCAGAAGACAATTACAATAAACCATAAACAATGGCTAACTGGGGACAGGGAGGGGGCAGGAAGAGTGGCTTCTGCATGTTAAGCTTTTCCGCACTACTTGACTTTTCCAGCCAAAGCCATCTATGTTTCTCATTTATTTTCCTTGTCAACAGGGAACAGTGAGAACAGAGACCGCATTTTGTTTTTCCTTGTTTTTTTTTTTTTTATTAAGAAACAGCGTAACATGTAGCACTTGAAAATAAATTAAAAAATAATTTGGATTCATATGAATAAAAGCAAACAAAAGAGAACAACATAACAGACCAATATAGTCAAATGTACAAATGTTCGCATACTGGCTTAAATGAAGTAGTGTTCAGTCCTACGCCTTTTCCTATAAGTTCTCAAAAGTCTGTAGGGAGATGAACTTCAAACTTTCTGTCTAGAACTGTGAGGTGTTTGAGTTTTTGCTCTATTTGCAACAAGGTCGCCTGCCTGTTTCCTGAATGTGGGAGGAGATGGGAGACTCCTGGGTCAGAGACGGGGAGCGTGGGACTGACTTGGATACTGGCAGGCAACATAGCATCCTGGCCTTGGTTCCCCTTAACCCTACGTCACACTTGCGTCATGTGAGTGTGCGTCATGCCCAGGTGGATGACTGCACACTCAGGGGCTTACGTTACAAGAGCTCCCGGAACCTGAGTCTTTTGTGCAGGAAGCATGCCTGCCCTTCGCCTAGAAGGAAAAAAAAAATGATCTTACAGGGCTGCTTTCTATATAAATGCCCTTGCAAGGCAGTTCAGAGGAGAAGATAGGGCTTCGCTCTGTAAGATGTGCAGAAATGGGAGAAACCCATGGAGAATTGTCTTCCCTCTGCTCTGGCCCCCACAGCCTTTTATCATCCCTGGAAAACGGTGAGTCGATGTGGCAAAGGACTTACTTCATACTCATTTCGACTTACTTCTCAGATATGTATTGCTTTTATCCTATTCTAAGTGTAATTCTTGTGTCAGAGTTAATTTTGAACTCATAGAGACCCTAATCATTTTGGTTTAACAGTATTGGTGACTCAAATTTAAAATGCTAAGAAAAGAGCATTTTTGGGGGTGAGGGGTTTCTAAAATGACCAAAACAACTTCAGATAGATGATTAGTTGAAAAACAGCTATTTGATCTTGATACAATTTTTAACTTATTTGGCTAAATCTTATATAAATTAACACTTCCTTTGAATGTAAAGTTGTGCCTATCACTCAGAAGTGACTCTGATTTTTTGTATGTATGACTGCGGAATCTTGGGAGGGTGAGTGTGTTTCCCTTATAAACAGTCTAGGATAAATCCAAATCTCTCTTAGGGAAGAAAATTTTGAAAAACGTTTCATTCGGAACTTTCATTTCAGAATTTCATTTTGGAAAACATTTTCATTCTACTACTGCAGGATTGTTTGCTTGTTCCCCTGTATTAACATGGGCCATTTTGGGGTGCCTGGGTGGCTCAGTGGGTTAAAGTCTCTGCCTTCAGCTCAGTTCATGGTTTCAGGGTCCTGGGATTGAGCCCACATAGGGCTCTCTGCTCTGCAGGGAGCCTGCTTCCCTCTCTTTCTGCCTGCTTCTCTGCCTACTTGTGATCTCTGTCTGTCAAATAAATAAACAAAATATTTAAAACGGGCCAATTGCCTCTTAAAAATATATATTTATTTAAAGTTTATTTACTGAGTAACTTATTTAATAAACCCCAAGTGGGGCTTGAACTCAAGACCCTGAGATCAAGAGTTGCATGCTCCTCTGCCTGAGCTGGCCAGGCACCTGGCAGTTAACCTCTTGAAAGAAATAGGAAGCCACAGAGAAGGTTTCAGAAGTAATTTTTTTAGTTTCTCAGTGGTATTCAGTCTCCCTCAGAAGTTATTTAAAAATGGGGAGTTTTGTTCAAGATGACTAATGCTGGTGTGAAGTCCCCCCCCCAATTTATTGTGCTGCAGTTTACATGTGACATCTCCCTGGTACTCACGGGGTCTTCTCTCCATGTGCACGTTCCCTGGGGTCTCTGTGTGTCCAGATTTCCTCTTGTAATGACCCAGGCTCATCGGATCAGGACTCACTCCAATGGCTTCATTTTACCTTGATCACCTCTTTATAGACCCTGTCTCCAAACAGTCACATTCGGAACCATGGGGGGTTCAAGCTTCCACATATGAATTAGGGTGGGGGACAAAATTCAGCCCATCACAGCAAGTTATATGGGTCCCCTACTTTAAAGATTTTTAAAAGATTTATTTATTTGACAGAGATCACAAGTAGGCAGAGAGGCAGGCAGAGAGAGAGGTGGAAGCAGGCTCCTCAGAGGCTTTAACCCACTGAGCCACCAGGCACCCTAGGTTCCCTACTTTATAAAGTATTTTAATGTTGAATTAAATACATATGGTATCTCTTCAAGTCACAGGTACTTCTCAATGAGAAATCTTCTAAATTTTGTACAAATAACCCATTTGATATATCATTATTTTGAACATATGCAGGAGACTAAGAGGATCGTGCTATTTTGCCAATAATCTGAGTTGTTAAAGAATGCCCCAAAACTGGGCACCTGGGTGGCTCAGTGGGTCAAGCCGCTGCCTTCAGCTTGGGTCATGATCTCAGGGTCCTGGGATCGAGTCCCACATCGGGCTCTCTGCTCAGTGGGGAGCCTGCTTCCCTCTCTCTCTCTGCCTGCCTCTCTGTCTACTTGTGATCTCTCTCTGTCAAATAAATAAATAAAATCTTAAAAAAAAAAAGAATGCCCCAAAACTGTGCCTGGAGTCAAGTTTATATTTAAGTCAAGTTATATATTTAATTCTTCTCATTCAATTAACTTATTTAATTCCTTCAAGTTGCTGATAGGAGAGGCACACTATTAAACACTCATTTGAGGCATTTCTTATAACACTAACAAGACCTCCTTTTGTTCTTTGGTGTCACTCTTCAAATACTGAAAGCTAATTTGGTTTCCAGAAAATAAGCTTGTGCCACGTATCAAACCACACACCTTTTTTGCGATGTTCTGGTATTGTTTTCAGTAACATTATGTTGCTTTTAAAATATGATCTTTTTGTTATTGGAAATATTTTTTATGGCTTTTTCTCTACTTTCAACCTCTTTGCCAACATCAGTGGGCCTTCCAGATAGCTTATAAAAGGTATTTCTCCTCATCACGTAAGAAGTTAGGGAAGGGAGGAGCGTTGAGAAACCCTACTGGTTTTTCTGCAGAGTCAGACCTGTCTGTCTTGTCTGCTGGGTTCGTATTTCAAGCAGAAGATAAAACTAAGCAGTAAAGGCCTACAACTTCTCAATGTGTTTTAAAAATACTTCATTTTAAAAATATTTTGGTAATGTTTACATTATCCTTTTATACAGCTGAGATTACAGAAGCACGTTAATGAAGAGCAGCATTAGGGACCCTGTTTCCTGCACCTGCTTTGGCCCCAGGATGTGGATGAGTCCAGGGCCAGGCGCTATGGGTTTCTGGGAGGTGTAGCTGTGCTCAGTCATGGGGTGGGTTCCCTCTCCTGGTAGGGGAAGGTGCTGGGACCCAGAGACATGGTCGTTTCTTTTTGCTCGGTCACTGGTTTGACTGTGTGACTTGCTTCCACTGAATCCATGAAAGAAACTAGGAAATGCTTAACTAAGTGCACATTTTTTTGTGACACACTGAGATTGTCACATCAGAAGATGCGCATCAGGTGCCTGTCTGGTTGTTTTAAGTGAGAACGGAGATTATTCGTTCACTTTCCAGGACACTGTTGAAGTCAACTCATCTGCACGAGTTAAACTCTAGTGCTCACCTCGCATGAGGCGCCGGGCTGACTGACATCTAAGGGGTCAGGCCCTCCTTCCGGGTCATACTTCTGACATCCCAGTCCAACTCGCTCAGTAAAATGACAGGAGGAGGATTTCCTTGATTTATCTATGTGTAAATGTTACGGTACTTTCTAATTCACTCAAATATTAAAAATAATTCATAAGACCACTTACTTTAAAGCACCTGACTACAACTTTGATGTGGTCTAACTATAGGAAATAATTTTAGTACGTCCTTTCATGGTCTGTGAACCTCTGGAAATAATGGGGACAAAATATTATTTTTAATAGTAACAGTGATTATTATTATTCCCCCATTGCTCATGAAGAAGCTGAGATGTGGGGAGATTTAAGCATCTTGTCCAAGACCATCATGGCCCCATAATTAAAATGGCCAGAAGTAGAGCTTGGGGATTCTTGCACACTCTCTCGATCCCAGCAACTTCCTTCCTCCTACTTCAGAGGTCTTAAACGAATAGTGGTGAGTGAATAATGAAGCTCAGATTTCCTAGGGGCCCGCAGTAGAGGCTTAATATTTATTTATTTTTAAAATCACCAAGACCTGTTTCTATAGGCAACACCGCTTGTGTTTGGAAAGAAGGCATTGGTATAAAAGCCAACCTTAGGACACAGACACAATGACAAATACATAATAGGCATCTTGAAGGTCATTTGTTGACCCCAATGCAGAATTGTGATGACTCAGTTTACAACTGAGACCATGGCTCCAAGGGAGTCTCCCAATGATACCTTCTCCGGATTTAGAGTCTACTAACATGACTGCTAACTAAATCAGTGCAGAGTTGGCAGCTTTTCAGAAAATTCACCGACTCCTAAAACAAATTATCTCGGAAACATGTTTCTAGCATGTGAATGGAGCCTAAGCTGTGGACTCGGGTTACCTTCAACCTAACTAACATGGAAACAGAAGACTTCATCAGACATCGTCTGCTCCTAATAGTGGACAAAGGATTCAACATGATGCCGGATGTTGAGTCCGTGTCCAGATGAAGTGTCCCTGTGATCAGTCGTGGGGAGAGTCTCGTCGGTGTGTTTCTTAGTGCCAGCGAGCCAAGAGGGATGCCAGAAAGACAGGCCCATGGAACTCCTCCCACTAACTCATCAAAATTCTAAGAGAGGTTTTCTTGTTCTTACTTTACACACGAAAATGCTGGCTTCCCCAAGGTTATTCCTGTCACGAGAGATGGGGAAGATGGGGTTTTCATCTTCCCACTTACTAGAGCACAGAGTGGGTCTTCGTTCATCTTCCCACTTACTAGAACACAGAGTGGGCCTTTGTGTCTGCAAGGCTGTGTGGCCTGTTCACCCAGATCTGTTCTGGAAAACCAGAGCAAAAGTTCATATGGCAAGGAACAGATCACACCACCTCTTAAGAGATAAACACTAGCTTCACCAACATATATGGGATCATTTCAGTAATGAGCCACAAAAGTGAGAGTGACCTGCTAGTAGAGATCCATCTTGTGCCAAAGTCATTTCATTTAACTTCTGTGTCTTTAAAGAAATGCATGATTGGAAATTCTCTACCCTATGACCCAGCAATTGTACTACTGGATATTTACCCTAAAGATACTGATCTGAAGGGGCATGTGCACCTGAATGTTTATAGCAGCAATATCTACAATAACCAAACTATGGAAAGAACCTAGATGTCCATCAACTGATGAATGGATCAAGAAGATGTGGTATATATACACAATGGAATACTATGCAGCCATCAAAAGAAATGAAATCTTGCCATTTGTGATGATGTGGATGGAACTAGAGGGTATCATGCTTAATGAAATAAGTCAATTGGAGAAAGACAACTGTCATATGATCTCCCTGATATGAGGAAGTGGAGATGCAACATGGGGGGTTAAGGGGGTAGGAGAAGAATGAATGAAACAAGATGGGATTGGGAGGGAGACAAACCATAAGTGACTCTTAATCTCACAAAACAAACTGAGGGTTGCTGGGGGGAGGGGGTTTGGGAGAGGGTGCTGGGGTTATGGCTATTGGGGAGGGGTGTGCTGTGGTGAGTGCTATGAAGTGTGTAAACCTGGTGATTCACAGACCTGTACCCCTGGGGATAAAAATACATTATATGTTTATTAAAAATAAAAAAAATTTAAGAAAACAGCCAAAAATAAGTAAACAAAATTATATTAATTGCATACCTATCCATAATTAGTTTAAATATATATGGACTAAAATCTCTAATTAAAAGACAGAGGTACGGAAAGGATAAATAAATAAGACTCATCCATATGTTGCTTATAAGAAGCTCATTTCAGATCCAAGGAAATGCAAACAGAAAGTCATGACATGCACACAGAAGCCAAACAACAACAACAACAACAAAAGCTAGTGTAGCTGTACTTTTATCAGACAAAATAGAATTTAAAACAAAGACCGCAATAAAAGAAGGGCATTACATAATGATAAAGAGATGAAGAGGTCAATAAAAGAGGTTACAATATTTATAAATTTTCCTCAACTTTCTTATTATTTAACACTCATAGATGAATACATTTATTCTAGATACTACAGTTTTGAAAATACACTATCAAGTCACAAAAGTGAGTTCCCTGGGATGTTACTTAGAAATTATGTGGTACACATATACACAAACAGAAATTACTTTTTTGATTTGTACTTTGTATTTGAGCATGTATTACTTTTAGGATGGAAATGGAAATAAATACCATTATTGATTTGACAAAATAATTTTATCACAATTCAAAAATACAGTAGCATTTAGATGAATTTCGTTATTCTATAAAAACTCAAAGAAATACAATGCTGATGTGAATATGGTAAACATTTAAAAAAGAAAACTCTAGGGTTGTTTTGAAAATCTTAATTATGTTATGGACTTTGGGGAGTGTATGTGTTATTTGAGTGCGGTGAAGTGTGTAAACCTGGCGATTCACAGACATGTACCCCTGGGGCTAATAATTGATTATATGTTAATAAAAATTTTAAAAACCTTAAAAAAAAAGAAACACATGATTGATTTGTACACAAAGAGACTGATGATAGTTCTATGTAAGACAAAAATAACGTGATTCCTTAAAATTAGAACAAATTAACATGGTCACAGAGCTGTGCACACATACATATATATGTTCCAATATCTGAATGTAATTAAAATCGTGTGTGACAAATGCTTCATATACAGGTTCTCAGAAGTTTTAAAGAGTGCCTTCTGAATCTCTTATTTTCATAGACTATTAAGACATTATTGACACTTGAAATATTCCTTAAATAGTATTCTGTCTAAGTTCCATTAAAACAGCACTAGAAATTCCTTTTGCTATATGGCATTGTCATCACACAGTCTGAGTGACAGTGTCCAGAATTTACCTTCCACGGACAAAGTGCTTCAGAAGGAAGTAATGATATCCAAGGAAAATAAAACGATTTGTTCAAATACCTTTCCTAGTTTTTGTCAGTTACCCTCAGATAAACATGGACTTCAGTTCTGAGGTTGAATTGTAACCTTGGCATCACAGTGAATGCGGGATCCGACAGTCATCAGCACGTCTCAGGTCTTGAACCTGAGACAGAGTGTAAGGAACGGGATGCAGAGTTGGACAGATGAGGAGCCTCTGCCAGATGCGCCCACCATAACCAAAATGGCAGCCAAGGCTGTGGCCACCGTGTCTGGTGCTCATGGACCGCCTACCTCCAGGCAGGTGTGGGAACATGATTGTCAGGTATTATCTCACGTAATAGCTTCTCATCCTTCAGAGTTCAATGGACCAAGCTGGTTTTGTGGATAAAGGCAGTGGGTCTGGGAGCCTGTAATAATAGGAGCGTGTGCTGGACAGTGGTGATGTTGGTACAAAGCAGCTCCTACCCATGCCAGCCTGCAGGAAGCTAGGGACAGGGAGGGCACATTCGGAGCACGGAGTCAATGGAGAGGGTTTGCCTGCTCTTGGTGTAACGGTTGCCAACCCTTGAAGAACGGGTGATGTTGGACAAAATGGTGCTTCCACTGAGCAAGAGAGAGAGGCCGGAGGGCTTCCCAGATGATGTTTTATTCACTAGCCAAAAGGAAGTGTTATAGGGTCTGAGACTGGCCCTGATACCACATTTGAGTTTTCTGTATTCTTGGTTCTGTCTGTTGCTATCTACTTGTCATGGCTTACAAGCCCGAGCAGTGAACGGGCTTGGTTTGGTTGGGTTTGGGTCTTAAGCCAGGTCTAGGGTTTCAAAAAGCAAAACGATGAGATGGGCATTCTTTTTGGTCCAACTACGAGATTTGCTCCCATTCGGCATTGGTATGTCTGACCCTTTTAACTGCGATGGGAGGCAGAGTGTGTCCTTGTGGTGCAAGGGAGCATAAGAAAGGGTCATGTCTTCTGTTCCCTCATTTTATTACTATTATATGAAGGAGTATTACGAGAACATCTTTGGCCCTCTGGATGATAAAACTTGGAGAGATCAAAGAATGCAGAACTTGAGCTTTTGATGGGGGATTCCAAAGAACTGATAGCATTGAGGTAGATTTACCAGTTGTCATAGGTTTTTAGAAGAGACGCACCATAGCTGTCTGTTTTCAGAGCATAGACTGGTAAGATCCTTGGATGGGGCAGCATTTTCTGCTAAGATGCTGTGTTACGATTGGAAACCCTTAGGCTGTTATGGCTTTGCTATTGCATAGGTCCTCTGGGAAAACTGATGGACAATCTGAGGAAGAGTCGATGGAATCAGTTTTAAAAGGCGGTGTACAGTGTTGGGGGTCGACACTGACACCGAAGAGCAGGAAGAGCCCGTCGAAATCCTGGTGCAAAGGAGGCTAGAGGAGCTTCTGGGACCCAGGTGGCAGGACAGAGGAGCCCAGCATCTCAGGGGACTTTGCAGGCACAAATTGTCTACACAAGAACCGTGGTCCTGTGGCTCACACTCTAGCTTCCAGAAGATCGCTGTGCAGAAGTTAATGCTGAGGAAGGCAGGGCCATAGGGGTGAGGGGAGCGGATTCGCCACAGGGATAACGAAGTCCATGTCGTCAGAAGCGCACCGACCTTTTTCTCTCCAGACACAAGTAGGGAGCACTTCAGGAGCATTCGAGAGAAGTTTCAGGTCAGGGCAGAGAGGCTGCGTGGGGACGCACTTCCTGGTGTTGGAGTCTGTGCTTGGTTCTCCCATTCCTCTTGCATGTATGTTACCTTTGAGAAACAGAGCAAATCATTAGTGACACAGCTGTTTGAAATAGATTAAATCACCAGTGTCATGATCGATATGTGTATATGTGAGCATCACTCTTTTTTGGGTTTCCCCATATGCTGATCTTCACATGAAATCAATGCGGTGAGAAACGAGTCACATGTCCCCTGTAACAATGTCCATTGTGCTCACACTGGCCTCTTCAAGCCTGAGGCCAGGTGCCTGTGTCCGGGCAAGGGCACCCCTCTATCTTGTGGGTCTCTCCAGTGCTCCCAAAGTGCGGCTATCTTGGGGGAAACCTGACCGCACACTAAGAACACTGCGATTGACATCCAAAGCCCAGAATCTAGTCGTGGCCCTGCCGGGTAGCCGCTGTCCTACCGCCACAGACTCTTTCTACTTTCTTGGACTTCGGTTTTGCCTTTATAAGTGAAGGGTTTGGAACTAGAACCCTGTGTAGATCCCTCCCAGTGCTCATACCCGAGTTGAGGGTTCTTCCTGCATGGATGGCAAGTTAACATCGTGCTTGATTGCCTTGGATGTGGGCTGCAAGAGAACGTCTTTGCTGCTTAGGAATGAGGGAAAGGCTTTAGGGGAAGAGCAAGCCTTCAAGGGTGGCAGGTTTCCAGCCAGCTTATTGGTGCCACTGAAATGTAAATCACCCTGCAAATAAGGAAAGCTTAGAACAATGGTGACTAATCCAGGCCCTGAGGAAATGTGGTCACATCCCTCTTAAACATTAGCAGACTTTCTATGAAGCAGGCAGGCTTTTCTTTTTTTCCTTTTTTTAATTTATTTTTTATTTATTTTCAGCATAATAGTATTCATTATTTTTGCACCACACCCAGTGCTCCATGTAGTTCGTGCCCTCTATAATACCCACCACCTGGTACCCCAACCTCCCACCCCCCCGCCACTTCAAACCCCTCAGATAGTTTTTCAGAGTCCATAGTCTCTCATGGTTCATCTCCCCTTCCAATTTCCCTCAACTCCCTTCTCCTCTCCATCTCCCCATGTCCTCCACGTTATTTGTTATGCTCCACAAATAAGTGAAACCATATGATAATTGACTCTCTCTGCTTGACTTATTTCACTCAGCAGGCTTTTGCATAAGAACAGAGTGAAGCCTCTGTCCCAAACCTACAGGAGAAGAGCCAGGGGCTCCGAGTTCTGCAGACACACTGATCCTTTCTCCATTCTCTCCCAGGGTTTTCCAGGAAACACAAACGCGGACAGTGTGATGCATTACCAACTGCAGCCTCCCCTTGAAGCCAGGTTCCTGCGCTTCCTCCCCTTAGCCTGGAGCCCCAAGGGCAGGATTGGGATGAGGATAGAAGTGTACGGATGCACATACCGTAAGTGCTGTTTACCCCTTTCCCCGCCCCAAAATCAGTGACAGAGGGGACATGCTCTCATGGCCAGGCTGAAAACCGAGCTTGACTTGTTTCTAACTTTTTAGGTATCTCTGTGTGTCTGTGTGGAAAGCCTGGATACTGCTGTCTTTAGTTACTTTAGGTGAACATAGAGGTGGACCCGAACTGAGCCTCGGAATCTGAGAGTCCCAGGAGAGAGCGGGGTACCTGTTTTAGAGTGGGTGTGTCATCCAAACAACGAGGTCCAAGTCAACCACAGCAATTCACTGTGATGGATGGTGCCGTTCTTGGGCACTGAGGTGACCCTGGTGTGGGGACGAAGGGGACAGCCGGTGATCTTGTTTTCCCCATAACCCAAAATGATTCTGGGCTTCTCCCATATTCGCTGCTCAAATCCCCACATTCCTTGATGTGAATCTTTGCTTGAACATCACTCATGTGTTGTGTCTTCCCTCTTTTCCCCACTGATGAGCAGAGGGACAAAAGTCACAGCCAATGTGAACGTCATCACAAGCAGAAACACATTCAGTGACGTCTGTGGGGAAATCGACTCTACCGTTGCCATTTTGATGATTTGGAATATGCTGGAATTTTTTAAATGAGCACAAAAAGAAAAAAAATATTAACGGAAAATTTCTAGAAAACTGAAGAATAGCCCAAAGCGTATGTTGGCTGGGAACATCGTGGGAGGCTGGGTTTTTGGTCACACTTTATTTCATACCTGAGCAGAACATTAGCTTTGCCGAAAAGTGTCAGTGAGATCTGTCACAGGCACAATGTTTAATATGTCAGATCCTAGCTAGCAGACATTTTCTTATTCAACAACCAGACCGGCCAGATGGATCTGGTATGGCCTCGAGGGAGAAGAACTTGACCATGGAGACATGGAGATATTTGCGAGAGCTATTCCATACTGGACCTAAGATTTAAAAACTGTCTTTCCCCCCAAATTTGGTTCTCAACTACTATATTATGCAGGCTTTCATTTCTTTGTTCCCTTACATTCCATGTCAGAATTTATCAGACACTTGCTATTTGCAAAGAATTATGTTAGGGACTGGATGTAGGGGGCCCTTCTATTGGTTTTCTTTGTAAGGAGATTGTCATAAAATTGTACAAAACAAATGTGAAATATTGGAACACGATCCTGGGGCCTAGGGAGGAGGGCAGCCAGTCAGTTTTCTGAGTGAAGGGCTTGCAGAGTGAGCTGGGGTAGGGAGGGGCTTATGGGGTGAGGAAGGCAGGAGCATGCACACAGTGGCTCTGGGACTCTGGGCTTCTGTGGTCTCGGGGTCTGGGAGGGTGTGGGCACTGTTGGGCAGAGGGAGCTGCTGCAAAGCAAGGATACCATCGCCCCTTTGCTGATCCCACGGGCAGGGAGACCTTCTGGATGTGGGGATCACTGTCCCAGAAGTGATCCCATCCTAGAGTCAAGCGTCCCCTTTGGCCTCAGCTCCACTATCTTCCTGAGCTCTGACAGGCTCTGCTTTCACTCTCATTTCCAAACCCTGCCTCTGTGTTGGCCCTTTCATGCAACATTCAGCGGAGATGGTTTCATGATGCTGTCTGCCCTTTCCCCGCTCTTTCCTCGGGCCATCACCTTCCCTCCTTTTGTGTCTGAGATCCGTGAACGTGCTTACTCCTGCAAGCAGCTGGGACACCCAATACTCCGTTTTCTCTTTGATCCCATAAAATCAGCTTCTCCTTCCTCCCATTACTCCTTCAGGTTTACTGACTTCAAAGCAGAACAAGGTCTTTGATGGTGATTTGCCATTAGCCTGATGTTCTTCATGAGGCGGTACCACCTCCTTGGGGGAGAGGTCAGTCCCAGGGAGATCAAAGCTGCGGGCCTAGTCCCGGGAAGGACCTGAGTGCACCCTAAAGTCAGCAAACACGAGCTGTGCACCATGGGGGGCTCCTAGCCTAAAACCATGGACCAATAACAGTCACACTGACTCGCAAAACTATGTGGCATCCGTGGTTTACTAGTGGAGCTTCTGTCTTGTCTTCATTCTTACTATTAATAAGAGCAATTGTTCAAGCATAGAGCTTTGCCCTTTGTTTTTGACAGTAATTGTATACAATATGATTTATAGCCCCAAGTGTTAATCATTGCCCCCCTCCCCATTTCTAGTCTCACTGCTCTGTTGATATTGGGAACATGTCCAGATTGCTTATCGTGGCATATAATGTCTCTTAGATGCAGCTTCTCTCTCTGGTTTCACTTCTTTAAACTCCAATTACAATGATATTTGCTGTTCCTACGAACACCAGGCGTTCTTCATGGCTTCCTGGGGTGGCACACACACGTTCTCTACCTGGAAATCCCTCCCTTCCCCCAACTCCTAGACTGCACATGGAGTGTGTGTTTGAAGTCTTCTTAGAGTCCCATGCCCTCTCCAGCAGCCCCGAGGAAGGGGGATGTCCAAGGCTATATTCCCCACGAACTTGTTCTAGGCTTTGTATTCCACTCTGAAAAGGTTTCCGTTTGGGTGTCCTCTGCTTTCTTAAATTTTCAGTAACATTTACACACTCTGATCAGTTTCACGTTGACATCCTCGATGTAGGTCTCTGTAAGCCACAGACACTGACACTGGCCCCACGTCCTCCTTCATTTCTTTCTTGACTATTATTCTTCCCTGGGGCATCTTCTGCTCCTTCTTTTCTGCTTTGACTCCTGTGTTCATGGTCTGTGTCTTCTCAAGCATTGCCTTGAGCTTGTACTAGTCCCATCCTGTGGTGGTGTGGTGTCGTCTTGTGTTCATTAGTGTGTTGTTTGTCTGAATAAGGGAAGAGAGAGAGAATGAGGGGAGGACAGAAGGAGAGAAGAGGGAGGAAAGGAGTGTATGAGTCCTTGGGAATATGGACTATGTAGGCAGCTCCTGTGTCAAGTCAGGCATGAAAATAAAACTGAGAGTAAAACATGCAATTGGCCATTTTAAAACATTGTATTTATCTGGGCATCTGGGGGGCTTAGTCAGTTAAGCATTCGACTCTTGATCTCAGCTCAGCTCTCTCACGGTCATGAGTTCAAGTTTCACTTTGGGCTCCATGCTGGGCATGGAGCCTAGTTAAAAAAAATTCAAATATTGTGTTTATTTTAAAAATGTACTGACTGTTACAGCAGAAATTTATAGGTTTTGTTTAGCAACCTCAAAACATCCTTGATATTTATATATTTCTATAAATATATGTAATATAAATATTATAAAAATTTAAATGTCCATAATTAATACAAATAACCAATTCTAACATATTTTTATTTGAATAAAAACTCCAAAATAATGCATTAAATTACCCCTTAGCATCACACTTAACTTTTACAAGAAGGCTCCTGAAAAATGTGTTCATATGTAATTCAACTAATTAAATTATTGGGGTACTTGAGATGGAGATCACTTATTATGAATCAGAATGAGAACCAGTAGTTTTGTCCATTGCAAGAGTGCAGAACCTACATTCCAAAGTGGAAAATGTGATATGATATTTCATTGAAAATACGAAGTGTTTTTCCAATTTATGTGATTTCAATTTGTAATTATTAGTTTTCTTAACTGGGGCTATATTTTGATGCTATCACCAACATGGGCATGAAGGTGAGGGAACCTCTACTTCTACAGATGGGCTGTCCCCCATCCATGCTTGGAGAGTTAGCCACTGCAAACTCACTGAGCTGTCTTCTCTGTCCCACAATATGATGTTTTGGTTTAATTTAAAAAAAAAATCTATTGCCTTGGGGCACCAGGGTGACTCAGTGGGTTAAACCTCTGTGTTTGGCTCAGGTCATGATCCCACGGTCCTGGGATCGAGCCCCGCATCGGGCTCCCTGCTCAGTGGGGAGCCTGCTTCCCCTTCTCTCTCTGTCTGCCTCTCTGCCTGCTTGTGATCTCTGTCTGTCAAATCAATAAAATCTTTGAAAAAAAATCTATTGCTTTTAAAAATGGTGTATGAGTGACACATGTTTAAAAATGTCATTTTATGTTTAGTGACATGTCCATTTGTTTTCAGATATTCAGACTGATTCATGAACGTTTGTAAGTGAACAAAGTTCTGTAGAATTGATTCTCTTTGACGAGGCCTGAAACTGAGTTTCCAGTACACACATTCCTGTTGTAAGTCGTCCTTGTGACAGGGCACACTCTTACTTATCACGTGGGCTTCACGTTTGTCATGAGGGGCTTCTTGATCAACAATATGGCCCGTTGTTTGAACCGTGTTGGCTGCTTTTGGGTGCCTACCTGTAAATTGCATGTGACACATGCCATATGATTGGGAAGGTCTTACCCTCTTTCTTTCCAGACACTTCCCCAGAGAAGACCTCCCCCGTGCTCCACTTCCTCCTTCCTGACTGTGAGCTTCCTTATCTCCAGTTTCCTAAGCAGCCTGCAGTAAGACTAGGCTACTCCTTCTGAAATGTGTTCTTTTCATGATAGCTGAAGTGAGAAGGTGAGGGGAGCACTGTCAGCTCTGGGAAGGCCAAGCCATGTCTGTCCTCTTGGGTTTTATGCCAGCACCTAGTGGGTGCTACACCCATGTTAAATGAAAATAGAGTGTACTTGAGGGAACAAATGGAAATTAAGTCAGGGCAGTGTGGGGGTTGGGGAGGAAGGGAATATGGGGAAGATGGTCTTTTAGTAACAAAGCTGTATTTTCCAAAGCCAAATCCCTGCCAAGTCAGGGTCTGAAGCTACAGAAGATGGTCTGTATTGTTATTCCACAGAAGCCATAATATTTACCTATTTTTTGACCTCATAAATATAGATTCATGAAAAGCCACAAACGAAGTGTATTGAATTATGCAACAGGTAGATCAACAAAAATAATTAAATTTGTGATTTCCCATCTAAAATAGGGTTTTTAATATTTAAATCGAAGACGGATTGCCACATGTCTTGCGGTGAGCTGGTTCTTATCAAGGCCACCCGTAAGCAGTCAGGAATCTGGCTCAGAAAGGATCACTGGCTAATGGCGCTGAGTGCGGGATGACAGGTGTCTGTAAAGTGCCAGACAGCGCACATTTTAGGTCTGTGGTAACCTGTACTCTCTGCCACAATTCTTCATTTTTTTGTTTTTTAACAAACGTTTAAAAATTAGCTCATGGGGCCGTACAGGCTGCAGAGTGATGTGGGTCATTTCAGATGAAGAGAAAGCAGCCTCACATTCCAGACTTCTGAAAGCAATTCCTCATTTTTATCTGTGCTGTTTTAACTCCTCTCCACTGAGCTTACGTTTGTTACCATTTAAGATTTTAGTGAAACCACCAGGACTACTACAAGATATGTTGTTTGAAGTGGTTTTGTTTTACTCCATTGATGACCTTTCTAGATTATAACTCAGTCTCCTTCTAGGCTTAGAGATCCTGTCAAAACACATGTTAAATGTGCCTTGTAAGATAGAATGTGATGATTAGCTTGTGGTTGATTGTTCTAGGTACGAGTGTTAGGGATCTCAGTGGAGAGGAAACGAAAACATTATAACAAAAGGATTTTCAGCCCATTCTTTTGTGTTTCTATAAATCCAATAAATTTTTCACTACTCCATTTTGCCTCAGGGGAATGTTCCAGGAAATATAATCTAGGTTCTGTAGAGCAGTGGTTCTCATATGTAGACACCATACCAGCGGCATCAACATTGTCAACATCGCTAGGGGACATGTTAGAAAAGCAGACTCTTAGGTCTCACCCCAGGCCAGCAGAGTCGCAGTTCTGGGATGGGGTCGGATTCTGTGCTCACCCAACACACAAGGACGTCCTCATCCTTAGAAGACCAGTGTTACTCTTACAAAGCTATAGTGGCAACAGGGAAGCTGGGGACAAACCTGATCTGGTCAAAAGATGCCGGATAAAATCATTTGTGGAACAAATGTTTCTTCTTCACTAACTGCAGAAGGGACATCATTTAAATTTGACAAAGGGATATATTTTTATCAGATGTTCATTTAACTATGCAATGGGGAATAATTGCTTGTTTCCATGATTTTTAGACACACTGCTGTGTTTATATATTTTCCACCATGTATGGGAACCGGAATCAAACTCCTGAATTTTCAAAAGGTGGCTGCATGAAATAAAGGATTCCTTAGAGTAGTGAATGTAAAGGGTTTGCTGTAAATATTTTAGTTCGTCTCAATGAAATGCAGGTCCTAATGTACATTGGCCCCAGGCTTTTGTGAGGTTAAATAACCCAACGTCGTATCACTGGCTCAGAAGACATCAGCTTCCTGTTTCTTTGGCTTCCTCTTGCACCTTCATTTATTGCACACACACATTTGAAAAAACCTCTTTTTCAAAAATGTGAGTGCAGTGTACACACAATGTTACATTAGCGTCAGGTGTACAACATGGTGATTTGATGATTTTATGGGTTGTACGATGTTCACCACCAGCATAGTTGTCACGTGTCCCCATACAACTCGATTAGAATATCGTTGACTATTTTCCTGGCCGTACCTTTCACACTGTGACTTATTCACTCACTCCATGACTGGAAGCCAGAACCTGCCGCTCCGCATCACCCACTTTATCCATCTCCCACCTCGTCCCTTTAATAGCTACCAGTTTGTTCTCTGAATTTATAGGTCTGGTTCTGCTTTCTGTTTACTTATTCATTTTTTTGTTTTGTTTTTGGATTCCACATGTGAGTAAAATCATACGGTTTTTAACTTTTTAAGTCAGTAACGTTTTATCTTTTTACTTGTGAAATATGAGAAATATGAGAGATTCTTCTGGGTAGTTAGTATAAATCCCTTTGTGCATCTTCTGTTCTGTCTTTGGTTTCTTTGGCCAGTGTTCTTTTTACATTAATGATAAAATATAACTTTTTCAATAAAGAGAATGCAAGTGACCTTGATAGTGGGAAAAATAAGACTATTGGAGAGTTGAGGACAATGATGTGCTGCTGTGGGGAGTGACTTCAACTGTTTTACTGAACTTCGTTGTTTACAGGATGAGAAGTGGCCAGTACAGAGGCAGAAGGAATTAGGCTTAGTCAACAGAAGTATTTCTAGCTGATACATGTTAGGGAAAATGTCAGAAAAGGCAAAGAGTGGAGGTTAGGGATCTCAACTATGGGTATCAGGGAGGATGGGCAGCACCGTTTTTTCCCCTCTGCACTAAACAGACCAGAGATAATTATGTGTGCGTGTGCATGTGTCAACTTGCTCATTTCAGTGCCTGAGTAAAGATGTATTATACTTTGATTATTTTCTAATGTCTCCTGCTGTAGGATCCGAGATGGTTAACTTTGATGGGAAAAGCTCCTTGCTATACACGTTTAATCGGAAATCTGTGAGTCCAGCAAAAGATGTGATTTCTTTGAAATTTAAAACAAGGAAGACTGACGGGATTCTACTCCACAGAGAAGGACAAAACAGCAAACATGTCACCCTGCAGTTAGTTAGAGGAAAGCTCATCTTATTGCTTAATTCAGGTAAAAATTTCCCAGTGGGTGTTTTCAAAAATATGCCTCTTTAGATGGAAGTATCTTTTTTTTTAATTACTTAAGTTTTTTTTCCCCAATTTATTTATTTTCAGAAAAACAGTATTCATTATTTTTTCACCACTCCCAGTGCTCCATGCAAGCTGTGGCCTCTATAATACCCACCACCTGGTACCCCAACCTCCCACCCCCCCGCCACTTCAAACCCCTCAGATTGTTTTTCAGAGTCCATAGTCTCTCATGGTTCATCTCCCCTTCCAATTTACCCAAAAGCACATACCCTCCCCAATGTCCATAACCCTACTCCCCTTCTCCCAACCCCCCTCCCCCCAGCAACCCACAGTTTGTTTCGTGAGATTAAGAGTCACTTATGGTTTGTCTCCCTCCCTATCCCATCGTGTTTCATGGATTCTTCTCCTACCCACTTAAGCCCCCATGTTGCATCACCACTTCCTCATATCAGGGAGATCATATGATAGTTGTCTTTCTCCGCTTGACTTATTTCGCTAAGCATGATACGCTCTAGTTCCATCCATGTTGTCGCAAATGGCAAGATTTCGTTTCTTTTGATGGCTGCATAGTATTCCATTGTGTATATATACCACATCTTCTTGATCCATTCATCTGTTGATGGACATCTAGGTTCTTTCCATAGTTTGGCTATTGTGGACATTGCTGCTATAAACATTCGGGTGCACGTGCCCCTTTGGATCACTACGTTTGTATCTTTAGGGTAAATTCCCAGTAGTGCAATTGCTGGGTCATAGGGCAGTTCTATTTTCAACATTTTGAGGAACCTCCATGCTGTTTTCCAGAGTGGTTGCACCAGCTTGCATTCCCACCAACAGTGTAGGAGGGTTCCCCTTTCTCCGCATCCTCGCCAGCATCTGTCATTTCCTGACTTGTGGATTTTAGCCATTCTGACTGGTGTGAGGTGATATCTCATTGTGGTTTTGATTTGTATTTCCCTGATGCCGAGTGATATGGAGCACTTTTTCATGTGTCCGTTGGCCATCTGGATGTCTTCTTTGCAGAAACGTCTGTTCATGTCCTCTGCCCATTTCTTGATTGGATTATTTGTTCTTTGGGTGTTGAGTTTGTTAAGTTCTTTATAGATTTTGGACACTAGTCCTTTATCTGATATGTCGTTTGCAAATATCTTCTCCCATTCTGTCAGTTGTCTTTTGGTTTTGTTAACTGTTTCCTTTGCTGTGCAAAAGCTTTTGATTTTGATGAAATCCCAAAAGTTCATTTTTGCCCTTGCTTCCCTTGCCTTTGGCGATGTTCCTAGGAAGATGTTGCTGCGGCTGAGGTCGAAGAGGTTGCTTCCTGTGTTCTCCTCAAGGATTTTGATGGATTCCTTTCTCACATTGAGGTCCTTCATCCATTTTGAATCTATTTTTGTGTGTGGTGTAAGGAAATGGTCCAATTTCATTTTTCTGCACGTGGCTGTCCAATTTTCCCAACACCATTTATTGAAGAGGCTGTCTTTTTTCCATTGGACATTCTTTCCTGCTTTGTCGAAGATTAGTTGACCATAGAGTTGAGGGTCTATTTCTTGGCTCTCTATTCTGTTCCATTGGTCTATGTGTCTGTTTTTGTGCCAGTACCATGCTGTCTTGATGATGACAGCTTTGTAGTAAAGCATGAAGTCCGGAATTGTGATGCCACCAACTTTGGCTTTCTTTGTCAATATCCCTTTGGCTATTCGAGGTCTTTTCTGGTTCCATATACATTTTAGGATTATTTGTTCCATTTCTTTGAAAAAGATGGATGGTACTTTGATAGGAATTACATTGAATGTGTAGATTGCTTTAGGTAGCATAGACATTTTACAATATTTATTCTTCCAATCCAGGAGCATGGAACATTTTTCCATTTCTTTGTGTCTTCCTCAATTTCTTTCATGAGTACTTTATAGTTTTCTGAGTATAGATTCTTAGCCTCTTTGGTTAGGTTTATTCCTAGGTATCTTATGGTTTGGGGTGCAATTGTAAATGGGATTGACTCCTTAATTTCTCTTTCTTCTGTCTTGTTTTTGGTGTAGAGAAATGCAACTGATTTCTGTGCATTGATCTTATATCCTGACACTTTACTGAATTCCTGTATAAGTTCTAGCAGTTTTGGAGTGGAGTCTTTTGGGTTTTCCACATAGAGTATCATATCATCTGCGAAGAGTGATAATTTGACTTCTTCTTTGCCGATTTGGATGCCTTTAATTTCCTTTTGTTGTCTGATTGCTGAGGCTAGGACTTCTAGTACTATGTTGAATAGCAGTGGTGATAATGGACATCCCTGCCGTGTTCCTGACCTTAGTGGAAAAGCTTTCAGTTTTTCTCCATTGAGAATGATATTTGCGGTGGGTTTTTCATAGATGGCTTTGATGATATTGAAGTATGTGCCCTCTATCCCTACACTTTGAAGGGTTTTGATCAGGAAGGGATGCTGTACTTTGTCAAATGCTTTTTCAGCATCTATTGAGAGTATCATATGGTTCTTGTTCTTTCTTTTATTGATGTGTTGTATCACATTGACTGATTTGCGGATGTTGAACCAACCTTGCAGCCCTGGGATAAATCCCACTTGGTCGCGGTGAATAATCCTTTTAATGTACTGTTGAATCCTATTGGCTAGTATTTTGGTGAGAATTTTTGCATCTGTGTTCATCAAGGATATTGGTCTATAGCTCTCTTTTTTGATGGGATCCTTGTCTGGTTTTGGGATCAAGGTGATGCTGGCCTCATAAAATGAGTTTGGGAGTTTTCCTTCCATTTCTATTTTTTGGAACAGTTTCAGGAGAATAGGAATTAGTTCTTCTTTAAATGTTTGGTAGAATTCCCCCAGGAAGCCATCTGGCCCTGGGCTTTTGTTTGTTTGGAGATTTTTAATGACTGTTTCAATCTCCTTACTGGTTATGGGTCTGTTCAGGCTTTCTATTTCTTCCTGGTTCAATTTTGGTAGTTTATATGTTTCTAGGAATGCATCCATTTCTTCCAGATTGTCAAATTTGTTGGCGTAGAGTTGCTCATAGTATGTTCTTATAATAGTTTGTATTTCTTTGGTGTTAGTTGTGATCTCTCCTCTTTCATTCATGATTTTATTTATTTGGGTCCTTTCTCTTTTCTTTTTGATAAGTCTGGCCAGGGGTTTATCAATTTTATTAATTCTTTCAAAGAACCAGCTCCTAGTTTGGTTGATTTGTTCTATTGTTTTTTTGGTTTCTATTTCATTGATTTCTGCTCTGATCTTTATGATTTCTCTTCTCCTGCTGGGCTTAGGGTTTCTTTCTTGTTCTTTCTCCAGCTCCTTTAGGTGTAGGGTTAGGTTGTGTACCTGAGACCTTTCTTGTTTCTTGAGAAAAGCTTGTACCGCTATATATTTTCCTCTCAGGACTGCCTTTGTTGTGTCCCACAGATTTTGAACCGTTGTATTTTCATTATCATTTTTTTCCATGATTTTTTTTCAATTCTTCTTTAATTTCCCGGTTGACCCATTCATTCTTTAGAAGGATGCTGTTTAGTCTCCATGTATTTGTGTTCTTTCCAAACTTCCTCTTGTGGTTGAGTTCTAGCTTCAGAGCATTGTGGTCTGAAAATATGCAGGGAATGATCCCAATCTTTTGATACCGGTTGAGTCCTGATTTAGGACCAAGGATGTGATCTATTCTGGAGAATGTTCCATGTGCACTAGAGAAGAATGTGTATTCTGTTGCTTTGGGATGAAATGTTCTGAATATATCTGTGATGTCCATCTCATCCAGTGTATCATTTAAGGCCTTTATTTCCCTGTTGATCTTTTGCTTGGATGATCTGTCCATTTCAGTGGGGGGAGTGTTAAAGTCCCCTACTATTATTGTATTATTGTTGATGTGTTTCTTTGATTTTGTTATTAATTGGTTTATATAGTTTGCTGCGCCCACGTTGGGGGCATAGATATTTAAAATTGTTAGATCTTCTTGTTGGACAGACTCTTTGAGTATGATATAGTGTCCTTCCTCATCTCTTATTATAGTCTTTGGCTTAAAATCTAATTGATCTGATATAAGGATTGCCACTCCTGCTTTTTTCTGATGTCCATTAGCATGGTAAATTCTTTTCCACCCCCTCACTTTATGTCTGGAGGTGTCTTCGGGTTTAAAATGAGTTTCTTGGAGGCAACATATAGATGGGTTTTGTTTTTTTTATCCATTCTGATACCCTGTGTCTTTTGATTGGGGCATTTAGCCCATTAACATTCAGGGTAACTATTGAGAGATATGATTTTAGTGCCATTGTATTGCCTGTAAGGTGACTGTTACTGTATATTGTCTCTGTTCCTTTCTGATCTACCACTTGTAGGCTCTCTCTTTGCTTAAAGGACCCCTTTCAGTATTTCCTGTAGAGCTGGTTTGGTGTTTGCAAATTCTTTCAGTTTTTGTTTGTCCTGGAAGCTTTTAATCTCTCCTTCTATTTTCAATGATAGCCTAGCTGGATATAGTATTCTTGGCTGCATGTTTTTCTCGTTTAGTGCTCTGAAAATGTCATGCCAGCTCTTTCTGGCCTGCCAGGTCTCTGTGGATAAGTCAGCTGCCAATCTAATACTTTTACCATGGTATGTTACAGACTTCTTTTCCCGGGCTGCTTTCAGGATTTTCTCTTTGTCACTAAGGCTTGTAAATTTTACTATTAGGTGACGGGGTGTGGGCCTATTCTTATTGATTTTGAGGGGCGTTCTCTGAACCTCCTGAATTTTGATGCTCGTTCCCTTTGCCATATTGGGGAAATTCTCCCCAATAATTCTCTCCAGTATACCTTCTGCTCCCCTCTCTCTTTCTTCTTCTTCTGGAATCCCAATTATTCTAATGTTGTTTCGTCTTATGTTGTCACTTATCTCTCGAATTCTCCCCTCATGGTCCAGTAGCTGTTTGTCCCTCTTTTGCTCAGCTTCTTTATTCTCTGTCATTTGGTCTTCTATATCGCTAATTCTTTCTTCTGCCTCATTTATCCTAGCAGTGAGAGCCTCCATTTTTGATTGAACTTCATTAATAGCTTTTTTGATTTCAACTTGGTTAGATTTTAGTTCTTTTATTTCTCCAGAAAGGGCTTTTATATCTCTGGAGAGGGTTTCTCTAATATCTTCCATGCCTTTTTCCAGCCCGGCTATAACTTTGAGAATTGTCATTTTGAACTCTAGATCTGACATATTACCAATGTCTGTATTGATTAGGTCCCTAGCCTTCGGTACTGCCTCTTGTTCTTTTTTTTGTTGTGAATTTTTCCGCCTTGTCATTTTGTCCAGCTAAGAGTATATGAAGGAGCAAGTAAAATACTAAAAGGGTGGCAACAATCCCAGGAAAATATGCTTTAACCAAATCAGAAGAGATCCCAAATCGTGAGGGAGGACCCCTCACGATTGGGTGAGGGATCTCCTCTGATTGGGATCTCCTTTGATTGGGATCTCCCAATCTCTTCTGATTGGGATCTCTTCTGATTTGGGGATAAAAAGAGGTTCAAAAAGAAAGAAAGAAAAAAAAAGAAAAAAAGAATTAAAAAAAAGAGATTGAATTAAAAATTCAATCAACAATTTAAAAAAGAATTAAGAAAAAAAAAGATTGAAGAGATTAGGATCTCTTCTGATTTGGGGATAAAAAGAGGTTCAAAAAGAAAGAAAGAAAAAAAAGAAAAAAAAAGAATTAAAAAAAAAGAAAATGAATAAAGAAAAGTATAAAAAAGAAAAATATATATATATTAGATAATCTAGTTAAAAAACGTTAAAAAAGAAAAGGGTAAAAGTTATAAAAAATTTTAGCAGAAGAAGAGAAAAAAAGTGAAAAAGAAAAAAATTAAATTAACTGCAAGACTAAAAAATCACAGGCGGAAAGCCATGAGTTCCGTGGTTTGTTTTCTCCTCCTCTGGAATTTTGCTGCTCTCTCCTTGGTATTGAATCTGCACTCCTTGGTAGGTGAACTTGATCTTGCCTGGATTTCTTGTTGATCTTCTGGGGGAGGGGCCTGGTGTAGTGATTCTCAAGTGTCTTTGCCCCAGGCGGAATTACACCGCCCTTACCAGGGTCCGGGCTGAGTAATCTGCTCGGCTTTGCTTTCAGGAGCTTTTGTTCCCTGAGCGCTTTCCGTAGAGTTCCGGAGGACGGGAATACAAATGGCGGCCTCCTGGATATCAACCTTTTGTCTGTACTGTCATTTGCAAATGTCTTCTCCCATTCCGTGGGTTGCCTCTTTGTTTTTTTGACTGTTTCCTTTGCTGTGCAGAAGCTTTTGATTTTGATGAAGTCCCAGAAGTTTATTTTCGCTTTTGTTTCCTTTGCCTTTGGAGACGTATCTTGAAAGAAGTTGCTGTGGCTGATATCAAAGAGATTACTGCCTATGTTCTCCTCTAAGATTCTGATAGATTCCTGTCTCACATTGAGGTCTTTTATCCATTTTGAGTTGATCTTTGTGTACGGTGTAAGAGAATGGTCGACTTTCATTCTTCTACATATAGCTGTCCAGCTTTCCCAGCACCATTTATTGAAGAGACTGTCTTTTTTCCACTGTATATTTTTTCCTGTTTTGTCGAAGATTAATTGACCATAGAGTTGAGGGTCCATATCAGGGCTCTCTACTCTGTTCCACTGGTCTATGTGTCTGTTTTTATGCCAGAGAGTCAATTATCATATGGTTTCACTCATTTGTGGAGCATAACCAATAGCATGGAGGACAAGGGGCGTTAGAGAGGAGTAGGGAATTTGGGTAAATTGGAAGGGGAGGTGAACCATGAGAGACTATGGACTCTGAAAAACAGTCTGAGGGGTTTGAAGTGGCGGGGGGGTGGGAGGTTGGGGTACCAGTTGGTGGGAATTATAGAGGGCACAGCTTGCATGGAGCACTGGGTGTGGTGAAAAAATAATGAATACTGTTTTTCTGAAAATAAATAAATTGGGGAAAAAAAAAAAAGAAAAGAAAATGCTTCACCAGGACCTGGGCCAGGCTGAAGAGAGCAGGCCTTTTGAAAGACTGATTCTGCTGCTAGAGCTAGAGAAAATGTACCATTTTGTAGTAATAAAAAATGGGACCAACCCAGTCCTTTCAAGTGGAAGGTATGTGCTCTGCAGTATCATGCTCAAGTTACAGTGAACTACCGTGAAACATCGTAAGTGTACATGACTTAGACATGCTACTGAGGAAAAGATAAAAGCGACTTGCAGAAAAAACAAAACAAAACAAAACAAATGGCGGCCTCATGGTCTCCGGCCCGGAGGAGCCGAGAGCCTGGGGCCCCGCTCCCCTTTGCGCCCTCAGCGAACAGCTCCCAGTAACTCGCGTCTGCCCAACCTCCAGCTGCGCTCCGAGCTCACCGAGCTTGCGACCGGTTCAAGGCAACTCCGAGCTGCGAGCTTACTGTTGGCTCTGTCTCTGCAGCTGCTTTCCCGTTCCAATATCCGCAAGCTCTGCGACACTCAGACACCCCCGATCCTTCTGTGACCCCGCGGGACCTGAGGTCACGCCGACCCCGCGTGGGCTTCGCCCCGGTTTGGCCTCCGGAGCGATGTCCCTCAGCAGAACAGACTTTTAAAAGTCCTGATTTTGTGCTCCGTTGCTCCGCCGCTTGCCGGGAGCCGGCCCCTCCCCCCGGGGTCTATCTTCCCGTCGCTTTGGATTCACTTCTCCACCAGTCCTACCTTTCAGAAAGTGGTTGTTTTTCTGTTTCTAGAATTGCTGTTCTTCTTCTCTTCGATCTGCCGATGGATTTGCAGGTGTTTGCAATCTTTAGATAAGCTCTCTAGCTGATCTCCTGCTAGCTGAGGTAGTCTCAGCCTGCTACTTCTCCGCCATCTTGACTCCTCGGTGGAAGTATCTTTTTATGCTTAGTTTTTCACAGTTAAGTAGCTAATTTATCCTGAAACCAGAACACTTTTGAGAAAGAAAGAAGACCCTAGAAATAATTACTCTGGAGCAAGAAGTATGACCCAGAACGGTCTAGGCAAATGGAAGTGTGGTCGCTCCACAGTTGAGGTGTACTACGGAGAACATGCATGTATCCCGAATGTACTTTACTGTAACAAGTTTTATAGGTCAATTAGTGTGTAAGACCATTTGCATATGTTCAGTAAACAACCTGGTAATATTGTAAAGACAAGGGGTGGATCCCCGACCTGTGAGGTGGTGCTCTTCATGAGGTTCTTGGAAGAAGATACTTCTAAGAAAAATGAAAATGCAATAATTAATAATAATAAATACAAGTAAGGTAGAAGAAATCATTCCCAAGTGAGAGAAGGTTGTACAGGAGGCTGAGGTAAAGGCAGTTGGCCAGCTCTCGGGGTAGAAGTGTGCCAGGAAAGTGACTGGGGGACATGTTGACCTCCCACAAGGTAGCCATAGTACTGAGTTGGCCTCCCACACAGCAGCCATGGTACTGGGTTGGATGGGGCGGTTCATTTGCTTCGCTGTCCTTGTAGGCTGTGCTAACCTGCCCTCCCCTGATGCCCATGCAACCCTCACCCTGGGCAGCCTGCTGGACGACGAGCACTGGCATTCTGTCCTCATCGAGCTTGGGAACACGCATGTCCACTTCACCCTGGACAGGCACAGTCAGCATTTCCAGGCCGATGGCGAGTGCGACTACTTGGATCTTGATTATAAGGTGTGAACATTTCTTTTCAAGTATTACAGATTTTGTTATTTAAACGCAACATAATCTTTTAAGAAAATACCGCTATGCAGAGAAATTCCCTTTGCTAGTAATTTGGAATTCTGGTGAAACGTTTCCTACGGGTGACATCGGCCCAGCAGGAGACCCACGTGCATTGTTGAGATGTTGTGTCACTCATAGGTGTGAGTTCTCCCCTGGGAGGAAGTAGTCGTTGAATTCGGAAAGGTGTAGATGAAGAGCTATCAGTATGACAGGGGGCACAGTAAAATACACAAGTCTGGACGGCTTTCCATGTTACCTCTGGTATTGACTGTGACCTGTTCCCTTGGAGATCTGTGTTTTAGACCGATCGTAAGCAGAATTAGCAGTCTAGGGTGCTTGGAGAAGTAATCACCATACATTCCAACCTGCTTTTTTGAGGAATGAGAGAGCCAAAGTCAGGCGATTCAAAATACCATTTCTTGGGACATTTAAAGGCTTAACGCATCCCCAGCGTGTAGCCCGCATGTATGTAACCAGCACTGGAGAACACCTTTTGTTCTGCCAGTTCTGTTCAGCACATCTATCAGAGCAAAGGGGATGATTTCAACATTCATTTAGTGTAAGTGGCCTCAGTCGAGGAGGCCAGCTGCAGAGCCTGGTCCTGAATGAGATTATCGATGCCTTCATTATTCTAACCCATCAGCAGTGTCCTGACATAGACCCGGACCCTGAAGCTGGGTTCTAGGAAGGTTTGTAAAGTAGAATGTCATCACGGTCAGCTGCCTTGTCACCCAGATCAAGAGTGACCATGGAAATGAACGTACAACTTTCCCCATCAGCTGAAGTGACATAGCCCTTTGAATAGCAAATTGCGAGAGGGGGTATTTAACCTACTTATATAAATGTAATAAAGAAAGAACCGGTACATCTACATCGAAAAATTCACCTGAAATTAACATGATAATGTTAAAATAATGCCAGATAGATCGGAGGCAATTATGCTATACCTGCTGAGCATACGTGTTTTAGACAGACCATCAGAGAATCATTAAACAATATTATTTATGTCATTTTTTTCTTTCTAAGATCAGCTTTGGGGGGATTCCTGGACACGGAAAATCAGTGGCATTCCCACAAAAAGACTTTCATGGCTGCTTCGAAAATCTCTACTATAATGGAGTGGATATCATTGATTTGTCCAAGAAACACACACCACAGATCCTTGTCACGGTAAGAGTGCTACACGCAAGGTCAGCGGAGCAGGGAACTGCAGCTTGTCCAATGGGCCCAGTCTAGAATGTGCCTCTCCTGAAGGCAGGGAAAGTGCCAGTCATGTATGTACGCCTTTTAGTTCGTTTTTGAATTAATTCACTAAATAATTAACTTGATTTTTTAAACTTAACTTTTTAAAATTTTAGTGCCAGTCACTTACACACAGTGTAGTATGAGCTTCAGGTGTGCAGTTCAGGGATTCGGCACTTCCCTGCATCACCCGGGCTCCTCACAAGTGCCCTCCTCCATCCCCATCACTGGCTTCTTAATTTTTACAGGTGTGTGGAAACAGAGGCACGCTTTCGCAAATGTGTCATGGCGACTCTGAATAAAGACTTTTTGGGGCAGGGTCTCTGTTGGGATTGGTTTCCTCTTGCTCCTTTCTCCTGTTACTGAACTTCTAGCTCAGTGCCTGTCGCTTGCTGGAAAGGCCAGTACTCGAGAGATGAATTTGGATTGGAAAGGAATTTGAGCTTAATTTAATTTGAGGCCAGGAACTTGGGGAGAAGGTGGATTCTTGTGCAAAAGCCAGCTGCCAAGTTTCTGCCTCGCCCAGGGATTTGCAGAGGGGTTAGGAGTGGGTCGCTAAAGGGAGGAGGTGGTCTGCTCCATCCCGGGCTGACTCCTTGGTGCCGGCCACAAACCCTATCTCTGTGCTCAGGGGCTGTGCCCCACGGGTCTGGTGCCTGTTTGCTGATGTGCAGGAACACCCCATTGTTCTGCAAAGGGAGGCCAAAGCCCACAGACACATGAAGGGAGGTTAGTAAAATCATTCCTGTGACCTAAGAAAGAAAAAGATTTGCCAGAAAACTTGCTTGACTCTTCGGAAGGTGGATGTGGCTTTGAACAGGCGACTGGGCACGTTTGGGACCTTCTCGCCCCAAGGCAAGGGTTCTGTCTGCTGTGGATCTAGGGACTTAGGTCAGCGAATAAGGAGCATGTTATCTTGAGGCAGGTAGATCCCTCAGATGGGTTGGACTGTTGTCAGGCTTCCATCCCTCCACATGGCTGCCAGCCATCCCCCCGGGCCAGCATGTTACCTGTCCTTCCACGTTTGGTTCCTTAGACCCGAATCCTCTACAATCAGTGCACCCAGCTTTGTGAACACTGACGCCTCCCTATCGAGCATGATTTACAGAAGTGGGATTGTTTTATGTGAGCTTTTCTCCATCTCCATTTTCCAACTCAGCGAAACCTGTGGGAATGCTTTTTTTTTTTTTAAACGGTTTATTTATTTTAGAGAGAGAGCATGAGGGAGAGAAAGAGAGAGGACCTCTCAAGCAGACCCCCCACTGGGCTCGGGACCCCACATGGGACTCGATCCTGGGACCCTGAGACCATGACCTGAGCCAAAATCAAGAGTCGGTCACTCAGCCAACTGAGCCACCCAGGTGCCCCAATTTATAAGAGAGTTTTAGGTTTGATAGATCACCCTATGTCATTCATGATCCAAATGTTTTCTCAGATTAACCACGTTAATCTGATCATGTTATAATATAATTATATATCATATATCATATCTTTTATATTAAATGTTATGGGCCATGTTGAAGATATAAATGCCTTTATTGGTACATAGCCAATGTCTCAATGTATTTTTTAAATAACTTCATAGTATTTGGTCTTGCTTTGAAATATTTCTGAAACCCTAGATTCTAGGTACAGTCTCAAGGATTTTCCTGTAAAAAGTTTTAAGGCGGTTTCATTTATTTACTTTAAAATTGAAAAAAAAAATTAAGTCTTCGACTGTCTGGTCTTTACTCTGTGCAGATCATAGTTATCTTGGGTCTCGAGAGTACCCATTTGTGTCTGAGCTGTTTAGTGACCAGACCCAACCTCCGTGCACAGGCTTGAATCTTACCTCTCACCACGTACTGGCTGTACCTGTGGTCTCAGATCTTTCTGTGGGTCAGTCACTGGGCTCTGCTGCTGTGTTTACTCCATACCAATGCTGTATTGACTTGATTACAGTGCTTTTATGGTATATATTTTGGAGAGGAAGGGCAATGTTTGGGCACATATTCCTCTGGAATTTATGAAAATTTATCTAAATTTTTTAAAAAGAATTTATTTACTTGAGAGAGAGCACATGCAGTGGGAGAGACAGAGAGAGAGGGAGAAGCAGACCCCCTGCTGATTCCTCCATTCCAGGATCTTAAGATCATGACTTGAGGTGAAGGCAGAGGCTTAACCAAGCCCCCCAGACGCCCCACTTAATTGGAGTTCTTTTAAGAACTTAAGTTCCTTCCTCCCAAACACTATGATTAAAGGTAAGTTTGCTCCTGGAGCAGGAGAGATAATCTAAAGCTCAAAGGTGTGTTTTTTAGTAAAATAGAATGAAGTAAAGGCAACAGGCAGCTGGCGGTCAGAGGTCAGGCTGGGGAGAGCGTGCTGGTTGACACAGCCCATGGGGGCCTCTAAGAAGTGGGCAGCCCGCTCAGGCCAGCCGCACCCCTGCCTCAGACAGCCGAAGCCCAGGCCCTGCCTGAGCCAGATGTTTGTGTCCCCTGAGTGAAGAGTTTGTAAGCATTCACACAACCAAGGGGAGTGCAGGAAGGTTTCCAGAGCCGCTGTCCGTGGTGCTGGGCTTCATGCCGCAAGTAAACAGCCAGTGCCTCGAGGTTTAAGAGGTTGGGGTACCAGGTGGTGGGTATTATAGAGGGCACGGATTGCATGGAGCACTGGGTGTGGTGAAAAAATAATGAATACTGTTATGCTGAAAACAAATAAACTTAATTAATAATTAAAAACAAAACAAACACCAAAAAACAAAACAACAAAACAAAACAAAAAAAAAAAGAAATCTGTCTCCTCTGTTGTGTCCTGTGCCCAGCACAAGGCCTGGAAAAGACATGCCTCGGGATTCCTTTGCCAATGCCCAGATATGGAGGAGACAGAACTTCCCTAAAAGCCTCAGAAGGAGGTTTTCCCAGTCAGGGCAGTGTCATGGTTTGGGGGACCTGTCAGGTAAATCTGGATTGCAGCTGGAGGGGGAAGCCTAGTTCTTAGGTCCTCGCTTGCAGGAAGGTTGATAGGAAACTAACTGCACCTCTTGGAAAGCTTGTTGTTCATGAAAGCATCTGCTTCTTCTGCCCCTTCCTAAATCCTTTTCCACTGTATTCACAGGGAAATGTGTCCTTCTCGTGCTCACACCCACAAATTGTGCCTGTGACTTTTCTGAGCTCCAGGAGTTACTTGGCTCTGCCAGGCACCATCGGAGAGGACAAGGTGTCGGTCACTTTCCAATTCCGAACGTGGAACAGGGCAGGGCTGCTGCTGACCACTCAATTCCAACATGGGCCAGTGGCTCTAGTCCTCGTTCTTAATGATGGAAAACTCAGACTGAGTCTCTCCCAGCCCGGACATCCGGCGAGGGACATCACAGCAGGTAATAGGTGTTTGCTGTGACCATATGGTCCTCCTGTCACCTCTGCATTAAATGAGCAACTGAATCAGTAAGATACTCATAATCCTTCTAGAGGGAACTAGAGTTCTTTTACCTTTGAACTAGATATCTCCAGGCTGTTGGCGTGTGAGTCAGTTTGACCCGAAGTTAGCTGCAGATCACACATACCTCTCAAAAAGTTTAAAAAATAGGGTGCCTTGGTGGCTCGGTGGGTTAAAGCCTCTGCCTTCGTCTCAGGTCATGATCTCAGGGTCCTGGAATCAAGCCCCACATCGGGATGTCTGCTCAGCAAGGAGCCTGCTTCCCTTCCTCTCTCTCTGCCTGCTTCTCTGCCTACTTGTGATGTCTCTCTGTCAAATAAATAAATAAAATATTTTTTAAAAGTTTTAAAAAATAACCTAGTTATCAACTGATGGTGGGGAGTCGGCAGTCTGCTTGAAACACTGGAGAACAGTAGCCTAAGTCGGAGTCCTGACAAAAGAGGTTCCTTATCCCGTCTTTGGAGCCTATCTGCACACCAATCATAATATTTGAAGTTATGATTTTTCCCAGATTTTCTGTTCCTTCGGGAATCCCTGTTTTGAATAAGGCTTCTTATAACTAGGGGCGAATGTTCTGCTTGGCTTCCAAGAAGGACGCACTCCAGGGCTATGTTATCTTTGGAGTCTGGGGGCTGTTTTGCGCTAGAGGGCTGGTGAAAATGTGAAGCCAGGTAGGTGTCATTCCACGAGTGTTGACTATGGAAGGAGCGCCTTGCCTGATCCAGGTTACCAGGTTGGGATTGAAAGCCGGGAGTGAAACATAGCTCTTTGTTTCTCTTTATAAATAAAAGACAAAATCTGACCACTGGTGTAGGGAGTTCCCTTGTGGACCTGAGATGGGCACAACCGGCAGTGTCAAGTCAGATTTTGGAAATCGCTTCAATCTTGGTTTGTGTAGATTTACAAGCCGCGTGCCTTATTCATGAAGAGATGGTGTTTTGCTGTTGCTTCACGTGAGTACACACCGCTCTCCCTTCCAACACAGTGGGATTAGTTATTTAACTTTTTTTGAAGGCAGGCACTGAAATATTATAGAAACGTTTTAATGACTTGATTTTTTAAGCTTTCACTGGACAACGTATTAACTTTTGGAAGCAAACCAGAGGTGCATTTTTCTCTTTTCTTTTTTTTTTAAATATTTTATTTATTTATTTGACAGAGATCACAAGTAAGCAGAGAAGCAGACAGAGTGGGGGAGGAAGCAGGCTCCCTGCCAAGCAGAGAGCCCAACTCGGGGCTCGATTCCAGGACCCTGGGGCCATGACCCCAGCCGAAGGCAGAGGCTTTAACCCACTGAGCCACCCAGGTACCCCTGGAGGTGCATTTTTCTTGCTGCTTTTTTTAGAAGCATTTGAGGGGTGATTTTTTTTAAAACATTGAAATACAGGCCTGCCTCTGAGATACTCAGGTCTGGTTCCAGACCACCCCAAAACAACAAATATTGCAATAAAGTGAACGAAATTGATTTTTTTTTTGCTTCCCCATGCATATAAAAGTTATGTCTGCAGTATACCATGGTCTGTTAAATGTGCAGGAACTTTATGTCTGGAAAAACAATATACATGCCTTAATTAAAAAAATACTCTATTGCTAAGAAATGGTGTCACGTGAGCCTTTAGTGAGTTGTAATCACGGATCACAGATCAGCATCACAAATGTCACAGTGATGAAAAAGTCTGAAGGATCGTGACACGGAGGCACAGAATGAGCAGATGCTGTTGGAAAAATGTCCCTGAGAGACGCGCTCTGGGCAGGGGGCCACGAGCCTTCCGCTGGAGAAAGGCGCGGTGTCTGCGAGGCACAGAAAGTGAAGAAGAGGAGACAGATGGCGACTGGTTTTCACTCCAAACCTCGGATGAAGTGCGAAAGCACCTACCAAACCAAGAACCAAAGTTTAAAGGCTGAGGGAGATGCAATCACGCCGGATGCCAGGAAAGGACACCCGGTCACAGTTCATCCTGCTTCCAGCTTTTGGGTCCTATTTCTGAATAGTTACCTCAGTGTGTTTGTGAAGGGATCTAGAAAGGTCCAGAGTGTACAATGTAGTGTCCGTGTGCTTGTGGAGCTGGGCCAGTGGAGCGTGCTGGGAACAGAAGGTCAGTGGTGGGGGAGGGGAGTGTGCAGTCCCTTTCTGTAGGAAAAGACACAGTCCACCCTTTCCTGAAGGGACTCGACTGCTCAGGGCAGTGTTCTCTGCAATCAGGACAGATTTGAGATAAGCTGGTGGGAGGGCTGCCTGAGAGGACTCGCCTCCCAGGCCCATTACCAGAACCACTTCTGTGCTGCTAGGGCTGATGGGCTTGAAAAGTGCCACCTGTGTTCTCCCCAAGCCTCGGGTCCTCGTCGTTGGAGTGACACTATTGTGACCGATGGTAGAAGCAATGATGTTGAGCCTACAGACCATGAGCCCAGTGCCTGCTAGTCAGCAGTCACTCCAAAACCTTTAGTTCTCATTATTCCAAAACTAGTCCCAAGACCATCACCCCCCCACTCCCTGCCAAGACTGAAGCCTTTGTGGAGCTGGGGGTGGGTGGGAGAATGAGCATCGTGTTTCCAGTAGCACAAATCAAAACACCCCCTCCCCTCCCTTCTCCATCCATCCTTTGACTGTAAGTGCTGCCTGGGAGACAGGCGTTCGTTCCATCAGAAGTGGGGAGGGTAGAAGACACACAAAAGAAACACAAAGGGTGAGAATTATAATGGGGAGAAACAGAATGATCATAAGAGCAGGCATTTCACTTTTAAATGAGAATGTTGAATTTTATTAAAAACAGTCTTATATTATAGAAGTAAATGGCATCTATTACCCATTCAAGGAGATATTCTGGAGTGTTTTCTGCAAGTTCTCCCAGGAAATAACTCTAAGTCCTGGACAGGTGGGTGGAGGGGGGAGGGGACAGGAGTGAATTTTTACATCAGATTTTATTTTATTTTTTTAAAGATTTTATTTATTTATTTGACAGAGATCAGAAATAGGCAGAGAGGGAGGCAGAGAGAGAGAGGGGGAAGCAGGCTCCCTGCTGAGCAGAGAGCCTGACATGGGGCTCAATCCCAGGACCCCAGGATCATGACCTGAGCCGAAGGCAGAGGCTTAACCCACTGAGGCACCCAGGTGCCCCATTAACATCAGATTTTAGGTGGATGTGGTTCCGTCCCAACAGATAATGTTAGATAAACTTCAAAATAAATACCGAATGACGAGACTGGAAGAGACACTCCCAGGTTCTTGTTTGTGGAAGGTTGGAGGATTTCCCTTAGGACTAGTGTCATAATGTAGGTCTTGAGTATCTAACCACAATCCTCTGGATTCTGTTGTCGGTTTTCTCATCATTGCTCATGAACCTAACCTGTGTGAGGTCTTTGCAACAGTTTTGGATTCACAAATGTGACACAGAAAGTGAGAGATGGGTGTACATGGCAAAGAGCTAAAGTCTCTGAAAGGGAGTGCTGGGAAGTATCATCGCTCCTATTTCACAGTCTGAGAGGAGCAGAGGCATTGCTATTTTTACAGTAGGGTCTATGACCTTCTGGATCAGGCCAGAAACATATTTCCCATGCACATGGGTCTTGAATCCATGTCAATGTCACTGATGAGAAATGAAGCCAAGACCAAAAAAGCTGTATTTTCATTTTTAATTGCAGTATCATTGACATATTAAAGAGCATTGGAGGGACATGGATTTATGGGGTTGATTGGGTTACTTGGGCCAAACTCTGATACTAAATTAAATATGCCTGGTTAACTTTCCACCAGAAACATGGCCATATTTTCTTTGGGGCTGATACCCCATGAGCTAGAAAATAACTTCTGACCCTTGCAGGTTGACTTCCAAACTTAGAGGGCTCTAAGCAGTCGGCGCCTTTCTCATTTCCAAGAGGTATAGGCTAATCTATCAGGACGATTTCCCAAGATGACCAAATTAGAGTCAGGCAGGGTCATGCGCAAGCTTGGGCACGACATCAAAGAAATCAAAAGAGTCTCACTTTGTTGTTTTTCAATGAGCGGAAGTGTTTGTTTATGACCTGTTTGCCTATTGGGAAAGACAATTTCTGAAGATTCCAATTATTCACTGTGCTCCTTCAGAGCAGCAGGTATCTCTGGGGCCACGACAGTGGCCATGACCTCCCCGAGGAGGGGAGGAGTCCCTTGCCTTTGAACGAATGACTCGCTTTGGCCAGTGGAATATGGGAATGAAGGCAAACACAATTCCCTCATCCAAAGTTAATGTTAACATTTAAAAATATTTCCTACCAGTTTTTGTCCAATTTTAGATAGTGATTGAGTATGCAGACACACATACTTTAATGTGATGCTTTCTAAACTTTACATTTTGTTCTATGAATTTTTATATTTTAGTAATACTTAAGTTGCTGATACATTTTTTCTAAAGAGTTATATTGGTATATATGATATATTTTTCTATATAGTCTACCAAGATTATATATAGTAATAATACATGAAAGTAGGGACAAGATTTTATATTTATAACAAAAATTTTGGAAAATTTTATGCTTCTCAATATCCTAAAATATTAACAAACTATAAGAGGGGGAAGTATGCCCTGTGCCAGGGGATTAGGATATTTGATCATGTTAAGGTTGTTCAGGATCCTTTTATGTTAGTCCGTTAAAGGCCTAGCACTGGGAGAAACTAGGATTGTACTGTCCAAGGCAGAATGTTTGGACTGTCCACTCTTGATTCTTCCTTCCCCCTTCAATTCAGCATTCTTTATTTTCTCTTTTTTTTTCCTCCCTGTACTTTTCTGATTTAACCGAGTGATGAGAAAGTGAAACACAGTCATTGCCATGTGCACATATGTCTTAATACTCTTAACTGACCACAGTAGTTTTTGCTAGAATATAATTTGTTTTAGAACATGACTGGTCAATCTATGACTGTGGGAGTTCAGATGCAAGGACCCTCTGGAACCACACATTTACTCAATGAGCCTCATTCCACAGGTAACCCCTTCCTCCTAGATAAACATGATCAGGATACCACGTGATCTCATTGCCTGTTAAGAAACCCCCAAGCTCACATCTGTCCCAAGCCTCTCCCTTTCTCTCTGAGAGGCCCAGCTGTCCTCTGTGGTGGGTCTCCATTGCCCAGCCAGCTAAATAACCTGGGGGGTTTCAGGTGAGTTCATGGTGAAGTTTGGTAGGGTGTCCAAGATCATGATTGTATTATTTTCAAGTATGGCTCTATGTAGTTGCATCTATAGGGTTTTTAGGAATTTCTTACCCAATTTTGTTTACTTCCAGGTGCTGGATTAAGTGATGGGCAGTGGCATTCAGTGTCCCTCTCGTTGAAAGGAAATCACCTGAATGTGATGGTGGATGGTGAGGCAGCCTCTGTGGCTCACTCCCTGCATGGGCAGATTGATTCAGGGGAGACCTATTATTTGGGTGGTAAGTGAAAAGAACTGGTGGTGCTGGCAATCAAACCATCCTTGTCTTTCTAGCTCCTGCTTTCTGAGACAACCAGTAATTTTAAATGAAGGTTAATACTGAAGAGTGAGGTTTCTCTTTCAGTTTAGTCAATGAGAATGTTGAGCAAAGACAGTAAATTTTTCTTAAGGACTTATTTACTTATTTGAGAAAGAGAGAGCATGAGTGGGAGTGACAGAAGGAGAGGGAGAGAGGATCCCAAGCAGATTCCCCATTGAGTGCAGAGCCACACATGGGCTCGATCTCATGACCCTGAGATCATGACCTGAGCCGAAACCAAGAATAGGGTGCTTAACCTACTGTGCCACCCAGGTGCCCCCGACAAAGGCGGTAAATTATGGCCTAAAACACAAGTCTGTAGGGGGCCTTGTTTCGATGTGCATTTGCTAAGATTGATTTTGAATTTAGCACTTGTTTTCACTGCAGTCACCTGAATGCTTCCAGAATGCTAGGACCTGTCTCTGTCCCTAGAGATCTGCTTTCTCTGGCTCTAAGGCCTGGAGAGTGGGTTCTCCAGGTGACTCTGTGCAGGCCACTCTGAGGGTCCTTGCTCTCTGTCTCTAACCTTTTGTGCTTCACTGTAGAGTATTTTTGGGAGGCCAAATAACCCTTAGAACATTTCTTTCAGGTGTTTTTATGCAACAGTTATCTTATTGCATGTGGGTGGTCTTCTTTTTGTCAGCTGCTCTCCTCCCTGGGTGGCCCAGGTCCTCTGGTGTGGCCTGGGAGCCACCCATGGCAGCACCACTTTCAAGCCTGTCACAGGTGCAGACGTAACTCCCCTGACTTCCTGAGCCAGAATCTGCATTTCCCCAAGATCCCCAGCTGCTCTGTACCCTAAATGTTCAGGAAGCATTTTGTTGCCCACTATGTACACACAAAGACGCCGTTACCTACACCAGAGCAAGAGAGGAACTTAATGGCTACTGACACTCACTCACTACCTCGTGGTGAACTTTACCAAGACAACACCAGGCCATCACCCCGACTGTGGGAGACGGTGGGTTTGCCTGTTCAGTAGAACTTCAACTGAGTCTGTGCAGGATCCATGCAGCCAGGGAGGGGGGCTCCTGAGGGTAACAAATGTCCATTCTGAGGCATCCTTGTGAAGAGTCTTAGCCACAAGAAGCTTAGGCCTGTCAGTTGTGAGATGTCCTTCTAATTATGGCTGGAAGCCGTCCTTGCTCTTACCCCTGTTTCGCATTTTATGGTTGTTTCTTTCCAAAATAAGTTTGAGGTCATGGTGGAGATAACTTGATATCCCAACAAGAAAATATAAAATCCTCCCAAAGATTTGACAGTAAGCCCACACAGGGCGTTTAATCTTCCAAGCCCCCTGAAGCAAGCGTCACTATGAGCATTGAGTGGCGCCAGGAGCATTAGAATGTTGGATTGCTTGCTCTACCCCTGCCAAATACGGTGCGCCTCTGACCCAGACAGGTTCTTAAACCTTTATGCTTGTGACGGATTTTAGAGCTCTGCAGAGGAGCTGATCCCTTCAGAACTAAATAAAGAATTTACCCAGGAGCTGTAACTTAAAACATAAAAGATTTTGAAGCACTAAAAGGGACAGGAAGAAAAATCCTTGCTGTAATGTTTAATGATGCAAAATGGAATGCTTGTTATTTTGTATTAAAAAGTAAAAAAAAAAAAAAAAAAAAAAAGGGGGCACTGGGGTGGCTCAGTGGGTTGGAGCCTCTGCCTTCGGCTCCGGTCATGATCCCAGGGTCCTGGGATCGAGCCCCGCGTCGGGCTCTCTGCTCAGCAGGGAGCCTGCTTCCAGCTCTCTCTCTCTCTCTCTGCCTGCCTCTCAGCCTACTTGTGATCTCTGTCTGTCAAATAAATAAATAAAATCTTTAAAAAAAAAAGTAAAAAAAAAAAAAAAAACCTTTCTAAAAACACAGAGTTTTCTCTCATGTTTGAGCTTCAGGCATGTTCCAAATGTGCAATGCACAGCTGCATAAGAATAGGTACTTTCCATAATTACTTACACGTGATGTGATATGAAGTCACTATATAATTCATGTATGCATTTTAAAATACTACTCATGTTTCTTGAAAGAGCTTTTGTGGGCTAACCCCCTAATGTACACAATTAAACACTACAGTGCTTTTAATGTCTCCCTCTCTCCTATAAATTCTCACTCCCCCAGTTAAATATTACCCTGCCCCCACTTTTTACTAATCTTTGTATCAGCTTTTTATGTTTTAATCACCGTGTAGCACCATGTCAGTTTCAGATGTGAGCATATGACTCAGGGTTTGTATACATTAGAAAATAATCCCACAATAACTAGTTAATATCCACAACCATACATAGTTTTAATTTTTTCTTGTTATGAAAATTTTAAGGTCTACGTTCTTAGCAACTTTTAAATAGACAATAAGGTATTATTAGCTGTAATCACCATGCTGTACATTGCATTGCTATGACTTATTTATTTTACAACTGAAAGTTCATAATTTCTAATGTATTGCTTTTCTTTAGAAGCTATATCTATGTAGGTGACTTCACACAGTAGTGTTTTGTGTTCTGTGTTCCCTTGATTTTCAGTTTATGCATAGGGCACTACTCTGTGCCTTCTTCTGGGTTCTTTTTATTGTTATTGCTGTCACTGTTGTTCTAGATTAGTTTTGGATATCCAGCCCTGTGAGTATTTATAGATAAAGTTAATTAATTTTTACTGCCCTGTGGTTTTGATGTGTACGACATCATGTTTCACTTATTAAATCCGCCGTCCTGTTTTACTGTCGAGCAACAACTTGATGGTGCCTATTTTTTTGCTATTATAAAAAATGTGATAAATATCTTACAGCTGCCAAGAATCATCTTGCCAGTGATTTTTAAATTTTCCTTATGTGCAAACTATCAAGCTTTCCTAATATGCATAGCCAATTCAATGAAACAACCTTTAGTTGTTTCCAGCCTTTGGTCTATGAAAGGACCCTAGAGATTTGGAGGCAATGTGTTGAAAAAAAAGCATAATAGGCTTTTTTAACGTATTTTCATAAAATTGTGTTGATGTGCAGAAAAACTGTCTCATTAGTATAGTTTCCAATAACAAATTGTATCTCTAAGATGAGCAGAATTACAAAGTTTAAACATCCCATGAGAGAGTATAATGACTTTTCTTCATTACCAGTTTGCTATTTTTTGGTTGTAATTAAAATTTGGCACTGAGTGGCAAAAATAGTGTAAGATCTTGTAATCACAGCATATTATCTGTAACTAATCTGTAAATTCAAATTATCTTCTTAATGGATGTCCATTGGGACCAGAATATGCATTGTGTTAACAGAGAAATCCACTTTATCCAGTCCATGCTCCGTAGCCGTATGTGGTATTCATGGCAGCCAGTGCCCCATGTTCCGAGACCCTCCTTAGCCCGCTCTCCTGATGGAGGTTCAGTGGCAAGTCCCTGCTCACCATGTGGTCAGTAACTCTTTTTTGCTGTGCTTTCCCATAAGGGCAGATTAGGGCGTCTTCCTATTATAGTTAGGGTAGCCATATAATTTATTGTCCAAACCAGGACGCTTTAGTAAATGGAGGGGATGATCTCAATAATTATGGCATGGCAGGACAGCAGGCGTAAAGCAGGGCTCTTTGGCTTTCTTTTCATGACAAAGTTCCTCTCAAAGATTCATAGTCTTTTTACATGTAATGCAGGTTCCCCCTTTTCCTTTTCTATTTATCCTCAGTGTGAGCTTTGTTTGTAAATTATTCTTCTGACAACAGTTTTGCTCTACTGTACAGTACACAGAGTTCGGTGCCTGCTGGGGAGGGTAGTGGGAAGCCGCTGCCCTCTGGATTACTTTTGTGGAATCGTCATGCTGTCCACCAGCACACATGCCCTGCAGAGCTGGGAAACATCAAATTCTGCTCTGAATCTCTCGAGGGTCCTTCTGTGTGTGAAGCCTTAGCAGACCAGGGAACAATGACGGCTGTAACGAGGTCTCACCTCATGACTCATTCTTATTCTGATGGGTCTTGACATCCAGTGACAATTTCTCTGTCATCCTCAGAGGTACTTAAATTTCTGACTCCTTCCATGGTGATGGATATGTTCCACTGACTTAGCAATAACTATCCCCTGTCCACTTTCACTGTCCATCCCGAATCAGATCATAGAGGAATGACCCTCTGCCATCTTACCATTGGGACTTCGGGCAATCTGTGTGGATGAACAGACAGCTGGTGGTCTGGGCTTGTCTTGGGCCATGGCACCCCTTGCTTCTTGACCTCTCTCTCATAACTGGAGCAAGGAAGGACTTTGTGGTTTGACCTTTCCTTCTTAATATTCCACTTTGAGAAAATTTTCTTTGTGACCGCTGGATTCAGTTGAGTCTTTATAGGAACACTTAGGTACTGCACTATATTTATTTTTTCATTTTTTCATTTTTTTTTTTTAGAGAGAGAGTGTGTGTGTATGTGAGTGGAGATGGATGGGGAGGGACAGGGGGTGAGAGAGAATCTTGCCCAGTGCAGAACCCAACACGTGGCTCAATCCCACAACTCAGATCATGACCTGAGAGGAAATCAAGAGTTGGATGCCCAGCTGGCTGAGACACTAGGCACCCCAGATACTGCATTGTATTTGAGATGCGTCTGAAGTTTGTGATCTGGAGAAAGGGGGAAGGTTTATTGGCTGAACGTTTCTGATCCTGTATCCTAATGTTCTCAGTCCCTAAGCACTGTCAGTAGAAGTCGCCTATAAAGACACAAAGATACACCAGGTGTCTTCCAAATATATCCAACCTTCCAGAAATTCTTTTACAAACAGAAATGTGCATATTTTCACATAAAACAAGGAAAAAGGAAAGGGAAACTGGACAGTTTATCCGTTCTTTGTGATGTAACACCACATTTGAAGCGTCAGTATCTCCACGAGGCTAATTTATGGGGCTTCATTGTGCCCAACAGTGAGTTTCACCAGACCAAGGCCTTGGCTGGTTTTGGGGTATATTTGTCAGGAATGCAAAGCCTCAGTCACTGAAAGAAGAGGAAAGATGACCATGTGCATCTTGTGGAAATTCTTAGGCGCAAGCTTGTGGCCATTGGGCAGGAACGAGAGGAGGCTCTGTTTTCAGTCCCTGCCCTTTGAAGGTGCACCAGTGACCCTCATGACAAAAGTTCAGAGAGAGGAGAACGAAAAACATATAGGTATAATGAGTAAAATCTTTATGAAATTACTGATTCCAGGGGCACCTGGGCAGTGTAGTTCAATGTCTGATGCCTGATGTCAGCTCAGGGCATGATCTCAATATCATGAGATCCGGCCCCACATTGGGCTCCTGGCTTGAGTCTCCCACCCTTTGTCCCTCCTCCCCTCATTCTGTCACTGTCTCTCTCTCTCTCTTTTTCTCACATAAACAAATCTTTCTAAAAAAAATAAATTATTGATTCCATTTCATTTAAAATGTAAGAGACTTCTAAAGTAACCTCAAATCCCACCTGTAAATATTACCAAAAACTTCCTTAATATTTAAATGCTTGGAAAATGATTTTTTAATGTTTTTTTTTAGAAAGATGAATAGTTATGACTCTGTATTTAACAAATTAAAAGAAAACATTCTCCTGGAAATGATGTCAATGAGACATAATTGTATAAGGCACAGAATGAATTAAATAGGTGAGTTTCTCAGGAAGCGTAAAATTTATTTCACAATTTCTAGGAATTAAAAGAATATTAAATTATTAAAAATGTGCTTTTATTGTGTTTGCATCTGAAAGTAAAATACTCAATTAAGTGAATGCTTTTAGATTTTATCCCGCGTGGCTACAGGTAGGTTCCTCAGGAAGCTGGCTCTCTTCTTGGTAGACTTGTGTGTACGGTGGTTATTGAGGTTAGTTCTCAGGAATGACCCCTGCCTGGGGGCGAGAGAGCAGCTGGGATGAGCAGAGACAAGGCGAAGCGTGATGCCATTGCATAAAAACCTCAAGAGAGCTCTGAAGAAGCATTGCCCCTCAGGGACGTCCCAGATGAGGCTGTGGTTCACTGACCCATCCATTGCATCCGTGGGCACTGGCCGTCCCTGGGGAGGGTACCACCCATGAGACTCAGATCCCTGTAGCCAGGGCAGTTGCTGGGGAGAACCTCAGCCTCATTCCCCAAAATGAGGGATGTGTGCGAAATGGAGATGAAGCTGTGTCTTTAGATTTCTCCACATAATGGCCTTTCACCAAAGCATTTGCAGTGAGTGTGTTTCTCTTTTCCTGTCCCCTGGGAATCTGGTGGTGCTCACATCAAAGGACCTGTGATTGCCTTGTGGTCAGCTCATAGAGGGTGGGAGAGCACGTGCCAGCCTGCTGACCCCACAAGGAGAAGGAGGCAGCTCTGAACCCCGATCGGCTTTGACTTTGATTTCAAAGATGTGTCCTTGCTCATCATGGGTATAAGAGCCTTGTCTTCGTGGGAAACCAGGGGGATACAATAACACCGCCTAGGCATTGTGGTTTGTAATGGTAGAAGATAACCTGATTCAAATTTTTAAGGGTGTTTTGGAGCAAAAACTGATCCAAATCACACAACACCGAAGTAGAAGTGGTCAGGAGTGCTCCGTGGGCAGGAGTGGGGGAAGGGCTCCCGGAGAGGAGGGGCGGCAGCAGGAAGAGGAATTACTGATCGGGGGTGGCTGTCTGGGGCCGCTGTCCATAGGTTCCAGTTTCAGAGCCTTGACGAGCCACACGAAGCCACACAGAAGCTCATTTACAGCCTCAGACTCTGGTTTGCTGTCTTGGGCCACTAAAGCTTTTGGTGAGTCACCGCGGTCTGATGGCCTCCTTCCTTCATTAATTTAACAGTAATTTACAGCAAGCCAATTAGTGAATGCAGCCAAACTTGTAAAACTTTTCTATTATTGAAAACTGTCAAAGCCCATTTCTTCTTGCATGGGGTGCTCCAGGATGCTAACTTTTCTCCGTTATTCTCAGGGCTGTATCATTGAGATACTTGTTAGCTCTCTCTCTCTCTCTCTCTCTCTCTCTGTGTGTGTGTGTGTGTTTGAAGTGGCGGGGGGGTGGGAGGTTGGGGCACCAGGTGGTGGGTACCATAGAGGGCACAGATTGCATGGAGCACTGGGTGCGGTGAAAAAACAATGACACTGTTGTGCTGAAAATAAATAAATGAAAAAAAAACTAAAAAAAATTAAAGAAAAAAGAAGAAAGAAAAATCAATAACCCAACAGAAAATGGGCAATTCACAAAACAGGAAATCCAGTGGCCATTTAATATATGAAAATATTTTTAATCTTACTACTACTAAGAAAATCAAGATTAAAGCAATGAGATAAAACTTCACATTTATCAAATTGACTAATTTTTTAAAAATATTTTATTTATTTATTTTAGAGAGAGAGAGAGAATGCAAGTGAGGGAGAGAGAAAAAAACTCAAGCAGACTCCACATTGAATGGGCAGCGCAATGCAGGCTCTATCTTACAACCCTGAGATCATGACCTGAGCTGAAATCAAGAGTCAGATGCTCAACCAATTGAGCCACCCAGGCACCCTTAAATTAACTAATCTTTAAAGTTTGAAAATACCTATTGTTGACCAGATATGATACAACAGGAATTTCCACTTAAGGTTGATGGAACTGTAACAACCACTTTGGAACACAATTTAGTACTGTCTAGTAAAGTCAAAGATGTACCTTGTCCAACACCTAGCAGTTCTGCCTCTGTGTGTGTATCTTAGAGAAACTCTCTAACATGCATCCATCCAAGTGAGACATAAAAAATGTTAATTTCAGCATTCTTTTAAAGACAAAATAAGAGGAGCTCAGATATATTTACGTTTTATAGGATATATTTTGATATATTCATAAAATGTGACACTGTGCAACAGCTAAAAACCAGACTGAATCTACCCACTTGTAGAAACATGGATAAATCTCAAAAACACAATGTGTTGACAAAAAAAGGGAGGTACAAAGCCCTTAGAGCAGCATAATACATATAAAGTCCAAAAAATATGCAAAATATGACATATTCATTATAGATACAATTTATGGTAATATATGCTTTAATGAATGGTGAAACATTCAGTTTGTATTTATATAAAAAGCATAAAAACATGCACATAATAAAAGTAATGAAACAAAATAGTGGTTTTCTATGAAAAAAGGACAGACAAAAATGAAATCAGATTTTTGTTAAATTTTTTCTTAAAAAATCTAAAATGAATATGGCATTAGCGGGTGGTGGAAAGAAAGAGAGAAAAGATGAAGGAGATAGAAGGGACAGAAAGCAGGATGGAAAGTAAGAGGACAAAACAGAGAGAAAGAGGAAGGCGGGAATAGAGGAGGGAAGAAAAAAGAATTCTCCAAAGAGTTTGAAACTCAAGACCAAATAACTGAGATTCTGTCTTTCAAGGTCGTCTTTTTTTTTTTTTTTAACTGTGTTGTGCTTGCACACACACACACACACACACATGCCCAGAGTAAGAATCTCACATACGTAATTATTTCTCAAGCATTTTAAATTTCATAGGTCCTAGTAGGCCTGTGATTTTTTTCTTTCTGATTCTGTTATTCCCATGGTCTTTACTTTAGAGAGTTTAATATCATGCTGAAAGGGCCGATTTCTTCGGGCGGTTTCGAAAAAGAAATCAAACTCAGCTTAGAGGAAATGGGCCTTGACTCTACTGGTAGTGTCTATCTTCGGCTACCTTCGGCCAGCCACCAGCCTGGCTCGAGTTGTTATTTCTGTGCTTTACCAAAACCAGTAGTGTCTGTTCTCAGCCGTCCACTGCCCCGTCCACCACCCCATCCACGAGGAGGTGTAATCTTCAGGCGTCTGCGAGCAGGAGGCGGCAAACTTGCACGTACAGAATACGGATGGCTGTTTTGGTTACGACTGTTGATTTTCTCTTTTGTGTGTCTCCATGTTCATTCAGGCTGTCCTGACAGCAGCTCTGGCCCTGGATGCGGAGGTCCCCTGGCCGGGTTTCAGGGCTGCCTGAGGCTCATCTCCATTGGCGACCAGGCTGTGGACCCCATCATGGTACAGCAGGGTTCGCTGGGGACTTTCCGTGACCTCCAGATAGACACCTGCGGCCTCACTGACAGGTAAAGCCATCCCATGTCATTTCGGCATTCCTGATTTCAAAATTTTTGGATAGGGGGTTAAGAACAAATGAGCTGCTAAGGGAGAACACCTCCTTCTAGCCCCTTCTCTCTTCCTGATAGCCAACCCGTATGGAAAACTATAATTAATTGAAGACTAGAAAACGACCCTGTTTAATTTCAAACAGTTGCTCCTTTCGGATGGTGTCTTCTTAGAAGATGCACTGTCGTGAGTTTTCCTTGCGTGTGTCCCCAAGCCACTTAGTTTTTACAGAATCCTGTTCATGGTGAAGTAATTGTTGATGAGTGTAAATACTGATGAGTAAAAATACTTCTAAAAATTCTTCCATGGCACAAAACAGGTTAGAATATTCTAGAAAGATGATGAATCATTGAGGACCAGGAGGTTGAAAGCCACATGTGGTCAGAGGGATTCACCCCACGCTCCCTTCTCTATATGAAAAATGAAAAGTATCTCTTCCACTAGAAGGGTCTCAGCCTCGGGGATTCCTAGTCACATAAACACAAGGAGGAATGGAGGGAACCCAGTTACCACACACTGAGCATGGTACTGGTCAGTGAGGACATAGTGGGGGATGAGTGCAAGGGGACAAGACACAAACTTCCCGCTCCAAAATAAGCAAGTGTGGAGACATAGCAAGCAGCATGAAGACTGTAGTGAATACTGTCATGCGTATTTGAAAGTCACTGAGGATCTTGAAAGTCCTCATCACAAGAAAGAACTTTTTGTGACTGTGTGTGGTGCCGGATGTTAGTGAGGCTTATCGTGGTGATCACGTCACAAGATACACAAATATTGACTCATTCTATTGCACGCCTTATAACATATGTTATAAATCAATTATACCTCAATTTAAAAAAAGAAAGAAAGAAAGAAAGAAAAGAAAGAAAGAAAATCCCTGAAACTGTAGGACGTTAAAATCACGAATTCTTGCAACTTTATTCAAACTGTCTTGTTTGCCACACTCTTGGGCTTTCAGGTTTTCTAGATAAAAGGGATGGCTTAGCTTGATGACATTAAATTTTTTCTGTGCCTGGTATGTCTGCCCTTCCTGAAGCAGGACTGCCTTACGTTCCTGTTGAATAAGCGAGCACACTCCAGACACCCTCCCACATCCGTGTGTGGCCAGCCTCTTCCAAGTTCACGCTGTGCAAAGTGCTTTGTGCAGCAAATCTGTTCCCAGTTTAGCGGCACTAGTTGGAATCCCATGTCGTGTCCAATAAAGTACAAGTTTTGTTGCAATTTGGCAGTGTTAGAAAACCGTAAGTTCCAGTAGCTTAAAATATTAACTCATAAGAACTTGCTTTCCTTAATGCAGATGTTCATGGGTATAGTTTATATTCTGTTCATTTGCAGGGGCAAAAGGAGAGTCAAAGAATTAGGCAAAAACCCTGAATCCTAATTCTCAGATTATGAAATGTATGCTGGCATAGGAACTGGCTTCGTCTGTAAGTTATAGCTTTCGCCAGCTCTGGAATCCTGAATCTTAGTATTGGGAGGGTGTTCAGAAACACTCGCTTGGAGGTAGGGTACAGCCCTCGCTGATGGGAATGGCTGTCAGTGGCTCAGCAGGGTCAGGGGTCAGGGGTCGGGTTGTTGTTCAGTTGTGGAGCTCATGAAGCTCACAGGAACTTACTTCAGTGCCCTGGGAATTCCCGCACAAAAGCATGATGCAATCACAGTGTTTCTCTTACATAAGAAATGCATGTTGAGCCTTTGTGCAGAAAGGTCTTTAGCCAAAAACACACAAAAAAACCCCAAAACAAAAAACCAACAACAAAGTATGCATGAGGTATGCCTCTGTCTGTGTGTGTGTGTATCATCAAAATAGAAAGATTTCCCATATCACACCTAAAAATGGTTGTTAGAAGTATGTACCAGCAATGGATAGGGACCTCTGGGATCTGGGATACTAAGTTACCTTCTCCGCTCAAAGCAGAAACTGAGGTTCATGGCAACCTCGTACGTGGGCCTGGAAAGAGCCATTGGCACTTTGGCTGATGTAGCCAATAATTGTAATTTTTTATGGTTTTCGTGGTTTAACATCAGAAAACATGTCCTTACTCTGCACTGTTAGAAATGTTCACTCTTCCTTGGTGCTTCAGGCCATACCTCCACCTCCATGTTCAATGCACCATGATGTAGATTCATGTGGAAATATGACAGAGCAACCATCCATGCCAGGCTCTTGCCAGGCTCTTGCTCTGTGCTGAGCCCGGCTGTCCGCCAGCCTGTACCTTGCTTGTCCAGAGCCAGTCATGCTTGTACTCAGGTGAAGCTGAGATTTATGATTGAAATGCAGGCGATTTTGTAACTCTTATCTGTCGGGCAAAGGAGTTAATAATTCATGATGTATAACAGCATTCCTGGCCCAACAGCACAGCAGTTTATGAAAAGATGTTTGAAACCAGCTGGGGATACAGGAGACCTTCCTGAGTTGCACAAGGACTCATGCATATGGTGCTCTGTGCACCACAGGCTCCCATGACACTGGGAAAGTTGTGGGTTCTTGGGGACAAGGCTTTGGGAATGGGGTTATCGTGGTGAGGGATCATGTCTTACAGCAATCGTGTTTTGGACATTAGAATTTCGTGTCCTATAACTCAGGTTACAGAGTTCTTTCCAGGTTCCTTTTAGGATCACAGGAATGCCACCTTGAATATTTCTAGGCACAGACTGTACTGATGGGACCACTTTGCCCACCTCTGTGGACTTTGGCCAGCATTCATCTTCTAGATGCTAAATGCAACATCACGTGCTCTAGAGAGTTTTTTAGAGATCAGTAGACTGAAGTGGAACTGTGGGGGAAGTTGTGGAGACATGCGGGACGGGTGCCTAATTTGTGCTGGGACAAGGCAGGGCTATCAGAGAGGAGGAAGAGACACCTACCCTGGGGTGGAAGGTGAGTATGTCAGTTGAGTGAGAGAGTTTGGACATCTAGTGAAGTTTCAGCCATGAACCCAAGCCAAAGTTCTGCCATGAGTCTGCCTGTTTGAACATGGCTGCTGTAGAAATTGGGTGTCTGAGGATGAGCAGCAGGGATGGTGAGAGATGGGGTTGCCTGGCTGGGAAGGGGCTACACCACAGAGGCCTGGCGGCCAGCTCAAAATCCAGACACTGATCTAAGTTTCCCCAGGAAGTCACTGAGGGCTCTGTGCTAGGAAGCCACTTGCACAGCTAAGCAATACTACTGACGGGGGAAGATGCTTTGGGTGTGGGCCACAGAGAGAGGGTGTGTGGCCCGGAGGCCAGGTAAGGGGCTGCATACCCATGAAAGAAGGGATGATAGCCTGAGGTAGGGAAGAGAAAAATGTAGATGACATACACGGTGTTTGGTGAACAGAAGTGCAAGCTGATGAGTGCATGGCTATGGGGGGATGGAGAGGGACTGGTCAGGATGACCCTCGGGTTCTGGCTCGGACATCTGGATAAAAGGTGGTATCACCACTTAGTGGAACACTGAAGAAGAAGCACGATTTTTGGAGGCACAGAGTCAAGAGGCTTAGTTATTAAATCTGAAGATATTTTGGGAATCATAGAAGTACAAAATCCTAAAGTTGAGAAGAATCTTAAGCATGACATCTATTGAAGTTTCTGTCTCAACGTGGGGATCTCTTTCTCACCATAGAGAAGAGAATCCTGCTTCTGTTCCATCTTTTGGGAATGAGACCCTTGCCCATTCACCAAATGCTTCATCAGTGTCCTCTTTTCCACCCAGATTTCTACCACGAATCTTCATATTTCCTGCTCTAAGTCTAGACACAACTTACCCCTGTAGTCCAACAAATACTCAGTGAATTCCCTTCATTGGCTCTCCTCTAGGCTAACGTGTGTTCTCTTAGCAATTCTTTAGAGGTCAAGGCATTAAGCACTATTTCAATCCTGATTGCCCTCCTCTGCACCAATTGTGATCAACATCTTCCCTAAATATGGAAGGGGCCTGGTCCATGCATGATATGTAGTATTCATAACCTCCCTTCCCAAAGAAACTGGTGCAGGCTAAGCTCACTTCATCTGAGTGTAAGCATCACCACCAACATGCTGGACTTGTGATTTCCACCAATCACAAACGTGAGAGTATGCTGCCATTTTAATTTTCTTACTACAGCTGGTGCCTCTCTCTAGTCTTCCTTGTGCATGCTGGGTCCTATCAGGAAAGCTAGAGGTTTGGGGTAAGGAAGCTGACCTCAGGTGTGTAGAGTCAAGGAAACTGTCCTAAATAGGCCAAGGACATGGGACAACAGTCACTGGAGGGAAGGGCCCAGATACGAACAGACCTGCTCTATAATCATTGGAGGTGAAGAGATACTCTTCCATTTCCCCAAGAAGCTCAACTTCTAGTTCTTGGCATGGAATCAGGTGTCTTCCACTCAAATGCCAGAAGACCTGGCAGGAGAGTGTTTATGTGTGTCCTTTGAAGACATTGGGCTCATTTCCAGCACCTTCCTCCCAAATAGCAAAGGAGTGCTAACTGCATAGGAGTACAAGGAACCCAGAGTTATCCATTCCTTTGACTCCTTGAGAGAAATAGGCATTGAGCTCCAGAGGATAACAAGTACTTACTGTAAGTTCCTGCAAATGTATGAGACTTTTGACTATATTGAGAGCTCTAACTATATAACAAGAGAGGCCATGTGGCTTGTCAGGACCCAAGTAATCTGCCTTTAAATTGATGTTAGTCTTCAGTTCTACATCATTGACAAAGTTGTGATGCATAACATTCCTTTGTGAGGACATTAACAAATTTGTTTTACCCATTCCTTGTTTGATGGACATGGAGGTTGTTTCTACTTTTTGACTCTTATGAATAATGTTGATATAAACATCAATGTACAGGTTTTTGTGCAGACCTGTGTTTTTGGTTTTCTTGGGCAGATACCTAGGAGCAGAATTGCTGGGTGAAGGGTGAGTTTGTGTTTAACTGCTTGAGGAACTTCCAGATTGCTTTCCAAAGTACCATTTTATATTCCCAGCAGTGACGTAGAGTGGTCCAAATCCTCCTTATCCCTGCTTATCTGTGTTATGATGTCTTTTTGATGAGAACCATTCCAGTGGGTGAGAAGTGGCATCTCATTGTGTTTTTTTTTTATTTATTTTTTTTCCCAATTTATTTATTTTCAGAAAAACAGTATTCATTATTTTTTCACCACACCCAGTGCTCCATGCAAGCTGTGCCCTCTATAATACCCACCACCCGGTACCCCAACCTCCCACCACCCCGCCACTTCAAACCCCTCAGACTGTTTGTCAGAGTCCATAGTCTCTCATGGTTTTGATTTGAGCTTTCCTAATGACTAATGATGTCGAGTATGATTACATACATGTATTTTTCATCTGGTCATCTTTTGTAAGGCATCTGTTCATGATTACATACGTGTATTTTCTGTCTGGTCATCTTTTGTAAGGCATCTGTTCATGATTATATACGTGTATTTTCTATCTGGTCATCTTTTGTAAGGCATCTGTTCAGATCTTTTGACTCTTTGGATCCAGTTTTTAATTGGTTGTTCATTGCCCTTATTATTGAATTTTAAAAAGTTTTATCTATATTTTGGATATCCATCCTGTGTCAAATATGGATTTTGCAGACAGTCTTCTAGTCTGTGGCCTCTATTCTCATTCCCTTAAGTTTTAAATTTTAATGAAGCCTGAATTATCAATTTTTTCTTTTATAGACTGTAACTGAAAAGTCATTGCCATGCCCACGTTCAGCTAGATTTTTCTCCTCTGTTCTCTTCTGGGAGTGTAACAGTTTGGTATTTCACAATTAGGTCTATGATCTAAGTTGAGTTAACCTGAAGTTCTTTTAATCTGTAATTGAAAAGTAGTTGACATATTGTATTGGTTTTAGGTGGACAATAGAGTGAGTCAGCTGTTACATACATTATGAAAAACTCACCCTCAATGGTGTCATTGCTACATGTCACCACACAAACTTATTACAATATTATTAACTATATTTCCTATGCGGTATTTTTCATCCCTGGCATTTATTTTATAACCGGAAGTCTGTACCTCTCAATCCCATTCACATATTTTACCCTTCTCCCCTCCCCATCACCTTGAAACCACTAGTTTGTTCTCATATTTATGAGCCTGTTTCTCTTTTTTATTGTCTTTTATTTGCTTATTTGTTTATTTTTTTCAGATTCAAATTCAAATGAAGTCATACAGTTTTGTCTTTCTCCATCTGACTTATTTCACTGAGCATAATACCTTCTAGGTCCATCCATGTTCTACCAAATAGCAAGATTTCATCTCTTTTATGGCTGAGCAGTCTACCATTGTGTGTTTATATACCACATCTTCCTTGTCCACCCATCTGTTATGACTATTCAGGTTGCTTCCATGTCTTGACTATTGTAAATAATGCTTACAATAAACATAGAGTGCATGTATCCTTTGGAATTTGTGTTTTTGTTTTTCTTGGATAAATACCCAGAAGTGGAATTACTGGATCATATGTCATTTCTATTCTTACTTTTTTGGGGAACTTCCATACTGTTTTCATAGTTGATGCACAAGTTTACATTCCCACCAACAGTGCACAAAGCTTCCCTTTTCACCACACTCTCTATAACACTTTCTATTTCCTGTCTTTTTGATACTAACCATTCTGAGCAGAGTGAGATGAGATCTCATCGTGGTTCTGATCTTCATTTCCCTGATGATGAGTCATGAGCATCTTTTCATGTGTGTGTTGGCCATCTGGATGGCCTTTTGGGAAAACAACTGTCCAGATTCAGTGCTCATTTTTTAATTTGTTATTTGTTTTTCTGATTTTGTGTTATATCCACTCTTTATACATTTTGGTTATTAAGCTCTTATCAGATATATCGTTTGCAAATACCCTCTCTCATTCGAAAGGTAGCCCTTTGGTTTGTTGACGGGGCAAAACTTTCTGAGTTTGATGTAGTCTCAATAGTTTATTTTTGCATTTGTTTCCCTTGCCTGAGGAGGCATATCTAGAAAAATATTGTTAAGGCTGATGGGCAAGTGTTTACTGCTTATGTTTGCTTCTAGGAGTTTTATGGTTTCAGGTCTCACATTTAGGCCTTTAATACATTTCGAGCTTGTTTTTTTGTGTCATGTAACAAAGTGGTCCAGTTCTGTTCTTCTGTATGTGGATGTCCAGTTTTCCCAACATTCATTGAAGAGACTGTCTTTTCACCGTTGTATATTCTTGCCTCCTTTGCCATAGATTAACTATACGATTGTGGGTCTATTTCTGCACTCTCACTTCAATGCCATGGATCTCTGTGTCTGTTTCTGTGCCAGTACCATACTGTTTTGGTTACTGTAGCTTGGCGGTATAGTTTGAAATCTAGAATTATACCTCTAGGTTTATTCTTCTTTTTCAAGATTGTTTTGACTATTCATGGTCTTTTGTTGTTCCATATAAATTTTAGGATTTTTTTGTTCTAGTTTTGTGAAAAGTACTATTGGCCTTTTGATAGGGACTGTGTTCAATAGGTAGATTGCTTTGGGCAGCAGGACATTTTAACAATACTAATTCTTCCAATCTGTGAGCATAGCATGTCTTTCTGTCAGTTTGTGTCATCTCTGGTTTCTCTCATCAATATGTTATAGTTTTCCAGGTAGAGGTCTTTCATGCCCAAACACTCTTCTAGCCCCCGATGTCTCAGTTTGCTAATGCCCCATTTGTCAGAGCAGGTCCCAAGCCCAACCCAGGTTGAAGAAGGCTAAACCTCTCAGTGGGAGGATCTGCAGGTCCCACTGCAAGGACATGGAGGCCGGGAGGGGAACAGGTGCAGCTGGCTGCCTTTGGTCTTTGCTAGCACTTTGTCTCCCAGGTCATGGATGAAACCAGTCTTGCCTTATTTGTGAAAAATCAAACACATTTTTTTGATAGAATGCAATGTGTAAAAAATTGATCTGCTGCCAATACAGAACAATTGGTAGCATCTAGTGGGTTTCTTAGTCTGTGGTGGGTACTGCATTAGGAAACCTTCTTTACAGACTCAGCAGGTTTTGTCCATGGTCTCATTTTTCTCCCGAAGGCCCTGTCGGTACCATGTTTCACTGTAGCAGGTTAGTGCTAAGACACACATTTTCTCCTGACAGAACATGGGGAAAAGCCAGTGTATCTGTTTTCTTGCAGGTGTTTGCCCAGCTACTGTGAACATGGGGGCGAATGCTCCCAGTCCTGGGACACCTTCAGCTGTGACTGCACGCACACTGGATACACTGGTGCAACCTGCCATTCCTGTAAGCCTCACACCTCGTTGTCCCAATTTCTGTGCAGTTCTGTTTCCTTTCTGTGATTTGGTGTATATGTGTCTGTATCTGTGCAACCATGTGGTGGAAAACAACAAAACCAGTAGGTATTTTAGAGACTAATTTGTGTCTGGTTTGGTTATTTATTTTAGAGGTGGGGAGGGGCGGGGGGAGAGAGAGAGAATCCCAGCCCTGTATGGAACCTGACATCAGACTCGATCTCATGACCCTGAGATCACGACCTGAGTTGAAATCAGGAGTCGGATACTTAACTAACTGAACCACCCAGGTGCCCTTGTCTGGTTTATTTTTAATCAGTTTTATTTCCTACTAATGTTACAACAGCTTACAGAAATCCATAGTATCAAATAGGACAGAAAAAATTAAATAAAATAGGAGGCAAAGGAAGATAAGTATAGGAAGATAAAATATAACAAAAAGTGAAAAAACAAGTCCCCCCCCCAATACAAAAGGCAATCTAGATGGCATGGTGTTACTTGTTCTGTTCCTTGGGTTGGACCCAACTTTGGTTCTCAAGTCCTGTCTGCCAAAGTAAAGAGGACAAAGTACTGATGGTCCGTATTTATAAAACCACATGGAGATAGTCTCTGGACGAGCACAGGATGGGAAATATCATGGGAGGAAGGGATTTCTAGATGTCAGCCAGAAGCCAGGCAAACGTTCAGATCCCTTGCAATCTTGATACTCTTTGATGATGGTGGTGGTTTACACACTGGGGACTTACTGCATGGCTGTGTGACCCTCACTCTGTCTAGTTCTGCACGTTTCAACTCCTTTAGAGTTGCCCTGGAAGGTAAGTGCTTTATTTTCCACACTGTGTGCTTGAGGAAAGACAGAGGTCAGCTCCTTTGACTGTGGTGACACCACTGCCAGCGAGGGCTCTCGACCACCTCTCCATCCCATTTCTTCCACCTTGAATTCCAGTCTCTTTCCTGGAGAATTATTTTCTCAATTTCACAGCAAAGCACACTTTATTGATCCCTAATTCATTACTACTAGAAGCTCACGACAGAGCCCCAAGATCCTCACTGCTTTCTAATTACTAGCTTTTGTTGTCTATGTTTTTATTCTACTTTTTCCTTTTTTGTGTATCAGTGACATTTCTTTTTTTTAAACTAATTTATTTTTATTCCAATTCCATTCATTAACACATAGTGTATTATTAGTTTCAGAGGGAGAGGTCAGTGATTCATCTGTCTTCTGTAACACCCAGTGCCCATTCCATCCCATACCCTCCTTAAAGCCCATCACCCAGTGGCCCCATCCCCTTACCCCTTCCCCTCCATCAACCCTCGTTTGTTTTCATAACGAGGTTATGGTTTGTCTCCCTCTCTGATTCCATCTTATTTTATATTTCCCTCCCTTCCCTTATGCTCCTCTGCTTTGTTTCTTAAATTCCAATTTTGAGTGAGATCACATGATGGTTGTATATCTCTGATTGACTTATTTCACTGAGCATAATATCCTCTAGTTCCATCCATGTTGTGGCACATGGCAAGATGTCATCCGTTCTGATGGCTGAGTAACATTCCATTGTATTTTCACACCACATCTTCTTTGTCCATTGATCTGTCAGTGGACATCTGAGCTCTTTCCCTGGTTTGGCTATGGTGGACATTGCTGCTATAAACATTGGGGCGCACATGCCCCTTTGGATCACGACATTTGTATCTTCCAGGCAAACACCTAGTAATGGAATTGCTGGGTCATAGGATAGCTCTATTTTCAACTTTTTGAGGAACCTCTGTACTGTTTTCCAGAGTGGCTGCCACCATTTCTAAGTCCCTTCTTTTGTAGCATGTCTCCCTTCTCTGGGCCTTTAGAGAGACAGCATGACATGAAAATTCCCCGAGCAAAGCTTGGATTATCCTGTATCTAACCTTAAGTGAATGGAACCCCAGGGAAGCAGGCATCATTGTTGGGATGAGAAGGCCCAGTCCCCAGCCCAGGGGGTTCTGCAGAGGAGCCAGAGGTTGGGAGGTCACCCCCCCACCCAAAATCCCGTAAGTTCAACTAGAGCAATTCTACCTGCATCTCTATTTACTATTATGGTGCCAGGTAAGAACTTGCTGAGGTAACTATTTGGAAGGAGCTGGGCATCTGGGCAGTCTGAGGCTTAGTGACTGGTCTAGAGTTGTAGCTAGGAATGGGGTGGCCTCCTACTTACAGTGTCTCCCCATCACATTGAGCAAGGTGTCCTACACAGACTTAATGACTAAGGCAGAGTTGCTAAAGAGTTATCAGTAACTCTGATTTAAACATCGCTCCAAACAACTCAGATTGAAAAAGTTCCAAGTGTTATAAAAAAGGGTATTTCACTCGTGGCCTTCACAATTTGATTTGGTTGGATGACTGAACTGACTTTACTCTGATTCTCTGTCTATGGAAGTGAAGGTTGGATAGTTTCAAAGCCACAGGAAAGGATCAGAGACCATCAGATTTTGGTGTAAGTGTCCAGCGAATGTGTCTGCATTCACACATATAGCAGGTGTCTTCCTAGTGTTTCCTTCTCTGCCTCTGGTCCCCAGGCAGGCCCAGCCCCAACCCAAATGTAACCACCATTAGCACTTTACGTCTGTCCCTCTGGACACTCTCCTAGGCAGTTATGAGCATATTTATGTATTTGCAGAAACGCAAACTTGAGTGGGCAAACTGTCAGCATATCTGGGAAAGCAATCCGTGTTGTCTCTGTAGCCATGAGTGGATGGTGGTGCTAGGTGTGTGACAGAGGGGGGCCAATCTAATTTGACACACTGATACTCAGCCATAATTTATAAAAGAATGCCATATTTTGCAAAATCCTTGGGCAGGCAGACATGACTTTGATCTTCTTCTGTGAGAAAGGAGAAAATCCGTCTGCCCTGGCTGCCCTGCTTCTCCCGGATTCTCTTCTCTCTTCAAAAGAGGCAGAGATTTAAAAGGTAGATAATTCAGCGAGCTTAGAATGTTGTCTATTCTCCACTCATGCTCAGCCCCCTCTGTCCCTGCTAGGATCACTCCGCTCTGTGGCTCTGGCCTGGTACTTGCAGGTCTCTGTTCATGGATGCCAGGTCTCAGCCTTAGGGGGGCTGAGGGACCCAGTCCACATTGTCCTTCTTGACTGGCTGCCATTAGCCACTTCTCAGGTTTTCAAAGGAGCTTTCCTGTCAAGGAAATGAGTGAGAAACGTGGGAGCTATTACTCAGTTGATTAGTCATTTAAACTTATTCCGAACATTGATTAAGTCCATCATCTACCGATGTTAGTCACTTGCCTTGTGATAGCAAAACATTTATTGCTGTATAAAAAATTCAACTAAGAATCGGGATATGTTGAAATTACTGAGAGATATTTCATGTGTGTGTATGTATATATATATATATATATATGTTGTATATAATATAATTTTGACTTTCAATTTGCTTGAATAATCATTTGTGAAACATTTTAGGAAATTTCCTTTTAAAACACACATTATAAATGGAGTGAAGGAGAGTTGCTGATTTATAAAACTCCTCTGGAAAGTAATGCATTGCACAAGTAGATCATTTTAAGTAAACAGAGGATATAATTACTGAGTAATTTAATACATCGATGTGGTTATTAGATAATAACAGATCACTTAGGGAGTCGAAGCCAGTGCACTTCCAAGACTTAAACATCATGGGGCAGAATAGAAGGAGGTAGCGTGAGGCCAGTTACCGTGGTTTTGGAATGAATCTTGTTGCTAGAGCAGGCAGGGTTCAGATACACATGGTGATAACCTCTTAAAATCTTTTGCTCCAAGCTTCAGGATCTTCCTGCTGCCTGACACAGGGGAATACTCCCCTGGAGAAATCGTCCCGGAGAGCAAGGCAGAACGAGTATCACTGGGGAAAGCATCCCATACTAAGGACAGGGAGGGATCCAACCCACTGCAGCCCTTCTGAGACCCTTGTCCTTTGCAGCTCTGTTTGCACAGTCCTGTGACGCCCACAGGCACAGAGGGGACTCCTCAGGATTCTACTATATTGATTCAGACGGAAGTGGCCCGCTGGGACCTGCTCTTGTGTACTGCAACATGACAGGTACGCTAATGATATGCTTTACTGTGCCCGTTAAGCTCATGTGATTGGTTGCTGTGTGCAAAACCATGAGGTTTAGCTCCTTCGAGTAATGTGTGTGTTCCTGTGCAACTATATATAAGCAATATTTCATTTTCCCTAGAAACCCATTTATATATGGCAGATGGATACAGGTGTGTTGTAGGCAAGTTCTGCAAAGGATCAGTGCGTGTACCGTGGTGAATGACTGCCGCCCGTGAACTGATGCAACTTCAAACGCCTCCGTGTGTGTGTGTGTGTGTGTGTGTGTTGGTGGCCACATCCTCTCTTCTGTGCTCATGTCACATTTCGCTGGAAGAAACAACCCTCCTTTACAAACTTCCCGTGCTACTCTAGTGGTGTGGACCTGGCAGGGACTTCGACAACCTTAGAGTTTGACCTTGCATAGTCTGAGACACTGGTCAGAAAAGAGTCAGCTGTAAATGGCTCTCAGGTAACCCTGACCTGGTAATAATTTGCTTTCTCTGCTCTGGCTATGTGTTACCCCAATAGGGTTGCAATTTCTGGATGGAAGGAGTCATTTATAGGGAACTGACAATGGAGGTTTGTGATAAGCTGGAAGTTCTGCTGTGGTTTCTACACCTACTCTCACTCCATACACAAAATCTGAGCATTTTGGTGGTGGTGGATCTAGTGTTGATCTGAATTGGATCAATTATATCTTCCAGCCCCAAAATTACCCCCAACTTTGCATTGGATGGATGTATGACTGTTGGGGACTTTGGGGCAAGCATCTTATAGAAACTGACCAAAACATTGCAACGGGATAGGAGGTAAATATATTGACTTACTTTATTGAAAGGTATGCAATGTATTATGTATGTAAGGATCTTTCTAGACATCCTGGGCTCCAGTGGTTGAACAGGCCTTCAACTTTTTACTCAATTTCTGCTTGGTTTTCATGGCTTGAATGAATGCCAGGAACAGAGAAAGCTAAATAAAGATGCTGGCATCCCAGTAATACATTCTACTTTTATCAATCACATGTCTAATTATCACAGAAGTCTAGGACCTATTAAAGATTTTAATATATTTTGTTCTATAAGCAAAGTTCCTTATACACTGAAAAATTTCGAGATCCGGAGAAAAGTGAAAATGATCCCAGCTGGCATATTGCAAAGATGAGTAAGTTTTCAATGACTGAAGCTGTTTTCTTGATAATTAACTGCTGGCAGGGTTGGTAAGGCTGAGGTCATATCTATTTTTAAAAAAAAGCCATTTGCTGCCAAAAGTCATAACAGACAGCTAATTGCCTGATTGCAGTGTATGGTTATAATAAAAGAAAAATAGTTTAATCATGCAAGTGGACACATGGTCCAGGCTTCACCAGGAAGCTTTCGTTGTGCATATTTATAAAGTGCCTTTGGAATGTACCGCTGGCTCATAGACACTTGTTTTAATATGAATTTCATAACATCACTGATGTGTTTTGATGGTCTGTCATTGCTGCTGCCTTTTCAGAGTGAGCCCACTAGCAGAGGGAAGAGTAGTTATGGTCAAAGTGCGAAGAGAAAGCAAGAATAGATCTCAGGTTTCGATTCTGGGTAACACAAGAAACTACCCGATGACATATAAGACAGGGATTTTTTTTTTTTTAATCCTGGAGGCAAGAAGGAGCCTCTAAAAGGTAAAATCTCTTGATCCATTTATATAAGAGGAAGGCCTCACCGACTATCTCCTGAAGATGCAAATCACTTTCCTCCCAGGCGTGACTCAGAGAAATGTCCAAGTAATGCCCCACATTGAGGAGTTGAAAAAACAGTGTCTCCCAATACGGAGCTCCTGTGTCCTCAGTACCCGCTGTGCGCTGGGCACAGCTGTAACCGCGGCAGGGAGCGGAGGAAAACACTCCCCACCTCTGGTGTGCGATGCGCAGGTCCGTGCGCAGAACCAGAGCCCTGAGAGCTGCTGCTGGAGCAGGGGGTTGGTGTGTGGCAGCAGGTGCTGTGACGCTGAATACGGTGGGGGCGGGGTGCACAGGCCATGGATGGGGGGAGGGGGTCACAATTTTAAATAGAGCCATCCAGGGAAGCACTCAGTTTGAAAGTTAGGTTTGCTTCCAGAAAATCCGAGCAAGCCTTCAAGCAAAGGGAGTGCTCCCGGGATCCTAATCTGTTGGACAGACGCCGGGCCAGGGACTCGAGGGGGACCCTCAAGTCACGCTGCTGGAAAGTGACAGGTCCAGGACTCCCACTGGCAGAGTAGTTGGGGCTTTGGGCCACCAGGCTGTGCCGGGCAGGAGCAAGGAGACCGTTAGTGGGGATGGGGTGGAGCCGGTGGGAATGGAGGAGGGGAGGGAGTTGGGGGCCGAATCCATGGACCAAATGTGGCTGGAGGAAGACAGGCATCTGGAACGTCTTCCATGTTTGCATCCAAGCCTGGAAGGAGGGTGCAGGTATTAGCAGAGGGAGGAGGCGGGTCTGCAGAGGAGAGCAGGATCCCCACAGTGAACACCTGAGGTTTGGGTGGCCGGCTGTGCGAATAGTTAGTGGGGACCTGTTGATCATAAAAACAAGCACAGTGTGTCATCTGAAAGCCTGCTGGGTAGTTAGAATCTCCTCGGCAATACAAACTTCTAAAAACATATTTTGGAGAGTGACTTTACATATTAATTGAACAGACCAGCAGGATCCCCTTTGCTTTGGGGTGGCTGGTGGATGCTGTCCAGCATCTCACAGCAACATAGGCATCTCTGGGTCTCCACATCCTTGTCCACTGTCCACGGAAGGGCAGCTCTGCTCTCAGCAGAATCGGGTTCTGTGGCAGCATCCCAGGAAAAGCTGTGTTTTTATGAAGCTCCCTGAGATTTTCCGATGTACATACAGATTCAGAAGCCATGGCCATGGGGCTTGGATCTTTGGTTTCATTGGCACAGCCTGCCCTGTGTCCACCAAAATTAAAATGGAGGGCAAAGAGGGCAAAGGGCATCACAGAAAGGAGAAATAGAGCCAATGCAGCTGTAAAATTCGGTGCCGCTGTTCATTTCTTGGTCCAGGCCACGGTTCTGTTGCTTCGTTTGTAAAATTGGTGGAATTTAATGACCACCGCATCCACAAAGGCATCAGAATCGCTCACATGCATTAAGATAATATTGAAGGCATGAATTCTGTAAATTAAACATCTTCCAAACTCTCTAACTTAATCTTGGAAAGTCTTAGAGCTTTGAAGTGTGCATGTGCGTGTCTGTGTAGGAATTCATGAACATTAGGGTAATGATTTAATGATTGATATTGCTATATGTTTTTATTATCAGATAACACTTAACAACCATGTATGCCTTCATATTACTTTGCAAATGACCAAGCAAAGTACAGATCAGTGTATCACAAGACCTTTTGGGTAATTAAGTTTTTAGAAAAGTTTCTAGCTGCCTTTCATAAAAGAAAACCCCTAAGGTTAGTATATTCTTATTCTATGTGATGAATAAATGTCATAAAGTTCCATGAGTTAGGGTTGAGCTGGAGCATGGAACATGCATGCATGCATACACACATGCACACGTGTATGCGTGCACACACACACATCCTGCTTTGTTAGAAATACTGCAGAGAGGATTTCCAAATAATGTTAAATGCCAAGGGTTTTTATGAAACTCAAAGCCATAAGGAAAGTGCCGTGCTAAAGACAGAGAAATGCAGAGGCCAAGTCAAAGACGACAAATATTTCCAGAAGCTACACCGCGAAGTTTTTAATCAAAAGTTTAAAACAATCCAGGGTGATCCAGGAAGGACCCAGAGTTACAGTCCCATGAGGTCCCCCAACAGACCTTGTTGTGACAGTGGAAGAACTGAGATTATGGCCTTCTTCTCCCGGGAGGGAAGTATTTCCACTGCAAGGTCACCTTCTCCATGAAGCTACCATGCCCATGGACAATGAAGTATTCTTTAATTATTATAAACAAATACTCACACTTGGAGAAACATGCAATAAACAAAATTCTAAAGCAATGGCTGCAAGTATATACTTGGTAACAGCCTTCCAAACTCTGGTTCCAGAATATACTCTGAATATACTCTGTATAAATTTTAGTATCTTTAGTATAAAAGCAACCAAAACAACAACAACAAAAATAAACTATTTTGAAGGCACTGTTTATGCGGTTTGTTAACAGATCGATCCCCTTCCTATGCAGAAGAGACAAAATCTAACTTCAATGATGGCGGGATGAGAAACGTGAGCTCGATGGCTCTGCCCGCAGGGACAGTGGGGTCGTCTGTGCCCCCGGAAACCCCCCACAGTTGTCCTCTGATGTGTTCCTAGTCGTGTTCCAAACACTGGTCCCCAGACCCGGCACCGTGGGAGAATTTGTCTCAGGGAGGAGACGGCATGAAGGCAGAGCTATGACTCCGCATCAGATTCGTAAGAGTCGGCAGGGGCTCGAGGAACACGTCGAGGGCGTGGTCGGCTGCACACCTGCCCGCTGCCCCACTCAGATCCTGATTCATCAACTCAGCATGTCAGTGACCTAGCACTTACCACGGACTCTGTCACGCTTGTGCTGACTGAGCCACCGTGTTTCTTAAACAGCCTCCTTCTTCCCGTGACAAATTGCGAGTGGCCTCCAGCTGGTGTCGTGGTAGAATGGAGGACAGCCAGTCAGCTGCTTTACATACTCTCCCATTAATTTCAAAAGGAAATTCTCTACGCAATGGGCACCTGTTAAGGCATCCTGCTGTGCTTTTTATGTTTGTGGATTTGTTTGGATTTTCTGTTTCTTTTGCCTCTGTCTTCCTGTAACATCTTCTGTCTCAGTCACCTCCCTTTTCAGTCAGATGTTCAACTGAGGCATTTGGTCACTCATGCTCACCCCTGAGAGCTGTGCTGCGGGCTTCCAGGGGCCACACCGAATTTGAGTTAGAAGAGGGAGCAACATCTCCCGTTGACCTTCAGACTAGAAAGGGGGACAGATGTAATTCAGCTCACTGAACATATTATGACTATTATAAGTTTGCATTTGCTATTTTAAATATAGGCATACCTCATTTCCTCATTTTATTGCATTTTGCTTTATTGAACTTGGATTCAGATCAAAGGGACTTGCTTTTTTTTTTTTTTTTTTAAACAAATTGTAGGTTTGTGGCAGCTTTGGGTGAAACAAGTCTACCAGCCCCATTTTCCAACAGCACCTGCTCACTTGGCATCTCTGTGGCACATTTTGGTAACTCTCACAGTATTTCCAACTGTTTTGTTGCCATCATATTTGCTATGACGGTCTGTGATCAGTGATCTTTACTATTGGGGTTGTTTTCAGGCGCCGTGAACTATGTGCGTCCAAGACCGTGAACTTCATTGGTAAATGGCTCTACTGACTAGCCATTTCCTCACGTAGGTCCCTCTCTGTCCTTGGGATCCCTATTCCCAAGACACAGCAGTACTGAATTTAAGCCAATGAATAGCCCTACAGCAGTCTCTACGTGTTCAGCTGGAAGGAGAAGCTGCCTGCCTCCCACTGTCAACCAAAGGCTAGGCATGACTAAAGCTTGGTGAGGAAGGCATGCTGAAAGCTGAGGCCTCTGATGCTGGTTAGCCAAGTTGTGAATCAAAGGAAAAGCTCCTGAAGGAAATTAAAAGTGCTACCTCAGTAAACATATGAACGATAGGAAAGTGAAACAGCTTTATTACTGATACAGAGAACATTTAGTGGAAAAGAGTTCCAGCCAGCCATGCCATCATTCTCCTCAGCCAAAGCGGAAGGTCCTCACTCTCTCCGGTTCTGTGCAGGCAGAGAGAGGGGAGGAAGCTGCAGGCGAAGCCTGACACCAGGAGAGATCCGGGCTTGAGGTTTAAGGAAGGAGGCCGCGTCCATGGCATGAAAGCGCAGGGCGAAGCAGCACGCTCTGCCGTGGGAGCTGTAGCAAGTGACCAGGAGATCCAGAAGATCCGAAGATCGAGATCGTTCCCAAAGGTGGCTGCACTGACCAGCAGATTTTCAGGGTGGATGCAAGAGCCTCCCATGGGAAGAAGATGCAATCGAGGACTTCCCGGCTAGACAGGAGGAGTCAGTGCTGCCTTCACAGCTTCCACGGACAGCTTGATCCACATTTCACAGCAGGTGTCCACACTAATGACTGAGTGGACACATAAAGCTACACTTAGTATGACCTATTAAGTGACAGGATGACCCTCTGAAGCACCAGGAGAAGAAGGCCCTGAAGTAGCTACACTTCTTAGGGGTGTCTAGTTGTGTCTCAGAGCATTGTCTTATGTGGAAAAATATTAAAGTAAATCATGCAAAGCTCAAGGCCTCCGAACTGTGACAAGAACGGCAGCCTTTGTAAGGACCCTAATGCAAATATTGATCCGGAGGGACCCAAAGGGGTGGTGCTGAGACAGCAGGGCCTCTGGGCCTCTCCCAGGACCCAGGGGCTGCCTGCTACAAGGAGCCTTCCCTCTCCTTGGTGAAACACAAGCATCCAATCCTCCTGGGCTCTGGCACATGGACAACATGGCAGGGTCGGTGCCTCCTAGGTCTAGGGCAGGGGCAGATCAGAGCCACTGATTGTCTCCCTCTGGCCCCCACTGGACATTCACAGCAGCTGCTTGGCCCTCCCAGCCCTGTGTGCACATAGGTGCCCATCAGAGCCCATGATCTGGTTCTATTTTCCTGGGAGTGTTTTCCTTTGAAATCCAGGATAAGACCCAGGTGCATGAGGCACTCTGGAAAGGTCATGGGCCTCAGCACTCTTTGAGAACTTGAGCACCTCAGAAAGCCTAGTGGCCGCACTACCTGGTGACGTAGCACGGTTTCCTAAAGTCGGGTGAGTGGGTGTTCCCAGGCTTTTCTTCCATTTTCTGTGCAGCAGGAGGATTGGGCTGTGAGGCAGATGGGAGCCACCTGCTGTGGTGTTTCCCTCTGGATTGTGACGCTGCAGAGTCCTGAGAAGGGCTGGGGCTCTCCCACCCAGAACACAGTGTTCACGTCATCTTGGTGACTCCAGGGACACCTGCTAGTCTTCCCATCCCTCTGCCATCCTGGGTCACTGTGAGTGCCCGTCCTCCACTGGTTCTTCTTCTGCACGTCCCACCACCTCACATGTTGCCTTCCTCCTCATCTTTGAACTCGAGCACCCACTTCCCATCAGAAGAGATGCAGGCATCCGGCTTCGTTTCTGAAGAGGTGGTGTTGGACCCAGATTGGACTTCATTTCAGGCATCTGTCAGAAAGGGGATTCTTGACTTCCCTTACCTGGAGATCAATGTCCATCTCTTGAGGGACAGACCAACCACCTACACAGGCATCGGGGTTTTTACAATCAAGCCTTTTTTCTTCTTTTCCTTGGGGAGATGAAAACGAGCATAGCAGACACACCTTGGGTTCACATTTCCCCGACCGTGGAAAATATACATTCATTTCCTTTTCCCCATTTGACCACCTGCTTTTCCTTAAAAGATGCCTTATATAGTTCAGAGATACAATCCACAGTGTACAAAGTGTTGCAGGTTGCCAAGTGGATATAATTTGGCAAAATAAAAAGAGAAACTAGGGGCGCCATATGATATGGTGAGTCAGTGTTATTTTTTTGTATCCTGCTTATCACACCAAAGTGTCACATTAATGTAGGTTGGTTTGCCCAAGCGAATGGTGGGCCAGGAGCCCTGGTTAGCCTCCCTGCTCGTGTGCAGACAAGAGGCTCTGCTGAGCTGGAGAACGTGATATGATGGGGCCTCATTTAACAGTTTGAAAGTCCTGTTTTAAGTTTTCCCCATTACAGTTAATTTCCCCCTATCTCGTTTGTGCTCTGTGCTACAGTGCATAACAGTGAAGTGTCTTTCCATCATGCTGGTCCCTTCAGTTCCTTGGTCTGTCTCTTCGTCCTCAAGAGCTTCCGTTATGTTGCCTCTCCAGGGTGCCTTCCCAGCTACAGTCGGAAACCTATGAAAATCCCACGTTGTGCCACATCGAGGAAACATAACAAGTCCTCGCTGGGGCCTTGCAAGTGATACTTCTAGAAAGGACAAGATTGAAATTTCTCTTTTATTCAAAGGCAGCTTGGAGATTATGTGAGATTTCCTTTCTCTCCACTCAAGAAAGAGTTCTCGGATCACACTGTAACATGCACGACCGTGAGTCCCTCACAGGGCCACCGGCCTGCGGGAGCCCCTCAGGCACATCGTTTCTCTTTGTGCCATAAACCATGGACATAAATGACCCTCCGGCCTTAGAACCCATGAATCCCCGAGCCCAGCCCCTGGCTTCTCCATCGGTGCTCTTACCCCCTTTTGTCTGGTGGAAGAAACCCTGACCGGGAATGTGAGTAGGGGACTGGAAAAAATAACACCAGGTCCGTTTAAGAAATTTTCCAGGAAAATGTTGAAGTGTAAAATGTCTGGTGAAAACATGATTAAAGGGGGGAGAAAAACCTGTGGGATTCAAGTTGCTATGGGAACACTCAGAGCCCCTTAAACGAGTGGAGAGAGGGGATAATCTATGAAGCCTTTTCTCCCTGACTGACTGACTGACTGCGTTAGTCATGCTGACTCACAGTCTGCTCCTGTCCCTGCTGGATTTTGCATATTTGATGGTGTTTTTCATAGGCTTCGAGCTATGGCCCCTGGGCGTTCTCTGCTCTGGGTCTCTGACTGTATTAAATGGGTCCATGAGCACCAGTGGGGCTGTTAGGTTTTTCCTGGGGCAGGACAGGGAGGGCTGGGTGGGGAGGGCTCTGAGGGTTCCTGGTAACATCGTTTTGATTTTCTAACCTTGTTTAGGTCTTAGCCATTAAAAGTAATAAGAACAAACCTCATGTGACTGTTTCCAGCCCGTATAATTTGGAAATATGTCGACCGATCATGTCTGTACCAGATGCGTGTTCCAGAGGAAGTTATATGTGATTTGTTGTTATAAATGAAGTTGGGTTAGGACCACATGAAGCCAGCCTTTTGGCCCCTGAACTATGGCCCTTTCACACTGTGGGAGGAGCTAGGTTTGGGGGGAAGGTAGAAGAAAGGGGGTTCTTTCTCTTCTGTTTTAAACACCATGGAGTGCTCATCCATTATTTTAAAATCTCTTTAAAAAATATGGGTAGTCAATGGAACAGAAACAGGTCAGAATTTGCCAGCAGACATTAGTGTGTCATGTTCCTGACAGGAATGGCTGTGTTAGCGACTCCAGCGGGCGCCTCATTTAGGGCTGAGCACTGAACGAGATGCTGACACATGATCAATTTTTGTCAAAAATACTGACTTCCTATCGTTTTGCATGATCATGTGAGCTGCTTATTCCCCTCATGTGTCTCTTATGCATTTCTTTGATTACCACAGGAAAAAATGCTCAGTTCAGTGAAGAGTAATATGTATATTAATATAAGGGTATATACACACACAATAACAACTTAGCTTTCTTCTTACAGTAATGGAAAGACATAAATTAAGGGACAAAATGTTTTATTTATAACTTTGAATATTATAACACGGAATTTTAAGAATTGGCCGCCTGACAATGTTGGCTGCATTCAGGGTAAGACGAATTCCAATAAAGAGAGTCCCCATTCCTAATAGTTTAGTGTCTCTTATGCTGACTCCAACACCAAAGAGACCTGATAGCTACAAACATTAAAATCCTAAGACACATGAAAAAATGTTCATCATCACTAGCCATCAGGGAGATTAAAATAAAAGCACATTGAGATATCACCTAACACCAGTTAGAATGGCCAAAATAAGCAAGACAGGAAACAACATGTGTTGGAGAGGATGTGGAGAAAGGGGAACCCTCTTACACTGTTGGTGGGAATGCAAGTTGGTGTAGCCTCTTTGGAGAACAGTGTGGAGATTCCTCAAGAAATTAAAAATAGAACTTCCCTATGACCCTGCCATTGCACTCCTGGGTATTTACCCCAAAGATACAGATGGAGTGAAAAGAAGGGCCATCTGTACCCCAATGTTTATAGCAGTAATGGCCATGGTCGCCAAACTGTGGAAAGAACCAAGATGCCCTTCAATGGACGAATGGATAAGGAAGATGTGTTTCATATACACTATGAAGTATTATGCCTCCATCAGAAAGGATGAATACCCAACTTTTGTAGCAACATGGACGGGACTGGAAGAGATTATGCTGAGTGATATAAGTCAAGCAGAGAGAGTCAATTATCAGATGGTTTCACTTATTTGTGGAGCATAACAAATAGCATAGAGGACATGGGGAGTTAGAGAGGAGAAGGGAGTTGGGGTAAATTGGATAGGGAGGTGAACCATGAGAGACTATGGACTCTAAAAAACAATCTGAGGGGATTGAAGTGGCGGGGGGGTGGGAGGCTGGGGTACCAGGTGGTGGGTATTATAGAGGGTACAGATTGCATGGAGCACTGGGTGTGGTGAAAAAATAATGAATACTGTTATGCTGAAAATAAATAAAAAATTAAAAAAAAAAACCCTAATTCAGATAAAGAAGACTTCTGACTTTCACATTATGTTTAACTGCTCCAACCTAGTCACAGTCCTTGTATCCCTCCCAACCCTGTTTCTGCCCAGAGGACACCACCTGGACCTCGGTACAGCACAATGGCTCCCAGCTGGCCAAGGTCAAAAGCTCGAATGGAGAAAGCCCCCAGCCTGTGTTTTTCAAGTACACGGCCAGCCCGGACCAGCTCCAAGCCATCATGGACGGTGCGGACGACTGCCGACAGGAGCTGGTCCTGCGCTGCAAGAAGTCGAGGCTTTCAGCTGGCCGCGGTGAGTAGTGAGAGTCCCTCGCCATCGCGGGCTGCCGTGCCCACCAGTGGCAGGGGCCTGACCCAGGTGCCCATGTCACGATCGGGACGTTACAGAGATGCTTTTCCTCGGAGCAAAGAGCGAGGTCCGAATGTGTGGCTCCTCGCTCAAAGTGGAGAATGAGCTGGGAAGTCTCTTCCCGACTCAAGTGGGTGATGGATCAGTGAAAGCCCCTTACGAGGCCACGGGATGCCGGGTGCTCAGCCACCAAGAAGGGTGGCCATGCCTCCGAAATGTTCGGTCTTAGATAGATGGGGGAACAGCACGTGGGCTCAGTTATCCAGAGATTCTTCATCATGGGCTGAGTGGGATTAGTCTCTCGGTCATTATTAATAGGGAGCCTTGTCGGTGTCACGCAGCGCCTCTCACACGGCACACCAGCTAGCGGCTCATTCTTCATAGCACTTCTGTTCTTGAAAATTTTATTTTTGGTTTGGTATTTTCTTCCTCTGAAATACCTCATTTTGTCAGAATGGTCGTCAGGGTCCTCTGAGCTCAGGGTCTGAGCCTGCCGCTCAGCAGCCCGAGGGTTCATCTCCCCAAGACTTTTGTCCTCAGACACTGACCTCGCCGGGACCGAACTGCACAATGTCAATGAAACGTGTGAAGCAAATGCTGTTTGTTGGCCTCGCTGCAGCGTGTGGATGCGTGGTTTGTGCTGGGGGCTTAGTGCTCGTTGTGTAGTTCGTGCAGGGGGCTCAGTGCTCGTTGTGACTGGGTTCCTGCCAAACAGATGAGCGAGCTAAACTGCCTTGCTCCCAGGACGGAGAAAGCAGCCTCCAGGGGAGGAACTCAGGGCGGCTTGGGCTGCTGGACCAGGAAAGAGGCGAAGGCAGAGTGGTGTAGACGCCAGCCGCTAGCAGGGTCGGAAAGCAAAACCCCCTTGAATCTGGGAGCAAACTCATGCACGCTGGCATGTGGTCTGTGCCACAGCCCGGACACGCGGCCCGGGTCAGTAGCGAATCCCCGCACGGAGGGCAGGCCTCTCCCTACCTGATTCGCAAGGGATTGCTCGGCTGTGCTCCCTCCCACAGCAGTAAATAATGCAGCCACAGCCGTGACCAAACCGAGGCTTTAACTGGGGTTGGGGTGGAGGTGGAACGAGGGACGTCATAACTACACAGGCTGGAGGCTGCACTTGCGTGGGCTGCTGCTGGAGAACTCGCACAAACCTCATTTAGACGGACGCAGTCCAGCCCGTGATCCCAGCAGCCTTTCATTACGGTGCGCGCGAGGCCTAAACACTGCCACCTGACACTTAAAAGGGCCGCACTGCTTCACGGTGTGTCATCCATGGACACGAATGGACACAAGGAGCCTTCCCTGGGAGCCCTCAGTGGAAGGTTATGTAGTGGGAAACCACCCTAGGCAGCGACCGGGAGCTAAAGAGTGTCATGGAGCGGACTGGGAACAGGAGTGTCAGAATCGAGTTTTTCCCCCAAGAATTCCCGTGTTCAAATCCTCGGTTGTTAACAGGTCCCCGGGGTTTATTGTGAGAGGGGAGAAGGCAGAGCCCTGGCTCCTGTGGTGTTCTGGGTGGTTGCTGGGGAGCCATGGGCCTCAGCTTGTTGAGGGTCCCGCGGCCTTTGCCTGCAGCGGTTGGCAGGTCTCTGTGCTGCAGAAGGTTTCAGGGGCTGTGGTTCTGGGGGCCTAAGAGGAGCTTGAGGTCGGCAAGTGCTGATCCAAGGACACTGTTCAGTCTCCATGCCCTGAGCGTTAAGGTCCCTGAGGATTGCCCTTGTGGCCGGAGCAGAGGACAGCCAGCCAGGGGCTCGGGTGCCGGAGGTGTGGAGAGCCCTATTCCCTTCCCTTCAGCCTCTTCTTCCTCTTCACCTTGTTCTTAATGATCCTTCTGCAAACTCTCTGGATTGCCCCAAGAAACCTTGAGCCAAATGCATTCTGTACCTTGTACAACACTTGCTGGTTCTTACTTGATAGAGGAAATGAGAGATTCAGATGTAAACAAACAATTGTGCATCTGTGGGCAATGATTTCTTTGCTCCTCCATCTATGAAAAGAATGTTGAATAATCCCGTGTTTAAAATGGTGTTTTTAAAAAATATCTGTTGAGTGGAAAAGATCTTCCACCCCCTACAGATAAGTTTTCAACACACTGAGGGGAAAAAACAAACATTGCTGACATCGATTTCTTGGCGTACATCTCACCCAGCGGGCCTGCAGTGGGCGGTAATGAGTGCGGCCCATGTGCACCCACTGGGAGGCTGTGGGCAGCAGGTGAAGGCTCATTGAACAGGGAGCCGTAAGGAGTGGTGGCAGCTAGAAGTTAGGGAGAAAGTGGGACGTGTTCCAGACTCCCGGTGGGGGCCGGGTGGGACAACCTGAGGGTCTGAGGGAGGGAGCATGCTGAAATGGACAGGCATCTTCGTGGGCGGCCGATGGAGGTCCCTTCCATTTCTCCTGCTCTGTCTCTCTCTGTTCCCCTCCACCCTCCCAAGGACCCTCCTTCCCTGTCACCCTGACCCTGCACGTCTGTCCTGGGGCCTCAGCAGAGGACACAGTCCAGCAGAGCTGAGATGGCTTCTGGCCCTGTTGGAGCATTTGAGCATTGAGCTAGACTGGCCTCAGTTGTCCAGAGCCCAGGACCCACCTTGGGCATGAGGGAGGCTTGTCAGGCCATGTCTGTGGTTTCCAGATACAAAGCCAACGTGTCAGTACAAAAAGCTCATTCCTCCAGCAGACTTGGAAGACATGACAGGAGAGTACCAGTGTTTTCGTCCAATAGATAAGAAATCCGTATTTTGTCTCATAATACTACATCTTCGAATGGCATTTTAGGCTCTCAAACAGCTTTTGGATGCAGTGTACAAATTACTCTGGTTTTCATTCATTCCTTTTTTTTAAACGACAGTTCTTTCAGTGTTCTGTCCAAATAAATGATGTCATTGGAGTCCTCAAGAGAAATGTGTAGATATCATGCCTGAATGAGTTAGGGATATCTTGCTCGTTTTCTAATAAAAGTAAAACATATGGTGAGAACGTATGTCTAGATGTGAAAATATGTCTTACACCTTTGGAAGTCCTCTTAGGACTCTGTTGACCTCTGCTTATCTGTGTTTTAGACAGAGGGGAGTAAAGGACTATGCTGGGGAGGCAGGCAGTGGGGGGCAAAGTAGGCGTCACCTTTCTCATACTTGTCTTTCAGATGGAACCCCAGTGAGCTGGTGGGTTGGAAGAACCAATGAGACACACACTTACTGGGGAGGTTCTCTGCCTGGTGCTCAAAAATGTGCTTGTGGATTACAGGGGAACTGCCTTGATTCTCAATATCACTGCAACTGTGATGCCGCCCGGAATGAATGGTGATTTCCATATGATTTCCCTGTGCAAACTGTAATTCTGTGTTGCTTAAACTGTGTAAGTTAGGCAGACATTGGACAAGACAGTTGTATAAAGAGAACAGATTAAAGTATTCCCCAGCCAGTTCGAGGTGTAAGCTTTGATGTGTACAGTGTAATTAATCTGAGGACTGAGGCGTTAAGGTAGCTAATTCTGCTTACCTGTGAGTAACTAATCATGTCCATTTTATTTTTTTCCTAATAAGACAAGATAAGAATACCAGATTAATGTTTCCCATTCACTGAAAGTACCATTATCAGAGTTCCTACCATTAAGTTTAACCTGATAGATACGATGACGGCACCGTAGCCAACCCTGGCATGCTTGCTCACCTCTCTCACTGCCAGCTGCATTTTTAAATGGCCTCATAGGGGAAATAAAACAGGGTCTAGGGTGCATAAAAGGGGATTATGGGACACAAACCTCTCCCTGTCGCTGGAGGTCTCAGAAGGCTTCCAAACCCAGAGAGAAGGTGGAAAGGATCATCCTTCCAGCTAACCCCCCAGGTAGCAAGAAATAACTCCCTGAAAACACACATCCAAAGACCTGCCCTCACACAGATCCTGAGTTCAAATTTACACAGTCCTTGGATTAAGTTAGTGTGGCCACAGGTCAGCAGTATCATGGCTCATCATGGAAGTATGTGACATTCTTGCTAGAGGCCCGCCCTCCTCGAGAATTCCCACAGATAAAAATGCCACCAAACATGAGCTCACAATCAGGGCTACACAGCCCCAGGGGACAGAAGTGGGAGGCAGAAGAGACCACAGAGTAAACAGATGCCTAAAAATCCCAGATCACGGATACCTTAAGAACATCAGATAAAATAAATGTGTAAGCTGTTGGAAAAATAAGGCCTGGGATTGATTGAGTAAGCAACCAGATACTATCAACAAAGGTGATCGCGACTTACAAAAGAACCGAGTGAACATTTAGAAATGAAAATATTCTCATTGAAATTTAAGACTTGTCAGGTCAGATACTAGACACACGGGATCAGAACACTGGTGAAACAGAAAATGAGTGTGGATAAGTGGCAGGGACTCTAGGCCAGGGAGATGGGCATGGGAGGAAGAAAAGGGGGGACAGGGAGGGGAGAACTGGGGTCGGAGTCAAGTTTCAACAGAGGAGACTGGCGATAATTAAGGGCCAACATAGCTAAGAAGTGGCCAGACTTGAGAAAATACTAGGATACCAGGTAGGATAAATAAGAGTAAATTCATCTGTAGAAGCAACATGCTGAAATCAAGGAAGATTAAAGAGAATGTGAAAGGGAGCAGAGGTGACCAGAAGGTGTCAAAGCAAGGACTGTCAGAGCCAGGCAAGACCCCCTCTGTGGACCCAGCAAAGCCTGCAGGTGCCAGCACTCCCTTCACTGTGCAGCAGTAAGTACCATAACTGTCCGGTTCCAAGTGTGTCCCCAGCCAAGATGCAGGGACACTGAGACGGACAGACACACACAGAAGAAATACACCACCAGCTGACTCCAGAAGACAAAGTTTCAAAGAATGTTTTCAAAATGAACGTGGGTGATCTGGTAAGGAGAGTACCAGACGCCAGAAGAAACATTGAGGAAAGCAATGTATAAACTCAGAGGTTAACAGAACACAAGAGGCAAATACGAGACACCAGTCATGTGTCAGGCATGTACTGTACAGCAACAGGAGGGAGAAGGACAGACACACACAGAAGAAATACACCACCAGCTGACTCCAGAAGACAAAGTTTCAAAGAATGTTTTCAAAATGAACGTGGGTGATCTGGTAAGGAGAGTACCAGACGCCAGAAGAAACATTGAGGAAAGCAATGTATAAACTCAGAGGTTAACAGAACACAAGAGGCAAATACGAGACACCAGTCATGTGTCAGGCATGTACTGTACAGCAACAGGAGGGAGCGATCCTGACCAGGAAGCAAAATGATTGTGATCACAGAGGACTACAGCCAGGGTTAGAAATAAGAATATGATTGAACTTAGAAACTTGTTTTGTAGAAGTTTGTCAGCATTAAACGGCTCATAGTGCACGCATTAAGATTTCAAGTTTAAGCACTGAAGAATAGAAACAGTGTAATATTCAAATCCAAAGAGGGAAGGAAGGAAAAGCGGGATTTTAAGAAAAGTTAATTCAAAAGAAGGTAGGGAAAAAAGTTAAAAAGGAAGAGGAAAACAACGAACAACAAAATAACATAAGAATATTATGAGTAATGAGGCACAATAAATGTGACAAAAATAGCTATTTAAATGCAGCTAGGTCATTTTGAGTTAAAAATAAGTATATCTTGTTTGTACACCTAGAAATGTTAAAAGCAAAATCCTAAAACAACTTAGCAAGCAAATGTACACAGAAGTAATTAAAGTTTAAAAGTCTTTTTTTTTTTTAAGATTTTATTTGACAGGGGGAAAGGGTGCCTATTCCCATAAGTGGGGGGGAAGGGCAGAGGGAGAGGCAGACTCCCTGCTGAGTGGGGAGCCCAGCGACTTGGGGCTCATCAGAGGACCCTGAGATCATGCATGACCTGAGCCAAAGTCAGATGTTTAACCATCTGAGCCACCTAGGCGCCCCAAAATTTTGACGTCTTAATATAGAACGATTAGTATCACCATATCATGATGCTTTTTAATTTTACCAAAAAACCCCTAATAATCCTAAACTTGTATGTTTCTAACAAAAATGACTCAAAATGTATATAGAAAATAATTGTCTGAATTGAAAGAAGGAAAATAAAAGGCAACCATTGTAAGGAGAGGTTTAGACATACATCTGTTAGCAACTGGTAAATCATGCGGATGACAATTATTAAGGACACAGAATATTTTTATATGAAATCAACGGCTTGATTTGGTAGGCCCTGAAAATTACAGAATATATAATTTTCTCAAGCACACATGGCACATTTTTATAAACTGATTTTCCTAATGTTTCATAAAGCAAAACCCCAAAACGTTTACAGTAGTTGTTTTGCTATGGACAGTTTCTCTGATTACAGGACATTTAGGTTAGAAATGAATAGCAGAGGGACAAAAGTATAGGAGGCATTTCAAAGCCACAAATGATTAGAAACAAGGAAATGAAGATGACATTATTCATAGAAAACATGGTTGCCTACCAGGAAATCCCAAGGATAGACAGAAATATTATTGAAATTAATGAGAATTTAGTAGGGCTATCCATTGAATCTTAGAATAACTGAATTCCTACAAAGAGCTTATTTCCATTAGAAAATATCATGAAAACCACTTGCAAAATCAGCATGAAGATGGTAGATTCTGGAATAAAGATAACAATATGCAGAACTTTTACGTTTTATTATGAGATTATAAGAAGATGTATCTAAATGGAGATATCACATGACTGCCATGAGTAGGAAAAAATCAGTATTTTCTTGATTCCATTTCATTCCAACGCCAGTCATTTGCTGAGTGTTTGGGATGGTGACGCGCTGGGAAGATGCACGTGGGAAAGCAGTGGTCCATGACGGTCCTGAAGGTGGAAGCAAGGACGGGAGACTGGCCCCCTAGGACTTGGAGCATCAGGGGACCACAGGCTCCGAACGGAGGGCATTTGCCGACGGGAATCAGCGAAGGAAACAGCACAGCCTGAGAGTGAGCCCGGGAGCTTTCAAAACAGGGAACTCTGGGCAGCAATGGTTCCATGGTCCCCAGGCTCCCTTTCTCTGGAAGAATTAGGAAACGTGAAAGCCAACCCAGTGTTTGTTCCCTGCAGCCTTTCCCAGAACTCAGGAGTCTCGGTGGGCTGTGTTGCACCTGCGAAAAGGTGTTCTGTGAAACGGCCAACGCTAGAAGCGTCTCAATAGCGCCAGGAACTGAAGACCAAGAAGAAGTGGCCTTGGAAGTCCCATCATTGAGTGCGTGGAGCCTACGGTGAGAGTCGTCACGCCGAGAGAGCAACACTCCCAGCCTTCGGGGAAAAGAGAGAAACATGGAGAGGCAAGAAAAAGCCTGAGATGTAACTAAATTCGGTGATTTCCAGTGAGTCTGGCGACCCTGGCAATGAATCTTGTCCTTCATGAAGTGTGGGCATTTGGGAATGACCTGTGCTGAGAAAGAATTCTCAGTTCTGAGCTGTTTAAAATTTCCTCAGGCTCGGGAAGTTACTTTGCAAACAACAGAATGAAAAAAGAACGTATTATGATATTTGCCTTAACACACACAATTACCCATTATGATTTTCCTTAGGTTTTTTTTGCAGGGCTCTCTGTGCTTTGTCATTGCTAAAAACAATTAAAGTGTAGATTTTCACTATGTTATAAATGTAGCTTTTAAATGGTTCTTTAAAATTCAGGGTTACTCAATGAATAACTAATGAACTTACATTTTCTCTCTAGATGTTCTACCAAAATAGCAATGACAGGAATGAAAATGCTTATTTGTAACATTTCCTGACACTTAACACCAGGAATTAATTTTGCTGTGTTAGCCCCACATTTATAACAAGCATTTTTTCAGACTGACTCCCCCCATGATCCACGCCACCTTCTGGCTTGTGACCGACCACCGTGTTTGGGACGACCTGCCTGTGTGCTTCTAAGCACAGAAATCACAGGGCCTCACCCAGATAAAGCTCTGGGATTTTGTTCCATCTGATTTTTGGAAACCATCTGATTCCAAAAAAATTGTTTCTGAACTTCAGGATATTTAGTTCAAAGTTTTGATATCTTGCTAATACGCACTGGCAGTCACTTTGTTACATTTTTAAAGCAAAATAAAAATGCTAATAATTTTAAACTTCCCACCTCTAAAGAATATTTTTGATACCTCAACAGAATTGGAATGATTAACTATTAAGTGATGCAGGGTCTTTTTGAAACAAAGCTATTAGACTGAACCATTTGAAATTGCTGGTTGTTTTGACTTGCAAAAATGTCAGTTTCAGATGCTTCCATTTGTATACATCAGAGCGAGTAGGGGCTTTATAATTGTTAGAAACCAAAACTTCCTAGGTTCTACACAGATGCAGGGCACCTGAAGGATACAGTAGACATACTGCTATTTGTTCTAAATCCAAAGCACATATGTAATTGAAGCAGGATGTAAAAATGTGAGCAATTCACAAGGTGCAGAAGAATCTTCTTTCTTTGCCCAGAGCAGTGGTTGGTGGCACAGCTAGCTTCCTACCAGGACCTCTGGCTCTAGTCCAGTGTTTGTTACATTGGAACTATAGATATTCTGTCCCAGATATTCACTTACATGATTTTATTATATTATAATTATATTTTTGTCCTTGTTTATAATATCCACTAGATTCCTTGGGGACACTGATGGTGGGTCTTATGCCCATGCCCCCGACATGCAGGACCTGGCAAGGAGTTGCTGTGCATCAAATGTTGGCTGAATGAATGGATAGTGACAGTCATGACGAGCTCTTCCTCTGCATTACTCCATGCATTAATTTTAAGAGCACATTGTATCATGCCTTCAGTTTGGTTTAATCAACCTCCTCCTTCTTTCTTTTTTTCTTTTTTAATGGATGGCATCAATATGTAAGGAAATGCTTAGTAACCACGATAGGAATTTTAGAAAATCTGGGAACTGAAAACCTAAATCTTTTCAGTTGGGTGGTTTGGTTTTGTTTTTTTAACGAAGTCAGGCAGATCTTGTGCGTGTAAGTTTTGCATTTAACCTCACAAGGCGGCCAGATGGGGAAGGGCCACGAGCTGCTTCATTGCAGGGAAACATAACCTCATGCTCACACCGACGGTGATGATTTCAGCCCTGCCCGCTGTTATCTCTATGGTCACACAGACAGACAAGGAGCTCCAATCTTCAGACTTTATTAAGTACATTACTATGTCAGAGTTCAGAGGAGCCCTTTGATTTCCTTATTGTTATGTATTTGCAAATTTAGCTTATCATGTCTTGCACTGCAGTTAGAGACTATTTGCTCCTTCTTTGGATGTCGTTCAGAGTAACGCTAAGGTGGTCATATTTGTTTTGTAGGACCAGCGACACAGTAGTCCTTTCCCATAAGGAGCACCTGCCAGTCACTCAGGTTGTGATGAGAGACACAGACCGACCATATTCAGAAGCGGCTTATGCACTGGGGCCTCTGCTCTGCTCGGGGGACAGTAAGTAGTGGCAAGAGGAACTGTCTTGACCCCTGGAAATGCATGTCAGTGTTTTAGGAGACATGTAGCAGCCTGAGTCCGTAAAAACACTGTCTATGCTAATACTCTGCATCTCATTGGGAATGTGTTAACTTACAAAAGAAGTGTATATCGGCGTTCTGCTTGAGAAAAAAATGAGGAATATTGTATTACCTTCAGAGTGTGTGTCCTCTGTGTAGTATTTGAGTTGGACTATCGCTGTGAATGTTGGTGGGATGATCTGAAACACTGATCACCCAGTCAGCAAAATCTAGTGATTTGATAATAAATTAATTGGAGTAAGTATTGGCTGAGTGCTGAGATGCCTAAAACTGGAAAGATACTGAGAATTGGGGTGTAATTGGAGTAAGTATTGGCTGAGTGCTGAGATGCTTAACACTGGAAAGATACTGAGAAATGGGGTGACCGAAGCTATCACGTGCCTGTTTCTTGTCACCCTCTGACAGTTGGCGAACCTCAATGGTCCTAACTGTCCTCACCCCTCCCATTGCATGTGGATTTCTCCGAAGCCTTCCCTCTCCCAAACTAACTGAAACCAAGCAGATCCACTCTACCTTTAACTTAATTCTTTCTAATCCCTTTTGAATATATTCTCTTCAGGCCTTCTCCATCACTCCCTAAAAACTGCCTTTTCCAGGTGTCAGTAAAACTCTGACCTGGCTAAACCCACACTCTTCTCTCAGCATCAGACCTGACCTTGGTCTCCTGTCCTCATTCACTCTGATTCACGTCTTTGTTCAGCTGTCAGCTTACCTACAAAAGTCTGGGTTTTCCCTCCTTCCTTCCCCGTGTCAGTGGCATTATCCTGTTGTGGTGCCCCCGGCCTGTGTCCTCAGCCCTCCATCTCTCTGCTCTCCAGAGATGAGCTGTTCCCAACAGGCTTGTGGCTTTAAATCCCACATTGAGGTCAATGATTCTGCCATCTCTATACCCCAGGCCATCTCCCTGCACTCCCACCCCTGCCACCCAGCTGCTTAGTCTGTACCTCTCTGCCTTGACAGGCATTTCAGAACAGTTTGTCCAAAAGAAGGAAAAAAAAGTGTTTCCATGACAACCTTCCGCAACTCAGGGCATGGCAACTCCATGCTTCCTTTCGCTTAGACGGAAAACGTAACAGCCACTCACAACTTCTTTCCTCTCTTAACACACATCAGACTCATCCACAAATACAAATTGTATTGCTTTGAATTTCAAAACCGGATCCAGCGCCCCCCTCCCAGTGGCTTGACTGGCCTGCTTGCAGCTGCTTCTGCCCACTTAGCGGAGACGCTGCAGAACGGCCAAAGGGAAAATTCAGGGCACGTCAGTCCTCTGGCCCAGACTCTCCAGTGGCACTAGTATCAGAGCAGAGACCAAAATTTAACATCTACCAAGGCTGTGGTAGCCACCCCTTCCTGAGGCCATATAGGAGATGTTGCCATGTGGAGAAATCCTGGCATTTCTGAGCCTTGCCATTCAGAAAAAGGAAGTTTCCTACTTCAGATGACAAAAATATTGAGAGGTGGATAGTCACAGTGTAAAGAACATATGAACATGCCTTGACGGATGATAGTACGAAGAATTGTTCTTCCCACTCATGACCTTAGACAGCAGACCACACTCTGTGTCCAGATAGGACGAACTAAGCACGCCCACCTCATCTCTCCCATTAGTGCCTCTATGAAACCTGGGCAGAATGCCTGGAACAGTTATCTCAGGGCTCTGGGAAGCCAGGAGAGACAAGGAGGAGAAACCAGAAGGCATCATTTACTTTTCCCTCCAGCATCTGTCAGTCAACCCAGATATGGGCACTGGGTCACAGACAGAGAGGTTCTAGGAGAAGACCTTGAGCCCTGGCTAGAAGCCAGAACAGAAAGTTCCTAACTCTCAGGGAATGCAGGAATTCCATTTCCCTCTTTTTCTATCTAGGCAGACCCATGACTATAGCAGCAGAAGCTGCCCAGGGAACGCACAAGAGCCAGGACTTTAGAAGGGGACTTTTGCTCTGCATAGGGTTCAGAGATGGTGGGAAGACTCCTCTTATTTTTGTTTTCTTCCTCCACTCACCCATTGCTTGGCAATGGACCAGGTACAGTTGCATAGGAGAACGTTACAGAGCAGTCTCAGTAGAACCTGTTTTCCAGTCCTGTGACTGACAAGGGAGACCAGGGAACCAGAAAGTACCTGGAAAAGCAGAGGGAGGCAGCCATTCAGGAAAGCATACTCTATGTTGTTTATGAAGTCCTGGGCTCATCCCAGAGCAACACATGCATGGATCCGGTCCTAACTGTAGACCAAAGATGTTGAGAACTAAATGGAGAGTTGATAACCCAAGACCCAGGCTGGCCACTGGGTTGTGCACTAGTGAGGCAGAGTTGGGTCATGTTGCAAAGGCTTTGGAAACTGGACTGGCATTAGAGACAGCCCACAGAAGGCAGGTTGCAATGTGTGGCCAGATCCTAACTAGGCCAAGGGCCTGCAAAAAAAACTAAATAAATTAAAAACAAAAAATAAAATTTGTATATATGTATATGTGTGTGTATTTGTGTGTGTGTGTGCATGTATGAAATCACCATGCTTCAAAACATTTAAACAAAGTCCAGAATTTATTAATATAATATTTAAAATTTTTAGGAAGTCATCCAAAATTACTTAGCACAAAGAACCAGAAAAGTCTAAGCTGGATTAGGAAAATATAGTCAACAGATACTAATGTGATTGTGACACAGTGGTTAGAACGAATTGATAAAGAGTTTAAAATAGCTATTACATAAGAACTCTAACAAGTGATCATAAACACTTTTGTAGTAAATAGAAAAAGAACATTTCACCAAAAATTAGGATATCCAAAGAGCTAAATGAAAACTTTAGAACTGAAAAATACAAAACTGAAATAAAAGATGTCCTGGGTGGACCAAATAGTGGATCTGAGATGAGACAGTCAGTGGCCTTAATGATGGGAATGACTCATCTGATCAAAAGAAAGAATAAAATCTAAAAATGAACAGGGCCTCAGAGTTCCTCAGGGAACTCTGAGTCAACAACAAAAGATCTAACATTCATGTAATTAATTGAGCATCCAGAAGCAGACAGAAGAGTGTGCTGAAAAAAAAGTTGGAAAAAAAAAAGGCTTAAAATTGTCCAAGTTTGGAAAAAAACAGACTTGAGAAGTTGAATGAACTTGAAACAGGATAAACTCAAATTCACCTCCAGACACATCATTATCAAACTGCTGAAAACAAAGGCAATGAAGAATGTTTTGAAATCAACCAGAGAGAAGAGTGATGCATCATCTGTAGGTGAACTCCTACTCATATGGCCGTGACTTTCTCATGGGAAATATGGAAGCCGGGAAGGAAGTGGCAAAACATTTCTCAAGGGCTAAAAGTAAAAAATTGTCAATCTGGAATTCCATATTCAGCAAAAACCTCCTTCAGGGATGAAGATAAATAAATTTTCAGATGAAGGAAAGCTAAAACCATTCCTTACCCGAAGATACTTTAAAAGACTTTCTAAAGGAAGATTCAGACAGAAGGGAAAAGATATCAGAAGGAAATTTGGGACCTCAGGGGTATAAAATCAGCATGAGAAATGGTAAATATCAGGGTACATATAACAGACTATTCTCCTGTTGAGTTATTTTAAATATACTTGTGGTTGAAAGCAAAAAAATACAACATTATTTTATAGAGCTCTTAATTTGTACAGATGGCATACATTTGGCAGGAATCAATAAAAGGCACTCAGTAAACTGACAGAATTGCTGGCGAGGTTTTGACATATGAGTCCAAGTGGTTAAAATCTAGATTCTGAGCAGACTCTGAAAAGGTAAGTGTATATATTGTCACTCCTATAATAACCAACCAAGGAACTGCTATAGACAAACAAAAATAGAATACTAAAAAATGTTTAACCCCAAAGGAGACAGAAAAGAACAAAAAAGACTAAGAAACAGCAAAAATAATAAAATGATAAAACTAAATTAAACTTGTCAACATTTATATTTAATATGAATGGTCTAAACAAACCAGTCAAAGGACAGATGGCTATGGCTCAATTATGTACCTTGTACAAGTAACTCACTTTAAATATAATGATATCACAAGTTTAAAAAGAGGGACAGGGAAAGATATACTACACCAACACTAATTGAAAGAAAGCTGGAGTTTCTGTATTAAACTTTTTGCTTGAAAGCATAGAAAATTAATAGATACAAAAAGCAATTAAGAAGACATGAGAATCTTAAATGTGTACACTGATAACTGAGCTTCAAAATACATTAAGCAACAACTGACAGGATGGAAAGGGGAAGTAGACAAGTTCATAATTATAATTAGATAATCCAGTACTCGTCTCTCATTAATCTTTGGAACTAATGGGGGAAACAAGCAAAGTGTACATAAAACCTAATGTCACCACAAAGCAACCAAATATAATTGACATTTATGGAACACACCACCAATAGTAAAATATGCATTCTTTTAAATTGCACATGGATATACCATATTCTGTGTCACAAAACAAACTTGAGTGCATATCAAATAAATCACACAAAAACACATTCCCTGACTAAAATGAATTAAACTAGAAACAAAGAACAAAGAGAATGAGAAAGTCTCCAAACACTTAGAAATTAACCACCAAACTGCTAAATATTAAATGAGTCAAGGAGGTCTCAACAGACATTATAAAATATATTGATCTGAATGAAAAGGAAAATACAGCATATCAAAAATAGTGGGAGGCAGTTATGTCAGTGCTTGGAGAGATAGTAATAGCATTAAATGCTTGTGTTATGAAAGAAAAAGATCTCAACTGAATGATTTAAGCTTTTACCATAAGAAATTAGAAAAAGAAGAAAAAATAATTCAAAATAGCAGAAGGAAGGAAATAATAAAGATAAGAGAAATCAATTAAAAGCAGAGATCTATAAAAACAAAATATTTATAAAAGAACAATAAAGTAGATAAATCTCTAGCAAAATTGTTGAGAGAGAGAGAAGAGAAATATTACCAATATGAGTAGTGAAAGTTGGAGTATCACTACAGACCCTACAGACATCAATAGGATAATAATGGCATACCACAAACAACTCTGCACATGACATGTAAGTTCTCCAACGTAGATAAAACAGACTAATTCCTGGAGAAACACTAACTACTAAAACTCACTCAAGATAAACTGAACAACTAGTAGAGACCTAGAAGTATTGACAGAATTGAATTCAGTCGGAGATGACTTCACTGGTGAGTTCCACCAAAGAAGAAATAACACCATGTTTACATAATCTCTTTCAGAAAATAGCAGAGGAAATTCTTTCCAACATTTTATGAGGACCCAACATTGCCCCGATACCCAAACTAGACAAAGAAAATGCAAAAAAAAAATTAAGAGATAACTATGCATCATCACAGACACATATGCAAAAATCCTCAACTACATTAGCAAAAAATCCAGGAACATTTAAAGAATAATACACCATCACCAATTGGGGTTTACTCAGGACACAAGGCTGACTCAGTGCAGCTCACCCTGGAACAACATGGATCTGAACTGGGCAGGTCCACTTATGTGCAGATATTTTTCAATAAATACAGTACCATCCTGTAAATGTGTTTTCTCTTCCTTGTGATTTTCTTAATAATATTTTGTCTTCTCCAGCTCACTGTATTGTAAGAATATAGTATATAATACTATAACATGCAAAGTGTGTGTTAATCAAATGTTGATGCTTCTTGGTAAGGTGTCCAGTCAACCTGTCCAGTAGTCTATTAGTAGTTAAGTTTTTGGAGGGTCCAGAGTTACATGTGAATGTCCAGCTGTGCAAAGGTCATTGCCCCAATCCCCTTGTTGTTCAAGGGTTGACCATATTTGGAAATCAATCAATGTCATCTACCATATTAACAGTTTAAGGAAGAAAAATCACACCAGATGCTTTTTTTGCATCAATTGATATGAACACAATTGTTTGAATTACTATGATTATATCATGAACTAACATGATACATTCATATCAGATACCACTCACAATAAAATTCTTAGCAAACTATGAATAACAGGGAACTTCTTGATCCTAATAAAGATTATCTATATACGGACAGCTGGCAGCATGGTTACTGGTGAAAAACTGAACACTTTCCCTGCAGGAGTGGGCACGAGATAAGGATATTCAATCTCACTGCTTCTTTTCTGTGACATCAGTCGTACTGGACATCCTAGCCAGTGCAGTAACCGAGGAAGAAAGGAAGGGCATCTATGTTGGAAAGTAGATACACGTGTGATCGGCAGACATGTTTAGAGCAGCTCTGTTTGTGAATGACCGAAGCTAGCAACCGCACTGACTTTCTCCAGTGACAAAGAAATGGTGGCCTGATCCACAATAAGTTGTGTCAAAATGAATAAACCTCGAATTTCACTGAGTGAGAGAAGTTAGTCTCAGAAGGTTACCTACAGTGTGATTCCGTTTATATGACACTTGGAAAAGGCACAACTGTAGATCACAATAACCAGGGCTTAGGGGCAGGAGGAGGGTGTGACTTTACAGCCTGAGGGAGGAGGGGAGATGGAGTCCTTTATCCTGATTTTGGTGGTGTTTATACAACCCTATACGTGTGTTAAAGTTCATCTAACTGTATGTCCCCCCCACCAAAGTCAATTTGACTTAATGGTAATCTATAAATAATGTCGTCTTCTAAAAACGCAGTATTTCCAGTGATTATCGGTTCACTCAGTTGCAGTCTTGTCCATCTTAATCCTTGAAAGAGTCACTATCTGGATATTCACATCATGGCTGTATATTTGGAAGAACCCCCAGATGAAGGCTCGCGTAGATAATGAATGCATTTAATAATGGTAAAAATGGCAATAATGATAAAAAATTGCTTAGAAATACAAGATATGGTTGTTATTCTGTTTCCTTGCTATTGTCACTGTCTTTTTTTTTTTTTTTTTTTGGAAACAGATTCATTTTGGAATTCCGCTTCCTTCAACACTGAGACCTCATACCTTCACTTCCCTACATTCCGTGGAGAGCTCAGTGCTGATGTGTCTTTCTTTTTTAAGACGACAGCGCCTTCTGGGGTGTTTGTAGAGAACCTGGGGATCACAGACTTCATCAGGCTAGAGCTGCACAGTGAGTTGCCTCCTGGGCAAAGCCACCAGGCCTCAGTATATAGCAATAACCGTTCTGGGAACCTAATTCCCAAAGTACTGCTATGCTTTCTTCATCACTTGTATTCCTTTAGTACATACTAGAGTTCTAATACCTTTTTTAAAAAGATTTATTTATTTGAGAGAGAGAGAGCAGGGTTGGGAGGAGGGAAGAGGGAGACAGAGTCTTAAGCAGACTCCACACTGAGCATGGAGCCCAGTGCAGGGCTTGATCCCGTGATCCTGAGATCACAAACTGACCTCACACCAAGAGTCGGACGCTTAACCAACCTTACCGCCCAGGAGCGCCTAAAGCTCCATTATTTTAAATCCCTATTTTTAATAGAGAGGAAAACAGTGATTCACAAAACACACAGTAGTCTGTCCAATTCTGTGCTGCCCTAACTGTGTGTGCAATAAGGATCTTTTAAACAAAACTGGTCCGATAACTACTCCCTAAATTGCAGAATCATTTCATGTAATTGACTTGCTACATTGTTCACACATGTATGCAAGGCTTGGTTCCTTACTTCAAAATTTCACGGAGGACTTTTTAAATAAAGCACATGAGGATTCCACCCACTTTGAAATAAATTCACTGATAGATAAGAAGGCAGGTCACAGGCCAGTTTCCCTCTGGTGGGGAAAGATCTCTACTCCTTAAGGATTAGCAAGATGAGCCTTCTCTGAGGAGAAATAGGGTAAAATGGCTTTGTTTTTCTTCCCTCAGGACACACATTTCTGTTGCCCTCCTAGCCAGCTCAGAATGACATTGGTCGGCAGCAGTGTCACCGTCCGCTTTCATAAGGAGCGTGTTGTGCCGCTGCCCTCCTGTCTCTCGAGACCGAATTTCCTCCCTGCAGAATGAGCCGAGCTATACTCTCCTCTCTGTGTTTGCAGCTCCTGCAGAAGTGACCTTTTCCTTCGATGTGGGGAACGGGCAATGTGAGGTCACAGTGCGGTCTCCTACCCCCTTTAACGACAACCGGTGGCACCACGTGAGGGCCGAGAGGAACGTGAAGGAGGCGACCCTTCAAGTAGACCAGCTCCCCAGCAAGACGCAAGCCGCACCCGCGGACGGCCATGCCCGCCTGCAGCTCAACAGCCAGCTCTTCGTGGGTGAGTGTGGCTGCCCTCTGGCTGGGCCATGCTGGTGGACACAGAAGTCGCGAGCCGTCCAGCCATGATGTCAGCAGGTGCACGCAGCTCCTGTCGGTACCGCGACCAAGAGCTCCAGCAAGAGTCGGGCTCTCTTTCCACAGATGTTTGCTAATACAGTTTCCATAGTGTGATGTTCAGGATCATGGTTTCCATAGATTTCCCAGGTCACAGATGAGATAATGGAGGTCCAGAGAGAGTGAGTGACGTAGTCTAGAAACTGAAATAGAAGAGAAACCCAGTCCCCAGTGGGTGGATTCCCAGGCTGGACCTCAACAGTATTGATGACCTGTGTTTGCTTTAGTGACTTCTTATCAGTGCTATTTATAAAATGGTTAACAAATTTAATCCAGAACTCCCGGCTTCACTTCCCAGTGCAGTCGGAGAAGCTGCCATGTGACTGTCCCTGAGTTCTCCTGTGTCCCCTCTAACACAGACCGAAGGAGGACTCGCATGGCTGTGTCTCCCTCCTTTGCTGCCCGGTCCTTGCAGACACCGGGTTCGGAACTGGGCTGGCTCCATTCTCGCTGCCGGTGCTTCAGGGATGAAAGGCTAGTGGAAGTCTTCTGTTTCATTTACTCGCTTATTTCTTTTTAAGACTATTTTCTTTTTCTCAAAGGGAGAGATAAGTTTTGCTACATTACTTTTCAGACAACTCTATTCTAATTTGGAAAGCAAGCAAACCAATGAGGTAGCTCTTCCTTGGTCATTTCTTATGTGTTTTCAAGTAAATAAGGAGCTGGTCCAATTAGGAACTAATATAAATCACCGATTAGCCTGCAGTCTGCTTTACAAAGGACACTTACAGCTTCTGGAGGCTGTGCAATGCAGGGAGGTGTGTGTGTGTGTGTGTGTGCGCGCACACAACCCATGACACAGAAAACTCCAAGGCTTCACGTCAAGTCATCAAACTGTGATGCAAATTAAACAATTCTGTTTTCTGATTCGTAATCCTGAGGATCAAGGAATGGAATTTCTAGGAAAAAAGTTGGCATGAACACCTACCCGGAATTGACATCCTCACAGAAACAAGGTTTCCAGAGTGTGGGAAGTTTGTGGAAAATGCTGATCTATGTGCCCCAGGCCCACCGAGCCAGAATCCCTGGGAATGATCCCCAACTCTGTTTTAGCAAGTGCTCCAGGTGACCCCGCACCCTCAGATTTGAGATTAGGCTTGTGTGAGGCATTATAGAAAGAGAGAGAGCTACTCAGTGTTTAGTGACTGTTACCCTCCTGACCTCAGAGCTGGCAGGCTGGAGCAAGGCAGGCCTGAGCCTGGGTATCATTATTTAAAAAAATTTTTTTTTAAGATTTTATTTATTTATTTGACAGAGAGAGAGAGAGATCACAAGTAGGCAGAGAGGCAGGTGGGTGGGGGGAAGCAGGCCCCTTGTGAGCAGAGAGCTCGACGTGGGGCTCGATCTCATGGCCCTGGGATCATGACCTGAGCTGAAAGCAGAGGCTTAACCCACTGAGCCACCCAGGTGCCTCGAGCCTGGGTATTAATGTCAACCCTACTTTGTTTCTTTGCCCACTCCTCAATTCCTTTTTCATGGCATTGTTAATGGGAGCATTTCTAAGAAAGGATGGTATTACATATATAATTTGTTATTATATGTATATGTATTATATATAACAAGTGCATAACAAATATGTAACAAAATATGTATGACAAATGCATATACAAATTATAATGTATATTACATATTAACTCTATACAATGTATATACATTGCATGTTACAAATTTGTAATATATATTGTATTGCAAAGATTTTCAACTATCTAACTTTATGGTGCCCAGCACAGTTTATACACTTAAAAAGGAAAGAAAAACTTTATACATTTTATAAAAGAGAGATTTTTTTAATGAAGGATTAAAAATGTACAAATCGACTTAAAAATGTACAAATATTTCTTTTTTTTTTCCCAATTTATTTATTTTCAGAAAAACAGTATTCATTATTTTTTCACCACACCCAGTGCTCCATGCAAGCCGTGCCCTCTATAATACCCACCACCTGGTACCCCAACCTCCCACCCCTCCTCCACTTCAAACCCCTCAGATTGTTTTTCAGAGTCCATAGTCTCTCATGGTTCGCCACCCCTTCCAATTAACTTGAAGAAGTACTTTTTAGAGTAAATATTTACCAAGCTCAACTCCAAAAGTATTTCCATCTATGGTTTATTCGATATCGTTTGGTGATTCTTAGTATGTGGTCACAGCCTAGGTTTTCAAAATCGTATGTGTTTGTAAAGCTTCCAGCGGGTCCCTTTTCTGATGCGATTGGTCGACCAGCAGTTGGACGTGTGGTGGAAACACCACCAAGAACCCCAGGGCACGGCTGTAGTTGTTTCCTTTGCAGGCGGGACGGCCACCAGACAGAGAGGCTTCCTGGGGTGCATTCGGTCGCTGCGGTTGAACGGCCTGGCCCTGGACCTGGAAGAAAGGGCCACGATGACGCCGGGCGTGGACCCAGGCTGCCCGGGACACTGCAGCAGCTACGGACACCTGTGTCACAATGGAGGGAGATGTAGGGAGAGACCCAGGGGCATCACCTGTGACTGTGCCGTCTCTGCATATGACGGGCCATTCTGCGAGAGCGGTGAGTGTACCCTGGGCAGGACGGGGAGAAGGAGGCACTTCATTTGGCTGTTTGCCTCATGTTTCTGGCATTTGACCCTTTCTCTATGAAAGGATAAGGCAGTTCTCTCTGATCAGCTAAAGGAGAGTTGTTTCTCTCCCAAATTTGTCCATTTATGATTCTGTTCTTGAGAAGCTCGTGATGACTTCTGTTGGATTCAGCATCATTCACGTGACGCTGAGATGGACAATAACTCTAAATATATGTTCACACTTGGGCATTTAATGCTGTGTAACTCTGAGATGAAGCATTTTGTGGGCCATAATAAAATATTGTTATTCAGTTCAACATCATGCGAATATACACGGGGATAAGGTATCTTTTTATCCATACTTGATTATTTTTTTAATCTGAAATATTTCTAAATTAAAAAAAAACAGCAAAGTGTGACATTCTTGTTTTCTGTCTTGAGAGACTAAGGGTTAGAGATGGTGTGTAAATACACATAGAAAAGAGCCTTGCCTTGACTTCATGCTAACATAACAAAAATGAGTGTCATTCCAGAGATTTCTGCGTATTTTGGAACTGGCTCGTCGGTTATCTACAACTTTCAGGAACATTCTAACTACACCGCCAGCAAGAACTCAAGCTCCTTTGCAGCTTTACTTCATGAGGGTTTGACGCTGGCTGGAGAAGTGGCCACGCTGAGCTTCCGGACCACAGGGACGCCCAGCTTACTCCTCTACGTGATCTCCTTCTATGAGGAGTACCTGTCCGTGATCCTCACCCACAACGGTGAGTGTCAAGACTATAAGAACAAGGAGGCTGAATTAGAAAATAAGGACCACAATGAGGGGGACTCGTTAGGTGTTTAACTACGAGAAGGAAACACAATTTCATGGCTTGCCATGCTTGTTACACTAGTTCATGATAACCCTCAAGTGTTTATCACTAAAGTTCACATTTCCATGATTACATTTAAGATACATTTCCCCCATGGAAATTTGATAATTTTAGGCATTTGATGTACCGCTAGGCTTCTTGCTATTCTGGGAAGTCTTTCCTTCTGTACGTGAATAAATTAGTTCTGCAATTCACTTTGAAACAAGATAGCTCACTTTGTACATGGAAAATATTTCCTCCTCCTTCTTAGCAAAGTAAAGAATTATATTAAACTATCTAAAATCCACTATTCCTACGCATCACATGAACAGGATTGTTCTTTACTCATCGGTGGCTGGGAAGCCATTCATGGCAATATCTACATACGAAGAAAAGTGGGATGAGAGGTACCCAACTCATGGCCACCAAGTCTTTCCAAGACTTTGCAGATGGAGCATTAGCCCAAGCTGTAACCTTGCTTCACAGAGCGGAAGGGCAGAGACCTACTTTCTGGAAGATCTGCTCCAGGAAGTACGGGGTTATGGGGCAGTGGGCATCCCTGTAAAGGACATCAGGAGATTTAGATGTCATAGAAAATCATTGGTCTTTCTTCTGTTTCTTGATTATGGCAGAAACATTAGGAAAAAAATTCTAGTTGTGCAAAAAAAAATTATTATGCAAATTCCAGCAATACATTAAAATGCATTAAAATAAGTCACATTAAAAGAAGTGATGCTTATAGAAACTGAATGTTAATTCAATATTACTTGAGGTTTTACCATTAAATGCTATGAATACCACATGAATAATTAACTTTGAGCCTAGCTCCGAGTTCCCATATGCTTAACTTAGAATTTTTTCCTTTTGTTAAGGAAAATGGAAGAACTTGGGAAAGGACCATTTGGGCTTGACTTTTAAAATAGTGTAATAGGATTCCAAATTCAGCCCTGGAATAGCACATAAATGATCACTCTTCCAGGAATAGAGACACTCAGTGTCCTTAAGCAAATGCTCAATAAAGTCAAATTATAGGAAATAAACAAAAACAAAGTGTGCTTTAGAACCTGTATTGGCGGTTTTTATAAAATTCTATTTTAGTTAAAAATTTCATTTTTTTGGTCTTGTTTAGGAAGTTTGCAGATCAGGTATAAGCTGGACAGGCACCAAGAACCTGATGTTTTTAACTTTGGTTTTAAAAACTTCGCTGATGGGCAGCTTCACCAGGTGACGATTCACAGAGAAGCGGCGGTGGTCTCTGTGGAGGTAAGGGGTAGGTTCACAGCAGCAAGAGTAACCAGACTTGTGGCATTCAGTGTATGACCTCCAGCAAGGCTTTGAGAATAAATCCTAGTAAAAGAGATATACATTCAGCAGTCTTCCCAGAAAGTCCTGGGGACAGAAAACATAGTCAAAGTGTTTTCTTTAGCAGTGTCATTTGTTTGTTTAGCAAGAGGCTAAATCTGACCGCAAAAATGCCAAGCTGTTAATATCTGACCGCAAAAATGCCAAGCTGTCTTCCATAGGGGAATATTGCCCAGTTTCTCCCAGCGATTACTGGAGACGTTCCGACAAGAACGAGAGCCTACTTCCATCTGACTACAAAAGAGCAAAGGTGGCAGAAATGTAAACACAAGGGGAAAAGCAAGATTTTGCTGAAAGTGGGAATACATTTTTTAAATGCCTCTGTGTTTCAATTATTCATTGTCACTGGGTTTTGAAGAATAACCTTCATATATTGACTCTGTGCCAGTAATACGTTTTGTGGCTTGTGTTACTGATTTCTGTTTGAAATAAGCAAAAGCTTTAAGGTTTGAAATAGCTTATTGCATTTCTTTGTGGATCATACCAATTACGGATCCCTAAACCATGAAGACAAATAAAGGGAAAAGAATAGGCAATGGGGTGGTGTGAAATCCGAGGTATTAAAAAAATTGCTATGAAACCGTTTCACCTTTGTGACAGCATGAATGTATGGCTCGTTTTTACCGTTTTCCTTGGTCTCCCTCAGACTCCCATTCTCTTATCACCAAAATTACTCACCATTTTGATGTTTGCTTCTTGCGGAATATTTAATAGGTTGACCAGAGTGCAAGGAGACAAGTCGTCCTGTCATCAGGGACAGAATTCAATGCTGTCAAATCCCTTATGTTGGGGACAATTTTAGGTAAGTGTCAGAAAGAGCACCGTCCCCCCCACCCCCAACCCCCGACATGGATCAGAAGTGTCAGGCTGCAAACACGGGAAGGGTTCATAAGGCTGAAAGAAGCTCCTTGTCGTATTCATGGTTTCCCAGCAAGTGACAATCAAGGTAGAAGCAGCCCTTTTGTCCGAGTGTGCCTGTAATCACCAGTGAGGGCTGTCTGCTAGGTGAGCCACAGTGACCCCTGAGAAGTGTCTCCACAGGTGCTTTCTCACTTGGCAATCAAGCAGAAAGAAACTTGGTATTTTTATAACAATTGAGGAAAGGCAAAATCAAAGCAGGCATCTTGTTCACTAATTGTATATTAATCAGCGGTCAAATGCAGAAATCACCCAACAGTAAATAGAGATTTACATTTACGAGAAGAAGGGACTTACATTTTCTTTGAGCAAGTGAGTACGTGTTGGGTGGTAGGCTGGGCCCTGCTCTCAAATGTGTTCAGTGCTTCCAGCTACCCTTGGAAGGTCAGGATCTGAAGTCCCCTTTAGGACTGTGAGTTATTCTCCATAAAAGTAGCAGAGTAAAAGCATATCAGACTGCTTAAGCATCAAATTATTTATGCTTTTGTTTTCCCTCTTGTCACCAAGAATTAAATTGAAATAAAAATAAAGTTTGGAAGGTATTTTTTTCTTTTGATTGTTTATATTGTAAACTGTATGTGCTGTCGATATTTAAAGCTATTTGGGAGAAATCCTCTGGTGGTCTTGGGTAGAATTCCTGCTCTGGTACGTGATACTCATCTGGCTGTGTTTAGTCCGAGATAATTCATGGACTCTTTACTACCTTTTCAACCATTTGTACCTTGATTCTTTGATTATTTCTTCCATCCCTGACACAGAAAACATCCTACAGATGCTGGAGATTTAGAGACAGCCCACAAGCACATGTTCAAAATAGGGTGAGAAGCACAGTAACTATTAAAACAGTGACATTTTTCTAAAAGATGATGGGCAATAAAATTATGAGTTCTTGTTTTTCAGAGGAAATGGGGCAAATCCCGGCATGCCCTTGTAAATGGTAAATGCAGATGCATATCATTAGATAGTAGAGGGGACGGGAAGCTCCATGTTGGTCCTGGGAGTTACAGGTGCAGGTTAAGCCAGTGAAGCAGGGTCTTGGGGTTCTTTGCTGTGAAAACATAGTCTTAGCATCATGTGATGGACACCAACTTTGGGCCAAAGTGGTCCTGCTTTCTAACTGTGCTTTAGGTGGATAAAGAGTCAGGCCCCATGATGTGTTGGCAGAAAGGCTTTGCTGTGGCTCGCTGTTCCTGCCCCCTCCGCACATGCAGAGTGGGCCTCCAGCAACTGCTGCAGAAATGCAGACGAGCTCATTTGTTCCCCTAGAGCACTGGGAGAAGTCTATAGCTCATCCAGCCAATGGGAGAGGGAGTGGAACAGCTCAGTCTCTAATGTATGACTTCAGGTGTGTTTTCTAGGCGTTTCTGGACATCCATGTTTTTGTGATTTGAGTAGATTTTTAAAAATTCTTTTTTAAAAAGTTTTTATTTAAATTCTAGTTGGCTGACATACAGTGTAATATTAATTTCAGGTATAGAATTTAGTGATTCATCAGTTAGATACAACACTCAGTAAGTTTTTTTTTTTTTTTTTTAATTCTATTTAGAACAGTGGCCAAAAAAAAAAAAAAAAAAAAGGGTTGAGGAGGTTTGCCTGAGTGGCTCAGCCGTTAACCATCGGCCTTCGGCTCAGGTCATGATCCCAAGGTCCTGGGATCGAGCCCTGCATTGGGCTCTCGGCTCAGTGGGAAGCTGGTTTCTCCCTTTTCTACTCCCCCTGCTTGTGTTCTGTCTCCCACTGTTTCTCTGTCAAATAAATTTAAAAACCAAAACCAAAACCAAACCAAACCAAATCAAACAAAAACAGTGACATAGTATAGAAAAACCACAAGAACTGGGAAAACAATGGAAAGAGATAAGGTTCTTCTCTGGCTTTGACCCATGAAATAACAGTATACAATTAGCGGGAAGAGGTTTTGAAGTTCCTAAAAAGTCAGAGCCTTTTTGAGTTTCACAGGACAGTGGGATGGAACCCCATCCTGACCTGTCAGCTGAATAGTGTAATTTTTCATACAATCCAAGTGGAAAAGAATTTTTAATATCCAAGTGGAAAAGAATTTGCTCCCTTTTTATGTGCTGCTGAGCTCCACTCTCTGGCCTGACAGTTACCATTCATGGCTTGAACAGAGTGAGGAGTAGATCATCTTAGGGGTGTGCAAGCCTCAGAGCTCAGCTTACTTACATGCAGGTGTGGTCTGTGAGTGCAGGGATGGCCCGGCCTGCCCCCAGCAGAGTCATCCCTCCTTTGTTGCTGGAGCAGGTGTCTGTGGCCACTCTTCCCAGCCAGGAGGACAGATAGGATCAAGGAACAAAAGGAACACACCACACACAAGTGCCTGCCCTCAGTGACTCTGGCTCTGACAGGAGAGATGAGGCAGGTTCAGAGGTGACTGTGGCACCAGGTAGGAAGTTGCCAACAGGAAGTGTGAAATTGACAAACATTTTTAAAGACAATTTAGCTTTGGATGTATTATCTGTAAAAAGATAGGTCATGGATTATGGAAACTGATTTAATAACTAAACTGCCTTATATAAAGGGAATCATTTTAATAAAAAAGGAGAATAATACATTTTATCATATACATTTTTATATTCCTGCAAGTTCATATGCAGAGAGCAGTAGCACAGAATCAAAGATGTTAATGTTTCTATTCAAGAATGGTTTAGTCAAAAAGCATCACTCTCAAGCTGTAGAAATTAAAGTTGAAATTCAGCAATGAAGTTTATTGCCTGAAGCAACTGAGTCTAATAAAACTATAAATATTCATCTCATCTGTACCTAGAGGTACACATCTTGATCAAAGGCTAATAAAACTTTTCCTGTTTTGCGTAACTTTATTTCAGGATAACTTCTACTTAGCAGTTAGTAACTATGAGAAGATGACTATTTTGTGTTCAGATTTGGGAAATAGAAGCTGAGCTTCCTTTCATAAACTTGCAGTAAAATAGACCAACAGACTGGCTAGTGAAGACCGTTCACTTTCCAAAGACAGTTGTCCTGAGCTATGGCAGGCAGTCCTCCACTTATTTTTGGTGAGCTCCCTTGACTCAAAAACCTGTCCATTCAGTAAAAAAGCTCTGAGCGTCCCTGATGTGCACTTGTACTTCCCTGGACATTTTAAATCCTAGAAACAAGACATATTGTACCTGCCCTCAAAGCGCTGTCAGGACAATAGGGAACATGAAGAATAGAGGTGTGTTCATGACGGATCTCCTTTATCATCATTATTATTTACCCTAATACGTGCTGAGAGGAGCAGTTCAGGGTCATCTTCTAGATTAACAGGCTGCTCTTGCTCTTCCCACTCTTCAGTGGTCTTATTAACGACGACTACTCAGGTCAAGTGCTCCCGGTTACTATAAAATAATTTTAGTAAAATCCTAGTTTAAGTGAAGATTGTTAGGCTTCTAATTTTCTGTCCAGTCTTGACTCGGATATGGCCTGTAACCCTGAAGTATGAGAGCTTTAAAATACAACAACCCAGTAAGGTGTCCTGGCATTTTCACTAGGTTTTATCTCTCTTAAGACTTTTGTGTAAATGGTATTCTGTGGATTTTGTCTTTTGTGCATTAAAAAACAGCAACAGCAAATATCCCCAAAATACCAAAACGAAAATCTGTTTTGAAGGGTGCAGAGTAAAGATGTGCCTTTCTCTTTCCTCCTGGGAAAGAGTATAATATGTTGAAGGTAGTTCAAGTCAGTACTGTCATGCGGATAAACCTTAGTGGGGAAAAGAAACCCGCTGAAGGATCTTGTGTTGAAATGGAACTCCATATATGAGAATTGGGTTATAAATAATGTGGGAGTTACTTACTGATGCCCTCATGGACAGACTACAGTTCAGATATTAAAAGCTCCATTGACTTCTGTGACGTATGTTTTGTCTTTGCTGTGCTCTGCCTAAGAATTTATCTCATTTGGGAGGAAAGTCATAGGGTGGAAGACACCAAAAGTTTATATAATTTCAGCAATATGAATACAAATGCAAAGATCCTAAACAAAATACTACCAAATCTAATCCAGTGACATAAACAAATTGTTATACACTACCAGATAAGATTTATCCTAGGAATTTAAGGTTGGGTCAGCAGATAAAAACAATCAACGTGAAACAGCATATTAATAGAATAAAGGACAAAAACCACATGGTTGCCTCAATAGACACAGAAAAAGCATTTGAAAAAAATCCACTGTGCTTTCATAAAAAAATAAAACCAAAAAACAAAGTAGGAATAGAAAGAAACCTCCTTGCATGAAAAAAGACAGCTACAAAAACTCCATGCCTAACATCACACTTAATGGAAAATAATGGAAATCTTTCCCTAAGATCAGGAATAAGATAAGGATGTCTACTCTCATCACCTTCCTTCAGGATTGTAGTACAGGTTTGACTGAGGGCTACAAGGTAAGAAACAAAGAGTAAAAAGTATCCAGAATAAAAAGGAAGAAGTAAAACTATCTCTATTTGTAGAGAATGTGATCTTGTAAGGAATCCATGAAAAAAGCCAATGGAGATAGTACACAGTTGGAGCAAGGATATAAGATCAACATACAGAAACTTATTGTATTTTTATATTAGCAATGAATAATACAAAAATGAAATGAAGACCAAAATGTAAATCCCACTTAAAGTAGCATCAGGAAGAATAAAATACCTTGGAATAACTTGAACAGAAGAGGTATGAGACACATATGCTGGAAACTATGAAGCACTGCTGGAAGGAATTTGGAAGATTCACACAAATGGAAAGACATCCATGTTCGTGGACCAGAAGTGTTAACGTTGCTAAGATGGTGGTGCTCCCCAAATTGATCTACAGGTTCAATCCGATTCCGATCCAAGTCCAAGTGGCAAGTCGATCCCAAATGCATATGGAAATGCAAGGGACTGCAATTAGCTGAAACGATCTTGAAAAGAAGAGTGAAGCTAGAGTTCTCACCCAGATTTTAAGACTTGGTACAAAGCCATGGTGTCAGAACTGTGTGCTGTTGGCATGAGGACAAACATATTGACCAACAGAGTAGACTGAGAGTTGAGAAGTCAAACTATTTATCGTCAGTTGACATTAGACATGGTTGCCATGCCCATCCAGTGGAGGAAGTCTAGTGTCTTAAACAGATGGGACAGAGCCAACAGGTTAAAAAAGTGACTTGACCCTACCTCATACCATTTAGAAAAATTAACTCGAAATGAATGATACTCCTCCAGGTAGGAGGTGCATTTATAACACTCTTAGACCAAACTATGTGCATTTTTGTGACCTTGGCTTAGTCACTGGTTTCTTAGAGAAGGCTTCTCAAAAGCCTTGGGTTAGATCATCGTTTATTAAAAGCACAAGCAGAAAGAGGAAAATAGATAAGTCAGACTTCCTCAAAATTAGAACCTTAGTAATTCAAAAGATACTACTAAAGAAGTAAAAAGGCAATCCACAAAATGAGGATAAACATTCACAAGTCGGGCATCTCATAAGAAATTTTTTTTTACAAATAACATTTTATTTATTTATTTTTTATTTCTTTTCAGTGTACCGGAATTCATTGTTTATGCACCATACCCAGTGCTCCATGCAATATGTGCCCTCCCTAATACCCACCACCAGGCTGACCCAACCTCCCACCCCCACCACTCCAAAAACCTCAGTTGGTTTTTCAGAGTCCACGGTCTCTCCTGGTTCATCTCCCCCTCTAATTTCCCCCAACTCCCTTCTCTCCATCTCCCCAAGCCCTCTGTGTTATTCCTTATGCTCTACAAATAAGTGAAACCATATGATAATTGACTCTCTCTGCTTGACTTATTTCACTCAGCATAATCTCTTCCAGTCCCGTCCATGTTGCTACAAAAGTTGGGTATTCCTCCTTTCTGATGGAGGCATAATACTCCATAGTGTATATGGACCACATCTTCCTTATCCATTCGTCTGTTGAAGGGCATCTTGGTTCTTTCCACAGTTTGGCGACTGTGGCCATTGCTGCTATAAACATTGGGGTACAGATGGCCCTTCTTTTCACTCCATCTATATCTTTGGGGTAAATACTCAGTAGTGCAATTGCAGGGTCATAGGGAAGTTCTATTTTTAATTTCTTAAGGAATCTCCACACTGTTTTCCAAAGTGGCTGCACCAACTTGCATTCCCACCAGCAGTGTAAGAGGGTTTCCCCTTTCTCCACATCCTCTCCAACACACGGTGTTTACTGTCTTGTTAATTTTGGCCATTCTAACTGGTGTAAGGTGGTATCTCCATGTGGTTTTGATTTCAATCTCCCTGATAGCTAATGATGATGAACATTTTTTCATATGTCTGTTAGCCTTTTGTATGTCTTCTTTGGAGAAGTGTCTGTTCATATCTTCTGCCCATTTTTTGACATGATTATCTGTTTTGTGTGTGTTGAGTTTGAGGAGTTCTTCATAGATCTTGGATATCAACCTTTTGTCTGTACTGTCATTTGCATATATCTTCTCCCATTCCGTGTGTTGCCTCTTTGTTTTGTTGACTATTTCCTTTGCTCTGCAGAAGCTTTTGATCTTGATGAAGTCCCATAAATTCATTTTCGGTTTTGTTTCCTTTGCCTTTGGAGACGTATTTTGAAAGAAGTTGCTGTGGCTGATATCGAAGAGGTTACTGCCTATATTCTCCTCTAGGGTTCTGATGGATTCCTGTGTCACTGAGAACTTTTATCCATTTCGAGTTTATCTTTGTGTATGGTATAAGAAAACAGTCGAGTTTCATTTTTCTACATACAGCTGTCCAATTGTCCCAGCACCATTTATTGAAGAGACTGTCTTTTTTCCACTGTATATTTTTTCCTGCTTTGTCGAAGATTTTTTGACCATAAAGGTTAGAGTCCATCTCTGGGCTCTCTACTCTGCTCCACTGATCTTTGTGCCTGTTTTTATGCCAGTGCCATGCTGTCTTGGTGATCACAGCTTTGTAGTAAACCTTGAAATCAGGCAACATTATGCCCCCAGTTTTGTTTTTCGTTTTCAACATTTCCTTAACAGTTCAGGGTCCCTTCTGATTCCATATAAATTTTAGGATTGTTTGCTCCAGCTTCACAAGAAATTTTGTGCAGAGTATATACAGAGCCTTCACAACAACAAAAAGACAAATGACCCAATTTAAAAATGGGCAAAAGATCTGGTTAAAGGCCGAAATCAAAGACATGAAGAAGATTTACCAAGGACCAATATGAAAAGACACTCAAGATCATTAGCCGGCAAGGGAATGCAAATCTAAACCACAAGATATCACTAAAAAACTGTAAAAAGTGGAGGAGGTGGAGAAATTTGAGTGCTTGTGCATTGGTGATAGAAATGTAAAATGTGTGGCCACTGTGGAAAAACAATTTGGCAGTTTATCTGGAAGTTGAACACGGAGTTACCATCTGACCACTCCTAGGTATATACCCAAGACAACTGAAAACATATGTCCAGACATGAAAGGTGTACGCAAATCCCCATAGCTGTGTTCTCCACTAATAACCCAGCATGGGAATAACCCCAGTGACTATCAACTAAGTGATACAGCATTACGTTTTGTGCCAGTGTTTCACTGTATGCCACAAACAAAAGTGAAATATTGGCCATAAAATGTAATGAAGTAGCAACACAGGCTATAAATGGGTGAAAACATGGTACTAAATAAATGAGGATAAATACCGACTTATTTATGACTTATGAGGATAAATGAGGATAAATACTGACTTATTTATGACTTATGTATGACTTATTTTGTATGAAATGTCATTACACGAAGAGTCTGTGTTATGTTCTAAGGACTAGTGCTCCAGGAAGTGCCTACTGGTATTGCTTGCTCTGGGCACATCGGGCACCAGATTACCCCTGATTTCTTCTCTGGTGTTAGCTGGGAAAGCCTGATGCTTGGTGGGCATGTGTTTTGGGGAGGAAGGAATAATTCATCACTTCTTTCTCACTCTGAAAATCAGGGCCCCTTGGCTCTGAATTGTTGGAAAGATGGATTGGAAAAGTCTGTCTTCTACTCATTTTCTAATTATGTCATTTATCTAGAATTAAAAAAAAAAAAGGTTTGACTTCCAGAGGGAAGGTCAGCATTGCTAAGCATGGTTATACCTATCCTCAGTGACCCTTGTAGAGCAGGGGGTGGGCTGGATGGTTGGGCCATGTTCCTTCTGCCGTGGTAAGGGAGAGAGACTTCTTCCTACATTCTGCTTGGGACCAGATCATGAGCCTGCAGGTCTGCTGCCGGGTATGGGGCAGAAAAAATGCAGCCTCTAGCTTGCCAGGACCCCCATACCGTCTAAGATTCTCAGCCACGGAGTTCTCACTAGCGGACCGATAAATCAACGGCTAAAAAGATGATGTTGCCCCTAAGAAGATGGGGAGGAGGACTGAAGACAACAACTACAATTCCCACATCAAAATGGAGCCATTAAAGAAGACAGAACACAACTGCGATGAGACTTGGCACTCAAAGACACTTGAAAAAGTCACACACCAACTCTGGGGGTTAAAGCAAATACAGGTTTTCACGATTTCACAGGGTTATCTGAAGGAGAGAATCATCATTGGTTCTCATTAGATAGCGATCTGAAATATTACAGAGATGGGCTATCTCAAACCGCAGAGAAAAAAAAAAAAGATCAAGAGAGAGAAATTAGAAGGGAAAATAAGAGAAAACCTAATGGGAATAATTAGAGGTCCAGAAACCGAACTGGAAGTAAAGACAGTAATTATGCATGAAAAAAAATTCTCTGAGCTAAAGGAAAACTGGAGTTGCAGATTGAAAGAACACATCAATTCCGACAAGAAAAGACATGCAACTGGGAACATTTCTGAATTGCATAACCCACAAAGAAAAATCCTCCAGACTTTTCAGACAGAAGTTACTACAATGAAAAAATAATGATTGTGGCATCAGCATCTAATGTCTCATTTGTTACAGCAGGATAAAAAAAAAGATGTGGATTATCGTTAGTATGGCTGAGGAATAAGCCACAATGCAAGCATCTAATATATAATGTATTTGACAAGGTTAAAAAAAAGGTATTTTGGGTAACAAGAAAGGATGGAGATTAAATATGGACTGTGCCTCCCATCTGAGGAAAATACTAGAGAATTATTCCAGTCAAACAACGAATCACAGGCATGACCTCACGATGGAAAATATGAAGGCAGCAGGCAGCAGTGAGCAATAAACTTGCATGCCTCTTGGTACCCCGTATGCATACAAAGTCATGGCTACAGCTGTGGGGTGAATAACAGGGTATGGGCGCACATGAGCCCACCCACACATGCCCATACCTACAATCCACCGTAGGTATAAATGTCAAGTACAAGTTCTTGACTGAAATACTGTGTTCTACCGGCGTTCTGTTTTTGAATTATAGCACTGCCTATAGACATTTTTAAATTTATCTTTAAAATGAATTTCACAAAGTTAGTCCAGTTAATTAGTAAGATACATGTCTGCCCAGGATTGATTCTGTGACCCTAGCCTGGTAGCTCTTGTGTCAGACTTTGACCAGGAAAGCAAGTGTTGTCCAGTTCCTCTTTTTGATCAGTGACTGGGACTTCCAATTGGTCTATGGTGTTTTGTTTTTGTTTTTAGTATTTTAGCGTTTGTGGCAGCCCTATGTTACTGTCACAGTGTTTTCTGTTTTAGTTCTTCTTGACATTCTCTTAAGTATATTCAAGCAAGGATGCCTTTCTTTATGGAATATATATTGTCTGAATGCAAAAAAAAATGTGATCTTTAAAGAACTCTGTTTTTAATTTTTTTTTTTTTTATTTGAGGGAGAGAGGAGCGCAGAAGGGCTGCGGGTGGGGGGAGGTCAGTTGGAGAGGGAAGAGCAGACTCCCCGCAGAGCAGGGAGCACGAAGGCGCTCAATCCCAGGACCCCTAGGTCATGACCTGAGGCAAAGACCCTTAACCAACGGAGCCACCCAGGTGCTCCAGAAGAGCTCTTCAATGTAAAACGATCATTCAACTGGGTTGTCTCTAGCTGGCTTACTTCACTGTGAGAATCTAGCTGGAATTCATCATACATAAGCCGCCTTGATGCCTCATATGACCAAACCAGCCAAGAGAGCTGTGTGTTTCAGAGAATTCTTTATGAGGACTGTAGCAGTGTAAACATGCCCCTCATTTTAGTTGCTTTTAGAGGTCTTTTACATAGCATTTAGAGCGCCCCTCAAATCTCCAAGGAAGCAAACACTACCCCTAAGAGTTTATACACAACATCAAGAGGGACAGATCACAGCTGAGTCCTCAGGGTGAACTTTAAGACCTGCTGTCGTGCTAACTAAAAAGACTTGTAGAGTCACGCATCTCTTCTGCGGAAGGTATAGCATTCATTCTAAAAATAGTGTAAGGATCCCCATTTGCCCCTCCCTTAATGCGAGCAATTACCAACATGTCCAAAAGCCACTGGCAGGATAAAGAGAGAATATCTTGTTGAAAAGGGGGTTCCCGTGATCAGCCTGGATCCAGGTCACCCCACGTGAGAGACGTTCAGACATTTCTGAAACCTAATGTGAACTGGCTTCCAGCAGGAATAAAATGACCCCATACGGTGGCCGGCCTGCGGAAAACACCAGGTGAATTCTTGGTTGTTGTGTATGGTTGGTAGGAGAAGGTGTCAGCTGGCCAGTGGACACACTGAAGCAAGGAGGGAGTCAGACGCAGATGCCGCAGGTCCCCACACTGAGGCGGCTTCCCTGCGCATCCATGAAACGTCCGAAGCCTGCACGTAACTGGGCCGGGTCAGATTTGGGGCACACTGAGCAAGTGCATTGTAGGGGCTAATCGTCCTCGAGGTGAGGGATTGGTGCTCTGCTCTCATGGGTTCGTTGAGGCCCTTCTCCTGCTAACCACCCTCGGTCAGATCTGAGCCAGGTCGGGGGCTAGGACAGGGAGCCAGCCCAGATTTACGGGAAGGGGACAGAGCCCACCGCTGTGATGGGGGAAAGGCCACGGGAGGTGGGGTTCCCCAGTGGCAGCTGCAGCTAGGGCGGGGCCTCTGTGGGGCTGAGAAGGGGGCCAGAGTCAAGTGTAAATGGGGAGGTTAGAATGCCCCAGAGCACGTTGTCCCCGCGCGGGTGATATTTCACAGTGCCACCTCGATTACCAGCCACAGACCCTGTTTCAAAATACTGCCCTGATCTCTGTAACATGATCTCTGCAACGGCAGAGAGTGGAATCCTTTGTTGGGCGGGACTGCACCAGGGGTCGCTTCGGCCTGCCCGCAGGCAGAGCTGGCGCCCGCCGGGCACTAGCGGGGGCCGCAGGGACAGCCCTGCCTGTCTTGCCCTACACAAGGAAGGGCCGAGGGTTCCGAGGGCGGGTCGGTTGGTGGCAGCCCTGCAGACGCGGGCCAGGCCTGCGCCCTCCGTGCCCTAACGCGTGCCCCGCTTGTCTGCCTGCAGATCCCCCAGGCGCGGACCCAGACACGCTGCGGGCAAGCTTGCGCGGCTTCACTGGCTGCCTGTCGGCTGTGCGCTTCGGCCCCGCTGCTCCGCTCAAGGCTGCGCTGCGCCCCGGCGGCCCCGTCACGGTCACAGTCCGCGGACACGTGGCTGCCACGTCCAGCTGCGGGGAATCCGCGGGGCCTGGAGCCCCGGCGCGGGAGACCACCCGCCCTCTCGCAGGTGGCGCAGGTGCGTGCCCCTCCGACCGCGGTCGCGCTTGCCGCCCGCGGTCCTCCACCCCGTCTGCACCCCAGGGCTTCCCAGGCCCTAGGTGGGGTCGCCTGGCCCAGCTCTGGTCTGGATTTACTGCTCCTTCCCGCCCGCGCAGGGCTCTGCTCTCCTGTCGGACGTTTGCGAATGTCACCAAAGTCCTCTTCGCTCTGCCTCTGTCATTCTCCCTTTCTCTGCTGTAGGTGGTTCTGGACCGACAGACGGGGGAGAGCCCTTAGTTAGCACTGACAGAAGTGGCCCTGCTGTCATCGGAGGTAACAGGGCTGTGAACAACCTGGTCCTTGGCGCTGCTGTCACCGCGGGCATAAGCCCGTGTCCGGGAGTCCGAGCTGAGGGGCGAGGTCAATGGCAGGACACCCCTTTGCGGGCGTTCTTCACGGGCTTGCCCCCATGTAGGCCTCTGCAGGGGCTCAGGGGGGCTGAGTGGAGGGAACCCATGGTAGGACCAAGACACTCTTTAAAGGATAGTTGCTGAACTACAGAGTAATAAGGTTTCTCATTTGAAAATACCCATTCATATATCTCAGGAGATCATATATACACATGTACGTATATTCACCTTTACTTCTTTGATCCAAAATAGCCACAACCTCTCAGTCCATTCGCCCAAAACTAAAAGTAAAATATTAAGTGAGTTTAGAACGACCTAAACTAGGCAAATTGTCATTTTCATAAACATAAAGATAGAAAACCTAAAGATTTTTCTAAACATAAATATACAGAACTGTTTCCTGGTGTCAGTCTTATCTTAGATTTATATATATTTATTTGTATTTCTAAATGTAACTATTCACATATATTTGTATTATATATACACGCTCAGTGTCACATGTGTTCTATACATGTGATGGTAAAACTGGATATAACACAGCTCTTTAAAGCAAAGTCCTATAGATAAACCATACATGTATTTACATAAATATTCACATATAAGTATATTGATATTTTCTATGTACTTACATATATTTGACGAGGTACAGGTAGTTCTATCTTAAATATCTCCCACTGTATTCTCTGAAACAGAATTTATTTAGGCCTGCTTTAAAAAATGAATATTCAATTCTCCTCCTTATGATTCAGGGAACTCTTACATTTATTTACTTAGACGACTGGAATGTGCCCGTTGCAGACTCTGCAGGCTAGGAGGGAGCGAGCTGCTCTCTGTTCCATGGCTATTCCAGATAAGGGAGGTCGTCCCCAAGATGGGGGATGCAAATGGGTGTCTGCTTCTCAAGCAGACCAGACTGCATCTGCCCATTGGGTTTCTGTTCATCAAGATGCCAGTTTTCTCCAGACTATTAGGAAGGTACTCAGACATTTTCACATGCTGACCAAATCTGTGTAAGAATGTGAACTTGCCCATTCCTATCTTAACCACTTCTGTTTTTCTAATGAATGAGACACATGATCTTCTGATTTCACAACTCCAGGAACAAAGAAACATATGTGTTATTTATAACATACACCTAAAAGGAATTACTTTTGTGTTAAAATACAAATCAAGTCTTAATCCTGAACTGTTCTCATTTATTTTGAATGAGAAAACTTCAGTATAAAGCAAAAAGCTGATGTAAAATAAATGGAATTAAATGTGATTCATGTTTTTGAAATAGGAATCAAAGTCCCAAAATGCAAAATGTCACAGTTGGTGCCATGTTTAGCGAGAGCAACGATGGTAGTCAGGTTGGTGCTAGAACAGAAGGCATGGTCTCTGGGGCTTTATCGCCTTTGGTTAAATATCACTGGCAAGTTGTTCAAAGTAAATAAATTGCACCTGTATTTTTCCCCTGAGAAATCCTGCTTGGCTCCTGATAGACTGAGGGAGAATCAGAGCACATGGGTGTGAGGGAGGTAACAGCTCAGGTTACGGCCCCAGCCACTGACATGGCTCTGCCTTCGACCTGTGCGGGTGTGCTGTGCGGTGTGTCCGCTGCCAAGTGTATTGAGCTGCAGTGTAGAATTCTGGGTGGAATCCTCAGCCCTGTGTCTGAATGACCACAGACCGCACCACATGTAAAGTACTTAGTCCGGTTAAAGAACCACCCCAGCAGGTGGATTTCTCCACATGCTGCCCTCCATCACCTCTCCTCTTGCAAACAAAGGGAACAATACAGGAAGGGGAACTAACCTAAATTATGCTCACACCTTGGACACCAGAGATGAGGGAGTGTTTCTTGCCACGAGATCCATCATGTTGATGGACAGGCACAGAAGGACACAGATGTGTAGATGGATGGAGAGGCAGACAGACCTAAATGCTTGTCACAAACACATTCACACTAGGATTGCTGAAAGGAAGGTTATGGAAGGCATCGGATGCGTTAGTCACAACATCTCAGTCTCTTCAGAGAGCGGATGAAGATAGAGGTTGCTCTAGGACCCTACCAAGTCTCGCAGAACAAACAAGCTAGTACTCAGTTACATACACAATAACATCCTGGGTGTTTGAGGGCAATGGTGGCAGTGAATGGATAATCAAGTGGCCTGATCACTGTTACTGAGTTCCTGTCCCTGACACTAAAATTGGATACAATGTAGCTCTTCAAAGTGAAGTCCTATAACAAAACTTAAGAGTAATTAAAGCTACAACTGTTTGTTGTCAGGTGAGGTGCAGGTTGTAGTGAACGTGATGACTGTTCTACTTGTTACTATTTAAGAACCTTTCCAGAGGTTCTGAGCATCTGCTCAGGGATCCCTGTGACCAGAGGAACCCACCGAGCTGCAGGTCTGTTGGGCTCCATTAGGTCTTTATCTCTGTCCCAGAGCATAGTGAAGAATCTTTATTTAACAACACGAATTTGGATTCAGTTAACTAAACAGTAATACATTTTCTAACATTTGCTAATTGCAATATCAATGCCTGTGTCAGTCATCTTAAAAGTATTTGACTGATGAACACTGTTTTGGTACCTTCCTGTTTTAGTATTGATTAACACTCATTCTTTAATGAGTTCAGCAGCTTAAGCAAACCCTTCTAGGCCTCATCTGACTGTCCCAACCCTGGCAGCCCTTGAAAAAAATCAGAGGAACTTCTAAAACAATATTGGTGTCCAAGCCTCCCACCGAAGATTCTGAGCTATTGTCTGCCATGCAGCCAAAATTGAGAAACACTGATACAGCTAACACTTCAGGACTTAAAGCATTACCAGCAAAAGATGTCAAATAATCTACTTTCCCTGTCGCTGAACATTGTCTCTCTTTCTACAAATTTTTAATACAGTGGTATATCGGTTATCTACTGCTGCCTGACAGATCACCACCCACTTAGAACTTGACCAAACTCCCTTTTAGTATGTCCTGGTTTCTGTGGGTCAGGAGTCTGGGCAGAGCTTAGCTGGGTCCTCTGCTCAGTGCCACAGAAGCCTGCAATGAAGGTGTCAGCCAGCATTGAGGTCTCATCCGGAGATTCCTCTGGGGAAGGATCCACTTCCTCCTCTGCATGGGTGTTGACAGCATTCAGAGTCTTGTAGCTGTAGGACTGAGAGTGTCTCAATTGTTGCTGGCTGCCCTTAGCACCGAGAGGTTGCCTGTAGTTCTGTGCCATGTAGGGATTCCCATATGGACTCCTATCATGACTGCCTGTCACTTACTGCCAGCAGGAAGAGGGACGGTCCTGTAAGACAGGTGCTACCTTCTCACATACCATAATCACATAACCAAGGTACAGCACAGACCCCACACACAAGCACTTGAAGGGGATCACGCACAAGACATGGCCCCCAGCAGCAGAGATCATGTAAGACTCTTCTAGCCTCATAGAAGGAACTGGTGTACTCACCACAGAACTGTAAATCAGCAGAATGTCAGCAACAGATCTTCTTAATGTACTTGTACATAAACATTTAATTATTCCATGACAAGTCTATACACTTTTAAAATAATGAAAATGTGCTCACTTGTTAGCATGAAGTGGGGCCATGACCTAGAGGCCATGCTGTGGTTCTGAATTTTAACAGGCAGGCACCAAGTGAAAGCCAGGCCAATAGATCTTTAACCTAAAGATGTAAAACTGCTATATCCAAAGGGCGTGTGGACTTAGAAGTAAACTCAGTGTTCCAGTAGGCCAGTGCCCACTTACCTGACTATGCGCGTGTGATGTATGTGAACTTATTATCAGCTACGTGAGTCCTGCGTGTTACAAGTCTGTGTACTGACTGCGCCTCCTCCTTCTCTCACCAGGTGTGATAGCGGTGGTGGTATTTGTCTTGCTCTGTCTCACCACCATAGCTGCACGCATTTATCAGCAGAGGTGGTTGTACCAAAAAAACGAGTCAACTGTTCCCCCGGCTGGAGACAGCGCTGAGACGGCTCTGAAGAGTGAGCTCAACGTGCAAAGCTCAGTCAGTGAGAGCCAGAGAGAGTACTTCTTCTGAAGGGCAGTGGTGGCTCACTTCCGGCTCTGGTGATGGGACTTTCTCGCTAAGCAAGGCACTCCCAGCGGACGAAGCCCGAACCCCCCCCCCCCACCACTGCACCCGCCGGACAGGTGGCCATCCTGCAGCGCCATCAGCTTGCTCGAGTGTGGTCCTGGGAGGCTCTGCTCTGTGCTGCTTCATGACCTGTGTGTGTAGAAGGACTCGGCTGTGCCCATTAACCCCTGTGCGGCGGTGTTTGTCTGATTGTCAAAAATTCACACGTGGTTTGCATAATGACTTTGGGTTTGAAGTGAGAACAAGGATGTGAGCTATGGTCCTACTCTCTTAAAAATGAGACCTGGAAGTTTATAAAAGTCAAAGTTGGACCCTAGTGTTGTGTGATGCGTGGAAATCTGTGTTTTGCCTCCTTTATCGATCATCTGTGGATGCTTGTAAGCCGGGAAGTGCTTCTCTGATGGTCTTGGAGTGCGTTTCTATCTCCGTGTGAACCAGAACCCACAGGCCAAAAGTGCACTAGCAACCTAGAAAAAAACACTTTTTTTTTTGCCAATTGTTTTTATGATCTTTCTCTTTTTAGTCAGTTTGCATACATTTTTAGTGATGAAATGAATAATGAATGTCAGCTATGAAATTGTAGTATTCGGTTCATTTAAGGAATAGAAAAATTCATAGGTAGCAAAGCGTGTAAAGCATTCTAGTCTGTGCTACTTTGCTTTTTTTTCTTTGTAATTCACCATTTTAATCTTTGTAAATTATGATAAAGATCAGCTGACGATCTCCCCAACATGTGTATTTTCTAACTGAAGTAGTGCCCAGGTATAAACTCTGTCCTTAACACTGCATATGTATCCTTCCTCCCTTTCATCAGAATGAACTTAATCCTAAATTTGTTTCTTTCAAATGTGGGGTGCTACGGTCAGGATTCTTTGCAGCCTTGTGGTTCTCTTGTTCTGAAGGTTGTCATAACAACTGGATGTCTTGTGACTATCTTTTCATTTACTTGGGGAAAGTCCCGTTTTGAACAAAAGCTCTCCATTTCTTTCTTTTTTTTTTTAAATTTATTTTTTATTTATTTGCAGCATAACAGTATTCATTATCTTTTCACCACACCCAGTGCTCCATGTAATCCGTGCCCTCTATAATACCCACCACCTGGTACCCCAACCTCTCACCCCCCACCCCCCGCCACTTGAAACCCTTCAGATTGTTTTTCAGAGTCCATAGTCTCTCATGGTTCACCTCCCCTTCCAATTTCCCCCAACTCCCTTCTCCTCTCTAACTCCCCATGTCCTCCATGCTATTTGCTCTCCATTTCTTTTATCTAAATTTCGAACAATTTAGGCAAGCCATCCCCTGAAACACCGTCTCAGTCTAGTCACTGTTTGGAATGTCGGGGGAAGGGTGCTGATGCCAGGGGAAGTGCAGGTTGTGGGATCTGGACCCAATCTATCACGCTGGTCAGGATCCAGGATCTCAGAGTCACAGTCTTCCACCAGAGCGCCCAGAATCCACCAGTTCATTTCATATTCGGGGCACAAAGAATTTGTATTAACCACAGGAATTGTTCCAGTAACAACTTTTGTGGTAGGGGTCGGAGGATAATTGCACGGAGCCGACCATTTGCACTCACTAGCCATTTCTAAGTGAAACGGGCTATGGTCTTGATAAGCCACTTGCCACGTGCCTGTCAGGAATCACGTTGCTTCCTTTGACCACAACAGGACCACCCAGAACTCCATACACCGAGCCTTGCTATGACCTTTGAGTGTATGCCTATTTTTCTGATTTTTTTAAACAATAGAAAAAGATATCCTCTGTACTAAGTGTTTTCTCAAAACAAAACAAAACAAAACAAAACAAAAAACCAAACACCAACCCTTTTTTCTTATGGTTTCATATTAGTTTTCTGTGAGGTTTAATGAGTCACCACAATATATTATCTCATAGTTTCTGTGGATCAGGAGCTGGGCACAGGTTTACCGTGTTTTCTGCAAGGCTGCTTTGAGGCATCACCCAGGACTGTGTCCTCAGCTGGGGAAGTCCTCGGTCTTACAGTTATGGGCAGCATTCCATTCCTTACTGCTGGGAGATTCCTGGAAGCCTGCTTCTGCTCGAGACCAGCAAGAGAGAGAGAGAGAAAGAGAGAGAGACAGAGACTCTAGAGCAAGTCTGCTAACAAGAGGGAGTTTTATACACTGTAATGTGATGATGGGAGTGACGGCCCATCCCCACTGCCAAATTCAGTTGGTGAGAAGCAAGTCGTAGGTCCTGCCCACATTGAAGAGAAGGGGATCACAGAAGGACTCAAACCAGCAGGCTGAGATCATGGGAGTCACGTGAAGGTTAATCTACCACAGTACTATATTGAACTTTCTTTAAGTGAAGAATGAAGGATTTCCAGGGTCTCAATAGGGTAATATATGAAGAACCTACTTTGGTGAAGGATACATACTTCCCCCCTGCAAAAGTCTTATGCAGAGTGAAGGATTCAGCACAAAAATGATAGATTCTAGTTAATGCACAGCTGACTGTTAACACCCTGAAATCACTATGACTTTAACAAATGATCATGGTAAGTTCTGGAAATGTTCCTCACTTTGGTAGCTGGCATTTTGCAGATTTATAGATTGTGAAATTCACTGTATTCTGCTCTCTTTTTAAAAGAGAAAACAAAATATTTGTACAAAACTGCAGTGACAAATCACCCACTTTACTGATTTGTAAATTTTACCTGCTTATTTGTTAATGAAATAACCTTTTTGAATTAAATTAGGAAAATATTTTTAAGAGAAATCAAATGCAATTTGAACTATGAAACTATATTGTTTTTCTCCTAAAATATTAAAAATTGTGCAAATGCATATATTCTGTTGTGGTATGTGTATTATTTTATCTTTGCTCTATATAGAGAGTACTGTGCTCTGTTAGTATGATTTGTGAAGGTGTTTAAATTGTCAAACACAAAGTAAAACATGAAGTGCCTAGTATTTACTGATTACTACAATTCAAAGTACCTATGAATGTAGGTATTTATACCTTTGCCAGAGAACAATAATTTAACATCCAGTAAGTTATTTGTTGAATGTTTACTATGTACTCAAAACAGGTTACACAAGATTTCCTCCCAGAGCTGGGTTTCTTGAGCACTATAAATGTACAAATCCCAGTTTGCAAATAACATCTTTCTATGAAATAAATGTTCAAAGATAATAATTCCCCAAGATTTATTTCAAAATGGTAAAGGAAAAGAGTACATAATTAACACTTACTTTTGCGACTAGAACTTCAGAACCCCTCCTTACTTCATGATGAAGTAAAGCCCCCTTCACTACCACCCAGCATTATGTAGCCATAGAGAAAAACATATTGGGGCATTCTCTGCGTGTAGAATAATCATCACTTCTGGAATTTTGTTTGTTTTCTTTCCTTATAGAACGTCTGGTGAATAATTGTTTTCCATGGATTTTTTAAGGATAAAATATAAAGTTCATGATTCTTGCCCTGAAGGAGGACAAAGGCAATGAATGTGCTTTCCTGTATAGGGTATAAACTGACGGTGACGATGCGACTGGGATGTTGAAATAGTCTTGCCACATGGGGGCGGGGGCGGGGGGCTTGACCATCTTCCCACACGGCGGGGGGGCATGGACCATCTTCCCATGCGGGGGGCCGTGGACCCATAGTGAATGAACACGTTTATAGGGTTGCTTAATCTGTTGTTCGCAGTGCATGTAACTAACATGGTAAGGAGTCTCTCGGTGCTCTCCATGGTCTTGGCGATCTCCTACGCCAGCCTGGCTCGTCAGGCATGGCAACATGGAAGGAAGGATTAGGAAGAGAGTGACAAATATGAAGTGGTCTGCGTTCCAAATGAGGAAATGGACTTGGTGCGTATGTGTGTCCACGGCTCCCCAGAGACCATGGGCTCATTTTCAAGCTCTAGGGCATTGGAAGATTCTGTACATGTTGAAAATACTACAGCTGAACAAAAATGTTATTAGTGCTAGATCTTTGGGCTACTTAAACCCACATACGGGTATTACAATGTTTTGGGAGGACGAACATATTCATAAGCACTGACCTAACCCTTGGGAGGGCTTAGTGCGCCCCCTAACCTACAGTGAGTCTGTTAGTTTACTCCTTCTGTTGAGTCAGCTGAGGCTTTGGAGATCTCATACATACAAAGTAAACTGAAATGGGAATGAAAGTGATTATTTGGGTATCTTTTTTCAATATAAACAGAGCCACCCAGGTGCCACCCAGGCGCCCCTCATTAATGACATTTTAAAGCAACCTGGCTCAGTAGAAATTTCTACGACGATTGCCACATGTGGTTATCAATAAGCATGTAAGATGTGGCTAATCTGACTGGGGAACCCCTTGTTAATGTTAATGTTAATGTTAATCACCTTAAATTTGGGGCGCCTGGGTGGCTCAGTGGGTTAAAACCTCTGCCTTTGGCTCAGGTCATGATCCCAGGGTCCTGGGATCGAGCCCTGCATCAGGCTCTCTGCTCAGCAGGGAGCCTGCTTCCTCCTCTCTCTGCCTGCCTCTCTGCCTACTCATGATCTCTTTCTGTCAAATAAATAAATAAAGTCTTTTTTAAAAAATCACCTTATAGTAACAAATAAAAAGCTGTTTTCTTAAAATAAATAAATAAAATAAATAAATCACCTTAAATTTAAATAACCACATGTGACTAACGGCTACTATGTGGGTCAACACGGGTCAAAGGATGTGTCCTGAGCACAAAAGCAGCAATTGTTAGAACTGCAGGGTCTAAGATGCAGGATGGAAGGAAGGGCACAGAGTTAAATATGTGGATAAACCGCAAGAAAATTGTTCAAAATAATAATGCTGATATCTTCGTAGAATTTTGAAAAAGAATTAATAACATGTGGATAAGCTGGTGAATCTAGAAACTGTGATATTAATGACATGGTAACTGCATATGGCTCTACTTCATTTGTTCTAGGTTCTCAAGCTGGCAGCAAGAGTCTGGATAGGGGTGTAACTGAAAAAGAGAGATTCCATTCTAAGAAGACCAGTAGTGAACCAAAAGAGCATGCTTGGCAGGGGAGATTATCTCGGGTGTTCTGGGCTGAGCTCGGTCAGCTAGCAAGTGACACCTCCGATGACCCAGCAATCCTTCCCTCTACAGGGTTCAAGAGCCCAGGGAACAGAGAGGCATTGGAAGGCTATCCTCTGTGTCTGTTTCTTCCTCACAACCTCAGCAATGGGTGGTGTGGAGTGTATTGGACTGGGTGGCCCTTTCCTCTCTGGGGGAAGCATCCCAGCCAGGACCCCAGACATCAGTAGTCAAAACTCCTCTCATGAAGTCCAAGTCCTGGTGGACTCAAGTTCTACCCTTACTCAAAGAGTAAGTACTTCCAATGTAATGCCACATATTTAAGGGGGAAAAAGGCATATTCTTGATAATAAAGCCAGACAAAGGTAACAAAAAGGCAGGATTTGAAGGTTGCTGGTCCAAGACTGTACACCAAGAACAGCTGTGAAATCTTGTCAAAAGCCTTTTCTGTACCAGTCAGGGTGGTTTTGACCTTCTCTCTGAGAGTGTGGTGAGTTACCACAATTGATTTTCATGTGCCGGATCATGCTTCTATTCCGGGAAAAACCCCACTTGGTTGTGGTGTATAATCCCTTTAATATGCTGTTGGATTCAGTTCACTTGTATTTGCTGGGGGATTTTGTACCAATATTGATCAGAGGAACTGGGCTGTAATTTTCTTTTCTTGCAGTTTCTTTGTCTTGCTTTGGTCTAAAGGTGATACTGACCTCCGAGGATGAGCTTCAAAGTGGTCCCGCCTTTTCAATTTTTTGGAAGGCTTTCAAGAGAATTGGTGTTAATTCTTCTTTAATTGTTTGGTAGAATTCTTCAGTGAAGCCATCTGGTCCTGGGCTTTTCCTTGTGGGAAGGTTTTTGATCACAGATTCAAGCTCCTTAATACTTATTGGTCTGTCCAGCTCTTCCAGTTCATGATTCAACCCTGGTAGGTCATGAGTTTGCAGGAATTTTTCCATTTCTTTTCATTACCCAGTTGAAATGGCAAACTGGGCAAACCATTTTTCACATCATGCTCTTATAACCGTTTTTACTTCTGTGGCACTGGTTATAATGTCCCCTCTTTCTTTTTCTTTTCTGATGTTATTTGAGTGTTCTGTTTTTTTTTCTTACTTAACCTAGCTAAGGATTTGTCAAATTTGTCAATCTTTTCAAAAACAACCCTCAGTTTTATTGAAGAATGCTGTCATTGGGTACATCATGGATGCGCCTTGAGGACATGATACTAAGTGGGATAAGCCAGTCACAAAAAATAAAAATACTGTGTGATTCCATTTGTATGAGGAGCCTAGAGTAGCCACATTTGTAGAGACAAATGCTAGGGATTATGGTTACCATGAGATGGGGGGAAGGGGAATTGTTTAGTGAGTACAGAGTTTCAGTTTGCAGCACGGAAATGTTCTGGAGACCTGTTTCATGACAAGGTGAATATACTTAACACGACTGATCTGAACAGGACTCTTAAAAGTGGTTACAGTAGAAAATTTTATGTGGTGTGTTGTTTTTATTATAATTAACACACACACACACACACAGAGCCCTTATGAAATCCTGCTTTCTCTCGAACCAAAGGAACAGGGAAGGGGCAGCCCATTGGGGAAGAAAACTTTTCGGGTAACTGTTCCACTCTTGATCACAGCACAGGGAAACCCATAGTCCCACTCTCAACATGCCAGCAGGGTCAGGTGCGGATCATAGACTTCCCTTGTGAGGCTATCACACACTGTCCCAACACATGCTCATGACCAGGGTAGTGTCGACGAAGTTCTGCTGAGCTGTCAGGACTTCCATCCCCCAAAGTCCTAGTGCAGAAAGCACATGGGAGCCTGGATTCCCTCCTCTACCCAGCAGCAGCAAGGTTCCCCCCACAGGGATGCTGGGGGAGGAGGCCTGGTGGATGGCTGGGGTTTCTCCTAGGTGCCTAGGGAAATCCAACAAGGCCAACCCTCCTCCCAGGCATGTTGTTGGAGGCCATGGGGTACCAGTCAAAAGACACCACCACCTATCCCAGCCAGGGAAGTATCACACAGGCCTCAGTGTGCGGCCACATCTCCCACCCCTGCCTAAAAGTAATGAGGACCCCCTCATGGGATGGGGGCTAAAGGGGGCCAAAAAGGGAACCTGCCCTTCTGCCCCCACCTGGCAGACATAAGCTAGCATTCCCCACTTCCTCTACTGACGAGTGTCAAAGTAAGCCAGCTCACACAGTAGCTTTAAATAAGATCCAGAGTCTTACAATGTAATGTCCAAGCTGTCCAGGCTTCAGAAGAAAACCATTTGTCATGTTGAGAACCAGGAGAGATCTCTGAATGAGGAAAGGCAGTCGATAGATGTCACGGCTGAGGTGGCAGAGCCGTTAGAATTATCCAACAGAGATGTTAAATAAGTTAGCATATGAGAAATTCAACAAGCAATTATGAGCCCCCTTGAAACAAAATAAAAGACAGGTCTCGTAGTTCAGTTTTGGCAGTGAAATAGACCACTTATAGAGGAACCGAATGAGACACTTGGAAGTGAAGAATATAACAATCAAAATAAAAAGCTCAGGGCATGGCACAATAACAGAGGGGAGGATGAATGAATAGGAAGATAGAAAAATAGAAATTAGCCAGTTTGGACAAGAGACTGAGAGCAAACTGAAAAAAATGCATGCAGACTCAGGATCCCGTGGGACTGTAACAGAAGCTCTAGTGTATGTGTCCTCGGAGCCTCAGGATGACAGAAGGACGTCGGGCTGAAAAAGTATTCAAAGAAGTACCAGCCTCGCAGCAGCATAGATGGACCTGGATGGTATCATGTGAAGTAACATGCTAAGTCAGCTGGAGAAAGACAAAGGCCATGCAGTTTTATTTACACACGAAATCTAGAAAACAAAACAAATGAACCAACAAATAAAAAGCAGAATTGGTCCTATAAATACAGAGAACAAACTCACGGTGGCCAGTGTGGAGGGGTGGAGGATGGGCAAAAAGGGGATCAAGAGGTACAAACCTCCAGTTAGAAAGGGAAGAATTTGTGGGTGGGAAGTGCAGTGCAGGGAGTATAGTCGGTAATTTCATAATGACTGTACAGTTACAGACGGTGAGGGCATCCTTGCAACTGTCAGATCACTCTGTGGTACCCCTGAGACCAACACAATTCTATGTGCCAACTGCACTTCAGCAAGGAAAAAGAAACAGTGGCTTGCAGAAAACTTCTGAAATTTGTCAAAAGACATAAACTTGTAGAGACAAGATTGCTAGTGAAACCCAAAAACTCTAACCCACCACATGTCGTCAATCTCCCCCAAACAGAAGACAGGATGTCTGGAAAACCTCAAGAGGGAGCCATCACCTCCCCTCGGGGGCAACACCACTTATGCAGGGGTGTTTCCTATAGCAACCGTGGGGTCCAGAAGGAAGTTGTGTACTATTGCCTGGGTACTGGAAGAAAAGACTTGTCCACTCAGAATTCTCTGTCCACCCAAAATGTCCTTCAGGAGTGAAGGGGAAATCAGGACATTTTCAGACAGAGAAAGCAGGACTGTCTGTCAGAGCAGAACTAGGGACAGCAGAAGGGATGGCAGAAGAAAGTGCTCTACACAGTGGATGACAAAAGAAGAAACCTTGAAACACCAGGATGGAAAAAAAAGGACACAGTAGACAGAAATATGGGCAGATCAAGGGATTTTTGTTCTCCCTTTGAACTATTTAAATTACATTGGACGGTGAAAGGAAAAATCGCAACAGTGTGATGAGTTTCCAAAAGCATGACTAGGAAATGTCTGAGATAACTATAACAGGGAAGAGTAAAGGGACCTCATTTCAACAGCAGACCCCAGTCATTGATGTGTGTAAAATGTAGCACCTAGAGGGCCACTAGAAAGCTATGCAGGAGACACTCTCCAAAACACTAGAGGTAAATCAACATGAATTCTAGAAGAATGCTCAAGAAACCCATAGGAAGACAGGAGAAAGGGTTAAAAAAAATTAAAGAGAAGAAACAGGACACAAAAATTAAATGATGGACTTAAGCCCTAACAAAATGAATTATTTTTATATAACTGGTCACAATAAGCCAATGAAAATACCAAATGCCATAAAGATGGGCAGAATGGAATGAAAATCTAGACTTGGAAACATGCTGTCTATAAGAAGTTCAGGTGGTGGGTATTATAGAGGGCACAGCTTGCATGGAGCACTGGGTGTGGTGAAAAAATAATGAATACTGTTTTTCTGAAAATAAATAAATTGGGGAAAAAAAAAGAAATTCATCTTCAATATGATAATAGAGGCAGGTTGGAAGGAAAAGGATGAAGAATGTCGCATCGCACACATGTTCATCAGGAGGAAGCAGTCCGCTATCAGCTAAAATAGACTTCCGGGCACAGACACATGACTGACACATGTGTGTAAAGATACATATGTGTTTTTATATATATACATATATAGAGAGAACCCAATATGTACATTGGATTCGGTTTATTCCTAGCCCTCATGTTCTACACAGTCACAGTGAGCACTGCATTAGTGAATACTGAAACATCTCCCCTAGGGAAAATTGTGGATGTGTGCACATGCACACAAACACCCCCCCCCATAGATTAAAACCTTAGATCCTAAGAGCAATGCATTGATTTTCTTTATTTAACGAAAGAGAAAGGAGGGTTCAGAAGTGTTAAGGAGTTGCCTGAGGCCACCCCCCGCCCCCAAGCAGGTGTCAGAGTGGATGGTGCCTCCTTTACACTGTGCTTTCCCTGCTGTCTATGTCTTCTGTCCATCTCTGTCTGAAAGCCAAGACAAGAAAGGTGTCCATGCCCCATTGTCACTCAGCTGGAAACACGTGCGCTGGGTGACAAATTTTTCAACGCCCTGCGCATGTCTGTGAATGAATGGCTTGAAAGCAGCGTAAGTATTGACTTTGGGGGACAAGTAAGTTTGAGTGAATAGTTAAATTTTAAATACAGATTAGTTGAATTATGTGCTTTTTCCTATAGAGATAATTCAAGTGCATGAACATCACCTGTGTTGAGTGTACAGGCAGAGTTGTACACCCATCACCACTCTCTAAATCCGGAACATTCCATCACCCCCACCCCCAGCAAAGAAACCATGAACACATTAGCAGTCCCTCCCCATATGCCTCCTTCCCCCAGCCCCTGGCAATGATGATTTACTGCCTTCCTCTATGGGTTTCCTTTCCTGGACATCTCATAGAAGCTGCGGTTCACAACATGTGGCTTCTGACATCGGGCTTCGTTCGCTTACCATCATGCGTTTTGGGCTGAATCTGTGTTGTGGCATGAGTCGGTAGCTCATTCCATCCTACGGCTTCTGTAATAAGGAATTTTACTGCCCTTTGTCCCCAGTTCCTGGGGGACAACCTCCCAATCTTTAGAATTTCCCAAGCATTACAAGGTCCTTGTGGGTCCCCTCACACCACAGCTGCTAGAGTTTGCTCCTAGACAGCTCGTGGTAGGGCTGGCTGCACTGACAGTCTCAGGACGGGCTCACAGGATGTGCCAGATGATGTCAACCTGACCTCTGGAAACGAACTGGGGCTGAAGAATGAGGTCAGTCACGTCGGCAGTGGCTCAGTCGATCATGTACCTCTGATAAAGCCCCAGGAAGCCCTCGGAACAGCAACGCTTGAGTGCCTCCTGGCAGACAGTCCTCCAAGTGCGCTCTGCCCACATGATGCCAGGAGGGTAGTGCCTCTTGGAGGACTTGATGCTTGGAACCCTCCCTGTCCCAGACCCACTGTGTATGTTTCTTCCTTTGCTGGTTCTGATTTACCCTTTTGCTATAATAAAACTGGAAGTAGAGCACTTTCCTGAGGTCTGTGGGTCATTCCAGCAGAGTGACCAGACCTGAATGCGTCTGTAGGGACACACAAACTCGTAGCCGCTCTGAAGTGAACAGGGTCTCAGAGATTTCCAGACTTGGGCTGGTGTCTGCTGTCTTGGGCAGGCGGGGCAGTCTAGAGGGCTGTGCCTGTGGCCTCCAGTTTTGTGGCCCCTGGGTAAGCTGAATGAGAGCCCATTGGATGGATGCAGGATTTGTGTATCCATGGACCCGCCTACGAACATTGAGGAGTTTCCACTCTTTGGGTGTTGGGAATGGAGCTGCTGGGAACACTGGTGCACAGACCCCACAACACAGTGTGTGGACGTAGGTTTTCAGTAAGCTTGGATGTACATCTGGGAGTGCATTTGCGGGGTCCCATGCTAAGTCTACACTCAACTTTCTAAGAAAGTGCCCGTCATTGCCTAAGTCAAGTCCACAAAGATTTACTCCTGTGTTTTTTCTGGAAAGCTACAGTCTCAGTTCCTGTGTGTCACTCTGTGGCCCACTCTCAATGGGTCTCTGTGCATGGTGTGATGGGGGGACGGGGCGCACTCTTCTGCACGAAGATATTCAGTTCTCCCCGCACCCCTTGTTAAGGAAACTATTCTTTCCTCATCAAGTGGTCCTGGCACTTGTTAAAAATCGATTGATAAAAGTGAGGGTTTCATTCTGAATTCTCAGTTCTGTGCCCTTGGTCTTTGTGTCTGTCCCTACCTACGTTCTGTATTCTCTTGGTCACTGTACTTTTGTAGCTGGTTTTGAGATTGGGAAATACAAGACCTTAAATTTTCCTCTTTTTTTTTTTTTTTTTGCTTTTTTTTTCAAGATTAATTCTTCCTTTCTGGACCTTTTACATTTCATGTGAATTTTGGGATCATCCTTGTCTATTTATGCATGAAAGACAGCTGGGATTTCGGTAGAGTGTGCAGTGAAGCTGCATCCCCATTTGAGAGACAGCCGCCTTGATGATGCTGCCTTCCAGTCCACGAGCGGGGATGTCTTTCTGCTTCCTGACACCTGCTTTAACTTCTTCCAACACAGCTTCATAGTTTGTGGTGTACAAGTATTGCACCTCTTTTGCTAAAATTATTTCTAGGTATTTTATTCTCAGTTATGCTATTTGAAATGTAATTGTTTCTTTAATTGCATGTTGGATCATTTGTGGGTAATGCATTTTGTCAAATTCTTTTTATGCATTTATTGAGATTATCACGCTTCTTCTGTTTTTTGTTTGTTTTTCCTTCTATCAGTCTGGTGTATGACATTAATTGATGTTCTGTACGAGGCCAGTCTTATTAAATGTCAATACGTCCAGCCAACTTTGCATTGTTCCGCTGAGCAGGGTGTGGGATGAGGGAGTGTGTGAGGAGGTGGGAGTTAGAACATTCCAGATGCTGCTGTCTCACAAGGATCAGTTGCTTCTGTTGGACAGACGGCTATTGGTTTGTTCTGTGACTGGGTTCATTTCCAGAATTCAAAACTAGTTACTTTGAATTGTCTGCTTGGCATTTGTTGTTTTGTTTTGTTTTCCTGGAAGACCAGCATGCTGAGGTCCTCACTCTGCTGTTGAAGAAACTGCACCTCAGTGTATTTTGGGGTCAGAGAAGATTAACAGCCCTCCTCAGATATTCCAGAAATCGCCCTGGTTCTCTCAGTTTCTAACTTTTTGTGATGTCTACAGAAGTGCTCTGCTAACTTTGAGGAGACTGGCATTTTCCTAATTAATAGGAAAAGAACACATTTCCTCTCTTAGGTTAAATTTCTTCACGCTTTTGGCTCCGCTGTTTCACATCAGCTGACATCTGATTCAGCACAAATTACCCAGGAAGAGGTCATACCCATCGATGATTCAGCACGACACCTGGAAGAGCTACTGGAGGTCGTCTCTGTCGACGATTCAGCACGACTCACCCGGGAAGAGCTGCTGGAGGTCGTCTCTGTCAACGATTCAGGTGCTCTTCAATGGGTCTCTGGAGGTGGGTGAGCTGACCCTGTGCAATACCATTCATTATTTTACACCCTCAAGCATGTATCTTAATAATTTGTATTTAGTGGAAGTTGAATTCATGAGGAGCTATACATAGAAACAGAAATAAGCAATTATAACTCATGGTCATTGGCAGACAAAGCAGATTCTCAGGGGCTAAGCCAAGTGTGTAGACAGTGGCTGTGCTTGGCATTAAAGGCATCACAGAAGGCATAACTTTAAAAAATAGCAATTCTATGCATCCATAAATATATTGGCCTTTGAATTTTTTGCTTGGCATTTTGTTGTTTTGTTGGTTTTCTTTTCTTCGCCCCCCTCCCCCGGAAGAGCAGTTTGCTGAGGTCCTCACTCTGCCATGAAGAAACAGTGCATCTCAGTGTGTTTGGGGGTCAGATGAGGTTAACAGCCCCACTGTGAAGACTTCCAGCAGGAGAAACATTCCTGAGATGTGCAGTGTGGGTTTGGTGGAGGATGATCTAGAGGGATTCCTGGGCTCACCAGGTGACTGAGAATTGACTAAAGAGACCTGGGACCTCCCCCATCATGGCAAATATAGTACAGCAGGATGAACAGACGTGGGGAACCAGAAAGGAGACCAAGAACAAGCCTGAGAACTTCCAACAAACATATCCATCTTTGTTCATCCACTCGTTTCCGAATACCTGCCATCTTTCTTTTACAAGAAGCCATTGTGCACTGGCCTCCAGAATCATTACCCTGCGCCTGGTTCTTAGAGTCCAGACCCTACTGAAGGAGAGAAGGGGATCCTTTCTAGGACCAAGAAGCCACTAGATCCTAGCAACAGGCAAAGCGGGGCAGGAACATGGTACTAAGATGCTGCCCATTCATGGTACAAAAAGGTGTCCTGCCCCTTGCTTTGCAAAGTATATCAATTCATGGAGCTTTCAGGGGTAACCTGCTATATTTCCCCTCTTTCTGACCCAGTGTCTCCCAAACATTGTTAGGGAATTGGCATTTTACATTTGTCTGTAAAATATGTCTCATAATAGCCATTTTCTCTCACAAATCAAATTCTATCTATGTGGCCGTGACCCCAGCCACAATCAAAGGAATGGCCACTATAGTTCTAGACCTCAATATTATTACTGACTTTGCCTTATTTACATAATAGGTTTCACAGCACTTAAACATAGGCTTGTGTAATCAGTTTCCTGGTCACATGCACTGTTTATTGAGAACAAAGCTTTTCTGTTGGAAGGCTTTCTGAAAATTTTCCAGTTGCTGGTTGAATATATAATTTTGTTTTCTTTTAAAAACACAGTAGGTGACCAGGCAAAGCCATGCTTTAATGCATCTCTTCTATTTCTTGGTTTTAACAGGTGCAGAATGATTAGAACCTCAGAACCAGAAAAAGTAAAGTGTAACTTTAATGCTAGTACCCCCAGCCCTCGACTCCTGGAAATTATGTGTTAATAATTCTCATTTTTAAAAGAAATCTTACAATCTGCCTTCTGAATATGTGACCTAGGAGTCAGCAATAATCCATTGGGGATTGAGGGGGTTCACTGTGATGCCAACATGCAGTCTGTCTGCGGTGACTGCTTTCCACTCCATCGTTTGCAGAGTCCACAGCTGTGCCGTGCATGCCCGATGGTACGTGGCTGCTAACATTGTCTGTGCCCTCAAATCCAGTCCATCTTTTGTTCAAAAGGAGGCTGTCATACTGGCAGGAACTGTGTGGTGCCTTCCTTCAAAACATTGCTATCTAAGGGAATTAGAATTGTCTTCTGGGACCACTGCCTTCGGCTCAGGTCATGATCCCGGAGTCCCGGGATCGAGTCCCGCATCGGGCTTCCAGCTCCACGGGGAGTCTGCTTCTCTCTAACCTTCTCCTCGCTCATGTTCTCTCTCACTGTGTCTCTCTCAAATAAATAAATAAAATCTTAAAAAAAAAAAAAGAATTGTCTTCTGTATATGTAGAAGAATGAAACTCGACCATTTTCTTACACCGTACACAAAGAAAAACTCCAAATGGATAAAAGACCTCAATGTGAGGCAGAGATCCATCAGAATCCTAGAGGAGAATATAGGCAGTAACCTCTTTGACATCAGCCACAGCAACCTCTTTCAAGATATGTCTCCAAAGGCAAAGGAAATAAAAGCAAAGATGAACTTTTGGGACTTCATCAAGATCAAAAGCTTCTGCACAGCAAAGGAAACAGTCAACAAAATAAAGGGGCAACCCACAGAATGGGAGAAGATATTTGCAAATGACAGTACAAACAAAAGGTTGATATACAGGATCTATAAAGAACTTCTCAAACTCAACACACACAAAACAGATAATCATGTCAAAAAATGGGCAGAAGACATGAACAGACACTTCTCCAATGAAGACATACAAATGGTTATCAGACACATGAAAAAATGTTCATTGTCACTAGCCATCAGGGAGATTCAAATTAAAACCACATTGAGAGACCATCTTACACCAGTTAGAATGGCCAAAATTAACAAGACAGTAAACAACAAGTGTTGAAGAGGATGTGGAGAAAGGGGAATCCTCTTACACTGTTGGTGGGAATGCAAGTTGGTGCAGCCACTTGGGAAAACAGGGTGGAGATTCCTTAAGAAATTAAAAATAGAGCTTCCCTATCACCCTGCAATTGCACTACTGGGCATTTACCCCAAAGATACAGATGGAGTGAAAAGAAGGGTCATCTGTACCCCAATGTTTATAGCAGCAATGGCCACAGTCGCCAAACTGTGGAAAGAACAAAGATGCCCTTCAACGGACGAATGGGTAAGGAAGATGTGGTCCATCTACACAATGGAGTATTATGCCTCCATCAGAAAGGAGAAATACCCAACTTTTGTAGCAACATGGATGGGACTGGAAGAGATTATGCTGAGTGAAGTAAGTCAAGCAGAGAGAGTCAATTATCATATGGTTTCACTTACTTGTGGAGCATAAGGAATAATATGGAGGACATGGGGAGATGGAGAGGAGAAGGGAGTTGGGGGAAATCAGAGGGGGAGATGAACCATGAGAGACTATGGACTCTGAAAAGCAATTTGAGGGTTTTGGAGGAGCGGGGGGCAGGAGTTTGGGGCAGCCAGGTGGTGGGTATTAAGGAGGGCATGGATTGCATGGAACACTGGGTGTGGTGCAAAAACAATAAATTCTGTTATGCTGAAAAGAAATTAAAAAAAATTGTCTTCTGTAACAGTGACTAGTCCTACAAGCAGACCCTCTTCTGATATGCCTTCTGGAACTCTTCAAACATTTGCCATCTAAGGGATCCCAGGAGCTTCTGGCAGGTTTTGGAGGGTCTCCATGGAAGTCTTCATAGTCTGCAGGCACCAGGCTGTCATGGTTAATGCACGGTGGGCAGGCAGACGAGACCTTCTCAGTATTACACTGTTCACTGCTACATTGGCCACCTTCTCATCCCTCAGCCAAGGCTGGCTGGGCAGGAAGCAGGCAAAGCAGAGCACATGCCACACAGCCTCCTGGTTAGTTTCCTCATGAGCATTCCTGTGATGCGGGCCGTGTAGAGAAGACCTGTGCCTCAATGAGAAAGTCTGCGTTCACTGTGGAGCACGCTTTCTGGATAATCAGATGCTGACTTCATAGGAGCTATTTTAGAGTTCTGCAAGCTGTAGTTAATAAGCCGTAGCGCAGAATAATTCTTGTTTAGAGACGTGCAGGTGAATTTGGTCCTGAGGGAGAACCCCCACCTCCAATGCAGAAACAAACAAAACAAAACTGTGTTGCCTTCATGTGTACATTGTGCTTGGTTATTCCATTTAACCAATGGGTTAAATAAAATCTTTAACACAGGTTTATTTTATTTGTTTATGAGAGTCATTATTTTATCCTTTTTGGGAATTTATTTCTAATAACTGCCAGGAAAGTAATGCCACCAAGATAGGATCATATGTTATGCCTGACTTTGATCCCTCTCATAAGAAGAACACCTAACAACTCTTTGTGATCAAGACACTGCTGAGAAAATCTTAGAACCAGGCGTGAGGGTGAAACTTCCCCTGTACCACAGAGACGAAGTCAGATTGAATTAGACAAAGGCAGATGGCAGAGGGTCAGCTACACGTTGACCTCATTGTCCCTCCTCCAGGCCACTGCAGCACCCCTTGGCAAGGACCACCCTGAGGGGAGAAGAGAAAGAAGATGCCTTCCCAGCATTGTGGGTCACTTTCTCTGACATCACACCACAGGGTTTGCAGGAGAATCTGAGGGGCTCAATCACTGAGAATCTGACTGTGATGAGGAAGGAAGCTTATTTATACCCCCATTTACTACTGAATATAGTACCCAGTGTTGACAAAATACTTCAAGAACTCATACAACTCAACAGAAAAACAATCCAATTAAAAACTGGACAAAAGACCAGAATAGACATTTTTCCAAAGAAGACATACAGGTGGCTAAGTTACATAGAAAGATGGTCACCACCACTAGTAGTCACTAGGGAAATGCAAATTAAACCACGTGGGATATTACCCCGTGCTGGTGACAGTGTCCGTCAAAATGGTTGTCCTATGATCCAGCAACTCCATTCTGGGAATATAGCCAAAAGGATGAGAACACTAGCTTGAGAAGTTATCTGCATACTTACGTTCACTGCGACAGTATTTGTAATAGCCAAGACACGAGAACAGCCTAAGCGTCCGTCAGTGAGTGAATGGATAAAGCAGTTGTCTCTCACTCTCTCTCTCTCTCTCACACACACACACGCATGCACACACATACATGCCCTACTACTGGCAACAACACGGATGGAGCTGGGAAGTGTCATGCTAAGGAAAATAAGTCGGACAAATACCACAGGATCTTACTTGTGTGTGAAATCTAAAAAAAAAAAGTACAGGATAAAACAGAAAAATCCTGCTAAACACGTACAGAAAAATGTCAAAAGCGTGGTTACTGAGGACAGGGCCTGGGGAAGGGACCTGGGGGGAGATGGCTAAAACGTACAAACAAAATGCAGCGAGATGCATCAGTACGAGGGATGCAGTGTACAATGTGAGGACCAGGGCTCACATTGCTGTGTGATAACATTCAGAAGTCAATATAATAGATCCTAAAAACTGATCACAGAGAGAATTTTTGTCTTTTATTTTTACTGTATCCATATGAGATGATGGATGTTAACCAAACCTACTGTGATGTACGTAAATCTAACCCTTACACTGTATACCTTAAACAGATACAGTGATGTATGTCAATTGTCGATAAAACAGGAAAAAAATAACCATCAGGAGATACTGTTAAATCTGATGTAGATGTGGTTATTCCCCCGAATATTTCTCTATGTACAGATTTACCTACTTACTTAAAGTAGTAATAATAAAATATAATTTGTTATTTATTGCAACAAATGTATCTTAAATTATTTATTTTGATAGGTTATATGGCCTAGATTCAGTGGGTAACTACCAAACCTCTGAGTCACTTTGTGCTATAGAGAAGCTGATCTCCAAATGCATGGAGACGAATCATGATTTCCTGGGTCGTTTTATCATTTCCATTCTAGACCCAAACCTAGAATCAGAGATTCATTTTCATATAGCACAAAAGTTATGTTTGTATCTTTTTTGAGGCAGTCTTTTTTTTTTTAAGATTTTGTTTATTTATTCAAGAGAGAGCGAGAGAGCCCAAGCAGGGGGAGCAGCAGAGGGTGAGGGAGAAGCAGGTTCCCCACTGAGCAGGGAGCCCAATGTGGGGCTCAATCCCAGGACCCAGGATCGTGACCTGAGCCAAAGGCAGATGCTTCACAGACTGAGCCCCCCAGGTGCCCCTCCGTGTTTTTTTTTCTGATGCAATAGATAAAATATACTTTTTGTTGTATACTCCCTCTTTTTATAGATATAACAAATCTTTACATATTTCCATATTAGTCAGGCTTCCAAAAATCTTGGAATTTGTGAATTAACAAGCAGATCATTTACAGTTTCTATTCAGGGCTACTTCCCTGCCCACATGGCTCTGTAAGATTCACGTTATTGGGGTCAGAGGAAGCAGCGTCTGAACAACAAGGTCCAGTAAGCCCCCCACAGAGCATGACCAGCCAGCTTGGCTCCTAGACTGGGTCATGCAGTACGGGCGGCATTCCCTGCCCATGCTGATTGCAGCTGGGCCTACTTTACTTTTTTTATGGATGGTTTCTATTCCAACAACTCTGATGCTTTCTCTACTCCTGGGTGTGAGTAGTAAAGGCCTATAATTTCTAATTAAACTCCCACATCTTAACTGCTCTAATACATTATTTATAATGTGCCTGTTAGATGCAATGTGGATGAATGGGGTTTTAGGGACACTCTTGAGGCTCTTGAATAGTATTCTTGTTGGTCCTCTGAAATCTGGGTTAGAGCAGCAGAGATGCCAATTCTTAGTGATGATAACTCACGTCATCTGAACCCAGCATGTCGAGAAGAACTTGCCCACCAGATTCTGGTTTCTATTCTAGATTGCCAGCTCCTGCTAAGGCTCCTTTGCTGACTCCCCATCACCTGACTGCAGGCTGTCAGAGGCTCTCAGCAGCACTCCGGGGTCTTCTCCTGTAGCTCCATTGTGTCCATGGGTAACTCATCTCAGGCTCTGCCTCTCAATAAATTCCCCTGGAACCTCCTCAGATAAGCGTGTTCATTTTAGGTCAGGGACAGCTTGAAACCTAGACATACCAAAATGGAATTCTTAATTCCCTCTTCCTCCGGTAAGTTCTATGTTGGTCCAGAGCACTGCCATCTGCAGAGTTACTGCAGTCCAAGGCTGCCATCACCCTTCCCTTGCCCCCAGCATCTGGCTCGCTGCTGACCTCAGGTCCTACAGGGTACATGGTCTGTGGGAGATTCTCCTGCTCCTAAGGGTGGGACCAAGTCCCCAGAGAAGGCAGGAGAGTTGAGAGTCCTATTCCCTCTTTGATCTGAGATGGGATGTTCCTTTTTATGATAAAAGTCAGAAAAAGATGGAAGATAAGGACACATGGAGAGGTATTATTGTACCACTGGAAAGATGACAATGTTTCTGAGAGTGTTTTTCCCATGGGAAGCATGACTCTGGGCTGAGATCAATGAAAAAATTTGACAATATGTCACAGCGTCTTCTTTACAGACAGGAGACAGAGCTAACTGCAGAAGCACAGTAGGACTGTTGGCAGCTCCTCAGTGCCCATTTGGGACCATTGTGAACTAACTACAGCAGCATCGCTCAGCCCTCGTGACCTCCCCCAGTGAGATTCAGCTGCTTGGTGCCAGCATGAGGTAGGAAAAAGAGCTCCTTTTGGTAGAAACTTGCAGAATACATTTGAAGGAGGAATAAGGGATGAGGAGCAAACTTGCTCATTGTTGTCTTGGAATAAATGAATTGATTATATGAATCAATTATATTAATATATGACCAGTCAGTCACTGTGTTTTTGAGTCTATATTTTTACTAATTTATGATCGTGCCTCACACGTCTTTACTTCACCTTCTAGAGTGGGACATCTTCCAGAAATGCCCATGATCGAGAGACGTAACCAGCCCATCATATATGGCCACAGAATATTTGAAAATCACTGATTAGGGGTTGTATCAGGTTCATGCTGTTCACTAGGACTGTAGATCTGAACCCTATTAGCCTGGCTTGCTCTTGACCCGGTGATGGTCTTCTGCTTACGAGTGCGTACTAGAGTAAGTCTGTGCATGTTAAGGAGTACCAGCCAGCTTTGCTGCTATGAGGAGCCGGTCGTAAGCATCAGGCATTTGATTTTTATTTCTCACTCATGCTGCCTGGTAGTGGCAGCTCTCCTTCCTTTGCATTCCCTCTGACTTCCACGTCAGGATCCAGGGGTGCTCACATCCACCAGCCACAGCACAGGAAGATTCCCAGGGCCCCGCCTCCCTTCTGTGTAACTGTGCACAGACCTGGAAGATAGTCGGTATGGCCACACATGAACACGAGGTAGATTTAGACCAGCCCCTCTCCATTCCCAGGACAACAGGGAAGATGGTGCTGATGCATGTTTCCCAGGAAGGGGCCCTGGGGCAAAAATCATGCACACTGTGCCCAGTGGACACTCAGTGAGGCAGCCCCCAGCCTGTGGACATGTCCCTTGACTTCACCAGGGCTCTCTGCTGCATTTGAACATTAGGGGGCTCGTCCTTTCTCCACGCCTTTCCCTTATGACATGGCTTTCCATGACAGCACTTAGCACCCCAAGATTCCCTCTTCTCCTCTGGCCGCTCCATTTTAGGATGCCTCCAGCCTTCTTTCTCCTCTGTCTTCGGCCTTCAGAGGCATTCTGAGTGGCCAGTTATGCAGTGAGAGTCAACCACCATTTCTTCATTAATGATAATGAAATTCTCTCTCTCTCTCTCTCTCATTTGCAAAGACTCACTTCTCTTTCCAGAGCTCCAGAGACACATCCACTACTCTTTCATTCAATAGGGGATTTTGAAATGATAACATTGAAAACTGTCTTGAGCATCCAGGATAGAGCTGAATCCAGACCAAGCCTCCTCCTCACAGAGCTCACATTCCACTGTGGAGAATCACAGAAATTCAAACACACAAACAAACAAGTTAAATGCCAGGGGGTTGTAAATGTTTGGGGAGAAAATTAAGCAGGATAAGGTGGGGACCAGAGGAAGGAGGAAATGAGGCTTGCTATCCCATCTTGGGGGGCAGCTGAGACCCAATCCCTGGAGAACATCGTACAATAGTAGGAAGGACCTTAGGGATCAGGACTGTCCTTGCCTTTGTTGGACGGTTCAGAATCCTGGATCTTGAGTATGGCGGTTTTAGGACAATGGGGCAAATAAAATCACAAAATGGCAAAAACTCGTGCTGTAATGAGTACAAATGGTGGCCGTTTGCTTAAATACTAAGATACTTGAGGAATCATCATTTTGTCATGAAATGTAAGTGCGTTAGACCAGTGCTGATGCGCACACCAAAGCTGAACAAAGCTGAGGACACACAGGATACCGACCACTGCTGTGCCGAGCGAAGGGCCTGTCATTACTCAATGAATGGGGTGCACCTACCACCCAGCCAGTCCCTAAGGTGTGGTGTTCTCCTTGTGCAGAAAATGGTATTTTTAAATTCTCACTGGTCTGCTGTATCAGTCAGATGCACAACAGAAAACAGATGGTACGCACCAGGGAGGTTCCTTAAGAAGTTTTATTTACCAAAGAGCCCAATTATAAAGTAGGGGCAGGTCTCAGGGAAGGACAGTGCAGGGACCCAGGGCTGGCCGCAACACCCCAGGTTGGAAGGCACACAGATAGAGATCACTAGAATTTGGAAGGAGGAAGATTCTGTAGAACAGGCCACTTTGGCAGCAGCAGTGACCTTTGTTGGGGACAGAGCCGGGGACGACCACACCGAGAGGGAAGTAGGGAAACAAACAACTTGACCACTCTCTCTCTCTCTCTGTTCTCCTGCCAGAGCCCTGCTGGCCAGAGGGCATGGGACTCCCAGCTGTCATCAACAGAGGGTGGCCTCGGGCAGAAAGTGGGGCACAAGAAACGAGGCGTGGCGCAGAGGCTACGGCCCTCCAGCATTAATCACAGAGACAGGCCTGTGTGGAGCTACAGACCCTTATCAACACGCGGGCATTGGAAAGCGTGAACTTGGGAATTCAGGGTTAGAAAATCACTAACTGGTATCTTTAAACACGAACATAAGTTTTTCTCTTTAGAGTCCAAGTACAACCTGGCTTGTGGAAATTTTGCAAACTCTGGGGCCATCACAGACCAAATTGGTGGAAAATGGTAGCAGACACGTACGGGTCCTCCCCTTCAGTGCCCAACGAGTCCTACAGCAGACGAGCTGTTCCAGAGGAGGGTAACTCTGCACAGAGACCACTGTGTGATGGGCTCATCCACCAGGGGGATGCCTGGAGTTCCTGGGAGCCTGGGAATGACAGGGCCTGGCGGGGCGGCCACCCCAGAACTAGTGGTAAAGCAGTCATGGACGCTTGTTCCTGAGAGGTCAGAGGCTGTTCAGGGAGCTCGGAATGAGCCTCCGGGTCTCTGCAGCTTTGGTGCCTTGGTTGAGCTTCTTGGGGCAATGTCGGTGAAGACGGGAAGAGCAAAGTCATGTTTTGAACCGTCCGCCGGGCTGGGTGGGTGACTTCGGTTTCCAGGGCCAGGGTTTCTGAAGAGCAGTGGCTCAGCCACAGAATTTAAAACAAAGCCTGGTCCCGTCCATGGGGTTTCCAGGCAGACTTCTAACCTGGGGAGGGAATTCTTGGGAAAACACCTTCCTTCAGCACAGGCACCCGAGCTGCCTCCCTTAAAATCACTCAGAGGCAACACTGAGATGGGGATCTCAGGGGCCATGTGTCCCCCCTGACCTGCACCAGCTCTTTTCCCCATTCCACTTCAATCTCACAATATGCAGGAAAAGTAACCTCAAGCCCTCTCTTTCATTTTGATCGCTAATCCTTGAGTTTTAAAAATAAATGTGCAGCCAGAGATCACCAGATCTAAGCAGAAAAGATGTAAGAGAAATTGTAAGGTAGGGAAAGTGGAGACTGGAACCCTGGGGAAGGATCAATAATTCAGGCAACAGAAGTAATGGTTTTATTAAAAATTCTAATTAGCATCCTCAAAGGGATTCAAGAAAATGATGCAGATATAAAATCCCTTTCCAAGAAAAAATAATAAGAAAATGAAAAAAAATTAGGAAATTGAAATTACCCTTGGAAATATTTTTAAATATGAATTCAATAGTTAAGCTTCAAGATGATTTGAATGACTTGTTCAGGTTCTCTCATGGTCAACAAAAACAATAAAAGGCCAAACCTGGAAAATAGGAGATTGAGTTAACAGGTGACAATGTTGAATTTTTCCAAGCCCTGCACTCCGCATACCAGTTATAGTCAAGGGGTCCCTGGGCTCCTTGTGTTCCGTTTTTGGAGCTTCTTCTGTGTCTGCCATTTCTTAAAGATAATCAGTTCAAGATAAAATTTATGTCAAAGAAGCGTGTTTGGGGATGGTATATTTTGCTCTGCTCCCCAGAATGAGGGAGTCCATGGACTCCCACTGGAAAGAGTGTATCTGAGTGTCTGTGGACTAGAATCCCTCAGCATAGCCTCAGTTGTCAGAGATTTTCTCAGTTGTTAAATCACTCAGGGGCAGTAAGAGGCTCAGCGCAAACACAGGGTCTGCGCCAGATGACCTGAAGGGTGTGCTTCCCACAAACATGGTGCCATTTTCCACAGAAGCACATGTATTTTAACGATGGGTACATCTGACTGGACAGGCCGAGAGCAGGAGCTTAGGAGCTTGGAGCCTTGGCTTTTCATTATAAGCAGATGAGTTCTATTTTATGGTTTATGTGTCATTCTGAAAAGATTTGATGTGAACAGCCTTAATGTCAAACATAGGATAGGATGGACACCTTACCTTAGTCTTTGCAGCCAAAACGTCTGGCACAGGAACAGCTCTATGTAACTCCTCCCAGTCCCCTAGATCCTAGTTGTCCTATCTGTTCCTTCGCAATTAAGAATAGAGATAAAACCCTTCAGCAAAAACAATGGCATTTAAAAAATATCTCCTTCTTGGGTCCCCTTGCTTCCTGAGCATCTCTTTATTATACTGAAGAATTGTGTTTTGTGAACTTGGTGCCTAAGTAATTAAACAACCCAGCGGACACCAAGTAAAACAAACATCTCCCAGAGCAACGACGTCCTCGCAGCTGAGTTCTGGACTCGTTATCATCAACAGCGAGGAAGCAAGGAACACGCAGCCAGAACATTTGCAAGGTTAGGAACTGGGATGCTCAGGAGCTCAGTGTCATTTTCCACTGCCTGGCATCCCTCCCTAGGCCACAGGTGAATATTCTGGACACTTCTGAATATTCCCTGCAAGACATTTTGTAAAGGTATAAGAAGCAGCCTAGGTTAGGAAAAAAGTACCATGGGACTTTGACTCTAAACAGGGTGTCACCAAGGGAGTTAGGTGACCTCAACAGTGTGCTAGCCACCTTCAGTTTATAGTAGTCTTCCTCCTCTTACACTCTAGACATTTTCCACAGGGTCCCAGGTTGACCTGCAGTAGTCTGTAAAAAATAATATGACAGGCCCAGTACGGGTGGCTTATTCTAAGTCCGACATCACCGAACCAAGACTTGGAGGTTTGTCTTTCCCAGAAATGGGATCTTAAACCAGCCAGGCTGGAATCACCTGATCAGTGTTAGTCAGGTCATCAGCCTGGTGGATGCCCTGTCATCCCCCAAAAGAAATTCAACGAACAACGATCAATCTGCTTTTCTGCCTTGTTCCCGTTCCCTTCTGCCTGCAAAGGTCTTTCATTCTGTGTGACTCCTTTAAGCTCCTCTCTATCTGCTACACTGCGTGCTTTCCGACTGGAATCGATTTTTGCTCAGATAAACCCTTGCTAGTTTTATATGCCTCTGTTTAACTTTTAACAGTTCTAACATCAAAGCTAAGTCAGCCACAAGGGACGTGTCAGTTTCACAAAACTTAACCTCTGCCACCCACAGATCCTGGAGAAAGATTCACGCGGAAGCTAAGACGGCTTACGTTTGAGGCACCCATTTGCACCAGCCTCTTCCAATGCTTGTACCTAAATTTCTATTGTTTGCCTTACAGAAGTGCCTAAGCTTCTGGACCCACCTCACTCAGAGCCCAGCTAGCAGCTCACAGTCACATCAACTACCCCCTCCCATCCCTTCCATCCCCAGAACAGATCTTTCACTTCTCTGCTCTTTTCTTCCTTTTCTCTTCTTTTTACCTCAATTAGGTAGAACAGGCCACTGGTCTCTTGAGTCCTAGCTCAGGAACTAAAGAACTGGAAAATGCAGTGTTCTGTACTTTCAGGGATGTACTCCATCACTCAGCAAATTGTATTTGGTGGTGACTTGGCGAGTGTTAAGCATTAATGATGCGAAGATAAATGGGACATGGCACCAGGGAGGAAGGCACAAGCCATCTGGCAAAGAGGAACAGACATGGGGGCACCTGGGGGCTCAGTGAGTTAAAGCCTCTGCCTTTGGCTCAGGTCATGATCTCAGGGTCCTGGGATCGAGCCCTGCATTTGGCACTGCTCAGCGGGGAACCTGCCCCCCCACCCCGCTTCTCTTCCTACTTGTGATCTCTCTGTCAAATACATAAATACAGTCTTTAAAAAAAAAAAAGGAGCAGACAACAACAAATTCATCTGAGATGCATCACCCCAATGAGAACAACCAAAGGCCATTGGGCCTCGCTAGAGGCAGAAGGTCAGCCACCATCATCTGTGCCTGCAGACACTCAAAGGAGGTAAGAGAATGGGAAAACTTGGTGTTGGAAACAAGTCAGGTTGTAGGTAAGCTGTCATTGGAGCTTGTTAGCACAGAGAAGCAAGAGGCAGGCTAAGTAGAAGGAAGCCCTTCTACTTAGTGGTTCGGGTGGTTCGGAAAGCATATGAGGGATACAAGTGGGCACGTGGTGCCGAGTTAGGAGTCAGAGTTTTCTTGTCCTATATGATCTGGCCATTGGTGGTTTGTATATTCAGTCTCTCAGCTGAGGACAATAGTGATAATAATGACAATAACAATACTTAAGTGATTAATGTCAAATCCTTTGAAGACCTTTGTTTAGGAGGAAAAGACTTTTTACTCTATCCTTCCAGGTTCTTAGGCTAATTTATAGGCAAAGTAACAAAATAGAGATGGAAAGGAGAAAAACAAATTTAATCACATGTAAATTACTCCACAAAGACAATGTGACCTAAGGACACCTGGGCAGTCAAAGGTCATGTGCCATCGGGAGCTGAGGAATGGGAGGGGCCCTGGCGTTTCAAAGCGGAGGGAGATGATTCACAGATTGATAAGAAGACCAGATGCTGGGTACTTAGATATTTGTTCTGACATATAGATAGGTCTTTCAGATAAAACAATATATCTCTTAGTCATAGTTCTTTTTCTGGACCAAGTTCCCTATCTTAATTCTTTCAGGTAGTTTAAGGGAGAGGTAAATGTTTTTCTTGAATCTGCTGGGTGCTGATTGCCTTCAGCCCTAAGCAATTCACATGACAAAGTGGCACATTTGGGGGACACTTGTTCTAAACCCCTTCACCTTTTAACGTGGGTGATCTCATTTAATGGCACAGCAGTCCAGAGGGTGCGTCCGTAATCAAATCCATTTCAAACGTGGGTTAGTGGGGACTCGAAGACATTCATCAACCCCACGGCTTTGGAGAACCCACAACGGTAGACTCTGCCATTCCATTATGGGCTGCAGTTTAGGGGATTTTCAGAGCTTGAAAAGATATATCGCGTTAAAGGTAACTGGATAAGGGTATGGTTCATCATATTCAGTTCACGGCAAAACTGGAGGATCACTTAGGGTCCACAGTGGGAGCAGGTCTAGGAGATGGTTTGCATCCCACAGACAGACCAATAAATGCAGGTGCATTTCAATGTGTGTGAATTAACATGATCTAATCCAATCAGAAGAGTGAGACTTACTTGCATGCTGCCTGTAACTTCCCTAAACATGTATTAGTGTAAACTCTCCATCTTTGAACGAGAAAATGCATCACATAAAGTAGTTTCCCTTTGCCTCACCATTCTGCCTAAGGATAGGCTTCATGGTTTGGGGTTACTATTCTGCCTGATGGTAATTTTCACTTAGTAACGAAAGTGCTCATAAAAGGGAATGCAATAGAGAGAGGTGCTAACTTGGAATCGTGTGCTGCATTGAAGCTGTATTTCTTCCGAGGGTCAGTTCACACTTGAACTTCTGGCAGGGCTCTTAAGCACACACATACTCGCTTATTTGATTGAGACTTACCTTTGGGTCAGACCCCCCATTTATGCAGCCAAATGATATAATTTGTGTATGCCTATGTGATAATTAGTAGTTATAAGAGACACATTATGAAGGACTTCAAACTGAGCATACTCAGTGCCTGTCCTTTAGCGCTCCCTCCTGCTTTTCAATGCTTTTGAGCTGTTCCACAATTCTGTGAATTGTAGATAACTGCAGAGCCATGCAAATGGCCCTCGTGCCGAGACGGTGGGCGAAGGACAACGGGCGAAGGACGGCGGGCGAAGGAGTTGTCAGGTGGAAATGCCACTGATTTTCCTCCCCTGGCATGAATGCTGCCCAGTCCACATCTCTTAAGCACATTCTTTCAGCATTATTAGTAGCCTTTTGTATAGCCTGTCCTTCTGATTCTTTTTCATATGGTCATTACACCTTGCAGGCTCCCTCATCAACTAACGCAATGAATAAAAACTCTGCCATCTGTTCACTTTGTATTTCTATGAGAACTATACCTTTCTTTAAAAAAAATTACCTTTCAAGAAAGGGAATGTCAGAGAAAGTGAGATAAAATACTTCCTTTTAGATGGAATTCCTTTTTTTTTTTTTAAGATTTTATTTATTTACTTGAGAGAGAGAGCACAGGGGAGAGGCAGGGGCAGAGGGAGAAGCAAGCTCTCTGCTGAGCAGGAGCCCTGGCTTGGGGTCCACTCCAGGACCCCAGATCATGATCTGAGCCAAGGACAGATGCATAACACGCTGAGCCCCCCAGGGAGCCCTGGGATTCCTTTCTAACTCTGTGCATTCTAAGAGTGTAAACACTGGACCTGAGTCTGGATAGTCACAGGGAGTGAAAATAGCTGTGTTCATCAGTCAATGAGTAAACAGACAAACGGGGTTAAGGCAAGAATATAAAGAGCCTTCCTTTCATTAGGAATGCATGCCATGTGATGAATGAATGGGAAACACAGCTAGAACCCTGCAACCCCACCCCCCAACGGCACGTCCATACTAGCTGCGTCTGAGACCTCAACACACCTCATCCACGTTCTGTTTATGGCGTGTTCCTGTCAGTGACCAGAGTTGAGTTAAGCAGCATGATACACCTCAAGCTTGTGTGTGATACTGTTTTTAGAAATTCAAGTCTTGGGGTGCCTGGGTGGCTCAGTGGGTTAAAGCCTCTGCCTTCAGCTCAGGTCATGATCCCAGGGTCCTGGGATCGAGCCCCATATCGGGCTCTCTGCTCAGCAGAGAGCCTGCTTTCCCCTCTCTCTCTGCCTGCCTCTCAGCCTACTTGTGATCTCTGTCTGTAAATTAATAAAATATTTAAAAAAAAAAGAAATTCAAGTCTTAAAGAAAATACTTTTTTTTTTTATTTTTTAGTACCAGCTATATATCTAGGTGGATTTTGATTTTATTTTGAAGTGACTTATTTTAAACAGACGTTGTGGTCTCATGAGTATGCATTGCTTTATGCACTTGTGTCAATACTGATGTGTCCTCTAAATTATGGGAAAATGAGGAAAGACACCAGTTTTAGCTTTTTGGTCAGAAACTTAGTAGTGAGTACTTTTTCTACAGATAATAGAAATAGAAATATTTGTTTCTGTGGTTAAGATTTCTTTCAAGGTAGACTATTTTCAGATGTATGACATCTAAGAATGTATACTTCTTTAAAATAACGTGGCAATTATTGAACATGAGCAGAAATAAGAGTAAATTTCAAGCGGACCTCCCCCAGCGTGATTTCGACTATTTATGAGTTCAGACTTAACTGGGGCTTGCTGGGTCGTATCCTTACATAAAAAAGGATACACAGAGAAGCACAAGAGTGAGAACTTCCTGCTGGTTGATCTGACCACAGATGGACACAGGGGCCCAGTCTTGCCACCACAGATTACCAGATTACCTGACACTCTTATTACCACTGTATAAACCATGTTTTGCAAATAAGGAACCAGTCTGCAGGGAAGACGATAGTGTCAACAGACGTTTATATTTTCCAAGAAAGCACTGACCTTGGCACGAGGCTCTAATGGTTTAACAGTTGCGTGGAAATGTGCGGATTGCTTCATTGTGCTGGCGATAGTGCGTAGGGAAGGGCAGTGCGGGGTATGGGTATCCACTTCATTATTTTTATATTTTTTAATATAATTTTCAGAGCATCTTTGCAATTTCATTATAACACATAAAGCTAAATAACACCTCTCGAAAACTTTTTTCCCTCTCAAATTCCAAGAAGCATCTTGGCCAAGAAACCCAACAAGAAACAAAATATCAATGTCAACAGTTTTAAAAACATGCCTCTGCCTATTGGTGACTTCCTGTGGGATGGAAAAGACAGTTTTAACTTCCAACTAGGCAGATAATCTGCATGAAAGTCATTTACTGTGATTCAATCATCACAAATTCATTTAAATGTTCATGGCCTGGACTTGGAAGGAAACAGGGCAATTGTAAAATGCAACAGTGGAAGCACCAGGAAAGTCAATAATTCATCTTCTGCTTCCAGAAACTTCTCTCATGTTTAGAGGACTGCGTGGCATCATGGAGGCAGCAGACAGGTGTCCAGAAGAGCATGGTCTGGTCACTGAATGAACTCATTGCTCCATCTGTTTCATACTGGTGGGTCATCTTAGCCTCCACCAGGGATTTGGAAACAAACCCAAACATTAGCGCCTTCGAAAAACCCAATCAAAAAAATCAGAAACTGAATGGTCAGAGTCAGTAGCTGAAAGGCAAAAGCAAGCCACCTCTGCTCTGCTTCTGATTACAGAGAGCCAAGGGCCATGCTGTAATGTTTGGACTCAAGGCAGTTTCCCTCCTTCTTCTCATGTGGGTGTTTGAGGCAGGAAGGTGGATCGTCCCTGGATTACTGGGGTTGTGAATATGGGGAGCGGCCTCCAGGGTCACTGTGTCCTTGGATGTGCCCTGGACATGGCCTGTCACTGGATGCCTTGGTGGTCAGGGGCTTCACCGGAGTTTGGGCCCGCTCTTGGACTCGGGAACGTCCCTGGGTGATGCCTGCCCTAGATCCTTCCTGATTCTGCTTGCTTCTCCCTCTTGCTGGTTTCAGACCCCTGAGACCTAGCCACTTCTCCATCTGGCCAACTGTCCCCAGGTGCTTCAGGGTCATCTCTTCCAGACCTGGGAGGTCCTGCAGCAACAGGGCCCACACGCTCATACCCAGGCCAGCAGACAAAACCAGGTAACCATGGGGTCAATCTGTTGAATGATTCTTTGGCAGAATATGTTTCTTTCTCTTTTTTGGGGTTGACTTATTTTCAGGTTAAGAGCACATTAAAGAATGTCCACTTTATTTGTGGCAGCTCCCTGCTGCTGTATCTGGAGGCCGAAACGAGGCAAGCTGATGGGACGGAAGAGAAATGCATTCACATGAATGTGTTCATGAATGAGAGGATTTCTTCTCAGTAAAGTTTTCCCATGGATATATTCTCCTCATTAATGAAAGCTTGTTATAGGCCTTATTCACAGATAATGTATACATTAGGAATGTATTCTCAAAGAACACTCTCTTTTATGTATATATGTATCCTCAGTACGCTCTTGAGTGGGAAGAGCATCATATGAATGCATCCTGATGAAAATAAAAAGAGAGTCTTAAGCATTCATCCTATTCAATAATCTTGTGAATACATTTCAGGGCTCTAGCTCTCTTTCTATTCTTAAGTCTCCGGAATCAGGGTCAGGGAGGCAGTGACAAATCAAATGTTCCTTAAAATACTATTAAGAAGGAAAAATGGAAACCAGTTAAAACTACAGGTGAAAGGACTTGGTGAAGTTTGGCACTGAGCTTGTTTGACGAGCTGCCACATGGCTCTGCTCAGGAGCCGAGCTGCTCTCCTAGTCCCCAGGAACAAGGTGCCCAGGAGTGTGCCCTGTGGGCTCTTCTGTTACATTCCATAGAGCAAGAGCTGGAAATTTCCCTAGTCTCTCTCTTTCTTTCCTCTGGAGACATTCCTGGTGTTCTTACTCTTCCAAGCAAACTGAGACCTCAGACAAACTGGGTGAAGTTCCACAGTAGGCAGTTAGAGGTGATGGGAGGTGACAATTAGATCTACCTGTTGTCTCTCTAGGTACCTAACTACCATTGTCCCTCTGTCTATCATCTCTCTACCTATCATCTACCTATCATCTTTCCATCTATCTTTCATCTATCTATCATCTATCTATCTGTATCTACCATTGTCTTCCATCTATCCATCCATCCATCCAACATCTATCTATCATCTATCTCTATCAGTTGTCTTTATCATCTACCTATTTCTCTATCTAATCAAAGTTGCAGAAATTTCAATTAATTGCATATAAAGCAACTAAGAAAAAAGCAAAATAGAAAAAAATTGTTACAGGTAAAGACATGTTTTATTGGGTTCTGGGTTTATTTATTCTGAAAGTAAACCCATAACTCCTAATTGGTTCTTTCCAATCTAAGCTGTATATTTTAATTGAAAAGTAGTTGCATATATAGGGAACTCAGTTCCAGGAAAATAAAAATATGGAAAATGTCAACTTATTAACACAGTTTCCTTAAATTTACATTCCTGTGTCAGGAGACATTTATGGAATAAAGTCCATTCTCTGTGACAACATACATAATACATTTAATGTCAGGCCCTGATATTAAACTTATACCCTCACTTGCTTTTTATTCAAGAATTGTTTAAGGAAAGCACCTGGGCTTTTGTACTGCATATAAATAAACAATCATTGTGTGCAATTTTAGATAAACATCTTTAGTGTCCTATAACGCAGTTTTGTAACTAGCATTTCAACTTTGGAAAAACAAATAGTCTTTGAAAGCCATTACCACGATGCGTTCAGCACTCCCAGAGGGCATGCTCTGATTTCCAAGCTTGGCAGTGATGCTGAAAGGAATTGCATGGCCAGGCTGACTGCTAGGAAAAAAATACCCAGATGTGCTGTGAAAAATGGACTTTGTGTGATGAATTTTCTGGTTTAATAAGCAAAGCATTACAAGTATATCACTCTAATATAAAACTTGGTGATTTGATATAAGGCAAACATACCACCTAATCTACTCACGTAATGATAACACATGCATTATATAAACAGATATCAGATGCCGGCTTGCATGTTGGTGCCCGACGGTCAGGGTTTGGAATAAATATACAATTTCTTTCTTCTGTTTAGCAAAGCTCTAGCTTTCTTACATTTCCTCTTTCATCGCATCTGATGGACAGCACCCAGCTCAGCTAAACTCTTGCCTGTTAGGAATACATATACCTGCCCTAATGCAGACGCAGCTCACAAGCTATCTTTGACCAATGAGACCCTGGTTTGACTGTGCATTGGAGCCTGGTTCAGGTCCTCTCCAGACCCCTGATTTGACATCCTAGTCTCATGGGCCACCTGTCATATTTAGTTGCTCCCTGCTCCCTCTCCCTACAAGGACTATGCTCTGCAAACTCTTCTGTTTAAGATTTTCCACCAGCTGTCTGCCATTTGCTCCTTGCCTTTGAGATCATCTGTGCAGTCCAATCTCAGAGCAGGCTCTTGGAACATTTCGATCCTGCTCATTTATGAAAACATCCTGTAGACATGTGATCTTTCCATCAGAACGAGGGGCTCAGATACCCAGAATGAAAATGTGACTTAGGTCAGCCTGTGTGAATGACAGTTCAGGAGTCAGTGAGGCAACAGATTCTTGAGGTTTCGTTAAGCATATAAGAGCAATGTGAAGGCTAGCACTAGGGCTTCTAGTTTGGGGACAGATACAGTCACAAATAATAACACATTTTTAAAATATTTTATTTATTTATTGGACAGAGAGATAGAGAGAGATCACAAGTAAGAAGAGCGGCAGGCAGAGGGAAAGGAAGAAGTGGGGCCCAATCCTAGGACCCCAGGATCATGACCTGAGCTGAAGGCAGATGCCCAACCATCTGAGCCACCCAGGCACCCCGATAACAGCAGATCTTGATAGTTTGCTTAAAATAGCCTAGGTGCTGCTTTGCTGTATTTTGACTCACTTCACTCACATGAACGACTCTATGGGGTGGGGCCTTACTATGTTTATTAATTATTAGCATTATGTAAGTAAGGAACCTGAGGCCAAGAGAGGCTAAATTAGCTGTCCTAAGTCAGTCATTTTGAGGTTGAGCTTTACAAATTAGCAGGCTCTATCACCATATAACCAATGGTCAGCTCAAGTCAGATCACTCGACACTCACCCTGTAGTCTACTCCGGTGATGGTTTACATCACTTTACATCAATGAGCGTTTATGTGTGGCTGTGAGTAGTCCTACCTATATTCTAATTTTAGGCAAACACAAGTTACGCATTGTATCAGGATAGTTTCTAGGGCAAAACCACAAATCATGAGCTAGTGTCAGGTTTCTCTAATACATTTTTTCCCTAGATGTTTTGTGTGTGATGGAATGAGGAACTTATTAAAAATATCTGATTCTTCAAGACCAATTGTCAAAAAAGTGACATTATACATTAGCCTTTTCCCTGATAACAGAGCTTCTCTGCTAATATTTTCTTTATAAATTATCTTTCAAGCCATTTCCTTCTTATACTTTGCTTTACAGTCAATTATGAGGTATGTCAAGGCAAGTGAATATTTGAGAGATAAATATTCATTGTGGATTTTTTCTAAAAGACTGCATTATGGTTCTGACCCTTTACATTGGTATTCATTGAACAAGAACTTCTTTATCTTGCGGAATACAACCCATCACAAACTTCATGCAAGTTATGGCAGATACTGGGTTTATTTAGGAGGAGGTTTGACAACACGTCTGCTCGGTCTGTGTATGGGTCTGCTGTGTGCGTGCACGGTGAGGTTTTGCTCACGTATTAGAGTTGCAATTCCTTCTAGAATCCCCCCATGACCCATGTGAAAATGAAGCGACTACAGCACAGATACTTTCTGAGGAGAAGAACATTAAGCTACTAGCAATACTGACATGAATTCAGTTGATTTGGTGCCACTAGCATATTAATTATCTCCTGGGGTTGCAAGAAAATGGGACATAGGAATTTTGCAAGGAGGAGAAGGAATGGCTCCCATCCCCAGAAACTGGCCAGGTGGAACAGCACATGGGACCCAGGCTTCAGCGTGCCATGACAGGGGCCACTGGCCACAGTGGGCAGGTTGGATGTACTAAGAGTGGGGAGAGTGGAAGAAAAGACAGACTCTCCGTGTAATTTTACACTAGGAAACATTTTTGGTGTCTTACACATAAAAAGCTCACACTCATACATTGCACTGGGCAACAGAAAATGTCTGGTTGGTGATGGGAACTGTGTTAACACACATCCTTACCCTGCCCTTGGGTCTGAAACACAAAGTATGAAAACATGACGTGATCAGAGTCTGTGAAGTGGACCTAGGAGGTTCCTCTGTGAGCTCCGTGAACTCATGGCAGTCAGCAATGGGAAACACCTCTCCAGGGCACACTCGCCTCCCACCAGTGCGCTCGGCAGGAGGGAGTGGAGTCCCGTCTACTCAGAACGGGTCATAATTCCCCAGGGGATCTGAACACATGAAGGCCACAGAACGACCACAGAATGGTGTGGACAAGTGGCCAAGATGGAGGAGGTCTCAGACTGGAGTCAGATGAAGGCAGTTGAAAAGCAAGAGGGAAGGGACAGATGGGTGGAGGCAACAAGATCTGCATGAAGAAACTGGCCATGAGCAAAATGAATGGAACTTGTTTACATCAGTGGCAGGTCATGTATTAAAAGTGCAAATCCCTTTATGATTACAATTTTACTGTATTGCCTCCGTTTTGATTTTCAGCCACTTTCTCGCACAGTCACAGAAAAGATAACAATTCCATCATCTAAAAATCACAAGGTCAAAAATTTTCTTTTGTGCAGTGTTGGGGGTTGAACAGGGTCTCCCCACCATTCATGGCCACCCAGAGCCTCAGAATAAGACCTCATTTGGGTACAGTCCTTGTTAATGTAATTAAGATAAGGATGGAGATGAGATCAAATCGGCTTAAATTACAGTTTAAATCCAATGAGTGTGTCCTATAAGAGACAGAGAAATGACACATGAAGATGGGAGGAAAACCCTGTGAAAACAGAGGCAGAGATAAGGATAATGTGCTGGAAATCGAGGAGCCACCAGGAATCACCAGGAGCCACCAGGAGCCAAAAAAAGCAAAGAAGGACCCTCCCCTGGAGGCTTTGGAGGAAGCAGGGGTTTACCAACACCCTGATTTCGGACTTCTGGTCTCCGGGAATATGCAAATGAATTTCTGATGTTTGAAGCCACCAACTTTGTACTACTGATTTTTCACAGCAGCCCAAAGAATCTGATAGAGGCAACTTCTGTGGAAAACTGAGAGATAAACAGATATACATGGAAAATAAAAGTAATTCAGACTCAATTACATAAACCCTTAAATCCATATAATCACAAAATATAAATTTTAATATCTTTTATGGAGGAAGGGGCCCACAAAAGCAAAAGTTCCTAGGACCAGCAGAGGTCACAATGAGGCACCCAGGAGAAATGTCACCTACATGCCAGCAACCAACAGACATTCTTACTAAATGTTCCAAGCGCCGGCTAATGCTAGTTGGTTATTTGGTTTTAGCCCTCCTCCCACCCCCCATCATTTTTTGCCTTCTGACAAACGAGCCTCTTCAAACTAGGCAACATGCAACTGCTCACTTTTTCCATAAGATGTAACTCCCGCACCTACCATCTTCTGCCGCTGGAGAATCTGAGCCCTCTCACACGGGGGAGTTTTTCCTCTGACAGGTCTCAGCATAGGGATGAAGGGCCCTGAAAGATCTCAGCAGCCATCTGAAGACGTGGGATACCCTTGGTCTTTTACTGGGGTCATTCAAGCCTCTGCGTGTGCCACACAGCTTACTCGTCCGGCTTCATGAAGCGTGTGCCAGTCTCATAGGAGGGAGGACACACCTAACTGCAGCTGGGTCTGTCATACCGGAGGGCAGGCAGAGCTAACAGAGGGGCCACTGTGTACAGTCAGAGGACAAAGCATTCTAACTGGGGAGCTTGCATTTGTAACAGAAGGCTGAGCTGGTCTGGTGGAGGATGTACATATCAATAGGCGGATACAGGTGTCTACCTGGAGGGCTTGCACGTCTGCCTGCAGGGCGTGCTTGTCTGACTGATTGGCACACATATCTGATTGGGGGCCACGGGCATCTAATAGGATTGCACTCATTCCTAACCAGAAAGTAGTGGATAAAAAACAACCCTGGTGTTGAGAATGGAAGTTTCCATGGAAATGAGAATGACACAGCTTTTATTATGTGGGATCGGGACGAATACAGATAAAGTGTTTATCCTCAGAGAGTTTTCTTCTTCACCCAGAAACATAACTAAAGCCACAAAAATCAGCAGATTCATATGCAGTGATCTACTCCTGCCTGGTGTATTATTATTTTGTTGTCATGTGTTACACAGAATGAACATTTCATTTAAGTATTAGGTGTTTTGGGGGAGGCTTATAATAATTCCCCTAATCAATGTTCTTATAAGCGAAATTATTTTGACTTGATTGAATTAACTGAACATTTCACCAGTTAATGAAGAGAAGCAAAAAGGAGCTACAGAATGCTTCGTGATCAAGGTCTTTCCCATCTCTCAGTGAAGTGCGGCTGCATCTGTATTCTGGAACGGCCTTTCCCTATATCTCAAAGTTATGTTTCAATTCATTAAAAAAAAAATCCCAAGACAGCAAGAAACATTTAAAAATAACTGAAATGACAATATACTTTGGAATACTCCTGGTAATTATAGCAACGTGAGGGACCGACTGCTAATGGGCTTTGTGTGACTCTCAATGATTGTTCAGATCTGAAGTTAGGGATGTAATGTGAAGTTGGAAAACTTTGGCATCATTGACTTTGTGAGATGTTCTAGCTTGAGAAATCGACTCTCTTTAGGTGTTAAACCTCATTTTTGTTTATTTCTTTGCTTGTCTTCACTGGGTTTTTGTTTTGCTTATTTATTATAAGGATAACATTAGAAATGGGGTCTAACTGTGCCCTAGGAGTCTCCCCAGTTGGGCAAGGCCAGGCAACATGAAGAAAAGGCTGGAAGGGTTCCTCCTGTGCGTGGGGACATGCCTATCTGGAAGCTGAAAAGGACACAGGCGAAGGAACTCTGCTCTATTCTATTTGGTCGTTTCCCATCATAATCTTGTAGGGAAGAGATTGAGTTTCAGAAAATATTTTACTCATCGCTAGAATGCACATTTGGTTCTCTGATGTGTCCCAAGCTGCAACAGAGCTTGGCTCATGGTAGGTCTTACATAAATATTTTTGTAGGGGTCGAGGGAAGGCAAAAGGAAGAGAAGAAAGGGAGAGAGGGAAGGAAGGAAATATTTGAATATGTGTTTATGTATGTTTGTAATACTGATGGAAAATTGAGAGAATTCAACTTTATCTACTTGGAATTATAATATTACAGAATTTAAAATCCTTCTACCCATATATGCTAACAGTGCACAGCTGGTGGTGTTTTGTTATTTTAAAAAATATGTATTTTTATTTATTCTCATTATTTTAGAGTTATTATATTATATATTTAAATTGGATAGAAAATTTCATAATGAATTATATGTCAAAAATTATGTCTAGAGAGATCTAACAAGATATAAAATATAAAGAATCTTCATAATTTGTGAAAAGCAGTGTCATCTGTCCAGAACTGTAAACAAAATAGACCAACTTGAAAGTCACTCTAGACAACTGGTTCCCATAGAATTTGCTGTGATGACAGAAATATTTTATCACCTGGGCTGTTGAATACATTAACTACTACTCCCTGTGGCCATTGAGTCCTTGAACTGTGACTGGTGCGATCAGATAACCAAGCTTTTAATTCCAGCTAATTAAATTTAAATTTAGATATTCATGTGTAGCTTGTGGCTGCAGTATTGGACAAGAAACCTCAGATACTGGCCCATGCAACTCTAGATGATGGACGAGCCCTTCACAATTATTGTGTTCACCCTTAAGAAAAAGTCACCATTAGCAGAGGCAGACAGACTCTAAAGGTGTGTCCTATAACCCCCACCCCCGCCTCCTGGTGTTCTCATCCTTCTGGGATTCCTTGTCCATTTTCCCAAGGATGGGACCTGTCACATGCTAATAATCCATAGTATACGGCAAAGGTGATGGGAATCTGTGACTCCCCGTTGCGATATCCATACATAGGATTGTGACTCATCTCATTAAGGGACTCACATTCCTTCTGCTGTGGGTTCTAATGAAGCAGACAGCATTATTACAGATCCCACAGAGCAAAGAACTGGCTGTGGCCTTGAGGAATAGACGTAAACTCTAGCCATCAGACTGCCAGGGTTTCCGGCTTACAGCTACCAAGAAAATGGGATTCCGTTCCTACAACTGTGAAGGAGTGAATTCTGCCTGCAGACAGACTGAGCCTGGGCGCAGGCCCTTCCTAGATTGGCCCAGAGTCCTAGGGAGAGTACTAGCCCTGCTGGTGTCCTGTAACCTTGCAGAGAGCCTAGCTCAGCTGGCTTTGGGTTCCCCCAGATATTCTGACCTAATACATGTGCGCCCCCGAGTCTGTGGTGATTCACTGTAGGGCAGTAGGTAACGAATACAAATGTTCTTCGACAGACTAACTCATGGAATTACAATATTACAGAATTTAAAATCCTGCAATCACTTTTTTGGCTATGGCTTTGTTAACACGCATGATGAGCTGCCTTTAGGCACAACTCCCAAAACTTTATTCGCTTTGTTGGTCTTTCCATCTGGGTTTCTGCTTGTGCTCGTGGGAAGGGGGGGGTTTGTAATGCTTCACCCTTAGCTGTTGACAGAGTAGCTGTCAGCCTCCACTCAGCTGAGGCCAAAGGGGCACGCCAGTCACACTGCCCCGGTGCTCCCGTCCTGCCATGGGCCCCACACTTGTTAACCCAAAGCCATGTAAAATGCATCTGAAAGATTTCAAGTCAGCCGAGCTTTTCTAGCAAAAACTGAGCTGCAGTAAAGGGAAGGGGGACGTCTCCTTCTACATGCTATCTAAACTATTTATGATTTAATCAGTGGTAAGCCAGGCTGTCCAAAAAACTTCCTGTCATTCAGGAGATTGCTTGATAAACTTTCCTGCTTATTATAATTAATTGTCATTATAATAAACTTTCCTGCTTACGTTATCGAATGGAAGACTTTTTTGGAAATACATTAAGACAATCTAATAATCTTTTTAAAAAAGTTATTCATGTCTACGGGGGCACACTGACCCCCTTGCCCTTTCCTACATGAGCACAGCACACAGCAGGACACGATGTGTCTGTCCCGCGTCAAAGGGAGAGCCTCAGACTCCTCCTGGACAGTCCGAAGGGAATTAACCTCTGGTCCCTTCATGTGTCATCTGTCACCAGCTACAGCTTCCGATTCTTCCTTAAAGTTTGTTTTATTTTATGTTTTGTAATGAAGAGACCGTACTTCCTTTGCAGAACTGATGTGAGAACAACTCAAGAATCAGATGAGCCCGAGACATCTGAAAAGAAGTGTGCAGCCGGCGAGCTGTGAGCCGAGGCAGTTATGAGAAGACTTCAACGTGTTCATAAACCAGAGAATGACTTCGAGATTACAGGGAAGGAGTAATGTAGATTCAAAATCCTCCACAATGCAGTTCTGGAAATTCATTAAGGCTCAACAACCTGGTTACGAGACACTTACCTTCAGTTATTAAGAAGTCTTCAGTTACTAACGAAGAGCCCGTCTTGAAACGGTGATTCTGGGAGTACCTGGCAGCTGCCTTCTTGGCGAAGGCAGACAGTCCGGAATTCAGGATGAATGAAGCTACAACCACTTGCTTGCAAAACGCCCACAGCTCGTACACTGAGCAGGAGCAAATGGCAAGATTTCAGAAACAGCTAAGTGCTTGTGCTTCTGCGAAAAAGGATGATTCATCTCAATTGGGACCTGGTCTCTCTGGTCCTGGAATGTCACCAGACTCCTCACGCCCCAGCCTTGGCCCATGAGCCCCGACTTCAGGAAATGCACTTCTCTGGCTCTTTGCCTAGAGTGTGATCACCTTCAGGGAAAATTCCTTGAGTACCGGAGTTTTTTTCTCGACAGCATTTGTCATAACTTGAAAATACACAGCTGTTTGTGTCATTGCATTTTTTAAATTAAAACCTACTCTTTAGAGCAGTTTCCAGCTCACAGCACAGCTGCTAAGAGGGTACTGAGGCTTCCCATAAATCCTCAGTCCCCACAGCCCCCTAGCCTCCCCATGATCGACATCCCCTGCTGGAGCGCTGCCTCTGTAGACCTGTGTGACAGAGTCACTCCTCGTCTGTAGTGTAATGAGGGTTTGCTGCCTGTGTGTATGGGATTTTCTCTCCTCAATCTTCTAGGAGATTTACAGTTTCACATTTACATTTAGGTCTATGATCCATTAAGAGTTAATATTTGTGAAGGGGGACAGGCCTGTGTTCAGAATCATTTTTTGCATGTGGACGTCCACCATTTGTTGAAGAAACCATCTTTGCTCCACTGGATTTTGCCTTTGCTTCTTGGTGAAAGGTCCATTGACTACATTTATGAAGGTCTCTTTTTGGGCTCTCTGTTCTGTTCCTTTGATCTGTTTCCTTCTTTTCCCAGAATGACACTGTCCTGAGTACTGTAGCCTTGTAGTAGACTTGAACTCAGATAGTGTCAGTCCTCCAACCTGTTCCTCGCCATCAGTATTGCATCATCCGTTCTGGGCTTTCTGCCTCTTTGTATAGATTTTAGAATCAGTTTGTGGATATCTACAAAATAACTTGCTGAGATTTTGTCTGGAAATACATTAAATCTATAGATTCGGTGGGGAAGAGCTGACTGCGTGACCTTATCCAGCTCCATACTTGCTACAAGAATAGAGGGATGACTTCCAGGCTCTTAAGGTACAGAACCAGTGTCATCTCCTTTTAATATCTGAATTATATATGTCCCAGGAGAGTAGGGGTGTATCTGTTTTCACCCCTGTGTCTGTAGCATTTTGTACATAATTGATATTTCATAAATATTTGTTAAACAACCAGCTGCCTAGCAGACTCTGGTCAACCAGAAAAGTCACCGTGAGCCGTAGCTACAGTCAAAGCACTGAAGAAATCTGATGCTGCTCAGAATGTGGAGAACATAGTGTTTCTTCATCTGTAATTTATTATTGATTTTTTTAAAAGATTTTGTTTATGTATTTGACAGAGATCACAAGTAGGTAGAGAGGCAGGCAGAGAGAGAGGGAGAAGCAGGCTCTCTGCTGAACAGAGAGCCCGATGCAGGTCTCAATCCCAGGATCCTGAGATCATGACCTGAGCCGAAGGCAGAGGCTTAACCCACTGAGCCACCTGGGTGCCCCTAGAATTTATTATTGATTTTGAAACATTAGATAATTTTAAACACCCAAAGTTTTCAAGCTAAAATAAGTTTAAATACTATCAAAATGCTTCAGTGATATTTATTGACTCAGCATGAAAGGTCTAAATGTCTTCCCCATTGAATTCTGAGAATAAAAGAGCTGCCTAATATGTAGAAATAATTGTGGTACATGTGGTTTTAAATACATGAAGTTTCAATCAAATCACAAAAAGTTCCAATTATTTTAATCTATGAACAAAGCCATAAACTAGTCGGAAATGTTATATTCTCTCTATGAACCCAAATTCTACAGGTAACTTAATAGAACAGAGCTTCACTTTTGACAATCTCGTTGAGGTTTAATTGATATATAATAACACACGATGCATTACACTTGATCAGTATTGACATGTGCGGCACATAGCACAGTGGCAGTTGGGATAGCTCTCAAATTCCTGTTGGTAATAACTGTTTTCTTTTGAACCCAAATTCCTCCCAGAGTCTAATAAAGATATAATTTTATTGTGTGTAGCCCAGTTTCCAGATGGTTCTATCTATGAGGCAGGGGCTTTCCTGTGGTGTCCCAACATCTTACAACGTGGGTTGTCAGAGTCTCTGCTCTCCAGAGGGCACAGGTCACCATCCCCATCCTGCACTGGGCTGTGTATCAGTAAAAGTGGCAGTGAGGGGACCCTCGTGAGTCTCCAGGCTCCTCTAACACTGGCCTCCGACTGGAAGCTCCTTAGCTGATGGGCAGGTGGGGTGGTGACTTTGAATGACAGCAGGGAGGGCACCTGGGGTTCCCTCTTCCCACCCATTCCAAGGAGTGTCTGCAGATGGTTCTTGCCCACAGCTTTGTGTCCCCAGGCCGCCCTGTACGAAACTTTCCTGGGGGCCATTCCTGTCCAGGACCTTCAGGAGCCCATCTTCTGATCACCTGCCATCTCCCACTTCCACAACTCAAGTCCAGCATTACGTGTTTGGTTGTTTTCTATTAAATTTTTATTTATTTGCGTTTATGGAGCACTCGCGTTAAAGCTCAGCACAGAGCTGGGATCCAGTAACTGTTTGATCAAAGAATGAATGGATTGTAAACCTGGCAATTCACAGACCTGTACCCCTGGGGCTAATAATACATTATATGTTTATAAAAAAATAAAAAATATATATAAAAAAAGAATGAATGAATTAGTGAGTCTTTAAAATACTCAAACCTCTTAAAGTCCACAAAGATTTCCTTCTGGAGTTCTCCATCGTCAGACTCTTGATGATGCTTTATGTGGTAGCATGAAAACGTGCAGTCGTCAGCACCCAGGGGTCTCGAATCTGTCCCTGGGAGTCTGCTTTATCTTGAGCACGTGAGGGGGCTCCTTCCTTTGATCTGATCTTCACAGCCGCTCTGTGGGGCAGGCATGGTGACAATCACCAGGTGGCGGAGGTCAGTGACTTGCCAGGGTCACACATCTAGTAAACCCCAGCATACAATCCAGTCTCAAACCTGGGCAGTCTGAGTTTGCAAGATGAAACTCTTAGGCTCTGTGTTATTAAACCTCTGGCTTTTTCACTTCCCCACTTTTAAGATGGCAAATAATGTTTTCCTTTGGTAAATATCAAAGACTCTTCAACCGAAGAACAAAAATTGTCATATTTTCATTCGTAAATATTGCCCTTTAGGATTTTTGAATGACTGGTGTAGGAAAGTATGGAGTTTCTATAAATGCTCCCACCTAGCATAGGGAAGCCCTGGAAATTAGTAAGAACAATTTTAACAGCTAAAGAAGAGAAAATACTTTCTGGGGCACCTGGGTGGCTCAGTCTATTGGACCTCCAAGTCTCTTTCAGCCCGGGTCATGATCTTGGGGTCGTGAGATGGAGCCCTGCATCACACTCCACTCTCAGAGGGAGTCTGCTTGTAGTTCTCTCCCTCTCCCATTGCCCCGTGGCACCACTCATCCTTTCTCATGCTTTCTAAAATAAATAAATAAATAAATAAATAAATAAATAAATAAATAAATCTTCAAAGAAATGCTTCCTAGGACAGCAAACATGGATGGGGAAGAAATGATATGCTGAGGCCTCATCATTTAAGGCAAAAGCACACTTGCCCTCAGAGACACTCAGAGAGCCTCAAGTGAGTGCCTAGTAGCAGGTTCCATCAACCAAATCTCCACCGAGTCCCTCAGAGGCTTTCATCTCTGGTCCCAGAGTCCCTCTCCAGTCACTGTGATGGAAATGGAGACAAAGGATGATCCCGTCACTTCCAGAACCAGGCACTGAGTCACTAGAAGTTGACTCCCAGCAAACTGCACGGTGGGTGAAACCCTGAGCCTTCCTGCCAGGACCAAGCCATCAGTGTGCACCCCGGAGCCTGCCTCTTGGGAAAATGGAGCACGAGAGAGGAGCTGCATGGGGCATAGGGAGCACACCGTGTTCCCCCAGGGTCAGGAGCTCATTGACCTGGGATGATTTGAGAACAATGTAATGTGCGTCATTTCTTCATCTTCTTGGTTTTGGACACGTGAATCTAGGATTTACTGAACATTAAAATATTATTATTTACTATTTAAATTCTATATGTATTAGAAATTATTTTCATGGAAAAGGTGATGCTAGTTATGTAATTTAACTTTGGAAGGTCAGCTGTAGAAACAGTTTGCCTCGAAACTGGAAAGTCATTTCCAACAACACAGACTGTGGTCTCTCCCACACCGTCAGGACGATCGCCGCATAGCCAGACTTCGCATACCCCATGGCGGTTACACCCCATCAGATGCCCTGTATATGCATGGTCTGAGCTACTCATTTCAAGTTTCTTTCTATGCCTATTTGGCAACTGGAAGCCAGAGAATTCACATTGTGGGGAACGAGACTCAGAGTTGCTTGCATTCATGGAAACCAGAGAGCTTCATAACCAAGACCTGGGCAATAGTTAATAGTTAATGTTAATTAAGATTAAACTGTCTTGGCATCTACCTTTGGGGACCCAAGTTTATGGCTCAAGCCAAGTTTTCATAAATTGTAATTTTCCCTTGGCCATGAGGTTTCTTAATCTTTCATGACTGGAATAGCAGCTCTGAATTCACAAGTTATTAAAGTTCGTTTGAGAGAAGTGACTCTTTATGTCCAGTAGGTTATGTTTGTGCCTGGGAGCTACATGCCGAGTTTTCATTAGAGGACTCCATAGAGTTTTTTAAGTGTTAAATATTGTTCAGTTGTTCAGCTGTTTTGTTTTGGCTCCTGGGGAAGGAGGGCTGGTTATCACAGACACAGTCCATACACTGCTGGAGCTGATTATGTCTGGGTGATATGGTATGGGAGCCCATGTCCTATATGTGAGCCAAATTTACCCAACTCATCTGGCTTGAGCCACAGGTGGACCTACTGTCTGACGTGATACATGGGGCAAGGAGACTAGGGGGAGGAAATGTGCCCTCCACAAAACAGGTCATTGTCTCCACTGCTCTGGGACGCATGGGAGATCAATGCTGTCCACTACCGAGCCACAACCAAGAAGTCAGACTTCATGTCTTCAGAGTGTTCAAACTACACACCCATCACCGAATTCAACTTCTCAGTTTGAGAGTCTACCAAGATGAGAACGATTCATCTTGATAAGGATTTCGGTGAGCTTCTGAAGTTAGGGAATGATTGTAAATTTTATCCACATGTAGTAGGCAGCAGGAAATTTTGTGACTATTTTAAGAAAATGAAACTTTATTAAGAATAAAATATTCTTTCATGAAACGGTTTGAATGGAAATCCAGTATGAAAGCCTGTCATTACATGATCATATATCTGAAGAATCTGGTTCCATTATGCACACAATTTTGGGAAATCTGTGCACAAAATGGCAGGTTCGCTGCAGGCATCTAACTCACCTTCCCCAGGGCTTATCAGACTCCGGTACAGTGACAAAAAGATCAAAATATGGATAAACTTCATTCATAGAAAAATGAGAAAAAAGAAGACTGTCACAATGGGGTATTTTCCACTTTAAAGACTCCTGTTTTTACTCTTCTGTCTGTTCTGTATTTTACAACTTTTCATTGTGAAATAGCTGGGATCACAGTAAGGGGAATCTGTTTGGGTCTAACGGCCTTCTCTGGCCCTGTCTGGCCAATCAGGCAACACTAGATTCTCCTGCGTGTGCCTGCTCTTTATGTTTCTGTGCTTGTGTGGGCTTTAAGATCCCCGAAATCCAAAGTCTGATGCAGGCAATGATTACATACATTTAATTCTGGACAAACCAGAGAGTTTCATTGCTTCCATGAAGTTTTATGGGGAAAAAGCCTCATAACTATACGTTTGTTCTCCTGCATGTGGATATGTCTGGGAGCACTGGCCCTAGGGGCTAGGCCCTGGGACACATGACTGTGATTCTGCTCTGATGAGACTCTACCTGCAGGTTCCCAGGGGACCACCCATGCACAGATCTGAGCCCTTCCCTGGTGGTCACCTCTCATAAGAGGAACTCATCCTTCCCTGAGCTTGGCCGCCTGCTGAGTCATCTGGTCATGTCCCCCCTGCTGTAGGACAGAGCACCAGCATGCCATGTTCTTCCCAGGGCCCTTGACTGTGGAGTCACTCTTGTTCTGAACAAAATGAAAGTTGATTGAAAAGAATAATTAATTGCTCAGAATGGTCTAGAGGATGTAAAATTCAACTATTTCTCTGCATCTGATCATTTGTTTTCCATTAAGCAGGGTGAAGGGTGAGCCTAAATGGAAACCAGTTACTTTGGCCCCATAGAGATCTGCTTTTTCTGGAATACAGCTTTGCATCATTATTGCCATCTCCTGACTTGGAGAGGGATGTTTTATAAGCCTCATGAACACAAAGTAGATTTGTCCAATGACAAAAGGAAAGAGAAAAAGAGGAAGGGAAAGGAAGGAAAGGAAACAACCCCATCAATACACTTAATTGTTTAAAATGTTGCTCAGTATTGTACTCAAGGTCCATTCTGTGAGGTCTGACAGAGAACATTTACTTGAGAGCCCGCCAAACGCCCAGCACCTGAGGACCTGGTCACATCACAGGTCAGCTGTACAGCTGAGACTTCTCTTCACCATAAATTCTGGAAAACTGAAAGGCAAATTGACCACTTCTGCACCCGTCGTAGAGCAGACACCATCTTACGTTTTATACACCTGCCTTACTTTTGTCAGATCATCATCCTTTGTGTGAGGGCTGTTGCTGTTTAAATACAAGACAGGACATGAAGAAGAGGACATTCAAAGGTGCTAAGTGGGCATATTTTACCCAGAAAAGCGGGAAACATAAATTCTGAGACAGGGAGAAATCCTCTCTCCACACAGCTGAAGTAGAGACAGGTTTCGAAGCAACTGAATACATGAAAGTCACATATTTTCAATATAGGAAATAGGAAATTTTTGTTAAAAAATCATGGTATGAGAGGAAATATGAGAATTTTACTATAATATCTTTTCTGCTTCTACCCCTGTCATTTAGCCAGTAAACAGAAACTTTATTGAAGGACATTATTGTTTCTGAAATGTGTTTAATGGGCCCTTCTAGTCAAGAAAGGACCTTTCTGTTTCAGACATCTCCTGTAGACCCTTTACCCACCGCCAGGTGCCAGGCAGCAGAGTCTGAGGGGGCTGGTGCCCTGGAAGCCAGACTCTGTGTGTCTCTGAGTGCTGGATCCTTGGGACAAGGATTCCTGAATTGGAAAAGGGAAACAGAAAGGTCACTTGTCCTTCAGGGCACTGGGATACAGGATTCCCTCCTGAGAAGCGATGCATTTCCCACAAGGGAAAACTAGGGTCTTGAGGTCATGTTGTCTTGGAACAATTCTGCTACGGACAGGCGCTGTTCATGGAAGCAGTGCTCTGGGGAGCACTGGCCCTCCCTGTCCCTGTGAGCCCTTCTAGGGGCAGGACATGAGCCTCTCAGGCTGGGTTAATCCCAACATGCAAACTCTTGAAAGGGTAACTGTAGTATTTTCCCTCATTTTTTCCTAGAAAATCAAGAGCTAAAGAGCTACTCTTATGTCTTATAATGTAAATTGGTATTCCACAGTGATGTGGTAGAAACATTTTTGAGTTGCAGTCTAATTAGTTTTAGAAAGGACTGTCTGTATTTTGCCTTTACTGCGACTAATGGCATGGATAGATCAAATGAGCTGAATTATTCTGCTGTGGCTGGATACACATGGCTGTCCTCTACACTTAGCTTTTATAAGATATTTAATATAAAATACAGAAATAAATATGTGCAGTTTGAATAGATTTAGTAAGGACCTACAATGCCTGGGCTCTATATTAAGAAAAGTGTCAGTCATGAAAGATTAAGAAATCTCATGGCCAAGGGAAAATTACAATTTATGAAAACTTGGCTTGAGCCATAAACTTGGGTCCCCAAAGGTAGATGTCAAGACAGTTTAAACTTAATTAACATGAGTTAGGGAAAGAAAAACTGAGAACATGGATTTGTGCCCAGTTCCTGGGCATCTAGTGCAAGTTAAATGCATTGCTTATAGCAATTGTTACACTGAAAGATCTGATCCTTAAACTAAGAATTGGTTTGTTTTCTCTTTGAGTTACAGTTTTTACAAGACGCATTTGTAATTTGGGCATAAAATAAAGGCTACAAATGAAAAATTCATTTGAGATCAAATAACAATTGATGTTATTTTTAACAGTCTGACGTTGGCCCGTTGTCAATACATTTTTAAGCAAACTGAGCTGAATTTTCCATGGGAGTCTGTTTATTTCAGCAGATTCTGTTCACTAGTTGTGTTTCCCTTGAATGTCCTTGCATGTTCTAACACCAGCACAAGCCCCAGTGTGCTCACACATCTTGGATTTTCTAGAAAGTCAAATAGGGATCCTCTGAGAGGACTCACAGAGGTTCCTGAGGCCACACTGCTCAGGCCTCTGGGATCACGGAGTTCAGTGAAGTTATGATGACTCCATGAATCCAAAATTCTGTATGAATTAGCTATCGCTGCAGCAACAAAGCACCCCAAACCCAAGGCTTGAACCTGCATCCCTTAGTGTGTCCTGAGCCAGAAGATTTAGGATTAGCTCATTTTTTTTTTTCTGGGCTTGGCTCATTTCTTACCCTGCTATCTATAGATTGGCTGGCTTTCTGGGTTTCTTATAAATACCTCTGTTGACATTTATGCCAGGATTGAAGGGAGCAAAGGTCATGATGCAAGGACCTTCTAAAATCAGTCTTCTAGCACTGTCATGGTTCCTTCTCTTCCCCGTTAGCACAATCCACCCCTGTTGCTCAGGCACGGGAGTGTGTTAGGGTTGGGGGAAGAGGACGGGGTCTGCGTCCTGTGTCAACTGTGTCCTCCAACCACCTGGCTACAAAATCCAGGGGGTACCAGGAATTCATCAATACCACAATTATCATCCCAGTTGCAGACTGGATCCCTCTGTCCATCATCTCTGTCATTTCAATAGAAAATGGGGAGGAAAATGGGGGGGGACCACATGTACACATACGTGTTTAATTCACTATTTTGAATTGGGAAACCAAGGTTTAACTTCAAAAAGAAGCTCACTGTTTGTCATTTGGATTTAATAAGTTTTAAATTATGACAATCAGTATCTATGTACCCAAGCTTTTAAGCAATGTTTTTACTAGGTCACATCTGTTATTTCTGTTTTCACGAAGTTTATAAAAAATGGCTTTTCAATTATTTATAAGATGTAGTCACCACATTCTCTGCTTAATCAAATGAGGTATTCAACAAGCTTCTCATTCCAGGGCTTTCTACTAAAAAGATTTTGTGTGTGCAAAATGATACAGAGAAGAAACTGAATTTAAAAGAGAAGAGTTTGCCATTCATAAAAGCACACTAGGGAAAGTGGATCTCTGTGTAACATTCAAAGCACCATTCCCATACTTCTGCCTTGGTAATATCTTCTTGAGCCCACTTGGAATCTTACCAAGGTTTAATCTGATTGTAACTGTGGCCAAGGTAATATCCTCTCAATCAAATGTCCAAGTCTATTTCAGCATCTCTTTATACAATTAACAATTCCTTGCAGCTATCCAGAATTCTCAGCCCAGTTTTTAAAAAGTGGTTTGAGCGCCCACACACATACACACATTACACACTCACTTGTGCCCACACACACACACAACACACTCGTGCACACGCACTCACACACAACACACTCACTCGTGCGCACACACGCACACACCCCACACTCAATCGTGCACATGTTTTTAAAATGAGTCATGCACGACGGTATTCAGCAATTTGCTAATTCACTTAAAATATTCTACAGCTGTCCTTAAGGAAATATGGCTCTATTGACCATCAATGGTGTTCTGCAACTCTTAAGCAAACAGTGATGCTGTGAACTTAAAGCACATTTCCAGTAGAAGATGGGTGGCTCTTTGTGTAATAGTTTGGAGTTAATTCTGCATTTCAGTACTCGTTTCTCGAACCCATCCTCTATTTCTTACTTTTTATGGTATTAACAGCTGTTTGCTGCTTCCAACAGTGGTCTTATTCTAGAAATTTGCTGTGTGTTTAATTGTAATCATTTATCTTTGTATGCATGTGTCTAATACAGAGATGCTTTTTTGTTTAAAGGCAATAGTGTTTGAAGGCAATATTGGGGTCAGATTTGACCCTGAGGGGAAGATGAATTTGATGAACGCCTTCTGCTTCCAAGAACCAGAGTGGAAAGCACGAGCTCATCCACCTCTCATCCTGGGTGGGGAGCTGGCAGCTGTGCGTTCAGAGGCTGTGACCAAGCCTTTTGCCGAGTACCCCTCGCACATGGTGTCATCTGTTTCTCATGAAGACCCTCTAGGAGTAACAGACCCCAAGTGCCTCAGTGGATATTGTGAAGACTTGGACAGGGCCAGCCATTGATCTAAGGGATAGTACTAGTAGGAACTGAAGGAGCTTTAAAAGCCAAGTACGTCTAACCCAAATGTGAATATCTTCTAAAAGCAAAACTTTTGAAAGCAAATTTTCTAAGGCTGCCCATTATTTCTCACTTTCTTTGTGAGAATAAAATTCTCACAGGTTCAGTACTGACTGTCTTTTCTTGATACTCCTTCCTGATCTTCCAGAGAACTAGAAATGCCCAGTGTAAGTGAATACCCAGATGGCCGCACGGTCTCCTCTGTTCCTTCGGTTGGCTGGGATGTGACAGAATGTGAGTCTGAGCCCAGAGAGCAGGGAAATGTGCATCCATGGTCCCTGTGGCTAGAAGGTATTTTCTAAATCCTTTCTTCTAAGCGTGGGGTTAATTTACAGTAATTCAGTTATGTTGGGCCTGCGGGAGGAGTGAAGGTCCTTCTCACTGTTCCGATGCCTGCTTGGGAGTAAGTGAGAAAAGACTTCAGCTGCTGAGTTGACCTCAGCTTGTTGGACAGAAAATCAAGGCTCTTGGAGGCATTGTTCCAACAGATCGTCAGGGAGCGAGATACCTGAGCAGTAGCCGGACCCCGCTCCTGGCTCCCGGGCATCTCCCTGATCCCGGGTGTTCAGAGGATCTTTCTCTTATGCTAACTTGAGCTGCTGTCTGGTTTCTCCTGGCATCAAGATACACACTACAGGGGAAGTCTGTGGGTTTGCTATCGTAACCTGCACATGCCGCTGTCCCACTCTGAGGTGAGCAGCTGTCAACAGTGTTCTCGAACCCACCCCCCTGCATCATATTTCCAGGTACTTCATCTTCACTCAGGATTTATGTGCTAAGTTAGCTGTGAGGGTATTGAGCAGTGCTTGTTGTTTGAAAAGAAAGCTCTACCATCCCCTTAAGTCTTGGGGCTGCTTCTCACCTCCAGCTGCTGATGCTACTAAGAATTTCTTCATACTGGGCATCTCCCCAGTATTCACTGACTATTGTGATGAGCATCTCTGTGCTGTCTCTACATTGGCCTAGACTGAGGACTGACTGAAATTATGTTCACCAGATAAAACTGAATGGAGTCTGGTAACACATTTGAGGGGAATATATCCAAACCTTTACCCTCCATCTACCCCCTTCACAAAGTAATGACTCATGATGTAGAGACCAGCTCTGGAATCCACCCAGGGCAATGTGGGTTAAGCTCTGAGAAGAGCTTTTTGGAGGAAAAAAATGTTGCACTGGATAGTCGCTTGGAGGGACTGATGTAGTAGTAGCATTCTTCTGAGGTTCAGGCCAGGAGAGGGCACAATGGTGTGTGGCATGCTGGCTTTGGAGATGGGGCTGTGTGTCCCGCCTCCTGCAAATGCCTCCAGCTTTGGAAGGAAGAAGCAGGTGGCATCAGAGGAGCCCTGGAGACAGTGAAGCTGTTCACGGTGCCCCAGCAATGTCTGTGACTGACAGATAAAAGAGCATCACATGGCAGAAGCCATCATTCATGCAGAATTCCTCATTTTAAAAAAGCTGGAGTATTTAGGAGAGCCAGGTTGGTAACCAATGCTTCTAGGGCCGTCCTTGTAAGTTTGGACAGAAAGCTAAGATCCAGGTTGTGTAAATAGTATTAATAGAGTGAAATATAAATATTATGAATGTTATGCTCACATAAATAACCTTTTTCTGGGGGAACTCTGCAAAATGATGGCATATCGAGTACTTTATAAAATCACTTAAGTATATTTTAAATGTTTAGACGTAGAAAAAAAATCCAGCTAATCATAAAATATAATTTACTTTTTGAGAAATTTAGAGAAGAGAAGACAAACCACAGTGGCCCAGAGCAGGGATGTCATTGAATTTTAGACGAACAAGGACATGTATTACATATGACTAAGATGAAAGTTTGAGCAACTTTCAATGGTGATTAGCACATGCTGTGAAAAGTGAAAAGAAGAGGAAAGAGATACCAGAGGTCATAAGAGTGCAACACCACTCTGGGCTCAATTAATTGAGGCTCCTTGTGCTGGATTAACCAATACTGTGGTCTGATTTGATTTTTATTTATTTTTTTTACAGATGTATTTATTTATTTTAGAAATATAATGTGTGTGCCCAGTGGGGAGGGTCAGAGGAGGAAGGAGAGAGAATTTCAAGAAGACTCCCCCATTGAGCATGGAGCCAACATGAGTCTGGATCTCAAGACTACCCTGAGATCCTCACCTGAGCTGAAACCAAGAGCCCAAGGCCTAACCAAGGCGCCACCCAGACCTCCCTATCTGATTTTAAAGACAGAGAAGGTTTTACTGCAAATACAAAGGTCAAGCATGACAAGTGAGTTACCCCTTATGAAATTCACAGGCTCCGGTCGGCGGAATTCTCGGGGCTGGATGCACACGGTGAGTTCAGTTGACCTTCAACTACCAGGAGGAGCGCAAGGGAGGGGCGTGCTTTGGGATGAATCACAGAGGGTTGGGAACTCATGTCTGGTGCAAAGCCCTTTGAAGGAGTCTGCCCTCACCGGCGTCCATGGCCATGCAGCACCAGACCACCCCCAGGTAAAGTGGCTGAGGGACACATGTGCAACACACGTGCCCTTGAACCTGGCAGGAGTGAACACGCCCCTGAGTCTCCCCACTTCTCTCTGCCTGACTTTGCTGCACGTGGAGCTCCGTGACTGATGGGAATGATCATCACATTCAAGCCTCGCTGGGATGTGCCAGAGGCTTAGAGCAGAACATCGTACATAGTCTGTGCTCTCCTACATCATTAATCTATTTCATATTTTATCTGAGATTTTGAAGGATAAATATTTTATTAGCATTAGAGCTGAAAATTTGCTCACCAACTTTAAAGTGTCTTGTACTGGGAATACACTAATATGAATTTCTTTAATCATGCCAAGTGCCTAATGTGCAGGAATGGTGCTATTATCCTGTAAATGTCTTTCAACTGTATTCTTTTGGAAACATGTCTAGCATCTCACTGAACTCCAGCCCTGTGAGTTGGAGGAGCTTAGGTTCACAGGCCTAACCAGCCACGGAGAGCCCTTTGGTACCTGCCATGGTTCTTCCTTCCTTATCGTGTAACAAAGCTGGCCCCACTGCAGTTACAGGGGCAACGAGCTGGTTTGGGATTGTGAGTGTATGTGTGAGTGAGTGTGTGTGTGACTCTGTGTGTGTGAGGGTGTGTGAGTGTGTGTGTGTTAAAGGCGGCTGGCATGAGTTTTCTTTCCCAGCAGTTTTCACAGTGGCTTGAAATCTTTTCCCTATTATCTCCAAATCTCCTGGCTGTGCAAAGGTGGCTTTGTTCGGGTATTTTACCAAAAAATAAAAGAAAAGGGAAAGAAAAATAAAAGAAAGTTAAGGCATAAATTCTGCAGGAGAGATCCCGATTAACAGATTTGTCTGCCCTTAACTGACTCCCCTTCCTTTATGTGCCTTTCCTCCACCCCGGACAGTTTTCTGAGTCTTTTCCATCTCTAGAATATTGATTTCAAATGCTTGAATGGGGCCACCTGCTGGGCGATCACCGGGGGGGTGGGGGGCACTGAACGGTCTCGTGCCCTGAGAAGCTCTGTTGCTGGTGGAGACACTTGGTGGAACATTTGAAGGGCCCCAGGCATGAGCACAGCCACTGCCCAGTCGGCAGGTGTCTGCTGCCACAGCGAGGACGAAGGGTTGATTTTGCACCGGGTTGATTTGCCCTTCAGCAGCGATACTACTAAGAGAGCTGGGTCCTGGTTTCCAGGACAGCCTGATTTCAGTTGTGTGCAACTTGAGCACCATGTCCTGCATCCTGATCAAGGCTGCGAGGATGCCAGGGAGTCTTAAATACACAGTAGATGCCCCCAAATGGCTGTGTTGCCCACGGGATGTGGGGCTCCCCGCATGGAGGGAGGCCCCAGCTCTCTCCACCCTGCAACTCAGTGGTCGGGACCGGGAGTGATCCCCCCAGGGATGACTGAGCGTGATCGGGAGTGATCCCCCCAGGCTCTCAGGTAAGCAAAGACAAGAAGTGCGTGTCTAGGAAGCAATGTTTGCTCTCCTTCTTTTCAAACTTGCCCCTGACTGTGATGATGGCCAATGCTGTGTGCCACCCACAGCCCTGTGTGTGTCACAGGTGAGGTGGTCAGGGAACCCGAGAACTTGTGGACAGAGGATGACCCCTCACATCCTGGCAGCTCTCACGCTCTGGGCTAAAGAAGACCGGCACTGGCCCTGGACACCCCACAGGACACCTCATGCAGAATCTGCCCCTTACCCGCCCACAGCCAGGCTGGGCTCAGCTTGGAGGACCCTCAGCCGTGGCCAGCAGTTCTGTGGCTGACTGGGGTGAGTCGCCCCGACAGGCAGAGTGCCCAAGAGGACGGGAAGAAGGGGCACAGAGCCTTGGTCTCCTCATCCCGCATGCATTGAGTTTCACCAGGAAGATGAGAATCAGAAGCAGACAGTCAGAGCTCAGGCTTTGCCTCTGCCTCCTGGATCATTCCCCAAGAGGGGTGCCTCTGGAGGGATAGGGTTCAGCCCACCTGTGGGACCACTTGCATTCTCCAAGGGTCTGCAAGTGATTGCCACATCTGGCTGGAAAGTGAGCAGCCAGGAAGTGTTCCTGCTTCATCACGTCCTGACCGGTGGGCACCTGCCTCCCAGCCCAATGGGAACATTCCCAACACTCCCGAGAGAATCCATCACTCCCCCTGCTCAGGTTCCACCATTAACATCACTAACCTTGCTTTTTTTGTACCCTTGTATTTCTTTCTTTCTTTCTTTTTGAGAGAGAGAGAGGGTGAGAGAGGGAAACTAAGCAGGGGGAGTGAGAAAGGGAGAAGCAGGCTCCCCACTGAGCAGGGAGCCCGATGCAGGGCTCAATCCCAGGACCTGGGGATCGTGACCTGAGCCAAAGGCAGACGCTTAACAACTGAGCCACCCAGGTGTCCCTTTCGGATACTTTTTAGAGAAAGTTGCAAATGTCCACCTGCTACTTCCTGCAGACTTCCACGTGCATATAAAATGACCCAGGTCTCAGCATTTGGTCACAACATTTCTTTTAATGAGAAATCTGGCTCTGCCTTCCATCACTGTGTCTGTGTGGGCTTCTGAGAAGAGGAACCAGGATGGGACCAAACACGCAAGAGACCTGCCGGGTAAAGGTCTGGGAAGGGACGAAGGGAGGAGACGCCATCTGACCACGGTGCCCTCTGACCCTGCGAGAGGTGTAGGGAGTCGTGGGAGTCTCATTGCAGTGTTGTGCTGGGGATTCTTGGCCAGCCCCGTGGGGAGTCCAGAAGCCAAAGCTGCTCTGGTAGGAGGCTCCCAGTGGGCAGCAATGGTCTGCCCTAGAGCCTCGCCCTGATCACCGGCTGTGGGCAGAATAGGGGAGGGGCAGCCTTGCCCGCACCAGAGTGTGGACCCACAGACCCCAGCAAACCACTCGTCAGGTCTTCTCCATCAAATCTGAGCAGCTGCCACATCCCTGACCCCCCACTCCTCCTCAGCGCCAGCCGGGGCCCTGACCTTACTTGCTGGTTCTAGAACATTGTAGGCATGGGCACATCCAGGATGAATTTATGTGTAAGGCTCCTTCACTCAAGACAACAGCTTTGAGCTCATCTGTGCTGGGCTTAGTGTAAGCATCTCCTTCAGTTCTTGATTTCAAGTTTAATTAAAGTGACCTTATCTGGTGCACATGCTTTCTGGACAGAACAAACACCAGGCTCCACTGGCCAGGGGCATCAACAACAATAGAGAGACTGGGAGTATCCAGGCAGGCTGAAAGGTTCTGCCCACACGTGTGCAGTACTCTCATTTTGTGCCTTGTTGACAAAGATAAGGCCCAAAGCCCTGTAAGAATGCAAAAATGATGCAGCTCACAGAGCAGCACAAACAATAAGAAAGGAATTAAGCTGCATTTGGGGCCAACTCAGACATGACTCCCGAGAAGCAGACAAAAAAAGAGCTATTTTGAAGCCTTGCAGATGTGAATCCCTCACTGCCTCCTGTTTCTAGGAAAATCATTCCAGTGTCAACAAACTGTAGAGTCCTGACATTATCTTCCCTTTGTAAGAAAAATCAAATTGTTCTCCTCCCAGACTCTCTGCTTTTCTGTGCTCATGGGTTTGGTCAATGTTCACATCTTAATTTTTACCCCCAAAGTTTATCTTCATTTTTGCCTTTATTTTGTTTATGAGTCAAATGGAAATTGTCTCTAACCATTGACTGGAAGGCTCATGACATTTTTTTCGGTTGACATATAATGTGTTACCTGTAGCAGATATGTACACTTTTTCCAGTGCTTCCCTGTATACATCCATGGTGTACATTTCTTACTTTGCACGAGTGTCCCAAGCAGTGTTCAGTCTGTAGCGTGCACCTTCCCTTCCTTCACCTTCCACACTGAGAGAGTCTGGCCCTCACTCCATGGCTAGAATGGAAATTCTGTGGGGTGGGGGGGGGACCGTTTCTTTCTGGTTTATCATTGCATCTCCCAGGACCAAGGACAGGGCCAGGTACAGAGAAGGCGGTCTGTGTGTATTTGAGTGAATGAGTGACATCAAGCAACCATTTCTTAATAAGGATAGACAGCAACAACTCGGAGAGTACAGCAACGCATTGACTTCATCCATCCTTCTTTGTTTGGAGAATTTCTGAGGAGGTTTTGGACTGCTGGAGTGGGATCACTCCTGTTCTGTAACTGTTAACCAAGGATGACTGCAGTGGCTGTCCATAGCGTGAATAGATCATTACAGGACCTTCATGTGGGGAGGAGGCCACATCGAGGATTGGGAATTAGACACACATGGGTCATTGCTTGCCTCTTCCATGGACCATGCATGAGCCTGAGGCTTAGGTGGATTTGTCTGTGATGTCAGATACTAGCTGTCCCTGGGGCAGAGAGTGTAGGAAGAGCCGGAAGAATCAAGATGGTGATGTGTTGAGTCTGTGAGAACCAGGTTTACCGTTATGGTTGGAAGATGATTCCAGAGCCGTTGTGTCTGGGGTGGGGGTGGGGTGTGAACTCTTGTGACTGCCGATGGAAGTCACATGTGACAAGGAAAGCATGAAATCTCCATGGGCACTTGATTCCACTAGTTGTCTAGCTTTTTACTAAACAGTTCCAACACCTTGTTTGTTTCTTCCCCATAAAAAACTAGAATAGAGGATTTAAGTTAATATTATTTTTTTAAAAATATTTTATTTACTTATTTTTTTGTCAGAGAGAGAAAATGTGAGTCGAGGGAGGGGTAGAGGGAGAAGCAGGCTTCAGGCTGAGCAGAAAGCCCAATGCAGGGCTTGACCCCAGGACCCTGAGATCATGATCTGAGCTGAAGGGAGACCCTTAACGACTGAGCCACCCAGGGACCCCTGAGTTAATACTCTTGACTTGAATTGAAGTGTATAGACCCACGTCTGAACCCTGGTCCTGAGGCTCTGTAGTTCCACAACTCCGCCAAGACATTTTCAAATCTGCAAAATCAGGGTTCGCCTCGTAGGATGGAGGTCCAGGACTCCAAAGTGGAGTCTGATGCGGTCAGGGCGATGACATCACCTTCAGCATAGACGAATTCTGCAAACATGGGGTTCTTGACTATCAGCCACGGAAACAGTCTCCAGAGCGGAGGTAGAAATTAACTGGGAGATATAGACAAATCACAGGTGGATGAGAAGTCTAGGGCTCAACCAGGGTTCCCCCCATTCTGTAGGAAACCTGTCTGTGCAATGCTGTAGGCAGGGGTGCAGCAGGGCCACAGCCCCACAGTGACTGGACTCGTCCCTGCCCCCAGCATGAATTCCAAGTGCTCTGTGAGCCTCCTGCTTTGGAGGTATCCAACTGACAAAGGTTCACTTCCAGGGATTGGAGGGTGGGGGTGGGTGCAAGGGGAGCCCATGCCTTCCTTTAGGCTTCTGGGGTTCACACTGTTTCAGGGTTCACAAGCAAAGAGTGACAGGTCACATACCGACAGCCACAGGAAACAAAATCTCCACCCCCATCATCCCGGGGAAAAGAAGACAAAACAGCAAAGAACATTTTTAATTAAGTCATGATAAGTTATAAAAAGAGCATAGTCGAATTAATGGTCTTCATATACCTGGAGTCAAGATGTGTGAACACAGGGACCTGGATGGAAGAGAAGCTAAACTAAGAGGCTGAGAAATAGAACTCATAGGCTCTCCTGCTCTGTTCAGGGAGGGGACCCGGGGGAGTGGTGGGTCTTAGCCCCAGAGCCCAGCTGGCCAGTTCCTCCAGGAGAGGAACTCAGAGACACAGGTTGGAAAACCATTCAAACCCCCTCCGAGCATGTCTGAGCTGTATGCACAAGGTCTGGGTCAGACCTGTTCTCTAGGAGGCTAGGCTGGTGGACGACCTGGGGAGCCCCGAGGCCCTTGTCTTATACTTGTCATGACTTTGCTGAGCTGAATTTCCTTGGATGCACTTAATTAAAGAGGTTTCCTGCATCTGCCTGGACGAGCATGAAACTGTGGAATAATTAGAATTACCAGCAGTAACACCAGAGCAACTGGCATTGTTTGTACTGGAGAGAACATGGAGGAGAAGAAACAATATGTTTATTCTCTAACCTGAACCCCACAGGTCACAAACCAGCTTAAAATAGAAATCAGAGCTCTTTATCAGGCAAATTTAGTAAATGCTCACTATTCGAATCACAAGCCAGTCCTCTGGTCCCACCTTCAGTCCCACTCACCTCCCCACCCCCACATACACCCACACCACACAGCACACACCTACACCCCCCCACACACACATATGCATTCTTCATCCCCTCCTTGACTGAACACCCCAGACACACTGACTGAGTGAACTGGTTTGACCTTTCTGGACAGACCCCCCAGGCTCCTTGTGTCTACAATGTCATCTGTGTTTGTTCTTGTCAGTGTCCACCTCCTCAGGAGAAAGCAGGTCCGTGGGATGACAGGGCATGTAGTGTCCAGGCCCCTGTGCACCCAGGGTTCCCCATACTTCCTGGTCCATTGGAGGTGCTGTGGGGATCTGTCCAAGGTGTTAGTGAACAGGAGCATATGTGCCTACTTGGACAGACATGGCTGCTTCCTGAGCTGGCTTCTCTGAGAAGGAAGCAGGAGTCATTTCCCTCCGGGTGACACAGCTTAACATAGGGTTAAGCTTCCTGGGTTCAAGCTGATGACACCAGCCTCTATGCTGCCCAGGCTGCCCTTGCCTTTCTAGTATGACCAGATAGCTTTTCCCTGGAAAATCTTTTTAGGCAACTCCTGGTATTAAAAAACACAACAATATTTGTCATCAGGGCCAAGGATTCTCTCTCTTTCTCTTTCAAGGTGATGTAGTGACTTTTAGCAGCTAACCAGCTTGTTGGAAAAATCTAGACAGAGGCAGGGGACAGCTAACCTCAACCCCAGAGGCAAGGGCAGCTAACCTCAAGTCCCACCTCCCACTGGACCCACTTATCCCGAGGCAGGTAGAATGTCACACAGCAGATGGAACCAATGAAAGGTGAGGGACCAAGGGAGAGTGATGGCAGCTGGAAAAACAAGGTGGGCAACTCCTTAGCCTGAAATGTGCCTCCAAAATGAGAGGTTGGCATCACTGAGAGACGGACAAGTCCTACTGAGTTCCCATCACATCTGACAAAGTCACTGCCGAGTCAGGCTTGTATATAACTCCATCTACTAAAGAAAAATATTCAAACTTTTCCTCTAGAGCCCAAAGAGGTTTTTCTCCAAACATATTATGTGTTTGCAGTAGCACAGTGGTTAGGAGACAGAGACGATTTAAATTGAACTAGATGTATTTGTGCTCCTTCACAGTGTCAAAGAGAAATGTCACTGCAATGCTGGTCTTTCCTAGTACAGCGTTTTCTTAGTGTGTGTGGATCAGAAAGGCTGAACTGCACGTTCTTCACTTTGTAAGACACGGTTTCCCATGAATCATGACTTTTAAAAATATTAGTGAATGTGATTTACATGAAATTAATGAGAAATGCCTTATGCTTCATAACATAAAGGACAATGTTTCCTCTTACAACTTCAAATAGTTGTGCTTTAAAGACTATTAGCAAAAAGTTTAGAGAAGATGACTCATGTGGTTATATAATATTTAGTTTAAAATTCTTTTCAAAATGGTGGGTGCTAAATTAAATAAAGTTATATCAGCTGAAAGTTATCTGCCACCATTGGATGATTTTCAACACTTATAAATTCTGAAATGGAAATTATAGAACTAATTAAATCAGAAATTCATTCCCCAGATACCACCAGAAGGCTGAATGTAATTTATATCCACTTTTAGGTATGTCATATATAATATCCTATGAGTTAGCTCCTAACCATTATTTGCATAAAATTTCATGACTATCTAGCTATTTAACATGCTCGAAATTGGTACATTGGAAAACCAATTCTCTCTCTACACATTGTTGGAAGCAAAATATATTTGACTACTTTTAATTAATATTTCATCAATATGAAGAAAGCTGCTGTGCTGGGCTTTCTTGGTGAAATCACACTCTTATATGATACATATCGATGGGAGACTCATTGCTTCTCAGATTAAATCAGAACAAAATGCATCACCTTAAATCAAAATTAATACAACCACTATTTGTCTTTGCAGAGTAAATGCAGTGCAAATCAGCAAACCTTTAGACTTGTTTTAAAGACCACTATAGAACAAGCTATAGTCAAATTATAATGGATTGGCATAGATGTGTGGCAAGTGGCATTTCTTATTTTGTAATTGTATTTTAAGAGTGTTTAAAGGAATAACTATAAATAGAATCTAAGACTAAAAAAGACAGGAAGGCAGGAAAAGGAAGAAACCAAAAAAAAAAAAAAAGAAAGAAAGAAAGAAAGAAAGAAAGAAAGAAAGAAAAGTGAGAAAAAAGAAGCCGGCTTTGTGAAGTCTTTCATTACAGTGAAAAATTGTCTCATTTACTCTCTGTCGTTATTCAGCACAAACACAGGGAACCATTCAGCTTGGCATTGTACGTATCCTAACCCTGGCCAGACAGTGTTCTGGGGTGTGCACGCATGAGGTCAGAAGAGTTCACCAGTCACCATGTCTTCCACAAGAAGCCAGAAGCTGTGTCCACGTGACTCAAGAGCAGGGGGATGGAGATCTTCTTTTGCATATTACAGATTTATCATCAAATGCCATTTTTGGTGTCCAATAACCACTTCTTGTGTCCAATAAAGATGATTGGTCGTGAGACCCTTAAACTTTTTCCACTGTATTTATGACACAAATAAAATGTATTTGCCCTTACAACAGTGACCAAAACAGGAGCAGATGGGCAGAATGTGTCTTTTGATACAGCGTACTGTGGAGGACACATGGCTTTTGCTGTTACTTCCAAAATCCATAACATTTTGACACTCATGAGAGGACATCTGACCATCGCCCCATGAGGGACACTCCGCAGAATGCCCTGTGATCTTTGCAAATGTCAAGGTCAAGAAAGGCAAAAGAAGGCAGAGGAACTCTTCTGAATCGAAGAGGAGCAAACAAATAATGACAATTTGTGATCATGCGTCGGGTGCCAGACAAGAAACTTAAAAATTTATGAAGGACTCTGTTGGTGCAATTGCCAATGTTTGCAGGATGGTGCATTAGTTAATAGTATTGTATCGAGTTAAATATTCTGATTTTGATAATGGTACAGTGTTGGGTGGGAGAATGTCTATGCTCCTTAGAAACATGCAATGAAGAATGTAAAGGAAGTGGGCAAATACAGCATTAGGATCCAGAAAACAAAGACTAGCAATAACAATATGGGGAAAGAGTAATTTTTTGTCTTACTCTCAAAACTCTTCCCTAAGTTTGAAATTAAATTACAGTGAAAATTAACCAGAACACTGTGCCTGAATTGTCTTTGCCCAACGGGGCCTCTCAAGCCACTTGTCAAAGCCACTTACGCCAGACCCTGGAAGGCCAAGGACACACTGTGTGAGCCTGAAACAGACAAAGAATGCAGCTGTTGGTGCACCTGCCCAGCCCAACGCTCACCCAGGGCGTTGAGAGGAGCAGAGCACACCTGACTCCAGCAGTTTCATTCGAGGGTGAACTGTGCAGGCGGCCAGTGCACCTCCGTTAGCTGCTTTGAACTAATTCACACTGGGACACGAGTGATGACTCCGATTTTAGGTGCCACGTTGTTGCGGATTGACGAGACACTTGTTATCACCACCCCAAAACCAAGTTCCTCCTCCACGTGCTTTACTGACTTTGACTCTTAGATATTCAGTTTTAAGGACCAGAACTAGTTTTGACATGTTTAAAGCACCAAAAAGAATCTGTTTTCTGATTCACGGCAGGTTAGTGTTTCCTCATACAAATCTAAATTACATCTATACCAGAGTCGGACGGTGTCATTTCAAAGATCAAAGGCAACATTGTAATAGACAGCTGTGCGAAGCAATACTTTGTTAAAAAGAAAGGGGTAAATAATGACTGTCGTGTAAATAAAAAGATAAACATGTGTCCAAGATGTTTTTTCCCACAAGGGAACCAGGTTAATGTAACAAGTAGTTAAACAGAGAATTCAGCACACACAGGCATATTTACAAGTATCAGGAATGCTAGAAGCAGCCCAATGTCCACATGACAATTCTCAATTGCATTTCCAGGGACAAATTTGCATTTCTAAGGATAGGAAGACTTGCATTGCTATAAAAATATGCTACAACTTGCAGCGTTATAAAGTAGTTCATTCGAAGAGGTAACCAAAAATGTGTTAGAGATGACACCCAATAATCTTTTTTACCCACTTGAAAGTCTTTCTCCACATTTCCTGACAGTTGCTCTTGGGAACTACCTGCATTCTGGAGTAATTATTCCATGAACCAACCATGGATCAGTGCTTGGTGTCATCATTTAGCCATCATGGCTCAAAAGAAGTAAAAACAATTTTTGGAATCAAAGCACCTTACTCTGGAAATATATTAACTTCAAGAGGCGAAGACGGTGTTCTAATGTTTAGATGGCTTTCTGACCTTTATCTATTTATTTTTATTCATAGCATTTTTAAGGGCTGAACTACTGGTTTATGACCAAAGACACTAAAAATTTCATTTCACTTTGGTTCAGTGAAATGAAAGCCTATAGTACCTTTTGGTACACAGCTTAACTACATCATGGTAAAACGGTAAAATTATATAATAGAGACAAGTATTTTGATAAAAATCTAACTTGGGAGACAATGTCATTTTATCTGTTTCCCTGGGTAGGAGTTGGAGCCCTGGCGCCTGGAGCCTGGCTCATCCCTGTTACTTGTAGGGGCCGTCACTGTGGTTGAATCTCTTCCAGGGATGCAGCTCAGCTTCCCCCTCTGTAAGATGGGCATGAGAGAAGGACTACTTCACAAAGGGGCTTTGAGCCCTGAAATAGTCTATATGCAAGGGTGGCCATAGGTCCAAGTTAGTATTAGTGAGTGACACGGGAAGTGGGCAGAGCCTTAGACAGCCCAACCTCCAGCTCCCCTCTGCACCCATGGGTGAGGTGCCCCCCCCCTCCCCCCCGGCAAACAGTCCTCCTCGTCCAGCAGACCAGGCGAGGTGGCTGCTCTGGGCTGAGTAGCAGATTCCAACTCCCTGACAGGCTGCAGGATCAGCCTCTGGCGGGATCTGGTGCCCCACCCTCTTGTCACCACAAAGCTGCCTCCGGCAACCTGCTGGCTCTCTTGGGTTCCGAGGGCATGCCCCATGTGCTCTTCCTGGTGTGTGCACTGACCTCCCCTGCCCAGTCCGTGGGTGCTGAATGCTGCCCCTCAGGTCTGTCCAGACTGTGTGTGCGGCCATCCCTGCCACCCTAGGGCGGAAATCCCTCCCTTACCAAGGGGGTGAAGAGGAGATGATTACAACAGCACGACACATGACAGGTGCTCAACAAGTGATTGTTTTTATCATATCTGGAAATGTCCTCAGCCCCGGTACTGTGCAATGTAGATTTTAGCCTAGTGTGTATCTCATTAACAGTAAATAAATTCACTCTGAAATAACCCTGGGATGGTATTTTAATATTTTAATTTTAGGTCCAGCTGACTGCTACAAAATGCTCTGAATTCTCTGAGATGCAGGAAGTCTGGATTTCATGGGCCATCGTGTGATATTTAAATTTTGATGGCAAACTTAAAAATGAAGAATCCCCTATGGGGCAAACAGAGCACACTTGGAGCTTCTAAGGCCTGGAAATTTTCTGTTCTTGAAGTAAAATCTCAGATGCTCAGGTGCTATAGGGCAAATACCAATTAAAAAAAAAAAAAGAGGTGTTTTTTAGCTGTCCCAGGTGGAAAGGAGGGCAAAAGTATGTTCTCCTTCCCTTTTCTGAGAACGTTTCCTTTAGAAACCCTGTAATTATCAATCCTTGCCCTTTGCTTTTCAGATGAGTTGAAATCCTTGTACAGACTGCACAAGCTTCTGGCCACTTTACAACCCAAGACGCTCTTCTTGGGGACCCAGGAACTGTCTCTAAAATGTAATCATTGAGAAAGGTGAGGCCCCATCTCCCAGTCTCAGTGGGAGGGTAGGAGACTGACCCAACTGCTTGGCCCAAAGTGTACGAATGATCTCTTATCGTTAAGACACGAGAAGTTTCTTTTTCCCCGGGATAAAGGCAACTAGCAAACACAGGTGGCCTTCTGAGGGCCAGGAGTGCTGAGGATGAGCTGCATGTGATGAATGGCACTTTCTAGTCCTTGTCCTTGTGGGCAGCTTGTCACTTACTCCAAGATTATGCACGTATAATGCACGGCTGTATGGAAGGGTGAGATTTCCTTCTGTCTTGGCAATCCCTAACCCTGACCCTGACCCCGACCCTGACCGTGACCCCGACTCTGACCCTGATCCTAACCCTAACCCTGACCCTGACCCTAACACTGACCCTGAGGTTTTCTCTGCCGGCCTCTTAGAAGTTTTGTGTCTAATTACTTCTCCCAGAGTGCCTCTTTCCTGCTTGATTTCCAACGGCCAGGCAGGCAGGGTTTACCAAGGGAGCCAAGACCCTTTCGGTGGCCTCCGTGGCTTGACGGCTCACTTTGTTTAACAACGGCGGCCGAATAAAGTATGTATCCGTGGTGGGTACAGCTGTGCCTTTCACACTGCTTGCTCCCTTTTTCGGTGTTGGGTCTCTGAGCTGTTCCCTGAGCCCAACGTGACTGTGGACAGAGCAGCCAGGAGGAGATCAGGTGCTCACACATGCTGTCCCAGACAGAAGCTGTCCTGCAGGGCATGCAGAACCTCTCTTCCTCGCTTCCAACTCCCCTCCTCCAACAGGCTCCACAGTCTCTTCTGCTAATCATGGGGCCTCTCCAGTTCTCTCCTCTTTGTCTCTCTTCCCTGCTGCTGACTTTTAACCTCCCAAGTTTCAAGATCCTTCCCTCTCTGGATGGCTAACAACTCTTCTTTTAAATATGTCCACACGGATCATAAATGGGTTCCAGCTAAGGGGTGACTGCACAACTGCGTGTCCTAACAGAGATCTGTCCTTCACAATGGGGAAACCAGCAGCTTTAGGCGGGGGGGGGAGCCTCACCTTCTCCTCCACCTCTTCTGGGTAAAACCTTCAGCCTTCCTTCCTTCCCCTTGTCCTCCTCTGATCATCCTTTTTATATCAAGGATCACGTTCACAGACATTGTTTTCTTATTTTCCCCATTCACCCCCAACAGTAAATGTTTACCCTATTGAGGCCAGATAAAGCCTCATCCCTCCATATCTCCTAGATTCCAAAACACCATCAACTAGAAGATACAACATAGAATAAGTAAGTTTTATTTATGAGTAAAAATCGGAAAATAGACATCATTACTTTGAAATGCAAGTATTGTTTGAAAGAGGCATCCTGTTTGGGAAACTGACTTATGGATACCTACTTTATCATCATGGAAATATGTCCCCTTCTTCTACCCACTAACTGGTAGACAGCAGCCCATGGCCTTAGCTCTATTTTCTCTCCATCACTTGCAACGGAGAAGAAGCTATAAAAGGATTTTTAAATTTGAAATCTTAGAAACCAGCAAAAGGAGATCATAGTCCTGTACTGCAAGGGGGAGGGAAACCATGCCTTCCTGGCCCCACCCTCACATAACTTGTCCACCAGGGTGCCCCGTCACTCCCTGGGGTCTGGTCATCTGATGGGGGGACAACTCCTCAACAACTCCTCAGCATTGCTCGCTGCTGACTAGGCAGGGCAGCTCAGTGACTTCGAGTGGGGCAGATCCAGGCTGGGCTGGCTTGCAACGCAGCCAGGCTGGGGTGCGGCCTGAGGGCTTCCTTCCATCCAGAGGTGGGGCTGCAATTTTCTTCCTCCATTTTTAAGTTAATTAGAAGCACTGTATTTTCAGAAGAGTGCTAAATAAAGTAGAGATCAGAGTGCTAGGCTATTTTTTTAAAATACAAATGGACCTCACTGACGCTGGTTCCGCGGCTTCCATAGGACCCTCCTGTGCTCTTCCTTTGGGTTAGACTCACACCTGCTCCTGCCGTTGTCTCCTGTGGGGCACACTAAGGCCTTCGAGCAAAGGCTTTTGGATGTTCTGTAATTTAAGTTACACCAGCCCTGTGTAGGGGGTCTTGAGGGGGGCAGGTGTGCTCGGGAGAGGTGGGGGCTGTGCTTTGTCTCTGATGAGGCCCCGCCCCCAAGTGTCCTCTCCGCAGCTTCCCATCACTGGCCTCTGTTCTCCATCCTATTCTCTTTTAGTGTTCTCTTCTGCTCCTTGTCCAGGTTTCCTCCCTTCAAAGTACTCTCTGCCAGGGGGAAGGCAGCATTCCTCTGTCGTGCAGTAATCCTAGCTTCATTCAGAATTCCTCTGTGCATTCATCCATCCTTCTACCAATGGAGCAAGATACCCTTCATGACTCTTCCCGTTTCCCTTTGATAAATTACCTGGCCACCTCTAAAGCTTCATGTGGGTTTTAGTGAATCGACCGGGCAGAGACTGCGCCATACCCATGCTGCTCTTTAAAACAAGCATCATTTGTTGGAAGAAGTCATTAATTACGATGGTGGAGGCCACATGATTCACTTAGCATGGTCTTCTAGCTTTGCGGGTTCTCCACAGAGGAAAGCGGAAAAGCCGCCATGAAGAAAGGACCAGTCTTGAGACTCTCACTCTGACGAGAGGAAAAAGTGAGCCTTACAGTGGGGGAGGGTCCAAAACTGCGGGCTTGGCCATTGCTCAGCCGATCTCAGAACCACGTCATATATGCTAGAAGCCGATGGTCTGGACCATGAGAGGATGCCCAGAGAGGTCAAGCCTGTACATTTTTTAGAGTCATGATAAAAAGTTTCACCTGGTGTTTTGGAACATAATGGTTATCGGTAAATAGTGGGTATTATTACAGCAGTGATAATTAACCAACATAACAACCCAGATTATTGACCGACTCATGAACTTCGGCACAATATGATCCACCATTACTGCAGAAGGACAAATGGAAGTAATTACATGATGTCAACATGCCAAGTTCACAAACCTTGAACTTTTATCTGTAACTCTTAAAATAGCTGTTCAGGAGTCTGGGAGTCTGAAAGTCAGTCCATTGGTCTGAGAGGAAGAAATCAGTCAGGTGAGTAACAACTACCTACAGCGTAAGGTTTTCCTAGCATCTTCATTTTCTGCTTGAATGCCTTTTTCTATTATTTTCTCCAGTCTCCATCTCTGACAAAGCTCTGAAAACTGCATTTAACATTTCTCATTTCTAAGGCTGACTTCACTTAATTCTTACCAAAGATGGTCTTTTCTCACATTGACTCTCCCTCGGGGAAGACGATACTGACTGAGGTGGCCAGCCCCCAGAATGGCCCCTGATGATTCAGCAGCCAGGTGTTAATGCCCCGTGTCACCCTCTGGCCTTCAGACACATTCCCTGGGGCGGGGTGTTGCTGACGGCCCCATTGCCTGCACTTCCAGGGACATGGGCTATCTCTGGCTTCCCAGCTTCCAGGGACTCTCACAACACGGATTTAGGTGTCCTCAGCTTTCCATCTCCCAGCCTGGGATTGGTTTCTTTGGGTTTGTTGCTCACTTGCAAAATTATTTTGCTATTATCTTCTCTATTTTACTATAGACCTGTGGGTACATGTCTTTCATAAATCCATTTACTGTCCTTTTAAAAAGATATGATGAGAGAGGAGAGATAAATATTACAATCCTTTGAATTGAATTGGAAGCCGTTGATACTCCTCCCCTGCCGGCCCCTCATTTCCCTGATGTGTATATTGAAGATTTTGGACATACACCTACTAGAAACACAACCCAAAAGCAGATACTATTCCCCAAGTCTCTATTGGGGAAGCAAAATGTCAAAGTAATGCATTTCTAGATTTTTCATTGAATTTTACCTCATTCCTTATGTCTACATTATCTGCTCAATTCTGCATTCAGAAGATGCTACTTCTGACCTTATCCATGTTTTTCATGTCTTGGATTTTTCTTTTTTTCAGTTGTGTTCTTTTAAAATGAAATAATCTTTTGAGTTTGTGGTTCAGGTGAAATCCAAGCTTTACTGCTTTTCCACAAAACTTCCATTTTCCAAATTTACTTCCAATTTTAAGTAAAAAAATCCTGTGAATTTCAGTTTATTAAATAAATAACCCAACTAAATAGAATAAGTCTTTGCTTATCTTATTTAAATGCATCAAGCATTAAAGTCTCTCAAAATTGTGCATAGTCATTGGAAATTCTCACATAAATTTTACCTTGGTACTTATTCTAGTATTTTATAAATATGATCCAAGTTCATGGAGAATGGGAAATGTCTGAATAGTATGGATATAATTAAGACAAATAGTGCTTTCTCAGCATTTCTTTCAAGAAATCAGAGCCCCAGTAAAGGTTCCAACAGGAGACACCTTGTCCCTATGGGAACAACATCCAATTTCTCTCCAAGCCAATGAGTGACTCACCATTTTCCAAGTCCAGTGCCATATTTTTAGCCCTGATTTTTATAATTATTTGAACACGTTGACACTCTCAGTTACTTTCTTCTGCATGGTGTTTAGAGATCCTTCTCTCTGGCTCTTCTCTTTCCCCTGAATCATGAGGTCAATGTCCCAGATGACATAAACCAAATAAAGTCAAGATACAATTATAAAACCAGACTTAATATTTACATTTTTAAAATGCGTTTTTAATTTTAGATGTAATTTCTGTCTTCTTATTTCTCTCTGGATTAAAAGAGCTGACTTTTCATTTTCTTAGATGCAATAGATATGTTAAATTGATTTTGCCCCTATGTTTATTAATCATTTATATCTACTTAATTCCAAAAGACATCTATGGTGGTTTTACAATAAGAGGCACAAAAAATGACAAAGCCAATTAAAAATAATTAAAGTAAAAAAATAAAAATAAGAAATTAAAGTGATTGAAGTAATAAAATCTATTAATAAAAAAGAGAGGTATAATTATAATTGATACATTAAGAAAGGAAAGAAAATGGAATCATATTAAATGTTTAAGCCACACGGTGCAGAAAATGAGTGGAAAACAAAACCAGGAACAAAGAAGTGCAGCAAATAGAAAGTAGTAACAAATATGGTAGATAGTAATCCAACTGTATCAATAATTAAGAGGCACAGACCATCAGTAGATCAAAAAACAAAGCACAATTATATGTTGTCTAAAAGAAACCCACTTTAAATATAAAGAGACATATAGATTAAAAGTAGAAAGGTGAAGATACATATACCATGCTAACCTTAATTAAAAAAAAAGCAGAAGTGGCTCTATTAGTTTCAGACAGAGCACCTCAGAACAATGAAAGTTTACAGGGGATAAAGAAAAGCACTGGGATGTCTGGCTGGCTCAGTCAGGAAAACATGTGACTCTTAATCTCAGGATCATGAGTTCAAACCCCACACTGGGTGTAGAGATTATAAATGTAAAACAAATAAAGAAAAGTATTACATAATGAGAAAGTGTATTTTAGAGCATTTAAACATATGAGACAAAAACTGATAGAACCATAAGAAGAATAAGATAAATCAGTGGGCTTATTATAGTTGGAGACACTAACCCTTGTCAGTTAGAAGAGGGTGTGTCAGCAGGCAGAGAAGCAGTAAGGACAAGGTTGAACACAGCAGCATCTTCCACCAACCAGACATATTGGACACCTACAGACCACTTCATCCAACACCAGCAGAGCACCCATCACTGTCAAGCTCTCTTGGAACAGTCACCAAAATAGACCTCATCAAGGGCCATAAAACAGACTTTAACAGATTAAAAAAAGGGTGGGGGGAATTATACAATGTCTGTTCTCAGACCATACTGAAATCAGAGTAGAGATCAATAGCTGGAAAATTTCAAAATACTTGAAGATTCAACAACACACTTCTAAATACCACATGGGTAAAGAAGACATCTCAAGAGAAAGTTTTAAAAATTTTCAATGAAGTAAAAATGAAACTATAACTCATCAAAGTCTTCAAGGTGCAGCCAAAGCTGTGCTTCAAAGGAGATGTATAGCATTCACTGTGTGCATCAGAAAAGAAGAAAGATCTAAGAAACTCCTTCTTCACAGATCTATATTTAGACCTAATATCTAAAAACCAATGATCTAAATTTTCGCCTTAATCAACTAGAAAAAGAAGGGTAAATTAAGTCCAAAGTAAAGAGGAGTAAGGGGACAATAGAAATTAGAGCAGAAATCAATGAAATTGAAAGTAAGAAATCAACAGAGAAAATCAGCAAAACAAAAAGCTGATTCTTTGAAAAGATCAATAAAACACACAAGCCTCTAGCCAGGCTAACTAAGAAGTCATACAGTCAAAATTCTAAGGAGAAGACTTCCACGAGTGTCTATAAATTCAGAATCTCCACCATTAACTCTATCAAAATATTATAAATACTAAGAATTATGTGTTTCCATTACACTTGACTTTATTTTAAAAATGATGGCTTATTATTGGAAAGAAAAACAACAAAAACATTTTACCAGAAGCTTAGATTAGATTGTAAATAGTACATGTAAGAATAAAATGTGGTTTAGAAATTTCTTCTAAAAGAAAAAAACCCTACTGGATACTATCTCTCTTTCTCTGGTGCAGAGTCACAAACATCTTTTTTTTTTTTTTAAAAGGAAACAAAGTTTTTGGTATTTCCTCAGTGACATCAAATTGTGTTCACTTCCCTCCTGATTGTCTACTTCATGTGAATAGACCTGTTACATTTTAATCATTTATTTTACATTCCATTTTTCATTGAGCTGTCCCTAGATTAATTTTAAAGTTGAGAACCTCCAATTTTATGAAGAAAAAGTGATTTTAGAAATCATGGTATTTTATAGCATGATAATTCATCATGCATTAGACACTGGATTTAATCACAACTAAAATTTCACCCAGAAAGTAGTTAGTACTTTGTGAACTTTCTCTTAACTACACGTCACTAATTTGGATAGGATTCTTGACTGAGTGATTTATGGTTTGTTCAGTTTGTGAAGTTAAGAAGTTTTACTGTTTTCTTTGTCTCTGAATGGCAGGCAGGGTTTTTCATCACTCTCACACACAAAACATAAAGTTGGGTTTTCTCTTCTTTTGCTTTCTGCATCTCTCCCTCTAGCTTTCATTTCCCTCAGCTTCGCTTCTCTTTGCATGAAAACATATGGTTTCAGATGTTGATATTCTCCTGATCTTCTTCATTATATCTTGATTTAGCTTCTGGGCCCTGGGAGTTTTGAGTACCGTGCATATCTGTTAAATTTTTTATAATGACTAATATGTAATCTGCTTTGATAAGCAACTTTTGGGATTGATTTTTTAAGTTAAGAAATGCAGCCAAATGGTTATGTTTGTCTCCTGGATCCCCAGTAAATCTCATGATGCTTTAAGTACAGGGGCAGAAGAATGACACAGGGTGCACGCTTTACCCATGGACTGCTGAGTGCTGTCCCATGGAGACTGTCACTGGGCAGCTGGAGCAGAGGCTATGGAATCTTACTGGAATGGACTGGCATTTGGATTTCACAGAAGAGAAATCTTAGGTGAGCCTCTTTCACATCTGTCATCTCTAGCAGAATGGACTCACTTTTTCCTGCTGGATGATGGAGGTCAGGGTCCCCTTGAGACTAGGTTGCAACATGGCCAAGAAAAAAGGCCCCTCCAACCACCCTAGTTGATCCTAGGGAGTGGGACTCAACACAGAGCCTGGTATGCTCCCCTTAGGCTCTGTCTGCTCTGACTCCAGGAGGCTGTCTCACAGCATGGCCATACTCCCAAGGCTTTCCCAGAGGTCTCTGCTAGCTTTCCTGGCTCCTCCTCACTGAACCTGGGCTTGGCTTTCCCTAACCCTGGGCTTTGGCTTTCACTGAGCCAAACATGAACTAAGTGCGGCCAATGTTTACCCTCCATCCGCATTATCTGTAAGCTCTGTTTCCTCCAACGCTCTTAAACTTAGATGAGAAGTCTGCTTATGTCTTGTCACTTCTGCGTAGAGTTGTCATTCATGCGAGGGGCCTCTCTAATAACCATCTGGCTGCTCCCTGTCAGCACACAGCCCTCAGCAGCTGTTAAGTAGGAGACAGCTTGTGCACACGCCTCAGCAAAGCCCATTCATCCTATGGGAAGAGACATTATGAACAGGAGGAATTTGGTTAAGTTGATGAAAGATGGACTCCATTATGCTTCCATCTGTGTCACAGACCTTGCTGTAATTCTTCTGTGCTCATCTATTGATTTGCAGACGTTAATACTATTTGACAACTGCCTAGCATCTGAAATAAATCATGACCTCATTTTTTTACTAAATGATGTTGTAAACATATTTATACATTCATCATGCATTTAAAAGGTGACCATTTTCTGTTCATCATCACTGGCCATCAGGGAGATTCAAATTAAAACCACATTGAGATACCACCTTACATTAGTTAGAATGGCCAAAATTTACAAGACAGGAAACAACATGTGTTGGAGAGGATGTGGAAAAAAGGGAACCTTCCTACACTGTTGGTGGGAATGCAAGTTGGTGCAGCCACTTTGGAGAACAGTGTGGAGATTCCTCAAGAAATTAAAAATAGAGCTTCCCTAGGACCCTGCAATTGCACTACTGGGTATTTACCCCAAAGATACAGATGTTGTGAAAAGAAGGGCCATCTGTACCCCAGTGTTTATAGCAGCAATGGCCATGGTCGCCAAACTGTCTAAAGAGCCAAGATGCCCTTCAACGGATGAATGGATAGGGAAGATGTGGTCCGTATACACTATGGAGTATTATGCTTCCGTCAGAAAGGATGAATACCCAACTTTTGTATCAACATAGATGGAACTGGAGGAGATTATGCTGAGTAAAATAAGTCAAGCAGAGAGAGTCAATTATCATATGGTTTCACTTACTTTTGGAGCATAAGTAATAGCACAGAGGACATTGGGAGAAGGAAAGGAAAAGTGAATTGAAATAAGTTGGAGAGGGACATGAACCATGAGAGACTATAGACTCTGAGAAACAAACTGAGGGTTTTGGAAGGGAGAGGAATTGGGGGGGGGCGGTGAGCCTGGTGGTGGGTATTAAGGAGGACATGTATTGCATGGAGCACTGGGTGTGGTGCATAAACAATGAATCTTGGAACACTGTTAAAAAAAAAACAAAAATCAATAAATGTAGCTTTGCTTTGCATAAATTTCTTAAGCTATAGTAACATAAGAATCAATCTGCTAAGATATGCCAAATTTTAGGCGCTTCTCTTGGTAGTTGTGAGTTTCCCTCCTGCCCAGTAGAGGAGGTCAGGTAAAATGCCACATTCAGCACTTCCTGCTAACCCCTGAGTCCTCTCTCTCTGAGATTCTGTGCTACTTTGTGGCCCCCCACAAACTGCCATCCTCCCATAGTGATGTCTGGTTCCTCCCCATCCAGGCTGCTGTGTCCTACTAACTGGATTCCTCCCCTCAATGGAACTCCGTTTTATTTCCTCTACACCCCAAATTTGGTCTGGATGTCAAAACTGATGATGCCACAGGCTTGCACCACGAGGAGCCGAAACGTCTGTTACTAGCATAACGAAGGTTTCTCCAGAGGGAAAGGCAGCTCTCAGGCAGAAATGAGAATTGCTGGAGAAAACCAGGAAGAGAAGACTGACTTGCAGTTCTGACAGTGCTTAGGATCTGGGGCTTGGGTGTGGATGTTCAGGTGTATTTCAACTCCCCATGGGCACAAAGGAAGGAGACCAGGGACTTTCTTACCAGCTTGTGCAGATGGTGGGCAGAGGGGGAACCAGGACAGTGAGATGTTAAGTGTTATCAGTAGTCAAACATCAAAGAGTCAGACTTTTTATTACATATTTTTCTAGTTTCTTGAAGGGGAGCTTAGGTGGTTAATTTGAGCCTTACTGTTCCCCTAACATTAGCATTACATATATAGGTTTTTTCTCTCAACCCTACAGAAACTGTACCCCATAAATTAGGACAGGTCATGTTTTTACTCTCATTTGGTTTAAGATCTTTTCCAAACTCTCTTGTGAATTTTTTTGAATGGTCATTTAGAAATGAGTTCTTTAATTTCCACCTATGTTTAGGTTTACCCCCGTTCTTTTTGCCATCAATTTCTGATTCTATGGCAGTCAGAAAACATCTTGTCTTTTGATCCTCTGTCTTTGCACTCGCCACCACCTTTTGTGATAAATTTATTTCACTGCAGTATTTTAAAGACTATGTTGATTCTTAATTATATTTTCGAGTTTTTTTGTTTTTGTTTTTGTTTTTAGTGGTTGCTGTAGGGGTTACAATATTTCCTAATTTTCACAACCTAGGTCAAATTAGCAAGAACTTAATTTTGGTAAAATATAGGAACTTTTTCTCTAATATAGATGCATTTGCATACCCACATCTGTGCTATCATTGCCATATATATTCCATTTTTGTGTAAGTCTAATAATACTGTATAATTATCAATTGCACAATCTCGTGCTTTTTAACATAGGTAAGAGAAGAAATAAGAAAAACATCGCTTATAAAATATTTATATTAACCCACACATTAACCATTCTCATGGCTTTTTTTTCTTCCCATGGTTTCAAGTTGCCATCCGATAGAAATTTTTTTCCCAGACAACAGGTCTTCTTTAATATTTCCAGTATGTCCTTTTTGCTGGCAATAAACTATTTCACTCCATTTATCTGGAAATGTCTCTATTTCACTTTTTTTTTAAATCCCTTTTCTGGAAATAGAATTATTGGTGGACTATCCCACTTGTCCTCCAGCACTTTGGTTATGGCATTCCAATATTCTCTGCCTCACATCGTGTCTGGTTAAATGTCCATCAGCCATGATGAATCCCATCGATACTTCCCTATGTGTGACAAGTCATCAGTTTCTTTCTTTCTTTCTTTCTTTCTCTTTCTTTCTTTCTTCTCTTCTGCTTCTATGATTTTCTTTTTACCTTTGACTCTGTCTTTGACTATGATGTGCGTAGGTGTGGCTCTCTTTATATTTATTTTCCATGGGATTTGTTGAGTTTCTTGGAATGTTGTTAGCCATTCATTCTTAGAATATGTTTTCTACATTTCTTCTCTGTTTTCTCCTTTGAGACTTGTATGACAGGTCAGTGCACTCAGTGGTTTCCCGTGGGTCTCTCCTGTTGGGATTTATTCTGTCATTTCCCATGTTCTGTAGATAAGCTAATTGTTGTTTATCTAGATGCTATTTCCCCGCTTTTCTTTCTGCTATCTTGATTTGATGTTGAGCCCCTTAGGTGATTTTTTTTCATTTCAGTTATTCTTATCCAACTGCAGAAATTCCCTTAGATCATTTCTCTAACAAATAAATTTTATCCCTTTTAGATTCTCTACTGGTTTATTCAAACAGAGATTATTTTCACACTATAATTCCTTATGTCCGGTTTTTTTCACTTGTTTGAACATACTTGTCATGGCTGCTTTAAGTCACTCTTACAAGTATAACATCTGGGCATATATGAACGGATTTGTTCCTTTTCATTTCGAGCACGGGCCATGGCTCCCTCTTTCTTTCCACGTCTCCTAGTTTTGGTTAAAAACTGAACAGTTTACATAACATACCAGAGTTCGACTCTGACTTTCCTCTTTGGTTGCTATTATTATTGGTTTTGTTCACTTGCTGGTTTCTCTGTTTATTATCCTGTCTTGACAGACTCTGTGAGTTCTGTGGCGTGCAGAAGCTGATGTCTCTGCTCAAAAAATTTTTATATTCTTAATTTACAATTCTGACTTCCCTGCATCCGCATTGCTTAATCTGAAGCTTGAGCGGATTGTGCTCCAAGACCTCAAGCCCATGAGGTATTTACCTCTGCCAGTGTATGTGGGTTTGGAAGAACAAGTTCAAGGTTTGGGACATTTTCAAGCCTGGCTTATACATTGTGCTTGCTCATTCCCCTCTTTTCTGTGCCTGAAGACAGCCTCGGGATCTGCTGTATTTGTGGCTAACTGGAGCCCTTTCTTTCTGCCAGCGAGCTCTGTTTACCATGGGAGAGAAGCTGGTGGTTGTCACCGCCCGCCACTTCATGTCAGCCTGTCTGCACCCACTGAGCCCCCGGCTAGAGCGCCTGCGATTCCTCTGTTCTGACCCCAGACTTAGCACTTTTCTGAGAAGGGACAATTCTCAGATTGTTTCAAGACTTTGGTTGATTTCCCAGACATCTGAAAGCATTGTTTTGTTACTTTTGTTCATGTATAGCTGCTTTTGTGGGGAGGGAGTGGCAGACCTTCTTCCTTCCTCGGTTAGAGCTGGAAGTTCTGGCATCGTTCAATTTTACAAGTGAAAAAGAAGTTCCAAAATGAAGTCATTTTAGAACATGACTTATAATTAGGCCAGGCATGTTTCTTTGCTGTGGAACTTCCCATAGCCTTTCATAGGCAGACTGATTTCCCAATTTGTTTGACCGTGGATTTGTTGTGTTTCATCACAGCCTCTGGCGATATCCTTTTGTATAGCACGCTTTGAGCAACATTTTTCCTTTTAACTTCTACTGCCAGAAAGGAAATCTACAAGAAAAGAGAGACATAGTACAGATCATAAGGAAATGTGGAGGAGAGCTCATTGCCAGCTCAAGAACAAAATGAACTGAGGGACAACAGAGCATGTAGTCATTTCAAAATTGATTGATGTATTGTGTTTTGGAATTAGGCAGACAAGATAAAATAATGCCCCTTTCTTTGCTATTCTCTACTTTTCAAACTCCAGTAACTTATTTGGTTTATCTTGAGTGACATTTTCAATCTCTCTTAAAACTTTTATTTAACTTTCTGTTTCTTAATATCACTGTACTGTGTTCAGAGTATAGTCCTTATTCTAGCTACATTACATTAAACCTCATTTCAGAATAAGTGAAATTTATTTTTCAGAATAAACTTTAAAATTATTAATTCTATTATAATTGACTAATTCTGGTAATTTTCTACTCATCTCTTTTGAGGTTTACCTGGTTTTCATTTCAATGTCATTTCACATTTCCAAGATGTCCACTTGTCTATTTTCATATTTTGTGGCCCAGTATTGATTGCTATGACAATCTTGTTATTTCCTCATTAGCTTGATTGCAGAAATTGAGGAAGGGAATTAGTTTCATTTATGACTTAATATATATGCATCATGGATACAAAGTGATCTATGAAATGAAGAAACAGAAATTCTCATCCAGGAAGATAATGAGATTTTCTATCATCTGGAAAATTTCATGAGTTTGGAGGAAAGTACTGGGATTCCACAGAACATAGAATTGAGCATTTCATTAAATTTTATCTAACTCTCCAGAGAATAGGTGAGATCCCTCTAATAGTTCTCTTGTATTGTAATTTTAATTATTATGCCAGTTTTTGCTTCTCATGTGGACATGGAATCAGAATGGGGAAACAAACACTAGGAATTCACAAAGATGCCAGTCTTGACAGAATAATATCTTAGTGCCAGGCCTGAAAATTAAAGCCATTCTGCTGGTTTTGTACAATGTAAGAGCCACATGAAGTCTCCTTTTACTCAGCCCTGAGGTTCACAAGGCCTGCAGGTGAGGTTTGTGTATTGTCCACAGCAATGTGACTTTTTTATAGGACAGTTGATGACTCTACCTTGTCAAGCTACTGCACCTGTAAAGCAATCATGCTTCAAATTCACACCAGCAAGCTTTAAATCCACATCTCCAGCAAGATAGAACTCTTAGATTCCAAATGTGACAGTCTCTGAGGATGTGACTTGTGTCAAAACCAGCCAAGCCTATCTTGAATTAAAAAACAAACCTTTCTAAACCAACCAGTATGTCAGTCTTTTGACAGAAATTATAATTTATATCAATGTTGAGAAATGTACCCCCGAGGATCCATTGTCAAAGCCACATGTGGCAAGGATTAAAGGAGTCATCCCTTCCCCGACAGGCAGATGTGGTCTTATGTGGGCCAGTAAAATGAGAGCTCTGTAATGATATTGTATTCAGTATGAATACTTTTTTTTTCAAATGAAATGAAGATGTTAATTCTTTAGGCATTGTTCTTGAAAAATAATTTTTTTTCAATTTATTTATTTTCAGAAAAACATTATTCATTATTTTTTCACCACACCCAGTGCTCCATGCAAGCCGTGCCCTCTATAATAACCACCACCTGGTACCCCAACCTCCCACCCCACCCCCGCCACTTCAAACCACACAGATTGTTTTTCAGAGTCCATAGTCTCTCATGGTTCACCTCCCCTTCCAATTTACCCAAATTCCCTACTCCTCTCTAATGCCCCTTGTCCTCCATGCTATTGGTTATGCTCCACAAATAAGTGAAACCATATGATAATTGACTCTCTCTGCTTGACTTCTTTCACTCAGCATAATCTCTTCTGGTCCCGTCCATGTTGCTACAAAAGTTGGGTGTTCATCCTTTCTGATGGAGGCATAATACTCCATAGTGTATATGGACCACATCTTCCTTATCTATTCATCTGTTGAAGGGCATCTTGGTTCTTTCCATAGTTTGGCGACTGTGGCCATTGCTGCTATAAACATTGGGGTACAGATGGCCCTTCTTTTCACGACATCTGTGTCTTTGGGGTAAATACCCAGGAGTGCAATTGCAGGGTCATAGGGAAGCGCTACTTTTAATTTCTTGAGGAATCTCCACACTGTTCTCCAAAGAGGCTGCACCAACTTGCATTCCCACCAACAGTGTAAGAGGGTTCCCCTTTCTCCACATCCTCTCCAACATATGTTGTTTCCTGTTTTGTTAATTTTGGCGATTCTAACTGGTGTAAGGTGATATCTCAATGTGGTTTTAATTTGAATCTCCCTGAGGGCTAATGATGATGAGCATTTTTTCATGTGTCTGATAGCCATTTGTATGTCTTGATTGGAGAAGTGTCTGTTCATATCTTCTGCCCATTTTTTGATGTGTTTGTCTGTTTCGTGTGGGTTGAGTTTGAGGAGTTCATTATAGATCCTGGATATCAACCTTTTGTCTGTACTGTCATTTGCAAATATCTTCTCCCATTCCGTGGGTTGCCTCTTTGTTTTGTTGACTGTTTCCTTTGCTGTGCAGAAGCTTTTGATTTTGATGAAGTCCCAGAAGTTTATTTTCGCTTTTGTTTCCTTTGCCTTTGGAGACGTATCTTGAAAGAAGTTGCTGTGGCTGATATCGAAGAGATTACTGCCTATGTTCTCCTCTAGGATTCTGATGGATTCCTGTCTCACGTTGAGGTCTTTTATCCATTTTGAGTTGATCTTTGTGTACGGTGTAAGAGAATGGTCGAGTTTCATTCTTCTACATATAGCTGTCCAGTTTTCCCAGCACCATTTATTGAAGAGTCTGTCTTTTTTCCACTGTATATTTTTTCCTGTTTTGTCGAAGATTATTTGCCCATAGAGTTGAGGGTCCATATCTGGGCTCTCTACTCTGTTCCACTGGTCTATGTGTCTGTTTTGATGCCAGTACCATGCTGTCTTGGTGATCACGGCTTTGTAGTAAAGCTTGAAATCAGGTAACATGATACTGCCAGTTTCATTTTTGTTTTTCAACATTTCCTTAGTGATTCGGGGTCTCTTCTGATTCCATACATTTTAGGATTATTTGCTCCAGCCCTTTGAAGAATGCCGGTGGAATTTTGATCGGAATGGCATTAAAAGTATAGATTGCTCTAGGCAGTATAGACATTTTAACAATGTTTATTCTTCTGATCCAAGAGCATGGAATGGTCTTCCATCTATTTGTGTCTTCTTCAATTTCTTTCATGAGTGTTCTGTAGTTCCTCAAGTACAGATCCTTTACCTCTTTAGTTAGGTTTATTCCCAGGTATCTTATGGTTCTTGGTGCTATAGTAAATGGAATCGATTCTCTAATTTCCCTTTCTGTATTTTCATTGTTAGTGTATAAGAAAGCCACTGATTTCTGCACATTGACTTTGTATCCTGCCACGTTGCTGAATTGCTGAATGAGTTCTAGTAGTTTGGGGGTGGAGTCTTTTGGGTTTTCCATATAAAGAATCATGTCATCTGCGAAGAGAGAGAGTTTGACTTCTTCATTACCAATTTGGATACCTTTTATTTCTCTCTGTTGTCTGATTGCTGTTGCTAGGACTTCTAATACTATGTTGAACAAGAGTGGTGAAAGTGGGCATCCTTGTCTTGTTCTGATCTCAATGGGAAGGCTGCAAGCTTTTTCCCATTGAGGATGATATTTGCTGTGGGCCTTTCATAGATAGATTTGATGAGGTTCAGGAATGTTCCCTCTATCCCTATACTTTGAAGCATTTTAATCAGGAATGGATGCTGGATTTTGTCAAATGCTTTTTCTGCATCATTTGAGAGGACTATGTGGTTCTTCTCTCTTCTCATATTAATTTGTTCTATCACATTGATTGATTTGCGAATGTTGAACCATCCTTGTAGCCCAGGGATGAATCCCACCTGATCATGGTGGATAATCTTTTTAATGTGCTGTTGGATCCTGTTGGCTAGGATCTTGTTGAGAATCTTAGCATCCATATTCATCAGTGATATTGGTCTGAAATTCTGCTTTTTGGTAGGGTCCTTGCCTGGTTTGGGGATCAGGGTAATGCTGGCTTCATAGAAAGAGTCTGGACGTTTTCCTTCTGCTTCAATTTTTTGAAACAGCTTCAGGAGAATAGGTGTTATTTCTTCTTTGAAGGTTTGGTAGAATTCCCCAGGGAATTCGTCGGGTCCTGGGCTCTTGTTTTTTGGGAGGTTTTTGATCACTGATTCAATCTCATTATTAGATATCGGTCTATTCAGGTTGTCGATTTCTTCCTGGTTCAATTTTGTTAGTTTATATTTTTCCAGGAATGCATCCATTTCATCTAGGTTGCTAAGCTTATTGGCATATAACTGTTCGTAATAACTTCTGATGATTGTTTCTACTTCCTTGGCGTTAGTTGTGATCTCTCCCTTTTCATTCATAATTTTATGAATTTGGGATTTCTCTCTTTTCTTTTGGATTAGTGTGGCCAGTGGCTTATCTATCTTATTGATTCTTTCAAAAAACCATCTTCTAGTTTCATTGATACGTTCTACTGTATCTCTGGCTTCTCCCTCATTGATCTCAGCTCTAATCTTGATGATTTCCCTTCTTATGTGTGGAGTTGGTTTGATTTGTTGTTGATCCTCCAGTTCTTTAAGGTGTAGAGACAACTGGTGTGTTCTGGATTTTTCAGTTTTTTTGAGCGAGGCTTGGATGGCTATATATTTTCCCCTTAGGACCGCCTTTGCTGTATCCCATAGGTTTTGGACCGAAGTGTCTTCATTCTCATTGGTTTCCATGAATTGTTTCAGTTCTTCTTTGATCTCCTGGTTGATCCAAGCATTCTTAAGCGAGGTGGTCTTTAGCTTCCAGGTGTTTGAGTTCCTTCGGAACTTTTCCTTGTGATTGAGCTCCAGTTTCAAAGCATTGTGATCTGAGAATATGCAGGGAATCATCTCAGTCTTCTGGTATCGGTTGAGTCCTGATTTGTGACCCAGTATGTGGTCTATTCTGGAGAAGGTTCCATGTGCACTTGAGAAGAATGAGTATTCTGTTGTTTTAGGGTGGAATGTTCTGTATATATCTATGAGGTCCATCTGGTCCAATGTGTCATTCAATGCTCTTATTTCTTTATTGATTTTCTGCTTCGATGATCTGTCTAATTCTGAAAGAGGCGTGTTAAGATCTACGATTAGTGTATTCATATCAATATGTCTCTTTATCTTGATTAACAGTTTTCTTAAGTAATTGGCTGCTCCCATATTGGGAGCATAGATATTTACAATTGTTAGATCATCTTGGTGGATAGTCCCTTTAAGGATTATGTAGTCTCCTTCTGTATCTCTGACTACAGTCTTTAGTTTGAAGTCTAATTTATCTGATATGAGAATCGCTACCCCAGCCTTCTTTTGAGTCCCATTGGCATGAAAGATGCTTCTCCACCCCTTCACTTTCAGTCTGCATGTATCTTTAGGTTCAAAATGGGTCTCTTGTAGACAGCATATGGATGGGTCCTGTCGTTTTATCCAATCTGCAACCCTGTGCTGTTTTACGGGTGCATTTAGGCCATTCACATTGAGAGTGATTATTGATAGATACGTTTTTATTGACATCGAGTTACCTTTGAAGTCTTTCTTTCTGTAGACTCTCTATATTTCTGTTCAATGCTATTCTTGGGATTTTTCCTCTTTTATAGAACCCCCCTTAATATTTCCTGCAGTATCGGCTTGGTGGTTGCATAGTCTTTTAAGCCTTGCCGGTCTTGGAAACTCTTTATCTCTCCATCCATTTTGAATGTCAGTCTTGCTGGATAAAGTATTCTTGGCTGCATGTTCTTCTCATTTAGTGCCCTGAATATATCTTGCCAGCCTCTTCTGGCTTGCCAGGTCTCTGTGGACAGGTCTGGCGTTATTCTGATGGGCTTCCCTCTGTAAGTAAGGAGCCTCTTTGCCCTGGCAGCTTTCAAGAGATTATACCTACAATTATAATGTCTCAATTTGACTATCAGGTGTCGTGATGTTTTTTTGGAGTGTATAATCTTGGGTGGAGACCGTTCAGCCTCTAGTACATGAACGCTGGTTTCATTCGCGAGATTCGGAAAATTTTCATGAAGGACTTGTTCCACTATATCTTCTAGACTTCTTTCTTTCTCCTCCCCTTCAGGGATTCCAATAATTCTGACGTTGGAACGCTTCATGGCGTCATTTATTTCCCTGATTCAGCTTTCGTGGGATCTAAGCTGTTTGTTCCAGGCTTGCTCCTGATCCTTTCTCTCTGTTTGTCTTCCAGATCACTAATTCTATCTTCTGTCTCAGTTACCCTAGCTTTGAGAGAGTTTAGATTAGATTGGAACTCATTGAGAGCATTGTGGACCTCCTCCCTGGTAGCTTTAAGCTCCGCCGTAACATTGTGAACATCCTGTCTGGTCGCTTTCAGTTCGGCCCTAATCAATTCTGGTTGGTCATCCATGGCTTTCTCCAACCTAGCTATTGCCTGGATAATTGTTAGCCTGAATTCTCTTTCCGACATATTGTCTATGTTGATAGCCGATAGCTCTGTTGCAGAAGGTCCATCCTCTGTATTTTTCTTCTGTTGGGCATTCCTCCTCCTAGTCATTTTGGTGGGAGAAGACTGAACAGATGTAGTTGGATGTATCAACTCTGGTGCAGTCAAGGTGCACCCTGGAACACTTCCTGATCTCCGTCTCAGAGAGAAGCCTCAGTCTGGGTGCAGAAGCTGAATAAATCCCCCCTTGGATGCTGGCAGTGCAGGTTCCAAGTTGCAGACCCTGGGGGCGCAGGATCTTTTGCTCGTCCCCAAAGCCATGGCAGTGGCAGCTGTCTGGGAGCTCCTGACCGCCAGAGAGGTTCCAAGCAGCGATCGCCCACTGAGATTTTGCCGCCGGCCGGGGCTGGGAGTGCCCTGCTTGCGCGCACCTCTTTTCAGAGGCGGCTATGGGTCGGGCGCACGTCTGGGGCACTGAGAACGGGGCGCTGGTCCGTAAGCCGCAGGCTGAGCTTTTGCGTGCCTCTGTCTGGGGAAGAGTTTGGTGTGTGTGGCTTAGGCTTTGAAACAATGGCATGGGTCAAGAAGCGCCCCCGGGCCTTAGTAACCCAGGAGAGCTCAAGCGACGTGCGCGTGTATCTCAAGCTTTGTGGTAGGTCTAGCGCGCGTTCTGCAGACCTGCGCAGCTCCCATCCCCTCACAGGAGCCAGAACCCACGGGCTCTGGGGCACGCTGGGGGCTTAGGGACCAGGAGCTGGTTTCTCCGCCGCACTCTCTCTGCCTCTGCGCCGGGGAGGCCGTCTGGGACCGGGGACTTAAGCCCCTGTCCCTAGCCGCCCCGATTCCCACAATTTGCCCCCGCGATCCTTTGCTCTTTTGGAGTGCTTTCAACCAGACTCCAAGTTAATGCTGGTCCCCAGACGCAGGGGACTCTCGCTTGTATTGGGGTATTACTTTCCCACCGGTCGCCTCTGGTGGCTCCCTCCTCCTTTTGTTTATCTTCTGATATCAGTCCGCCGTTCCCATTCCGCTTTACTTGCTCACTGGCGCCTTCTGCCCCTGTAGAGATTCAGACGTGTATAATTCTGATCTCAGGCTGATTTCATGGGTGATTGGAGTTCTTTGGCAGGTAATCAGCTCACTTTGGGGTACCAGCTGAAAAGACGCCTCTTCCTAGTACCCCGCCATCTTGTCCCCCCTGAATCTTATTTTTAAAATGGTGAAGTCAGAGGGTTCTTCTCCCTAGGTCTCTTGCTTTCCTATCTGTAAATACACTTTTATCTTCTTTTCCTTTTCTTATCCCCCTTTCCCCCATGTTTGTCACAATGAGACTGAGCATTCACTCTTTTCACTTATTAAGTTAATGAAATGTCACATCTTCTGTAAGTCTTCACTCATCCCAGTGCCAAAAAATAACCTTCCTCTCTTCTGTGAGAAAAATCACTATTTAACTTGTACTGAAACTTGTACCTATAATTCTTTATTTCCTCTTAATCTATAAAATGGTTGAAAGCACATAAGTTGTCCAGTGAACCAGAGAAGTCAGTAAAGCTCAAGAGAGAAAATAAGAGGCTAGTTCTGTCTGCTTGAGGCAAGTCCATTGGAATTGCAGAAAGAGGACATTGCTGGAACACTGGTTTCTATGTGCACACGAGGAAGTGACTATAGAGTATAGACTCCCCTTCCCATAGGTTTGGGAATGAATTGAGTGGAAAGCAGGCAGCACACACAGTCCTAAAAAAGCCATCTGTCAAGTTTGCCCATTTCGTTGTTTCATTTTGGTTTGTGTTTTCCTTGTTATTTTTTAATATAGGTGAAATTCACATAACATAAAATTAACCATTTTAAAATGAAAAGTCAGTGGGGCGCCTGGGTGGCTCAGTGGGTTAAGCCGCTGCCTTCGGCTCAGATCATGATCTCAGGGTCCTGGGATCGAGTCCCACATCGGGCTCTCTGCTCGGCAGGGAGCCTGCTTCCCTTCCTCTCTCTCTCTGCCTGCCTCTCTGCCTACTTGTGATCTCTCTGTCAAATAAATAAATCTTTAAAAAATAAATAAATAAATAATGAAACCTCTTAAAATGAAAAGTTAGTGATATTTAGAAAATTCAGTGTCATACAACCAACACCTGTCTCAGTTTCTGAAATGTGTTCTTACCCATTAAATATCTCCTACCCATTAAATAGCCACGCCCCACTTGCTTCTCCTGTTAGATCCTAGCTACAGTCAATATGCTTTCTGTCTTCGCAGATCTAATTAATTTGGAAGTTCCATAGAAACAGAATCATACAATATGTAGTCTTTTGTGGACGACTTCTTTTATGTCACATGTTTTCAAGGATTTATCTAGATAGCAAGTATTTGCAGGCATCCATTCTTCACTCTTATTTATGACACAATAGTATCCCATTGTGTACAGATACTAAACATTTTTTGCCTCATCTGTTATGGACAGCCATTTGGGTTGCTTCCCCATTTTTGTTGTTGTGAACAGTGCTGCCTTAAACATGGATGAACAAGATTTGTTTGGGTACTTATTTTTAATTTGTAACTAGGAGTGGAATCCCTATCAGCAATGTACAAGGGTTCCAATTTGCCCACATTCTCACTGACACTTATTTTTCATTTAAAAAACTATATTATCATTATTGTAACCATTCTAGCAGGGTGTGACATGGTCTCTCACTGTGGTTTTGATTTGCATTGCCCCAGCGACTACTGATGTTGAATATCTTTTCATGTGCCCGTGGGCTCTTTATACATCATCTCTGGAGATGTGTCTATTCATGTCCTTCGCTCATTTTTAAATTGGGTTGTTTGTCTATTTTTTGTTGCATTATAAAAATTCTTTATGTGGTCTGGATAAAAGACTTTCATCAGACGTATTACCTGCAAATATTTTCTCTTATTCTCTGGATTATTGTTTTGCTTTCGTGACAATGACCTTGGAGGCTAGGATTTGACTTGATGGAGTCCAATGTATCTATTTTTTCTTTTGTTGCTTGTGTCAGATCTGAAAAACCACTGCCAGATATAAGTTTTAAATAGTCATCCTTCTGTTTTCTTCTAATAGTTTTATATTTACAGTTTGCATATTTTAGGTTGTTTATACATTTTGAGCTTATTTTTTAATATGGTGTGAAGTGGAAGTACACTCTTTTTTATGTAAATATTTATTCTAACACCAGATATTAAATAGGTCATTCTTCTCACCAATGAATGGTCTTGATACCCTTGTTGAAAATCAGTTAGCCAAAGATGGATGGATTTATTTCTGGACTCCCAATGCTACTCCATTGGTTTAAATATCTACCCTTACATGAATTGTCATATATATGTTGCTTCAAATAGTATTGCCATCTTAATAATATTTAGTCTTCCAATCCAAGAATATGGGATGTTTTTCCATTTATTTAGGTCCTCTTTCGTTTCTTTCAATTATCTCTTGGAATTTTCAGTGTACAAATTTACATCTCCTTGATTATATTTTTCCCTAGGTACTTTGTTCTTTGGATGCTGTTATAAATTGAATAGTTTTTTAAATTTCCTTTTTAAATTGTTCTTTGTTAGCACAGACAAATACAACTGACTTTTGTATGTTCACCTTATATCCTGTAATTTTGCTGGTTTCAATTAGATCTAATAGCTATTTGGAGATGCTTTATAATTTTGCATGTATATAAGGTCATGCCATCTGTGAGTAGGGGTAGTTTTACTTCTTCCTCCTTTACAATTTGAATGTCCTTTATTGCTTTTTCTTGCTTAATTTTCTGGCTAGAACTTCCAATACTTTGAAACAATGGCGCCGGTCAAAGAGCGCCGGCCCGGCCTCTGTAACTCAGGGGAGCTTGAGGGAAGTGCGCGCCTATCTCGAGCTTTGTGGTAGGGCTAGCGCGCGTTCTGCAGACCGGCTTGGCTCCCATCCCCTCACAGGAGATGGACCCCACGCGTTCTCAGGCGCGCTGGTGGCTTAGGGACCAGGAGCTGGTTTCTCCGCTGCACTCTCTCTGCCTCAGCACCGGGGAGGCCGTCTGGGACCAGGGACTTAAGCCCCGGTCCCTAGCCGCCCTGATTCCCACAATTTCCCCCCGCGATCCTTTGCTCTTTTGGAGTGCTTTCAACCAGTCTCCAAGTTAATGCTGTACTATTTTGAAAAGAAGTAGCCAAAGTAGACATCACTGCCTTGTACCTGACCTTAGAGAAAAAGCTGTTAGTCTAACTTTTGTCACTGAGCATGATGTTAGCTGTGGGTTTTCATATATGAGCTCTGTCATGTTAATGCAATTTTCTTTAAGTGTTTTTATCATTAAAGGATGTTAGATTTTATCAAATACATTTTCTGCATAAGTTCAGGTGGTTATGTGCTCTTTTTTCCTTTATTCTATTAATGTAGTGTATTTCATTTATTGATTTTCATATGTTGAGCCATTTTTGTTTTCCTGGGATAATCCCAGCTAGTCATGGTATATAATTTTAAAATAATATTTTCTAAATTTATTTTGCTGGTATTTTACTGAGGAATTTTTGCATTTATATTGACAAAAGATACTGGTCTACAGTTTTCTCATCATGTCTTGGTCTGGCTTTGGTTTTAGAGTAAACCTCATCTCATAGAATAAGTTAGGCACTCTTCCCTCCTCTCTAATTTTTGGAAGAGTTTGAAAAGGTTTGGTGTTAATTCTTCTCTTGTTCTTTGTTCCTATTTTTGTCTTCCCCTCTTTTTCTGCCTTTTGTGGTTTCACTTGAACGTAATATGATTTCATTTTCTCTTTTAAGCATATCAGTTATGACTCTTTTTAAAACATTTTTTAGTCTTTGCAATATACACTCACAACTAACTCAACTCAAATTTCAAATTATACTATACCACTTCGCTAGTAGTGCAAATACCTTGTAGTAACGGAAGATGTCTAGTTTCTCCCTCCCACACCCTGGATCATTGTTGTTAGCTATTTCACTTATATAGAGGCATAAATTATAATAGGCTCCTATGTATACAAAACAAACATAATTCAATGCACTTCTCATTATTATTTTAAACAGACTTTTATATATTAAGTCAATTAAGGATAAGAAAAATAGAACTTTTTAAACTTGACTTGTAATTGTTCATTCTCCAGTGCTCTTTCTTTCTTCATGTAGATCTGAGTTTCTGACCCATATGATTTTCCTTCTGTCTGAAGAAATTTAGGTGCCGAGAACAATATCCAGTTGACTCCAGAGAGGAAGAGAACTTTCAGAGAACTTAGTCTTACAACCACAAGGAATGATTTTGGCCAGTATTTGAATTAATAATAAGCTTAAAAGGGTCTGCCTTCGGCTCTGGTCATGATCCCGGGGTCCTGGGATCAAATCCTGCATCCAGCTCCCTGCTCAGAGGGGAGCCTGCTTCTCCCATAGCCTCCTCACCCCACTCATGCACGTGTGCACACACATGTTCTTTCTCCCTCTCTCTCAAAAATAAATAAATACATTCTTTAAAAGAATAACCTTAAAAACTGCTTCTCCCTCAGGTTCTCCAGAAAGGAATCCCGTCCTGCCCGCACCTCGATTTCAGCTTGGGAGAATCGAAGCTGAAGCCTGCATGAACCATTCTGTGACTCGACCTCTGGCCTAGGGACTACGAGACAGTAAGTCAGTGTTTGTTACTGGAAGCTTCTAAGTGTGTGGTAACATGCCCTGGTGGCAATAGAAAACCGGGTACCATTCACACTGTAGGCAAACACACTCACCATGATGGAACAGAACTTGCTAGGACATTAAAATGTCTCACAGATTTTTGAACCACAAGCCAAGGCAAACAGATTCCCTTTCCAAGTTTTGTCTTTCATTATGCTCCTTTATATTCCCATACTTATGTCTGCTCTCAGGGTGTCTGTGAAATCAGAATTCATTTCATGGCAAAACCAACATGTTACAAACATAAAATGTGTTTATTATTGTTATTTTCAAATCAATCAATAAAAAAAAGTTAAGATTCTCAATTTCAGTTCCCAATATGGTAAAAATTGATAGTCAGAATCCACACAAATAGAAGTTTGTTAGCGCCCTTAAAAGGCATTCAGAATGTGAAGGAACCTGGGAACTAAAACACAAAAATATCCTAAGTACCGCTGCTTTAGGATAACAGGACTCTTGTCCTTTAAAAACTGAAGCACGGACGTATGTACATTTCACTGCTGCTCCTAGGGAAGTATCAGCCACTTAGAGTAATTATCTAATTTAACCAAAGTCACCAACTTCTATTTTACAAAGGAAACTGGAGAGTGGAAAATTGTAACCTGTATTTTAACCACCATTTTAACAGAACTGCCGGGAAATTTAGCTCAAACCTACTCATTGACACTTGATCCTTATTACAGAAATGAAGTGCTTCCAAGAGCCCTTCTGGCCTGTCCCGGTCTCTGAGAAACACTAAATGCCAGTGACATGGGCGCTCACTGTCTGTGACAGTCTGTATCTTCTGCAGTGCATTCCTTCACAGAATGTTTATCTTAAAATCAAGGGTCTTTCTGCCAGGTGAAGTTTAATGAGGCTACGGCTCTCTCACTAGATGCTTGCTTATTGCAGAAATCTATGTAAATGGGAAGGTCTGAGGTTTACTTCTGAGGTGAATGCTCTGGTTCAGGAATAACAGAGCTTTCGTAGGACACAATTCGCATTTGGAAAAAATTAAACTGAAGAGAACAAACAATGTTTTTTTTTTTTTTTTTTTTTGAGCTAGGAAGTTAATTAAATATGGTTAAGCTATTTCTCGAATTCAGGGAATCGAATTTCCTGGTTGCTTCCTCTAGGCTGCTGGAACAGTTTCCATGGTGCTCAATGGCCCCACCTCCTGCTCGCCACACCCTGACCTGGTGAACTCTGCTGAGTGCTCCCTGGGCTTAGTGACCCACCTGCAACGAGAGAGTAAGGATGCTGGGGCTTAGAGACTAGACCCTACGGCTTCTCTCCCATCTGGTGTCCTTGGGGCCGGCCACTGTGTCAGGCAGCCCATGGAGAGGTGAGGAGCTGAAGACTCTGCCCGCAGCGAAGGGAGGGATGTGGGAATGGGCTCCTCAGCCAAATGTTCAAATCCCACAGGCCTGGACTCCATCTTGACTACAACCTCAGGAGAGATCCCGAGCCAGAAGCAGATTCCTCACCTTCGGGAGCGGTGTCAGCTGTTCTATATTTGTCATCTGAATCTGCCACGAACGTCTTGGGGGTAACTTATTCTGCAGAAACAGCTAATTAATACACACATGGGTGACAAGAGGCACCACGACTGGTAGATAATCTGTCCTTTTTAATATTTGAATTTCCCCACAACACTAAAAAAAGCAACAACTACATCTTTTATTCCCTTTTTGTTCTTTCATGAAGACCTCTAAGAGTTGTCAGTGGAAGCGCTCTTCTGCTAAATGCCATTTAAACCAATGTCTATGGTGTAATTCCTGCTTGGAGAAACAAGTGTCTTTTATGGGGAGTAGAATGATGTGATTTCTATTCAGTGAGCCCATTGCTGAGATGTGCTCTGAACCGGTGATCTGACAGAACAGTTTGTCTTTTGAACGAACCGAAACCACAGCACGTAAAGAAAATCCAAGCACAGATTTGTCATTTCTAAATGCTTCAACAAGGAAAACAAATAAAAACTTTCCCTCTTTTTCCCTCTTTTGTTTGTTCTTAATTAGGTTTTGTATGTAGCAACATTTCACAATGTTGAAAAATGTGAAAATGAGGATTTAAGAACAATCAAATAATTCCATATTCCTGGCACATCGCTCATGATACAAAGGGAAGTCTAACACATGTAGAAAAAACCCATTTATTTCCTTCTGTCATTTACACCATAAGTAATAACTAGGTAAGTGGCAACTATTAATTTTAAGTTAGAACCCGTAAGTCTTAGGCCCCAGCAGAATCCTACAGTTTTTAATTTTTTTTCCCTGCATGTTTGTTCAGTCTTGATAAATCTTGACTGATATCCTAGTTACTTGTTTCCATTTTAATTTCAGCAGTTTTACAATGGAATGAGGAGGTGGCCTTCCTTTAATCCTCTCACTGTATTTTAGATAAATGCAGTCACTCACATTCACATGGGGAATCTTCCAAGGGAAAAATATTCTTTTCTTCAAATTGGCATTACCTGTGTTTAGGAGACTCAAGTTCTACAACCTTCCACTCACATGCATAGAAGTCTTTTACCACTTTTCGTTCTAGAAACAAGCTGTAGCAGGAGTTAACGGAAAGAGCAGTACTTAACAGGAAGATGAGAATTTTAAATCTGAACAAACAAAAATGATAGAATAATCTGTCTAATCTCCTTTTTGTCACTTCTTAAATTTATTACTTTAAATAAGGACAATTTCTCTGTCAATCACTTTATTTAATTGTTCGGATGACCCCCTGATTCCCGTCCTGTTTTCTTCCAAAAGGTGTCTATCAACCCAGGGAAATAGCATCAGATTTGGGAAGTGTTAAACAATATACAAATTGAAGAATTACTGTATTGATTTATTCAACCTGAGTAAGAAGTCCCATAGCCTTGGGGAGACTCTCTCTTAATACAACAGAAAAATCTTCTTGTGAATTTCAGTACTTTGATATTATTTTTACTTGTTAAAGCAGAGTATTAGTTAATCTGAATATTTGGCCTTGGCTTATCCAAATTTATGTATGAATAAAACCACAACTTCCTTTTTTGAGCATATACTATGCACCCAGCACGTTCTCCAGTATTTTCCCTCAGTCGTTCTATTTGTCATTTATCTACAAACGAAACTGATGAACGCACTGATGGTGCCAGTTCCCATCAAGACACCCTGCGGCTGACCCAGGGGCAGCATCTGACTCCCTCACCTACACCCTTGGATCCATGGGACTGTTTGCTCATCGCTCCGTGACGATGGTTATTTCAGCTCAGTTCCTTGCCTTCGGGGGCTGTTCCCTCTCGATCCGCACCAGGTCCTCTTTATCTGTTCAATTCCTACCATTTTTAATGGGTGTTTTTGTGGCCTTTATTTTCTATCACCTGCAAACAACCTCCCGCAACCACTTGTCAGGCAATTGCTCTCGGGGCTCAGCTCTGGGTAAGTGTGTCCCCGTGAGGAGCTGGGGTCCCTGCTTCTCCCAGAGCCATTCCTCAAACTGAAGATCAGCGCTCTTCTCCTTGCTGAGCCCCAGCCCTGCTAATGCCTTGGGGTAGGAACCTAGAGCTAACACATCTGCAGAAAGAACAAAGAGCCCCAACTTACGAAAGAATCAAGCTTCATTTCTCCTCAGCCACTGCTTCTCTCCTCATCCCTATTTTGTGTTGGCCCCTTTTTTCTGTGTCCTTGTCACTTTCTTCATGTTGGGTCTCTCTGTGTGTCCTCGACCTCCTCCATGGGTCCATCCATTTACTCTCCTGAAGGTCCACCTCCCCGGAGCCTCTTTCTCCGCTCACTGTTTCTCCCTCCCCCTAAATTCTTCTTACATATGAGACACCAGGTTCGTTAAGACCCTTGAAACCAGATAAGGCATGGTGGAGAGTTCCTCCAGAGAGTGTCCTCATCAGCGGGCAAACTCAGCAACTACTACGCACACATTAAGGCATGTCAGATGCTCCTCATCACTTAGAAGCCCAGTCGGGCCTCTGGGCTTCTAAACGCTGATCTCGTATCTGGGTTTTGTCCATTTGTTTGTTTGTTTTCTGTTTCTAAGGTTAAGAAGGACTAGTCACCGCTTCTGGTTACCTTTTCTGCCCCTCAGTGAGTCCCATGAGCTGATGCAGATGGAGAAGGGGATTGGTCTGAGGCATATGGCGACATGACTGAAACATCTTCTGTTTTGAGGACAGTGAAAGGAGGATTCTTCCTCAAGTGTCTCCTGCATTTGATGGAGCTGATGTCTTACAGGAGACCAAGCCTTCCTGATAAAGAACCCAATGGATTAAGAGTGACCAAGCTCCTTTGAGTAAAATGTGAAGGCACAATTGTGCATTCTTCAAACCCAAACATTTGAGATATGATAGGAATTCTCTTTATTTGGCAATCCCGAGTCTCCTTTTCCACATGTTGGATGAGTGCCTGGATGTTTAGTAAACACCCATGAGCCAACTGCTGTGTTCTAATTTCTGACTCTTTTGCCCTCTGTAAACACACACACCTTGTTTTACAAACTCCTCTAGATAATTTCTTGATTTCTTAAAAATCTGAAAAATAAAACCTAAACCCAGGCTTCCCTATCAATAATAAGGAAAAGGAATTAAAGATATATTTTTAAATTGAGCTACAAGTAGGTTTTTTAGTATCTACATTTATGCTTTACTTGTCATTGTTTTTTAGTTCATGGCACTATCTCAAAAATTGGAAAAATAGTGCTAAACTAAGGTCAGTTCAGGTGAAAAACTACTAAGCACCTGCTATATAGTAGATACTGGTAAAGGTCCTTGGACCCTGGGTTGAGGAGAGACTAGTCCTTGCCCTCAAGAGCCTCCAGGCTTTGCCTGCCTCCACATACCTCATGAGGAATTTTTGGGGAGATTCAGGGCTTTGTTGATGTGGAATGAGTGTCTCTATGCTCCCTTGTTGGAAACGTCCCTACTCTCAGCTTTTTCTGGACATAGAGACTCCTGAACAGGAGCAAGCATGCATTGGAAGCCTTCCTCAGCTTGGGTTGACTTCCTTCCTTCTGATTTGGGGTCCTTGGCAGAGCTGGCACTGTCTGTGCTCACAGCTTTACTGGGATAAATTCATGTGTTACACCATCTACATTTAAGGCACACAACCCCGTGGCTTTTAATATTGCAGAGGAGTGCCCACTCGCTGCAGCTGCATTTAACACCTTTTTGCCATCACCAAAACAAAACCCCTGTGCCCATCATCAGCCAGTCTGCATGCTGCCCTGCACCCCCAGGCTAACCTTATGCAACCAGGAGTCTACTTGGTGTCTCCACGGATTTGCACACTCCAGACATTTCCTGCGAAAGAAATCATGCGATTCTGGCCTATAGCGTGGCTGCCTTCCCTTTGCATGGTATTGTCAGAGGTTTACCCATGTTTGGTAGCAGGTGTCCATAGTCATTCCACATGCCCCAAAGAACACCATGCTATGGGTACGCTACATTTCTTTAAATCTCTTCCCCCACTATGGTCATCTGGAGTCTTTCCACCTTTGGCTCTTGGCAGTACAAAATGATGCCATACGTCAAGTATATAATGGTGCTTCATTATAATTTATGGACATGTTCTTATTCATCAAATCTTGCTCCCAAGAATTTATACTACATGTCAATTTAAAAGCAATAAGTATGTTTTTGAAAATGTCAATGATAGTACTGCCTCTTTGGTCAAATTAATAAAAAGACACTAAATATCTAATAATGAGAGAATAGAAAATAAAAACAGTAAAACATGAAGCCATAAACTTAGAAAGTCATACATTTGTTATCTATGAAGATTCTTTAGAAGCATAAACATGAGAACTATGTAAAGAACAGCATATAAATCATAGTTTTACTATTCTTAGACAAGCAAACATGGACCAAGCAAAATTAAAAAGAGAGGTTTTGTTGAGGTTGTAAATTCATCACTTATTTCTCAGCCTTTAAAAAAATGTATTAGTTTCTTGGCTGTATGTGTATAAAGTTTCAGTTATGTGAGACGAACAAGTTCCAGATGGCATAGACTGTACGCTTGCAAATTTGCAGAGGGTAGATCTCACGTTAGTGTACTTACCAAAATAAAAAAGCAAAATTATTAGAAACAGGAAAAGAAAACCCTAACATTTTTTAAAAATTTTTTATTTCTTTTCAGCATAACAGAATTCATTCTTTATGCCCTACACCCAGTGCTCCATGCAATATGTGACCTCCTTAATTCCCACCACCTGGGTTCCCCAACCTCCCACTCTCCACCCCTTCAAAACCCTCAGATTCTTTTTCAAATGTCATGATTATACAATATGAGAGAGAGAGAGAGAGAGTACATGCACATGTGCACATGTGTGTGTGCGTGTGCATGTGCATGTGTGTGTGTGTGTGTGTATTTCTGTGGACCTCATCCAAGGGACATTCTGATTCAGGAGCTATTTCTGGGGGAATAGTGTCCTCCCTCAGAGATAATGTTCGAGCTCAAAACTCTGGTACAATAGAATGCAATTTTATCTGAAAATAGGGTTGTTGCAAATGTAATTAGCTAAGTCAAGTTGAGGTCACACTGGGGACGCCTGGGTGGCTCAGTTGGTTAAGAGACCAGCTCTTGATTTCGGCTCAGGTCATGATCTCAGGGTCGTGTGCTCAGCCTGGAGTCTATGTGAGATTTTCTCTCTTGCTCTCCCTTTGCCCCTCTCTGTGCTCACACACATGCTCTCTCTCTCTAAAATTAGAGGTTAAAAAAAAGGTGAGGTTACACAGAGCAGAATGGGTTCCTAATCCAGTGTGATGGGTATCCCTGTAAGAAGAGGAGAGAGACACACGGAAGGATCGGGGCAATGTGAACACAGAGGCAGAGACTGGCCAAGCCGGGAATGCCTGGACCCATAGAAGCCAGAAGGCAACAGAGGTATCCTTTCCTGGAGGTTGTGGAGGGAGCAGGGCCATGCCAGCATGTTAATTTCAGACTCCTTACCTCCGGAATTATGCGACAATGGATTTCTGTTATTTTAAACTACCTAGTTTTTAGGATTTTGTTATAGCAGCGCCAGGAAACTGATTTTATAGCTTTAGGGCTGTTGTAGTACTCAGCACGCAGAAGTCTATTGCATACATATGGTGCAACATAGCTGCTAAGAGTGAGAGCAAACCTCACCTGGTAGCTAAGTGGTATAGCTAAGAAGCCAGGTTCTGGGGTTCAACAGGCCACTTCCTCCATGTCTAATCTTGGGCAGGTCATTTAACTTAATCTGTGATTTTGTTGGTTATCTGTTAAATGCAGAAAACGTCGCCATAGATAGTAATATCTACCTTTGAAGGATAGTATGGGGATCCCATGAACACTCAGTGCCTGACTCTAACTCAGGGCTCCATAATGCTATTATTAGTAACCTCTTAAAGGTGTAGATCTCACACCTAACAGGGGATTGTAGCAATACCTATCCTGTGAGGGCACGTACAGAGTGCATAGGATTTGTGCCAAAGTCCATGGACTTATAAATGCTCATATCTTAGATGTTACGATTCTGTAAGTTGCTCACATACCATAGGTGTTCTGAAAGTTTGCACTGAACAGGTAGGTAAATTAAGTGGAACACGAGTATATTATCACTCTATTCATCTCTCATTCTGTGAATAACTTCATATTTCTGTGCTAATGACCTGTGCATGTGTTAGAGCTCTGGGTGTATTGTCTGCTGGAATGGCCTTCCCACTGTATGAAGGACCGATGAACTCGAATGCAAACTCTGCAATTTGGGGGACGTATAACTCTTAGATAAATAAATTAATGGCCCTCATCTCCTATCTTTTTTTCTGTAAAATGAGAATATTCTTCTAAATGATCTGCCGCGTCCTTTGTATTTCTAGCTTTAATGACGTCAACATCCTGAAGAGTAGAGTCTGAGACAAATTCCTCTTTGTAGACCCACAGTCTTGTGTAGTCTACTCAGAAAACACAATAGCTCAAATGAAAAACATCACTGTAAGTGCTCAACAAAAGATTTGAGCTGACAGAAGAAAAAAGTCATCAAGGTTGCAGATAAATCAATAGAGAGCTTCCAATATGAATAATAGAAAGGAAAAAAATAAAGAAAAAAAAAACAGAAATTCAGATCTGTGTGGGACACCATTATGTGTACAAATGCAGATGTAGTGGGAGTCCCAGAAGGAAAAGAGGGAAAAAAAAAGCAAAAAATTATTTGAAAGAAAAAAAAAGTTGGATACTTCCCAAATTCAATAGAAAACATTAACCTACAACTCCAAGAACCTCAACATACTTCAAGTTCTCTCTAACATAATGAAATCTCTGCTACACACACCACAGTCAAATTGTAGAAAGACAAAGTCTTGAAAATAGCACGAGAAAAAGAACTTATCGTGCACAAGGGAACCTGAGGAAGATTAACAGTTGACTTCTTATCAGATGTAGTGAAAAGAAGGGCCATCTGTACCACAATGTTTATAGCAGCAATGGCCACGGTCGCCAAACTATGGAAAGAACCAAGATGCCCTTCAATGGACAAATGGATAAGGAAGATGTGGTCCATATACACTATGGAGTATTATGCCTCCATCAGAAAAGACAAATACCCAACTTTTGTAGCAACATGGACGGGACTGGAAGAGATTATGTTGAGTGAAATAAGTCAAGCAGAGAGAGTCAATTATCATATGTTTCACTTATTTGTGGAGTATAACAAATAGCATGGAGGACATGGGGAGATAGAGAGGAGAAGGGTGTTGGGGGAAATTGGAAGGGGAGGTGAACCATGAGAGACTATGGACTCTGAAAAACAATCTGAGGGTTTTGAAGTGGCGGTGGGGGTGGGAGGTCAGGGTACCAGGTGGTGAGTATTATAGAGGGCATGGATTGCATGGAGCACTGGGTGTGGTACAAAAACAATGAATACTGTTATGCTGAATATAAATTAAAAAAATCAAACAAACAAACAAACAAAAAAAGAAATAATGAAGCTCTGAAGACTTTGCAGTGACATGATAAATATCCTAACAAAACAAAACAAAGCAAAACAAAGCAAGCAAACAAAAAACCCCTGCTGACAAAGAATTGTCTAGCAATTCTTTGAAGCTAAAGAAGAATTAAACATGCCTTAGATAATCAAGGATCTGTAACGATGCTTTCTGAGTTTTCTTCCTGCATTGAACATGGTGTGGCTCAGCAGGGTCGGGCCTGGTTAGTACTTGGATGGGAGAACATGGTGTGGCTCACATTAACATATTATGTCTTCTTTATTTTTTTAAATTTATTTATTTAAGAGAGAGAGAGAGAGCAGTGCATAAGCATGAGCAGGGGGAGAGGCAGAGGAAGAGGGAGAAGCAGACTCCCCATTGAGCAGGGAACCTTATGGATGGGGAGGGATGGCTCGATGCAGGGCTCAATCCCAGGACCCTGGGATCATGACCTGAGCCAAAGGCAGACACTTAACTGACTGAGCCACCCAGGCACCTGAACATATTAGGTCATAATCGAGGTATATGGTCTCTTCACTTATATAAGAATTGGGCTGTCAATTAGCCTCATTTTATACTTAGTTGCTTAGCTTATATCGCATTTCTCAGGGAGCTATACTCAACAAATCCAGAGATTTCAGGTTTTTTGTTTTTTGTTTTTTTTTTTTGTTTTTTTGGCAAAATTCTGACTTTTTCCTATGTAACTTTTTTTTTTCAAAATTTTATTGAAGTTTTAGTTAGCTAACATACAGTGTAATATTGGAGTAGAATCCAGGTTTGTTTGTTCGGGGTTTTCTTTTGTTTGTTTTTAACCATGAGAATTTTAAACAACAATGAATATCATGCTGAAAACACCTGCTAGGGAAAGAATGTATTGGTTGGTTCTCAGCAGCATATTTACAAGTTGAGAGGATTGAGTCACCTTCCTTCTGTCTTTTCCTGAAACAGGGGAAAATGCCTTACAGACCTGGTTCTCACTCCCTTCCTCCAGGTTTGCTGGAATACTGATGTCAAATTCTTTACATTACTGGTGCAACACTCATCAAAGCCCCTTGGACAGTAAGTGTACATGCTGGAAATGCATGGAGAAAAGGTGCAGAGCCATTAGTGGCAGTAATTGTCCATTTAAATTACTCTCACATCAATGGAAGAACAGATTTCTTCGCACTAGCAGAGTATAAGTATATTATAGATCTATGCTCTAGGAGATTAAATTAAAACATTTCATTTCACTGAAAACTCAAACAAGGCAGGACCTTTGTGTAACTAAGTAAAAATCCCAGTTCTGTTGGTCACTGGAATTATCTGATTCTGGAACACTCTGTGTTATTGAGTTTTTTTTTTTATTGTTATTATTTTTATTTTTCCAATTTATTTATTTTCAGAAAAACAGTATTCATTATTTTTTCACCACACCCAGTGCTCCATGCAAGCCGTGCCCTCTATAATACCCACCACCTGGTACCCCAACCTCCCACCCCCCCGCCACTTCAAACCCCTCAGATTGTTTTTCAGAGTCCAGAGTCTCTCATGGTTCATCTCCCCTTCCAATTTACCCAAAAGCACATACCCTCCCCAATTTCCATAACCCTATCCCCCTTCTCCCAACCCCCCTCCCCCCAGCAACCCACAGTTTGTTTCGTGAGATTAAGAGTCACTTATGGTTTGTCTCCCTCCCTATCCCATCTTGTTTCATGGATTCTTCTCCTACCCACTTAAGTGTTATTGAGTTTTGAATTGAAGGCAGTGGAGCAAGTCTGTCAAAATTAATTGACTTGATTCTCACTTATGCAGACGTGTTGAGTCCTACAGAGGTTGAAGGTCCTGGTTTGAACAGATCAGACCACAGACAGAGGCCAACTGCTCGTATGTCAAACCTTGGACTCTTTCTCAAGTATTTTTCATAAATATATCACAACCTCTCCTGAACAAACAATATGGCAAACATGCTCACCCTGTGTTAAGTAATTAGTTCTACAACTAAAAATCACGAGTCAACTTTTCTAATGGAGTAATTAAAAATGTAAAGTATAAATTACTTTGATAGAAATGGACCACAAATATGGGACATTTATGTAACATAAAAGGGAGAAGAGACCAAAAGATCAAATCTCAAGGACAATGGCCGGGAACTTCCAGGGACCACCCTGAAACCAAATAAAACAAAAACCGGGAGATCTAAAGAGGGAAGATACCTGCTTACTGAACCCCTGAATATCAATGTTCCTGAAGTCAAATCAGTCCCTCCTCAACTTCTAAATTAGGTAAATATACTTTCTCTTTTGCCCATGAACTTGCTTGAGTTTTGTTTCTGTTGTTTTCAAAGAGTTCTGACCTAAAAATAGCATATCTGTCCCACTTCTGGCCTTGTATATGATAGGCATCTATTTAGAATGTCGAACTTCTTTCTATTGGTGGAATTTTGTATAGTATGACTTAAAGTCATGTAAGATGCCTTTGTTGTGTTTATTTTAATGTAGGAAAAAATGGCCATACTAAATAGTGAACATCACACATTTTTATAAAATTTAAGAAGACCATGGATGGAACTGGAAGGGATTAGGTCCAATGAAATAAGTCAAGCAGACAAAGACAGTTATCATATGGTTTCACTCACATGTGGATCATAAGGAATAGCACGGAGGACCATAGGGGAAGGGAGGGAAATCCAAAGGGGGAGAAGTCACAGAGAGAGATGAACCATGAGAGACTATGGACCCCGAGAAACAATCTGGGGGTTTCAGAGGGGACAAGGGTGGTGGTAACAGGTAACAGGGTGATGGGTATAAGGGAGGGCACGTGCTATTAACACACAGTGTAATGTGGGTATTATGTATTATATATATTATGTAATATGCTGGTGTCACACTTAACTGATGAACCACTGAACACTGCATCAAAACTTAATTATGCACTATACAGTGGTTAACTGAATGTAATAATAAAAATAAATAAAATTTTTTAAAAAGAAGGCCCAATCACTTGTAAATGCAATGATTATTGAATGCTAACTTTATACAATAGAATGAGATGGGAAACAACAGATATTCGTAACCACTGGAAAGAAAATATACCATCTCTGTGCTAAGTGAAATAGGCAAGCAGAGGAAGGCAAATACCATATTATTGCACCTATATGTTGAACTTGAAAAACAAACAGAACAGATAAACAACCAGAAACAGACCCATAAGTAAAAAGAACAGACTGGTGGTTGCCAGAGGGGAGGAGGTCGGGATGATGGACGAAATGAGTGAAGAGGAGTGGGAGATACAGGCTCCCAGTTACGGAGAGAATAAGTCACGGGATGAAAGGTGTAGCATGGGGAGTGTCCTCAGGGGGCCTGTGAAAGCCTTGTGTGGTGACAGATGGGAGCTTCATGTGTGGGGACACAGCATGACGTACAGACTTGTCGACCACTATGTTGTACCCCTGAAACTAATGCACATTGGGTATCAACTATAGTTCAATTTAAAAAAAAAAGAAATATGATCTCCTAATTTACACAAATAATTAATATATCCAGGAAAAATTCAAGTCAATCAATGAATTTTTTCTTGAAACTGAGATGCATTTTACAATCAATAAGTCTACATCAGGGGCTGACTTCTCATTCACTCCCTCATTCGTGTTCCTTCACATCTATTCTTAACTTTGTACTGTTCTGGTCACAAATGATGTCTTCAAAGTCAAGAAACTTGAAAACCCTGGAGAAGTGGTTTGGTTTTGGAGATCTAACATATATGACTGGCGAGGCTGAGAACAACAGACAAATTGCAACATGAGGACTGTGGGACAGTGATAAGTGTAGGCAAGCATGGTGAGAGACAGGCAGATGCTGACCACGAGCCATGTGCAGGCCATTAGATCAGAATCTTACCTGCATATCCTACTCCCTTCTCTTAACGGCATCATCAGATGGGTGTCATTGTTGTTCTTGTTAACACCAATTTTATAAACAAACTAAGTGGGGCTCAGGGCATCTAAGTGGTCTGTGAGTTTACAGACCTCATGAATAGCAAACAAGTGCTCAAATTCTAGTCTCCATGACACCAGGATGGACAGGACCAGCACTGGGGTTAGTCCCCGGTCAGCCTTGGTTTCGGATATAGGCTCCACTGTGTGACAGTGGGCAGGTGGCTAACTTCTCTGTGTCTGTTTTAGTTAGGCAATGGTGATAACAACAGAAAGACTAAGAAATTATTACAGAAAAAATGCTTAGAGTGATGCCTGGAATAATCTAACGGTTTTCAAAGTATGAACTATGGTTATTGTTCTATGTTAACAAGCCTAGAATTTAGCAGGTTTTCAACTAATAGTGGTGATATTATTGGTAGTGGTAGATCATCTAAAAAATCTGATATTATATAATAACAGCAATTGCTAGATTTCATTTTTATAAAAATAAAGGTTTTTTAGAAAAAGAGTTTTGGAACTTGTTTTTTAAAAAAGAAAAATCAATGTGTATGCAGATTAAGTGACTTAGGTTTACATTTTTCCAGTGCATTGATTTAACATCTATTAAACAATAATCTAGCACAAAATCTTAAATTATCTGTGATGGAATGAAAAGCCAATAGAAAGTAATTTTTGAAATTCCTTACATTGATTCTAAATAATTTTAAACATTGATTCATCTAGACATAATGTTTTTATGCACCATTTCATATAGAGTAATTGGAACATAGTGTTACCTCATTTACTATCACTTACATGACTAAGGGGTTCCATATCCAAGTACGTAGGTGTCCAGATTTTTGTGATGCTATTTTGCAAACTTTAGTGTTGTTTTATTCATAGCCTCAATATGATTGCAATTTATTTAAACCCAATAATATTTTAAAATAATTGTCCTTAAATTTATTGCTAAATAGATAATCAACTTTTCATTAGAGTTGCAATCATTTATATTATATTTGACATTGTAATATTTCATAGACTTACTTTAATTTTTTAAAGAATTGTCATTTGTAATTTCCTTGAATATTTCCCTTGGGTGACCCATTCATAACCTCTAACACAGGTCTCCAAAGGGAAAAGACAAAAACAAAACGATTTTCAGTTAGACAATAATAGGGCATTCTGTGACATTGGCTAAAATGCAGAGCTGCTGTCAAAAACATATTGTTTTCCTGTAAGAAAGAAGGGGATTACCTTGTTGGGAAGATAAAATTATGCCAACAATAATCTTTTCCATAAAATCATACCACTTAGCTCTTTAAGTAAGCTAGAATGATTTCAGCTAAGATACCAGAAAAGCCCTAGGGTCCCCTTACATTTCCAGATACCAAATCTTGAGTTTAAACTTCGGGTACAAATTGCCTTGACTGGAACCAATGTCACATGATTAGCCAAAGGCAGACAGAAACCTCCACCTGTAGGCTCTGAGCTAGCCTAGCCCCTGAAGATCTACAGTGATCAAAATCACAGAGCTCTGCAACACATATGACATGCTTCCGAAGTTCAAAATCTGCAAAGGGAAAACATTTTTAAAGCATTTTCAAATTGTTTATCCCACTCAAAAACATATGAAAACATTAAAATTGCTTCGTATACCAGCGATTGATTGCTGGAGTCCTGGAAACATAATTTAAAGATCCAGTAAGAAGGCTCAGCTGTCGTATTTTTCCTACAGATGAGGGAAGTTGAGTGACTTGTTCAGAAAGGTAGAGTTCTTAGAACTAGGATTCATGGATTTTGTTTTGTTTTGTTTTTGTTTTTGTTTTTCTTTTAACCCTAAAGGGGCTCCTGGGTGGCTCAGTCGTTAAGCGTCTGCCTCCAGCTCAGGTCATAATTCCAGGGTCCTGGGATCGAGTCCTACATCCAGCTCCCTGCTCAGCAGTGAGTCTGCTTCCTCCCTCTCCCTTTCCCTCTGTCCCTGCTCCTGCTCTCTCTCTCTCTCTCTCTCACGTGCACTCTCTCTCTAATAAAAGAAATGAAATCTTAAAAAAAAATATAAACCCAACAAATGTGAAGTAGAAACAAGATCAAGAGAGCAAAGGTGTTGCTCAGAGAAGCTAAACTTCCTGCCTGGAACCATTGCCAAGGTTCAAAATCAAAGTGTTACAAAGGGGCTTCCTGGTAGTCCGGGGGACGGAGATCTATACTCAGACCCACCAGACTCGACATGCTGGGAACCAGATACAGGACATCCTGAAAACAGCAAGACACAAACAACTTATTATGTACAAGGGAACTGCAGTAAAGTTAACAGGTCACTTCTCATCAAAAAGAGTAGAAACCAGAAGATAGGAATGGTGTATTTGAAGAATTGAAAGGAAAAAAGAAAAAACAAAAACCTTAAGACAAGAATCTTATATCACATGAGATTATTTTTTCAAAAGTAAAGGGGAAATAAAGTCATTTTCTGATAAACAAAAATTGAAAGCACTTGTTACTCACCAACCTGATTTAAACAAAACTCTAAAGGAAATTCTTCAGCCTGAAGGCAAGAAATATGACAGTAATGTGAATCCATAGGGAGGAAAAAGACCATTGGTAAAGAAAATTATGTAAATAATTATACAAGACAATATAATTGCACACTTATTCTCCTTTCTTCTGTTAACAGATTTAAAAAATATATCTGTGGTGCCTGGGTGGTTCAGTGTGTTGAGCAACTGATTCTTGATTTTGGTTCAATTCATGATCTCAGGGTCGTGAGATCAAGCTCTGCCTTAGCTCTGCACTGCTGCGTGTCAGGGAAACTGCTTGATATTCTCTCTCTCCCTCTTCCTCTGCCCCTCCCATTGTTTGCAACCCTGCAAACTCTCTCTCTCTCTGTCTCAATAAATAAATAAGAAGTATACATTATATATGTATTAGTGAGACTATAAAATATAAACTGTAAACTTTAATACATGTGACAACAGTAAAAAGAAGGAAGGTGAGAACAAGATTGTATTGCCTGGGTGGCTCAGTTGGTTGGACGACTGCCTTCGGCTCGGGTCATGATCCTGGAGTTCCAGGATCGAGTCCGGCATCGGACTCCCGGCTCCACGGGGAGTCTGCTTCTCTCTCTGACCTTCTCCTCGCTCATGTTCTCTCTCACTGTCTCTCTCTCAAATAAATAAATAAAATCTTTAAAAAAAAAAAGATTGTATCGCAATGAGGAAATAATACTAAATGGTAATAATACTAGATGGTAACTTAGCTACACATTAAGAAATGAAAATAAACAGTAAATAGGTTAATACAACAAACTCTAGAAATATATACTTGCTCTCTCCTCCTCTGAACTTTATTAAATTTTATAAAATTATAAGCAATAATTATAAAAATGTGTCCATTATCATAATATATAGAGATTATGTGCATAACGACAGAGGCTATATAGGATCAAAATATTTATCTCACTGGAGTTAATTTAGTTGAAATTAACTTAAAAGCATAGAGTTGAAAATCATTAAAAGAAATAATATTTTAAAACAAAAAATATCCTCCTAATGCTAAAGAAGTTGATAAATGAGGAACAGAACATAAAGGACATACTGCACAAAGGAAAAGAGAACAAAAGAGCCAATTTAAATTCAACCTTCTCAATAATATTAAATACAAATGAATTAAACAACCCAATGGAATGGCAGAGATTTTCAGATTGGACTATAAAAAAAGCAAGACCCAACTTATATACTCTCTATAGTAGAAATTCTGAAGATTGAGTATACAAGTAGATGGAAAGCAAAAGGATAGGAAAAGGTATACTAGCCACATAGCAAATCATAAAAAACTGCAATGTCTATGTTAATATCAGATAAAATAGATTTGAAAGCAAAACATTTCATTAGAGATAAGGGGAATATATTATAATGAGAAAGGAATAAATCCTTCACAGAGATATAACAATGATAAATATGTAGACACCTAGAATCAGAAGCCCGAAATATATGAAGGCAAACTTAACAGAATTCAAGGGATGAGTAGACAGTTCAACAATAGTGGGTGGGGACTATCAAAGTGTCACTTTCAGTCACGGGGAACAACTTACCAGAGGATCAATTAGAATTCCTAGTCAGAACAAACCGACTAGAGCTAACGCACATCTACAGAGCCCTGCACCACACCCCAATGGAGTATGCTTTCTCCCGACAGGCACACAAAACCCTGTTCAAGGTGGGCCATCTGGTTTGCCATAAAAAAAAGTCTTAATAAACTTCTAAAAACTGAAATCATACAGAGTATGCTCTCTACAACAATGAAGCTAAATTAAAAGTCAGCCATCAACAGAAACTTGGAACATTCACAAATGAGTGCAAGTTAAACCAGATATTCTTGAATAACAAAAGGTTCAAGTTAAGAATCATGAGGAAAATTAGGGAATACTTTAAGATGCCTGAAAACAGAAATACAACATACCTTAACATATGGGAAGCCGCGGAAGCAGTGCTTACAGGGAAATTGACAGTTATTAATGCTTATATTAAAAAAGAAAAAAATTAATAACCTAAATTTCTGCCTTGAGAAATGAGAAAAATAAACTGAGCCCCAAACCAGAAAATAGGGAAAAAACAATGAAGAATAGTGTGGAAATAAAATTTTAAAAAGTGGAAGGGGAGGTGAACCATGAGAGACTATGGACTCTGAAAAACAATCTGAGAGGTTTGAGGGGGCAGGGGGTGGGAGGTTGGGGGAACCTGGTGGTGGTATTAGAAAGGGCACGGATTGCATGGAGCACTGGGTGTGGTGCAAAAACAATGAATACTGTTACGCTGAAAATAAATTAAAAAAATTAAAAATAAAAAAAGAGGAAAAGAGACAAAATCAACAAAATTAAAACAAAAATTAAATTAAAAAATCAAAATTGAAAGCTTTTTCTCAGATTAACAAAATGAGCAACTTTGTCTAGACCAGCTGAAACATCCACTGAAATCAGCAATGATAAAGACGTATTACAACTGATCTTACAGATCTTACATGAAGTAAGACTCACAAGGGAGTGCTCAGAACAGCTACCTGCCTACAAAGTAGATAAACTTAGATCTAGTGGGAAACTTTCTGGAAACACACAAATCACCAAGATTGACGCAAAAGAAATACAAAGTCAGAATGGACCTGCAACAACTGAAGAACTTGGTCCGTAAGTAGAATGCACGGCAGCGATCTCACCATAAGCCCCACCACTGGTGTGGCAACTCACAGCTGGGAGGGAATGCAATACCCAGAGTTCTCCCTCAAGGGTGAAGTGTTCAACCCCACACTGGGCAACTCAACTTGTAAAGACTGGCACCAAAACCATCTGACTTTGATAAACAATGGGGCTTGTGCCCATGAGATCTTCAGGGCTATGGTAGACCAGAAAAATGGCTCTTAACAGGCTAGTCCATGGACTCAGCCAGTCCAGGAACCTGGACAGCCTTTTGAAAAGCACCCAGGTTTTCTGTGAAAGGGACACATTTGCTATTTTTGGAATGTGAGTCTGAGGGTCAGGTACCTGCTGGAAGAAAACACTGTAGGGACAGAGGCTCATAGGCACATCTTCTGCTTTCTCCCTGCTTCTCTGAAGCCAGTGGGTACCATCTTTTCTCCTTTTCCAGGGGGGCCATCATTACAATCCAGCTGGTGGGTATAATCTCATCTTGCTCAAGCTTGACAGCCAACATCTTTCTTTTTCTCTTTTTAAAACAGTTTTTATCTCTTTTCACTTCTTTCTTTTTTTTCCCCCTCTTCTTCTCCTTTTTCCAGAGGGTGCCATGTCTGTGTTCCTTCTCTTCTTTCTCCAGCCAGTAGGTCCATCTTTGTGCTCTTCCCCTGCTGTGCAGTATCTTCCAGAAAGAAGATTTTACAGGTGTCCAGTGCCCTAGTGTTTATGTCCGGTGACCTAGTTTTTGTGACTGCCACCTCAGGGTCACCCCTACATCACCTGGCTCTGAAAGGCCAGGGAGCTTGTGTTTCTGGGTCCCATGCAACAGTGAAAGAGAGCTCTGGGAAGACTCCCAGTGCTCTGCTCAGATAGACAAAACACACCCTTGCCTTTTGGAGAAAGGGGTCTATTTGCTTGTCCACAAGCTTTAGCCTCAGGAGCAAGCTTCTGTCATACTTACAGAAGTCTAAGGAGGTGTGTCCAAGAGAATGGAAGCCAGTGCACAACATCTTTGCAGTCTCCCCTGGAGAAAGGCATTTTCTAGGAAAGAGTTCAAACCCTTAATCTGATGCCCTGATTTTTGCAAATGCAGCAGGTGGATGCTTCAGTGGAAAATGCAGGATGTCGCTTACATCTCAATAGGAAGATAAGTAAGCAGAGGTGTGACAGAGGTCATGGGAACTACAGACACAGGAGGGAGAGAGAAAGGCACAAAGGAAATGTCTGAATTAATAATTGTCGAGAATTTCTCCAAGTTCATGATAAACATGGAGCCCCAGGCCCCAGCAGCTCAGAGAACACCGGGCAAAGCAAGCACCCAGAACTCCATACGCAGGGACACCGGATCTGAAGAGCAGGAAATCACAGAGAAAGAAAAACACTTAAAGAAATAAGAGGGGAAAAAACTAATTATGTACAGAGAAGCAAGGGAAGCGTCATGTTGGACCTTTTCTTTAGAAATTGCACAAGCAAGAAGAAAGTGAATTATTTAAAGTGTTGAAAGGAAAAATAAAAACAGAAACAAAAAGTCACCCACCAGAATATTGTATCCAGCAAACTGATGCTTTAAAGGTGAAGGGAAAATACTTTCTCCCACAAATGAAAATCAAGATTTTTTTTTTTTTTTTGCCAGTGGACCTGCCTTGCATGAAATGTTAAAATAAATTCTTTAGGAAAAAGGAAAATATTGGTCAGAAACTTGTATCTACAATGTTGGGTCCATGATCAAAGAAACGAGACTGATACAAAGCGAAGGTCAAGCAAAGCTTTATTTCATGCCAAGCATTGAGAATCAAACCGACCGGCCAGGGCCGTGCCTCTTACAGAGAGAGCGACCTCTCTCTGCCCCACAGACTAGCTTTTAAGGGCAAAGACCATGTGGTTGAGCTTGGCCACACACAGGTGGCCAATGAGATCGCAACACACAGAGAAAACTGCACAGTCATGCTAGGTCACACATAAGTGACCAATTGAATTACAATTTACCCTAGTAGATATTTGAACTAGCCTATCACCTTGGTCAGAATTGGCACCCAAAAAGCGGGACCCACACTCCTTGGTAGCTAGGGAGACAGTGTGTGCCCCACTGATTGGATACCTCCACCATGGCCTGATCTACCTTTGTATTTGGGCTTTGTTACCTGGGACTGGTTTTCCGGGCTTGCTTTTAAGTAAGTCCCCTGGTTGGGGGGGCGGGGCAGGGTCAGTTTAAGTTTTACTGCATAAACAACAAAATGACGGTCTAATCCAAGATGGAATCGCTCTGGCTAAATAGGCCCTTACAACATAAATAAAGGAAAGGTTCTAGCGAAGGAAATACAGATAAAATCTCTTATTTCTCTTACTCTTTTTAAATTTTTTTATTTTTATTTTTTTAAGATTTTATTAATTTATTTGAGAGAGAGAGAACATGAGTGGGGGAAAGGGCAGAGGGAGGGGGGAAGGAAGCTCCCTGCTGAGCAGAGAGCCCACAGCAGGGCTCCACCCCAGGACCCTGCAATCATGACCTGAGCTGAAGGCAGATGGTTAACTCACTGAGCCACCCAGGCACCCATCCTCTTATATTTAATCAATTAACCAAATAATGGCTTCTTTAAATTACTAGTAATAGGATCTAGGAGTAATCAGTAGAAATTCAGGGAAGCTCCTTTTTACAGAAGTCTGTTCAAAGAATCTAGGTCAGCTGTTCACATGTTTACTCCTCATTTTTGCCTAAAATTTTCTCACCTAATTTAAGCCCATGAAACATGTTCAGGCTTTCTACAGCGGCTCACCTTCCTATTCTTCTATTTACTTAAAACATGGGCTTGGCTCTTGACCTACTTCTATTTGTCTAGAAATAAAAGGCTGCCCCTTGGAAAGGGCACGTGTATTGTTCTTATCTGTTTTACTGAGGCTGCTGTAGATGAAGGTATCAAAAAAATATCACTCTTAGTTGATATAAAAGATCTTTATTTCCTTGGTCGCTCTCTTCTATGGGAATTTCTCTAACTAGAAGGCATCAATGATCTTCTAATTATCATCTGAAACTGAAGGTAGGAGAAACTAATCCTGGGGAAAATGGTATTTGCTCCTTAGATTTTCCCCTGAGGAAGAGATGGACTCCATCTGGCATCTAGATACAAGAGTTGACCCTGGAAAACTGAACGCAGCCTGTGGAGTGAGGGACGTTACTGTAAACCAGCTTTATCCCATCTTGCTGTCTTCATGCTCTTCTACTGCATCAAATGGGCCTTTCTCATCACCTACAGATATCAAAAGCAGACTGCTTACTCACATCTCCTCCAACTCAAACACTGTGAGAGTGCGGGCGTTTTGAGATCCCACTGGCATGGGTTGGGACTTTGGTTTTCTCTGTGATGAGACCACATGATGGTCTCCATGATTCCTCAGATGATACCCAGCGGAGAAATTCTAATGGTACAACCAATCCTCCCAAACCCCAACCCAATTCATATGAATTCCATCAGGTTGATTTTAAAAGTACTCCCCCGATTCTCTATAAGTCAGGGACTTCTTCCTTTACAAAACTCGGGAATTTCTCTTAAACCAAAATTTTGTAGATAACTGAAAATACAGGCAGAGTCAAATGTTCTCATGTTGTAGTTACAGGAGAGGCAGTCCCACTGGAGCAAATGGAAGGAACGCTGGACCAAGTGTCATCCTGACTCAAAGTGCGGTAGTGACAGATCAATAAACATTCAAGAAGCATGAAAAGCCTACATGTGTATGTACACACTTTCATATATCTGTACATACACACGTCTCTGCATGTGCACACACAGTCACGCTTGAATAGTACACGTGCTTCAAGATAGGTGGTCACAACCGATGGCTTCCTCAAGCAAGAGCTCAAGAGACTGAGTACCTGTATAAATTCTGTTCACTGAAGAACTGTCATGTCTGTGATTTGACTTCAAATTTTTATATGCAAAAGGCTTTTTGTCCCCAAGCCCCATCATTACCATACGTGACAATAGTTGCCTTCCTTTGCCAGCACCTGTGCTACCACCATCTTCTGATGGCACTGGAACAGGTGCAAGAGACCTGCTCCACCCTTGCTCAGTCCCATGGTTGCTCAGGACTGACCCAGCTCAGTGAGGCATGGTGCGCTCATTATGTTCTCTCCATAAAATAACACACAGTCAAAGTCCTTTGTGGAATTGCAATTATCCACCAAATTTGTGACCTAATCCCCAGTATCTCAGAAAGCAACCTTAGAAATAGGGTATTGTAGATAGAGTTAAGGTGAGGTCATGTGGGGGTGGCATGGACCCCCTAATCCGATATGGCTGGTGTCCTGATAGAGAGGGGATTTGGATTCAGAGACGAATATGCACATGGGGAGAATGTCATGTGAACTTGAAGGCAGAGATTGGGGTGACACATCTACAAAGCAAGGGACACACAAGATTGCTAACAAACCCCCAGGATCTAGGAGAGACCTGACATAGATTTCCTCTAGCAGACTCAGAAGGAATCAGCCTTGCCAACAACTTGATCTTGGACTTCTAGCTTCCAGAACTCTGAGAAGATAAATTTTATTTTTACTTGCTTCCTTTTTTAAGCAAACTAGGTAGCTAGAAGAGACAAGATAAGGAACGTGGTGTCAGTATGATCCTGCTGGTGTGTGGGTAGGTGTGCTGGTTTGTGTAAGGGGGGAAATGGCTGGGTGTCGGGCTTACCTCTCAACTAGGATTGTGTGCAGGAAAAGGTGGGAAAAGAGACCACACTGGATTTATCTTTTCCTCTATATTGAGTTCATATTATCAGTATTACACTTCATATTCCATTATATTTTAAAAATACATAATTATCATATTTGCATGATAAATAAAATCTACTGAAAATGGGCACACGACAGTCCTTACATTGAGAAGTATATTCAAAGAACATGCTTTCTTCCTTATTGAGAGAAATGTTAAGTTGCAAAATATTCAAGCTATTCCGAAGAAGTAAATAAGCTTCGTGGCCTAATGATTTGCCTCAATTTTCCACTTTAGTTGCGGTGCTGAAATTTTCATTGCCAAAAGGTATATATGTTCCAGTTGTTAAGAAGAAAATCACAGGCCCAAAATGATGTCACTTAATGATGTTAAGGACCCAAATTAGTCAGTGGAGTCTTAAAACCTCCCCTAAGCACAGTATCACCACTACCCTCCCCCTCCCACCCCTTGACCTTTCACCAAGCAGACTGGAATTTCCTGGTCAGCACTAGGAGATAATCCCTCCATAGGCCCCTTCTGTTCCCCTCAGAGGGTGAGCTCCCCTGAAACAATGCATTCCTTGCTAATAAATTCCTTTTTTTCACCCTCTTTTTGCCTGTAAAAACCTTCCATTCTGCAGAGTTCTGTGGAACTCTCTTCTACTTGCTCCCCACGAGGGGATGCGGATGCTGTCCTAGTCATGAATCATTTAACATAGTTAACTGGCGCTTTACATTTACTCAGTGGAATTTTGCTTTTATCACACAAGTGTTTAGGTATTTGTTGATAACTGATCATTCCTACTCTTATTTTTAAGTGCCTAAGAAGTTTTCTATCTCAACCCTAAAGCTTCTTTTTTGGCTTTTAATTCTATAGCAAAAGTTCAAAAATAAATCAAAGGAAAAAAACCCCCTGAAATTACTGAAATAACACCGTTGTTCTCCCAGAAGTATAGGTCTGTGAATCGCCAGGTTTACATACTTCACAGCACTCACCAAAGCACATACCCTCCCCAGTGTCCATAACCCCACCCCCCTCCCTACCATCCTCCCCCCCTGCAACCCTCAGTTTGCTTTGTGACATTAAGAGTCTCTTATGGTTTGTCTCCCTCCTGATAAAAATGGGCTTTGTTTTAACAGGAACATCATTCATCAGTGTACGTTCCAGTTAGTGCCTTTACATTCGGTTATTTGAAAATAGCCTAAGAAATGCATGTTTACCAGTTTCTCAAAGTTCAGCATTATATGGATGAAAATGTCAATGCATATATTCTTTGCCAAGAATGAGAATTGTAGCTTTTAGCTTTTAAATTACACTTTTAAAAACACGAATATATATTGAGGAAATATTCATTGCCTGGTAGGTCAAGTGGTATTAATTCCTTTAGATTTGCTTCTTTTTAGCTATACATCCTCTTGGAAAATCCACTTTTGATGTTTATCACTGGATGACAACTGCCACTATAAACTAAAGATTTTTTTTATTAAATTAACAAACAAAGTATATAACTTTCTTGCACTTTCAAAGATGTACTCCTGAAACAGCAAGCAATATTTCTGAAATGACAAGTGAGCGGATATTATATTGCATTCAGCCATAAACAACTTCACAGTCCAAATAAAATCTACCCTATAAATTTTGTATTAAAATTTTCTTTTGGAAATTTATATTTTCCTCAGAATAACTAAGGGCATTTTCTTCTGCTTCTATGATTGAGAGTTATATTAATCAGACATGGATTATCAATTTTCAGGTTCATACAATAATATTAAAACTCTGTCTAAAAATCTCATTTAAGGTAGTGTCACCTAAGGCTCTCTGGTTTTTGAGGTGGACGTAAACTCTCAGCCTGTAGTGGATGTCTGTGTTGTGCAAGTGAGTGATTTGTTTCTAGGCTGAGTAAAAGGAGTCCACAGAGAGAGAGGGATGAGATATGTGATATCTGGGATAATGGATGGGGCACATTTTCAGAGTTGACAGGAGGAAATGATGAAGAGAACTGTGTGTGGAAAAGGCAGGCGTCGCTGGAGATCTCCCTTAGGAAGAGGAGCTCCTATGGAAGGAGACCAGAGAGCATTTTGAAGTTGGAAAAATGGAGTTTGTGGAAACACTTGCAGGCCCGAGCTCATCTAAGGACATCCAGGAGCAAAGAAGGTCATGAGTTGGACGATACGAAGATGATGTCATTGGAATTACTAGGGAATTTAAAAAGAAAAAGAAAAACACAACGGAGACTGACTTCCATATGTTGAGCAAAACTGTGGCAACAGGTGATACTAGAAATTATAAATTTGCAGAGGACTGAATTTGTTGCAGTTGATATCTTATGGCATTTTTACCAGAACCCTATGGAGGAGAGACGGGGGGGTCACTCAGGTTTGGGGACTGTCATGGTAGAAGCAGCCGGAAGTCAGCAGATGAAGGACCCTAGGTGAGACAGGCATCGCTACCAAAGTCCTGGCCGGAGATCATCGCAGTGGATGGAGAAGCCCAGAAGAGTGGAGAGACCCCCAAGTGCACCAGTCAGAAGAGGCTGGAGGCAGTTTAGCAGAAACAACTGGAAGGGGGACAGGAAGCTTCTGCCCACAGGAGCCCTCTTGAGTGTTGATGAGGTTAAGGTGGTTCAGCCTGAGTTTGGAATGAAGTGTACGTCGAGGTTATTGAGTTAAATCCTAACGAGGACTATGCTATTTTAACCAAAAACTTTCCTCCATACGATTTAACCTAGCTGTGTACCTTACCCTCAAGTTTTGAAAATCCTCATTAACCACCTTGCTTACTTAGCATGCTTCAGAGCTCACAGGAGGCAGATGTCCCCTGTGGCGATGTCCCTCCATCACGCCGAAGCCACGGCTCCATTCTGGTCATTTCCTATTTGCTGATCCTACTCTTTGGGCTGGGCCTTCTCTCCTGCGGGTAGAGAACCTCACAGCTGTGGCTTGTGCCTAAGGAGCATAAAGCAAGGTACAGAGGTCTCCCACTCGGGCTGCATTAATGTACTCGGACTTCACTCATGAACCACAAGGACCATCTTTCAAAAGGTTCTGTGTCCATGAATCTGTCCCTTTATTATTATTTTTTCCAAATCAGTTCCATTTTTAAGTTAACTGTAGGAATGAAGTGTGCCTACAGCAGCAGAGGCCAACCTTTCTCTGTGGTCCTTCTGATCCCTTGTTATGTTGATGGTCATGAGCAGTGGCTATGGCTGATTTATTCCGGGAGATGACACATCACTATTTGGGCTCTGATCATCCTCTTATGTTCACGACGTTTGACAAGCACATTTCAGTGATGAAAAACAATGACGAGCTTTTATTAATGGAGTGTTTATTAGTGGTGGGTGCAAATAATGGCAGCCTGGTCCTTTCAGGCGTGTGACACTGGACGACCCTCAAAGCCAAAGTCAATGTTAGCTAATCGCAAAAGGCTCCTTCCCCAGGAGCCATAACTCTTATGTTCCCTTTAACTATTAATAAGGTTACTTAAATTGTTCTGGCTCTACCCCATGCCCCAAGGTATACAACAGTCCATCAGATAGTTTAATACATAATCCTTCACTGATATTCAAACTTCTGGAAGAGCAGAACGTGGAGTCCTGCCAGCCCCACACTCCTGGCATTCCCTGTAGCTGCTCTACATAAAAAATTAAGCAACCTTTTAAAAATGCAGCAGTGTGCTGCAATGGCTTCCTGAGATGCCTTATTTCCCTTTCCCAGGGAGGACTGGAGCAAATTTCCAATAAATCAAAAAGTTGGGACAAACCAAAGGTATGTAGCCCTTGTACTGTTTCATTATAATGATCCCAAACACTCCAGATCTTTCTTTGTTCCAAGGAAACCACTTAGACACAAAGAGAGGGTGTGGTACCTGCCTGTAGCTTGAACACCGAGTGTTCCTTATGCTTGGAGTTGGGTTAAACAGAATTGGTTTCTTCAGTAAATCATATTATATGACAGGGGAGTTTAACCACTTCCTTAGATTTTCACATTTGTTTTCATAAAGGTCAAAGCACTGTTTGGGGTTTTAAATATAAATATAAAAATATAAATATAAATATATTTATATATAAATATATATATATATTCCGATAATGATATCCTTATCATTTCCTATTTTGTACGTTTGGTCTTGTCCCTATTTTCTTTATCAACTTGGCTGGTAATTTGTCTTTTTATAAATATTTCCAAAGCCAAGCATATCTCATTAATTAAGTCTGCTGTTTTATATTCTCCACATCACTAATTGTTTTTACTTTTATTTCCTTCCTCATGCCTTCTTCTGGTTTATTTTGTTGTCTTTGTCTAATTTTTTTTTTTTGAGCTGGGAATTTAATTCATTACTTTAATTATGTAAATGTTCATGCTGATAAGGTTAGCGCTATTAACTTACCCCGATCACTGCTTTCGGGCGTGGCCTTCTCATCATTTCAGTTTTAGAAAATTCTGTAACTTCATCTTTAATTTCCTCTATCACCCAAGGGCTTCTCAGTAGGTTTATTAATTTCCAAGTGGAAAGGCCTTTGTATTTTAATTTCTAGTTTTATTGCAGATCAGAATGTGCAGGTGTTTTCTACATGATCTCACACACGTGTGCACACACACACGTCCCATGCACATGTGAGAAATGAGAGTAACTGTGAGGTCAGGGTGCACATTAATACATGTCCATGAGATTTATCGTACTGACAGTGTTTGTCAGGTTTCTGACCTCCTACAAGTTGTTCGCTCACTTGGTCTGCCTTCTTCTGCAAGATGAATGGTCACGTCTATTAGCGCGCATCCAGACATATTTCCTTCCATCCGCTGAAGCGGTTGCATCATAATGCTGTACCGTATTGTATTATATTTATATAAACACTGTGATGTATCGTATTTGCTGTGTTACTTGGTTCATAAGCATTCATGTGCATTATACTTAGTGGATGGCAGCTTTGGGGTGAGAAAGTATGCTTCTGGATTACAGTTCATGCTTTTTGGCCTAAGCTTACTTTGTCTGATGTTGGGATAACTGCTCTCTTTGAGTTTCCATTTATTTTGTACAGCTTCTTCTACTTCTTTGTTTTTGGTCCCTTAGAATCGTTTCTTTCAGGTTTGTCTCTTGTATGAACCAGCTAATCGAGTTTTTCTTGATAAGCCAGATTGAAAGTATCTCTTTTCCTTTCAATGGGTTAGTTAACTCCATCTACCTTTACTGAGACAACTGATGTATTCAGTCTTATCTTTGTCATAATATTTTATAATATCGTGTATCTTGTTATATTTTCTATGTTCTTTCTCTACCAAAGGTAATTGCCTTTTCTTCCTTTTCTTTTCTGATTTCAACCAACTCTCTTTTCAGTACTGCTTCATTTTTGTCCATATCTGTTCTTTTTTTTTTTTTTAAAGATTTTATTTATTTATTTGACAGAGAGAGACACAGTGAGAGAGGGAACACAAGCAGGGGGAGTGGGAGAGAGAAGCAGGCTTCCCGCCGAGCAGGGAGCCCGAAGCGGGGCTCCATCCCAGGACCCTGAGATCACGACCTGAGCCAAAGGCAGAGGTGTAAAGACTGAGCCACCTGCATCCCCATGTCTGTTCTTTGTTTTTCAATTTCTAGTTCAAGCTTCTTTTCTCAATGCACTCAGACGTTTGTTTGCATATATTAATTTCCATGAGGACTGTTGTCTGAGAGTTTTGCTCTTTCCATTATTATTTCTGTGAGGAGAGTTTTCTTCAGTTGATTTGAGGTGACTTTTGTATTCTAAGCCCTGACAGTAATACCACCTTCTCCTTGTTAATCCTGTAGTTTTGGGGTATTTTACAAGATTCTTAGTTTAGAGACTTGCCTACCTGCCAGAGTAGCCACGTGGAGACACTCCAGTGGGCTATTTTTTGTTGTTTTCATGGGAAAAATATTGCATGTCCTTTATCCCTTTGACTCTCTTCTGTTCTGCAGACCCCTAAACACCTGCCCTTAGCCTGGCGCCTTCTTCGCCCCATGCTGAAGTGGCTTTCTCCTTCCAGTTTGCCTTTCTCCTCCCCAAGGCAGCTCTGCATCTTGAGGAATGCCTCTTCCAACAGCATGTACTGTTGTCTCCTCTGTGAGGTTCACGGACTGACCTTCCCAGACATGTTTTAGCACTTTGTACCTAGTGCAAACCTAGTCTTTCTGGCAATAGTTTTGGATCACACTTCCTCTTCTGATAGCTTTCTTTTTCTTTTTCAGAATTTATTTTTATCCTCTATTTGCTCATCAAAAAAGCCTTTTACGTGGGCTTGTTAAATTCAGGGGTGAGGGGAAAACGTGAGAAAGGACAGATTGAAATTTATTGACTTTTTTTTTTCCTGTTTACTTAAAGATATTTTGAAGTTTGGGCACGTTATTCTGAGGACATGGTTTTCGTGTAGCTGTATCCCCCCTTCTGTTCCACATGACCTTTGGAGAAAACACGAGAGACAGGAATGCAGTGTACTATTGTTTTTTCCTGCTGCCTTGTTACTCCTTTTGATACTGTTCCACAGATGTCACGGGTCTGCACCTTTCCTTAGAAATCTTTTTTTCTCTCTGTTTTCCACATTAATAATTTCCACCGACCTATTCTACATGCACTGTTGCTTTTCCCGAATCATCTCCATTCCAGTGTCAAGGCCATCCGCTGGCAATTTTTAAAGATATTGTATGTTTACTTAAGAAATTGGATTTTTTACTTTCAGAATTTTTATTATTCTTTTTCATGATTTTCCCCCTCTGAAAACATTTCTTTTTTATTTTATTTATTTATTTAAAAGATTTTATTTATTTATTTGACAGAGGGAGACACAGTGAGAGAGGGAACACAAGCAGGGGGAGTCGGAGAGAGTAGCTTCCTGCCAAGCAGGGAGCCTGATGCGAGGCTGGATCCCAGGACCCTGAGATCACAACCTGAGCTGAAGGCAGATGCTTAACAGCTGAGCCACGCAGGTGCCCTCAAACTTTTTCTTTTTAAATTAATCTTGAGCACAGTTACAACAGCAGCTTTACAGATCATTGCCTCCTGATGCCCACATCTGTCAACTCTGGGTCAGTGTCTCCCAGTGATTTGTTTCCTAATGATAAGCAACATTCTTTTCATATATCGAGTAATTTGGGATCATCTCCTGGACAGGGTTAAAGTCACATGCAGAGACTGTTATTGTCTGCTAAAGACTGTAGGATTTTTGTTGTTTTACCAGGTAATTAACTTGATTGGATCCAAACAGCAAAGTCTGTCTTTCTAGCACCAGCCCACGTTCAGCTTACTTCTAAGTCCCGTTCGCATGAGTGCTTAGATTCTGCACCATTTATGAATCATTTGGTAATAAAATGCCTGCTCTCCAGTGCCTTCAGATAGGGTTTCTTTTTTTATTTTGTACAATATTTATAGTTACGTGTCTTAGAATCAGCCCAGTATGAACTTCCTCTTTTGTTACCGAAAGTGGAACCTAACATTACTTTCTGAAGTGAAGATAATCCAAGTCCAAAGAAAAAACTTACATGAGAGATTTCTTCCCCCTGTGGGAACGATGTTCGTAAGACCATCAAAGGTAGCAATGCTAGCCATCTACCACAACGAGGAAAACCTGGAATTATTTTTTTAAAATCCCCCGTAATTGCATTTCTGTCTTTGAGCCATAAGATCGGAAGGCAATTCTTGGCAGGAATCTCAGGGTTGTGTACTCTCACCGCAAACGGGAAATTGGTGAAGCGCTACTGTGCACTTCCAAACGGTCGTCTCTCTTGCCATTTGTAAGAGTGTAATGTTTCTAGCTCAGGCTCATACCTAGAGTCAGAAGCCAGGGGCGGAACTCCCTGATTTTACCCTATGAAGTCTTGCTCCTTAAATGAAGTAGTACTTTGCCACCACGTCAGTGTAATTACTAGTATCTTTAAGAGTAATAGACACCTTAGGGTTATGGACATTGGGGAGGGTATGTGCTTTTGGGTAAATTGGAAGCGGTGGTGAACCATGAGAGACTATGGACTCTGAAAAACAATCTGAGGGGTTTGAAGTGGCGGAGGGGTGGGAGGTTGGGGTACCAGGTGGTGGGTATTATAGAGGGCACGGCTTGCATGGAGCACTGGGTGTGGTGAAAAAATAATGAATACTGTTTTTCTGAAAATAAATAAATTGGAAAAAAAAAAGAGTAATAGACACCTGACTGATGAATTTGTGAATGCTACATCTGAAACTAGTGATGTAGTATATGTTGGCTAATCGAATTTAAATTGGAAAAAAAAAGAGTGATGGGATTTTTGGACTTCAGATTTTGTGTTTCTCAGGATAAGCCCACTACTACAACTGTCCAGATAATTTCAACAAGGACATATAAAATTAAAGTAAGTCACAGTTTCATCACATTTTATTCTTTTTTTTTTAAAGATTTTATTTTTTATTTGACAGAGAGAGATTACAAGCAGGCAGAGAGGCAGGCAGAGAGAGAGAGGAGGAAGCAGGCTCCCTGCTGAGCAGAGAGCCCGATGCGGGACTCGATCCCAGGACCCTGAGATCATGACCTGAGCCGAAGGCAGCGGCTTAACCCACTGAGCCACCCTGGCGCCCCCATCACATTTTATTCTTATGATACATTTTCTCAAACATTTTACAACTCAGAGTAACCTTGGTAAGGACATGAAGAAATGAGACTCAGGTTAAGGAATTTTTAACTGGCAGTTTTGAAACTTGAACGAAGTTTCCCCAATATAGGCAATGTTCTAGTTCACTGTCCTTCCCTTTCCCCTGAGGAAGGATGTCATGCTCAGTGTCAACTAATATGGAAAATTATTTACTTTGTAATTTCCCCACCTCTACAAATATAAAATATAGTAAATTACCCTTAACCACCAGATTAAACGATATTTACTTTATTTGTTTTTTCTGAATGGTGTTTGGCTGGGACAGAAGAAACTGTCTGCCATGATTTGGTAGCCTGTTTATTTTTTTTCACCCTATTTATTTTCTTGTTATTTCCTGTCTACTTGTTTTCTTATTTTGTTTCTGCTGCTGATACTAAAGGGAAGACAGGTTGTTAGGCATACTTCTGTGTTGTAAACACAACTTGAATGAAAGAAATGGGGGAATAAACATGCACAAGTGGAAGGGACTGGTGCTGTACCTACGGAAGAGGTCAATGCCTTAAACATTTCAATTAATTAAGGGGAACTAAGATATCTGCATGTACCTTGGGTAAATGTGGCTGTTCATTTTTTGTTTTTGATTGAATAAGACCAACAATGAGACATTTTCATGGAGTTGTGACTTTACAGTAGGATTGGTGATACACATAGAAAGCAAAAAAAAAAAATTAGTACTCTTGGTGGATTTATAAAAATAGAGTAGATCATGCCATTGATTCTTGAGTCATCTTTCCCATGACCAGGAAGCGGACGTATTTAATAAAGGAGCAACCTCAGGTTGTTTTGCTGCTTTATATCTCCATGTCTCCATGAGCATGCAGGCGTGAAGCAACACTGTTAGTGTTCACAGTTCCTTCTGCACTCCAGACATATCATTGTGAGAATATTGCACCTTAGCTAAAGAACACTCAGACTGTGGAAACCAGATAGAACATGTATCTCAGTAACACACGCATGTCTTTTCAAAGGAGAAAAAGAGATTCTTGACGCTCTTTGTTCAGACTCCAGAGGATAGGTTAGAACATTTGTAAGTTGCCAGGAATAATTTTCACTAATAAGATCGGTAACTTCAGTGAGGGCAAATATCTTAAGAAGATGAGACCACTGGTCATTGTTTGCTTGAGCAGAATACTTAGGAACTCTGAGCACTTTTAAAATCATAACAGAGCCATTAGGCACCCTCCTGCACATTCTTGAGAAGACAAAGAGCCACCACCTACCACCGCTCTCACATTCAAAAGTATATTTTTTATTCAAATTTGCAGTTTAATATGTGAATTTTTTCTTATTATTTAAAAGAAAGTTAGGAAGACTTCAAGGATATAAGAGGAAGAAAGAGCATTGCTCCCATCTTTACTACAAGAAAAGTCAAACAACATGCAAATTGAGGACTCTAATCAAACCCATCAGAGAACTGAAGTTGGAGGGCAAACTAACCCAAAACCTAGACAGAAATAGTTGCCCGCAAGAAGAAACAGCATGCAAAGCAATAATAGGGAAGCTGTTTGGTGTTTGTAGTTTATGCCAAAACTAAAATATATAAGAACAATGTACAATGGACGGCAGAGAAGAATGAGAAATGAGCACACTTCTTATGCCATACATTAAGAGGTATGATATTATTTGATTATTAACTCAAAATCATTTAAATGCATGTATCATAAAAACTAGGGCAACCATACAAAGTTTTTCAAAGACATGTGAATACTAAGTCAATTAAAACTAAAATAAAATAATAAAAGTGTTGAACTCTGAGAAAATGGAAAAAGGAACAAAAAAGAAAAAACAGGACAAATAGAAAACATCTAGCAAAAAGATAACAGAAAAGGTCAATAAAATCAAAAGCTGATTTTTTCAAAGGATAAAGAAAATTGACACAATTGTAGTTGTTCTTTTCATGTGGACAAAAAAAAAGAAGATACAAATAAAATTAGAAATGGAAGAGGAGATATTATGACTGATACCACAGGCATCATTAGGATCATAAGAGAATACTGTGAAAACTATGCCCACGAATTGAACAACTGAAAAGAAATGGGTCGATTCTTAAAAATATATAACTCACCAAACTGACTCATGAAGAAATAGAAAATCTAAGCAGAGAGATCACTAATAAGGAGATAGGGTCAGTGGTCAGAAGCCTCCCAACAAACAACAGTCCTGGGCCAGAACAGATTCATTTATTGGCGAGTTCACCAAACATTCAACAAATTAATACCAATGCTTCTCAAACTCTTCCAGAAAATGAAAGAAGACAAACACTTCCAAATTCATTTCACAAGATCAGCATTACCCTGATACCAAAACTAGGTTAGAATGCAACAAGAGAACAACATAAAGGCCATTATCCTAATGAATATAAAGGGAAAAATAAACAAAATATTAGCAAATCCAATTCAGTAGCACAGTAAAAGGACCGTGCTCCATGATCAAACGGGATATATCGTAGGGAGAATGGTGGTTCCAATCCACAGATCACTTCCTGTGATTCCCCACATTCACAAATGAAGGATAGCAGTCATATGATCATTTCAATAGATGCAGAAAATGTATCTAACAAATTCAACATCCACTCACAATAAAGACTCAACAAAGTAGAACAGAGGGAACCTGATAAGCCCATAGCTAACATCATATATGATGGTGAAAGCTAACAGATTTTTCTCTAAGATCAGAAACAAGATAAGGAGGCTGTCCATACCCAATGTAGCACTGGAAGCCCTAGCCAGAGCACTTTGGCAAATAAAAACATAAAATGCATCCAAATTGGAAAGGAAGGTATAAAATTGTCACAATTTGCAGATGACATGATATTATATATAAAAAATTCTACAGGGTGCGGTGGCTCTGTCAGTTAAGCATCTGCCTGTCTGCCTTTAGCTCAGGTTGTGATCCTGGGGTCCTGGGATGCAGCCCCATGTCTGGATCCCTGCTCTGCGGAGGTCCTGCTTCTCCCTCTCCTCTGCACTGTGCTCTCTCTCAATATCTCTGTCTATCAAACAAATAAATAAAATCTTTAAAAAAATTAAAATCCTAAAATCTCCACTGAAATATTTTTTAGAACTAATGAAAAATTTCATTGAAATTGCAGGACACAGGGCACCTGGATGGCTCAGTTGGTTAAGTGTCTGCTTTCCACTCAGGTTATGATCTTGGTCAGGTCCTGCATCAGGCTCCCGGCTCTCCAGGGGGTCAGCTTCTCCCTCTTCCTCTGCCCACCACTCACCATCTCCTGCCACTCACCGTCTCCTGCCGCCACTTGTGCGCGCTCTCTCTCTCTCTCAAAGAAACATATAAAATCTTTTTAAAAAATTTAAAAAAGAAATTACAGGATACAAACTCAAAATTCAAAAATCTGTTGCATTTCTATACATCAAATATTAACTCTCAGGAACAGAAATTAAGAAAAAAATCCTATTTACAACTGCATCAAAAATAACAAAATACCCACGAATAAATTTAATCAAGAAGGTGAAAGACGTATACATTGAAAACTATAAAACATTGATCAAAGAAATTGAAAAGACACAAATAAATGAAAAGATATTCCATGTGTATGGATGCAAAGAATTAATATTGTTAAAATGTCCATACTCTCTAAAGCAGTCTCCTGATTCAATGCAATCCCTATTAAAATTGAAGTGCTGTTTTTCACAGAAATAGAACACACAATCCTAAAACTTGTATGGAGCCACAAAGATCTCAAATACCCAAAGAAATCTTGAGAAAGGAGAACAAAGCTGAAAGTTTGTGATGCTTGATTTCAAACTATATTACAAAAGTGCAGTAATTGGAACATTATGACATTGGCAGAAAAACAAACACAAAGGTAAAACAGAGGAGAGCCCAAATATAAGCCCATGCATATGCGGTCACTTTATAACAAAGGATCCAAGAACAGATAGTGGAGAAAAGATGGTCCCTTCAATAAATGGTGTTGGGAGAGAACTTCTACAAACCTACTTCTCACTAGGACAAAACAGAAATTCAATAAAAAATTGGCAGTTGATGTGGATAGAAATTTTTCCAAAGAAGGTATACAATGGCCAACAGCTGGACGAGAAGGTGCTTGACAACACTGATCATAAGGGAAATGCAAATCAAAACTATGTGAAATATTACCTCATACCTGGTAAAATGGCTCTTTTTTTTAATATTTTATTTTTATTTGAGCCAGGGATCGATCACAAACTGAGGGAATGGAAGAGGTAGAGGGAGAAACAATTTCTCCGCTGAGCCGGGAGCCTGACGCGGGACCCTGGGATCATGACCTGAGCCAAAGGCAGAGGCTCCAATCCACTGTGCCACCCATGCACCCCTAAATTGGCTCTTAAAAAAAAAATCAAGCAAACAAAGCAACAAGTGTTGGTGAAGATGTGGTATAAAGGGAACGCTTGTGTCCTGTAGGTGGGAATGTAAACTGATGTACCCGCTATTTGAAACAGTACAGAGGTTCCTCAAAAACACTTGGAAGTAAAACTACCACTCACTTCTGGGTACTTATTTACAGAAAATGAAAACACTAACTCACAAAGATATACCCACCCCCGTGCTTTTGCATTGTTATTGACAATATTCAAGCCATGGGAGAATCTAGGTGGTCACTGATGGATGGGTGGATGAGAATAATCTGGTCCACACATGCACACACGCACACATGCACACACACACACGCGCACACGTGCGCACACACGTGCACGCACACTGGGATCTTATTCTGTGGTGAAACGAGGAAGTCCTGCCATTTGCAACACCATGGGTGGACCTGGACGGCCTTATGCTATGTGTAATCGGTCAGAAAGAGAATGACAAATGCCATATGATCTCACTTCCATGTGCAATCTAAAACAGACAGACAGACAGACAACCAAGCTCAAGGACCCAGAGAACAGATGCGTGATTGCCAGAGGCCAAGGCATAGGGGGAGACTGGGGGAAGCGGGTGAATAGGGTCAGACAGTGCGAGCTTCCAGTATAGAATGAGCACGTCGTGGGCATGTGACGCGCTGTGCAGACGACTACTCACAATACAGCACCACATATCTGAAGGTTATTATGAGAGCAAGTGTTAAAAGCTGTCCCCTTGGGGAAAGTTTTTTTTGTGACTGGGTAGGGTGATGGTTGCTAACTAGACCTTTTGGGCTGATCATTTTGCAATCCAGACAAAAATCATCATATCGTCATGTGGTACATCTGAAACTATATATTATTAACTGTCAACTATATGATAAATAAACAAAAAACATTTGGTAATGTGCTTCTTAAAGTAGCTCTACAAAACAGTTTACTAGTGTATTAATCAGATAACTTTTGGCCCCCAAACAAGGGTATCCATAATACGGTATATATCAGCCTGGTCTGCCAAGGAGGAGAGTGTGTTTGATGTCTCCTTTTCTTACGTACCAGTAATGTCAGTCAGACTGTTTGTTATGCAGACACCTATCCAGCATGTTCCGTTCCAAGCAGCTTTAATATTCACTGTAACGCCAAAATGATGCTGGTGTTGTTTACAGATTGTGAGACATAGGCTTGAGCAAACTACTTGCCTATAATGAATTTCCTAATCACAGGAATGTTTATTGTGACATAGACTACTATTCCCAATATTGAGCAAATATGATTAAGTTTTAACTGGAGAAAAAAATGAAAAATAAGAAAACACGATCAGTTTAGTAGATGCAGTAAAAGATTTAACAATATTTAATGTCCATTCATGATATACTAAAAAAAGAACCCTCAGCAAGACTAACCTTGTACGGAAATTTGAACCTAATGAAGGACATTTAGAAAACTTGCAGCCAATAGCTTGTCTAGTGGGGAGATATTGAATGCTTTTCCCCAAAAATTAGGAAGAAGGAAGGACATTCACTGCCATCATTTGATTTGGGGCCATTGCTGTGCCCAGGGCCCAGGCTGCTCCCAGGGCTCCCGCTGGCCCCAGTGCCCACCTGTAATGCACCTGGGGTCAGGACTGGTACTGGGTCTCCGCTTTGATGAGATATGCCTGTGAGGGGCTCTGGCCAAGTCGTAGCACCGTATCACGAGACTTTCCACAGGAAGGCTGACTCCATCTCATCCTCTCCCTGGGTCGGGGGAGAGATCTTTAGAGAAGCTTCTCCTGTGGAGGGGAGCGTGACCTCTTGCTCTCTCCAGGTCTGCCTGGGGTCTCGGCTGACAATCTCAGTTCCCGTGGGTATGATGTGACTGTAGGAACCGACAGGGGTCTAACTCAGACGGGAGGCTTCAGGATGACTGACAGTTTAAGAAAAGAAGCAATGAAGATAGAAGAAACTATGATAACAGCAGAGAATCACAGTAAGACTACACATTTCCATCAGCGTGTCACCCGTTTCTTCCTGTTAAAGGGAGCATTGGCTTTGTCTTATTGATCTGCTCTGGAATCAGGAGTGATCCGATTAGGACTGAGAGTATAGACAGGCGAGGCCTGACCTCCTGTCAATTAGCAGCTCAGATCTGGTTTGTGGAAAATGTGCCGCCTTGTCTATGAGTACATCTGTACGCAGGGTGTAGGCCACATTCTCCATAAAGCGTGAGCTATTCTGATCTCCAGGTTCACCATATCAGCATGCCATGGCTTTTGTCGGATGCTGGATCCGAAGGTTGGTTCTTTAACTATGTAAATGCTAGAAACTGTATTTTCCCTTCAACAAGAATAACCATTTTTCTTTTCTCATACGAGTAATTAGCCAACTGCGGAATGAGCACTCCGCAGAGCAGAACAGCACCGTGGACCAGACCTCGGAGGGATGTAGGGATGAAGCTCTGGGATAAGGGGACTGTCAGCAGGGTCCTGGGACCCTCTTCTCAGGCTCTGTGAGGAGGGTCAGGGAGGGGAAGCCAAGACCCTTTACCTCTTCCACCAGATCAACACAGCCTTACCGGCTTTCCTCACTGACACCAGAACAAAGATCTCATTCAAACAGTGTGCTCTGCCAACTAAGACAAGTCACCACACCAGGTATAAGATCTTCTTCAGACTTCATCAACTTCAAAGAGATGAGCACAATTACCTAATAACGGCACCATCGACTCTGGCAAATTAAAACGGGAATGGGGTGATCTGGATGAATGCTCCTAGCGACTCTCAGAAACTTAGAGAAGTTTAGAAGAATTTTCAGTTTTTCTTAATTCTCCAAGAACTGTATCTACCTTCTGATGTCCTCTTTCCCCCAGAGAATGTGACTGACAGACTTAAACTAGCGATGGTGATAGTTCCAAATTCAGAAGGCTTAGGAAGCCAGGAAAGTAGGGTCACCTCCCTGCTGCTGGATGGCTCAGAGACACACTGGACACAAACAGAGCCTATCACCACCCCCACGATTAGAATAAGACCAAACCTCACCAAGAAAACTCTAAAGTGCACTTACTTACTGTCTGATTTGACATTGTTTCTCTCTTAACACCCTGAAGTTATTTAAAGTCCCACAGAAGTCTAGATATGTGTGATAGTATTTATGAAACTTTCCAAACTGATACCGTTTTATGGGACTGCGTCTAAACAATTACCAGTCTGGCAAAACTTTTATACTTTATGTGGCCAGAAAGTTGCAGTGGTTGTTCAGCAGTGTGGTCAAGGATCCGGGAACACAGAGACAACCAGGCCACGCGAAGGGACCCAACCCCTAGCTGTTGCAATTCTACTGAAGATGAAAGAAAAAGTCAAAATTATTCACGTCTTTCTAATACTTAGAAACTGGTTCAATGTTTCTAAGTATTCTATTCTAAGTTCTATTCTATTCTATTCTATTCTAAGTTCAGATTGTTGTGGTGTATGAAGTGTACCTTTCCCAGCTGGATGGGCAGTAGTTTATTCCACATGGAGTAGCATTGGGGAAAATTTGAAGAGCCTGCAGAAGTTAGACATGCAGGGGTTCCTCCCAGCCCCTATCCAACCAGCTCTCCCCTTGCACATCTGCCTCACAGCTAGCACTCTTTGGGGCACAACCAAGATGCGAGTCCTGGGCAAGGTTTGTGAAAGCTATGTGAGTCCAGAGAAGACATACCCCTCCAGCCCGCATGGAACCGAGGGATTACTGCCAAAGAGAGGACGGAGGCCTCCTCAGGGGTTGGACATTTATAAAGTCCCTGTATCCAAAGTTCTGGAATCATTTCTGGGTATTGCTTCATCTCCCAACATCCTTGTGACATGGGAGGACCCATTATTGGCCATCGTTAGATCTGTAAAGCAGAGCGGCAAGATGTCAACACCAAGGACGACTCCCTGTCATGTAACCGCAGAATGCTGTGGAGCAGTTCTGCGACCCCTTTCGCAGTCTGCTCAGTTTTGCGTCCTGCAACAGCACCACTTACTCTGTTAGCTTCAGCTCAACAACTTGGCTGCAAAGGTGTCATGGCTCTGGCTTTTGTAATAAGGGGGCATAGACATGACTGGTTTGCACTTAAAGCCGAAGGTAACAGAGGATTTGTTCCCAGGAAGGAAAAAAGAATAAGAGATGTGGATCCCACCGTTTTTTCAAAGCAAGCACGCACTGGCTACCTGCAAACGCAGAGCAAAATGTCAAATAATTCGTTGCTGAATTTGAGCAATGGGGGTGGCCCAACCCAGCAGAGGGACAGGAGCCAGAACCATCTCCAGGGCACCCCACCCTCCAAGGCCAGGCTGTGGCCTGGCACCCACAGGTCGTGATGGCATAAGCAGCTCCGTTCATCTCTTCAGGCCAGTTTGACCTTGAGGGACAAGTTCCTGTCTTCCTTCCTCTGCCTGAGAAACATTTTCATGGGTTTCTATCATTTTGGAGTAACTGGAGTTTTCGGCTGAAGGGAACTGTCTCTTCTCGATACCAGCATGCTCTGTGAATCATGCATTTTAATAATTTAATCTTCTTAACAAAAATGACTTTAGAACTTTTTTAAAAATTCAGGCATCTGCAAATACTGAGAACTGTTGGGAAATATTTACCAGAGAGTCTGACTTAGTTTTGAATCATTTTAGTTTTAGCTGAGACACATGAGGTCGATGGGAAGGGGGATCCCCCTTGCTAGCGAATGGTGTTGAACATCTTCCCTGAGCACAGGAGGGTCGGGGGCTCTGCGTTTTTCCATGAAAGATGCTTTGAAGGTGCTGTAGGTGTTTTAGCCTCCCTCCTGCCCACCAGATAAAACGCTGTGTAGAGGGCAGTTAAGTTCGTCTTGTGTGACCGCAGTGAGGTGTCTCAGGAGGGAGGCGGGTGGAGATGAAATCTCTCGGGAACCCAAGTTATTTCCAGGGACGCAGGCAGCGGTGTGCTTGCCCCAAGCTTCGGCAAGTCTGCGTGATACCAGCTGTTATCACCCAGCGGACAGAGCCCAGAGAGTGCAAGCAGAAACCTGGTCTCTGTTGGCGGCCAGGCAGGAGGGGCAGACTGTAATCCCAGAGGCAGCCGTACCAGGGGAGGGAGGTTGGAAAAACCTCTGCAGTAAGAATGCCCAGACCTTCCAGGGCGGGCAGGGCAGGCAGGAAATCTGAAGCTGGCACACGTGTGCAGGGGTGGTAGTGGAGGGTCTCGCTGGGGCAAATCAGGAAGCAGAGAGACGTTGGTACATGGGAGGCCAGGGCTGGGATGTCGAGCCTGCTGTGGCTGAAAGTGCTTCAGACCTCGGGCTGCGGAGACTCAGCAGCCCCCCGTTTGTGCAGCTCTCTGGGCTACACTTCACAGGCTCAGAGTAACTGTGGCATGAACAAGCCACAGACCATTTCTAAGGGAGTTCAGCCTTATTACGTATGAGAAAATGCAGTAATGAAGGAGCAGGTGACCAATTACTGGAGGAAAAGGTCCTCAGAAGACCGTCCTTCATCACCGGATAGGAAAGATTTTTCTCAGCCCCATCAGCTGCTTGTGTACAAACGCAGGATTCTCAGGAATTTAAGCATCCTGCACAATTATGTGTTCTTTTCTCATTTTAACACTCTGCCTCACCTCCTGTCTTTTATCAAGGTTATATTCTTAATGCTTGACGTCATACCCCCAAGTTCCCTTATCTTTTCCTTTTTTTTTTTAAATCAGTTGGAAGGTGGATTTTAGCCAGAATAGCTTTCCTGCCAGGATTTAGAGGGTAATTTCTGAAGCCGGCGTTCATTTTCTTGCAGGTCCGGAGGGAACATCACCAGGAGAGGGAAACATGGCCCTGCTGGGAGACCCTCAAAGTCCGCAAAGCGATGGGCGTCTCAGTCCTAATGAGACCTGATGGTCGCATGTCTTTCGAAAATGGATTTTCCAGTCATAGGTGTGCAAAGCCGTGGATGGGTTTATATTGAATTTGCTGAGGAAGAGCCATCTTTCTTCAGTGACATCCCATTTCCAGTGTCTCGGCCTATCATCAGTTTTTCTCGGGAGTCTGACACAAGTTATGATGTCTGGGCAGGAATCAGGAATCAAACCTCCCTTCTCATGGGCTGTGTTTCCAACAGTCCCAGGGCAGCTTCCACAGAAGGAAACTTCTGGGATCAGGACAGGGAAAGAGGACAAGAAGTTCGTCCATGGTAACAGAAACGCTGCAGGGACTGGGGTGGTGACAAGCCACCTTCCTACCTAACCCAGGGCCACAAGACGTGTCCCGGATGTTCCCCGAAGGACTCCTGATGCCATGCTAAAGTACCACGGCCACCTGCACTGCAGAGCTCAGGCACAGAGGAAGAATCTCTTCAGCCTTGGTCAACAGTAAAATCCTCTACCACCCCTCCTGCTGCAGGACCTGCAAAAGGACAAGTGGGTAGAAGATCGGCGGAGCAAAGGCGGGGGTACTGGGAGCTGGCAAGTGTGGACCAGCCACGGGGCATCTGGTCCCTGATACCTGCTCAAAGAAACACCAGGCCGCCCAAGCAGTGGAAACGAAGCCAAACTTGGTGATGCCAACTGGACTGGAAGATGCTCTGGGGTTCGGAGGACTCCTGCATACTGCACGGGGCTGTGAGAAGGTGCGGAGGGGCAGGCGCACAATTGTCTCCAGAAGGAAAGAGTCAACCTTCGGGGGTAATTCTCTCCTTCCTGGCCCTAAATAAAATAGGAACCACAAATGCAGGTCTATCACGGAAAGAGCTGTAATGGGCCCCAGGGAGTTGTTCTTGTCCTAGGAGGCTTCACCAGGCCTCTTCCCCGGGCAGGGAGATGGTGCTCAAGGGGTCCTTGGTTTGCTGTCCAAGGTGCTCAGGTCAGGATCCTCAGGGCCTTGTTTCCTGCCCAGCCTGGACGGCCCCTCTGTGTGACTCGGCCGGCAGCTCGGGCCCCCACATCGGCTCCTTCTAGCCCCCTCTTCCTAGATGTCCTCCAGGAAAGCTCACCAGAGAATCCCCATCAGTTGCAAGGTTGGTCCCAAACAAGAGGCTGTTTCCCCAAAAGCTGGATCCCGCACGGTGTTTGTTCTGAGGAGCTTTCTTGTGTTTCGATGGTTAATTTGGCCTCATCTAATTTGGGTGAAACAGTGGCCACTACGGTGGGGCTGGGGGTGGGCTTCCTCCGCACACCTTGCTCAGAAGGACCTGGCCTGCGCTCCCTCTCTCAGCTGCCGTTGCCAAAACTGGCCCCAGGAATCAGACCAGCTGGAGCCGCGCTGGAGCTGGCTTCGTCCGTCTGGCTTCCTCCGTCTGGCGGCAAACACGGGGGGCCGCGGAGCTTGGCCACGGCTCTTGGCCACGGCTCCCATCCCGCTCACTCTGTGCGCCCTGCTTCGCAGAGCCGCGCAGCCAGCGCTCTCCTCTGTGTCTCGGCTTCTAGATTGAGTCCCAGGGACACAAAACGCAGGACACACTGATGCGTTTAGCCAGAAAGTGTTCTGAACCCGGCAGTACTGTCTGCGGGGCCACCGCTCCGTTCCACCTCCCCCTCCTTCCAGGCCCGGCACCTTGGAGAACCCCACAGGGTGCTGCCCACTCCCAGTCCCCAGCACCCAGCGCGGTAGGTGGGACCCTGCGTCCCTCTGCCTTCCCAGGGCGCTGCCCCTGCTGGGGTCTGCTGGACCCCCATCGCGGGTGGAGGCTCAGCTGCTGCGTTTGGGGGGCTCCTATCTAGCAGACGACAGGGGTTCATAAGCAGATCAATTGCAGATTGCACACACAGGAAGAAAGAAAGAGGAAGGATACACAGTATCACCTCTTCCTTATCACTAAGGTGTAGATTTAAGAAATACTAAGTACGAAATTTGGTAAATCACGTTTTATGGCTTAAGAGACATTTACGTTTTCAGGAAAGAGAAATCTTTAGAGATTTTATCATTCCCAAATTGTCCCTGGGTCCAGCAGTCTTGAAATAGGGGGTTAATAGATGCACTAAATCGTAGGGAGTGAATGGCTGTGCCAAGCCGCATCTCTCATCACAAAGCAAGACTTAGGAATCAGATCAGTCCCACTGCGGAAAGATGGAAGGCACTTCTGCAGTAGCCATCTCTGACTCCAAAGCAGGAACATTACACACAGGCAGCCCTAAGTCAAAGGGAAGGTTAGGTGGGTGCATACAAATTTGGACATCACCTCCTATGAGGACAAACTAAGCTGAAAGCAGGTGCCAGCATGCCATTTGGAGAAAAAACCATGTTTGAAACTGTCAACCCCTAAGAAGATATAATTGAAAGATAACGACTAACAGGTATATTTATGAAATAAACCAAAACGGGGACGCCTGGGTGGCTCAGTTGGTTGAGCAGCTGCCTTCGGCTCGGGTCATGATCCCAGCGTCCTGGGATCGAGTCCCACATTGGGCTCCTTGCTCAGCAGGGAGCCTACTTCTCCCTCTGCTTCTGTCTGCCTGTGCTTGCTCTCTCCCCCTCTCGCTCTCTGATAAATAAATAAAATCTTTAAAAAAAAAGAAAGAAATAAACCAAAACGGAAAGTAGAAAGTGTTTTGAATCAAAATGAAATGTGTGACATAAAATGCAACTTCGAAATTTGTAGTATGTTGCTAAAGTTGTATTTAAAGGAGAATTTATAACATTTGTTACTTATCTTAAAAGAGAAGAAAGGTCTCAATGACCTCAGATTCTACCTTAAAAACTAAGAATAAAAAAATCAAATTAAACCCATGGGAAATTAAAAAAAAAGAAAATAATAAAGATCAGAGCAGAAACCAATAAAATAAATACCATGCAGAAAATCAATGAAACAGAAAGTTGGTTTGTTGGAAAGATCAACCATATTGATAAACCTCTGGAAAGAAAAGGGAAACTGAAAGTTAATATTGTGAATGAGAGAGGTGACATCACCACAGATGCTATAAATATGAGAAAGATAAAAAGGATCATATGAACAATTCTATATTAATAAATTTATTAATATGAATGAAGTGGACACATTCCTTAAAAGACACCAACAACCAAAGCTCACTGAAGAAGACAGAAAACCTGGGTAGCTCTAAATTTGTAGAAGATGTTGCAGTTTAAGAACTTCCCAGACAGAAAACTCCAGGCTCTGATGACGTTGCTGGTTCACTGGACCAAAAAGTTGAGGAAAAAGTGATACTAATGTACACAAACCTGGAATAATGCAGATGAAGAAATGTTTGCCATATTCTTCTATAAAGCCAGTATGACACTGATGCCAAACATAAAAACGTTATGAGAACATGTGGTCCATATACACAATGGAATATTACACAGCCATCAGAAAGGATGAACACCCAACTTTTGTACCAACATGGACTGGACTGGAAGAGATTATGCTGAGTGAAGTAAGTCAAGCAGAGAGAGTCAATTATCATATGGTTTCACTTACTTGTGGAGCATAAGGAATAACATGGAGGACAAGGAGAGATAGAGAGGAGAAGGGAGTTGGAGCAAATCAGAGGGGGAGATGAACCAGAGAGACTGTGGACTCTGTGAAACAAACTGAGGGTTTTGGAGGGGTGGGGGTGGGGCGTTGGATGAGCCTGGTGGTGGGTATTAAGGAGGGCACGTATTGCATGGAGCAGTGGATATGGTGCATAAACGATCTTGGAACACTGAAAAAATAAAATTAAATTTAAAAAAAGTTATAAGAAAAGAAGCAAAATAAAACTATATTTATATCCCCAATGAACATATATTTAAGGTTATGAACAAAATTTTGGGATATCAAATCTGACAATATATGAAAATGACAATACCTTGCAACCAAATGGAGTTTATACCAGGAGTTTAAACGGACTTAGAAATCAGTGTAATTCACTGACATTAACATACTAGAAAGAAATAGGAGAAAAAAAACTTGAAAAAAAAAATCCAACATTCATTCCTGATAAAAATTCTTAGTAAACTTGGAGTAGAAGGGAACTTTCTCAACCAGAATAAGAACACCTGTGAAAAACCTACAATCAGTGTAATACTAAGTGGAAAAAGGATAATTGTGTTTCTTCCAAGATTCAAGATCACGAACAGGGTGTGGATGTTCACTTTCCTCACTTCCATTCAAAATTGCATGTTGCAATCAGGCCAGAAAAAGAAGCAAAGGGCACCCAGGTTGGAAATAAAAAATAAAACTTTCTTTGTTTGCGGGCAGCACAATTTTGCTTCTAGGAAATTAATGCTATTGTTAGCACTGTTGCTCGGCAGAAGCTAAGGCAATGAGGGCAGAGTTTATTCAGGAGCTCTTGCAATGGGGAAAGAGACCTTGGTATTGAACTGGGCTTACTTCTGAATATGGCGTGGGTGGTGAGGTTGTACAGCCACTGAGCAGGGTGGAAATCCAATAAGAGGAGACAACGGGGGTGAGGGGGGAGTGGGACTAAACTGTTGGGACAGGATTCTGGCTGAGGGCAGGCCAGGCTGATCAGACATCACCCGGGGCAGGAGCAGTCTAATCATATATCCAGGGTGAGGGCTTCTTTCTAAAGCCGAGTAGCAAGATTCTTGCTACATGGGGCCATGCAGTCCTGACCAGGACAGATGCCAACGCCGAGATCCAGAGGGACCTCCTGGGAGCCTGATTAGAGTTTAGTCAAGAACACAGTCATGTCCATATCCACATACACACGCACTCACACACATATGTGCACACACACACACAACAGATATATATCATGCACACACAACACACATACATACACAAGCAAACCACACAGACACATACACACACAACACATCACACATGTACACATGCCGCACACACCACACACACATACAAAGCTACAACAACTCGTAAGGAAGCTGAGAAGATTTTCAGGATATAGGGTTTATGTACAAAAATCAGTTACACTCCAAGAGTCAGCAAACCATAGTGCAAATGACAAAACTGGCCCATAGTCTTCTTTGTATAGCATGTGAGCTGGGAGTAGTTTTCACATTTTTTTGTGTCAGTGATGAAACTATCATATTGGCCAATTTGAAGGCCTTTTTTCAGGAAGGTGGACCATACTATTTTTTTGCTTCTACATTTTAAAAGTTCTAAAGAAGAATATGGAACAATTATAATATGTGGCTCATAAAGCCTAGAGTATTTACTGCAACCTCTGTCCCCCCTCCAAAATAAATAAATAAAGAACCCACCATCCACTTTCTATATAGGTGAAACTAACATTCAGAAATTCAAATAAAAAATCATTTACTAATATCAAAAAATATGAAATATTTAGTGATAAATCCAACACAAGATGTGGATCTCTTGTACATGAAAGGCTAAAAAAAGCACAGCTGTGAGAAATTAAGGATGACCTAAGTAAAAGGAAATAAATAGCTTATTTGGGAGCCAAAAGATTCAGTATTAAGAAATTTTTGATTATTCTCAAACTTATATACAAATTCAACAGAATCTCAATCAAAACTCCAGTAGATTTTGTTTTGTTTTGTTTTGTTTTTTTGTAGAAGTTGAAAAACAAATTCTAAAATTCACATAAAAATGAGCAGGAATTGACACAATGAAACAATTTCAAAAAATAAACAGGTGGGGTTATGGACATTGGGAAGGGTGTGTGATATGGTGAGTGCTGTGAAGTTGTAAACCTGGCGATTCACAGACCTGTGCCCCTGGGGCTAATAATACATTATAGGTTTATAAAAAAATCAAAAAATTAAAAAAATAAACAAAAACCAAAATCAAAGGGTTAATGTGTCCTCATTTCAATGTTTACTACAAAACTATAGTAAATAAGAGAATGTGGTACTGGCATCAAGACAGACAAACAGACCAGTGTAACTGGGTAGTCCAGTAAGAGACCCACACATATATGGAAATTGGTTTTTGACAAAAATGCAAAGATAATCCAGCAGAGGAAAAAAAAAACTGTCTTTTAACAAATTGTGCAAGGATGCTTAGTTATCCACATACAAAAAGTAAACTCAGATCTATCCTTTGAGTCAAACACAATAACTAATTCAACATGATCATAGGTCTAAATGAAAAACTTGAAACCACCAATCTTCTAGAAGTGAAATCAATATGGTTTGGAGGTAGGTAGAGATTTCTTAGCTATGAATCAAAATGTGTGAACTATGTAAAAGATTCCAAAGTTGGACCTCATCAAAATTAAATACGTCTGTTCTTCAAGACTGTTAAGAGTAATAATGAGAAGACACAGACTGAGAGAAATATTTGCAAGTGTGAAAAACATCACATATCCTGAATAAACAAAGAATTCTCAAAACTAAAACAAAACAAAACAAAATGAAACAAAAAAAATACTTCAATTAAAAAGAAGCAAACAGGGGGGGACAAGATGGCGGGGTACTAGGAAGAGGCGTCTTTTCAGCTGGTACCCCAAAGTGAGCTGATTACCTACCAAAGAACTCCGATCACCCATGAAATCAGCCTGAGATCAGAACTATACATGTCTGGATCTCTATAGGGGCAGAAGACGCCAGTGAACAGGTAAAGCGGAATGGGAACAGCGGACTGAGATCGGAAGATAAACAAAAGGGGGAGGGAGCCACCAGAAGCGACCGGTGCGAAAGTAATACCCCGATACGAGCGAGAGTGCCCTGCGTCTGGGGACGAGCATTAACTTGGAGACTGGTTGAAAGCACTCCAAAAGAGCAAAGGATCGCGGGGGTAAATTGTGTGAATCGGGGCGGCTAGGGACAGGGGCTTAAGTCCCCGGTCCCAGACGGCCTCCCCGGCGCGGAGGCAGAGAGAGTGCGTGGAGAAACGGGCTCCTGGTCCCTAAGCCTCCAGCGCGCCCCAGAGCGCGGGGGGTTCCGGCTCCTGTGAGGGGATGGGAGCTGCACCGGTCTGCAGAACGCGCACTAGCCCTACCACAAAGCTTGAGATGCGCGGGCACGTCCCTCCAGCTCTCCTGGGTTTCTAAGGCCCGGGGGCGCTTCTTGTTTCAAAGTCTAAGCCGCGGGCGCGCTAAACTCTTCCCCCGACAGAGGCACGCAAAAGCCCAGCCTGCGGCTTACAGACCAGCGCCACGTTCTCAGTGCCCCAGATGCGCGCCCAACCCAAGCCGCCTCTGAAAAGAGGTGCGCGCAAGCCGGGCACTCCCAGCCCGGGCCGGCGGCAAAATCTCAGTGTGCGATCGCTGCTTGGAACCTCTCTGGCGGTCAGGAGCTCCCAGACAGCCGCCACTGCCTTGGCTTTGGGGACGAGCAAAAGATCCTGCGCCCCCAGGGTCTGCAACTTGGAACCTGCACTGCCAGCGTCCAAGGGGGAATTTATTCAGCTTCTGCACCCAGACTGAGGCTTCTCTCTGAGACGGAGATCAGGAAGTGTTCCAGGATGCACCTTGACTGCACCAGAGTTGATATACCCAGCTACATCTGTTCAGTCTTCTCCCACCAAAATGACTAGGAGGAGGAATGCCCAACAGAAGAAAAATACAGAGGATGGACCTTCTGCAATAGAGCTAACGGCTATCAACATAGACAATATGTCGGAAAGAGAATTCAGGCTAACAATTATCCAGGCAATAGCTAGGTTGGAGAAAGCCATGGATGACCAAACAGAATTGATTAGGGCCGAACTGAAAGCGACCAGACAGGATGTTCACAATGTTACGGCGGAGCTTAAAGCTACCAGGGAGGAGGTCCACAATGCTCTCAATGAGTTCCAATCCAATCTAAACTCTCTCAAAGCTAGGGTAACTGAGACAGAAGATAGAATTTGTGATCTGGAAGACAAACAGATAGAGAGAAAGGATCAGGAGGAAGCCTGGAACAAACAGCTTAGATCCCACGAAAGCAGAATTAGGGAAATAAATGATGCCATGAAGCGTTCCAACGTCAGAATTATTGGAATTCCTGAAGGGGAGGAGAAAGAAAGAAGTCTAGAAGATATCGTGGAACAAGTCCTTCATGAAAATTTTCCGAATCTCGCGAATGAAACCAGCGTTCATGTACTAGAGGCTGAACGGTCTCCACCCAAGATTATACACTCCAAAAAAACATCACGACACCTGATAGTCAAATTGAGAAATTATAATTGTAGGTATAATCTCTTGAAAGCTGCCAGGGCAAAGAGGCTCCTTACTTACAGAGGGAAGCCCATCAGAATAACGTCAGACCTGTCCACAGAGACCTGGCAAGCCAGAAGAGGCTGGCAAGATATATTCAGGGCACTAAATGAGAAGAACATGCAGCCAAGAATACTTTATCCAGCAAGACTGACATTCAAAATGGATGGAGAGATAAAGAGTTTCCAAGACCGGCAAGGCTTAAAAGACTATGCAACCACCAAGCCGACACTGCAGGAAATATTAAGGGGGGTTCTATAAAAGAAGAAAAATCCCAAGAATAGCATTGAACAGAAATATAGAGACAGTCTACAGAAAGAAAGACTTCAAAGGTAACTCGATGTCAATAAAAACGTATCTATCAATAATCACTCTCAATGTGAATGGCCTAAATGCACCCGTAAAACAGCACAGGGTTGCAGATTGGATAAAACGACAGGACCCATCCATATGCTATCTACAAGAGACCCATTTTGAACCTAAAGATACACGCAGACTGAAAGTGAAGGGGTGGAGAAGCATCTTTCATGCCAATGGGACTCAAAAGAAGGCTGGGGTAGCGATTCTCATATCAGATAAATTAGACTTCAAACTAAAGACTGTAGTCTGAGATACAGAAGGACACTACATAATCCTTAAAGGGACTATCCACCAAGATGATCTAACAATTGTAAATATCTATGCTCCCAATATGGGAGCGGCCAATTACTTAAGAAAACTGTTAATCAAGATAAAGAGTCATATTGATATGAATACACTAATCGTAGGAGATCTTAACACGCCTCTTTCAGAATTAGACAGATCATCGAAGCAGAAAATCAATAAAGAAACAAGAGCATTGAATGACACATTGGACCAGATGGACCTCATAGATATATACAGAACATTCCACCCTAAAACAACAAAATACTCATTCTTCTCAAGTGCACACGGAACCTTCTCCAGAATAGACCACATACTGGGTCACAAATCAGGACTCAGCCGATACCAAAAGACTGAGATGATTCCCTGCATATTCTCAGATCACAATGCTTTGAAACTGGAGCTCAATCACAAGGAAAAGTTCCGAAGGAACTCAAACACCTGGAAGCTAAAGACCACCTTGCTTAAGAATGCTTGGATCAACCAGGAGATCAAAGAAGAACTGAAACAATTCATGGAAACCAATGAGAATGAAGACACTTCGGTCCAAAACCTATGGGATACAGCAAAGGCGGTCCTAAGGGGAAAATATATAGCCATCCAAGCCTTGCTCAAAAAAATTGAAAAATCCAGAACACACCAGCTGTCTCTACACCTTAAAGAACTGGAGGATCAACAACAAATCAAACCAACTCCACACATAAGAAGGGAAATCATCAAGATTAGAGCTGAGATCAATGAGGGAGAAACCAGAGATAGAGTAGAACGTATCAATGAAACTAGAAGCTGGTTTTTTGAAAGAATCAATTAATATTGATAAGCCACTGGCTACACTAATCCGAAAGAAAAGAGAGAAATCCCAAATTCATAAAATTATGAATGAAAAGGGAGAGATCACAACTAACGCCAAGGAAGTAGAAACAATCATCAGAAGTTATTACGAACAGTTATATGCCAATAAGCTTAGCAACCTAGATGAAATGGATGCATTCCTGGAAAAATATAAACTACCAAAATTGAACCAGGAAGAAATCGACAACCTGAATAGACCGATATCTAATAACAAGATTGTAGCAGTGATCAAAAACCTCCCAAAAAAAAGAGCCCAGGACCTGACGGATTCCCTGGGGAATTCTACCAAACCTTCCAAGAAGAAATAACACCTATTCTCCTGAAGCTGTTTCAAAAAATTGAAGCAGAAGGAAAACGTCCAGACTCTTTCTATGAAGCCAGCATTACCCTGATCCCCAAATCAGGCAAGGACCCTACCAAAAAGTAGAATTTCAGACCAATATCACTGATGAATATGGATGCTAAGATTCTCAACAAGATCCTAGCCAACAGGATCCAACAGCACATTAAAAAGATTATCCACCATGATCAGGTGGGATTCATCCCTGGGCTACAAGGATGGTTCAACATTCGCAAATCAATCAATGTGATACAACAAATTAATATGAGAAGAGAGAAGAACCACATGGTCCTCTCAATTGATGCAGAAAAAGCATTTGACAAAATCCAACATCCGTTCCTGATTAAAACGCTTCAAAGTATAGGGATAGAGGGAACATTCCTGAACCTCATCAAATCTATCTATGAAAGACCCACAGCAAATATCATCCTCAATGGGAAAAAGCTTGCAGCCTTCCCGTTGAGATCAGGAACAAGACAAGGATGCCCACTTTCACCACTCTTGTTCAACATAGTATTAGAAGTCCTAGCAACAGCAATCAGACAACAGAGAGAAATAAAAGGTATCCAAATTGGTAATGAAGAAGTCAAACTCTCTCTCTTCGCAGATGACATGATTCTTTATATGGAAAACCCAAAAGACTCCACCTCCAAACTACTAGAACTCATACAGCAATTCAGCAGCGTGGCAGGATACAAAGTCAATGTGCAGAAATCAGTGGCTTTCTTATACACTAACAAGGAAAATACAGAAAGGGAAATTAGAGAATCGATTCCATTTACGATAGCACCAAGAACCATAAGATACCTGGGAATAAACCTAACTAAAGAGGTAAAGGATCTATACTTGAGGAACTATAGAACACTCATGAAAGAAATTGAAGAAGACACAAAAAGATGGAAGACCATTCCATGCTCTTGGATCGGAAGAATAAACATCGTTAAAATGTCTATACTGCCTAGAGCAATCTATACTTTTAATGCCATTCCGATCAAAATTCCACCGGCATTCTTCAAAGAGCTGGAGCAAATAATCCAAAAATTTGTATGGAATCAGAAGAGACCCCGAATCGCTAAGGAAACGTTGAAAAACAAAAATAAAGCTGGCGGCATCACCTTACCTGATTTCAAGCTTTATTACAAAGCTGTGATCACCAAGACAGCATGGTACTGGCATAAAAACAGACACATAGACCAGTGGAACAGAGTAGAGAGCCCTGATATGGACCCTCAACTCTATGGTCAATTAATCTTCGACAAAACAGGAAAAAATATACAGTGGAAAAAAGACAGTCTCTTCAATAAATGGTGCTGGGAAAGCTGGACAGCTATATGTAGAAGAATGAAACTCGACCATTCTCTTACACCGTACACAAAGATCAACTCAAAATGGATAAAAGACCTCAACGTGAGACAGGAATCTATCAGAATCTTAGAGGAGAACATAGGCAGTAATCTCTTTGATATCAGCCACAGCAACTTCTTTCAAGATACGTCTCCAAAGGCAAAGGAAACAAAAGCGAAAATAGACTTCTGGGACTTCATCAAAATCAAAAGCTTCTGCACAGCAAAGGAAACAGTCAAAAAAACAAAGAGGCAACCCACGGAATGGGAGAAGATATTTGCAAATGACAGTACAGACAAAAGGTTGATATCCAGGATCTATAATGAACTCCTCAAACTCAACCCACACGAAACAGACAAACACATCAAAAAATGGGCAGAAGATATGAACAGACACTTCTCCAATCAAGAAATACAAATGGCTATCAGACACATGAAAAAATGCTCATCATCATTAGCCCTCAGGGAGATTCAAATTAAAACCACATTGAGATATCACCTTACACCAGTTAGAATGGCCAAAATTAACAAAACAGGAAACAACATGTGTTGGAGAGGATGTGGAGAAAGGGGAACCCTCTTACACTGTTGGTGGGAATGCAAGTTGGTGCAGCCTCTTTGGAGAACAGTGTGGAGATTCCTCAAGAAATTAAAAATAGAGCTTCCCTATGACCCTGCAATTGCACTCCTGGGTATTTACCCCAAAGATACAGATGTCGTGAAAAGAAGGGCCATCTGTACCCCAATGTTTATAGCAGCAATGGCCACAGTCGCCAAACTATGGAAAGAACCAAGATGCCCTTCAACGGATGAATGGATAAGGAAGATGTGGTCCATATACACTATGGAGTATTATGCCTCCATCAGAAAGGACGAATATCCAACTTTTGTAGCAACATGGACGGATCTGGAAGAGATTATGCTGAGTGAAATAAGTCAAGCAGAGAGAGTCAATTATCATATGGTTTCACTCATTTGTGGAGCATAACCAATAGCATGGAGGACAAGGGGCGTTAGAGAGTAGTAGGGAATTTGGGTAAATTGGAAGGGGAGGTGAACCATGAGAGACTATGGACTCTGAAAAACAGTCTGAGGGGTCTGAAGTGGCGGGGGGGGTGGGAGGTTGGGGTACCAGGTGGTGGGTATTATAGAGGGCACAGCTTGCATGGAGCACTGGGTGTGGTGAAAAAATAATGAATACTGTTTTTCTGAAAATAAATAAATTGGGGAAAAAAAAAAAAAAAACAGACACATAGACCAGTGGAACAGAGTAGAGAGCCCTGATATGGACCCTCAACTCTATGGCCAATTAATCTTCGACAAAACAGGAAAAAATATACAGTGGAAAAAAGAGAGTCTCTTCAATAAATGGTGCTGGGAAAACTGGACAGCTATATGTAGAAGAATGAAACTCGACCATTCTCTTACACCGTACACAAAGATCAACTCAAAATGGATAAAAGACCTCAACGTGAGACAGGAATCTATCAGAATCTTAGAGGAGAACATAGGCAGTAATCTCTTTGATATCAGCCACAGCAACTTCTTTCAAGATACGTCTCCAAAGGCAAAGGAAACAAAAGCGAAAATAAACTTCTGGGACTTCATCAAAATCAAAAGCTTCTGCACAGCAAAGGAAACAGTCAAAAAAACAAAGAGGCAACCCACGGAATGGGAGAAGATATTTGCAAATGACAGTACAGACAAAAGGTTGATATCCAGGATCTATAACGAACTCCTCAAACTCAACCCACACGAAACAGACAAACACATCAAAAAATGGGCAGAAGATATGAACAGACACTTCTCCAATCAAGAAATACAAATGGCTATCAGACACATGAAAAAATGCTCATCATCATTAGCCCTCAGGGAGATTCAAATTAAAACCACATTGAGATATCACCTTACACCAGTTAGAATGGCCAAAATTAACAAAACAGGAAACAACATGTGTTGGAGAGGATGTGGAGAAAGGGGAACCCTCTTACACTGTTGGTGGGAATGCAAGTTGGTGCAGCCTCTTTGGAGAACAGTGTGGAGATTCCTCAATAAATTAAAAATAGAGCTTCCCTACGACCCTGCAATTGCACTCCTGGGTATTTACCCCAAAGATACAGATGTCGTGAAAAGAAGGGCCATCTGTACCCCAATGTTTATAGCAGCAATGGCCGCAGTCGCCAAACTATGGAAAGAACCAAGATGCCCTTCAACGGATGAATGGATAAGGAAGATGTGGTCCATATACACTATGGAGTATTATTATGCCTCCATCAGAAAGGACGAATATCCAACTTTTGTAGCAACATGGACGGGACTGGAAGAGATTATGCTGAGTGAAATAAGTCAAGCAGAGAGAGTCAATTATCATATGGTTTCACTCATTTGTGGAGCATAACCAATAGCATGGAGGACAAGGGGCGTTAGAGAGGCGTAGGGAATTTGGGTAAATTGGAAGGGGAGGTGAACCATGAGAGACTATGGACTCCAAAAAACAGTCTGAGGGGTTTTAAGTGGCGGGGGTGTGGGAGGTTGGGGTACCAGGTGTTGGGTATTATAGAGGGCACGGCTTGCATGGAGCACTGGGTGTGGTGAAAAAATAATGAATACTGTTTTTCTGAAAATAAATAAATTGGAAAAAAAAAGAAGCAAACACTTAAGCAGACATTTCACTAAAGAAGATATGTAAGTGACAAACATATTGAGAAAAATCTTTGAACACTATCAATGATTAGGTAAATTGTAAATGAAATTGTAAATTGTAAAATGTAAATGAAAACACAGGGATGTTTCAGTATATCTACAAGAATGCCTCAGATCAAAAAGACTGAGCGAGTTTTGGTGCAGATGTGGAGGAACTCTCATGGGCTGCAGGTGGAAACATGAAATGGTAAATCACTTTAATAAACAGTTTCTAGTTTCTTAAGTATCCTTTTCCTTACTGTATAATGGAGCCTTTCTTCTCTCTAAGAGAAAAGAGAACTTAAGTTCATACCAAAATTTATACATAAATGTTCATAAGAGCTTTGCATGTAAGAGTTCAAAACTGGAAATAATCAAAGGCGCATCAACACATGAATGGATAGACCAGTGGTGGTATGGCCACACCATGTAACACCGTGCAGCAATGAAAATGAACAACAAGGACACAAATAACATGTATGAGCCTCAGGGTACTAATGTTAGGTGACAGGACTAAAACAACGGTGAGTGTGTTCACTTTGTATGCTTTTGTTTGGTAAAAACATTCAAGCACAAATTGCAGTGGCCTTCAATGAAAGGGAGACAAGGATACCACTGACTAAGACTAAGGCTCTTATGGCTCCTTAATTTGTATTCTCCCTCCCTCCCTTAGTTCCTCCCATTCTCCCTCCCTTTCTCCCCTCCTCCCTCTTTCTTTCTCTCGCTCTTTCTCTCTCTCTCTCTTTCTTTCCTGTTTCTGACAGCAGTGCCAGGAAATCCTTTTGTGTTTCTTTTTTTTTTTTTTTTGAAAAAATTTTTTTCAATTTATTTATTTTCAGAAAAACATTATTATTTTTTCACCACACCCAGTGCTCCATGCAAGCCGTGCTCTCTATAATACCCACCACCTGGTACCCCAACCTCCCACCCCCCCGCCACTTCAAACCCCTCAGATTGTTTTTCAGAGTCTATAGTTTCTCATGGTTCACCTCCCCTTCCAATTTACCCAAATTCCCTACTCCTCTCTAATGCCCCTTGTCCTCCATGCTATTTGTTATGCTCCACAAATAAGTGAAACCTATGACCCTGCAATTGCACTCCTGGGTATTTACCCCAAAGATACAGATATCGTGGAAAGAAGGGCCATCTGTACCCCAATGTTTATAGCAGCAATGGCCACAGTCGCCAAACTATGGAAAGAACCAAGATGCCCTTCAAGGGATGAATGGATAAGGAAGATGTGGTCCATATACACTATGGAGTATTATGCCTCCATCAGAAAGGATGAATACCCAACTTTTGTAGCAACATGGACGGGACTGGAAGAGATTATGCTGAGTGAAATCAGTCAAGCAGAGAGAGTCAATTATCATATGGTTTCCTTTCGTGTTTCTGACAGCAGTGCCAGGAAATCCTTCTGGAGAAGATACTGCTCTCCATGGTGCTGATTGCAAAGATTAAGTTCTCTTTCTTCATTCCTAACAAGTGACTTAATATCACAGTTTAGAAGTAAATGTTCTTCCCTGCTTCTAGGCACCTCCCAAAGCTCACAGGACCTGTGCTGGGAAGGGCAAAGCAGTCTGGAGAGGAGGGAGGGTGGAGGTGTGCAGCGGGCCTGCATCCATGATGGGCTGGGACCATTGCACAGTGAGCTTGAAGATCCAGGATGGTGTGTCAGAATTAAAACCTCTACCTACTACATATATATATTTATAAGAAGAGCCACTGGTCTGGCAGCAGCTAGATGAATATCTGGTTTTTGTCAGTTTCTTACTAACTGAGAAGAATTCCTCTCCAGATCTCTACCAACCATAATTTGAGGCCATTTCACTTGGTACATGTCACCAGTTTGCTAGGAAAATAAAAATGGCTGTATAAAAAAAACGGGAACACACTTAAAAAAAATCTTTTCATTAGTGTTAGGATGCTGAGATCTACTGAATTTCAGATGCAAACCTTCCAGGAGTATGATTCTTCAGCGAAGAATGGAAGACTCAAATCAGGACAGTCACAAGAACCTTCCACTAATGTAATACTCAAGAGTTCCTTGTGCGGATGGAGAGCTCTGAGCCTATTCTTTGAATCTATGTATTATATTCTTTGAAGCAGAACAGTAACAGTGACACTACAAATTAGATGCCTGTTAGATATGATAAATTAAGGAATAAAGTATAGTTAAACAACAACAACAACAAAAAACAACTCAGGGTGGATTTCTGGAAAAATTTGATTGTTTTATAATCAATTTCATAGGGCTACAGAAATGTACTGCCAGATATAATCTGGAATATATATTCATGAAAAGAATATTTACTTTGTAGATTCATCTTAGCCATGTTCAAATATTAATACCAGGAGGATCAATGTAGAGAAATAAAAAGATAATAAGTATGCAGTTTTTCCTCAATATGCTGACATCCTCTGTATTCGAAAAAGATGTTCCTTAGAGCACTCATTTTCTAACTCTACCAGGGGTCAACACACCTTGTGTGTGAAGAGTCAAATTATAAACATTTAAAGCTTTATGGGCCATACCTTCCCTGTCAGAACAATGCCACTCTGTCCTGGTAGTATAAAAGCAGACACAGACAATGCATAAATAAATGAGCATGGCTGTATTCTAACATCACTTTCTTTGTAAAACAGGCTGTAGGCCACATTGGGTCTATGAACTATGGGCCCATAGTTGTTGATTCCTGCTGTAAACCTGTGTCCCTGTGTCCCTGCCTTGATTCTTCCCACTGTCTCATCTGGAGCAAGATGCTGGCCTGGTCACTAAGGACAGGAGCACAAAGCACCTGTTTGGGGAATACACCATTGGGTAGGGATGGGGCTGTAGCTGTTCTGAGTGGGTCTGCTGGGAGCTTTCCAGCTCTATCAGAAGCACAATTGTTATTATCTAGATGAACTGTAACGTAGCAACAAGTGGCACCTGGTTGAAAATCATTTGATCTTGTAGGTGGGGGTTTACTTCTGGGCTCCCTATTCTATACCTATGACCCACATGCCTTTGTTCTTTCTTTTCAAGATGGGTTTGGCTATTTGGGGTTCCCTGGGATTCCATATGAACCCAATAAGTCTTTTCCACAAATGATAGTATGAAAACTGGATATCCACATGCAAAATAATTAAGTTGAAGCCTATCTAACATCATATATAATAAGTATATTGGAGCAAAATGGATCAAAGACCAAAATGTAAGAGTTGAAATCAGTTTTTTAGTAGGAAACATAGGAGAAATCTCCATGGTATTGAATCTGACATGACTTCTTGGATATGACATAAAAAGCTCAGATGATGAAGAAAAAATAGATACATTGGATTGCATCAAAATAAAAAAAATTTGTACACCTAAGAATGTTATCAAAAGAGTGAAAATGTAGGGTCACCTGGGTGGACAGTTGGTTAAGCTTATGACTCTTGGTTTCAGCTCAGGTCTGATCTCAAGGTCAGGAGATTGAACCCCGCCTCGAGCTCCACATCAGGCTTTATGCTGAGCACAGAATTTGCTTGATTTTCTCTCTCCCTCTTCCTCTGCCCCTTCCCCTTGTGCTCTCTCCTCTCTAAAATAAATAAATAAGTATTTTTTTAAATGTAAAAAGACAACCCACAGAAAAGAAGAAAATGCTTGCAATCATATATTTAATAAAGAGTTAATATCCATGATATACCAAAAAGACCCCTTCTATATCTCAACTTCAAGAAATCAAGCAACCCAACAGAAAAATTGGGCAAAGTACTTAAACATGTTTTTTCTTCAAAGAAGATAAATAAATGGCCAATAAGTACATGAAAAGATGTTCAAAATTAGTGGTCATCAGGAAAATGCAAATCAAAAACACAATGAAGTATCACTTCACATTCACTAGGATGGTGATTATCCAAAACAAACAAACACACAAAAAACAATACCCATTAAAACCCATAGGCATTGTTGGTAGTACTGTAAAATAGTGCAGCCACTGTGGAAAATCGTTCGGTGATTCTTCAAAAAGTAAACATAGAGTTCCTTATGACCCAACAATTTCACTTCTGGTTATATATTCAAAAGAACTGAAAGGAGAAACTCAAACAGATACTCGTACCAATATTCATAGCAGCATTATTCACAATAGTTGAAGGGTGTAAACAAGCTAACTGTTCATCAACGATGAATGGGTCAGCTGGATAATCAGATGTCATGTATCCATACCATGCAATATTATCCATTCTTACAAATACATTCTGATACATGCTACAACATGGATGGACCTTGAAAAGAGTATGCTATGTGGAATAAGCCAAATGCAAAAGAAAAAAAATTGTATGATTCCATTTATATGAATTACCTAGAATAGGCAAATTCAGAGAGACAGAACATAGACTGGAGGTTAGCAGGGGCAAGGGGAGAGGCAGATGGAAAGCTGTTTAGTGGGTGCAGTGAGATGATGCAAAATGTCTGGTAATGAATAGTGATGGGTATAAAACACTGTGGATGCACTTAATTCCATTGAATTGTGCACTCAAAAATGGGTAAAATGTTGAATTTTAACATTGTATTGTACGTATACTTTATTGCAAAAGAAATGGCAAAGAAGCAAGTTTACACACCCATGCTTCAAATGCTACAGTTATTATTTCCTAGTATGAAATAAATATAATTGTAAACATTTTGAGCTGAAAGGCATAGGTTATCTGTGTCAGCTATCATATCTTGAAGTATAATATTATTTCAATAAAACAAAGAGAACTCATATATCCTCTAAGTTCAATGGCCATTCAGGAATTGCTACTTGGAAAGCCTGTGGGGTAGCACCCTGGTTGGGACAGATATATGGTGTTCCTTCAAACTGTCTGTGCCTAGAAAAACACAGTTTTCATTTAGAGTGTCTGTGGAACATCAGTAGGAAGCAAAGTTTTCTTTAATTTAATTTAATGCTTTAATTATAATTTCAGATAAGATTCTGAAAACATGAATACATCAATCAACTATCTTACCCAATAATGCTATTATTGTTGTAGTCCTTGTTTCTAAGGGCTATAGAACTGGCAAAAACTATCAGCAAATGTCTCATCCCAAATAATAGGCATGTCCATTGGGACCCTTTAGATCACTGGTCATCAGCCTTCTTTGGAAGGTTAAAGACTTGTTGAGATTCCCCATTTGACCTGCATCTTTTCCACACTGAGAATTTTTTTCTTGCAAAAACTGAAGTCAGAATAAAGTTCTTCCACATTATTTTCCCTCTTTCAAGCCAGTTCCCTCAAAAAGCCAACCAGAGTTTTTCATCTTAGGGGTTCAACCACTAGTCACCACAGAAGAATGAATAGGGTATAACAAAACTACACCCTGGGGGGAAATATCAAGACATGCCAAACAATGTGACTTTGTTCTTTATTAAAATGTAAATGGAGAGCAGTCTGTATAATCAAATTTATTACTCTATCTCTGATGACCTCTTAATACTTCCATGGAAACTAGGTACCTAGCTTCTTCCATTTTCCCTTAATCCCCACAGTTGGAATGGAATCCTTTTAGTTCTTTGTGGCAAAGCCCCTTTCCCTTGGTCTTAGTGTTCTTTATGCTCTGCAAATAAACTCTGACAGGTGTTTTTAAGAGAAGGTGGTATTTGCATAAACCTTCCAGGAGGGCACAAAATCTAAAGGAAGGTGGTAGAGTCTTACTAGCAGTGATAATGGGTGATTTTAGTCCAGATAATAAGCGGCCACTCCTGATTCTTGGGGCTATGAGACCCAGATATTCTTTTAGGAGAAATGCCTCTCCCCAACTCTGGACACACTTCATGATGTGTGCTTGACCCACACATCAGTACTTTTCATCCTTTGGTGTTGGTGATTGGGTAATGACCATCCTCACTAATAGAGAATCCCTAACATTCTCAGGAAGGAAGGAAGGGGTCATCCACAATTCCCTATTAGGTTCTCTAGGACAGATAAAATGTCAAGAAAAAGTCCCCATATCCTTCATTAGTGGCCAATTGAATGATTATTTCTGGAGAACTACTTTATACTTGTTCCAAAATTTCATGGGATGTTTATTCTCTTATCCTGGTTATAGGATGAATGCCAGGGGAGCTTAGAAAATTTTGTTTTTTTTCTTTCTGTTTTAAGAATTCATACTAAAATTTTATTTTTTAAGTTCAGTTTAGTTTTATTTACTTACTTTAGTAATCTCGATACCTAATGTGGGGTTTGAACACATGACCCCAAGATCAAGATTCACACACTCTTCTGGCTGAGCTGGCTAGGTGCCCCTCTGGGTACTATCTTTGCACATTTTCATGCTCCCAGAAGTTCATCAGCATCTCATGTCCCTTCCCTACAAAAGGGGTTGATGATAAAGGTCTGTTCTCTTTCATGAAAAGAAAGAAACAAGGTTACCTCAGTAGGGCCCATTCAATGGAGTCCTTTTGTGGACTTATAAACATAAACAACCACCAGTCAGCTGCAGGTGTCTGAACAGCTTCTGTGTGCTTATCCCCATGCCTGGCTCAAAACCAGCTCTCAGAGGGCTTACTTAACTGAGGAATTAAATCAGTCATACTGGACCAAATTGAAGCCAATTCATTCTTAAAGTCCACAGCCTTGAATGTCAGTAAAGACAGCAAGGACAGGCTTCTTGGTCATGTAAATGTCATCCTAGTCACATAGGCTTGGCCAGGACGGCTGATGGGGATACCAGGATCTGTACAAAGTGCCAGTGTGATGAACTTTGAGTAACTCCTTTCTTTTTTTTAATTATTGAAGAATAATTGACATACATTATTTTGTTAGTTTCAGGTGTACAACATAGTGGTTCAGTATTTTTATATACATTTCAAATGGGTAATTCTGTTTTACAGACAGAGGTGAGTTCTTCTTGCACAATGGATTATTATATACCTCAGCTTCTATAATCCTCCTCCTCCTCCTCCTCTTTCTTCTTCTCATTTAATCTCCTCAACAACCGCATGGAGTCTGTTTTATTGTCTCATTCTCAGATGGAAATATGAGTCAAAGACAGATAAGCTACTCTCCCAAGTTCACTCTGCTGACTGGTGATCAAGTCTGGATAAGAATTCCCATCTTCACTCCAATGTCTGAGCACTTAGGAGACCACACCACACCCCGGGCATACGCAGCCCATTGGACAATGAAATTCTTCTTCTTTGATTATTCTCCACCAAATTTCTTTCTAGTAATTAAGAGCTTAAAGGAAGGACCAAAAATCTAAACTTGACTAAAACGCAGCCTTTTTTGATAAGCCCAAGGATTTGGAATTCAGAATGAAGAACAAAGAAAAGATGTTGCTCTAAAGATGTCTATCTAAAGTGCTCTGTAGATGAAAAGAGAATTAATTATAATGGTATGTTTTAGTCAATTATTTTTAAGTCTTCCTCTCTCATTTAAAAAAAACCCAGCAAATTATTTTTTGACAGGTTATTATGTATTCTAAACTTGTTCTTCTATACCAATCACTAACTGAGGAACAAAATTAGTTCACCACATTCTTCATTAATAGCCAATTTAGTGATTAATTCTGGAAAACTACTTTATACTTATTCCCAAAATTTCTTGGGATATTTATTCTTTTATCCTGGTTATCATATGAGTGCCAAGGGATTACAGAGAAAATTCTGTTTCGTTTCTTTTTAAGAATTCATGTTAACACAAGCCCTCGGTCAAACAGATGTGGAAGAGAGCTGGAAGGAAAACGAACATCTCAGAATTGGTGACAGCATATTCTAGCTGACACAATGCTCTGGCATTTAAATCTAGGACCGCAGTGCTCTCCTCTCTGCCATTCTTGTCTTTTGGGACATTAGTACTGAGAAATACTTCCCTTGTGAAGAACGCAAGGCTGACTGACCATCCACAGTGACAGGCACTAAGGGGAAGAGGGACCACAAGGCTCTACAAACCAACATGTGTGTACCCATCACATGACTCTCCTGCTCTCGGCCCAGTGTCTCTCAGATCAGCCTTCCTTTTTTTTTTTTTAATTCATTTATTTGAGAGAGAGACAGTGAGAAAGAGCATGAGTGAGGAGAAAGTCAGAGGGAGAAGCAGACTCCCCATGGAGCTGGGCACCTGATGCGGGAATCGACTCAGGATTCCGGGATCATGACCTGAGCCAAAGGCAGTCGTCCAACCAACTGAGCCACCCAGGCGTCCCTCAGCCTTCCTTTTTAAGAGAAATTGCACATCTTGACCTTTCTGCAAAATCACCTTATATCTAATGTTGGCTCAGTAAACATAACAGCACATAGTTGTAGGACAGAAAGTCTCTTTGCCCGCTATGTCATCTCTCATCATTGAATCATCATTTTTCCTCCTGCTGTCACCGGGACATGTCTTCACCACAACACTAGTTCTGACCCCACTACCATCACTGTCCAAGGAAGGGTTTAACCACTGCTGAGGAAGGCCAGCTATGACACCAGAGAGGGCCTCCCTCCATTGGTGGTAACCTCCACCCACCTGGGCAGACCACATGGCCCAGGACAAACCCTGAGGACTGCAGGGGATATATATAGAAATATATTCACCAAAGAAATATACTCGTAGAGTCATTTTGATGGCAAAACTCCTTAACATTTCTGGGCTATGAATAAGCACAAGGAGGGCCTCAAAATAAACCTGGGAACCTCATTGTGAATTATCACTACTTAAACAAGAGAGAAAACAGGATTTCCAGTAAGTGATGATAGGAAAAAACTAGTTCACTGAGTAATGGACCTGATTATTTTTCAATTTCCATATTCCTTTAATTATGCTCAATATACATCTAGTGAAGTAAGAACCAGTGGGTATTTATGCTTATGTTTCTGTTGAGAGGATGGATATTCTAAAATCTCTAGTGAGTATTTCACTCTCCTTAAAGCACTTTGAGAGTCCCTTTTGCTTCTGGGTCTAGAGAGGGTGAACATTACTAATGTGTTCTATTAATATATCATTTGTGAAGACCAATGACAGACTGGGAACTGGCGAGTCATTGATAATGCAGGACCACTAATGAACATGGGTCTGTCTGGACATGGAAAAAGGTTTCATGCATGACGGGGGGGACACGATGATGTAACTGGACCAAATGAGAATTCACCCACATGACACGTAGCAAGCCCATAGAACCTGCCACCAAACTTTCACAGGGAGGGAAAAACTCTCTATGGCTAAGTGAGGGTTTTAAGAGAAAAATTCAGGGTAGGGACTCCCCAATCCCCAAAAGAGCCTGAAGCTTGCTCAAAGACGCTTTGTGAACCACTGAAGCAGGCATCTGTCTTACTCATGAGGCATGGCTGGACCGCTGAGGGACACACAGACCCAGGCCCAAGACACGGGAATGCTTGTTTACCATGCCAAGGGACATGAAAGAATGCAACCCCACTAGCTTACACACATAGTAGTTAGAGCGCTTCCAGACAGCTGATCAGTCCTACCCCATACTCAGCAGAGAAGAAACTCAAGCTGAGACTTCACTTTGGACTCTGTGTCTTTGATGCTCTGTGACCATGTTAGTGGGCTGACAGCAGGAACCCACAACCAGCCCTGAGGGCTGCTTCTCATGGTGATGGATGGCCTCCCCCTGTGTTGCTGCTATGGGCTTCCTGTCCCTGCAGGAGCAGTGGATATGTAAGCATGGGTACTGTATGTCCTATGCTCTGCCTTCTAGGAACTCAGAACTCCAAGTTCAGTTCTTGAGCAATGGAAGCCTGTTTGCCCACCACCATGAATGCAAACGGTCCCCAGAGGGACATAAGAGGAATGATTTACCATGGGTGTGATTGCACAGGGGAGAGGGAAGGGATTCTGACCACGAGCAATGGTATGGGACCCTGAGTCTAGATGGCAGAGGCAGTGGGAGGATAATTTTTGTGTCAGATGAAGAAAGAACTTTTTTGGCGGAAGTGCCCGAGAAACCTCAACTGGAGAGACATAGCTAATAGTTTCTCCTCTGACTTATAATTATATATATAATTACATTAAAATTATATATATATAGGCTCTTTAAAACACTCGCACTTTCTCCTCAGTCTCACTGAGACACGACCAAGACAGCCCTGGATAAGCCTCGGATGTTCAGCCCAGTGACTTGACTTTCATGTAGGCTGAACTGATGACCACAGTATGTTGAATCAACATTCATCATCTCATCAATCTACAAAACAAGCAAAAAAGAAAAAAAAAAAGTGTTTTTTTCCTTGCCATGAGAACTTCAAGAATGTTCTCTCAGCAACTTACAGTCATTGTGGTATACTATGCCCCAGTGTTAACTACAGTCATGGTGTTGTACAGACTTCTGTCTCCGTCTGTCCTCTACAGACTTCGGGGCGGCCCAAGGGGAGCTGAGAATCCTGCAGCAGAAAACCATCACCGATGCCTCTCCTTTTGCAGCAACACGTGGAAGAGGGATACTTTCAGTCTTAAGCCCAGGCAGTTCACTTATGTGGGAGAAGCAGGCCTGAGGGCACAACAGGAGCGGGAGATGACCGATTCCTACAAGTCAGTACAGTGGAGGCAGCATCCGTGATGCCTCTGGGGTGGCTGTGGCCCTGAGCCAGAGTTTTGTGTCCAGCCCATAACGCAGGCTGACCCTCCAACATGAGGAAGCATGCAGGGAGCTCACATAACCCAAGTTTACACTTGATGATAATACCAAAGTGCGCTTACCGTACTTGCTTCAGATAGGATGAATCCTGTGGCCCGTATGGGCATGTGTCTCTCCATTTCTCTACAGACATCCTCAGCTGCATCTGGTATGGCAGTAACGGGGAGGGTAATCATCTTTCCCACACCTGACAGGGTGGTGAGATGAGAAAATAATGAATGAGTCAGTCATCAACCCTCTCAACATGGAAGATACGTGACAAAAATAGAGCCAGAGAATTTAAAGTCTTTATCCCACTGCACATAAGCGGAAAATGTGACACTGGAGACTCCAAATCTAGAACTTTTAAAATATCATGCTTCTCTTTATTATGCCCAAATTAAAGAACAGAATAGAACAAAAAACAGAAAAACTGTAAAGAACAGCTTTTACGTTTAGAATTTTGTTTGTTTGTTTTTGTTTTTTTGCCTTATGTCAAATATCTTCCTGTAGTCGGCATACTTTTCCTATTGAGAATGTTCAGGAATCACTTGGATGCACTTGGAAGCTTACCTTAGTTTTTTACACAGGACATTTAGGGACATCCAGAGAGATGTCCCCTGGAAAGACAGCACAGGTTCTGCTTCCCAATGATGATTATGAGGTTCCCCCCCAGCCCACTCTTTTCACATACTATGTCTGGGTTTTCCAGAAGCAACCTCCTGCTTGAGGGACATCCAGAATCCCATTTGACATGCTTCTTTTTGTTGAATCAAGCCATCTCTTTCTTTATATGAACGGGGTAGATTCAAGATCTTTTGACCATGGTTCCAGGTTCTGGGAGTTCATGAGCAAGAGCATGGGCTCTGCCTGCCCACTTCTCCAGGGATCTTTGCCATTGACAGTCAAGGGGTCCTCACCTGTAAAGAGAAGGATGATAGGACCTAACTTGTGGGGTTGTGATAATGGTTGCAGAAGAAACAACTCTGCAGATGCCTTTGGGGTGACCACAAGCCAGGAGATGTTGGTCAGATTTTGGAGGAGGGGTAAAGGAAGGTGGTGGGCAACTCACACTATTTCTGGAGCTGATTTTTCATCCTCCTGTGTTGCTTCCTCGAGCTGGGAGTGGTGGGGAAGCTTGCATGTGTATGTGATATCAGACCGGTAGGCATAGGCTTAATCTTTCTTGAGAGTGGCTCTGGGAAACTCTCAAAGCTCGAGGGCTAAATCATCAGAGTAAATTTGAATTTGACCCCTTCCTCTAGCACCAAAAGACAGAAAAGCTTTAAATGCCCTCTACAGATGGAGAAATGGAGTTGGTAAGAGCCTCCTTGTACTCAGGGGACCTTAGCAGTATATGTACTGATGGCTTCAAGAGACCACTGGTGGGAGGGTGGGGTGCTCAGAGGAGTGAGTTTATGCAAAAGATGCCATCACCTTGAGCTAAGTTCTCCTTTTGGGTAGATTTTTTTTTTTAAAGATCAATGTTACCATTGATCTTTTATCTCAAAATAATAAAAAATAAAATATATATTTTATACTAAAAATATATAGTATGTATGTAAATATACATAAAATATAATAAAATAAAAAATAACAAAAAATTAAAAAGATCTTTTATCTTAAAATAAAAAATAAAAAGATAAAATCTTTTATCTTAAAATGTTACCACTAGGTTTCTTTTCTGTTTTCACCAGACACCAGATGGTTTTACTTAAAGAAGTGTCCATGACCTCAGTCAGCCATCAGCAGGATAAGAACTCCTCCGGACAGCTCGTCTTGGCTGCCTTTCCCCTAAGGCCAATGGAATAAGAAAGAGTAATTTAATACCATTTTTTAAAATGAGCAAACCAAAACAAGAAATAAAGTCAAAGATATTTTAAAAGCATAGTAAGGAAATAAGCTTTTCTAAAGTAAATACCAATGTGTAAAATTTAAGGATTTTTTTTCTAATATACCTCTGGGACATAATTAACAAATACTCTTAGATAAGTATTTATCATAGAACAAAAACCTGCAAGTCATTGAAGATCTGTACAGTATCTAATTCAAATGTCTTATTACTGTCCTTGCTGGCAAAGAGAACACAATCTAGAACATCGATTCTAGACAAAATCAGAGGTGCATAGGAGGTGGGTATGGGAAAGCCCACATTTGCTGACCGGCTATGTGCCAGCTGCTCTTCCCACGTGAAGACAATCCAAGACCATCCCACATATCAGGGTAGTTTCAGGTAGTTGTCAAAGAGTCTCAAAATTTTGTTTCTCTTAAGCTATTTTTATTTTATTTTTTTAAATTCTATTTTTATTTATTTATTTTTTAGAGTTTTTACTTATTTGACAGAGAAAGACACAGTAAGAGAAGGAACACAAGCTGGGGGAGTGGGAAAGGGACAAGCAGGCTTCTCACTGAGCAGGGAGCCCAATTTGGAGCTCGATCCCAGGACCCTGGGATCATGACTGGAGCCAAAGGCAGAGACTTGATAACTGAGTCCCCCAGGGGCCCCAAGCTATTTTTATTTTTAAAAGCATATGATTTTTCAGCCTTTTGGTCAACACACCTAAAAAAATGTTTTATGCTCAAAGGAGTTTCATGCTCTTGCGGAATGACAGAAAACCACGTGAGCTCCAGCTGGACAACAGTAAGACACGCTGCTCAAGTGGGATGAAACAGGGCCACTTGGGCAAACCTAAGTGCTGCCAGCATGGAGAGTAATGGAGAGTGACCCTCAGGACTCAATTTATCTCTGTATGCAACTCAAATCCACCAACAAAACTGCTTATTGAGATGCAGACAAAAACCTCTTCTATCAGAAACAGTCCTTATTTGTTTTTCTCCTTGGTGATCAGAAATGTGAAGGTGGAGGGACTGAATGGTCAGTGGATAATAGGTTCAGAGAAATTAATTGGATAGTCACAGTTCAGCCTGATATCTCAGTCTCTCCGAGGTCTGGGAGGTAGCCTGAAGGCCCAGGATGGACTGCCTCACGTTTCCAGGTATCAGCTCCTGTTCTTCCTTTGTTCTTAGTTTTGTACCAGATGTTAATAAAATACATTTTCAAGACTGCAAGACAATTGATTGAAGGGTTTTGTAAAATTAATTAGGATTTTTGCGTGGAGCAGAACAAGGGAAATCACGGTGGTATTGCCTGGGAAGCAGAGAAATGACAGGGGTATGAGTTACTTTCTCATGAACTGATCTTGCTGAGGAAAAAGAGAAGCATGGTTCATTCACAAACACTTTGGACAAGCGTCTATGGGATGGAAGTCAGTTTCTGGTAAGTGAAACTGGCTATTGATTCAAACTCACTAAGAAGTTTCCATAATGGTCTTTGTTTCCAGGTTTTCCTTTTCTCTTTTTCCAAAACCACTTCCACATCTTTTTCACTATCTGATATTTTCTATATTTAAGTCAGAATTATTCAACCATTTAGAAACAGTTGTATCAGAAACAATGTGTCAGGGACAGTTTTCACGGGATGGCAGGAAAATCCTAGCGTGTGAACTCTCTTGTGGTAAAGATGAAATTGTTTCATACTTTGGCTTGTAACTTAAAGATGATTACAATTAGTCAAATACTAAATTGTACAACTTAAAAAACAGCCAATATTTATCTAAGATTTCATGGTTGTCTGAGAAACTTTGTGTAGGGGCCTGGTTAGCCAGAGGGAGACATTTGGTTGTAAACCTAGATTGACCCCGCCCCTCCCAGAGGAACCTACTTGCAGACCTGGGATATAGGGGTGGGCCAGCCGGATGGAGATATCCAATCAGTGGAGCATGCATATATTACTGTGGTGAATTGAAATTCAATTGGTCACCTGTTTTGCCAACTGAGCATGACTTCAGTTTTCCCTGTGTGTTGCAATCTCATTGGCCACCTGTGTGTGGGCCGGGCTCAACCACCTCTATAAAGGTTAGTCCGTGAGGCTGGGTGGGGAGAGTAGTAGTCGGAGTAATAGTTGTCAGGGAACGTCGTCGTCTGGGGAGCAGCCTCGTTGGGGAAGCAACATTGTTGGGAGTGGCGTCCTCATCCTTGTCATCACCTCTTCATAAGAGATGGCCCCGACTGGTTGGTTTGATTTTTGATGCTTAGCGCGAAATAAAGCTTTGCTTGACTTTTGCTTTCCATCAGTCTTGTTCCTTTGATCTCAGGCCCTAACATATGTATCACATTTGAGGCATATTTTATCACATTCTCCCACTTTTATGCTCCAGGGAAATGGACAGAAACACAGGACAAGAACGGGGTAACTGCAGCTGGTACGTGCTGGAGGGAGATGGGCTGGTCACTGCTTCAGGAGCAACCCATGCCAGGCACTGACCACTCTAACCCCCTCCCAGGCTTGTCATGTGCCCCACACAGAAAAGGGACTGAGGAAATAAACACATACTCAGGTTTAAAACTCCCACCTTTTCAGGTACCTCTTCCTTATTTAACTTAATACAGATAGTTCAGAAGAGCATAAATTACACATTCTCTAGGTTAGAATAATATAAGATTCCAAAACGTTGTTTAGAATTTTATTTTCCAGAAACAATGGTGACCCTCCCGTTTATTTACTCCAATGACTGAGCGCTATTCCCACCAAGATGGAGAAAGTGCCTGACTTCCCATCAGGGTGTGGCCCTCCGGGCGGTCTCTCTCTATTCTCCTGTTTGTCACAAACTAGAGATTTCTGACTCTGATATCTGAAAACCTGTGACGTTCAACTCCACCATCTTTCCAACCTATGATGCTGTTCCCCAGCATCCCCTTGCCAGGCTAGTCCTTATCTTTCCCGATCATTGTGCCCTCATCTGAAATACTCTGGCTCCTTTCCTTTGCCTGGCCCCATCCCTCCTCCTGGACCACAGGGTCCCCTGCAAGCCCTCCCCCACCACCTGTGTCCCACTGGTTCCCTCACGACATGCCCACTGCACCTGTTGTTGGTCTTGCTTATTTTTGCTATTAGTCAGGTGTTACTTTGCTTATCCTAATGCTTTTGAAAAACAGCTTTACTGAAGTGTAATTGACACACATTTTAAGTGTGCAATCTGATACACATTGACGCATGTGTGCACCTGTGAAAGCAACACCAGAGTCAAGACCGTAAACATATCCATCAACCCCCAGAGCTCCCCTTTTCCTCTTTGTCTTCTCTGTGCTCCCTCCATCCCCAGGCGATCACAGATGTTTTCTATCACAGATGAGTTTGAATTTTCTAGAATTTTGTATAAATGGCAATATCCAACATAGACCTCATTTTTCTCTGGTCTGTTTGACTCAGTAAAATTATTCAGATTCGTGTTACTGTTACCTTGACTGCAGAGAAGTGCTGTATGGATATTCACTACTTGTTTGTCCTGGCTCATGTTTGCAGTCATTACTCTGGAGAGGAGGATGCTTTTCAGCATGGTTCATGGGAGGGGTGTTAGCTGGCCTTTGGCCCAATGGCACTTAACAGTGGAATGAGCTGTTTTAATGACACAAAACAAAAACCCAAGCCAAAAATTGAAAATTCTCTTAATTCCAGACTGCGTTGATGGATCCACAGCCAGCATGGTGTCCTAGTCTGCACACCACGTTTTAATGTCTCCATATCCGTGAGGTGGAATGACTGATGAGAGGTCCAGAAGGCTGCCACCTGTGGACACGTTAGCAGAATTGGTATCACAGCCACATCTGGTAGGGGAAGACACAGGAACGCCCAGCTCAGCTGCCTGTGGGGCCCAGAAGCAGGTGAGGAATGTTCAAGCTTATTCCTTACTGCTCTGGTCATGGAAATAGGACTATGGATGGCATGAAGGGCAGGCAATGCTGGTTCAGTTCAAGGAGTATGCTCTGCTCATACAGATTTCTAAGATACATAAAGGGTTCCTGGCAGCTTCTGAGTGGAGATGGATGCCCACCTATCCCGAGGGTTTGGAGGGATTCCTACCCCAGCAGGAAACCTGCACCTGCTGATCTCAAAAGCATTTCCACAAAGTGAAATGGAAAAATTATAACTGAAGAGAGATGAAGGAGTTTTCCTTGAGGACTCAATCCTCAGTCCTGAATTTGCTTGAGGTTTCTGGTCTGTGGTCATTTTGAGGATGGTTCTCATCTGAAGCAACCAGCAGCCCATTGACCTCCTATCAGTTTCTGACATTCCTTGACCTGTGACCTGTTGCTCTTGGTGAATGCTGCCCTGAGAAGTGGTCATTTATTGAAGAGATGTGGGTAAAGTTATTTACCAAGAAATAACATCTTTGCCTTTGCTGATTTCCTTCTTTCCAGTTTTATGCACTCTTCATTCTCTGTGCCACATCTGTCTTTGGGCAAGGTTTTGCCTGAAGCTTTGGTCCTATTCTGTCCTGAGCTAGCAAGAGACAAGCAAGTAAGTGAGTCTGGGAGGGCATTAAACCCATAGTAGGATTTGCTGAGGGAAAGCAAACAGTCACCAACAGAAAAAGAAAATACAGGCTACCAGGATGAATGTCTTGCCATGGCACGAGAAGGTCTGTGTATCTGAGTCAGGACCCAGCAGGGCCCAGGGCTGGGCAGGAAGGTGACTGAGTGTGTGCGTGTGTTTGCACAACAGATGATCAGTGAGTTCCATAGCCCCTCATATGTACAGTTACAAATTAATTAGAAAACTGTATTGGTGAATGCTGACTGAGCCTAAGATATGTCCAAGTCTGGGACCAGCAGTTTCAGAGGGAACTCCTAAAGGGACCAGAGAAGTAAGACTAGGTGGGGAGCCATCGGACCCTATTGCACCCCTGACGAACTGTCTGCCTGGCTCAGGGTCAGCCCTGGAGCACTGTTCTACAATTTTCAAAGTTCCCAGGAGTGTGGAAATGGCTAGGTCTCGGTACCCCTGCTTTGCCGACAAAGAGCACACCTGACTCCCAGCCCCTCGCTGAGTCAAGAAGAGCACGACCCCAGCTCAAAAGTTGAGGGGGACCCTCCAGGAGACACCACAGTCCTCGGGAGAATATTTCCAGGGACAAGTTCTCAGCAGGACACTTGCACCATCCTCCTTGGTGATCAGTGGTCCTGGTCTGCCAAGGACAAGCCCCAGCCCAACACCAAAATTCCTGTGTCCTGGGAAGACCCAAGCCAGGCAATGGGGTTGTTGGTCAGCCTGCAGTCATGGTTAAGAAGCAAGTTAACCGGGAGGCTGGGAGGCTCAGTCAGTTACACATCTGCCTTCAGCCCAGGTCATGTTCTTGAGGTTCTGAGATCAAGCCCCAGTTTGGGTTCCCTGCTCAGTGGGAAGTCTGCTTCTCCCTCTCCCTCTGCCTCTTCTCCTGCTTGTGATCTCTTTCTCTTTCTTTCTCAAATAAATAAATAAAATTAAAAAAAAAAAAACAAGAACCAGCTGATGCTTTACATTTATTGTCTCACTTGTCTTGAGAGTCGCTCTTGGCATAGGGGTGCATTTTTGTTTTATGAATGGTGAGACTGGGCCTCAGAGCAGAGGGTGCCTTGCCTGAGTAGGCTGGGGTACACACCAATGAGATCCAGGGCGATCAGGCCTAGTTGCAGGCATGATTCAAACCTTTCTCAGGGAAACTTGACAATGTACCATATATTTTGTCAGGTGCCCGGCACCTAAAGCCCTTTGACTATCATAAATTATTTTGCATTTCAGGGCTCCTTAAATTTGCAAGGATGAGAAAAGTCAAGTAAGTGGAGTGTTGGCAGGGCAGCTAAGATGAGCATCTCATGTACTGGTGGTGGGAACGTAGACTGTTGCAATTCTGGAAAGCCATCTGAGATTAAATTGCATGTGCCTGCTGGCCCGGAAATGCTGTTTCTGGGGGTATATTCTAGAAAACAGTTTTATGAGCATTTCCACAGGGGACATGGGCAAGTACAAGTATGGTGTGCATGGTTGTGGGGAAGCAAGTGTCCCCTGTTGCTCTCACCCACAGTTTAGGAAAATACAACATGAAGGCCGGACACTCCAGAATGCCCTGTAGCATTTAAAGCCATCATTTGAAATGTAGCAACAGGATGGAGCTTAAAGACACAGTGTTGGAAAAGGCTGTGTGCAAAGAAGGGAGAGGAAGAAGAACACAAAACAGGCAGGTGATATTTATGCAAATTCCTAATCCTACACACGAGACACGTTATATATTTAATGGCGATTGGTTTGCATTCACTTCTATCAGGCGTTTGCTGTGGGCAGGAAGGAGGGGAATGGAGATAAACAACTGGACAGACTGGCAGACAGAAGACAGACAGATGCCAAGACAGGTGATAGCAGTCGGCTCTTAACAGTCATGCCTGATAACCTAAGACTGCACCTGGGTCAGAGGAAGAAAAGAGCCCAGGAGAGATTTACTGTTTGGATGAAAGTCTTTATGAGTAAATTGAATTCCATTGTCATTGTTCACCTGCAGCTGAGAAGTAAGTGGGCTGCTGTGCTTGTTGTGAAGAGGGACTGACAGGCAACAAGGCTCATACAGGAAAGGGAACTTCAAGATTCCAAGTTTGTTGAGGGGGAATATGAGCAGATCACGTGGGGCAAAAACTACCCTTGTCATGGGTAGTTTGCCCAGTTTGCCTGAAGAAGTGAGGGGCTCCCTGAGGATAGAGGAATAAAGCATAAGAGCAGGACATTTAGATTTTAGCTTACTACACCTACAAGGAACAAGTAGGAGTTCATATATTTCCATTTTGTGTAAATGCCATGTAGAAGGTGGAAATTTGTGATGCTTCACTCTTCTTCCCCCTGAGAATGTTGCCGTTTATGCTGTAAGTGCATCTTACCTGAGTCAGCGATCATGGGGACCATAACTTCAAATTCCTGATGTCCTAAACATCCCAAGGGGGACATTCATGAATGTAATACATTTCTGGTAGTCTCCAAATTTATTTTTATGTCATCTTCACATTTTTATATTTCCAATTATATGGCCAATAATTTTTCAGGTGTCTCTGCTTTCCTATTACATGCTAAATTAACAATTATAAAAACTTGACCCTTAAAATTGTGCTTTATAATGCAATGCTTTGAGTTATTTTGTATTCAAGATTAAAAAAAATATTAGTAAATGTTGTACAAAAATTTAACTGGCACCAGAAAGATTGTTAATTTCTTCCCTAAGTGATCAATCGACTGAGCAATACCCACAATTTAAAACTCCAGCCTTGTGGGGAATGTGCAAAATTATTTTCGGTCCTTAAAATGGAAAACATTTAAAGAGAACCAATCTGATTGATGGAAGATAGACCTGCTCCCTGAGTGGGTGTGCAGTCCCGAGATGGAAAACTGCCTCTGGAACCACAGGGAAGCAGGTACCATTGGGGCTGTCCGCGCAGTAGGGAAGAGAAGAGAGCATGCAGAATGGCCTGGTGAAGCTTCCATTGTTCTTGAAAGTGTATGGGTGCTAGAGAGCTATTCTGGTAAGTTTAGCTTAAAACAGCATTTTAAAATTTCCTACCGAAGAATTTGTGACTATGTCACAGTCGTGTAAAAGCACAGCTCAGGGTTAGAAGACCAGCTCACGGGGTTAGAAGACCTGCTCACAGTGGAGCTGAGCCAGCAGATGGATCTGAGCCCTTGGTAAGTCAAGCTGTCTCACCAGCCTCAAGTCCTCAGCTGTCAAACGAGAGGGTTGACCACATACTCTGGCGTACCCTCCACTCCTAATATGGTGGGGCTAGTTGAGGGCTGATGTCACCTTTATATTATGTTTTTTAAAAATATGGACTGGCCCAACCAAGGGTGATGGTGAGGGAAGGCCCTGGAAGAAAAGTCCCCAAAAGCTCCTTTCTGAAGTGCTGAGTGAGAAGGACAGTACAGAGGAGAGAGGGAGGCCACCCTGGAAAGCCTGGCTTTGTTAGGAGTTGTGGAAAGCTTCCTGAGATGGTGGTTTGAAACAGAAGCAAGTATGTTCACCTCCTTTCTGTGGGTCTGGAATCTGTGAGGAAATGGGATGGGCTCCATGCTTCTGGCAAGGGTCTCTCTGGTGGCTTCAGTAAGAAGCCTGCTGGGCTGGAACTGCACAATCTCTGGTGGGTTGGATGGGCACCTGCTCTCTCTCCACAAGCAGCCCCAGAGTGTCCTCTTGGAACACTCTCTATGGGGTCCCACCACTGCACGGTGGCCATGGGGTAGTTGGATGGCTTATCTGGGAGCTCTGGCTTCCAACATGAGTGTTGTGATGAGTAGGTCAAATCTTGCCTGAGACGTTCTATCTTTGAGAATCATGCAGAGCCACCCCCTGTGATTACAACAAAGAAAGACAAACTTCCAGATTCAAGGGGGAGAGTTAAGCCAGGGGCACATGTGCAGCTCAGCTGGTTAAGCAACCAACTCTTGGTTTTGGCTCAGGTCACGATCTCCAGGTCTTGGCATTGAGCTCTGCATTGGGTTCCCCCTCAGTGCGGAGTCTGTCTGAGGATTCTCTCTCCCCTCCTCCGCCCTACCACCTGTTCACGCATGAGTGAATAAATAAGTAACTCTTGTTAATAAATGGGGAATAGATAGAAGACATACAGCAGCCACTGAGTAGTCCTGAAACCCATCTGAGAACATCTTGCCAGCTCTTTTCTTTTTAAAGATTTAATTTGTTTACTTATTTGACAGAGAGAGATCATGAGTAGGCAGAGAGGCAGGCAGAGAGAGAGAGGAGGAAGCAGGCTCCCTGCTGAGCAGAGAACCCGATGCGGGACTCGATCCCAGGACCCTGAGATCCTGACCTGAGCCGAAGGCAGTGGCTTAACCCAATGAGCCACCCAGGCGCCCCTTGCCAGCTCTTTGATAGAGCCTTAATTCTTACTCCCTGGGAGACATTATTTTTAAGATTTTATTTATTTATTTGAGAGAAAAGGAAAGTGAGCACAAGCAGGGGGATAGGGAAAAGTTCCCTACTGAGCAGGAAGCCAGATGTGGAGCTTGATCCTGGAATACCGGGATCATGACCTGAGCCAAAGGCAGATGCTTAGTGGACTGAGCCCCCCATTGCTCCCCCAGGAGTTATTTTAATGGCTTTCTGCTCTCTGGGCACTAGGTGTTACTGTCTGAGTCATCCTTCCTTTTCTAAGAAAAGGGTTCATATTTGCAACTGAGTAGGTTTCTCAGAGTATTTTCTGGCTCTAAAAGTTTAAGTCCAGAGACTTTTTTCCTGTTTTATTGTCTCTGTCCCTTGGAGAGCAAGTTTGTAATGCTTTCCCAAAAACAATTTTCTTAGAACTTTGTGGGTTACCTATGAACCATACTTGGGTTCACTTCATTAGACAAGTCACAGCATCAGTCTCTTTGAAATAAGCTCTTCCCTGACTGAGCTCTCCTCTGAGGAACCATGTCTGTAAGAAGTCTAGAAGCTCTCATGACCAATGGATTGAATCTGTGTGGTTTATCCTCAAAAGTCTTAGGGGAGTCTTTTGTCTGTCTGAAAGCATCTGTGAGTTGCTGTCTTCAGTTTCTGAGACCTCAGTGTTTTAACTTCCCACCCCGATTTGAGCATGGGTTTGAGGTCCTCTTCTATTGAAATCTTTCTGATTTCTGAGAAGGAAAAAAAATGTGCTGAGCCCTTTATATTTCCTCTAAATTTCACTCAAAGTTAAATAATTTTTTTTTTTTAGCATATATCTGTCTTGTCTGATTTATTCTCAGCAGAAACAGAAACAAAAGATGATGAACTTTCACATATGGGGATAGTGGAAGAGACCTCGAGAGAGAAGGGAATCGTTATGCTTTGGGCTAATCAGGACCCAGCCACTGGGCATGAAATTACAAAAGGGAAACGATGAGTGTGTGTGTGTGTGTGTGTGTGTGCGCGCGCGCGCATGCATGCTATAAGGTAATTTAGACCTTTTTTTATTTCTATAAAGTTCTGTGTTTGTCTGAAGTAGAAATGTCTTTATAGGAAAGAATTTGGAATAATGTAGGGAATGATTAAGATACCCTGATTACTGAGGGGCTGGAGGCTCTGTTGCTTAAGTGTCCTCTAAGTTTCGGCTTGGGTCATGATCTCAGGGTTGTGAGATCAAGCCCATGTGGGCTGGGAATGGAGCAGGGAGCCTGCTTGCCATCCCCTCTCTCCTTCTGCTGCTCCACTGCACTCATTCTCTCTCTCTAAAATAAATAAACTAATCTTAAAAAAAAAAGATACAGTGATTATTGTTGATCGCAGTTAATTCATAACCACAGAAGTTGTTTCTCTTTCTTTTTTATGTCTTTTCTGGTTCTGTGTTGACATCAGTGTATGTCAACCACAGAGCCCTGACCAACTGTGTTTTTCTTGGGAAACGTAGGTCCATGGGAGGGTTACTCTGTCAGTGAAGGGGTAAGTGCCAGCTGTCCTCTTCTTTTCCTGCCTCTGATGGTTACAGCTGGGGCAGCCTTGCTGTAATCTCATCTTCAGCTTCTATTCCTGGCTTGTGCTGTGAGGATGTGAGGTCCTGCCTTGGTGTCCCAGAGGCTGCTGCTCTTTACAACCAGAGAAAGTTATAACCTGAATTCCGGTAATGCTGATGAATATATGGCCCCAAATGGGCTGGTTCACAGAATAGGACATCTCACTTTGATTTAACTGTGTGCTGTTTCAGAGTGTGTTGTTTTTAACTCTTCTGCTAGTTTGAAAGGAAGACGTTGTAGAACATAAAGAAATAGAAAAGTTACAGATCACTACGAGTAAATGTAAATGTCTTAATCTATTCACATGCTATAAATAGATGAACCATAGAATGGCTTCTGCTTAAAGTCATTTCCCTGTATTTGGCCCATTTAAAAAACAGGCCAGTATTCTACATAAAATCTTTATAATTATATCATTTTTAAAGCAAAGAAAATTCTTTGACTTGAAACACTGGAGCCTGATATAGAGGGTAGAGTTTTAATCATCTCTACAAATCAAAATCATTTATTTTTACTGTTGCAGTTTTGGGAGAAGACAGTTGTGAGCCAGTGTAGACTGTGCCACAGAATTTTCTTTCCTTGGTTGTATAAATCTATTCAGAAGATCAAAAGGCTGGTATTATCTTTTATGCTTCTCTGTATTCCAAATGGAAAGTTAGAGTAAAAGTTCAGAATTTGTTTTGCAACCATGTTACTCAAAAAGTAGAATACACTTTGGGCCACAATGGAGACACAGATCAATTTTTTTTTCATTTTTTTAAAATTTAATTTCTTTTCAGTGTAACAGAATTCACTGTTTATGCACCACACCTAGTGCTCCATGCAATATGTGCCCTCCTTAATACCCACCACCTTGTTCCCCCAACCTCCCACACCCCGTCCCTTCACAACCCTCAGTTTGTTTCTCAGAGTCCATAGTCTCTCATGGTTCATCTCCCCTTCAATATCCCTTAACTCCCTTCTCCTCTCCATCTCCCCATGTCCTCTGTGTTATATCTTATGCTCCACAAATAAGTGAAACCATATGATAATCGACTCTCTCTGCTTGACTTATTTCAGTCAGCATTAGCTCCCCCAGTCCGGTCCTTGTTGCTACAAAAGTTGGGCGTTCATCCTTTCTGATGGAGGCATCATACTCCATAGTGTATATGGACTGCATCTTCCTTATCCATTTGTCTGTTGAAGGGCATCTTGGTTCTTTCCAGGGTTTGGTGACTATGGCCATTGCTGCTATAAACATTGGGGTATAGATGGCCCTTCTTTTCACTACATCTGTATCTTTGGGGTAAATACCCAATACTGCAATGGCAGGGTCATAGGGGTTCTCTATTTTTAATTTCTTGAGGAATCTCCACACTGTTCTCCAAGGAGGCTGCACCAACTTGCATTCCCATCAAGAGTGTAAGAGGGTTCCCCTTTCTCCACATCCTCTCCAATACACATTGATTCCTGTCTTGCTAATTTTGGCCATTCTAGCCAGCATAAGGTGGTATCTCAATGTGGTTTTGATTTGAATCTCCCTGATAGCTAGTGATGATGAACATTTTTTCATGTGAGACACAGACCAAATATTAATAAAAATAAGTAAATGCATGTTTTTGTTGCCTGCCTTTGGTCTGTTCCTTTCAAAATAAATGAAGTAAGACTCTCTTTAAATGTTTCGAATTTCCATCAGAGCTCAGGATTGAACGTTGAAAATGAATATGCATTTGCCTCAAAACGGGAGTAGTTTTAGCTCCCAAACTTTGAAGTAATCATCCTAATCTTGCAAGATGATGATAAAATATGCCACTGACTGTTGTTTGTGAAACAAGGTCATCAAATGTGCTGTTTGCTCTGCTCCAACCAACAGAGCATTTCTGAACAAATGAACGGGCGATGACACATATGCAAAGCCGTAACTTGGATTGTCTTCTGTTCTGGCACATTAAAGATAAAATATTGGTTAAATAACCATGTTCAACTACTCAAGTGCTAACCTGTATTAAGTTTAGTGTGGCGGCTAAAATACAGTGAATAAAGCAGGGATCCTAGGACAAGTCGGTATGGGCCACGACAGGATCATATTCAAACACTGAGTAGCTAGGACCTAAAGAATGAGATTCAGTCCTTACCAGGATAAGATCCAGGATGCTGGCAGAGCCAATAGTCCCCACACCTTCTATCTCTGGGCTCACTGACTCCCATCTGGAAGCCCCTTCCCTTCCAGCCCTGTGGATCTGAAGACTAAACACTGTCTAAGCCCAAGAAATGAGGGTTTCTGCCTTCCCTCACTGCTGTTTCCAATCCCTCAGGTCCCTTCCCTTCAGGATTCACCCCTCCATCCACTCATCACAATGCAGTGTCTCCGAGAGTCAGTTCTGCCAGGACCAGCCTTGCTCTACTTGCTGTAAACTGTCCTAGGGATTCTTTTTGTTTTTCTTTCTTTTTTCACCTTTCTGTTCCATAACCACTTAACACTGCCTGGAACATAGTAAGTCTCCAAAACAATTCCTTTCCAGTTGAAGGAAATTCATAAAAAAATGCATGGAGAGGGCACAGATGTATATTTAGAATCATAGTTTTGGAAATGATCCATGGAAACCAAGGAAGACAGAGAGTGAGAGCTGAGTCCCCAGGGAGAGGCAGCTTGCCCTGGGAAGGGACACGGGGGCATTCCAACCACATATCTCTGCAAGCAAGGCTGGAGCCTATCTAGAATTTTTCTTTTTCTTTTTTTAAATGATTTTATTCATTTATTTGACAGAGAGAGAGAGAGAGAGAGATCACAAGTAGGCAGAGAGGCAGGCAGAGAGAGAGAGGGGGAAGCAGGCTCCCTGCTGAGCAAAGAACCTGATTTGGGGCTTGATCCCAGGACCCTGAGACCATGACCTGAGCCGAAGGCAGAGGCTTAACCCACTGAGCCACCCAGGTACCCCTAGAATTTTTAAGCTAATTTTTCAAAGCTATTCAAATTTCCTTCTAATCTCAATTTTTGTGTGTTTTGTGAAATTTGGGGGGAAATGTATATTTGAAAAGTTTAACAATAAAGGGCAACTCACATTTAATAATAAGTAAAAGTACTATTTTGTAGATTATATGATCTAAAGAAAGAAAAACAAAATTAAAACACCTAACCCCGTACCTGTGTCTACACAAAAGCAAACACATGTTTTGGCAGAGGGGAAGTCAGTTTATGTGACATTTCTGAAAAGTGGAGTTAAATTTGGCTAACAATAATACTCATGTACATTCTAAGGTGCTAAAGTAGGCTAGACATTCAAATAAATAATTGAATACATTGGTTAAACCAAGAGGCTTTTTTAGAATAATCGTGATGCTTATGTGTAAAGTTAAAAAAAAAAAAAAAGGGTGAACCTATGACAGGGAAACCAAAGGGGCCACCCAGAAAAAGCTGGTTTGTTGTTGTTGTTTTAACTTTGCTTCTTTTCGGCTTCTGTTCTTGCTAGGATCTGCACCCCTCACCCTACACACGCCTTCATGTATGTCAACTTTGTAAGGGACAAAGAATGAATGGTATCTTTGGAGTCTTCCATCTCAGTAGACATCTCAACACCAAGTGCCCTGGCTTCAAGGAGTGAGTGATTTACGATGGACACCTGGACCCTGTCCTTGTTCTAACTGGTGCTTGGATGCCTGAAAATACACAGGTGCCAGACCACAGTCATCAGTAAAAACCCCCAGACCCATGGGCATCTGGGTGGCTCAGTCAGCTAGGTGTCTGCCTTCAGCTCAGGTCATGATGTCAGGGGGTCCTGGGATCAAGTCCCGCATGGGGCTTCCTGCTCAGTGGGGAGTCTGTTTACCCCCTCCACCAGCTGCTCCCCCTACTCATGATCTCTCTCTGTTTCAAAAATAAATAAATAAAAACCTTTAAAAATAAAAAAAATTAAAAAAAAAAAAGACCACCAGCCAAGATCAGACCCTCTCTTTCCCTTTCTGAGTCTCCCGGATGTGCCATCTGCATCATCTCACTGTATTTTTTATAAACTCTGCATTCACCTCTTGCTATCGCCTGCTGACTTCCATCCTGGCTGAAGCCAAGGACCCTCTCGGCTGATCCTGTGGGAAACCCTCTGGGTCCTTGGACCTGGTTTCCTTGCATCAGGCTTCATCAAAGAAAAACTAGGGCTGAATAGGAAACTGATAAAAACAGAGTTTATTCAGGATTATTGTGATAGGAAAAAAGAAACTTCTATGTAGAACTGGGCTCAGCTCAGAATGTAGCGGGGGGGCAAGTGGGAATTTACATGCAAGCAGTGGGGTGGGGATCGGTGTATGGGAAATCACTAAGAGTGAATTCAGGTTGGGGCATGGGGTCATGGATAAACAGACCTAACAGGTTTCTTGCTGCAGGCAGGCCAGGTGGGGGACACCTGAGGGAAGTTGGACGATGAGGAATCTGGCATTAAGGGTCATCACATATGGCAGATGGGAGACTCCTCCTAAACTGACTTAGCAAGGTTCTTGCCGAAATTGGGTTGTACAAGGCTGTGTAAGATGGAGCAAGAGGAGGTTCAGAAGCTTGGTCAAATTTTGGTCAAGCAAAGAATCTTTGATAACCTCAGCCTGCCTCATCCAATTGAGAGAGAATTGTTGGAATCCAGCGCTATATTCTTTCTTGTACTGACAGCCACCGCATTGCTGCCCACCTTGCAGTCAACTGCAACCTCACATGCTCGGGAAGCTTTGGGGTGTGCAAGGGGACAGCTTATTGGAAGTCAGAGATAAGAAGGGTGTGGCATTTCATCAGGCAGCACCAAACAAAACGGGATGTGCCCGGCCCCGAGCCCAGAACCATGCTGGTGGGTCCAAGCTGTCAGGAATGCTGCCCAGAAAGTTCCCAGGGGAGGGCTATGATCTTTGTAGATGCAACCAAAGAGTGTCATTTTCAAAGTATGCTGGGGATAGGAAATGCATGAGCACCATCTGTCCAGTTGGGAAAATGTATTGACAGCTGACACTACTGTCTTCACACAATGGATTTATCTCTCTACTAAACTATCTTGCTGCTGAGCTGTGACCTTTTCCTCTCTTTTCAGCAAATGTCAAGGATCAGTTAGCAATCAAACAACTGAAGTGACAGTGTGGTCTGGAAAGTAGCCATTGAAAGCAAGATGCCTGGGATCAGTGAGCGGATCTTCCTTCATCACACTTGTGCTGGTGTTGGGAGGAAATTTTTTCTTCCACTCCCTTATGGTTTCTTGATCATGAGCTTGTGCGTTAACTGACAGCAGAGAGCATGGGGAGAAAATGCAAGTGCAAGGAGGAGTGGCTAAGTAATGAGGACCTTTTCAGCTACCCAGAAGCAAAGATTTATATACCAATTTCACAAGAAGGGAGGGATTTTAGGACTTCAGTGGGAAAGCTCCGAAGGCTCTGTGAGCTTTTTGATGCTAATAGCAATAAGCAATCTGTCTCTATGACAACTGAGTTAGCAGAAAACCCCCTGGAGGCAGGATAACGGCAGCTGTATTTTCAGAAGGCTCTGCTTTAGTAGATAGGGAAAGTCCAGACAAGATTTCTTTCTGCAGAAATGTTTTCACTTTAAAATAATTTTAGTGTTCATATGTGATCCCTTACTTTGTTAAATGGCACATATCTGTCCAGTGCTTACTATGTGCACACCACCATGCTGGTCCAGGGAGGGTTTAGAGTTGAATAAACATAGTGCTGGCCTTCCCAGCATTTCTGCTCAAATGAGAGTCAGACAATGGTCCAAGCAGGCTGAGAAGAGCCCTGTCTGATCTTTACTCAGAAGTATCTGCTGTGATGCCTGGGTGGCTCAGTTGGTTATGCAGCTGACTCTTGATTTTGGCTCAGTCATGATCTCAGGATCATGGGATCAAGCCCCATGCTGGGCTCCAAGCTCAGCACTGAGTTTGCTTGAGATTCTCTCTCTCTCTCCTCCAGTTCATGCTTGTTCCTTCACTCTCTCATAAATAAATAAATAAATAAAATCTTTAAGAAAAAAGAAAGAAATATCTGCTGAGGACTTCCTAAGTGCCAGGCACTGCTGGAAGCAACAAGGAAGGAGCCAGGAACAGGTCGGATGAAAACATTCAGCCCATGGGTTTTGCAGAAAGCCAGTACTAGGGGTACTGAGACAAGGAAGGGAAAGGGACTGTGAAGACCAGGGATAAACCATCTAAGACAGGGGACCTCTACACCGAAGTCTAGGTAGACTTAAGGAAACATTGAAGAGGAAGAAATGCTATGCACATAACTTGGAAAACTTTAACTTGGTACTTCCATATCAGCCCTAAAATTTGTATGATCTTTCTTTACCTTGGACACAAGATGGTAGCATGTATTTTCCTGCATTTACAACCTCTAGTTTTATGGCATCTACATGGCACTTCCTTGAGAAATAAGGTAACACATTTGAATATTTTGACATAATGTTTGACACATAGAGGAATCTCAATGATTTCTTTTTTGAATCTGATTTTTAAAAATGCTACTTGCATGTTTGGCATGTGTTTTATCAAACAAGGATGGATAACCTATAGAATATCAGATTTGTTTTACTAAATATGGTTTAAAAGCTGGATCCAAAATATTTTACCAAATTATTTGATTTGCCTGAGAAGAATGTATTGTCAGATGTTCTACAGTTCCATGGGCACACATGGGACCAGCTTACACCCTCAGGCTCACTGAGGCTCCAGGAGGGGACATTCAGGTCTAGCTGCTTGTCCTGGAACCCTTCTTAGAATGACTTGCAGTCACAGCAGCAACAAGGTCTAGTGCTCACGTGCCCCAATATTGGTTGATTTTCCCTCACTTTAAACATTCAGTTTTAACTTAGGATAATGAGTGTTCATCTGCTGGGAATGGAGCCAGACTTCTGTCCAGAGCTGATTCCCAAGCACCAAGAACCTAGGATGTCACTTGGGGATGCACAAAGGAGATCCACTCTTTCAACAGTCAGGATTCTTTTCTGAATTCTCCAATAGGGTGAAGATAGCACATATATATGTGGACGTGTCCAGGCCTCCGCACACTCCCTGTTGAACTATGGGCAGGCTGTTTGGTAACCTGGTGATTTTTCTTTCTTTCTTTGCTTTTATTTATTTATTTATTTTTAAGACAAAAGAGAACACACATATTTAAATGCAAGATGTTTGGTGTTCCTCTTTTTGCATGGTATTGAATTGAGCTGAATTCAATTGTATATGATAATCAGGACGTTTTACAAAATCATGCAAATACTGTTCCATTTAGAAACTAAAGAATTCCAAGCTTGCCAGCACTAATGAGAATTTTAATTTTAAATACTGTCAGAAATGGGGCCCAGATGCATAACTCCATCTCGTCAATCACGTCTCATCTAGAATTACTTGTCTTAGTGGAGGGAGAAACATCTAAAATCCTTTGTCCTCTCGGGTGGGGATTTGGGGGTGGTTTATCAATGTGAATCCCTTGATCCTTCCATGATGGTAAATTTACTGTAAGTAAAAACTATAAAATGAACTCTGTTCTAATTAGGAACATTTAGGCATGTTTAAAGCTATCTGTAAACATTAGCTAAGATTTTGTATGACCCCCAACTCAACTTGAAACACTAAAAAAAGCACCAGAAACTGGTGGGACTGGACAAAGGAGCTGTCTTTTTCAGAAGTAGTTGTTTCTTTAACAGGTTCCTTTTGAGTTCCTATGCTTCACGATCATTTGAACTTTATTTTCAGTTTCCCAAAGTGTAAACCAGACTAAGTGAAGTGGTTCCTAGAAGAGGAGGTATTTAGTGAACCTAAGAATTTAGCTGAGTGAAGGACAGAAAATTTTCCTTGACTGAAAGTTAACATAATGATATAAAGTACAGTAAGTTAGCCTTTCTCTGTGTGGGTTTGACAAAGATGTAGGTTTCCAAAATAATCCAAGTAAGGCAGGAATACACTATTACTTTCTTCATGTGTATATTGTAGACAGAATAATGGTCCCCTAAAGATGTCCATGCCCTACTGCCTGTAACCTGTAAATGTTACCGATGGGACTTAATGATCTTGACATTGGGGAATTACCCTAGATTATTTGGATTTGATCAATGTCCTCAAAAGGGTCCAAGTGGAAGGGAGGCAGGAGGATCAGGTCAGAGAGACATTTGAAGGGGCTGCACTGCTGCCTTTGAAGATGGAGGAAGGGGTTTGGGGCCAATGACTGCAGATGACCTGTAGAAGCTGGAAAAGGCAAAAAATGGCATTCTCCATCTAGAGCCTCCAGAAAGAATGTAATCCTGTAGAGACACCTTGACTTGAACCCATCAGGAACCATTTTATATTTCTCACCTTCAGAACTAGAAGATAGTTCATTTGTGTGGTTTTAAAGCCACCAGGTTTGTGGTCACTGATTACAACAGCAAAAGGAAACTTGTCTAACTTGTATCTGATTATCCTATGACCTTTGGTAACATAATATACACAGTCCGCATCCATCAGCACTGCCTTCTCTGTTGTATCTGTGCAGAGGAAGTGTTTGTCTTCGGTAGCAAAAACAAATTTCCAAGACTTCCGAATTGTTAATGACTTAGAATTCAGTGCAGGGCAGAATCTGAGTGAATACTTAATGAAATACTGAATACTTAATGCAAATACTTAATCATTATAGAGTTTCTGATTAGGAGGGTGGCCCATTTGTTAGGTGTCAACTGTGACACCACGGTCTGCCCAATCCCTCTCTTCAAGTGACATTGTCTGCTAAACATCCACTGTGCTGTCATGTATGAAGTCCTAATGAGATGGCGTGTCTCCGAATGACTATGAAAATGTCACAGGTCTATCCTCTGTGGCCAAGCTTCTAGTCTTACCTCATATGAATAATTGAGAAAACATTCTTAGTGCTACATGAAGTGAACATCAGGGTTTGAAGAGTGAATTTCATTGATTACTACAAATGGATATGTTTGTTTGAAGGTTTTGAAATCAAAATAAAAATCAATGCAGATTAAGTCAATATAAAAATAATTTATGCGAGTTAAGGCATAGCTAGCAGAGATGGAAATTTCTACCAGCATCACATCCTTTTGTAAAGCAAAGTTCAATTCTTCTGTAGTTTCTGATTTTTGTTTCCAAAGTGAAGTAAGTCAGCTTCTTATTCTTGTTTCATTTTTAAAGACTTATTTTTATCTTTAAAAAGATTATTCACTGTCTCTATTCAAAGGACAAATGATCATTTGATAAGTTATTAAACTGTACTTTTTCAGGGTTTATATTCTAAAATACTTTTATACCAAAAAAAAATTAAAACACATCCTTTCATAGTGCTGTTTTATGGAAATGGAGAGACCCCTCTGGATATTATTATCAAGTATGCCAAAGAGTAGCACATTACTGAGTCTTTAACAGCAATGTGGAGTTCCAAGAGCATAATGCCCAGGTGCTGGCTGGATCTCATACAGCTTAGCTGCCTGTGGTACTGTGAATTATAATAAGAAATTTGTGTTTGGTCTTCTCCTGTTTCTGGCACAGTCCTAAAACTCCTAGGATGTCCTGAGAAATAACAACATAAGGGTGCCTTTTGTTCTGCTAATTAGGGGACTTTTGGAAAATACCTAAAGATGGGGACCAGTTGCCAGTGGAGCCAACCATGACTTTAGGGGGTTGGAACTTTCCATCCCACCTCTGATCTCCGGAGAAAGGAAAAGAGCCAGAGGTTGGATCATTTGCCAGTAGCCAATGGTTTAGTCAATTGTCTATGTTATGAAATCTCCATAAAAACCTAAAAGAAGAGGATCTGAAGAGCTTTCAGGTTGATAAACACATGGAGATTCAAGGAGAGAGGTGTGCACAGAGAAGGCAGGGAAGCCCCACCCCCTCTTCTCATACTTACCCTTGGGAATCTCTTCCATCTGGCCCTTACTGAGTTCTGTTCCTTTGTAAATAAAAATAAATAAGTGACCTAGTAAGTACAATGTTTCTCTGAGCTCTGCGAGCAGCTCTAGCAAATTAATCAAACCTAAAGAAATGTTCAAGGGAACCTCTGATTTATAGCCAGTCTGTCAGAAGCACATTAACAACAGGGATTTTGACTGGTGTCTGCAGGATGGGGGGCGTCTGGTAAGACTGAGCCCTTAACATGTGGAATCTGATGCCACCTCTGGGTAGATAGTGTCACAATTGTGTTAAATTGAGTTGACTTATAGAACACCCAGCTGGTGTTGGAGCATCACTCTTATGTGGTGTGGGAAACCCCATTTCCCCCACACACTTATCCCTTAAAATTGGGTCCAGGAACCTAATTAATTATCCCAAGTCATTTTTAAATGTTGCTAGAGCTTAATGTGCTTGCTGCTGCAAAGGGCACAGGAAATCCAGCAGAGCAGATCACACAGCCCAGGACTAAGGCAGACTTCCGGCTCCCTAGAAGTATGATGTTGGCAATTCCAGGGCTGGAGCCTTGCCTAATTATAACTGCATCTCTAACACCATCATGCTGCCCAGTGCACACACATGCACACACATGCATATACATGTACACAGACATATGCACACACTAGATACACAGAACAAAGTTTGTGCCAGTATAGCTAGCAAAATGAGTGAACATAATATCTTGAAATTATTTTTAGGTATATTGAAATTCCATTTATCTTACATAATAATCAAAACCTTGGACATATTATATAAGAAGAAATAAAACTCAAGAGAAAGAAAAGACAAGCCACAGACTGGAGGAAGATATTTATAAAAGATACATCAGATCAAGGACTGCTATCCAAAATATACAAAAAGCCCTTACAAATCAACAATAAGAAAACACGTCCTGATTGAAAAATGGTCCAATGACCTTAACAAATACCTCACTTGGAAAGATATAGAGATGGCAAATAAGCATATGAAAGGATACTTCATACCATAAGTCATCTGAGAAATGCAAATTAAAACAAGATACCAACACCCACCTACAAGAATGGCCCAAGTCTAGAACACAAATCTCATAAATGCTAACAAGACTGTGGAACAAGAGCAACTCTCATTCATTGCTGACGAGAATACAAAAGGACACAGCCACTTCCAAGGACACTTTGTCTCTTATAAAATTAAACATACTCTTACCATACAACCTAGCAACTGTGCTTCTTAATATTTACCCAAAGGAGTTAAGAGCTCCTTCAAAAAGCTTTCTTGAGGAGGTTTAAAGCAGGTTTACTCATAATTACCCAAACTTGAAAGCAACCAGGATGCTCTTCAGTAAGTGAGTAGGCAAGTTGTAGAACACGGAGACAATGGAATATCACTCAGGACTGAAAATAAATGAGCTGTCAAGTCAGAACAAGATGTGGGGGAACCTTAAATGTGTATCACTAAGTGAAAGAAGCCAGTCTGCAAAGGCTATGTACTGTGTGACTCCAGCTCTGTGACTTCTGGAAAAGCAAGACTGTGGAGATAGTAAAGAGATCTGTGGCTGCCAGGAGTTCCGGGAGAGGGAAGGATGAACAGGTGGAGTCCAGAGGATTTTTAGGACAGTGAAAGTACTCTGTATATTACTTAATGGGGGAAGTGCCTAGATGGCTCAGTTGGTTAAGTGTCTGACTACTGATCTCAGTTCACGTCTTGATCTCAGGGCCATGGATTCAAGCTCTGCACTGGGCCCCATGCTGAGCATGGATCCTACTTAAAAAGAAAAAAAAAATAGGGATGCCTGGGTGGCTCAGTTGGTTAAGCGACTACCTTCAGCTCGGGTCATGATCCTGGAGTCCTGGGATTGAGTCCCACATCGGACTGCTCAGCAGGGAGTCTGCTTCTCCCACTGACCTCTCTCCTCGCATGCTTGCTCTCTCTCTCTCTCTCTCTCAAATAAATAAATAAAATCATTTAAAAATTTAAAAAAGAAAAAAATAATAATGACGAATATGTGTCCTTACACATTCATCCAAGCCCACAGAACATATGAGAATGAACCCTGATGTAAACCATGGATCTGGGGTGACTATCATGTGTCAGTGTAGGTTTACCAATTACAACAAAGACACCACTCTGGTGGGGGATCTGTGCATGGGGATGGGGGATCGCTCCACTGTCCCCTCAATTTTGATGTGAACCTAAAATTACTCTAAAAAAAAATAAAGTATGTTTTGGAAAAGAGAAATAAATGTGTTCCTGACATGAAGCAAATAAAAAGCCTTTCTGGAAAAAAGACTATCGAGATCATATTTCTTATCCCAACTGAGGCAAGAGGACAACCATGTTGGCAGCGAGTACTGGGGCTCTGTGCTACCTGCACTCTGCCCTGGACTTTGGGTACAGTAATTAAAATAACAATGCTATGCAGTAGGCAGTATAGTTATTATTTTACAGCTGAAGAAAGGAGGGTCAGAGGATTTAAACTCTTTGGTCAACATTATATAACTGGCAAGGAGTTCAGTGGCCATGATGCTCTAGTCCATCTGATTCCAACGCCTGGGATCTTTCAGCACTTGGAGAGACTTTCATTAACTTTCCTGATCCTCTTCTCCATTCCCTTTTATTTCCTGCCCAACTAAGATGAGGTCTTGTTCCATTGCTGCTGTGAACTTACTACTTGAGAATAGAACAAAATAAGGTGCCAGAAATGTTTTGCAGAACCCGCTTTCCTTGCTTTTCTCCTTGTAATGTATAAGCAGTACAAAAAAATAGACTCAGCTCTTCTAGAGCCAAAGAAGATTTGGGGGCTTTGTGAAGGGTGGCAGAAAGTTACAGAGCCATGTCTGAATCGAGAGGCCACCACTGGGGTTGGGGGCAAGGAACTTCAATTCATTATACTCTCCTTCTCCCAAGTTGGACTCTATGATCAATCCTCATAACTCAAAGCCTGAGCCAAGCTACACCACCTTAGAGGGATAATGGGGTCCTTCCATCTCCCCACCCCCACCACGTAGCCCATTGTCTGATGGGCTGCTCTCCCTGAGCTTCTTCACAGTATTCTTCATAGATACCAGGTCTAGTATGACCTTCCAAAAAATAGTTTCTTCCCATTCTATTTTAAGAAGTTCAACACAAAGTTACGCTTGATAGGAATGGGGCTAGCCAGAGTAAGAGGTTTTAAATCATTCTGAGATTGGAGTTCCTGGAAAGGGTCAGTCAGTCATCTGCCCCTTCTTTGGGACAGCTGGTTTTCCCATTAAGAAGATGTATTATGGTTTCACTTATTTGTGGAGCATAACAAATAGCATGGGGGACATGGGGAGATAGAGAGAAGGGAGTTGGGGAAATTGGAAGGGGAGGTGAACCATAAGAGACCATGGACTCTGAAAAACAATCTGAGGGTTTTGAAGGGGTGGGGGGCGGGGGGTTGGGGTACCAGGTGGTGGGTAGGTTGGGGTACCAGGTGGTGGGTATAAGAGAGGGCACGAATTGCATGGAGCACTGAGTGTGGTGCAAAAATAATGAATACTGTTATGCTGAAAATAATAAATAAATAAATAAATAAATAAATAAATTTTAAAAAGATGTATTTTAAATCATAATTGGGATATCTAGGGTCTTGGTCTGAAGTAACCCCTCCCCCAACCCCATGAGATAACAATTCAGCTACCAGGGGACATGACTTGGGAGCATCGTGGCAACTTTGATTTGGGAAAAAGAACAGCATTCTTTCTGAAATAATTAAATATTTTTTAAATCTTTAATGCACCATCTTCTTAAGACTGAGATGGAAAATAGATTTCCCATTAGGGCCATTGATAAATTCTCCCTAGTCTGCCCCCTTTACTAGGGATGCCATGAGAGGCAGCCATACTGGGCAAGGAGCTGTGCTCCTGCCACTGGCAGGAACTGTAATTGGCGCTGACAGTGTGTGTTTGCAGATGAACGCCTCCTTCACATCATCCTGCTGCATGAAATTAAAGTGGTGACTCATGTGCTCCTGGTCTTCACCCGCAGACCCACACCTACTCGGCAGCTCCATTAGTCTGATGTCTTGCATGGTGAACACCACCACTCCAGTCCTGTCTGCATGTCGCAGAGCCTGCAGACTTCCCCAGATGAATTCCACACTCACGGAGTATACTTCCTGTCACCCGAAAGTGTGCAGAGCTCACAGCAATCCACCCCTGAGAGGACACACACTTCGCTGCTGCCGCACACACCACACACACTCAGGCACTCAAGGACCTTCCTCAAGTTCCCCCTTGGTTTCCCCAGGGGCCCCAGAAAGCACTCTCAAAATAGAATAAGAGAAGAGGAGGATCAAGATGGCAGAGGAGAAGGAGAACTAAATTTCGTCGGGTCCCAGAAATTCAGCTAGATAGTTATCAAACCATTTGAACACCTACAAACTCAACAGGAGATTGAAGAGAAGAGCAGCAATTCTAGGAACAGAAAATCGACCACTTTCTGGAAGGCAGGATGTGTGGAGAAGTGAATCCAAGAGGCTATATATGGGAAGATAGACTGCGGGGGGAGGGGCCGGCTCCCAGCAAGCGGCAGAGCAGTGGAGCACAACATCAGAACTTTTAGAAGTCTGTTCCACGGAGGAACATCACTCCAGAGGCTAAGCGGGGGTGGTGTGGTCTCAGGACCCACAGGGACACAGAAAGACCAGGGGTGTCTGAGGGTGGCAGAGCTCCCAGGTATAAAAGTGGGGAAGCCAGTTGCAAAGATGGAGCTGAGGCATGTATTCTCAGCTTGGGCTTACCTTAAACCGTGATCTGAGACACATTCATGCCACTACTCTTTGGGCAGGGACCCCACAAGTGACAGATCTAGAGAGACCCCCCTCTTTCCTGTTCTGTGATAAGCAGTGCAGGAGCCTAGGGCAGGAATCTGTTGGGTTTGGAGATTCTAAACAGAGCCATGCACCAGAGAGAGAAACACTCAGTTGGTCACAGTCCACGTGAGCTCAGAGCACAGACAGAGGCCACAGCTTTTCTCTGAGGGCACACTGAGGAGCAGGCCCCGAGGGCTCAGCTCCTCCGATGGGAGATTGGGCGGCCGCCATTTTCATTCCTGTCCTCCAAAGTGGTACAGAAAGTGCTCAGGGAAAAAAAAGCTCCCAAGAGTGAACTGGAGCAGATTACTTAGCCAGGCTCCTGGCAAGGGTGGTGCAATTCCCTCTTGGGCAAAGACATTTGAGAATCACAGCAACAGGCCCTTCCCCAGAAGATAGGCAAGAATTTCCAGCCAAGACCAAGTTCACTGATCAAAACGAGAACAGCTGAACTCTGACCTGGGGGAATGCAACACATAGAATTCATAGCTTTTTTCCCCAAGATTCTTTAGTCTTTCAAAGTTAAATTATTTAAATCTTCATTTTTTTCTTTTCCTATTTTTTTAATGTTTCCTCTTTCTATTTTAACTATTTTATCTTATCAATACTTTCTTTAAAATCTTTTTAAATTTTCATTTTTATAGTCATATTCTATCCCTTCATTGTATTTACCCTTAGATTTTTATACATGTAAGTTTTTATTTCTTTAAAATTTTGGGATACAGTTTCTTCTAACAGACCAAAATATATCCTAAATCTAACGTATGGATTTGTTCTAGTCTCCAGCCTGATCTCATTCTCTCTTTCTCTCTTTTCTTTCCTTTTTTCAACCAACGTCTTGTATTATCAATTCCTTTTTTAGAATCTTTTATATTTTCATTTTTACAGTCATATTCCATACTTTCATCATGTTTATTTGGGAGGGAATTTCATCTAACAAACCAAAATACACCCAAAATCAAGTGTGTGGCTCTGCACCCTAATTATATATATTTTCTCCTCTTCCTCCTCCTCCTCCGCCTTCTTCTTCTTTTTCTTCTCCTTCTTCTTCTCCTCCTCCTTATTCTTCTTCTTCTTTCCCTTCTTCTTCTTCTTTTCCTTTCTTCTCTACCTGGTTTTGGGTCTCTTCTGATTTGGTTAGTGTATATTTTTCTGGGGTTGTTGTTACCCTTTTAACATTTTGTTCTCTCATTCATCTATTCTTCCCTGGACAATATGACAAGGCAGAAAAACTCACCTCAAAAAAAAAAAAAAAAAAAAAAAAAGAAAAAGAGGCAGTACCAACTTCTAGGGACATAATCAAAATGGACATTAGTAAGATGTCAAAACTGGAGTTGAGAATGACATTTGTAAAGGTGCTAGCTGGGTTTGAAAAAAACATAGAAGATACTGGAGAATCCCTTTCTGGAGAAATAAAATCTCTTTCTGGAGAAATAAAAGAACTAAAATCTAACCAAGTTGAATAAGAAATGGAGGCTCGGGGAGGAGTCAAGATGGCGGAGAAGTAGCAGGCTGAGACTACCTCAGCTAGCAGGAGATCAGCTAGAGAGCTTATCTAAAGATTGCAAACACCTGCAAATCCATCGGCAGATCGAAGAGAAGAAGAACAGCAATTCTAGAAACAGAAAAACAACCACTTTCTGAAAGGTAGGACTGGCGGAGAAGTGAATCCAAAGCGACGGGAAGATAGACCCCGGGGGGAGGGGCCGGCTCCCGCAAGCGGCGGAGCAACGGAGCACAAAATCAGGACTTTTAAAAGTCTGTTCCGCTGAGGGACATCACTCTGGAGGCTGAACCGGGGCGAGGCCCACACGGGGTCGGCGTGACCTCAGGTCCCGCAGGGTCACAGAAGGATCGGGGCTGTTTGAGTGTCGCAGAGCTTGCGGATATTGGAACGGGAAAGCCGGCTGCAGAGACAGAGCCGACAGTAAGCTCGCAGCTCGGAGTTGCCTTGAACCGGTCGCAAGCTCGGTGAGCTCAGAGCGCGGCCGGAGGTTAGGCAGACGCGAATTACTGGGAGCTGTTCGCTGAGGGCGCACAGGAGAGCGGGGCCCCGGGCATTCGGCTCCTCCGGGCCGGAGACCAGGAGGCCGCCATTTGTATTCCCGTCCTCCGGAACTCTACAGAAAGCGCTCAGGGAACAAAAGCTCCTGAAAGCAAAGCCGAGCAGATCACTCAGCCCGGCCCCTGGTAAGGGCGGTGTAATTCCGCCTGGGGCAAAGACACTTGAGAATCACTACACCAGGCCCCTCCCCCAGAAGATCAACAAGAAATCCAGGCAAGACCAAGTTCACCTACCAAGGAGTGCAGTTTCAATACCAAGGAGAGAGCAGCAGAATTCCAGAGGAGGAGAAAACAAACCACGGAACTCATGGCTTTCTGCCTGTGATTTTTTAGTCTTGCAGTTAATTTAATTTTTTTTCTTTTTTATTTTTTTTCTCTTCTTCTGCTAAAATTTTTTATAACTTTTACCCTTTTCTTTTTTAACGTTTTTTAACTAGATTATCTAATATATATATTTTTCTTTTTTATACTTTTGTTTATTCATTTTCTTTTTTTTTTAATTATTTTTTTCTTTTTTTTCTTTCTTTCTTTTTGAACCTCTTTTTATCCCCAAATCAGAAGACATCCTAATCTCTTCAATCTTTTTTTTCTTAATTCTTTTTTAAATTCTTGATTGAATTTTTAATTCAATCTCTTTTTTTAAATTCTTTTTTTCTTTTTGAACCTCTTTTTTATCCCCAAATCAGAAGAGATACCAATCAGAAGAGATTGAGAGATCCCAATCAAAGGAGATCCCAATCAGAGGAGATCCCTCACCCAATCGTGAGGGGGGAGAAATCCCCCCTCACGATTTGGGATCTCTTCTGATTTGGTTAAAGCATATTTTCCTGGGATTGTTGCCACCCTTTTAGTATTTTACTTGCTCCTTCATATACTCTTAGCTGGACAAAATGACAAGGCGGAAAAATTCACAACAAAAAAAAGAACAAGAGGCAGTACCGAAGGCTAGGGACCTAATCAATACAGACATTGGTAATATGTCAGATCTAGAGTTCAAAATGACAATTCTCAAGGTTCTAGCCGGGCTTGAAAAAGGCATGGAAGATATTAGAGAAACCATCTCCAGAGATATAAAAGCCCTCTCTGGAGAAATAAAAGAACTAAAATCTAACCAAGTTGAAATCAAAAAAGCTATTAATGAAGTTCAATCAAAAATGGAGGCTCTCACTGCTAGGATAAATGAGGCAGAAGAAAGAATTAGCGATATAGAAGACCAAATGACAGAGAATAAAGAAGCTGAGCAAAAGAGGGACAAACAGCTACTGGACTATGAGGGGAGAATTCGAGAGATAAGTGACACCATAAGACAAAACAACATTAGAATAATTGGGATTCCAGAAGAAGAAGAAAGAGAGAGGGGAGCAGAAGGTATACTGGAGAGAATTATTGGGGAGAATTTCCCCAATATGGCAAAGGGAACGAGCATCAAAATTCAGGAGGTTCAGAGAACGCCCCTCAAAATCAATAAGAATAGGCCCACACCCCGTCACCTAATAGTAAAATTTACAAGCCTTAGTGACAAAGAGAAAATCCTGAAAGCAGCCCGGGAAAAGAAGTCTGTAACATACAATGGTAAAAGTATTAGATTGGCAGCTGACTTATCCACAGAGACCTGGCAGGCCAGAAAGAGCTGGCATGATATTTTCAGAGCACTAAACGAGAAAAACATGCAGCCAAGAATACTATATCCAGCTAGGCTATCATTGAAAATAGAAGGAGAGATTAAAAGCTTCCAGGACAAACAAAAACTGAAAGAATTTGCAAACACCAAACCAGCTCTACAGGAAATACTGAAAGGGGTCCTCTAAGCAAAGAGAGAGCCTACAAGTGGTAGATCAGAAAGGAACAGAGACAATATACAGTAATAGTCACCTTACAGGCAATACAATGGCACTAAAATCATATCTCTCAATAGTTACCCTGAATGTTAATGGGCTAAATGCCCCAATCAAAAGACACAGGGTATCAGAATGGGTAAAAAAACAAAACCCATCTATATGTTGCCTCCAAGAAACTCATTTTAAACCCGAAGACACCTCCAGACTTAAAGTGAGGGGGTGGAAAAGAATTTACCATGCTAATGGACATCAGAAAAAAGCAGGAGTGGCAATCCTTATATCAGATCAATTAGATTTTAAGCCAAAGACTATAATAAGAGATGAGGAAGGACACTATATCATACTCAAAGGGTCTGTCCAACAAGAAGATCTAACAATTTTAAATATCTATGCCCCCAACGTGGGCGCAGCGAACTATATAAACCAATTAATAACAATATCAAAGAAACACATCAACAATAATACAATAATAGTAGGGGACTTTAACACTCCCCTCACTGAAATGGACAGTTCATCCAAGCAAAAGATCAACAGGGAAATAAAGGCCTTAAATGATACACTGGATGAGATGGACATCACAGATATATTCAGAACATTTCATCCCAAAGCAACAGAATACACATTCTTCTCTAGTGCACATGGAACATTCTCCAGATAGATCACATCCTCGGTCCTAAATCAGGACTCAACCGGTATCAAAAGATTGGGATCATTCCCTGCATATTTTCAGACCACAATGCTCTGAAGCTAGAACTCAACCACAAGAGGAAGTTTGGAAAGAACCCAAATACATGGAGACTAAACAGCATCCTTCTAAAGAATGAATGGGTCAACCGGGAAATTAAAGAAGAATTGAAAAAAATCATGGAAACAAATGATAATGAAAATACAACGGTTCAAAATCTGTGGGACACAACAAAGGCAGTCCTGAGAGGAAAATATATAGCGGTACAAGCTTTTCTCAAGAAACAAGAAAGGTCTCAGGTACACAACCTAACCCTACACCTAAAGGAGCTGGAGAAAGAACAAGAAAGAAACCCTAAGCCCAGCAGGAGAAGAGAAATCATAAAGATCAGAGCAGAAATCAATGAAATAGAAACAAAAAAAAAAATAGAACAAATCAACCAAACTAGGAGCTGGTTCTTTGAAAGAATTAATAAAATTGATAAACCCTTGGCCAGACTTATCAAAAAGAAAAGAGAAAGGACCCAAATAAATAAAATCATGAATGAAAGAGGAGAGATCACAACTAACACCAAAGAAATACAAACTATTATAAGAACATACTATGAGCAACTCTACGCCAACAAATTTGACAATCTGGAAGAAATGGATGCATTCCTAGAAACATATAAACTACCACAACTGAACCAGGAAGAAATAGAAAGCCTGAACAGACCCATAACCAGTAAGGAGATTGAAACAGTCATTAAAAATCACCAAACAAACAAAAGCCCAGGGCCAGATGGCTTCCCGGGGGAATTCTACCAAACATTTAAAGAAGAACTAATTCCTATTCTCCTGAAACTGTTCCAAAAAATAGAAATAGAAGGAAAACTCCTAAACTCATTTTATGAGGCCAGCATCACCTTGATCCCAAAACCAGACAAGGATCCCATCAAAAAAGAGAGCTATAGACCAATATCCTTGATGAAAACAGATGCAAAAATTCTCACCAAAATACTAGCCAATAGGATTCAACAGTACATTAAAAGGATTATTCACCACGACCAAGTGGGATTTATCCCAGGGCTGCAAGGTTGGTTCAACATCCGCAAATCAGTCAATGTGATACAACACATCAATAAAAGAAAGAACAAGAACCATATGATACTCTCAATAGATGCTGAAAAAGCATTTGACAAAGTACAGCATCCCTTCCTGATCAAAACTCTTCAAAGTGTAGGGATAGAGGGCACATACCTCAATATCATCAAAGCCTTCTATGAAAAACCCACTGCAAATATCATTCTCGATGGAGAAAAACTGAAAGCTTTTCCACTAAGGTCAGGAACATGGCAGGGATGTCCATTATCACCACTGCTATTCAACATAGTACTAGAAGTCCTAGCCTCAGCAATCAGACAACAAAAGGAAATTAAAGGCATCCAAATCGGCAAAGAAGAAGTCAAATTATCACTCTTCGCAGATGATATGATACTCTATGTGGAAAACCCAAAAGACTCCACTCCAAAACTGCTAGAACTTATACAGGAATTCAGTAAAGTGTCAGGATATAAGATCAATGCACAGAAATCAGTTGAATTTCTCTACACCAACAGCAAGACAGAAGAAAGAGAAATTAAGGAGTCAATCCCATTTACAATTGCACCCCAAACCATAAGATACCTAGGAATAAACCTAACTAAAGAGGCTAAGAATCTATACTCAGAAAACTATAAAGTACTCATGAAAGAAATTGAGGAAGACACAAAGAAATGGAAAAATGTTCCATGCTCCTGGATTGGAAGACTAAATATTGTGTAAATGTCTATGCTACCTAAAGCAATCTACACATTTAATGCAATTCCTATTAAAGTACCATCCATCTTTTTCAAAGAAATGGAACAAATAATTTTAAAATTTATATGGAACCAGAAAAGACCTCAAATAACCAAAGGGATATTGAAAAACAAAGCCAAAGTTGGTGGCATCACAATTCCGGACTTCAAGCTTTATTACAAAGCTGTCATCATCAAGACAGCATGGTACTGGCACAAAAACAGACACATAGACCAATGGAACAGAATAGAGAGCCCAGAAATAGACCCTCAACTCTATGGTCAACTAATCTTCGACAAAGCGGGAAAGAATGGCCAATGGAAAAAAGACAGCCTCTTCAATAAATGGTGTTGGGAAAATTGGACAGCCACGTGCAGAAAAATGAAATTGGACCATTTCCTTACACCACACACAAAAATAGATTCAAAATGGATTAAGGACCTCAATGTGAGAAAGGAATCCATCAAAATCCTTGAGGAGAACACAGGCAGCAACCTCTTCGACCTCAGCCGCAGCAACATCTTCCTAGGAACATCGCCAAAGGCGAGGGAAGCAAGGGCAAAAATGAACTTTTGGGATTTCATCAAAATCAAAAGCTTTTGCACAGCAAAGGAAACAGTTAACAAAACCAAAAGACAACTGACAGAATGGGAGAACATATTTGCAAACGACATATCAGATAAAGGACTAGTGTCCAAAATCTATAAAGAACTTAACAAACTCAACACCCAAAGAACAAATAATCCAATCAAGAAATGGGCAGAGGACATGAACAGACGTTTCTGCAAAGAAGACATCCAGATGGCCAACAGACACATGAAAAAGTGCTCCATATCACTCGGCATCAGGGAAATACAAATCAAAACCACAATGAGATATCACCTCACACCAGTCAGAATGGCTAAAATCAACAAGTCAGGAAATGACAGATGCTGGCGAGGATGCGGAGAAAGGGGAACCCTCCTACTCTGTTGGTGGGAATGCAAGCTGGTGCAACCACTCTGGAAAACAGCATGGAGGTTCCTCAAAATGTTGAAAATAGAACTGCCCTATGACCCAGCAATTGCACTACTGGGAATTTACCCTAAAGATACAAACGTAGTGATCCAAAGGGGCACGTGCACCCGAATGTTTATAGCAGCAATGTCCACAATAGCCAAACTATGGAAAGAACCTAGATGTCCATCAACAGATGAATGGATCAAGAAGATGTGGTATATATACACAATGGAATACTATGCAGCCATCAAAAGAAACGAAATCTTGCCATTTGCGACAACATGGATGGAACTAGAGCGTATCATGCTTAGCGAAATAAGTCAAGTGGAGAAAGACAACTACCATATGATCTCCCTGATATGAGGGAGTGGTGATGCAACATGGGGACTTAAGTGGGTAGGAGAAGAATCCATGAAACAAGATGGGATAGGGAGGGAGACAAACCATAAGTGACTCTTAATTTCACTAAACAAACTGTGGGTTGCTGGGGGAAGGGGGGTTGGGAGAAGGGGGGTAGGGTTATGGACATTGTGGAGGGTATGTGCTTTTGGGTAAATTGGAAGGGGAGATGAACCATGAAATACTATGGACTCTGAAAAACAATCTGAGGGATTTGAAGTGGCGGGGGGTGGGAGGTTGGGGTACCAGGTGGTGGGTATTATAGAGGGCACAGCTTGCATGGAGCACTGGTGTGGTAAAAAAATAATGAATACTGTTTTTCTGTAAATAAATAAATTGGGAAAAAAAAGAAGGAAAAAAAAAGAAATGGAGGCTCTTACTGTGAGTATAAATGAGATAGAAGACAGAATTAGTGATATAGAAGACCAAATGACAGAGAATAAAGAAGATGAGCAAAAGAGAGACAAACAACTGCTGGATCATGAAGAGATAATTTGAGAGATAAGTGATACCATAAGATGAAACATTAGTGTAATTGGGATCCCAGAAGAAGAAGAAGGGGAGAGGGCAGAAGGTATATTAGTGCAAATTATAGAAGAGAATTTCCCTAATTTGGAGAAGGAAACCAGCATCAAAATCCAGGAGACACAGAGAACACCCCTCAAAATCAAATAGGTCAACATCCCATCACCTATAGGTCTCAGAGACAAAGAGAAAATCCTGAAAGCAGCTTGGGACAAGAGGTCTGTAATGTACAATGGTAGTATTGGGTTGGCAGCAGACCTATCCACAGAAACCTGGCAGGCCAGAAAGAACTGGCATGACATATTCAGAGCACTAAATGAGAAAAATATGCAGACAAGAATACTATATCCAGCTAGGTTATCATTGAAAATATAAGGAGAGATAAAATCTTCTGGGACAAACAAAAACTAAAAGAATTTGAAAACACCAAACCAGTCCTACAGGAAATATTGAAAGGGGTCCTCTAAGCAAAGAGAAAACCTAAAAGTAGTAGATCAGAAAGGAACAGAGACAATATACAGTAACAGTCACTTTATGGGCAATATAATGGCACTAAGTTCATATCTTTCAATAGTGACCCTGAATGTAAATGGGCTAATTGCCTCAATCAAAAGACACAGGGTATCAGAATGGATAAAAAAAAAAAAAACCAAGACCCATTGATATGGTATCTGCAAGAAACTAATTTTAGACCCAAAGACACCTCCAGATTTAAAGTGAGGGGGTTGAAAACCATTTACTATTCTAATGGACATCAAAAAGAAAGCTGGGGTGGCAATCTGTATATCACACAAATTAGATTTTAAGCCAAAGATTCTAATAAGAGATGAGGAAGGAGAGTATATCATATTTAAAGGGTCTGTCCAACAAGAAGGATCTAAAATTTTAAATATCTATGCCTCTAACATGGGAACAGCCAACTATATAAACCAATTAATAACAAAATCAAAGAGACACATCAACAATAAGACAATAATAGTAGGGGACTTTAACACCCCCCCCTCACTGAAATGGACAGATCATCTAAGCAAAAGATCAACAAGGAAATAAAAGCCTTAAATGACACACTGGATCAGATGGACATCATAGATATATTCAAAACATTCCATCCCAAAGCAATGGAATACAAATTCTTCTCTACTGCACATGGAACATTCTCCAGAATAGATCACATCAGGTCTCAGCCAGTACCAAAACACTGGGATCATTCCCTGAGTAATTTCAGACCACGGTGCTTTGAAACTAGAACTCAACCACAAGAGAAAAGTTGGAAAGAGCCCAAATACATGGAGGCTAAAGAGCATCCTACTAAAGAATGAATGGGTCAATGAGGAAATTAAAGAAGGATTTTTAAAAATTCATGGAAACAAATGAAAATGAAAACACAACTGTTAAAAATCTTTGGGATGCAGCAAAGGCAGCCCTAAGAAGAGAGTATATAACAATACATTCCTTTCTCAAGAAACAAGAAAGTTCTCAAATATACACTCTTACTGTACACCTAAAGAAGCTGGAGAAAGAACAACAAAGGAAAGCCTAAACCCAGCAGGAGAAAAGAAATCATAAAGATCAAAGCAGAAATCAATGAAATAGAAACCAAAAGAACAGTAGAACAAATCAATGAAACTAGAAGCTAGTTTTTTGAAAGAATTAATAAGATTGATAAACCTCTGGCCAGACTTATCAAAAAGAAAAAGAAAGGACTCAAATAAATAAAATCATGAATGAAATAGGAGATATCACAACCAACACCAGAAAAATATAAACAATTATAAGAATATATTAGGAGAAACTTTATACCAGCAAATTTGACAATCTGGAAGAAATGGATGTGTATATTCCTAGAGACATACAAACTACTAAAACTGAACCAGGAAGAAATAAAAACCTGAACAGACCCCTAACCAGTAAGGAGATTGAACCAGTCATCAAAAATCTCCCAACAAACAAGAGCCCAGGGCTAGAAAGCTTCCCAGGGGAATTCTACCACACATTTAAAGAAGAATTAGTACCTATTCTTCTGAAACTGTTCCAAAAAAACAGAAGAGGAAGGAAAATATCCAAATTCATTTTATGAGGCCAGCATTACCTTGATCCTAAAACCAGACAAAGACCCCATAAAAATGGAGAATTACAGTCCAATATCCCTGATGAACATGGATGCAAAAATTCTCACCAACATACAAGCCAATAGCATCCAATAGTACATTAAAAGGATGATTCACCACTACCAAAATGAATTTATTCCTGGGCTGCAAGGGTGGCTTGACAACCACCAATCAATCCATGGAATCGCTGCCTTAACAGAAGAAAGAACAAGAACCATAGGATCTTCTCAATAGTTGCAGAAAAAGAATTTGACAAAGTACAGCATCCTTTCTTTCTTTTCTTTAAATTTTATTTATTTATTTGACAGATAGAGATCACAAGTAGATGGAGAGGCAGGCAAAGAGAGAGAGGAGGAAGCAGGCTCCCTTTTGAGCAGAGAGGCCGATGTGGGGCTCGATCCCAGGAACCTGGGAACATGACCTGAGCTGAAGGCAGAGGCTTTAACCCACTGAGCCACCCAGGTGCCCCCCAGCATCCTTTCTTGATCAAAACTCTTCAAAGTGTAGGGATAGAGGGTACATACCTCAATATCATCAAGGCCTTCTAGGAAAAACCCACAGCGAATATCATCCTCACTGGGAAAAAAATGAGAATTTTCCCCCTAATGTCAGGAAATTGGCAGGGATGTCCTGTATTACTACTGCTATTCAACATAGTACTAGAAGTCCTACCCTCGGCAATCAGACAACAAAAAGAAATAAAAAGCATCCGAATCAGTGAAGAAGAAGTCAAATTCTCACTCTTTGCAGAAGATATGATACTTCATGTGGAAACCTCAAAAAACTCTATTCCAAAACTGCTAGAACTCATACAGGAATTCAGTAAAGTGTCAGGATATAAAATCAATGCACAGAAATAAGTTGCATTTCTATACACCACCAACAAGATAGATGAAAGAGAAATTAAGGAGTCAATCCCATTTACAACTGCACCAAAAATCATTAAGATACCTAGGAATAAACCTAACCAAAGAGGCAAAGAATCTGTACCCAGAAAACTATAGAATACTCATCAAAGAAATTGAGGAAGACACAAAGAAATGGAAAAACGTTCCATGCTCATGGATTGGAAGAACAAATAATGTGAAAATGTTTATGCTACCTAGTGCAATCTACACATGTAAACAATCCATATCAAAATACCATGCACTTTTTAAAAATAAATGGAACAAATAATCCTAAAATTTACATGGAACCAGAAAAGACCCCGAATAGTCAAAGGACTGTTGAAAAGGAAAGCCAAAGTTGGTGGCATCACAATTCCAGACTTCAAACTCTATTACAAAGCTGTCATCATCAAGATAGTATGGTGCCAGCACAAAAACAGGCACATAGATCAATGGAACAGAATAGACAGTCCAGAAATAGACCCTCAACTCTATGGTCAACTAATCTTCGACAAAGTGGGAAAGAATGTCCAATGGAAAAAAGTCAGCCTCTTCAACAAATGGTGTTGGGAAAACTGGACAGCCACATGCAGAAGAATTAAATTGGACCATTTCCTTACACCACACACTAAAATAGACTCAAAATGGATGAAGGACCTCAATGTGAGAAAGGAATCCATCAAAATCCCTGAGGAGAGCAGAGGCAGCAACCTCTTCGACCTCAGCCACAGCAACTTCTTCCTAGGAACACTGCCAAAGGCAAGGGAAGCAAGGGAAAAAATGAACTATTGGGATTTCATCAAGATCAAAAGCTTTTGCATAGCAAAGGAAACAGTTAATAAAACCAAAAGACAGCTGACAGAATGGGAGAAGATATTTGCAAATGACATATCAGATAAAGGGCTAGTGTCCAAAATCTAGAAAGAACTTATCCAACTCAACACCCAAAGAACAAATAATCCAATCAAGAAATGGGAAGAGGACATGAACAGACATTTCTTCAAAGAAGACATCCAGATGGCCAACAGACACATGAAAAAGTGTCCTACATCACTCAGCATCAGGGAAATACAAATCAAGACCACAATGGGATACCACCTCACACCAGTTGGAATGGTTAAAATCATCCAGTCAGGAAAAGACAGATGCCGGCAAGGATGTGGAGAAAGGGGAACCCTCCTACACTGTTGGTAGGAATGCAAGCTGGTGCAGCCATTCTGGAAAACAGAATAGAGTTTCCTCAGAAAGTTGAAAATAGAGCTACCCTATGACCCAACAATCACACTACTGAGTATTTACCCTAAGGATACAAATGTAGTGGCCCGAAGGGGCATGTGCACCCAAATGTTTATAGCTGCAATGTCCACAATAGCCAAACTATGGAAAGAACTTAGATGTCCATCAACAGATGAATGGATAAAGAAGATTTGGTATATATACACAATGGAATACTGTGCAGCCATCAAAAGAAATGAAATATTGCCATTTGAAATGACATGGATGGAACTAAAGGGTATTATGCTGAGCAAAATAAGTCAATCAGAGAAAGACAATTATATGATCTCAATGATATTAAGTTGAGAAACAATACAGAGAATCATAGGGGAAGGGAGAGAAGAATGAAACAAGATGAAACCAGAGAGGGTGACAAGCCATAAGAGACTCTTAACCTCAGGAAAGAAACTGAGGTTTGGAGGGCTGGGGTTACTGATTGATGGACATTGGGGAGGGTATGTGTTATGGTGAGAAAAATAATAATAAATTTAAAAAGAAAAGAGGAAGAAAAACAGAATAAGAAGTCACATAAACAGTTCCTCTGTATCTGGCATGCTTGTGTGAGCTCTCAAAGGAAAAATAAAGCAAATACATTATTTTGATGGAAAAACTACAGATTCCTGTAAAGAGGATTTAAAGCATGCAGCTTAAACAAAATGTTAGAATAAATCATAGTGTTTGGTGTTTCTCCAGAAGGAAATAAAGATTACTTTTGGAGAGTGTTGGGGGGGCTTCTTTTTGCATGTTGATTAGAGCATAGCATGGCTTGAAAAGTGTCCACACCTGGTTTCTGGTTAAATCACTCAGAGATCGGGAACCGAGATGGTGAGCTCTTTGGATGATGTTTAAAAATGTGCATAGTGAGGACATTGTGCATAAAGTATTTCTGCCTCCTGAGAAAAAGTTTTCTGTTTCTCCTGATGGAGAGCTGTGTTGATCAAAGTGTTCTGTGGAAAGCCTAAATGAAAAGTGATAGAGATTCTAAACTGCAGACTTCCCCGAGCCGGTGGGCCTGGAAGGGCCAGGTGGCTCTGGTGTGCCCACAGTCACCATGGGAGACGCAGGCCTCCTCCATCAGTCTGTCTTCCTGACTCCTTCCCCATCCACCTCTTTGGTGCACTCCTCAATTTTCTGCAGAACTTAAAGGATCTGATGTCGGGCTTGCGCTCAGAGGTGCTGTCCCCATGAGCTCTGGATGAGGCCTTGTATCCTGGGCTTTTATTTTTGGGAAGAAAGAACAGCTTCGGTTCTGCAGTGTCCTTGTCCTGCTGTGCTGGCCTCAGAGCACAGGGCTGCGGACCTCCAGCTTGCCTCTGCCAAGCCATGTTGCTGAGCCCCTTGGAGCGTTTGTTTCTTCAAGTGTGAAATGGGCACAAACCTGCCTGCGCTGGCTCCCTCTGGCGAGGTCACCCGTGTGAAACCACTCTGTCCAGGGCCCAGTGTTACTAATCTAGAGCGTTCTGCTCAAGGCGTGGTCTGCCGGCCTCAGCTGGGGCCAGGAGCTGTCCTTGGTCCTGGAAGCAGGACAGACAAGATGCTTCTGCAGAAATGAACGTGGCTGGTGGGCGGCTGGAATTTGTGCTGTCACCTGGGGTTAGCCTTCTGGCCCCACTTCATCATGTCCCATCTTTACACCCCCGTGTCCCCTGCCTGGAACACCATCATCTGTTCCCTTGCAGACATCAGTCTTCTCTCAGCAGTATTAAAGGCTGTTCTCAGACATCAAGTTCTTGCATCACTTTTGTCCTTGTTATTTGTGTTCTAAACCTGTCTTTGAATTCTTCGAGTATTTGTAGATCACGATGCATCCTCCTTTAGAAACTGGGCTTATCTTTCTATCAGTCGTAAGGACTGACAGAATTCTGGATAGCAAGGGATGAGGAGATGGCCTTCGAACTCATTCCTGTGTGGAGGGCTCTGAGGGCAGACAAATTCTTCTTCTCTGTGCGTGAGACATGCAGGCACACACCCCACGATGACAGGGCAAGTGGCAAATGCAGGAAGAATGATAGACCGGTGCCCATGTGTATTCAAGAAGCACCTGTCCTGGAGTTTGAATATCATAAATGTTTGGAGAGGAGATTGTTTTTTCCTTTTCTTTTTCAAATGGACTTAACCACAGTCCCCATGGATGAGGGACTCATGGTTCTTCAAAGGCTGGATGGGAGCGAGGTGAGTGAACGTGTTGGTGTGGGTTGTAGCAGTTGGAAGAGAAAGCTGAAGGCAGGGCATGCAGCCAAGGGACAGTGGCTGGCATCAAACACATTCCTTTAAATCTGTGTGTTGATTGATTCCCTCCTGCTTTCCCATTAAATCATATCTTGCTTTTAGAAGTGAATTGTGATCTAACCAGAACTACCTGGTATCTAATACACAGGAGATAGGTTATCTGCCTCCCACGATCCCCACAAGCAGAGACTTAGTCACGACAGACCCGGAATGGGGTATGCACTATACCTGCAGCGGGGGCCATGGCTATGATGTTCCATGCAACCTGTGGCCTGAAACTCCCCTCATCTCACTCTGGACACTGAAGTAAAGTCTAGAAGCCTGGAAATTAGATTTCCCAGGTCTTTGCCGTTTGCTGCAGTGCTGTAAGCAGCATCCTCCAGGTCAGAAGCTCTGTTTTCTTCCAAAACATACTTTTTTTTTTTTTTTTTTTTTTTACATTTTGAAGGCAGATGCTTACAGTTTGTTCTTTCAGTGTCCGGATTATTTATATACTAGTTTCGTTTCACAGTGGGATTGTGGAGATTTTATGCATGAGTGTACAGGAAGGACTTAGGATTTCCAATTTTAATCTTAAGCCAGATAAGATATAGTTTGGCAGCTACCGGACTGCCCAGACTTGGCTTGCTGAGAAATCTCTTTTTAATGGCCTAGTTCTTCACCCTGTAAATATATTCAGAATTAGATCCCAACCCCCACTCACATCTCTGCATCTTTTTTGATTTTGAGTTTTGGATGTTTGACCCTGCTGTCTCTCTCCTTGATTGTCAACACATCAACAAGTTATTTCAGCCCTGGGGTCCAAGGAGGGAGGGAGGGAGGCTGCCCAGAGAGTCCCTCATGCTGTTTTCAGTAATGGGTGCTGGCTTGGCTGGGAGCAGAGGCAGAGTCATGACCAGGATGTTGCCTGGCAGGAGGGTCAGAATGTCCCACTGCAGCCAGTGATGCATCCTGGAGTCCCAGATGGGACTGGAGAAAGTGACAATTTATATCACAGCCCAGTGCAGGTCAGAGGTGGACACTCATGGGTCAGCACTGACCAAGGGGCAGGGAGAGAGAAGGCAGAGGAGGGGGAGAAAGAGAGAAAGGAAATGATAAAAACACTGGACTAGAACCGGTGAGCCATGGCACAAAATCTCCAGGTGGTGGAGGCAGCCAGGGTAGGGTCTCAAGGTCGGCCCCTGTGATCAGGATTACAAAGCACCACAAGGAATGTGTTTATATTCTGAACAGGACGGGTGCCTAGAGGTCTGAGACTCCTGCTAGCAGCCCAGGTCTCCCCTCCTGGAGAGGGTGGGTCTGGATTGGGGCTGGTCGTCTAGTTGTATTCCCCTAGAGACAATGCCCAGGTCTTAACTCAGCAGGACATATCCACCCTATACCTGAGTGTCTGACCTACAGGAGGTTGGGCCACCGTTCAGCCCCAAAGTGCTTTGCCCCACTGGCTTGCCACAGTCCTGGTGTCTGTAGAGTCCTTAGGGTCAGGATGACATAGAAAACACAGAGTTCCCAGTTAAACATGAATTTCAGATGGACAAGAAATATTCTTTTAGTCTAAGAATTTCCCACACAATATTCAAAATGTATCTGTACTGAAAAGTATATTCAGTTGGGTGATCCGAATTTTTATGTGTTAAATCTGGCAACCTGTGCCAGGGACTTCTCAGCTGCCCTCCTTCGCCTGTGGACCCACGGATTTGCTGGATGGTGGCCACGGGTCCCAGATTTTCCAACTACTCCCCTGGGAAACCACGCCCTGCTGTTGGATGACCTGTCCTGGTTTCAGTCTAGCAAATATGAGGCTGAATGGCAAGCAGCCACCTAGATGCAGACTTTCAAAGGGACTCTCATGCACCTGTTCTGTGCTCTCCCATCACTCCTGCTCTGAGATGCATTCAAGGGGACTCCCAGCACACGTAAGGGGCTTAGAAGGCATTTCCAGCAGCCTTTCTCGCGGTGGTGAAAGGCGTGCCTTAAAACAAGGTGGCAGTGAGCCCATGTGAAACAAGTGAGGCTCTTCTGAAAGAGAAGGAAACACCCATTAGCACTTTCTTTTTGCATGAGCAACGAGACCACAGCTAAGAGGGTGCGAGGGTTCACTGCATAGTGCGGCTTTGGGGATGGAGAAGCCGCAGGATTGTAATAACACCACAAGTCACCACCCCAGTGTTTTGTCCAGAAATGTTACTGCTCCTGCTACTTCCTGGAGTTCTTGATGTTCTAGGCCATGTTTTACAACTCAGGTACCTCCTGATGTCTGCAGAAGGAGCTCTGTGGAGTGGTCCATGGATTATTATTTTTTTTTTCTTCTTTTGGGAAAAACAAGAATAGTATATTCTCTCTAAAGGGCTTTCTTTACTTTTTTTTTTTAAGATTTTGTTTATTCATGAGAGAGAGAGAGAAGCAGAGGGAGAAGCAGGCTCCCCACTGAGCAGGTAGCCCGGTGCAGGACTCGATCTGAAGACCCTGTGATCCTGACCTGAGCCGAAGGCAGACACTTCACCGACTGAGCCTGCCAGGCACCCTCTAAAGGGCTTTCAGTGTCTTCTTATCTTTTCAGGATTAAGTTCCATTTATTAGCACAGCCTGAGAAGCCCCTTTCCCTTCTACCTTTTGGGTCCTTCTCTGAGACTCCCCCCAGCCAAGGCTCCCCAAATGCCATGTCATCCAATGCCTGACTGACTTGCATGCCTGGGGAGCCCCCGCATCCCATGCACTGACAAGATACTCTATGTTTTGTTCTCCCAACTTTCCCTCAATAAATACTCACCCATCGTTATTGGTATTATTTTTCACGTTTTTAGATTACGTTCCTATTTGCCTTCCCCTCTGCATCATTTTAATTATCCAAAATAAAATAAAGACATAGAATCCACAAAGAGACTCATCCCTTACTGAACTATGATGAAGGAGCACATTACATGAGCATTTTCTTGAGGGCAAACATTATCAGAAAATTAGCAACTATGTCACTTGTTAAAGCCCCAGAAACCCTACGTTCTTGCATCCTTCACAACGCTGTTGTGTTCCGTATGATTTCTGTTTAGTCGGATTGATTCAAGTCTCACCCAGTTAGAGGTAAAGAGGACGAGAGGCTCTCACATTTTCTCCATTCTTGTGGAGTGTTTGCTAGGGAGGCAGGCTCTCCCCTCAGGATGGCCCAGGCTTGTGTGAAGTCACGGGTTTGCACATGATAACACGAATCACTTACCCATGTTTATGGCAGACTTGCTATCTTTGCTCAGGTCAGAAATGAGCAAGAGAAGAAAACAACCAAGGACTGGGAGTCACTGTGTTCCTTCACTCAAGTTGCAAAGGTGTCGGAACTGGATGTGAAATACACCTTTGAAAAAGCCTGAAATTCAGGCAAAATCTATGTTTTACTCGAGCAGATAACCTTCCATGGACAGGTAAGGTTCATTTTGCTTTTGCATTTTCAACAAGGTTGCAAACTCTTTCTAGTTTCTACATATCTTTGTTAATTAACCTTTTAAGGCTACCCTGTAATGTGATTTTGTTGTTCAACCCCCATATACTTGATCATTCTGGTATATGTGAATCGCTAAAATTTCAGCATGGTAGGGAATACATAGAAATTAACATTCTACAGGAACCCTTTCTAAAAGTCATTTTTCTGTGTGAAAGATCTGAAGCATTTTATAGTTCTTCCCAGACATATTGCCACTGGATTTTCTCCCAAAATATGTTCTAATCTAAAATGTCACCAATAGGGCATGGGTATTTCAGTTTCAGTTCTACACGGATGTCTTTGATTTGGGGGGGTGGGACTCATTGGTAGTTATACAGTTATACAGTGTTTTTCCATGGGTCGATCTGTTTAGTGATGATAAACATTACTTTGATTAATGTTTTAACATTTATCTTTTTCTACGTTATTTATTTTTATCTTTCCTTCATATTTTTTTTTATTGGTGAGCTTCTGCTTTCATTACAAACTTTCTTTTTCTTTCATTAGAAACTTGAAAGAGTACTTAACAAAGCCTGTGCCATTTTATTTCAGAGCTGACCCCCAATAGAAGGGGTTAGCTGGAGGAAGAACTTTCCAGGTTGTGGGAACAGAGAGTGCAAATGTCCTGAGGCAGCTGCATTCTGATTGAGTCAGAGGAGCAGCAAGGACACATGGGCGGTTTGCACTGAATGATCAGGGGAGCCAGTCCAGAGGTGAAAGTGAAGAGAGAGTCAGGGGCAAGGTCACGCTCAATGCCTCGCCAGCTTGGTTAAAGAGTCAGGTTTTATTCTAAACATCTTAGCAAGGCACTGCACTAGGGTCTTTCTAAAATCCTTCCACACACTCTCTTTACTTTATCTTTCTCCTCTTCCTGCTTCCTCTTCCTCCTTCTTCTCTTTCTTTTTAAATGACAATGATCAGGGCTTCTAAGCAGACTTCAAATTCCTAACTTGGTGACACCACTGGTTAGCAAATCAACAATGACCTGGGTAAGAATTAGTGCTAGTATTTGAGGAAAAGAGAAAATATGGCATAGTTGTCCAAGAGCATACCAGTGTTGGTCAAAAGGGTTCAGGGTCCGTGGGGCACCTTCCCTGCCACGCCACGGAATGTATGTTGGCACCGCACAGAGGGAGAAGTCAGTCTTTCCGCAAACCCCTGGCAAGGCTTCCAGGAGCTGCAAAAAAGACATCACCTTACGCCCTGGTTCATAGTTTGTATTGATTTTTATTTGCTCTTCATATCAAGTCATGAGACTAATTCTGCAGTGTTCATACCGACACTTCACAAACATACCTACTGCTGTATTTGTCAGATAAAATCCCAGTTGCTTTATATTCTTCTCAGACAACATGCTTCCTACTGTGAGTCTGGTGCTCACTCTGAGAACAGGCTTTTAAACAATCATAATTATTTGCTTCATGAGACACTCTGGAACTCTAAGACAAAACAGTATTTTAGTAGCATCTGCTGTCACCAACAGAGTTAAGACTTTTGTCCCCAGGAGTTTATGATTGTTAAAGGATCACCATTGTGTTAAAACTTAGCCGAAAAGATGATTGCTTCAGAGCGATTTTCTCACTACGAAATACATTTTCTAAGTAGCAATGGGTCACTTTTATAGTCGTTTTTTGTTGTTATTTCCTAACCTGAAATGGCTTCAATAAATAAGACGGGAATGGCCTGAGCGTTTTCGTCTATGTGGGTGACTAATGTCTCATGTTTATCGAAGATCCTGGAAAATCCGCGGGCGGTAGCCAGGGGCACTGTGGCTGAGGCACCCTCTCTGTGGAGTTGGCCTGACTGTAACCTTGATTATGGAATTATGGAATTTCTGATTGGCAGACTTACCACTCAACATCCACATTGTGCCTCTGGAATCCCAAACATTTCCACTCTAAAAAAAAGTTTCCTTTAGATCTTGTTGATTCAATCAGAATATGTGCCTGAGAAGTCAAACAGTGGTAAAGAAAGGGAGAGACCCGAGTCTCAACCTGTGAGGAAGCAAACGAAACACTGCAGTTCTAAGAGAACCTGTCTCTCCTTGGTAGGTGGAGAGGCTCCGTGGTCTAAGTGCATCCGACATGGGAGGACTTCACTCTTCGTGGAATCACTTCGTGATTCAATTCACTTCGTGAATCAGTCGTAAGACCAGTCTGTACGGACTTTCATCCACACTGAGTGCCCCCAAGTACAGAAATGCCAGAGCACTGCTCTCAAAGGATTTCAGTTTCCTTCTGGAGGGAAACAAACACCCAGAGAGAGTGAGGAAAGAAACATTCAAGGTGAATGGCAAGGGTTGGGCAGAAAGTGACCCTCTGTGCTGCGTAGTAGCCCCTCTTTGGAGGGAAGGCGTGGAGGCAGAGGCAACTTTCTGGGGGTGGGTGATATTTCAAAGCAAATTGGAGTGGGGATTTTCTCTGCCTTCTCCTGACCTGGGTCATAGCCTAAATATCCTCTGCACAGTGAGGTGTCCTGGTGCCTTCCCAGGCTTCCATCCTGCCTGCTTAGAACCCACCAGATTGGATGTGACGCCTTTGTTTGTTCCTTGGTGACATTCCGTACGTGTCACCTTATGATGCTGAGCTCAGAACACCGAACTTGTGGCAGCGTGAGCTGTGGGAACAGAACCCACGTCTGTTGTGCCCATCCTGCTATCTTCTTGCCCAACACTGTTGCTAGAATAAAATAGGGGCTTAAACAATATTTGTCAGAGATGTGAATGAATGAGTGAATGAACACAGGGAAAGAAGAGTCCCCTAAGGGTTAAGAAGGGCATGAAAGAGTCAGATATTTTTCAGCATCTGGCATCCAGCATCTCAGTCCTCCCAGCTGTATGTGCTGACGAGGACCATTCTTCTGATGTCTGCATTTTCTTTCCGCCACTTACACCAGGCGATCACTTGCCTTGTTATATCTAAGAATTTATTAGCCTTTTTTGGTGATGAGGGCACAGAGTTAGCCTCCCCACCTTCTTCGTATCAGTTGTGTGAGATTCAGTTAACCTTAGTTGTTGCCTTATTTTGGAAGGATGGATGTGGGATTCGGGGAAGGACAACTATGTCTCCATACAATAGGTTTGGAGCAAAGGAGACAAAGCCAATTTCAGTTTCAGCAAATCACGTCTGTGCCTCAGCAGCTTACCAACTACTTGAGGGAAAAAGTGAAGGATGAAGGACCAGATGCTTTAAAAGGCATTTGGTTCATGATTCAAGGAAAAAAAATTATACCCATGTATGGTGATGGAAATTAACTAAACTTGTGGTAATTATTTTGCAATATATCCAAATACCAAATCATTGTGTTGTGCACCTAAAACTAATATAATGGTATATGTCAGTTACATTGCAATTTAAAAAAAGGCATTTGTCGGATCTGCTGCACAAGGAAGAAACCAATATGGCAAATGGGATGTGGATGGTGGCGGGATGTGTTACAGGCTGAGCAGCCCTAGACATTTATCAAGAATTCCAAATCGCTGCGGTTCAGAACCCTCTCTCATCTCCTCAGGCTTTGAACGGTTAGAGGGGAGCAGAGAGGAGGAGTGATCTCAGGTTGGAGCGATGACATCACTGCACGTGGTGGGGAAAGTTGGGCTCCATCGAGGCTGAGTGGTGGATGGACACTCTGAGCGACTGGGGCTGAGTAGGAAACATGGATTTCCCCCGCGGAGGCAGAATTCAGCGATTTTGAAAAGTAGCATCCCATAGCTCTGAAATAAGAGTTGAGGAGCCACAGAGGGGAGACTTTACAGATTCTTGTGGTATTGGAGTTTTTGTGGACAGGGGGGCATCTTGATCATGACGTTTCTCCATGTATCTGTTAGAGCATCTTCAGACACCAGGGATGGGCCAAGGAAAGTGGTCTTATCTCACTGTGTGGCTGGTGAATCTGACTTTGAAGTTTCCTGTGGAACACCTCCCTCGAGGAGGTAAAGTAGCAGACACCTTCAGGTCTCTTAGAGTCATTTCTGCGTTGGAGAGTCAGGCAGAGAACAGAGCCGGAGTCATGAGCTGAAAGTCGGGTTTCTGCAAGTGAGAACCACTCGGAGATTTGCTGTAAAGGGACCGGAGGAATGTCAACTCCCCATAGTACAAGAAATGCCGTCTTATTCCCGTGAGTGTATAGCTTGCTTATTGCTTCTCAAAATCAATCAATCAATCAATCTATCTATCAAATAAAAATAAAAATAATAGTATTTTGGATCTGAAGCGGTGTAGAAAATCGAGTCTATGACAATGTCTGAAAACGCCTGGGACGAAGAGTAAATGCGAGTCACCCTTTCCTGCACTTTATGATTCCAATGGAGAGGCTGGCTATAGGAATAGAAAAAAATTGGGAATTTTAAGCAAAAAGAAAAATGAAAGAAAACTTCTAAAATAAAATACTAAGTGCTCATGAGTGGTTCTCAGAACTATATAGAAACAACCTCTACCTATTTCTACCATAAAATGCAGCTCTAAATCCTGGACAGACAGGAGCCGCTAAAGACTCTAAGAGTAAAAACAATCTTTCACTAAAATTAAATCAAAGCACAAAACATAAAACCATGAGGTTTCTGGAGTTAAAAAACAGGAGAAAATCTAGGTGACCTTGGGTTTGGTGATGGATTCTTTGGCACAACACCAACAGCATGATTCATGGAAGAAAAAAAAACTGGTAAGTTGGACTTCATTAAAGTAAAAATTTTTAAAAACCTGTGCTTTGTGAAAGTCAATGTTAAGGGAACAGAGAAGCCATAGACTGAGAAGGGATATTTGCACAATGTTTATCTGGTCATGGACCTGCCTCTGAAATATTAAAGAGCTCCTAAAACTCTCAAAAAGGAAGAAACAATGAGTTTAAAATGAGCAGAGTGCACGTCACTAACAGTGCTGCCAGTGAGCACGGCGGAAAGTGTTCAACATCGTCTGTCCCAAGGAGATGTACGTGAAGATAAGGAGATACCCCTGCACACCTATTAGACAGGCTAGAGGAAAAAGTAATGATAAATAAGTGAGAAAACTACTCACCGGTGAGGACGCAGAATGACAAAAACTTGCACGACCGCTGCTGGGACACAACATGACACAGCTTGTAAGATGGAGGACAGACAGCCTGAACACATGGTCCGGCAGTCCTGTTGCAGGCATTTGCCTAAATGGCGGGGAGAATTATGCCCACACCAAAGCCTGAGCACTGATGTTCACAGCAGCTGTATTTATGATGGCCAGAAATGAGGAGAAGCTAAGAAGCCCTTCAGGATGTGAAGATTGCTAAGCTGTGCTGTATCCATACAGTGATTCACTTCTATAAATGCATGACCACGTGATTTTTAAAATCACCTTTATAATAAAGCTTGAAATCAGGTAACGTGATGCCGCCAGCTTTATTTTTGTTTTTCAACATTTCCTTAGCGATTCGGGGTCTCTTCTGACTCCATACAAATTTTAGGATTATTTGCTCCAGCTCTTTGAAGAATGCCAGTGGAATTTTGATCGGAATGGCATTAAAAGTATAGATTGCTCTAGGCAGTATAGACATTTTAACAATGTTTATTCTTCCGATCCAAGAGCATGGAATGGTCTTCCATCTTTTTGTGTCTTCTTCAATTTCTTTCATGAGTGTTCTGTAGTTCCTTGAGTACAGATCCTTTACCTCTTTGGTTAGGTTTATTCCCAGGTATCTTATGGTTCTTGGTGCTATAGTAAATGGAATCGATTCTCTAATTTCCCTTTCTGTATTTTCATTGTTAGTGTATAAGAAAGCCACTGATTTCTGCACATTGACTTTGTATCCTGCCACATTGCTGAATTGCTGTATGAGTTCTAGTAGTTTGGGGTGGAGTCTTTTGGGTTTTCCATATAAAGAATCATGTCATCTGCGAAGAGAGAGAGTTTGACTTCTTCATTACCAATTTGGATACCTTTTATTTCTCTCTGTTGTCTGATTGCTGTTGCTAGGACTTCTAATACTATGTTGAACAAGAGTGGTGAAAGTGGGAATCCTTGTCTTGTTCCACATTGAGATATCACCTTACACCAGTTAGAATCGCCAAAATTAACAAAACAGGAAACAACATGTGTTGGAGAGGATGTGGAGAAAGGGGAACCCTCTTACACTGTTGGTGGGAATGCAGGTTGGTGCAGCCTCTTTGGAGAACAGTGTGGAGATTCCTCAAGAAATTAAAAATAGAGCTTCCCTATGACCCTGCAATTGCACTCCTGGGTATTTACCCCAAAGACACAGATGTCGTGAAAAGAAGGGCCATCTGTACCCCAATGTTTATAGCAGCAATGGCCACAGTCGCCAAACTATGGAAAGAACCAAGATGCCCTTCAACGGATGAATGGATAAGGAAGATGTGGTCCATATACACTATAGAGTATTATGCCTCCATCAGAAAGGATGAATACCCAACTTTTGTAGCAACATGGACGGGACTGGAAGAGATTATGCTGAGTGAAATAAGTCAAGCAGAGAGAGTCAGTTATCATATGGTTTCACTTATTTGTGGAGAATAACAAATAGCATGGAGGACAAGGCGCATTAGAGAGGAGAAGAGAATTTGGGTAAATTGGAAGGGGAGGTGAACCATGAGAGACTATGGACTCTGAAAAACAATCTGAGGGGTTTGAAGTGGCGGGGGTGGGTGGGAGGTTGGGGTACCAGGTGGTGGGTATTATAGAGGGCATGGCTTGCATGGAGCACTGGGTGTGGTGAAAAAATAATGAATAATGTTTTTCTGAAAATAAATAAATTGGAAAAAAATAAAATAAATAAATATGCTATAACCAAAAAAAAATAAAAATAAATAAAAAAAAATAAAATCACCTTTATTTATGAAAAAGGGTTAAACTACCAATCCACCTGAAGTCGTGTGTGCATACGTGAAGAGACCGGTCAGAAGCCCAGCACGGTTACTGACATGTCCATGTGGGGAAACAGACCCAGAGAGATGGTGAGAAACAGCAGCGCACTCCCCAGATGCTTGCAGTTGGAGCAGACGTTTAAGCTGGTGAGGCCTGGGGACGTTTAGGGAAGTGGAACTTCTGTATCCTATTGTGTTGGTGGAGACATGACCATAGCATTTATCCACAGAACTTTATGTCACAGCGAATGAACCTTCATGTCTGCAAACTTTTTAATAAAATCACTTAAGAGGTCAGGGGACCATAGGATGGAATGAGAATGACACAAGGAATGAATGAAACCACCTCAGGGGAGTGGGTGTGGGGGAAGGGAAAATGGACTCTGTTTACGAACTCAAGGCAAAGGAACTATACTGAAGCCGCCGTAGTTGAGGATGCTCTCTCCGTGGAGCAGGAGCGAATGATCCTGGAAACACTACACATGTACACTGAACTTGAGCAGCAGATAACCGGGTGACGTGGGGTAGGAGGCGGCTTCTCCACGGATGGAGATGGAGAGCACGTGTGAGCCAGAGAAATGGGTGCTACAGAGCAGGCGACAATAGGGTAGAGCTGGAGACATCCAGATGGATTCGTGTGTAGCCCAGCACGCGGCTGGATAGCAGATACGGATTGTGTACAAATCAGGCCAGTGTGTATGCGTAGTTCCTCACTCAGTCAGCTGAGAGGAGCAGCGACACTGCCTTCTTGCATCCAGACCTTGATTTCTTTTTTTTTTAATTTATTTGAGAGAGAGAGAGAGAGAGCGTGCACAAGCTGGGAGGAGGGTCCAAGGCAGAAGCAGGCTCACCGATAAGCAGGGATCCCAATGTGGGACTCGATCCCAGGACCCTGGGATCATGACCTGAGCCGAAGGCAGATACTTGACTGACTGAGCCACCTCGGTGGCCCCAAACCTTGGTTTCTAACGTAATTCTCCACTGACAGAAACAGGACTCCTTAGAGAAATAGTGAAGCTAGGGAAAGACATAGAAAAGACACCTCTGGAGCATCTCATAGTGACGGAAAGTAAGGAAGTTCTCCAAACAAAATGAAACATCTCACAGTAATGGGGAGTGTAACAAAGGTTTGCAGAAGAGCTTCCGACGGCCAGCATTAGAGCAGTTGGGGCAATGCAGTCAATCAAGCAGTACTGGACTCATAACTCCAAATAACAAATAAACACCCGTGAGTCCACACGAACACAAAGAAATGGTTGAATGAATAAAGGGATGGTCTCTGGGCAGAAGACCATCAACAACATACGTAAATATTCCCACTCGTGATTTGTGGGGTGCATGTGATTTCCTGCTGAAGAGTACAATATCGAGGGGAGGGCAAGCAGTTCTCTCACAGTTGAGAAATGCGGCGAAGCGTGTGTCAGCAAGCCTGACAAGGAGAAGGTGAACCACGGGGAGCTGTGTTGATAGTGTGGAGGGGCACTTACCCCCGGTGGCCTTCCTCCCCAAGCCCCGCCAGCTACAGACTGGTCACCAGGAAGCCATCAGACAAGCCCCAGCTGAGGGGCATCCTACAAAACCCTAACCAGCTCTCCCCAGAATGGTCAAGGTCATCTGAGAAACTGTCCCCTTCAACAGGTGACATAACAACTAGATACAACGCCATATCTTGGATGGGAATCTGAAACAGAAAAAAAAAAATAAGCAAAGATCAAGTAAATCTGAATATAACATAAAATACCAATATTGTCTCACTAGCTGTGACAAACCCCCATGCTGATGTAAGATATCGCCGACGGGAAAGCAGGTTTAGGGGATGTGGAAGCTCTGACAGTTTTTCTGTGCATTTGAACCTAGATTCCATTTATATGAGGATCTGAACTAGTCTAACTCGCATAGACCGAGAGGAGAATGGTGGTCGCCAGGGACTGGAAAGAAAGGGAACTAGGACTTGCTGTTCAATGGAAACGTAGTTAAAGTTAGTAAAACAAGACAACAGGCCGGAAATGGAGCTGCTTGCACTAAGCCCCACGTCGCTGAACAGAGACTTAACTGTGACATCTTCAGCTCTTCCAGAAAGAGAATCTTAACCAGTCAGTCAGGAACTGCCCAGTTGGCACCAGCTGGGGAGTCTGCCGGATGCACCACTACTGTCCCCGGAAGGAAAGTGACCTTGCAAGGACCAGCCCACATCTTTGCCTGTGACAACTCCCTTGTTCTGGGCTCCCTTCGAGCTATGAACATCTTTTATTTTGTACAGCTCCTCAGTGCTCCTTCTTATCTGCTGGACTGGACGTTGCCCAGCTCACGAGTCATTAATAAAGCCAACAGGTCTTTAAAATGTATTCAGTTGAATCTTATTTTGTAGCAGTCATGCGAGTTGAGTGTTTTAGGGTTCTGCTGTGTATCATTGCTCCCCTGGTTAAAAAAAAAATGCTGTAATGTGTGCCCTTAACAAATCTGCCAAGAGGGACAATCTCATGTCCAGGGTTCTAACCACAATATGAAAAGATAAAAAAATAAAACCTTTATGAGTTTATCAGAAATGAAAGTAAGTGTTAGCAGGTGGATTTGGGGAGAAGGCCAGAAATGACAGTCCACAGAACTGACAATAAATTTACTCTCCTTCCCGTTGTGGTGTAGCCTGGCATAGACTCAGAGACAGGCTCCAATCTGACCCTGTGCCCAGCGGTCTAAGGAGCAAAAGAGAGTGAATGTAGAATGTCTGAAAGGGAGGAAAATCAGACAAACTGGGTCTATGATTTATATACAAAGGCAAAAGGAAGAGAATACTTAAAACAACTTTGAAAAAAGAACACATTTGAAGGACTTATAGTGTCTGAATTTAAGAATTACCATGAAGTTACGGTAGTCAAGACAGTGTGGCAGAGATGGAGACACACACAAACTCAGTGGGAGAGAATATGAAGTCGACCAGACAGGCTGATTTTTGACAAAGACGACAAATAACGTAATGGGAAAAGAATGACATTTTCAACAGATGATATGGGAAATACTAAATGTCCTCATGAAAGCAATAGCCTACAGAAAATTATCCAACAGTGGAGTGTAGATGTAAAGGTAAAATATAACCCTGAAAAGGTTCTAGAAGAAAAAAATTGGACAGAATCATTGTGATCTGGGGTTTACCATAGAGTTCTCAGACATGACCACAGATGCATGACCTGGAACGTGACAAAATAGTAAATTTGTGGGCTTCATCAAACTTAAAACCTTTGTCAGAATGAAAAGACAAGCTGGGAGGAAATATTTGCAATTTGCATATGGGACAAAGGACTTATATTTAGAATATACATGAAGAGCTCCAGCTTAACAGTAAGAAAGCAGCGTAATTTAAAATACAGGTGAAAGACTAACAAACACTTGAGTAGAGAGAACATACAGATGCCAGATAATCACATAAAAGATGCTCAACAGCATTAGCTCTTCAGAAAATGCAAATTAAAACCATCATGAGATACCACTCCAGATCTATTAGGGTAGTGAAAATTATAAACAGGAATAATCTTAAGGCCAGTACCTGTGTGGGCAAGATGCCAAGCAAATGGGTCTCTCCTGTGCTGGTGGGAGACTGATGCGTGTAAGAACTTGGATGAGTATCAAAGGCCTGTAGTGCCTGATAGAAGCAAATTTTGAAATTTTACGTATTACTAGAAACCATTTATGAGACATGCTTAGACAAACTGATTCTAGGCTTGTCAGACATGGATTAGGGAGGGAGGAGCAGGAGAAGATATTCTGGAGTCAAGAAAGCTGTTGAGGGTGCCTGGTGGCTCTGTGGGTTAAAACCTCTGCCTTCGGCTCAGGTCATGATCTCAGGGTCCTGGAATCGAGCCCTGCATCGGGCTCTCTGCTCAGTGAGAAGCCTGCTTCCCTCCCTCTCTCTGCCTGTCTCTCTGCTTACTTGTGATCTCTGTCTGTCAAATAAATAAATAAAATCTTAAAAAAAAAAGAAAGTTGTTGAATGTAAAGCAACAATAAAAAGTCATTCTTACTGCACGTTAATTTTAAAAATACAATGAAACAAAACATTTATGTTAGTTTCTAGCTTCTTTGGAACAGTGTTCACGTGGAAGATTTGTTTGTCCTGTATACTTGCTAGAAAATACAACTCACTCACTGTCCATACATGTCCAACAACTATCAGTCAGGTCATGCTGGGTTGTGTATTAATGATCCATTGGTTCAACGCCTGATCCTACCCTTCAGCTTAGCCCAGATTCTTGTGCACTGGTGCTGGGTACGTAAAATCATATGGCCACTGTGGAGAGCAACATGGAAGTTCCTCCAAAAAATCAGCACTAGAACTATCATATGATGCAGGAATCCTGTCTCGGGAATGCTTTCAAAAGACTTGAAGTCAGCATCTTGAAGAGAGAGCTGTCCCACCCCCATGTTCATGTGCTCATTGCAACATCGTTCAAAGTAGTCAAGATGTGGAAACAACCAGATGCCCACTGACAGATGAGTGGATACAGAAAATGTGTGTATGTGGTTCATACGTGTGGTCAAGTATCATCAGACTTCGAAGAAGACCCTGCTGGCCGGGCCAATGTTGATGGGTCTCGAAGACTTTCTGCTAAGTGTAATAAGCCTGTTACAAAAGGACAAATACCACTTCTATGAGGTGCCTGAAGCAGACTTGAAGAAGCAGAGGAGAATGAAGGTCGTCAGGGGCTGGGGAGGAAGGAGTGGGGAGTGGGGAATTGTTTTTAAATATGCTTGAAGTTTCTGTAATGCTGTTGAGGGCTGTTGGACAACACGTGCCTGTGATCAACAATATGGTTTGATGAACTTTAAAACATGTCTAAATTAAAGGTTGATTTCAAATTAAAGGTTGTTATTAAAAATCTCAAATTAAAGGTTGTTATTTAAAAAAAAAAGAGATCTCAAATTAAAGGTTGTTATTAAAAAAATAAATAAATAAAACCAGACAAGGAAAGCTTTGAAAGTGGTGGGTAAGTTTAGTACCTTGGTTGTGGTGATGGTATCATGACGTACATGTTGGTTCAAATTCATTAAGACGTGTACATTAAATGTGTGCTGTATTTTGTGTATCAAGCATACTTCAGTAAAGCAAAAACACAACAGAACAACAACCCGTTGGTTACAGAAACCCCATTTCCAGGGAGCTCTTATGACCCCAGATGACTTTACGTTAAAACCAACAAAAGCAGTTCGGCATGACCTCTGCTGTAATTCTCTTACTGGAGTGGCAGCTCTCAACTTTGAATGTATTTTTGAGTCATCCTGGTGGAACTTCAGAAAGTCAGTGCCTTGTTCCAGGCCCGGGAGCCCGAGATAACTAGTTTGAGGTCCAAACCTGGTTATTGGGATTGTAAGTGCAGCCACATTTCAGAATCTGTGTCCTTGTGGATGTCACTGCAAGCCGGGGATGCAAGGAAGAGTATTCCACTCTTTATCAAGCAACCAGGCTTCCTGGGCCACATTTAGAGATTTATTTCACTTGACTTAGAAAGATTTAACCTCTGGTTGACTTTTGGACCAAGGATAATTTTCTATGAGCAATATTCTGTCACTTTATAAGCCACATTTCTTTTCTCTTCTTTACTTTTCTTTTTCCTTTTATCTTTCTTTTTCTTTTTATTTATTTTATTTATTTATTTGAGAGAGAGAGAGCACGAGCAGGGAGAGGGACAGAGGGAGACGCAAACTCCCTGTGGTGAGCAGAGCCTGATGTCAGGCTCCATCCCAGGACCTGAGACAATGACCTGAACATAAGCCAGATGCTCAACAGACTGAGCCCCGCAGGCGCCCCTTGCCACCTTTTCCATACACCTTCTTCCTTCAGCAAGGATGGGTAGGATGTCAGAGGAAGGATCAGCCCTCTGAGACCATATATCACACACACTAACAACTTCTCATGTTGCAGTTCAGGTCCTTTTTCAATGCTCTAAGACTCAGCTCAAAACAGGGGAAAGTAGCTAACTTTCTCCTTTGGAAAACACAACAACAAGAAAAAAAATAAAAAGCAAGAAGGATGTCTTTATTAATCCCCTTTTAATTTTCCTTCTGCTACTCTTAGATGGAAATCTACTTTACCACAGGTTAGCCGGTACATATTCCTCAAAGTTCCCTTTTTGGTATGGAAATTCTGATGTTCTGTTGTGAGCTCCACACTGCACCGGTGGCAGAGTCCCAGCCCCCAGCTCCTGGGCTCTCTGCTGTCACACCCTTGGCTGGGTCATCTCACGCAGAAAAGCACAATTACTGCTACTAATGGGTGGCTAGGTAGGTGGCCTAGATCATTCAGGATATCCCGTGGTAACTTCATGGGCCCTTAAAAGGGGCAAGAAAAGGCAGAGGAGGAAGTGAGGGCATTGGAAACCTGGGGTTTTAGGGTATCACCCGCATTGCTCTGCTCTTTGTTGGAGCGGTTCCAGGGAATTAAGTGAGTTCCTGTTTGGGAGCACACCCGCGATGACTGGCAGGGGTTATCCCAGTACATGCTTGAGAAGCAGAGGGAGGAAGGCGAGAGTTGGCTCTTCCCCATCCAGATGGGTGTCGGGTCCTCCCACAGCCCAGCCCTCGGGGAGCCCCAGCCCCACTCTGGAGCCTGACATGCCTGGCTCATTGCCCACCTTGCCCCTAGCCCCACCATGGCCTGTGACTCTTCAGCCGGCTCTGCTACCGCATGACTCACGTGGACCCATGGCTGGGGAAGGATCACTCGGCTTTCAGCACAGCTGGTACATCTCATTTCATTGTATTTCATTTTCTATTTTATAAGAGCCTCTATGCAACAAATTGAATTAGAGGATTTGGAAGCTCAGAGAGAAGGATGTTTAAGAGCTGACGTTTTTATCGGAACTGAGGAATTAATGTTGGGGAAAAAAAGAAACCCTGGGATAATAATTTTGTTAAATGTTGCATTTTAGCATAGTGTCACCAGATTACATGTGTTGTTCATTATGTTTATTGCTTAGAGTGCTCCCACCCTCCTAATTCTGGGTGTTAAATAAGTGTTTAAATCTTTAAACAGCTGCACTGTAAAATTTTAGATACTCGCCTGAAGACAACATAATGATGCATGCGGTTTTCCATCATCGAAGTGTCTGGGCCTGTTCAGAAGGTTGTGTCTGTTGGGGGGCCCTCTAATTAGGCTGGAAGTCTCTGTGGAAACTTCTCAGTGTTGCTGAACCCGGATTCCTCATCACCCCAGGAGCTGCTAATGGTCTTTCCTGAAAATGGTACAGACACGTGAGATCAGGTAGATAAAACAAAAACCCTCGGGCCCTGACTCCCATCCCACCAACAACGTGGAAGGAAAAAGAAGATGCTCTTGCTAAAATGACATAAGTATAAAAGCAGAGCCTCTGTTGTGATGGCATCTTCAGGGATTTACTAGGACATTTTAGAGAAGGTCAAGGCACCTTGGCTCTGATGACATTTCATCATTACATCTCTCACTTTTTGTCACCACACCTCCTCTTCAATCACAAATTAAATTTCCTTTTTACTCCCCTGTACTCCTTGCTTCTTGGTCTCCCCCTGTGACACCTCCTTCCCCACCCATTGGTGTATTCATGGATATAGCGTGGCTGTATTGGGTCAGGACTGAGGCTGAAGAAGCCAGGAGCGATGACGTCTTTGGGTGAGAATCTTATCACTGTGGGATGTGTGCAGTCATGCGTAGGATGCCTTGCTGCCGCCCCGTTTGTGAGGTGGAAGGGAGCGCCCTCCTTCACCTGAAGCTGACAGGGGCTCTGAGGAGACACTTTCTTTAACGCCAATCCTTTTATGTCCAAAGTTGTGGAGGATACCAGGTGAGCCAGATGCATCCGTCAGTGTTGTGGAATGAGAGAGGACACGCTCCCTCAGGGTGGAAAAGGAGCTTAATGAAGAGGGTGATGGAGTAAGTGGGAGAAAGACTATCATCGGAACCTGGGAAGGGCTGGGGCTTTGGGAAAAGGGGCTGCCTGACTGGGTGTGTGGCTACAGGCAGAAAAACACCCACGGCCCAAACCTCAGACTAGAAAGGAAAAGCCAATGACTGGGCCCGGCAGGCTGCTGATGCAAGCCTCTTCCCACAGACCTGGGGCCTTCACAGCTTTGGCTCAAGGATTGTCTCTAAGAAACGTCCTTATAGCTGGGGCCAGGACTTTTCCTGCCCAACCTGGCTTCCTCCCCCTTCATTGCAGGAGTGAGATCTGTAACATGGTCTGATCTCTCTTCTTGATTCTTCTGGTAAAATAATGAAGACTCACCAGAGCTTTCAGCTGTAAATTTTTTTTTTTTCCTAGAGAGAAAGAGAGAGAGAGAGAGAGAGCACCAGCAGGGAAGGGCAGAGGGAGAGGGAGGGAATCTCAAGCAGACCCTCTCCTGAGGGAGGAGCCTGATATGGGCCTTGATCTCAGGACCCTCAGACTGAGACCTGAGCTGAAACCAAGAGCGGACGCTCAACCACCTGAGCCCCCCAGGTGCCCAGTCTCTAAGCGTTTAAGGAGAGTGATCTGCACGTTCGAATGCAGAGCCTTCCAGCCCCGGCTCCCCTCCTCTCTACCCTGCTGGAGGGCGGCTCCCTTCTCTCAGTCCGATCCATTTGGGGGTGCCCTTCAGAATCACACACTCATTCTCTATGCCCACCCTTGCACTAAAGAACCACACTCGCGGATCCCTCTCTGCACATACAGCTGTGCCTGCAAGGCAAAAGGAGCTCAGTGTCTTCACGTGTGTTCCGAGCAGATGGCTGAATGACGTCTGACACAAGCACCTGAGCTCCACTCTCAGGACCGGCTCCAGTCCCCTGTACCTGTCACCTTCTTGGGAGCCCTAGTGTGAATAAAATCTGGATGTGTGGCTCCAGGCTTCCCGGGTCCCCGCCTTAAAATCTTAGAGTTGCCCGGGGGAGGGATGGAGTCAAAGGGGTGGTGACAGAGGCAGGTGTACTTATTCACTTTTCCTTTCTGATACGGTGATTTTTTAAAACAGCGTCCTAGTACTTATCACACTAGTATTTATCACTCTAGTGCTTATCACACTAGTGCTTATCACACCAGTACTTATCACATGAGCAACTCTCTCTAAAGCTCATGCCTTGGGAAAGAGTCTGAATAGTTTGAACATTATTTAGTGCTTTAAAATTACCTAGGAGTTTTAAAATTGAACTATACTCTCTTTAAAACAAACAAACAAACAAAAGACCTTTGCTGATTTGAATAAAAATTATCTTATCAGGAAATTTCTTTTTTCTTTACATTTTCTATACCAGACAATGGTCACCTAAAAAGATTAGCATTTGATTAGAAAGATATGCGTCATGTTTAGTGCTTCTCACACTTCTTAGGGCAGTGAAGGCGCTATCTACCTACTTTAGAAATGAAGCAAAAAATTGAAATGGAAAAACAGAACTTGAGAGGTCAAAGGGAACTTTGTGACCCTCCTCACTCACTTGGGAGCTGAGGCACCAGAGATCGTGTCGACGCAGACCACTGAGCTGGAATTTAGATCCCCTGGTGAGTGCCTTTCCTGTCCATGTGCCCAGGGGCTGGTGGGGGGGCGGGCAATTGTAGGAGCAGCGAGGTTGTACAGGACAGAGCAGAAATGCCTCCGCCTGTTTTCTATAAAATGTTTCTGTGCATGATTTCACCTTAAGAACGTTTTCCACCTAACAAGTTACACTTGATCATTCAAAGCCATAATGTTCTGAAATCAAAGCAAAACTCAATTATTGGCATAATGTATGTAGGAAAGTATGCATGGCTTGTTGAAAGGAGACTTTACACCATCCCATGAAAAACTCAGGGGATAACTCAGGTTTCAGTGCAATTCTTGAAGCATAAACAGTGGAGAAGTTTGGTCCCATCAATCTGATTGGGTTCTCCTGGTTGGTGAACCATCTGCCAATACCGAGAGTGCCCGAGAAGAGAACCTGCTTCTTCACTGGCTTCAGGTCAAGCCATTTCCCTCAACCAGAAACACGCTTCAGCTTTGCCCAGGTGCTTGGAATATGCCTTCTGTCTCGCATTGTGAGTCGTGAACAGGATCAGGAGACTAAGTGGGAGACCCCAACAGACAACTAAGTCAGCTTCCTGATTCAGGAAGCAGAACTTCTTTGGATTTCCCTAAGAGGAGATTTTTAGACTTTTCTTCTGGTTGATTCTTCCTTCCTCCCTCCCTCCCTTCCTTCCAATGGAGTGCATGAATTCTCTTTTCTTCCCTGGTTCCTTCCTAAATAGAGAACGTTTTCATGGTGCCTGTGCAGAAGTGTTGTATTGTCACTTAACAAATGCTTCAAAAGCTCTAAAAAGGGCAGATGGGGAGGAAAGGCAATGCCATCAACTCTAAGGGGTCGGAACGCATGTGGAGAGGAAAATGATCCCGGAAGCTACAGAACATTGGATGATCCAGGTTTACCATTAGTGAGGCACTGAGCACACATTAAACCTCTCACAGTCTTAGAAACTTTCCTAATGTTGGTTAATATCTTCCCAGGTGGCTGGGGACCCACCTTCCCATATTGAGAGACTTGTCCTTTACAGGTGTCTGACAGAACTTAAAGAACGTAGGCAAAGTAAACCCATTTGGTAATGTGCCACAGCCCTCCCCAGAAATTCTGCCGTGTGCTGGGACAGATGGCCAGCCTGAACAGCAGCCATCACACGGAAGGGACAAAGGTGGGCACCAGAAGCAGCCCACACTCCGAGTTAATGCTGCTTCCCTGGAGCTATAATGGTCCTGCAATGGCATTTTCCCAGGAGGCTGTGAGCTTCAGTGGGGACTTCCCTCCCAGGCTGGTTCCCTTTGCAGTCGGTAAGGTACGGCTTTTCCTTTGAACGTGTCATTCCTATGGGAAAAGTCAAGTAGAAACTGCTCTTGGCAAAGGCCACTTGACTGGAAAATCAGAACCCAGGAAACACACAGAGGTGACACAGGAGCGGAATGGGGTGCCAAATAGCATTTTCCTCACAGAGTCCTGGGGGGCACAGGACCTCCGAAAGGACACTAGGCCCTGCTTTCCCCAGAGGGGAATTTAGATCCCCCGGAGCACAACCCAGCACACTCTATGGTGGGGTACTGACTGCTTCTCCCAGGGCAAGTCCTGCAGGAGGGAGGGAGGGGCCCATCTCACCAAGCCTCCTCGGTCTCCTTCCCTGGGGTGAGGTCCATCCTAGGAGCCGCTGAGAGCCTCCCGTTGATGCCAGAGGACTGCAGAGGAGCACTAAGAACCCTGACAGATGTCCAAGTCATGCACCAGGAGACTCGGCCAACACCTAGTGCTCTGCTCCTGCTCCCTAGGCTGCACCTGCCGGGGACACTCCAGCTCCCCTTTGAGCTCCTGTTTGAAAAACCTCACAACTTAGAAGGACTGTGCTGTTTGTTCTAGTCAACACCTGACTATAGACCCCTGAGAACCCTCACTTAGAACCGTTACTAAAAGCTTACAAGAGCGGGGGCGCCTGGGTGCTCAGTTGGTGAGACGTCTGCCTTAGGGTCCAGTGATGATCCCGGGGCCCTGGGATCGAGTCCTGCATGGGGCTCCCTGCTCAGTGGGGAGACTGCTTCTCCCTCTTCCTGCCCTCTCCCTGCTTGTGCTTGCTGTCTCTCTCTGACATATAAAGAAAGAGAAAATTTCAAGATTAAATCTTTCTGTGTTTCTCTGAGATAGAAATGCGTGCACCTCCCATAAACAAGGAATGTCCTTCTCAAGGACCTGGAAGCCATTCCTCTGAAATAAACCATCAGGAAGCCTGGGGCCCGGGTCTCCCTGTCTCTGGGAGGATAGAATTGTAACTTTGTAGCTACAGATTAGCAGACTCCACTGGCTCAGTGGCCCTTATATTGATGGACCCAACTCTCCATCCTGGTTTTTATGATTTTCACTCCCTGACTATCTGACCTCATGCCCACTCCGTCTTCTTCCTCCCTCACGCCCCAGTCACTGGGCAAATGGGCAGAGCCCACCTCTTCCCTCGGCCGCTGGTAGCTACTGAAGCAAAAGCTGCCCATGACCAGGGCAGCCTCCGGGGACACCTCTCATCCCTGAGTCACCTGAGATGATTCTGAAACATTTCTGATGTTCTAAGACTCAGCTCAAAACCAGGGAAAGTAGCAAACATACCTGATGAATGTCTCTGCAGTTCTAAAAACAAAACAAAACAAAACAAAACCAAAAAAGAAAGGAGTTATGTTTTCTAAGTTTAAAATAGTCCAAATACACATTGATTTCCCAAACTGACAAATTCCTAACTACTCATTTCATTAATTCCGTTGTCTCCACAGCAGGAACCATGCCATCTCGCTGCTACACGCTGACAGCCACGGACAGGGGCTGAACTGATGTGATCTAAGTTGATCTGAAGATTTCATCCTATAAAAATATTTACACTTTCTGAAAATCATAAAACCACAAATAAAGCATCCAAAGTTTTCTTGAATTTAATGAGAGTGTCGTATTTCAAAGTGTCATATTTCAAAGCTGAATGTTTTCCTGATTTTGCAGGGTGTAGAGGAATAGCGAAGCCTTTCTTCAGTTTTCTGTCTTCATGCAGGAACATCGAAGGAATTCTAGGATACTGATCAGTCAGTGTTCTGATTGTTCACACACAGGGAGGGCTCCTACTGGCTGCTATTTTATTTAAGGATTTAAATTGATTTGCAAGTTACAAACGAGACCTTGTATCCCCAGACAAATATATTTGCATTAATTTTAAGGATGAGGTCACTTTCCCTAATGGGGATACAAATGTTGTTGTCTTAAGCAAATGGAAGAAATTCAGGATGATGAAATTACGTGCACAAAGTCATAGGGCAGGAGACTGAACCCAGACACCGCTGGCTACCTGTCCCGGGGCTGGGAGCCTGCCAGAGCACACCTGTTCAGGATTTCAGCATGTGGTGCCAATGAACCGGGTGTGTGTATGTGTGTGTGTATGTGCGCCAGCTCATGTGCTTGGCCTCCCCTTTCCTTTCGTCATTGATTTCTCTTTTTATGAGGCTCCAAGCTAATGGGAGAATTTTAACTGCTCTGACCAGGCAGAGAAAAGGCCAACGGCTGTGGCTCACTACCGCAGTCACTCACCTGCTGACCCGGTCTTCCGGCACTGGCAGACCTTGCATGAACCCAGCTGCTGGGCTGCACCATGGTCTGTGTAGCAAAAGTTCTAGCTTATTATGTGTGGTCCACAAGAAGGCCACATAGATTTTGCCTCGTGTTTTACAACCAAGAGAATGAGAGGAGGTTTGGGGGAAATTTAAAACCAACAACAGGGTGCTTGGGTATTTCTGCAAGTCTTGTTGGGTGCCTCCCACCGGTCTGTGCACGAGCCAGTGATTCTCCAAGATCCAAGAACGAATCCCGAGTGCTCACGAAGTTCAGGCATGCTGGTGAGACAAGTCCCCCTGAAATAGGACAGAAATAGTACAACGCAGGTGTGGCTTCTTTTGGAAAGATCAAGGAGCGACAGGATTTGTGACATGGATGAGGAAGGGGACTCCTCTGTCAATGGGGAGCAGATATTCACCTGCCTTGAGTTAGGTTTAGAAAAGAGGCCTGGGTCAAATCTCTGTGGGTGGGAAGATGGTCAGCCTTTGCAGGAGTTGAGGGCCCTACCCTCCTGTGCCACGCCCCACCTGGCCCTGTGTCTAGAAGCAGAGGACACGTGGCTGTCAGTTTGCAGCTTTGAGCTAGCCTGGCAGAAAGGCAGGATTTGAGTAGAACAGGAAAGGATGAGTCAAATCAGATAAAAAGAGAACCAGTCAGTCCTTCCTGCTACAAGGTGTGGTGCAGGTGAGGGTGAGGAGGACACATTTTAAGATAGAATTAGGTTAGTGATTAATGAGAATAAAATCCATCAGGCTTAGTTTGTGACCTCTGTCTGAATTTGGAGCCTTTCCTGTGTATTATGCCTCCTGCTCTCAGGGGCTTCAGGGTGCCTGGCACAGCATATGGCCTCCGCTCTCAATATGGACGTGCCCTGGTGAGAATGACCCAGCTCGGCACAGGTGGGCCCCTCGTCCTCACTGTGGAGTAAGCATTGTCACTCTGCAACAACTTAATATTAATGGACTTACAAAGAAAGTAGGAAATCAGACAGCAGAGAATGGAGATTTCTTTTTTTTTTTAAGGTTTTATTTATTTTTATGTGTGTGTGTGTGAGAGAGAGAGAGAGAGAGAATGAGCATTGGGGAGGAGCAAGCCCGTAGAGAGAGAGAGAGAGAGAGAATCAGACTCCCTGATGAGCAGGGAGCCCAATGTGGGGCTGGATCCCAGAATCTGAAGATCGTGACCTGAGCTGAAGGCAGACACCCAACATACTGAGCCACCTGGGAAACCAAAATGGGAATTTCTTAAAATATGTATGTTTTGAGGAGACTTTTCTATTCAACTTTTCATCTTTTTTTTCTTCCCAATTAACTAAACAAAAAGCCAGACTGAACCCACATTGTCTTATCTTTCTGACTCATGCGTTAGCTGAGATGTAGCCAGTCCACAGCAGGTCCAAGCCACAGGCTGACCAGGCCCCTATTAAGGATACAGTTACTTCAGCATATGCCAAATGGCCCTAGATAATCTAGGGAAAGATTTCTAAAAATAACAAGACAGATCAAGTCACTGGTGTGTGGGATGTAGTCCTTGATTTTATTTTTATATCTAATTAATGTGGGTTTAAAAAAAATTCTCTGTTTGAAATTCTGGCTTTTCCATGATACGGAAATATGGAACATTCTTCCCTTGAACTCGAGCTGTCCCATTTTTTGAACATTGAAACCCTCTTTTCCCAACCTGGACTCCTGCTACTATACCTCAGTAGCCACGTGGCCCTCTCGGGTGTGGGAAGAACTGCCCGGAGCCCATTTCAATATGTCACACTCCAAGTTATGGTTTTCCCAGGCATAAGGAAGTGAGGGTTTTATGATGTCCTTTTCTTTCCACCAGCCACAATTTATCCTTTATTATAAAATATCCTGGTTTCCTGGAATGAAAAACCCTTGGTCTCACAGGAGCCAGACCAGATTATGCTGTCGGAAGGACATTCAGCAGAGCTGAGTTCTGTGTGTTAGGGACCATAGGATCTAAGTGGATGAGCTAAGGCAGATGTTCCCCAGAACTCCTCCTCCTGGTGGGGCACCAGGGGTTGAGGGGCACAACCAACAATGACAGTGTTCCATGGCGGCCATTCCAACATAGGAGCTCCTGGATGGAAACTGGGGCCTCTCTCCTCTACATACCTCTTCCCCTCTTACCTACAGAACTTTCATCTAAACTCTTTAGTCCAAAATTCTGTCTGAATTCTTATAGACAGAAGCCCTGGGGATCTCCATTCTGCAATAGCAGATCTTTTTTGAACCTGGGGACGACATCTTTCTTTGATGCAGATGCCCCGTCCCTCTCTCATCACCCTGTTTCTATTCCCCTAGGCTCTGTTGCCCTGTAGCTGAGCCTATGGGCTCCTTGAGCTTAATTTTTGCTGATTATTCCAGTCATGTTTGTCTTCAGGAAACTATAACAGAAAATACACCAGAGAAAGTAGAGTCTATTACACTTGAGGAGAAAATGATCATCATAATGGGACAGGATTTGTTTTCATCTTAGAATGAATTTGAGCCTGGGTGGGGGGGAGGTGGGGGTCTTGTTTCCAATTGTTTCCCAATAACAGAACAGAATTTCCATAATGATTTACTCTTTTTCCTTCAGCTATGTAAATTGCTTTATCAAGATTATCATACTAAGTACAACATTACGTGGAGGGTATTATAGCTTCCACAACCCCTTGTCTGAAGCCTGGGCTTTCCTGAGTGAGACTGATGAGCTGCATTGTGAGGAGAAATCGTCACAGGGTTATTATTACAGATGGCTGGCAGTTTGTTTTAAATTCTACCTTCACTTGTTCTTTCTTCAAAGCTCTTTCCTCCTCTCTAAAGGACTTTTTGGTAACATTTGTTGGCAACCAATTCCTTCAACTGTTGTCTGGCAAGCCATATCTCCCTCACTCCTGAAGGACGATTTCACAGGCACAGGATTCAAGTGTTGTGTTTTTCTCTCTCTCTCAGCACAAATATTTCACTCCTCTCTCTTCTTGTTTGCCTGCCTTCTGAGGAGATGTAGGATGTAATCCTTACCTGGTTTCTCTCTAGGTAAGGTGTTGTCTTCCTCTGGCTTTGTTCTGGATTTTTTTCCTTTATCTTTGATTTTCTGTAATTGAAAATCATATGTCTCAATGTCATTTTTTTGTTTGTTTTTTTCATTTATCATGCTTGTCGTTTTCAGAGTTTCCCGCATCTGTGGTGGGTGTCTGACATTAATTTAGGGGAAATTCTCAGTCCTTATCGATTCAGATGCTTCTGCTCTTTTCTTTCTTTCTTCTGCTGTTATTTGCATTGAGTTACAACTTTTAGAGTTGTCCCAAAGTCCTTGGATATTCTGTTGTGCCTTTTATTTTCAGTTGTTGTTCCCCTTGCTTTCCAGATTTTGTGGGTTCTGTTGAGTTATCCTCAAATTCTACAATTCTTTTACCAGCCATGTCCAGCTTGCTCATGAGCCCACTATAGAGGAGGAGAATTTTTCCCCTCTACCTTTTTAAAAATTTCCAGCTGTGTCTGAAAATTCAGCTGACATAAGAAAGGTTAATGGGAGAAAACACACACAAGTTCATTTAAGTTTCACAAGACACAGAGCCTTCATGAGAAAGAAAGATCCAAAGAAATGGTGGATTCTGCATGCTTTTGTAGCAGGTTAAATGAAAGGACAATTGTGGGGAAGCCACTAAACCCTGTGGGGAGACCAAAGGGAGACAAGTTATTGGAACAAGGTCGTTCATGTAGAATTCTCCCAGTCTCAGCTTCTTGTGATCGGTGATAACAAGGTTACTTACCTTATGGATCAGAAAGGTCATCTATCATGTGGGAATGTCCTCTCCTGCCTTTAAGAAAAAAAATCACAGTGTTTTCCTTGCATTTGTCATCGTGTAAGCACCTTTAACTCAAAGTAATCCCTACACCAAAGTGCTGGAAGATTCTGCTGCCCATAATGGTCAAGGGCATTCTTCATTTCTGTTACAATGTTCTTTTTCTTTGTTGTCTATTTACCTCTAGCATTTCTTTTTGTTTTTTATCTCATGATCCTCAACTCTCTGCTTTATTTCAAAATGGATTTTACACCTCCCCTTGCCAAAAGGAGAGTTTTACTTGATGTTTACACAGGAATTTGGTAGCATTCCTGGAGCTGAGTCTCACAATACACTGGAGGCTCCCCAGTGAGGAGGTCCCTGGGAGTTTTTACTCTCAGAGTTGTCTGTGCTGATGCTCTAGAAATTCATCAGCTGCAGCTCATGCTTTCCTACCTGCGAGTTGTTACCATAGTGGTTTCACCTTGTGGATTTCTGCTCCTGTCAGCCCACAAAGACTCGCACTCACCTGTCTGTCTCTGCCTTGGGGGCAATGGTCTGCCCCGTGTCCTCTCTTTTCCTACAGATCCTGGAAGAGTTGTTGATTTTCCCAGTCCATTCAGATTTTTTCTTGTTAGGATGAGTGATGATTTCCAGAAGTCAGAAAATCACTTAAAAAATATATAAATAATTTTCTAGGCTATGTAGTAATTAGTAAAGACTTAAGAATCAAGAGCCAGTGCAGCCTTATGAATGTTAAAGTTCACATTAAACAGGGAGATCTTCATGTCTGGACATCTCAGGAAGTAAAACAACCTCTAAAATAACATACACTCCACACTTCGTTGAAAACTTCTGCTCTAACATTAAAAAAAAAAAAGTCAAAAATCAAAAGGTTACTATAATTTAAATGTATTATTTCTTTTTAGATTTCTTCTACTGATTTACATATATGCCTTGTTCATCTTCTGAGATTATCAGAGATACCAAAGATAAGATACAATGTTCATATGCAAATACACAGACTATTAGGGTAAATATGTGTAAAAGACTGAGCAAAACAGGTTCAACATTTCCTTAACAGTGAGCCTTCTGTCAGTATCCCCTTATATTTTAGTGCTTCCTAAATTCATTTATTCTGATAACATATTAGTCTGTGAGTATGTTGTGTGGCCTAAGACTCCTGTTGTCTCTTTCCTCTGTAGGAAGTGACATGTGTGGTTCATCAGTTGGCCACAGCTTCTATTTCAGGTTGTGTCATTAAGGTTGACATTCCTGAATTCTTTTGTTGATCTTTTCTTATTTTAGACTTTTTATAGCATTTTCTTATAAATGGGACTCTTAAAAGCCATATAGGGTATCATTTTGCTTTAAAACTCAGGAAATTCCTGTCTTTTAACAGTATTGCCTAAATAATTTACACTTGTAACATTTCACCAAATAGCAAAATACATTAGTGTTTTTACCACATCCCCGTTTAAACCAAGATAATTAAAGACAATGAAGAATAGTGACAAGCGTTGTCTTTCTAAGCATTTGCTGTTAAACTCGAGGACTGGTGACAATAACCTGGGAAGCTTTTATGGACTATGAGCACTTGACTGTTACCTCCAGAAACGCTGATGAGAATGTCTAGGGTATTTCCGTGGGCAGTTATTTGAATTTGAATTTGAATTTTTTGAGTTGGTCTCTCTATTTTCCCTGTCAAAAAATCAGGGGGAAAAAAACCCCCCAAAACTTGATATTTTCACTGCAGATTTAGACAGAATGAATTTCAGTATATCCATTACAGAACTGCTAAGAAATGCTAAGAAATCAGATTTTCCAGGTGAAGGGAAGATGCAAGCGATGTCGAGTTCCTCTCCATGCCCTTCTTCTTCATAGTGCTCTGAGGAACGGCAAGTGAGCTCACGAGTTCCCCAGTCATTGAGATCTCACACGAATGAAGAGTGGAGACTCTCTTCTTCTGATCTACTCATATGTCAACCTACCTTGAAGTTACGGAGTTGCTTCTGTGAGTTGCCATGTCAGCTAACTATTGGGATTTGGTGGTTACAACCACTTCCTTTACCGAGGAATAGACATCCACACCGCTTAGCTGATGTCGGACTTACACTTAACGTCACTCTAACAAGTCTGATTTGACATGACCAGAGAATTAGACTTGATAATCATGAGTCAGAAAGTGAAGAAAAAGGATTGATTTTTAGAGAGCTGCTCCAATGCCAGGAGGATCACTTTCACTGTTGGGTCCATTATCAAAGGAACGAGACTGAGACAAAGTGAAAGCCTTCTATGCAAAACCATATTTTATGCCAAGCATTAGAAGTCAGACTGACCGGCCAGGGGAATGAGGCTGAGACAAAGTGAAAGTTATGTAAAGCTTTATTCTATGCCAAGCATTAGAAGTCAGACCGACCGGCCAGGGCAGCCTCTGAAGAGAGCGACCCCGCCTTGGTCTTACAGGTTAGTTTATAGGGCACAACCACAGACCTCTACATATGTGGTTTTGGCTGATTGGATGTCTCCTACCCGTGTGTTTTAGTAACGGTTACCCTGAACCGATACTAGTAACTGCTGAGGCATTTATTAAACAACAAAATGGCCTTGTTTTAGGTGTGTGTTTTAGCAACAGTTACCTGGAACTGATATCAGTAACTGTTGAGGCATTTATTAAACAACAAAATGGCTACCTAGGCAACATGGAGTCACTCTGGCTAAGTAGGCCAAGGCAGGCTTTAGGGGTTTAACAGGTTTTAACTTGGAATCAGCCCCAACATTCATCATTTTCAACTAGTCATGCCAGTCCGAGAATCAATCAATTAATCCATCAAAATCATTGCTCTAGTACCAATTTGTGTGAGGTCCTCCACAGGGAAGGGTGGGGGATTTGAAGGCAATTACAAGTAAGAGTCCTGAAGAGTTCTGAGGTCAACCTGGGGTATTCATGAATCCAGAGAGACACAGCCAACAGCACTCAGGACAGATGTGCTGAATGACCCACAGAGACAACAAATCTGTGTGTTATTTACTTATTTATTTATTATTTTCATTATTGTTTTTTTGGTGGGCTGCTTTGTTAAAAGTTCTGTAGAGACTTTAGTCTCAAAATACATGAAACTTTTAAAAGACCAAGAATGAGGGTGCCTGTGTGGCTCAGTTGGTCAAGCATCTGCCTTCAGCTCAGGTCATGATTCCAGAATCCAGGATCAAGCCCTGAATTGGGCTCCCTGCTCAGCGGACAACCTGCTTCTCCAGCTCTTCCCCACTCATTCTCTTTCTCACCATCTCTGTTGCTATCTCTGTCTCTCAAATAAATAAATAAAATCTTAAAAAATAAATAAACAAAAGATGAAGAATTATGGTTCAAGTCTTCTTTTCTGGATAGTTGTCCAAACCCAGATGCCTGTCAGAGGCCAACGTCAATGAATCAGCCAATCTTCTAAGGAACGAATGAGCTTTCAGAACTGGATGAAATTAGCATAGACAAGTAAACACAACGATCTGATAGCTGAGTAACCACATCCGGAGTGCAAGTCAGATCATGCATATTTTAACAACTAGTGATGAAAACAAAACAATATTACAGTGGTATGCAGTTTTATTGAGAGGAACCTATGGAATAAATACTAGGTTTTTAAACAGCAGAATGGACCTCAGGCCTTTGGATCTTATTTTAACTCCCTCTTCCTCAATACCATCCATTAAAATAGTTCAGACACTAAAATCATTTGATTTTTTTTTTTTCCTGCAGTCATGAACAATTAACACAAACATGAGCAAGGTGTAGTCCCTGATTTCTGGGTCTTCATAGCCTAAGCTGAGGACAGACACTGCTATGGATTGACAGTTTGAAGGGGCTCTCCTGAGCTTAGGACACAAGAATATGGAAACACTGGGGATTTCCAGTTTGCTGGGAACATGGTCAAAATTTGACACTGGAGGCAAGAGGATAAATGTGAGAGTACGGAGGAAGGAGACTTGTCCCAGGCAGATAGATTGAGGCAGAGCATTGCCAAGCTCAGAAGCAGTGTTTGCAGGGGCATGGGCAGTCCTTGAACATTGATTGGTCTGGAAGGTGAAGCGACTGTCCCTCATGAGGCTCACTAGGTAGGACGTCACAGCGCTGCAGGCAAGCTTCATGCTTCATGAAGGCAAGCTTCATGCTCTTTTCCTTTCATACAAACCAAAAATGATATCCAACCAAAAGTCTGCAAAATCTACAAAATAAAAACAACAAAAGGACCTACCAGAGTCTTTGAAGTGAAACAGAAAGAAAGTCAGCACTAAGCATGGTCTGTGGACGAGCTTCTCAAAAGTAATTCTTTAACAGATTCAATGAGATGTGATTGACATTCCACAAAGTTCACCAGTTGTAAGTATATAGTTCAATGGTTTTAGTGATGTTAATAGAAATGTGCAACTATAATAATGCAATATTAAAACGTTTTCATCACTTTAAAGAGTTCCCTTGTATCTACCAGCAGTTACCTCTGGTCCTGCCCTGAACTCTGGTTATCAATGATCTTTGTGCGTCTACAGACTTGCCTTTATAGACACTGCGTATTAATGTCATCTTATAATACAGGGCCTTTTGCAACTGGCATCTCTTACTTAACACTGGGTTTCAGTGGCTCATTTATTTATAGAGTAATACTCAGCTGTATGGGCACTCAACATCTCAATTATCCATTCTGTAGTTAATGGGCAGGTATGTTCTTGCTAGTGTTTAGGTATGACGGACTTTGTTGCTGTTACAAACACTCACATGCATGTCTCTCTGGGCATGAATGCTTTCATTCATTTCCTTGAAATACCTCGGGACAGGAAGCAGAATTTTATGGTCAGTGTATGTTTAACTTCAAGAAATTGTTTCACAGGGGCACCTGGGGGGCTCAGATGGTTAAGTGTCTGCCTTGAGCTCAGGTCATGATCTCAGGGTCCTGGGATCAAGACCCACATCAGGCTCCTTGCTCAGCAGGAAGCCTGATTCCCCCTCTCCCTCTGCTGCTCCCCCTGCTTGTGCTCTTTCTTGCTATCTCTCTCTCCCTGTCAAATAAATAAATAAAATCTTTGAAAAAAATTGTTTTACAAATTGATCACATCATTTGAAAATTTTGCCAGCAATGAATAGATGTTCCAGTTTCTCCATAACCTCCTGAACACTTGAAATTCTTGGCCTTTTGCTTACAACCATTCTAATATATGTGCAGTGGTATCTCATTGTGGTTTTAATTTGTGTTTCCCTAATTAAAAATGACATTTAGCATTATATCATGTACTTGTTAGCTATTCCTGTGTCTTCTTTGATGAAATACCTATCCAGATCTTTTACCCATTATTTAATTGGATTGTTGGTTTTATTATTATTGCATTTTAAGAGTTCTTTCTATACCTGAGCTACAAGTACTCTTTCAGATGTATCATACACAAACACACTCTATCTCCAGCCTGTCTTTCCATGTCCTTATAGACTTGATAAGGCACAAAAGTGTTTAATTTAATGATGTCCAGTTTATCAAGACTATCTCCATGTGGCCACAATTTGATGTTTTATATCAGAAATCTTTACTAATTCAAGGTCACAAAGACGTTCTCCTATTTATCTTTCTAGACGTATTACAGTTTCAGCTCTTACCTGTGGGCCTAATGCTTGTTGACTTAGTATTTTTTAGTTTGAGGTAAGGGTCTGAGTTTATGCTTTTTACATATGAATATCCCATTGTCCCAGCACGATCTGTTGGAAATTTTCCTTTCCTTATTGAATTATCTTTGCAATTTTGTCAAATACCAAGCCCCATAAATGTAAGGTTTTATTTCTAGGCCTCTGGTTCTGGTCCATTTAACGTGTGTGCCTTGATCATTGCAGATTTAGGGTAAGTTTGAAATCAAACAATGTAAGCCCCGAAATTGGTTTGGCTAGTTTCTCTGCACCTGCAGGTCAATGTTAGGACTAGTGTATAAGTTCTTACAGTAGACCTGATGGGACTACACAGAGATTGCATGGACTTTAAGGATTAATTTAGAGGTTACCGCCACAGGGACAATATTGAATCTTCCAATTTATGAACCCAAAATGTCTATTATTTAGATCTTTTATAGCAGTGTTTTTAGTTTTAAATGTACGCATCTTTCATTTCTTTTATTATATTTATTCCTAATTATTCTATTTGAAGCTATTATAAATTAATGTATCATAATTTTACACTTCAATTGTTTGTTGCTTGTATGGAATATAATTGATTTTTGTATATTGATTTTATATCTTGTGACCAGGCTAATTTTATTAGTTCTAGAAGTGTTTTGTAAACTTCTTGGGATTTTCTATTTACAGAGCCATGTAAACCAAAAACAAAGACACTTTTATATTTTTCCCTTCCACTTTATGTGCTTTTAATTTATTTATTATTCCCTTGTAGTGTATTATCTAAAATCCCCAGTACATGTTTAACAGAAGTGGTAAAACCAGTCATTCTCACCTTATGCTCAGTTTTAAGGAAAAATAATTCACTATTTCACAACTAAGATTTTACTATAGGTTTTTGTATATTCTGTAAATCAAGTTGAAGTAGTTCCCTTCTATCTCTAGTGTATTGCAAACCTTTTTTATTTTTTTAATAACTGGTTCTGGGGGATGCCTGGGTGGCTCAGTGCATTAAGCCTCTGCCTTCAGCTCTGGTCATGATCCCAGGGTCCTGGGATCGAGCCCTGCATTGGGTTCCCTGCTCCGTGCGAGGCCTGCTTCTCCCTCTCCCTCTGCCTGTGCTGCCTCTATCATTGTGTTTCTCTCTTCAAATAAATAAATAAATAAAATCTTTAAAAAATTGTTTCTGGGATATTGTTAGGTGCTTTTTAAATTTTTGTTGAAATGACATGATTTTTTTCTCTTTCTTCTCTTATGGGATATTACGTTATTGGGTTTTCAGATGTAACCCTAAATTCAAGAGAGCAAGTTCCACTTGATCATGATGTATGACTGGTGAACAAAGGATTTTGCATTTGTGAGGAATATTGGTCTGTAGATTGGCTTTGTTGTTGCTTTCTTGCAATCTTTGTGTATGTGATATCAGGGTAATACTGGCTTCATAGAATGAGTTAGAAGTATTTATCCCCCTTTTCTTTATCTTTCAGAGAGCTTATAAAGGATTAAAATTATTTCTTCTCTAAATACTTATAGAATTTCCTAGTAAAATCCCAATGGTTTGGACTTATCTTTGTGGGAAGATTTTTTTTTTAAGATTTTATTGCTTTGAGAGAGAGAGATTGAGTAGAAAGAGAGTGGGAGAAGCAGGGAGCCCAATGTGGGACTCGATCCCAGGACCCCTTGATCGTGACCTGAGCCGAAGGCAGATGCTTACCCCACTGAACCACCCAGGTGCCCCATGGGAAGATTTTTAGTTATCAACACATATTCCTTAACTGTGAACTATTCACATTTTCTATTTTGTCTTGAGTATGTTTTAGTAATCTTTGTTTTTCAAAAAAAATTGATCATTTAATCTAAGCTGTCAGAGTCCATAGTCTCTCATGGTTCACTTCTCCTTCCAATTTCTCTCAAATTTATTGGTAAAATAGTGGCCAACATATATCCTATAATACTTAAATTTTCTTTTTATTTAAGATTTTATTTATTTATTTGACAGAGAGAGATCACAAGTAGGCAGAGAGGCAGGCAGAGAGAGAGGAAGGGAAGCAGGACCCCTGCTGAGCAGAGATTCCCAATGCAGGACTCGATCCCAGGACCCTGGGATCATGACCTGAGCCAAAGGCAGAGGTTTTAATCCCCTGAGCCACCCAGGTGCCCCTACTTAAATTTTCAATAGGCTAGGTAGTAATGACCCTATTGCATTCCTGATTCTTGTACTTTTTTGTCTTCTCTATTTTATGTATTTATAGCTTATAGAAAGATTTGTCAAAGTTGTTGATATTTTCAAGGAAGCAACTTTTAGTTTTATTGCTTTTTCTATTTTTTTATTATTTCTTTATTTGACTTCTGCGTGATCTTAATCATTACATCTCTTCAACTTTACTTTGGGTCAATTTTTTTTTTCTACTTCTTCAAAATCGAAGCTAAGTTATGCACTTGAGACATTTCTCTTCTCATATCAGCATTCATCAGGCATCTCCTTACTTTGGCTATGTTGTATTTTTGTTTTCCTTCAGTTTCAACATACTTCCCAATTTTCTTCTTTATGCTTCTTTTGACCCATGGGTTACTTAGAAATGTGTTTTTAAATTTCCAAGTATATGGGAATTTATAAATCCCCCATGGTTGATTTCTAATTTGGTTTCATTGTGCTCAGTGAACATTCTTTCTATGATTCTAATATTTTTAAATAACAGGCTTTTAAACTTTTCTCACTTAAGAGCTTTCTTGGATGATGAACAGGTGGTCCTAAATATATATATTCAGCAGTCGTTGGATAACATGTCCTAGTCTGTTTTCACTCATCATAAAGATAGTGAAAACACTATGATGTTCTCAGTCATTAGAGTGAGTTGGTCAATAGTATTGTTCAACTCTTCATTCTTCCTAATTTTCTGTCTGTTCTTTGAATCTTTGAGAGTAGGTTGTGAACACTTCTTTCCATTTTATGTATTTGCAGGCTCTGTTTCTAGGTACATATAAATTTATCATTGTTAAGCCCTTCTTATTTTCATTTGCTTTTTATCTAATGATATTTCCCATCTTGAAGTCCTTTTTCTCTGATATTAACAGAGCCAGCTCTTAGGGTTACTATTTGTAGTATGGGCACATCTACTGCCATCTTCTACTTTCAGATTATTTGTATCTTTGAGTCTATGCATGTGTCTTAATAGACAGCATATACATAATATCACTTTTATATCTAGTTCGATAATCTTTGTCTTTATGTTGTGGTGGTTAGACCATCCACATTTAATGTAATTATTGGTGTGGCTGGCTTTACAGATGCTGTGTTTTGCTACATTTTCTTTATTCTCCTGTCTTGTTCCTTTGTCCTCTTTGACTGTTTTCTATTATTGTAAGTAAGTATTTTTAGTCTACCACTTGAATTTTATTCTTAAGTTTTTCACTTTATTTTTTTAGTTATTTTCTTAATGGTTGCTTTAGAGATTATAAAAGGTATAATTGATTTATTAACATACATCTGAGAATCATGTGCTCTGATTTTAGGTTCGATTTGCCAATTACCTCAATGCTGGGTGGGTGTTCAGGAGAGCCATGGAAATCTCTTTGCCAACACAGTAATTGTCCCAAGTCTTGGGACATAGTACATTATCACCAGCTTTACCACTGACTTTCTATGTATACCTCAGACACTGGAACCTCCTTTTTTTTTTAACCTTCCAGGTCCTACTTTATAATAACTATCTCATTTATAGGGCTTATGTAAGAACCAATGAAAAATAGTGTAATTTTTACAACGAGAAGTCATGGGTACTCAAACGAAGCTGTCCTCCACATTTCCAGACGGATTTATGGCTGCATACACTAGTCTAATATGAAAGCACACCCAGTTCTTAGCAGTAAAATGAGTCACTCAGACAATTATTTGCTCTGTTTAGAATCTACACTGTAACTCTAAAACCTCTGCAAGATTTGACAGACATGACCTTGGAACAAATAAAACACTCCCAAGATTAATACGATTTGGTGGCAGCACAAATCCTGCGTTTATTATGATTCACATTTAGATTTTGAATAGATTATTCAATTGCTTTCTACTGTGCTCAGACCATGCTCTAATGTGGCAATTTTACATCTATCCTAATGAAACGGGCTCTGCCCAAATCCACGGGGGCTCATTGACATTAAAACAACAAAGCAGATACATCTTTCTCCCCTAGTTTACCCTGAAAAAGACAACGGCCCATGCACAACCAATGGAGGGAACAGAAAGGACAGATTTTAATCCATATCACTCTGTAACCTCACTGCAGTTTTATTTTTCAAAAAAAATCACTACTTGGTGTATATCCCAAAGCTTACACAGAAAATGTTAATCACCTCATGTACATAATAATAAGCTACTTTATTAAAATCTAATTTTTTATCTACTTAGGAAACGTGTTTATTACATGTTTTTGTAATTAATTATGCTTTAGTATTATAGAAACAAGAGTATGGATTTTCAACGAACTCTTAGTAGTCATATTGATTAAAGTTAAATTAATGGTCTGCCCACTAATGGAACCATTGGATTTCTCTGTTTGTTTCCCTACCATCATGAAAACAGCAAAGCCAGTGACCCCAGGGCCAGTATCATGGAAGAAGGTGAATGTGTGCATAAGAAAATGAAAGAAGATCCTTTTCCTCTTATGAATAGTAAACATTCATATAGCAGTTATATAACATGAAGTTCACTGAGTTCATTATCATTGCATTTTGTGTAATATAGTTATTTTACTAATAATGGATTCTTCTGCTATGTAGGTTTCGATATTTGATTGTGTACCCAGGTGAAAAGTGGCTCTTTTTTCTGGACAGCTGATCTCCTGATTATGTTCTTTGATTTAGTTTTAATAGAGTTTACCGATTATAGCCTTGAGTGTGGGTGTCTGGAAGTAATTAGTATTATGCATGAGAAGTGGGAGGCCTGCCCATTGTCTGGCCACACAAGGCAGTTCCGGAGTGGCGGCTCTTCTCCACCCACAGGAAGGGCTGCCCACAGAGGCTTGGCATTCGATGCCCACAGTCGGATGCAGAATCCCACCCCCGTTAAGTGGTAGCTGTGTAGCTTGGGAAAGTAGAAAACCCTCTCCATCCTTAACATTCTCACAATGCCTGGCTTTCAGAGTGGCCATGAGGACTAAATGACCTAATTACACATAATGTGCTACAGACTATGTGTGGAGCGACCGTGTTACCAGACACTGTAACTAGTATACTACGTTACCAGGACACAAAGCCACGTCTAACCTTGACCAGCTGCATGATCTCTGTGGGCCTGAGCTGCCTCACATGTAAAATGCAGAGCTTGCATTGAATGACTTCATTTTATAGCTCCCTTCTGAGAAGGAGGAAACATAGCCTCTGATACCCAGAAACTGAGCTGACTTCCAGGCTGGAGCTCACGGTTTCCACAAACGGATGCAATGCCCACAATGGAGCCATGCTGTTTTTGGTTGTTGTGCGCGCGCACACACACACACACACACACACACATACACACACATAATCTCACAAGACATCCACTGGAGACAAGATTACATGCGTTCCCCATTATTTTTAAACAATCACATCTACATCATCTCACGCATCAGCCCCTCTCTCCCACGATTTTCTGGATACCTGGGCTCTTCACCATCACAGTGTTGTTTGCTTTGCGGGACGAAGGAGGGGGGAGTCAAGACGACCTCAAGGCTTCACCCCCAAAAGGACACAGACTGACTTTTGCTACATGGTTCAGAGATCAAATTTGGCTTTGCCATTGCCCCCAGCTCCTGAGTGCTCTCTTACAATACTTTTGCATTTGTAAATAGATAATTACTGTTAAACTTAAAACAAAAAACAAAAAACAAAGAAACCTCTAAAAATCAAAACTAAAGAAAAAAAAAAACACATTTTAAGGTAAAACCAGGACCTGGAAGGCTGGAGGACGTCAAGGACTTCTCATTTGCTTAGAGCTAGGGGAATGGGGTAAAAAAGTTCCTAGCCCTTCTCTGTTCTGTGCCACGTGGCTTCCGATGTCTTCCTCCTTCCTCTTCTCCCCCTGGTCTTCATCTTCACCTTCATTTACGTGCTTTCCCTGGCTTTCTTCCCATAGCCTCAGCCAACAGGACTCCTCCCTAGGCTGGGGTCTCCATCCTTGTCCAGGACCGGTGTCTATTTGTGGGGCTCCGGAGGCACTGAGAGCCTGGCATCCTACAGATGTGGCAGGGCCCCAGGCAAGTATGAAGGGGCCAGGCGGTGAGCAAGAGTGTTAGATGCCCACAAGAATTCCCAAAGGGCCATGGCCTGGTGGACGGAGACAGTGCAGTGTCCAACAGACAGCAGTGGACTTGGAAGCATCTGAACAGTCAAACTGTTGTCTGCCGGCTTTAACACTGCAGGGTGATGCCCTTCACCCTGCTTCCCTGTCCCGTGAAGCTCCTGGATTTTGTGTGAGTTCGATCAGAGTGTCTTCAGCTACTTTTCTTTGTCCTTAGAGCTACCTTCCAGCTACGTGATCGGTGCCCCCATTCCAGCCCTGGCTTGGCAGTTTGTCAGAAGGGCTTCCTCACATGTGCCATGACCAGGATCTCGGTGCCATCCTGCTAGGGAATGCCTCATTCGGTTCGACCCTTTACTCTCTCACTAGACTTTGTTTCTCATGATCGGGGGAGAGGGAATGTAGAAGAGCAATGAACATAGAAAGGACAAGCAGATGGGCCAGATGCTCAGGTCACGTATCGGGAGCACCTCATGTATATCAGCATATCAGGTTCATGCTGGCTTCACTCCCTCCCTCCACCCCTTCCCTGCCCTCTGCTCGGCAGGTGTCCCCAACTCGAGGATCTTGGTCAGATTCATCAGGCTGAGCTGGATGGTCCACTCAGTGCTCTGCCCACCCACACTCCTCCTCCCACACCACTGTTGCCTGGTCCTCTGCCCCTTGGACTGACTGCTCCGTGCCCATTCTGGGAATGCAACTGAGAAATCCATCATTCCCATGACCCCAGAATCTTAGCCCTTGCTGGGTCAGAAGCCCTGAATTCCACTTTTCATCTTCCCGGCCCTTCGAGACCCCCAAATGTCTCAGCCTCGGGTTCCACTTAACTTCTTGGCCTCTCACTGCATACAGTGTTATTCTGAGGGCAAAGGAGTGCAGAATGCTGACCTCAGGGTAGTGTACTTCTCTTCATGCGCAGTTTTGGACCCTCTGTATCCAGATGCCTTGGTTACTCTCTGATACTTCAAATAAGTACCTTTTAAATTTTATTTAGTTTTCATATTTTTCTTGAGGAGGGTTGATTTCATACAGGCTGCTCCACTGCCCTTGGAAACCAATGTCCACCTCCACCAAGATCTATGTCGTTTTTCATAGGGGATGCATCTGGGTTTGGTCGTACAAGCTCTGTCTTACGCGTCTGCAAGAGCAGAAACTCTCCATTATTAGATCATAAAAAATATATTATATTGAAAGAAGATTGCTTTACTGAACACAACTTACAAAATGAAAATCTGCCGTTTTTATTTTTGTCATTTTTTTGCAATTTTGTCTCACTTTACTCAAGACACAAGTTTCCGGGAAGATCTTATTTCCTCTGCTTGTCTAGAGGAACGTGGGGACCCATGAGTGGGTCGAGAGACACCTCACTAATGAAGTGGGTAATGGGAAGGGCTGTTTCCAAGAAAAGGCCTGTGGGTCCTTGGCAACCACAACACATCCACCTACAGTTCTAGGGGGAAAAGAGTCCTCCCACAGCGAAGTGCACCCACATTTAGGATGCCTGGCAGTTGGTTTGAAAATGCACTGAGGGGCTCAGTGAACATTGCTGAGATCCATGCTGTGCTGGGCTGACTAGCGGAAGTCTTTGGACATCTTCTTCTTTTCCTTCTTCTACAGCCCTTCATGGACTCTGGCCTGGAGGTGAGGACTGTCCTTCCTCGTCTCTGGACTCCCAGCAGGGACTCACAAAGTACCCACCCTGGTGAAGAGTTACGAAGTCACCGACGTCAGTAGTCATTAGGAACGCTAAATCCTCGGGACAAGAATCTCTCTCTGTGGTAAAAATAAGAAGACAGGTTTTGGGGCAAAGGAAGCAGAGGTCTAGGAACCAGACGGGCTCCTGGATGGAAAGCAGACCTGGATGGAAAGCGGACGTCAGGTACACGCTGTCTGCCGACACCGCAGAAACTTCGTGTCTTCCGTGTGGGGAGTGGGAAGATGGCCTGTGGCACTGGTAGGAAAAGCAGACACGCAGTTTTGCATAAGTCCTGATTCAGGCAGGAACACGCACCAAACAGCCACTGCCTTTCTTAGGGTGACTCCGCCTGAAATGTCCCAGCATTATCAGGTGCATTTTAGGTGAGTGGAGAGCCAGTATTTGAGAGCTGTCTTGACCCTTTTCTACTTAAAAATCCTAGACTAAAGAGTCAAGGTGCTTCATTTCGGGGGGTTAAAAATCACATCGAATTACTTTAAATTCTACTTTAAATTCACATGGACTTCATTCTCCATGTGAACTGATGTGCTTTAAATTTAATGCAAAATCACTTCCTTCCACTTTCCGTATCGATGTTTCTATTTGTTTTAGAGATAGAATATTCAATATATACAAAACTCTTCAGTAAACATCCTAGATTCCAATATTTAAGAAGTGGTAGCAAGAAGTAATTTATCATGTTTTCTCAACAATCACATTGATCTCACATATCATTTAAGGCCTAATGATGATTAACTGTATTTAGTAAATTCAGGCAGACTTTGAGAAATGGACCTTACTTTTCTGCTGTGTGCACAAAAAGACGCTCTGATAAATAATTAAGATGCTTAAAATTTTACATTTCCCCTGGTCAGGTCCCCAAAGCATTTGTTTTCTAGCAAATATGGTAAAATATATGTATTTCCATGATGTGATATTTGGTAATAGAGGTAAGTTGGGCAGGTTTCAAATTTCTCTTAAGCTTAGAATTGAGGAACCCTGATTTGAGCAGGAATGGGAAGGGCTGGATTGTATCTGGTTCAAGCCAGTGATGTGTGAATCCTAGCACCACTAATATAACATAGTATTTGCAGTTACTTAATTAGACTCCTGCTCACTAGAGGACCGGGCAGGGCGTTGCTAGTGACACAGGCCCCGCATCATGCTAAGGGCTCTGCCTGGATTATCACGCACAGCCTCCTCAGCCTACAGCAAGCTACTGCTCCACCCCATTCTTCAGACAAAGAAGCTGAGCCTAAGAAATACGATTTCCCTCATTTCAGAAATGTGCGATCTCAGGCTGAGAGTGGCAAATGGCTTAGGCCATGCCTTCGGACAGGGAATTTAACCTCTTTGGAGCCAAGCCCTTCAGAGCTAGAGCTCAGGGAATTCTTAATGAAGAAAGTAAAACAGGAAAACGTTGTCTCTCAGTCCAAACAAATTAGTCCTCCAAAGGGGCCTCCAACCTGCATACATCAACAAGAGATCTTTGCCAGAAAAACATTTTTTAACCTTACTGTTATCATCTCATTTTCAATCAACCTTTAGAAAATTCTTACTACTCTTAAGGTAAAATCCAGCAAGATATGGTGCCTGTGCTCAGGGCCCTGGTAGACCAGCAGAGTCCCGTAGTGGGCACAGAGCAGCTCAGAAGCCGGCTAGAGAGCGAAAGCACCTTGAGGGGGTGCTCAGGAAATGGGGTACACTGTGATGGGGGATCTAACATTAGGTCTTTCTGGGCTGGGGAATGGGTTTCTAGAGGAGGCAGCACACACCTGCGCACACAGATGTGAACCTGCTTCTGTCCCTGTGATCCAAGGGGCAGAGATTCGGAGCAAACTGTGTTCACAGGGAATGATGAATGGGTCTGTTTGGCTGGGAGCCTGCAGAAGACTAAAACAAATTAGGCCTGAAGAAAGGCACTGAAGCCAAATTCATGATGGCTTTGGAAGCAAAGATAAGGAAATGAAAGTCATTGAAGGATCTTACCCAGGAAGAAGTGTCAACTGAAAAGTCTTTTGCAGTAAATGGGCACCGACTTGCTCTGTCCACCCAAATTTCCAAGACTTTCCAATTTGGAATGCCTGCCCAATCTGTAATGTTTTCCTAGTATCTTGTACACGATTTTATCTCTGCACTTCTAGTGTATAAATACTAGTTGTTCCGCTCAAAAAAAGTAAAAAAATCAAGTGGGTCACGATTCTTAGTGCCAAGATGTCATCAGTGGGAATCAGTGACACTCAAGGTATGTGCGAGTCACCAGAGGAGAATGTCGGGGCCAGGAGGGGGCATGCGGAGGTCAGGGTCGGGAGGGAGCATGTGGAGGTCGGGTCGGGAGGGGCATGTTGAGGTTAAAGGAAGAAAAGAAAAGTCAGGGAAGAAGCCGCATTGTGTTTGTAGGGACGGGGACCGAAATGCACGGCATCATGAGCGAGGCAGGACTGGAATCCGTGTTTCACGGTGGTGTCTGAGCCCAGGCGGGCTACTTGCGCTCACCCACCACGAAGCCCAGAGTCCAGAAGCTGAGCATCAAGGGACTAGCCCTCTGCGTTCTGATATGCCCACTGATGGTCGCAGGGGTAGGAAACATGTCACATTAACAAGACCAAGGAAGGGAAACTTACCATATCTTCATCCCACTTGAGTCTGAAGGATGAACAACACTTGGAGACTGTGCCTCCCGTAGCATGAGTGCTTGCCAGTTAACTTTCTTCAACCACAACTGTAATGTAGGGACCTGACTTGGGGCTTTTGATTGTCGGGGATCCATTTCAGAGATGGCCATCTGCAATAAACACATTCCCTCCTATATCAATAGATCCAAAGATGGGCTGCAGCCATGCAGGAATCTCCCTCACAAAAAGCCCCTGGCTGCCCTAAGTAACTGACCGCTTGAGTGTCCCTGCTATTTCCAAGTTCCCGACGTGACCACAGTAAGAGTGAGAGTGAGGCCAGCCGCAGCTTGGGCTCTGTGCAGGGAAATATGTGTGGGGCTTCCCGCGGGTGGTAGGGGCTCTGGGAGAGCGCCAGGGCATTCCCAGCCAAGGGCATCCCTGTCTATAGACCAGATGGACACAAGACGGTATCTTTGCAGATGATACAGACTTGGAAGAAATACAGTGTTACGAACCGCTGTTTTCAGTTCATCATGGACACATCTGTCTCTAAGGATCTCTGAACAGTACCTGGCATGTTGAAGTTCTCAGTAGGTACTTTTTAATATACAATTCATAGGGCACCCAGGGGGGCTCCATCAGTGAACCATAGGACTGCAGCTTAGGTTGTGATCCAGTGGACCCAGGATCAAGTCCCACACTGGGCTCCCTGCTCAGTGGTGAGTCTGCTTGTCCCTCTTCCCCTTCCCCCACTCATGCTCTCTCTTTCTGTGTCTCAAATAAATAAAATTAAAAAAAAATTTAAATTCACCTACCACGCAGTGTGTTTGTTGGGTGCACAGCTCACTGTTCCTTGGTATAGTCGTGGGCTCGGACAACCACCCCTACAGTCTAGTGTTGCACTACTTTTCTGGCCTCAAGAATAAACTCTCGACCCAGTGATGGTCACTCACGACTCTTCCTTCCCTCTAGGCCTTTATAAACATGATTCGATTTCTGTCTCTGCGTTTGCCGTCCTAGATAGTGCAGATAAATGGAATCAGGGAGTACATAGTCTTGGGTGACTGGCTTCTTTCACTTAAGTTTATCAAGACTCATGCACATCACACCAGTGTCAGGATTTCATCCCTCTGCCCTGCTGATGCTGTTCTGTTGTATGGACAAACTACAAGTTGTCCGTTCATGAGTGTACAGATACCTGCGTTGTCCCACATTTTGGCTGTTGTGGATGATGTTGCTCGACCGTGTGCACTCATTCTCATGTGGGCTTGTGCTTTCGGTTCTCTCTAACACATGCTTTAAGAGAATGGATGGGTCTACAGCATCTGTCTGTTTCTTCCTTGGGGATCCCCTAGCTGTTGCCCAAACAGAGGCCAGCATTCCAGGATTCGAGGAATCCAATCAGCTCCTGATTCATGGGATGTTGGAACTACCATCATTTACATCACCTTTATTTTAAAGGAAACAAGGGACCTGTGAATGTAAGTCAGATCAAGTTTTGGAAAGCCAAGGTAAGGAAATCATGAGATCTGGGCAAAGCAAGATAAATCTAGCAAAAGAAATACGTGCACTGTTGGCCCAGGCCTGAGAGGAGAAGCCTCCTTTTTTCATCCTTGTCTTCTTATTAACTCTATGACCAGAGAATTGTGGTGTTTTGTTGTTGTTGTTTTGTTTTTTATTGTTTGGTTGGTTTTTGAACTGAGTACCTTGGGTACGATTAAAAGCATCGTAGTTGACTCTGACACCTAGTACAGCACTGGCCAGACTTTTATCAGAGAATCCTGGACATCTAAGGCCGACAACAGGAATGTCTTTTGAGCACACTCTACAGCTAGAGAGAGGGTGACACAACAGTACATGGCCTCCTTTGGGGAGAACTCACACTTGAGGGACTCCTAGGCCAACCCAGACAAGGCTGACTTCCAGGGCTGCTCCCCTGAGAAGCACCTGCCAGATGCACCCCCTGTGGCCATCCAGCGAGCATGCAGTGCTGGTGGTCCCAGGTCCCTGCTGGTCTATGCCTCCCTCTCCTGTGGCTCCTTCCCAGCTGCCCACTCCTTTCATCGGAGTCTGTGAGATCACAGCCAGGTTTGGGGCACGTTGCAAGAAGCCGGCTTCATCTGTGGACCTGTTGTAAACAAAAGCAGAAACGGGGCCATCCGCAGACCAGAGTGAGGGTCCCGGCTGGCTCCGATGAGCTCCATCACCCTGCGGGATGGAGGTGGGGGGGTGGGGGATGGGAGAGGTCAGCCCCGCCCCCATCCAGGCGAAGCATTTGAGAAGCTCTGCAGATGGCCAGACAGAAACCCTCCATGATTCTTTTTTTTTTTTTTTAATTTATTTTCAGTGTAACAGTATTCATTGTTTTTGGACCACACCCAGTGCTCCATGCAATCTGTGCCCTCTCTAATACTCACCTGGTTCCCCCAACCTCCCACACCCCTCCCCTTCAAAACCCTCAGATTGTTTTTCAGAGTCTATAGCCTCTCATGGTTCACCTCCCCTTCCAATTTCTCTCAACTCCCTTTTCCTCTCCATCTCCCCACATCCTCCATGTTATTTGTTATGCTCCACAAATAAGTGAAACCATATGATAACTGACTCTCTCTGCTTGACTTATTTCACTCAGCATATTCTCTTCCAGTCCCGTCCATGTTGCTACAAAAGTTGGGTATTCATCCTTTCTGATGGAGGCATAATACTCCATGGTGTATATGGATCACATTTTCCTTATCCATTTGTCCATTGAAGGGCATCTTGGTTCTTTCCACAGTTTGGCGACCGTGGCCATTGCTGCTATGAACATTGGGGTACAGATGGTCCTTCTTTTCACTGCATCTGTATCTTTGGAGTATATGCCCAGTAGTGCAATTGCAGGGTCCTAGGGAAGCTCTATTTTTAATTTCTTAAGGAATCTCCACACTGTTCTCCAAAGAGGATGCACCAACTTGCATACCCACCAACAGTGTAAGAGGGTTCCCCTTTCTCCACATCCTCTCCAACACATGTTGTTTCCTGTCTTGCTAATTTTGGCCATTCTAACTGGTGTAAGGTGGTATCTCAATGTGGTTTTAATTTGAATCTCCCTGATGGCTAGTGATGATGAACATTTTTTCAAGTGTCTGATAGCCATTTGTATGTCTTCATTAGAGAAGTGTCTGTTCAAGTCTTCTGCCCATTTTTTGATATGATTGTTTGTTTTGTGTGTGTTGAGTTTGAGGAGTTCTTTATAGATCTTGGATATCAACCTTTTGTCTGTACTGTCATTTGCAAATATCTTCTCCCATTCTGTGGGTTGCCTCTTTATTTTGTTGACTGTTTCCTTTGCTGTGCAGAAGCTTTTGATCTTGATGAAGTCCCAAAAGCTCATTTTTGCTTTTGTTTCCTTTGTATGGAAACAGAAGAGACCCTGAATTTCTAAGGAAATGTTGAAAAACAAAAATAAAACTGGCAACATCATGTTACCTGATTTCAAGCTTTACTACAAAGCTGTGATCACCAAAACAGCATGGTACTGGCATAAAAACAGACACATAGACCAGTGGAACAGAGTAGAGAGCCCAGATATGGACCCTCAACTCTATGGTCAATTAATCTTCGACAAAACAGGAAAAAATATACAGTGGAAAAAAGACAGTCTCTTCAACAAATGGTGCTGGGAAAGCTGGACAGCTATATGTAGAAGAATGAAACTTGACCATTCCCTTACACTGTACACAAAGATAAACTCAAAATGGATAAAAGACCTCAACATGAGACAGGAATCCATCAAAATCCTAGAGGAGAACATAGGCAGTAACCTCTTCGATATCAGCCACAGCAACTTCTTTCAAGATATGTCCCCTCCATGGTTCTTAACAGCAGCTCCTGTCTCTCAGCCCCAAGGGCTAGCCCTGATTAAATCACTGACCTTAAAGTTTGACCCTGCCTCCCTGAATACCCAGGCAGGAATGACCGTTTCTGAAGTATTCAACACCTGGTGCAATGCTTCTCTTAACTCATTCTTTGATTCAGAAGTTTAGAAGTCTAGTCCTGTGTTCTTCATCATTTCTGTGAACGTTTAAAAAAGAGAAATCAAACGTACTTACTCCAAATATTCAAATAATAGAATTGAGCATCTTTAAACAGAGTAACTGGGCATTTTCCCCAGTGACCTATTTCCTAACCCTCTCTGCCTTCCCTCCATACCACCTGCCTCCCCTCATACCCCTTAACTCCCACAGTTTGTGACTGGGTCCACCACACCCTCAAGCTCTCATCTCACTTCCAGGCACTTGGTTCCAGCCCTGGTCCTCCTGAACCTTCTACCCTTCCCGCGTCTGTACCTGGAGGGCAGATCACACAGAGACAGATGCAGGAGGACATGGAGATGGATGGCCCGAGGCGTGGGTGTGTACCCAATGCTACCAGACCCCACACTGTGCTTCTCTGTCTGTTCACTTCTCTCTTCTCCTATGGTGCTTTTCAAACTTTCCTTTATGCATCTAACTACCAGCATCCTCTTAAACCTCACTCTCTGCTTCTCATCTCCCGCACCTCTGACTTCACTAGAAACGTGAAAAAAAATCAGAAGATAATTTCCACAGGCTCCCTGCCTTATGTTTACCTGCCTCCCAGCATCTGCCTCTGTACCTTGGGGTCCCCACCATACGATGAGATGAAAGAGTCTGTTCTTACAGTATTTAAGGATAAAGGGCTATTAGCAATTACCATTCTCTCCTCTTGCAATTTTTTCACTTTTGTTTAAATTATTTCCAAGAGTATCCAAGTGCAGGATTATATCTCCTGCTTTCCAGGATATGAATGAAGCCCTATTTGGGGCCCCCTTCCTCAGTTAAAGTCCTGGCCCACTTTGCTCCCCGCTGCACCAGAGTTTCTCGAAAGAGTGGTCTGTACCAGGTGTCCCCAGATCTGCTCCCTCCACGTTGTCTTAAACCCACTCCAGTCAGTTTTCCGGTGCCCCATGAGAACGGCTCTTGCCAGATCCGTGCAGCAGCGCCTCGTGACTCAATGTGTTGTCTCTGCCATTCTCTGTTGGTTTGAAGCAAGGATTAAGCCCAGCCCATGCTGTAGTGACACGCATGTAGTGACACACAGCGAGGAGCTCTGCCATCGCCGACCAGTGACCATTCCCATCATTCCCAACTTGCATTCCCACCAACAGTGTAAGAGGGTTCCCCTTTCTCCACATCCTCTCCAACACATGTTGTTTCCTGTCTTGCTAATTTTGGCCATTCTAACTGGTGTAAGGTGGTATCTCAATGTGGTGAGTCTAAGGGCTGAGGGAGAAGGAAATGCAAGAGGAGAATCTCAGTGTCACAAACCCCACATTTCCTGTGAGGTAGAGTCCTTGGGAAGTAGCCTCCAGGGAAGTCCCTATCTGGGGTCCCTCGTGGCTCAGGCGGTTGAGTGTCTGATTCTCAATTTCAGCTCAGGTTGTGATCTCAGGGTGGTAAGATCGAGCCCCACGTCAGGCTCTGTGCTGGGTGTGGAGACTGCTCAGATCCAATCTCTCCCTCCCTCTCTGTCCCTGCCCCTTCACTGCTCATGGGTGCACTCTATGTCCCTCTTGCTGTCTTTTAAAAAAAAATCTTGAATTAAAAAAAAATTCCTAGCAAAAAAATAATAATCTCAGAGGGTCTATACACTTCCTGTTATGGGCTGAACTGTATTCCCCCCAAATATTTACATGTTGAAGTCCTAACCCCACATACTGCAGAATGGGGTTGTGCTTGGAGATGAGACCTTTAAATAATTGATTAAGGTCATTGTGGGGGCTGTTGTCCATCCACCCGGTTTCCTCATAAGAAGGAGGAGTTTGGACACACAGGGACAGTGGGACATTCATGGACAGAGGACATGTGCGTTGGGACACAGAGTAAGGAGGGGTTACAGACATGCCAAGGAGAGAGGCCTGGAGTAGACCCTCCCCTTACAGGCCTTGGAGGAAACCAAACCTGCCAACACTTGGACTGTGGACTTTCAGCCTTCAAATCTGTGAGAAAAAAAGTTCCGTTATTCAAATTGCCCAATGTGGTAATTTGTTATGAGAGCCCTAGCAAACTAATGTATTTCCCAACAGAAGATCTTCTTGTCTTAATTTCCAGAGGTTTCCCTTCTGTTGTTTCTTCTGTACACACCAAACGTGAGCCACAACCTTTCCCTGTTAGGATTTTCTATCAACCATTTTCCGACTATTTTCCACACCTTGAATGGTTTTTCTTCCTAATAAATGACACCCGTTTCTCTAAAGTGAGCACTTCCTCTTTATTTTCATAAATACTCATCTGGGATGCTCTTATGTCAGTTTGGCTGGGCCGCAGGGTGCCCGGACTTGGGGGTGACTCTCATTCTGGGTGGTCCGGGATGTGCTTCTGGGTGAGACTAGCTTGGGACTGCTAGAGCACACTAGCCTCTCCAGTGTGGGTGTGCATTCTCCAATCCGAAGCCTGCATAGACAAACAAAACGCGGGGCAGGAGAGAACTTGCTTCCTCTGCCTGCCTGCTTTCAGCTGGATGCCACCCTTGTCCTGCCTTTGAATCTGGGCTCAGACTGGAACTCACGTCATCTGGGCTCAGACTGGAACTCACGTCATCAGCTTCAGGCTGGGGCCCGACCACACCGTCCGCTCTCTGGGGTCTCCAGCCCACTGACTGCAGATCTTAGGACTTCTTAGTCTCCCTAACAGCATGAACCAATTTCTTATAATAAATCTCTTTCTACGTATTGGATTGGTTCTGTTTCTCTGGAGAATCCAGACTCATATACAATCATTCATTATTTGAGTGAAAAATGGGGCTGTCACATCAGAGTGTGAAGGAGTAAATATCAGATAGTTAGAAATCCCATTTCCTTGCCGATTTAATCATGCAACATGCCACCTCCTTCTCCCTTATTAAAATAACAAAGTGTTATGTAGTTGCATGCCATAAACTTTCATGTGTCACAACATAATCCCATTGTCTCACTGGAATCACTGATGGCCTTGATGTTCTGGAAAGTTTTAAATTATGGCCAAATCATGGAGAACCTTGCAATAAGCTTCTCTAAAGGAAAACAAAATTAGGACCATCCATCAGCTGGTCTTGAAAGACAAACTCCTTCAGAATCACACTGCTTGAGCTCTAAGAAAATAGAAATTAATCAGATTAAACATTGTCAAAGCTGCACAAAATGGCATGGCCCCAACCTGTCTTCCCTCCAGATATAGGGGACAAAATGTCTGTGAGCCTGCCAGGACTGCCACTTTGCCCTCCTCTCCCATCCCCTGCAAAGTCTCCCTCCCTCTCTGAATGTTTTCCCTCTTTGGACCTGGGGAGAACACAGACAAGAAGTCAAACATGCGTCCCTTTCTAGTCTTGTCCCGTCGTGTCCCCCTGCCGCTCCTGTCCTGTGTCCTTATTTCTCTCTTCCTCGATCACAAATGCAACAGAGGAACATGTGGTTGTTGCTTCTCATCGTTCTTGAACCTGATCCAGTCACTTCCCCTGAAGCTGGTCTAGTCAAGGTCACACTGACCTCTACATTACTGAGTCCAAACATGGCTTCCCAATCCTTCCTAGAATGACCAGCCCCATCTGGGCTGAAGAGCACGGTCTCTTCTTGGGCACTCTTCCCTGACTTGGAATCCAAGTGTCCTTGGATCCAGGACACTTCTCTTAGCTTCTCTCTCCTGTACTGGTCACTCATCCTATTCTTTTGTGCTGTTTTCTCCCCGTGTCCCTGACCTCTAGGACTCGGAGGGCCAAGGGCTCAGGTTTGCAATCGCTTCTTCTTTCTATTTTATTGACATTCATTCTCTCAGAAATCTCTTCCAGCTTTGGGCCCTGAAGATAATCTAAATACTGATAGATCCCGAGTGTTTCTCTGCAGCCCGCACAGCTGGCCTCAGCTGCAGACTTGCGCACACTACTGTCTACTGGACCTACTGTGTGTGTAGGGCGCGAACAATGCTGAGAACACAGTAGGCACTCCAGCTTTGTTAAGTGAGTACCTGAGCCAACAAATCAATGAGCGGATGAATACGTGGGCCCTGGCTTTGCCACTCCCTGTTGGTACAACTTTGGACCAGCCTCATAACTTCTAGCTGGAATTTCTCATATAAAGTTAAAGCTAATCAGGGTGACCTCTCCAGGTCAGTGCGAGAACCAAGTGTGGAGTCTGGAAAGAGAGAGGCGGTTTGGAGTGCTGGCAGTCTCCGTGACTGCTCCCGCTTGAGGTCAGGCTCCTGCCCGGGGTTCCCCCCTGTGTGGGGATAGCAGGTCCCCCGGAAGTGCCTGCTCACCACCGCCTGGCTGCGGGTGCAGGGGAACGTTTGCCACAGGACCTGTGCTGTGTGCATCAACCCCGAAAGGGCGCAGGATTCACAGTCTTCTAGAAGTCCAGAGCCCCGCCCCTCCTCTGCCTCTGCCTGCATCCTATAAAACTTGCCCCTGTTGGTAATCTGTCCCAGGCATCTCCTCTGCCCAACCTGGCCCTGGCAGCTCTCCTCAGACCACTATGGGCCCACAGTCAGGCTGCAAGGGTCAGTGCTGTCGCCTCAGAAGCGGAGGTCTGTCCTGCGGGGCTCCCACCCTCAGTCTTTCCTTGCCCTGGCAGAACCCACGGGGAAATCATTCCTTTGTGAGGACGCTGTGTGACTCGGTGGCCAGGGTGACCACGTGCGTGTGTGCTGGCCACACTGTGGTCTGAGGAGAGCTGCCAGGCGAGTTTCCGGTGAGTTGTCGGCGCCGGAGCTCTCCACGAGGCTCTCACGAAGCGGACTGCTGCGTCCTGACCCGCGCGCTCACAGACAGAGAACGGGCCACCGCGCAGATGCTCCGGGTGAGCAACACGTCCTCTTCCAGGATGACCACCGCGCTTCAGCCCCGAGCGGAGGCCGGCGCCCTGCAGCCTCCGGACCCAGAGAGGAAGGCTCTCGCGGGTGCACTCCCGGCCGGGGTCAGCCCCTGGAGAAGACGCTGAAGCTGCTGGGCTGCAGGCGCCGTGGCCGGTGCCGCCGCAGGGCCTGGTGGAGGCTCAGGGCCCAGACCCCGTCCGCAGCTGCGGGTGTCTCTGGGGTTTGTCTTTCCAGCAGTGACGTGCGAGGGAACCGGCTGTCGTGTGGAGGTGTCCCCGGGGCTGCCGGACCCCCAGGCGCTCCTGAGGACACTGAGTTATGATGATTCTTTCCTCCAAGTCCTGGTACTGCGCGAGTCTCCAGGAGCCTCAGCCCGTGTGGTCTCACGTCTGCTTTGACTTTGCGGCTTCCCACTGCTCGACTGCCAGTTGTTCTTTCCTCTCTCCTTCTCACGGTCTTCCACGCTCCTTGCCCGTCTTTACTCTTCCTCACCTGTCTACATCACGTTTAGGATTTGCCTGTGACCGACACACACGCACGCATGGGAGAAACTTCAGGGGACTCGCGCGTGCCCTGGCAGAGTTGTGCTTGACAAGAGTCTTCCGCTCACTTCGCGTATTAGAAACAAATCACAGGGGCGCCTAGGGGGCTCCGTGGGTGAAGCCTCTGCCTTCGGCTCCGGTGATGGTCCCAGGGACCTGGGATCGAGCCCCGCATCGGGTTCTCTGCTCAGCAGGGAGCCTGCTTCCCCCTCTCTCTGCCTCTCTGCCTACTGGTCATCTCTCTCTCTGTCAAATAAATAAAATTTTAAAAATCTTAAAAAAAATAAAAAACCAAAAATCAAATTCTTTCACATGGGCTTCCTGCAAAGCAGATAAGCATAGATCGAGGCCGTGGGGTAGGCGAGAATCTAACTCCGAGCACCGTAGCTACGACGTGTGGTGGGTTCTGACACGGTGAGGAAAAATCAAATCAACAGAGAAGAACGAAGAGATTTCAGAGGATTTTTTTTTCTAACACCAACACATCTACATCTCCCGAAAAAAAAATCAAATTATGTGTGAACCTTTGGAAGTAAAGTGTATATTGTGAAAATAAATACGTGTGAAACTTTGAAACTAGAATGTATAAAACATGAAATAAGAAAGTATTACAATTAATTTAAAACCATCAAAATTAGCTAACACATTTAAAAATAAATTCACATAATATTTTACCTTTACAAAAAAAGTTTTTTTTTAATTTTTTTAAGATTTTATTTTTTTATTTGATAGAGAGAGTGCACACAAGCAGGGGGAGCAGCAGAGAGAGAGAGAGAAGCAGGCTCTCCACTGAGCAGGGAGCCCAATGTGGGACTCAACCTCAGGACCTTGAGATTATGACCCAAGTCAAAGGCAGTTGTTTAACCAACTGAGCCACACAGGTGCCCCCCCAAAATACGTATTGACATATACAGTCTGTTACCTAACTTGTTGGACCTATTGCCAAGTGAAAATGGAGGGCCTTTCCTTCAAAAAAAAAAAAAAAAAACAAGGAAAAAATTCTGTTAAAGCCAATAACTACAAATTCTGGATAAAATTGTTCTGAGTAAAAAAAAAAAAGAATTTCAAATATTAGCACGAATTTTACCATTTATTTTTATATTATGCAATGGCAATTTTCATCTACAGAGTCACCTGAATTGTATTAGTTGTATTTTGTAGCTTGTCCTCCAGAAGACAGAAATGCAAACCAGGGTCTGAAAGGTTGAAAGAGAAAAGGAAGGGTCCCCCAGGCACCAGGTTGGCCTGAGGCCATGGTGCCTATGCATGGGGGTGGAATTTGACACCTGGGACTCTTCTGGAAGTTATATGGGACACCAACTCCAAGGATTTGAGACAAATTGAGATGAAGGACACAGAGGGACAGTGAAGAAGGAAGAGGCCATGTGCTGAGCTTGTGTGTGCTCTAATAGATAGCTGAGCCCCTCTGCGAAGCTGTGGGACATAGGGTCAGAGAAGAGAGTACGTGCCACCATCCACAACCGGTAGAGACTGGAGTGGGGAGAGTCCAAGTGTGCTAAAAGCCCATTTGTCCTCTTAAGAAGTCAATAAATACAGTCTAAAATCATAGTGTGTACTTAAAATGACACCCAATTCTACACCAAAAATCAAAAACAAAAACAAAAACAGACAACAAAGGAAAAAAATACCACACCAGAGTACATTAAAATGAAAAACTTCTGTGCATCAAAGGAGAGAATCTGCAGATCGAAAATGCAATTTATTGTGTGGGAGAAAACATTTGCAAATCACATGAGAGATTAATATGCAGGTTCTATAAGGAATTTGTTTAACAGTAACAACCCCCAGAAATGTTACATAAACGGACAAAGAACTTGAGTAGACATTTCTCTGAAGAAGGTATGTGGATGGTCAGGAACCTCTCAAAAAGGTGTTAAACCTCACCCCTCATTAGGGAAATGTCAGTCCAAACCACCAGGAGACAGACTTCATGCCCTTTGGGACGGCCCCATACAGCACAGCGCAGGAAAGGAAACAGGTGTCAGCAAGGGTCAGGAGGCCCTGGAACCCTCCTCCACTTGGGCTAGAGTGTCAAAGGGGCAGCTGCTGTGTGAACAGTGCGGTGGTTCCTCAGATAAAATGGAATTACCTCACGCTCCTCAGTTCCGCTCCCGGGTACATACCCCAAAGAACTGAGGGCAGGGTCCTGAGAGATCTGGACACCCGGTCACAGCAGCATCACTCACAGTAGCCAGGAGCTGGAAGTGTCCAAGCGTCCATCGACAGATGAGTGAATGAACAGGATGCGCTCTATCCATACAACGGGAGACCACACGGCCGCAAACAGGACGGAGATCCTGTCATACGCGTCAGCACGGGTGATCTTCAAGGGTGTTTTGCTACATGAAAAGAGTCAGAAAGAGGCAAATACTGTCAGATTCCACTTCTGTGAAGTCCTGAGAATAGACGGTTCACAGAGACAGAAGGCGTGGAGGAGGGGGTAGGGGGTTGTTGGTTATTGGGGCCAGAGGCTCAGTTGTGCAGGAAGACGTGAATGTACTTAATACCACAGAATTGCATGGGAGCATGCTTGTTTGGTGTATTTTCTGTTATGTGTGTTTTGCCATAATTAAAACTTTTTAATTTATTTGAAAGTGTAAACAAGAGAAGGACTCCATCCTATTACTATTCGTCAAAATTTTTATTGTAGTTTGTAGAGGTACTTTGGGCACTAATGGATATTGTGTTGAAGAAATGTTTAATTGAAATTTAAGAATTCATTTATAATTAGGTCCGTGACGAGTGTTCTGTTCGTGTAAGATGACTTCTACAACTCTTTTTTTTTCATTTATTTATTTTCAGCATAACAGTATCATTATTTTTTTCACCACACCCAGTGCTCCATGCAATCTGTGCCCTCTATAATACCCACCACCTGGTACCCTGACCTCCCCCCCGCCACTTCAAACCCCTCAGATTGTTTTTCAGAGTCCATAGTCTCTCATGATTCACCTCCCCTTCCAATTTACCCCAACCCCCTTTTCTCTAACTCCCCATGTCCTCCATGCTTTTTGTTATGCTCCACAAAGAAGTGAAACCATATGATAACTGACTCTCTCTGCTTAACTTATTTCACTCAGCATAATCTCTTCCAGTCCCGTCCATGTTGCTACAAAATTTCGTCCTTTCTGATGGAGGCATAATACTCCATAGTGTATATGGACCACATCTTCCTTATCCATTCATCTGTTGAAGGGCATCTTGGTTCTTTCCATAGTTTGGCGACCGTGGCCATTGCTGCTATAAACATTGGGGTACAGATGGCCCTTCTTTTCATGACATCTGTGTCTTTGGGGTAAATACCCAGGAGTGCAATGGCAGGGTCATAGGGAAGTTCTACTTTTAATTTCTTGAGGAATCTCCACACTGTTCTCCAAAGAGGCTGCACCAACTTGCATTCCCACCAACAGTGTAAGAGGGTTCCCCTTTCTCCACATCCTCTCCAACATTTCTACAACTCTTAATAAGACCAGTGAACTCGTAAATAAAATTACCCGTTCTCTGTACCATGATGCACCCACGCAAACAGACATCCGAAATGCAATACAGCAAATGCAAATGACTTCTGAGGGATGGGTTTCAGAATAATTTCTTTTTAAGTTTCTTCCCTATAGTTTTCTACATTGTTTGAACTTTAAAAATAGAACTGTGAACATTTTTCAGTCTATTATGAATTTTAATTTTGGCTATGACAAATTTTCTATTTGGCATGGGTATTGAAGCAGGATGCTTCATTTTCTTTATCCAGAGATTGGAGTTTGGAACCAGATGATCTATAATGTTCCATATTATAAAAGCAGAATTCAAACTTCTTTTGATTTAAATAGGAAGCCTTTCCTTGTCCTCATTCTAAAGGACATGAAACCAGATGTTATAGAGAAGAAGAAGAAGTCAAATTGCACGAACTCTTTTATAGCTGAAAGTAAAATACTCTAACCAAAGGTACTTTTCTTTTAAAGATTTATTTATTTATTTTAGAGAGAGTGGGAGGGGCAGAGGGAGAGGGAGAGAGAATCTGAAGAAGACGCCCCCTAAGCAAGGAGCCCAACACAAGGCTTCATCTCAGGACCCCAAGCTGACTACCTCAGCTGAAACCAAGAGCTGGTTGCTTACTGAACCGATGCACCCACACAGCCACAAGTGGCACTTTTTAAATCAAATCTTGTAATGTCCAAGTAAGTCAATATGGATCATAAAATTAAAGGCCACAGATTCGTTCCTGATATAACAACAGACGGAGAAATGTATAATGGTAAGAACAGAGAGCAGAATTCAACAAATGTGAGAACAATTGATCTCACTCACACACTGACACCTTCGTCTTGGAAAGCATGAACTTCATGAGCCAATGAGCGCTGGGATGGACTCCCCGTCTGTGGATCAGGGCCACTGGCATGACACAAGCTGGAGGCAGGGGATAAAGCAAGAAGACAAAATAAGACATCTTTTATATATAGACACCATCTGCAATACATTTTTTGTGAATGTCCCTGCTGACTTCTGAAATAATTGTGGCTAAGTCAATGGAAAGATAAGGTCTTTCAGAAATTTCTTTGGGCTTTGTAGTACACAGTGTTCCCTGAAATCAAATTCAAGGCCATGAGTATCAATGCCTGATGACATTGGGCCTTGGAAGAAGCCACAGCCTAACGTGGAGAAAAAGTTATTTTGACAAGCTCTAATTTTCTTGTGCTCAATACATTCAAGACATAAGGGAGTTAGAGCATGAAATACGATTAATATATTAAAAAAAATAGAGAATACACAGAATGTTACTTTGGCTCTGTGCCCAATGAGCAGTTTTCAGGAGAAAACAATCGACACGCCCATCTTTCTACATTTAGAGTTGGAAGGTCACTGGGAGACCACTGCAAGCATGGAGAGAAGGAATCGGAGGCCCAGAAAGTTTAAGGAGTCACCCAAACACAACAGTGAGTTCCTGGTTCTGGGTCCAGGAGGAGGCACACATAAGGACCACTTCTAAGGAGTCCCTGGGTGGGGGGAAGCCGGGGCATGCACTGGAGTACAGCAAGCACTTTCCACATGCCTGTTGGCAGTGACCCTCGGATCAGCAAGACAGCAGCCATGGCTTTTGTGTGGACATCGGAGACGGAGACAGCCAACTCTTGCTCGTTAGGCTGTCTCGTGCTCAAGTGCACTCTCCCGCATGGTGGGAGAGGACAGAGGCAAGTTCATGGATGACCATTCCCAGGTCAGCTGCAGCCCCTATCGCTTCACCAGAAGACAGCTGTGAGGGGCATCTTTGAGTTAAATCTCCCATGCTGAGCTGGCATACTTCTCCTTTCCCCCTGGCTCTCATCCACAGAAAAGCCATCCTAAAACACCATCGTTTCCTTTCTGTTGTTCCTATAGGCAATAGCGTGTGAAACTCAATCTGTTTCTACCCTGAGAAATTAAAACACCTGGGTGCATATAGAGTAAATATCCTTATCTTTTCCAAACAATGAAAGTACCATATACACACTAATATGTTAAAGGAAATTTGAGCATATTTAAACAGAGGGTGAACTAGTTTCTAAAAAATCAGAGTGAGGACACACGAAAGCAAGCCCCAAAGTACACGCAACATGACTGTGGGTGGCCAGTTCAGTGCTGAGTTTCCTGGAGAATTAAATGGAAGAGAAAAGAATCTGAAGTTTTCCGTTGTCCCCAAGATGAAAACAACTGCTGATCGAAGGAAACACAGCTTTTCCTAGTACTGAGGTCTAAGGTTTATCGTGACACAGAGGTCCACGTACCTGCACCATTTCTGTGAGAAGCTGTGTTGTAGCATTCACAGCTTGTGTCCCTGTCCCTCAATTAGTGCCGTAGCATGCCTGCTCTCCGGACATCGAAAATCTTTCATAACCTGACCCTCGCATTGTTCAAGACTGCCACTCCTGTTTCCAGGCAGGTGCACACTCTCGCCCTCCTCTGTCCCCACACTCCCCTACACTCTTCCCTCTACCTTTTCCAATGCTTCACATCATTAAACACTAGGAAAAATGGGCCAGATTATTACACAAAACACCATCTTTCCCCAGGATTCCTAATGTTTTATTGCTCAGCCAACCTCAACACACCAGGTAGGGGATTCTTGACCCACCTGACTCACTGTCTGACCCCTTTTGTGGACTCTGGGCTTCTTGACTCTGATTCCTGTTGGAAGCTCATATACCATGAAAAATTCCTCAGGAACGAAGGGGATATCAACACATTCTCAGGTGAAAGAAAACTAAGAAAGTTTGTCACCAGCAGACCTACCCTAAAAGAATGTGGAATGAAGCTCTCTAAATAGAAAAGAGATGCTAACATTTGGAACTTTGAAACCTCAAGAGAAAGGGGAATGGTCAACAAAAGTATGAGTACACACAAAAGGGTTTCCTTCTCCTCTTGGATTTTCTAAATCGTGTTTAATTGTTGACACAAAATGTTATAACATTGTTTGAGTCTTAATATATGTAAAAGAAATATTTGGCAACTGTATTACAAAAAGAGGAGAAAATGAGAACGTTTCTGCATTCCCTCTGGACAGATAACATGGCGCCACCAGTAGGCTGTGAGGAGTTATTACACACCATGTACTGCCTACCGCAGCCGGGGGGGAGGGGGGGGAGCTGTGCAAAGGAATTAACTCAAAAACGCTACGAGTAGTTTATAGCAGCAATGGCCACGGTCGCCAAACTGTGGAAAGAACCAAGATGCCCTTCAACAGACGAATGGATAAGGAAGATGTGGTCCATATACACTATGGAGTATTATGCCTCCATCGGAAAGGATGAATACCCAACTTTTGTAGCAACATGGACGGGACTGGAAGAGATTATGCTGAGTGAGATAAGTCAAGAGAGAGTCAATTATCATATGGTTTCACTTATTTATGGAGCATAACAAATAACACAGAGGACAAGGGGAGATGGAGAGGAGAAGGGAGTTGAGGGAAATTGGAAGGGGAGGTGAACAATGAGAGACTATGGACTCTGAAAAACAATATGAGGGTTTTGAAGCAGCGAGGGTGGGAGGTTTGGGGAGCCAGGTGGTGGGTATTAGGGAGGGCATGTACGGCATGGAGCACTGGGTGTGGTATATAAACAATGAATTCTGTTATGCTGAAAAGAAATTAATAAAAAAAATCCTAAAAAAAAAAACCACACTGAGAAAATAAAAATGGAGTCTAGAAAATATTCAAGTAAACCATGGGAGAGCGGGAAAAATAAAGCAAAAGCAAAGACAAACACAAAAAAAATAAAAAAGCAGATTTTAGCCCTCACATGTCAAGATGATGTTATGTATAAGTGGTTATAAATGCATCAATTAAAAGACAAAGATTGGCAACTGGATTAAAAAGCATGACTCATGGTTCATCTCCCCTGACTCTGAAAAACAATCTGAGGGGTTTGAAGTGGCAGGGGGGTGGGAGGTTGGGGTACCAGGTGGTGGGTATTATAGAGGGCATGGCTTGCATGGAGCATGGGTGTGGTGAAAAAATAATGAATACTGTTTTTCTGAAAATAAATAAATTGGAAAAAAATAAAAAAATAAAATCTTTTGGGGAAAAAAAAAGCATGACTCAACTGTATGCTGCCTACAGTAAACTTCCCTTAAATATAATAATGCAGGCATGTTAAAAAAAAAAAAAAGGCTATACCATGCAGACACTAACCAAAGGAAAAGAGTAGCTGTATTAGCATCAGACAGAGCAGACGGAACAAGAAGAAATGCCCAGAGACAGGGACGTTGAATAATGATAAAAGGGTCAATCCACCCAGAAAACAGAGAAATTTTAAATGTATATCCAACCTCAAAACTCATAGGCAAATCATAGTTATCACTGAGGATTTCAACAAAGTACTGTCTGCAATTTGATAGAACTTTTAGACAAAAAAGCAGCAAGGTTGTAAGATCAACAAGGACTCTGACCAGCGGGACCTAACACTTACACAGCACTCTACCCAGAAGCAGAATACACATGTTTTTAACCCAACAGCTCACAAGACATATACCAGGATAACCCATATATTATGATATGATATGAAGTAAATCTCAACAACTCAGAAATAATCGGCATTATTCAGGGTTCTCTCTGGCTGTGGTAAAATCTGACCTCTGTGACAAAAATCACAGACCATTCTCTGAACACTTGGAAACTATACAGCACGCTTCTGAATAATATGTGTGTCAGAGAGGAAATCATGAAGGAACAAGACAAAAAATATGATTGACTGAGAAGAAAAATGTACCACATTGAAATCTGAGAGACCAATGAAAGCAAAGCCAATAGCCAGCATCCCAAGACTAAAGTCCTATATTAGAAAAAGGAGAGACTCAGTCAGAAATCTACAGCTCGCATCTCAAGAGCCGAGGAAAGGAAGAGCAGAGCAAGCAGCAAAAAAGAAATAATAAAGAGCGAGAATTCATGTGATTGCAAACAGGAAAATTACAAGGAAATTCAATGAAGTAAGGAGTTGGTTCTTGGAAAAGATCAACAAAATTGACAAACATCTGGCAAAATGAACAATAAAAAAGAGAAAATACCAAGTACCAATATCAGGTATTGGATGGGGGTTATCACTACAGACATTGCAGACATTAAAACGTGTAATAAAGAAATAATGTGGACAACCTGAGACAATTAAATTTGACAGATAAAATGAATGGCTTTCTCAAAAAAAGCACAAACTAACACAACCCACCCAATATACCAAAGGATAATTTGAAGAGCTTGAAACTACTAAGTAAATCCAATTTGTAATGTAAAATTCCCAAAAAAGAAATCTTCGTATCCAGATGGTTTCACTAGAGAATTCCACCAAATACTGAGAAATGAAGTGAATACAATCCCTCCTGGTAAACAGAGGAGGACGTGACACCACCTAAGTCATTTTATGAAAGCAGGTCAGTCTGATTTTGAAACCAGAAAAAGAACAAAAGAAAACTGTGGACAGATATCCTCATGAACATACATACAAAAAGCCTTAAAAGACATACAGGTCTCTGACTCTTAATCTCACGAAACAAACTGTGGGTTGCTGGGGGGAGGGGGGTTGGGAGAAGGGGGGTAGGGTTATGGACATTGGGGAGGGTATGTGCTTTTGGGTAAATTGGAAGGGGAGATGAACCATGAGAGACTATGGACTCTGAAAAACAATCTGAGGGGTTTGAAGTGGCGGGGGGGTGGGAGGTTGGGGTACCAGGTGGTGGGTATTATAGAGGGCATGGCTTGCATGGAGCACTGGGTGTGGTGAAATGAATACTGTTTTTCTGAAAATAAATAAATTGGGAAAAAAATAATGAATACTGTTTTTCTGAAAATAAATAAATTGGAAAAAAAAAGACATACAGGTCTCTGTACTCTACTTTACAACAGCAAGCAAGCCTAATAAAGAGATTCATATGATAGAAAAATGAAACAAAAATCTTTCAGTAGTCTAAAGCACTAGGGTCATGAAAAAATAGCTAATTTTTGTTTTTTACGTTCAAGACACAGTCACAGATTATTATGTATATGCCTCTACTGGGTCAATGTGAGAGGAAAATATATCAAAATAAATATTTTTCCTGCTGTTAAGTAACCTATTTTGTGTAATTGGATAACTGAGTAACCTAAATTCAGAAAAACCAAGGCAAATAGGCTGTTAGTGTAGACCTGCTGATGTATTTGATTAAGTGAGGTACTGTGGCCAGCCCTCCAGAAAGAAGTGTGTCCTAATCATAGTGTAACAGAACCATGAATAGCAATTAACCAAAAACAACAACAATGTATATATTTCCACTTGTAAAATGAGAATATTTTCAAGCTCACAGAGTGGTTGTGGGATTATGTGAGGCAATGCACACAACATAGAATAATGCCTACACCCCATGCTGTCCATATCTATTGCCCAGAACCTAGGGATGGTTCCTTCCATGGCAAAGGGGTTTGCAGGTATAGTTAAGTTAGGGATCTTGAGCAGGAGACATTATCCTGGATGACTGAGGTGGGAGCCAGGTGGGTCAGAGTCACGGAAAGATCTAGGATGAGGGATTCCGAGGTTGGAATGAAGCTCCTTCAAGACAGAAGAAGGGACCACAAACCCAACAATGCAGGCAGCCTCTAGAATCTGGAAATGTCCAGAAAACAGATTCTCCCCCAGAGCTACCAGAGGGAAAAAAGTCCTACCAACACCCCCTCAATGGGAAGGTAACTCACTGATGTTGTTTTAAACAGCTACTTTGTGGTAGTTTGTTACAACTGCAATAGGAAGGCAACACAATATATAGACACAACATTTTGGACCAAGATGGGGTAACAAGGATCAGATTTATGCTCTCAGGGGAAAAGAAGGAGACAAAACGTAGGAAACTATGGTAGTCAAGATGTTGGCTGTTAGGTGACAAGGGGTGTTGATCCCGCAGCAATGGGAAACAGAAAGGGAGAGCCGTCCAGTGAACTGGGCTTGCTGGCTGCTTTGGGAGAAGTTGCAGATGCGATGCGGGGTGGGGGAGGTGGGGCAGAGTCAGGGAGCCCACTGTGGCTGGGTGCCCAAAGCGGCTTCTCCGGAGGAGACATTTGTGTGGGGGTGTCGCTGTCTCTGAGTTTCTGAGCATGGAGGCTGCACACCGTGAATCCTCTGAGTCACTCGCAGGAGCCGACACATCCTCTGTCCCTTCCACGGGCAGGCACCGCGGGAGATGCAACAAGATGTGTTCCATTGCTAACAACAATCACAAAAAGGCTCCACAGTGAGTTCTATCATGGAGCCCATGGAAGTGATTTCTTGAGAACAAAGGGACACACAGTTTCCTCTCTCAGTGAGAAGGATATGTTAACCTTCACTTTTTTGGGGAAAAAAGGGTCAACTTTCTTTTAACTGTCGGGAAAACCACCATTCAGTGAAACTGTGAAGTTAATAAAGAAATACACCTTTAAATGTCCAGCCCTCAGCAGCCAGATCCTTTATCTTTGGGAAGGTGAGAAATCATGATTAGCTGCTTTGTTCTCACTCTGAAAGAGCACCAGGTTCATAAATATTAAGCTCAAGTGGCAGGCGGCAGGTGCCCCGAATTTCTGGAGGCGTCTGTCATTGCCAGAGGAACACGCTGCTCTGGGTGCAAATTACTCCAGATGATTTATACATATTCTGAAACTCCCTCCAGAAGAGTCTGAACCAGGGGTGACAAATGTCCCTGCTCTTTCTTGGAACAAAGCAATATGTGTCATATAGTTGACTTCTCCCGTTGTTTCCTCTGGCATGAGCCTCCTTTCACTGGATATAATATTCTCGATAAATAAACTATGGGACTTTGCAGAAAAAATGCAGGTGATGAAAATTCCCCGGCACAGCTACATAGTTATGCAATGATAAAGGTATCACTGAATATTCTGGAAGATATTAGATAGAAATCAGGATATAGCATATATTCAGGGAATATTTATATGTTTTAAATCTGATATCAGATAGATTCAGGGAATATATGTGCTATATCCGACATCAGATAGATTCATGGAAAACAATTGCAGGGTCTGCTCTACTTCTTAAATTCTTCAGGAGTACAAATTGGACCTAGTACGATTTTTATACTTTTCTGTTGTCAGTGTAAACTCAAAATATTAAAAATATAGCACCCAAATATGTAGGATGCGCACATGCAGAAGACTTTGTCTACTCATTAGTGAGGAACAGACGGTGTAGTACAGCAGCCTTGATGGTGTTTGAAGGAATGGATATTTTTAACCATCTTTCAAAAGTATGTCATAATACGATTTCTAGATATAAAGCAAGCTAATATCCTATAGGACAATAAAGTAATAAAGCAGATTATCCCTTTTAACTTAGAAATCACTTGCATTTCTAGAAGACTCAGTTCTGTAAATTAACATATAACTCCATAGAGTCTTGGGTCTAATCATATACTAAATAGCAAAGTCAGCCACATTCTTAGAAAAGCAAATGATCCTTGTACATTAACAATGCTGATGAAATAATGCTCTAATGTAACAGGGAAAGTGTTAGGGTCCATGATGAAAGGAATGAGACTGACACAAAGAGAAAATCAAACAAAGTTTTATTTCGCACTAAGCCTCAAAAATCAAACTGACCATTCAGGGCCATCTCTTACGAAGAGGTGACGACGACGAGGACGACAACCCCGACGACACAGACTCTGCTCCCCATGATGCCACTCCGGAAGAGGCCGCTCCAGACATGGCCGCTAGCCCATGAGGCCGCTCCCAGGAATGATGCCACTCTGGTGAGGCCGTTCTGGCAAGGCCACTCGCAGTGGGGTCACAGCTCAGCTGGGGGCGGTGAGGCCGCTGGCGGCAGCACTGCTCCCAACGACTATTACTCCAACAACTACTCTGACGGCTCTCCCAACAGCTATTCTAACTCCTCCTACTACTTACCCCTTGCCTCACAGACTAACCTTTATAGAGGTGGTTGAGCCCGGCCCACACACAGGCAGCCAATGAGATTGCAACACACAGGGAAAACTGCACAGTCATGCTTGGTCGGCAATACGGGTGACCAATTGAATTTCAATTCACCACAGTAATATACGCGCACCCCACTGATTGGATGTCTCCATCCAGCCTGGCCCGCCTCTATATCCGGGGTCTGCAAGTAAGTTCCTCTGACTAACCAGGGCCCTACATTAAAGCACATGTTTCCTCCTTCAGAGTACTTCAAGTTCAGATGAATTGTCTTCACACTGTGCTTCCTACCATCCCTTGGGCAGTGTCACCATTCAATGAACGTGTATCACAGTTAACTTCATTATGTCATAAACTAACTTAAAAAAGACAGTGCCAAAAATCCATAACTAGTGGGTGCAGAATGTCTTTATGACGTTCCAGCACTATTGGACTCATTTAAACGTATATGTAAAGGACTCTTCCTTTCCGCTGGTCTTAGATGATTGAGCTGGCTGCGTTCACTTGTAACGTGACTGTCCTCCACCCCTAATTTTTTATTCAGCTTATGTTTACAAAGAACTAGTATAACTACCTGCCCTTCCTTGAGTGTCCTCAGAAGCAAGAGCCGCAAACCAATGGAAGAGGTTGGCCAACTCCAACAGGGGAAAGCTTTTCCAACAAGTGCAAACACACAGCTCAGCGGAGAGTCTCTAACTCAAGTCACAGAGTTGCTTTGCAGATCCCACCGTGGTTGGTCCCAGGGACGCCCAGGAGCATTAAGGGCTAGTGTGTGCGAAAAACCCAGGATCTCGGATATTTCTAACAGAATGATCTCTACACACAGATAACCAGAAAGCCTAAAGCAGAGCCCAGTTCAGAGACACGAAACAGAAAATTACTAATTATTAAGTTTTAAATTATTTAATTAAAATATTTTATTTATTTGACAGAAAGAGATGAGACATTGAGAGAGGAAGCACATGCACAGGGAGCAGGAGAGGGAGAAGCAGGCTTCCCGCTGAGCAGGGAGCCCAATGCAGGACCCCAATCATGACCCAAAGCAAAGGCAGTCACTTAATGACTGAGCCACTCAGGCACCCCTAAATAATTTATTTTTTTAAAATCATGGGTAAACAACTCAAGTTTTTAAAAAAGATAGCATTAAGCATTGAAGTTTCTCTCATCTGAGAACCAGAAGAATGGTGTTACTAAAATAGTGTGGGTTTCTTTCTTTTTTTTTTTCTTTTCTTTTTTTGAAAACTTCATTCAAGCCCTAATTTATCCATAGCAAATCACATTATTTCTCTCAGCCTCAATCTCTTGATTTTTGAGTAAGTTTATACTGAATATGTTTCTTTGGCAAAAAGCACGGTTAACTTTAAATTGCTATACGGAAATTCCTGCCTATATTTAACTTCTTTCTTTAAGTCCAAACTATGTGAAGATCTTAGCACTAAGAGTATATGATCACAACTTAAAAAAAAAAAAACAAACCAAAAACTATCAATCTTAAGAAAATCTATTTGGCTTATGTCATAAATAAAAAAAAAAATAACGGTTCTTTCAAAGAGCATATCTCTTGGAAAGCATGACCAGGAGTCAGCTCTGAAACAGCTTCTGATTACAAGCCAGAGTTAGCACTTTTACCTTCCTTCTTTTTTTTTCCTTCAAGCTTTTATTTAGATTCTGGCTGGCCATCTTACCGTGTAATATTAGTTCCAGGAGCAGAATTTAAGTGACTTGTCACTTCCATACCACAGCAAGGGCTCATCAGGGCACTTTGTCTCATCTGTTTCTGAAATTTCTAACATTTGGCTGCAGGATAAAGGGCACTGGGGAGAATTCTGAAGTACAGATTTGGGGTTCAAGAGACTGTTTTCCTACAGGATGGGAGGTCCCCGCCAAGCCCCACACACAGGTGTTGGGACTCGGTAAAGGAAGTGCAGCCCCCTGGGGGCAGAGGGGGTGGCAGCTTAACTGGCTTTTGGGGCTGACATGGTCACCAAATCACGAATCAGTTTTTGTCGTTCTTATGAAATTCGTTCCACAGGTCGTCTGATCTGGGTTATTCCCTTGAACTCTAAGTCATTGTCCTCACAGAGAAAACATACCCCTGCCTTCTCTGTTGCTCTCCAAGCAAGGACGGAGCTAAGCTCTGGCTGTGCCCTTCCCTGGTTGGTGTTGTTCTCCTGATTAGTCTGGAGGGAGGGACAGAGGGAAAGGGGGAGAGGATCTCAGGCCAACTTGCTCAGTGTGGAGCCCCTGCCGGGCTGATCTCGGGATCTTGAGATCCTGACCTGAGCAGAGATCCAGAGTGATGTCTTTTAAATCATTTCACAAATGGCCCGTGGATTGAGACATTGTGAGAATCAGAGCCTTTTCATTACCTTTCGGGAATGAAGTAGGTATCTTTTGAGGAGGGACTGATAAAAGATGAAATGTCCCTCCACAACTCATGCTGGTTACAGGGCACAACGGACCGTGGTGACGGCTTGGCCGCTCAGTGCTGGGACCTGGCACTGGGTTTTGTCATTTCTGTGTCGTGTTCTGTTTCCAAAGAACGCAAATTTTTAAGGAGACTTAATTGTTTTTCTTACAGTCATTCAGAAGATGCCTGACTTCCATACTATCACCCTACAACATGAACAACAGGAAAGGGTTAAAACCCAGCCCCCTGCCCCAGCTTGTCAACATGGCAAATAGATTGGAGAAGACTTACTCCCACTTGTGTTTTGAGCATTTTTTACGTGTTTTTTTTAAATTATTTTTTATTTATTTTCAGCATAACAGTATTCATTATTTTTGCACCACACCCAGTGCTCCATGCAAGCCGTGCCCTCTATAATACCCACCACCTGGTACCCCAACCTCCCACCTCCTGCCCCTTCAAAACCCTCAGATTGTTTTTCAGAGTCCATAGTCTCTCATGGTTCACCTCCCCTTCCAATTTCCCCCAATTCCCTTCTCCTCTCTAACTCCCCATGTCCTCCATGCTATTTGTTATGCTCCACAAAGAAGTGAAACCATATGATAACTGACTCTCTCTGCTTGACTTATTTCACTCAGCATATTCTCTTCCAGTCCCGTCCATGTTGCTACAAAAGTTGGGTATTCATCCTTTCTGATGGAGACATAATACTCCATAGTGTATATGGACCACATCTTCCTTATCCATTCGTCCGTTGAAGGGCATCTTGGTTCTTTCCACAGTTTGGCGACCATGGCCATTGCTGCTATAAACATTGGGGTACAGATGGCCCTTCTTTTCACTACATCTGTATCATTGGGGTAAATGCCCAGTAGTGCAATTGCAGGGTCCTACAGAAGTTCCATTTTTAATTTCTTGAGGAATCTCCACACTGTTCTCCAAAGAGGCTGCACCAACTTGCATTCCCACCAACAGTATAAGAGGGTTCCCCTTTCTCCACATGCCCTCCAACACATGTTGTTTCCTGTCTTGCTAATTTTGGCCATTTGACCTGCTCTTCTGATGTTTTCTATGGACAAAAGGACAGTTTCATAAGAAAGAGAAATCCCAAGATCTCTGGTCATTTTCTTCCACTCTGTCCCCAACTCCAATAAGTTGTCTCTGAACATATGAATTTTAGGCTTGGCGATTAAAATGTTGGCTTGTGGAGTCAAGATTGAACCAGAAAATATATCTCAGAGGAGCTGGAAATAACTCCGTGACTATATGTGTGATTAGTTATCAACACATTCAGAACAACACAAAGCATTGTGTGAGGCTTTTGTGGACGAGAGATTTCAGGTCCATCAGAAACTTCCAGTGAAATAGCCTAATGCAGGACAAATTAAAAATGAATCATCTTCGAGCATAAAATCCTTTTTATTCTTTACCAACTATACCAAAATAGGAATGACGTAAAAGAAGATTTATTTAGGGAAATGCCCATGACATCATCTTCAAAGAAAAACTAAAATATAACACGGGACAATATTTCATTTGTTAAAATAATTTTGTGAAAATTCAGTTCTGTATTTGCCAACACAGGATTTTCATTAATTGTCACTTTTTTGGTCAAATTTAATTTTATCCCACACTTCCCAAATTATGTAAAATGTCATGTGTTTACTTTTGTTTTGATTCAAAGTGAAAGCATTTACTTTTTTTTAAGGCATTTTAAAAATAGAAGCAAGTTTAAAACACTGTGCTAAGTGAAAGAAGCCAGTCACAATAGGCAAGATACATATCCTATTTATATGAATGTCCAGAACAGAAAAATCTGTAGAGAAAGACGGTAAATGAGTGGATTCCAGGGTCTGGGGGTGATGTTGTTGATGATTGAAGAGTGCTTTGTATGTGAACTATATGTCTCTTAAGAAAAAAAGTTCAAGTAAAGTTTTTTAGAAAAGGAAATGTATTTTAGTCATTATTTATTGCTACCCATTTCTAATCTGTTTCTTAAAAAAAAAAAAAAGCTTTATTATGATATAATCCAAAAATGGGGCACCTGTGTGGCTCAGGTGGCCGAATGTCTGACTCTTGACTTTGGCGTGGGTTGTGAGATCAAGCCCTGAGTGGGACTCCAGGCTCTGTAGGAACTGTACTGGGGATTCCTGCAGAAAAGACATCTGGGACATAGGAAGTGGATTGAATCAGTAGGTCATCTGGGGGGATATTGTTACCTTAACACTAGTGATCCTTTGAGAAATACGGAATTTCCTTACATTTATTTAGACATTCAATTTCTCTCGGTGGTGTTTTGTGGTTTCGGTATGCAAGTCCTTTGTTTCTCTTCATTCATGATGCTATTGTAAATGGAATTATTTTCTTTAATCTCATTTTAGGAGCGTTCATTGCTAATGTGTGGAAATACAATCGATTTTGTTTTGTTGATCTCATTTCCTGAAACCTTGGTGAATTCGCTCATTAGTTTTAACAGATTCATGTTGGCCTGCTGGGATTTTTATGCATAAAAGGTCATGTCTTCTGCAAAGAAAGACAGTTTTTTGTTTGTTCTCCCTTTCCAGTCAGCAAGATTTGTACCTTTTTTTCACTTGCCTAATTGCCCAGGAAAGAATCACTAATAAAGTACTGAATAGTGTGAGGTCTCCTACTTTGCCCTGCTCCTCATCTCAGGAGGAAAGCACTGGGGCTTTCACCACCAACTACAGCATTTTCTTTGGAGTGTGTGTGTGCGTGTGTAGCTGTCCTTTATTGGGCTGAGGAAATTTTCTTCTATTTCTAATTGGTAGAGGGTTTTATCATGAAAGAGTGTCAGATCCTGTCAAATCCCATTTGTGTGCATCTGTGGAGAGACTCCTGTGGTATCGAACCTTCATTCTGGCAATGGGGTCTGCAGCAGTGACTGACTTCCCGGTACTCAACCACCGCGGTGTTACTGAGGTAACTCCCACCACGTTGGCTGTCTGCAACCCGGAGCTGTGGTAAGGGGGTGTTCAGACTTTCTCAGGCCCCGAATCCAGTAAGAATAGTTCCCCTCCCCTACCCCCGCCTGCAGAGTGGGTGAGATGGGAACAGCCACTAGACTGCTGAGCCTGCCGGGAGGTCCCTCTGGAAGGTTCTTCTGCCAGGCAGCAGGGTGGGTCACCTGCCACCACTTCCACCAGCCTGAGCGTCAATAGACTGCACTAAACAAACGCTCCTTAATTTATTGCCTTTTGACCAAATCCAGAGACTCTGAATGCCTTTGCTAATTTTCATCAGTCTCACGAGTGTCTCTCTGGAGGAGCAGCTGCCTGAGCTCCTTACGGTATCACCTCAGATGCCCTGATCATCACTTATTCTGTCCCGCACTAAATCTCGAGCTCACAGATATTTTGTTGTCGCCTCACACCTACTCCCAGCAATCAATGTTTGGCTTCTTGCGGTCTGGAAAAAGACCGAAGATTTCTGTAGTAACTAGATTCTAAGACACTGCTAAATGGGAGGCACAGAAAAGACTTAAAGTTAAAAAGATAACGAGATGATGTTACATTAAAATGAGGACATTGATTGAAAGATCATCCCTACATTAAATTATAAGATCCCTGTTACATCATCAAGAAAACACAGTATTTTTTTAAACAGGTCAGTGAGCAGTAATTTCCAATGTCAGATTTCTTTGAGTTCCTGCAAAGCAGAAGGGAGATTGATAAAAGCTTCCCAGCGTAACCAGCATGCCTGCCTTTGTGCGTGGGTTTGTGAGCTCTGAGAGGCAGCAGAGCATCCTTACTCCAAAGCATGTGTAATGAGAGGGACCATGGTGGGTGGCTGGGTCAGGTCGTGTCAGCTCACCCGAACAAACAGACCAGGCTGCGGAAAGGTCATTCTGAAAACCCACTTGATGACCCTGTTTGTCCTCCTCTTTATGAATATGCAACTGTAATTCCTTCTGTTCTAAGTCAATTAAGAAAAACATGAAAATTCAGGACATTTCTTTAAAAGCAGAATGAGCATAAAAGGAAAGCAATGCTCAGAGCACTGGGTTGTTCTGAACACAGGTGACTCTTCAAGCTGGTTCACAATGGCTTCTGGGAGTAGCACAGAAGACCGTGTGTGTGTGTGTGTGTGTGTGTGCACGCACAGTATCCTGCACTTTGACACCACGCCCACACCTAACTGTGGCAGACCCTGACGTCATTAGGACCTGCAGCCCCTGTTTGCAGGCACTACCCCTCAACACACACACACACACACACACACACACACGCACACACACAACATTCTCCATCATGGGACAGTGTCCGGTCTAGCACAACAAGGTGTTCAGGCTACATCAGGGTGGAACTGAAAGGGTCTACGACAAGGCAAAGAGCTCCGTTTTGGAGGCTCTAGTTTGTTCCTGTGCCATGAACAAGGCTGACTATACAGCAGTGCCCTTCCACTCTCTCAGCCTGACTGTTTCTCACCATGTCCCCTCATTCTCCCCGTATCGTCTCTTCCTGTTCATCTGATTACTGACCCCTTCCCTCCCTGGTTTTTGACCCCTCTGCTGAGTCAGGACCAACCGGAGAATGCCGAGTACACATCCTAGCCAAACACCTGGGATGTACCCTTCAGGTCGGCCTGCCTACAGCTTCCCCATGCCACCAGCCTCCAACCAGAGCATGACTGAAAGCTTCCCTTTTCCTCTGTGAATCTTTGCCTGCCTCTGGTTCTCTGCCAAAACACGAGCTAGGACAGCAGATGCCCTTGTGGTAACTCGCTCTAAATAAGTAGACTTCCTTGTTACCATTTCGTTGCAGTGCCTTCTCCCCTGACTCTGAAGCAGCTTGTTGACGAAGAAAAAAAGTAAAGTATGATCTTTGTCGTCCACGAACCCTGACGACAAAAGTTCAAAAGTTTTTGTGTCAGCGTACACCATGCTGATGAAATAACAGTGCTTGTCCACGTCTCCCTGGTGTGTCTAATAAATCAGCCAGCTATGTCTAAAACCATGCTGTGAGTTTGGTGTGTACAACCTCTGGAGCCCTGACAATTGCTGTGTGCAGGTTCCATGGGAGAAACTAGAAGGTTCTCCATGGAGAGGGTGGTCTGCAGCCCTCTGTTCTGCTGTGAGTTGAGCATAAGCCATCTGGAGCTGACTGGCTCCAGAGCTGTGAGTTCAAAAGATTACTCAGGTGATCTCAGAACCCCTTCACATACTTACAAGAATTGGTGGCCAAGAGACAACACCCAGCTTGAGTACAAATCATTGACATTGCCCTCAACCCACGACCACATTCCTAAACACTGTGAATGTGGAATCAGAGTTGTTTTGTAAGGTAGTCTCATAGCCACTCAACAGGAAAGCATGACATCGAGCAGTATGTTTCCCTGTGCGTGCCCCATTTTCTGCCTCCACCCACCACGCACACACACACATACACACACACACATCCCCCAAATCCACATGTCCTGTGCTAAAGTAAGGTCAGTGAGGCATTTGTCTCAGATGCAAACTTTCAGAGGAGGAGGGAGTCCAAGAACTGAGCAATCAAATTAAGAATATTTGATACAATCTCCTTAAAACCAAATTAACGAAAACATCCACAATAAACAAAAGACCACAATTTCAAAGAAAGTCAGGATTCCATCCACCATGTAAACAACCACCCAGCCTCTCCTGCTTCCCCCTGGAAGGTTTTATATACAAAAATAGATGGTTCATATTTTACCAACATTATTCTTCAGAAATATGCTTCCTTTGTAAATATCAGGAAATGTTATATCCATGAAAATTGAGAAACACATGGTCTGCTCTGCAAATTAGTATCTAGACACACTCACAAAATAAGATCCTCGATTTGTCAATTCTAGTGGGAAAGTATTTACCAATATAGGAATCTGATACATGATAAGAAAAGTACAAACATGACCAGTGAACTAGACACCAAGCAGAATTTGAGAATCTTTGAAGATTTGATCTACAACCTCTGAAATATACTTCAGGAGTCCACAAGTCAAGCCGTTGATCTGGAAGGAAGAAACCCGTCAGGTGAATAAACCTTCATGCACCACAAGGTCTCCTTAACATTCATTTATCGCACGAGTGCATCTTTCCATTACATCCCCATACCTTCCTCTGATAAAGTGCTGAGGACTGTATTTCAGGTTGTCGTATCTGAGGCTAACTTCTGTTCACTGTTGGGGGAACAGTCACTTTCCCACACAGACTCTCTCTCAGGAAGGGGAAACGACCATGCGTTACGCATTTGCCTGCTCCGTGCCCATGTCTACTGCGATTCTATTTCCCTCCAGTGGTGGTTGCTTCTCTTCCAGTTACAGAAGGAGCCCCTTCCTCCTCAACAGGAGAACAGGGTTTTGTGTGGGTGTGGACTTGTGTGAGCCCAATTCCCAGCCTCCTAAACAACATCAAATTTTTTATCTCTATTTTTCTTTTTCCTTCATTTCCGCCCTAGCTTTTGTGGTTTCCTCTCCAATTCAAATCTTTCAAAACATGCTACCATGACCAAAAGAAAAAATAAATCATTCTCTAAAATTGTTAGAAAACAGAATATATGAGTTACTGTCAAGGTCTTTGAGATTTGCATTGTTGAGAAATTAATACTTGGCACAGAAAGAAGTATATGGCCATGTTAACGACTGTGACCTGTACAGAGGAGCATCCTCAAAAGCTTGTAAACCCTTCAGGGGTTCTATACTTATTTTGTTAATTTCATTTTTAGTGTTCTATTTCAAGTGGTATTCCTTTTAATTTAAAATTCCAATTGTAAAGTATAAGTACCTAGAGATATAACTGGATTTTAAAAATATTGATCTTGTATCCTGCTACCTTGTTAAAATTACTTTTAGTATTAAGAATTTTTTGGTAGATTATTTAGATTTTATAGGCAGAATATTATGTTTTATTTAATTCTTTGCAATTTTTATGCCTTTTATTTCTTTATTTTTCTTTATTGTATTGGCTAGTAGTTCTGGTATTATGTTTCATATAAGCAGTGAGAAAGAACAACAATATTTATTCTTTATTGTTTATTCTTTATTCTTTTATCATTGGGAGAAAGAGCTGAATCACTCACCATTGCAGAGGATTTTTTTATTAACATTTTATTTATTTATTTGTCAGACAGAGAGGAGGCACAAGCAGGGGGAGCAGCAGGCAGAGGCAGAGGGAGAAGCAGACTCCCCATGGAGCAAGGAGCCTGATGTAGGACTTGATCCCAGGACCCCAGGTTCATGACCTGAGTTGAAGGCAGATATTTAACCAACTGAACCACCCAGGCTGGTTCAGTTGGTTAAAAACTAAAACCTTAAACTAAAACTTAAACTAAAAACTAAAACTTAGAACTAAAATCACAGAGGATTTTAGTTCTAAGTTTTTGAACTAGAAAAAACTTTTATATTAGCTTTATTAAGTTCTGTCTATACTTAATTTACTGAGAGATTTCCTATCATTAAGGGATATGAAATTTTGTCCAATAATGTTTTTGCATCTACTGTTATGATCGTATGTTTTCTTGCTTAAGTTTATTAATATAATAAAGTGCATTTAATGCATTTAATATATATATATTTTTAAATGTTGAATGAGCCTTGCATTTTAGGAAAAAATTGTACTTGGTCCTGGGAAAGGAGTGAGAATTAAATTTAATGTTTTATTGATGTTTCAGACTAAATCTCAACATGTGAAGTTGACCAGAAATCATGGAATATGAGGAAATATTACATGATGAGAAAAGAAAATTCAGCTAACATATGTGAAGGTGGTGCAGGAAGATTAAAAGTATTTCATGGCCCACCCCACTGACTGAGTCAGGCCACTGCATAAAACAGTACATTCATACATAAACACAGGCACACACTCACACGTGCACACTTGCACATCATAGAAACTTGAGAATGGACAACTATGCAGCAGTTAAAAAGTATAAAGTACATCCTTATGTTGACATGGCTACAACATGATGATACATTATTCAGAAGAAGACGGAAGTTGTAGAGTGAGGTAAATTGTACCCTACCACCAGTACCACGTTTTAAACATGGGGAAAATGATACTACTCGTGTGTGTGTGTGTGTGAGTGTGTATTAGGTTAGGAAAGTCTTCAGGGTCCCAGAAGGGTCACCGATGGATTTTTGGTAGGCAAAGCATATTTTAAAATGAATGAGAAGTTTTAATATCTGAGGCCTCCCATGTAAACACCTCAGTAGGCCACAGTGAGCCACTGTCCCCTTCTCAAGGGCCTCTGACTACTTCTCAACAGTATCCACAGATGACGAAAATGTCTTGGGCAGAAATGCTTTTCTAACTGTCAGGCCTGAAATCCTCCGCAGGTAAGCATAGAATGGCAATTACTCCCCTAAAATTGTTCTGGATGTAGCCCTTTCCTCTTAAAATTGTTTAATTTGTTTGGTTTTTATCCAGAATTAGTTAAGCCTTCCCCTAGCCGGTACAAATGTACCGGCTTCCTACAAAGCAGGAAAGAATTCATAACTGACCCCGTGTCTTTAAAAAACCTAGTAAGAGCAGCAATTCAAGGGGTGGACCCTGTTCACTATGGCCGGACACACACACTCTGGCCTACTGGGGGCCTTGGGGTGACACTCTCATGGAGAGGAAGGACGGCGTCTGTCCATGACAGGAGGACAGATGCTCGTTCACCGGAGTAGGAAAAACACTGCCTGAGTTTTTATTTATCTGTTATTAAGTGTCTCAGATGAACCACAGGTAACCAGAATTCCTTTTATTCTTGGTTGGTCAACTTTTGACCATTTCAAAAGCTATCAGGGTTTGCTCAATGACCAAAACCAGCTCAAAGTGAGAAAATCTCATTAGCGAACACAGTGCCTACTGTAGTCGTAGACACGATTGAACGGAGATGGCTCAGCTGCCAATTCCTCAGAAACGTGCTTCAGAACATCACAGGGGAAAATCCACGCGAACGGACACGTGTAGCTCAGAAACATGAGCACAACGGACAGAGGCGAGGCCGTCCTGCACCACCATCCAGCCGCCCAAGGTGCCGTTTTCAGAGTAAGCAGATTTACTGAATATGCTCCAATTACAGAACTTGAACAAACCCAGGATTGGCCAACTTCCGATGTTTTCAAACTGGCCTTTGCCACAAACAAAGAAACAAGCAAATAACACCTCTTTTCCCTAGCAATAAGCAAACAACAAAAAGAGATCACATTTATTTTTCTCCAGAATGAACAGATGAAACACTGACTTCTCTTTGTTTCTGCTTCAGACTGTGTAACAAACCTCATTTCTTCCCACCTGCCAATGAGACTGCAACGTTGCCTTTAAAGTATTTTCATTTCCTTTTTCACATTTTATGACCTAAGGCAGGCTCCATACAACATCCATAGCTGATAAAAAAGGAAAATGTTTCAAACCTTAAATGCTCATCCTCAAGTCTTTCCTTGAGTTTGTCTCCCACCTTCAAAGGGAGAGTCCGTAGCGTAGCTTTTGTGTGTAGGGTTGGGAGAAGGGAGAGATGTAGATAAAAGTGGGCTCCGAGCAAGACTGGATCAGTCCATTGCATTGTGTGAAAAGCACCCCAAGGTCATTTTGCAGATTAGCAGTCTGAGCTTGGGAAGGGCCCATCCCAAACTGAGTGACCATGGGACCGAGGGGCGGCTGGGCAGTGCTGAGAGAAGAATTATTCCTGCGCGAAGTGGAGGGGGCTGAGTTGGGCCAGCGACGGGATCGCTGTGAAATAGCCCAAATGGCCCCAGGAAGATTTGATTTCAGGGATGTATTTCTAGACATAACTCAGTCATTGTGCAATGCAGTTATATTTGTGTTACAGTCTGACGCAGAGTCTGTTTTCCTTAAATACCATCAGTGATGCTAGACGTTGGGGCACACCTCCTGGTGCTCCGCCAAACCTCAACACCATCCTACTGACAATTCGTTGGAGTGACATGATAGTCCGGTTACATGACATAAAACTTTTTTTCCTGCACAAAGATGATTTTCAAGGAGCAGCTAGAGTTTGATGCAACAAAATGACATGATTAGGTACAGATCCGTTGACACCATCTGGACTTGACCGTTAAAACCACATCTAAAATGTAATCTCCCTTGTTTTTGCTTGCCACATGGGGACCCCAGTGGAATGTGGTATGAACAGTCCCGTTGGTTTTTCACACGGCCGCAGCTTGACTACTTCACTCTTGCCTCTGCTTTGTCCCACATTCTCCAAGCCCGTCCTCTTCACAGTTGCAGGTTCAGAGGCTCAAAACCTCGTAACGATTGCTGTTGAAGTGTTTTGGCAACTGGGTCCTGACAGAGAGAGCCATCTGTAAAATAAATTGTTTTAAAACAAGTTAGCTATGTGTCTGTCGACCTCTCTTTAAGACTTAAGTCTATTTTCTTGATGCAAAGCAACATCAGACTTAGATCTTCAATTCTCTATTGTGTTCAGAATAGGTATCTGTAGAACTCTAACAGATTTTATGAAATTTTTTTCATAAGAAAATTAGACAAATAAGACAAACTTTGACTATTGCATATATTTTATTTAGTACTTGTCCACTTGAAGTTTATTTTCCCATTCTGATTGCCCTGGTTTCCTATAGGTACCATAAAAATTACCACAGATTTAATGGTTTATATCAACATAATCTTCTTATCATCCAGTTCTATAAAGCAGAAATCCAGCATGGGTCTCTCTGGGCTATAATCAAGGTGTCAGCAGGGCTGGGTTCTTTGTGTTTTTTGGAGATTCAGGGGTATGATGCTTTTCTTTACCTTTCTCAGGGCGTGGAGCCCCCCTTCTGTATTCAAAACCAGCTGCAGAAAGACAAGTCCTCAAATTCCACTCCCCCCCACTTTCTGCCTCCTTCATGCACATGAAAGACCTTTGTGATTCTTCTGGGCCCACCCAGAAAGCCAGAATCATCTCTCTATCCTAAGGCCAGCAGATTTGCAGCCTTCCTTCCACCAGCTGCCTTAGTTCCCGTCACAGATTTTAGGAATTATGAAATGAGTATCTTCAGGGATCATTACTTGATTTACCACACACCGACCTTCAGCTTTCCTTGTAAGACCCAAAACCTACAGAACATTATTTCCTGTCCAGCCCTCGTGCCGCTGTGAACAATTGCTTTCTGTGCCTTCATTAGCTTATTACATACTTTGTGTATTTCTGAATAACTGAGACATATCATTGAATGAGTTAAAGATCCTAATTCTTTTGTGACTGTTATGGAACATATAGTTACAAGCTGAAATTCATCCCATAATTTAATTATCTTGAGTAAGATTGTGACTTACCTTCAGAAAAAAATTAAGTAAGCAACATTAAGGCATTTAATAGTCATTAATATTTTCATGAATATTATAACTGAAGTGAACTAGAGTGTAAAATCCTGGTTGATAGAACTGTTTCCCACCATTTTATGACTTTGAAATAGTTCCCCTTGTGTCATGGCACTGTTCCATGAGATAAGACAGAAAACTTGCAAATGTGTAAAAAATTAGCCCCCCAAAATTAAGAGAAAGATCTGTGAGACAGGAATGCTAGTCAAGGGGTCAAGTGAGATACAAAAATTGTAGCATGACTGGGAATTCACTCCCAGTATAATTTCCTGCAGTTTCAGGGCATCTGGGTGGTTCAGAGGATTAAGCACCGACTCTTGGTTTTGTCTCAGGTCATGATCCCGCAGCTGTGGGAGCAAGCCCCTCATTGGGCTCTGCGCTCAGTGCAGAGTCTGCCTCAGATGCTGTCTCCCTCTCTCTCTTATAAATAAATAAGTAAAATCTTAAAAAAAAAATTCCTGCAGTTTCACTGGCTAAAAGAGCTAGTTAGCTCTGAGTTAGAGAACATGGAGATATGCATAAAAGACTTTAGCAGTACCTCTGTTTATCCGAAATTTTGAAGAAGGAAATGTATCTTCCAAAAGAGAATACGAGAGTACTTTGCAAAAAAACAAAAAAAAAAAAAAAAAAAAAAAGAAAGAAAAAGAAAGAATTGTATGTACTATATGTTCCCGATCCTGGAAGTATATCCATTGAAAATACAATGTTGCAAAATCTGATTAAGTAAAATACATTTTTTATCATAGCATTGGTAAATTAGGCATCGTGTTTGTCTTATTCCAAAGCACTAAGTTTGTTATTACGTGATAGACTCCTGCTGCTTTTCTTATTAATCTAGAAAATCCATCATGCATAGCCCATTTTTCAAGCAAGTCTAAATCCTTTCTTTGACATCACCAGCCGTGTTACTGTGAATGCAGTTCCTCTAAGCAAAACCACCAGGTCAGAAGCACAGAATGCAGAGCAGAAATAAACAGCCTCATAACAAATGTTATTCCCAAACACTGAAGATGTTTAGCACAGGAGAAGTCTATGTGGCAGCCTGTAAAATTCAAAGCACAGATGCTCTCTATGGATGATTCTTGAATGAAAGTTAAAGGAGGCAGTTTGGTACCAGGTTTCAAACCCTCCTGCAAGCCTTGTGAGGTCTGACATTGTGCTTGTGATCTTTGCCAGCACAAAGCTGACTTGTATTCATAACTCATGCTTATGTCCTTTGACGTCTCCATCCTCTCACATGTTAATTTTTATCCATCTAAATTTTATATAACCTCTCTCAAAAGATGAATGATAGGCCATGAATTTATCTTCAGGGTAAATCAAGTCAGAACCCAAGGTTTTTTTGTTTGTTTGTTTGTTTTTAAGTTACTTCTTAAAAATTTTTTATTAATTTTTTAAATTTATTTTCAGCGTAACAGTATTCATTGTTTTTGCTCCACACCCAGTGCTCCATGCAATCCGTACCCTCTCTAATACCCACCACCTGGCTCCCCCAACCTCCCACCCCCTGCCCCTTCAAAACCCTCAGATTGTTTTTCAGAGTCCATAGTCTCTCATGGTTCACCTCCCCTTCCAATTTCCCCAACTCCCTTCTCCTCTCCATCTCCCCTTGTCCTCCATGTTATTTGTTATGCTCCACAAATAAGTGAAGCCATATGATAATTGACTCTCTGCTTGACTTATTGTTCTTACTGTTGTCCTTTTAGCCAAGCTGATAGAGGAGCAACTCCTGTGGGTCTCCAGTCAGCAATTCAGGAGCATGTGGAGAATGTTTTTCCTCCTAAGTGTGAAGAAAACATCTTTAACATTTGTAGAACCTGTCATCACCAACACCCCCCCCCCCGTGGCCCCAGGGGCATTCCTTCTCCCAAAAGGAATGAATCCAAAGACCAGGGAAAGACAGCAAGAATTCGGGGGGGGGGGGGGTGGCCGAGGGGGAGGGGATGAACATGACAATGCTGATGCAGAAGAAACAGGGAGCCTCTTTGGAAGCACTTGTGACAGAAAGGCTGACTTCTTACATGCACAGCAGAGAGCTGGTGTGAATATGTTCGGGGGTCAGTGGGTTTTTCTTCTTATTGTTGTTCATTGGCTTCAGAGACATAAGACAGGATGCAAAGGTATAAAAAGGAAACAATACTTCTCTTCTTCGGGCCAGTTATTCTGTTTTTCCCCAAGAGGGTGGATGAAAATACACATGGCATGTCCGCACGTCTGGCTGAGAAAGAGGATGTGGAGTGCTTGTGCTCAGCTGCTGAAAACACGACCACATAATCTACAACACCCGGAAATTTACCTGAAAACCATTCACATTTTTAACAACTTTTTAAAAGTGGGAAAGTAATAAATATTCACCATTTAGATTTATGAAGAAAAATATGTCAAAATTAGTCAAGTAAAATAATTTCACAATGGTATGGGTTTTTTTTCTCTTTTTCTGTTTTCTACAAAACATATGTTTATTAACTTTATTGGCACATAATTCACATGAAATAAACTCAGCAGATTTTAATTATATACAGATTGATTTTTTGACATATATATGTCATATATTTGACATATATATATAAGAGAGATTCCCTTCATTTAAATAAAATAGAAAAGACAAATACGGTTTCCTCACATGGTCATATTTTTGCTTTCAAATGACCCAAGTGCCTTTAAAATCAATTAGACATATATATGTGGGTCTGTCTGGACATCCCTTCTCTTCTATTTCTTTACCCTCATGTCACTGTTGCACTGTCCTGACTATTTCAGCTCTTTAATAATAGATCCTAAGGGTTTACTAGGATGCCCCAGCACGCTGGACTGTCGGGGAGAAGTGGATCAATATGACTCACATACAACCCACCAAGGCCGACTCACAACCAAAGGGAAAATTTGGGCAGACGGTTATTGTAAGAAGATTGAGTCACTGATCAAAGACTTGCCCAAACAAACAAAAGTTCAGGACTGGATGACTTCACTGGAACTCGTTTTACAAGGCCTGCGTTCCCCCCATATCAGAACCAGAGAAGGATGCCACAAGAAAATAAAATTACAGGTCACTACTCCTGATGAATGTAGTATGTAAAATTCTTTAACAAAATATCAGAACACTGAATTCAACAATGCATTAAAAGGCCAGTGGAGCTCAGGACAGAAGGGCAACAAGATGCGTCCTTCCTGAGCACAAGGAGCAAAGCAGGAAGGAGGGAGAACTGGGGGAAAAGGAGGAAGGAAAGAAATATCTTTATGGATTTTAAAAAAACCCAACATATTCCAGATCTATTAGTATGAATTTACCATTTGACAAATATTACCCTCTGTGCTGCCATGGAACTCACATTATAGGAGAAAGAAATAAAAAGATATAATCAATGATACTCTTAACTAATAGGAATTTCTGTTTTCACAATAATAAAATATTTGGCGTGGAAGAAAAGGCAAAAAAACCCTTGCTATTTAGGCTTCTACAGGTTATTTGCAAATAGGAAAAATTGTTGTAAAGTTTAGAAACCAATTATAAATTTAAAGCATAAAAACAGAAAAGAAAAAAAAAATCTGTGCTGTGGAATACGTACCAGTGAGTGAAATCTGTAATAACCATAGAATAGAGCACAATCTGGTTTTAATTAAATTTAAATTAGTTTCACATGAAAATGAATTGGTTATGCATCTACAAGATTAAAATGTTAACATTAATATCTAACAGAAATGCTGCTTTTAAAATCTTCTCAATCAAACCCAAAGACCTAGATGAAATAAAAAACACAAATCATAGATTATCAATTAATTTAAATTGCAGAGTTATTTATGTTCATTTGATTTGGGGGACATATTTAATAGGCAATTTAAAATATTGGAGGCTATCAGTCGGGTGTATGTAATGAAAATTAATATTATCATCAAGAGAATTATTCGAAAGATGTGAGTTTTTTTCCTATCTTGGAAAGCTCGGTTCTGCTAAATCAACAGGAAAGTTTACATATTATTGTTAATTTAATACATTTAATAATTTATGTTAATGACAAATTATCATTGTAATAAAATCAACATTTTTCCTGTTTTCTTATTCTAACAAAATTTTTAATAAGTTTCGATTTAAGGAAAGCATCCCCCCTCCAATTTCATTATTGTTTATTTTTCTTATGAACAAAAATCAGAATTTAGGGACACCTGGGTGGTTCTTTAACTGTCTGCCTTTTGCTGAGGTCATGATCTTGGGGTCCTGGGATCAAGCCCCCCATCGGGCTCCCTGCTCAGCAGGAAGTCTGCTTCTCCCTCTGCCTCTCCCCCTGCTTGGTTTCCCTCTCTCACTGTCTCTCTCTCTCTGTTAAATAAATAAATGAGATCTTTTTAAAAAAATCAGAATTATCATGGACACATCCAGATACCCCCCATATACATTTATAAAGAATTTCCTAATGTAACATTGTTAGTGACCTATTAAAGTTCCTAGAAATGGGGATGGAGCTGGTGACTTTATGAATGAATGAGTGAATGTAAAAGTCTTGACAGATGTGAAGCCTTCCTCATGTTTGTGTTTCTCTCCCTTCTTATCTCACTACTCACTTTTCTAGAAAACGCTCATGTGCCAAGGTCCTCAGAGGGTCAGGAAAACAAAATGTGAAAGAAAACTTAAATATGAAGAAGGGAAAGCCCATGGAGTCTGAATGCTGTGTACACGGTGCAGTCACACTCCGACTGTGGTTCGGTCGACGCTCCAAGAGACACCTGGTGGCCTTTCCCAAGGGAGCTCATAAGCATGGGTGGGACCATCACTGAGCCTCTGCATCTCCCGCATTGAATTCTGGCCATAGCCATGGAGACAGAGTCAATCTGCATCAACTTCGGGACTTCTTTTGGTCAGGAATACTCCTGGGCATCTATTTTCAAGCCAAAGTTGCCTAAATAAATGAATTTTCACTGAGTCAAACTCCTTTCTCTGTCCCTCTTCAATTTAATCTGTGTTCCTAGGAACTGTTCCTCTCCCAGACCCCAAACCCCAGTCCCGCTGTGTCTTGTCGACCTTGCTCTGCTGGTCATCTCCTCTCTTACCTCTCCCTTCTTCACTGACAAACCTGCTGCTTTTTTTGAGAATCCCCTTTGGAAAAAGTGAGCTTGACTGTCCTAGAAATTAGGAGCAAGATATGCAGAGAGCCAAATGAGAAAAAGAAAAGGACTCTGTGAAAGAACGGGGTCAACCGTGATGGGAGTCGCTGCAGCTTGAAGACTAAGGCCTCCCACTTACTAACTGCCAGCTGTATACAGACAGTATTCTCCAGAAATTGTGCACGTGCACACATGAGTTCATATGAACTCATGAGAATCTGGAATAGCTAATATTATTATTATCCCCATTTTTTAAATTTGTAAGATTCAGGTGGGCTTATAGGATCTGCATGCTGGAGCGTGGCACCACCAAGTTCACGATCTTTAAATATTCCATTGAGATGATACACATGGAGGCCTGAATCTGTTCAACTTTACTCAGACGTGGCTCTAGAAAAATGAAGTTTTGAACAAAGGATGTGAGCCCTAATTAATGAGCTGGTAGGTGAAATAAACATGTATTCGTAGGAGGGTGGACACTCTCTAAAGCTAGACCACAACGTTGTTTGTCCAGGACTGTTAACAGGATGGAGAGGAAGGAAGAGATACAAGCGTTATTGGGAAGATGCATTCTGAGGTGTGTCATCAATGATCCCAAACATTTCAACACCACCGTGATGAACTATCCCACGGAAATAGCTCAGTTCTTTCTTGGACAGAACCAATACCTCATTGAAACATGTCCAGCCGTTCACTTGGAAGCATAACCAGGGTATTCCTGAGGCTGGGATGCCAAGAACTGTCCTAAAGCATACAGGTTTTCCCAAATAATCTAGCAATTGTAATTCCCATTTGATACTTCAAAATAGTTATTGTTGGCCATTTCTGATGACTGAATTCTGAGACTCATTGAATGGATCAAAATGCTTTGAGTTCAGGAGTAAACATAACCCATAGTGAACACTGGAAAAGACAGCAGGGAGGGGACAAAGGCCGGGTGTTCACCGGCCCAGTCCTTCCTGATGAGACTGCTGCACACAGACTGAGCACACTGATCTGTGGACCTCCTGGAACACTGTCCCCCTCCTTCCCACTTTCCTGCCCCATGTCCTGCATGCATTTCCTCTCACATGGCTGTTAGAACCCTGAAATGATGTTCGAACTCATTAACCACCAGGGAAATGCAAATAACGCTTGGGAGAGATTGTTACCCAACCACAGAGGGGGTTAAACTCCCCAAACAAATAACACACAAACAAACAAAGAACAAAGACCAGAAAACGATGTCCATTATTGGTAAGGCTGTGGAGTCATCATGAGTGTCACACACTGCTGGAGGACAAGTAACTTATGATAGTGACTTTGAAAACCAATTGATGTTATGTCTAAACTTACAAATAACTGTACCCCATGAGCCAAAAAGTTCTCTCCTGTATATAGACCCAAGAAAGGTGGATCCAGATGTGTAAAAGGAGCATGTCCGAGAATACTCAGAATGGAGTTATTCATAATAGCCAAACCCAAGAACAGTTCAAATGTACATCAGCAGAAGAGTGGATACATTGTTGCAAGTTCATAGAATATTATGTAGCATAATCACTCTCAATGTGAATGGCCTAAATGCACCCATAAAACGGCACAGGGTTAAAACGACGGGACCCATCCATATGCTGTCTACAAGAGACCCATTTTGAACCTAAAGATACATGCTGAATGAAAGTGAAGGGGTGGAGAAGCATCTTTCATGCCAATGGGACTCAAAAGAAGGCTGGGGTAGAGATTCTCATATCAGATAAATTAGACTTCAAACTAAAGACTAGTCAGAGATACAGAAGGACACTACATAATCCTTAAAGGGACTATCCACCAAGATGATCTATGCTCCCAATATGGGAGCAGCCAATTACTTAAGAAAACTGTTTATCAAGATAAAGAGTCATATTGATATGAATACACTAATCGTAGGAGATCTTAACACGCCTCTTTCAGAATTAGACAGATCATCGAAGCAGAAAATCAATAAAGAAACAAGAGCATTGAATGACACATTGGACCAGATGGACCTCATAGATATATACAGAACATTCCACCCTAAAACAGCAGAATACTCATTCTTCTCAAGTGCACACAGAACCTTCTCCAGAATAGACCACATACTGGGTCACAAATCAGGACTCAACCGATACCAAAAGACCGAGATTATTCCCTGCATATTCTCAGATCACAATGCTTTGAAACTGGAGCTCAATCACAAGGAAAAGTTCCGAAGGAACTCAAACACCTGGAAGCTAAAGACCACCTTGCTTAAGAATGCTTGGATCAACCAGGAGATCAAAGAAGAACAGAAACAATTCATGGAAACCAATGAGAATGAAGACACATTAGTCCAAAACCTATGGGATACAGCAAAGGCGGTCCTAAGGGGAAAATAGATAGCCATCCAAGCCTTGCTCAAAAAAATTGAAAAATCCAGAACACACCAGCTGTCTCTACACCTTAAAGAACTGGAGGATCAACAACAAATCAAACCAACTCCACACATAAGAAGGGAAATCATCAAGATTAGAGCTGAGTTCAATGAGGGAGAAACCAGAGATACAGTAGAACGTATCAATGAAACTAGAAGCTGGTTTTTTGAAAGAATCAATAAGATCGATAAGCCACTGGCCACACTAATCCAAAAGAAAAGAGAGAAAGCCCAAATTCATAAAATTATGAATGAAAAGGGAGAGATCACAACTAACACCAAGGAAGTAGAAACAATCATCAGAAGTTATTATGAACAGTTATATGCCAATAAGCTTAGCAACCTAGATGAAATGGATGCATTCCTGGAAAAATATAAACTACCAAAATTGAACCAGGAAGAAATCGACAACCTGAATAGACTGATATCTAATAACGAGATTGAAGCAGTGATCAAAAACCTCCCAAAAAAAAGAGCCCAGGACCTGACGGATTCCCTGGGGAATTCTACCAAACCTTCCAAGAAGAAATAACACCTATTCTCCTGAAGCTGTTTCAAAAAATTAAAGCAGAAGGAAAACTTCCAGACTCTTTCTATGAAGCCAGCATTACCCTGATCCCCAAACCAGGCAAGGACCCTACCAAAAAGGAGAATTTCAGACCAATATCACTGATGAATATGGATGCTAAGATTCTCAACAAGATCCTAGCCAACAGGATCCAACAGCACATTAAAAAGATTATCCACCATGATCAGGTGGGATTCATCCCTGGGCTACAAGGATGGTTCAACATTCGCAAATCAATCAATGTGATACAACAAATTAATATGAGAAGAGAGAAGAACCACATGGTCGTCTCTATTGATGCAGAAAAAGCATTTGACAAAATTCAGCATCCGTTCCTGATTAAAACGCTTCAAAGTATAGGGATAGAGGGAACATTCCTGAACCTCATCAAATCTATCTATGAAAGACCCACAGCAAATATCATCCTAAATGGGAATAATCTTGCAGCCTTCCCATTGAGATCAGGAACAAGACAAGGATGCCCACTTTCACCACTCTTGTTCAACATAGTATTAGAAGTCCTAGCAACAGCAATCAGACAACAGAGAGAAATAAAAGGTATCCAAATTGGTAATGAAGAAGTCAAACTCTCTCTCTTTGCAGATGACATGATTCTTTATATGGAAAACCACCCCCAAACTACTAGAAATCATACAGCAATTCAGCAACATGGCAGGATACAAAGTCAATGTGCAGAAATCAGTGGCTTTCTTATACACTAACAATGAAAATACAGAAAGGGAAATTAGAGAATCGATTCCATTTACTATAGCACCAAGAACCATAAGATACCTGGGAATAAACCTAACCAAAGAGGTAAAGGATCTGTACTTGAGGAACTACAGAACACTCATGAAAGAAATTGAAGAAGACACAAATAGATGGAAGACCATTCCATGCTCTTGGATCGGAAGAATAAACATTGTTAAAATGTCTATACTGCCTAGAGCAATCTATACTTTTAATGCCATTCCGATCAAAATTCCACCGGCATTCTTCAAAGAGCTGGAGCAAATAATCCTAAAATTTGTATGGAATCAGAAGAGACCCCGAATCGCTAAGGAAATGTTGAAAAACAAAAATAAAGCTGGCGGCATCACCTTACCTGATTTCAAGCTTTATTACAAAGCTGTGATCACCAAGACAGCATGGTACTGGCATTAAAACAGACACATAGACCACTGGAACAGAGTAGAGAGCCCAGATATGGACCCTCAACACTATGGTCAATTAATCTTTGACAAAACAGGAAGAAATATACAGTGGAAAAAAGACAGTCTCTTCAATAAATGGTGCTGGGAAAACTGGACAGCTCTATGTAGAAGAATGAAACTCGACCATTCTCTTACACCGTACACAAAGATCAACTCAAAATGGATAAAAGACCTCAACGTGAGACAGGAATCCATCAGAATCCTAGAGGAGAACATAGGCAGTAATCTCTTCGATATCAGCCACAGCAAGTTCTTTCAAGATACGTCTCCAAAGGCAAAGGAAACAAAAGCGAAAATAAACTTCTGGGACTTCATCAAAATCAAAGGCTTCTGCACAGCAAAGGAAACAGTCAAAAAACAAAGAGGCAACCCACGGAATGGGAGAAGATATTTGCAAATGACAGTACAGACAAAAGGTTGATATCCAGGATCTATAATGAACTCCTCAAACTCAACCCACACGAAACAGGCAAACACATCAAAAAATGGGCAGAAGATATGAACAGACACTTCTCCAATCAAGACATACAAATGGCTATCAGACACATGAAAAAATGCTCATCATCATTAGCCCTCAAGTAGATTCAAATTAAAACCACATTGAGATATCACCTTACACCAGTTAGAATGGCCAAAATTAACAAAACAGGAAACAACATGTGTTGGAGAGGATGTGGAGAAAGGGGAACCCTCTTACACTGTTGGTGGGAATGCAAGTTGGTGCAGCCTCTTTGGAGAACAGTGTGGAGATTCCTCAAGAAATTAAAAATAGAGCTTCCCTACGACCCTGCAATTGCACTCCTGGGTATTTACCCCAAAGACACAGATGTTGTGAAAAGAAGAGCCATCTGTACCCCAATGTTTATAGCAGCAATGGCCACAGTCGCCAAACTATGGAAAGAACCAAGATGCCCTTCAACGGATGAATGGATAAGGAAGATGTGGTCCATATACACTATGGAGTATTATGCCTCCATCAGAAAGGATGAATACCCAACTTTTGTAGCAATAGGGACGGGACTGGAAGAGATTATGCTGAGTGAAATCAGTCAAGCAGAGAGAGTCAATTATCATACGGTTTCACTTATTTGTGGAGCATAACCAATAGCATGGAGGACAAGGGACGTTAGAGAGGAGTAGGGAATTTGGGTAAATTGGAAGGGGAGGTGAACCATGACAGACTATGGACTCTGAAAAACAATCTGAGGGGTTTGAAGTGGCGGGGGGGTGGGAGGTTGGGGTACCAGGTGGTGGGTATTATAGAGGGCACGGCTTGCATGGAGCACTGGGTGTGGTAAAAAAAATAATGAATAATGTTTTTCTGAAAATAAATAAATTGAAAAAAAAAGAATATTATGTAGCAGTAAATTTGAACAAATTAGTTTGCAACAACAGGGAAGAATCTCTAGAATATAATACAAACAAAAGAAGCCAGGTTCCCAAGTACACTCTGTATGATTTTATTTGTAAAGAGTACAAAAGGTGACAAACTTTCTCCTCTATGTTAAGATTCAGAATATTGGTTATCTTAGTGAGAACAGGAGCATGGTTTTTGGTAGGGAGCATGAGGAGAGCTTCTGAGATGCGGGTCACATTCCCTCTCCTGATCTGAGACGCGAGTCCCCAGAAACTTCCACTCCGTGATGAGACATTATGCTATTTAACAGCTTCTATTTGTGTGCTTCATAAAGCATTTTTTTTTCATAAAAGAACTTTATTTTTTTTTTAAGAAATGCAGCAAAGATGTAAATATGTTATAGCGGTCGGTATATATGTACCTATAGGACCAATTGGAAAGAATGATTAAATGTTAGCTAAACCCATACATCTCTTCTAAGATGAAATTTTCACTGACAATATCATAAAGCTTTATAAAGTGCTATTTCTTAAGCCCTTAGAAGGGAGCCCTAATGATGGAGAACTTCATTAGCCTGCTCAGAAATGTTCTCAAAAGTGGTACAAGAACAGCGTGGGAGGTACTTGCCAACAGGATGAGCGCAATTGTTTTCTGGAACACCCAAGTGGGAAGAAGCAAGATTTGTACTATTAAGGAGAAAACAGGCAACTGTGACTCATGTTCTCTGCACACCCAGAGGAAAAGCTTGAAAGTCAATACTGACCTTTGGAAATGAATAGAACTTGTTTCAAGCTACTTTTCTAATAAGAAGAAAAAATATTTCTTTATAAATCAGGCATTTCCTTAAATTTCACCAAAGCATATCCTCCAAAGCCCCAGCTAACTTAATCTATAAAAAAATCACTGCTAAGTTGTACATACACACACATGCACACACACACACACACACACACACACACACCTCAAACATGTCAATCAGCTGTCTGTAGAAACTACTTACTGAATTTCAGTAAATAAACTAATCTCTCAGTTAAATCCCCTTTTTTCAATTAGAGAACATAATTTTGAAGTTTAAGCCGAAATGATGTTTTTCCTACATATTCACTTAATGGAGATAAAGCTATAGACACTTGATCTTGTCCTATTCTCGACTCTGTTAATAGAGCAGTCTGCGATGCTAATTTTGTGTGTCAGTTAGATGGAGCCACGGACGCCCAGATGCTTGGTTGAACATTGTTCTCCGTATGCCTGTGGGGGTGCTTCTGGGTGAGATGAACATTAACACTGGTAAACTGAATAAGGCAGAAGGCCCAACCCCATCCCAGCCCCTGGAATGGGCTCACCTGATCCCTTGAAGGCGTGAGTAGAGCCAAAGACTGTGTATGAAAGATTTCCCTCTCTCTGCCTCCCTGCCTCTGACTGGGACATTGCTCTTCCCTTCACTCTGCTGGGCTCCAGCCTCCTAACCTCAGATGGTCAGGCTCTCAGCCTCCATAACCACGTGAGCCAATTCTTTATAATATCCCCTGGACTCTGTTTCTCTAGAGACCCTCTCCCCCACACTTACACAGAGTTTTCTCACATTATCATGTTTGTTTCTTTCTGGCTGTAGCTCCAAGCCCTCCTAATTCCACTCTCACTGAGATCTACCTGCTCTCTGCTCTAGAGCTGGAGCTGGAAATCCAGGCTACCTTTTCATTACACATTCAAATATTGAGGGATCTTGGGCCCAGCCAGTGAGAGCTATGGCACAAACTGCCATCCAGCCATGCTCCAGGGCTGCGCATGAGCAAAGAGCAGGAAGTGAGCAAGGTGTGAACTCCCAGGGAGGGGAGGGTTCTGGGAGACCCTTTACCTTCTTCCATTCACAACCTCTAACTCCATCTTTGCTCGCATGGTGTCCAAGTCTGGCCTCAAAACACCAGAAGTGCTTTAAAACATACAATATCACTAAAATAGTTTTCCTGGAGCTCCAATAAAGAAGACAGATTAAGATACAAAGCACCTCAACCAACGTTATGCCAAACATCTAATTAAACAGAGAAATTGCCACACCTGTTTCTCACCTGCCTCTCGTTAACACAACGGGGACACTTCTCCAGCCATATTTCTTTTTCCTTTTAGCCAATCAGCTGCCACAGGAACACCCCCCAAATCCCTGCAGGAGCCCAGCTCTGTGCTGATGGCCGAAGCAAAACCGCCGCTGTGGTCTGATGTGTTTCCTCTCTCTCATTATCACCTCCGAAGTGTGTATCTCCTCAGATCTGTGTAAAAGAAGACACTGCTGTGAGAATAGGGATTCTGGAGAAGAAAATAGGAGTCTCCTCACAGACGCTGCCAGTGCAGCTGTTTTCCGGGTCAGTAGTAGGATCAACTTGTGAATTGCCGTAACTTGTAAACCACGAGAGCATTTCATGAGCAAAAGAACTTAGGTTAGACTTTTCTCTCCATAGCAAGAGGGGGTATGACATAAGACCGCAGACGCTGCCACTGATAGCCTTCTGGGCTGTAAACAGCAAGACAGATAGAAGTTCCTTGGGTCCAGACGAAAAGCTTACAGAACAACTCCCAGTGAGCTCTTTTGTTCCTTTGAGCCCTTAAAACAGTGGGTGGCCGGGGAAAGGATGGGCTAACCACAGATGGCCTTCCTATCAAGGTCATCACCGAGATCATTAACAACGCGTTCTTAATTACTCATTTTCCACTCCAGGGAAAATCATTCCTTTGTGACTTTTTTTTTTTTAACTTTTATTTTATTTTATTTTTTTTTTAAGATTTTATTTTATTTATTTGAGAGAGAGAGACAGTGAGAGAGAGCATGAGCGAGGAGAAGGTCAGAGGGAGAAGCAGACTCCCCATGGAGCTGGGAGCCCGATGTGGGACTCGATCCCGGGACTCCAGGATCACGCCCTGAGCCGGAGGCAGTCGTTTAACCAACTGTGCCACCCAGGCGTCCCCCTTTGTGACTTTGAGATGGATGACACCATCTCAATTCTCTTGGCATCTGAGAGGGCTCAAATATCGCCATTTCTTCCAACAAGGTGTAGTCTCAGCAGCACCCTTTCCCTTCCCCCGCTCTGCCACGAAGCGAGAACATGAAAAACGCTGGTAATGACTCAAAGTCCCATTCACTTTCAGATCTCCAATTTTTTTTTTTAATTCTCAGACTATTATCCCATAGGTGTGATGTCAGTGTCATAAACTGTGATTCTCTGTTCTGTGATGTGTCCCCAAGGCCTCTCAAATCAAAGCAGAACATCCAATCCCGAGCTTCAGGACAGTTAAGCCCTGAATTGGAGAATAGGAGAATTGGAGAGAGGAAGAAGAGATTCAGAGCGTCCCTAAAGACATGTTTCACGGAGAGAACCAGTGGCTGTAGCCTCCCTCAGTGTTTGAGTGCTCCTGCAGACATTTCCAAGGGAACGTGGAAGTATTATTTCAAGGGGCTGATGCTTTGGTAAGAAGGATGTTCTAAAGTTTGTGTTTCTCAGGATGCTTCCGGTTAGGAAATGCTACGATGCCATATGGCAAATAGATGGTTAAAACTCGGGGTGTGATGTGCTACTATCGTGCTCTGATTCTCCCTCCCATTAGAAGATAAGTCTTCTGTTCTGTTCATCCAAGCTTCAAGCCCATCTGTCAGTGAACTCCCAGTACCAGCTGTCCTTAAGGGTCAGGGCACAGCTGCCCTCCGTGCTCTTTCAGCCGTGTCTCCCCATGTGCCAGAACTACGGCTGACTCCTGTTTTTCTTCAATAAAACAATGTTTCCTAATGATTCCTTGTGGGCAGCCTATGCGAACTGAATAGACTTCTATTACTGCATCAGCTCTCATGACTTTTGTGAGTAACAGACTTGGTTATCAATTCTGTATTTACTATATATATCCACATAATCCCCTTCCTTTCCCCCTTCTCTTATTTTTTCACTTTATTCTTTAAATTTTTGTTTGCATACAATGTTATATGAGTTTCAGGTGTACAATGTACTGACCGGATATTTACATAACTCTAGGAAGTGGTCCCACAGCTGTCCTAGTTGCTACCCGTCACCTGTCCTACAAACTTGTCACTGTATTATTGACTCTAAAACCTACATCAAACTTGTCATCCCTGTGACCTATTTATAACTGAAAGACTGTGTCTCTGAATCCCCTTCACCTCTCCTCTGTCTTTTCAGAACAATGTTTTACGTTGATATCCTATGTATTGTAAAACTCCCCAGACATCTTGCAGAGAACTCCGTATGTTATGCAAATGATAAATATTGCTTATCAACATTATAATACTTCAGCATTGCAGCATCACATTTCTATAATTTGATACATATTTAAGTTTTTTAAACATGCCCCTTTTTATGTCAATCAAAATAAATATCCGTATTATCCTCTGAACAATTTCCAAAACAAGCTGGAGTTTTAGGTGGAGGAAGGCACAATTCCAGAAACATTCCCGTCACTCACGGGAAGAATTCAGTGGGCAAGTAATTCAGATTCATCTCATTTTGCAGCTGCTGCTGCTGCATTTCTACATGAATATATTTTGTGATCCTTGCTCTTTCCTGAAAGAACAGAATGAATGGCCCTTAACACTTTCCTTCATGTGAGGACCAGGAGCGAGCCATGAGCCAGTCGATCAAAGAAGGTTTGGGGCTGTGGCCTTAGGACTCATTTCAAAGGCATAAATTGAGATCGTAGGTACACAATTCACCACATTCCTGCATCGGGCTCCATTCTGTGTGGCTCAGTGGCCTCAGTGGAGGGGTCTTGAGTGGACACTAGCCCTCCCTGGAGCATCTCATGCACTAGGTCGCAGCTCACAGAGTCACAGGTGTCAGCTCCCAATTTCCTGATCGGACATACCCATCACCCATCACCCTGGGTGATAAGCAGTCTCCCCTGCCTCCTGGCTCCGACCCCGGGTGAGCCCCTTGATAAAATGTCTGCCCTTGCAGAGCTTACCAAAACCCCACTCTTTTTCACTGGAATTGACCAATGTGGCCTTAGCTCTGGAATTTCAAAGCCCTCGCCCTCAGATGCCGATCTTGGCACGTGCCCTTGACTGTTGGGCTCTCTGCCTGCACCCTGTCTGACCTCCCTTGGTGGCCCCTCCAGGAGCCGCAGGTCTCCTCCAGGGCCTGTGACCTCTCAGGTCTCAACGGCTCTCTCCCTGGTGGTTTTGCTGAACTGTGGCTTTCCATCCAACACCCCACTCAGAGCTCTACTTAATAAATGTTAATTTAACAAACTCACAACGCTGAAAAATATAGCTTGAATGGCTTTGACACAATTTGGGCTAAATAATTTCCTAGAATATAAATTGTCTTTATTAATGTATTTTAAACAAAGAGTCAAGATAGGCAATGAAGACTCTCACAAGGGGAAAAAAATGCTGCTTTGTCATTGAGTGATCCTGAACTGTCAGCAACGGGAGCTCTTGAGAGAGTCTGACATACATAGAGTGTGTCTGTGGGTGTGAGCTCTGGAGAAGGTGATTTGGAAAGACGACCGAACCCCACATGCCTTATGACACAGGCGCTTCATTGCCAGGATTGCCCTGCAAAAGGATGTTGACAAAAATGCATGAGAGTGCCCACTGTAGTGGATTTTAAGAGTATAACTTTAGAAAAGAATGCTGGGCAGAAAATGGCAGGTTTGAACAAAATATTGCTTGTCCCTCCACACCATACAGCTTTGTACAACTGGCATACATTGTTTTAACCTAAAAAATGATGACGATGTTATGAGTTGTTCTGTTCTCCTACATTATACCTTAATGTGATCTGTGTGCATTACTAAAATGTAAATATAAATTATGGGACGGCCATATGGTAAGAAAAATTTAAATGCAGTATGGAGAAACACTTTGAAATAATTCTCCTCCCTCACTTCTGCCCTAAATTCCACAGACTTGGGAACCATGGCCAAACTAGAGCAAAGTTTGTTAAAACTTGTTTAGTTTACTGTAAAGTGTTGTTTACAAAAAACCCAAAAGTGGTTGTTCTATTTTATTGAAAATTTACTCATTATCATACAGTTTTTGCAACAGAGTCAAACACTCTGCCTTTGAGCCTGGGGCTAATCCCAGGTGTTCTGTGTTTTCCAAAAGGCCATTCTTCTGAGGGAGAGGACACAGACAGGGTGACACCACCTGTGTCCTTGGATCTGGAAAATGAAACCTGCCTCCACTCACCCCTGTAACCCGAAACCAGAATGGAGAGGAGAGGAATCAGAACCCCAGCCTTGAATTTTTCCTATCCTCTCTCACATCTCCACATCAGCCAAACAAAAGCCACAGGGCCATATACAGCAGTGGGAGTCCTGAATTCTTCAGCTATGGAAAACTGTAAAAAGTGCGCAGTTAGGGCTTCTGTAACCCTTAGGTCCCGGGCACCAGCAACAGTCTTCCTGACATCCTGGGAGAGGATGGTATCGCAGTCCCTGGGACCAGGGCTGGGCTGGCCATGACTATTCGAGTTCGGGAAGGGCAAGCACCACGTAGCTGAGGTTGTGCTTTCCGGCGGCTTCTGGTTCCTCCTGTCCACATGCTGGCTGCAGCCCTGCCACAGGAGAGCAGCTCTGCCGGTCCCAGGGCCGGGGCTGCTTCAGTGTTCTATCTACCCTCCTTCTCCAGCAAAACAAACAGAGAGCCTGAGACCCTAAGACACCATACACAAAAGACAAATCATATTGAAATGACTTAAAACAACGTGGCTATTTAAAAACTGATTATGAAGAGGTAAACGAGGCTTAAACACAGTGAAGACACAGATGAACTCTTGCGGTGACTTGAGAGTTTAAATCCTGGTCCAACGGACTTTCAGGGAATCATGACAACCCTTCATGGGGAAACAAAATTTTCTTAGTTCCTAAAACATTAGAAATTTCTCATAAGAGACAATCAAAAATAACCGTATTGGATTTGGGGTTTTGTTTTTCCATCAATAGGAAATGGCGCAGGGAGCGGCGGTGGCATATCCAGTTCCACAGGGCCCTGGGCCAAGAGGGAGGGACGGGCCCGCCAGCTCCAGGGACTGGGCGCACAGAGGTCTTACCGGAGAAGGATCTCCTCCCCGAGCTGGGAGGTCCGTGCACATGCGCGTGATGCTGGTGCCTGAAGGTTCCTCTGACCGTATTCAAAATTCACCTTTTCAGCCCAAGCAGTCCTGGGGATGGCGGGCTTTCTCCTCTGTCTCATCACAGAAAACCCTGCTCCTTTCACAACTGGCTGCAGCAGCTCAGACACGGGCTGGTCCCATGGGGACTTCGAAACAGTCTTGACAACAAGGAATAATCCGTTCACACCTCACAGTGCCTTTTCTTCCTTTAAACGAAACAAGGATCTTGTCATAACTGCACTCGTGAAAATAAAACTTTTCAAGAAAATTTCCGCAGAAGAGATTTACCAACATACCATGAGTGATGCCATTGCAACTTGCTCTGCTGATATAGAAATGGTTTTATATTATGCCTCTTTAAAAACATACCAATTGAATTGTTATGTAATAAGTGACATAAATGATGGGTTTTAATTTCCAGAAAGGAATAGAAATAGGAAAGGAATAGAAACAGGTCAAGTGGTATTATAACAAATATCAAATATCAGACGAGATCGGGCGCGTTCAGGGTGGTATGGCCATAGAGAGACATTACATTTCAGGTTAAAATTATCGATACAAAACAGACCCCAGTTCTTCGTGAACTGCTCATGTGTTCTCTCTGGTCCTTGTGTACTTGCCCTCCCGCTCGGAAAACAGTAGGGGCATGGCCTTCCTGTGCTCAGAACATGCATCTGCTCAGGAGAAGTCCCATAAGTAAAGAACACGGGATACAGAGACGCACAATGCAAGTGGGGATTGCTAGTCACAAATGTCTTATGTGTTTTATAATCTTACCAGTGAGAAGGCAGGATGCACCTGTGGACACAGGCTTGCCAACACTCCAGATATGGTCGAAACATCCTGAACATTTATGTTCAGTCATTGGGCACAAGAGTATTGCAATTAACAACAACAACAACAACAACAAAAGCTAATATTGATAAAATGAAAACCACAACACCACGAAGATACAAAAACACTTCATATATGGAAAAACCTTGGAAGACATTGCACAATGCCTTTTGTGACCAACATGCATGGGATTCCCCACAGAGGTGCCCAGGAAAGGGACGGGTATAAGTTATTTTGCGGGCGAGCAGTTTTCAGGGTCACTAATAGTATCTGCAAGTATCGACCCTATTTCGATAACCAAAACCAGGATGCAAAAAGGAAGCCTCATGTGAGGTGAGGTGAGGCCAGCCCACAGAAGGATGGCCTGGAGGGGAGTTGCTCTTCAGGGCACAGCCTCTAGGAAACTGAAACCTGTTTCTTGAAAACTGGCTGGTGCTTAGGGCAATGAGTCCTTATGGAGAGTCCCAGGACAGCACCTGCTGAAGTCCATCCTATTGGAACCCAGTAGGAGCTCATGCTCACTGGGCTTGGCTGGGCTGAAGACTGCACCACTGTCAAGGACACCATTCCCTTCTCCAGTCTTACAAGGGATGCTACTAGCTGCTGTGTGCTGCGCCTGGGTGGGGCGGCTCTACTGGAGCCTATGAGGGGTCATCTCACCGGTAGTTCCTGCTCCAAGTCAGGCTAGGGGATCCAGGCAGCCAGCCTTGTTCACTGCTTTCATCTCAGAAAATAAACATATTATTAGGCTTCAAAATAAACCTGATATGTTTAGGAATTTCATCAAAGTATTTTCGTCAAAGTGGATTAAAGACCTAAATGTGGGGCACCTGGGTGGCTCAGTAGGTTAAGAGTCTGCCTTCTGCTCAGGTCATGATCCTGGTGTCCTGGGATCAGAGTCCTGCATTGGGCTCTCTGCTCAGCAGGGAGGCTGGTTGGTCTTTCTTCTTCTGCTTGCTGCTCCCCCTGCTTGTGCTCTCTCTTTCTCTCTGTCAAATAAATAAATAAATAAATAAAATCTTTAAAAAAAAAAAAAAGACCTCAATGTAAGACTTGAAACCATAAACCTCCAAGAGAAAAAACATGGACCATAATCTCTTTAGCATCAACCTTAGTTAACAGTTTTCTAGACATGTGTCTTCAGGCAAAGGGAATGAAAGCAGACATAAACTACTGGGATTACATCAAAACAAAGGGCTTCTGCACAGTGAAGGAAGCCATCAACAAAAAGAAAAGGCAGCCAACTAAATGGGAAAAGGTACTCACAAATGACATATTTAATAAGGGGATAATACCCAAAATATATAAAGAATGTACACAACTCAACACCAAAGAAACAGATAATCTGATTAAAATGGGCAAAGGAGCTGAACAGACTTTTTTTTTTGAAGAAGAAGACATGTGGATGCTCAAGAGACACATGAAAGATGCTCAACATCACTTCCCATTTGGGAAATACAAATCAAAACCCCAATGAGACCATCACCTCGTCACCACCATCACCTCACATGATTCAGAATGACTAAACTCAAAAACACAAGAAACGACAGGTATTGTCAAAGATGTGGAGAAATGGGAACGTTGGTGGGAATGCAAATTGGTACAGCCACTTGGGAAAACAGTGTGGAGGTTCCTTAAAAAGTTAAGTAGAAATACTATAGGATCCAATAGTTCTCTTAATGGATATTTATCCAAAGACAATGAAAACACGAATCCAAAAAGATATACATACCCTTATGCTCATTGCAGCATTATTTACAATAGCCAAGATATGGAAGCAGCCCAAGTGTCCATCAATAGACGAATGTGTAAGGAAGGTATAATATATTAAGTATGTCTATAATGGAATACTATTCAGCCATAAACAAGGGTGAGATCTCGCCATTTGTAACAACATGGGTCGACCTAGGGGGTATTATGCTAAGGGAGATAAGTCAGACAAACAAGGACAAATACCATATGAGTTCACTTACAGATGGAATTCAAAAACAAATAAATAAACAAACAAAAACTAGAAGTGGACCCATAAATGCAGAGAACAAACTGATGGTTGCCAGAGGGGAGAGGGATGGGGGAAATGGGCAAAATGGGCAAGGGGGAGTGGAAGTGACTTCCCTGCCATCACAGGGATGAAGGGAACAGCATAGGGAATATAGTCAATGGCATTGTACCAGGGTTGTATGGTGACAGAACATAGCTATATTTGTAAACACAACGTAAGGCATATACTTATAGAATTACCATGTCATGTGCCTGGAACTAATGGTACCCTGGGTGTCAACTCTTCTTCAATGAAAAATACATAAAGGGGTCACCTGGGTGTCTCAGTGGGTTAAGCCTCTGCCTTCGGCTCAGGTCATGATCTCAGAGTCCTAGGATCGAGCCCTGCAGTGGGCTCTCTGCTTAGCGGGGAGCCTGCTTTCCACCCCCTTCTCTGCCTCCCTCTCTGCCTACTTGTGATCTCTCTATGTCAAATAAATAAAATCTAAAAAAAAATACATAAAGTACAATGTAAAAAAAAATTCCCTGCTATAATAACTCTTTACATTTATTGTTGTTGTTTTGTTTTGTTTTTTCCTTTATAACTAACTCCAGGGGTGACTGACTCAGGTTCGCTTTCAGAACAAAGCGCAGAATTTGTCCTGTGTAACATAACTAATTTACTCTAATTAGTTGAAGTGTGTGAAACTTCTGTCTTTATCACCAGTGTAAACACGTTCAATGTGCACATCCCACATATATTTCATAAAACAATAATGAACTATGACGTCTCACACTCTAGGACAATCTTTGAGATTATTTGAACTGATAATCCAGTGATGTCGACACTGAGAAACTCCTTGCCTGGAAATCCAGACAAGACACTGGGGACAGCTGATTTATGGTGGTCAGAAACTCACCAGGACCCAGGCGGTGTGGAATATAGGTAAACAATACTTGGAAATGCAATTTGGTGAAGGCTATTAGTTGTCCTGCAAGGTCCAATCTCTAACAAGTTGATGGAACTCCATTCTTAAGACCATGATTCATGAATATCTGTGATCAAACAGCTCATGGTAAGAAGTATTGCCCATAACCTGCTGGCCAAGGGCAGCAGAACAAATTGGTTTCAGTTCTTTGTGGAAAACCCTGCCTCCAATTTACATTGGAGCAACAGGTGTTTCATCAAAGAAAGATATTCTTTATGCATGATCCCTAACAACCTTCCATTGCAATAAAAATTACACTCTTTCTATATTAGTAGTGCTTTTAAAATTAGAAACTGTCTTTTTTTCTTTTTTCCCCCCTAATTTGCTGTCTATATCAGGTTTTCTAGCAACCAAAGGTTTTGCAAGATGGACAGTGTAATGCCTGCTGTGGTGTGCGACAGAGATCTTCCCCACACTTCCCAGCCCCACCACGGCCCAGGCATGGTTTCTTACACTTAGCACTACTGTCAGCTTGGACTGACAGCTTGGACTGACTTCACGGGCTGTCCCGTGAAGGGGAAGGTATTAGCAGCATCCTTGGTCTTTGCCCATTAGAAGCCAGTAGCTTTCTCTCCCCCATTGTGAGAACCCAAAATGTCTGCAGCCTTTCCCCAATGCCCTTGGTCTGGGGCTGGTCCTCCTCCAACTGAGGAAAACTCAGAGGGCTCCCTTCTGCCCCCAGCCCCAGAGCTTCCTGGATGACATGGGAGGTCTTGGTTGTGAAGAGCTCACCATTCGGGGTCTCGCTCCTGCCAGCCAGACCCGCCTCCTTCAGTCCCGTGCAGGTGTCGATGGTGAGCACTCACGCTGACTGCTGATCCCCGTCTCAGCATCTGCTTCCCACCGAACCAGCTGTGTAACAGACGCCGGATTTCCTCAGTTCACAGAGACACATTTTTATCCCACTTTATCATCAGTGAAATCAGATTTTGTCTTCAAATCGATGGCATGCTATACGTTAATTGGCAGCCCATTTTCTTTCTTATGGTAAATAAAATAAGCCTTAAAATGCATCCTGTTTTAGTTGATTAAATATAATAGATAAAATTACAATTTGTCCTGAGAAAACAATGCATTAGCCTTAGATTATCCAATGCTTTAATCAAAATGCTGGGATACTTATGCATGTGCCCATTCACCCAGGCACTATGCATGTGTCCGGGTGTATATATCTAATCTATGTTTGAATAGGTTATAAAGTGATAGATACAAAAAAAGTTGCCATATTTTTCTTAACTCTATTTTCTCATTCAGTTACCTTCTTGAAAATATACATGTGAGAACTGGTGTCCTCTGTTCCACGTTATATTTATAGCGTCTAGGTCATGACCTGTCTCACCCCTAACCTACCTCACCTTCTTTTGTCCCGAGTCAGACTATGCAGAACTGCAGTTCGAGGCGAATGTCCTGAATCCTACCCCCCTCCTCCTTCAGAAACCTTGGCTTCCTTGCAAGCAGTTCAGTGTAATTGCCGTCTGCTGGTACGCAACTGTCTGCGATCCGGCACTGGGCTCCAGCATCTTCTTTCCTCTCCCAAACCAGTAAATACTAATATAATGTGGGGTTATTCAGCTTTCAAAATTGTGTCTAATTAAAATGGATCTGAATTATTTATGCATTAGTGCTCCATTTACTTTTTTAAGATGTTTAAAATATTTTGAGCTACAGTGAAACTTTCAACATTAAATTCTTCGAAGGCTCTCAGTAGAGCCACATGTGTAGATTTAGAAAAGTAGCCATCATTCTCAGAAAAGACAAATTTTTAAAAAGCGTGTTACATAAAACATGGGCTACTTGATAGAGCATCCGTATTAAATAGTCATGCAAATAGATTTCCAACGCGAGACTGACACCACAGTTGACTGAGAACAAGCTGTAAAGTCAAACACTCAAAGTCAAACCATAATTTGAATAATTGTATCTTGACAATCACATGATGGCCTCACTGTGCATAAAGTAACAGCCTATGCACAATGTTCTTGTGCATAAAGTAACAGCCCTTTTACAATGTTGTTGGTGGCTTACCTTGGACATCTTTAAGGCAAGTGATGGGGCAGCCTTAAATTCTCAGGCGGCGCAGGTCTGTCTGGGGTAGGTCCGAAAGTTCACCTTCCAAAACCTATGACACCTAGAGACCCGAGATCTGGGGGATTTTCACTCACAAGGCAAACGGTGGACTCTGGACCTCGTATCTCAGTTTCTAGCTCAAATATTGACCCAATCAAATGCAATTTAATTATCTTTAGGTCACCATCAATCCATGCACATCTCATGATCTGATCAGTTGATTATAAAAAGACACCACAAGACAGAATGCTTCATCACCTCTTTTTTTGGCAGCAATTAAGACGCTGTAATTCTTGCCAGGAGCGTATTGATGGCAGCTCCTATGCCCCACTGACCTTTGTAAAATGCTATCCCATCTGCTGGCAGGTCACATCTCACGGCCAGCGACAGCAGCACCAGCTACTTTCGAAACTGTTGTGACTGGTGCTGCCGGTGGCCATCGTTAGCTCTGTGATTATGCTAGTTTAATTGAACCTGAGAATGAAATTAGCCCAATTTCCTAAAAAAGTTGTTCCAGATATGCTGACAAAGGGAAATCGGAAGTGAGCAAGGAAATAAAACAGTCGGGTTGATTTAATGAGACCATCTTGGAAAAATGAGTAAAGCAGTCTTGGCTTTGATTACATTTCGATACATGTCTGTTTCGTTGAAAAACTGAAACAAAAGCAAAAACTAATCACTATGCTTTTTTTTTTTAATTGTCAAATTCTGTGTCTTCGCGAGTTCCACTTACTTTACAAAGGACAAAAGAGTCTAAGATTTTTTTTTTTTCTGGTGGTTAAGAATTCAAGTTGAACGAGCACATACATTTTTCTTTTCTTGCCTTTTTATAGAAGAGCAAAGGGCATCGGAAACACACGGGGGTCCGTGAAATCCTTCACTGAAGGGTTTCTGTTACAAAATGCACACGCGCTCACCGAGAAGAAAACAGCAGTTTCTTGATGCAGCGGACACAGAGGACACGTGTTTATATTAGGGGTCAGAGATAAATTATGTGATATTTGTTAGTTTAATTGTTTTGCTTGTGGGGCCTTTCTTAACCAGGTACTATAATAACGAGAGGCTTAAAGGAGGGCTAACCGGCACACAATATGGCAATGCAGAATCCTGCTCCCTCTGTGAATCTGCTTCAAGCAGCCGCTGTGACAACCTCTGCAGCTGAAAAGTAAAACTGGGGAGTGTAGGCAGGACCGAGCAGACTGATATAAAAATTGTTATATGGGTCTCAGCGTTTCTCCTTTCCTTCACTTTCCCAATTACTGTTACTGTTCTTCTACAGGATTTACGCAAAGCAAACGTGCGTCTTTATTTAGAGCCTTCCACATCACAGTGGGCCTTAGATCATGATTTACAAGCTCTGTCAGAAATAGGATCTTGAATTTCAAGGGTTTGCCTGGCACTTTCCTTGCAAACTGCTTCAGGCCTTTGAAGCCTTCTGAAGGGATTCTTAATCCAAATACACTTAGATTATGATGGAACAATAAAAGATGAATATTTTGGAAGTGTTAAGAGTGCTGAGGGTTTTTTTTTTTTAATTTGCTAAAAGCAAACAAACAGGATAGCACTTTCTTTGAACACATTAGAAGAAAAGACTTGACTGTCCCAAGTCATAATGCAACAGAAAGAGAAACAAGAAATGTCTGATAAAAATTTGTGAGTGTGGGGTTTTCCACAGCAAGTGCACAAGAACAGAAGCCTCCCTCGCATCTGGAGGCCAGGCTGTCCCTCCAGCGCTCCTTCTCCTGAGGTGCTTTCACGCAAAGGCCACCTCCTACCCAGGGGGGTTTCTCTTCCCCGGTGGGAAGTGATGTCGGCTGCCATCCACGGAAGGGAGAAGTGAGGTGATGTTCTGTCTTTCTCCTGACCAACACTTTTCTATGGTTATTGTTGAGGTTAAATCCACATAAGTTTTGGCACCGGATGTATTCACGTGTTTGCATCAGATCAATCCACTAACGTATAAGAAAGAAACATCGAAGAGGACCGTCTCTTTAATAAATGCTGGTGGGAAAACCGGACAGCCACCTGCCAAGTAAGGAGAAGACGGATTCGGTGGATGGGGAGGTGCCGCACGCGCTGGTTATCCCGATGGTGAAAAGACTCCCACCACGCATTTGCAGCCCTCGTCACCACACTGTACCCTCAGCACACTCTGGTGTCACTTGTCGCTGGCACCTCAGTAAAGCCAGAAGACGAAATCGAATCGCCGGCACTGCCAGATGCATGCTGGCTGGGCAAAATGAAGTAAATATCCCTCGTACTTGGGTCGTATGAAGTCAATGCCAAAGTGACTCAGACATTTGGAGAAGCCCTTTTGCTCCCTCTTTAAAGGGAATACATTCAACCACCATGTTTTAAATGGATAAAACATTGTATGAGAAAGGATGATTTTTAAATATCAGTTAAAAGATTTGTTTCTGACTCAAAGTCATGAGGAAATGCTCTACTTTAGAATGATTGGTAGAGAAATTGGTGTCTCAGAGATTCTGGTTAGAAAAATTCTGAAGTCAGGGTCACGGGGAACATGCAATGAATCAGTCACTCAGTGAATTGCCTCTGAGTGTTAGACGCCGATTCTAGAAATGAGGTAGCGTTATCCCTGTTTTATAAACAAGGCTGGGGGAGCGCGTTCTCAAGGTCACGGTTAACTTTCCTCTTTCTTTGGCAGAAAAATGTTTGCCTAGTGACCGAAATTACAGAGAGGAGCACAGGCGTGCTGTCCTCCGGGGCCTTCAGCTAGATGGATAGATGTGCCAAAGTAAATGGAAAAATCCATCTCAAATTTATAGGTAATCAGAAAGGATTCCTGAAGCCGGCGCTGCTGATGGAGGTAAGTGTATGGAGGACTTTGCCCCACTCTCACTCAATACATCAGACGGCACAGCTGGCCTTTCTCCACTGAACACCCTTCTAAGCCACAGAGATGATCACCACATTTGCCTTCGGCACCATCTATCAGGATGCCACCTGCCTTCGCGGATCCTGCTGAGGAGATTAGGAAGCTGAAGAGAATAAAATCAGTCTGATCTGAAGTGTGCATTCCAGAACACGTGAGTGCTTTTTCTGGATTTTGAGGGAAAATCAGGACTGTAGGGCAGGAACACAACGGAAGCCCCTCCTGCCTCATCTCCGATGAACGGATTCTAAATCCCTCTCAAATTCCACCATTCGGGACCACTTTGTTTGGCTTAATGAAAATTGTAAAGTGGACCAAGGAAAAATAAGAGTCCACGGTGGCCAGGTTCCTACAGAAAGACCCAAGGTGGGAGGGCTCGTCCCTGGAATCTGGCCAAGTCAGACCCAGCGGTAGGTGTGGAGCCCTGTGAGGCACGGCAGCCTTCTCGGTCTGCTAAACAGATGGCCAAGCCTCGCAGATGCCTCATCGCCTTCACAAGACAGTCTAGCCGTACCCACCGAGTCAAGTTCCCTCGGCTGGGACTGTGCAGTACGTGTACTCCTGTGCCACCAGACCATTATGGCTCTCTAAAAACTATATTTTATTGCCAAGAAATATCCTTTATTCTTTCTTTTCTGTCTCTTTTCTTATTTTTAAAAACATTTTCCTCTCATCTTGTTTTAGTCACTAACCAAATCAGTCTTATTTACTCCCCAGATATTTTCAGAAATCCATATTTTAGTGACAACTATTCTATTTTTGTTCTATTTTCAGCTCTTCCATGTATTTATATCCTCCTCTTATCTGCTTTTATTCCACTTACTTATTTTATTTTCCAATTTCTTCAGTGGAATTTCTGCTTTGGCATTTTAATAAGTTTTATTATGGAGGTGTATGATGAATTTTTATAAATTCTCTATGGACACACAGAGGATGCATGTTCCCTGTTGAAGGTACTATTTAGCGTATCTTCATGAAATGGGACTTGTTGATTAAGTGATTTGTGTCCTTAACATGAATGCTCATTTTCCTCCGATTTAATTAGTGCATTTCTAAAAAGTGTGTGTTATATTTATATGTCACATAAATGTTGTATATTATTACTAGTATTGCTATGATTATGTTATATATTACATAATATATATTGTGAATGTTATAATTTCAACATGTCATAGTTGTTTTTTTTTCCCTCAAGACCTATTTGCACACCAGGAAGCACTTGCACTTTGTGTCTGCTCCATGGCTTAGTTCATAATGTTTTGACACGTCTTCTTTGTTGGCTATGACTTTTGTTCTTCTGTGTCTCAGTTCTTCAGACCAACTTCTTTCAGCAAATGTTAACATTGTATCCTGTAATCTTTATCTCTGTCCATTTAATTTCAATATGACTTTGTCCGTCCATGTGATTCTTATGAAGAGTATCTTACCGAATTGTGCTTTGTGTTTCTAAACCTGATTGGACTGTTACACTTTCAGTAAGTGAATTCAGGATCTGGTGGCCCTGCCAGCCACCACGTGCTGAGAGATCTCCTGTCTGATTACTTCCACGCCTTCGGAGCATCCGAGATCACTGGGCATCAGCTTCCTCTGTGGCTGCCTGTCCAAAGCTCAGCTTGAGCCTCAGGAAGCGGGGGAGGGGGCGCAGAGCTCTGTCTCCTCGTGAGCTCCATGGACATGCCCAGCATGTGGTTTGCAGGGCTGTGCAACTGAGACAGAAGGTCCAGGCTTAGGACAGACACTCAGGATACATCGGAATATACAGGACCGTAGAGGTCGCAGTAACACCAATGGGACGTGAAATCATGGTAGCTTAGTGGCAGAGAAGATTCTAGATGGTAATGGTCAGTGCTATTAAATGCTGCCCGTATGTCATAAAATGACGGAAAACTATGCTTGGATTAAGCTTCAGGGAAGCCATTCGTCATCTCGGGCAGAGCAGGTTCTGTGAAAAGGGAAGAGAGAGCAGATGGAAGTTATCTGAGGTGCAGAGGGCAGGGGAGAACCAGAGACAGACACTCTCAGCCCAGTATCTCACCGTATTTGATCTCCCGTGGCATGAAGTCGGCCATCTTCAGCACAGTTCCTGCCCTTTCCCACCACAACCACAGTGGAAGTGGACACCAGGAGGCTCCATGGGGCACTCTTAACCTCTCCTCGCCCTGACTCCTTGGAACCACCTCCACCTCTGGATGTCCATTTCAGGTCCCAGCACACGAGGAGAGGCAAAGCCCATCCCACACTGTTATTGGGATCACAGGGAATCAACCTAGTCAGTAGTAATGGAAGAAGGCTTTATTTTATTTTATTCTTTATGTTTTTCAGTGCTGCCCACCAGAGATAGGGAGAATGCAGTACTTAATTCACCAGGTAAATCTCATAATTTACTATTTCTTAAAAAACCCTAATTTTAAACTTTTTTTTTATTATTTACTTCATGCATATTTAGTTTTTTTTTTTTACTTTTTTAAATCACCTCCTCACCTGAGAATGAGATCTCTGACCTCAGGAAATTTCCTTTAAGTAATTCCTAGCAGTGGTTACTGGTGGACGGCTAATGTCCTCAGAAGCTTGCAGTGTCATGGGGTAAATGTGCTTATTAATTCCCACCCCAGGGTCCTCATCCAGATGGGGTCTGCCTTCCCATCCCACTTCACTGTGAAGTCTTGATTTCCATTTGTCTTAAGATCAGAGCTCCGTGCTGAGCACTCCAGAGGCTCAGGTCTAATTACTTAAAACACTTTGAGAAATAAAATGGGATTCTAAGAATCATTATATGAAAAAATTAGTATTCATAAAAGTTCAAAGATTAATATAATGTAATTCTTACCCAGAAGGAAGGGAATGTGATTTTATAATATTTGCTTCCATTTTTTTAATTGTAGACATAAAATGGCCCGATAAAGTTGAAATCCTCCTTATACCCCTCTATTTGGGAGATGGGAATATGGTATTTAATCCCCTCGTTCGTGGTCTCACACATTTCTATGCGTATATACACATCCATCTACAGTATTGGTTTGTAATTCTGTCACGGGTTTCAAACGAATTCATACGGGGTGTGACATCATGCAGCAGACTTTCTCCACCAACTTTGTCTTTCCAAGATCAGCCCTTGCTGATAAATGAGATCTGTAATAGTCATTTGAGAATCATGTACTGTCCCATCACACGAATGGACCAGATGCTCTTTGTCTTTCCCCTTCTCCTCTCTGGAAGCCTTAGCCTTAGCCAGGAAGGCACACTGTGGGGCTTCCTTCCTTCCTGTCACCGACGTCAGAGAGCTGGCCTGCCTCTGCCACCTGGCCAGGCAGGTGTCTCTGCTTTATGACGAGTATACGATAACCCCACAAGGCACTTGCTTTGTTACGTTTTTGTTTAAAATACAGACTTTAGGTACGAGGCCTGTCTCAGTTGTGACACTCTTCCATCTGTTTCCTTGTGTGCTTGGTCCTTCCTGTCTGACGAGCAGTGCTCCTGGCTGGGATGCAGTTCTTGCTGGCTGGCCTTTCTGGTGCTGCTTCCTTCTGACCCCCATGCAAACCCTCTAAGCCCTGCCGAGGGAGAAGTGCTTTCTTTCGTGCCTCTGTTTGTAGGAGGAGATTCTTACTCCTGAAGTTGATCCTACAGTCCTACAGACGACATGATCAAGCATCTCCCCAGGAATAGGAATCCGGAGGTTTGACCATTTAATATTCCTTTTACATCACGTGACCCGTGAATGTAATAAACACGAAAGAGAAAGGGGTGGTCAGTATTGCCGGCAACTGTAGCATGAGGCAGAAATGGGACTGGGGCTGAGCCCTGAAGCGTGGGCAGGTTTGGATGCTGGAGAGGAGAGGGAGTGGGTGCCCAGAAGGGAAAAAGAGGGTGCAGCCCAAGGAGGAAGCCGTGGGAGTGGTGGGGGCAGCAAGAAGTTTTTTTTCCTGGGAGAGGAGCCAAGTGCTGAAGATAAAGAAGATAGTATCAAACCTTGAACCCCTATCTTGTCGGATGCACAGAGCTGCCCACGGGAGATGCTAAACAGAATCCTGCAGGCACAGAAGGAATCCAATAACAACACAGAGATGAGAACAAACAAATCACAAATCCTGCACAGATTCCAAGTTAATTAGCTTCATCACTTCCGAGTAAATTTGTACTCTGATCTTCAAGATAGAAACTTAATAAGGTACTTGAAGATAATTTCAAGTCACTGTTTTTGTCAAGGATGATCGTATAAAGGAACAGGCGTTGAATTAATGAGAGGAATGGTCACTGGATGCCACAAGGACAGTCTCCAGGTGGGAGGCGGGCAGGTCCCGTGCGAACAGCTGCCCACGAGGGCAGAGCCACCACCCACACAGCTGCCTGGAACCGCGTGCTGCCCCCTGCTCCCAGTCACCTGCTCCGGCACTGACTGAGCCCGGGGCCCATGCCCCAGGAGAGTCGGACACTGCAGGGTCAGAGCCCAGACGGCCTGGGCCTTCCACCAAATCTTACAAAGTGAAGGATTTCCAAAACATGTTGCAAAGACCACTAGAAAACCTGACAACTGGCCGTCCTACCTACAAGCAAATTGGATCTTTTCCTAGGAGGTAATTAAAATAGTTTTGGTGACTTTCTCCTGAAATGGCTTAAACAGTGATGCTAATGTGGTCAGACACAAGCGCCGGTGGGTGAACACAGACCAAGTAGCTTCCTGCAGTCCAGGCAGGTGCTGGGATGGCCGGCCCGCTGGTGACCTTGGCCTCCCGTGGAGCCTGCAAACACCCGAGCCCTTCTCATCTCCTGGCCCACCCCCTGCAGCGTCCCTGTCTCCTGGCTCAGTCCCTCTCCAGTGCTCCCGGCTGGGCTGTGGAAGGGCTGCTGTTGGGGGTGGGGAGAGGGTAGTGCTGCCGCTGTCTGGGTGCCCCCAGCTATGCTCAGATGCTGCTTCTCTTCAGTCCGCATGCATCAGGTGCAGCTGTGACCTCACTCCCCCACTGAACCCTCGAAACTGGGTCTTCACTCTCTAAGTGGCCGAACTGGGCCTTTGGGCAAACCCAGGCCACAGACATGTCTTACTTGGTCAACACCATATGTAATACTTCAAATGTCGCTTAACTACCACATCTAGGGATAAGCAGAACCTGTGCTTGTTGAATAATGGTTTTCAGCTTCTCTGGAAATACGAGAAGACCGTCTAGGGTTGAACCTGTTCTCCAGAATCCTTAGACAAATCCTTGGCTTCCAGCGCCCCTCCAGGCTCACTGTGCCCCCAGGGTCCCAGCTCGAGGCCCTCCCATCTGCCCTTTGAGGGATCGGAGCTCCTGCACTGACCTCTGCCTGGACCCTCGCTGGCCTGCCCTCTGGTGTGCCTGGGGTGGGGGTTGCCAATGGAGGAGCCCCCCTGGGTGTTTCCACGTCTGCATCTAGTCCCACAGCATGAACTCCACCATGGGACCCGGTGGTAAAGCTGGGGGTAGGGGATGAGGCCATGTCCTGACGCTCACCTGGATGGCAGGGTGGGCACTCCTCCCTGGGACACTGACCTCTGTGAAGCCCAGAGGGCACACATCTGTGTGGCCAGAGGCAAGAGAGCAAACGGAGGCCCCTGTGCGAAAGGTCCGAAACACTGGAAAGTCATAGTCCAAACCCATCGAGTCTAATATCCCTTTTACACAAACACCCTCACAAGTTTCTGGAAGAATTCTCTGACTATCTCTCGAAATGGACAGTGCAGAGACAGCCCAGGCTGGACAGAGCATCTCTCCTGGGTCTGGTCGCCACCTTTGGAGAAGGAAACCAGCCCCCGACAACTGGGGACTTGGAAGTAGGGCTCAGTGTGGCAATCAGTGGTTCTCCTGCTGGACATCATCTCAGACAAGGTCAGACAAGGTCACTCTGAGGCGATAATAAAGTGAGACAAGACAAGGACCCCTCATTATTTATCTGAACACAGGTAGAAACAGTCACTATACCAACCACAGCACAGCAAACCTCCCAGCCCCCGGCTTCTCCCCAGTTACGTCCTGACCCTGAGGCCAGTCTGCTCTCTCTGCAGATGGGACTTGCTGAGCTAACCCATCACACAGCCATTCTGCTAGAGTGCGTCCCTGTTTTGTGAGCTTTTCACCAAATGACCCAACCACACCCCAAATCCTATAGTAGTTAACCCCCTTACAGAGAGGCCCCGAGGTCCCTGGTCCCCCAATGAGTAATTCACTCCACTCTGCAACGATAGGGATGCTGAGCTCCAGGTGGTGTTTCCGGAGCAGAGGACACACTCACTCCAAGCAAGTCCTGGAGAAAAGACAGAATGGGGAATTCTGAGAGCCCTGAGCCGGTCCCGCCCCAGAGCAACCGGCGTCCTTCATGCAGACTGAGCTGAGCTGGGGCCTTGACTGCTCTCATAGGGGCAGACCCCGCTCAGCCACTTCTGGACTCTTGCCTTTCCTCACGGACACCCAGGAGGCTCCTCCTTCGGTGAGGCAGCGTGAAGACCCGTGGCGTCTGGCAAAGGGATGTGGCATAGTTTTAAGTGATGCTGTGACCACAAGGGCAATTCTATTCAGACATTTTGCACCATGAGTGCATTTTGCCCAAGTGTTTTCAAAATGTCTGATGTTTTCTTCATTTTGATTTGAAATTCCCAACTTCAGATCTAAGCTGAGAGGCAGTGGCTCACCCCCTCGACCTGCGTGTAATGAGGTCAGTTGGGAAAGCTGGGTTCTCACAGCACGCCATGATATGGCTTGTTGAGAGGAACTGGGAGAACTTAATTCTGCTCCTTCTAGTTATTCATCCTCTAGCTTGTTCCCAAATAGTGTGACTGCTTTACCGAGGCATTCTTTAAAAAGTAGGTTCAAATGATTAGGAAAACATACATACATACACACACACACACACACACACACACACACACAAAAGGGGAACCCCAAGTGGCAAGACCTCGAGAGAGAGTCCCTGCTCTGGATGTGAGTCCCTTCCCGGCCCTTCCCGGCCCCACCGACAGGCCGCACCGACAGGTCCCCCCGACAGGCCCCCCCGACAGGCTCGCCCCACCACCCCTGCTCCCCATCCAGGTCTCCCGCACTCACAGATGACCACCTCCCTCCCGGCGAACCCGGAACTCCTCTCAGCCCTTCGCTTGTCAGTCACCCACCATGAGAAACTGCAGAACCCCTCACATTCTGTACTTTTCTCCGTGATTCTGTCCCTTTGTCTTTCCTTCAGGAAACCCTAAACACCCTGGAATCCCATCAGCAAAACCTCATTCTTCCCTCCCGTCACCTTCTTGTTGTAGTAACTCCCCCAGGACACCCTCAGGAGCCTTGGCCACCTGTGCAGGGGGCAGGGTCGTGTCCGCTGGGCCTCTGTGGCTGGTTTTAGACCCTGCTCTGACTCGCTTTTCTCCAACCCCCAGCCTTGAATCTCACATCTGCGGACTAACTCGCCTGCTGTCCCTCACTGCACTGCCCCACGTTTTTGAACCTCAGCTCTGAGTCTACTGACGCTCTGTCCCGCGGATGCTCATGGCTCACTTTGGAAATCTTGGTACATGTATGTGCTCTTCCAACCCCTGCTGGATTCTCTTGGATTCTCCAGTGCCGGTTTCCATAGACCAGCATCATGCTCCCACAGCCAGGGCCCAGTCCCCACGTAAAGTGGGGTCCCAGGCCACCAGCACCAGCATCACAGGAGATCTTATTAAAAATGCAAAATCTCAGACGTCACCGCAGACCTCCGGACTCACATCTGAGACTCCGGGTGATTTGTATGCACAGGAAAGGCCGAGAAGGGCCCACTTCTGGAACACAGCTGGAACCCCTCCCTCATCTCAACTCTCTGACCAATACTTTTGTTTCTCCAAGTCATTCTCTCTAATTATCTCCATCATCAACATGGCTTTGGGTGCCACTGGGACCTCAGCTCCACTGAATGGGCCAACCATCTCCCACACACATGACGGCTTCTCCCCCGCCTTCCCTAGAGGGGTGCAGACCCCTCCATAGTGCAGACTCCCTCAAACCTGAAGCTCTGCTCTTGCCTGTTTGCCTCTGCTGAGTGAAACCACAGCCCCCATAGTTATTAAGCCTAACACTCCACCTTTATTGTGCCTGCATTCAGGAAACCAAACATGGCGGAGAAAACCCACAGAAAACCCAAGGCTCCTGAGGGTGTCCTGGGAGAGTTACTACAACAAAAAGGTGACTGGAGGGAAGAATGAGGTTTTGCTGATGGGATTCCATCAGGGTGTTTAGGGTTTCCTGAAGGAAAGACAAAGAGACCCTTGTGATGGGTCTCCTGTCATCCATGACCCCTTGGAGCAGGCCGACCCTGGCAGTCTGCCCCAGGCTCCTCCCATCCACTGAGCCTGCCCCTTTCCCCCACGAGTATCCCCCATCGTCTCCTCCTTCCTCAACCCCCAGCATATCCATCTGCACTGATGGCTCTGCTCCCTACTTCAACGAGAAAGTGGAAGCTGTCAAAGGAGAAGAGACTCATACCTCATACGTGCACACATATACCAGCCTCACTTTCGTGTGCTCCTTACTGGCCGATCTCATGGCAAGGGGAGGGCAGAAGTGCTCGGGACACAGAATCGCTAGGCGTAGAAGCCTGCACAGTTTTAATCATGGATGAGAATTTGACTCTTGGCCCTCTAACCATCAATACAAATTACATGCATGAGCCATTCTGCTCATAAATCACTCTGCACGATCATTTCCCGATTTCCCGAGCATAAGCAATGTGTACCTTTTTCATCGACCAATAGGCCGGATCCTGGATCCTACTCACATGTTCTTCTCTGCAAGTGGGTCTTGAAGACCATTTCTTCTTGAATAGTCTAGTGTGTTTCAGACCTTCACTCTTCACTAAGGAATGATGGGGGCATTGATAGTAGAGAGAAACCATTTCTAGCAACAAGCGTTATACGTGGCACATATAGAAAAAATTTTGGCGGGTTTTATGATGGAGGTAGAAATTGGTTTCTGGAACTCTTAATCTCAATCTTCTGTGAAACGACCAACTCGTGGTTCCAGCTCAGGGTCATGATCTCAGGGTCGTGAGATCGAGTCCTGTGTTGGGCCCCGCACTCAGCGTGGAGCCTGCTTAAGATTTTCTCCTTCTCCCTCTGCCCCTCCTACTGCTCACACTCTCTCTATAAAATAAAAATAATAAGACCTTTAAAAAATAAATTTAAAACTCATCATTCAAGTATTAGCTGTGATTCTGTTGTCCTCTGGTAATATTTTTCAGCTTGCCAAGAGGAGATCAACTACACTCTTGGCTTCACCCTGAAGGGCTGACCTTGGGTTCCCCACTGACATGCCAGAGAGAAGAGCTACCTTTCCCATCCGTGTCAGTTTTCTCTCTCCGTGCCTGGCATGTGGTCAACATATCTTCCTGCCTGGCTCCCGAAAGACTTTCAGCAAACATTATACTGGTGTTTGAGGTTTTTTTCTTTTTTCCTTTTCTTTTTGTTTTAGTATTATGACAGAAGGCACAATTTAAGCCATCTAAGATATAGATAAAAATATGTGTGTATATTTAAATCAAAAAATCTTCAGATGAGAAATTAAAAGGTCACCTAATAATTTTTTGATAACAAACCTGTTTTACCCTTTATAAGGGACAGTGGCTAATTCTGGAGCAACTATTCATCTTTTGCCATGTTTCATTAACTTTTCCTTATTTTAAAAGATATTGTTCTTTCTATTTAGGGACCACAATGCCCAGGAGACACTTACACTGGCCTTCTCAGGCTGTGAGTCTTGTCCAAGTGCACTCTAGAAACCGTGTGTGCAGTGTCCTTCGCAGAGGGCAAGAGGTTCGATTAGAAAAGCAGCGTCTCCTCCATGGAGTTTGAAATTAAGTGTGTTGAAAAATCCTATATCACATTCTGCCCCCAGGTCTTGTTCTAATTTAATCACATTCATAGGAAACAAGGATATCGATTTCTATGGGCACCTTGTAATAACTTCAGGTACATAACATCATAAGGAATCGCAAGCCTAAGCAACATTGTATAACTAATGAATGACTGTACAGACATGTTTAGAGGGATGCCAAAATCCGAAAAGATTAAATTGCTTAAACCATACAGCAAATACTCACAGACCAACTGCAAATAAGCATATTGGTTCTGAAAATGCTTTCCCTTAAGCAAAAGTGATAAAATGGAATCTTTGGGGAGCCTATCAAGGACATTCCAAAACTTAATTAAAGAAGGCATCTTTTTAAAAAATATGTTTAAAAATTAAATTACAAGTTTCATTCCTCAATTCTGAACATGCATACTTACGTTTTCATTCCACTTGATCATAAAATCTTGCATTTATTAATTTTTTTTATTTTTTACTTATTTGTTTATTTATTTTCTAAGTGATGTCTGCATAGTCTAAAGGATACCTGAATTAGGGACAAATCATATACTCAAGCAAGTTTACTGGAACAACGCTTATATGTGGGATTATCAAACAGGGACTATCTTGTCCTACAGGCGACACTTGGTAATGTCTAGAGAAATGTTTTTGTTGCCACAGTTGTGGCAGGAACAGGAAGTGGGTACTTCAATCTGGTCGCTAGAGAAGAGGGTTGTTAGTAAACAGCCCACAGTTCGCAGGACGGCCCCCACAATGAAAGAAAGCCCTGGTTAACTCGGTTGGCCAAGGGTGTCGAGGTTGAGAACCGCTGATGGAAGTGTTTCATGCCTCGGTATGGTTGAGTGCTAGTTCCTATCTTATTGATACCATGTTTTGTTGATCTGCTCATCTGCTGATGGACGTTGGGTTGTTTCCAGTATTTGCCTCTTTCCAGTAATGCTGCTATGAACATTTGCGATCAAGTCTGGACACATAAGTGATTTCCTTTATGTTTGACACACAAATATTTTAAATTTGATGAATTCCTATTTGTCAGTTTTTTCTTTTATGGATTGCACTTTCACTTATGTGTCCGTTTGCTCTTTGCCCAACCCAAGCTCAAGATGACTCCCTCCTAGGCTTTCCTGAAGAAACTATACACTTCTAGTACTTATGTGTGAGTCTAGTATCCATTTGGGGTTATTTTTAAGTGTATTACATAGTAAAGGTCAACCTTCATTTTTTTTTTTTTTTGCACGATGATATCTAATTTTTGCCAGCACGATTTATAGAAAAAACTGTCCCTTTTCCACTGAATTCCTTTGTTACCTCTTCCAAAAATCAACCATTTCTTTTTTATAATAAGTATCATGTACACCTCCGTAAGCGTATTTTAAACTCTGTGCATGTGGATGCATATTTTATCTCCCTTCAATTGCCACTTAGAGATCATAGTGTAGATTGTCTGTGGACCATCTACTTGGGGAAAAATTAGAAGCGCTATCAATTCTAATTCGAAATATTGAGAATTAGAAATATACTTTGGAACTGGGAATTTAACCTTTGCTTGAAGTAAAATTATAGTCTACTGTAGCATAATTTTGTGCTGAAAAATTTTTTTGGATTTATATTATTATTTCCTGTGATGAGTTTCCTGGAAATTAGAGAAACACAACACGTATTCCATCTTATAATACATTCCACTTGTACTGAATGTTTCTCTGACAGTGAACTAAAAGCACATGCACAAATGTCAGATGAATTTTGTCTAAATTTGAAGGGGACTTTAACTGCTCTGTGATTTCTGATTCCACCTCGAGTGAAGCCTGACTAGAAACATGGGGAGAGAATGTGGCTGACGAGTGAAAACATGTGGATCCAGTCCCACAAACATCTTTCACGCACAGGTGCGGAGAACCTGTTCAAATCACAAACGAAGGCCAAATCCAGGCAGACTGCATAAATTCATTGAGATGTCTGTTTTCTGACTTCTGCTCTTGATGGGTGAGGTGGGTTACATTTCTTTTCTTTCTTTCTTTCTTTTTTTTTTTTTTTTAAACTGGTCTTTTTTTTTAAATTTTTTTATTTCTTTTCAGTGTAACAGAATTCATTGTTTTTGCACCACAAATGCTCCTTGCAATCCATGCCCTCTCTAATACCCACCACCTGGTTCACCCAACCTCCCACCCCCGCCCCTTTAAAACCCTCAGATTGTTTTTCAGAGTCCATAGTCTCTCATGGTTCACCTCCCCTTCCAATTTACCCAAATTCCCTTCTCCTCTCCATCTTCCCTTGTCCTCCGTGCTATTTGTTATGCTCCACACATAAGTGAAACCATATGATAATTGACTCTCTCTGCTTGACTTATTTAACTCAGCATAATCTCTTCCAGTCCCGTCCATGTTGATACAAAAGTTGGGTATTCATCCTTTCTGATGGAGGCATAATACTCCATATTGTATATGGACCACATCTTCCTTATCCATTCGTCTGTTGAAGGGCATCTTGGTTCTTTCCACAGTTTGACAACAATGGCCATTGCTGCTATAAACATTGGGGTACAGATGGCCCTTCTTTTCACTCCATCTGTATCTTTGGGGTAAATACACAGTAGTGCAATAGCAGGGTCATAGGGAAGCTCTATTTTTAATTTCTTGAGGAATCTCCACACTGTTCTCCAAAGAGGCTGCACCAACTTGCATTTCCACCAACAGTGGAAGAGGGTTCCCCTTTCTCCACATCCTCTCCAACACATGTTGTTTCCTGTCTTGCTAATTTTGGCCATTCTAACTGGTATAAGGTGGTATCTCAATGTGGTTTTAATTTGAATCTCCTGATGGCTAGTGATGATGAACATTTTTTCATTTTTTCTGATAGCCATTTGTATGTCTTCATTGGGGAAGTGTCTGTTTATATCTTCTGCCCATTTTTTGATATGATTGTGTTTTGTGTGTGTTGAGTTTGAGGAGTTCTTTATAGATCCTGGATATCAACCTTTTGTCTGTACTGTCATTTGCAAATATCTTCTCCCATTCCGTGTGTTTCCTCTTTGTTTTGTTGACTGTTTCCTTTGCTTCATCAAGATCAAAAGCTCCTGCACAGCAAAGGCGGTTTACATTTCAAGACCATGCCATTGTCCTCAAAAAATGTGGACATCACACACTTTCCTCTCAATGCAAGACAGAGCCACAGCTAGGTCAAGAGAAAGCTTGAATTGTTTCTGGCTTTTAAGGAAAATAAACATCTTTCAATAGCAATTTTGCTTTATTTCCTTCCTTGAAGTTTCCACCTGTAGGCCGGTTCTGTTCCCCCACATCTCTTTTCTTCACAGCTGTCTCTTCTAAAGACATGTCCTGGTCTTGTTTTGCAAATGCCAACCGAGGATGGGAGGCCATGACGTAGGTTTCCCCAGGAAGCAAAACCCTCTTCTAAAAAAGAACTTGCATCTCATTTTTAAGAGACTAGGGTCATAGCTCAAAGCCTTGGTCTTATTTAGATCCTACAATAATTAGGAAAATTGTATTTTGGTGATAGGAGATCAGGTTGGAATAGTCAGTAATGGACTAACAGTGATTAATGGACACACCTCAGGGGGATCAAACAGACGCAGGATGGAGGAGGCTGAGCAGAGCCACCCGCAGCAAGCCTAGGGCCCTGCACAGCCCATGGCCTCATCGAGAAGCCAAGAGCAGGGTTTCATCTGCTGGAGCCCTGGCTTAGCAAGAAATTCACATCGTCATGGCCATAAGCAAACCAGAGCTGACAATCAGAAGACACACTCTTCCTGTTGCAGATCGAACTTACTTTTCATACTGGTCTTGGTACTCTCTTCACTTGTTGGACAACTTCTGTACAAATGGATGTATTGATAAGTCCTGATACTTATGACAGTGATATAGGATAAGATAAATATTATAACTGCTATCACATTAGTAAAGAAAGAGAAAGGAAAAACATGGAAAGTGCAAATTGTAAATTTTGACCAAAATAGAAACTGTGGAGACATCATTGCCTAATAAGTCAGGTAAAAATTATTTTCTCTATAAACCAAACATCTACCATATCGTAAGTTAGTAACAACAAAATGTCAGGAATTCTGAAGGTATGTGGTGTTATGAAAACAGTTAACTTCTGGGTTCCTCCAGTCTTAAATTACAGCAGTTACATGTGATTTCCCTAAGAGGATCCTTCTGTTCAAGGGATTATATTAAAAGTAAGAAAAAAGATGAATGTCAAGTCTATGCTGATACAAATGCATATGCAAGAAAAAACAAAACAATTTTAATTGCTTATATCATAAACTGAACATGATGAAAGGACATTATGATGAGAATTCTACTCGTATCTTCAGAACGCAATGCAACATACGCTTATCTCTAAGACTGTGCACACGTTTCAAGTTAATAAGAAGGCAGGCTTAAATTATTTTAAAAGCATTATTTGGCAGGCTTAAATTATTTTAAAAGCATTATATAGAGTAGTTAAATGCTATTAATATGCAAATAAAAGTCTACACATTTTAATAAATTTCTTTAAACAACTTTTATGACAGACTTTTAAAATACAATTATATGGCATGAACATTATCAATACTTATTGCCAAGATATTGAAGAGATATTTATCATGTTCATTTGCAAGGAACACAGACTACGTGAAATCTGCCACTGTCAGTGTGCTGACATATTGATACCATTAGTTCTGCTCCGGGCTCTCAGCTCTGGCTGGCACGCGAGTCTGGTAAGACGAATCTACGGGCTGGGGTCAAAGCACAGCATTTTGAAACTCTTTTTAGGTAATTCTAATTTTGTATTTAATCATTTTCTTTGGAAATGATTATCGATTCATATGTTGCTTGGGAAAACTACAGAGTTCTCCTCTGTGTATCTACCCAGGTGCCCCCAGTGGAAACATCTTACATCACCATTTCTTAGTTCCTTGTTTTAGCCATCTTTTTAAAAAATGTAGCCGCCTAGAAAGTTACAAAGACAGTACAGAGAAGCCTCATGTATCCGTGACCCACTTTGCCCTACTAGTTACATTTTACAGAGTTGGGTGGTTCTAATTTGCAGCAGGTTGAGTGCTCTCAAGCTACTGCCCAGGAAAGCATTTTTTCAGAGGGTCATGTTGAAAAGTATGAATGTCAGATCCATGAGGGGCAAATATATATGTGAAAACAAAAACAGAAGGTCTTCCATTATAAACTGAAGGTGATTCACATGGGCATTAATTTAAATAGACTGTCACCGATTCAGAACTTCTACTGGCAAAATATTCATGAGGATTAGAACCTGCATTGTGTTTCTCATGCTACTTGGATAGGATGTGGAGCCCAACAGACTCAGGCTTGTGTGGGCACAAACGGTCACCGGGGAATTCGGGGCATGGGTTCCTGAGCCAGTAAGTGCCGTAGTCTTTGGTCTGGCTGATTCTGTCTTCAAGAACATAGACTCCACTTTAAGTAAGAGAAGGTAACGTTTTCCCAAATGTCTTTTTTGGCTTATCTATCCTGTTTTTGAATGTATCACTTTGTGTAGATCTTTTCATGGTTACTTTGGGTGTTATGTTTTACATATATAACTTATTACATTTGTGCCCACATTTTCCCATGAAAAGTGGAGGAAAATTATTCCTTCCACTTTATAATTTGTCTTAAATATCTTACCTACAGGCACTGAAAACCACTTTACACAAGGCAGCAATTTCTGACTTCAGTTGTCAAACACAGCTTAGAAAACTCAAGACAAGATGGTTATTTATATTGTACTTAGTTGCATTTTTATTCTTTTGGTTTTTCTCTCTTCTTTCCTGATTCTACAACTTTAATTCTGTTGCCATCTTATTTCTGATTTTACAGAAATAACTTCTTTTAGTCGTTCTTAACTAGGTTTCTGTCATTTTTGGAGTCTCAGGACCTCAGACAGTCCCAGCGTGTCTCTGGACTGACCATGGGAGTTCCTGGAACTCAGGCAGAGGGATCTGCACTTGACCCAAAAGACACCCCAAGGCAATAGAGCTTCTGAATCAGGACAGGGTCATGGAAGCTATTTCATGGTGATTATCTTCATCTATAAGGATTGACAACTTGGACGATTATTAAATCTGTGAGACCAACTGAAATAATTCATAATAAGGGGCTCCTGGGTGGCTCAGTCAGTTAAGGGTCTGCCTTCAGTTCAGGTCATGATCCCAAGGTCCTGAGATCAAGCCCAGCCTTGGGGCTCATCAGGGAACCTGCTGTCCCTCTTCCTCTGCTTGCTGCCCCTCCCTGCCACTTGTGGCCCCTCCTCTCTCTATCAAATAAATGAGCAAAATCTTAAAAAAAATAAAAAAGAAAGATTTCATAGTTATTTCAATAAATATTTAAGGTCCAAGCCAAAGGGAAACTAAGGGGAGCTGGAGAATAAACAACATACTGAGATCAACTGAAGGGAGGAAATGAAAACGTTTCTCTTGTTGATTTTGAAAAGAGTAAGAAGGCGCTTCTGGCTCCCACTCGCTTCTCCAGGAGGAACTGTGTCAGACCCACCGACGCTAATTACCTGCTCTCCTGGTTGTGAGCAGTGCCTGAGAAGAATCACACATGGTGTCATTTTCCGAAAATAAAAGAATAATGTTATTGGGGCACCTGGGTGGCTCCGTGGGTTAAGCCTCTGCCTTTGGTTAAGGTCATGATCTCAGGGTCCTGGGATCGAGTCCCGCATCGGGCTCTCTGCTCGGCGGGCAGCCTGCTTCCCCCTCTCTCTCTGCCTGCCTTTCTGCCTACTTGTGATCTCTGTGTGTTAAATAAATAAATAAAATCTTTAAAAAAAAGAATAATGTTATTAACAAAATCTTTTTTTATTAAAAAAGTACATGTCACTTGTATGCTGTGTGGGATGGACACTGAGCATTTATGAGTGATCAGGAAAGAAACCTTTATTGCTTTGCTCTCCAGTCAAAGCTGGGAAGAGACAGAGGGTGGTCCTGGGTTTGAACTAAACTTTGTGTAAATGACCTTGGCCTTTTCTCCCTGGGAATGCATCTCTCGACCTTGAATCAATGGTTGCCTGACAGAAGGAATCACCGGGGCTGTGAGTGGGGAGGCGTGGGACCCTTAGCTCACGTGTACACAAGCTGGACCCTCTGGCAGGGCAGAGACCACCAGCACGCACAGCTCTGAGAGATTCGCACAGACTGTCCCGGTCCAGCCACATTTGCAAAGGGAACTGAGTCTGGGTGCCTCCGGGATGAGGCTCTGTCACCACAAGACATCTGCCCTGCCCTGCCATGGTCCACACAGCATCTTGTGAACAGAAATGCAGAACGACGAGAGATGCCAGCAGGCTACACAGGTCCACACAAATGTACAAGGCAGAAGTGTCTTTTATTGGTTTGTGTTCATCTAGTCTCTTTGAAGTATGAAATCAACATCAAATTCTTGAACAATTTGGTCCTAATGGACAGTGATTTCTTCCAGCTGAGATTTGCTTTACCACATATTGGCAGTGATGTTTTGTTTTAAAGTTGGGCTGCAGTATGTTGAGATGGAACACAGTCTGTGAGGAAAGGTACCAGGGAACATATTACTAATTACTAGGAAGTGAAGTCTAGCTCATCTGCTACCAGACCTCCATCACTCTGCAGCCCCGCAGACAGCAGGCACATGTTCCTAGAGCAGTCCGCACACAGCCCACAGAGCCGGGGTAGGCAAGAAGGACCTGGTCCTCCAAATAGGGAGGATCAGAGTCTCATCACCGACTGCTGCTTCTGATCACAGGGTGAGACCAAGAGGCAGATGGCCACTGTTGTCACAGCGCCCCCCCCATCGATACAAGCTCTTCCCCTCTGGTGGGACTGACTTCCACGGGACTTAAAGGGATGATACTTTTCCCACTGCTTCTCTGTCCTCCTCTTTTTCCACCTTTCAAAGACACAGACATTGATGATTAAGAAATTCAAAAACAACTGCATATTCAGGGAAAATTAAGAAAGTTACTGGACGTGCCCAAGGGAAGGGGTTGGCTGAGAAAAGACTTGAGGAGGCCTTAAGTTTACACCGCAGGCCGGTCTTCAGCACAACGACACACCACAGTGCTCTCAAAACAGACCACAGCACAAAGCCAGCAAGGCCAGTGAATGGTGGGGAAGGTGGACTCTAGAAACCTTCTCTAGGTTTCTAGAGTCATCACCCTATTTCATTCAAATTGTTCAGTTTCCAACAACAAAACATCATAAGGCATGAAAAATAATTGGAAAGTATAACCCATTCAAAGGGAAAACACAGAGCAACAGTAACCATCCCTGCAAAAGACTGACGGTGGACCTACTAGACAAAGACTTGAAGTAACTGTCTTCATGGCGCTCAGAGAACTGACAGAAAATACACAGGGATGATTTAAAGTCAGGGAAATGGTGGGGGAATGAAGCAGCAACGAAAACAAAAAGATAGAAACCCTAACAAGGAACTCAAAAGAAATTCTGGGACTGAAAAGTACAATGACTGAAATGAGAAATTTACTGGGAGGATTCAAGAGCAAGTTTGAGCAGGAAGACAAAAGACTCAGCGAACTCAGAGAGGACCATGGAAGTCACCTACTTGGAGCCACAGAAAGGAGGGAAGGTTAGAGAAGAGCGAATAGAGCCCGCGGGACCTATGAGACAGTATTAAGAGGACCAACATAATTCCACTGGAAATCCCAGAAGGAGAAGGAAAAGGAAAAAGAGAAGGAAGGACAGATGGACTGGAGGGAGGGAGGGAAGGAGGGAAGGACAAAGAGTCACAGAGACAGAAATTTTTAATTTCTCTTACAGTCTAACAAAATTAAAAAAGACACATGCTGAGATGATGTGTCCACAGACCAATGATGTAATACAACAGGAATGAACTCTTTTTAATTAAAATGAGGGAATTCTGTGGCAGCTTCTAAACTAGTGGTCAGGCCTTAAAAAACCCAAGAATCCGCATGTCTTGCCTACCTAGTGGAGCCATTCGGTGGAACCCCTGTGGACATCTGGAGGTATTTCTGTCCCAGCAGTTATCTGTATTTGTTTGGGAAAAGCTTGAAAAACTGGCAATCTCATAACTGAGGAAAGGGTATCTTGGCTTTTTTAGCGTTCTCATTAGTGAACCCAGCAACATGGGGGCTGGGGTGTGGGCGTAATCCCATTACTCAGGAGCACAGAAAGAATTCAGAATCAGAGGATAAAGGGCACCTGGGGGGCTCAGTGGGTTAAGCGACTGCCTTTGGCTCAGGCCATATCCCCAGGGTCTTGGGATCCAATGATGGCTCCTTGCCCAGCAGGGATCCTGCTTCTCCTTCTGCCTGCCGCTCCCCTGCTTGTGCTCCCTCTCTGATAAATAAATAAATGAATAATTAAATAAACTCTTAAAAAAAAGAATCAGAGGCTAGGAAGTAAACTGAAAGTTGATCAGATTCTCCATATGCACTGTCAGGTCAGCTAAACCCTGAAATAATACATCTGGTAAATGTCCAATTTATATAGGCATTTCCCAAGCTGGAGATTTAACTGCTGTGGAGATTGGACAGCTAATACACTGGACCTTAAACAAGCAAACCCGTATACTGCAAATCCCTTTCATTCCTTCACATCCTGGGGATTTTTTCATGGTTTAGCTGCCAAATGTTCCTAAAACAAACCTGACAGCTTTGTGACTTTCACATACTCCCAGCTTAACAAAACAAAACAAAGAAACAAGTAACAACATCAACCCCCTCATCTCTGCTTTCATCTGTTTTGTTAAGATAAGAGTATGGGAAAGCTTTGAAATAATTCTGACTTGCCTTATCGATGAATATTATAATAAAATCAAAGTAATTATCGCAACTTAAAATTCGGGAAGAGCATTGGGAGGGAGACAAACCATAAGTGACTCTTAATCTCACAAAACAAACTGAGGGTTGCTGGGGGGAGGGGGGTTGGGAGAAGGGGGGTGGGGTTATGGACATTGGAGAGGGTATGTGCTTTGGTGAGTGCTGTGAAGTGTGTAAACCTGGTGATTCACAGACCTGTATCCCTGGGGACAAAAATATATGTTTATAAAAAATTAAAAAATTTAATTAAAAAAAAAAACCTGAGTAACAAAGTGTGTGTGTGTGTGTGTGTGTCATCAATAAAAGTAATGAGGTTTTTAAAAAAAAAATTCGGGAAGAGCAAACTTGTCTTGTTGGGGCATCTCGCTGACCACGCTCACAGGAAGAGTCCCTAAGTTTTCCGTAAGTACTTTGAATTCCCACTGACGTTCCTTCTACCTTCAGGCATTTTATGCTTTAAAGTTTTGTGGGAAATTTCTAACAATGTACCTGTCATTTTTTGCACATTACTCTACATTCTCACTAAGGGTCTCGGCTCTCACATGAATCAAATATAAAGAGACTTTCTAGAATACTAAATTAGTCCTTGAAGTTCATCCCTCAGGGGCTGTTTCGGTCATTCTACCCATGGGTTGCTTCAAGTGACGGAAAATGGCATGATCATACGTCTCCTGTCGTCAGGGGTCAGTTTCTGCACTAGATTTAGTGTCTCCCAGAGTTAAAAAGGAATCCCAGAAGTCTCCCCCAAGTAAAGAGAAGGGTAGGGCTGAGTGACACCCTATCTATCAAACCCCTTTTCTGAAGAGTAGACTAGAACCTAGAAAATGAGATACTGTTCCTTCTATCGAAATTGCTGCTTTCTATCCTATTACTTGAAAGAGTGAAGAAAGGCAGAACCATATTTCATTTCCCTAAAGATGCAGCAGGTGAGTCTCGGTGTGCGAGGATATGGACAAGCTGGTTGGATCATTAATATGACCTTCCCACTTCATTACTTTCTTGGTGAAAAGACAGGTCCTCAAGAACTTTAAGGGACCCGCCCAATGAAAAAGATTGTATTTGATGTTCACTGAGGTTTAAATCGTGGATGGCGTGTGGGGAGATTAATTACAACGATGGCTTCAGTGTGGGAAAGATTTCTAGGGTGCGGCTGAGTTAGCCGACCTCTGAACTGGTTTATTCTGACTCACTGGAACCTGTTTTATTAGCCCATAAAGAATGTAATTATTAATTGACCTTTGTCTACCCTTGAAAGTTCGGTCCAAAAAATACACAGTTTAGTAAATTAAGCTAATTTAAGTTTATGATTTGATTGAGTTAACAGGATGCAAGTACTAAATTTTACTTATAACATTCTAAAAATTCCTCCAGGGTTTTTTGTGGATATGTGTGAAATTACACCCTTCCTCAATTTTGCAACATTTCCTTATATTTTAAAAAGGTATTTCTTGAGTCCACAGTAAGTCTTTCAGAAAACCCATTCTAATATGAGAGAGAGGGGGAAAATATGTTTTAATAGAAAAGAAAACAGACCTTGATTTTTCATGTAAGGTTAAAAAAAAAAAAAAGAATTAGTGACACATCTGCTGTGCTGGTTCTCATGTGCCCAAGAGGAAAAACAAAAGTGAAGATCATGTCAAGAAAACTGTTGCCACTATAGGGTCTATCATTTATGATTTGTAAATGTATCTCCAGAAAAGTGAGGGCAAAATGCCCTTTCTCTCAGCAGCTATAAATAATGTACATTTTTGTCAAAAGATTCTCCTTTAAGAAATGTAGAAAATTGATTCTGATGGGAAAAGGAAATATAACTCAGGAGGGAATGGAGGAGAAAATACACAGGGATGATTTATTCTGTCAGATTTTACGTCTCAATATCTAGAGCATTGAGGAGATGCATCCCGGCCATGAACAAAGACAGGTCGGCAAAAACACGGATGTCTACTCTCGGATGCGTCGAGTTGGGACACTGAGAACTTAGCCCCCATCAGACTGTCTTCCGCTGAAACAGACGGGCACATGGACTAGAGCCTGTGTCCTACCTCCACTAACCCTCTTGCCTACAGATGAGTAAACTGAGTCCCAGGAAAAGGAACTGACATGAATTTGCAGGATGAGCAGACTCTCACGTGATGGGTGAAGATGCCCAAAGACATTAACAATCTCACTGTATGATTCAGACCTATCAACTAAGTTACGCAAGGCCTCCAGTTCCTCCCCCATATTCCAAATGAAAAATGCCAGTGGGAATGTGGCTAGAAGGCACACACAGGGGCTGGGGTGAATGCCACTCGAGCATTTCCTGGGCCTTTATCTTATGACAATATTCCCAGCATCTCAGTGATGTTGAGTCTCTGCCCAAGGGCTCCGAGGTACCGGGCTCTGCTTGTGTTTCTCTCTTTCTTATTTATTTATTTATTTATTTATTTATTTATTTGGTATTTATTTATTTGACAGACGGAGATCACAAGCAGGCACAGAGGCAGGCAGAGAGAGGAGGAAGCAGGCTCCCCACTGAGCAAAGAGCCCGATATGGGGCTTGATCCCAGGACACCGGGTTCATGACCTGAGCCAAAGGCAGAGGCTTAACCCACTGAGCCCCCCAGGGGCCCCTCTGCCTGTGTTTCTATACGGGCAAATTATCCTCACGGTGTCTCACCTGTTCCATGTCTGCTGAGCTACGGAGTCTCAACACATGAATCCCTACTTCCCTCCCTGGTGAAGATGGTCGCCCAGCCCTCCACATTCCCTACCCCCCTTCCCTTATTTGGCTTCAAAACCTCTGACTTCCAATATTCCAACATTTGATAGGGTTAACAGGATGCAAGTACTAAAATTTACTCATAATATTCTAAAATTCCTCCAGGGTTTTTGTGTGTATGTGTGAAATATATACCCCTTTTTCAATTTTGCAATATTTCCTTATATTTTAAGGAATTTTCACTTCCTCATGTAGAAATCTAATACTTTGGTAGATTTTACTTATTTGTGGTTTTACTTATTGGTGACCTGTGTGGGATTCCACACAAAACAGCTTCGTGAGAAAAGGATTTTCTTTTTCATGTCTTTATTGATTGTCCTGTGCCCAGAGCCTGGACAGGTGCCTGCCAGAGGGTAACTGTTATGTATATTTTTGTTGAACAATGTGGAGTGCCATGGGAGGTTCTGCTATGACTCGTACGTGGATCTTTCTCCTTGTCTGTGCCGGGAAGGTCCCCGCAGCACCCTCGGCCACTCGCATGTGAGGCCGCCGTCTACATGCATAGGAGAGCATCATGACAACAATACCGTTCCTTCCGCTGTCTCATTCCACGACTCCTCATATGCTCTGGGATGAGGAACACTCAGTCCTCTGATATCAGGCATTTTCCCAACTTTATTAAAGCTCAATACACTAGCATCTACTCTTCTTTCTCTATGCATTTCGGCTAAAACAACTCCCAATTTGAAGGAGTAGATGTCAAGGGGTAGCCTGAACAGTAGAGAATTTTGGAGGCCCGCAGAGACCAGGGGATGAGAAATGCATTGGTTAACCTACCACAGTATTAGATTTCTACATGAGGAAGTGCAAACAAAAGTGTCTTTGAAGCAGCCGTACATTCCCAGGGTTCTCTGTCCAATAAGCAGGACCCGAAGGCTATGGTAAATTCTGGATAGCGTGCTCACATGTCCTGCTTAACCAAATACTTAAAACAAAATCGGGGCCATTCTTGCAAATAATCAGCTTTCGGCTATTTTCTTTTTGAAGGAGCTGTCTTTGTAGACCTGACCCTGCTATTATCATACCAAAAAAAAATATATCAGAAGTTAATACAGAGATTTGTATTCAAAAGGAACATTGCATGAAGAGGAAGGAAGCTATTGCAATGTTGGGAGGGGACCATCCAAACAGAAGATCTGAAAACATCTCCAGGGGTAGGATCAAATAAATAAATAAATAAATAAATAAAGAGTTTTCTTGTGTGGGGAGGGAGAACAGGCCAGAAAGAGGAGTGGGAAGCCGGGGTGAAGGGCAGAGTCATCAAGTATCTGATGCCGAGGCTGGCATGCACTCTGGAGAGGTTGTTCAGAGCCTGGGGGAAGGACAAGGACATCACCAAGTTCCATTAGTCAGTGCTTTGTTCTGACTGATCAGTGGGGATGAGAGGTTTAGCCAATTATTTATGAAACAGAGAATGGGAACGTGGAGGGTTTGTGTCTGTCTTGTCACAGGGAAATGAGGGAGCACCTGAGACTGAGTCCTATCTACACCATTTGTGGAAGTAGGGTCTTTGCTCTTCCATTCCGGAACACCAAAGGGCAAGGGTTTCTTAATGCCTGCAGTTTTCCTAGATCTCGGGGCTCTGTAAAGTTCGATGTGGTCAGCATCAACGCCTGATCACAGATCGTCTGTGAGAGAGCTGAAGGCTCCAGACCCTTCCTCAAGGAAGAATCTGCGTTCGTTTCCTATTTTCTGTTGACTGCGGATTTTTTTAATGACATGATATCCTGTACCTTATAGACTCAGATAAATCCCTCAAACATAATATGAGCCCAGGTTGAAACTCTGAAAAACTGTAGAAAGCCCTAAATACAGGGACAGTTAGGAACCCAAGTCGTAAGAAGAAAAACATGTCAGGGAAATGCTAGGGCGGTTTCCAAAGTCATTGTTCAGGCCATCGTCTCCCACCCAGCTGGTGAGTGAGTGGAAGGGGAGCCCCATGAAGCTGTGATTAGCACCAGAATCGTGAAGACCAATAAACAGCTGTTTCTTTAAACCAATTTCTAATTTTCAACTTTCAATAGAAGGCTGAAGATTTTCTATAGAAAACCTGTGGTCTCCATCCTCAGTCTTCTAAGCTTCAGTCTGAAAGGAAGTCTATGTCCTCCCACTGTAGAGTTTTTCTCAGTATTAATGACAAAATGCTTGCCAGGATCCCAGCCAGGAATACCCACTGAGAGGGGCCATGACCTGAGGTCTTGGGCATGGCCTGTCACGTCTCCCAGATCCCCTCTGACAGACCCTCGTGACTCCCTCAGGCACTCAGCTGTAGACAGCAGAAGGAGACTAAATGATCTCCCTGACAATTTCTAACATATTCATTCACTTCAATCCTGAATCTCTCTTTGGAAGTTTCTTCTGGGGCAGGGGGAGTGGGGGAGGATGGTGTTCCTATTTGGGCCCCCAAAGTAGAGCTGGCAGGACCCTGCCTATGACAGCCAATGTCTGCTGCCAAGGATTTCTCCTCAACTTGTCCTCAGAAGCAAGCAAAGTGAAACATTTTTTCAGTTAATACACTATCTGACCACTGCCACTGAAGAGAACTGCTATTTTCTAAAGATTTTTATTCATTTATTGTGACAGAGAGAGAGAGCACAAGCATGGAGAACGGAAGGCAGAGGGAGAAGCAGGCTCCCGGCTGAGCAGGGAGCCCAATGCGGGACCCGATCCCAGGACCCTGAGATCATGACCTGAGCCTAAGGCAGACGCTTAACCAACTGAGTCACTCAGGTGTCCTGAAAACTGCTATTACTAAACCACTGATAAAACATAGAAACAGTTCCACTAAAGAAGCTTTAGGATATAATCATTATTCTAAGACTTGCATAGTTATGGAACTGATCTGATCAAGGAAATACAGTGAAAGTTTTTGTTTCAGATTATTGAGGAGGATTGTATTAGATGCATGGCAAGGCTAACATTTACATAGTAAATAATGACCTAAGTTTGAATTATTACCTTGGACTATGTATTAAAGGTAATGTGTAACACTTCTACTTAAGAATTATACAACTATCTGCTTTTTGGGTGTTGAGTTTAAGAAGTTCTTTAGAGATCCTGCATACCAGCCCTTTTCTATAGTGTCATTTGCGGGTATCTTCTCCCATTCCGTGGGTTGCCTCTTTGTTTCATTGACTGTTTCTTTACTGTGCAGAAGCTTTTTATCTTGATGAAGTCCTAAAATTTCATTTTCACTTTTATTTCCTTCACCTTTGGAGACAAGTCTTGAAAGAAGTTGCTGTGACTGATGTCGAAAAGGTTACTGCCTATGTTCTCTTCTAGGATTCTGATGGATTCCTGCCTCACATTTCATCCATTTTGAGTTTATCTTTATGTGTGGTGTAAGAGAATGGTCGAGTTTCATTCTTCTTTACATAGAAGAATGACCAATTTTCCCAGCACCATTTACTGAAGAGACTGTCTTTTTTCCATTCGGTATTTTTTTCCCACTTTGTTGAAGATTATTTGACCTTAAAGTTGAGGGTCCATATGTGGGTTCATACTCTGTTCCATTGATCTATGTGTCTGTTTTTGTGCAAGTACCATGCTCTCTTGGTGATCACAACTTTGTTATAGAGCTTGAAATCAGTCAGCGTGATGCCCCCAGCTTTGTTATTCTCTTTCTACATTTCCTTGGTGATTCAGTGTTTTTCTGATTCCATACAAATTTTAGGATTATTTGTTCCCCAATGTTCATAGCAGCAATGTCCCAATAGTCAGACTGTGTAGAAAGGGCTGAGATGCCCTTTAGCAGACAAATGGATAAAGCAGATGTGGTCCATATAGACAATGGACTATTGCTCAGCCATCAGAAAGGATGAATACCCAACTTTTGCATCAACATGGATGGGACTGGAGGAGATTATACCGAGTGAGATAAGTCAAACAGTGAAAGCCAATTATGATATGGTTTCACTTACTTGTGGAACATAGGAATAGCATGGAGGACATTAGGAGAGGGAAGGGAAAAATGAAGGGGGGAATACAGGGGGATAGGAACCATGAGAGACTGTGGACTCTGTAAAACTGATGGTTTGTGGGGGGTGGGAGGATGGGTTAGCCCAGTGATGGGAATGAGAGAGGGCACATATTGCATGGAGCACTGGGTGTTCTATGCAAACAATGAATCAGGGAACATGACATCAGAAACTAATGATGTATGGTGACTAATATAACATAATGAAAAAAAATTTTTGGTAAATGAAACCCTACCAAAAAAATGAATTATACAATTATCACAATGCACATTTAACAAGGGTGCCAGTAGGTAACTCTTCTGCCAGGCTTACTAGGATGTTGTGCATAAAAAAAAGGAGATACACAAACATGAATGCTTGTCATAGTTCATGGAATGTTGCAATACTCAGGAAAGGACCCCAGGGAGCCACTTGCATCTGCTTTGCTGAGGAAGCCCAAGGGGTTCCTGCTGTGCTGTGAGCTTCTCAAATGCTCCCGGAGAGCTGCCAAAGAGCCCAGCTCACCATAAATGGAGTGGAATAGAATGAATGCTTTAATATTTTCATTCATTAGGACCTCAAAAGAGTCTCAGTTGAATTACTAATCTGTGATATATACATCAAAGGTATTTTTTCATTAATATGTATGAAATTAGATTTGATCTGAATGAAAGGGGGAAAAATAGCATTTGTGTGTGTGTGTTTGTTTTGTTTTGCTATTAAGGAAAATTTATTTTATAACCAGAGTGGTATGAAATTGCCCGTTCAAAATGAAAACCTGGTACCTGTTTACATCATGTGGAAAAAGGAAACAACGTTCAGTGTTTAAACATGTATGAAAGCATACTGTAACCACTTTTTTTTTAATCTTTAATTTTTAATTTTTTATAAACATATAATATATTTTTATCCCCAGGGGTACAGGTCTGTGAATCGCTAGGTTTACACACTTCACAGCACTCACCAAAGCACATACCCTCTCCAATGCCCATAACCCCACCTCCTTTCTCCCAAACCCCCTCCCCCCAGCAACCCTCAGTTTGTTTTGTGAGATTAAGAGTCACTTATGGTTTGTCTCCCTCCCAATCCCATCTTGTTTCATTTATTCTTCTCCTACCTACTTAAGCTCCCATGTTACTGTAACACTAGCAAAAGGCTAGTGTCTGTCATTTGCAAAATCCTTATATTTTCTCCAGGTAACTACTCATTCTTTCTTCCAAATGAGGGCGCAAGGATTCTAAAAGGTAGAGTATATCTCAAGAGATCTCACAGAAACACCTATAGATCTGATTCTCACTTGCAATAGAATTGTAAGATGCTTTTCCAAGTCATGTTGTCGCAATTCACGACTACACTCTGTAATTAAGTAAGAAATTCTGATTTTAGCGTTGCATCATGGTAAGAGAATATCTGAAGTACATTAGTTCAATCTCCCTAAATGGTCTGTTACCATCTAAATATTTATGCTATAATAGATTTTTTAATTATGCAATAATTATACTCCTAGCTTGCTTAAAACCATGTTACAAATAATTGTTTTAAGTTGATGAACATTATTTTGCAAACCAGCAGCTCTTCCTCATTAAAAATTTTAAAGTTGCTTTAAAAGCTATTTTCCATAAATGTTCTACAAATGAGAATCCAATTCAATGTAATTGCAATTCAAAAAAAGGAGAATGCATATTTATAGGTAAGAGCCCAAATGACCAGACCTACGGGGTTCCCTGTCACCTAGCATCCACACCAACAGGACTAAAGTAAGTAGCGGCTGGAGGGCCGGCCAAGAGAAGGGATGAGCTCATTCAGAATCAAATGTCACATCTTGGGGAGGGAGGGGAGAGAGATGTATGTATATTATCTAACGATGATTTTGACCCTGACTTAAATTATTTTACTTTGTAAAACACTCATTTTTTTTTTCAAATATTTAAAGAAGATCCAGGGGTGAGTACAGAAATAGTGGTTTTTTTTTTTCCCGTCCTTTCATGAAATGGTTAATTTAAAGGAATACTTCTTCACACAAGGAAATTGTAAAAGGGAAGAGCTAAGTGGTAAATAGGCCAATGTGGAGAGTTGTTTCTTGGTAAATTGCCCACATCAAGCACGTTGTTTTCATGCCATGTAGGATCCCGTGGACAGCGTGGATTTGTTCTTTAAAGATTTTCAAGGTCACCCATGTATACGTACACACACATATCATGCTCATAAAAATCATTGAAATGTCTGCATATTGACCACAGGGGATGGGACCTGGAATCGCATGAGGAGGGGGCTTGCCTTTCACAAATTGTTGGCATTTCTGCGTGGCAGCAGACACTCACGTCATTTGCATAAATGTCCAAAACCGGGGCCTGTGTCTCTGGACCTGTCAGCCTCGTCTTCTCCTGATCGGTTCCTGCTGTTTTGCAAAATTCCTCATCTCTTTACTTTCCCTGTTTTGAATCAAACTGTGAGTCATAATTGAAAGAGTCTTTCAATCTTCTAAACTTTTTTGAAGTTGTCATTTCAATAACAGCTTACGGTCGGGCTATACTAGCAGCTAATGATCAGCGAGAATGATTCAGATGTGATGACGTCTGACGCGAAGGCGCGGCAGTCCGGGCACGGGAGGAAGGGCGGCGGCTCCTGCACCTGCTGTGAGCCCCGACAAGTCGTGGGCCTCTGGCTTCTCAGAGGCCCCTGGAAGGGTCATAGCAAATGCAACCTGTTCTGTGCAGAGTCTCCAGAGGAGTGGCGTGCCTGTCCCTCTCCCTCTGTGCCTCCCCCCACTCATGCCCTCTCTAATGTGCTCTGTCTCTCAAATAAATAAAATAGTTTTTTAAAAAGTTTGCTGAGTGGATCGATCTTATGTCAAGTCTTCCTGGGACGAACAGGAACAAGGTGGGAGAAAACTTTGGGTGGGTGGATACGCTCACAGCAAGGACTGCGGTGACGGTTTAAGTTTATTTTCAGACTTTTTTGCTTTTGGAAGACATGAAATTCCAAATTCCCCTTTTGGAAGATGTATCTCAGGGATTTTGTGAGAATTCATTGAAATAGCAACACCCCGAGCCTCCTACTTCCTCCTCTTCCTTCCTGGAGTGATTCTGTTCAGTGGGGTGTTAGACCTCCAAGTAGTAGCTAGCATAATGGGTAAAGGAGAAACAATGTTTCCCTTCGGGAGTGAGAAAATAAGGGTTAGGAAGGGATTTCAGAAGTTAAATCAATCCCAGTGCAAGAGAAGCACTTTTTCAAATCTGTCTGCCAGACATCCAAAGGGCCCACAGATATTTTTCATTAGCTAAAACTTCTGGTCAAGAAAATAAATAAACAACTTACCACCCTGGTCTATCCTTAAACTGGTAAATATCTCTGAAAATCCACTTAAGAATATTTCTGGGTTTTTCTTGTCATCGTTTTTTTTTTTTTTCCTCCTTAACTTTAGTAAGAGCTACAGGAACAAGGTAGGCAACAAGGATTCCTCACATTAAAAAAATACAGCTGGATGCTGTCACCTCATTGCAAAAATATGGCGAATGAATCATATTTGGGGAGTGAACTGACAAGAAATGAAGTCCAAATTAAGGTGACGTACAAGCGTAAAATCACCTTGGTGTTGGCTCTGAGCTGGTAGCTTTCCTCACTCCTACTCCCCTAGTCCAAGGTCAGCTGAGTTCGGGCGGCCCTGCCCTGCGACCTGCCTTTCCAGTGAGCAGACCGCTTGGGGCAAGTCTTTCAAGCCCTTCCCCATCACCAAGGATGACTGATTTCCAGGCTTAGGGTGGTAAAGAGAAGTGAACCAGAAGTCATGGTCTGTGTGCCCAGAAATCAAGGTCAGGGGTTACTCGGTGAATCTTCACTTCACACGTTCCTCATCCGTCCCTTGATATCTTTTAATACAAATCAGAAGAATATGCTCACGTGAGAAAATTATTTAGGCTAAAGAAATAAATGTCTTTCTTTGGGAGGAGTCGTGTTTTTAAAATACACGTATCTCTGAATAGTTTTGCAAGGTCTAACTTGTTTCCCCGAATGTGATAATTTTCCAATAAATCTGAAAAAGAGTGTTTATGCAACAGGTGGAACACTTCAGGGATCTCTGTGGAAAACAGAACACTCATCCTATGTGGTTTTAAATGTATTTCAATGGTTGCAGGTCTGTGTACTCTGTCTAAGCAAACTGTGCCTTTGTCCCTCCGAGACTGAGAAGTGAAGTGAAATTGGCCTGGGGAAGAAGCGTTTCACTGCCGTGGCACTTAGGACATGTGATGAAATGGCCTCGTCCTTTCCACTAGAATGGTGTTTCCCTTTAAAAACGGTGGTGGGATCTATGACTCAGTTCGTTCAGCTCTGCTCCGAGTGTTTCTAGAGCAGACGTGAGTGTATCACAACACACTAAGGCCTACACGGTCTGATTCTAGTGACTCTGGAGATGGGGCTCGCAGGGAGAGGAGGACGCACCCTCCCCATATATACGGGGCCGATGGCAGACCCCAGCAGCTGGCATGTGACCTCACCATGCAGGTATGTTTTCTGCTTTTTTGTTTGCTTTTATTAGTGCATGATTTTTACTCAGTTTTTTGAAGACTCATTCTGCCTCCTTTACAAAAGTGGTATGTATGACATTGTTCATTTGTTCCTGAATGAAAAAGGAAAGAAAACTAAAAAACAAAAACCAACTATGGGCCAGTGTCTCACTAATTAGAAACAATCTGTTGCTACGTAATAACGTACAAACACTAAGTGAGTGCTTTGGCATGCTGGGGAGAACTTGTAAGTAGCACCACATGCTTCCCCCAACCCCTTATTTTGCCTTTTTAAAATGTGCAGTGTGATTGCCTTTTCCGTCTGCGTTGGGTGGGCTCATCTAAACGCTGGTCTCTGCCAGTGTTTCCCCCACCATGCCGTGTGCTCCTCCCTCACCATAATCTATCAGTTCTGCGGTGGCTTCCAGCCGTCCAGTCTTTACTGAGAAATTTGCAACTGTCTCTCTTCATCGTCCTGATTTTACCAGCTCTCCTTTATGCCTGTTACTCTAAATCTACATTTCCTCTAAATTTACTACAGCCTAAAACATTTGCAAGGAATTCTCTTCTTCACTTGCATATGCTTCTAGAATGTTCTCACCATGGCCACTTATCCCTTCTCCCTGCAAGGTGTTTGCCCGGAGCCCTGTTTTTCCACCCACCACTGGCTCTCACTGTAACCTGGGAAGTTCCCTCAGGAACTTCCTTTGTTCTGGGGTGTTATGATTTCTCCTTGCTCCCCCCTCAACCTTCCCTGAGGTGAGCCTGTGACCTGCGGCCTGAGCAGGGGTCCAGGAGGAGGGCCGTGTGCAGCTTTGTCCTGTGCCTTGTCCCGCGCCTTGTCTCATGCCCACCACTGGCTCCATCTGCCTGGTCTGCACCTGCCCACTTCAGTGTGCCTTAGCCCAGGGCTCCCCACGGGGTCAGGCCAGCAGCGGGCACTGCCTTCTCCCGGCAGCCTTGTTCTCCCCCAGACTGGGAAAGGACCTTCCGGGTCGGGGAGCCAACTTCACCCGGGGTACTGGGTTCCTTTTCTGAGGACTCAGGATATTTTGAGAAGACCTCTTCTGACACTGCCTTACGTTTGGCCGGACCATTCTTGTTGGCTAGAGAAACATGGGACCGGTCTCTCTCTGTCTTCTTTCCTTTTTTTCCCCCTTTCAACACAGTTACCCAAATATCCTAATTCAGTGGCCTTTTTCTGTCACTGGCTGCCCCCACACGAGCTTCTGCCATCTAGGAAATGTATAAATAAATGTGTCCTTACTGCTCCAGGCTTTCTCCTTTTACCTGCCCCTATTTTGGTGGATACCAAATACGGTGGGATTTTTCTGGATTGGTGTTTTCCCTCACACCCCGTCTTCCCCAGAATTTGGGGGGACGGATCTCAGTGGGTGCAAGGACCCCGGTCTCAGCCGCGTGGGGAGTACAGACCTCAGACCCCACAAGGCGTTGGTGGAGTCATGGAGGCTGGACAGCTGCCCTTCTCCCCCAACACTGCTAACGTGGATCCCAGCAGAGCCAGCCGTGGCATCTTCCCCACCTCTGTCCGACCTTGAGAGTGTGGGGAGAGCAGGAGAGCGAGGCGCTGAGGGGTGCATTCTGGAAGCCAGGATGGGGGTCTGCACACTGACAGCAGGTTGCAGACAGATGGCAAAGCTACAGAGTCAGGCTGAGAGCTGCAATGTGCACAGCCCCTCGTCCGTTCCCCACTGTCGGGAGCAGCCTTGGCTGAGTCCCCGCTTCTGCACGTGGGGACTGGGATGGTAGGGCCTGTCCTCCTGTATTCATGAGAATTGCATGAGATAAATGGGCGGCCGGGGAGGACCCAGTGGGCAAGCCTTCCAGGGATGCCCGTTGCTCCTGTCCTTGCTTTCCCGTGTCTCCTCCTCGTCAGGCTAGATGCAGCGCACTTCCAGAAAGCAAGACTGGAATGTGTGTGGCAAGTATGTTCTCAGCCCTCCTTAGCAGAGACCTTTTCCCCTAAGATTTCCTGTAAAGCAGTGGGATCAAAGCTGACAGTGGCTCTGAACCCCGTCCCAGAGAGAGGCAGCGGCATGCTAGGACCCCCACGGCTCATGTGTACTTCCCGGAGTAAGGGCTCCTTCCTTCTGATCGCAGATAAGCGAAAGCCAGCCTCAAGCCACAGCTATCCTTCCACCATCAACTCTGTAATCCCTAAAAAATCCATCGTGTTGAAGCATTGGCCCGAAATATAAGCTGTCAGTTCATGGTCTGAAGCTTTGCGCTCAGGGATCTCACCCTGAAACCCATCCCCAGCGCTGGTGCTTCTAAAGATAAATGATCTCATTCGGTCTGTCTTCAGGGAGAGAATTACAACACACTGTGGTCGGGGTTGATTCCCAGGAAGTATTACTGTTTAAAAATAAAGGGTTTCACAGTAGGATATAAGTACTACACAGTATAAAGCATCATTGCCAATGACTTATGTAAGGGAAGACACGGGTTTTGTCTAGGAAGGAGTTTTCTGGTCTATGTCTGGATGGGTTCTTTAAAGAACTAAATCTGCAATGATTTATTGGGAGGTGATGTGTTCACAATTATTAAACAACAGGACACCAGAAAAAAAAAATGATCTCCTAAATAAATGCGTGCCTGGGAAGCGTCAGAAAAGTGCTGTCCCACAGAACTCCCTGTGTGCCTGAGAAGAGCTCTAGCCCAACCTCCTGCAGCCACCAGCCCGGTGTGTGGCCAGGGGGTGCCTGGAATGTGTCTCACGTGACTGAACTTGAATTTGTCCAGTGGCTACGGTATTGGATGCTTTGCTGAGTAAAAACTATTTTTTTCTTTTTCTTTTTTTTTTTTTTTTCATGTATACAGTTGATTATAAAAAAAAGCTTTAAGTATTGTCACCACCATTTTGTGACTTGGAAAACCTAGTTGCATACAATTTAGATCCTATGACCTGTTCTTAACCAAAATGGGTAATGGCAGAGTGAGTAAAGACAGCTACAAACAATAAAATTTGGAGACAGAGAAGAACCAATTTTCCCAGTTAGGGAAAATAAAAGAAAAAAGCCCAGTTGTACTGTTGATTTTATTTTTTCACAACTGAAGTTTTCCAGTTTGATTTAATGAATACAATCTTTTTTTTTTTAAGATTTTATTCGTTTATTTGACAGACAGAGATCACAAATAGGCAGAGAGGCAGGCAGAGAGAGAGGAGGAAGCCGGCCTCCGGCTGAGCAGAGAGCCCGATGCGGGGCTCGATCCCAGGACCTGGGACCATGACCTGAGCCAAAGGCAGAGGCCCCAACCCACTGAGCCACTCAGGCGCCCCTAATGAATACAATCTTAAAGGAATGTCTCTTTCATCTTTCATTAAGAAACCATTTGGTCATATATTTTATAAAATTTGAATTATTTAAACCCAAAGTTAATATCAGCTGTTTTTCAACTGACCAGACACCTGCTAAATATCGGAAAACCAAGGCTGTTTCTTTTCTTTCATGTCTCCTCACCTTCACTGCAAGCATGGCTTTTCTGGAGGCCATTTTGGCTTCAATGTACTTTCTTCTAAGCTGTGCATTCAGTAGAACTCTCACAAGGTTCTTAAGTGGATGCCCAATTTATTATTATTTTCTGAATATTCTACTTACAATGGACATGGTTTTCACCAATACTACACCTCCATCTGTCAGTCCATAGTGAGCCTCAGAACCTGGGGTCGTCTATGTCTTGAATCACCATAGAAGATAAAAATTTTTTAAAAAATCCATACTCCTACCCATAGGCTGCCAAGATCCGAGGCACTGCCTCCAGCTGTTGATGAACAGAGCATGCTCTGGTGCTCTGAGAGGCACGAGCAGGGAGCCGGTCTCTCGGGAGAATTACAGGTTCTTGGGATTCTCCTACAGAGTTGCTTCACCTGCCTCCTCAAAGGTGCCCAGTTCATGAGTGCCAGGTGTCATCCCACATCAGTGTGGCCTGTGAGACTCTGCCCAGTCCCACCGCTCCCATTACCTTCTCTCTACGTCACTTCCCTCTGCCTGGGGTGACCTTTGTTTCCCTGCCTTAATGACACCGTGCTTGTTTCCGCCTCTGGACGTTTAGACTTACCCTTCCTTCTGGCTTATAAAGCTCTCCCCAGATGTCCCCTGGCTGCCTCCTTTCACTGTTGGGGTTTCCACCAAATGGCACCTGCTCTGTGTGGCCTTCCCGGATCCCTTAGCTAACCCTCTGTCCCCATTCCCACAGTCGTGCTGTCACTTCTTACTGCTGTGCTCTGTCTTGTGTGACCCTGCACTGCATCTGTCTTCATGTCTACTGGTCACCCCCACCCCCAGCGCTGTCTGCTCTCCACCGAATACCAAACCTAGCAGGACAGCTGCCCTGTCCTGGGCACGCAGGAAATACTTAATTAAATGAAGATGTGCTAAATTGTAACTGATGATTAGGGCTTATTAAACATAACTGATATTTTCCAAATTAATTTCTCAAATACGTTGTACTTCTCATGTGAAACTAACCTTTGACTGGAATTCTGGGTGGTGTGTGTGTGTGTGTAGGACGTGGGGGGGATCACGGCACAGAGTTCCCACTCAGAGGAAAGAAAGAGGTCATGGTCTCCTCCGGCATGCCCACTGGGGATGACCGTGCGCCACATCTAAGTACTTAGGATCTGGGGGTTCAAACATGTTTTTCAGGCTCATAGAATTCCTTATTGAAAAATGCAGATGTCTTTTCATGGTGATTCTTCTCAAGCACTGTGTTCAGCTCTGGGAAGCAGATGTTGAAGAAGATGAGACACGGTGTCTGTTCTTGGGGAACCTACATTTTAGCCTCATTGGCTCCTGATTAAGAACAACACATACAGACGGGGTTTTTAAAAACACAGGGAAGAGGAAAAAGGGAAAAAGGAAGAGAGAAATTGCAAAAGACTAATTTTGCCCACTTTACTATTTTGTCTCAAATTGGTTGTATAGAACATAAAATATGTGTAAAGACTGTAGCAAAGTAAATGGCTCATATACTGAGCGTTTCTAAGAGAGTGTTATGGCTCACTCTATCAATTTTATTGTATAACTGTCGGCTTCCGGTACATTTCAGAGACAAATCTGGAGCAAGCAGTATGATCAGAAGGGCATTTTGATCTATAAGATCTTATCATCCTATAGATCTATAAGATCTATAATGACACTCCCGAGGTTTCATCATTTCACAGTTCGCGTTGAGCCTATGAAGCGTCAGATTGATTCAAGGGGGTGTATAATCTCTCTTCTTAGTGTTTCTGCATAAGACTATTTTTCTAAAAAAACTGTACAGCTGTGTAAGCAGTAACTCTAAATGAAAACACTGAAATAGCTTTCGCTGTTTTTCAACATTAAGTACTCCAAGCAGAACTGAAGTACTGAAAGATAATTCCTCTGTTGTTCCCTTGCCACCTAAAGAGCTTTTTCTCTTGGAAATTTTGAGTTCTGAATTTATCTGAAAAGTCTTAATTATGTTTAAGAAAATGTTTCTTATTCACAACCTGAATTGATCTTCAATCAGTCAAAGCCCCGCTTGGAAGCTCATGGAAAGTTACTGACCACTGACAAGCCTTTCATCTGTGATTCCTGTCTTCTGGGTCGGATCCATTCCAGGAGTCCTGGGAGCCTGCTCCCGGGGAATCTTATGACTCTTGAGCAATCATAACAAAGCCAGAGGCAAAAAGAACCCTCAGACTCTTACCTCCTGTAGCATTCACTGTCTTGTGCTTCCTTCCATGGCCATACCTGGGCTCTTCCTGCAAAGCCTAGGATGGCTGAGCCAGGAGAACTCTCAGATGGTGAGTTTTTCTGCCAAATTTTCATTTACTCATATGCTTAGGAAACAGTGCTGGATTCTGTGGGACAGGGGGGATATTAATAGTTTTTAAGTCGAAACTTCTAGATCAGAATTTCTGCCCTGTCACTTGTAAATCTAGAGTGAATTTGTTTCCTCTCTTTGAACTTCTATCTCATTGACAATAGAGATAGTGAAGATTGAGCCAAGTCTTTTACCTAAGAAAATATCTGGCAGTGTTCAGTAATTCAACACTCTCAAAGACCAGAAATGATCTCTTCTTCAAATCAGTTCAGAATGAAGCAAGGTAGAAAGAAAGATGAAAAAGAAGGAAGGAAAAAATCTTGCATTATTATTTTTTGCACTCAAACAGAGGTACCAGGAGTTTGAAGGTGAAAGGTGCTGGGTGTTTTATGGACAAACTTCCTGTGCATCCATGGACACCCTCAGCAAAATGGCATCCGCATAAACGGTCTGTCACCCTTCCCTAATACCAAAAGCAGAACACAGCCTTCTCTCCCTGTGGCTTTCCGTGCACTAAAAGATGCTGTATTTCAAGCTTATGTTGGGCACCATCAAAATGAAAGCGTGTATCTCTCACTCTGAGGAAGGAAAACAAGAATGAAAATGAGGTGATATTGGCAGACAACGGATTTCTTTTTAGTGCCAAATGTAAGGAATTTAGGAAAGCACGATACTTCCTTAATTTCTCTCTCTAGATTTCTCTGGATTGTGGAAAGTCACCAGAGAATGTTTCCTGGTTATTGGTTCCTGATAGCTCACAATTTCTCTCAATGTTCATCTTCAATTTTATCCCCTATATGAGCCCAAACAGGGTCTTTGATTCACATGCGTGTTATTTTCCATCAGCTATAGCTTATTGCCACTCAAATTATATTGTGTAAAATGTAATAAAATGAAGACCTTGAACAACAATGTAATTAAGCAAAAGAAAAAATATATTTACAATATATAAAATATGTGTGCATATCCACACACTATACAACTATGTGTGTGTGTGTACATATGTGTATATATTTATAGTTGTAACACGTAACTTATTTGGAAGATATGGTGCAGGGACAGCGACATTTCTATAGTCCCTGATGCACAGGATTATGGGAGAAAAGATTGATTTCTAGACAGTGTGGTGCACTTTTTATGGAATCAATTATTCTTGGGAAAATAGAAAACATTAAATAAAACCATACATAATAGTAAAGGTATGTATCTGCTGTACTCTGTAAAACGCCGTCTTCCAGTCTATGGGGACACCGAAGAGCTAACATGGGTGCAGGGGTTCTCAGGGCTGCACAGGCTGGGGCTGAGGGTGGGAACCAGCGCCACCAGATCAGGAGCCCCAGAACCCGGGGTCCACGGGAAAAGGCAGCAGGTGCGTTTGTTGGAAGTCAGGGAGTGCTCCCTGGAGGAGGAGATGGTGGATGCGTGGTTTTCACTGCAGGGAGTTTAGACGGAGGCCACCAGAGCAGGGACGACTGGGGCAGGGCGCACCTGCAGGGAAGACACAGAGCCGGAAGGAGGCCACAGGGGAGCGAGCAGGCTGCCCCCAGAACACGGGAGGATGTTTAGGACACAGGCTGGCCAGGGGATGAGCCCACAAGCTGGGTCAGGTTGCCGCACTGTGAGGGACCCTGAGTGTCTGAGCCAGGAAGGGTGACACGGTCCCCAGACAAGGGCACCCAGGGAGTCTTCAGGGCGCAGACCTACACCTGCTTCTGTGGGACGACCCCGTAGGGCCTGGAGTGGGGGAGGGGAGTGGGGCTGCTGCGAACCTGGGCCGGGAATCTGTCTCTACAGACTGTATCTGAAATGGAGCTAATTAGTGATCAAGACTGAGTCAGACAGAGGGACACCAGTCCTTAGAAGGTTGCAAGGTGGTTTTCCTCCTGGTGCCCAGCCTGGCTTTCGTTGTTGTCGGGTTTATCTGCTCTTCCAACCACTAGCCATGAAGTCAGTGTCCAGCAGAGTTCCTGTGACTAGCTGGACGTGGTTGGAAGCTGTGGGAAGCAGGGTCCCCGTCTCCTCGTGTGGATGCGGCTCCCCCAGGGCTCCCCAGGGGGGAGGGCCGGCGCCCTGAGAGACTCGCGTGGATCCCAGGTCCTTCACCCTCCCCAGCCTGAGGTCGGAGAGGGGGCTGTCCCTCCTTCCTCTGGAGGGGGCGCCCTGGAGAGGGCCCCAAGATGGGGCCTGTGGACCTGTCTCTTCTTTGCCAGTGGCCTCCCTGCTGCACTTGTTGGGGTCCCTGGGCTGTGAGGATGTGCCCCCACAGAAGTGGTCATTTAGTGAGTCTCCAAGATGGCACTGCTTCCCCTCCACCACCACCTCCCTGCCCCCCATGACGGTCACATCCAGCTGGCCCTCAGGAAACATCTGATAGGAAACGGGAAGTGTGGGTGCCTGAAAATGGGCTGGAGGAGGGAAGGGCAGAGGGGTTTTGCAGAGCCAGTGACGGAGGCACACAGGACGCTGCCAGAGGTCGGCAGGGACAGGTGAGGAGCCTGTCTGAGTGCTGGTCCCAGCTGGGGTTCCAGCTCTCCGTCAGTGTCACACGCTGCCCACAAACCTCCCCTGAGGAGGGAAGGCTGCTTTGGTCGCCGGTATGTTATTACAGTAACTGTCACTGCCTGAGCACCCGTGGGACAGTCCCTGGTACCCAGGAGCCTTATCAGTGTCCAGACACATGGTGTTGTTTCCAGCAGCATCTGGAGAGACGGATACCAGCCCTCAGTGCAGGAAGCACATCTGTGTGCAAGGAGGAGCCTCTCCACTTACATGCGGTCACTCGGTCTCTGTAGAAGTGACCATATCCGTGTGCAGTTTAAAGGTCCTCTTAGGCATTGCACATATCAGGCTGGTGGGGTAAAGACCTCTTCTTCCACCAGTGACGGGAACCCACTCACACTGTGTTTTTAATTTTTAAGATATGAAAAATGCAACAAAACAATACAGAATACTGAAAGGCACCCATTCGCCTGTTTCGAAGTGGGTTTTTTTTGCAAGAGTGACTTAGAACATGAAAGAACACGTTTATTACTGTGAAGATCGCCAGTGAAGACTGGACTGCCGTGTGATGCAGGGAAGAACAGAGTCTCCTGCAGACGTAAGCTGCAGTGCTGACGGGGAGCTCCATCCCAGCCGCCCTGGGGCCGGTTTCCCAGATCCTGCAGCACGTACCAGCCCCTGTTGGTATCACCCAGTCCGACCCCAGAGTCTACATTCTCACTGGCCTTGCTGCCCTGCCTTCTGGCTCTTTCCCATTCATTAGCTACTAAGATAACACACGGTCCTGACGAGACGTTCCTAGCGTCTGGGTCATTCTTGGCTTAGACAGAGGAAGTAGGGCCTTATTTCCAGAAAGCTGCTATACCTTCCCACCGCTGACTGTCCACCCCACTCTGGCAGAGCATGCCTTGTTCTAGAATGGATCCAGCAGGATCTCCGACAACTGGAAACGCCAGGCAATGCCCAAGCAGATATCACAAAGGCACTTAGAAAGAGATAGATAGACAAGGAGTCTCTCCTTTCCTCAATGCAGGTGTTACCTAGAGCATTCCATGCTGGGTCACCTCCACCAGAGGAGCTCCCTTTGGGTGAAAATTCAGTGTGTGTGTCCCAAAGATTAAACTGCAGGAAGTCAGGTCCCTTCAGGGCAGAGGCGTCCTGGGTCATGAAAACGTAGGGTTTTCACGAGAGCCTGGATGTCACTCTGAGCTTCGAACTGGAGTGCGTATTCAACGTAAGGATAGGAAAGCTATTGACCGTGTAAGTGATTGATCATTTTATTCATAACTAGTATGGGATATAAGGATAGAAGAAATGTTGCCGTAGTGATTTTGCATTGAGTTTGGAGGGTTTTGTTTTGTTTTTGAACTCTCCTTTTCAAAGTTGCTTGTATGAGCCTCTTCCTGTATCTAAATTTTCCCTCTGCAGGAACATTAGTAATCAAAATATTGCTGGAAAGTAGCATGAAAGCTCCCTGAGGATCTCTTCCCGCTGCTCAGGAAATGTGAAATTTTTAAAAATTAACAAAGTAAATGAATTTTACTATGCATTAAGGAATTGGGGATCGCCAAATAGGAATATGGTGAACCACAGGAAATGGCCACTGTACAAGTCAGTTTGTTTGGATATCAGTGATCTCACATGGTTTGACCTAGAGATGACCTTGGATCCCACTTCTTTTATAATCACACAAAAAAGGAAGTTCATAGACGTGAACTATCATACTTCACATATGACTTCATGTATGACTTCTTAGACATCAACTTGGGAACAAGGACCAGTAGTGCCTTAGCCTGTGACTCGTCCCAGGAGATGGTCAGAGACACAGGATAAGGACAAGTGTGAGAAACGGTTGAACGAACAGAAGAAGATGGTTATTCATTCTTATATTACCAAGACACTGAACACTGAAACTACGATTTGATGCTCCTACTGATGCTTGTTGCACTGGGCTTATCCCTCCAACTACAACAAAACTGGAAAGACCTACAGCCTGGGGAAGATGCCTGTTCCCTCTTTATATGAAAACAGAAGGGCTGTCCCATGCCCCATCCCTTCCTCTCTAGCAGGCCTGCCCTCCCATCCTCACCTCCCTTTCCCTGGAAACCCAGGAAGTCTCTTCTTCAACTGAAATTCAGTGAGGTCTCCCCTCCCACCCTACTCTCTCCCTCACTTTTGGAGACCGGTCACTCCTGTCCTCAGCACAGCGGCCTGTGTTCATTAGTGCCAAGCTCACCAAGCGGCCTCAGCCTTCAGGAGTGGTGCAGGATGTGTGAAGGACCCAAGGTTTTGTCCTACTCATGACTGAGCAAGCAACCTGCTGCTTATGGACACTGCTCAAAGGCATGAGGCTGCTGGGTCAGAGATGAATATCTTTCCTACTCACCACAGAAGAGCTGTCGTAGCCTCAAGCTGGCTTGTGCAAGCCTACTGAGCCCCGTCATTCCCACGGAGACATGCCGAGGGTCCAGAGGGGACGCTGGTGCATGCAGAGGGCTGCCAAGCTGGAGAAGAGTGAACACCGGAGTGTTGGGGACTCATTGCTCTAACGGTGAGAAGAAACAGGACAAGGTATTGCCTCCCTCGTCTCTCAGGATGGAGGCGGCAGACGCTCCTGGCGTGGGGAAAGCCCACGTGGGCCTTGCTGTCTGGGCCTACCAAGCAAGAAGCCGCAGCCTCACATGGCACATGGGGTCTGTGGCCAACTGGTTCTCCTTACAGATCTCCAGGGTGTTTCAGTTGGGGCGGGGGGGCAACCAAATAAAGCACGATTTAGTATTTTTTTTCAATTTTTGCAAAACTTAGAATTTAACTGAAAAGCAGTTCATACATGAGGTTTAAAAATTGCATTCATTTAATGATTTTAGGCCTTAACCCCTTAACCAGAGGGGAAAAATGCTATCAATGATTTTTTGTATATCCACCCAGAAATATCCATTTCAGGGATGTATTGTTATTATTATTTATTGTTATTCTCTTGCCTTAAAAAAACCCGTCTCACAAATGCATTCTACATGATCCATGTTATTCCATAGGATGAAGGTAGCATGCTTTATCTCTGCTCTCACCAGCAGCAGAGAAATGGACCGTGGCTGTGAGGACGTGACACTGTCCTCACGGACGTATTCTTGGGCCACTCACATGTCCCTGCGGGATTCGTTCCCAAGAGTGGAGTTTCTACTCCATGTAGACAGAGCACTGAGGGGACTTGAGGTGACGCTCCTTCTGGACTGTCATCTTCAGAGCTACCTGGCAGTTGCTTGGGACATTTTTATTTAATGTTATGCAAATCGCCTTGCAGGGGCTCGTGCCTAAATCCCCTGGACCATGGCAAGCCAGTTTATGTGGGTCGGGCAGCCAGACCACCTGGGTTCCATTTCTATGATCTCACAACTAGCCGTGTCACATGAGGACAGTGAACTGAGACACCTCCTGCCTCAGTTTCCCCACTTGTGAATGTGAGGATGTGTTGAATAAGCACGTGTAAAGCACGTGAGGCAGTTAGAGTACTGGACATCCTGAGCACCCAGCGTGGGTGAACTCCTCTGGTAGCTTTAATGACCATCTTTAAATATATTCTGTTTTTAAACTGCGTCTTATGCCAAATGATACACAGGGATATCATAGATCTGATGTGCTAGCTACATGTCATACTAAGACATAGTAAATACATAATTATAAAATCAAAGAAAAGGGTTCAGACTCCGCCACAATTTGGAAAGTTCTAGCCTGAGCAAGAGCATTCCTCGAATGCCTTGAGCTCCTTAAATCAGAGAGGGTCTGTGGTGCCACATGGGTGTTACAAGACTCATCCCTCCAAGTGTGAGTGAGGTTGGGCATTTCTCATATGTTCACGAATCATTTTATTTTCTTTTTGTAAACTGCCCATTATCTTTTTTGCCTGATTTTATATGAAGTTTTGGTCTTTATCTGTTGGTTTGTAAAAGGGTTTTATAAATGGAAGAGATTAGTTCTTTGTCACATATACTAACAATTTGTTCCTATTCATGTCTGAAGTATTTCTTTTTTTTTTTTTTAAAGATTTTATTTATTTATTTGACAGAGAGAAATCACAAGTAGATGGAGAGTCAGGCAGAGAGAGAGGGAAGCAGGCTCCCTGCTGAGCAGAGAGCCCGATGCGGGACTCGATCCCAGGACCCTGAGATCATGACCTGAGCCGAAGGCAGCGGCTTAACCCACTGAGCCACCCAGGCGCCCCCATTTCTGAAGTATTTCTGAGGGCTCCCCCCACCTTCCATTCCGTTTCTTTCAGATGAGCTAAGTTATCTTTTCCCTCTGGCACCTGGGTTTGGGCCTTGCGGACACCCTTGATCTTATCCACAGGCTGAGAAGCGATTGGGTCCTGCTTACAAACCCATAGCTGGCCACCTGCGCTTTATATCCACAGACATTCTCCCTTGGTTTTGTCCTGTCCTTTCTCTGGGTCTCTTTTGGTGTAAATCTTCCTTCCATCCCACAACTACTTCAACGTACAGTGTGAACGATGGACCTCGTGTGGCATATGGACCTCTAGGTGGCTATTTGGGCCAGCATCACCTACTGAGTAACTCTGTTCTCCTCACTGAATTGAATCGCCGTGTTCACTGGCTGCATGTGCTGCATTCCGGGGTAAGTCTGTGTGTTTACTGCCGGGCCCTCCAATCGCTTGTCATGAACACCTGCCCTGACATGCTGATCTCTGAGAGCCAGAGTCGGGCTCTGTCATGTACTTCTCTCTATGCCTGTAGAGCGAACCCTTGTTACTCTTCACTAAGTGCCTCAACGACTCTTGCATGTAACATTTCAAATTGAAACATGGCATTATCAAAAAAAAAAGAAAAGAAAAAAGGAATGATCTTATTTTATTTAGCATTTTACTTTAGGAAGGACTAATGTCTTTATAATATCAAGTCCTGGTACCCAACCCAGGGATCGTTTCTGTCTCATGTCATGTCCGTCGGTGCTGTTCTGAATATTTATTCATAGAAATCTCGGAACATTTCTTGTTAATTTTTTATTTCAGATTCCATGAAAATTGGGTTCAATTTTTCCTTATTTTACATATGTGGGGAGAACCATTGGCTTTTAAAATTACTTTCAGAGGGAGAAACTACTGAATTTTCTTACTATTTACTGTTTTTTGGGATGTTGTCTTGTTTTCAAGAAGCAGACACTGATAATTTTGATTCATTTCTAATGTTTATGCTTCTTATTTTATACCTTTTCTTGCTGAATGTGCTAAGAGAGGTAAGAATAGATACCTGGGAGGGAGGAGTGAAATATTAAATACGGGTTTAAAAAGGAAGCTATTGCCACCAAAATAAATGTCCTCTCTGGGAGCAAGTTATGAGGAAAGTCAGAAATAGAAGTCTGGGACCTTACAGAGACATGAAGGAATGAAGAAAAAAGCTCACAAAGCATTATATTGCTATTATTATATGACAGAAGTTTCAAACCATTTTATCATCCCTGAATGATGAACCAAATCCAATCTCTCTCTTTTTTTTTAAATTTAAAATCAATTAGTTGGGACACCTGAGTGGCTCAGTTGTTAAGCATTTGCCTTTGGCTCAGGTCATTATCCGGGGTCCTGGGACTGAGCCCCACATCTGGCTCCCTGCTCAGTGGGAAGCCTGCTTCTCCATCTCCCACTCCCCCTGCTTCTGTTCCCTTTCTCCCTGTCTCTCTGTCAGATAAATAAATAAAATCTTAAAAAAATTTAATATAAAAAAATCAAGTAGTTAACACATAATGTATTATTAGTTTCAGGATTGAATTTGGTGACTCATGCATTGCGTACAACACCCACTGCTCATCACCTCCGTGCCCCCCCCTTAGTGCCCATCACCCTACCTCCCCATCTCCCCGCCCACCTCCCCTCAGCAGCCCTCAATTTGTTTCCTAGAGTTAAGAGCCTCTTATGGTTTGTCTCCCTCTCTGTTTTTATCTTATTTTTTCTTCTTTTCCCCTAGGCTCATCTGTTTTGTTTCTTAAATTCCACATATTAAGGAGCTCATATGATAATAGTGCTTCTCTGGTTGACTTATTTCACTCCATATAATACCCTCCAGTTTCGTCCATGTCCTTGCAAATCACATCAGGTCTTTCGATGTGCGCATATATTCATCTGAGGGTGTCAAACACAGCTTCACATTTACTTCCACCTTTTTCTTTATAAACTCCTAATTAATTTGCTTTTTCAAGACTCATAGATTTGGAGAAAATAAGATCAACCACTTTTATTACATTAGCTTTGGGGCATAATATATATATTTGTTATGGAATCGTATATATACAAGAGTGTGAACAATGAAAGAAACATAATAATAATTATCATAATTAGTGATATTAATCATGTAATTAAAAGAGGAACAGCCACAACACCACTAAAAATTTCCTGCATGCCAGACACTGAGTGCAGTGATGTAAATGGATTTTCTCGTTTAATCCCCACGAAAACTAAGTTTGCAAAAGTTTAATTGCCCAAATCCATTGTTTATGACTTGTTTTCAAAGCCAGTTCTGTACAACTCTAAAATCCCAGCCCAGGCACTAACTTAGCCCCAGAACTATTCATTTATTTTTCGGTAATACGTAAGAAATCACACATATTGGTCCCAAATCAAATTATTTTTTTAAAAGTCCATCAATAAATGCAAGCTGCTGAAAGATTAACTTAAATTAAACACTCGGCAGAGATTAAAAAATAGCATAATCTAATCAGAGAAAATGTGCTGAGGGTTCGCAGGGGCATTTTCTGGAGGTGCCCACGTAGCATCTCTACCGAGAAAGAAAACCGTCCTCAGGCAGCCTGCGCTCCAGAGCTCGGGCACCGCCGGCCTCCATGCAGGACGCGCACTAGGAAACGTCGTAGATGAAAGCTGACATCACACTTGGAGAGTCTTTGCCTGAAGACAGACTCACATACGTGGCCAGCTTCTGCGGTCAGTGGCTTCCTACGGCCACGTCCTCCTCGAGAAGTCTGGCTGCAGCCAGAGCCTTGTGAGGGATGCGGGAGATCGGGATCATCCGGGGCCGAGGAACGGGATCCTCTGGGGCAGGAGAGCTCTGCCTCTGCAGGGCCTTGGAGGCACCATGCAGGCGCGTCTCAAGAAACAAACCGAGCGGTCCCCATTCCCAGAGGACAACTGTGCACAGCTAAGAAGATTGGTTTCCCCTGGAGAAAAGTGTTTGTTTGTTTTTTTTTTTTTTTTCCAGCTGGTGACAGGGAATGGGGGGTGGACAATTTGTCAGGGGACTGCTAGAGTCCCCAAAGGCTGAGTCTTGGGACTCCAAGGGGGACTTCCTTAGGAAGCCACGTGCGAGTCCCCAGGGTTCCTGAGGCTGCTCAGAATGGGAACAGTCTGTCCCTCCCTTTCATTTAACCAATATCCTTTTTCTTTTTTTAATTGAAGTATGGTTGACATAAAATGTTATATTAGTGTCAAGTGTATGACATAGTGATTTGACGTTTATATATGTTATGAAATGCACGCCATGGTAAGTGTCCCCACCATCTGTCGCCACACAGTGTTATCACGTTACTGATTATATTCCCTGTGCGGCACTTTTCATCTCCGTGACTGGTTCATTTTATAACTGGAAGTGATTCAACCTCCTTTTCCCATTTAGCTCATCCCCCAACCCCCTTCCCTCTGGCAACCACGGATTTGTTCTCTGTATTTAAGAGTCCATTCATTTTGTTTTGTTGTTTAGATTCTGCATGTAAGTAAAATTGTATCGTATTTGTCTTTCTCTGTCTGACTTTTTTCAGTTACCACGATACCCTGTATGTCCAGCCAGTGCGTCTAAAAAAACAAACAGAGGCCCCAGAATTTTCACAGTATAGTCTTTCACTTCCTTGGTTAAGTTTATTCCTACGTGTTTTATTATTTTTAACCAATTATAAGTGGGATTCTTTTCTTCCTTTCTTTCTGCTACTTTGTTATTGCTATAAAGAAATACCATAGATTTTTGTATATTAATTTTGTATCCTACAATTTACCTGAATTCATTTGTCATTTCTAATTTTTTTTAGTGGAGTTGTTAGGGTTTTCTATTTATAGTACCATGCCATTTGCAAACAGGGACAAGTTTGCTTCTTATAAATTTTCTTGCTTCTTATTTCTTTTTCTTGTCTACTTGCTATGGCTAGGACTTCCAGTACTATATTTACTGAAAGTGGTGAGAGTGGACACCCTCGTTTTGTTTCTGATCTTAAAGGGAAAGCTCTCAGTTTCTCATCATTAAGTGTAATGTTAGCTGTGGGTTTTTGTTTGTTTTATAGAGACCCTTTATTGTGTTGAGGTGAGTCCCTTCCACACCTACTTTGCTGAGAGTTTTTATTATGAATGGACGTTGTATTGTATCAGATGTTTTCTCTGCCATCTCTTGAGACGAGCGTGTGTCTTTTCATTCTTTCTCATGTTAATGTGATATAGCATATTCACTGATTTGTAGGGGTATAGTGAACCACACTTAAATTCCTGGAATAAATTCTACTTGATCATGGTGGATGATTTTTTTTAATGTATTCTTGAATTTGTTTCACTCAAGCTCTTTTGAGAGTTTTTGCAACCGTGTTCCTCAGAGATGCCAGTCTGCAGTTCTCTTTTTTGTAGTGTCTTTGTCTGGTTTTGGTATCAGGGTTATGCTGGCCTCACAGAGTGAATTTGGAAGTTTTCCACTCTCTTCCACTTTTTGGAATAATGTGAGAAGAATAGGTTTCAACTCTTCTTTAAGTGTTTGGTAGAATTCACCTGTGAATTCACCTGGTCCTGGACTTTGTTTGATGAAAGTTTTTTGATTACCAATTGAATTTCATTACTAGTAATCAGTCTGTTCACATTTTCTATTTCTTCCTGACCCAGTTTTGGAAGATTCTGTTTACAGGAATTTGTCCATTTTTTCTAGGTTGCTTCACTGGTTGGCCTGTGATTTCTCATATTATTCTCACATAATCCTTTGTGTGTTCTCCCCTTTCATTTCTACTTCTATTTATTGGACTCCCCTCTCTCTCTTTCTTGATGAGTCTGGCTAAAGGTTTATCAATTTTGTTTATCTTTGCAAAAAAACAGCTCCTTGTTTCACTAGTGTTTTCTTTTTTTTTTTTTTTTTGTAGTATTTATTTCATTTATTTCTACTCCAATCTTTATTATTTCTTCCCTTCTACTAGTTTTGGGCTTTTTTTCATAGCTGCTTTAGATTGGGTTATTTATTTGAGATTTTTCTTGTTTCCTGAGGTAAGCCTGTATTGCTACAATGTTCCCTTTTAGAGCTGTTTTTGCTGCATCCTAAAGGTTTTGGACTGTTATGTTTTCATTTTCATTTGTTTCCATGTGTTTGTTTATTTCCTCTTAGACGTTTGGTTGACGCCCGTTGTTTGGAAGCCTGTGGCTTAGCCTCCATGTGTTTCTTCTTGTAATTGATTATCCTACTTCTGTACCATTGTAATCAGAGAAGATGCTTGGTCTGAGTTCAGTCTTCTTAAATTTACTGAGACTCGTTTCGTGACCTAACGCACAACTTATCCTGGAGAAGGTTCCATGTGCACTTGCAAAGAATGTGGGTTCTGCTGTTTTGAGTGGACTGTACTGTTTACATACATTGGGTCCGTGTGGCCTAATGTATCATTGAGGCCACTGTTGCCTTGTGGACCTTGTGTTTGGATGATCTGTCCATATGTAAGGGGATGATGAAGTCCCCTTCTGCTGTACTGCTGACAGTCTCTCCCTCTACATCTGCCAACTTCTGCTCTGTGTGCTCAGGCGCTCCTGCGGTGGGTACACGTACATTTGCGATCATCACATCTTCTTGTCGAGTCGGTCCCTCTGTCATATTAATGCCTTTCTTTGTGTCTTGCTACAGTCTTTGTTTTAAGTCTGTTTTATCTGACATGGGAGTTGCTACCCTGACTTTTTTTCTTTCTCCGCTTCCATTTGCATGATCCATGCTCTCCAGTTCCTTTGCTTTCAGGCCACCTTTAGGTTTGAAATGAACCTCTTGTAGGCAACATACAGACGGATCTTGTTTTGTTTAGTTTTGTTTTGTTTTAATCCCTTCTGTCACCTTCTGTTTGTTGATTGGGGCATTTAGTCCGTTTACATTTAAAGTAGCTGTTGAGAGCTCCTGGGTGGCTCAGCTGGTTAAGTGTCTGCCTTTAGCTCATGTCGTGATCCCAGAGTCCCAGGATCAAGCCCCGCATCAGGCTCCCAGCTCCACAGGCAGTCTGCTTCTCTGTCTGAAATCTCGCCTCTCACTCTCTCAAATAAATGAATAAATAAATAAATAAATGAAATCCTTTAAAAAAAATAAAGCAGTTGTTGATAGGTACGTACTTATTGCTATTTTGTTCATTGTTTTTTGGTTGTTTTTGTAGTTCTTCTCTGTTCCTTTCTTCTCTTCTTGCTTTTTTCCCTTATGGTTTAATGACTTTCTTTAGTGTCATGCTTAGGCTCCCTTCTCTTTTTTGTGTGCATACCCACGTAGAATTTTTATTTGTAGTTACCATCAGGTTGACATATAACGTCTTATGCATGCAGCATTCCCTTGTAAGTTGGTGGCCACTTAAGTTTGAACACATCCTAAAAACACTAAATTTTTACTTCCCCTTCCATGGTTTATGTATATGATGTTATATTTTATATCTTTTTTAATATCCCTTGGCTGATTTTTGTAGATATAATTAATTTTACTGTTTTTGTGTTTTTCCCTCCATACTGGTTTTATAGTCTACTAATTATAGCCAGCAGACTGGTTTTATTAGTCTTTACCTATATTATATGTTTGCTTTTTCTGGTTAATTTTTTGCCCCTTCATAATTTCTTACTTCCAGTTTGGCCTTTTTAAAAATTTTTTTCCATTCAAATCATTCCTTTTAACATTTCTTGTGAGGTTGGTTTAGTGGCAATGAACTCCTTTAAATTAAAGAAAATTTTTAAATGAAATACTTTTAAAACATAAATGCATTTAAAGTAATTTCTTTATTTTCAAGTATATTTTCCCAACCTGTTCTTAGGGAAGGAATCTTTTTCTTGCATATAGAGACTACATGATAAGAAAATTCACTTAAATTGTAAGTTGTCAATGTATTCAGAATAATAAGTCTCATCTTGAATTCATAACAGCTATAGTAACCTTTTAAATTAGAGTTCTAATGAGTTTTTAATGAAAATGACAAAACCCCAATTATTGCAGAGAGTGCGGATTAAGGACTAAATGATGGCTGTCTAGACTCACCAACATCTGGCTGTTATTTATTGATTCCTCCCAGCCCCGGGTTCCAGGCCAGTGGCTGCCAGGAGGACGCGTGCCTCCGGCTGCCGCCCCCGTACGAGCACTGCCGCAGGAAGGTTCTTTTGGTCAATGCAGTGAGAGTCATCTGCTTGGGCTGACAGATGGACAGAAGGAAACTACTTCCTAAAGCAGGCAGAATCATTCTTATGATTCCAGATAGCCACATGGAGAATTATAGGGACAGAATTAGATGTAAATGTTTTGGGGAGGCTGCATGTGTTCTGTTGTGGAAGAAAGAGAAGAGGGAGGAAAAGAAAGAACATGTCCTTGAAGAAGGAAAACACAAGTCAATACAAGAGGGGAAAGGGCAGGAAAAGAGAAAGAGAAAAGGAAAAGAGCATGTGACCTGCTGGTGTTGCCTCCTGGCCCCCCGGCTTTGCTGCTAGCACCGCTGCCCCTGCCCCCCTGTAAAGGGCTCCATGTCTCTCGATGGCCTTCCAACAGCCACATGTACTTAAACCAAGGTGGGGTCAGACCTGAGCTGCCCCTTTCCTCTGAGCTGTGCTCACCACTAAGGCTGGGTATGTCTGAGTGCTCTTCTAACACAATTTTTTAAAAATTGACAGAGAGATAGAGAGAAAGGGAGAGTACAAGTAGGCAGAACGACAAGCAAAGGGAGAGGCAGAAGTAGGCCACAGGCCCTCCACTGAGCAGGGAGACTGATGTGGGGCTCGATCCCAGGACCCTGGGATCATGACCTGAGCTGAAAGCAGACATTTAACTGACTGAGCTACCCAGGTGCCCCTCTAAGACTATTTTTAATCAGAGTAGAGGGAGAAAAAGTGTCTTTGTGGCCATGAAAATTAGAAGATGTAAAACTCAGGGCTCACAGGGATACCTGGGAGGCTACGTTGGTTGAGCATCTTACTTTTGATTTTGACTGAGGTCATGATCTCAGGGTGCTGGGATCCAACCTAACAACATAGGCTTCGGGGTCTACACCCAATGGTGGGGGGGGCTCTGCTTAGGGATTCTCTCCCTCTGCCACTCCTCCCATTCTCTCTCAAATAAATAAATAAATAAATAAATCTTAAAACAAACAAACAACAATTCAGAACTCACAAAAGGCAAGGTTTCTACCAGGTGCAAAAACTGACCTGTAGGAGGTAATGGACCAGCAGGTGAGATGGAACATGGTTTGTCTCCATAGCTCAGCTGGGTCTTCTCATTCTCACTGCACAGCAGAATCGCCATTTGCCTGTACTAAATTGAGTTTTTTAACCTCATGAATCATATATGCTACACCATGAAAGTAAAAATAAAGAAGAGAAATAAAACAGATAAGAGAAGTTAGGACAGTGTACATAAATGAGGAAAAGAATGAAAAAAGAAAGACACACACTATAGGCATTCTCTTTTGTTGGCTGTCATGAAGTATGTGAGCATTTGGGGGAGACCCACATGGCAAGGGGAGGAGGGTGGTCTCCATGCAGCCACCAGCAAGAAGCTGGGGCTCTCAGACCCTCACACAAGAATAAATGAATTCTAACCAGTAACCTGGTAGAGTCTGGTAGCAACATCCTTCCCTGCAATAGACACAGATCTTGTACCTGGAAGTGGTCTTGCTGGAACAACAACCTGAAAATGTGTGACTGTGGATGGCAGTGGGTGGAAGACAGAGAAATTCTGAGGAATGTGAGAGAAAATCTCAATGTCCTGTTAGTAGGAATTTAGGTATTGAGGATGCTGTTGATGAAGCTCAAAATGAAGTAAGAAGCATGTTACTAGAAACTAGAAGAAGCGAGATCCCTGTTATGTGGTTTCAAAACTTTGCCGAAATCATCTCCTGCAGTCGTTTGAGAAGAAACAGAACTTGTAATCCATGAACTTGGCTTTATATAAGTTTTCCAAGGAAAGATGGAGGTGTCTTCCGGCTTGTAGAACTGATAGCTGAGCACTGCCTGTAAAAACCTTGCTACTTACTGTAAAATGCAAGAGGAGAGAGGTACATTAGAGGAAGCACTGTTTGAAAAAAGGGATCCAGGCTTTGATTCTTTTGAAAAATTTCAAGTCTTTCCAGATGGCAGAGAGAAAAGCCAAGAGAGTGACTGTACAAATTTTGCAAAACCTTGGAAAGATCAAATCATCAGAGTGTTTCAAAGAGCTTTCAGATGATCAAGGATGTCCTCCTCGCAGACCCTTTTGGACATACCAGAGAGCTTCTAAGAAGGTAAATTGTGTTATCCTTCAGCCCACACAGCAGGAATCCCAGGTAAAAGGGTTTATCCAGAAAAGACCTTGGGGGCTTTTGTCTAGAAATGTGTGTCTCCTCCCAGGAAATTCATGGGAGAGACATAAGTTCTTGATAAAATTGTATCAGTAAAATTCTGGCCAGCTTGGACTGAAAGAGAGTACAAAAGGGAAGGAGGATACCAAAATCCTAAAATTGTACTGCCAGGAAGCTGGCAGAGGGAGGTTGGTTGCATGTACATAGTATCCTCATGAAGAAGGAAAGATGACTCTCATCTCTAAACCAAGAACCCAGAGACTGGAGACAAGAGTCGTGGAAGTTTACTCTCTGTGTTTGAGAACTATTATGGACCAGCGACCTTTTGTCCTTTACTTTTTCTCCTTTTTAGGGTGGGGACATCCACAGCCGTTATGGATGGCTATCCCGCCACTGAACGTGGGATGCATGAGGAGGGTGCAGGTGACTTTCCTTAAGGCTGGTTGCTGGCTCTGTAGGTTTGCAGATTGCCCAGTCAAGAGGAGTTTCGCACAGTGTCATTTACACCTTGGAACTGACCTACATGATGAGATTCTGGACTTTCCAGAAAGTCTGGATGAGATTCTGGAAAGCAAGTGCTATCATGGGATGAGGCTCTTAGAGACCTTGGGATGGATGAATATATTTTACATTTGGGAAGGGCATGAATCATTGGGCATTGCAGCGACTCTGGCAATCTTGTAAGAAGGACCTCATGATTCCTGTCTCCAGGTGTGCCCTTTAAGAGCTCCCTCCTTCTATTATGGACAGGACCTGTAACTTCTAATCTATATAGTCCTGTAAAGGTAATAGACATAAGTTGCTATGTAGGTGGGATTCAGGTGCACAACATGGCTAACTGTCTTGCTGGAGACTCTCTTGCAGACAGTGGTAAGGCACGCAGCTACTGGGGGGAGGCCTACCTCCTGAGGAAATGCAGGCAGCCTCTAGAACCCAAATGCAGGCTATGCTGTGGAACAACTCAAAGCCAAGGCCTTCAGTTCTCCAGCTGTGAGGGAATAAATTCTGCCAACAAGTGAGCAAGCCTGGAAGGGGACTTGTCCCCAGTCCAGCCTCCAAGTGAGAACCCAGCCCTGCTGGACACCTTGAGTGTGCCCTTGTACAGAACTCAACTAAGCCATGCCTATGCTCCTGGCTCACAGAAGCAGCAAGATAAGAAGTGTGTGGGGGTTTAAGTTGCTCGGTTTGTGGCACTATTTTTATGCAGCAGTACATATCTACCATAGCAAGTGAGAGGGATAGAGAGATAAAGGAGGAAGTGAATGCAAAATAAGACAAGAAAACACAGCCGACACTCTTGAAAAGACAGTCCCCAGAGGGAGACTGAAGGCAGGAACTGCCGACAACCAGGGCCAGCTAGCTGATTCTGGGGAGGACGAGAAACAGTTCAGGGTGGGTGGACTCAAACCACTGAACACAGCCCCTAGCAGCACAAGGAGAAGGGGTGCTGAGGAGGACACGTGGGGGCTGGAAGACTCTGCCCTGTCTGGGGTGCTGTCAAGACCTACTCCAGCAGGAACCTCCGTAGCTGCTGAAAGCCAGAGCTTCCTGCCAACCTGCTTCAGCAGCTGCCAGGCTTCCCAGCAGGAAGACGTGCCATTGGATGACCCTTCTGAGGCTCTTCAGGGGCCGCTCAGACTGCAGGTCACGGTTGTCCCTTTAAAAATGGAAAGTAATCTCTCATGAGAGACTATGGACTCTGAAAAACAATCTGAGGGGTTTGAAGTGGCGGGGGGGGTGGGAGGTTGGGGCACCAGGTGGTGGGTATTATAGAGGGCACGGCTTGCATGGAGCACTGGGTGTGGTGAAAAAAAATGAATAATGATTTTCTGAAAATAAATAAATTGAAAAAAAAATGGAAAGTAATGAGCTTAGCTCGACGTCTGCTCCTTTACAGGGCAGCCCAGAGAAATTTTCACGATGAATCACACATCGTCTCTTTCTTTTGAGATTCTGGTTCTTAATCTTGCAGAAATAAGTAGAAACTAGACATCAGGGAAAGCGATTCTCAGTGGTCATCAGTCACTGCTTCGGTCAATAGAACGTTGTCACAGAACCCGTTGGTCCAGCTCCAGAAAGTTTACAAGGCACTGTTAGGTTGGGTTTCTGGGCATCTTTTATCCTGACCCTGCTCCTGGGCATTTGGTCTCACCAGGCAAGTGGGTCCTCAGACAAACCAACAGCAGAAACACAATTACCCACAGCACTCGCTCCTTTGTGTTTCTTCTTAGCACTCACAGTAGTTCTGTCTTGTTTGAATAACGGTGTGAATGATGCTGAACTCGGGTTATTTGCCAGACGCATGTCATAGGAGTAAGTGCCTGAGATAATGTGGTTGCCCGGAGTGCAACAGACAGTGAGATTTCAGGGTGATCAAGAAGAAAACCACACATACACACTCTTGTTCAATACAGGGGTCTCTCCTTTGAACACAGCATTCATGACTAGAGCTTTCATTAACTGCTCTAATGGAAGCTAAGGGGAAACATCTATGGATAAGTAGAAGAGGCTAAAACAGCCTCTTCTACCTCTCCCACGGGTCCTGCTTGTGCTTTCTCTCTGTCAAATAAATAAAATCTTACAATAAATAAAGTCATTTGCAAAAACAGAATAGTATCGAGAGTTGACCACAGCTGAGTAACAGAGGCTCCGTGGGCACGAGCTACTGCCAGGGCACTGCTGTGTCCCTCACATGCTTTTCCTTTTACTACACATTTAAGTGTCCAGTGTCTGTTGGAATTTCCAGATTAAATCAGGAAGCAAGAAAAATAAATAGATTTTACGAATGTAAAGAAATGCAGAGGCCATGCCAAAGGCTATGTAGCTGAACAACATAAAAATAGATTACAATGACTTACTGATTTCTTAGATACCCACACCTTGTTCTCATTCAGAGGATGCTTTTCTCCCTCAATTATGCATGTGGAATGCATGTAAAATACAATACGAACCTTGCCATCTTCTGCAAAATATTTTCAAAGTAAATTGGTAGGTTTGGTTTCTCTACTCAATATAGGTTAAAATACATGTGGGCCTTGAAATAAAGGAACATACCCAGATGCTTCCTTCTTGCCAATATTGCTTCTAATTTCTCCCGCTGTCACTGAACATTAGGATGTAGCTGGCCACCTGATGGAAGCTTCCCCCCCACCTCAGTTGCTCCCCGAGTGGCCACAGCTGGGACCTCCATTCTCTCTTTAAAATCAATCTGCAGCCACTGGTATTTATTTGACCTAAGTGGGGATCAGCCACCAGCCTCTTTTTATAGAAACAATAAAAGGAGGAAATTAGAAACAAAAAGAAGAAATTGTTAAGATCTTTGTTAATAGAACAAAAACACCCGTGAGGCTGTCTATATACCAATGATTAAGAAAATAATAGTCCTCGCATTCATAACATAGAACTTCTCATCATTACAGAAAAAAAAGTATAGAACCATGAACTGAATGTAAAGGGATGGCACTTAGATTAGTTGCTGGACATTCTTGGGCGCAGACACCCCTGAATCCGTGAAGTGGTCAATATGAGGAGAGGCCCCTGGACATCCTGCACTCTGGTCCCCTCGCAGAAGTGGTGGGCCTCCTGGGTCTTGCGTAGGGTTTGCAAGGGGTCCTGCCATCTGAGCCCTTTGCCTTTTGCTCTGACTAAGGAAACAAACTCCCATTGAAGTAATTCTCAGAAATAATTCAGCACGTTGAAAAGGATCCAAGAGAAAATGTTGGAAGCTGATCCAAACGAAGTTGCATGGTAATTCTCCACAGTCCAGAAAAGCGGGTCACTCGCTATCGCCACTCACGTGATGGGAAGAAGGCAGGCGGAGTTCAAAATACTCTTTCTAAGTATTTTACAGAGACATAAGACACTAATTTTCAATGTTTCTTAGTGTTTTAAATTATAGTGTACTAAATAAATACGGTCTTCGTCGGGAGTAACTGGGTAGATGCCCAACTTAACTTCATGACCAAAGGGGCGTAACAGCCCATGGAGAACTTCAGCTTCGAGCTCTCAAAGCCAAGTCTCATCGTGCCGTTGTGGTGGTTTCATCCAGAAACAAGTCTGTATGTGTGACTAAGAGCCCTGGGGAGCTCAGGAGCTCGTACCCACATGTTTTCCCTTCCTGTCTTTCTCTTGCTGCCTCCTGTTCTTTTCCTTTAAATAAAAACCTTTCCTGAATGCAACCCGTGGAGTCCTCTCAGACACACCAAGTTGAGAAATCTTCGCATTTACCAAATACATATGCCGCATGGGAAGAGGCGTTGTTATGACTCCGAGATTTAGATAGAGTGTGACTGGAGACAGCATTTCTAAAGTGAATTTCTCTAAATATAAGTATGCATATTTCTGGTGCCATATATTCAATAACATGAAAGTAATAAAAAGAGAAAGAGAGAACACTCTCATCTCTCCATAAAAATATTTCTTAGAGGAACGTGGCTCCCTAAATCTGTTGAACTGGAAGACAGCACTGTTTTCTGACTTCAGCATTTCTCTTGCAGACTATTTTGTGCTCAGAAAATATATGATTGGGACGGCTCCAATTATGTAATCTTAGAGTACATCCTTAAGTATCTTAAAATGTGTTGAAATCTGTTAAAATCAGTAAGAAGTTGTGGAGCACTGATTATTAAGGAATGAGTCCTAGGACCTCAAGTAGGCTGTCACGGGAGATCCTTTGTTTTTCTTTTTATTTATAAATATTTTATCTATTTATTTGACAGACAGAGATCACAAGTAGGCAGAGAGGCAGGCAGAGAGAGAGGAGGAAGCAGGCTCCTTGCTGAGCAGAGAGCCTGATACGGGGCTCGATCCCAGGACCCTGAGACCATGAACTGAGCCGAAGGCAGAGGCTTTAACCCACTGAGCCACCCAGGCGCCCCGATCCTTTGTATTTAATGCATGCACCAGAGATCTGAATGTAAATAAAATGCTTACATTTTAGGGACTCAGAAGGGACTCTGGGAAGAGAGAGGACATGGATGGGGGCTTGAAATCCAGCCTTTGTTCGATGTCATGGCACAGAAGTAGGACTGAGGACCGTCTCAGCCTGTACGACCTTGGACAAATCAGCGAGTCTCTCTGTGCTGCTAGATCTCGCTCAGAACATGCATGGCTTTGACATCTCTAAACTCTGTTTCTACTCCATAGATCTGATGCATCACTGAATCACCACCTTACTTTGTTCAGCAAAACTCTCCTGGTCTTCACTGAATCTTTCCAGTTCTTGGGCATGGTCTTTCTCTCTCATCAGAGATCTACTACAGCACATCAGTTGGTAAAGGTTTTAAGAAGAGCTGGCAGCGAGTATCTTTGTGAACAGTCCTTGCTTCCACTACTAGATCTATTGGCCAAACTATGATTAAATCCATTCAATTTAACAAATACCATTTACCAAAAAAAAAAAAAAAAAAATTTCAAACACTCAAATGCGTCATATAGAAGTGTGGAATGGTTTCAGTTCAGTATTTCTAAACAGAATTCCATTAAATCTGTTTTGTTAAATTGTCAGTCTTTCAGGAAAAGTCTTTGTTTGGGATATGATTTTGTAAATGAGGTAAAGGGCTGATTCCAAGTTTGAAGTTGTCTTTTGAAAACCTCAGCCTCCAATAATAACTTTAGCAATACTTATCTAACATTTTATATTCTGAAAGGTTCATTGATAAAGTAACTCAATAAATTGGTTATGTGCTCTGCCATTGTTGTTCATGTGCAATTAGTTTAAATAGGAAATTAGTGAACTTCCTGGTGGAAGAATGGGCCCCGCTGCTTTATTCTTATTTTTTACAGATTTATTTATGTATTTTAGAGAGGGGGAGAGCATCGTAAGCAGACTCCTTGCTGAACACAGAGCCTGACATGGGACTTGAACTCATGAACCTGAGATCCTGACTTGAGTGGGAACAAAGAGTTGGATGTTTACCCAACTGCACCACCCAGGCCCCCCTCCCCCATTGCTTTATTCTTTATTGTGCGTTTGGCTGTGAAGCCTTCGCACCCCTTCCAAGAAAGGATATGTAGAGCCGTGCTTGAATTCACAAAACAAGTAAGAGCCGCGATCAGCTCCCCAGAAAATAATCACCAAGGATGATATACAACCTTCAGCCTATGGTGATCACACTTTTTTTTTAAATCTTAGGAATCCTTTCCATCCAAAAAACCCAAGTTGAATTGAAACATATCAAAAATTACCTTTGTTTTACTTCATAAAATGGAAGATTCTTTCAAAGAGACAATGCAGAGGATTCAACACTAGAAAATATAAGTACTTTTTAATAACCAAACGCTTGAAAATTGTTTAATGAGCAGATGTAATTTCATTGCAAGCATTCAGGGTCTCTTAAATTATACTCAAAGTCTTCCAAATCAATACCCCTGAATTAAATAGGAGAAACTATGCAAAATTCATCAATACTTTATTGGGTGTTGTTCTGAAATTCTCTGAAGTTGTAACTATATTTTGTTTGATTTGTCATGGCGGTTATGGTAGGCGTTGCTCCTGTGTCCCAATCCCTATGAGGGTGCTGCAGAGTTGGCCCCATTCGTAGCTGCAGGGTTTGTTTCAGAGACACTTGACTGGCCGTCGTAGCCACCGGTCCTGGTGAACTGACTGTGAGCAGGTGCAGGTTGAAGAAGTCGGGCCAGAGGAGCGACCAGGAGTTTGTTTAATGGGTGCGTGAAACGATGCTCTTTCCCCCACGTTTGGTCTAGCGTGTGGCTGCGGGCTTGGCACTGCTCTGCTCGTTTTGGCGCAAGGGACCATGAGGGACCACAAAGGACCACGAAGACAATGTCAGAACAAGCAGGGGACAGAGGGACGGAGCTGGAGCCTGTTGAGGCTCTGAAATCGGTGAGGTCCACAACTGCAGACTTACACAACTTTATAGGTTCTCTTCATGGTTTAACCATTTTTGCACATTATGAATTTGATAGCTGAATCGAAATATCAACCCATGTTTAGAATATTGTAGTTTTTTTTATAGCGAAGTAACTTTTTGAAAAAGTTTTATTTAAATCACCTCTATACTCCACATGGGACTTGAGGTCACAACCCCAAGATCAAGAGCCACATTTCTTCCCTCCAAGCCAGCCAGGGGCCCTTAGAATATTGTCCCTATTTGGGCAGATGGATTGTTCATTTAGAGCTATTCACTTAAACCATTTTGAGCAACCAGCTTTTCTAAGCTTTTTATGCAGACTTGGGAATGGTCAGAAATGTGTGTAAAGAAGTAACTGCTTTCTAATATTCTCCAATCTGAATCTGACTTCCATTTAAAAAAAAAAAAAAAGACACCTTATTTAACAGCTCTCAATGCCTTTTGCACTCATACCTTTGGCTGTCAAGTAAATGCTGAAAAAAGACACCTTAAAGAAATGTTCATGTGTAATCTTCACTTTAGCATCGTAATATAGAGATGTCAAGTCCATTACAACAAACACTTCCACTTTTTTCATCTTTCTATTTCTTGTATTCAACACAGTTCATACTGTAGGTGCGAAAGAAACGCTTTCTGATAAATGAAAGACAAAGTGCCATATGCTGGACGACCCTGTTTTGTGGAGCGGCAGTGCAGCCGGTGGGTCAGCACGTGCATGCTAAGGCCAGACAGACCTGAATTCGAGTTTGGCCGTGCCCGTTCCTAGCTGAGTGTTGGAGGGTGTTAGATGCTCCTTGTCTCTGTGAGGAGCAGAGTTGTAGGCCCTGCCTTACAAAGTCCTCCTGACCCATTCCGTATTGGTTTTCTGTATTTTCTCCAGACAAGGCATTGGGGCTTAAGAGAAACATGGCAAAGTCTTTTCTCAACTCTACCTATTAGAGATCACATCTGTCAGTAAATATATGGCTAAAAACAAAGGCCAAATAAAAATAATTAAAAATCTCTGAGTATCAGGAGTTCTATGACCGTATATCTGAAAATCTATTAGAAGAACTGGCATTTCACGGTTACTCAGTTTTCTTTATATTTTCTTTTTCTTTTCTTTATATTTAAGCCAAGTGGAAAGATGAGATGAAATTAATTATGTTATGTACTAAAGATTGTAGTAAAGTTGGAAAATATTAAAGCAATTAATTCACTTTCAGGACAAAATCTGTTTCCTAAATTTATGAATCTTATGCAATGCAAATTATATATAATCTGTCATACGACCAAACTCCTATAAGTGCCCTAGAAGTTTGCTGATCCAGCATTTAATTCTGGCTGAGCTATTATCAGGAAGATTTCTCACATCATAAAATCGGTTTTACAGTTTACAGATTTGGTACTTGCCAAGTACGTGGATGCATCTGCTAGAGAAAATATATTATGGTCGGTGCATTCATATTTTCTTTAATTTATTTGTTCCTCCTCTGATAGTTTAAAGACACATTTGCTGAACACACTACAAAAATCCTTTCACGTTTCCTGACTGATCCCGTCCTGTGTGATGCAGTCCAGGGGCCGTCTTCCCAGGAGCGTGACCTGCCTACCGGCAGTGACCCCTGGTAATTCTTGGTGTGTGGGAGTCACCTCTTCCCCTCCTGGCATATCTGCTAAGGTGCTATTCCTCCTTTTTTCAATAAGATACACAACGAATTTTTAGTAGGTTATAGAAAAGTAGATTTTTTTTTCTTTCTAATTGGCTGATGTTCTGATCTTTCCAACTGGTCTCATCCTCATATAATTTTCCACTTGCCTTCGTAGGCAGGTGTGACTATGAACAGACAGCTCTGTTGTCATTCTGAACCATGAATCGGATCACACGGAGCTCAGAAACCTCTGGAGACTCTCCTGTCCGTCCTCCTCTCCACCAAGGCCAGGCATACTTAGCAACAAGGTCCGTGTCTTGCCACAAATATCTCCATCCTCTTGTCCTTCCCTGAGCCCCAACACTCCGTCCCTTACCAAGGTCCACCCTCCACCATTACTCCTCTAAGATCAAAGTCCTCCTGGTCTTGGGAAAATTGAGGCCTCTTTTCCAACAGCTTCTCTCTTCACCTGCTTTCTAGATGTCATTCTTCCTCACTCTTAGCTCACCCTTTGGTGTCTTTTTGCTTTATTTTGCAACCAGGAAATCCAGGACCCTCGCTCCCTCACACCAGCAGTTCTGCAGCCCTGTGGAGGCCCCTCCATTTCCCAAAGCACCACAGACCGAAGGATGAGTGACTGTAACATAGGTTGTGATAAGAATGGGGATGGCTATCTAAGGGGACTTGTGAAGTGGTGAGCAAAGCTTGGAACTGGGTAGAAACATGACCGTCTCAAGATTCCCTGTAAGGAAGCATGACCAGGACCTTCCCATGGTGCTCCCATCGCCAGCCTGACTCTGCTTCCTGGACAATCACTGACTTCCTGACCCTGAGAGTCAAATACACAAGCTCTCCTATTCACTCATCTTTAGGAAAAACCAAACCTCTCTACACAGTCATTGCTCTGAGCCTAGAATATACATCTCGGTCCAACAACAATCGTCTACTTAACGTATCAGTTCTCCAATGATGTCTTCCTGCAGGCTGAGCTTTTCACTCTAAACCTCTCCCAGAGCTGGGCCCTTGCAGGCAACCTAGGGCTGGACTTCCCAGGCCTACTAGGTAAGTCCTAGGAGGGATTTGACAGCCTGTCTTGGGTCCCCTTTAGTTCTTTCTTACAGGGGACGTGCCCCTCCATGCTTCCTGCAATGCGCTGATTTCCTGTGAATTCTTCTGGACAGAACATCTGTGCACATACGTGCGCGCGCGCACACACACACACACACACACACACTGCACACACAGACGTGTACACAACACAAACCCATACACGCACATTACACATAAGTATGTGTAAAAACGCATGGCACATGCATACACACATGCACACAGACATGGGCATTGCACACACTCGTTCTTCCAGCAAAAAGTTACTGAACCTCTCTGAGTACAGTAAGGAGCAAACTATGGTCATCGCCCAGTGGGGCTTACGGCCAAGTGAGGGAGACAGCAAGTCGTTGCAAGGTGAAATCTCTCTGTACTTGGCGACAGTTGTGATGAAGGCCGGGGGCTCGGACGATGCCCCTCAGAGGAACATGCCAGGGCTCGGGGCTGAGAGCAGCTGCAGACCTGGAGGGAAGGGCACTTCAGGGAGAGGGAACAGCACATGCAAAGACCCAGGGAGATGAAGAAGCACGTATTTAGTTTTTAGAATTCGTTTTGAAAGAATCATCAAGAGACAAATCAAGACTCCACCCCCCACAAAAAAAGTAAATTTATTTACCTGTAGAGTTGAGTCAAGAAAAAACCCCATTCATATATAAAATCCTGGTTTTTTGTTTGTTTGTTTGTTTTTGTTTTTGTTTTTGTTTTTTGTCTTTTCATTTCAGCTTTTATTTTTTTCCCAATTTATTTATTTTCAGAAAAATATTATTCATTATTTTTTCACCACACCCAGTGCTCCATGCAAGCCGTGCCCTCTATAATACCCACCACCTGGTACCCCAACCTCCCACCCCCCCCGCCACTTCAAACCCCTCAGACTGTTTTTCAGAGTCCATAGTCTCTCATGGTTCACCTCCCCTTCCAATTTACCCAAATTCCCTACTGGGTTTTTTTTTAAATGTAACAGGATGAGATTTTGAAAAACTGCACACCATTTTTTTTTTTCATTTGAAAAACTCTCACTCGATGTTTAAGTGCTGGCAAGAACCAGAGTTCTCACTCTGCTGTTCCCTTTAATCACGTGAACTTCAGTGGCACTCGGCTTTCCAGCAGACACAGAGAAGACGGATGGCATGCTTCCACTTCGACCTTCTCAAGTCCCGAGAAAGAGCACATCCTAAAATACACGTACTGATGGCCGATGGACTAAATGTCACTCGCAGGCGTGGTTCAGTGAACAACCTTTAGAAACAAGTAAATGAAAAGTGCAATTGCTCTAAGTTTTATGGCTTCCAAAGGCTCTTTTTTGTCCAATATGATTCTGAATGGATCCGACAGAAAAATGCTAGACATTTATCGTACTTTTTTTTCCCTCTTAGAGCAAATAAGATGCTGGTGTTGTTTTTAAACTATGGATTGAGTAATTCTAAAAAAAAAAAAAAAAAAAAAAAGAACGTAGAAGTGACACATGTTCAAGGAATGTAATCCAAAGAAGAGGGATGTCGTGGGCTGGAAGCAGGGATGTGATCTGGAAGGCAATAGCGGTTAGTAGCCTCAGAGCCTGTCCGTCAACTAGATATGGCTCTTCTGGGAGAAGACAGAGGTTTTCTCTGATTTTCCCCAAACCCAAATTCAGTTCCTGGTTAAAAGAACTAGACTTGGCCCCTGGTTATGTCTTTGTAGCTATGGCTATGCCCATGATTCAGTAATCCATGGATGACTATACCCTTCAGGCCATCCCTCGGAACACCAGGTCCTCTTTCTTCTGGGGAGCTTCCCCCCATGACCTGCCTGTGAACTTGCTCCATAGCCCCAGGCTGGAGGACACTCCTTGTCCCTTGCCTCCTGTCCTCATGGTAGTCATGCTGGGTCTGTCCCTGATGCTGACCCTGACCTTCAGCTTCCTATGTTCTGCCCAGGTCCTCAATCCTTGTAGCTTCATCTTCTAGATGCCAGCCCTCACTTCCTGTGTGGACCACCTTGACCTTCTGCCCTTCTTCTGAGTCTTCAAGGCTCACTGCCTACTTTCTCAGGTCTTTTGTTGTCTAGGACTGTTCATTCCAGACTTAATTTCACCCATTCAGACCTGACCTCTTGTCCATTTGCTTGGGTTCTGAGGGAATCCCATAACCTGACCATCTTCTACATGGTACCTTTCCCTCTTTCTATAAGATTCCTTCCAGAAATGGCTGAGACTTTTGTTGTTGCTTCCTTGGGTCTCCCAGAGCTCCTAGGTCCAATCCATTTTGGCAATGGACATAATGGACAGATCCATTCCACTGATGAGAAGTCCAGTGCTGGCTCCATTTCTCAGCAGAGCTGCCACTGACTCATTAAAACACACAGCTGTCTGTTCTCTTATGCGGTGAGCTTGACATGGACATAACAGTCTCAGTAACACACCTCACTGCCCATGACTAAGCAATGCCTTCTAGGGTGTTAAGTCTGACCCCTCATCAAGTGCTTTCCTTCTGAAATGTGGCGAAGCAGGTCAGAGGTCAGCAAGGAGGTTCTGAGCTGAGGCCACGAAGCAAAGTCAGAGGCCGGGTTCCCCAGCTTGCAGACATAGGTGATGGGAATCTCGGAGAACAAGGACTTTCAGAGGAGTGAGGAGGGACCTGTTTGAGGATCCAGCAGGATCTTACTATCTACATAATATGGAACCCCAGGGTGTTAGTCGTCAGGGCACCACAGTGGAGACAACCACTCCCCCACTTCTTGGCATGAGGAACCTCAGTGGCCTGTGTAGGAACCTCCTTTGTTTCACTTTGTTATTTTTCCTTACCACCCCCAAGTCTCACTGTGGTCACTTCGGTGTTAATTATTCGTAAAGTGTAGATGCTCCCGGTGCTCTTTGCACACACTGACACACTTTCCTACATCATACCCACAGCTGTGTGTGCTTCAGTGTGCAAAATAGCATTGCGTTTTGTTATGATTTTTATTCTGTTTCATACTTTTTATTAACCTAATGGTTTTTGAACTTATTTCCATTACTGCAGCTGCTCTAACCCTTTCTGAGGTCACAGGGTTTTCGTGGATTGTTTTACACTTCAAGTTCTCTAATATCAGATGCTTCAACCCTTTTCCATCACTAAGGACACTGTGATGAACACGATGGACCTGCTGAGGAACTTTTAATATGAGGAAGACGTACTTTTGGCCGAGTTAGCCATAAAGTCGAGTGCAACAAATCTACTCACTGACTTCATTGAATTTCAGGAGGAGAACGGAGCGGTTCTGACAGCATGTTCAATGTCTTGCACACAGGGAAATGGCAAGGTTAACCTGACTTGACTAATATACACAGTACCCTAATCCACAGCCTCAGAAGTCGCTGCTGGGACACCTTTATCCACAGGCATCACGAAGTGCTCAGTAATGCTCTAGTGAACCTAAAATGTCAACGTCTTTTTTTGCTGACTTGACAGCACAAAAGAATATATGGTAATTAGATTTTGGAAATCTAGAGCATATGTACATTTGTCTTGAACCTTGCAGGACACTTAATTCACACACTTTAATTAGATAACATGCTTGTTTGGGGAAAAGACAGGTATTTACTTCTTGATGAATCATTAATGTCTAAGAACTTCACGTCTCCAATTTAGGGATTCTAAGAATACAGACTCCTAAATGCAACGGGTGATTATCAGGACCTCTGGGCTTTAGAAAGTGGAGTATCTTCAGGACACAGGAGTAGCTCGGGTCCTCCAGAGTCACCTGCAGGGACTGACATGGCCTCTGGGGGGTCCTCACATGGACAGACCCTTATGCACCATGGGCCAGTGCTTTCCTTTCTCTACTGGAACAAGATATTCTTAGGCCTATGTCACTCCTGAGCTTGACGTTGGCATCCCAGAGACTGGCTCCACTTCCTGTTTTGTTTTGTTCTTGTTCTTCACAATGAATTTTCTATCTGTATTTAAAAATGAATTTTTTTAATAAAAATACAAATTGCCAACTTCCATAATCTGGCATTGTAGATAATGCTGCTATTAATATCAGGGTGCATATATTTCTTTCAATTAGTATTTGTGTCTTCTTTGGGTAAATACCTAGTACTGCAGTTGCTGGGACATGGGTGGTTCTCTTTCTAACCCTTTGAGGAGCCCCCAGACTGTTCTTCAGGGTGGCTGCATGAGTTTGCCTTCCCACCAGCAGTGCAAGAAGGTTCCACTTTCTCCACATTCTCACCAACACCTGTTGTTTCTTGTGTTAATTTCAGCCATTCTGACAGGTGTGAGGGGATACCTCATTGTAGTTTTCATCTGCATTTCCCTGAGGGTGAGGGATACTGGGCGTCTTTCACATGTCTGTTGGCCATCTGTGTGTGTTCTTTGGAGGGATATCTATTCATGCCTTCTGCCCATTTCTAATTGGATTATTTACTTTTGGATACTGAGTTTTGTACGTTCTTTATATATTTTGGATACTAGCCCTTTCTGAGGTGTGTCACTTGCAAATACCTACTCCTGTTCCACAGATGGTCCTTTAGTCTGTTGATTGTTCCTTTCACTGAACAGAAGCTTTTTATTTTGATGAGGTCCTGTGGTTTATTTTTGCATTAGTTTCCCTTCCCTCAGGAAACACACTCAGAAAGAAGTTGCTCCAGCCAATATCAAAGAGGTTACCACCAGTGTTCTCTTCTGGGATTTTTAGTTTCAGGTCTCACATTCAGGTCTTTCATCCATTCCGAACTTATTTTTGCATGCACTGTGAGACAGTGGGCCCATTCCATCCTCTTGCAGGCAGCCACCCAGTTTTCCCAACACCAAGGGAGGTGGGTGGAGGGATGGGGGAAATAGGTGATGGGGAATATGGAGTTCACCTGTTGTAATGAGCACTGGGTGTTGGGTGGAAGTGTTGAGTCACTAAGGTATACACTGGAAATGAGTATCACACTGCATGTTAACGGATATTTCTAATTTCTCACTGAATTTAGAAATGTAGATGACCAGTTTTCTTATTTAAAAAAATTAGGATCTACTCAACTTGGCAGCAGCTGGTTAAAAGTGGGAGCAGGTGCCTCTGTAGCATGAGGTATGAAATTCTCCATCAGTCCAAACACCAGAGTCCCTCTCATCATGTGCCCAATGCAGAGGCATCCGCCATCTTGTGTTTGTCATAGGTACCGGCTACACTGTCTTACTAATGTTACCTGACTTCTCTGGGAGTAATATGCGTTTCTGATGCAAAGGCGAACGTAACAGGAGCGTGTGCCATGAAGAAGGGGCCAAGGGGTCCAGAGACTCGGGCTTGTGGGTCAGGAACTTCCGTAATGAGCTCTGTGACCTCACACGAGTCACTCCACTTCTCCAGCATTGGTAATCCTTTGTAAAGTCAAGGGATTGGACTGTTTGGCATTTTTCAAATCATGTACTGCTGTTCACAAGAAACGAATAGGTAGCCCATGAAAAAAAAATGAAAATTTTCTTCTAAAATGTATTTTTATATATAGGCTTACAAAAACATAATACAAAATAAGCTTATTTTTCGGACTTTATCCTGCCAACTTTATCCTGCAACTTCCCTAATTTACATCTGCAGGTTGTAACTATGTGACAATTAACGTGTCTAAATCCACACCTTTGATGCCCGTAGTCCTGTTCCCACTCCCACTTCCAGATGTTAAACCATCAACCCAGCCACTCGAGCAGAAACCTCCGTAACATATTTGGCTCATTGTTTCCCCAGATGTATCTATACCATCAGCTAATTCTGTCTCACTATCAGTTACCCAGCTGTGTAAAAAACGACCCCAAAACTGCATAGCTTAAAGAAAATAAACACTTCGTTAGCTCACAGTTCCACAGGTCAGCAGTTTGGGCCAGATGCAACTGCATGGCTCTTCTCTTGGTCTTGCAGAATGCACTCCAGTGACAGCATTAGCTGGGGGGTTGGCTAGTGTCTGGTGGTGCCCAAGCTATGACAGCCTGTATCTGCTACATATGGCAAAATCATGTGGGGGGCCAGCTTTGGCATTTTTCCCATGGCGGTTTAAGGGTGGCAAGAAAGGGCAAACACCATGGAGAAAGCACATTCCAAGTCCTTGTTTGCATCCCATTTGACAATGTCTTGTTCACAACATGTCAGCTGGCCAAGTCCAGGGTCAGAGAGGGGCCACAGAAGAGTGTGGATAGATGAGAGGCCATTGGAGGCCACTGCTGTGACCCTCTTTCCCCAGACCCAAAGCAAATCTCAAATGTCTGCACTTTCCGTACCCACTGGCTCATCCGGAATCCAAGCCCCTCTCATCTCTCACTCAGAAATTGTAATAGATTCCTACTAACCTGTCTGTCCAGTTCTTCTCTCAGATCCCCCAAACAGGTTTTCCAAGGACAAGTGTAAGCAAGGTGGTCTCGTTCCCTGTCAAGAACCCCTCCAGGATTTTTCATGTAATTGAGAATGTGACTCAGATGAATTCCTCCGGTGGAAACATCTCCGCAGCTTTGTCTCCATTTACCTGTTCTGCTTTCAGCTGTTGTCAGGGACATCGTCTTTCAGTTTCCAGAGAAATTGGGCCTTCCCAGCGATGCGTCTTTCAATTATCATTCACACACACCACCCACGATGTTCTTCCCTCAGCCACTGCACGACTTGGCTCCCTCTAGGATCTCATTAAAGTGGGATCCTTCAATGACTGTCTTTCAAATCTGGTCTGTTTCTTTTGAAGCTCCTCTGTGCATCACAGGTTTTGTGTGTGTGGGGGGGGTTCCTTTTCCACTTACCTGTTAGCTGTTAGACAGTAATCTGTGGGCACAGGAAGACAGGGTTATGGCTTTTTGTATTCTCACTGTTTAGCTTGTCGTGCTTGTACATAGTAGAAACTCAAGAAATCTCTGTACAATGATCTCTCCACACTCAAAGCAGCACTATCCACATGGCTAAAACATGGAAATGTCCCAGATGCCCGTAAACTGATGAATGTTGAACGGGCACAATATGGTGCACCCATACAGAGGAATCTCGTTCCACAATAAAAAGGAATGAAGTAGTGACACATGCCACAGTATAGATGGACCTGAAGCAAGATACTAGTGAAATGCAGACCACAGCAAAACCAGAAACAAGACCCTACATCTCATAGGGTTCCATTCACACAAAATTTCCAGAATAGGCAAATCTGTGGAAACAGAAAGTGGATTCGTGTTTGCCAGAGGCTGGGGAGTGTGAGTGCTGGGAGACAGGGAAAGGCCGCTCATTTATATGGAATTTTTTGGGGGGGAAGCACTCTAAAATCATATAACTGGTGGAAATGCACAACTCTGCTAATCCACTAAAATATTAAGTGTGCACTTTATGTGGGATGATTTTATGATATGTGAATTATATCCTTCAAAATTGATTAAAAAAACAATTCTTAGAGAATGAAATAAAATCAGATGGAATAATGTTCACACTGATCCTGAATTTGGGGGCACAGGAGGGGAACAGCTATTTCAAAACTTCTTCAATTTCTGTGCATTCTTTTTTTTCATTTAAGAGGTAAAACTATAAAAGAGTTGTGAACCAGAAGCAGGAGGAGTCAACTTCAAACTCCTTTGGTAAAGATGATTTAGTTAAAGAAAAGTTACAAAATCATGGACTTTTAAACCTCAAATTCACCCTAAAGAATATTCCATCATAAAATTCAATGTCCTGGAATATATTTTAATTAGCTATGCAAGTTTGCATGTACATGCACACACACACACATACACACACACACACACACACATTTTGACTTCATTTCATCTGTGCAAGCACCAGGCAAGACCCTGCCAGCCATTTCCAAGTCCTGACATAGGTGTGGAAATTGGCTTTTTCTATCATTGTGAAAATGTATCTTGGCTATCAAGGAACTAACTATTATTTATTTTAACCTGCCTGAAACTTAAAATCATTTGAGTTTGCAAACTGAGTGTGCTCTAATTCCCTTCTTAGTCAAATGAGGAAAGTCAGCCCAGTATATTTGAGACTGACCTAAGACGACACAGCTGAAAACCACGCTCTAGTCTGCAGACTTAATTTTCCTTGCTCTTCCTCCTGAATTTTATTACCCTTACCTTGTCATTTTTGACCTCTAACGTGTTGTGATAATACCCTCCTCTGGAATGTGCTTCCACTGAACACTTTTTGGAACTGTGAAAAAGGAATTACTGATCATGATGGTTCGTTCATTAATATCACATTTTTGTTGTTACCTGATGTTGTTGAAGCTACTCTTAGACAGCATCTAGCGTCTTGCCACTCAACAAAAATAGCCACCAATCCACACAATTCCTTTCAGAAAACTCCTTTCCTAAGAAGTGTGATAATTTTATTTCCCACTGCCCATATTCCTTTATGTGTTCTATCTTATGCTTAGGAATTTAGAAAACACATACATAAACAAAACAAAACAAACCACACGCACATATATATACACACACATATATGTAAAATATAAATATGAGAAAACTCTCTGAGGTAAAATTCTGCTTTAGCTAGTAACCTCGGATTGGACAATTCTGCTAATAGTTTGTTACATGACTGTGGCAATCAAAGGAGACAGTAAGATACCCGAGCTCTTCAAGCTGTGTTGGATCCCCACACTTCTCCAATTTAACAAGGATCCTCCGTGCTGACAGGACAACCCATTCTGCTGGCATAAGCCTTGCCTCCCTCCTTGACTCATGGGTCCTAATGACAAACGCCCCTTGAACTCGCAGTCTGACTTACCCCCTTGCCTTTCAACAGCCCACCTGAATGAGAGTCAGGCATGTAAGATACAATGTAACTAAACAATGAGATCCGTTAAATATTGAATTTGGAAAATGAATATAAAGATATTTGAATGCAAAACTGAACAGAGGTTTATCTAGATAAAGAACTAATGACCTCGATTTGGTCTACAATTTTCCTTATTGGAAGGAAGACTGGTGAACCATGAGAGACTATGGACTTTGAAAAACAATCTGAGGGGTTTGAAGTGGCGGGGGGGTGGTTTGGGGTACCAGGTGGTGGGTATTATAGAGGGCACGGATTGCATGGAGCACTGGGTGTGGTGCAAAAATAATGAATACTGTTATGCTGAAAATAAAAAAAAATAAAGACTTGGAGGCTCTCAGGCCTCACGTCTGTGGGGGGGGGAGGAAAGACATACTGATTTATGAAGTAATATTTGATGTGCCAAGCAACTTACAAATCATGTTCTATTTAATCTTCACATTAAAATGTGAGAGAAGCGTTGCTCCGTCTGTGAAGCAGATGAAGGCTCAGAGGATCGAGAAGTTGTAATAATTTATTGAGATCATATAATTTGTGAGATACAGAATTACACTTTAAGATATAGCTGATCAAGTCATTTCTATAATAGCAAATTATTCTCATAGAGTTCTTCAAACTTAAAGAAATACATAGAAATTCAGTTGAGATCATCCCACAGTAATTTATTGAGGACAGATAATAATACAGCTCTTTTGAGAATTGAAAAGATTGTTAAAGAAAAGAAAATTGATAAACTTCATTTTTTTTCCTGAAACAAAAATGCTTTTCTTGTCCTCAGAGCTAGGCATAGGGTTCAAAAGCAAGTGTATTGCCTGTCTCTGCTTCTCAGAGAAGCACGAAAGTCTTCCAAAATTTAAGGCAAAATACCAGAAAACTTGATATTACAAGATGCCTTGGCTCCAAAGTTTTGTTACTGCCATTTTGATGCAATTCATGTGTTGACCTTGCTGCTTCCATATTTAAGACAAGCATACAAAACTTCAATCAAAATTATCTCAAAATTAAGTCTCATTAAAATATTCACCTAATTAATACTGTCATCCTTGATGTTATAGATAAAATTTTTCCAATTTCTAAACTTTTATTCACTAAATATATTTTCAGTGGTTCCAATTCCTTAATTAATACTTTCAGAAAAAAAACTTGATTTACTGATCGAAGTTTACGAAGTCTATCTTGTGTCAATGTGTACTTTGTTTTGCACACAGTTGTTAACTAAATGCAACTGTCCAAGATCTTAAACATTACAACTTTGTCAAAAATAGTTTTGTTATCTGTCCATATTTTACCAAATTAAACTTCTTACCATGTCAAGTTTTACCTGCTATCAATATTTTTGTGCATATTCTTTTTACCAAGTGTATTTTTTGATATTTTATTATTGCTGCTTTCAGTATTTCCAAGCTATATGATTCTTCAAAAATATTTTTACTTTTAAGTTTTATAATTTTACTTATAATTTTGGGGGTTTGTTGATTACATCAATTATAATATTTACTAAGAAATGGATAAAAGTTTTGGATGTACTTATCATCATGTTTTCATGATAGACATTTCGAACTTTCAAAAAATGATTATCATTTGGCTTAATAAGAGAAAAAAAATTCCTGGATTCATTTGAGAAAAAAAATTCTTACAGCTTTAGTAATTATAAAATAAGAATGCTAATTTCAAGAAATATTACGAACACCAGCATCATTCATTCTATTGTGAAAGACTAATCATTCAGTTAAATAAAATAATAGATATTAATTTCACTTGACCTTAGTAGAGATATAAATCCTATATATTATTTCTAAATCATGTATTTTTTATTATGGCCAAATATACATAACACATGTCATTTTACCATTTTAACCTTTTTTTTTTAAAGTAGAAGTCACACCCAGCATAGAGCCCAACACAAGACTTGAACTCACAGCCCTGAGATCAAGACCTTAACTGACTGAAGAGTTGGACACTTAACTGACTGAGCCATCCAGGCATGCTTTTAACCATTTTTTATTTAATTTAATTTAATTTAATTTAATTTAATTCAGAAACATTAACTTTTATAATGTTAATCACCACGACCCATTTCCAGAACTTTCTCTTCATTCAGGACACTCTACACCCATTAAGCAGCAACTCGCCATTTCCCCCTTCTCTCAGCCCCAGTAACCTTTTTCCCGCTTTCTGTCTCTATGCACTTAGTTATTCTCGGTACGTCCCATAAGCAAATTCATGTAATATTTGTTCTTTTGTGTCTGGTTCATCACACTTAGCATAGTATTTTTGAGGTTCACATACAGAGCGTGTATCAAGATTTCATTCTTTTTTAAGACTGAATAGGGGGGTGGGAGGTTGGGGTACCAGGTGGTGGGTATTATAGAGGGCACGGCTTGCATGGAGCACTGGGTGTGGTGAAAAAATAATGAATACTGTTTTTCTGAAAATAAATAAATTGGAAAATAAAATAAAATAAAATAAAATAAAAAGACTGAATAATACTCCATTGTATGCAGACGCCATATTTGTTCATGCATTCCTCTGTTGATGGGCACGTGTGTTGTTTTCAGCTCTTGGCTACCGTGAACAGTCATACTGCTGTGAATGTTGGTGTGCAAGTGTCTGTCTGTGTCATTGCTCTCCGTTTGGGGAGGGGGTGGTGAATACCTAGAAGTGGAAATGCTAGATCCTATCATCTGGCTCTTTGAGGAACTAACAATTTCACACAGCAGCTGTGCTGCTTGAGAGTGCACACGGACTTCTGGTCCTTCATGTCCTTACCGAAGCTTGTTGTTCAGCGTTTTTGAGAATAGCAGCCCCACTGAGTGTGAAGTGGCATCATATTGGGCTTTGCCTGCCATTTCTCCAATAATGAGTAATTTGCGCCTAGTTGTGTATCTTCACTGGTCAAGTGTCTGTTCAAGTCCTTGCCCATTTTTTTTTTTTTAATTGGGGCTCTTAGGTTTTTATTCTTGAGTTGTAGTATTTGTATATTCTGGATATTAACCTCTTATCAAATATATCATTTGAAAATATTTTCTCCCATTCTATGCTATTTTTCCTACTCTTGCTAATGTCTTTGATGCACAAAGTTTTTAAATTTGATGAAGTCGAATTTATTTTCTCTTCTTGCCCATGCCTTTGGTGTCTTCCTCCATGAAGTACCAAATACAACGTCATGAAGACTTTCCCTATGTTTTCCTTTATGACTTTTATAATGTTAGCCTTTACATATAGGTCTCTGATACACTCCAAGCTAATGTCTGTATATGGGATTAGGTCAGAACCCAAACTCATCCTTTACCATGTAGGTATCCAGTTTTCCCAGGACCATTTGCTCAGAAGACTGTTTTCTTCCCCATTGAATGGTTTTGGCACCTTGCTAAAAATAATTTCACAATACATGTATGAGTTTATTTCTGGGCTCACTAGTCCATTCATTTGTATTTCCATCTTTATTCCAATACCATGTTCCTGTGATTACTGCGGGTGTAGAATACATTTCAAAATCAGGAAATGGGAGTCCACCAGTTTTGTTCTTCTTTTCTAGGGTGTTTTGGCATTTCAGGTTTCCTTGATTTTCAGCAAAGTGACTTTTGCATTTGCTCATGTATTTACCGTCACCAGGGATCTTTCTATCTTCCTATGGGTTCTACTTGCTGTCTAAAGTTGTTTTATTTCCATCTGAAGGATATACTATTTTTTGTGGCGAGGTCTGTGGTCAGGAATTTTATCAGATTTTGTTTATCCAGAAGAGTCTAATTTCTTTCATTTTTCCCTCAAAAATGAAGGACAGTTTTGCTGGTTATAGAATTCTCAGTTGACAGCATTCTTCTTTCAGCTCTCTGAACATGCCATCCCACAGCCTTCAGAGCTCCCAGGTTTCTGATGTGAAATCGCCTGGTGATCTTCCTGAGGATCCCTTGCGTGTGATGACTCCTTTCTCTCTTGCTGCTTTCAAGATCCTCTCTTTGCCTTTGTTTTTTGATAACTTCATTAGTGTGTTTCAGTGTGACTATCTTTGGGTTTATTGAACATGAGTTTGTTGAACCTCTTAGGTTTACATAATTTATGTCTTTAATCCAGTTTGGGAAAATGTTTACATCATTTCTTCAAATGCTCTTTCTATCCTTTTCTCTCCCTTGTCTTTTCCTAGGACTCCCATAATTCTTACGCTGGCTAGCTTGGGACTGTCCCACACATCAGTGATTCTCTGTTTATTTTTCCATTTTATTTTTCACCCTACTGAAAGTTTTAACGTACTCTCAGATCTTTTCTGAGCATACATCTTTTCTGGACATGCACATGGTTTTCTAATTTCTCCCCTTATATATGGTTGATTTGGAATATCCTAATTTCCAAAAGAGTCACATCCCCAGCTTCTCTGGGTCTTAGATGGTCTATTCTATATCTCCACTTGTAATCTCTTGCTCCAGGCATTTGTGAGTATAGCTCTCCTAGCTTTTATAAACAGTTCCTATTACTTTTCCTGCTTGTGTTCCAAGTTATGCAAGATGGGAATGAATGCCTTACATCATCCTTTTGGGAATTTTCAGATTACAGCAGATGTACACAATAACTTGGGGAAAAAAGTCTGTTCCTCTCATTTGAGGGGAAAACTGGGAACCAGGTCGCTACCAGCTTAAGACCGAGACTATTACCAGGTCAGGCAGGGGATGGGGTTAAGATGACTATTGCTTGGTTTCTATAAACTTTTACTGTTTTCAGAGCTCTTATGAATTGATTCATACAGCTTCTGGTGTGTGCATGTGTGTGTGTGTGTGTGTGTGTGTGTTATATGTAGAAATCGGTCCTTGGGATTTTCTACTTTGCCATTTTGCTGATATCATTGCTATATTTTTTTAAAACCTAAGAAATGTTTACAGATAAAATATCTCATTGAGTATTTTTTCTGTCCCATTTTAATTCCCTTCAATTTGGACTCTAATTGCACACATACTGGGAACTTTGGGTAAGTCCCACATGTGTCTCCTGTTCTTTTTCTATTCTTGGTTTTCTCTGTGTTATACTGTGGTCATTTTCTATTGACCAGTACAGTAATCTTATTCTATCCAATCTGTTCTTAAACCTACCCATTCTGTTCTTAATTTCACATACAGATTTTTCAGTTATAAGCTATGGCTTTTGCTTTTATATAATGTTTAATTCTCTGGTAAAAATTCTTATTCATTTTTATGTCTATCTTTCTCTTTTTTCCTCAGAATATTAATCATAATTATTACAAGATCTGCTAAGGTTATTTTCTGAATTATCTGTCAGACTTGTTTTTAGAGTTTTATTATCTTGTTTATTTATTTCTTTTTGGTTTTAATCATACTGTATTACCTCCTTCCATGTCTTATAATTTTTAACTGCATGCAACATATTTCGGACAAAAGAACCTTTGAGGGTCCAGAAGGTATCTTCCACCACTTGTCTATCTCCCCCATTAGACAAAAGCAGTAAGTGGTTGGTAACTTACATATAATCACTAAATTTCAGTTTAGGTAAGATTTAGTTTCCCTCTCCTTCATCCCTCCTTTCCAGTTGAGGCCCTCAATAGCTTCTAACTGAAAGATTCATAGGTCTTCCAACAACATAGCCTTAAAGTGGATATTTTAGAATTAAAAAGTACAATATCTAAAATTAAAACACAGAAGGTGAGTTTAAGAGACCCACTTTTGTCCTCTAAAGATTTTCAGTTCAGTCTTTAGTCTATCAGCCAACAGCTTCAACATTTGACAAGTGGAATTCCACCTGAGTTTAGAATAGATATAGAGAGAGGTAGAAAAAGCATCACTCCCATCCTTAAAATAAGAAAAAAGCTATAAAGTTGAAAGTTGACTAATTTCTATGAGACCATGAAAGAACCGAAGTCACAGCTACAGAGACAGCTGCCTTCAGGAAGAACAGCCCCACAGCATTTGCTTCCCTGGGACAGAAGTGGCCAAATGTCATATAAACAAATAGAAATATCAAACAAGAAAATTTTTTAACAAGTTGTTGAAGCATGGACTTTACTGAGAGTGTGAGGCCCCTGGGGACCACTGCTCTAAAGGAGGGATTTCACCCTCTTGAAGGTTTTTCCTCTAGGAACTCCAGCTAACAACTGCAGGTAAGATGGGGAGAATGCTAAGAAAGGTAATGGCTGAGGAGAAGCAGCCTCGGCCAGTGCCCCACCCAGACCTACCCCCCTTACTTTCCCTAAAACACAAAGGCCTTAGCCTACAGAAGAAAGATCAGTTAAATCATAGTTTGGGTCCTGGGAAAAGGAAATGGAGACCACCACTGAAAATCTACTTTCCCCCATATCTTTCCAAGTGGATAAGAGCCCCAACCTGCAGAGGGCACAGTGGCAAATCCACAGGCTGGGGGTGCATAATGGAAACCCATTCAACATGAAGGAGGGAAAAAGAAAGCTCTATTTCTGGAAGAAGGGTAGGAACAAGAGTGACATCCGTATTCTTAAGAGCAAGGTTCAATCTCTTAAAAAAGAAAAAAAAATCCTTAAAAAAATGTGACTGCCTGTAACTGAGGTTTAATTAGAAAATCAGAGAATTTCACCATCACCCAAATTTCACTCCCAGCAGCACACTAACTAGCCCAGAGTAAAAATATCAATGGATATAGCAGAAAGCACCGTAGTATTGGTCTTTCGGGAAGTTCAAATTAAAAACACGATGAGATACCACAATGAGCACTGCTAAAATGAAAACAATAAATGTTTTACATCAACCTTTATAATTGCCATTCACAGTTGACAAAGAATGTAAACAGCCAAGAAGTCCTTGAGCAGTTGAAAGCATACACACGCTGGACACCTGTGTACTGGGCTGCTGCTCAGAAAAAAGACACGGTGAGCTGCTGAGTCACAAAACAGCACGGCTGAATTCTACATGCATTTTGTTAAGTGTTAAAATCTCTCCCGATTTTTCTGTCCCCCAGCAGACGCTCTCTTGTAAAAGCACTGAATACGTTCGAATAAAACACCGCTGTACTCCTCAGTATCAAATCATCACTCTCTCCAGAATGTCCTCCTCACCTTCCTCAGGCCGGGGGACTTGGGGAAGTGCCTGCTTCCTAAGGATTTTGAGGTTCATGTACATTTTACTGCCTTTCAGGAGATTTTGGAATATGTCTTTTACTGTCTGGTGTAGCAATCAGCAAATGCTTTCTGGGATCCCCTACCCTCTCCAATTTTATGATTCCAGCTCATGTGCCTACTAAAATTGTTAGTTTTATTTTCCTTCTGCAGCCCAGCCTTTGCTGACAACAGGGAAATGACAACTGCTTGTTATTCGTTCTTTCCCAAAGTTTGCCGTCCTTGAAGTTTTAGCTCATTCAGTACTGCTGTTTCTACCTGCATCTCATGCCTTCAAACATGTAACTTTTCATGGTTTATTCTAGTTTTCCTAGTTGTGATTAGTGAAGGTCTTCCATAAGTAACTCTCTCACCCAGGAATATACATTTCTATCCTAATTATTTTCAAGAAAAGCTAAATTTTATATCAAAACACAATCTGCATTTTGGTTATAATATTAAGTTTCCACATTTTTCTAGCGATTTGTAGCTATGATTTCTTTTTACAGATTTATATTATTAGAGAGAGAGAAAGTGTGTGCACAAGGGGGCTGGAGGGGCAGAGGGAGAGGGAGAGACAGAATCATTAAGCAGACTCCATGGAGCACCGAGGCCCAGGCAGGGCTCCATCCCAGGACACTGAGACTATGACCTGAGCCAAAATCAAGAGTCAGATTCTCTACCAACTGAGCCACCCAGGTGTCCCTGTAGCTATGAATTTTTTTTAATAACTAAGAAAATTCTCCCTCATTCTCAAATATTTCTGAGGTTATGCTTAATTTTGACTGTTCCTTATTAAAATGGGTCTCTTGTGCCTTATCTCCTTGACCTCCCATGCTTCTCTCACATTTCAGAACTTCTGTCCTGGGCACAGGTAGGAGGAGAGTTTGAGAGTGTAATATCCAACTCTTTCTGATCGTGATTTCAACGCCATTGCCCTACCTCACCCCTTAGGGTCTTTTCAGCTTGAACTTCTGGTTTTATAAGTAAATTATTATTACATTTCTATGACTTGTGAACCACAAAAGCATAGCTGCTTTCATTTTCTTATAAATACATAGAAATTTTAAAATGTGAAAAGAACTCCCAAATTTATTGAGCTTTCTGTTTGTATTATTTTACTAGAGTAAGTTCAATGCACCATGGGTAACAGCTTGGGAAAGTTACATATTCAGGGTAGCAAGAATCATGTAGCATGTACATGGCTATACATGAAAAAGCAGATTGCACAAAAGTCATACTGAAATGTAAAGAAAATAATTTTTTTAAAAATTAATAACATTTTTGAAAAGTTGGTTATTCAACACTATAGTGCCTTAGAATCATCAATCCATTCATTCATACAATTATTCATTGGATGCTTTATTCAGAACCTCACTTGATACCATACTGTTAAGAGGACCCAACTAATGGAGGTTATAGTTGGTGGAAAAAGTGATTAGCAGCCATTTATTAATGAATTTTGAAAATAGCATAGAGAGTTCTCTGAACTAGTTAAAGAATCCAAAATTGGGGAGCAGCAGGGTAACTCAGTTGGTTGTGTCTGACCCTTGATCTCAGCTCAGGTCTTGACCTTAGGGTGGTGAGTTCAAACCCCATCTTGGGCTCCACTGGGTGTGGAGTCTGCTTAAAAGGAAAAAAAAAATTAAAAATTGGACTGAGTCAAGAAAAAAAAAAGAGGATATTAAAAATGTAATATGTGCTGCTCACATCTTGAATTATTTCTATTAAAATCTAGTGAAAATAAGCCAAAAACAGTTTATCTACTTAATGTATCATAGACATTGATTAACAAACAACTGCTGGGTGAAAAGCAAATATCATAAATAACAAGAAGGGGATCAATAATGCCAATATCTTCTCTATACTCACATATTTTTCTTGCTATGAAGTACAGAAAAAATGTCTTTGATTTACTGCAAGAAAGACCGTAAACCTTGGGCAAAGGGGCACACGACATCTCTCGCTCCTCGCTTGAACCTGCGGCAGGTGTGAGAGTTTCCGCCGCAGCAAGCGCGCAGGAGGCGGGCTGTGTCCCCACGGACTAGTTCCCTTACCCTCTGTGCTCTCGTGTGACACCAGCACCCTCGCCGTTCCTGGACCTGAACTGCCTGCGGGCCTGGCCCCTGCGCAGGGCTGGTGACAGGGCGGTCCCACCCCCGGCAGTCTCTCCCCACCGACAAGAAAGACATACTCAGATCAGGACATGAATGTTGACTCAGGAAAACCTACCAAGTGGGATCTGGAATCTGAAGAGGGAGTCCAAGTTTCAGTCCTGCGGGTGCTCGACGCTGGTACCTTGGCCATGGTGGAGTCTGGGACCGGTAAACTGTTATATGGCAAACGATGAAATGTGCGCCCCATTCAGTCCCAGGTGGGGACCTGGTCCCATCCATCTGATTCGGCTTTTTGCTAAAATATCAAGAACACTGAAGTAGTATGGAATTTCCTCGTCTATAATTTTTAAAACTTTGTTTCTCATTTTAAAAGTTCTTCATGGTTACAGGAAAATATTTGGGAAGTACAAAAAGATTTAGGCAGAAACACATGCCCTTCAAAACCCCAATTCCGGCAAATGAGGATTTAAAGTCTTAGTCCATTTACTTCCAAAGTGCTTCAAGTTCATCTCTTTACCATGTTAGCACAGCTTTCTATATTGGACATACTTGTAATTAACACTACCAAAGTCTGAATGTGACAGCACTCAGAAGTGGGAATGGGGATTCAACTTTGTTCAGGCAAGCCCCTGTGCTAGCTGAAGGAACTAAGGGGGTGCCCAGGGGACCATCTGCCCCCACCCTCACTTGCCTGAGCATCTGGGTCAGGGACAGGCTCTTGGAGCACAGTGAGGACACCTAGCTGTGTCCATAGTGAGCAGGAAAGGGTGTGGCGACACCTCACACCTGCACTCTGGAGGTCTCACACTCTGGGTTTCCCTGGGGAGGACGCTTTCTGCCACCCACCCCACGAGTTCTCATCCCCCTGCCTCAGCTGCCTATTGAAGGGAACCCCACCAGGTGGGCCAAAGCACATTTTTCTAATTAGGTTTCTGGACTGCTCAACAAATGTTGAGTCAACAAGCATAGTCTTAAAATTCCTCTTCATAAAAATTGAGGTCATGACTACTGGTGGTTCTGACCTGTGCCTGGCAGAGTCCTTTCCTTTCCTATCTGCTTCCTCACCTCCACCACTGTTCCTGCCACTGACGGGGCTTCTCGCCCCACGAATGCAGCTCCCTGTCCCAGGGATGGCTCCCTCCTCCTGGAGGACCCACTCTCCATCGTCAACTAACATCCAAGGACACTCAGTGTGGTGTGTCTTAGATGTCTTAGAGGACACATTCAATTTAATATCTTTATCTTAGAAGAAAACATAAAAATATATCTTCATGATTGGGGCAGGCAATGACTTCTTAGATATGACACACAAAAGAAGTAAAAAAAAATAGGTAAATTGGGCTTCATCAAAATTAAAAACCTTTGTGCTGCTATCAAATAATTCGTACTATTAAATAAAGTAGAGACAAACCACAGAATGGGAGAAAATATTTACAAGGCATAGATCTAATAAAAGACTTCTCTCCAGAATATGTAAAGATCACATACAAGTCAATAATAAGATAACTAAGCCAATGGGAAATGGGCAAAGGATGTGTATAGACCTCTCTCCAAGGAAAAGATACAAATGGTAACTGGCGCACACACACAAAAATGTGCAAAATCATTAGTCATTAGGGAAATGCAAACCAAAACCATAATGAGATACCACTGGAGACACACTAGGACAGCTAAAATAAAAAAAAAAAAAAAAACAGAAGCAGGTGTTGGTGAAGGTATGAAGAGATGAGATCCCTCATATATTGCGGCAGGAATATAAAGTGATGCATCTGTTTCAGAAAACAGTTTGTTCCTCAGGATGTTAAATACAGATTTATCACAGGATGCAGCAGCCTAACTGGTAAATGTGTTCCCAAGAGGAGTGAGAACAGAGGTCCACAGGAAAACCTGCATGCGAATGTTCACATCAGCAACCCAGTGTCCATCAACTGCTGAAGGCATACAGAAAATACGATATATCATCCAGTGAAATATTCGGTGTAAGAAGTACTGATGTATCCTACCACGTGGGCGGGCCCTGGAAAATACTATGCCGAGCGAGAGAATCCAGTCAAAAAAAGACCGTATGTTCTATGATTCCATTTGCACCGAGTTTCCAGAAAAGGAAAATATCTAGAGACAGAAAGGGTGCTAATAACATTACTAATTAGTAATAGTGAGCACGGGACGGGGGGGGAAGCATAAAGGATATGGCGTACCTGCCCATAAGTGTAAATTTCCTTGGGAAAGGAATGAGAATGTTTTCAAATTAGAGTATCGTGGTGGTTTCGCTCCCTGTAACTATACTTGAAGAACACCGTGCACTTTAAATGGGTGAATTTTATGGTACATGAATTTTATCATTGCAGTTTTAATCTGGCTTTTCCCACCAGAAACTAACATTTAGAAGAGCTGTGCTTTCCATCTGCTACTTTAGCAAATCAAGTCTCAAGACGTCTGTGGTCCTCAGGAACAATTCATTAAGGAATTACCACACCCTGCCCAGCACTGTCAGCAATAAGTTATCTTTTGGAGAGCCATGGACTTATGGTTAAATCCATAAAAATTTAAGTAGATAAAAGAAGAAGAATAAAGGGAGAGCAGTAGTTCTACAATTATCTGCAGAGCTGCAGCATAATTATATTCCAGACATCTATACCCTTAATGGACTTCTGATAAGAAGCTATGGATTAATCGTCCACATTAACTTGGGCTGAGTTGCAGAAGAAAATCTGCACTTATAATTGTGTCACTTTTGCCTGTTTTGCAAAATTCTATTCTAGACTGAAGTGCGCTATAAAAAGATACATCTGTAATCAACCACCATTGAGAAGAAACATGAAAGAAACAACCTCATTTACATAAAAAGATCAATAACAAAAAATCAAAAGATATGACAAGAACTTTTTGAAGTAATGTACAAAAACTATGTGAGGAAAACTTCTATTCGACACAAGGTAAGTCTTCTTCATTCTGTTTATTCAATTTCTTTTTAGTAATGATACCTAATGCTTTGAAATTTCAAGTAATATTTAATAACTTTTAAAAAGGATGTACAATTTCCATCTGTAACAAACATGACCTAAGTTAAGATGCACAGCTCTCAAAGTATATTTCAATAAATATATTTCCTTCCTGGACTGTCCACTGTGAGGGACTTACTGAACTTTAGGCCCAAAGTGTATTAGAAGCAACAGTACAATTTAAAAGGCATGCATTACTTAATAGATATTTTATGAAGACTATTTCTTTTCATCTCTGTTAAGAGCTCTAAAAAGAAGACAGTATTTCCACTATGCAAGCAAGAAAGCTACTTCCAAGATTTGGAAGCTCTACTCCTGGGTGATGAACTCAGATCTGCCTGTTCAAATTCCCTATTCTTCCTACTTTCCACTGTCCGTTGGTGCATTAATCTAATAAATAGTACAGAAAATACAAAAGGGGAGTGCTTTGCTTCTAGGCTCTTTAGATCCTGAAGAAGATTTTCTGTTTTCATTGGATTCTTACTACTTATGTCTCAGATCTGAATTATAAATGCAGACTTCTTATCTTCACTGTGAAATTATAGACAGTTGAGCAAAGTCAGTAATTCTACATTATATCTTTTGAAGTACCTAGAACTAGGATGACAAAAGAATAGGCTTGACAGGGCTGCCTGGGTGGCTCAGTGGGTTAAGACTCTGCCTTCAGTTCAGGTAATGATCTCAGGGTCCTGGAATCGAGTCCCACATCGGGCTCTCTGCTAGGCAGGGAGCCTCCTTCCTCCTCCTCTTCCTCCTCCTCTCTCTCTCTACTTGTGATCTCTCTCTGTCAAATAAATAAAAATCTTTAAAAAAAAAAACAGACTTGACAGATGCACAGAGAGTCTTTCAAGGAATACAGGTAGAAGGGAAAAGGGATCAATAATAATTTGAAAAGGAAAATCTGTCTTAAACAACAGATTTTGTGTAGATATACTCAGTGTAATGGAAATGTCAGTTATTCCTAAGTTAATATATGCATTCAAAGCGAACCCAGTTAAAACACCAACAGGTTTTGATCTCCCGTTTATGTTTTAGTGAGTGGGAAGTTTCTTTAGTCAAGCCAATTTAGAAGTTCCCATGGGGAAATAGACCAAAAAATTTTCATAAAACTCTGAAAAACAGAGAGTGACATTGCCTACCAGGTAGTGAACATTTGTTCCCCTTTCCCGCCTGCAAAATGCCTTCGTCCTATCCCAATGTCCGCCAAAGTCCTAACCCATTCCAGCATCACCTGTAAGTTCCAAATCTCATCCTCGAAATCATCCACATCAGGCACAAGTATGACTCTGAGGCCACACTCAGAAAGACTCCATCCATGGACCTGTGAAGAGAGAAAATAGCTATCTTCTTCCAGAATAGCATGGTGAGGCAGGTACGGGATAGACATTCCCATTTCCATAGAGGGAAACTGAAAGGAATAGAGGGTCACCAAGTGAGTCCAAACTCAGCAGAGCAAGTCCATTAAGGCTTGGAAGATCCGGCCCTGTCCCCAGGGCCTTTGGGGTGTTCCTGCTGGCCTGGCCATGAGCCTCTCTGACCTCTGTCTCCATGTCCACATGTGTGTCTTTGGAGTCATTCTTCCTCGTTCCTGAAGGACAGCCCGTGTTTTCCCACAGGTAGCTCTGGAAGCCCACTTCCTGCTTCTAGAGTCTCGCAGGTTTTGGACAGCCTCCCTTCATTTCTTCCTCTCTCTGTTCCTTCAGGAGAAGCTGGTAGTGTTTCTGCTGATACAACATTCTGTGAAACCGTGCTGGTCTGTGGTGTATATCATGGGGCACCCATGCCATTAGATTCCTCCAGTGAAACCCCATCTCTGTTCCTGGCTCTGCTGAGATGTTTGAGTGGATCCATGGGGTCCCAGCTCATCTCTTCAGCAGAAGGTTGCCCAGCCTCATGCTTGGCCCTCGCTCCTGAGCATCCTTCATCAGCCATGGATGGCCTTGTTTTCCCACTCCCAGCTGGGATTGGCTTGGGACCTCCCAGTCAAGCGCTAGTCTCTCTTTGCTGAGCAACCCCTCCTCAATTTATTTCCTTCCTCACATATTTGCTACGAGCCGCATGGAGCCCAGCTTGGAAATCTCTTCAGTTATCCTCAGGACCTCCTCAGCTAAATCTCAGCTAAACCTCTCCATATTTGCCACTCGTAAATTCTGTTTTCCACTGAACAAAAGAACACAGTTCAGTCGAGTTTTCTGCCACTCTGCAACAAAGATGACCTTTTCTCCAATTTCAGATAACATGTTCCTTCTTTCCTTTTAAGACCTCACCAGAAGCATCTTTAACATTTGTATTTCTGCCAAGATTCTGGTCATCAACAACTCAATGTTCACGATGAGAAACTTCCTCTGCCGTGTTTCTTCCCAAGTTGTCACCAGAATCCCCCTTAACATCCATTCTTCCTTCCCAGTTCCGAAACCACTTTCCTCAGGCGCTGCCATAATAAACGGTCACAAACTTGGTGCCTGAACATAAATGTTAAGGTTTTGACAGGGCTAGGGCAGGCTGTTCCTTCTGGAGGCTCTGAGGCAATCATTTGCTCCACACTCTCTCCTGGTTTCTGGAGGCTGCCAGCAACCCTTAACATTTCTTGAACTGTTGATACATCACTACCATCTCTGCCCCTGTCTCCATGTGGCATTCTCCTTTGCATTTCTGTGTGTCCTTTTCTGCCTTCTACAAGGACAATCTCATCCGATTTAGCACCCATGCTAATCTAACAGGATCTCATCTTGATTTTTTATTGTACTACTATGTTGCCCAGACCCTACTGCCAATAAAGTCACATTCTGAGGTTCTGAGAGGATAGGAATTTTGAGGGTCACTCTTTAACCCACTACAGTAAATTAGACTTCAAGCAAACTCTTAGTAAAAAATAAACAAACAAAACAAACAAACAAACAAAAAACTTGTCCAGAGCTTGCCCATATAATATAGCATCAGGGCTTGTTTCTCCTGCTGGGATTTTCTGAGTGAGCTCCTCGAGCCTGATTTGGCCCAATGAAAAGTCGTGATTTAGACCAATCCTTCCCTTCTGTCAGGTAAATTACAATTTTTGTCTCAGGCTCCCAGCATTGAATTTTCCTTTTGCTTTGGTTGACTTCTGGAGTGATAATGCCACAGTGCTGAACATATAGATGCTGTTATGTACATCAGGCTGTATGACCCCCTTGAGGGGTTTCTGGGGCTTTCCTGGGAATCATAGCAGCCAGTCTCATTCAGGTTTTCACACCATGTTTACTACTATTTTCTAGACTCCAGCTACTTCTACAATTTGCTGCATCTCCATCCACATAGAAAGTCTATTTCTCCCTCTCTTAGTCTCTGTGGTGTACAGGAAACCTGTATCCCACTCTTCCCTTTCGCAGCACTGATCTGACTAGACGTTCCCTGAAGCAGACTTCCAGCCCTCTTGCCTCTTCCTCCTCAGATTCACCAGTTATGAAGACGTCCGTCTTATGGCAGACCTTATTATGAGGTCCAGTGCAACACTTGTAGCTTCAGTAAAGCCAGTTTAAAAATAACCATAATCTCTCAACATTTTGTGAGATAAGCAGCTGATCGTCTTAAGGATTCCAATACCATAGGTTGTATCTTACTCCATTGTGCTCTTACTAATGTTAATGTCACTTACAGTGGTGTTTGTTTTCTGATACAAAATCAGTTTAAGAAACTTCTTATAGTTAGGGGTATAGAAGCAATTTTGAGGGTCAACTTCCTTTTATCTGTCTTTGCTCAATTCCCTGGACATGTAGTAGACATACCAAAATGCAGCAGCCATGGGGCACCCAGGTGGCTGAGTTGGTGAAGCGTCCGTCTCTTGATTTCAGGTCAGGTTATGATCTCAGGCTCACGAGAGCGAGCCCGGTGCCCAGCCCTGAGCTGGGCACGGAGCCTGCTTAAGATTCTCTCTCCCTTTACCCCTCTGTCCCTCCCCGCTTCCTCTTTTTCCCTTCCTCTCTTAAAAAAAAAATGCAACCACAAATGTCATATACTGCACTGATCTGCTTCCAGACTCAGAACTCTGTTCTTTTATCCCAACCAGAGCTGTTTCCATCTTGTCCAGAGCTACATGACTATCAATGCAGCATCTAGGTGGGACTCCCTGAAGATGGTGGGTGCTGCAACCTTCCTTCCATGAGAGCAGTGTCAGTGGTGTTTGATGCGTGAACAAAGTATGTGTGCATTCAGCTTTGATGCAGGTTGAGAGAAAACGTGAGAATGGGTGCACTTGGTGCAGCACCCAACGGAGTGAAACGTAGCAGTTTAAGGTAACTAGTACTACTACTAGGGTCCTGCTCTACAGTAGTTGTGGGTCGAGGACATATATGAGAATTGTAGCAAAAATGAGTGGTTTTGGTTTTGAGCTGCTAGAACGATTGTCGGAAAGACTCTTATAATCATATCATGAGACTCCAGCCCCACCGTGTACCACCCTCCCCTGTCCTTTTATGTGAAGGGGAAAATAAGTTTCTAATAATGAAAAAAAAATTAATTGTTTTGGAGCTACTCTTTCTTGCAGTGGAATGCAGATCCTAATTAATTCACCACCATTCTTTGCTTCTCTTCCAAGAATAGTTCTTAAGCTTGCATAGTAGTTACTGAAAATGTCACTGTAATTTCCCTATAATTCTTCCTGAGATGTATATGGATAAAACCAATCAACATTACATTGTATAAGTGTGTGCAATTTCTTTTAAAACAGCCATGCAAAGCCATATATTCTATATTCTCATATAAAACATCAATAAAACAAGTTCCATGTAATTAAAAGACAAAAAAATATTAAAAACTAAATAAATATTCATCAGGGGGTGGGAGGTGGAAGAAATTGGCAAACTGTTCTCATTTTTCAATTTAAATAAATTGAATTTTAAAAAGAAATAAAGGGGACGGGCGCCTGGGTGGCTCAGTGGGTTAAGCCGCTGCCTTCGGCTCAGGTCATGATCTCAGGGTCCTGGGATCGAGTCCCGCATCGGGCTCTCTGCTCAGCAGGGAGCCTGCTTCCTCCTATGTCTCTCTGCCTGCCTCTCTGCCTACTTGTAATCTCTCTCTGTCAAATAAATAAATCAAATCTTAAAAAAAATTAAAAGAAATAAAGGGGAAATTTGCCTTAAAACCGTTTCTACCTGTGGGGCGCCTGGGTGGCTCGGATGGCTGGGCATCTGCCTTTGGATCGGGTCATGATCCCGGGGTCCTGGGATCGAGTCCCACGTGGGTCTCCTGGCTCAGTGGGGAGTCTGCTTCTCACTCCTTCTCTGTTCTCCCTGCTTATGCTCGCTCTCTCTCTCTCTGTCAAATTAAAAAAAAAAAATCTTAAAAAAAAAAAAAAACTGTTTCTGCCTGTAACTTTTAAATAGCTTTAGTTTGGCTAAATTTGAATAGTAAAAAACTTGGAAATGTCCTAAGTGCTTTTTTTAGTTTGATTCTAATTAAGTATTCATTTGCTTGTGATTTTCACATATGGACAGGTGCAGATTTATTGATTGCAAAATCGCTGTTAAACTGGAGCATCTGAAAATGTTCAGGGAAGACCCATGGTTTGAAGGAAGAAGGACTTTCCCAAGCAGTGGGCTTCAATTCATCCTTTCAAAGGACAATCACCCTGCTCTTTTGGGTTTTCTTGCCCTATGTATGTGGTGATGTCACATCAAGTTAGAAAGATACTGCACAATGATGGGGAAAGTATATTCATGTGTGTGTGAATAAAGGGACAGGGCCGGTGGAGCTGGGTCCCGCAACTGAAAGGCTAAGCTGTTCTCTCTCTCTCTCTCTGTGGGGTCGCTGCATGGAGAAGGGCACGTCAGCACATTTGGCCACATGTTTAACAATGAAAACACAAACTAAATGCTTTTTAGAATAGTCAGATCATTTAAAATATGGACCATAAAAATACAAATAAAAGTAAAAGAAAATAAATTTAAAATGGAATACAACAAAGTAAAATGTGAACCAGAGAACAAATGACGACTTGCAGAGGGAACATGCATCAGCTTTAGCGATGACACCCACGAGTGTGAGTGAAGGAGCACAGGGCAGAATGGAGGAGATGAAACCCAGATTTATTTTTTTCGGCCTTTCTCACTCGACAGCCTCTTCCCCCAGAGAAGCCAAAGAAGACTTAATGCACAAAAACCTTCCTATGAATAAAGGTGGTTACTACCTAATGACAAAATGTCCGATTCACCAGGAAGATCCAGCTATGAACGTGTCTGCACCTAACACAGTCTCAAAATGCATAAAGCAAAAGTTAACAGAGCCAGGCTTAGAAAAGGACAAATAAGGAGACCAACCACCACCACCGCAAAACAGGCAAGAGATAAGCTTCGAATCCTGATGATTTTAACTGAGATATTGTGGAAGAGAAGTGTTCTCAGAAGAGGAAGGGTATATGAAAGCCAAATGGGAAAACATAAAAAGATGCAGAGAATCTGCCGTGGTGGAGAGGTAAGGCCAAGGGCTGATCAGAGGGAAACTCGAAGAGTATTAGCAAGGGAACCTTGACTCAGAGGGGAAGGACTTTGGCATGTGGATAGGGAAAATATTCTTTTTTTTTCTTTTTATTTCTTTTCAGCGTAACAGAATTCATTGTTTTTTGCACCACACCCAGTGCTCCCTGCAATCCGTGCCCTCTCTAATACCCACCACCTGGTACCTCGACCTCCCACCCCCCGCCCCTTCAAAACCCTCAGATTGTTTTTCAGTGTCCATAGTCTCTCATGGTTCACCTCCCCTTCCAACTTCCCTCAACTCCCTTCTCCTCTCCATCTCCCTATGTCCTCCATGTTATTTGTTATGCTCCACAAAGAAGTGAAACCATATGATAATTGACTCTCTCTGCTTGACTTATTTCACTCAGCATAACCTCTTCCAGTCCCATCCATGTTGATACAAAAGTTGCATACTGATCCTTTCTGATGGAGGCATCATACTCCATAATGTATACAGACCACATCTTCCTTATCCATTCGTCTGTTGAAGGGCATCTTGGTTCTTTCCACAGTTTGGTGACCGTGGCCATTGCTGTTATAAACATTGGGGTACAGATGGCCCTTCTTCTCACTCCATCTATATTTTTGGGGTAAATACCCAGTAGTGCAATTGCCGGGTCATAGGGAAGTTCTATTTTTAATTTCTTGAGGAATCTCCACACTGTTCTCCAAAGTGGCTGCACCAACTTGCATTCCCACCAACAGTTGGTGGGAAAGTGTTCTCCTTTCTTCACATCCTCTCCAACACATGTTGTTTCCTGTCTTGCTAATTTTGGCCATTCTAACTGGTATAAGGTAATATTCTTAAGGACTGCAGGAAACTAACCCAGGATAAAGTGTGTGCATTAGGCAGTGTGTCTGTCCTAAAAGTTTTTAGTAAAGGTCGAGACCAAAATCCAGAGCAGGAGAGAGACAGTCCTTCCCAAGAGATTGCACCAGCGGGAGGAAACCCATACTTTCTGAGTGATTCCAGACAAAAAGAGTGGGAATGATTTGGCTGGGGTTACATAGGACAAAAATGGGAGAGGAAGAGTTAAGGGGAGTGGTTTATGGCCCTTAGAACAAAACAAAGGAGAAAGAGATGAATTCCATCCTGTGACATAGGACTTTCTGAAACATGAAAGTTTCCAACTGTGCAAAGAAAAATAAAATACAGAGCCAGAACAAAAAATGCATGGAGAATAGGAGGGCCAATTGGGTCACATGAGAACAAAGACCATTTGAGTGTTCCATGAAGAAGAAATTGATGTTCAGTGTTTGGGACATGTAGTTGACATCAGATTCTTAGGGAATTTTGAAAATGTTAGGGGAAAAAACCCTCTGGAACTAACTCATTTCATTCAACCTCATTTATCCAGACTCTACTCATATGGCTGACTTGGTTTTGTGGTGCACACCAGTAGATAGTGGCACCTCCCTGTCTAAGATGGGAGTCAGACATGTAAATACTTTGGGACAACTAAGTGTTACATGATCTGTGAAAAAAGTATACACACAGTCCTGCCAGTGATGAGCGGTAACTTTATGCAATGACACAAAAATTCCAAAGGTCTTCATCATTAAATAATAAAATAATTTCTTATTCATTTGTCAAATGCATGCTGGCAAGGACAAGGAGGCAAGGTGTCATTCAACCGGTAAGAAAAGAAAAGATTTAATGTCCAGTGATTTTGTTGTTGTTGTTATCTGTCATTGAGAAGGGTGGCATTTGTCTAAAAAAAAATCACTGTCTGAGAGCTTTGTCCTGCAATGTATGGAGGCAAGTAACAGCAGCCCACCAGCAGTAAATCGTGTGCTTCAACATGAAATTGGCTTGAATACTTAGATGAAGAGAAGGGTTTGTTTTTAAACTTCAAGGGAACACATCGTATTGACAAAAAGAGGGGAGGGGGCCTGAAGGACAATAACCTTGGTATTAAAAACATGTCAAGTAATAATCTGTTCTTAAAAGGTATTGAGATCCAACTGTGATGTCCTGAAACAATGAAAAAGCGGATTCTCTCTTTTCTCTGCCTCCTTCTGCCAATGTGCTTCATTACTACACATCTGGGTGGCATGGCGCTTTTGTTCCTTCACGGATGTAGCCATCTCAGGTTGCTTTTTGTCCAGGAGATGAATCACATGGGAGCGGGGAAGGGAAGCATTTTAATCCCCATTTTAACTTCCTCAGGAAAACTCTTCCCCTAGGTCATCCTGCCTGGGGTCAGGTGTCACTTTACAGTGTGGCATCTGCTGTGAAGATTGGGGGTGGGGGGTGGGGGGGTGGGGGTGGAAGGGGTTGCCAAAAATTCATGCATGAGGGGCACCTGGGTGGCTCAGTGGGTTAAAGCCTCTGCCTTCGGCTCAGGTCTCCATCCCAGCATCCTGGGATCGAGCCCCGCATTGGGCTCTCTGCTCAGCAGGGAGCCTGCTTCCCCTATCTCTGCCTGCCTCTCTGCCTACTTGTGATCTTTGTCTGTCAAATAAATAAATAAAATCTTTATTAAAAAAAATTCACAGACGAAGTGGGTGAAAAGTTTCTCCCAGAAAGGGAACCAAGACAGCTAGAACAATAAATATCTGGGAGGGGCGCAGGGGGCACAATGCCACCACCCAGAAGAGAAGGTAAACTGCCACAGCATTACCAGGTCCTTGGAATGTTCCCAGCAATAAGCCAGAGGGGGTGGGGAAGGATAGACGGTGGGGGCCTCAGGTCATTGTCAGACCGAGGGGCTCCTCCTCCTCTCCTGGGGGAACTCGAGACCCAATTTAATGAGTGCTCCTTGTGTCGGCAGGACATGGACACCTCCTCTCCCAACCCCCATGTTTGCTCTCCTCTGCTCCCTCCTGCTCCTCAACAGACGCATTGACCTGAACTCTGCCCATTGCTTCCCACTGTGTACTGTGGTTTCCTGCACCTTAAATTTCTTAATTTTTCATATTCAGAAGATATTTTCTTGCCTCCTGAAATCACAGATGATTCCAGGGTTTATCTAAATAAGTCAGAAAGAAGATTTTCATCAACTTAAGAATGTTCTTCTTATTCTGAAATCTGAAGCACGTGATGATGCCTGTCTTTTTCTCACAGGAAGCTAAGGAACTACACCATGGAATGGAATTCTGCTATTTAGCATGACTGTTCCTGTTACAATTGTTTTCAGAACTTTGGTGTCACTGGTGTTTTCTCCTTGTGTGACTCCCATTCTAGCAGAGGATTAGTCATGAACAATGAAAAGAAGCAGACAGGAAGCATGGAGGAGATGCACAAGAATACATAAAAGAAAGCAAAATATTTGCATTATTTTTTCCCTTTTTTTAAATATTAACTATTTAAAGTATACTTCTTACAGAGAGAAGGGCAGCAAAATACAACCACTTTTTACAGCTAATTTGCAAATGGAAAGTGTTAATTAAAAATTGAGGCTCTCAAAGTTTCTAATTAGCCTGTAAAATTCATTCTGCTTTTGGGGTTTGAATTTTTATTTCTTTTCTTTGTTGTATCTCTAATTATAGACTGTAAGCTAAAAGGGTTTTTTATTTATTTATCTTTTATTTCACAAGAGCATTATAAAAGAAAACCACCAAAGTTTTGAAAATATAAATGGCTTCCTAAGATTCGGTTGATGCAAATACTATTAGATAATTTGGTTTCACTGTGAAGTGAAAACTTCTAACAGAAATTACTGAGCTTTTACTTTATGGATTGGAATTTAGGGAAAATAATCTCAAATATTGATAAGATTTAGCTAAGTCATAGGCATAATTTCATCAGTTGGTGATGATACACAAATTTCATATATTTTATCCAAGTAGCACAAGAATACGGCAAAAAGTGTGGGTTAGCCCTCTATTTTTATAAAAAGATTCATTTATTTATTTGAAAGCGAGAGGGAGAGAGGAAGCGTGGTGGGGGAGGGGTATGGAGGGAAAGGAAGAGAGAATCCCAAGCAGACTCCCCACTGGGCACAGAGTCTAAGGCAGGGCTGGATCCCATGACCTGCAATCCTAACCTGAACAGAAATCAAGAGCTGGATGCTTGATGGACTGAGCCCCCCGGGCGTCCCCTACATTTTTTGAATATACATCCAGGATTGGCTTTTAAGATCACAGTCTTGTGTTATAGGTAAGAATCTGAAATAATGGCCGAGTCCAAAATTAAGGCAACAGCAATTCATTGACTAGCCCCCATATATCAAGCACATAGACCCCCCTCATCACAGTAGTGCTGACCCTTACTACCGCATTTTTTACCACATTCATACATACTTCGCTAACACAGCATCCAGAGCTGGTAGATGTATCTACATCCTGAAGGCACCCAATTTTAGCTTACAAGTCAGTAATGCCTAGTCACTCTGGAGTGCCATCATTATGACCACCGTTCTGTTTGAGAGCATTTCCATCACCACATAGAGAGGCTCGTGCTCCCGTGCCATTGACTTCATTCCCACTCCAAGCCTAAGTGAGAGCTAATGTACTTCCTATCTCTGCAGGCTTGCCTTTTATGGACATTTCATATAAGTGGAATTTCACAATCTGTGCTTTTTAAAAATGTACTTAGCCTGATATGTTTTGAGGTTCATCTCAGTCTAGATGGATGGGCGCTTGGATTATTTCTACTTTTTGGCTCTTCTGAATCATGCTTCCATGAACATTCATGCACATGTCTCTGTACAGACACATAATTTCATTTATCTCAGATGGATATTCAGGAAAGTAATTGCTGGGTGATCTAGTAAATTTACACCTTTATTTTCAAGTAAGTGACAGATTGTTTTCCATGGTGGCTGCATCTTTTTGTGTTTCCATGAGCAATGAATGAGGGTTCCAATTTCTTTTCAGCCTCTCCAACACTCATTCTTGACTTTATTTTTTCATTTATTTTTTTTCACTTTATGTTTTAGAAAGATTTTATTTATTTATTTGACAGATAGAAAGAGAGCACAAGCTGGGGAGCAGAAGGAAGAGGGAGAAGCAGACTCCTCTCTGAGCAGAAAGCTGAACATGGGGCTGGATCCTGGGACCCGGGATCATGACCCGAGCCAAAGGCAGACGCTTCACCCACTGAGCCACGCAGGCATCTTGTCTCTTTTGCTGTAGTCATCCTTGCTATTATGAAGTGGCATTTCATTGTGGTTTTTATTTGCATTTCTCTGATGGGTAAAATATTGAGAACTCTGCCCTGGGCTCGTTGGCCATTCTATATACATGTGCGCTGATGAAACGTCTATTCAACATTTTAGCTTATATTTTATTGCTTTTTTGTCTTCTGATAATTGAGCCACAAGCTTTTAGAATCTATTTGGGATGCAAGTAATTTATCATACATGTGTTTTCAAAATTTTTTCTTCCTATCTGGGACTTGTTTTTCACTTATTAATGGTGTTCTTGAAGTTCAAAATGTTTTCATTTTTTATGAATGCGAATTTGTCTTTAATCACATGTGTTCTTAGGGTTGTAGTAAGACTGTCTAAACTAAGTCCCTACTCTGCTCAAAGTGAAAAATGAGGTTTCGTGCAGCCCAGGAGATGCTCTACGGCACATGTGTGTTCATGGGCAGGAAGCTGTCCCTACGCCATCTCTCCTCTGTGCTCACTGCTACTAGGGTGGAATTCATGGGAGCCCAGATGGGGGACGTCTGACCCTAGGCCTGTGATTTTCCCAGTGGTAGATGTATGTTGAGTGACCCAAGCCCAGGAAGAAGGAACAGACCTGTCTTCCCAGAAAACACCTCGAGCTTCTTCTATACCATGTGAAATAAATGTTTTATGAGCAAATATATCCTATAAGAAAGTTTCTAATGATCCCTTCATCACCCTAAAGTAAAACAAACAACGCTCTTCTCTGATTTTAAGATATAAAAAGTATAAATGTAAGTAAAAAAATTGGCCTTTAAACCTTTTTTAAAAATCTTCTATATAAACAAATTCTAGGGGTGCCTGTCTCAGTCAGTTGAGCACTGGGCTCTTGATTTTGGCTCAGGTCATGATCTCAGGGTCATGAGATGGAGCCCCTCGTCGGGCTCTGTATGGGAATGGACTCTGCTTCTCTCTCTCTCTCTCTCTGCCTTTCCCCCAACTCATGTGTGTGGGGTCTTTCTCTCTCTAAAATAAATAAATCTTTAAAACTTTTCTATAGGAAAACCAGGGGACCAACTATTAAGTTTAAAGTAATCAAAAATTTCAACTGCATTACCCAAATTATTATAATGTGCCAATAATTAAGGTCAGTCACAGTGTATGTTGGTTTAATTTTAAAACTAACTAAAGGGACTTTACGAAGAATACATGGAGGAGACTAGCTCATGTTGTGAATTTAGGGAGCATTTCAAATATGTCCTTGTGGAAGACAGCCTTGAAAGTGACCCCAATGATCCTACCTGCTTGTATCCACACCCCCTGTAATCCCCCCACATCTTAGACATGGGCTAGGCTGAATGACCTGCTTCTAACAAATACACAGCAGAAGCACACACACAGCACTCACATCACTGCCAAGGTAGGTGACAACATGACGTCGGCATCCCCCTGGCCCTCCCTCTCTTGAGTACTGGCTCTGGAAGAAGCCAGCGGCCATGTTGTGAGCTGCCCCACCGACATGCCATGTAGTAAGGCCCTGATGTTTCTGGCACACAGCCAGAAAGCACCTGGGGCCAGGGAGTGCCAGTCTCCAGTCCTGGGAGTGATCAGGTCTCTCAAGGGATCCTCATCTCTAAACCTACAGGAAAAAGTCCTATCCTTTAAGTCAGTATGACTTTTGGATAAACCACATATTCAAATTAAGTGGAGTTCAATCAGACCAGGAACGAGTGAGAGGACTTTAAGTATTGCATCATGATCCAAGCACACTACAGGTAAGGGCTAATGAGAAGTGCTGTCAGCAGCAGCTGTCACTCCACCAACCTCTGGGGATGTGGGTGAGCTTGGATTCTGCCACGAAGACATCAGACTCAAGGCAACACCTGGCATCTTAATTTTTGAAGGGCTGCACAAGGATCTCTCATTCATTCAAACTGCACATTCGTAATTCTTGATGGACGGACGGTTAGAGGTAAGGGGTTCATTTATATTCTCTTGACCAGCAGTCGTGTAGCACAGGGCACAACTTAAGATTGAGCAGTTAGAGGGAGTGAGATTTCTTCTAACTTATCTCTCTTCAGCTATGTTATCAGGAATGAATCTAATGACTCCATGTGACGAGCATCATAATAACAAGGATGGAAATAAACAGGGCAATCTTATAAAGCAGTGCTTCTCAAAGCACGACATCTTTTCTTAGAAAACCAAATGCCTTGTCTCCACCCCCAAACTACTGGACCAGTAGAGAAAAAGTCCCCATTTTTTTCAAGAAGGACGTTTGGTTACCAGGACATCATCAGGATACATCAGGGTGCTGGCTGAGAGGCCATTTTCAAAGGGAAGAATTCTGTCTTTGTAGTATAAACAGTGAGGTCATGCATCTAGCAAAACAAAAACACTCCAGTAAACCAGGTTTTTAAAATAGTTTCTTTTTACATCATTATGAAAGATTTTCTGAAAGAAGTGGAAGGAGTTTGGATGGGACATTTATGACTCATGTATTTTTGTTTTGTTTTGTTTTGTTTTACAGTGGGTTCGATACCACTCAGAACACACATGTTCTCTATGATCAGGTGGGTCCAGGAACAACCTTCCCTGGCTTCTCTTGAGAAATGTGGTATTGTCAGAGTCTCGCCAGTGCCCAGAACATAGAGGAGCTGAGGTGGAGAGCGTGAGGATGAGGGCTGGTCCATCCTTGGGTTCAAGGACAAGAAGGGCAGAGCCTGTGTGAAGGGGTGTGGGCACAGGGGCCGTTCTGATGGATCAGGACTTGAAGGAGCCCAAATGAGAAGTTCTCAGGAGAAGGGAAGGATTGAAACAAATTTTCCCTTCCTCCCTCAGTGAGGGTAAGTGTCTCTCTTCCTATTTCTTCATGTTTCTGAAAACATTTTGAGTTGTCTGTTTTTCATTTCTTATGCAAGAGCAAATTTTCTATCAAATAAAAATGTGAACTGAGAAAATTAATAACTAAGAGAAAAAGGGTGAGGTGGGAAGGGGTCTACACAGAATGACCTGCCAGGCTCAGCCTGACCTGCTGTCTTGCTGTCTCACAATTCAGTCCTGAGGGAGGTTCTGGGGCCTCCGAGGCATTTGCTGTCCTCTCCAACTGCAGACAACTTTAATCATCTTTCCCTTCTTCTACGTACTTTAGTCCTCCCCATGTTACTGTCAGAGACAGCCCCATTTCCCCTGGATTTCTAGAGTGGAGTCATCTGACCGTTTCCTTTTACTCATGCCCTTTATTCAGCTGTCCTGTTTGCTCTTAACTCTCCATGGCCTGACCCCTACAGAAGCCGAGACGATGGAGGATGACAATCAGGAGGAGCTTGGTGAGGGCCAGGCCTAGGAAATACCACTGGATCAAAGGAGGAGGTTTTGGGTAACACTTCAGAGAGGAACACCTGGAAAGGGCCGTGAGGAGGGGAGTATCAATGCCCTGTAAGGTACTATCATTCTGGCTATTCAACGTGAATATCTACAATCCCCACAGTTGGGTTATGAAAAAGGAGCATATTGTACAAACACATATAGAGAATTGTTTTCCTGCATTTCTACTATATGTATAAAAATTTTTAAAAATATTTTTATTTATTTATTTATTTGACAGAGAGAGATCACAAATAGGCAGAGAGGCAGGCAGAGAGAGAGAGGAGGAAGCAGGCTCCCCGCTGAGCAGGGAACCCGATGCGGGACTCGATCCCAGGACCCTGAGATCATGACCCGAGCCGAAGGCAGCGGCTCAACCCACTGAAAAATTTTATTTAAAATTCTAATAACAAAATTATATATTCTAATTTTCTGTTCAGTAATGTGTATTTTAGCTCCTTAAAAGTACTTTTTCTAGGGGCACATGGGTGGCTCAGTTGGTTAAGCATCTGACTCTTGGTTTCGGCTCAGGTCATAATCGCAGGGTCGTGGGATTGTGCTCCGAGTCAGTCTCTGTGCTCAGAGGGGTCTGCTTGAAGGTTCTCTCTCCTTCTCCCTCTGCCACTTCGGCTCATGCTCTCTCTCTCTCTTTCAAATAAAAAAAAAAACCTTGATGAAGTCCCAAAGTTCATTTTCTCTTTTGTTTACTTTGCCTTTGGAGACATATGTTGAAAGAAGTTGCTGTGGCTGATATCGAGGAGGTTACTGCCTATGTTCTCCTCTAGGATTCTGATGGATTCCTGTCTCATTTTGAGGTCTTTTATCCATTTTGAGTTGATCTTTGTGTATGGTATAAGATAATGGTCGAGTTTCATTCTTCTACATATAGCCGTCCCAGCACCATTTATTGAAGAGACTGTCTTTTTTCCACTGTATATTTTTTTCTGTTTTGTCAAAGATTAATTGACCATAGACTTGAGGGCCCATATCTGGGCTCTTTACTCTGTTCCACTGGTCTATGTGTCTGTTTTTATGCCAGTACCATGCTGTCTTGGTGATCACAGCTTTGTAGTAAAGCTTGAAATCAGGTAACGTGATGCCCCCAGTTTTATTTTGTTTTTCAACATTTCCGTAGCAATTCGGGGTCTCTTCTGATTCCATACAAATTTTAGAATTATTTGCTCCAGCTCTTTGAAAAATACCGGTGGAATTTTGATTGGAATGTCATTAAAAATATAGATTGCTCTAGGCAGTATAGACATTTTAACAATGTTTATTCTTCCAATCCAAGAGCATGGAATGGTCTTCCATCTTTTTGTGTCTTCTTCAATTTCTTTCATGAGTATTCTGTAGTTCCTTGAGTACAGATCCTTTACCTCTTTGGCTAGATTTATTCCCAGGTATCTTATGGTTCTTGGTGCTATAATGAATGGAATCTATTCTCTAATTTCCCTTTCTGTGTTTTCATTGTTAGTGTATAAGAAAGCCACTGATTTCTGCACATTGACTTTGTATCCTGCCACGTTACTGAATTGCTGTATGAGTTCTAGTAGTTTCGGGGTGGAGTCTTTTGGGATTTCCATATAAAGAATCATGTCATCTGTGAAGAGAGAGAGTTTGACTTCTTCATTGCCAATTTGGATACCTTTTATTTCTCTCTGTTGTCTGATTGCTGTTGCTAGGATTTCTAATACTATGTTGAACAAGAGTGGAGAGAGTGAGCATCCTTGTCGTGTTCCTGATCTCAATGGGAAGGCTGCAAGTTTTTTCCCATTGAGGATGATATTTGCTGTGGGTCTTTCATAGATAGATTTGATAAAGTTCAGGAATGTTCCCTCCATCCCGATACTTTGAAGCATTTTAATCAGGAATGGACGCTGGATTTTGTCAACTGCTTTTTCTGCATCAATTGAGAGGACCATGTGGTTCTTCTCTCTTCTCTTATTAATTTGTTCTATCACATTGATTGATCTGCGAATGTTGAACCACCCTTGTAGCCCAGGGATGAATCCCACCTGGTCATGGTGGAAAATCTTTTTAATGTGCTATTGGATCCTGTTTGCTAGGATCTTGTTGAGAATCTTAGCATCCATATTCATCAGTGATATTGGTCTGAAATTCTCCTTTTTGGTAGGGTCTTTGCCTGGCTTGGGGATCAGAGTAATGCTGGCTTCATAGAGAGAGTCTGGAAGTTTTCCATCAGCTTCAATTTTTTGAAACAGCTTCAGGAGAATAGGTGTTATTTCTTCTTTGAAAGTTTGGTAGAATTCCCCAGGGAATCCATCAGGTCCTGTGCTCCTGTTTTTTGGGAGGTTTTTGATCACTGCTTCAATCTCGTTACTAGATATTGTTCTATTCACGTTGTCAATTTCTTCCTAGTTCAATTTTGGGAGTTTTTAGTTTTCCAGGAATGCATCCATTTCATCTAGGTTTTAGCTTATTGGCATATAACTGTTGATAATAACTTCTGATGATTGTTTCTACTTCCTTGGTGTTAGTTGTGATCTCTCCCTTTTCATTCATAATTTTTGAATTTGGGCTTTCTCTCTTTTCTTTTGGATTAGTGTAGCCAATGGTTTATCGATCTTATTGATTCTTTCAAAAAACCATCTTCTAGTTTCATTGATACGTTCTACTGTATCTCTGGTTTGTACCTCACTGATCTCTGCTCTAATCTTGATTATCTCCCTTCTTATGTGTGGAGTTGGTTTGACTTGTTGATCCTCCAGTTCTTTAAGGTGTAGAGACAGCTGGTGTGTTCTGGATTTTTCAATTTTTTTGAGGGAGGCTTGGATGGCTATGTATTTCCCCCTTAGGACCGCCTTTGCTGTATCCCATAGGTTTTGGACCGATGTGTCTTCATTCTCATTGGTTTTCATGAATTGTTTCAGTTCTTCATTGATCACCTGGTTGATCCAAGCATTCTTAAGCAAGGCGGTCTTTAGCTTCCAGGTGTTTGAGTTCCTTCTGAACTTTTCCTGTGATTGAGCTCTAGTTTCAAAGCATTGTGATCTGAGAATATGCAGGGAATAATCTCAGTCTTTTGGTATCTGTTGAGTCCTGATTTGTGACCCAGTATGTGGTCTATTCTGCACAGCAAAGGAAACAGTCAACAAAACAAAGAGGCAACCCAGGGAGTGGGAGAAGATATTTGCAAATGACAGTACAGACAAAAGGTTGATATCCAGGGTCTATAAAGAACTTCTCAAACTCAACACACACAAAACAGACAATCATATCAAAAAATGGGCAGAAGATATGAACAGACACTTCTCCAATGAAGACATACAAAAGGCTATCAGACACATGAAAAAATGTTCATCATCACTAGTCATCAGGGAGTTTCAAATTAAAACCACATTGAGATAACACCAAACACCAGTTAGAATGACCGAAATTAGCAAGACAGGAAACAACATGTGTTGGAGAGGACATAGAGAAAGGGTAACAAGGGTAACCCTCTTACACTGTTGGTGGGAATGCAAGTTGGTGCAGCCACTTTGGAAAACAGTGTGGAGATTCCTCAAGAAATTAAAAATAGAGCTTCCCTAGGACCCTGCAATTGCACTACTGGGTATTTACCCCAAAGATACAGATGGAGTGAAAAGAAGGGCCATCTGTACCCCAATGTTCATAGCAGCAATGGCCACGGTCGCCAAACTGTGGAAAGAACCAAGATGCCCTTCAATGGACGAATGGATAAGGAAGATGTGGTCCATATACACTATGGAGTATGATGCCTCCATCAGAAAGGATGAATACTCAACTTTTGTATCAACATGGACAGGACTGGAAGATATTACGCTGAGTGAAATAAGTCAAGCAGAAAGAGTCAATTATCATATGGTTTCACTTCTTTGTGGAGCATAACAAATAACATGGAGGACAAGGGGAGATGGAGAGAAGGGAGTTGAGGGAAATTGGAAGGGGAGGTGAACCATGAGAGTCCATAGTCTCTCATGGTTCACCTCCCCTTCCAATTTCCCTCATCTCCCTTCTCCTCTCTCTCTCCTCAAAAACAATCTGAGGGTTTTGAAGGGGCGGGGCGTGGGAGGTTGGGGGAACCAGGTGGTGGGTATTAGAGAGGGCACGGATTGCATGGCGCACTGGGTGTGGTGCAAAAACAATGAATACGCTGAGTGAAATCAGTCAAGCAGAGAGAGTCAATTATCATATGGTTTCACTCATTTGTGGAGCATAACCAATAGCATGGAGGACAAGGGGCGCTAGAGAGTAGTAGGGAATTTGGGTAAATTGGAAGGGGAGGTGAACCATGAGAGACTATGGACTCTGAAAAACAGTCTGAGGGGTTTGAAGTGGCGGGGGGGTGGGAGGTTGGGGTACCAGGTGGTGGGTATTATAGAGGGCACAGCTTGCATGGAGCACTGGGTGTGGTGAAAAAATAATGAATACTGTTTTTCTGAAAATAAATAAATTGGGAGAAAAAAAAACACTGAATACTGTTACGCTGAAAAAAATTTTTTTTAAATTTTAAAAAATCTTAAAACCAAACCAAACCAAGCAAAACAAAACCTTTTCTGGTTACTGTCCATGTGCTCCAAGGTTGTTAACCCAGAGAGCCACTGGCCTGAAGCCACACATGTTTGGTCTGATGCACCGCTGCCTTTAAGCTCCTGTGAACTCCATTCTCCCATCTGTTTTTCAGGGTCACAGATTCTAAGAGGCTTTGCCACAACATCCCAGGGTCCCAGACTAGTCACATCATGGCACGAGATCCATATATATGGAGACAACTACAGTTCAACTCCCGAAAAAGAGTCACAGGGCATGTATCAAGGAAGAAATAGAATTTTATGTTTGCATTTTAGGTTTAGGAACCATCAGAAGTACTTGTATTGGCACTGGCTTGTTGTCAAGAGGGTAACAGGGAGGCAGCAGAGAAACACTATTTCAAAAGCTAAAAATCTCACTAAATCCTTAAGATGTTATGAAATAAAGCTTTGAATCTGGTACACAAAGCAGCCCCTGGAATGTTTCCTGTGCCCTGTGTAATACTTTCTGGCAGATAGGGCTTACTTTTTGGTGTTGTTATTACTTACGTTCCTTTTCCCTAGTTTTTGGTTGACTTGATTGTTTTGCTTTATTTTTAAAGCTTACAAAATGAAGGGTGTAATTTATAGAAGATGTAAGAGATGAAAGTAAAGGAACACTCATGCATAACTCCTCCACCTAAGAAAGAAAACTCAGCCATGTCTTTGCAGACGTTTATTGGTCCATCTCTACACCCATCCTGTTGGTTATCCCCATTGTTCCTCCTCATAGTTTACTTGATGGGAATATATGGCTGAAGAAGCTATCACTTTGAGTTGCATACTTTGAACTTCAAATAGAGGGAATCATATACTATGTGTATTCTTTGACTTGGTTTTTGGCTCAGTATCATGTTGATAATATTAACTCTCATAAACTTTCATTGTGGTCTATGGTCATTGCTTTATTATATCTCATCATGAAATTATATTAAGCAAATGTATCCATTCTAGTTGATCGGATTGGGTCTTCCCCCTTTTTCATATTACAGTGAAAACAGCTATGCATCTTCTCAGGATCTTGGAGACGGGGCTGAAATTTATTTAGAATGTATACAGTAAGAATGGCTGTTTCCAAAATTTGACACATATTCACATCTACAAAGCTTCAACAAACTGTTTTCTGAGGTGGCTGTGTCCTCATAAGCAGTTAAAAGGCTCTGGAGGTCCTTGTTACTGTGTAGAGTTGACGGTGTTGCTCTTTTAAATTGTGTCCAACTTCGCGGTTGGGAAATGGGATCTCTCTATGTTTTAATCTTCATTCCCTTCATTACTAAGGCAGAAAATAAAGAAAAATAATTTTATTTAGACAAACCAAAAAGGAAAAATGGGGGGGCTACCTTGGATGAAGGATTGAAGTGGGGGTCTCCTATGGAGGGTCATCTATGTAGACATGAGAGACGAGATGGGCACACCAGGTAACCAGCTATGGGCAGGGGGCTGCAGACAGAGGGAGTGGTTTCTAGTAGTTCCAAGAAGCAAAACCCTCTTTCCTTTTAAGTACTGTAAGTATTCTTAGCTGGTAAACTAGAGACCTTGCCAGACAGTTTTCATCTAGATTAGGAGACTAGGCAGAAAAGGGAGAGTGTAGGGAGACACACATTGTGCCTATTTATTCTCTTAACTGGGATGAATTACTTTGCATTTTAAGAAAAGGAAAATCACACATAAAAAAAGATTTTTAAAATCCTTGAGAATAATTAATCTGGCATGAATCATGAAAAGTTTTAAGCTTAAAAGAATCATTAAGAGCTTCCTACATTTGGAGAAATATATACATATATATAGTCTCTCATATTTAAGATCTGCATGACTCACCTGTGTTAAATCTAGACGAAGTATTTCTAGCCCATTGGAGATGCCCCTTATTGTTCCCAAGTTACGTTATATGTAGCTGCAATGGGTCATTCACTATCTGAAGTGAAAACCAGTCCTTGCTTTCCTGCCTTGAATGTTGAGTCAAGCTGAGCGTCACCATTCACTCCTGGAAAAGGACCCACCTTTAATGATCAGTGGAGTCCAGAAAAGCCCAATGGGGAACATTTCTAGTTTTTCTTAGCTAGTCACTTTGCATTCTCTTGGGAACAGATGCTGGGATAGAATCAGTCATATGAGTGATTTGCCAGGGAGATGCCTGTAGAGAATGAGGAAGCAGGAGTAGGAGTGGAAAGCATTCTTACTTCAATGCAGGTCTGATGATCGAGGAGACAGGATGAGGCAGGATTGAACAATGCAGGAGGCCTGGCAAGCAGAGCTTCAAACTTGACTGCAGTTCAGAGACAGTTTCAGCCAGGCTGATGCAGAGTCCAGAGTAAAGGCACCCTCTAGGGAGACCCCACATCAGGCAGGAGAGCCCCACTCCACCATCCAGTCATTGGCTGAGAGAAGCCTTGGGAGAATATGGCCCCAGGATGGAGGTGAGTGGGGACCCAAAAGTACCAGAGGTACAGAGACTGGAGGCTGTCACTTTCCCATGCCCCTCACAACAGGTTCTTTTGAAAGGGAGAGCTGAAAAATGTATCTCCATAGCTGCCTCACTAAGAAATATAAACCTATTAAACTCACCATATGAAGAAGATCACAGTCTTTAACATCTGCATAACAATGAAATACCACAAATGCTTCGGGCTCCTAAACTGCATGCAGGCCTACGAGCTATGACATCCAAGAGCATCTCACTGGTGTTCCTAATGACGTCGAAATGAAATGAGGATTATTTGCCTGGCTCAAGGGATTTTTTTTTTAAATTTCTTTTCAGTGTAACAGTATTCATTGTTTTTGCACCACACCCAGTGCACATATTGCAAGGGATTATTTTTTAGAACTTTGTGTTGTTTACAAACAAATTAAGGAACACATTTTTTAAATTTGCAAATTAAACTGATGTAGAGACATCTGTTAGTACCCTATAGCTTCAGTTCTCTATTTGTCTGTAAGCACAGTGATCCCCTTTTGTGTTCCTATCCTCAGCACTCAGAGTTGGTTTGCCCTAAGGAGATTTTCTTCTGCATGAGCACATACTCATTATTTATTTGGACTTCATATAAAATGATTGCTATCCCTGACCCAGTGGTCCCAAACCACTCACGTGGGTCTAGAATGTTCTGTGCCTAGGGATGCTGTCATATGATTGTGGAAGCCAGGCCTCCTGCATTGTTTATTATGTGACATTCAGACCTCTCTGACTCATCTGCTTCATTAGCTTATTCCTACTAACCACACAACCCATTAAAGCAGAAGGACACAAAAATGGGATTCAGACAAAAGAGGCCAAGCTTAACCAAGAGACTGGTTCTTCCCTCCCCCCCTTTGTTTGCAATGTTCGTGTATCTACTTTACAACTGGAAGGGAGTGGAACGGCTCACTTACACAGAGTAGAAGTTAGTGGAGAAGAATCGTTAATTAGTGAGAGGAAGGGTAACCTTGTGTTAGGCTGGCCATCTGTGTGGGAGAAGAAAATTATGAATCCTTACAGGAGTTTTGTCTAACAGAGGCCGTGCAGTCGGGAAGAGCAGAGAGCCCTAGAAGTAACATGCATCTGTGATGCCCACCATGTGACATTCCTTCATCCAAACCTCTTTCTGTCTTACTAGAACCTCTCACTACCCAGCATGGTCACCTGCTTCGTCCCATGGCCACCATAAACCTTCTGGAAAGAGAATAACTTCGGAACATCAGTATTGTTGGCTCTCCCCATGGCCCCCCTCCAGGTCCATGACTCATGCCTAGCTACCTTTGTCCTGAATGGCTCTCACTGATAACTTGACCTACTTTTGCTCCTGTCAAGGCCACTCAGCACCCTTTAATAGAAATAAAGAGTGTTCAATGACAGTTGCAAAAAGACCCACTAAAAATAGAGCCCAAATCACTATTAGAAGGCTCCACATAAATAATTAGCTACTTTCAAAATCAAAGCCGACCCCCCAAAGCCAAGGAAACTCCCTGACTGACAAATACACTAAGATAGCCACTTTCCAAGGAGACTCCTCCTCCACCACCACACACTGTCCCCTGCTCAACCTTCTGTAGAGGCAGAAACTTAATGGACCCAACACACTGCAGCTGCTAACACCTGAGGCTGAGAAGCTCCTTGGAAGGATGAGGCAGGAGGCTTCACCACTTGGATGGGTTTTGGAGATACCCAAACCAGCCACTGGGTCTCTCCTTGGTCTTTCACCCAAAATTTAGCCCACAACCTTCATAAAACTACACATTAGCCCAAAGATCTCCACAAATATTGGTGGTAATGGTGATAACTAGCTCTTCTGCACAACCAGAAATAGGCATTTCTGTGTTCTCATTTATGGGCTTTTGTCTGATGCATGCAGAAGTTTTAGAATTAAAGCTCTTTATTTATGTCTGTCTGGATGTTTTTGTGTCTACACATATGTAATAGTTTCCTACCTTTGGATGGTATTACAAAATTACACCATAAATTCCTTAAAAGGACTTCTATTTTAATTGCTGTAATGATAAATAAACACGTACAGATTGAACAGTTCTAACATTCCCAGAAATTTGGGAAATTTAGCTTTTAATACTTTCATATGCTTTAAAAATATTCTTATACAAACTGACTCAAGGATTTTCAAAATTCAAGTTTCCATAATTTGGGTAGGTCTTTAGCAATCAGGACTAGTTTGATATTGTTGGTTGAAACAGTGGCTTTCCTAGCATCATACATTTCTATTTCATTTGGGTATATTCTTCCCAAACTTACAAAGGTTTCCTGATTAAATAAACCCGCCTGTGGCTACAGCTGTTTCAGACTATCAAAAATGTGAATTTTTCCTTAACCAAATTGAACTTTCTTCTGACCAACCTTATTTAAACAGTACTTACAATTTGTAGTATAAAAAATAGTTTCCAAGCTCTTTACCTAACTTAAAACCTTAAACTTATGCTAACCTGAGTTAATAGTTTTCTTTAGATACCCAGATCACTTATAAAGAAGAGAAAATACTGAAACCTAATTACTAGGCATAATTTTTATTCTATATGCTTTTTGTCTCTAATTTTTACATGGTACAAACTGGGATAAGATTTCAGCATTGCATTCAGGCCAGGTTCTTTCTCCTGGAGAGCACACTTCTGTTCTATGGAAAGATCTGGACATATTTCCAAATAATTCGTATGCCCCAACTACCTCCTTCTCTCATTCACCCCCCTCCAAAGCCACAAGGGCACCTTTCTCCATCCTCACCATGAGAACCTATGGGGGTCCTGATGGAGAAGGCCCCAAAATGGTGGCCCCCAGGATTTTCCCAATGAATCACACCCAGCCTCTAGCCATTTGTGAAAAGTATCACGTAAGTCTCCCCACATGTCTGTGGCTTCAGTGTGCTTGCTACAGGCCTCAGGAGGCAGTCACAGGCTCAGCTCCTGTCTCTCTGGATATGTCTGCCTCTCTAAATTTCAGGGTGGCAACTAGTCTTGAAGCCTTGGTTCTCTGAGGAGCCCAAGAAAAGCTACTGATTTCCAGTTTGTCCTGATTTTTCTTATTGTAAGGCTAATAGTAATGACTTCTGGAAGTTGCTTCCCTTGCTGTCGACATGTTATACAACCACGTTATGTCTGTAATACTGTGCAGTGAACATCAGATTTATTAACTACAGATTTTATTTGTTATTTGTTAACTACAGATTTTATTCTGATTTCACCAGTGTCTTCCACTAGTGTCCTTTGTCTCTCCCAGAATCCAAATAAGGATAACACATAGAATTTAGTTATGTATCAACTTAGTCATCCTCATCTGTGATACTCCCACAGCCCTTTCTTCCTTTTCAAGACTTTTCACATTTGAAGTTCTCTCATTTTGGATTTTTCTGATATTTTCTATTAATTATGCTGGGGTTATGTTTGGGGGGAAGTATATCACAAAGGTGAGTCCTCTTTTATGCATCATATCAAGGCATACATGACAGAAGCTTGACTAATCACTGGGAATGTTAGCTTGATCATGGGGATTAGATGGCACCTACCAGATTTCTCTGCTGAAAAGTTACACTTTTTCCCCTCAAATCTCTATCAGCTAGAAGCCAATCACTAAATTCAGTGCACACTCAAGGGGAAGGGAATTAAACTCTACCTCTTGGTGGCAGGAATATCTGTATCTATATCATGAATAATTTTTCTGTTATTTATTTTTTCATATGGACTTGTGGAAATTTATTTTATTCTTTGGAATTTGATCCAACATGTGCTTGTTTGTGTCTTTTCTCAATTTGTTAAAATTTCCTGGTTTCATCTTTGAGCTTACAACTTCTTCAGTCTGTGTCTGCCCTGAATAATGCTGAGTTCTTACTTCTCCCAGTGAGTGCCTGTCACTCTCTAGTTTTCATGTTGCTTCTTCTTCCTGTGACATCAGTTCTCTGCTGGGTTCACAAAAAGTAGCTAATTTCCAACAATGCTCTTTCCAGCTCTCTATGTCTCTGAAGTCATTTATTAGACTGATATCTGTCAAAAACACTTTCCATTTATCCATAAAAATGTCTCAAAAAAATCTCTGATAAATCAAGATCCAAGAGCTCACATGAAAATAATGGATGTATAATTACAATATGAGTTCTGAATCACTGGTTCTGTGTGCTTTGAAAGTTTTTGATCCAGGCTGGTGCCATTAGAGAAGATAAAAATAGATTATTTCTTCATGTCACTTCAGTTCTCTCCCTTCATGTCACCTGTCCCTCACCTACAGAACCCATTATGCACACAAGGCCCATGACTTGGCTTGTTCTCTATCCATGCTATCAATCATGCTCTTTGGCCTTACAGCATTAGACTCACTCCCGACTTTGTCCTCAGGAGAGAATACAGTAAATTATCAAAAAGAGAAGATTTACATTACTCTTATAAAGTGTAGTTAACAAGCAGGGAGGACGTTCATACAACACCCCCATCAATCAGTGTCTTTGCTGAGACATAACAGTAAAAGTCAACGGTAATAAAAATAATAATAATTGAATAAATAAAGGTTTTTAAAATGGGTACACCTCCGAGGATCTTAGAAAGAAATGCAACATGGATTTAAGACTCAGAGAGTTTAAAGGTCAGAACAGGTCAGGAAGAGTAAAACTAATACCATTTCATAGATTTGAGCAATTACTTAAGGAAAAATCCATTACATAATACACCTGTTAGATGCTGAGAAAGTAGTATGGAAAGGGACTATCTTGTCTGATAAAACACTATCAAAATGTATTCTGGAAAGGGATTCAAGATGGCGACAAAGAAAGATCCTGATCTCCCATAAACATAAACACATCAAATCTACAGCTACATATGGATCATTCCCCTGTGAAAAAGATATGAAATCTGAATGACAATCAACGGATAAAAGAATGTCATTGAGACAGGTAAGAGAGGCAGAGATGTGGTCTTCACAAAAAACTCAAGCCCCAGAGCCCAGCACACAATTGAGAGGGGTCTCACCAGTCTGGTGCTTCCTCTGGAAAAGTGAGGAGTTGGTGCCTCATATCAGGCAGTCCAACCCTTGGGATCTGCACCAGAGAGATGAGTTCCCCAGAGATGCCTAGCTTAGAAAACCAAGGAAGATGAAGGATCCAAAGTACTATAGGAAACTGAGGTTCTCCTTCTAAAGAACTCATGTTTGGTCTCACTCATCCTGGGATCCTGCTCAAAAGCACCACTTTTTGTTTTTGTTTTTGTTTTTTTATGTAGAAAAATTATTTTTTTTATTTCTTTTCAGTGTAACAGTATTCATTGTTTTTGCACCACATCCAGTTTTCCATGCAATATGTGCCCTCCCTAATACCCACCACCTTGTTCCCCCAACCTCCCAACCCCCGCAACTTCAAGACCCTCAGGTTATTTTTTAGAGTCCATAGTCTCTTATGGTTATGTTGGGGTCTGTGATCAAAGGAACGAAACTGATACAAAGCGAAGGTCAAGCAAAGCTTTATTTCGCGCCAAGCATCAAGAATCAAACTGACCTGGTACCCCAACCTCCCACCCCCCCGCCACTTCAAACCCCTCAGACTGTTTTTCAGAGTCCATAGTCTCTCATGGTCCATCTCCCCTTCCAATTTACCCAAAAGCACATACCCTCCCCAATGTCCATAACCTACCAGGTGGTGGGTATTATAGAGGGCACAGCTTGCATGGAGCACTGGGTGTGGTGAAAAAATAATGAATACTGTTTTTCTGAAAATAAATAAATTGGAAAAAAAATAATAAAAATAGCTTTCCAGATTTAAAAAAAAAAAAAAAAAAAAGAATCAAACTGACCAGTCAAGACTGTCTCTTACGAAAAGGTGATGACGATGACCCCAGCAAGGCCACTCCCAATGTGGCCACTCTGGACCAGGCTGCTCCCCAGACAGGGCCGCTACCCAGACAGGGGCTGCTTCTGCGAAGCCACTCCCTGAGGCCATGGCTCGGGGCAGCAGGGCCGCTGGCGGCTCTCGTGGCTCTCACAAGATGTCAGAGATGGCTCTGACAGCTCTGACAAGAGCTCTGACAGCTTTGACAGCTCTGATGGCTCTTACAACTCTTACAAGAGCTCTGATTGCTCTTACAGCTCTTACAAGAGCTCTGATGGCTCTGATGACTCTTATGGCTCTTACAAGAGCTCTGATGGCTCTCCTACTCCTCCAACAGCTCTTCTACTCTTCCAACGACTCTTCTGCTCCTCTGACGGATCTTCTACTCTTCCGACAGCCCTTCTACTCCTCCCCAGCCTCAGCCTCACAGACTAATCTTTATAGGGGTAGTTGAGCCCCGCCCACACACAGGTGGCCAATGGGATTTAAGCTCACCTCAGTGGATATATACACGCCCCACTGATTGGATGTCTTCATCTGGCCTGACCTGTCCTTGTATCTAGGCTTTGCAAATAAGTTCCTCTGGGAGGGGCAGGGTCAATCTAAGTTCACTGCATAGGGTCAAGCTAAGTTCACTGCAACAAAATGGCTCCCCCTGGCCAACCAGGCCCTTACAGTTCACCTCCTCCTTTTAAAGTGCCTAGACTATATGACAAGAAAATTCATTTGTTCATCTGAGGGCATCTGCCTGAGGGGCAGGGGAGAGTCAGGGGTCTCTCTGGAGACAAAGGCTTTGGAAGGCACCATTTGTGTATTCTCCACCTACCCTGCTAGCCGAGGTATGCACACTGTGACACAGCACCTTCCTGTTGCCTCACAAGAAGGGTGAGGGCGCGTAGTCACAGCATGGTCCCACCACCTTGCTGAGGCTAGAGAGAGTGGGTGATAGCAGCAATTCTTCACTCCCGCAAGGGCAGACTAGTGTGAACAGTCATGGCATTCCCCTGCCCCCAACCTCGGGCCTGGGATAGGGCACTCTCTCACAGCACAGCTGAAATTGATGAGTGCATGCAGTCAAGGCATTTTCCTGTTCTCATTCTGAAGCCAGAGGGCGTGCCTTGCCCCCTGCTTGTACCAGCTTCCCTGATAAAGCCAGTAGGCATGTGAAAACCGCACAGAGGATGCCCCTTATTTGTTTAGCTTTGGTGGTCAAGGGGGCTGGCATTCCTGAACTCCAGGGAACTATAACAAATGCAAAGACACTTCTTGGCAGACCAGTACCCCCAGGACACTGAATAGACAGCAGGCTGAAACACAACTCCTGTCTTCCTGCAAAAAAAGCTTTTTTACTTACCCTAGAGCTTCAACCTGAGGGACAAGCTTCATGCCTCCCAGATATCTAGAGGCTACAGAGGTGCTCCCAGGGAATGCAAACAGAGAGAAACCCCATCCTTGCTCACCCCTTTGCCTCAATACAGCTCTACCAAACATCCCAGAAAGGAGCTTATACACTTATCTGGAGCCCTGATTTTTGAAACTGTCACCAGAGACACCTCCAGATCTCCAAATCTAAGTCCAACTGGGATTGCAATTGTCACCCCACAAGACTTTATATATTTGCACACTTTAAAAGCTTCTGCCTGAGAGTCTGACTTCCAATCAGCCTAAGATGAAGTGTTATATTAGATTCATCTCCTTGGAACACTGACAGGTCTTGGGGACAGATCAGAAATAAATCATACTGTTTAGGCAATCACAAAGGTTAGGAGACAACTAAGAACCAGGACAAGGGTAAGGAAGAAAATTCATCTCCCACACATGGCAACTTTTCATCACTGGAAGAAGTAGTTGTTTTGCCAAATATATAGAAACACAGGAAGTCAAGCAAAATGAGGAAATAGAAATACGTACCAAATAAGAGAATGAGACAAAACTTCAGAAAAACGTTAATGATATGGAGATAAGTAATCTACATGTAATGAACTCAATTTGATAGTCATAAAGATGCCCATGGAACTTGGAGGAAAAATGAAGGAGCACAGGGAGAACTTCACCAGCAACAGGAAGTGTGTGAAAGAACCAACCAGAAGTGACAGATGAAGAATACAATAATTAAACCAAAAACTACACTAAAGGTGTTCAGCATGAGACTGGATGAAACAGTCTAAACTCAGATAGAGTCTCTGAGGTGGAACACAAAGCTGCCCAACAGAACAACAAAAAGAAAAATGAATTCAAAATGTTAAACATAATTCAAGAAACTTAATGTGACATCAAGCAGGATAACACTCAAATTAAAGAGGTCCTAAAGGGAGAGGAGAAACAGAAAGATGCAGAAAACTTATTTGAAAAAATCATAGGTGAAAACTTTCCTAATCTCGGGAAGAAAACACCACACTGGGATATTCAAATCAGAAGAACAAACAAACAAGTAAAAACACCTCAAAGACCCCAACACCAAGCCACATTATAATTTGAGTGTCAAAAAATAATTATAAAAAGCAGCAGCAGAACAGCCATTTATTATGTGTAGGGAAGTGTACCCAGTAGGCTACCAGCAGATTACTCAGCACACATTTCACAGGCCAGAAGAGAGCAGTGCTGAGGGAGGCACCTCATGGGAGCACAATTGGTTAAGTGTCTAACTTTTGGTTTCTGCTCAGGTCATGATCTCAGGTTTCTGCTCAGGCTCATGATCGAGCCCCACCTTGGGCTCCCTGCTCAGTCTGCTTCAGTTTCTTTTACTTTCATCCCTCTTCCAAACAAATTGTTAGGGTCTGTGATCAAAGGAACAAGACTGATGCAAAGCAAAAGTCAAGCAAAGCTTTATTTCATGGCAAGCATCGGAAACCAAACTGACCAGTAGGGGCCATCTCTTACAAAGAGGCGACAATGATGATCCCGACAAGGCCGCTCCCCAGACAAGGCCACTTCCCGGACGCTGCCGTTCCCCGGACGACGACCCCAACGAGGCCAATGACTACCCCAACGACTACCCCAATGACTACTACTACTGCCCCGCAACCCAGCCTCACAGACTAACCTTTATAGAGGTGGTTGAGCCCGGTCCACACACAGGCGGCCAATGAGATTGCAACACACAGGGAAAACTGCACAGTCATGCTCAGTGGGCAATATGGGTGACCAACTGAATTTCAATTCAACACAGTAAATATATGCATGCCCCACTGATTGGATGTCTCCATCCAGCCTGGCCCACCCCTATATCCGGGGTTTGCAAGTAAGTTCCTCTGGCTAACCAGGCCCTCATACAGGCCCTCACAAAATAAGTTTTTAAAAACAAGAAAAAAAAAAAATGCTGGCTGACTGTAACCTGCCTTTTTTTCCAGGGTGCAAAAAGAAAAACATGCAACCAAGAATGCTCTACCCAGCAAGGTTGTCATTCGGAGTTAATAGGGAGATTAAGAATTATCTAAATAAACAAGTAAAGGATTTTATTACCACTAAACTGGCCTTATAAGAGATGTTGAAGGGACTTATTTAAACTAAAAAGAAATGACGTAATTAACAAGAAAATACATAAAAATAAAATCTTAAAGGCAAACACAACATATAGTGTATGTACAGCAGAGGTAGTGGGTAAATCACTTATAAAGCTAGAGTGAAGACAAAAATAGTATGTTTAACTAAAACTATAATAATTAGTTAACAGATTTATATTTTAAAAAGGTCGTGACATCAAAACCATTAAAATGTGGTTCCCCACAGTATAGAACTTCAACAGTTTACAACAATGGAAAAGTCATCCACACAGAAAGTCAATAAGAAAACATCAGTCTTAAATGAATCATGTATACTGGGGTGAATGGATAAAGACATCACACACATCAATACTATTCAGCATAAAAAATAATGAAATGGTGATGGTCGTGGTAACATGGAGAACCTTGAGAATACTATGTTAAATAAAATAAGAGAAAGACAAATACCATATGGTATCACTTGTATGTAGAATTGAAAAAAAAAAACCAAAAAAAACAAAAAAAACTCAGATTCATAGATACAGAGAAGAGATTGATGTCTGCTGAAGGGAGGAACTTGGAGGCCTGGGAGGGTGGGGGGATGGAGCCGCAGGGTGGGGGAGGGGCTGCTTCTCTTCTGTCCCCTCCCCCTCCCTCAGGAGCCCTTTGTGACCAGACAATAGCTCTGTGATGTGGGCGTGGGGCTTGTGTCTGCACCTCCACACCCAGGCTCAGTTGCCTGAGGGCAGCATTGTGATCTGGTCACTAACTCTCAGGGCTCAGTTGCCTGAGGGCAACAGTGCGAGCAGACACTAATGTCTGATGAGGAAAGAGATGGGGAATTATCTCTTCCCTCAGGAATTCTTTATTGATTGGATGAGCTCCAGCCCCACTATCTGGGCAGTTAATACCATCTTTGCCTTGGTATGTGGGTTGGGGCTCTTTGTCTTCTTTCTTTCCTATATCCAGCCTGATCCATCCTCACCACAAGGCAAGAAACAAAGGAAGAGCAGGAAGGTAAGGAACCCTCAGCCCAGACCCAGCAGAGTGTGATTCTATCTTCTTTTCTATTATTCTTTCCACTTTTCTGAGTCACTGGAAAGACTCCTGAAATGGGAAAGAATAGAATGGGTATTCTCAGGAGAGAGTAGACCACCATCCATCGAGGACAAGCCAGATTTGGCAGGGGTGAGAGGGACATGAGGATTTCTCCCCGAAGATCTCGGGCCAGAGTCCAGGTGTGGTGGAGGGGTCCAGGACAGCGTCCCAAAACACAGTGACTGGTGGCCGAGGACCAGAGGCTAAAAGCTGCCTCTCTAGCGGAGGTCAGGCCCCTGAGCACCGGGTAACCAGCCGCCGTCCCAGGACAGGTATTTCAGGTGAATGTTCCCCCTTCAAGGCTGATTGAGGGCAGTACTGAGCCCAAGAGGTCCCAAGCAGCAGCTAGAGTGGGGCTCTGGCCTTGGAAAGTGGGGTCCTATGTGAAAAAGTCCAGCTGCACCACCAGGTCTGGTATTGTGTGTGTTTCTTGAGCAGAGGAACAGTGGCAAACTTCTTACATAGAATATCCTTCTGTACATTCTTCAAAGAAGGAAAACTGGAAATATTTGTATCCATTTTGAAAAGGAAATGAGTAAAACTAAAGAAAATCACAGTCCATCCCCCTTAGTTAAATGTAGGAAGTCACACTACTCATGAGTAATGAGCACCTGCTGCTGGGGCGGGGGTCCCAGCCCCTCCGTATTCTCTTATCTCAGTACCGAGCAGAGCCATGGAGAAAGAGCAACAGAAGTCAGAAAAGCCAGACTCTGAAAGGTGAGCATCCGCCACTCCCCTGCATGCCCCAGTTACACTGTGCCCCCTGATCTGAGACCCAGCCCCAACATCTCCAGGACATGAGGGCCAGAGCCCCAGGAAACAAAGCCCTGGGTGGTGGGTTGGGGGCTTCTGGGAGGGAGAGCATAACCCAGAGGCTTCCCAGATTTTGCCCCAGAACAAAGCCCTGAGGGGCTGGAAACAGGTGTTGCCCGGCAGGGGCCCAAGGACCTGGACAGGGGGCAGGACCTCCTGCTCCCACTGTGGACAAACTGTTCAACTCAGCTCAGATTCCTCTGTGAAGCCATGCAGTCCTTCCTCCCCCAGCAAGGTCATGAGTGAGAAAACACTTTGGAAAAGACAAAGCAATCCCCAAAATGAACCCTGTAATCACTGTGTGGGCACGTGGCCTTGGACAGTGCTGTTTGGGACTTCCAAGTCCAATCCCCCAAATGTCTCCCCTAAAGGGACATTGTACCCAGTCTCCTGTAAGACCCCTGGGCCCCCACCTTCCCCTGTAACCCAGTCTCCTGTTTCCAGCTTGCAGAAATTGCCTACACGATCTGGAAGAGGTCCACAGTTTAGTCTCCCTTTTGCAAAGGTAAAGAATCTGCCCCCCTTCTCCCCAGGGTGGGCCTCCCTGAGTCTATGGTGTGGCCCCCAGGGCTGCAGGGAAGGGTCTCTGGGGATGTTTGGGGAGGCTGGGAGGAGCCATGGGATAGATTGTGACCAAAGCCCCAGGCTGAGGAACAGCGGAAGCATTGTGATGTGGGTGTGGGGCATGGAGGGCCCTGGGGTCCCCTCCCAGCCCCAGGCTGCTGCAGGCACAGCTCACACCTCCTGTCTCCCACAGCCACCTGGAAAGGCTCTCTGACCAGGGGGGCTTTCACCAGTCCTTACGGCAAGCAGCCCCTGGGCAGGTGCCCCAAGGGGCGCCAGCTGGAGCCCATCAGCCATGCAGGGAGCCTGTGGAAGACTCTGCTCCTGCCGTGGACTCATCACCTGCCTGTGCTCTGATGACAGGGCCCCCTCGGCCTCTGGCCTCCACCCTGCCAGTGAGACCTCAAGAAGAGCAAACTAACTTAAAAAAAATCCTACCAGACACAGTGAGAAAGAACTTTCTTCCAGGTAATTCCTACTGGGCCTCTCTCATTCCAGCCATCTCAGGCCTTGGCCATGCCAGCTACCCCATTTTATCCTTTTCCTGGTGGTGGGAAAGTATCAAGTCCTTGTTCTTGCCTGGCACATTACAGCACAAGTTCCAGCAAGAACACGTATCCTGCCACCCATCAGATGCCTCGTTCTGGGGTGGCCTTACTAACAGGCAGATATTGACTCATAACACTTCATTTGTCAATCCAGATGTCCAGAAGCTCCTTGAACTACTAATCAGCAAAAGGGTAGAACTGAAGAATTGGAAGGAGAAAAAAAAGGTTGGGTCAGTTTTCAAACAGCAGTGCCCAGACGACCACGTGAGCTTCTGGGGGACTCTGTGGAAGCTGCTGGGTGCTGAGAAAAACACCACCACCCCGCCATCCTTCTGGAACATGAAAAACAAAGCAGAGCCACTGGCCCAAACTCAGCCATTCTCATCTCCCAAGGTCTTGGAAGACCACTTGCAATGGAAACACAACCAGCTCTTCTGGGGTCTCCCCTCTCTACACAGTGAGTCACTGGTGGCCACTGCCTTGTTCTCTACTCACTCTTCTCCACTACAGTCTCCCTCTGTTTTATTCAATAGGACCTCTAATTGCTTGCCAGTTCTAAAACAGGATCAAATATCTTCACAGTTTTCCCATGCCCCACCATTGCTCCACCGTGGGATCCAGCCCCAACCCTCAATGCTAACCTTGCCCCAGCCCCAGGTCCCCCTTGCACCCTCTGTCCCAATAAGACCACCTTCTCTCCCATCCCAGAGGAGGACCAGTGGGGCATCTTGTGCTACATCCCAGAATAAGACACGATCCTTCATCCCAACTAAAATGCAACATCTGGAGTGGCCCTTATTGCCAAAGCAACAAGCAATAGGGAAGACTTCACCCACTATGGAGAAAACATCTCCAAAATTCTTTAGCCAAGTCCCTCCCAAGCTTCTGGAGGACCACCAGGCCTCCCGGGCCCACAGATCATGTTCCACCTTTCAAGGGGACTTTGTCATCTTTAATATCCAGAAGCCACAGCTTCAGAGGAAGCTCAGCAGGGATAAACAGCAAAACAGCTTGCCCCACAAGGTTCAGCTGTCTCTGGAACTGAGGTGGCCTCAGGATGAATCCCTGGGGGTGAGTCATGCACAGAGAGGGCAGCGGCTCTCAAGGCCTTTTGTGTTTAAAGGCAAAAGCAGCCAAGCTACATTGAGGACCAGGTCCAGATACCACAGGAAGTATCAAGCAAGATTCCAGCTAGAGAAGAACTTTGGTAAGGGTCTATGGCAATGTCTGAAGAGGATGCCAACAGGTCTCTCCAGGATCTCAACTAGGTTCCCAGTGAAGGTTCTGGGAACCAACTCTGAGAAGGAGTTTGGAAAACCCTTGATAAGGACCTTGGAGGGTGATCCAGGAAAATACTTAGCCAAGGGCCCAGATAAGAAACATCTAGAAAAAACTCTAAAAGTTCATTTGCACAGGAAGTTGGGACAGATCAGCAAAGGTCTGATCCCTGTGACTGTGCGTCGATCCTGGTTTATGGCCAGCCATACTTTTCCCAAGTCCCAATCCCACATGGCTATCAGAAATTTAGCACTCTTGAAGGATCGGAAGCCCTGCATAAACACCTCTAATGAGCTGTCCTTCCTTTGTCCTCACACTCAGCAGAATCTGGAAACACACATCATAAGTTTTCGAGTGAGGCGTAAGTGGGACCTACCTCTCCAAACTGTTGAGCCTATAGATTTCAAACTACATGAAGCCCAACACTTGCCCTTTCCCCAGTCATCCTTTCCATGCTCATCCACCTTTGTACCTGGGGCCCCCTCAAAAGCCAAATTTTATAAGTTCTTGGGGAAACCACCTCAGCCCCATCCAGGAGAGAAGGGTATAACTGAAAAGTCTGATCCCACTTCAGGGAGTCCCCTGCCTGTTCCCTCACCCATATGTGAGCAAATCCAGCAGGCCCTGGGAGGGACTTCACGTGGTGATGGTCATCAGTCCTCAGAGATGTCTTTATCAAAACAGGAGGGCAGATCAATTTCTCAGACCTCCATTCTCAGCCTCCCAAACAGAACCCTGCACAGCAAGACTGTTATGGGGGCCAGGGAAGACAATCTGGAACCAAGTCCAAGTTTATCAATGGCCAGGAATGAACTAAAAGAGGAGAGTGGGGGTCAGGCCTCACCAGACATGGTAGCAACACTGAAGATGAAGCTCAGGTCCCAAACTCCAAGGTCTGAAGGGGTCACAGAGGTGATGGAGGCCAAGAAGGCCCCTGCTTGGAAAGTTGTCTTAAGTCCCAGTGGGCTGGCCAACAAACCAGCCATTTATGTGGATCTGAGGAGATCAGGATATCCAGATGTTAGGAAAAGCCCCTCACCAACTACAGTGTTGGCTGCTCAAGATCCAGAGGAGGTAAGCCTTAAAACAAAGGTTAGTAAGGTTGAGCTCCAAGAGAAGATAGAGTCAGAGAACCAGCCTGAAGGCCATACCACTGGTGTACTTCCTCAAGATTCTCCCAGTGACATCCTCCATTCAGACTTTGCCACTTGTGTGCTTGTTGAAGACAGTGGCACCAATGTGCCCCTGCCAGACTCTCACACTAATTCTGTCCTTGCTGAAGACAGCTTGACCACTCAAGAGTCACCCTCCTATTCCCAAATGGAATGTGCCAGTGGAGAGACACCATCTTCCCTGGTGTCACATAACCTTAGCTCAAGTGGATCGAGCAGTGAGGGGCAGCAAGAGCCCTGTGGACCAAAGGTTGAGGAACCAAGTGACAGCCAGAGCAGCAGTGAGACCACTGATGAGGGGAAGGACCAGAAGAGACCCAAACCAGAAGAGAATGAAGACAGGTGTGCAGAACCGTTGGCAATCAGGGCTTCCCAAGCTAGCGAGATAGGCCACCCTCCCCAGGTCAGAGGATCAGGAGAGAGCCTTGGGAGCAAATATCTCCGGCTCATGCCACCAGAAAAGGGACATGTTTTTCTGGAAAGCCAGTTTAGACAAAGGATGAAAAATTTTCTGCAGTGCCTTAATCCCAATAAAAAAAGCAAAGGACTGGAAGGCCCCCTTCAAAAAGGCAAGCCTGCATTGGGTCCTGCCCAGAGCTGGGTGCCAGTCCGAAGCAGATTTGTTATGGAAAACCGGGCTGCCGAAACTCAGATGATCACAACAGCTGTGGGACAAATCCTGGTGGAAAAATTGGGACTCCACCAAGGAATTCGGGCCTCAGAGATATATCAGCACAAGGAATTGCAGGCCCCAGTACATAGGCATTCTTGCCCCCACAGGACTTTCGCCTCCACAGACCAGAAGAGAGTGATGGGAGGGATAGCCTCCAATCAGCAAGGTACCCCCAAGGGTCAGAGCTGCCATAGCAAGAGCCAGCTGACCAGCGACAGGAATGGCAAATGGGAAAGCCTCCCCAGGGACCTGGGGCCCCCAGGCAGACCTGGCCAGCACCAGCCGATGGTGGCAGGTATCTCAGGTCGAATTCACCATTATCCTACATGCAGTCTTCAAAAATATGTCTCAACCTATCAGGCAGAGAACGCTTCACACATCTTTCCTGGTCAGAAAGAGTTCCTTCAAGAAAAAATCAAGTATATGCAAAGAAAGCCCATTTTTTCTCAGATTAGCACATCCTCTGTGTGCTAATGACTTCCCTGTGCCACAATTTTTATTGTTTCCCAAAAATATGTTTGGTTTTTCTTCTCATGAGTGGTGCTGGACTTTTTGTGTGCCCTGCTTGGCAGTGGGGGTGGTGGTGGCTGGGGTATGAGGGTTTTCTCTCTCTGAGGGCCTGCTTTGGCTTCCAGAAGGAATGGGGCCTTGGAGGGCCAGTGTGACCTTGGGGTCCACCCCCGAACCCTTCCTCACACACTTTCCATGTCCATGACAAGGTGAACAAGACCCAGAGTGGGACCTTGCTCTGCCCATCCTCTCCTGCTTTTCCTCCACCTGAAATTTGTGTGGCTGTAAGGAGGGTCTGCTGAGGCAGAAATCCTGCTCAGGCTCCAGGAAGATGGAGTCCTAGGTCAGAGTGGGGCCTGTAGTTGGGAGATGGAGGCTGGTCCTGAGGGCAGAGGTGAGAAATCCTGCTCCCACCCCCGTCTCCTGTGGGCAGCAGAGGACGGCCACCCCAGGAGCCTTCTCTTCCCAGAGAATCCCATCTTATCTCCATGCAGCCCCTCTTAGCACTTGGAGCAGCAAGGGACAAGCTCGCTCCCAGTGCTGAGGGTGTGTAGGGTGCCACAGAGACCCCCAGGCACCAGCCTGCCTTGCCCCAGGTCACTGAAGGAGCCTGCTCACCAGCACCCCCTTCCCCTTCTGGGGGATGGAAGGGGTGTGGCTGTGGGCAGGGGGACCCTGTGCTTAGGGTGGGAGGCCAGGAAGGAGACCAAGAGACAGGGTACCCCATGCCTGGTGTGACTGAGGACCCTTGGTGTTCCACTGTCACCTACAGGCCCAGAGGGGAGAAGTTAGAGGCCCTGGGACTGTCCCCACAGGATTTCCACCTCACTCCAGCTGCCAAGTCCAGGGGTGGAGTGGTGGAGGGGGTGGGGTTGGGATTGTACAGAAGCCACCTGAGCTCCCACATGAAGGGCCATGTTCCCAGAGGCAGCAAGGCCTTTAGGCAGAGAAGTTAACTTCTGCACAACTTGATAAGCTTGTAGGACTGCGGGCCCTGGGATGGACCTGTGGTCTGTGACCTTTACATACACGTGTGGCCCAAGGATGGCTCCCAGGGGACTGGTGGGTTCTCAGAGGCCAAGGGACTGGCCTGGCTCCTGGTCATGGTTACCCCAGAGCTCAGAAGGGCAGGAGGACAAGATGGGGCTTATCCCACCCCAGGCTGGAAGGGACGTGTCCAAAATGAGGGTGCAGTCCAGGAGGACCGCCCCCACCGCATGCCCTGCTCCTAGCCCAACATTGTCCTCCAAGGCCCCTTACACATCACTCACATGCTAGAAAGTCCCACACCAGGAGGGATCTCCCATCCAGATGGCAGCAGGCATGGCCCTGCCCTCTTGTTGTCAGGATACCCCATGTGGGAATGTATCTCGGGTGGGGGACAAAGTGGGTGCAGTCCTGCTCTGCCGCAGCTTCTCCCTGGAGCCAGGTGTTGCCTCTCAGTCCTCAGGGTGGACCAGCAGTGACAGTGTAATCAGGGCCCGGGGGAGGTGGTACAAGGACAGACAGCGCCCCAGGCCCTTGAAAGTTTAGGAGATCAGAGTCCTGAACCTGGCTGCTAGGTCCTCCCAGTGGCATCAGTTCTGGGAGTTGAGGAGTCAGAGATGCACCCCATGCTCCTGTTGGTAGAAGTGCCATGGACAGGGGGCTGGTGGAAAAGCCAGAAATAGGAAGGAGCAAGTCCCCTTGCCCTTCTCCTGCCAGATGGTACAAGAAGGCCAGAAAGGGAAAGCCCTATGCCAAGAGACCTTGTGCAGAGATCTCTGACAGAGACCCACACCAAGACCTCCCACAGAGACTCATACAGAGACCCATACTGAGACCTCCCACAGAGACCCACACAAAGCCCACACAGATCCTACATAGAGACCTTTGACAGGGGCCAGCATCAAGAGCCCTCATGAACACCATGTCCAGGGATGATCTTCAAAGCCCTCCCACACATACTTTATGCAGAAACTCTCACAGTGGACAACACCAAGAGACTTCACAGAGACCTGTGACAGAGATCCACATAGACTTCTCTCAGACACACCTCAGAAACCGATCTGAATACCCACACACAGCTCTGCAGAGCCCACACAGAGGCCTCCCAGTGCTCTGAAGACACCAAAGACATAGCTTGAACAGAGGCCTCACCTCCATCCTTAGGAGCCCAAGTAGCCACCCAGTGACAGGCCCTGCATGGATCTGAAGCCACTTAGCAAACTGGCAGTGCAGCTGTGCTCCTCAGAGAAAAGGCCTGTGTATTTTTTAATTATGAAAAAGACTTAGATTCCCCACATAAACCTGAAAAATGCTTTCCTTCACAGATTTTCATTAGCTTGAGCTCCCAAGCACAGTTTAAAGAATCAGAAACAAAACAAAACTTTGCCTTCGTCTAATGAGGGAAGAACTCTTATTTGTCCAGTTTTAGCTACAGTTTAGTGAAATGGCCTCAGGGGTCACGTTCTTTATTTTGTTAGGGACAAGTCTCTCCACCCAAAGTGACTTCTTCACATTGGAAACGCTGTAGGGAGGCCTACAGCCATTGGAATGTGATGGAGTGAACCAGCAGAGAGGCCACGGACTCAGTTATACAGACAGCACGCTCTTTGGCCCAGAGCAGCTTGTGGTAGGTTTGTGAGGCTTGCTTTATTTTTAAATCAAAGAACTCACAGTGTCAAACACATGAAGCTGTTTTAGAAATGAGACAGTTTGGCAATATTTCTGTTATTACCTTTGTTTATATTTACTGTTAACAACATAAAATTATATTTTTCTTTTTGTTCCTTTTAAAATATGATAGTATCCTTAGATGATATCATGTATACATCCAGAATATGAAAAAATCAAGAGCTAATGTTCAGCTATGGTAGCTTAAACTTCTGGAGTATTCAGAAAGTTTCATATTTTACAGAATCTTAAGGCACGTTCAGTTTCTATGACTTGGGAAGTCAGGCTCTGCTTTATATCAGCTAAAAAAGGGCACAGTGCTTAAATAATTTTGAAATCTTAGAAAATATTCCATTTAGTTGCTGCTTGAAATATATATTACCTCAATTAAATTACTTGGCATTTTAACATCTGTTAAATTTAAAAAGTATACATTTGTGCTCGCTTCGGCAGCACATATACTAAAAAAGTATACATTTAACCAGTATTTCATTATAATAACAAAAATCTCACCATCTACCTAATATTTTCCAAACTGGGCACTTAGTTGAGACTCCATATTTCTCAATGGTCTTAAGAATCCTGTTGCCCTGACTTGATAAGATCTAGATAACAGATCTCAAGTGTATGCCTAAATCTCTCAGGTCACCCGTTGAGGTGATGATGCCACAGTCTTTTCTCTCAGAAGAGAGCAAGAGCTGGTGTCAGTTCTGTGGGTATATATACGTTTTTTAATTAAGAAAAAGCAGAGGCAGTAAAATATTTTACAGACTCACAGTTATTAATGTTATTAACATTTTGAAATTTGCTCCCTTGATACTTTCTCATGTTACTGAATCACAGGAACTATGAAAAGTGGCCCTGAAAGCACATACCCTCCCCAATGTTCATAACCCTACCTCCCTTCTCCCAGTTTGTTTCATGAGATTAAGAGTCACTTATGGTTTGTCTCCCTCCCTATATGGACTCTGAAAAACAATCTGAGGGGTTTGAAGTGGCGGGGGGGTGGGAGGTTGGGGTACCAGGTGGTGGGTATTATAGAGGGCACAGCTTGCATGGAGCACTGGGTGTGGTGAAAAAATAATGAATACTGTTTTTCTGAAAATAAATAAATTGGAAAAAAAAAGTGGCCCTGGATAGCCTATGATGTCCAATCAGTAGTATTTAATAACCAAGACAACTCCTCATTTCTCTATAGATGCCTGCTTCCATGATATCCCACAATCATAAAAAAGATGCAAGTGTAAGCTACTTCTAAACCATGGTTTTAGTAAGAATAAAATTAAATTCTTGTAAGAAGTATAAAATAACATAACTTCTAACAAAATAGACGGGAATTTTTGAAGCACTACCGTCATTTGAAGGAAAACATCACTGCCTCATCGCATCCTGATAACAAGAAATGAGATGACACAGCTCTTTGCTCTCAGCAATTTATGTGTGTGTGTGTTAGTTGGTTCTGTGGATCAGATGAATTAGTATTCTTTTTTTTTTTTAAAGATTTGTGGGACAGACTATTTTTATAGAAGTAATAAATAGGACATGTGTCTTGTTAGTGTCAGTAGCCATTCCTACCCCACTTGGAATAAGGGCAAGTGAGGAACTGACACAAACATTTTCTGGGAAGTGATTCCATTGCCTCGAACCTTTCTCAGTAAAAGAAAAGGTGGGAGGTCTCAGGTAGGGAGCTGAGACACTTTTGCCCCACAAATTAGTGCACAATTCATAGGCTATTAAAACTGGGAGGGCTACTGCAGGTTGTTGGCTGGAAGGATTTGGAGAGAGCAAATGAAGGACAGGCACATTTAAGGTCTCTTGGCCATAGACCATGTTACCATTTATAAAATGTGCCCATAATATAAGGTGGAAACAGAACTTGACCAAAGCCTGCTGTATGTCCTATCTTCCCTCAATTTACACAGGGAAGACAATGCCCTCCAATGCCACCTCCCCCGAGAACCCTCCCTCATTGTCAGACACTTACTACAGACTTCAGATGAAGAAGTAGGTAAAGAAAGGAAGAAGAGAAGATAAAAGGGGAGACAAAGAACCATTATTAACACACACACACACACACACACACACACATACACACAATGGTGTTGGTCTCTGCTTTATCCCAGCCACCTAGTTAACAAATGGGGATCCCATGGCATGGAGAATGTCCCCAAGCCACATGGGTACTCAGTTTCCACATCTGACTCTAATCCAATGCTTCCTCTGCTACATGACTTGAGCAGTGTGAAAGGATCCCTTTCCTAAGTCAGACAGATGACATACCTACAGGAAATTATTTACACCACCACCAGATAATGGTACATATCACTATTTCAGAGAGAAAAAAAGGAAGAAAAAGTCATCTTGTCATTTAGATAATGAAAATTTCAGAGAATAGAAACCTCTCTGGATCACAGTCTGGTTTTTTGTTTGTTTGTTTTTAAAATATTTTATTTGACAGTGAGAGATAGTGAGAGAGGGAACACAAGCAGGGGAGCTGGAGAGGGAGAAGCAGGCTTCCTGCCCAGCAGGGAGGCCGATGTGGCACTTGGTCGTGGGATCGAGCCGGAGCTGAAGGCAGACGCTTAACGACTGACCCACCCAGGCACCCCAATGACAGTTTGTAATATTTCTTTAAAAAGAAAATAATGAATACTGTTTTTCTGAAAATAAATAAATTGAGAAAAAAATAAAAAGAAAAGAATGACAAATGGGAATTTAATTCTATTAACTTTCATGAAAATAAGTACAACGGAGTGTGTTCCTCCTTTCCTTCTGGGTGGACTCCTTTGTGAGAAGTGTACCTTTCTCGGCATCTTGAATCCGCCTGAAATTCCAAGTAGTCCTCACAGATTTTGAGGATTGGAGGCAAAAGTACACAAAACCCAGTTCCTGGAGATACCATTCCTGCTTTGCTCATCTGAGAGGCTTGGGGAGTCCATTAAGAGTGATACAGTTAGGGCTGATTTAATGTTAAAACCTGTTTAACTATTAAGGCCTGCTTAGCTAGAGCGACTCCATATTTCCTAGGTTGCCATATTGTTGTTTACATCCACAGACTTCATTCCAGGAATAAACACCTCATTAGTTCCTGGTATCAGTTCGAGATGTCGATTCCAGGAGTAAATGCCTTAACTATTGAAGCCACATATCTTGAAGTCTGCGGTTATACCCTATAAAACCAGACTGTGAGATCGGGATGGGGTCACTCTCTTCAGAGGAGGCCCTGGCCGGTCAATCTGACTTCTAGTGCTTGGCATAGAATAAAGCTTTGCATAACTTTCACTTTGTCTCAGTCTCATTCCTTTGATAACGGACCCCAACAGAGACCTTTTTGTGGAGGGGCTCACCAGGGGATTGGACAGGACAGTACACAGGGGTGCAGAAGGAACACATTAGAACTTCCATTTGGAAACTTTTTCATCTCATTTTAAAAAAAAAATCCCTATATTTATATAAGATTTGCCATGGATATAAATTATAGACTTACAATGCATGTAGTTAACTTACAAATACATAAACACACACACATAAGAGGCTACATACTCTGAAAGATTTTTAAGGGCTCAAAGAATGGTAGAAATGTAGAGACCACTGACATGAACAAGATTCCCAGTCTTTTCTAAGAAGCTGATCCAGAATCCAAAACAACCATGGGTTCTGGGCTCCATCAGCCAAACCATGTATATGGCTGGTCCAGAAAGAATGAGGACCGTGGAACTCCAGAAGAGCTGTTTCTCCAAACTTGGCAACCTTGATCATCCTCTCATAGGCAGGGCATGGGTGACACAGAGGTGAGTGAACCATTTTGCCCCAGCTCACCTGCAAACACAGCACTGCTGTGCACAAATAGGACCCCAAGCCTGTGGTGAGGGTTGTGTTGAGGGGAAAGGAAAGGGAGCCCAGATTCAGTTAGAGTGCAGTGAAGGAACCTCATGCCCTTCCTGTACCTGATGGTCCTGGACCTATGCAAGGTGTGGGGAGGGTGCAGAAGCTGTGGGGACCCTGGACAGCATTTAGCAGAGATCACACACACCATACTCAGGAGAATGGCTTATTGTTAAGAATGCAATGGTTTGCATTTCCTTTACATTTCTGCAAGTATCCTATTGCTTTCAAGGTAAAATTTTGAAGGTAGTAGTTTTATTTCCCAACGTAAAAAAATGGAAAATCCACTGGGAGATGTTATTTGCTTTGGATCATGTGAATAGTTCTGGGGACAGAAAAGAATGGATTCCTGCAGTCAAGCATAAGGACACAGTGATTTGACTAGGAAGCAAGGGGGATAAATACATTGGACCAAATTAAACAGATCGGCTATTCCTCAGGCACACAACCCACTGATGGTGCTCACAAGCTGGCTTATTAAGACAGACCTCTAGCTAACAGGCCAAGCAGCTGCTGTGAGTGCACTTAAGCACAGACAGCCTAGGAAACACTCCAAGGTAAGGGCTGCAAGTGAAGATGCAGCGAGGTCAGCCAATGACCCAGTTCTGGTTAAGGCAGCATCTGTGTGGGTCGGCTCTCGCCATAGAGGATGATGTGAGAAGCACAAGTGGAGAAAGAGAAGTATTTCAACTTCAATGCCAGAATCAATCACCTGATTGTATCACTAGATGTAGAAAACGGATCGAACTGAGAGTCTAACCCGTTCATCCGCGATGCACTGTCTATGTTACCTGCTTGTCTTCTGCAGAAAGGACGTCATTATTTCCAAGACTCTCTGATCCCCACCACACTGGGAGAGTTCAATATACTTGTCAAGGTGAAGCCAGACATCAGGGGACAGACTCACAGGAAGTATGAATGTCGTGCAACTCCCCAAGAGATAGGGGCCAAACGAGACATCTCAGGGCATGAAATGATAAGATATGATATATGATGGATGTATTGACAAACAAAGGGACGGTGAAAAATACTATAAATTATAGATGTGAAAAAAAAAATGACCTCTGCCATCCCGGAGAAGTACTCTACTTTTAACTTCATTCTGCCACTCTCAAGGGCTATCATGTCTGTGTTCTTTTTATTGGGTTGACATTTTTGCCTGTACTCAGCATATGGATAATTTATCAGTGAACAAGTTCTTATTAAAACCCTTTGTAGGGGTGCCTGGGTGGCTCAGTCATTAAGCATCTGCCTTCAGCTCAGCTCGATCTCAGGGTGCTGGGATCGAGCCCTGCGGCAGGCTCTCTGCTCAGCGGGGAGCCTGCTTCCTCCTCTCTGCCTGCCTCTCCGCCTGCTTGTGATATCTCTCTCTGTCAAATAAATAAATAAAATCTTTTTTTTATTTACAGATTTTATTTATTTCCTGTTACTATAGGCTTTATGTGTATAAAGAAATTCTGAGGTTCAGCATTTATAATTACTCTTAATATATAATTAATTTTTTTAAAAAACCCTTTGTATTCAAATTACAAGCAGACTTTATATAATAAATGTCTTTTTATTATATAAATATCATTTATTTTTATGATAATTTATACATTTGTATACATCTTATATATTTTTATAATAAATGTTGTTATATAATAAATGTTTTGTGAATGTCCTCTTTGTTTTATATCATTCCACTCTGATACCAGTCCACTAGTTTTCTAGGGAATAACAGTGGGATGGTGGAAAGTCAGAGGTTGAAATCTTAAGCAAAGGGAATCAGAGGGCCAAGACTGAGACAGTGCTTAAGAGAGAGTGCAAGAACTGAAAAATCATCTTGGTGGTTTTAACATTTATGAATTTTTACTATGTCAAAATAAATATAAAATTTGGGAGTGGAAGAGTTAAGCCAATCTTAGAGAATACACCCAAGTCAGTGATGCACTTACCCATTAATCTCTTTCTCCCCATACATTGAACAGGTTTGGCTAGAAAACCTGTACATTTCACTGATTTCTAGAATTCAAGAATTATGTCTCCCAATAGAAGGTAAAAGGATGGAACTAGAGCGTATCATGCTTAGTGAAATAAGTCAAGCGGAGAAAGACAACTATCATATGCTCTCCCTGATATGAGGAAGTGGTGATGCAACATGGGGGCTTAAGTGGGTAGGAGAAGAATAAATGAAACAAGATGGGATTGGGAGGGAGACAAACCATAAGTGACTCTTAATCTCACAAAATAAACTGAGGGTTGCTGGGGGTAGGGGGGTTGGGAGAAGGGGGGTGGGGTTATGGACATTGGGGAGGGTATGTGCTTTGGTGAGTGCTGCGAAGTGTGTAAACCTGGCGATTCACAGACCTGTACCCCTGGGGATAAAAATACATGTTTATAAAAAATAAAAAAATAAAAAAAATGTTTTATAATATATTTGAGCAATATCAAATTAAAAAAAAAAAGAAAGTGAAAAAAAGAAAAAAAGCTTACCCGTGTTCCCTTTACTGATGGGACGGTGGTGGGGTGATCTAGCCCTGCTAATATCCAGAAGTAGCCCTGATTCACACCAGAGCCGTGTTACTCTCCTCTTGGACATAAATGCCAAGGGGTATCATGGAATACCAACGCTAGACAAAGTTACTCTAAGATCATGATAAAGGGGAACAAAATGAAGGTAACTCATAATTGTTTTCTAAGTATAGAAACAAAGATCACCCCCAAATACCCCCCAAAATACCAGGCACCCCATTCTCTTTGTTAATATGAGTGACATCTACCTCATTACCGGTAATGGTTTCTTCCGACTATAATCTTCCCTCCTATAGATAAGGCTTATTGATATCAGAATTGCTTCTGCCTTCAGCATCCAATTAAATGTGATTAGATTCAGCATCCAATCTAAATCCAATCTGAAGTGACCCCCCACTTTTCGTCCTTCCCTCAAATTACCCAACCAAAACCCAATCCAACAGCAGATTTTTTTCTAACACCTCCTCCCCAGACACCTCCTGGTTCCCCATGGTGTATGTCCTCCCTTGTTGCAATGAATAATAAGCCCACTTGTTCTGGATTAAACTTGTTCACAGGAGTGTTCCTGGTGGTCTCTGGCTAGAGGATGTGGACTTTGGAAGGATCTGAGGGCAACCAGCTGACTCTCCCTCCCCAAGGAGAACACCCCCCATTCTTCAGCCATTCCTCCAAACACCACTCACTCCACAGCACTTTCCTCCTCCCCCAGCTGAGTTAGGTCCCACATGCTGCATTCTCCAGACCCCCTGCACTCCCTTCTGTGACAGCCACTGCCTATCGTGGCAGGCTTCTCACAAGAGCATTGAAAGCTCCTTGCAGGCCCAGGGAGGAATGTCTGACCACATTGCCTGTACTTAGTCTGGTGCCTGTTGAAACGGATCAGTAAAAGTTGGCTTATTCGTGGACACATGTCGTAGAGCTTTCCAATCGACCTGAAGACTGAATCACAACAGTGTAAGCACATCTTTAAAAAGGTTTCCAAGTAGCCAATATGCTTCGATAAGAATCTATAAGATAAAATAGCATTAACAATTGAAATTTAATGATGCAAAGAAAACTCCAAATTATTGAATCTAAGTCTTTTATTTTATATGTCAAATACAAATATCCTTGTCATTTTTGAAATTAATCACAAAACTTGAGTGTTTACAGAAGATAGTTTAAAAAGCAATTTTACCTTAAGGTATTATTTCTATGATGACAAAAAAATCATTTAAAAAGCTATTACCAAAGACTATATTTAATATAATTTAAATATGCAGCTTGCAACAGCTACATATATTGCAAATCTACTATTCTAAAAACAAGAAACAATTATCTCTTGTTTACTTTAACATTTGATGTGCTGAAAAGTCCAGAGAACCATTGGTTTATTAATAAATACATATAAAAAAGGGTAGCAAGCAATCACACTGCATGCATTTTCCCTCTTTGAAAATTATTTTGAATTATTGAAAGTGTTTAAAGACATTATTTGAAAAGTGTGGGAGAGAGAGGAAAATATGCCTGCATGTTTATTGCTTAACAATTTAAATTACAAATATACAGAGGTACCAACTTTCAGTTATTAGATGAGTAAATTTTAGAGATTTAATGCACAAAGTGGTGATTATAGTTAATAATAATGTATTATATATTGAAATTTGCTAGGAGAGTAGATCTCAAGTGTTCTCACCACAAGAAAAGGGCAAAGACATAAGGTGATGGGTATATTAATTAGCTTAACTGTGGTAAAATTTCCTGGTTTCACTTGTGAGATGATTGTGAAATCATTTCACAATATGTTGGCAAGTGAAAACAACATTGTACAACCTTAATCCATACAATCTTTATTTGTCCATCATACCTCAATAAAGCTAGAAGAAAAAATGCACAGATGTATACACACACATGTATACCTGTATATGTTACACAGTATATATAAATGTGTGTGTTTTAGCATCCTTAAATTTGTATTACCTATTCCAGTTTTTGCTGGAAAATACTGTTTTCATTATTCTACATAATATAGCACACTAATGTTGATAAGCAGATATGATGCCCAAGTAACTTTTTTCTTTCTCCAGGGATTTCTGCCAGGTCGACCTGAACTTGAGTTTGGAGAATCACCTCCCTGCTCCACACCAACCACTGCCAGCATCCCCAGCTCATTCCCAATCCCCTGGTTCTCCAAAACTTTTATGAGTATAAAGAGTATACTCAAGAGTATACTCAAGAGTATAAAGTTTTCTTAGGAAAACACTGGATAGCTCTACTATTGACCTCCTGTGCGTTTATAATGAAGGATCAATCTGTGTGATTTGTCTATAAACTTGGAAGGGCAAAATGAATGCTTTTCCTTTTTACTCAGAATAACTAAAGGTATGAATGAATATACTATTAAAGGTAAAATTTCATTAAAAGGTGTTCACAAAAAAAGAACTAAGAGTTCATTGTGTGTCCCTACATCTAAGAGGTTTTCTCCTAGTATTTGTTTTGATCGTTTTATAATGCTATGTTTTTTAGCTAAGTTTGTGATCCATTTTGAGTTAATTAGTGTGAAGGGTCTGAAGTTTGGGTTGAGATTTTTTGAGCCTATGGATATCCATTTTCTCCAGACTGATTTTCCTCTTTCAGAAAAAAAAAAATGTCAGAGACCATAGTGAGTGAAGAAAAAAGCAAAAAAAAGTAAAACTGAAAGTGGAGATTTTTATTGCCTTTATAAAAAATGCTTTAAAAGATTGCCATTTCTAAACAAATACCAATTTATAGATAGAGTTACATTAAGCAATAAATAATTGTGGAATTGAATCATGTTCAAAGTTAACCTAGCATGTTTGAGGAGAAGACCTTATTAATCATATCCATTGCTCTGAGATCATAACAACTTTGTGGGTATATTGGTGAATCTGAGACACAACTTGATCTCATGTGGCCCTGCTGTCATCCTGGGCCCTCACTCAGGATCATAAGGCCACCCCCACTTTTTCTGTTGTGTCTTCCTCTATCTTCAAGCCAACAATGATATGTCGAATCCCCCTGTGCCTCAAATCTCTCTGACCTTTTCTTCTTTTACCAGACAAAGCCTGTAAAGAGCTCACCTGATTGGGTCTGGCCCACCCGTATAATCTCTATGTCTTAAGGTCAAGTGACTCAGAGTTTTAATTACATCTGCAAAAATTTCTTCACAGTGGTACCTAGATTAGAGTTTGATTGAATAATAAGAAGACCTGAATCTTGAAGGACTATGTTTAAAATTATTCCTACAATGGGGGACCTGGGTGGCTCAGTCAGTTAAGCACAGTTTTGGCACAGGTCAGGATCTTAGGGCTGTAGGATTGAACCTATTTAAGATTCTCTCTCTACCTCTCCCTTTTCCCTCCCCTTCCTCTCTAAAATAATAATAATAGAATTATTCCAACCTTGGCTACAATCCATACTGTTCTCCATACTGACTTCACTAATTTACAGTCCCACCAACAATGCATGAGTATTCCCTTTTCTCCACATCCTCACCAACAATTGTTACTTCTGTTTTTGATGGTAGCCATTCTAACAGGTGTGAGGAGATATCTCACTGTCATTTTGATTTGCATTTTCCTAATGGTTACTGCTTGTATGCATCTTTTTTTTTTTTTTTTATTTTGTATCTGCTGGCCATCTATATGCATCTAGAGGACTGTTGCAAGTTTGTTTGTATCTGCATGTACCTGTTAGCTATTCTCTTAAAATTCGATCTAGAACTCACTCAAGCAGGCTACCCCACTACCAAAACACCTGCCTTAGAAATCATTCCTCCTCTCTCTCTGCCTGCTCCTCTGTGATCTCTGTCTGTCAAATAAATAAATAATTTTTTTTAAAAAAATGGGGCGCCTGGGTGGCTTAAAGTGCATTAAAGCCTCTGCCTTCAGCTCAGGTCATGATCCCAGGGTCCTGGGATTGAGCCCCGCATTGGGCTCTCTGCTCAGCAGGGAGCCTGCTTCCTCCTCTCTTTCTGCCTGGTTCTCTGTGATCTCTGTCAAATGAATAAATAAAATATTTTTTAAAAAATAAAAAATAAAAAAAAGAAATCACTGACCACTTTCTACATCCAAAGTTTAATTGAAAATCTTTATCTTAACAAACACTAGAGCAACAATTGACATTGACGGAAACTGAAACCTCCTCATTGGAATGATGTCTTCATTTGCCTTCTAGGCACTCTATTCTCTGGTAACTCTCCTACCTCAGGAGACACTGTATCTATGTCTTCTTTGTTAATTTATCCCTATCTTCTTATTCTGCTTTTCTCTAGCTCCTTGGAGTTAATATCTTCTCAAGACTTTAGATCCCATTGGTATGCTGGTTACTCACGGGTTTGTATTTCCCGCCTGGACCTATTCCCCTGAACTCCTTCTCATATGTCTAACTCCATATGGGTTGTCTCACACCAAGTGTCTAGAAGTCATCTGACCTTTCCTTGTCTTTTATCCTTGCTCTTTGAATCTTTTCCCACCTTCAATCTTTCTTCTCCCAGCAAATGGCAACTCCATTCCCCTAGTAGCTTAAGCAAAAATTCTTGGTGGCATCCTTAATTTCCAACTCAATCCCACATCTCTCATATCAACCAATCCCACTGGCCCTATTTCAGAATTTTAACTGGTGTCTAGCAATGTCTAAATCCCTCTCCTGCTCTTACCCAAAACTTACCACCCTTTCCTGGTTTTTTTTTTGTTGTTGTTGTTGTAGTTTCCTAACTTAGATGACCTCTGCTGCTTATACCTTGTGTTTCTACAGTTTATTCTTAAAAACTGGAAGGAGTGAGACTTCTAAAACAAGGCAGACACTGCCACCCCTCTGCTCAAAACACTAGAAGAACTTCCCAATTCATGCAGTCAAGTCTAAAGTGTTTACCATGGTTAACCAGGCTCTCCACTCTTACCAGCAATCCCCCTTCCTTGATCTCTACCTTCTCTGTGTTGTCTAGCTTGTCTCTGAGCTCTTTTTAAACCTGCCACAGCTTTTCACCTTATTTACTTTGGCTCTGTCCTCACATGCTTCTCCTAGACATTTACATGGCCCTGCCCTCATTTCCAGCTCCTCTGCTAAAAAAGCACCATGATAGTAAAAACTTCTCTGATCACCCTCTTTTTTTTTTTAAAGACACTGGTCCCCACTTCCTTATTTTGCAATCTTTGCCCCCCTTTTGTTTCATTTTATTAAAAAAAATTATTTTTAGAACTTTAGAAAGATCAGGAACTCATCTCTTTTCACAAACACGACAAACCTATGGCTGCATATGCAATAATTCCCTCCTCTGAAAGAATCCTGAAAACTGTAAGGACCTATTTAGCCAGAGTAACTCCATCTCGGTTAAATAGCCATTTTGTTGTTTGTGCAGTAAACTTAAATTGACCCTGCCCCCCGGAGAGACTTACTTAAAAGCAAGTCCAGAAACCAGTAAAATGTAGGCAGCTAAGGGGGAACACTTTTACATTGTTGGTGGGAATGCAAGTTGGTGCAGCCACTTTGGAGAACAGTGTGGATGTTCCTCAAGAAATTAAAAATAGAGCTTCCCTATATCCCTGCCATTGCACTACTGGGATTTACCCTAAAGATACAGATGAAGTGAAAAGAAGGGCCACCTGTACCCCAATGTTTATAGCAGCAATGGCCACAGTCACCAAACTGTGGAAAGAACCAAGATGCCCTTCAACGGACAAATGGATAAGGAAGATGTGGTCCATATACAATATGGAGTAGGTGGTGGGTATTGGAGAGGGCATGGATTGCATGGAGCACTGGGCGTGGTGCAAAAAGAATGAATACTGTTACACTGAAAATAAATTTAAAAAATAAAAAAATAATAATAAAATAAAATCTTAAAAAAAAAGGATGAATATTCAACTTTTGTAGCAACATGGACAGAACTGAAAGAGATTATGCTGAGTGAAATAAGTCAAGCAGAGAGAGCCAATTATCATATGGTTTCACTTATTTGTGGAGCATAACAAATAACACAGAGGACATGGGGAGATGGAGAGGAGAAGGGTGCTGAGGGAAATTGGAGGGGAAGATGAACCATGAGAGACTATGGACTCTGAAAAACAACCTGAGGGTTTTGAAGGGGCATGGGGTGGGAGGTTGGGGGAGCCAGGTCGTGGGAATTATGGAGGCCACGCATTGCATGGAGCACTGGGTGTGGTGCAAAAATAATGAATATTGTTATGCTGAAAATAAAAAATAAATTTAAAAAAACAGGACACTTAAAAATAAGTTTTGGTTCTGATTTTTGTTTCTAAGCTATAGCGAAAATAAATTATATATATATATATATATATATATATATATTTTTTTTTTTTTTCTTTCTTTTGGGATAAGGTTTCTTCTAACAGACCAAAATATACCCTAAATCTAGTGTATCACTTTGTTCTAGTGCCATGCATGATCACTTTCTCTCCCTTTTAAAAATTTTTTTTCTTTCTTTTTTCAACCAACTTCTTATCAATTCATTTTTAAAAATCTTTTTAAATTTTACATTTACAGTCATATTCCATCCCTTCATTGTAGTTACCCTTTTTTGTGTATATATATATATATATATATATATACACACAAATATATATATAACTGCCTCCCAAAATTTTAAAGAAAGAAAAACATATATATATATATATATATATATATATATATATAACTTAACAGACCAAAATACACCCAAAGTCTAATGTGTGGCTTTGTTCTATTCACCACCCTGATCATATTTTTCCCAACAATGGCAGGTCTCTTCTGATTCATTTAGTTTAAATTTTTCCTAGATTGTTTTTACCCTTTTAGAATTTCATTCTCTCATTCATTTATTCTTCTCTGGACAAAATGACAAAACAGAAAAACTCACCTTAAAAAAAAGAACAAGAGACAATATCAACTGCCAGGGACCTAATCGATACAACATTAGTAAGGTGTTGGAACTAGAGTTCACAATAGCAACTATAAAGATACTAGCTGGGCTTGAAAAAACATAGAAGATACTAGAGAATCCCTTTCTGGAGAAATTAAAAAGCTGAAATCAAGACAAGTTGAAATTAAAAAAGCTATTAATGAGGTACAATAAAATATGGAGGCTTTTACTGCTAGGATAAATGAGGCAGAAGAGAGAATTAGTGATATAGAAGAACAAATGATGGAGAATAAAGAAGCTGAGCAAAAGAGAGACAAACAACTACTGGATCATGAGGGGAGAATTCAAGAGATAAATGATCCCATAAGATGAAATAAAAGGAGAATAATTGGGATCCCAGAAGAAGAAGAAAGAGAGAGGTGGGCAGAAGGTATATTGTAGCAAATTATAGTGGAGAACTTCCCTATTTGAGGGAAGGAATCAGGCAACAAAATCCAAGAGGCACAGAGAACCCCCCTCAAAATCAATAAAAATAGATCAATACCCTCTCATCTAATATTCATCTAATAGAAAAACTTACAAGTCTCAAAGACAAAGAGAAAATCTTGAAAGCAGCTAAGTATGTGAGGTCTGTAACCAAAATGGTAGAAATATTAGATTGGCAGCAGACCTATTCACAGAGAACTGGCAGGCCCGGAAAGACTGGCATGATATATTCAGAGCACTACATGAGAAAATTATGCAGCCAAGAATACTATACTGAGTTAGGATTTCATTGAAAACAGGAGAAGAGAGAAAGAGCTTCCAGGACAAATAAAAACTAAAAGAATTTGCAAACATCAAACCAGCCCTACAGGAAATATTCAAAGGGATCCTCAAAACAGAGAGAGAGCCTAAAAGAAACACAGACCAGAAAGGAACAGAGACCATACACAGTAACAGTCACTTTACAGGCAATACAATGGCACTAAAATCACATTTTTCAATAGTTACCCTGAATGTAAATGGCTAAATGCCTAATCAAAAGACACAGGGAATCAGAATGGATAAAAAACAAGACCCATCAATATGCTATCTGCAAGAAACTCATTTTTTACCCAAAGACACTTCCAGATTTAAAGTGAAGGGGTCAAAAACCATTTCCCATGTCAGTGGACATCAAAAGAAAGCTGGGGTGGCAATCTTTCATGTCAGACAAATTAGATTTTAAACCAAAGACTATAAGAGATGAGGAAGGACACTATATCATACTTAAAGAGTCTGTCCAAGAAGAAGTTCTAACAATTCTAAATATCTATGTCCCTAACATGGGAGCAGCCAATTATATAAGTCAATTAACAACAAAGAAATACATTCACAGATAATCAAATAATCAAAGAAACACATTCACAATAATACAACACTAGTAGGGGATGTTAACACCCCCCAAACTGCAATGGACAGATCATCTACACAAAATATCAACAAGGAAATAAAGGCTTTAAATGACACACTGGACCAGATGGGCATCACAGATATATTCAGAACATTCCATCCCAAAGCAACAGAATGCACATTCTTCTCTAGTGCACATGGAACATTCTCCAGAATAGATCACATCCTGGGTCACAAATCAGGTCTTAACCAGTACCAAAACATTGGGATCATTCCCTGCATAATTTCAGACTACAATGCTTTGAAACTTGAACTCAATCACAAGAGGGAAATTAGAAAAAATCCAAATACATGGAGGCTAAAGAGCATCCTACTAAAGAATGAATGGGTCAACCAGTAAATTAAAGAAGTATCAGGGGCACCTAGGTGGCTCAGTGTGTTATGCCTCTGCTTTTGGCTTAGGTCATGATCCCAGGGTCCTGGGATCAAGCCCCGCATCAGGCTCTCTGCTCAGCAGGGAGCCTGCTTCCCACCCCACCCCCCTGCCTTCTTCTCTGCCTACTGGTGATCTATCTCTCTCAGTCAAACAAATAAATAAAATCTTTAATTTTGGCCATTCTAACTGGTGTAAGGTGATATCTCAATGTGGTTTTAATTTGAATCTCCTTGAGGGCTAGTGATGATGAACATTTTTTCATGTGTCTGATAACCATTTGTATGTCTTCATGGGAGAAGTCTCTGTTCATATCTTCTGCCCATTTTTTGATATGTTTGTCTGTTTTGTGTGTGTTGAGTTCGAGGAGTTCATTATAGATCCTGGATATCAACCTTTTGTCTGTACTGTCATTTGCAAATATCTTCTCCCATTCCGTGGAGATTCCTCAAGAAATTAAAAATAGAACTTCCCTATGACCATGAAATTGCACTCCTGGGTATTTACCCCAAAGACACAGATGTTGTGCAAAGAAGGGCCATCTGCACCCCAATGTTTATAGCAGCAATGGCCACGGTCACCAAACTGTGGAAAGAACCAAGATGTCCTTCAACGGATGAATGGATAAGGGAAATGTGGTCCATATACACTATGGAGTATTATGCCTCCATCAGAAAGGATGAGTACCCAACTTTTGTAGCAACATGGATGGGACTGGAAGAGATTATGCTGAGTGAAATAAGTCAAGCAGAGAGAGTCAATTATCATACGGTTTCACTTGTTTGTGGAGCATAACAAATAGCATGGAGGACATGGGGAGTTAGAGAGGAGAAGGGAGTTGGGGGAAATTGGAAGGGGAGGTGAACCATGAGAGACTATGGACTCTGAAAAACAATCTGAAGGGTTTGAAGTGGTGGGGGGGTGGGAGGTTGGGGTACCAGGTGGTGGGTATTATAGAGGGCATGGATTGCATGGAGCACTGGGTGTGGAGAAAAAATAATGAATACTGTTAAGCAGATAATAAATAAATTAATTTAAAAAATAAAAATAATAAAATAAAATCTTTTAAAAAATAAAGAAGTATTTTAAAAAATTGTGGAAACGAACATGGAAACACAACTGTTCAAAATCTGTGGGACACAACAAAGGTGGTCCTAAGAGGAAAGTATAGAGCAATACAAGGCTTTCTCAAGAAACAAGAAATGTCTCAAATATATAACCTAACCCTACACCTGAAAGAGCTGGAGAAATAACAGCAAATAAAGCCTAAATCCAGCAGAAGAGACATAAAAAAGATCAGAGCAGAAACCAATGAAATAGAAACCAAAAGAATAGTAGAACAAATCAATGAAACTAGGAACTGGTTCTTTGGAAGAATTAATAATATTGATAAACCCCTGGCCAGACCTATCAAAAAGAAGAGAGAAAGGACCCAAATTAATACACTTATGAATGAAAGAGGAGAGATTGCAACCAATACCAAAGAAATACAAACAATTATAAGAACATAGTATGAGCACTACATGCCAGCAAATTAGACATCTGGAAGAAATGGATGCATTCTAGAGACATATAAACTACACAGACTGATCCAGGAAGAAATAGAAAACATGAACAGACCTATAACCAATAAGTAGATTGAAGCAGTAATCAAATATCTCCCAATAAACAAGAGCCCAGGGCCAGACGTCTTCCCAGGGGAATTCTATCAAACATGTAAAGGAGAATTAATGTCTATTCTCCTCAAACTGTTCCAAAAAATTAGAAATGGAAGGAGAACATCCAAACTCATTTTATGAGGCCAGAACTACCTTGATCCTAAAACCAGACAAAGACCCCATCAAAAAAGAGAATTACAAACCAATATCCCTAGTGAACATGGATGCAAAAATTCTCACCAAAATACTAGCCAGTAGATTCCAACAGTACATTAAAAGGATTATTCACCACAACCAAGTGGTATTTATTCCTGGGCTGCAAGGCTGGTTCAACTCCTTAAATCAGTCAATGTGATACAATACATTAATAAAAGAAAGAACAAGAACCATATGATACTCTCAATAGATACAGAAAAAGCATTTGACAAAGAACAGCATCCTTTCTTGATCAAAGCTCTTCACATTGTAGGGACAGAAGGTACATACCTCAATATCATAAAAGCCATCTATGAAAAACCCACAGCAAATATCATCCCCAATGCGGGAAAACTGAGAGCTTTCCCCCTAAGGTCAGGAACATGGCAGGGATGTCTACTATCACCACTGTTATTCAACATAGTACTAGAAGTCCTAGCCTCAGCAATCAGACAACAAAAAGAAATAAAAGACATCTGAATCCGCAAAGAGTTTATCCTCTCACTCTTCACAGATATGATACTTTATGTGGAAAACCCAAAAGTCTCCACCCCAAAACTATTAGAACTCGTACAGGAATTCAGCAAGGTGTCAGGATATAAAATAAATGCACAGAAATCAGTTGCATTTCTAAACAACAACAAGACAGAAGAAAGAGAAATTCAGAGTATATCTCATTTACAATTGTACCCCAAACCATAAGAATACCTAGGAATAAATCTTACCAAAGAGGCAAAGAATCTGTACCCATAAAAGTATAAAGTACTCATGAAAGAAATTGAGGAGGCAAAGAAATAGAAAATGCTCCACACATGTATTCCAAATGCATTGGAAGAACAAATATTGTGAAAATGTCTATGGTACCTAGAGAAATCTACACATTTAATGCAGTCCCTACCAAAATACCATCAACCTTTTTCAAAGAAATGGGAACAAATAATCCTAAAATTTATAGGGAACCAGAAAAGACCCTGAATAGCCAGAGGAATATTGAAAAAGAAAATCAAAGCTGGTGGCATCACAATTCTGCACTTCAAGCTCTATTGCAAAGCTGTAATCCTCAAGACAGCATGGTACTGGCACAAAAACAGACAGATCGATCAATGGAACAGAATAGGGAGCCCAGAAATGGATCTTCAACTCTAAGGTCAACTAATCTTTGACAAATCAGGAAAGAATCTCCAATGGAAAAAAGACAGTGTCTTCAACAAATGGTATTGGGAAAATTGGACACCACATGCAGATGAAACTGGGCCATTTCCTTACACTACCCACAAAAATAGACTCAAAATGAATGAAAGACTTCAATGTGAGAAGGAATCCATCAAAATTCTTCAGGAGAACACAGACAGAAACCTCTCTGACCTCAGTCACAGCAAATTTTTTCCTAGAAACATTGCCAAAGGCAAGGGAAGCGAGGGCAAAAATGAACTATAGGGACTTAATCAAGATCAAAAGCTTTTGCAAAGCAAAGTAAACAGTAAATAAAACCAAAAGGTAACTGACAGAATAGAAGATATTTGCAAATGGCGTATTAGATAAAGGGCTAGTATCCAAAATCTATAGAGAACTTAACAAACTCAACACTCACAGAATAAGTAATCCAATTAAGAAATGGGCAGAAGACATGAACAGACATTTCAGCAAAGAAGACATCCAGATGGCCAACAGAAACATGAAAAAGTGCTCAACATCACTCAGCATCAGGGAAACACAACCATACACTTGCTAAAATTAAAAAGTCAGGAAATGGCAGGTGTCGACGAGGACACAGAGAAAGGGAAACCCTCCTACACCATTGGTGGGAATGCAAGCTGGGGCAGCCACTCTGGAAAACAGTATGGAAGTTCCTCAAAAAACTGAAAATAGAGCTACCTTAAGACCCAGAAATTGCACTATTTTACTCTAAAGATACAAATGTAGTGATCCAAAGGGGCACATGCACCCGAGTGTTTATAGCAGCAATGTCCACTATAGCCAAACTATGGAAAAAGCCTAGATGCCCATCAACAGATGAATGGGTAAAGAACATGTTATATATACATATACATATACATATATATGTATATATATAATATAATATATTATATATAATAATAACAACATAATGTATAATAATATTATAATATAATAAATGTATATATATACTTCTCATATATATGAGATGTATACATATATATACATGAGAGTGTATATATATATATATATATATATATACATACTCAATGGGGAAAAATTATAATATAAAAATTTATATAGTATCTATATATATACATACACACACACAATGAGATATTATACAGCCATCAAAAATGAAATATTACTGGGGCGCCTGGGGGCTCAGTGGGTTAAGGCCTCTGCCTTCAGCTCGGGTCATGATCCCAGGATTCTGGGATTGAGCCCCGCATCGGGCTCTCTGCTCAGCGGGGAGCCTGCTTCCTTTTCTCTCTGCCTGCCTCTCTGCCTAGTTGTGATTTCTCTCTGTCAAATAAATAAAATATTAAATAAATAAATAAATAAAATATTAAATAAATAAAATATTTAAATAAGAAATATTACTATTTGTAGTGATGTGGATGGAACTAGAGGGTATTATGCTAAACAAAATAAGTCCATGAGAGAGGGACAATTATCATATGCTCTCATTGATTCGAGGAATTTGAGAAATCAGACAGAAGATCATAGGCGAAGGTAGGGAAAAATGAAACAAAACGAAACCAGAGAGGGAGACAAACCTTAAGAGACTCTTGGTCTCAGGAAACAAACTAAGAGTTGCTGGAGTGAAGCGGGGCGTGGGAGTAATGGGTGGCTGGGGAATGGACATTGGGGAGGGTATGTGCTATGGTGAGTGCTGTGAATTGCATAAGACTGATGAATCACAGACCTGTACCCTGAAACAAATAATGCATTATATGTTAATTTTTGTAAAATACTAGCAGATGGAAATAAATAATAAAGTTTAGAGCAGAAATAAGTAAGATAGAGGAAAAAAAATAATAGGAAAACTAATCAATGAAACCAAAAATTGGTTCTTAGAAAACACTAACAAGTTTGATAAACCCTTAGGAGACTGACAGAGGGAAAAAAAAAAAGGAGAAGAAGAAACAAAAAAGAAGAAGAAACAAATAAAATCCATCACAATGACAGTCGTGGGATACCTGGGTGGCTGCCTTTGGATTGGGTCATGATCTCAGCGTCCTGGGATCCAGTCCCGCATCAGGCTCCCTGCTCAGTGGGGAGTCACCCTACTTGTGTGCTCTTTTTCTCTATTAAAAACATAAATAAAATATATAACTAAATAAATAAATACTTCCCTTCCCAGTTGGAATGATGGTAGGCTTTGGCAGTAGAGCGCTCTGGAGTGCTCTAAAGAGATATTGCAAGAGGAAGAGGTTTCCCCTCCCAATTATTGTATGCTCTTTCACCAGCCCAACTCTAACAGTGCCTACAGTTGTGCCCCATCTCCCTGGTTATGTCTGCCTACAAGCTTCAGCTCACCGGGACTCCAGAATTATTGCTGCTTTCCCCATCGTTAGAGGCCAGCTCTAGCTGAAGTGATCCCGCAAACCCCTCTGCCATCTAGGTGTCTGGAACTACAACATTTTTTTTTTTGTATTTTTTTCAGTGTTCCAAGATTCATTGTTTATGCACCACACCCAGTGCTCCATGTAATACGTGCCCTCCTTAATACCCACCACCAGGCTCACCCAACCACCCACTTCTCTCCCTCTAACACCCTCAACTTGTTTCTCAGAGTCCAAAGTCTCTCATGGTTTTTCTCTCCCTTCGATTTCCCCCAACTCACTTCTCTTTTCCATCTCCCAGTGTCCTCCATGTTATTTCTTATGCTCCACAAATAAGCAAAACCATATGATAATTATCTTTCTCTGCTTGACTTATTTCACTTAACATAATCTCCTCCAGTCCCATCCATGTTGATACAAAAGTTGGATATTTGTCTTTTCTGATGGAGACATAATACTCCATTGTATATATGGATCACATCTTCCTTATCCATTCATCTGTTGAAGGGCAGCTTGGCTCTTTCCACAGTTTGGCGACTGTGGCCATTGCTGCTATGAACATTGAGGTACATATGGTCCTTCTTTTCACTATGTCTGATTCTTTGGGGTAAATACCCAATAGTGCAATTGCAAGGTCATAGGGAAGCTCTCTTTTTAATATCTTAAGGAATCGCTGCTCTGTTTTCCAAAGTGGCTGCACCAACTTGCATTCCCACCAACAGTGTGAGAGGGTTCCCGTTTCTCCACATCCTCTCCAACACACGTTATTTCCTGTTTTGTTAATTTTGGCCATTCTAACTGCTGTAAGGTGGTATCTCAGTGTGATTTTGATTTGAATATCCCTGATGCCTAATGATGAAGCACATTTTTTCATGTGTCTGTTAGCCATTTGTATGTCTTCTTTGGAGAATGGCACCTTATTCAATAAAGTCCAGATTCCCCTTCCAAGTTTGTACTTCCTTGGGTCCTCTCCCATAAGCCCTGAAGTACCATTTAAGGTTCTTCTTCCACCTCTAGAATTACTCTCCTATACCAACTTAATACTTCATTATAGTTTCACAAGTTAAAAAACTGTGGTTTCTTTCTCCTGATATCACTCAACTTGATAACTAGAGTCATTCCAGAAGATGGACGCATACAGAGGGGATCGGTGAGTTAGCTTGCTCATGCCTTCAGGCTCAGTGCAGTGCTGAGCTCCTGCCTCATGGAAGACAAGGTGCTAGTAATCCATGGCATGCAGAGCATAAAATTTAACCAAGCCACACTAATTATCTGTGTTAAATGATGAAAAAGCAACAAGTGACACATATACTTTGGAGACCAAGTGGCTGTTGCTCTTGACTAGTACAGCAGTGTTGATGAATAATTTTTAGTGTAATTAAATTTTTATAGAAAGAAAAGAACAATTTCAGGTCTTTTAATTCTCAGATGACAGCCCGAGAACCAGAGGGGTTTGCACATAACCCCTTAAAAAATATTTCTTGTAGCCACAGGATTGACATTGCTGCAAATTAAACACAATTCTCATGTTCTGAGTAACACAACAGTGGAATTCACAGTCTCACCCAGAGTCCTCCCAGGGAGTAGTAAGGGCAGACATCACCCTGTTCCTGATCAGATGGGGAAAATATTCAGCCTTTTACCATTAAGTATGATGTTATCTGCAGGTCTTTTTGTAGATCTTGTTCATCAGCTTGAATTTATTACCTTGTATTCCTAGTTGTTGATGGACCAGCTGTTGATTATTTTGATTATTGTGAAATGGTTGTTCTGCATCAGTTTATATAATCATCTTGGTTTTTTTAGACTGTTAACACAGTAGATTACACTGATCCATCTTTGTAAGCACAAAGGAGAACAGCTAAGCAGAAGAAAAAAGAAGAAAAAATTAATAGAAATAAGAGCAGAAATCAATGAGGGAGAAAACACACATACAGTTTTCACACTGCAAAAGTTAATTCTTAGAAAGACCAGAACATGAATAAATAAATCCAGCGGTATTTGCTCAATTTTTCTTGTACTCCATAAACCTTCTACCAAGGGACATAGTCAGTCTGGATCTGAAAGAAGAGACCCCCCCACCATACATGGGGCTCACAAAACTACATACTGCCCCTCGACTCATACTGTTTTCCATCCCACAATGTATTATTTTAGAATCAATTAATTATGGAAAATTAAGTTGCAACTCATTCATTCTGGGTTATAAATACAAATTAGAATGTCTCAGCCACCCAAAGTAATTAGTTGTGGAGCTAGAAATATAATCTATTCCTCTAATGTTCATCAGCAGGCATCACAACATTGAAGACAATCTCTTAGCTCACAACCTCGGTCCAGGGCACTTTTCCTGGTTCTAGTTTCAGCAGCTATGGCATAAAAATTTTTTATCTCTAATAACTGTGCCACTTAACATAAAGCCTCCAACAATGACAACAACAAAAACAACAACAACAAAGGTAGATGAAAACATAAATTTAGTATATCAACAAAGCTTTTAAGTACAAAGCTATTTACTATATTTTTCAAACCTGAACTATAATGCTGTTCAAATTAGTATAGTTTCTAGAATGAAAATGTACCTTTCTGAAGCCACTTAACCAATAGAACAAGAAAAAAATGACATTTAATTCAATAAGAGCTGTCAACAAATGGAATGTTGTTAGTCCAATGTATAACTCAGAGCATGTGTTTTGCAACTTCATTTCTGCCAGTCAGCATGGTGCAGGAAGTTGACATTATAGTGTTCTGAAAACACAAACATGAAAACTTTGCCTCTGTAATAGCTGTCACATGTGTCACATTTGTCACAAATAGTTACAGACACACACTTGCACAAACACACTTACTTACACAAATACACTCACATATGCATGAACGTGCATGCAAATACACACAAGCAGAAATAAGGAACATACACATGCATAAACACATACACACATATGCACACAGACACACCCACTTATACATCTACACCCCGTTTATATACATGCACACATTTATACATATACACACCAACTTATACACAGATACCCATGCATGCATATACATACCTACACATGAACATACATACCTACAGTCATACATACACATACCCAACCACACTATAAAGTGTGTGTACAAGATCAAAAACCATTATTAAAAGTGGGTTTAGAAAATATGAAAGCATCCTAATAAATCCAATAAATGCTGCATTAAAACCAAGTAAAATGTGAACTGTGCTTATTTGGGCAACAGAACCTTTAGCAAAAGAAATGTCCTTGAAAATCCTGTGACTATTATGAACCACAGGTACAAATGAACCTTATTATATTTAGTTCAAATATTCTCATTTGTAAAGCTGTTCCATTTCACCCTGGCTTCTTTTACTATTCCTTCTCTGCCCTAATTTTCTCTTTTCCTCCCATCATGTGATGCTCCAACCCTGACTTGAAAGTAACATAAGTTTAATACTGAAAGTCACCAGCAATTGGAATTGCTGGGCTATTAGTAGGAATAAAAATGGCTCAATAAATTCTAGTATTCGAGTCTTGTTAATGTCACCCCAGGTGTAGGGAGAGATAAAGAATATTCAATATCTTCACTGTAATAATATGGAAACAAACTACTGTGTTTTGATTCATCGTTGGAAACAAGCAGACAATGCCATTAAAGGCAAGCTTGAGAAACATTGGGAAAATGTTTTCTTTTTAATTTATTAAAATTATTTTATTTTATTTATTATTTTATAATTTTATTTATAAATATATAATATATTTATATATTTTATTTATTTATAATTTTATAATTATTTATTAAAATTATTTATTTATTTTCAGCATAACAGTATTCATTATTTTTGCACCACACCCAGTGCTTTATGCAATGCGTGCCCTCTATAATACCCAACATCTGGTACTCCAACCTCCCACCCTCGCCACTTCAAACCCCTCATATTATTTTTCAGAGTCCATAGTCTCTCATGGTTCACCTCCTCTTCCAATTTCCCCCAATTCCCTTCTCCTCTCCAACTCCACATGTCCTCCATGCTATTTGTTATGCTCCGCAAATAAGTGAAACCACATGATAATTGACTCTCTCTGCCTGACTTATTTTACTCAGCATAATCTCTTCCAGTCACGTCCATGTAGATACAAAAGTTGCCTCTGATGGAGGCATAATACTTCATCGTGTATATGGACCACATCTTCCTTATCCATTCATCCGTTGAAGGGTATCTTGGTTCTTTCCACAGTTTGGCGACCGTGGCCATTGCTGCTATATACATTGGGGTACAGATGGCCCTTCTTTTCATTCCATCTGTATCTTTGGGGTAAATACCCAGGAGTGCAATTTCAGGGTCATAGGGAAGTTCTATTTTTAATTTCTTGAGGAATCTCCACACTGTTCTCCAAAGTGGCTGCACCAACTTGCATTCCCACCAACAGTGGAAGAGGGTTCCCCTTTCTCCACATCTCCTCCAACACATGTTGTTCCCTGTCTTGCTAATTTTGGCCATTCTAACTGGTGTAAGGTGATATCTCAATGTGGTTTTAATTTGAATCTCCCTGAGGGCTAGTGATGATGAACATTTTTTCATGTGTCTGATAGCCATTTGTATGTCTTCACTGGAGAAGTCTCTGTTCATATCCTCTGCCCATTTTTTGATATGATTATCTGTTTTGTGCATGTTGAGTTTGAGGATTCATTATAGATCCTGGATATCAACCTTTTGTCTGTACTGTCATTTGCAAATATCTTCTCCCATTCCATGGATTGCCTCTTTGTTTTCTTGACTGTTTCCTTTGCTGTGCAGAAGCTTTTGATTTTGATGAAGTCCCAAAAGTTTATTTTCACTTTTGTTTCCTTTGCCTTTGGAGACATATCTTGAAAGAAACTGGATATAGCAAAGGCGGTCCTAAGGGGGAAATACATAGCCATCCAAGCCTCTCTCAAAAATTTAAAAAATCCAGAACACAGCAGCTGTCTCTATACCTTAAAGAACTGGAGAATCAACAACAAGTCAAACCAACTCCACACATAAGAAGGGAAATAATGAAGATTAGAGCTGAGATCAATGAGGTAGAAACCAGAGATACAGTAGAACTTACCAATGAAACTAGAAGCTGATTTTTTGAAAGAATCAATAAAATCAATAAACCATTGGCCACACTAATCCAAAAGAAAGGAGAGAAAGCCTAAATTCATAAAATCATGAATGAAAAGGGAGAGATCACAACTAACACTAAGGAAGTAGAAACAATCATTGGAAGTTATTATCAACAGTTATATGCCAATGAGCTAAGCAACCTAGATGAAATGGATGCATTCCTGGAAAACTGTAAACTCCCAAAATTGATCTAGGAAGAAATTGACAACCTGAATAGACTGATATCTAGTAACGAGATTGAAGCAGTGATCAAAAACCTCCCAAAAAACAGGAGCACAGGATCTGATGGATTTCCTGGGGAATTCTACCAAACTTTCAAGGAAGAAATAACACCTATTCTCCTGAAGCTGTTTCAAAAAATTGAAGTTGATGGAAAACTTCCAGACTCTTTCTATGAAGCCAGCATTACCCTGATCCCCAAACCAGGCAAAGACCCTACCAAGAAGGAGAATTTCAGACCAGTATCACTGATGAATATGGATGCTAAGATTCTCAACAAGATCCTAGCCAACAGGATCCAATAGCACATTAAAAAGATTATCCACCATGACCAGGTGGGATTCATCCCTGGGCTGCAAGGATGGTTCAACTTTCGCAAATCAATCAATGTGATACAACAAATTAATAAGAGAAGAGAGAAGAACCACATGGTCCTCTCAATTGATGCAGAAAAAGCATTTGACAAAATCCAGCATCCGTTCCTGATTAAAACGCTTCAAAGTATAGGGATAGAGGGAACATTCCTGAACTTCATCAAATCTATCTATGGAAGACCCACAGCAAATATCATCCTCAATGGGGAAAAGCTTGCAGCCTTCCCATTGAGATCAGGAACACTACAAGGATGCCCACTCTCTCCACTCTTGTTCAACATAGTATTAGAAGTCCTAGCAACAGCAATCAGACAACAAAGAGAAATAAAAGGTATCCAAATTGGCAATGAAGAAGTCAAACTCTCTCTCTTCACAGATGACATGATTCTTTATATGGAAAGCCCAAAAGACTCCACCCCCAATCTACTAGAACTCATACAGCAATTCAGCAACGTGGCATGATACAAAGTCGATGTACAGAAATCAGTGGCTTTCTTATACACTAACAATGAAAATACAGAAAGAGAAATTAGAGAATCAATTCCATTTACTATAGCACCAAGAACCATAAGATACCTGGGAATAAACCTAACCAAAGAGGTAAAGGATCTGTATTTGAGGAACTACAGAACACTCATGAAAGAAACTGAAGAAGACACAGAAAGATGGAAGACCATTCCATGCTCTTGGATCGGAAGAATAAACATTGTTAAAATGTCTATACTGCCTAGAGCAATCTATACTTTTAATGCCATTCCGATCAAAATTCCACCGGCATTCTTCAAAGAGCTGGATCAAATAATCCTAAAATTTGTATGGAATCAGAAGAGACCCTGAATCACTAAGGAAATGTTGAAAAACAAAAATAAAACTGGGGGCATCATGCTACCTGATTTCAAGCTTTATTACAAAGCTGTAATCACCAAGACAGCATGGTACTGGCATAAAAACAGACACATAGACCAGTGGAACAGAGTAGAGAGCCCAGATATGGACCCTCCACTCTATGGTCAATTAATCTTCAACAAAATAGGAAAAAATATACAGTGGAAAAAAGTCTCTTCAATAAATGGTGCTGGGAAAACTGGACAGCTATATGTAGAAGAATGAAACTCGACCATTCTCTTACACCGTACACAAAGATCAACTCAAAATGGATAAAAGACCTCAATGTGAGACAGGAATCCATCAGAATCCTAGAGGAGAACCTAGGCAGTAATCTCTTTGATATCAGCCACAGCAACTTCTTTCAAGATATGTCTCCAAAGGGAAAATGTTTGTGAATACTTCCTTCTGTTCATTTTTGAGGGAGCACGCTCTGTTTGAGGAGATAGGCTGCTGCCCTAGAGCCCCTTCTTGCTTTCAGCAAAGACCATGACTGGCTTGTCGTGTTTCCCTCCACTCTGTAAAGGAAGAAAACCGCAGGGCAAGGAGACACAGAGAGCACCAGGCTGCGCCAATGCTTGCCACCGCTGGGCAACTAGTGATTGGGAGAAAAGGCTAATTGCTCTAATAATCAACAATCCTTAGTCGTTTGTGTTCCAGACATACCTCACTGTGAACTGAGATGCTTCAAGGAAATGCACAATATTAGCTTCCTTTAGAGGGATGTCCTTAGTCCTGGACACAAGTGCACTGTCTTATGTCATTTTGCATCAATCCACAGCACTCAGAGCAGATCCCTGAGCAGTTAAAAGACACCAGTAATCTTATTTTTCATTTGAAAATTCTAAAATTCTACCCGTGTAGCATGAATAATAAATTGGAAAAAGAAACAAACATATATATTCTTTTTTTCCCAAATACTGCAATGTTCTAGAATAATTTTTAAAAGCAAAAATTTCTTCTTCTTTGGAATCTTAAATAGATGGTACACTCCTATAACCACTCTTTAACATGTAAGTTGACAAGACACTTGTTAATCAGCTTGAGTTGAAATAACAGCCTGCTCTAAATTCAGACTTGAACACAGGTGAAAAGCCCAACTTTGGGGCCATTCATTTTGGAGATTGAATTCAAGTAGAGCAGAAGTGACAGATGTGTGATGGGGGTAAAGGTAGAAGTGAGCAACAAGTCCTGGCAATGCAAAGGAAGAGGTTTCCAATGTGTCTTGCCCTGTCCCCTCTATACTCATCCAACAGACCTGGACCAACTGAATGCCACCATTTTGCACCCAGATGACTCATTCATCCCACAACTGTCTCCTTAGTCAGTGCTTGGTTCCACTGTTATCACATTCACCCAATTCATGGGTACCCTCTTCTTTATGTGATCTTTTCATATTCTTAGCAATCCTACATGCAAGTCAGTTTTATTGACAATTTAGGATGAACATAAAACCTGGCGACTGCCCAACAATTTCTAGGGGTGATTCATATTCTCAGTTAATTTTTTGTGTATGTATTCTATAAACATTCTACCTACTGGGGAAAAAAAAAACAGGAATAATCCCCAAGATGTTTCTTGGCTATCTGATGGTCTCCACTGAGGACTATACATAGGCACAGTCATCTGCCTTTGTGGGGGTCATGGGACTTGATCCCTCATCTAGGCAGAAACATATCATCCCAATTTCAGAGAGGCTGTAACACTATTCAGAGACCTTTCCTTCTGACAGCATAAAATTGGTAGTCAGATAGGAAGAAGTGCTGATGAACATAGTCTTTTTTTTTTTTTAAGGATTGAATAAAATGGCTTATGACAACAACCATTTGGGACACAAAGAAAAAGCTCAGAACATTAACTATGTGAATATTGAGAAATACAAACATTCTCTAATCACTGTTGAATTATTCTGTTTCATTTTCCCAGATTTTTGTTTCCTTCAGTTCTCGGCTGGACCATATGGTAATTCTGTTTTTGAAGATTCTAGGAACCTCCATACTGTTTTCCACAATGGCTTTACACTCCCTCCAACAGTGTACAAGTTTTCCCTTTTCTCCCCACCCTCACTTTCTGGCACTTTAACGCAATCCAAAAACCTTATCCTGCACTGTGTTTATGTAGTTGGGTAGGGGTGTTAGGAATGGAGATAGAAACTACCTCTTTCAATCAGCATCTCCATCTGGAAAGTGTGAGGGGGAATGCACATGCCATATTTTTTTAAAGGGCAGTAAAGTTTGCTCATCACCCACAGGTGGGATGCTTAGAGCAAACTCTGTGTGCAGACTAAGAAAGAAGGAGGTTTTGCCTGGCACTTGTGTGGAATTTATAACAAACCATATCCTATCCCTTAGGTATTTGTCTTCCTAACCTGGCAGGTCCAAGAGGCAGTTCCACGAAGCAGAGGAGCTATCCCATGCTTACTCCTCTGCTTCACACTCAGCTAAAGCCTTAACCACATGGGAAAATCCTTAAGTAAAAGAATTTATTCTAAGATGACTGTCATCATCTTACAAATGAAATGTCAACATCTAATCAATCCATTAAATAAAAAAACACAGATTGGAAGCAGTTTCCATGCAGTTGTGAGAATATAGTCATTCTCTAAAATGTGATAGAGGGAAGGTGGCTTCTTCTCCATCTAGGATGTGCACCACCAGCCTTCCTGGCAGCCCTTCTGAGGTATCTGTGGGCGGCTTCCTGACCTCCTCACAGCCCTAAAGCCAGAGAAATCACATCTAGAGTAAGAGTGAATTTTTATTTTCAACATTTCCTAAGCAATTCGGGGTCTCTTCTGATTCCATACAAATTTTAAGATTATTTGCTCCAGCTCTTTGAAAAACACTCGTGGAATTTTTATCAGAATGGCATTAAAAGTATAGATTGCTATAGGCAGTATAGACATTTTAACAATGTTTATTCTTCTGATCCAAGAGCATGGACTGGTCTTCCATCTTTTTGTGTCTTTTTCAATTTTGTTCATGAGTAAAACTGGTGGCATCACTTTACCTGATTTCAAGCTTTACTAAAAGTTGTGATCACCAAGACAGCATGGTACTGGCATAAAAACAGACACATAGACCAGTGGAACAGAGAAGAGAGCCCAGATATGGACCCTCCACTCTATGAGCAAATAATCTTTGACAAAACAGGAATAAATATACAGTGGAAAAAAGACAGTCTCTTCAATAAATGGTGAAACTGGACAGCTATATGTAGAAGAATGAAACTCGACCATTCTCTTACACCATACACAAAGATAAACTCGAAATAGATAAAAGACCTTAACGTGAGAAAGGAATCCATCAGAATCCTAGAGGAGAACATAGGCAGTAACCTCTTTATATCAGCCACAGCAACCCCTTCCAAGACATGTCTCCAAAGACAAAGGAAACAAAAGTGAAAATAAACTTTTGGGACTTCATCAAGATCAAAAGCTTCTGCACAGCAAAGGAAACAGTCAAAAAAACAAAGAGGCAACCCACGGAATGGGAGAAGATATTTGCAAATGACAGTACAGACAAAAGGTTGATATCCAGGATCTATAATGAACTCCTCAAACTCAACACGAACAGAACAGATACTTAAATCAAAAAATGGGCAGAAGATATGAAGAGACTTCTCCAGTGAAGACATACAAATGGCTATCAGACACATGAAAAAATGTTCATCATCACTAGCCCTCAGGGAGATTCAAATTAAAACCACATTGAGATATCACCTTACACCAGTTAGAATGGCCAAAATTAGCAAGACAGGGAACAACATGTGTTGGAGGAGATGTGAAGAAAGGGGAACCCTCTTCCACTGTTGGTGGGAATGCAAGTTGGTGTAGCCTCTTTGGAGAACAGTGTGGAGATTCCTCAAGAAATTAAAAATAGAACTTCCCTATGACCCTGAAATTGCACTCCTGGGTATTTACCCCAAAGATACAGATGGAATGAAAAGAAGGGCCATCTGTACCCCAATGTATATAAGAGCAATGGCCACGGTCGCCAAACTGTGGAAAGAACCAAGATACCCTTCAACGGATGAATGGATAAGGAAGATGTGGTCCATATACACGATGGAGTATTATGCCTCCATCAGAGAGGATGAATACCCAACTTTTATAGCAACATGGATGGGACTGGAGGATATTATGCTGAGTAAAATAAGTCAGGCAGAGAGAGTCAATTATCATATGGTTTCACTTATTTGTGGAGCATAACAAATAGCATGGAGAACATAGGGAGATGGAGAGGAGATGGGAGTTGAGGGAAATTGGAAGGGGAGGTGAACCATGAGAGACTATGGACTCTGAAAAACAATCTGAGGGTTTTGAATGGGCAGGGAGTGGGAAGTTGGGGGAGCTAGGTGGTGGGTATTAAGGAGGGCACATATTGCATGGAGCACTGGGTGTGGTGCAAAAACAATGAATTCTGTTATGCTGAAAAGAAATTAAAAATAAATAAATAATTAAAAATAAAATACGGCTACCTGAAAATAAAAGAATGAATTTTGATCAATTTTATCATTTCCATACTTCATTCACCCACTTCTTTGCTGAGCCCTTCCAAAGGCTGAACCATATGTATGGAGGACTGTGGCATTAGCACAAACAACCAAATTAACATTTATTCAAGGTGACAAAGATTTTCCTCCAATACATTATTTTAAGCAAAAATATTTCCACAAAGAACATTCATCCACTGTTTCATTCTTTGGAAGTACTCTGTACTAATTAAATGGATTCTAGCTTCACTGAGATATCATTTAATTCTGGACATCATATAGTTGTCACTCAGCACCTGGGGCAAACCATGCACTGGAGAAGACAAGAGAAGAAGAAAAGATTTGTAGGGTATGGGCAGAATGAAACTGAATTAGCACTGTTGTCACATTAATGATCCTGCATTTTCCTAGCAACTTTTTTTTCTAATAACTTGAAACTTGTCACGAATCTTTGCTGCAGAAAGACAATGAGATACAGTTTATGAATGGAGAAGACATCAGGATCATCCTAACCCCAAGATTTCACCTGAGCTTTGGCTCCTGATCCCCTGACAGATAACTGTATGAGAAGGAAGGAGGTAACAGCCATGCACTGAGCACCTCAGAAGCCCACGTGTGTCCTCCAGGATCACCTCAGTTAACCTCTCCCCTGTGAGGCAGCTTCTGGGAGCATTTATTTAATGGAGGTTCCCATGGGTCAATAAAATGACCCAAAGCATTCTGCCTTGAGGATATTGGAAGAGTAATGAGCTCCAAGTGAATACTTATTTTCTTCTCCATTCATGCCCATCTCTCAAATGAAATATAAGAGGGGTACCTGAAATTTTTCAGTTTGTTGAACATTTGACTCTTGGTTTCATCTAGGGTCATAATCTCAGGCTCATGGGATTGAGCCCCACGTCAGGCTCCTTGCTCAGCCTGGAGTCTGCTTGAGATTCTTGCTCTCCCTCTCCCTCTGCCTCTGCTCCTTCTCCCACTCATGCTTGTGCTCTCTCACTCTCTCTCTCAAATCAATAAATAAACAAAACCAGGAAGGAAGGGAGAGAGGGAGCAGAGGAGGGAGGAAGGGACACCAAACTGCCATTTGGGGAAGGTGGAAGACAGACAGGCCAAAATAACAATGCTCTTGGCATTACAGAACAGTGACTTATAAGACCAACAATATTATGAAATAGGTGCCAATTCCAGAAGAATTAGAGGGACCTGAGAGAACACCCACACTGACCAGCCCAAGGTGATCTGGACATCTTTGTGCCATGGGTCAATGTGGAAAAATGGTATCACAATGTTGAGACATGGTATTTTGGTGCCAAAGACATGGACTAGTGACTCCTTTCCACCCCTCACCAGCTCCGCGTGTCCATAAGCCCCTCACACAACAGTTGCACAAAGAACTTGTAAAATTTCCTCAATAAACTGAGAAATATGGAATTGATGAGATTATTTACTGTCAAGCAGAAATGGGATTTTATGGTAGAAAATGAAATATTTTAAAAAATTACACTTTTGTGCTCTTTAGTAGATTTTTCAGATTGTCACTATGAAACCTTAACATGGCTTTAGACCTTATTTTCAAAACAGGAAATTTTTTAAAGCACTGTTGAAGTAGAATTGATTTTTGCCAGCTGCCAAAGGAAAGTATATGATCTTCTCCTTATCCCTTTGTTTTTCTGTTTTCACCTTAAAAACTGGAACCCCCTTCCCTTGAAGACTAAAGCATTATACTATCCAAAGCAGCAATCATTAAATAAAACCTCATCCTTTTTAATATTGTAAGCTTATGGCTATTATGACTTTTTTTTTTTTTTTGGTCTTGTCAGAAAGTTTTCCTGTGCTATTCCACGTCCTCAGATGTGGGAACAGGATATTGTATCAAACAGCCTTGCAAGGAGACAGGACATTCATTACCAAGACAGGAAAAACCCTGGCCTAATTATCAATTAATCCTCCTCCATCTCTGTTCTAGAAAAGCAGGGGGCTGTGAAGGACAGAGAGCATGGGTATTTACAACATTGTGTCCCTATTAAGCAACTAGTGACCTATTTCAACTGTTGTGTCCAAAGAAATATTTTCTGGTTTCTAGCAAATGCCTGGGGTGGGGAGATAATTTTTCTTCTATTAATTTTATTTTTATGGCCCTCAGAAAATTCTATCATATTAGGCAAATATGATGGTACTTTGAATTCCTCTGCAGGGTCTTTCTATGACACCTGCTTCCTGCAAGGTTCAGCAGCTCATTACTGACTGGTGAGTGAGATTCTCTGTAAAATGGATGACACCCCCAGGCTGACATGAGCTTGCTGGTCCCCATCACTTCCATAATTTGGCAGATCCTCTAAAATAGTTTTCCATTTGTTTTTCCAGTATTCACACCATAGCGAAAGAAAGGAAAATCAGTGCCAAAGTTTTCATTTGTTTTAGTTAAGACCAAAGTCAGGAGCAAATCTAACATTTGAGTAATATTTTGTTCTTCCTTTCTTTTTTTTAATTCAAATGATATTTATACAAATATTCTCCCACAGAAGGTAATTATTTCTGCCCATAGTCTGGATTGTTTACACATTTTGAAACAAATAAATGGAATCTTAGCTTTAAGATAAGTCTTGGGTTTAAATCCAAACACTGATGATCCCCTAATGGTAGCGACATAAGCCACAGAAACTCTCTGATTTGTGTTTATTCTTCCACAGAATAATATGATACTGCCTATTTTAAAGCTATATGAGGGCAGGTAACTTGGGTCATTTTGTTCACTACCATATGACTGGTGTCAAGAATTATGCCTGATGTATGGTAGGCACTAAATCAATAATAATTGAATGTACAGAACAAACAACAACTATAATAATATGACCACCTTTGTATGATTTACTATACTAAGCTAGTGGATCAGCAATAGTATTTAACTCTCCACTATTCAGAAAAATATTTTACCTGGAAGAGAGTGAAGTAAATTGTGCTTGCGCCATTGGAGAATTTGGATGGAATGACTTCCAGGGAACCAAGACCCTGGTATCATATAGCCCACATGAAAATCTATCCCAAGGAAATAAGAACTGTACACATCATCTTTTCCAGTTGTCAAACAACCAAGAGCCACTCCTCAGGGAATGATCCCCAAGTCCATTCTACTAAAGTGGTCAGGACACAGGGCTTGAAGCAATGTCCAAATCATCCAATGTGTAGCCATAACCATAACTGAAATGTCTTCCCAATTTCAGGGTAGAATTACTTATAAAGATGGAAAGAAGAGAGCACAGAGACACCCTCATGAAAAACAAACAAACAAACAAAAAGAATGAAGCTATGAGGTGGGTCTTGCTGGGTCTAGGAGTTTCTAGGTAGAAACACGGCGCCCCCCCTTTTTTTTTTCCCGATTTATTTATTTTCAGAAAAACAGTATTCATTATTTTTTCACCACACCCAGTGCTCCATGCAAGCTGTGCCCTCTATAATACCCACCACCTGGTACCCCAACCTCCCAGGGACTGGAAGAGATTATGCTGAGTGAAATAAGTCAAGCAGAGAGAGTCAATTATCATATGGTTTCACTCATTTGTGGAGCATAACCAATAGCATGGAGGACAAGGGGCGTTAGAGAGAGTCAATTATCATATGGTTTCACTCATTTGTGGAGCATAACCAATAGCAACACGGTGCCCCTTAAATGAGTTTTGTCCAGCATCTTACTGCTTCTTGAAACTCCTGTCTGTTCTCTAGCTCATACAGAGAGTAGTGGCTCAGAATGTGCAGTGGATTCAGGAATCAACAGAAACCATGGCCCCAGCCCCTCACCAAAGAACAAGGCAGCAGGTACCAGCACATTGAAAAATCTAAAATGCCTTCCTGAAATACAGCAGATTGACAGCTTGGAATCAGCTTTTGATGGTGCATATTCTTCCATGTACATGTTGTTTTGGGGGCATTCTATTTGTAAAACCATGGAATAAGGATCAATGAAAAGATATGATGAATAGACCAAATCAATAGACCAAGAACCCCGGTTCTGTCACTGGCCTGAACCCCTGAACTAGGAAATTTCTAGTAGAAAGTTCTGTTTAGATATAAATGTTGCCTGGTAGAACAGAAATGCATTTGAGGAAGACTCCTCACCCAGATGAATCAGAAAGTGCCAGAAGTGACCAACAGTTCCCTCAGCTTCATTATAATGTTAAAATCCACTCCTGAATAGTCATTCCTGATCCTAACAAAAGGGGCCACCTTTCCCTTGTTTGGGCTTTGGAAAGGATTCCCAGGATCTCCTTGTTAGTACAAATAAAGGCAACCTGGTGAGGCATGAATACTCTGCCTGTAGCTCATTGGAGAGCAGATTCAACCTGACCCTTGTTCCCAGAACAAAGCCTGGGGAGCTGCACTGTTACCGGACAATGGTAGGTCTCCTGGCTCCCAGGAGATGCTCTGCCTACAGGTGCCACATTGCCAAGCACTTCTCTTACTCCAAAACTTGGAGCAACTCTGGCCTGGTTGATTTTTAGGAGGTCTTTTTACTCTATATACCTCTGAGGGACACAGACTCTCTGCACAAGTGAGATAAAAGGGAAAAACAAAAACAAAAACAGGAGCTTCTGTCTCCTGAAAAACTACTATTCCTGGTGCCTGCCTTTATCCCCCAAAGATGAGAGAACCCAGTCACCAGGGGCACCTTGCAAAGTAAAGTGCTTTCTGGGATGCTTGGGTGGCTCAGTCCATTTTTAAAATTATTATTATCATTTCTTTTTTATTTCTTTTCAGCGTAACAGTATTCCTTGTTTTTGCACCACACTCAGTGCTCCATGCAATCCATACCCTCCCCAATACCCACCACCTGGTTCCCCCAACCTCCCACCGCCCACCCCTTCAAAACCCTCGGGTTGTTTTTCAGAGTCCATAGTCTCTCATGGTTCACCTCCCCTTCCAATTTCCCTCAGCTCCCTTCTCCTCTCCATCTCCTCATGTCCTCCATGTTATTTGTTATGCTCCACAAATAAGTGAAACCATATGATAATTGACTCTCTCTGCTTGACTTATTTCACTCAGTGTAATCTCTTCTAGTCCCATCCATGTTGCTACAAAAGTTGGGTATTCGTCCTTTCTGATGGGTATAATATTCCATAGTGGCTCTGTCCATTAAGTGGCTGCCTTTGACTTGTCATGATCCCAGTGTCCTGGGATCGAATCCCACATTGAGGCTTCTTGCTCAGCAGGGAGCCTGCTTCCCCCTCTGCCTCTGCCTGCCACTCTGTCTGCCTGCACTCTCTCTCTCTTTATTTCTCTCTGACAAGTAAATAAATAAAATCTTTAGAAAAAAGAAAAGAAAAGTGCCTTCTATTTTTATAGAAACATTTGAATGACATTTACCCTTCTAAGTTCCCTTCTGCTCTCTCCCCACATTCTCTCCCCTACTCAGAGTGTTCGCCCCCAGGTGCACATGTTCCAGAAACATAAGTGAGGGGAGCCAATCCCCTGTGTCCACAGTGCTGCAGGTCAGGCCCAGATTAAGCCTTCATGCATGAAGACACTGATCACCCAGCCATGTTCACATGATACCTGATGAAAACCAGAATTCCCTTCAAACCTGAAAATGTTTTTCTAAGTTTTTTTTTTTATTATTTTTTAAGTTCCTTTTATTGCTTTAGTAATCTCTACACCTAACATGGGGGGCTCAAATCCACACCTTGGGGTCAAGAGTTGCATGCTTTTCTGATTGAACCAGCCAGGCATCCCTAGTGTTTCCTCTTATCAGGCACCTTGTTTCTTCCCTGTGTGTGTGACCCACTTTTGCAAGGAAAGGCAATTCTTTCTTGATTACTGTGTAGTAAATCTTTGTACTTCTTCTGTTAATGGGGTTTAACTCATACCAACCCTCCAAGGCAAATACTATTATTTCTATTTTAAATATGCAGAGGCTAAGACTTGGGGAGACTAAGGGAGTTGTCTGTGGACACTCCAGTGATAAAGAAGAGAACCAGGTCTGTCCATTTCTGAAAACCCCCAATCTTTCACTATGCAGGCAGCAGAGGCATTAATCTACTAAATTGATCTAGAACAAACACAACTAAGCCAGGACAGAAAAGGGCTTATAAATGGACCAAATAAATATCTCATCTATATCATATGGTCATAATTGGTAGGCAAAGAGTTTTAAAGTTACAGGAATAGAACTTCCAAAAATAACAAACTCATAAAGCCAGGTGAGAATTTTAAGGAAAGTTTTCCTAGCCAAAGTACATTGTTATTTGGAATTTTTTTTTTCTTCAGAAGAAATCTCATTCAGTCTCTTAATTAGTGGCAATAAAGATAAAAAATAATCATAAAGGCATCATACACCCTGTCCCTTCAAACTTTAAATCCAGAAGTGTTATTATCTTCTACTCTAATAAGCAAAGCGAATAATATTGACATTCTTAGTTACACTGAAGGAAGTGAAGGCAAGTCCTCAATTAGCTGTAGAGCTTTATCTACTTTAAGTTGATGAAATAATTCATAAAATAATCTAAAGCATTTTTAAAGAACTCTAGAAATACATGTCTGGCACAGGCAGAAAGACACTCACTGAAGGGTCAGTACAGAGTAGCTTTGCTCTGGACCTCCGTGTGCAGCTGGAGTTGAAGGTCCTGATCTGTTACCAGTAAGAGCACTCCATGCAGTAATCTAAGAAAGTGCAGAGCAAACAGTTCTAGGGACAAGCAAAAAGGAAAGATCTTAGCAAATCTTACAATATTTACCAAGGGAGATCTTTCATTTTATTGGTATTCCATAACCATCTGGTCCATTAAGTCTCCACTGCATCTATTAACTCCAGAGGAGGCAAAATCCCATCTGGGACAGAAAAACCAATGAAGGCAAGACATGGTTTCTATCCTTAGAAGCCCCTCTCCCTGGAGGGGCAGACTACTGCACGTCAATGTACTTTCTGATGTAACGAGAGGTGGTTGCTTGCTAAGGAGGGTCAAGAACTTCTCATTTAAGGAGATTCTATGTTAGAAATGATAACCCATGGATCCCAGCTGTGTCCAAGGCTCCAGATCACTCAGACCAATTGCTCACGGTATAAACTGTTATCAGTGAATCCTTCAATAGCTACCAACACCAACAGACACAAATAGAAATGCTCACCATGAGACACGTTAGAATTTTTACTGCAGCATGTTTTGTAATAGGAAAACACTGGAAACTAGGAAGTTCCCATCAGAAGCTTAAAAAAAAAAATAAAGTGTGAATGCAAAGTGAGCAACAAGGCAGCAGTTAGCATGCATGAAGAATCCGCAGACATAACATTGTGTGAAAAAAGTCCACGACAAACGAGGACATGCTTCACAATGCCACTTTTAAAGGACAAGAATGGAAAAGCAAGCTATGTACTGCTCAAGGACAAAAGAATAATCATAAGAGGAGCCAAGAACTTGCACAGATACTGTTCCAAAGAAGACTTACAGATGGCAACAAGCACACAGAAAGATCTTCCACATCATTATTCATTAGGGAAGCACAAATCAAAACCACAATGAGATACCACTACACACCCACTAGGATGGCTATAATCAAAACAATGGAAAGTCACAACTGTTGGCAAAGATGCCAAGAAATCAACACCATAATCCATTGCTAGTGAGAATGTGAAAATGTTCAGTTGGTGTGGAAAACAGTTTGGTGGTTCCTCAAAAATTTGCGTGTAGAATTACTACAGTTCTATTCCTAAGGCACATACCCCAAATGGCTGAACACAGGTGTGTAAATAAAAACTTTCATATGGAGATAATGGCAACGCTATTTACAATAATCAAAAGGCAGGAACAACCCCCCCAAAAGAGGTTGGAAGTACTATTCTTAATATCAGCCAAAAGCAAACACCTGTGAGATTTGGAATTCTGGTTTACTCCCAGTATCCTGGGGTCAGCAAACTATACTCCCCCCCATACACAACAAAAATCTGTGCATATGATGTCCCATCAGCACATACTGAAATTAGGACATCAAGTGAACTATTCTCCTATTTCAAACATCTAAATCTCACAACCTAAGTGAGCCTGACAACATATTTTAGGCTTCCGGTTATACTGATCTCATAAAAAGGATGCTTTTCCATCTTCCGAGGTAGCTTCTACAACCCCCTCCTCCACTAGCCTGATGCTGATGCATCATGTGCATACATTAGCTTCTTAGGGGGTCCCCAGAACATGCAAACTGCTGGAGAGAGCATCTGCTTCTAGATCCTTCCTAAATCTCCACCATTGACACGTTTACCTCAACCCCAATGGTTAAACTACATAAAGTGTATGACATCTAAAGGGCATGTGGACATTCTCTATGTTATGTCACTCACGGTCCACCCTTCTTCAAATCAGAGGTCTGTTTTGTCACTTTAAAAAATGTAATAGCGAATCCAAGAAGGCCTGATGGGATTTTGTTGAGCACAATAATACAATGTCTAGAACCCGAGAGCCCTGCTGGCTCTCCCCTGCTGCTTGGCTGTGACTCTGCTCACTCTCAGAGCTGAACTCAGGCAATGTGTCCCCACATCTCTGCAGTTCTTCTGGTCCATGCCACTGTCACAGCAGGGGGGTGGGGTTCAGCTTCCTGAAGTCCCCTGTTCTGATAAAGACAGAAAGGATACTGATGAGTCCTAAGGGCAACATGTCTAGTTAGCACAGAACAGGAAACACTTGTCTTCGTAAGAAGGAGCCCATTTATGGGGATCCCTTTTAAATATATGCAGGAGTTGAGGGTTTTAAGAGCGTCTTCCATTTCCCTGTCTTCGAAATGATGACGAAGGCGTGAGGTACTTACAGTCTCTTTACCCTCTCCCATGCAGAGGTCTGAGCTAGGAACTCGTTGAGGGTGGTAGATTCACACAGCACTTTCTTGGCACCCACGAAAGTAAAACCATTTATTTTTATTTATTTATTTATTTTTTAAAGCAGCACCTGTTTATTCATCTCACACTTTCGGTGGCTCAGGATGCCAGCACAGTGCACGGGGTTTCTGCTCGTGGTTTCCCAAGGCTTCAGTCCAGAAGCCCGTTGGCGGCATTCTCATCGGGAAGTTCCATTAGGGAGAGGTCCTCTCACGCTCCCTTGGATAGAGATAGAGATCATTTCCCTGGGATGACAGACGCTGTTCCTGTGTTCTTGCTGGCAGATCTGGCAGATGCCATCCTCAGGTGTGTAGCATGTGGCCTTCCATTTATTTTTATATATATCTTTCCTCTACTTGACACAATCTAAATATTCCTGACTTCCTACAGAGATCTCCCAACTCTGAACATGCTAGTTTTATCAATAAATGTGTTTATAATACCATTGTAACTCCACAGAACTTATTAATATTATTAACAACTTAACCTTTTTCATTTCACAGGCTCAGTACAAAACTCTTTACATGTGGATTGTTAAAATACATAATGACAAGGATAATGAGAAGCATATTCCTCATTCCCAAATTACTCCCCGCTCTGAGGACTAGCTTTTGAGGACTTCTGGGGAATGTAACACTTTTTATATTTGATATCAATTTCAAAGGCATCAGCTAAAATTATGAGTCCTATGTAATCAAGTTTGATCAACTCCCTGAAACACATGAGACTATTTGGAGACCCTCATCAGATACTTGAAGGTATGTGACCAATGGGAAAATCAGTCGTTTTGATTTGCACAACAGAATGGGCAGTTTGGGTTCCCTCAACAGGAGAGATGGGGGAAAAGTCATTGGAATGAAGTGTTTTTATAAAAATCTGATTGAATGGAGAAAGATGACTAACATATGATCTCCCTGATATGAGGAAGTGGAGATGCAATGTGGGGCATCGGGGGTTCCCGATCCCATCTTGTTTCTTTGAAACAAGATGGGATCGGGAGGGAGAAACACCATAAAAGACTCTCAATGTCACAAAACAAACTGAGGGGGGCCGGGTATAGGGGGTAGGGAGAGGGTGGTGGGGTTATGGACATTAGGGAAGGTATGTGCTATGGTGAGTGCTGTGAAGTGTGTAAACCTGGCGATTCACAGACCTGTACCCTTGGGGCTAAATATATATTATATGTTTATTTTAAAAATTTAAAAATTAAAAGCAAATAATAAAAGTTTTAAATTAAAAAAAAATTTTAAATTTCCTGATTCAAGAAAATCTGTTTTACTTTTCTTTTTTTTCCAATTTATTTATTTTCAGAAAATCATTATTCATTATTTTTTCACCACACCCAGTGCTCCATGCAAGCCGTGCCCTCTATAATACCCACCACCTGGTACCGCAACCTCCCACCCCCCCGCCACTTCAAACCCCTCAGATTGTTTTTCAGAGTCCATAGTCTCTCATGGTTCACCTCCCCTTCCAATTTACCCAAATTCCCTTCTCCTCTCTAATGACCCCTGTACTCCATGCTATTTGTTATGCTCCACAAATAAGTGAAACCATATGATAATTGACTCTCTCTGCTTGACTTATTTCACTCAGCATAATCTCTTCCAGTCCCATCCATGTTGCTACAAAAGTTGGGTATTTGTCCTTTCTGATGGAGGCATAATACTCCATAGTGTATATGGACCACATCTTCCTTATCCATTCATCCGTTGAAGGGCATCTTGGTTCTTTCCACAGTTTGGCGACCGTGGCCATTGCTGCTATAAACATTGGGGTACAGATGGCCCTTCTTTTTACTACATCTGTGTCTTTGGGGTAAATACCCAGGAGTGCAATTGCAGGGTCATAGGGAAGCGCTACTTTTAATTTCTTGAGGAATCTCCACACTGTTCTCCAAAGAGGCTGCACCAACTTGCATTCCCACCAACAGTGTAAGAGGGTTCCCCTTTCTCCACATCCTCTCCAACACATGTTGTTTCCTGTTCTGTTAATTTTGGCCATTCTAACTGGTGTAAGGTGATATCTCAATGTGGTTTTAATTTGAATCTCCCTGAGGGCTAATGATGATGAACATTTTTTCATGTGTCTGATAGCCATTTGTATGTCTTGATTGGAGAAGGGTCTGTTCACATCTTCTGCCCATTTTTTGATGTGTTTGCCTGTTTCGTGTGTGTTGAGTTTGAGGAGTTCATTATAGATCCTGGATATCAATCTTTTGTCTGTACTGTCATTTGCAAATATCTTCTCCCATTCTGTGGGTTGCCTCTTTGTTTTTTTGACTGTTTCCTTTGCTGTGCAGAAGCTTTTGATTTTGATGAAGTCCCAAAAGTTTATTTTCGCTTTTGTTTCCTTTGCCTTTGGAGACATATCTTGAAAGAAGTTGCTGTGGCTGATATAGAAGAGATTACTGCCTATGTTCTCCTCTAGGATTCTGATGGATTCCTGCCTCACGTTGAGGTCTTTTATCCATTTTGAGTTGATCTTTGTGTACGGTGTAAGAGAATGGTCGAGTTTCATTCTTCTACATATAGCTGTCCAGTTTCACCATTTATTGAAGAGACTGTCTTTTTTCCACTGTATATTTTTTCTTGTTTTGTCGAAGATTAATTGACCATAGAGTTGAGGGTCCATATCTGGGCTCTCTACTCTGTTCCACTGGTCTATGTGTCTGTTTTTATGCCAGTACCATGCTGTCTTGGTGATCACAGCTTTGTAATAAAGCTTGAAATCAGGTAACGTGATGCCGCCAGCTTTATTTTTGTTTTTCAGCATTTCCTTAGTGATTCGGGGTCTCTTCTGATTCCATACAAATTTTAGGATTATTTGCTCCGGCTCTTTGAAGAATGCTGGTGGAATTTTGATTGGAATGGCATTAAAAGTATAGATTGCTCTAGGCAGTATAGACATTTTAACAATGTTTATTCTTCCGATGCAAGAGCATGGAATGGTCTTCCGTCTAGTTGTGTCTTCTTCAATTTCTTTCATGAGTGTACTGTACTTCCTCGAGTACAGATCCTTTACCTCTTTGGTTAGGTTTATTCCCAGGTATCTTATGGTTCTTGGTGCTATAGTAAATGGAATCGATTCTCTAATTTCCCTTTCTGTATTTTCATTGTTAGTGTATAAGAAAGCCACTGATTTCTGCACATTGACTTTGTATCCTGCCACGTTGCTGAATTGCTGTATGAGTTCTAGTAGTTTGGGGGTAGAGTCTTTTGGGTTTTCCATATAAAGAATCATGTCATCTGTGAAGAGAGAGAGTTTGACTTCTTCATTAACAATTTGGATACCTTTTATTTCTCTCTGTTGTCTGATTGCTGTTGCTAGGACTTCTAATACTATGTTGAACAAGAGTGGTGAAAGTGGGCATCCTTGTCTTGTTCCTGATCTCAATGGGAAGGCTGCAAGATTATTCCCATTGAGGATGATATTTGCTGTGGGTCTTCCATAGATAGATTTGATGAAGTTCAGGAATGTTCCCTCTATCCCTATACTTTGAAGCGTTTTAATCAGGAACGGATGCTGGATTTTGTCAAATGCTTTTTCTGCATCAATTGAGAGGACCATGTGGTTCTTCTCTCTTCTCATATTAATTTGTTGTATCACATTGATTGATTTGCGAATGTTGAACCATCCTTGTAGCCCAGGGATGAATCCCACCTGATCATGGTGGATAATCTTTTAATATGCTGTTGGATCCTGTTGGCTAGGATCCTGTTGAGAATCTTAGCATCCATATTAATCAGTGTATTGGTCTAAAATTCTCCTTTTTGGTAGGGTCCTTGCCTGGTTTGGGGATCAGGGTAATGCTGGCTTCATAGAAAGAGTCTGGAAGTTTTCCTTCTGCTTCAATTTTTTGAAATAGCTTCAGGAGAATAGGTGTTATTTCTTCTTGGAAGGTTTGGTAGAATTCCCTAGGGAATCCGTCAGGTCCTGGCCTCTTGTTTTTTGGGAGGTTTTTGATCACTGATTCAATCCCGTTATTAGATATCGGTCTATTCAGGTTGTCGATTTTTTTCTGGTTCAATTTTGGTATTTTATATTTTCCCAGGATTGCATCCATTTCATCTAGGTTGCTAAGCTTATTGGCTTATAACTGTTGATAATAACTTCTGATGATTGTTTCTACTTCCTTGGTGTTAGTTGTGATCTCTCCCTTTTCATTCATGATTTTATGAATTTGGGCTTTCTCTCTTTTCTTTTGGATTAGTGTGGCCAGTGGCTTATCAATCTTATTGATTCTTTCAAAAAACCAGCTTCTTTACCCCAAAGATACAAATGTCGTGAAAAGAAGAGCCATCTGTACCCCAATGTTTATAGCAGCAATGGCCACGGTCACCAAACTATGGAAAGAACCAAGATGCCCTTCAACAGATGAATGGATAAGGAAGATGTGGTCCATATACACTATGGAGTATTATGCCTCAATCAGAAAGGATGAATACCCAACTTTTGTAGCAACATGGACAGGACTGGAAGAGATTATGCTGAGTGAAATAAGTCAAGCAGAGAGAGCCAATTATCATATGGTTTCACTTATTTGTGGAGCATAACAAATAGCATGGAGGACAAGGGGTGTTAGAGAGGAGAAGGAAGTTGGGGTAAATTGGATAGGGAGGTGAACCACGAGAGACTATGGACTCTGAAAAACAATCTAAGGGGTTTGAAGTGGCGGGGGTGGTAGGAGGTTGGGGTGCCAGGTGGTGAGTAGTATAGAGGGCACGGATTGCATGGAGCACTGTGTGTGGTGAAAAAATAATGAATACTGTTTTTCTATAAATAAATAAATTGGAAAAAAAAAACAGCTTCTAGTTTTATTGATATGTTCTACTGTATCTCTGGTTTCTACCTCATTGATCTCAGCTCTAATCTTGATGATTTCCCTTCTTATATGTGGAGTTGGTTTGATTTGTTGTTGATTCTCTAGTTCTTTAAGGTGTAGAGACAGCTGGTGTGTTCTAGATTTTTCAATTTTTTTGAGGGAGGCTTGGATGGCTATGTATTTTCCCCTTAGGACCGCCTTTGCTGTATCCCATAGGTTTTGGACCAAAGTGTCTTCATTCTCATTGGTTTCCATGAATTGTTTCAGTTCTTCCTTGATCTCCTGGTTGATCCAAGCATTCTTAAGCAAGGTGGTCTTTAGCTCCAGGTGTTTGAGTTCCTTCGGAACTTTTCTTTGTGATTGAGCTCCAGTTTCAAAGCATTGTGATCTGAGAATATGCAGGGAATAATCTCAGTCTTTTTGTATCGGTTGAGTCCTGATTTGTGACCCAGTATGTGGTCTATTCTGGAGAAGGTTCCGTGTGCACTTGAGAAGAATGAGTATTTTGTTGTTTTAGGGTGGAATGTTCTGTATATATCTATGAGGTCCATCTGGTCCAATGTGTCATTCAATGCTCTTGTTTCTTTATTGATTTTCTGCTTCGATCTGTCTAATTCTGAAAGAGGCGTGTTAAGATCTCCTACGATTAGTGTATTCATATCAATATGACTCTTTATCTTGATTAACAGTTTTCATAAGTAATTGGCTGCTCCCATATTGGGAGCATAGATATTTACAATTGTTAGATCATCTTGGTGGATAGTACCTTTAAGGATCGTGTAGTGTCCTTCTGTATCTCTGACTACAGTCTTTAGTTTGAAGTCCAATTTATCTGATATGAGTATCGCTACCCCGGCCTTCTTTTGAGGCCCATTGGCATTAAAGATGCTTCTCCATCCTTTCACTTTCAGTCTGCCTGTATCTTTAGGTTCAAAATGGGTCTCTTGTAGACAACATATGGATGGGTCCTGTCGTTTTATCCAATCTGCAACCCTGTGCCGTTTTATGGGTGCATTTAGGCCATTCACATTGAGAGTGATTATTGATAGATACGTTTTTATTGACATCGAGTTACCTTTGAAGTCTTAATTTCTGTAGACTGTCTCTATATTTCTGTTCATTGCTATTCTTGGGATTTTTCTCCTCTTTTATAGAACCCCCCTTAATATTTCCTGCATAGTCTTTTAAGCCTTGGTGGTCTTTAGCTCCAGATGTTGCATAGTGGTTGCATAGTCTTTTAAGCCTTGCCGATCTTGAAAACTCTTTATCTCTCTATCCATTTTGAATGTCAGTCTTGCTGGATAAAGTATTCTTGGCTGCATGTTCTTCTCATTTAGTGCCTTTAATATATCTTGCCAGCCTCTTCTGGTTTGCCAGGTCTCTGTGGACAGGTCTGTCGTTATTCTGATGGGCTTCCCTCTGTAAGTAAGGAGCCTCTTTGCCCTGGCAGCTTTCAAGAGATTATACGTACAATTATAATTCCTCAATTTGACTATCAGGTGTAGTGATGTTTTTTTGGAATGTATAATCTTGGGTGGAGACCGTTCAGCCTCTAGTACATGGACGCTGGTTCCATTCACGAGATTGGGAAATTTTTCATGAAGGACTTGTTCCACTATATCTTCTAGACTTCTTTCTTTCTCCTCCCCTTCAGGGATTCCAATAATTCTGACGTTGGAATGCTTCATGGCATCATTTATTTCCCTGATTCTGTTTTCATGGTTCCTAAGCTGTTTGTTCCAGGCTTCCTCCTGATCCTTTCTCTCTATCTGTTTGTCTTCCAGATCACTAATTCTATCTTCTGTCTCAGTTACCCTAGCTTTGAGAGAGTTTAGATTAGATTGGAACTCATTGAGAGCATTGTGAACCTCCTCCCTGGTAGCTTTGAGCTCTGCCCTAACATTGTGAACATCCTGTCTGGTCGCTTTCAGTTTGGCCTTAATCAATTCTGTTTGGTCATCCATGGCTTTCTCCAACCTAGCTATTGCCTGGATAATTGTTAGCCTGAATTCTCTTTCCGACATATTGTCTACGTTGATAGCCATTAGCTCTGTTGCAGAAGGTCTATCCTCTGTATTTTTCTTCTGTTGGGCATTCCTCCTCCTAGTCATTTTGGTGGGAGATGACTGAACAGATGTAGCTGGATGTATCAACTCTGGTGCAGTCAAGGTGCACCCTGGAACACTTCTGAGAATCAGGATTCCCCACCCAAATGAGAGACAAAAGAAAAGAAAAAGAAAAAGAAAAAAAAAAAGAAAAGAAGAAGAAGAAGAAGAAAAAGAAAAAAAAGAAAGAGAGAGAGAGAGAGGAAAGAAAGGGAAGATGAAAAAGAAGGTTCAGCCCAGATGGGCCCCAAGGTAAGAATTATGAAGTAGACAAACAAAAAGAGATAAAAAGACTGATACAAGTATATGGCAAGAGAAAAATATATATATATATATATGCAAGTAAAGAAAGAACCTCGTCAAAAAGAACCACAAGGGTAAAATTTATATGCTATCAGGAGAAACACAAAAAACACAGAAACACTGGTGGAAGAAGATGGGAGAGTTGTTATAAATTCTCAGTGTGTGCGAGGAAGGTTGTTTTGATTCTTCCTGGGTGTATCTTTATATCTTTGTTAAAGGACTCAACTTTCTTTAGATAAAGGGGATTAAAAATTGGTTTACCTATAGGGGTAGTATTGATTGGGGAAAGGGGATTACTTTGAAGTTTAACTCTATATGAATATTAGAGAATAAAAATATAAAGGAATAAACTAGACTAAACTAAATAAAATTTTAAAAAAGGAATTCAAAAAATATAAATGCAAAAGAAAAACATAGGTGTATGTATCAAAAAATTCAGGTTAGAAAGGTATTATGGAATTTGATGTACTGTACAGCTCGCTGTGATGGTAAATAGGTTAAAAAAATTACCTATGTGTAAAAAATAAAATATGAACCGGAATAGTGGAAAGGAGTGAACAATACAAGTTTTCCTATGAAGTAGTGGTTGTTCTCTTGTAGTCCTTTTTTTTTTCTTTCTTGGTTTGTTTTCTGGGGTAGGGGCCTGACACGTGGGTTGTCAGTCAATGATGTTTCCTGAGTTGAGTCCTCCCACCCCCCTCAAGGGGGTGGGCTCTGGGGAAACTGTTTTTTTTTTTTTTTCAGGCTTTTGTTCTCTGGTGGTTTTTATGCTTGATCACTTTTTTTCCTCTCACCTTGACTGCCTTTGATGGTTTTTGTAGTATTAGAAGAAATCAACTGCACCCTGATCTCCCTCTCAGAGAGAAGCCTCAGTCTGGGTGCAGAAGCTGAATAAATTCCCCCTTGGCCACTGGCAGAGCAGGTTCCAAGTTGCAGACCCTGGGGGTGCAGGATCTTTTGCTCATACTCAAAGCCAAGGCAGTGGCGGCTGTCTGGGAGCTCCTGGCCACCAGAGAGGTTCCAAGCAGCAGTCGCACACTGAGATTTTGCCACTGGCCCGGGCTGGGAGTGCCCAGCTTGTACGCACCTCTTTTCAGAGGTGGCTGTGGGTCGGGGGCGCGTCTGGGGCACTGAGAACGGGGCACTGGTCCGTAAGCCCCAGGCTGGGCTTTTGCGCGCCTCTGTCAGGGGAAGAGTTTCAGGTGCGCGGCTTAGGCTTTGAAACAATGGCGTGGGTCAAAGAGCGCCGGCCAGGCCTTTGTAACTCAGGGGAGCATGAGGGACGTGCCCGAGTATCTCAAGCTTTGTGGTAGGGCTAGTGCGCGTTCTGCAGACCGGCGCGGCTCCCATTCCCTCACAGGAACTAGAACCCACGCATTCTCGGGCGTGCTGGCAGCTTAGGGACCAAGAGCGGTTTCTCCACCGCACTCTCTCTGCCTCAGCGCAGGGGAGGCTGTCTGGGACCAGGGACTTAAGCCCCTGTCCCTAGCCGCCCCGATTCCCACAATTTCCCCCCGCAATCCTTTGCTCTTTTGGAGTGCTTTCAACCAGTCTCCAAGTTAATGCTGGTCCCCAGACGCAGGGCACTCTCGCTCATATTGGGGTATTACTTTCCAACCTGTCGCCTCTGGTGGCTTCCTTCCCCTTTTGTATATCTTCCGATATCAGTCCGCCATTCCCATTCCACTTTACCTGCTCACTGGTGTCTTTTGCCCCTGCAGAGATCCAGACGTGTATAATTCTGATCTCAGGCTGATTTCATGGGTGATCAGAGTTCTTTGGTAGGTAATCAGCTCACTTTGGGGTACGGCTGAAAAGGTGCCTCTTCCTACTCCCCCGCCATCTTGTCCCCCCCCCGTTTTACTTTTCTTTATAACTCAAACTGGCTATAGTATTTCAAGCATAATGACGTACCCTTACTATTGTGCAAGAGATGGTTATCGTAAAACAAACAAACTGACAAACGACCTTCAAATGCTCTTCTAAGCCGATTTTATCACACTTGTTTCTGCTGGAAAAGAGAGAAAGTCCAGATGACACACTCAAACCTTCCATTAGGAGACCCAGCCTGAATAGTATCCTATCACCCCATGATGGCCTTGAACAGACCCCTTTGCCATTCTGCTCACCACAAGGTCAATGAACAGGGTTCTGAGACAGCCCTCCCTGATTGCCCTTGGCAGACTGAGGCAGTTTTTCTACTCTGACTGATTGCAGCATTACCTGGATAGTCTTAGTCCAAACTCTTGGGTGAAAGTCTTGAATAATTTAAAGCTCCTGCCATGAGCTCACACCCAATCTATCATATGCCATCATCACGGCTGTCTGTCTGTGGATCCTGGCAATAGGCAGCAAGAACACACAGAGTGTGGGGAGAAACCTAGCCCCAATCCCCACACAAAATCCTTGACAAGATGAACAGGGCAAGTTAGTTTGATGTCACAAAGACTCCAAACTAAGCACAGCAGCTTTGCTGTTAGCAACTTAGTGCTGACCCAGACAAACCTCCACTCTTCTTTCCCCACATTCCTCCCTTTCTTTTATAATCTCTCTCTCACCTCTCTTCTACCAAATGCTCAAGTAAAATTATCCCCCTCTGTTCCGTTGCAAATAACCCCACTTGGAAATGAGCTGAAGACAAGAAACCACCCAAACAATAGAAGGATGGAAATGGGCAAGACCTATATTCAAGCCAGTGAGGAACAATGGCCAACATTCATTCAGAATTATCTATGAAGCCTTTCCCACCAAATAACCTGGATACCTAGCTCATGGAGTAAGAGTTCCTGTGTTTGAGCTAGGGGAGCTAATCAACTCCCATTATGTGTGAAAGATTACCATATATCTCTTTCATCACAGTTCTGTTTCATTTAAGAGTAGCCTTCCCACAAAACTTGCAAAGGGATTCTTCCACTGAATTGTACACTTGAAATGGATTAATTATATGACATGAGAATTATATCTCAAAAAAAAGAGAAAAAAATAAGAGAGAGAGACTCAGAGCTGCCTGCCACCTATCTCCAGGTGACAAGAAGTGGATTTTTAGAGGGAGGTGATCAAGGCTTTCCCCAGTGTGCAAGAAGACACATGCCTATGGATGCTGGGGAAGAGGGCTCTGTCATTATGTACAACTCCAGTAGAAAATGTGGAAGCTCACCTGTTATGTACTGAGTTTGTGTACTCCCCAAATTCATATATTGAGTCCTAATCTTCAGGGTGATGCCATTCAGTGGGCTGGTCTTCATGAGATAATTAAGTTTAGATGAGGTCATAAGGGTGGAGCTCCCACGATGGAATTAGTGGCCTTATAAGAAGAGAGCAAAGCTCTCTCTCCACCATGTGAGGACACAGCAAGAAGGTGACCAGCTGAAAGCCAGTTTCTCATCAGGACCTGAATCCATAAGCACCTTGATCTTGGACTTCCCAGGCTCTGAAGTGATTAGAAATAAATGCTTGTTCTCATCACCATCCTGTCTAAGGTATCAGTTAAAGCAGCCCAAGTAGACTGGTACATCATTACTAGACATTCTCAAAGTATGTAACCTTCCTTATGCTTTGGCATCTTTAGGAAGTCGTTGGGCATCAGGTTGTTTGTGAGGCTCTTAGTACTTGAAAATCTTTTACCCAAAGAGCAAACAGAAGATGCCTCTGTCTTAAAAGTCTGTGCTGTTTCAGGATCCTCTTAGACAGGTTTTGTAGGGAGAAAATGACACAGGCTTTTAAGATGTCCTGAGAAGAGCCTAGAAAAAGTGATTTAAGGTCAAGTTAATGAAGAAACATTTCCTGGGGAGATTTTAACTCAATTTCACTAAACACTGCTGTCACAAGTTGTTTAATTAGCTCCCTCATCTTGATACGCCTGCCTTCCCCACTAACACCAATCACAGCCCACTCAAAATATTCCCTGAGGTGATCCTGAAGAAAGCAGATAAATTTGAGCCTGGCTTAGAGTCTGACTCCAATTTTGGTCTGTAACTAATGGGTTATAATCCTATCCATAGTTGTTTAATGAATGTAAAGTTATCTTAAATTCTGTGTCTCTAAAGGCTTTTTTGTCTATGGAATAAGACTCTTTTGAACTTGATGACAGGAAGCTGCCACATACACACCAAAACCAGTCAGAACTCTTGCTGTTCTTTGAAGAGGACATTCACTGCCCAAAACCTGTTAGCACCACCACATTAATTTTATTTTCAAGAAAATTTAAGTGACTACTAGTAATAACTGGCACCTGCTTGAAGAATAAAATAGTCCGCATATTTTAAATCATGAGCAATAGAGGATGCTGCACTTAAAAGGCCACAGTGATTACCGAGGAAAGAAAATGCAGCCCTGTGACTGTTTCTCCCCATCATTCATTTTAACAGTGAAAGGCATGCCAACACTTCCTTAGTGAGGTGCTGAGCCCTGTGGAAGTCTGTAACCAAGAGAAGAAGGAGGGAATAAGATAGAATGACTGGATGCCTTAAGCACTGTCAAAAAAAAATAAAGTCATCTAAAGTGATTATTATGACAGGACACATCTCCCTAGAAAATGCTTATCACAAAGAGCTTGCATGGAGGCAGAAAAAGAGTTTTGGCTTGAAGCCACAAAGAAAGATCTGTAGCAGTAATTCTCAGACAGAAGGGAGATAGAGGCAAGAATGTGCCGGGTAGTACAGGGGTGGGCAAGTGCCTGCATCAGCAAGAAATGGGGGATTAGCTGGTGGTAGAGGCTGAGTGGTTGGTTAGGGTAGGATGTGAGGGGTCTCAAATGCCACGCTCAGGACAGCAGCTGCCTCTGGCATCATGGTCAAACACCTTGGAGGCTGGCAGCTTGAGTAGTGCATCAGCACATCTGATAGCTTGCCCATGTAAACAGCACCCAGGCAAAGGGTCTCAGAGGAAAAAATAATGTGATCAGATACGTGCTTTAGAAGGACAACCCCCTGAACAAAGCATAGCATGGTGGAGCACCGAAAGCACAGAAAGCTGTAGCAGCAATAACAGTTCGGGGGCCCCCAGGGAGGTTTTGGTACCTCCATAGAGTGGAAATATCAAGGCAGTCATTAAAAATCATGATCTTCCAAAAACTGTAATGTGACGTAGGAAAAGATCATGTATACAATATTAAAAGAAAAAAGCAGAATACTGAACTCTATTAGGATGTTTCCAATTTTATTTTTTTTAATTACTCAAGATAAACATAAGAAAGAGGTTAGTAATAAATACACCATATGGAGTTCCACTTCCAGGATGACTGTGAGAACCTCCAAGGACCCACTCCCCAGTGAAGCCAGCAAAGCTGGTGGAAAAAAAGATTTTAAAAGTAAAGGTATATATAAATTGTCCTCAACATGGTAGCAAATGAAGAAACCTTGATTCAAGAAAACTTTCTATTAAAAAATGGGCAGAAGATCTGAACAGACACTTCTCCAATGAAGACATACAAATGGCTATCAGACACATGAAAAAATGTTCATCATCACTAGCCCTCAGGGAGGTTCAAATTAAAACCGCATTGAGATATCACCTTACACCAGTTAGAATGGCCAAAATTAGCAAGACAGGAAACAACATGTGTTGGAGAGAATGTGGAGAAAGGGAACCCTCTTACACTGTTGGTGGGAATGCAAGTTGGTGCAGCCTCTGGAGAACAGTGTGGAGATTCCTCAAGAAATTAAAAGTAGCACTTCCCTATGACCCTGCAATTGCTCTCCTGGGTATTTACCCCAAAGATACAGATGAAGTGAAAAGAAGGGCCATCTGTACCCCAATGTTTATAGCAGCGATGGCCACGGTCACCAAACTGTGGAAAGAACCAAGATGCCCTTCAACAGACGAATGGATAAGGAAGATGTGGTCCATATACACGATGGAGTATTATGCCTCCATCAAAAAGGATGAATACCCAACTTTTGTAGCAACATGGATGGGACTGGAAGAGATTATGCTGAGTGAAATAAGTCAAGCAAAGGGAGTCAATTATCATATGGTTTCACTTATTTGTGGAGCATAACAAATAACATGGAGGACAAGGGGAGATGGAGAGGAGAAGGGAGTTGAAGGAAATTGGAAGGGGAGGTGAACCATGAGAGACTATGGACTCTGAAAAACAATCTGAAGGGTTTGAAGTGGCGGGGGGGTGGGAGGTTGGGGTACCAGGTGGTGGGTATTAGAGAGGGTATGGATTTCATGGAGCACTGGGTGTGGTGCAAAAACAATGAATACTGTTACACTGAAAAAAATAAATTAAAAAACAACAACAACAATGAATACTGGTACACTGAAAATAAATTAAAAAGTAAAAACTCATAAAGAAAAGGGTTGATAAATTAGGCTTTCAGAATATTTAAAGCTTCTCTGTGACAGAAAACAGCATAGTGTTAAGAGAGAAGCCGAAGTATAGGAAAAGGCATTTGAAATACATATAATGGAAATCGGTTAACATATATATATATATATATATATATATATATATATATATATATATATGTAGATATCAGGAAAATGTAAATTAGTTAAACCAAAACCGTATTACACCATCAGATGGGGGGGGGTGCTCTTAATAATAACAGATGGCGAGGTAAGGGGGAAAAGTACAGTACCAGTATATGTAAAGATACAATTTAACTTAATAAATTTAAATAAGTGCATCCTCTACTATCCGGCCATTCCACCTCTAGGATTATACCCTACAGAGATTCTTACACATGAGCCCAAAGAGACATAAAAATCTTTCTTGCAACAATGTTTGTATTAACAAAGTGGACATAAACATCTTGTTACCCAGTAGGGCAATAGATAAACTATAATTTATTCATACAATAAAATTTAAATGAATCCATTAAAAAATAATAAATAAATAAATAAAAAGAAAACTTTCTAAGACTGTGTATGAATATTATGGCATTTGAACCACAAACTATTCTTTCCCTCATCACCAGAATCACTGGATGGGCTTAGCAGAAGGTCTTTTGCAGATGGGCATGGCCAAGAAGATGGGGCCCCTTTTCCCTCAGCTCTCAATCAAGGCTTAGTGTATCTCATCAAGAGGGATAGGCCACCCGCATTTCTCATTTTCTTCAACCCCAAGTTTAAAGGGTTATATTCCTGCTAAGTGTAGTCAAGAGGCCATGACCTCCCTCCTCTGACACAGCCACTTCCCACAAAATGGAGGCTCCAGTGAAAGCATGGCAGACTGAGAATCCTGGGGCCCTAGCCACCCTCACTACAGCTCACCTGGGGACCAGCTTTCACACTTCTGAGAGGCAAGCTGAAATGACCAGAGTCTACTGTCTCACCTGGTTCCCAATGTGGTTCAGAGAGTTTGTTCAGGGTGAGCAGAAGTCCATAAAAAAAGTGAGCTCCAGAATTCTTCACAAAGGGTGTGGGCAATTCAAGTGAAAGGAGCCCAAGACAATAGTCTCTCTTAGTTAAGATTGACAAGCTGAGCCATTGACCAACTCATTCACCAGAGACCCAGGGAAAGAGGCCATTGAGAGACCTCCTAGGGTTCAAACAGATGCTAAAGACTAGCCTAAAAATCTACCTCTGCCCAAATGTAATTGGGTCAGACTGTTGAAGAGGTGATGCCCGCACACTGGGGAAAACAGTAGAGAAATCACGAGGTAATTAATAGGACCATGGGTATGGTGGGTATGGGTATGAGTGGGCAGAGGAGTAATATGAAAATGCAGAAGACAGCTTAACAGAGAGATGATGGAGAGACAAAACTACACCATCCCAGGGCGACTGTCTACATGTCCCAGCCGCACCGTCTGAGGATACCTGCTGCTTCACACTGTGGAAGAAAGAGACTTCAGAAGAACAGCCAACCAAGGCACACAACAAATAGACGAGTTAAGAACAACAAACCTGGAAACAGGGAGGGGAATCAGTACCCACAGTTGCTACAATATATTATCCAAAATGTCCAGTTTTCAACAGTAACAACAAATATAAGAAGTGCAAAGAAATAGAGATAGGAGCACATATTTGGGCAAAAAAACAGGCAACAGAAATTGCCTTTGAGTAGGACCAAATGCCAGATTTAATACACAAAATTTTCAAAATAGCCATGAAAAAATACATTAAAAAATGGGTGTAAATCATACTTAAAGAAGGAAATCTCAGTATGAAGACCACATCTCACCAATAGAGAATGCCAATCCAGAGGCAAAAATTATTTAGAAAGAAAAAGAAAATTCTGGTGTTGAAAAGTATCATAAATAAAATTATAAATTCATTGGTTGGGCTCAGCAGTAGATTTGAACTGGTAGAAGAAATAATCAGGAATCTTGAAGATAGATAATAGATAGATAGATAGATAGATAGAGATTCTATAATCTGAGAAATAGAGCAGAAATTGAATGCAAAAAAATGAACAGCACCTCAGAGAAACTTAGGACACCATTAAGTACACCAACATGACCTGAGCTGAAACCAGAGTCAGACTCTCAAATGAGGGTGTCACCCGGGCAGCCCAGCATCTGTGATTTCTGTCCACAGTCCCCCTTGGGCTTATCCCATGACTGTTGCTTCAGTGCTGCAGCTGCACTCCATTTTTCCATGGAAGCTATCAGTGTGAGGTGCCCCAACTGGCACCTCCACGAGTCCTTGTGTTTAGGCTCTGCAGGTCTCACTGGGTGTTGTCACCGCCTTTATTACACAGATGGTTGCCTCATGAAATAGTTTCAGATATTATTCTCACAAGCTCTTCTAAGTGTTGACATAAATCCTCTCAAGTATTGTTGCATATGTTCCAATGTTTGCATTGGAAACAGAGAGTATAATCTCAAGAGCATAAGACACACAAACATCAGTAATTTTTTTTGCTCTGAGTTCTGCATCTCAAGATGTGTGGTCCTTTTTAGGGATTCCAACACAAACTTGTGGATCAGATTCAAGATATTGGAAAACCTGGCGAATTTTGTGTGCAATTGTAGGTGAGTGTGTGCGGATAAGTGAAGTTCACTTTTATGTGCTACATTCTGTGACTTTCATCTGATCTCAAAAAGATTCATAACCTGGAAAGACCGAGAATTGTAGCTCTATAACGACCTCAACTCTTAGTTATTTCTTTTCTTAGGCCCAAATTGCTTTAATAATTCCTGAAGATACACAAAATGGCAGAATGAAAAGTGTTGAAAATTTCTCAGAGATTCAAGGGTAGGGGTCAATTAAATATAAAATAATCCACTAAAATGATCCAATATATAGGCTATATTCAAATAATTAAGAATTCAAGATATTTATTTCACCAGGCTCAATTAGGAATATATAAATTAAAAAGTGGAACAAAGTTTCTTTCTAAAATCTTCTTTTATATTAGAGAAAATCTTTTTTTCCCCCAATTTATTTATTTTCAGAAAAACATTATTCATTATTTTTTCACCACACCCAGTGCTCCATGCAAGCTGTGCCCTCTATAATACCCACCACCTGGTACCCCAACCTCCCACCCCCCCGCCACTTCAAACCCTTCAGATTGTTTTTCAGAGTCCATAGTCTCTCATGGTTCACCTCCCCTTCCAATTTACCCAAATTCCCTACTACTCTCTAACGCCCCTTGTCCTCCATGCTATTGGTTATGCTCCAAAAATGAGTGAAACCATATGATAATTGACTCTCTCTGCTTGACTGATTTCACTCAACATAATCTCTTCCAGTCCCGTCCATGTTGCTACAAAAGTTGGATATTCGTCCTTTCTGATGGAGGCATAATACTCCATAGTGTATATGGACCACATCTTCCTTATCCATTCATCCGTTGAAGGGCATCTTGGTTCTTTCCATAGTTTGGCGACTGTGGCCATTGCTGCTATAAACATTGGGGTACAGATGGCCCTTCTTTTCACGACATCTGTATCTTTGGGGTAAATACCCAGGAGTGCAATTGCAGGGTCGTAGGGAAGCTCTATTTTTAATTTCTTGAGGAATCTCCACACTGTTCTCCAAAGAGGCTGCACCAACTTGCATTCCCACCAACAGTGTAAGAGGGTTCCCCTTTCTCCACATCCTCTCCAACACATGTTGTTTCCTGTTTTGTTAATTTTGGCCATTCTAACTGGTGTAAGGTGATATCTCAACGTGGTTTTAATTTGAATCTCCCTGAGGGCTAATGATGATGAGCATTTTTTCATGTGTCTGATAGCCATTTGTATTTCTTGATTGGAGAAGTGTCTGTTCATATCTTCTGCCCATTTTTTGATGTGTTTGTCTGTTTCGTGTGTGTTGAGTTTGAGGAGTTCTTTATAGATCCTGGATATCAACCTTTTGTCTGTGCTGTCATTTGCAAATATCTTCTCCCATTCCGTGGGTTGCCTCTTTGTTTTGTTGACTGTTTCCTTTGCTGTGCAGAAGCTTTTGATTTGATGAAGTCCCAGAAGTTTATTTTCGCTTTTGTTTCCTTTGCCTTTGGAGACGTATCTTGAAAGAAGTTGCTGTGGCTGATATCAAAGAGATTACTGCCTATGTTCTCCTCTAAGATTCTGATAGATTCCTGTCTCACGTTGAGGTCTTTTATCCATTTTGAGTTGATCTTTGTGTACGGTGTAAGAGAATGGTCGAGTTTCATTCTTCTACATATAGCTGTCCAGTTTTCCCAGCAGCATTTATTGAAGAGACTGTCTTTTTTCCACTGTATATTTTTTCTTGTTTTGTCGAAGATTAATTGACCATAGAGTTGAGGGTCCACATGGATGGAGAGATAAAGAGTTTCCAAGACCGGCAAGGCTTAAAAGACTATGCAACCACCAAGCCGATACTGCAGGAAATATTAAGGGGGGTGCTATAAAAGAGGAAAAATCCCAAGAATAGCATTGAACAGAAATATAGAGACAGTCTACAGAAAGAAAGACTTCAAAGGTAACTCGATGTCAATAAAAACGTATCTATCAATAATCACTCTCAATGTGAATGGCCTAAATGCACCCATAAAACGGCACAGGGTTGCAGATTGGATAAAACGACAAGACCCATCCATATGCTGTCTACAAGAGACCCATTTTGAACCTAAAGATACATGCAGACAGATAGTGAAGGGGTGGAGAAGCATCTTTCATGCCAATGGGACTCAAAAGAAGGCTGGGGTAGCGATTCTCATATCAGATAAATTAGACTTCAAACTAAAGACTGTAGTCAGAGATACAGAAGGACACTACATAATCCTTAAAGGGACTATCCACCAAGATGATCTAACAATTGTAAATATCTATGCTCCCAATGTGGGAGCAGCCAATTACTTAAGAAAACTGTTAATCAAGATAAAGAGTCATATTGATATGAATACACTAATCGTAGGTGATCTTAACATGCCTCTTTCAGAATTAGACAGATCATCGAAGCAGAAACTCAACAAAGAAACAAGAGCATTGAATGACACATTGGACCAGATGGACCTCATAGATATATACAGAACATTCCACCCTAAAACAGCAGAATACTCATTCTTCTCAAGTGCACATGGAACCTTCTCCAGAATAGACCACATACTGGGTCACAAATCAGGACTCAGCCGATACCAAAAGACTGAGATTATTCCCTGCATATTCTCAGATCACAATGCTTTGAAACTGGAGCTCAATCACAAGGAAAAGTTCCGAAGGAACTCAAACACCTGGAGCTAAAGACCACCTTGCTTAAGAATGCTTGGATCAACCAGGAGATCAAAGAAGAACTGAAACAATTCATGGAAACCAATGAGAATGAAGACACTTCTGTCCAAAACCTATGGGATACAGCAAAGGCGGTCCTAAGGGGAAAATATATAGCCATCCAAGCCTTGCTCAAAAAAATTGAAAAATCCAGAACACACCAGCTGTCTCTACACCTTAAAGAACTGGAGGATCAACAACAAATCAAACCAACTCCACACATAAGAAGGGAAATCATCAAGATTAGAGCTGAGATCAATGAGGGAGAAGCCAGAGATACAGTAGAACGTATCAATGAAACTAGAAGCTGGTTTTTTGAAAGAATCAATAAGATCGATAAGCCACTGGCTACACTAATCCGAAAGAAAAGAGAGAAATCCCAAATTCATAAAATTATGAATGAAAAGGGAGAGATCACAACTAACACCAAGGAAGTAGAAACAATCATCAGAAGTTATTACGAACAGTTATATGCCAATAAGCTTAGCAACCTAGATGAAATGGATGCAATCCTGGAAAAATATAAACTACCAAAATTGAACCAGGAAGAAATCGACAACCTGAATAGACCGATATCTAATAACGAGATTGAAGCAGTGATCAAAAATCTCCCAAAAAACAAGAGCCCAGGACCTGACGGATTCCCTGGGGAATTCTACCAAACCTTCCAAGAAGAAATAACACCTATTCTCCTGAAGCTATTTCAAAAAATTGAAGCAGAAGGAAAACTTCCAGACTCTTTCTATGAAGCCAGCATTACCCTGATCCCCAAACCAGGCAAGGACCATACCAAAAAGGAGAATTTCAGACCAATATCACTGATGAATATGGATGCTAAGATTCTCAACAAGATCCTAGCCAACAGGATCCAACAACACATTAAAAAGATTATCCACCATGATCAGGTGGGATTCATCCCTGGGCTACAAGGATGGTTCAACATTCGTAAATCAATCAATGTGATACAACAAATTAATATGAGAAGAGAGAAGAACCACATGGTCCTCTCAATTGATGCAGAAAAAGCATTTGACAAAATCCAACATCCGTTCCTGATTAAAACGCTTCAAAGTATAGGGATAGAGGGAACATTCCTGAACTTCATCAAATCTATCTATGAAAGACCCACAGCAAATATCATCCTCAATGGGAAAAAGCTTGCAGCCTTCCCACTGAGATCAGGAACAAGACAAGGATGCCCACTTTCACCACTCTTGTTCAACATAGTATTAGAAGTCCTAGCAACAGCAATCAGACAACAGAGAGAAATAAAAGTTATCCAAATTGTTAATGAAGAAGTCAAACTCTCTCTCTTCGCAGATGACATGATTCTTTATATGGAAAACCCAAAAGACTCCACCCCCAAACTACTAGAACTCACACAGCAATTCAGCAGCGTGGCAGGATACAAAGTCAATGTGCAGAAATCAGTGGCTTTCTTATACACTAACAATGAAAATACAGAAAGGGAAATTAGAGAATCGATTCCATTTACTATAGCACCAAGAACCATAAGATACCTGGGAATAAACCTAACTAAAGAGGTAAAGGATCTATACTTGAGGAAATATTAGAGAAAATCTTAATTAAAGGTTATTGGTCAGGGCCAGTCTCTACAAAGAGGGAAAGAAGGTGCCAGGTGAAACAGGATGGTTTCAAGAAAGGCCATATGCAATAAGATCTAAAAGCCCTCTTGTGCTAAGAAGGTTCATGGTAGAGAAGGGGAGGCATTCAGCATATGGATCAGGAAAAGACTGGAAAAAAGGATCGCATTCTCTTAGTCCATCTGGGTTGCTATAACAGAATGCCACAGATTAGGTGGCTTATAAACAATAGAAATTTATTTTCATAATTCTAGAGACCAGGAAACCTAAGATCAAGGTGCAGATTCTGTGTCTGGTAAAATCCTACTTCCTGATTCAGATGGTCATCTTGTTGTTGTTCTCCCATGGCAAAAAGGGTGATGGCATTCTCTCTCAGGTCTCTTATAAGGACACTAATCCCATTCATGAGGGCTCCATCCTCATGACCAAATCACTTCTGAGAGGGCCCACCTCTAAATACCATCGCATTGGGGATTAGGTTTCAACATATGAATTCTGGGGAGACACAAATGTTCAGTCTATCACACTCGCCAAGGAGAAGAAAAGGATACTGTGGAAGAAGAGAGTTAATATTCCCAATTTTCTCTGCATGTCTAGGACTAATCTTGGTCTCTATGACAATTCTTTAGGTTCCTCATCTTTCTCCTCAGCTTGATCAACTTCTATTTATAAACATATCAAGTTATTTAGAAAAAGAGAATGGTTGAATTTCTTTATTTAAAAGAGTCTTAGAGGGGTGCCCGGGTGGCTCAGTGATATAAGCCTCTGCCTTCCTCTCAGGTCATGATTCCAGGGTCCTGGGCTCGAGCCCCACGTCAGACTCTCTGCTCAGCGGGGAACCTGCTTCCCTCTCTCTCTTCTCCTGCCTCTCTGCCTACTTCCTCCTACTTGTGATTTCTCTCTCTCTGTCAAATAAATAAATAAATAAATAATCTTAAAAAAAAAATAAAAAAGTAAAAGAGTCTTAGAAAATAGTTTGACTATCTTTGTAGTTTTATGGAAGGAATCCAATTTTCTTTGTTGGGTGTTCCAATACTAAGCATGAAGCTTTTTCCACAGACACTTTAAGGACCTGAGAGCACTCAGGTAATAAAAATTTTCTACCTTGAGAGCAACAGAAGACTGTAGGTGTAGTCTTAGTTCCTCGGTGGTAACTAAGACCAAATCTTCAGAAGCACAAATCCATGATCTATAGCCACATGAATACTTTAATATCTTCCCTAAAATAGTTCAGAACTGGTACTTTGTGGGCATCAAGTGATTGTCATTGTGTTTTATGACATTTCCTCTCATAATTTGTTCATTATGAACTTGGCTTTATTTTTGATCTTTGCAGATGTCTTATTTCTCTCTCTTCTCTGATCATTTGTCCTGAATGTAGGCCATTCTATTTTTCTCTTTGTACATCTGCCACCTGTGATTCTTCCTTTTCTCATTTCCAAGTCTCATTTCCCTAATCAGTGTGTCTCCTGCCTTGATCATGAGCTCTGTTATTCTCAAGAGACTTTAGGCATCTTCTCTTTTGTTCTGTCTGAAGGCTGGAAGAGGCTCTTGTTGTTTTTTGGTGTGTGTGTGTGTGTGTGTGTGTGTGTTTCCAAACTGCACAGTCATTGAATGAGAAACTAGAAAGAGGTCTGTGAAACTCTGTGCTTGTTTTCTTTTTTGTAAGGATTACCTTCTCTCATGTTTCTTTGAGGGTTTTTTCTCCCTAATTTTGAAATATCCGAAGGAGAGTCCATCCTGCCCAACATGCTTCCCAAGCCTGCAGGAGTTCAGTAAGTGCTTGTTGACTAGCTCACTGATTCTTTAAGAGCAACCTTAGTAACAGAAAATTAGTCTTGACATCTAACGAAGAATTGTTTCTACTTCAATTCTTTTCCTTCTAATTACTTTGAGTACTTTCATTCTCAACAATCTAGTACATGGAGCTCTATTCCCCACTGTCTCTTTCTCCTTTATTTCTGTTCAGTTAAATATTCAAGTGCCTCATAAGCCCATCATGTGATTTATGTGCTTTGCTTTTTATTTTTATTCTGTTATCTGTTCTGAAGACTTGTCTTTACAATCCATAATATCTCTGGTTCCCTGAGGATCAGCTGACATACTGACATGGTATTAGGGATTGAAATCTCAAGGAAGCAGAAGAGAGGGAAAGCAGGGAAGGAGAGAGATCATATAGGGAAGGGAGCACTGATCATCACACCAACTCGCGGCAGCAAGTGCAGCCAGTGCTCAATCACAGAAGGTCATTTCAGAGATGCCAGTCATACCACCAGTTCTTGGGACAATACGGGGATGCAGGTGGGAAAAGAAGGATTTATCTCTTTCTTCTTACTCTCCCACTGGTGTTGACTCACCCACAATTTTCCAGTTATAGGATCCGGTGGTTACTGCAGCCACAGGAGCTCAGAGCCTGCATGGCTCTGGATCCAGCCCTCCGGGTACTTAGTGAAGTGATCTCTCTTGCCCAGCTGGTACCATAGTGCAGAGCCTCTCCACCTTTGCTGATTGATTATGGTGACAACACCCACAACCTGGACCCTCACTCTGGGGACTATGGAAGCCATGACAAGTCAATTTCCTCAGCAAGCAGAACCAGTGCCCATTAACTGGACCCCACATAACACCCTTTATAGAGAAAAATAGCTTATTGTATCCTGGCATGCTGCTCCTATCATTTTCCACGAGGAGCCAAACGCATTCTTCAGTATCAATAGTGTGTGTTTTTTTCTTAACCTCACCCACACACCTCTCTCCAAAGAGGACCCTCTTCCCTCTCATAGCTCTGGCTACATCCCTACCTCTCAAAATCATCTCCTTTGAAGTCCATGGTATTCACCTACATTTTCCTTTCTCCTTTAATCTGTGCTGGCTTTCTTAGATCAAATGCTGAAAGGTATTGTGGTGTTTCTTAACTATCTGCTCCACATTTCCCCTGCCCTCTGCCCTTCTCTGCTCCTGAGGGATCAGACTATCCACCTAGACTGTCTGCCAAACATGCCATAAATCAGCCTGCAACTGTTGGACGCTTAGGTCCACTTACCATATATCACTCTTATAAATAATGCTTAAAATTTGATCTCTCTATGGTTGTTTCCTTAGGTATGTTCCTAACAAAGAAAGTACTATGCAACTGGAAGGTTTAACTGATACTGAATTTTCTCTCAAAGAGTACTAAAGTACATGTTTATTGACATTCTTAACAATATGAATGACCTTGCCCAAGTTATTTAATAAAATAGAAAGATAATATATAATATAGTAATATATAACCATTGCTATATAATGCAAAAATATAAGGGATCTTATTCATTCATTCATTGTCTGACCTTTATTTTTCAGACTTTTCTGTAATAAACATAACTAAGAGGAGACCTATTTTGTAAATGACATTTAGACACATAGCAAGCAACCCATATGTTTAAAATTTAATATCAGATGTACACTTCACAAGAACACTAAATTTTTGCATCATAGACAAGAAAAACAGTGAATTTCACATTACTGAATGGGATTCAGAGCGTTATGAACTCTCTTTGCATTGGGAGAGATAAGTTTTATGACCTGATTTTCTTTTGTGGTGCTTAAGAAAACTCCATAAAGATTCTGCTTCCTGAAGATTTACTCTTTTGGGGTCATGAAGCTACCTTCTGTGTAATTTCAGAATTCTCTTGATAAACTACATTTACTGCATGAATCATCCAACAGATGTGCTAGTACTTAGAAGCTGGCAATGAATATGGATCCTGTGGATTTAAATTCTTAAGTTTTTAAATATGGTATTTTTGGTTTATGTTTACCTTCTAGCACAGAGGTATATACCAGATGTTTACCATAGTTCCATTTTATTTTGCTTTTTCTAGTATCTACCAATATTTTAACACAAAATTGCATCCAAGTAATTTGGAAATATTTTAATCATATTAGACCTATGTGTTAAGAAAAATCTAAGTCATAAAAAACAAAAGTGTTGGAGCACCTGGGTGGCTCAGTCATTATGCAACTGCCTTCAGGTCATGATCCCAGGGTCCAGGGATGAAGCCCTGCATCGGGCTCCCTGCTCAGCAGGAAGCCTGCTTCCCCCCCTCCCACTTCCCTCCTTGTATTCCCTCTCTCGCTGTCTCTCTCTCTCTCTCTGTCAAATAAATAAATAAAATCTTTAAGCAACAAAAAAAGGTGTTCCCTAAGATATTTGTAATGAATGCATAAGCACAAATGTGACAAATCTAAAGGCTTTGTTATCAAACAGGTCATAATACAATTCAGATAAGCTCTTGGACAATTCCTGGAAGACATTCCATCATAAATTATTTTTAAAATTTACTAGTGAGGGACACCTGGGTTGCTCAGTTAAGCATCTGCCTTCAGCTCAGGTTATGATCTCAGTGTCCTGGGATACAGCCCCACATTGGGCTCCCTGCTTGTGCTTTCTCTCTCTCTCATTTTCTCTTTCACAAATAAATAAAAATCTTTTTTAAAAAAATTATTAGAAACTTCCCACTTTACCCAAAACTTTAATGTTTAATAGTAAATTGTTCATCCTTTCTTCTTCCCTTTTAAGCCACCATATTATCTTAGACTAACTTTCTTCCAAATTTTCTGAGTAAATGTAAAAAGTAAAAGCTTTTGCCAGAGGTTAAGACTTTTTAAAAATAATTTATTTAATAACATAAAACAAAGGATTTGTAGTAAATTATTCTGGAGGTAAATTATTAAGTCTTGTTACCAGACTTAACTGGTATTAGAAAAGATAGAATCTATCTTTTCTAATAATAGGAATATATTAATGTTCCTACACAATGGATTAAGTAAATTTGCATAAAAAATGCTAAAATCTGTTTTTAAAGTGGTGAAGTAATAGAAAAAAATCCTCAAAAGTCTGTAATTTTTATTTTTTTAAATTTTTATTTTTTAAAACAGACACATAGACCAGTGGAACAGAGTAGAAAGCTCAGATATGGACCCTCAACTCTACAGTCAAAGCAGGAAAAAAGATACAGTGGAAAAAAGACAGTCTCTTCAATAAATGGTGCTGACAAAATTAGACAGCTATGTGTAGAAGAATGAAACTCGACCATTCTCTTACACTATACACATGGATAAACTCAAAATGGATAAAAGACCTCAACATGAGGCAGGAATCCATCAGATTCCTAGAGGAGAAAATAGGCAGTAACCTCTCCAACACTGGCCACAGAAACCTCGTTCAAGATATGTCTCCAAAGGCAAAGGAAACAAAAGTGAAAATGAATTTTTGGGACTTCATTAAGATCAAAGCTTCTCCACAGCAAAGAAAAGAGTCAACAAAACAAAGAGGCACCCCATAGAATGGAAGAAGGTATTTGCAAATGACACTACAGACAAAGGGCTGATGTTGAGGATCTATGATGAACTCCTCAAACTCAACACACACAAAACAGAAAACCATGTCAAAAAATGGGCAGAAGACATGAAGAGACACTTCTCCAAGGAAGACATACAAATGGCTAACAGATACATGAAAAAATGTTCATCATCATTGGCCATCAAGGACATTCAAGTCAAAACTGCATTGAGATACCACCTTACACCAGTTAGAATGGCCAAAATTAACAAGACAGTAAACAACGTGTGTTGGAGAGGATGTGGAGAAAGGGGAATCCTGTTACACTGTTGGTGGGAATGCAAGTTGGTGCAACCACTTTGGAAAACAGTGTGGATGTTCCTCAAAAAATTAAAAATAGAGCTACCCTATAACCCTGCAATTGCACTATTGGGTATTTACCCCAAAGATGCAGATGTAGTGAATGGAAGGGCCATCTGTACCCCAATGTTTATAGCAGCAATGGCCACAGTCACCAAACAGTGGAAAGAACAAAGATGCCCTTCAACAGACAAATGGATAGGAAGATGTGGTTCATATATACAATGGAGTATTATTCCTCCATCAAAAAGGATGAATACCCTTTTGTATCAAAATGGATGGGACTGGAGGAGATTATGCTGAGTGAAATAAGTCAAGCAGAGAGTCAATTATCATATGGTTTCACTTATTTGTGGAGCATAACAAATAACATGGAGGACATAGGGAGATAGAGAGAGAAGGGAGTTGGGGGAAACTGGAGGGGAAGATGAACCACGAGAGACTGTGGACTCTGAAAAACAATCTGAGGACTTTGGAGGGGTGGGGGGGTAGGAGGTTGGGTGAGTCTAGTGGTGGGTATTATGGAGTGCATGTATTGCATGGAGCACTGGGTGTGGTGCATAAACAATGAATTCTGGAACACTTAAAAGATATTTAAAAAAAAAGAAAGAAAAGAAAAAGTCTGTATTTTTAAATGTAAAAATTTTAATCTAAGTAATAGTTGTTTATAATAAATAATTCTGGAAGGCATAGAGGCTTATTGTAAATAATAAATTTTCAGATTAATAATATATCTGAGTATCTTCTAATATCTAAAGTAATAATATTCTACATTAAAAGCTTCCTTGGGCTAAAATATTTCCTGGTCCTACCTGATGTGTTCTTAGAGTTTTAAGAGAGAAACCATAGGTTCTTGAGCTATCATTAGGGAAATAATGACAAAGAAAATGTTTGAGTTTTCTCTTTTTCCTGGATCTTTTGATTACTGAATTTGCCATAATAAGTTAGCAGCATTGTTGGGTATATGTTTGTACATGCTAATGTTATTGTAATAGGCTCAGTTTCAATTGTGGTAACTTTTTTCTCTGATGAATAAAAAAGGAGGAAATTTTAAATAAATTAATACATAAAGTGATAGAGTAAGATGACTCTGCCTCTTCTCCCACAAATGCATTCCATATAAGAGAAAATAGTACATAGAAGATATTGTACTAGATGAAATAAATCAGATAAATAAAAACAAATAGCAGACAAATAGGAAGGCAAATATTTCACTATATGTGGGATCCAAAAAAATTAAAAAATGAATGAAAGCAGAATCAATCCTATAAATACAGCGAGCAAACCAATGGTTGCCACAGGGAAGAGGGTAGAAGGATGAACAAAATGGGTGAAGGTTTCCAGTTATGGAATGAATATGTCACGAGAATGAAAAATAAAGCATCAGTAATATAGTCAATGATATTGTAATAGCATCATATGGTGACAGGTGGTAGCTACACTTGCAATAAGCATAATACAGTGTAAGCATAACATAACATCTATATGTTGAATCTCTATGTTGTGCATTTGACACTGATGTACTGTTGTGTCTCAACTATACTACAATTTTTAGAAAGAGAATAAGAACCAGAAATACATATCTATCTTCAAAAAATAGAACCATCTCAACTGAAGCACAAAATATGAGGATTAGCTACCATACATGGTGAAAATCAAACAAGAGAATGAAAAGAACATTCACCTCAGAGACATAGAGTTAGAAAGGTATTGTTCCATTCTTAAAAGACGAAACCTGAACAAACTCTATATCAGTGACTTTTCTTGACCACATCGGAAATGGTATTTTCACAGCAAGCAACCAACTCAAAAACTGGAAAAGACAGATGACTGAAGGAGAAACAGGACTTACTTACTCTTCTCTGAAACATATAATGCAGAACTCTATATAATCCAGAGGAAAGGCCTCAAAATCGTAAGTCTCAGATGTTAGTAGGTACACACTGGAAATGAAAGAACAAAGTGGAGAAAGTAAAAGATGCTCTACCCATGTGGAAGGATGAAAAATATTTGTGAAGACTGTGATTACTGCCAAGGACTGAGGTCTAAAGCAGCAAGAGATGCAAAAAGACCACCTCTCCAGGAAGTATAACACAGGAAGGACCCATAATCAAGCACAGAGACAAAAACAAGGTCATTCAAGGCATTTTTCTCTGGTGTGAGTAAGAACAACAACCATCAACTTCTTCAATGAGAAGACACTGGATGGTAACTCAAGGCCATACAAATAAATAGCTCTGATAATGGTAAATATGTAGGCCAATATAAAAGTTAGCAGTATTGTATTTTTAGTTTACAATTTTAGTTTACAACTTTAGTTTATAATTCCTCATTTTAATTCCTACATTTTAAAATTTTTTAAAATTTATTTTCAGTGTAACAGTATTCATTGTTTTTGCACCACATCCAGTGCTCCATGCAATCCGTGCCCTCTCTAATACCCAGCACCTGGTTCCTGCAACCTCCCACCCCCCACCCCTTCCAACCCCTCAGATTGTTTTTCAGAGTCCATAGTCTCTCATGGTTCACCTCATCCTCGAATTTCCCTCAACTCCCATCTCTTCTCTAACTCCCCTTGTCCTCCATGATATTGTTATGCTCCACAAATAAGTGAAACCACATGATAATTGACTCTCTCTGCTTGACCTATGTCACTCAACATAATCTCTTCCAGTCCCCTCCATGTTGCTACAAAGGATAAATACCCAACTTTTGTAATTCCTACATATTTAAAAGACAAATGCATAAAACAATGATTATAAATCTATCTAAATCAGTGTACAATGTATAAAAATGTAATTTTAGACAACAACAACATAAAGGAGAAGATAGCTACACAGGATCAGAGATTTTTTAACCTGGTGAAACTAAACTGGTATCAATTTAAATTAGATCATTTCATGTCTATAGTGTTAATTGTAATTCCAGTGGTAACCACTAAAAATTACCTAAAAATATATAGAAGATGAAATGAGAAGAAATCAATATGATATACTACAAAAAATCAATTAAATCCCCAAAAAACAGCAATCATAGAAAATGAGGTACAGAAAAGGAAAAAGACATAGAGAAAGTAAATAACAAAATGACAGGAGTAAGTCCTTTATTAATATAAATATAAATGGATTAAATTCACTAATCAAATTTAAGGATTGGCTCATGTGTATTTTTTAATTATTAAATATGCACTTTTTACAATAGATTCACTTGATATTAAAAGATACAAATATATTGAAAGTGAAAGTATGGAAAATATACTTCATGCAAATAGTCACCATAAGCAGGAATTAATGAAATACAGAATGGAAAACAGAAAGGATTAATGAAACCAGAACTTGACTTTTGAAAGGATCAACAAAATTGACAAACCTTTTAGCTAGACTAAGAAAGAGAGATAAAATTCAAATAACTAAAATGAGAAATAAACATGGGATCATTACATCTGAACTTACAAAAGTAAAATATGATTATAAGAGAATACTGTGAACAACTGTCCACCAACACACTGGATGACTTCGATGAAATAGAAAAATTGCTAGAAACACACACTACCAAGACTGACTCAAGAAGAAACAGAAAATAAGAATAAATATGTAACAAGCAGAGATTGATCAGTAATCAAGTGCTGATACATGCTACACTGTCTATGAACCTTGAAATCAAGCTAAATGAAAGAAATGAGTCACAAAAGTTACATATTGTGTACTTCCATTTATGCGAAATATCCAGAATAAGTAAAGACAGACCAGAAAACATAAAGATGGTCTTTAGGCCCTGAGGAGCAGAAAGATGGGAGAATGCTTAATAGGTATGAGATTGCTTTTTTGGGTGATAGAAATGTTTTTGAACTAGACAGAGATATTAGTTGTACAACATTGTGAATGAGCTATATTCCTCTGAATTTTTCACTTTAAAATCATTTTTACATTACATGAATTAATTTATTATCCATTAAAAAATATTTTCAACATTTTGAGGACCCTCCATGTTGTTTTCCAGAGTGGTTGCACCAGCTTGCATTCCCACCAACAGTGTAGGAGGGTTCCCCTTTCTCCGCATCCTCGCCAGCATCTGTCATTTCCTGACTTGTTGATTTTAGCCATTCTGACTGGTGTGAGGTGATATCTCATTGTGGTTTTGATTTGTGTTTTCCTGATGCCGAGTGATATGGAGCACTTTTTCATGTGTCTGTTGGCCATCTGGATGTCTTCTTTGCAGAAACATCTGTTCATGTCCTCTGCCCATTTCTTGATTGGATTATTTGTTCTTTGGGTGTTGAGTTTGTTAAGTTCTTTATAGATTTTGGACACTAGTCCTTTATCTGATATGTTGTTTGCAAATATCTTCTCCCATTCTGTCAGTTGTCTTTTGGTTTTGTTAACTGTTTCCTTTGCTGTGCAAAAGCTTTTGATTTTGATGAAATCCCAAAAGTTCATTTTTGCCTTTGCTTCCCTTGCCTTTGGCGATGTTCCTAGGAAGATGTTGCTGCGGCTGAGGTCGAAGAGGTTGCTGCCTGTGTTCTCCTCAAGGATTTTGATGGATTCCTTTCTCACATTGAGGTCCTTAATCCATTTTGAATCTATTTTTGTGTGTGGTGTAAGGAAATGGTCCAATTTCATTTTTCTGCACGTGGCTGTCCAATTTTCCCAACACCATTTATTGAAGAGGCTGTCTTTTTTCCATTGGACATTCTTTCCTGCTTTGTCGAAGATTAGTTGACCATAAAAAAATACATAGGCAAAACTCATAAATCTCAAAGAAAAGGTGTAAAAACATAGTTTTAGGTAGAGATTTAAGTATTCCTCACTCGGGAATTGATAGAAAAAAAAAGGTCAGAAAATCAAATATGATACAGGTGAACTGAATAGCACTTAGAACCAGAAGGAACAATGGATGCTCACAGAACATGCCCTTTAAGAATAGAACACAAGTTATCTCAAATGCACATGAAAGACCATATTCTGGACTACAAATCATAACAAGTCTGAAGTAATAAAATTTAAATCACGTAAAGTACGTTCTCAGGTGACAGTATAATTAATAATAATAGAACAGTAGCTGATGTACAGGAAGAAAGTTTCTGTCAATCCTCTTAGGGTGTCCAGGTAGGTCTAAAAATTAAACTAACAAGGACAGATTAAGAGGAGAAGAGCATGCAAATTTATTTAATAAAAAGTTTTGCATGACACAGAAGATTTCATAAGGAAATGAAGACCCAAAGAAGAGTTAGGGCTCAGTATCTTTACTTAGATGAGGAAGCAACCCAAGTGAAAAAGATGTGAGATATATATCTAGATATATAGAGATATATAAAATCAATATTACTCAGCCATAAAGAAGAATGAACTCTTTTTTTTTTGGTTTAAACAATAGCAATTTATTTCATATAGTTCTTTTTTTTTCCCCAATTTATTTATTTTCAGAAAAACAGTATTCATTATTTTTTCACCACACCCAGTGCTCCATGCAAGCTGTGCCCTCTATAATACCCACCACCTGGTACCCCAACCTCCCACCCCCCCGCCACTTCAAACCCCTCAGACTGTTTTTCAGAGTCCATGGTCTCTCATGATTCACCTCCCCTTCCAATTTACCCAAATTCCCTATTACTCTCTAACGCCCCTTGTCCTCCATGCTATTGGTTATGCTCCACAAATGAGTGAAACCATATGATAATTGACTCTCTCTGCTTGACTGATTTCACTCAGCATAATCTCTTCCAGTCCCGTCCATGTTGCTACAAAAGTTGGATATTCGTCCTTTCTGATGGAGGCATAATACTCCATAGTGTATATGGACCACATCTGCCTTATCCACTCATCCGTTGAAGGGCATCTTGGTTCTTTCCATAGTTTGGCGACTGTGGCCATTGCTGCTATAAACATTGGGGTACAGATGGCCCTTCTTTTTACGACATCTGTATCTTTGGGGTAAATACCCAGGAGTGCAATTGCAGGGTCGTAGGGAAGCTCTATTTTTAATTTCTTGAGGAATCTCCACACTGTTCTCCAAAGAGGCTGCACCAACTTGCATTCCCACCAACAGTGTAAGAGGGTTCCCCTTTCTCCACATCCTCTCCAACACATGTTGTTTCCTGTTTTGTTAATTTTGGCCATTCTAACTGGTGTAAGGTGATATCTCAACGTGGTTTTAATTTGAATCTCCCTGAGGGCTAATGATGATGAGCATTTTTTCATGTGTCTGATAGCCATTTGTATTTCTTGATTGGAGAAGTGTCTGTTCATATCTTCTGCCCATTTTTTGATGTGTTTGTCTGTTTCATGTGGGTTGAGTTTGAGGAGTTCATTATAGATCCTGGATATCAACCTTTTGTCTGTACTGTCATTTGCAAATATCTTTTCCCATTCCGTGGGTTGCCTCTTTGTTTTTTTGACTGTTTCCTTTGCTGTGCAGAAGCTTTTGATTTTGATGAAGTCCCAGAAGTTTATTTTCGCTTTTGTTTCCTTTGCCTTTGGAGACGTATCTTGAAAGAAGTTGCTGTGGCTGATATCGAAGAGATTACAGCCTATATTCTCCTCTAAGATTCTGATAGATTCCTGTCTCACGTTGAGGTCTTTTATCCATTTTGAGTTGATCTTTGTGTACGGTGTAAGAGAATGGTCGAGTTTCATTCTTCTACATATAGCTGTCCAGTTTTCCCAGCACCATTTATTGAAGAGACTGTCTTTTTTCCACTGTATATTTTTTCCTGTTTTGTCAAAGATTAATTGACCATAGAGTTGAGGGTCCATATCAGGGATCTCTACTCTGTTCCACTGGTCTATGTGTCTGTTTTTATGCCAGTACCATGCTGTCTTGGTGATCACAGCTTTGTAATAAAGCTTGAAATCAGGTAACGTGATGCCGCCAGCTTTATTTTTGTTTTTCAACGTTTCCTTAGCGATTCGGGGTCTCTTCTGATTCCATACAAATTTTAGGATTATTTGCTCCAGCTCTTTGAAGAATGCCGGTGGAATTTTGATCGGAATGGCATTAAAAGTATAGATTGCTCTAGGCAGTATAGACATTTTAACAATGTTTATTCTTCCGATCCAAGAGCATGGAATGGTCTTCCATCTATTTGTGTCTTCTTCAATTTCTTTCATGAGTGTTCTATAGTTCCTCAAGTATAGATCCTTTACCTCTTTAGTTAGGTTTATTCCCAGGTATCTTATGGTTCTTGGTGCTATAGTAAATGGAATCGATTCTCTAATTTCCCTTTCTGTATTTTCCTTGTTAGTGTATAAGAAAGCCACTGATTTCTGCACATTGACTTTGTATCCTGCCACGCTGCTGAATTGCTGTATGAGTTCTAGTAGTTTGGGGGTGGAGTCTTTTGGGTTTTCCATATAAAGAATCATGTCATCTGCGAAGAGAGAGAGTTTGACTTCTTCATTACCAATTTGGATACCTTTTATTTCTCTCTGTTGTCTGATTGCTGTTGCTAGGACTTCTAATACTATGTTGAACAAGAGTGGTGAAAGTGGGCATCCTTGTCTTGTTCCTGATCTCAACGGGAAGGCTGCAAGCTTTTTCCCATTGAGGATGATATTTGCTGTGGGTCTTTCATAGATAGATTTGATGAGGTTCAGGAATGTTCCCTCTATCCCTATACTTTGAAGCGTTTTAATCAGGAACGGATGTTGGATTTTGTCAAATGCTTTTTCTGCATCAATTGAGAGGACCATGTGGTTCTTCTCTCTTCTCATATTAATTTGTTGTATCACATTGATTGATTTACGAATGTTGAACCATCCTTGTAGCCCAGGGATGAATCCCACCTGATCATGGTGGAAATCTTTTTAATGTGTTGTTGGATCCTGTTGGCTAGGATCTTGTTGAGAATCTTAGCATCCATATTCATCAGTGATATTGGTCTAAAATTCTCCTTTTTGGTATGGTCCTTGCCTGGTTTGGGGATCAGGGTAATGCTGGCTTCATAGAAAGAGTCTGGAAGTTTTCCTTCTGCTTCAATTTTTTGAAACAGCTTCAGGAGAATAGGTGTTATTTCTTCTTGGAAGGTTTGGTAGAATTCCCCAGGGAATCCGTCAGGTCCTGGGCTCTTGTTTTTTGGGAGATTTTTGATCACTGCTTCAATCTCGTTATTAGATATCGGTCTATTCAGGTTGTCGATTTCTTCCTGGTTCAATTTTGGTAGTTTATATTTTTCCAGGAATGCATCCATTTCATCTAGGTTGCTAAGCTTATTGGCATATAACTGTTCGTAGTAACTTCTGATGATTGTTTCTACTTCCTTGGTGTTAGTTGTGATCTCTCCCTTTTCATTCATAATTTTATGAATTTGGGATTTCTCTCTTTTCTTTTGGATTAGTGTAGCCAGTGGCTTATCGATCTTATTGATTCTTTCAAAAAACCAGCTTCTAGTTTCATTGATACGTTCTACTGTATCTCTGGTTTCTCCCTCATTGATCTCAGCTCTAATCTTGATGATTTCCCTTCTTATGTGTGGAGTTGGTTTGATTTGTTGTTGATCCTCCAGTTCTTTAAGGTGTAGAGATAGCTAGTGTGTTCTGGATTTTTCAATTTTTTTGAGCAAGGCTTGGATGGCTATATATTTTCCCCTTAGGACCGCCTTTGCTGTATCCCATAGGTTTTGGACAGAAGTGTCTTCATTCTCATTGTTTCCATGAATTGTTTCAGTTCTTCTTTGATCTCCTGGTTGATCCAAGCATTCTTAAGCAAGGTGGTCTTTAGCTTCCAGGTGTTTTAGTTCCTTCGGAACTTTTCCTTGTGATTGAGCTCCAGTTTCAAAGCATTGTGATCTGAGAATATGCAGGGAATAATCTCAGTCTTTTGGTATCGGCTGAGTCCTGATTTGTGACCCAGTATGTGGTCTATTCTGGAGAAGGTTCCGTGTGCACTTGAGAAGAATGAGTATTCTGCTGTTTTAGGGTGGAATGTTCTGTATATATCTATGAGGTCCATCTGGTCCAATGTGTCGTTCAATGCTCTTGTTTCTTTATTGATTTTCTGCTTCGATGATCTGTCTAATTCTGAAAGAGGCGTGTTAAGATCACCTACGATTAGTGCATTCATATCAATATGACTTTTATCTTGATTAACAGTTTTCTTAAGTAATTGGCTGCTCCCATATTGGGAGCATAGATATTTACAATTGTTAGATCATCTTGGTGGATAGTCCCTTTAAGGATTATGTAGTGTCCTTCTGTATCTCTGACTACAGTCTTTAGTTTGAAGTCTAATTTATCTGATATGAGAATCGCTACCCCAGCCTTCTTTTGAGTCCCATTGGCATGAAAGATGCTTCTCCACCCCTTCACTTTCAGTCTGCGTGTATCTTTAGGTTCAAAATGGGTCTCTTGTAGACAGCATATGGATGGGTCCTGTCGTTTTATCCAATCTGCAACCCTGTGCCGTTTTATGGGTGCATTTAGGCCATTCACATTGAGAGTGATTATTGATAGATACGTTTTTATTGACATCGAGTTACCTTTGAAGTCTTTCTTTCTGTAGACTGTCTCTATATTTCTGTTCAATGCTATTCTTGGGATTTTTCCTCTTTTATAGCACCCCCCTTAATATTTCCTGCAGTATCGGCTTGGTGGTTGCATAGTCTTTTAAGTCTTGCCGGTCTTGGAAACTCTTTATCTCTCCATCCATTTTGAATGTCAGTCTTGCTGGATAAAGTATTCTTGGCTGCATGTTCTTCTCATTTAGTGCCCTGAATATATCTTGCCAGCCTCTTCTGGCTTGCCAGGTCTCTGTGGACAGGTCTGACGTTATTCTGATGGGCTTCCCTCTGTAAGTAAGGAGCCTCTTTGCCCTGGCAGCTTTCAAGAGATTATACCTACAATTATAATTTCTCAATTTGACTATCAGGTGTCGTGATGTTTTTTTGGAGTGTATAATCTTGGGTGGAGACCGTTCAGCCTCTAGTACATGAACGCTGGTTTCATTCGCGAGATTCGGAAAGTTTTCATGAAGGACTTGTTCCACGACATCTTCTAGACTTCTTTCTTTCTCCTCCCCTTCAGGAATTCCAATAATTCTGACGTTGGAACGCTTCATGGTATTACTTATTTCCCTAATTCTGCTTTCGTGGGATCTAAGCTGTTTGTTCCAGGCTTCCTCCTGATCCTTTCTCTCTATCTGTTTGTCTTCCAGATCACTAATTCTATCTTCTGTCTCAGTTACCCTAGCTTTGAGAGAGTTTAGATTGGATTGGAACTCATTGAGACCATTGTGGACCTCCTCCCTGGTAGCTTTAAGCTCCGCCCTAACATTGTGAACATCCTGTCTGGTCGCTTTCAGTTCGGCTCTAATCAATTCTGTTTGGTCATCCATGGCTTTCTCCAACCTAGCTATTGCCTGGATAATTGTTAGCCTGAATTCTCTTTCCGATATATTGTCTATGTTGATAGCCGTTAGCTCTATTGCAGAAGGTCCATCCTCTGTATTTTTTTTCTGTTGGGCATTCCTCCTCCTAGTCATTTTGGTGGGAGAAGACTGAACAGATGTAGCTGGATGTATCAACTCCTGTGCAGTCAAGGTGCACCCTGGAACACTTCCTCATCTCCGTCTCAGAAGCCTCAGTCTGGGTGCAGAAGCTGAATAAAGTCTACGGCCATACCACCCTGAACGCGCCCGATCTCGTCTGATCTCGGAAGAAGCTGAATAAATTCCCCCTTGGACGCTGGCAGTGCAGGTTCCAAGTTAAAGACCCTGGGGGCGCAGGATCTTTTGCTCGTCCCCAAAGCCAAGGCAGTGGCGGCTATCTGGGAGCTCCTGACCGCCAGAGAGGTTCCAAGCAGTGATCGCACACTGAGATTTTGCCGCCGGCCGGGGCTGGGAGTTCCCGGCTTGCGCGCACCTCTTTTCAGAGGCGGCTGTGGGTCGGGCGCGCGTCTGGGGCACTGAGAACGGGGCGCTGGTCTGTAAGCCGCAGGCTGGGCTTTTGCGCGCCTCTGTCCGGGGAAGAGTTTCGCGGGCCCGGGCTTAGACTTTGAAACAATGGCCCGGGTCAAGAAGCGCCCCAGGGCCTTAGAAACCCAGGAGAGCTGGAGCAACGTGCGCGCGCATCTCAAGCTTTGTGGTAGGGCTAGTGCGCGTTCTGCAGACCGGCGCGGCTCCCATCCCCTCACAGGAGCCGGAACCCCCGCGCTCTGGGGCGCGCTGGCGGCTTAGGGACCAGGAGCCGGTTTCCCCGCCGCACTCTCTCTGCCTCCGCGCCGGGGAGGCCGTCTGGGACGGGGGACTTAAGCCCCTGTCCCTAGCCGCCCCGATTCCCACAATTTGCCCCCGCGATCCTTTGCTCTTTTGGAGTGCTTTCAACCAGTCTCCGAGTTAATGCTGGTCCCCAGACGCAGGGCACTCTGGCTCATATCGGGGTATTACTTTTGCACCGGTCGCCTCTGGTGGCTCCCTCCCCCTTTTGTTTATCTTCCGATATCAGTCCGCTGTTCCCATTCCGCTTTACCTTCTCACTGGCGTCTTCTGCCCCTGTAGAGATCCAGACGTGTATAATTCTGATCTCAGGCTGATTTCATGGGTGATCAGAGTTCTTTGGTAGGTAATCAGCTCACTTTGGGGTACCAGCTGAAAAGACGCCTCTTCCTAGTACCCCGCCATCTTGTCCCCCACCGAAGAATGAACTCTTGCCATTTGCAACGACATGGATAGATACAGAGGGTATAATGCTAAGGGAAATAAGTCAGTTAGAGAAAGACAAATATGATTTCATTCATGTGTGGGATTTAAGAAACAAAATAAATGAATAAAGAAAAAATGAAACAAACAAACAAACAAAAAGACCCAAATACAGAAAACAAACTGGTGGTTGTCAGAGAGGAAATTCATGGGGAATGAGTAATATAAAGGGAATTAAGAGCACACTTATCCTGGGGCACCTGCATGGCTCAGTGGGTCTGCATCGGGCTCTCTGCTCAGCAGGGAGCCTGCTTCCCCCCTCTCTCTCTGCCTGCCTTTCTGCCTACTTGTGATCTCTGTCTGTCAAATAAATAAATAAATAATCTTAAAAAAAAAATCACACTTATCCTGATGGGCACTGAGAAATGTATAGAATCATTGAATCATATTGTACACCTGAAATGGATATAAACTATATGTTAATTATACTTCATTTTAAATAATAGAAATAAAAATGAAAACATAAAAATAATAATAAAAGCAAAATTGCAAAATTTGCTTTCAGGCAGAGATACCAGAGAAAAATAATTCCTGTGATTCTCTGCAACTATTGACCAGAAAACCATGCATGTGCCACGTTGGATCCCTTCTCCTGACTGCCCCCCAGCTGCCCGAGATCTGCCCTGAATCAGCCGGGCTCAAGGACACAGTAGCCACAGTGAGCACCACTCAGATTCCTATCAGGCAGCACACATGCCGACACGCAGCCCCCAGCACAGTCAAATCTGAAACCACACAGTGTTAAATCTGGAGCAGCAGGCAAACATCCTCTGAGATGACTCATAAGCATCGGACAAGCAGATCAACTAGTGACAGTATGTCCAACAACAGCTGTCCTTCTGTGATTTCAGAATTATTTTTAAATACTAACATAATAAAAATAACAATAAAAAATTAAAAATTAACTCTCAGAACTATTGTCAAATGACCAACGAGATCTTCTGTGACAGAACCCAAGGTATGAGCCCATGTTGTGTTGATGATATTTCTTGTCACCACTCTCCCCATTGAAGAGCAGTGGCCATCGGCACCCAACAAATACACTCGTTCTACAGCCTGAAGAAGACACACCAGACAAAAGAAAAGGTTGTCCTAAGACTGTCTTTATCAGCCCCTAATCGGTGCATTTCCGTTCGCCCCAGTGACAGGACAGATGACTTTATAGAACCAAATAACATGGGTAATGATCACTCACTGTCATATTTTACCAAAACTGAGGCTGTGCCTGATGCACGAAATAGACACAGCCAACTACCTTTAGCACACAATGTCTCATCTGGTGACACATCCTAACTCCTGCTCAGTGCTGCTGTTAGAGCATGGCTCCCATGAGGACATTGAGGATGGCTACTCCAAACTTCAGGTCCTCTGGAATCATGCCACGTCTCCACTCCTGGTATCTTCCAGCTCCAAATACAAAACAGGTTGGCTGGTCCCCCCAGGAACCAGTCCCTAAATGTCCATGGAGCTTTAGACTCTATTGGATTGCCTAAAAGCGACAGGTCCAGTACCATCCTCTGTCAGCCTTCCAGGTGGAAGCCATTCTTCATAACATAAATAGATTATGAAAAGAGAGGTCTCCGTGGAGTAGAAGTCACACATCACAGAACACTTTCAACATTTGGGGCAGACATGAAGGGCTCAGGAGCAGATAGCTATTGCGCTCACTGCATTTTCACTCAGGACAAGTTAGTGGAGAGTGTGAGATACCAACGAGGAACGAGGAAAACTAATATATATAATATTTTTTCTTCACATAAAGAAACAGATTCCATGAGTGGCCCCTTGGAAAAGAGGTTCCAGGAAGATCAGGTCACTTGGTAATCTAACTGGTTACAATCTGACTATAGGCAAAAAAACACACTTTCCTTGTGTTAAAGAGTTTACTCCAGTGACTTGGGGACGGCTTGTTCAGACAGTAGTGGTGCGCACGACCATCTGTGGATGTTCAGAGCCCAATGCACGTGAGGGCACATGGCATAGCCTCGCACCTCTACTGTTGGCCAGGCATAGTGTCAGTTTCTCTGACTCATCTGCTCTGTGCCATGGGCTGCCGTCCACTGTGAAATGGGAGCGTGCCGACATCCTCCCTCTCTGGGATATCAGAACAACTGAAAAACAAATCAACAGAAGAATGCTCAACTATAAGTAGATTCTTTCCAAATACTGGAAGATATTTTAAGTGATCTCTCACTGTAACTTTCTCTAATACTTTAAACACGGACATAATGGTCACAGTGCAGAGGCTCTGGGATCAGGCAGGACTTCATGGTCAGGACATACATACAAACTGGGTGCGTGGGTCAAATGAAGTTAGTAGGCTGATGAGGTGGCCTTGGACTTTACCTAAAGATTAGAGAACTCCAGTTAGTGTCTAGGATAAAGCAACTCTAAGTAAATATTTGTAAGTCTTACTGTGGAGAATATTCTCTTAATTACAGTGCATTCTAGCTAGCTATCTCTGGTCTGAAATGGGCTAATTAAAACAAAAATTTTTTTTAAAAACCTATAAAATAAGGTAAAATTTGTAAAAATAAGGTTCTCGAGTTTGCTTTTACAAGGCAAGGAGAACCCCAAGAATTATGTCCCATTTTGCAGAATCACTGAAACTTTCCAAAGAGGAGCTACACAGATGTAGACACAGCCCAGTTTCATAGTGGCCACACCTCCCAAGTAGAATTTCCACCTTGTTGATGCCGAATACAACTTTGCTGGGGAACAACATACTTTCTGTGATTTTTTTAGATCCTCCCACCTCCTTCTTCCCTTCCCACAACAGTCTCCAGGGTAACCCCTGCTCAGTCTCCCTAGATCTCTCCACTGCTGATTGCCTTCTTCATTCACTGCCTCCTCTCAAAACCCTGCACACACCCCAGGCAAAATTCAACCCCCAGAGAATGTAGAGAAAGCTCTGTTCATTACACATATGCCTGCTTCCCGGAGCAGCTGACCTCATGTCTATAAAGAGGGAATTGATTAAATAAAGGTGATATACCCAGACCACAGAATATCTTGTAGGCATCGATAAAATAGCTGAATTATGTTAATCCATAAAACAGGCATGTGGTGTTAAGTACGGAAAGTAGGCTGCAAGTAGTCTGATACAGTATGTGTTTGGAAAGCGAGGTAACTGTGACATACAGTTCATTGCCATGGGGGGCTGAAAATGAACATGCATTTACTGATTATGTATCATCTATCATTTATTGTTATTATTTCTTATTTATTAATTATTTTTATTAACATATAATGCATTATTTGCCCTAGAGGTACAGCTCTGTGAATCGTCAGGCTTTCACATTATTTCTGTTTGAATTTTGTACAAGTGTATTTTCTAGTCACAAAGAGTAGAAAATGAACAAATTTATTTTATAAGAAAGATGGCGTGCTGTAATTTGGTAATACAAAGAAGGGATATTTCAAAACTAAAAATTAGATTATGAGATTATTTCCTCCAAAAATGGATTCTTCTTTTTTGGACAATTTAGTCATCATAATTTATCTTTTGAATGGTGCTTTATGTGCCTGCCTCTTAGGTGGACCCCAGATATAAACTCCTCGCTTGGGATCCTAGGAACAAAAATAATAACACAACAACGCAAAATCAGAATATTAGAAGATACTCAGTCCAAACTCTAACAATAATTAATGTAAACTTTCTCCAAAGCTATTATCTCTCAGTGAACATACCCCACCTATAAGAAAAACACACTTATGCATAAGTTGTATAAAATTGCATTTGCATTGAGGAGAGTCAAGATGGCGGAGAAGTAGCAGGCTGAGACTACCTCAGCTAGCAGGAGATCAGCTAGAGAGCTTATCTAAAGATTGCAAACACCTGCAAATCCATCGGCAGATCGAAGAGAAGAAGAACAGCAATTCTAGAAACAGAAAAACAACCACTTTCTGAAAGGTAGGACTGGCGGAGAAGTGAATCCAAAGCGACGGGAAGAGAGACCCCGGGGGGGAGGGGCCGGCTCCCGGCAAGCGGCGGAGCAACGGAGCACAAAATCAGGACTTTTAAAAGTCTGTTCCGCTGAGGGACATCGCTCCGGAGGCTAAACCGGGGCGAAGCCCACACGGGGTCGGCGTGACCTCGGGTCCCGCGGGGTCACAGAAGGATCGGGGGTGTCTGAGTGTCGCAGAGCTTGCGGTTATTGGAACGGGAAAGCCGGCTGCGGAGACAGAGCCGACAGTAAGCTCGCAGCTCGGTGTTGCCTTGAACCGGTCGCAGGCTCGGTGAGCTCGGAGCGCGGCCGGAGGTTAGGCAGACGCGAGTTACCAGGAGCAGTTCGCTGAGGGCGCACAGGGGAGCAGGGCCCTGGGCTCTCGGCTCCTCCGGGCCGGAGACCAGGAGTCCGCCATTTGTATTCCCGTCCTCCGGAACTCTACGGAAAGCGCTCAGGGAACAAAAGCTCCTGAAAGCAAAGCCGAGCAGATCACTCAGCCCCGGCCCCTGGTAAGGGCGGTGTAATTCCGCCTGGGGCAAAGACACTTGAGAATCACTACACCAGGCCCCTCCCCCAGAAGATCAACAAGAAATCCAGGCAAGACCAAGTTCACCTACCAAGGAGTGCAGTTTCAATACCAAGGAGAGAGCAGCAGAATTCCAGAGGAGGAGAAAACAAACCACGGAACTCATGGCTTTCTGCCGGTGATTTTTTAGTCTTGCAGTTAATTTATTTTTTTTTCTTTTTCATTTTTTTTCTCTTCTTCTGCTAAAATTTTTTATAATTTTACCCTTTTCTTTTTTAACGTTTTTTAACTAGATTATCTAATATATATATATTTTGCTTTTTTATACTTTTCTTTATTCATTTTCTTTTTTTTAATTCTTTTTTTTCTTTTTTTTTCTTTCTTTCTTTTTGAACCTCTTTTTATCCCCAAATCAGAAGAGATCCTAATCTATTCAATCTTTTTTTTTCTTAACTCTTTTTTAAATTCTTGATTGAATTTTTAATTCAATCTCTTTTTTTTAATTCTTTTTTTCTTTTTTTCTTTCTTTCTTTTTGAACCTCTTTTTATCCCCAAATCAGAAGAGATCCCAAACAGAAGAGATTGGGAGATCCCAATCAGAAGAGATTGGGAGATCCCAATCAAAGGAGATCCCAATCAGAGGAGATCCCTCACCCAATCGTGAGGGGCGAGAAATCCCCCCACATGATTTGGGATCTCTTCTGATTTGGTTAAAGCATATTTTCCTGGGATTGTTGCCACCCTTTTAGTATTTTACTTGCTCCCTCATATACTCTTAGCTGGACAAAATGACAAGGCGGAAAAATTCACAACAAAAAAAAGAACAAGAGGCAGTACCGAAGGCTAGGGACCTAATCAATACAGACATTGGTAATATGTCAGATCTAGAGTTCAAAATGACAATTCTCAAGGTTATAGCCGGGCTTGAAAAAGGCATGGAAAATATTAGAGAAACCCTCTCCAGAGATATAAAAGCACTTTCTGGAGAAATAAAAGAACTAAAATCTAACCAAGTTGAAATCAAAAAGGCTATTAATGAAGTTCAATCAAAAATGGAGGCTCTCACTGCTAGGATAAATGAGGCAGAAGAAAGAATTAGCGATATAGAAGACCAAATGACAGAGAATAAAGAAGCTGAGCAAAAGAGGGACAAACAGCTCCTGGACCATGAGGGGAGAATTCGAGAGATAAGTGACACCATAAGACGAAACAACATTAGAATAATTGGGATTCCAGAAGAAGAAGAAAGAGAGAGGGGAGCAGAAGGTATACTGGAGAGAATTATTGGGGAGAATTTCCCCAATATGGCAAAGGGAACGAGCATCAAAATTCAGGAGGTTCAGAGAACGCCCCTCAAAATCAATAAGAATAGGCCCACACCCCGCCACCTAATAGTAAAACTTACAAGCCTTAGTGACAAAGAGAAAATCTTGAAAGCAGCCCGGGAAAAGAAGTCTGTAACATACAATGGTAAAAGTATTAGATTGGCAGCTGACTTATCCACAGAGACCTGGCAGGCCAGAAAGAGCTGGCATGACATTTTCAGAGCACTAAACGAGAAAAACATGCAGCCAAGAATACTATATCCAGCTAGGCTATCATTGAAAATAGAAGGAGAGATTAAAAGCTTCCAGGACAAACAAAAACTGAAAGAATTTGCAAACACCAAACCAGCTCTACAGGAAATACTGAAAGGGGTCCTCTAAGCAAAGAGAGAGCCTACAAGTGGTAGATCAGAAAGGAACAGAGACAATATACAGTAACAGTCACCTTACAGGCAATACAATGGCACTAAAATCATATCTCTCAATAGTTACCCTGAATGTTAATGGGCTAAATGCCCCAATCAAAAGACACAGGGTATCAGAATGGATAAAAAAACAAAACCCATCTATATGTTGCCTCCAAGAAACTCATTTTAAACCCGAAGACACCTCCAGACTTAAAGTGAGGGGGTGGAAAAGAATTTACCATGCTAATGGACATCAGAAAAAAGCAGGAGTGGCAATCCTTATATCAGATCAATTAGATTTTAAGCCAAAGACTATAATAAGAGATGAGGAAGGACACTATATCATACTCAAAGGGTCTGTCCAACAAGAAGATCTAACAATTTTAAATATCTATGCCCCCAACGTGGGCGCAGCCAACTATATAAACCAATTAATAACAAAATCAAAGAAACACATCAACAATAATACAATAATAGTAGGGGACTTTAACACTCCCCTCACTGAAATGGACAGATCATCCAAGCAAAAGATCAACAGGGAAATAAAGGCCTTAAATGATACACTGGATGAGATGGACATCACAGATATATTCAGAACATTTCATCCCAAAGCAACAGAATACACATTCTTCTCTAGTGCACATGGAACATTCTCCAGAATAGATCACATCCTCGGTCCTAAATCAGGACTCAACCGGTATCAAAAGATTGGGATCATTCCCTGCATATTTTCAGACCACAATGCTCTGAAGCTAGAACTCAACCACAAGAGGAAGTTTGGAAAGAACCCAAATACATGGAGACTAAACAGCATCCTTCTAAAGAATGAATGGGTCAACCGGGAAATTAAAGAAGAATTGAAAAAAATCATGGAAACAAATGATAATGAAAATACAACGGTTCAAAATCTGTGGGACACAACAAAGGCAGTCCTGAGAGGAAAATATATAGCGGTACAAGCTTTTCTCAAGAAACAAGAAAGGTCTCAGGTACACAACCTAACCCTACACCTAAAGGAGCTGGAGAAAGAACAAGAAAGAAACCCTAAGCCCAGCAGGAGAAGAGAAATCATAAAGATCATAGCAGAAATCAATGAAATAGAAACCAAAAAAACAATAGAACAAATCAACAAAACTAGGAGCTGGTTCTTTGAAAGAATTAATAAAATTGATAAACCCTTGGCCAGACTTATCAAAAAGAAAAGAGAAAGGACCCAAATAAATAAAATCATGAATGAAAGAGGAGAGATCACAACTAACACCAAAGAAATACAAACTATTATAAGAACATACTATGAGCAACTCTACGCCAACAAATTTGACAATCTGGAAGAAATGGATGCATTCCTAGAAACATATAAACTCCCAAAATTGAACCAGGAAGAAATAGAAAGCCTGAACAGACCCATAACCAGTAAGGAGATTGAAACAGTCATTAAAAATCTCCAAACAAACAAAAGCCCAGGGCCAGATGGCTTCCCGGGGGAATTCTACCAAACATTTAAAGAAGAACTAATTCCTATTCTCCTGAAACTGTTCCAAAAAATAGAAATGGAAGGAAAACTCCCAAACTCATTTTATGAGGCCAGCATCACCTTGATCCCCAAACCAGACAAGGATCCCATCAAAAAAGAGAGCTATAGACCAATATCCTTGATGAACACAGATGCGAAAATTCTCACCAAAATACTAGCCAATAGGATTCAACAGTACATTAAAAGGATTATTCACCACGACCAAGTGGGATTTATCCCAGGGCTGCAAGGTTGGTTCAACATCCGCAAATCAGTCAATGTGATACAACACATCAATAAAAGAAAGAACAAGAACCATATGATACTCTCAATAGATGCTGAAAAAGCATTTGACAAAGTACAGCATCCCTTCCTGATCAAAACCCTTCAAAGTGTAGGGATAGAGGGCACATACCTCAATATCATCAAAGCCATCTATGAAAAACCCACTGCAAATATCATTCTCAATGGAGAAAAACTGAAAGCTTTTCCACTAAGGTCAGGAACACGGCAGGGATGTCCATTATCACCACTGCTATTCAACATAGTACTAGAAGTCCTAGCCTCAGCAATCAGACAACAAAAGGAAATTAAAGGCATCCAAATCGGCAAAGAAGAAGTCAAATTATCACTCTTCGCGGATGATATGATACTCTATGTGGAAAACCCAAAAGACTCCACTCCAAAACTGCTAGAACTTATACAGGAATTCAGTAAAGTGTCAGGATATAAGATCAATGCACAGAAATCAGTTGCATTTCTCTACACCAACAACAAGACAGAAGAAAGAGAAATTAAGGAGTCAATTCCATTTACAATTGCACCCCAAACCATAAGATACCTAGGAATAAACCTAACCAAAGAGGCTAAGAATCTATACTCAGAAAACTATAAAGTACTCATGAAAGAAATTGAGGAAGACACAAAGAAATGGAAAAATGTTCCATGCTCCTGGATTGGAAGAATAAATATTGTGAAAATGTCTATGTTACCTAGAGCAATCTACACATTTAATGCAATTCCTATCAAAGTACCATCCATCTTCTTCAAAGAAATGGAACAAAAAGTTTTAAAATTTATATGGAACCAGAAAAGACCTCGAATAGCCAAAGGGATATTGAAAAACAAAGCCAAAGTTGGTGGCATCACAATTCCGGACTTCAAGCTTTATTACAAAGCTGTCATCATCAAGACAGCATGGTACTGGCACAAAAACAGACACATAGACCAATGGAATAGAATAGAGAGCCCAGAAATAGACCCTCAACTCTATGGTCAACTAATCTTCGACAAAGCAGGAAAGAATGTCCAATGGAAAAAAGACAGCCTCTTCAATAAATGGTGTTGGGAAAATTGGACAGCCACGTGCAGAAAAATGAAATTGGACCATTTCCTTACACCACACACAAAAATAGATTCAAAATGGATTAAGGACCTCAATGTGAGAAAGGAATCCATCAAAATCCTTGAGGAGAACACAGGCAGCAACCTCTTCGACCTCAGCCGCAGCAACATCTTCCTAGGAACATCGCCAAAGGCAAGGGAAGCAAGGGCAAAAATGAACTTTTGGGATTTCATCAAAATCAAAAGCTTTTGCACAGCAAAGGAAACAGTTAACAAAACCAAAAGACAACTGACAGAATGGGAGAAGATATTTGCAAACGACATATCAGATAAAGGACTAGTGTCCAAAATCTATAAAGAACTTAACAAACTCAACACCCAAAGAACAAATAATCCAATCAAGAAATGGGCAGAGGACATGAACAGACGTTTCTGCAAAGAAGACATCCAGATGGCCAACAGACACATGAAAAAGTGCTCCATATCACTCGGCATCAGGGAAATACAAATCAAAACCACAATGAGATATCACCTCACACCAGTCAGAATGGCTAAAATCAACAAGTCAGGAAATGACAGATGCTGGCGAGGATGCGGAGAAAGGGGAACCCTCCTACACTGTTGGTGGGAATGCAAGCTGGTGCAACCACTCTGGAAAACAGCATGGAGGTTCCTCAAAATGTTGAAAATAGAACTGCCCTATGACCCAGCAATTGCACTACTGGGAATTTACCCTAAAGATACAAACGTAGTGATCCAAAGGGGCACGTGCACCCGAATGTTTATAGCAGCAATGTCCACAATAGCCAAACTATGGAAAGAACCTAGATGTCCATCAACAGATGAATGGATCAAGAAGATGTGGTATATATACACAATGGAATACTATGCAGCCATCAAAAGAAACGAAATCTTGCCATTTGCAACAACATGGATGGAACTAGAGCGTATCATGCTTAGCGAAATAAGTCAAGCGGAGAAAGACAACTATCATATGATCTCCCTGATATGAGGGAGTGGTGATGCAACATGGGGGCTTAAATGGGTAGGAGAAGAATCCATGAAACAAGATGGGATAGGGAGGGAGAGAAACCATAAGTGACTCTTAATCTCACGAAACAAACTGTGGGTTGCTGGGGGGAGGGGGGTTGGGAGAAGGGGGGTAGGGTTATGGACATTGGGGAGGGTATGTGCTTTTGGGTAAATTGGAAGGGGAGATGAACCATGAGAGACTATGGACTCTGAAAAACAATCTGAGGGGTTTGAAGTGGCGGGGGGGTGGGAGGTTGGGGTACCAGGTGGTGGGTATTATAGAGGGCACAGCTTGCATGGAGCACTGGGTGTGGTGAAAAAATAATGAATACTGTTTTTCTGAAAATAAATAAATTGGAAAAAAAAAGAAATAAAATAAAACAAAATGAAAAAAAAAAGAGCAGAGGGCAATTAGAACTTTTTAAAATAAATTTTACAAATAAACCTTTTTGATACCCATAAAAAAAAAAAATTGCATTTGCATTGCTTTTAATGGAAGATTCGCCTGCATTCCTGCTTGTTTGGAGGTCAGACCTCTCTTTCCTGCATGGCCGCTCTCTTTCCTAGGCCAGCAGGCCCTTCAGCCTCCTCCAGGCAGCAGCACTGTCTTCCAGCACTAAGTACCCACAGAGAAGGGCAGGTGAGAGGCCTCTCTCTGGGCTTCCGCGCCCTTCTACATTGTTACGCAGTTCAGTGATCTTTTTGCATCTTTTGAGGTTTGGGCTCCCTCTTCCGGACAACATGCTTCACATCGCCAGTTTGCCTCCCTGAAAGCAGAGCACGTAGATGATGGAGTGTTCTGGGCAAAATGAAATCAAAACATAATTTCTGACAGTTTGGGGTAATCCTATTTCTAACACCCGGGGTAAGTTGTTTGCTGAGTTCCCACAGGAGTCAGAGAAGAGCTTGTGGGCTTCAGCAACAAGAGCATCTGAAATTACAGGACACCCCTTCGGCCCAGACCTGAGAACCATCAGCTCCAGGCTCTGCGGCTAAGCAACCCGCTGTAAGGAGCACCGAGAGAGGGCAAAGGGGCTGACAGGCAGCGTATCCAACACAGCTGCTCCTGAGGGATGTGAGGTCTGGTGATGTAAACAGCCTGGTGAGATCCAAATTCACTTGGGACTGTCTGGAGCCCTTACACACATACCTGGTTATTTTACAACCACACAGGGTCTTCTCAGTAAGCCCAAACAAAGACAGGCATCATTTCTGAAATGCCAGGGTAATGGGCTTTGGAGAGATGTTTGGGGGGTAGGGGTGCACCCTGGATATTGCCGTTAGAGCTCTGGTCCCCAGGCAGGAGGGCTTGATTCCCTTTCAGACTCTGCCACCAACAGGGTGCTAGGCCCTGGTGGATCTGTGCTTCACATGTAACCTAAGAGAACGGGTCAAGAGAGGAATCTTTGGCTGTCGTTGGCTCCTGCTGTCCACAGGCTGCTCAGGCAGATGACTGAGATAAAACAGTTTTTCTGTCTGAAAAGCCGGGCTGTACCAAACATCTGTCCCTTTTTCACATGGCTCCCAGGGACTGGGTTCATCTGTAGGAATGAGCTGAAGCAACATAGGCAAACACAGGACATCTCCCGCTTAATGAAAACTGTTCACCACCAATCTCTTAGTTTAAACGTTTGGCTTAAATATGGTGTGGGAAGAGCAGGTCTTGTTAACCGGGTCAGGAGGAGGCTGGTACTTAACTTTGGCTCTTCTGATTTTGGCGGATGTTGCAGACATCAGAAGTCCAGTGAGGATGTGGTAATGCCAGCACCACACTGTCGTTAACAGCCTCATTATAAGCAGTCTCATTGCACTGGTCAATAGGTGACGGCACTCCCGTGGGTGTTGAATGAATCTCATTACAGTTCTGACTTGCATTTCCCTAATAACTAGCAATACCCAGCAACTTTTCAACTTTTCACGTCCTTGTTGGTGATTTATTGATACTCTTTGGGAAAAATGTCTATTCAGGTCCTTTGCCAATTTTTTAGTTTGATTATTTGGTATTTTTTACTATGCACTGTATGAGTTCTTTACATATTTTGGATATTAATCCCTTATCAGATATATAATCTGCACATTTTTCCCATTCCATAGGTTTCATTTTGTTGTCTGTTTTGATGCCGATATCATATTCTTTTGATTGATAAAGCTTTGTAATATAACTTAAAATCAGAAAGTACAATGCCTCTTACTCTGTTTTTTCTCAGGATTGCTGTTTATTCAGGGTCGATTCATGATTCCATATACATTTTAAGATTTGTTTTTTTACCTCTGTAAGAAATGCTATTGGAGTCTTGATAGTGATTGTGCTGAATCCATAAATGGATTTTGGTAGTATTGATGTTTTAACAATATTAATTCTTCCAATCTATGAACACAGAATAACCCTTTATTTGTATCTTCTCTCTCTCTCTCTCTTTTTTTTTTTCATCAACATCTTATAGTTTGAAGGGTAGAGATCTTTCACCTCCTTAACTAAACTTATTCCTGAGTATTTCATTGGTTTGGATGCTATTATAAAGGAGATCTTTTTAAAAATTTATTTTTCAGGATAATTTGTTGTTAGTGTATAGAAATGCTACTAATTTTTGTATGTTAGTTCTGTATCCTACGACTTTACTGAATTTGTTGATTAGATTTAGTAATATTTTGGTAGAGTCTTCAGGATTTTCTGTACATAAAATCATGTCATCTGCAAATAGAATTTTACTCTTTCTTTCCATAATTGGCTATACTTTATTTCTTTTTCATTTCTGATTGCTCTGGCTATGTCTTTTAGTACTATGTTTAATAGGAGTGGTGCGCATGGGTACCTTTGTCTTGTTCCTAATCTTAGAGGAAAAGCCTTAAAATTTTGGTGTCAGGTGTACTCTTAACTATGGGCCTTCATTATGTCAAGGTATATGCCCTCTATACCCACATTATTGAGAGTTTTTATCATGAACGACTGTTGAATTTTGTCAAATACATTTTTTTTGCGTTGGAAATATCTTACGATTTTTTCCTTTCTATACATGTGGTATAGGATATTGATTAATTTATGTGTGTTGAATCATCCTTGCATTCCAGATTTAAATCCCACTTGGTCATGGCGAATGATCCTTTCACGTGCTGCTAAGTTTAGTTTGCTAGTATTTCAGGCAGGACTTTTGTATCTGTATTCATGAGGGATGTTGGCCTATGGTTTGTTTTCTGATGATATCCTTTTCTGGCTTTGTTATCAAAGTAATGCTTGTCTCAGAAAATGAGTCTGAGAGTTTTCCTACCCTTAATTATTTTTTTTGAGAATATGAGAAAGATTAATGTTAAATCTTCTTTAAATATTTGGTAAAATTCACCAGTGAGGCCATTTGGTCCTGAGTTTTTCCTTTTGGAGAGATTATTCATTATCGATTCAATCTCCTTACTAGCAATTGTTCATTCAGATTTTCTATTGCTTCCTGATTCATCTTGGTAGATTGTATGTTTCTAAGAATTTTTCTATTCCTAGATTTTCCATTTTGTTGATGTACAGTTCTTCCTAGCAGACTCTTATAGACCCTTTTTATTTCTGTGATATCTATTGTATGCCAGTTTCTCATTTACAGTTTTATTGATTTGATTCCTCTTTTTTCCCCTAGGTTATTTTAGAGAAAGTTTTATCAATTTTGGTAATCTTTTCAAAGAACTAACTCTTGGACTCATTGGTCATTCAGAAGACTCTTCCATTTCCATGCATTTGGAATTTTCCAGTTTTCCTCTTGTAAAGGACTTCTAGTGTAATGCCACTGTGGTCACAAAGGTTAATTGCTAGATCTTAATTTTCTTGGATTTGTTAAAACTTGTTTCATGGTCTAACCTAAGGTCTATCTTAGGAAATGTTTCATGCGTACTTGAGAAGAATGTGTATTCTACTATTCTGAGTATTTTGTACGTCTGCTGGGTCCGTTTACTCTACAGTGTTGTTCCAGTCTGCTGTTTCTTTATTGATTCTGTCTGGATGATGTATCCATTGTTGAGTGGGGTATTAAAGTCCCCAACTATTATTGTTTGTTTTTCCTTTGTAGTTCTGTTATGGTTTGCTTTATATATTTAGATGCTCCAATTTGGGGTACATAAATATTTACAATTGTCACATCTTCTTGATGTATTGATCCTTTTATCATTATATAGTAACCTTCTGTACCTCTTTATTATTTTATTCTAAAGTCTATTTTGTCTTATATAAGTATAGCTACCTATACTTTCTTTTTTTTTTTTTTTTTGGTTGTTGTCATTTGCTAGAAATACATTTTTTCCATCCCTTCACTCTCAGTCTGTGTGTGTTTTTAAAGCTAAAATGAGTCTCTTTTAGGTGGCATATCATTAGATCTATTGTTTAAACATCAGCTGTTCTATGTATTTGAATGGAGAATTATTTGTTTATATTTAAGATAATTAATAGGTAAGGACTTATTGCTATTTTATTAATTTATTTTTTGGTTGTTTTGTACATCCATTGTTCTTTGTTTCTTAACCTACTATCTTTTTGTGTTCTGTTTTGTTTTGTTTTGTTTTGATGTCTTAGGTATCACTATACTTGACATCTGTATCATGGGTGTTTGTGTGTGTGTGTGTAATTACTACAGGTTTTTCTTTTTGTGCTTACCCTAAGTCTTACATAAAATATCCTGAAATTATGCACTCTATTTTAAACTAATAACAACTTGTCATTCTGGGACACATTTATTTTCATGTCCTTTGCTCTCTTCAAAATGTTGCAAGTTAAGGAGTGAATCCCAGATATATTGATTACATCAGAATACTTGTTCTTGGAGTAGGGAAGCCAGAGAAGTAGTACTCATTCAAGTAGTTACAACTTACTTCTCTTGAGGAGGACAAGACATTACCCTTTCACATATATTAGTTCATTAGGTCCATCCGACCAGATGATATTGCCCTTCTTTTATGAGAAGAGGTATTTAAGCTTATACATACTAATAGATAATTTACTATTCAGGATTTATCAGACTGAAATGTCACTGGAACATGGGTCATCGACTCCTAATTCAGTGGATACAAACGGTGTCTGGAACAGTGTGTTATGACACTCTGAAAATTTTGTTAAATATATTAAAATTAATAAAATGGACAATTGCTGCTTAACATTAAAAACTAAATAAAATAATATAATAAACTAATAATGACTAAATTTTAATAGAATCCCTAAGCTTTATACTTCTACTTCTCTTTCCCCTCACATTTTAGATTATTGATGCTACAATTTATGTGTCTCTTATGTTGTATAGCTAATAACAGATTATTGTTGTTACGGCTTTTCTATTTTTTTCTAAGTTTTCAACTGGAGTTATAAGTGAATTATACAACATCATTTTCATGTTGTAGATTTTAACTTTGACTACATGTTTACCATTACCAAGGAATTCTACACTATCTCCTGATGTTTTTTATGAAGTTAATTAACACCATTTTCTTCCACTCAAAGAACTCCCTTAACATTTCTCACAGTGTTGAATTCCCTCATTTTGGTTTGTTTGAGAAAGTTTTTATCCCTTTTCATTTCTGAAGGACTGCTTCACTGAGTGTAGAGTTCTTGATTGACAGGTTTTTTGTTTCCACATTTTGAATATGTCACCCCTTTCTCTCCTAGTTTGAAAAGTTTTTGTTGGAAAAATTCATCTATCGTTTCATGGGGATTTCCTTAAATGTAATTTCTCTCCTTTCTCCATTTCCTTCAAAATTCTTTGTATTTGGCTTTTGAAAATCTAGTTCTAATGTGTATCTGGGTGGCCATATTCAGGTTCCACCTATTTGGGCTTCATGGATTTTGAGGACTGTTTCTCTCTCCAGGTTTGTTCAATTGCTTTAAATATACTTTCTATCCCATTATCCTTCTCTTATCTTTCTGGAGTTTCCATAATGCAGATATTGTTGGGTTTTTGTTTTGTTTTGTTTTGTTTGTTTGTTTGTTATTGTGTCTTATAAGTCCCATAGACTTTCTTCACTCTTTTTCATTCTTTTTCTCTGTCTGGATGCTTTCAAATGTCTTCTCTTTCAGGACACAGTTTCAGGCTGCTTTTGAAGCTCTCTGTTGAATCCTTCAGCTCAGTTATTATATTTTTCAGCTCTAGAATTTCTGGGATTTTTTTAATGGTTTCTATTTCTTTGTTGAACTTTTTGTTTTGTTCATGTATTATTTCCTTCATTTCATTTAGTTGTCTCTCTGTGTTCTTGTAGTTCACTAAATTTACTCTGAACTTTTTGTCTGACAGATCATAGATCTCCATTTCTGTGGAGTCAGTTATTAGAGTTTTATTAGTTCCATTTTGGTGGTGTCCTGTTTCCCTGGTTTTTTTTTGTTTTGTTTTGTTTTTTGTTTTTTGGTTTTTTTTTGTGATCCTTGATTCCTTATGTTGGCATCTGGGCATTTGAGAAAGTGGGCTCCTCTTCCAGAATTTACAGGTTTGCTTCTGCAGAGATAGTCCTTTACCTTTGCAGCTCATTTTGGGTGTCTGGACATGTCTGCTGGTAATATCCTTGAGCAGGTGGGGCCTGCTATTAAGGTCTATTTTGGGGCAAGCTCAGTTTGGGTGTGATTATGCCATTGGCTTATAAAAGCTGGATTGGACTGCTGGCTTGCTTGCCTGCCCACCTATGGCTACAGGATGGCCTCCAAAATTGTCTGCATTTGTAGATCAGGACTGGGTACTGTACTTAGCAATAGGTGGGGCTATAACTTAACTTCCTGGGTCTGGCAGGGTAGCAGGATAAAACAGGGCCTACATGGCTTGTCGTTTAGGGACCTGAATCAGGCAGGAGTGTGCCCTGAGTTCGCTGGTCAGATGAGGCCATGAGTCTTGATCTGTTAAAAGAGAAAGCCACAGGCTGTGCTCAATGTTAAGTGTCACTGTAAGCAGGACTGATGGATGGGCCATACAGCTTCTACCTAACCTACTCTGGTTAGGTTCCTTAGGCAGGCAAGCTGAAGGCTATATTCAGCAATAAGGTGGTCTACAGATTAGTTTTTCTGCACATGTGCAGCAAGAGAAGCAACCCAAGGCTGCTAAGGTTCTTTGCTTGTGGTCTCAACTCAAGCTGAACCGTGCCCCACTTTCCCCAGTCAAAAAGGACCATAGAGTTTGTTCTGAGGGCGATCAACTCTGCCCATCCACCTCTTGGCTCAAGACTTGCTGAGTTACACAGCTTTCAGATATTTCAACAGCTTTCAGCTCTCATATTTACCAGGGACTGGGAGCCATGCCCCAGAGCAGGTGGCTCTATGACTCAGGTCTCCTACCTGGGCATGGGCAGACTAGGTTCCAGGCCAGCAAACTGCTCATTCAAGGACCTGAATCAGGCAGACCTGCACCCCTGGTCACACTGCACTACTGACTGGTTCTGCAGGGGAGCAAAGCCACTGATTGGAACTACTGTTTAGGCTCTGCAGGCAGGAACTCTGTCTGCCAATACCTGAGTGCAAGTTGTCGGAAGCCCCTCCCCCTTCTCTGTCACAGAGTCCCAGTTTTGACCTGCAGATTCCCCTGCAATTCCTGTGAGACCAGACCAGAATAGAGGCCCTCACAAAGTGCCGGTGACACTGGAGGGACTGGACTCTACCCCTGGGCTTTCTTTTCCCACTGGAGTTGTAGGCTCAGAAGAAATCCCTGTGCTTGGTGCTGTGCCAGCCTGGGGGAGGGGCAATACAATCAGTATGTATCTCTTTCCCTTACCCCTCTAACAAGTCTGTCTTGTTCTCTGTGGCTCAGGGAGTGCTTCAGCCTCACTCCTGTGTTCTAGAATTCTCTCAGTGGCATATCGTTCATGAATAGTTGTTAGTCATTCTTTTGAGAGAAAGTGAAGTCAGAAATTACCTATGTCACCATCCTAGTGACATCACTCTTCTGTATGAATTCTTTTTCTTTCTGATGATTTATTTAATTATTTATTTGAGACAGAGACAGAGATAGAGGGGGAGGGAGTTAGCAAAGGACCAGAAGGAGAGAGAATCTTAAGCAGACTACACTCTGAGCATGGAGCCCAACACGGGGGTCAATCTCATGACCCTCAGATTACAACCAAAGCAGAAACCAAAAGTCAGATCCTTAACCAACTGAGCCACTCAGGTACTCCTGGTTATGAATTCTTAGTGGAAATTGATTTTCTTCGTATTTAACACCAACTTGAAGATATACATGTTCCATTCTGTCTCCTTCTGTGCAGTAAATTTAATTATTGTTCACATTTGTTTCCTTTTTTATATGGAGGTAACATTTTAGACTCCCCACATTTACTGTGTTCTAGATTTTATATTTTTGTATTTCCCATATCAAGGAATCTTCAGTAACTACTGTGTTTGCATTGGTTCAACAGAGCCATTGGGAAGAAATCCATGTTTACTACTTGCATATAGCTCAGAGATCTCAGCTTCTCTCATCTTAGGTCTCTCTTTGCACTTCCACAACCCAAGGAATATAATCTTTTAAATGTCACATTTTTTATAAAGATTAGTTTATTTATTTATTTATTTATTTGAGAGAGAGAGAGAGAGAGAGCATGAGCAGGGAGAGAGGCAGAGGGAGATGGAGAGAGACTCTCCAGCAGACTCCCTACTGTGCTAGGAGCCTGACTTGGTGCTCAATCCCATGACTCCGAAATCATGACCCAAGCCAAAACCAAAAGTCACTCAACCAACTGAGTCACACAGGCACCACTAAATGTTACAGTTTTTTCAGTAAAAGAGTTATTTTTATGTTAATAAGATTATTCAGACTGTGAGTCTGACTTTAACATGTTTATTTAGACATATTAAAGATTTTTTTTCTATATGATATTCCCATTATCTACATTTTCAATACTGTAATATCTGTTTTGATTCTGTTCTTATTTTCATCCAAAGGTTTGTTTCGTGGTATGTTTTGTAGAAATTGACTGTTAAAACAGATTCCTTATTATTTTATCTATGAAAATTCTTTCAGTTTTGCTTTTTAATTAAATTATTGTGCAAAGGAATTTCATTCATTTTTGCCAATCTGGTGAGCAGATTTGGGGTTTGTTGTTTGGCACCATGTATGTTGTGTGAATTATACTGATAAATACATGTAATTGTAGGTTTGTGGTTTGGAATGCTGTTGAGAACAATTAGGCTGGAATATCTATGTTTGTACTATGTAGAATAAAAAATAGTTTTTCATTTCTTAAATTCTAAAGCTATTTTCTTTAAGAGAGGTATTGAATTTATGAAGAATCTCACATTGAATGGCTCACTGTTTTGGAGAACTGCCAGGCTTTGTCTCTGTCTTCCTCAAATATTCACCACATAAACTTCAAACTCTAGTACACCAGACATGTGCAAACTCTCTAAGTGGTGAAAGTGACTTCAAAGCTTATTAATATTCTTATACTCATTCATTATAATGTCAGAATTTCAATTAATTTATTGTTAGTTTACACATAAATTTATGAGTTAATTTTATTTTATCTAAATTTTTTATGTGTTCTCCATTTGGAGAATAATTCTGAACACATAAATTCTGTCATAATGTGGGGAATAGAATCCAAAATTGTATTTTATATTTTAAAACATGTTCATAAAAAATGTCCTATTTGTATGTAGTTTTCAATTTCTTGGCATATAATTTTCTACATTATCCTGTTACTAGTTTTGAATCTGTAGTGATCATAAAATTTTATCACTGTGTGTTATTAATATTGTTTGTTCTTTTTCTATTTTTCCTAGTCTTATAAAATACAATCTTACTCAATTTCATTGGCAAACACTCTTTTATTTTTTGTTTTGTTTTATTCTTTAAAATTGTTTATTCAAATTATATCAGGGGTTTGGTTAGCTCTGTTTTTTTTAACTCCTTATCTTCAAGCGGTTATCTTATTTAACACATTCTGGTCTTAAATATAAGACCTTATGTATACATTTGACTCCTGATCTGATTTAGATGGAGATCGCATGAGATTTGTACTGAAATCTCTCAGGATTTGGACTGAGATCTCTCGAAATTGGAATAAGTCCTCATCTCATATTTGGAAGGAGTTCTCATGATATTTGGGTAAAAATCTCACAAGAACTGCCTGAGTTCTCATGAGATTTGGACTGAGGTCTAATACTTCCAGTGGCAGGAACCAACACTGCCGCTCCTTCCAGTGGCTGGCACTGCAGCTGTCTACTGCCTCCAGTGGCAGTAATCAGTTGTCTCCAATGGAAGGAAAGCCCTAGTTTCTTCTTCCAGGAAAGAAAGACATAGTTTCTTCTTCTTCTTCCTGGAGCTCAACACTGCTTCCAGTGCTAGGAAACTGGACTGCCACTCCTTCCAATGCCTCAAAGTGCAGCTCAGCTTTGTCTCCAGCAGCAACAAGCTGCACAGCCCTGCCGTTCATGGTCTCACTGCATCTCAACACTGCCTCTAGTGACTGTAAGCAGCACTGCAAAGCGATCAGCCATCCCTCACACTGCTGCTGACCACTGTCTCCAGTGGTGGGAATGGACACTGCCTCTCCTAGTGTCTTGCCCTGCAGCTCACCACTGCCATCAGTGGTAAAAACAAAACAAAACAAAACTGCACTGCCAGACCTTGCGGCACCTTAAACTGCAGCTCACTACAGCTTCCAGTGATAGGAAACTGCATTGCCACTCTTTTGGGGTCTCACACTGTAGCTCAACAGTAACTCAGGTGTGACACACTGCATGGCCACCCATCCATGGTCCTGCACTGCATCTCAACATTGCTTCTAGTGGCCATAAGGAGCACTGAAAAATCTTCAGGTGTCCCTCCCACTACAGCTGACCTCTGCCTCCAGTAGCAGGAACTGACACTGCCACTTCTCCCAGTGTCTCCCACTGGAGCTCACCACTGCCTCTAATTGCAGGAAACTGCACTGCTACTCCTTGCAGCATCCCACTCTGCAGCTTAGCCACTGCCTCCAGCAGAGACAATGTGTATAGCAATGCCTTACATGGACTCGCACTGAATCTCAACACTGCATCTGGTGGCCATAAGCAACACTGCAAAGCATCCTGGCATCCCTTGCAACAGGCAGATGACCTCTGCCTCCAGTAGCAAGAATCGGCACAACCTCATCTTCCAGCATCTCACTATGCAGCTCACCACTGCTTCCAGTGCTAGGTAACTAGATTGCCATTCCTTGCAGCATCTCGAATTGCAGTTCACTGCTGCCTCCAGTGACAGGAACTGACATGGCAACTTCTTCCAGGAACTCGCACTGCAGCTGACCACTGCCTCGAGTGGTAAGAACCTGAGTGGCCACTCTTGCAGGGTCTTGCCTCCCCTAGCAACAAGCTGCACAGCCATGCTACCTATAGTCTCCCACTCTTTCTCACCACTGCCTCTAATGGCAGTAAGGAGCACTGCAAACCCTTCTGGTATGCCCCAAATAGCAGCTGACCACTGCCTCCAGTGGTGGGATACTTCACTGGCACTCCTCTTAGTGCCTTGAACTGCAGCTCAGCATTGCCTCCAGTAGAGACAAGGTGCATAGCCATACCATCCATGGCCTTGCACTGCCAATAGTGGCTGTAAGCAGCACTGCAAAGCCATTAGGCATCCCTTGCACTGCAACTGACCACGCCCTCCAGTGATGGGATCATCACTGCACTTCTACCAAGTCTCACGCTGCACCTCCACACTGCCTCTAGTGGCCACATTCTGCAAAACCACACCATTAATTGTCTCACATGGCAGATCATCACCACCCCTCTAATAGCATTAATGAGCACTGCAAAACCTTCTGGCATCACTCACACTCTAGCTGACCACTATCTCCAGTGGTGGGAAATAACTTTCCCATTTCTTCTAGGGTCTCACAGTGCAGCTCACCACTGCCCACAGTGGTTGCAAGCTGACTGGCGCGTCTCCCAGCTGCTCTCACAATACAGCTAAGCACTGCTTCCAGTGACAGAATTCTTCACTGCCATGCCATCAAGCAACTCTCATTATTTAGCTTTCAACCACTGGATGCAGTGCTGAGCTCCAGTGCAACAGATTCTGAAAGACAGGGCACTTCAGCTTGCCACCAAGGGAGGGAGTGATAAGCTGCAGTGGGCGAGACACTGGAAGATGTGCTGCTGGAACTTCCTGACAATGGATGCAGTGGGCAGGCACAGTGCAAGGTTTGGGAAGTCGAGGCAGTGTGGATTCCCTCCACTGGAGGAGTGCTAAGTTGCAGTCTGAGGGATGGTGGAAAATGTGCCAGTGTGGCTTGAGACCAGTGGAGGCGTTGTGAGCTGCATTGACAGATGCTGGAAGGCCTAACAGTGCAAGTTCATACCACTGGAAGGAATGGTGAGCTGTGGTGCTAGAGTCACTGGAAGACATAGCAATGCTGCTTGCCACCACTGGAGGCAGTGGCAAGATGCCATGGGAAAAATGCTGGAAGAGGAATCAGTGAAGCCTGTCAGCGCTGAGGGCAGGGGTGAGGTGCTGGGTGACAGACCCGGAAAGGTGAGGCACTGCAGGTTCTTTCTACATGACAGAGTGCTAAGCTGTATAGTTTCTGTTTCCCCAGGTTCAATAGTGGAGGTAACAATCCCTGGAGCCAAGCCCCCACTCAGCATTTGCCCTGTGTCCCCAGGTTTGGTGGTAATGGGCTGTCAGCATGGTGCAGGAGGTGTCTCCCAGTGGGGGATCTGGAGCCGGGGAAACCAAACTCGACCCATGGTGCCTTTTGAACTGAGGAGTTGAGTGTTTGTTTCGAAGAGTCTATTTGTTTCTCCAAAAAGGGCAAGCATTGGCTGGCTTGAGAAGGAAGTGAATGGCCACTGAAGAAACAAATATGTGTTTCCCCTTCTCCCAGGAATTGGAGCAGGTGTGCAGGCTTTAGGTGGGAGGCGCCTACTTATCTGCACCTGACAACCCTTCTTCACTCTGGCTCCATGAGACCTGAAGTTTGGAAATCAGCATCTGAGTCAGTCATGCAGCTTGTCCCAGGACATCAATGTTCAAAGAATATAGCAGGCCCATTGGGTGCAAGTTCACATCCATGCCAGGATGAGAGGTAAAACTTCTCTTTCACCCCAAATGTTCTGGGCTTTTCTCTTGTTTCCAGTGGAGCCACAAAGCCACACTGAAGCAGTTGTCAGCAATGTAGAGGGGGTGCCAGAGTTCCTGAGTTTCTCTGCAGGGAGCTCATGGTGGGGATCCCATTTTCTCTGTTGATTTCTGGCTTATGAAGGTATTTGGAACAGCTCTTTCCTAGGCAATCCTTGCATTTAAAAGGGAAGATGAGATGGACTCAGTGTGTGTTTTGAACATAGAATATGTTCCTTCATCTAATAGTGTTTATTCTGTTGGGCCTAGGTTGTGGTGGAATGGACAGCATCTAGAGTTAGGTGGCTGTTTGTGGTCAGATAGAAACATAGATGATGGCTCCTTTGTCCACGATGATGTATCTGAATGGATTTGTCTTTTCATCCAGAGTTTCAATGAGGGCAGAGGGAAATTTCAAAATGATTCCAAGGAACCTTGGATGATTGAAAAGGGAAGCTTAACTTTCTAGTTTCACTCAGTGGACCATCTAGATAGTTGTACATGCCATATTTTCTCTGCAGTTTCATGGGTGGTAAAGTCAGAAGGAGAGTCTTTGGGAATTCTCCTGAATAGAGGCATTCTGGTGGCTTCACAGGGCTTGGCCTCAGGAACCCTGGGGTGAATTTCTGTAGATGATTACCTGATCCTGGGTGAGTCATGTTATCCTACAGGTTTTCCATTTTCTCCTTAGGAAATGGCTTGCAGGGAATGTTCTGCTTAATGTGGAACCTTCCTGTACTGTCGGTGGGCATGCAGGCTGTTGCAGCCACTCTAAAAAAGAGTATGGTGGTTCCTCCAAAAGCTAAAAACTGAAGAACCCTAGGATCCAGCCATTGCACTAATATGTATTTCCCCAAAAGGCGCAAAAATGCACATTCAATGGGGGTACAAGCACCATGATGTTTATAGAAACATTATCAACAACAGTGAAACAATAGAGGAAGTCCCAATGTCCATTCACTGATGAATGGAGAAAGAATATGTGGGATACACACACACACACACACACACACACACACGTTAGGATCATTATTAAATGAAATGAGACTGAGACAAAGTGAAAGTTATTTAAAGCTTTATTTTATGATAAGTATTAGAAGTTAGACTAATTAGCCAGGGGAATAAGACTGAGACAAGGTGAAAGTTATGTAAAGTTCTATTTTATGTTAAGCATTAGAACTCAGTCTGACTGGCCAGGGCCATCTCTGAAGAGAGGGACCACCCCCCAGCCTACAGGCTCAAGAACTGACTGACTGACCAGTCAGGGCCGCCTCCGAAGAGGGCGACTCTTGCCCATCTTACAGACTACTTTTTATAGAGCAAAAGTCTGGCCACACATAGGTGGCCAATGAGATTATAGACATGTCAGGTCACATGCAGGTGGCCAATTGAATTACAATTCATCCTATAGTAGCTGTTTTACTTAACCTATTACTCTGGTCAGAATTGGTGTTCAAGGTTGGTGCCCAAATGGCGGGGTTTACATTCTTTGGTGATTAGGGAAAAAGTATGTGTGTTTTACTAATTGGATGTCTCCACCTGGCCTGACTCATCCTTTTATTCTGGGCTCTGTTATCAGGAACTGGCCTACCTGGGCTTGTATTCTGGGCTCTGTTATTAGGAACTAGCTGACCATATTCTGCTGGTTTCCCAGACTTGTTTTTAAGTAGGTTTCTCTGGGGATGGGGGCGGCAGGGTCAGTTTAAGATTTACTGCACAAACAACAAAATAGCTTTTAACCAAGATGGAGTCGCTCTGGCTAAATAGGTTCTTAAAATACATATAGATAGATAGATAGATAGATATAGAGATATAGTTAGATATAAATCTATTGATCTATCCACACAATGGAATAGGACCCAGCTTTAAAACAAATGAAATCTTACCATCCGCAAGGAAGTGGATGGATCTAGAGTGGATTTAGCTAAGCAAAATCAGTAAGAAAAGACAAATACCCTTGACTTTACTCCTATGGAGTTTCAGAAAGAAAACAGATGAACATAGTGAGGGGAGAAAGATAGGCAAATGAGAAAACAGACTCAACCTTAGAGCACAAACCAAGGGTTGTTGAGGGCAGGGGTGTGGAGGAAAGGGTTAAATGGGTGATGGCTATTAGGGAGGACACTTGTTGTGATGAGCTCTGGGTGTTCTATGCAGATGAGGAATCATGAAATCCTACCCTTGAAGCAAGGAATTAACACTGCATGGAAACAAATTGGAATTGAAGTCAATGAAGAAAAGACCATGTTCTGCTTCATGAAGAGTGAGGTAAAAATGGAATGATTTCTACTGTCCTATTCTGTAGATGATTATTTTCAAACACACTGAAGTAGGATACACTAGTTTCTGGTTGCATTAGGAGTCCTCAGAAAGATACAATGAAAGATTCAGATCCCAGAGCATGTTCATGTTCATTGATACGTTTCTTCCAGTTTGCCCAGGTACAAAGGTAAGTGGAGATAAATATGGCAGAAGAGGAAAAGAAGTGTTAAGCATTCAGGAAGGAGTATTTTCCCTTTCTTTTTTTATTAATTTATTTATTTTCAGCATAACAGTATTCATTATTTTTTCACCGCACCCAGTGCTCCATGAAATCCGTGCCCTCTATAATACCCACCACCTGGTACACCAAACCCCCACCCCCTGCCACTTCAAACCCCTCAGATAGTTTTTCAGTGTCCATAGTCTCTCATGATTCACCTCCCTTTCCAATTTATCCCAACCCCCTTCTCCTCTCTAACACCTCTTGTCCTCCATGGTATTTGTTATGCTCCACAAATAAGTGAAACCATATGATAATTGACTCCCTCTGCTTGACTTATTTCACTCAGCATAATCTCTTCCAGTCCCGTCCATGTTGCTACAAAAGTTGGGTATTCATCCTTTCTGATGGAGGCATAATACTCCATAGTGTATATGGACCACATCTTCCTTATCCATTTGTCTGTTGAAGGACATCTTAGTTCTTTCCATAGTTTGGCGACCGTGGCCATTACTGCTATAAACATTGGGGTAAAGATGGCCCTTCTTTGCACTACATCTGTATCTTTGGGGTAAATACCCAGGAGTGCAATTTCAGGGTCATAGGGAAGTTCTATTTTTAATTTCTTGAGGAATCTCCACACTGTTCTCCAAAGTGGCTGCACCAACTTGCATTCCCACCAACAGTGTAAGAGGGTTCCCTTTCTCCACATCCCCTCCAACACATGTTGTTTCCTGTCTTGTTAATTTTGGCCATTCTAACTGGTATAAGGTGATATCTCAATGTGGTTTTAAATTGAACCTCCCTGATGGCTAGTGATGATGAACATTTTTTCATGTGTCTGATAGCCATTTGTATGTCTTCATTGGAGAAGTGTCTGTTCATATCTTCTGCCCATTTTTTGATATGTTTGCCTGTTTCATGTGTGTTGAGTTTGAGGAGTTCATTATAGATCCTGGATATCAACCTTTTGTCTCTACTGTCATTTGCAAATATCTTCTCCCATTCCGTGGGTTGCCTCTTAGTTTTGTTGACTGTTTCCTTTGCTGTGCAGAAGCTTTTTATTTTGATGAAGTCCCAAAAGTTTATTTTCGCTTTTGTTTCCTTTGCCTTTGGAGACATATCTTGAAAGAAGTTGCTGTGGCTGATATCAAAGAGATTACTGCCTATGTTCTCCTCTAGGATTCTGATGGATTCCTGTCTCATATTGAGGTATTTTATCCATTTTGAGTTTATCTTTTTGTATAGTGTAAGAGAATGGTCGAGTTTCATTCTTCTATATATAGCTGCCCAGTTTTCCCAGCACCATTTATTGAAGAGACTGTCTTTTTTCCACTGTATATTTTTTTCTGTTTTGTCGAAGATTAATTGACCATAGACTTGAGGGTCCATATCTGGGCTCTCTACTCTGTTCCAGTGGTCTATGTGTCTGTTTTTATGCCAGTACCATGCTGTCTTGGTGATCACAGCTTTGTAATAAAGCTTGAAATCAGGTAACGTGATGCCGCCAGCTTTATTTTTGTTTTTCAACGTTTCCTTAGCGATTCGGGGTCTCTTCTGATTCCATACAAATTTTAGGATTATTTGCTCCAGCTCTTTGAAGAATGCCGGTGGAATTTTGATCGGAATGGCATTAAAAGTATAGATTGCTCTAGGCAGTATAGACATTTTAACAATGTTTATTCTTCCGATCCAAGAGCATGGAATTGTCTTCCATCTTTTTGTGTCTTCTTCAATTTCTTTCATGAGTGTTCTGTAGTTCCTCAAGTATATTTTTTTCTGTTTTGTCGAAGATTAATTGACCATAGACTTGAGGGTCCATATCTGGGCTCTCTACTCTGTTCCACTGGTCTATGTGTCTGTTTTTATGCCAGTACCATGCTGTCTTGGTGATCACAGCTTTGTAATAAAGCTTGAAATCAGGTAACGTGATGCCCCCAGTTTTGTTTTTGTTTTTCAACGTTTCCTTAGCGATTCGGGGTCTCTTCTGATTCCATACAAATTTTTGGATTATTTGCTCCAGCTCTTTGAAGAATACCGGTGGAATTTTGATCAGAATGGCATTAAAAGTATAAATTTCTCTAGGCAGTATCGACATTTTAACAATGTTTATTCTTCCGATCCAAGAGCATGGAATTGTCTTCCATCTTTTTGTGTCTTCTTCAATTTCTTTCATGAGTGTTCTGTAGTTGCTCATGTACAGATCCTTTACCTCTTTGGTTAGGTTTATTCCCAGGTATCTTATGGTTCTTGGTGCTATAGTAAATGGAATCAATTCTCTAATTTCCCTTTCTGTATTTTCATTGTTAATGTATAAGAAAGCCACCGATTTCTGCACATTGACTTTGTATCCTGCCATGTTGCTGAATTGCTGTATGAGTTCTACTAGTTTGGGGGTGGAGTCTTTTGGGTTTTCCGTATAAAGAATCATGTCATCTGCAAAGAGAGAGAGTTTGATTTCTTCATTACCTGCACTTTGGACTCAGGCTGACCTCAAGATCTGACTCCACCACTTACTGCTTATGTGAACTTGGGTGATTATTCTCTGGCCTCAGTTTTCTAATCCAAAAGATGGGATAACAGGATGTATGAGGGAGACATATGAAAATCAAATGAGAGACTGTAAATCAGTTACTTGGCACATTGTCTGAGCTTTTAAAATTAAAAGCAAAGTATATGGTTGATGAAATATACAGTGTCTTACTATTATAATCAGTAAAATACTATTTGTACTATAAAGAAGATGTACAAAATTAGAACAAGTACATTACGACCTAATTTCTACTTATGGTATGAATAAAAAGCCTCATTGTTTGCTTACTCATTTAGTATAAAAATACGGAGCTTTTATGCATGGGCAAAAATTCTGAAGAATTCTTTTTCCTTTCCTCTCAAAGGAGAAATCCAACTCTTCTTTTCTTAGGAAATGGTCCATGAAATTTTTATTCTAATTCCAAACTAGTGGAAAGAGAAAATTACTAAAGCATTTGTGTTCCAGTTGGAACTCAAATTGGAAAGAGTTCTACTGTATGTAACTTAAATCATTAATTAATAATACATGTGTTTCGTGAGATTAAGAGTCACTTATGGTTTGTCTCCCTCCCTATCCCATCTTGTTTCATGGATTCTTCTCCTACCCACTTAAGCCCCCATGTTGCATCACCACTTCCTCATATCAGGGAGATCATATGATAGTTGTCTTTCTCCGCTTGACTTATTTCGCTAAGCATGATACGCTCTAGTTCCATCCATGTTGTCGCAAATGGCAAGATTTCGTTTCTTTTGATGGCTGCATAGTATTCCATTGTGTATATATACCACATCTTCTTGATCCATTCATCTGTTGATGGACATCTAGGTTCTTTCCATAGTTTGGCTATTGTGGACATCGCTGCTATAAACATTCGGGTGCACGTGCCCCTTTGGATCACTACGTTTGTATCTTTAGGGTAAATTCCCAGTAGTGCAATTGCTGGGTCATAGGGCAGTTCTATTTTCAACATTTTGAGGAACCTCCATGCTGTTTTCCAGAGTGGTTGCACCAGCTTGCATTCCCACCAACAGTGTAGGAGGGTTCCCCTTTCTCCGCATCCTCGCCAGCATCTGTCATTTCCTGACTTGTTGATTTTAGCCATTCTGACTGGTGTGAGGTGATATCTCATTGTGGTTTCGATTTGTATTTCCCTGATGCCGAGTGATATGGAGCACTTTTTCATGTGTCTGTTGGCCATCTGGATGTCTTCTTGGCAGAAACGTCTGTTCATGTCCTCTGCCCATTTCTTGATTGGATTATTTGTTCTTTGGGTGTTGAGTTTGTTAAGTTCTTTATAGATTTTGGACACTAGTCCTTTATCTGATATGTCATTTGCAAATATCTTCTCCCATTCTGTCTGTGGGTTGCTGGGGGGAGGGGGGTTGGGAGAAGGGGGGAAGGTTATGGACATTGGGGAGGGTATGTGCTTTTGGGTAAATTGGAAGGGGAGATGAACCATGAGAGACTATGGACTCTGAAAAACAGTCTGAGGGGTTTGAAGTGGCGGGGGGGTGGGAGGTTGGGGTACCAGGTGGTGGGTATTATAGAGGGCACAGCTTGCATGGAGCACTGGGTGTGGTGAAAAAATAATGAATACTGTTTTTCTGAAAATAAATAAATTGGAAAAAAAAAAAGAAAAAATAATGAATACTGTTTTTCTGAAAATAAGTAAATTGGAAAAAAAAATAAAATAAATAAATAGCAAATAGTTCAGTTATGGTGTTTACCAAAAAAAATCATTAAATAATTTGTTTCCAAAAAAAAAATATTTTGAATTGTATAGCAGTCAAATAACAGGATTAAAAGTAAAAAAAAATAATAATACATGTGTAACAAAGAAATAATCCAGGCTTCAAGGGACATGCCCTTGAGAACCATGATGTATCATTATAATTTGGTATTATATCTGCAAGAAATTCTGATCATGACTGTTAACATGACACCATTAGATAGAACTTTATTCAGCAGTTAAAATGAAATAAAACTGAGGGGTACTACAACAGGTTCAGCAGTCTTGTAGGACAGATTCATATTTGGAGAGAGATGCTAAAAGCCAAAATATGGTATCTTCTTAGCCAAGGTGACTTCAAATGAAATTCCAATATAGATTGTACTTTTAGTGAATATTTCCTAAGGCAGAACAAAATTCTGATACCTGCATTACTTGATTAGGTTACTCTAAGAACATTTCTGAAAATAATAAATTTTTTATATCCAAGTTTTGGAAATATAGTCATTTTGTTTCTAAATTTCAGGCATTGTAAATAATTTGGAGGTGTAGCATTAAACATTGCCCTACTCAAAATCCTAAAGTGGTTCAGATGTGAGGAGTTGTTCTATAAAATCAAAAACCAAGAAGAATTACAGTATTAGAAATTGGCATGGGGGGCACCTGTGTGGCTCAGTGGGTTAAACCCTCTGCCCTTGGCTCAGGTCATGATCCTGGGGTCCTGGAATTGAGCCTCGCATCTGGCTCTCTGCTTGGCAGGGAGCCTGCTTCCTCCTCTCTCTCTGCCTACCTCTCTGCCTACTTGTGATCTCTCTCTGTCAAATAAATAAATAAATAAATAAATAATCTTCTTTTAAAAAGGTGGATACACTTCACTAATTTAAAATTAAATACACTACCAAATAAAAGACTTGTCTTAAAAAAGAAAGAAAGAAAGAAATGGGCATGGGATCCATATTTATAACTAAAATATCAACTTGATGGATTCCCATTCGAAGAAGTGACTGTGTTTTATTTTAAAATATTCCATATTTTGATCTAGTCTCTTTAAAACTGTAACTTTGGGCAAGTTACACACCTCTAGAATCTCTTTTTCCATGGAAACTAAGAAAATAAGCATGTCATAACCCTCTATGGATGAAAAGCCACAGTAAGCACTAATCCTATAGCAACTTTCCTTCCTTTAATTATTTCTGGGTGTAACCACACCATGTTTGTGTTTCTCTAATTATTTTTTTAATGTTTTATTTATTTATTTGACAAAGAGAGAGAAAGCACCAGTAGCCAGAGCAGTGGACAGAGAGAGAGGGGGGAGGCAGCCTCCCCCTTAAGCAGAAAGCCTGTTGTGGAGCTCCATCCCAAGACCCTGGGGTCATGACTGGATCCAAAAACGCTTAACTGACTGAGCCACTCTGGTGCCCTCTAATTATGTTTTAATTGTTATTCCACTTTTTCTTCAACATATAAAAGTCCTGATGAAGATATTTCTCCCAAGCCCACAATTTGTCTTCCTTCAATTACTGAAATAAAAGTCCATAGGGCTGGAACATATCTTTGTTTTCTTGAGGATTTTCCCCCTAATGTTATCAAGATAGATTGGGGAGAAAAGGATGACAAAACAAATCTGAAATCCCAGCAGGGAGACACCGTGAAGACTAATGACACACACATGAAATTCAGCTGGCTGACCGTGACTGGAGCATCAATGGATGAAAAACACAGATGTATCATCAACCATGAGAGTGATAGAAGAAAAATTGATCAAGGGATTCTTTTTCCTTCTATATACAAAGGTATGTGCATATAAACATGAATATAACCTCCCAGAACTCTTTGTTTCAAAGGGATGACCCTCCATTTTCTGTCAAGTATTAATGAAAACAAGCAAATAGAAATTTTTCTCTAATGTTGTTTCATTTATGTTAATAAATGTCATGCTATTTCCCACTAGAATTCAAATAGTATGGGCTTTGGGGGCACCTGGGTGGCTCCTTATTCACCTTAGGTCATGATATCAGGCTCTTGAGATCAAGGTGTGGCATTGGGCTCCATGCTCAGCATGGAGTTTGCTTGAGTTTTCTTCCATCTGCCTCTTTCCCCTGTGCTCGTTCTCTCTCTTTCTCTCTCTCTCAAAATAAATAATAAATCATAAAAAAATAACATGGCCTATGGAACATACAGAGAAAAAATGAAAGACAAATTCACTTAGCTTTTCTCATGTCAGTTTGATCATCATAAATATTAATGTCATGGTGATATTTTTTATAGTCATTTCATGGATTAAATGAAACAATATACATGAGAGCACCTAGCAACTTCACACAAAAGAAATGTTCAGTGTCCACTTCTGATGATTTTACTTGATCAAGAAATAAGAGCATAACAACAGTCTTTCAAGAATGTACTTCTCAGCATCACAGTCCTTCTCACTTCAATCTTGCTCTATTCAAAGTGTAACCCATAAACAATGAGTTATAGGGGTCAAAATGTTCATTTGATGGGGCCAAATAACAGCTCAACCAGAGATAGTAATTTGGCTACTGAGGTTTTAGTATTGATGAGGGAACAGAAGGCAAGCTGAGGACATAGCAGAAGCTGACACCCTGCAGTAAAGATTTGATGAGGCTTACATGTTTAAAAGTTCTTACATTCTACACAATGAATATATTTCTTACCATTGGTAAACCTGCTCAGCAAACATTATTGCAGCCCTAGTGAATGCCAGGCCTGGAAGGGATGAAGGATGAGCTACTCTCCCAAGAAGGATCACTACAGTAATGCAAATGTACTTTTCCTAATCACTCAGGGTACCTATGATTTAGGCATGATTTGAGCATGGTGTCCCAAAGGAGCTCCATTGGTGTAGACACTGGTCATATTCATACAGTGTCAGCAGACAGAAGAAAGTGCTCTGGCCCCACTGTGACCCAGTAATTCACTAGACTCAGTCAAGTCCTGGCATTAACAGTACAGAACACCCAACTTTTGTAGCAACATGGACGGGACTGGAAGAGATTATGCTGAGTGAAAGAAGTCAAGCAGAGAGAGTCAGTTATCATATGGTTTCACTTATTTGTGGAGCATAACAAATAGCATGGAGGACAAGGGGCGTTAGAGAGGAGTAGGGAATTTGGGTAAATTGGAAGGGGAGGTGAACCATGAGAGACTATGGACTCTGAAAAACAGTCTGAGGGGTTTGAAGTGGCGGGGGGGTGGGAGGGTGGGGTACCAGGTGGTGGGTATTATAGAGGACACGGCTTGCATGGAGCACTGGGTGTGGTGAAAAAATAATGAATAATGTTTTTCTGAAAATAAATAAATTGGAAATTAAATAAATAAATAAATAGAAATTAAAAAAAAAAAAAACAGTACAGAACAAGGCCACAGAGGGCCCATAAAGAAGGAATCAGTTTGTGCTTTTCCCTGTGATTCACAAGCACCTTTTAAGCAGTGGGGAACAAACACATAACAACAACTGTGAAGAGTTTTCTATATGCAAGTTGAAGTTTCTGAAGTAAAACTTTGTCTTCTTGGAGCATTGAAAAAACAAAAATAAAAATAAAAACAAAAAAACTCACATACCCAAAATGACAACACTTAGTTTAAGGTTGCAAGTCACTAAACCAGGACTTAATACCTAACCCAAGTGCAATTTCAACCCCCCAGAATATTAACATTTACCCAGTCAACATGGGAATTTCCTGGTCAGTACCAAGAGTTTTCCTGAGGACCCCTTCCATTCCTCTCAGGAGGCTGACCTTACCTAAAGCAATGAATTCTTTGTTAAGAATTTTCTTTTTTCTTCTCACTCTCTGAGTTCTCATCTCCTTCCTAGATGGGAAGCTGTGTGATTCATTGACTGATTGAATAATGGCACCATTAGATCTTTAACATTTATATAGTTGAATTTTTGTTCTTTTTTTTAAAGATATTTATTTATTTGATAGAGAGAGAGATCACAAGTAGGCAGAGAGGCACAAAGTCTTAGCTAATGGGTTCCATAAATTCTACGGAGAGTAGCTCACCATTTTCTGATATACCTGTTTATTTTTCTTTTTTAAATTTTCATTTATTATTTTTTATGACACATCTGTTTATTTCCACCTAGATTACAGATATATAGCAAAATTACACAATCTTTATTTTTAAAAGTTTTATTTAATTGACAGAGAGAGATAAAACAAGTGGGGGAGATGGAGAGAGAAAAGCAGACTTCCTGCTGAGCAGAGAGCCTGATGCAGGGATCCATCCCAGCACCTTGGGATCAGGGCCTTAGCTGAATGCAGTTGCTTAACTGACAGAGCCATGGAGGGGAGTCCAAAATTGCAAAATCTTAAAAGCTTCTTTTTGAATCTTGGGGAAATGGCATGGTAACCACCAATTGGAGACCTCAAAAGTATGAAACAGTTTACCATCAATGTCTAATTTGTCAGGTCTATAATCCCAGAACAACTGTTTACTCTTGGGAGGCTTCATGCCTCCTCCCTCTGGACTCTCTGAACACCTGCAGTTGGACTTCATTCCACTGGCAGTATGTGTTGTTAATATGCCCTTGTCATTGTTTGTGTATTTTCTGGATGGGTTTAAGCCTTTCCTTGCCAAGGGGCTGATGCTCTCATTGTGGAAAAGACATGGTTAAAAATGGGTTTCCCCCTTCGGGTACACCTTCTGTGATCTCTAGTGATCAAGGCCCCTATTTCACAGGTAAAATCTTAGGAATCTTTAGGAAAACCTTGCAAACTTTCTGGAATTGTCTCTGTACAACCTTCTGCTGATCCTTTGTGTCACCTGCTAGTCTGACCAGCTAATATGTCTCTAACATTTGATGTTCAAGCCTGCCATCACCAGGTTACAGAAACCTTCTTAGAAAACAATTAAAAGTGTCTTCTCAGTCACAGGTTGGAGCCTGGTGATTAGGTATTTTACACACATTGTCAGAGGAAGACACCCCTCAAATCCCAGTAGAAGAGGGATCTTACCTAGTGCTCTTACTGTCAAACAAAAGGTATTAAGCCTCAGGTGCACATCACACAGCTACAGAAGTCTCCATCTGATACCTGGCTCTGCCTAGACCCTGGAGTTTCTGAATCAAATTGAGAGAAAGAAAAGTAGCTGATATCCAAGTAGATTGCTTTCACCTAAACAAGGGTTCAAGACTTCATACTTTAACTGAATATGAAATCCTTTCTCCCTCTTTTCTTTTACTCTGGCAATAGCCTGTATCTCCCAGGTCATTGCCAAAGGGGTTAAACTCTGAACTTTAGAGCGAATTTTTATTTTGGGCTAGCAGGAAACCTAACCCTGGTTCTAATTTTTCTCAAGGTAAATAAGACATCTCATTGGTTGACTCCGTTAAAGATATAGCCTGAGTTAGTATGACTACCAAGAAGCCATCAGGATTCATTCCTTTGGCTGGTACCTACTTCCATGGTTAGGGATAATTGGAGGTGAGGAATGATCAAGATCTTCTCCTCCATTTTAAAAATTGTTGCAGAATCCCTCCTGAAGCAATGAGTACCCAGAAAAAGTCCATAGACTCTGGACAAAGCAGTTCTTAAAAGCAAGATAGCCCTTGATTATGACTTAGCTGAGCAAGGCTAGATCTGTGCTATAGGCAACACTACATGCTATACTCAGGTGAACATTATTGGGGAAGTTAAAGACCAATAACATCAGTTCATGTTTCGAGCCAAGCCATTTGGCTTAACAGAGTGATTCCTTCAGCAGGGGCTTTCTCACTTATTTGATTTTAATTGCTTTGAGCCTTGGGGCCAATGACATCAAATAGCTCTTCAAACATGGGGAATTATCCTGTTTACAGACATCAAAATAATCTGCCTGGTGCTTTATGTTCTCTCAGAAGCTTGACATGCAAATTCAAAGCCAGTAATCTCCAAGCAAATGGTCTTTCTAAGACTGGAACATCACAAAGAATGAAGAGAATGACTAACTTAAAAATGGTAAAGCTGAAGTGGTAACCTGTGACTATCACAAGGGTTAAGCAAAAATGTCAAGACATGTGAATATCATCCAGGAGAACATCAAATACTGTGAGAACTTCAGAGAAGTTGCTGAGAGTGGTGTTAATACATTCAGCCTAGTATCCATCTCTCCGTTAAGCTGAGAGACGATCAAAAGGCAGTGTTGGTAAAAAGGAAAACCACGCTCAAAATGCACTCACTTAGCTTAAGGCCACAAGTCATTAAAGTCGTCATACCTACCCAACTGCAGTTTCAACACCTAGAATTGCAGCCTTTAACCAGTTGACATGGGAATTTCTTGGTCAGCACTAGGATGTTTACTCATTGGCCCCATCTATTTCCCTGAGGAGAATGGCCTTGCCTAAAGAAATGGATTCCTTGCTGATAATTTCTTTTTCACTACTATTTTGAAAAACCTCTCCTGTAGGTTTATGGAGTTTCCCTCTACTTGCTGATAGGATGATGCTCAATTCATGAATAGTTTGATAAATACAGCCAATTAGATTTTTAAAATTTACTCAGTTGAATTTTTGTTATTTCACATATTCTTAGTTAGTCCAATGATCAAAGTAGAGTTAAACATTTACCTTTGCTTTCACCTAAACTGTGATTAAGAGGAGATGAAATTATTTTAGTGAAAATGTTTGCTGTTGAAGACATAACATGGATGGACTTATTCCTATATTTATTGTATTTATTTATATCATTTCGTAAAACTAACCAGAGTAAGATTATACAGACAGTCCTAATTTTTTGTATGCTGGGGTTCTTTTTTTAATTTAAATTCAATTAATTATCATATAGTATATTATTGGTTTTAGAGGTAGAGTTCAGTGATTCATTGGTTGTATATAACACCCGATGCTCATTCCATCCAGTGCTCTCCTTTATGCCCATCACCCAGCTACCTGATCCTCTCACTCCCCTCCTCTCCAGCAACCTTCAGTTTGTTTCCTATGATTAAGAGATGTTTTTTTGGAGTGTATAATCTTGGGTGGAGACCGTTCAGCCTCTAGTACATGAATGCCGGTTTCATTCGCGAGATTCGGAAAGTTTTCATGAAGGACTTGTTCCACGACATCTTCTAGACTTCTTTCTTTCTCCTCCCCTTCAGGAATTCCAATAATTCTGACGTTGGAACGCTTCATGGCATCACTTATTTCCCTAATTCTGCTTTCGTGGGATCTAAGCTGTTTGTTCCAGGCTTCCTCCTGATCCTTTCTCTCTATCTGTTTGTCTTCCAGATCACTAATTCTATCTTCTGTCTCAGTTACCCTAGCTTTGAGAGAGTTTAGATTGGATTGGAACTCATTGAGAGCATTGTGGACCTCCTCCCTGGTAGCTTTGAGCTCCGCCCTAACATTGTGAACATCCTGTCTGGTCGCTTTCAGTTCAGCTCTAATCAATTCTGTTTGGTCATCCATGGCTTTCTCCAACCTAGCTATTGCCTGGATAATTGTTAGCCTGAATTCTCTTTCCGACATATTGTCTATGCTGATAGCCAGTCTCTTATGGTTTGTCTCCCTCTCTGATTTCATCTTGTTTTATTTTTCTAGTCTTATTTTATTTTTTCCAGTTTCATTTTTTTTACTAACCAGAATCATGCTGTATATACTATTCTTTGATATGCTTGTTGGAGATATATTCAGCCTAGCAATCTCTTTTTATCTGCTATGTATTGCACAGAATTAATGTCATTATTTGGGTTTCTTCATTCTGCTGTTATAATTATGGCCCACTCTTATGCACAAACTTGAGCACAGGGCTGGAATTTAGGTGGAAGAGTGTCACTTTGGGCCCTGGTCAATCTGAGGTGAAGGTATGTTCACTTGGCATTGAGCAGGTGGCAGGCCATGCCTACTGACTCAGGCAGGAGGGTGGCTGGATTGTGGTTGGGACTCATAGGCTGATGGCATTATGTGTGATGGGGATGTGGCTGGTTTTGCATTTAACTTATGTTTTCTGGGAAACTCTATCTCTCCTTCTATTCTGAATGAAAGTCTTGCTGGATAGTATATTGTTGGCTATAGGTATTTTCCTTTTAGCACTTTGAAAGTATTTTGCCATCTTCTTCTGGCCTGTAAAGTTTCTGCTGAAAAACCCACAATAGCCTAAGGGGGTTCCCTTATATGTAACTGCTTTCATTTCTCTTGCTTCTTTTAAAATTCTCTCTTTATCACTACTTTAGGCCATCTTATTTACTTTGTGTCTTGGTACAGACCTCTTTGTGTTGGTTTTGTCGGAGGCTCTTTGTACCTCTTGGATCTGGATTTCTCTTTTCCTCTCCAGATTCAGGAAATTCTCAGCTAATATTTATTCAAATAAATCTTTGGTCCCCTTTTCTCACTCTTCTCCTTCTGGGATCTGTATCATACAACTGTTATGCTTGACAGTGTCACTGAGTTCCTTGGATCTATTCTCATTTGTATACTTTTCTTCCCTCATCTGCTCAGCTTGATTACTTTCCTTTACTCTGTCCTCCAGGTTGCTGATCTCTTCTACTTCCACTTATTTGTTATGTATTTCAGTGGACTTTTATTTTCATTTAATGAAAATCCATTATCTCTAACTGGTTCTTTTTTAGGTCTCCTATCTCTTTGTGGAGGGTCTCATGGCAAGTATCTTCTTCATAAGAATTACTTTAACTCACTATCAGACATATTAACTTATTTCTGTTTTTGTTTTTGTTTTAGGTCTATTGTTATGATTTTGCTCTACTCTTTCATTTGGGACATATTCTTCTGTCTCCCCACTTTGCCTAGTGCTGTGTATGTTTCTATGTGTTAGGAAAGTCAGCTATGTCTCCCACACTGAAGTAGTGACTTTATGAAGAAGAGGTCCTGTAGTGCCTGGCAATGCAATGTCTCCTTTTCACCAGAAAACGGTGCTTCCGGGGTGTCTCTTCTGTGTGTTGTGTGCACCCTCCTGTTGTGGCTGGGAAGTGTTTGCCTTCAGTCCAGCCTGCAATGACTCTTCACCTGTTGTAGGCAGAGTCCAGTGCCTGTAGTGTTAGTGAGTTGGTCTGGGGCTGCCTTGGGCTTGAATCGGTTGAGGTGTTTGCCAGAAATGAAGTAGCACCAAACTGCAGGACACTTTCCTTATGTTGTCCTCTGAGAAGCTTTTGTTGGTGTATGGGGCCAGCAGTTAGACCAGCTGCCTATCTCCAGCTCACTGCTGGGGCCACAGAGTGGTGTGTGGTTGTCTTCCCCTCTCCCTGGGGCAGGACTCACTGTGGAGGGCTGTTGGTCCTTGTCTGGACAGCTTGTGTGTTGCCAGGCTTGTGGTACTGCTTTGATGGGATCTTGCCAAGAATGATCAGAGGAGGTGGATCTGCTTCACTGGCCTCTTGTCTATGTTGGGCTGCAGAGGATCCCGACAACCCCAATTTTTTTATTTCTACAACTAATCTATCTATCTATCTATCTATCTATCTATCATCATCTATTAATCTATTATCTACCATCTATCTACCCATATAGCCACAACAGAGACAATGTCAAAGAAAGATATAAACAATGGAATACTTGTTCTCATTTCTTTTAGAGCTTGCTGCTATTATCTCCACAAAAGCTTCTCTGAATGATGAAAATGGTTAGTTTTTAATCTATGTTTGCCTTTATGTTATGCTATAATATTTTACCATCTGATCAGCATAACTGTTGAACTTCCCTGGTTTCAGGGAGAAAACTTAGAATGGCAGGATCTTGCAAAATACACTGAGTGATATTTAAAGTCAATCCATCATTTTTCAGGAGTGTCCTTTACAAATGTTGGTTTGGATGTGTTCTGAATTCCTTCAGCAATGAACTTCATTCATTTTTGTAGCTTTTGTTTCTACTGACTGAGGAAAACATATTATCAAGTTGCTTCTAGATTTTTTTAAAAAAAATTTGTTCTTGCTGGTAGTTAATAACATGAACTGACAGAGAGCTTCTTGTACAGAAGGTGTTGTGCTGAACTGTGAGTGCATTTTGTTTAGTTCCTTAATACTCACTACGAATGATTTTATTCCCACTTTCCACATGAGGTCACAGAACTGAAATTATTTAAGTCTCCACACCACACAGTGACATCTATGGCTTCATCCCAGACCATCCAAATCTAGAGTTCATATACTACCTTAGTTTTTATTCTTCCTGAAATCCCAAAATCCTGAGACAGGTGTACACATGAAGGGGGATGTGAGTTTAGGGTTTCAAGTGCCACAGATTGGACTTAAAATCCACTCTTTTAATTATAAGTTGCATGAATATGGGTAAACTATTTACATTTTCTGAACCCACCAAAAATGACACAAATAACACCTAACTCAGTCATAGAAGATATAATGTGACATATGTGAAATGTCTAGCATAAGTATCTCACTTAGCTGCTACATCATTAAGCAGCTCCTGGCTCTTTCTCCCCACATAGGAACAAAGGTAGTGATGAAGAGCTTTGGTTCTAACTCTGCTAATCCACTCTCCTTGTTCAATATCAAGAACTTCTGGGCTCTGATCTTCATCATCACCATCATCCAACTTTATAGTTTTGCTTAATCATTTTGATGTCTTGGTTATTTATTGCACATGGAGGTGCAGAATTAAAGAGCAGTTGAGAAAGTGCTCTTGAATCTGGTGTTGCTGGGATTGAAACCTGGATTCTAGAACTTACTAGTTACATGAAATCAGGCAAATGGTTTCTCTCCTGGTCCTGAGTTTATTGTAAAATGGGAATGAAAATAATAATCTCATAGGTCATTGAAAAATTAAATATGGTTTAAGCTTTGAATTAAAAGTTCTCAAAATTAGTGACATTTAAAAAATTTTTTTAATTTATTTTCAGCATAACAGTATTCATTGTTTTTGCACCACACCCAGTGCTCCATGTAATCTGTGCCCTCTCCAATACCCACCACCTGGTTCCCCCAACCTCCCACCCCCCGCCCCTTCAAAACCCTCAGATTGTTTTTCAGAGTCCATAGTCTCTCATAGTTCACCTCCCCTTCCAATTTCCCTCAACTCCCTTCTCCTCTCTATCTCTCCTTGTCCTCCATGCTATTTGTTATGCTCCACAAATAAGTAAAACCATATGATAACAGTCGCCAAACTGTGGAAAGAACCAAGATACCCTTCAACAGACAAATGGATAAGGAAGATGTGGTCCATATACACTATGGAGTATTATGCCTCCATCAGAAAGGATGAATACCCAACTTTTGTAGCAACATGGACAGGACTGGAAGAGATTATGCTGAGTGAAACAAGTCAAGCAGAGAGAGTCAAAATTAGTGTCATTTAATTTGTACTTATTCTTATTTAGAGACATGGTGGGGACAAAGAAATATTAAAAGCTATTTATTGCCAATGCCTTTTTCCCAATGGATTCATTCATTATAAACAAAAAAGGTTGTGTTTTTTAACTTTTTAGCGCTTTGGAAATCCCAGGTAAATTTCACAAATGTTTGACTGACTTGACCTGAAAAGTTGGTTCTGTGTTGTCTTGGTGGTGGTGATGGTGGTGGTGGTAATGGTGATAGAGTTGTTTATTACCCAGTTGTGCTGGTGTGAGAGTGTCACTTCAATCTAAGTCATCAGAAATGTATACTAAACAACACATGAAATTAATAAAATGTTCCTTTTAGAGCAGCTGCAGCTCATGAACACATCTGCCTATTACACATACCTCCTCCTCTTCCTGAAGAGCCTGGTCTACTCCACCATCATGGTCATCTATCTACTTGGGAGACCAGCAATCTATGCCAATGAGAAGAGTTCCCAACACAATCCTTCCCATTGGCTATTGTCCTTAAAAGTGTCTGCTGAGGATCTAGTGGGACTTCTTTTGGAGACTGGGTATTTCAGTTCACCTGTGTCTTTTTCTACTGTGTCGTTGTTGCATTACTGGTTTACAAACCACTGGGCATACAGAAGCTTTCAGTCTGCATCAAAAACAAATTTCGCCATGACTCAGAGTTTGAACCAGAGGGCATCCACAGGGGCTTCAACACTGCTCCCTCTCCTTAATGTCCACCAGTTCCTCAGCCACCCTGTCCCCATGCCTCTGAGTACAGCCAACGTGCATCTTCTTGTCATGTCCTCCAGGGGTCCTTTAACCATATGATTGCCTGTCTTTTATTTTACATACCTGGAAGCCACCATACTTGTTACCTGAAGTTTGTAGTATTTTTCATAATAGGAAAAATAAAAACAATCAAAAGTCTACTTTGGTCTCTGTGTACTTTCATTTGGTGCAATCTAATTGAGAGTCCAATGTAAGGGACAGCGTGACAACTGAGGCTTCCAACTCAGCATTGGTTGTAGGAATGGTCAGTTCTACATTTCTTTTTTTTTTTTTTAAGATTTTATTTATTTATTTGACAGAGAGAAATCACAAGTAGATGGAGAGGCAGGCAGAGAGAGAGAGAGAGAGAGAAGCAGGCTCCCTGCTGAGCAGAGAGCCCGATGCGGGACTCAATCCCAGGACTCTGAGATCATGACCTGAGCCGAAGGCAGTGGCGTAACCCACTGAGCCACCCAGGTGCCCCAGTTCTACATTTCTAATTCTTGCCCTGAGATAGTCCTTATGATGTCTCCTTTGAGGCATTGCCCTCAGAGACGCCGCAGCCAGTGAAGGTGCCCAGGTTATTTCTCCTTCAAGATTCAGACTCATTTGGTTAAGATGCTCTCGTGGTGACAGTATAACATGTCCTATGAGTGGTGGCTGTGCTCCGACCTAGCTCAATGTTTCACAGGCATTGTGTTTTCTGATATTACAAGAATCCCATTAGAGCTGCACTAACACAGGAAAGATAGGGTTTGGGATGGGTTAAGTGCTTGGACTCTAATGTGCCTGAGCTTGAATTGTGGTTCTATAGCTACCTGAACTCCCTGTGACATAATTTCTCATCTGTAAAATGAAATTACAGTGATTAATCTCCTGGAGCTGTGTGGATGAGGTGAGGTAATTTTGTTGGGTGCATACCAGTCCTCACCAGCATTAGCATCTATTCTTGGCAACTCTACTTTAGAACTAATAGAAATATACATGTGTACACACTACAAGTTGGACACTTATTTACATGTATGTGTATTTCTAAAAGCATGGGTATAAAACAAAATATTCAGTGTGTGGGAAGTTGGTGAAAAAAGTATTGCTTGTTTATTTTTCTACTTTTGTTAATGAATGCACTTAAAGATATAAATTTTATATATTAGAATTCAAACAATATCTCATCTAAAAATAGGAAGGATTTAAAAAAAATAAAATAAAAATAAAAATAGGAAGGATTTTTGGTTTATTTACAATCAATTTCAGCTCCTATGAAATAGGTGCTTTTGGAAACCAAGTAGATGTTCCCTTTGGAAACAACAAAGACATAACAGATAAAGGAAGAGGAAATTTAATTTTGATCTACTTCTTGATTTCTCAAAAATTTGTTCAGACTTCTTTGGACAAATGCCTGGGTCTCTACTTAGAGATTTATCCAGATTTATCTGGAATTATTTCTGCATGTGGGAAACATGGAGGTGAGGAAGGGAAAACTAGAAAATGTTGGAAAACTGTGTGTGCTGATGTCACTGTTGGGGCTCAATAAGGTATGTCACCTGTGGTTTCCAACTCCTTAGCACCTTCCTTCCGCAAATGGACCTGGCTGCCTGGACTGGGAGATACAGAGAGGGGGAAGGTGGTACTGCAGGAGATTGTGTTGGTGGCAGGAGGACACTGGTGTGGTGATGGCATTTTATTTTCTCAGGCTTTTTTGTTGATGTGTTCTGTCAACTGTGGTTGATTTGTGGGAAATGCTTGAAATAAAACCGGCCTCTGCTGGGTGGGGCTATGTAAGCAGTGGCTCAGGTATTGAATGATAAAATAGAGACAGTTAAACCACAGCCAGCTTTGTTCATTTCCAAAAGGCCACAGGAAGTTTAAAGAACATATCCATCTGCACATGCATGCTCCTGTTGTTAAACATACTCTCAGGCTGTGGGTGAGAGGTCCCCATATTTTATACAAAAGTTCACTCCAATAGCTGCTATGTGAGTTAAGATCATATGCCCAGGACTGCTGAGACACTTCACACTAAGTCCACTCTGAGGGTCTCATTTTGTCAGTGTAGGCAGGGTAACACCAGACCTGTGCCCAAGCACACCTGAAGCTACAAGCTTAGGTCAACTATTGACATCACAATAGAAGGGAGGTCCTTCTTTCCTCACAAGAACACAGACATATGGAAGCTCTGAGTTCAACTGTGTCATTGAGTATTATAGACTGAGTCATCTCAGTCTATCTACAGGGAGAAGTGACTGTAGAGTGATCTGAGCAAATAGTTATAGTTATGCACATGCACATTAGGTAAGTGTGCTAGAGGTAGAACAGAGGACGGCTACTTGTGATGTGAGCAGAAAGGGCATGGGTCACTGCCGTCACTCCATCCAAGTACTACAGAGATAAGGTGTCCAGTCCTGTACCCAATCTGTCCAGTCCTTGGGGAAACAAAACTCTATTGCTGAGATCACCACCCTAGGATTTCACAGTCTGACTTCACAGCACATTCTCATCATAGACTTCACTTCTCTTGTTCTATACTGAGAGCCAACTTCTAGGTGAGCCTTAGCTTATATGAGCATGGGCCCCATACTACTGGCTTAGCCCATTATGTGTGGGAGAGAGGTCAAGATAAATTATACACTCAGGATAGATTATACACTCACATCCAGTTTAGGCATCATCTGTGGGTCTAGTGTACATGTGACTCCCGTCCTGACACAGGATATTCTAACTGACCATATCACTGAGTTCTTGGGATTTTGGTGCCAAGGCCAGAAACTTCAGACCCTCCTTGTCCTTTTCTCCACCTTAAGAAACTCCTGGTTAAACCTCAGCTTCCCACACCCGTCCTGGGGTCACTTCTGTATTTAGTCCATTCTCAGCAAAGCACAGATGGAACTGATCTGAAATGCACAAATGTACATTTGACCCTGTCATTAAATTCTCTGATTATCTCTTCAGGAAATATGTCTGAGGAAATAATACTTGTTTTCTATTAGGTACATTATTTTCCTCTAAAATCAGAAAATATCTAAATGTCTGAGAGTGGAAGAAAAGTTGAATATTTATTATATTTCCAACTAATATTTTCCATCCACTTAAAATTACGTTTATGTAGTATACAACAACTTGGTAAGTCCTTTGATATCAAGCAAAAGCAAATACATAACAAAAAAACTGTATATCCCATGGGACCATATTTATTAAAATAAAAACCTAATACATGTTTGCAAATCAGAAAGAAAAGAAAATAGGCAGATGATTTCGATCATTTCTGGATATTCTAGAATTTCTACAGCAAACTGACTTTATTACCTTTACATTATAATTTTTAAGTATTGGCCATATGGCCAAAATTATGTGAACATATAGAAACAAAATGAGAAGGAAACAAACTGTTAACAGGAATGTGGTCACAGAGTTTGAAGGACACGTTCTCTGATTATTATTCTATGCACATTTTTACAAAAAGCATGTGTTACTCTCACAGTCAAAGAACATAAAAAGGGTAGCCATGGGACAACCAAAGTAGCAGGTGAGGGATAGAGTCTGCTCACATACAAAAGCAGCAGCCTTCTTCACAGTTGCTTTCCTCTTGTCAGGTGATACACCTTGCCTGCATTAAAGCCAAGAGCCTATCAGGAGAATAAACAGCAGAGAGTCTTAAGAAAAGATTACATCCCATATCTTAACCTCATGAATGACACACAGTTCAGATGAAGTCTGTGGTAACATATATAGATAAAGTTCTCACTGTTGGGAGGCTTCAAGTTCCAGCTTATTAAACTGCTGTAGAGACACTGGGGGAGATTAAATATATTCTCACTTGGAAATGAATCTGAGGAAGATGATCATACCACATCTTCATATTTCTGGCCTTATTTTTCATCTGTCAAGCTAATGGCATTGAGCCGCAAGGAGTTGACGTGTCTTTGGATTATTTGGGAGTCCTCAATAAAGCCAAACATTTAAATAAAACATAGTAATATGTATACTTTGCATAATTTAAAAGTGAATGTTAGCAAGGCTCTCTGGCTATGGTCAAGAAATCTTCTAAAAGACACCAACTATAAAACTGGACTAAATCAACAAAACTAACCATTTTAGTGGTTGGAAATGCCCAAATGCATACAAAAACTGAGAATTATTTATGCTTAAAAAGCTGCAGAATTCACAGAACAATAGTAGTGTACTTGCCTACAGTGGCTCCCATTCTTCCCCCTCCCAACACCCAACATCATAGTCAAAAAGGTTTTTCTAAGATAGGACAGGCCATGAGAACTGGCAGGAGAGGTACACAGTGTAAAACCTGAGTTAATCTGGGGTCAGAAGTGATGTGAAGGGGAGCAGACAAGCTGTGTGCTATACAAACAGGAAGACTAGGGGCTCTGCTGGTCCATGATTGTGGTCATTCCTGCAGCAAGCATGTGTTTGGCTGAAGCTGTGCGCATGCTTAGAGAGACTCAAAGAAGCCCAAGCCAGCCACACACTGATGGTTGAGATTGAAGTGACTGGGACATGTGGAGGATCCATGAAAAGACTCAGAAAAAGTATAAGCTGAGAAGACTTACACTTTAGCATGAACAATCTATGTGCTAATTGCATAAAATATGAATGTGCTACCCAAGACCTACAACAAAACCATTTGCCAGAAGCGAAGACTTAAGTTGATGGGACACACCCCTAAGTAATCTTGGCAACCATAAAGCTATGTAGATGCAGGGTGATTCCCAGGAAGCTAGGCTAAAAACTAAAATAACTAAGAAAGAAAACAGGAGAGGCATGAGCAGTCACATACCGCAGGAGATAGACTATCACAGATGAAGTCCAAGCAAATTTCTCAGCATGCAAACAGCAATGAAAGCAACCTTCTGGAGAAAAGTCACAATTTCAAGTTGCTACAATATATTTTCAACAAAATATTTTTCAATAAACAATAATAAGACCGTCAAAGAATCACAAAAGTGTGACAATTGTTTGGCCGGGGAGGGGGAACCCTACAACTCAATACAAACTGTTTCGTTGAGGTGTGCAGTTACTCTCTTTAACAGACAAATACTTCGAAGTGGCTGTAACAAATGTGTTAAAAAATATAGAAAAACATGTTTAAAATACTAAAGGAAAATATAACAAAACATCAACAAATAGATATTCTAATGAAAGATACCAAAATCACAAAACACAACATATATTTAAAAAAATAAAATCTGGAATAGAAAAACTTTTAAGCTGAAGTGAAATATTCACTAGAGGACTTCAAGAAAATATTTCCATTGACAAAGGAAATAATCTCAATACAGGAAACATCTTCAAACTGATAAAGGGCATCTGTGAAAATCCATAGCTGACATCATACTTAGTGTTGAAAGACTGAATGCTTTTTCCATAAGACAAGAAACAGAACAGGGATGCCTGCTCTTGACAATTTTATTTAAAGTGGTATTAAAGGTTCTAGACAGTGCAACCAGAAAAGATATAAAGATCTTTAGCAGATTGAAAAGGATGACATCACCCACAGATGACATCATCCTGTACGTAGATAATTCCCTAGAACCTACATGCACACAAAACCAAAAAAAAGAACTCATAAACATGGTCAGTATCATCACAAGGCAAACACTTGAAGTACAAAATAGGAGTTGTATTTTTCCATACTAGTATGAACAACTTGAAAATAAAATTTAGAAAACAATTCCATTTATAACAGAACCAAAAAGAATAAAATATTTAGGAATTAATTTAACGAAAGAAGAGTGGGGCTCCTGGATGGCTCAACTGGTTTAGCGTCTCGCTTGGTCTGCTCAGGTCATGATCCCAGGGTCCCAGGATCCAGTTCTGCATTTGGGCTCCCTCCTCAGCAGGGAGCCTGCTTCTCCTTTTCCCTCTGTCTTCCACCCCCCTTGCCTGTGCTCTCTTTCTGTGTCAAAACAAAACAAAACAAAACAAACAAAACAAAAACAAAAACTTTAAAAACAAAACAAAAGAAGAGCAAATCTTGTAAGTTGAAAATTACAAAACAGCACAGAGAAAAATTAAAGAATATCTGAATAAATGCAGAGATAGTTCAATCTTTGGATTAGAAGATTCAATATTGTCATGATGGCAACTCTTACCAAATTCACTAAAGATTCAGTGCAGCAACCATTCGAGCATAATTTAACAAGCTTGCAGTAAAATTAACATGAAAACCTGAACACCTAGAATAGACAAAATAATTTTGAAAAAGAACAAAGTTGGAGAACTGATGTGGTCACTCTGCAGAAGCAGTGGGGGGAGGGGTGCACCCAAAGTTTAGTTTGGAAGATGAGACTGATGATGCGGCACACACAGAGGGTGTGGAAAGCTTCGTCACTGACACATGAGGTCCTGGGGGCAGAAGGGCGGGCCTTTCAAGCAAGGTCTCACAGAACCTGATTTCAAAGCTACAGAAAGATTAAGTTACAAAATTTAGCCAGTGTTCTGTTGGCGCGAAGAAACACAGAGGTCACTGGAAGAGAACTGAGAACCCAGAAATAATCTCTTGTGTTTATGGTCAACTGTGATAACTGTGCTGAGTTAATTCAGTGCAAGATGAAATAGTATTTTCAACAAATGGCTCAGCTACAACTAGATAATTGAAGGCAGAAGAATGAACTAATTTCCTTACCTACTCCATATATAAAAATTATTTACCATGGACCGTAAAATCAGTGGTAGAGGTAACACTATAAAATCTCCTAGAAGAAAACATGGAATCTTTGTGATACAGGATCAAGGCAAAGAATTCTTCGATATGATCCCCAACACATTATCCATCAAAGAATACATTTTGACAAACTGGACATCATCAAAATTCAAAACATGTGTTTCAAAAGTCTCCACAAAGACCATGAAAAGACTCTTGCCTGAGAGAAAAAATTGTGCATCTGATAAAAGACTTTTACTTAGAATATATAAAGAGCTCCCACAAATCAGTAAGAATGAACATACTTAAAAATAATAAAAAGATTAAAATACATACTTCTCCAAAGAACATGAATTACTAATAAGTACATGAAAGTATTTTCAACATTCAGTTCCTAGGGGTAAATGAAAACCACAAGGAGACACCACTTCACACCTGCTATAATGTCTGTCATCAAAGAGACAACCTCTACCACGTATCAGTGAGAAGAGGGAGAAACAAGCTCTTTGTGTACCTTTTAAAGTATAAATAACATAGTGTTCTATTAGTTTCAGGTGTACATTATAATAATTCAACAGTTCTATGAATTACTCAGTGCTCAACACAATGACTGCCCTTAATCCCCTTTACCTATTTTCCCTATCCCCCCACCCACCACCCCTCTGGCAACCACCAGTTTGTTCTCTGTGAGTCTGTTTTTGTCTCTTCTTCTCCTTCTCCTTCTTCTTCTTTTTAAGGTTTTATTTATTTATTTGACACAGAGTACAAGTAGGGGGAGTGGGAGAATGAGAAGGAGGTTCCCTTCTCAGGCATCCTGATGGGGGACTTGATCCGAGGACACTGGAATCATGACCTGAGCTGAAGGCAGACTCTTAACTGTCTAAGCCACCCAGGCATCCCTTTCTTTGTTTCTTCTTTTGTTTCTTACATTCCACATATCTGTGAAATCATATGATAGTTGTCTTGCTCTGTCTGACTGATCTCACTTAGCATTATACTTTCTTAGCCACTAATGTTGTTGCAAATGGAAAAATCTCATTCTCTTTTACAGTTGAGTAACAGTCCATCCTATATATAGACTAAGAGGAAAGAAAGTCTCACACATGGCTGGAAGGTATGTAAAATGGTATGACAACTTTGGAGAACAAAGATCTTTGACAGCTACTTGAAAAATTAAACAGAAACTGACCAAAAGACCTAGTAAATCCTTTGCTAGGGATCTCTCTAAGGTAAAAACAAATGTCCCCCTAAAGACATGCACATCAGAAGTCAGAGTAAGACTAACCATAATAGCAAAAATTGGTAACAATTCTAACGTCCACCCACTGCTGAAAAAATGAACTGCTGACATCCATGCACTGGAATAGTACTCAACAACGCAAAGGAACAAACCACTTATATATGCCAAAACATGAATTATCCCCCAAAACATTAACATTACGCTACATAGAAGAAACAAGATGTCAAAAAAAAAAATCTATCCACTGTATGATTTAATTTCTATTAATTGCCCAATAGGGCAAATTTACAAAAAGAGAAAGCTGATCAGTGGTTTATCTAGGACTGAGGAACAGGGATCAACCGCAAGTAAATAAATTTTTTGGTTAATAAAATTACTCTAAAATTGTATTGTCATGTTGGTTTAATAGTATAAATTAACTAAAGTCATGTAATTACAAATATACAAAGGATGAATTTCATGATATGCAAATGATGCCTCACTAAATTTGTTTTTTCTTAAATTCAGCTTAAGTAATACCTCCATACTTGACAAAATTTTTACTAAAAAATAGAAAAACTGCATTTCAACTCTACTGACTATATGTAAGGTGACTCTATAATTGTTCATTTAAGCAAGAACACTTCAGTAAGATTAGAGGCATTCTGATAATAATTACATAGGGCCACAGAAGTTAACCAGACTATCCCAAGCAAACCAGCATGTGTGACTGAACACTTCTAGAAGTAATCAAATTCAAATTTCAGTGCTTTCATTGAGATTTGCTTAGCACAGTTTACATTTTGTAATTGAGCTATTCTTTTAAATCAGTCTTCCCACAGCTCAGGACGTGACAGACTAACTTTTCCTCAGCATCACGAGTGGTTCACTTCAGCTGTCTGACCCCATATAACACCTTCAGCCAATCGTCTGAGAGAGGACTGTGCTTCCTCCTTCCTTCCATTGAAAACATGGGGAAGCAGGACATGGTTAGACCAACATGCGAACCTGCAAACAGACTCTCTTCATGTTCTTTCAAAGTATGTATACAAAAAAGGTGCTAATTTTCCCAATCCCAGTAAGAAAACTCAACCCTTTCTGATGTTCTTCCTTCTCTTCTCATCCCTTCCTTCCACAGCTATCCCTGCCATTGCTGCACTCACTAGGTGCAGGAGAAAGAAGATCAGGAGAAGGCCAGCAGCCCCCAGAGGCCCTCTCCTCCACCAAGGGCCCAACAGCACTGGATCTGTCCCAGGGCAGCAGGAGCCCAGACTCCTGTCCTGTTTCATTTGTAGCCACTGGCTGAATGAGTCTGCTGTGCTTTAGAGTCGAATCTTGCCTTCTAGGAACCTTGTTCCAATAATAGTTTTAATTTTAATAACTTCGTAATTTGAACGTTCACACAATGAAAATATAATACAGTAAAGTCAGTTGAATGAGCTAGAACACTCATTCTCTACCTGCTACTTACCTGCCTTTTGTCTTGAACAAAGACCACCACCCTGACGATGTTCTAGCTCAGCTCCACGATCCAACGAAATGGTAATGCTGCCAACCACCACTAGGTGGGGGTAAAAGTCAGAGGCTGGAAGGCAATCATGGATTCAGAACTGAAAGCTTGATGAAGAATGTCTAAGGAGATACTCCTCATATTATTATTACCCTGCTGCTCTGAACTTCTAATTTAGTAAATAGATTACTACTGAGAAATTTTATTACTCTTAGGAAAATAAAACCTATGCAAAAGCATGAACTATATGTGAACTTCCATTTTTTCAAAAAGAACAAGTCTTGGAACATACGAAATAATATCTCCAAACAATAACCCTTATAGTGAGGTATGCTAAAGTTTAATACTATCTGAGATTGTGCTGGCTGAGAAAGATTTTCTGCTGGCTCATATCTGTATTTCTTATGACTCTGTTGCTTTCATGTTTAAAACATGTAAGTTAAACTTACTTTTAGATCTAATACAAATAGTCCAGAATACCAAGTTAAATGGAGTTTCCCTGATTTGCTGTCCCATGGCTGTGCCTGTGATCACTCACATGAGTCTTTCTGCCTGGAATCTGCTGCACTATCGTGTGTGTGTGTGTGTGTGTGTGTGTGTTTCATTACTTACTGAGCTCAATGCTGTGAATAACATAACGCAGTCTCTAACCCAGTTTACTATCCCAGTGGTGGAAACAGGCCAGGTCAGTGCTGAGGGCAGTGCAGCCAGCACACATGACAACGTTGGGGAGAGTTCCTAAGGAAATGCAGAGAACACCTCCCAGCAGCCAGGGAGTGGGGGTGGGGTGGGAGAAGTCTTCTCTCCTGGCAGTGGAGAGTAGGATTGCAGAGGAAAGGTGTGAAAAACAAACTGCACGGTGGCCTGATGGGTGGGGGTGTGTAACATTTTTAGGAAAGCTAAAAAGACAACGCAAGGAGACAGTACTGGGAGGTTGGACAGCTGGATTAGGTTGGTGAAAATGGTGCTTGCTGCCAGACCAAGGACCCATCACTTCCTTTATCCTTTCTGCCACTGAACGATTTCAGGCAGGAGGAGATGGAATCAGTGCTGCATTTCCATAAATACTGAGAGCCCCCACATGGATTAGTTGTGAGTGTGGACTCTAGCACTGAGCTGGAGTTCATATCCTAGCTCTACCTCTTATTCTTTGTATGGCCTTGCACAAATTATTCCCTTCCCTGTACCTCAATCTGCTCATCACTGAAATAGGCTGATGAGACTTTCACCTCCTACAGTGGATTGAGGATCCCGTGGAACAATGCAGTGTTTTATGTCCCATGGTGCTCTGGTGGGGCAGGGAGAGGCTGACTGAGGCAGGGAGACAGGAGGGAACCACAGCAGGAAGAGCTGAATGGAAGGTGGGGGAGACAGGACCTGGTACAAAGCAGGAGACACAGGAGGCAGGAACATAGAGGATGGGAACGGCAGAGTGACGGATGGGATGGGGGCGCTGAGAAAGGGCAGCTCCTCAGAGAGGCTCTGGTCTCTGTCATGGGCAACCTGGAGGACAGCGCTCCCTCCTCACACAGGGGGTCCTGGAGAATGGTCAGGTGAGGGGATGACAGGGAATAAGAGATCATCAAGACGCTTCCCCTGCTCTGTCTTCTGAGATGCAGATCGCACATCCCAGGGTCTTTGGCCCTCAGTTACATTTATTTTACACTCTGGGTCTCACCACGTCCCATAGAAAGACCTCATCTCACTTATTTTCTTATCCTCAATGCCTGCTGTGTGTTGAGGAGTAGAGGGAAGTAAGGAAGGGGAGGGAGGGCTGAGTTTTTTTTTTTTTTAAGATTTTATTTATTTATTTGACAGAGAGAGATCACAAGCAGACAGAGAGGCAGGCAGAGAGAGAGGAGGAAGCAGGCTCCCCGCCGAGCAGAGAGCCCGATGCGGGGCTCGATCCCAGGACCCTGAGATCATGACCTGAGCCGAAGGCAGCGGCTTAACCACTGAGCCACCCAGGTGCCCCGAGGGCTGAGTTTTTGAGTGATGGATGGAAACACAAATGATAATCCCATATTTTATCTGCTTCAGATTTAAGAAGAGAAAAAGAACTCAACAAAAAGTGGCATTTTGAAATCTCTTGACTAAAAAGCATTTTGTTAATACACTGTGAAAGAGCTCTAGAAGGAGAGATTCCAACTAGTTTAAAGACTTCCCTGTTAGTCATGTGATTGACATCTATTTATAGCATCTTTCCCTGGGGCATACCTTCCTCCCTGCAGAAATCAACATCAACAAAACCAAAGCAAATCAAAAAACCAGGTCAAGTCAGACAAATGGCCTAAAGTGTGCATTTTTTTTTTTTTAGAGAAATGTCAGTTGCAAAACATAATAAATGGGATTCCTTTTATAAATGTATAAAATGTTATTCAGATAGTGAAGAAATACTTATTCAATAAAACGGTCCCTGCCCAAAAGGAAAGAATTACAAGAGGATAAAAGGAGGAGGAAGCTGGATGTGGGAGCTCAGCACACTGGCACAGTATGAGAGGGACCACCACAGTAAGCCTCACGGCCCCAGGGGGGGTGACACTGGGAGATGCTGGAGGAAGCACCTGGCCTACTGCGCTATAGACCATGAAAATACAGGCTGTTGTATCTTGTTTCATTCATCCTAAGTTCTGCTGTATTAGTTCCCTTAAATTTGGTTGAATCACAAAAGCATTCAAGCCTCAGTCACATTAATAGTTGATATGTTTACAACCAAGCTCAATTTGATGTTTGCACACGATTACAGAAGCAACTTCTGTTAGTTATCTCTGCTGCTGCTCCAGAACAGGTTTTCACAGAAGAACAGAGAGTGCAGAATAGAAGATTTACCTTGATCTGAGTCTGGTGATTTACAATCACTCTTCAATAATAATTCTGTGTTTGTAGGTTTCTGCCCTATAGATGAGATGACCCAAAGTAAAAGCATTTACAAGGTAATTTTCCTTTAATGTAACTTGAGGTTTTAACCACGCTGAAGATGCTCTAGGATGTGAGACCTTCTTTTCCTATTAAGCAGGGCAAACTGAGCCAGATGCTGACAGAGCGTAACCACAGCATGTGTGGAAACGGCCTGGGTCTCTGCATTGAGCCTTGATCATGTCACCAGCAAGAAGGCGGGAGTGGCCCCTGGGCTTCCACTCAGGCCATCATGCGAGCAGAATTGCAGCCCAGTAATGCACCAGGCAGCTCAGTCCATCATGGGGCTTCCTAGTCTACGTCCAGGTGTCTCAAAGCCCTCCAGTGATGATAACAGTCTGGCATTAGGATCCCACAGCACTAAGAATCCCTCCACTCCTAACAGGAGGATGGGGGAGGCCTGAGGTGACTGAGCATTTGTCTGGCTGGCTCTCTCCCTCCTCCCTTTATGTTCCTCCCTCACCCACCACTCGTCCAGGCACCACCTATGCTGATGGTGGCCCCACAAAGCCACTGCCTGCTCTATGGAAGCCACGAGAGACTCTGGAGAGTCATTGACTCTTACAGTTGCTGCCTCAGCTCAGCCTGCCTGGTTTCCCTCTCTCTGTCCCTGAGGAACAGGGCTTTGAAGATGCACAGAGGGTGAAGTGTCCTAGGACTGGGGTCACAGGACAGAGAAGTGCTGGCTGTTTTAGATGTTGGAATGTCCTTTCCCCCAGGGCTCACACTGTCTTTTGGGAAGCCTGGCCTGACAGCTGGAGAGAGGAGCCATGTTCTCTCCAATCCTGCCTTCCATTTGTTCTGGGTTTCTGCTGGGTTGGCTGAAGGATGGAGACCTAAGATCCAACACACCCCCCTGAATATGGAATGAAATGATGGGGGGAAAAAAGCCGAAAGCCCCTGAGAGAAAGCTGGAAGGACAGTCGTGACCAGGAGAGAGACTGCAGTCTCCAGGAGCTCACACTGGAAAATGAGGCTTCCCCATTATAGATGGTGATGGTACAGAACACGTGGGAAGCTGGACCTGTGACAGGATCACTTGGGGAGTAAAAGGCACTGGTCACATCTATTGTCAGCTGACAGTCACATAATCCAGCACCATCTGAATTAGACATTTGACATTGGGAAGGCACCTGTTGCCAAAAGACACCTGTCTGAGCCAGAAGCTCCTAATGCCTGGAAAAGCTCTTCCAGGCTGGATTCCTGCCCACATCACTCTGTCCTCTGTCTCCAGCCCTTGAAAATGCACCAGGCCAATGTGGGCTTCTCCATGGTGTCCCATCCCTCCCTGGATGTTGGTGCTCTCCCTCCTCCCAGGGTCCAGCAAGTTAGTATGTTGGCAAGCTAACTTTGTCCCCCACAAGGTCCAGCTTGGAAAGGTAGTCTCCCCACAGAAGGGACCACTGAAATGCAGAGGTCGGGCTCCCCTATTTGTTGGGGAGCCCAGAAATCATCCCACAGGACTTTGGCCCTCCATCCCCCAGCTAAGACTCCCAATAACATGACACCTGGGCAGAGTCATGTCAACAGTAGACTGACTGACAGCATGGGGGTCAGGGGACTCCCAGTGTACAGAGCCCCTGAGCTGTCAGGGACAGCCTTGCTGCTGACAGCCAGTCTGGGCAGCAGCACGAGTGTCTGTCACTGTCGGTGGATGAATTAATGCAGTGGCTGCAACCAGGGGCACCAAGAGCAGCACCGAGGAGCAATGAACTGGGGGGACAGACAGATGGACAGACATGGATTGGCAGGAAAGCTCTTCCATGTATATGAATGTACATATGCATATTCACAAGCAAATCTCTGTAGTTTTTACAGGTACGTATGACACCAGGCCTATCAGTTTATTTTCTCATTTGAGGCTGGGGAAATGGGGCATTGCAAGGATAAGCTACTCACCGAAAACTACCACTCACACTAAGTACACAGTTGGAAAAAAAACAGTTTTCCTGCTTTGTATTTCTGGGCCCTTCCACTCACTAAGTGACTGTTTGCTGTAAGAGACTTCACTGACCTGGTGAGCAATACTGAAGATGATCAGGTGCAGGACGTACCTGCAATGGCCAGGAGGGGGTGGTAGAAGTCAGTGTAAGTAATAAGTAAAACAATGCAGTTCTTAAAAGGGAAGCACATTATGGGGGGGGGGGGGCATATTATTTAAAACAAATAAGAAACCTATCTAACCTATTAGGTTATATCACAATTCGCATTCAAAGCAACAACTCAGAGAGAACATAAATTAATATCTCAGTGAAAAACATCTAAGGAGGTTACATACCGCACATGCTTCATTAACCTATTAACATGGCTGACTTGAAGTTCTCGGTGAGCTCTTCTTAGTGGGGCTACTCAACCTCCTGAAGACTCTGTCATCTTCAGAATGGGATGAATTACACCTACTTTACACTTGCAAGGAAGGAATCCATATGTACCATGTATGGCATTCAATAAAGTGTATTTGACATTATTTAATGGATCAATGATTACTGTTAATGAACTTAAAAAAAAAATCAGTCTCTCTAAAAGGCAAGCAAGCATTAATGCACCAGTGCTAGAAGAATTTCTACTGTGTTCTGAGGTCTAGCACTGTTACCGGAATGACGGCTCTTCAAGAACAGCTTATGCTCTTTGCTCCCTTGACATGTGAGAGATATTGCTAAGTTCTGCAACCTCTCTGAAATCTTTCTCATGATCTTACTTACTCTTAATCTTTAGAGCTTAAACATAACTCTCTCTGTCTCTGTGTATGTGTATATATATATATATATATAGAGAGAGAGAGAGCTCTACATCTATAGAATGATTGCTGTGACAGGTTTTGCATTTGTTAGTCTTGTGTTTAAATCAAGGATCCATTACTTATGTGACTGCACAGATGAAATATTTTAAGATTTCAATGAGCTGCTCTGCCAGATGTGGTTGTTATAACTATGTTCATCTGTTATTATAAGAAACAAGTGGTTATAAGAATCACATCAGACTGACTGATAATATTGATTTACAAAGCAACCAACTCAGCCCAATCCTAGGCCCATGGTGGATGGTGTCTGGAAAGTGAGCTTTATTATCATTTCCAGGGATTTTACCAAGGACACACATCCGCCAGGTGGGCAGGGCATGGACTAGAGCCGTCATTCTATCCTTGTCAGTGCAATAAATCTTCCCAGGGTTAGGAGGTATTACTCAGACTCTCCCAAGTGTCCCATTTGGCAGCTCTGAACTGAGAAGGACGTCCCCCTTCAGCACATCATTGATCAGATGACATCGTTGGCTGTGGAAGGAGCTGGGCTCTCACGCTGAGCCCCATGGCTGGTCATTCCCGAGGTCAGCAGGTCTGGAAGGCTGCCAGGTACATGGAGTCAGTCTGAACCTGCTGTTCCCTGCAGACCGCAAGCACTGGCAGCCTCAGATCTTGTGGGAAAAGCAGGCAGACGGGAAGCTTTGGCTGAAGTTCTGAAGTCGATTCCTCTTATTACCATTTTGTTTTAAGAATACTCTTGCTGCTTTAGTGTGATGACAATTTTATATTTTTCTAATTTTGAAACCACAAGTTGGAAGGACTTCCAGGGCTGTAAGACACTGAGATTGCCCAGAAGAGTCTGCTCTCAGAGCTGCTCCTGGGGCAGCCTCCTGTCCCAGACACATGGGGTCCCTGAGGAAAGGATGCTCAGCCAGAGTCTCTTCCCTTCCCCCTTCCCAGCTTCTGTGACCACACCTGTTATTCTCCTACAGAGAATAAGGAAACCATCTGTGCAGTCCCTGAAGGTCCACCTCGTAATGCCCAGGGCAAGGTAAGGAGAGGACCACTGTCCACGTGGAGGAGCAAAAGAATAAAAATCAAGTAGTAGTCAAATAACTGGGTTATATTTGCCCCAAAATAAGTAAAACAAATTGCAGAGTTGGCAGATTTTATCTGGTTCCTTTCATTTCACCTTCCACAAAGTCACCAAAGTCCCATCTTTAACAGAACAGGATATGCCCTGTTCCCTCAGTAAGAAAACAGGAAACTGGACAAGTATTGAGAAATTATTGTTAAATGTTGTGCTTTTCTAGTTGACCAGCTTAATAGAGAGGAGCGTATAGATTATTTTTAATGCTTTTGTTCTTCAGTTAAATGAAGAATTCTGAGGTATTTGTCGAGTTATTACGTAAGTCATCACCACCTAAGTATCAAAAAAAATAAAGAGATCTCTATCTCTGTGTTAATAAATGATTACAGGGCCTTATGAACCAGTATTATGATGAATTCAATTCAGTGTTCTTGATGTTCTTTAATACAATAAATAAGTATACACTAGTGAACCAATCCTAACTCTTACAAAAAGAAAGTAGAGAAATGCCTGCCACTTTCATAATGTCAACGAAAATCCAGCTTCTCATATTGGTTATAATCGATGTATCTTTTCTGTCCTTCCTTCATCTACCTTTCTGTCATGCATGAGTTAAAATTTAAATGTTTGATCACAAACTGATCATCCCTACCTACTGTGAGTTCTGTCCCTTTGGTTGTTTTTTTTTTTTAACTTTTAAGTTGAAGTTACCAAACAGTTACCAAAAATCTAGTTTTATTCTGGTAGTAGTAGAATTAGTATTTATAATCCATAGGTCAATAGATTTCTTTGATTCTTTCCTTTGTTCATTCAAAGAAAAAGAGTTAAGCTCTTTATGAAAATTAATAAACATAATGTTCCAGATAAGATGTTAATAATAGCTATTTTTTACTGAAAATTCCTTATATACTAGGTAGGCATTATATTAAGTAGTTTATACACGTCTTACGGTGTATTGCCTCAGTATCAGAGGAAAGAGAAAAGGGACTCTGATGGATATCAATATACCCCCCACAGATGTCACTAATCCTGTCCTAAGTGTCTAGTTTGAAATAATTTCCCATTGACTTGCATTCCTAGTTATAGACTATTTTGTGAAATGGTATGATTATCTCAGAGAGAAATAAGCTGTTCAGGGATTTTCAGTAGTTGTGAAAAGCTCATTCTGAAGGTGCTGGCAATGAACAAAATGGAATTCCATCCATTTAGCTGCCAGATAATATGTTTGATGTTCAGTCTCTGGAGGAAATCTCGTGATCAATGTGAAAATCTTACAAGTGTTCATATATCATGGCAGAAAGTACTGATGCTTCAACAAGAACAGAAGCTTCAGGGTGGAAACTCTACATCCCATGGCATGGTGTGAGTCAGTGGTGGTGGGTTCAGGGCTGGTTGTTGCACAAGAAGGTTCTGATGAAGAGACCGATCCCAAAGACTAGCAGGGCAAACGGCTGGAAGAGGGTGGGAGGAAGAATGGAAGAAGGAACTCTCTCCCCATGCATAGTGATGTCATCATGAGAATGAGCAGGAGACAGACAGAGAAACAGAAATGGTGAGCAATGTGCAAAAGGAGATTGTCCTAACTTGAAAAAAGCTGTTCCAAACCAGAGGAAAGTATTTTCAATTGGTAAGGTTAGCACCTCCCTCCAAAATCAGAATGAGGAAGAAATGACGTGTATTTGTTATCAACAATAATGACACTTTCTTTCCCTGTAGCAAACCTGGAGTTGCAGCCTCTGTTTGGCATTACCAGTGTGCCCTGCTCATATATGCCTAAGTGTGGGGGCATGATGGGGGCCAAAACCCATCCCATGTCCACCCTCCTCTATACCCTGAGCAGGGCTGTGTCAACCTGGAGCAAAAGTGCCTTTTTCTAATAATTCTGCAAAGGATGTGGCCTGTTTTATTTTCTGAAAAAAGGAAACATCTGTACTACAGAGACTGTTCAGAAGGTAGTGACTACATAGAACTATGTAGACAAGATATAGCATTATAAAAACCTTAATCTGGGAAGCTTTCTGACTCTAAAAATAAACTAATTTACAAAAAAGTATTGTCAAGGAACCAATGAAAATACTATTGTTTGAATCTAGGAATCAAATTTTACAATTTAAAGCCTTGAGAAAAACTGACCATCATGAGCAATACAGTAAAACAGAAACAACAACAAAAGTCAGTGTTTGATAGACCCCATGGGTCCTGGACTGTGGAGTCAGAATAGATCAGCTGGAGCATCTCCAGTTGTCTTCTGTGGTGGAGATGCTCCCTCCCCAGTAACTGCTTTGAGATTAAGAGATGAGAAATCCAAGAAGTAAGCATACAGCCTAGAGGAGGACTCAGTATTCTTTTAAATTTCACATCTGTCTCTACTCCTTACCATGAAATAATTGGGACAATTAATTTAGAAAAGTCTTCCTTGACACCCATTTGCAATATTTCTATCTATGCTAGACATACCTGTTTCTGCATATCTGTCAGTGTCTGTCTCCATATCTGTCTCTATCTACATATCTGTGTCTATATCTCTGTCTCACTCTCTCTCTTTCCAGTTAGTAGCCAAAATGATACAACCAGAAATATCTATATCTATATCCACAGTAGAAACAAGGATAATTACTCAACGCTGTACCTACCAAAAAAAAAAGTGATTTATTGATACAAAAAAAAAAATGTATCTGGCTTTGGGTATCTGATGTGTCAGATGTATTTGGTCTCTTATGACACATGCTTAGAGACAATATGATGAGAACAAGGAATAGGTAGCACTGAGACATCCTGTCCCCTCTACTGAAATTCTTTGTATACAGTCCAGAGAACACAGTAGATGAAGCCACACGCAAATGTACAAAGTATTAGAGGAGCCCGACAGTCAGCCCTAGGAACCTCTCTTCAGTTCTGGACTCTCATAATTTCTACAGGACAACCTAGCCCCAGTCTCTGCCTCAGCCTCAGCCCCCACCCTGTGCTCCCTGACAGGTACCCCAGTCCTAGAATCAAGGGGAAAAGAAACAGACAGTCACCAGCTGTGCCTTCAGGATGCCAGGCTTCCTGCTACAACTTCCCATTGACCTGATTGCCTACTGTGGAGAGCTTCTGCCTGAAGTTGTTGAAAAGTGCTTGAGAGTCAGGACATATCAGTTCTTTTCCTGAGATTTCCAGGGAATATCTATGGTTCAGGCTGCATGAGAAGGGGCTTGAAATGGAGAGAGGGCACAGGACTGAGGTCATAGACATGACAATGAGATCCAGGTGTGGTGCCAAATGAAGGAAGATGAAGACCAGTGCTTCTGGGATACAAGTGCTCCCAAGTAGGACCTTTTTCTCTGTGTCTGTGACCTTCCCAGGGTCTGCGCAAGCCTTGTCTCTAGTGCAGCCTCCATACTCACTTGCTGAATTAATCTGTGAATCAGTGAATCTGTGAATCAGTGAGGAAGCACATTGAGAGTGTTTCCTGTAATGAATCTTAAGCACGCATTCTGGTACATTGAGAGAAATATATAGACCCCTCTGAAAATACATACATACCTACGTACATATACATGTATATTCTTATTACATAGTGGTATATAATATATTATATATTAAAAGTACATATAGAAGAAATAGAATATCTTATTTAAGATTGTGGGTTCTAGATATAAATCTTCTGGTACAGATTATTGCTCTGCCCTTACTCATTTCAGACCTTTGATAAAATAACTGGTGTGTCCAAAGCCTCCATTTTCTCATATGAAATATGGAACCAATAATAAAATCACCCACTTAGTAGGCTTTGTGAAGATTAAATGAGATAATGGAGTCAATGCATTCACCTATCATGGGGAAAATGCCTTCAATATTGAAAGCTATTAAAGTTATGAAAAATAAAGAAAATAAAATCTCTGTTTCTGAAAGTGTTTAAAATAATAAACAATTGCCTTTGTTTACATCCATGTTTGAAATAATTGAAATAATTTTGAAATAATTCAAAATGAGAAAATACATTTTTCCATGAATGTGTCTGAAATGACCATTTATCTCCCCTCTTGGCTCCTAGCATCTGAAACTCTCGTCTATGTCCAGGAAATATCACACCTTACGAATCTGAGTGAAAGAAAGAGTTTGTTCACAGTATAGGAAGGAAAAAAGTCAGATACTGTTTCTCAACCTTTCTTAAGCTATAGTCAGGTAGAAGAGACATTCATACAACTGCTACCTCTTCATACAACACATACACAGAGACACACATATGCACAAACACACAGGACAGAGAGTGATGCAAATGCATATACACACTCATCCATGCACACACACACACACACACACACACAGATGCATGCAGACATAAACACAAATACAGACACAGGGACTGTAAGGAAATGCCTAGCAGCCATGGTGGACCAGGGGACCTCTCTCCAGAGTGACCATGGGTGCCTTCCTTCTGTCTCCTAGTCCTTTTCATTCCCAGGATGAAACTTCCTACATAGAAAGAGTCACTCTTCTAAGTTGTAGTCCATTGGCCTTCTGGTCTACCGTCCTCCACCTCTACAATATTCAACTACCCAGTATGGATCACTTCAGAAATGGTATTTATTGGAAAGGAGGCAAAATAGAACAGCTGCCTCAGGAGGAAAACTCAGCCATCCTGGCTTCTTCCTCTCTTTTCTCCTCAGGCAGGACTCAAGCCAGAGTTCACATCAACTCCACATGGTATGTGACAGAGCCACACATAAGTTTTAGGCAGAACTGTTTCAAGTTTTAAGACATGCATACATTTAGAGAAAACCATATGGAAATCATAAAATGCCAGCTAAAATGCTTTGCTGAAGAAAAGATGGAGGAAAACAGGAATATGGAAAAATAAATGCATAAACATAAAGTACTAATAATATGTGACTGATTTTCAAGGTTAGTACTTCAAAGGGTTCACCATAGATTTTTCATATGAAAATTTGGTGTAAATAATAATGGTTGACAATATGAGGATATTGAATTTGTGGAATGATAATAGTAGAAAACATATGTAATTATTATCAAAAGTTTACTGTATTTCAAAACCTGGACTAGCAGTTATTAGACTGAAAGACTCTCATTTATTTAATGTACACTAACTTCTGTGATAGGACTGTTATCACATCTTTTTTCAGATGAGGATTTTTTTTTTTAAGATTTGTTTATTTGACAGAGATTACAATTAGACAGAGAGGCAGGCAGAGAGAGCGAGAGGGAAGCAGGATCCCCGCTGAGCAGAGAGCCCGATGTGGGACTCAATCCCAGGAACCTGAGATCATGACCAGAGTCGAAGGCAGCGGCTTAACACACTGAGCCACCCAGGTGCCCTCAGATGAGGATTTTTGAGGCAGAAAGAGATTAAGAAATCTGCACAGATTCAGGCAGTTCCTACGTGACATGTAAAAATTCTTCAGTGACATGTTAAGTTGCACAAAATATGAAATGAACTGAAAGAAGAAGAATGCAAAACTCTGTGTATATTGCACCTGTCACTCATGAAGGAATTTGTAGCCCACGAAATAATATTTATGTCTATGTATCTGCAAAGAAGAAATTGAGAAATCCAGAGACCATAATGGAGAGAGTTTTTGCTCCTGGTGAGATGCTCAAGGGAATTTTTATCATCATCTTTGTCTTTTTCTCTGTTTCTTCAAGGATGATATTTAACCACGTGTCCTACTTAGCAGCTTTGTGAATTTCCTTGATTCAGTTGTCACTCCTCTGACCCTCGCTGTCCTGTTCTATGGAGTGAAAACTACAAGCATCCATATCATGTAATTGCTGTGAGGATGGACAAGGTGAAGGACATCTAGAATAAAACTTCAAGCATAAAAAATACTCGTTAAGTATTAACTCATTGAGAAGGGCAGAGCAGCAAGAAGCCTACAAAACACAGTGCCCTCCTTCCCTACAAGTCTAACCATATCTGCTTAAAATTGGGACTTAGTAAAAATATCAGAGAATGTCTGCTTCCCTGACCTTTCACTACCACATTAGCAAACCTTGGGCAAAAGTCACAGGGGGACAGAGCTCAGAGAGCTTTGAGAAACAGACCCTTTCTGGGGAGCAAAACAAGGAGAGGACTCTAAGACAGGCAAAGAGACAAAGACAAAATACAACTAGAGGACTTTTAGGTGTCTGAACTCTGACAAGAAGAAATTTCAACCCTCATCACATAGTAACAACGAACTTCAAATCCAGCCTACTTCTGACCACGTAACCAAGCCCAAGTGACCCAAAGTCACTTTATCTTTATCCTTACCTCTGTGGGGACTAGGTTGGCTTTTAGACATGTGAATTTTTTTCTGTTTCTCCATCTATAAGAAGTTTCCTGGGAAGGAAGCCCTCCCAGTGTGTACAATGTTATACAATGAATGGAGGAATGAAGGAATGAATGAATGATGGAAATAACTTCTTTGAATTCTTACTCAGCCACTTAACTGACACAATCCAGGGAAGTTACTTAGTCTTTGTCAAGGGATTGTTGGGGACTGAAGAAGGTTGCATACAGAGCAGGTGTAGCACAGGGTCAATATATCACAGCAGACCCTTTCTGACTCTTAATCACAGCTTCATAAGCTGTTAGAACAGGAAGGGCCTTTTGTACATATGTAGGTTAATGCTCACACAGCAGATGGGATGTGGGAAACCAGGAAGGGTAAATGCCTTGTCCAAAGCTAGTTATCCACAGAGGCAAGGTCACAGGTGTATTTCCAAAGATCACAGAATAGCCTCCAAAAAGCTGCTTCTTTTCAACGTAACAGAGGGTTTGTTTTCCAATTTGAGTTTTAATAAGGAATCTATTTTTCTGTGGGAGATAGAAATCTACAATTTTTTCCTTTCGTTCCAGGAAAATATTATCATCACAGAAGTATTTTCTGCTTTTGCTTTCCCTGGTAAAGCTTTGTGTTGCTGAATGGTAAAAGTGGCTTACTAAAAAATGGAGACCATTGTCCACATTTTTCAAGTATATTTCTGTTGACATGTTAGCTTTTTCAGTTAGTGAAGCCTGTCCCCCTCAGAAATATAGCCGTAAACTGCTGACACAGTAGGCTGGTGTTTGTGAGAACAGAAGAAGTTTCCTTTGATGCATCTCTGAGCAGTTTCACACACTTGAACACCTGGAAATCAAAACCTCTTCATTCTCTGAACACTGTTTCTGATAATTTAGAAAAGTAATTTAGACCAAGTTCAACACTTGGTCCTGACCTATCTATATTTCTTTCTTTCTTTCTTTCTTTCTTTCTTTCTTTCTTTCTTTCTTTCTTTCTTCCTTCCTTCCTTCCTTCCTTCCTTCCTTCCTTCCTTTATTTCTTTCCTTCTTTCATTGTTTTGCTTTCTTTCCCCTTCCCTCCCTCCCTCCCTCCTTTTCCTTCTTTCTTTCTTTCTCTCTCTGTCTCTCTCTCTTCCTTCTCCCTCCCTCCTTTCCTTTCTCTTTCTTTTTATTTGCTTTCTTCATCTCTATTTTCTATCAGCATTTTCCATGATTACTTCCTCCATCAAAGCAGACATTTAGATTAATCAATCTGAGGAAAACTTATAAAATATCAGATGCCATGAAACCTATATTCAAGAACTTTTAATGTCCTCAAAAGACCAAACTGCCAGTACAAGCTTTCTACCTGCTGGCCCTGACATGAACCTCAGGAGAAGGCTTATGTTTCTGTAGAAGCTCTAATCAGTGTGGTAACTGTTAACCTGGCTGGATCAAGAAATCTGTGGAAGGAACTAAGCTTATAATAACTTCTCCTGATGAGTAACTTTGTTATTTTTAGGAACTGTGAATGAAAAACCCGATAGATATTTTTTAGAAAAAAAAATCTAGAATCAATTAGCATTTAGACAGGGATTTTGCAGCTAAAAAATGTTTCCATATATAGCAACAAAATTTGTCACTATATATGGAAATAAAACTACTTTGTGAATGGATTATTTACTTCCTTGTTTGAAAGCATATTGAAATTCTACTTGTAGAAAATATACACAAAAAGCTATAGATGCAGGCTTTCTTCAAGATGTTTTTCATGTAGGTAGCCTTTTTTTTAAAAAGATTTTATTTATTTATTGGTCAGAGAGAGAGAGAGAGAGAGAGCAAGCACAGGCAGAGAGACAGGCAGAGTCAGAGGGAGAAGCAGGCTTCCTGCCGAGCAAGGAGCTCAATGTGGGACTCGATCCCAGGATGCTGGGATCGTGACCTGAGCCAAAGGCAGCTGCTTAACCAACTGAGCCACCCAGGCATCCCTGTAGGTGCCCTTTTAAGTGAGAAACTCTTTGATGAAGTACCTATAGTCTTAATAGTGCTCCTTTCTTAATGAATAGTGTTCTTTTCTCTAATAATCTGCAAAGCCTATATGATTGGTTTTGATCTCATCTTCAAGAGCAGTGCAAAAGTTAACTCTTATAGTGGATAATTATAGAACATCAGTAAATCAACATAATGTTATTACTCTGGTTTCTTAGTGGATAGGCTGAGTTTAGTCAATATCCGTGCTCTTGTGGCTCTTGTGATATTGCTTAGAGATGGTCCAGTTTAATGGAATTTGTGAGCTCAAAAAATCATTTCATCTCCAGAGTCCATGAAAAGAAGCTGTCAGCATGGTTTTACATCCTTGTTTGTTCATTTATTGAAGACAGTTTTTATGCTTGACTCCAGAGGTAAAAGGGTGCACAAGACACAGTGGCAACACTCAAAAAGCTTGTAGCCTAGTGGATAAGTATTCTAGATTGCAACTTGATGGAGCCCCATGTATTTTGTCTTGTGATTGCCAGACACATAAAATGTTGGACTCAAGAGCTCCTTTGCTTTCTTAATTTATATAATAAATAATTATTGTTTATAAAATCTACATTTCCTGTGGAAAATTTGATAAAGGGACCCCAAACCATTCAATTAAAGACAATAATACTATTAATTAATATTTAGTGAGAGTCAGACACCATACTGCCTTATTTCTGTGCCTTATCTCAATCCTTAACAGCATTATACATGGGATTTTCTCATTCCAATTTCACTGATGGGAAACTGAGGCTTAGAGAGTTCATTTATTTGCCTACATTCACATGACTAGTTACTATGGCAAAGTTTGGGACCCAATAGATACTTGTTTGCTCCTTACTGCATGGTCTAACCATTATATGCTATGAGAAACATTAAGCCGTAAGTGTATTCTGAATATAGTCTTTTGTCGTCTGACCTTTTAAATAGACTTTGCAGTTGAATGTGTAATAGTGATAGCTCAAAATCTGTGTGACTCTTCATGCAGAAAACAATGCTTCTGTTTCTAATCATGGCACTAAAATTGCTTTTCTTCTTCCCAAGACATCAAGTAAGTCATGTTGAATATGCATTTATTAAATTCTCACAATGTGATGCTTAGGGTATTTTTATAAAGGGACAAGTCCTTTTGACACCATTCCTTTCAAACTTTCTGCATGGGCATCAAATCTGCTTGGACTGTGAAAGCTGGCAGAAGAACAGGAGCAGTTGTACTGTATGCAGGACTCAGCTGCAGAACTCAGAGCTGCATTTGCACTCCTGCTGGGACAACAGCAGAAAGACCAAACTGAATTAAGATCTTCTGATGAGTAGCTCAGGGTTTTAAATCGATATCCTGAAACTTGTTGGGGGTAATCTGAAGTTCTAAGGAACAGTCTTTCAGCAATAAATGGGTTAATATTTCTCACTCTTTAATAACTCATCTGTTCTTGCATCAGTGAGGACTGAATTCTGGAAAGTATTTAATTTATAATCAAGACAGATAACCACTCTTCAGTGTGTAGAGATAAAAAGTATATATATATACACCTATAGAATATTAAACACTGATATATTGAATTTTTAAATATTAACTTAAAAATATTTAATTTTTAAACATTTATTTTTAAATATTATTTCTATCTTTATTCCTGTTAAAATCACAGAAATAGTAACTGTAAATTACACTCTAGGAAAAGAACTGATATGATACATGAAAACCTTTTAAGAAAAAAGATTTGGAAGTTTCAGAAACATGGTGACTAAAGGTAAAATCAGACTCTCCAATGTGTGTGATTGAGATGGGAAAGACAGACGCAAGCTGTCCAGGCAGAAGAGGGGTCAGGTCATCCATTCTTGACTATGCTCATATCTAATGTGATTTTGCTTGAGATTTATATTTGTTTAATGTTAGCAGTGTCTATTTATATATATATATTTATAAAAATATTGAAAGAATATGGGCACATTTTAAAGGAGTCACACAGGAAGTTTTCTGTAAAAGCTTTTCAGACAGTGTACCTGGAGTATCTGGTTGGCCATAAAAGTGTTTGGTCCTGGCACATTGCTCAGGGTTACAGGAAGATATTTTTAAATTCTACCCTATAAGGTAAGGAAAGGAGGTAGGTGATGGGGGTTGGGGGCGGCAGGCTAGGTGTTGGTGCTGACTCAGAGTTCTAGGATTGGTCCGAATTTGGTCATAAATAGCAGTGGGTTACTAGGAGAGGTTGTTGACTTTGTCCCAGTCTTGGGGGTAATTGCTACCTGATCTAGCTTGGAGGACATTAACAAGGACCTAGCTAGCTAGAGCATCTGGAGTTCCTAAGTGGTAGAGCCGTTAATCCCTTAGGGATTTCTGTGTTGAGAGATTTGTAAAGAAAAAAAAAAAAAAAAAAAGAAATTTGTGTATCTTATTTATTAGATTCGAAAAATAACCAAAGGAAAGGAATGAACAATAATTGATAAACTTGCATTTTTGTCTGAAGTCAATTCATATCAAGTATTGACATATTTAACTGCAGACATATCCAGGAATGTCATAAGCTAGGTTTGGTTTTTCCAAATTCAGCCTAGTAAATTTTTTCATCCTTCATTAGACTTAGAGGTAAAAATTTGTGTGGATAAGGGAGAACATCTCACACGGATGTTTCTACCCTACAGGATCTAGTTGATTAAGTGTTTTCAAAGAATTTTCATAGGGCTGGTGAAACTTTGGAAAAATGAAAGGAATGATATATTCTGGTGTTTTGCTTGTTGTCATCCTAGGCACACGTGAATCCACAAATTGAAAAGCAACATTCTAGTCCTTTTTTTTCCCCAATTGACTGCAATATAAACTTTACAATCTAATTAGATAATGGTGACACAGAGGTAATTCAGAAGGTCCTAAAAACTCTTTTTTTGGGGAGATTGTGGTGCAGAGAAAAATGTGGACTGTGAGTCAGGATTTATCACTTTCTAGTAATCATTCTTCAGCAAATAAATTTAGATTCATTGGTTATCACTTTCTTAAAATTATAAAAATAATATATACCCATTAGGGAAAAATTGGAAAAGAGAAAAAAAATTAAGTATTGAAGATGTAATGACACGTATTCTCTTAACATTTGTTATATTTCTGTCCATTCAGTCTGTCAATGTAGCCACCATCTCAAGTAGATGTTGTGGACCTAAATGAAATTAAATATGAAAATATCTATTGCATAAGTTGGGACATGATCCATCATTACAAAAGTCAGTCCTACAAATTTCAATCACCCAGTGGAGTTCTTCTTAAATCAGGAGTATACAAAAATGTGTTAATTTTGATCTAGTCTACAGATCACTTTAGAACATTTGGTCAGAATTTGCAGAATACTTTCAATTTTAAGACTCACTGTTACATGTTTCTAAAAATAAGCAGAATGTAGTAAGCAGTACCTCATATATTGTTAGCCTCAACCTAAACTGATTTTCCAGTGGAAACGTCTGGATGTAAACAAGGGAGAGGTTTTATAATTGAATATATAAAATTACACTAATGTACATAAAAATCAAATATTCACCTTTTAAATAAAATGAATAACATGTTTTATTTTTTATTTATTTGAGAGACAGAGCATGCACACATGAGAGAGAGACAGAAAGAGAGAGAGTACAAGAGCTGGGGGGAGAGCAGAGAGAGAAAGAGAAGCAGACTCCCAATGATCAGGGATCCCAAGCAAGATTCTCTATCCCAGGACTTTGGGATTATGATGCTGGTCAAAGGCAGACACTTAACAGATGGAGCCACCCAAGTATCCATCAACTATTAACTTTTAATAGTTTATATCTTCATTGGATTATGCCTATAAATTAAAACTGTATTGTTACAAATATCACCTGAGAATACTGCTTTTTTTGCCTTAAATTTCTATAAAAATTGTGTTCAGATTCTTCACATGCATCTAAAATGTATACATTAGAACAAATCTCTGAGTCATCTTAGGGTCGAAATGTAAGTTTGGGGATACCTTTATGATGAGAGCATTGGATATTTAATTGAAAGAGACATTTATCCACTTAGAAAATAAAAGCATGTTTTCATTTAATCAGTCATTTTGTATATGTACAATGTAAGCATTGTACATATTATATTGTATAGAGACTATAGTCCCAGGTAATGTTTACCAAATCCATATGAAACTTCTTATTATTTTTTCCTATTGGTACTACCTCTAAACTGTTTTAATTGAGTTTATTTCAGGTTGATATCTTGTCCAAGTGCATTGTTTAATCAAAGTAGAGTATTAGAAGATCATTTTTAAAATGAGAAGTCACCCAAACTGAAACATAAGGCAACCTCTGTTTAATGAGGCGTAATTTTGGGGATAAAATCTTCCTCCTATGCTCTGGCATTTCGGGGTATTTGAATTCTGAATGTTTTATATTTATATCACAGAGTGGGATTTGCAAACATCTTCTCCCATTATTCTTTTTTTTAAATCATTACATCATTAGTTTTTGATGTAGTGTCTCCCATTTTTCATGTCAACTTCAAGGTAGACCTCACTAAACTATCAAGCTCCGGGGTAGAAACAGAAACAGGCTCTAATGTAAAAACTATTTCTCATTTACTTATACTGCCTATCTCCAAAATCTATTTGAGAAGGCCTAAAATAAAATATGCAAGTTCAGTTAGGCAATGATATAAAAATAGAAGACCAAAAGCGCTAAAGGAAATAGAAGAAAAAAGGCCCGTGGTTATCTAGTACAAAGCGAAAGGTACAATTTTATGTTCAAAGGTAGGAGAAACATGTATTAGAGTACATACTTTTTATTAAAAAATGAAGCACACCAAATTTTCACATATGTTGTTTTCCCCACCACAAAATGAGAAAAAAGACTTCAATGCATAAGGAGGAATGCGAAGTGAAAGAGAGGGCATTTCCTTCCACATGCATTTTACAAAATGGAAGAAATGATCTTTAACAAACGCATTTCATGCTCCCACTGCATGATGTCACGGACATCATGACATTTAATGTCATTCACAGATGGTGACCTTCAGCAGGCCTGGTCAGGCAGGTGACAGTCTAGCAATCTAACATGACATAGGTCCAATTGTTATCCCCAAATACTGCATTCCCATCAGTAAGGGAAAGTTTGGCCCCATGAGAATAAGATGTCATGTCAGAGTAACAATAATCACAAACAAATTGCTAATAATTATGGTAATGATAATTATAATTATAATGTCTCATTTTTGTAGCATGTTTAGATGTGGAAATCTTAGGAGAGATTTTTATACCTATCCTTCTGGTAAAGGTCGGCATAGACTACATTGTGCAAACACTGTTAAAGCATCCGACTTTGTGTCCAAGTGGATTTGCATGAAGTGCTCATGCAGAACATGTGTAATTGTCTTGAAAGAATTTGACTCAAGAAAAAAGTTGATCAAATAACTTGTGTGAGTTGACACAATGTCTTATCTGATGGTGAAAAGGTGTTGTCAGAGCGTCTGATCTTTGGACTCAGACTGACTTGAGCTTCAGTTCCACCACTTGTTGCTTTTGCAATCTTGAGTGATTATTTTCTGGTCTCAGCTTCCTAATCCAAAAGATGGGATAACAGGATGTATGAGCAGGGGGCATATGAAAATTAAATAAGAGACTGTAAATAAGGTACTTGGCACATAACACATAACAGGTGTTGCATAGATGTTGCCCCATTTTAAACCTAGAGGGAGAATTGCTTCCAGTATGGAGAATTGTATCCAGTATGGAGAGTGTTTTGTAACCAATCATATTGACAGATAAGAAATTCTCCAGAGCATTTGGCTCTACTTCTAACCACTGTAGTGGAAAATTACTTTACTGTCCACTGATGATACAAAAAACCTGAATTTAGACGTAGTTGTTTAATGGACTTTTCCCTCACTTGGCATAAAAATGATATTCAAATTTGGGATTTTTAAAAAAATTTTAAGTTGTAGCTACATAAACCTTAATCCTTTATCTTATGCTATCATGTCCAACACCAAAAAGTTTGGGCTTCATACTGGTATTCAGTAGAAAAACAATTAAAATTTTTAAATTTTGGGGGGGGGACAAGATGGCGGGGTACTAGGAAGAGGCGTCTTTTCAGCTGGTACCCCAAAGTGAGCTGATTACCTACCAAAGAACTCTGATCACCCATGAAATCAGCCTGAGATCAGAATTATACACGTCTGGATCTCTACAGGGGCAGAAGACGCCAGTGAGCAGGTAAAGCGGAATGGGAACAGCGGACTGATATCGGAAGATAAACAAAAGGGGGAGGGAGCCACCAGAGGCGACCGGTGCAAAAGTAATACCCCGATACGAGCGAGAGTGCCCTGCGTCTGGGGACCAGCAGTAACTCGGAGACTGGTTGAAAGCACTCCAAAAGAGCAAAGGATCGCGGGGGCAAATTGTGGGAATCGGGGCGGCTAGGGACAGGGGCTTAAGTCCCTGGTCCCAGACGGCCTACCAGGCGCGGAGGCAGAGAGAGTGCGGCGGGGAAACCGGCTCCTGGTCCCTAAGCCGCCAGCGAGCCCCAGAGCGCGGGGGTTCCGGCTCCTGTGAGGGGATGGGAGCTGCGCCGGTCTGCAGAACGCGCGCTAGCCCTACCACAAAGCTTGAGATGCGCACACACGTCGCTCCAGCTCTCCTGGGTTTCTAAGGCCCGGGGGCACTTCTTGACCCGGGCCATTGTTTCAAAGTCTAAGCCGCGTGCGCCCGCGAAACTCTTCCCTGGACAGAGGCGCGCAAAAGCCCAGCCTGCGGCTTACGGACCAGCGCCCCGTTCTCAGTGCCCCAGACGCGCGCCCGACCCACAGCCGCCTCTGAAAAGAGGTGCGCGCAAGCCTGGCACTCCCAGCCCGGGCCGGCGGCAAAATCTCAGTGTGCGATCGCTGCTTGGAACCTCTCTGGTGGTCAGGAGCTCCCAGACAGCCGCCACTGCCTTGGCTTTGGGGACGAGCAAAAGATCCTGCCCCCCCAGGGTCTTTAACTTGGAACCTGCACTGCCAGCGTCCAAGGGGGAATTTATTCAGCTTCTGCACCCAGACTGAGGCTTCTCTCTGAGACGGAGATCAGGAAGTGTTCCAGGGTGCACCTTGACTGCACCAGAGTTGATACATCCAGCTACATCTGTTCAGTCTTCTCCCACCAAAATGACTAGGAGGAGGAATGCCCAACAGAAGAAAAATACAGAGGATGGACCTTCTGCAATAGAGCTAACGGCTATCAACATAGACAATATGTCGGAAAGAGAATTCAGGCTAACAATTATCCAGGCAATAGCTAGGTTGGAGAAACCCATGGATGACCAAACAGAATTGATTAGAGCCGAACTGAAAGCGACCAGACAGGATGTTCACAATGTTAGGGCGGAGCTTAAAGCTACCAGGGAGGAGGTCCACAATGCTCTCAATGAGTTCCAATCCAATTTAACTCTCTCAAAGCTAGGGTAACTGAGACAGAAGATAGAATTAGTGATCTGGAAGACAAACAGATAGAGAGAAAGGATCAGGAGGAAGCCTGGAACAAACAGCTTAGATCCCACGAAAGCAGAATTAGGGAAATAAGTGATACCATGAAGCGTTCCAACGTCAGAATTATTGGAATTCCTGAAGGGGAGGAGAAAGAAAGAAGTCTAGAAGATGTCGTGGAACAAGTCCTTCATGAAAACTTTCCGAATCTCGCGAATGAAACCAGCGTTCATGTACTAGAGGCTGAACGGTCTCCACCCAAGATTATACACTCCAAAAAAACATCACGACACCTGATAGTCAAATTGAGAAATTATAATTGTAGGTATAATCTCTTGAAAGCTGCCAGGGCAAAGAGGCTCCTTACTTACAGAGGGAAGCCCATCAGAATAACGTCAGACCTGTCCACAGAGACCTGGCAAGCCAGAAGAGGCTGGCAAGATATATTCAGGGCACTAAATGAGAAGAACATGCAGCCAAGAATACTTTATCCAGCAAGACTGACATTCAAAATGGATGGAGAGATAAAGAGTTTCCAAGACCGGCAAGACTTAAAAGACTATGCAACCACCAAGCCGATACTGCAGGAAATATTAAGGGGGGGTGCTATAAAAGAGGAAAAATCCCAAGAATAGCATTGAACAGAAATATAGAGACAGTCTACAGAAAGAAAGACTTCAAAGGTAACTCGATGTCAATAAAAACGTATCTATCAATAATCACTCTCAATGTGAATGGCCTAAATGCACCCATAAAACGGCACAGGGTTGCAGATTGGATAAAACGACAGGACCCATCCATATGCTGTCTACAAGAGACCCATTTTGAACCTAAAGATACACGCAGACTGAAAGTGAAGGGGTGGAGAAGCATCTTTCATGCCAATGGGACTCAAAAGAAGGCTGGGGTAGCGATTCTCATATCAGATAAATTAGACTTCAAGCTAAAGACTGTAGTCAGAGACACAGAAGGACACTACATAATCCTTAAAGGGACTATCCACCAAGATGATCTAACAATTGTAAATATCTATGCTCCCAATATGGGAGCAGCCAATTACTTAAGAAAACTGTTAATCAAGATAAAGAGTCATATTGATATGAATACACTAATCGTAGGTGATCTTAACACGCCTCTTTCAGAATTAGACAGATCATCGAAGCAGAAAATCAATAAAGAAACAAGAGCATTGAACGACACATTGGACCAGATGGACCTCATAGATATATACAGAACATTCCACCCTAAAACAGCAGAATACTCATTCTTCTCAAGTGCACACGGAACCTTCTCCAGAATAGACCACATACTGGGTCACAAATCAGGACTCAGCCGATACCAAAAGACTGAGATTATTCGCTGCATATTCTCAGATCACAATGCTTTGAAACTGGAGCTCAATCACAAGGAAAAGTTCCGAAGGAACTCAAACACCTGGAAGCTAAAGACCACCTTGCTTAAGAATGCTTGGATCAACCAGGAGATCAAAGAAGAACTGAAACAATTCATGGAAACCAATGAGAATGAAGACACTTCGGTCCAAAACCTATGGGATACAGCAAAGGCGGTCCTAAGGGAAAAATATATAGCCATCCAAGCCTTGCTCAAAAAAATTGAAAAATCCAGAACACACCAGCTGTCTCTACACCTTAAAGAACTGGAGGATCAACAACAAACCAAACCAACTCCACACATAAGAAGGGAAATCATCAAGATTAGAGCTGAGATCAATGAGGGAGAAACCAGAGATACAGTAGAACGTATCAATGAAACTAGAAGCTGTTTTTTGGAAAGAATCAATAAGATCGATAAGCCACTGACTACACTAATCCGAAAGAAAAGAGAGAAAGCCCAAATTCATAAAATTATGAATGAAAAGGGAGAGATCACAACTAACACCAAGGAAGTAGAAACAATCATCAGAAGTTATTACGAACAGTTATATGCCAATAAGCTTAGCAACCTAGATGAAATGGATGCATTCCTGGAAAAATATAAACTACCAAAATTGAACCAGGAAGAAATCGACAACCTGAATAGACCGATATCTAATAACGAGATTGAAGCAGTGATCAAAAATCTCCCAAAAAACAAGAGCCCAGGACCTGACGGATTCCCTGGGGAATTCTACCAAACCTTCCAAGAAGAAATAACACCTATTCTCCTGAAGCTGTTTCAAAAAATTGAAGCAGAAGGAAAACTTCCAGACTCTTTCTATGAAGCCAGCATTACCCTGATCCCCAAACCAGGCAAGGACCATACCAAAAAGGAGAATTTCAGACCAATATCACTGATGAATATGGATGCTAAGATTCTCAACAAGATCCTAGCCAACAGGATCCAACAGCACATTAAAAAGATTATCCACCATGATCAGGTGGGATTCATCCCTGGGCTACAAGGATGGTTCAACATTCGCAAATCAATCAATGTGATACAACAAATTAATATGAGAAGAGAGAAGAACCACATGGTCCTCTCAATTGATGCAGAAAAAGCATTTGACAAAATCCAACATCCGTTCCTGATTAAAATGCTTCAAAGTATAGGGATAGAGGGAACATTCCTGAACCTCATCAAATCTATCTATGAAAGACCCACAGCAAATATCATCCTCAATGGGAAAAAGCTTGCAGCCTTCCCGTTGAGATCAGGAACAAGACAAGGATGCCCACTTTCACCACTCTTGTTCAACATAGTATTAGAAGTCCTAGCAACAGCAATCAGACAACAGAGAGAAATAAAAGGTATCCAAATTGGCAATGAAGAAGTCAAACTCTCTCTCTTCGCAGATGACATGATTCTTTATATGGAAAACCCAAAAGACTCCACCCCCAAACTACTAGAACTCATACAGCAATTCAGCAGCGTGGCAGGATACAAAGTCAATGTGCAGAAATCAGTGGCTTTCTTATACACTAACAAGGAAAATACAGAAAGGGAAATTAGAGAATCGATTCCATTTACTATAGCACCAAGAACCATAAGATACCTGGGAATAAACCTAACTAAAGAGGTAAAGGATCTATACTTGAGGAACTATAGAACACTCATGAAAGAAATTGAAGAAGACACAAAAAGATGGAAGACCATTCCATGCTCTTGGATCGGAAGAATAAACATTGTTAAAATGTCTATACTGCCTAGAGCAATCTATACTTTTAATGCCATTCTGATCAAAATTCCACCGGCATTCTTCAAAGAGCTGGAGCAAATAATCCTAAAATTTGTATGGAATCAGAAGAGACCCCGAATCGCTAAGGAAATGTTGAAAAACAAAAATAAAGCTGGCGGCATCACCTTACCTGATTTCAAGCTTTATTACAAAGCTGTGATCACCAAGACAGCATGGTACTGGCATAAAAACAGACACATAGACCAGTGGAACAGAGTAGAGAGCCCTAATATGGACCCTCAACTCTATGGTCAATTAATATTCGACAAAACAGGAAAAAATATACAGTGGAAAAAAGACAGTCTCTTCAATAAATGGTGCTTGGAAAACTGGACAGCTATATGTAGAAGAATGAAACTCGACCATTCTCTTACACCGTACACAAAGATCAACTCAAAATGGATAAAAGACCTCAACGTGAGACAGGAATCTATCAGAATCTTAGAGGAGAACATAGGCAGTAATCTCTTCGATATCAGCCACAGCAACTTCTTTCAAGATACGTCTCCAAAGGCAAAGGAAACAAAAGCGAAAATAAACTTCTGGGACTTCATCAAAATCAAAAGCTTCTGCACAGCAAAGGAAACAGTCAAAAAAACAAAGAGGCAACCCACGGAATGGGAGAAGATATTTGCAAATGACAGTACAGACAAAAGGTTGATATCCAGGATCTATAATGAACTCCTCAAACTCAACCCACACGAAACAGACAAACACATCAAAAAATGGGCAGAAGATATGAACAGACACTTCTCCAATCAAGAAATACAAATGGCTATCAGACACATGAAAAAATGCTCATCATCATTAGCCCTCAGGGAGATTCAAATTAAAACCACATTGAGATATCACCTTACACCAGTTAGAATGGCCAAAATTAACAAAACAGGAAACAACATGTGTTGGAGAGGATGTGGAGAAAGGGGAACCCTCTTACACTGTTGGTGGGAATGCAAGTTGGTGCAGCCTCTTTGGAGAACAGTGTGGAGATTCCTCAAGAAATTAAAAATAGAGCTTCCCTACGACCCTGCAATTGCACTCCTGGGTATTTACCCCAAAGATACAGATGTCGTGAAAAGAAGGGCCATCTGTACCCCAATGTTTATAGCAGCAATGGCCACAGTCGCCAAACTATGGAAAGAACCAAGATGCCCTTCAACGGATGAATGGATAAGGAAGATGTGGTCCATATACACTATGGAGTATTATGCCTCCATCAGAAAGGACGAATATCCAACTTTTGTAGCAACATGGACGGGACTGGAAGAGATTATGCTGAGTGAAATCAGTCAAGCAGAGAGAGTCAATTATCATATGGTTTCACTCATTTGTGGAGCATAGCCAATAGCATGGAGGACAAGGGGCGTTAGAGAGTAGTAGGGAATTTGGGTAAATTGGAAGGGGAGGTGAACCATGAGAGACTATGGACTCTGAAAAACAGTCTGAGGGGTTTGAAGTGGCGGGGGGGTGGGAGGTTGGGGTACCAGGTGGTGGGTATTATAGAGGGCACAGCTTGCATGGAGCACTGGGTGTGGTGAAAAAATAATGAATACTGTTTTTCTGAAAATAAATAAATTGGGGGAAAAAAAAAGAAAAGAATAAATGGATTCTCTTTTAGCATAAAATACCCTCATTGCATCTCAAAATCATATTATGCCCAATAAAAATACTATTAAGATAAAAAAAAAATTTTAAATTTTATTTAGAAAATACTTAGGAATATATTTAGAAATACAGTTATTACTTTTTTTTACTACCTTTAGATATAATTAGAAAAGTTATCAATTGAAAATTATATTTACATGAGAAATAGCTTTAAGTATTTTCAATTAAAATGAGAAGAATAAAATAGAGGAATTTTGAATTAATATTGATATGCAGATTCAAAGTCCCATACACAATTGAAAATTTCTTTGCATTTGGTTAATTTATATATAATTCATACTGCTTTATATTCATCAAATATGTAAACTTAGGCAATTTATCTGAAAAGTTTTCTGATTATGAATAATATAAATGTATTAGAAAAATTATTTTTTTAAAACCGGTTTCTATTTTGTAATCAATAAAATGATTGTGGCCAGAAAAAACACTCTTAATAAGTTTAAGAAACAATCGTGAGGGGCACCTGGGTGGCTCTTTAATTAAGTATCTGGTCATAATCTCATGGTAGTGGAATTGAGCCCTGAGCTCTGTATTGGACTCCAGGCTGAGTGTGGAGCCTACTCAGGATTCCCACTCTCCTTCTTGTTCTACCTTCCCCCACCTCTTTCTCTCTCTCTCTTTAAAATAAATAAATAAAATCCTTAAAAAAGGAAAATTGAAAAAAATAGGTAATATAATTCTGTAAAAATATAGGCACAAACCATATAAAATGAAGAATGTTACTTAATGTGCAGTTAACTACCACATTGAAAAGGTTATGGAAGTTCAAAATACCTTCTATCCTGAAAAGAATCAAACTTCAAGACTCTAGATAAGGAAAAGTGACAGGAGGTAGGCAGAATGTCTTACCATCCAGATTTTCCTAAGCTCATTATTGGATTATCAATTACTTTACTATGATGAATCAGAAGTATTCCTAACAGAAATCAAACTTCATAAGATGAAAATTAGATTTTTTAATGTATTGAGTAGGGGCAAGAATTATGGGAATACCAAGTACTTTGAAAAATAAATCTTCCTTTATATAACATGCTTTTAAAATTAAAAACCAAAATATATGGTTGAGAAAAAATACAGTGTCTTTCTATTATAATCAGTAAAATACTATTTGTACTATAAGGAAGATGTAAAAAATTAAAACAAGTGCTCATCTTGTTAAAACAAAAAACTCATCTAATATTTATTTATAGCATGAATTTTAAAACTCATCGTTGTTTGTTTACTCATTTAGTATAAAAATTGAGAGCTGTGGTGCAGAGGCAAAAATTCTAAAGAATTTTTTTCCCCTTCTCAAAGGAGAAATCCTAGTCTTTTCTTAGGAAACGGCCCATGAAATTATTATCCTAGCTACAAACTACTGGAAAGAGAAAATTAATAAAGCATTTGTGTTTCAGTTTGAACTCAAATTGGAAAGAGTATTACTATTTATAATTTGAATCATTAATTAATAATAAATATACAACCAAAGAATATCTCAGCATTCAAGTGATATGCCCTTTAGAACCATGATGTTTCTTTATATAATTTGACATTATATTTACAAGAAACTCTGACCAGAGCTGTTAACATTATATCATTATATGTGACTTTATTCATCAGGTGAAATGAAAGAAAATTGAAGGGTACTACAACAAGTTCAGCAGTCTTAGAGGGCAGATTCAGATTTGGAGGGAAATGTGAAGAGTCAAAATGTCTTCTTATGGTGTCTTCTCAGTAATGCTTCAACCTCAAATGAAATTCCAATATAAAATCAGCTTTTAGTGAACATTTCCTGAAGCAAAACAAAATTCTGAGCATTACATTAATTGATTAGGTTACTCTAAGAACATTTCTGAAAATAATCAATACATTTTTAAAAATAGAAGTTTTGGATATATAGCCATTTTGTTTCTAAATTTCAGGCACTGTAAATTATTTGCAGGTGCAGCATTAAACATTGTCCTACTCAAAATCCCACAATGGTTCAGATATGAGAACAAGATGTTCTATAAGATCAGAAATCAAGGAGAAGGATTCTAGTATTCAGAAATGGGCATGGGATCCATATTTGTAACTAAAAGGTTAACTTGATAGATTTCCATTCAAACAAGTGACTGTGTATTATTTTAAAATATCCCGTGTTCTGATCTAGGCTCTTTCACTTAAATGTCTGGGACTTTGTCATGTTTATAACCTCTAGAACCTCTTTTCCCATGGAAACTAAGAAAATAAGCACCTCATAACCCTCAGTGAATGAAAAGCTACAAAAAGCATTAATTCTATAGCAACTTTCCTCCCCTTTACTATGTGCTGGTTGTTTCCAAACCACACAATGTTTGTGTTTCTCTAGTTATGTTCTAATTGTTTTTGCATTTTCTTCAACAGATAAAAGTCCTGACGAAGATATTTCTCCCAAGCCCACAGTTTTTCTTCCTTCAGTTGCTGAAGTAGAAGTCCATAAGGCTGGAACATATCTTTGTCTTCTTGAGGATTTTTTCCCTGATGTTATCAAGGTAGATTGGCAAGAAAAGGATGACAAAACAATTCTGAAATCTCAGCAGGGAGACACCATGAAGAATAAGGACACATACATGAAATTCTGCTGGCTGACCGTGACTGGAGCATCAATGGATAAAGAGCACAAATGTATCGTCAACCACGAAAGTAATGGAAGAAAAGTTGTTCAAGAGATTCTTTTTCCTTCAGTAAACAAAGGTATGTGCACATAACAATGAATATAACCACACAGAACACCTTGTTTCAAAGGGAAAACCCTACCTTTTCTGTTAAGTATTTTTTTTAAAGATTTTATTTATTTATTTGACAGACAGAGATAACAAGTAGGCAGAGAGACAGGCAGAGAGAGAAAGCAAGGGAAGCAGGCTCCTTGCTTAGCAGAGAGCCTGATGTGGGGCTCAATCCCAGAACCCTGGGATCATGACCTAAGCCTAGACAAAGGCTTTAACCCACTGAGCTACCTAGGTGACCATTTTCTGTCAAGTATTAATGAAAAAAAGTAAATATAATATTTTCTCTAATGTTGTTTTCATTAATGATGGCATAAATGACCTGCTATTTCCCAATAGAATTCAAATTGCATGGGCTTTGAAGGCATCCGGATACCTCAGTCAGTTGAGCATCTGACTTCTCATTTAGCTCAGGTCATGATCTCAGGGTCTTGAGATCAAGACCGCCATCGGGCTCCATGCTCATTCCAGAGTCTGCTTGAGTTTCTTTCTGTCTGCCTCTTCTCCCCATGTTCTCTCTTTCTCAAAATAAATAATAAATCTTTAAAAAGTAGTATGGTCTATGGAACACACAGAGAAAAAAAGAAAGACAAACTCACTTAGCGTTTCTCACATCAGTTTCATCATCCAAAATATTATTGTCACAGTGATATAGTTTCTACTTAAATTGTATGGATTAAATGAAACAATACATGCGAAAGCACCTAGCAACCTTGGACACAAGAAATGTTCAGAGAGGGGTGCCTGGGTGACTCTGTTAGTTAAACGACTGCCTTTGGGTCAGGTAATGATCCTGAAGTCCCAGGATCAAGTCCCACATGAGGCTCCCTACTCAGCAGGGAGTCAGTTTCTCCCTCTGACCCTACTCCCTTTCATGCTTTCTCTCACTGTCTCTCTCTCTCTTAAATAATAAATTTAATTTATTTAAACAAATAAATAAATAAAAACTTCAAAAATTTTTTTCAGTGCAATATCCTCACTTTATTTTTTATTATATATTTTTTAAATTTTTTCAGTGTTCCAAGATTCATTGTTTATACACCACACTCACTGCTCTATGCAATATGTTTGCTCCGTAATACCCATCACCTGGCTCACCCATCACTCACTCCCCTCCAAAACCCTCAATTTCTTTTAAGAGTCCACAGTCTCTCATGATTCATCTCCCCTTCCAATTTACCCCAATTCACATTTCCTTTCCTTCTCCTAATATTCTCCCTGTTATTCCTTGTACCCCACAAGTAAGAGAAATCATATGATAATTGACTTTCTCTGTTTGGCTTATTTCACTCAGCATCATCTCCTCAAGTCCTGTCCATGTTGATACAAAAGTTGGGTATTCATCCTTTCTGATGACTGGGTAACATTACAATTCAATATATGGACCATATCTTCTTTATCTATTCATCTGTTGAGGGCATCTTGGCTCTTTCTACAGTTTGGCAATTGTGGCCATTGCTGCTATGAACATTGGTGTACAGATGACCCTTCTTTTCATTACATCTGTATCTTTAGGGGAAATACCCAGTAGTGCAATTGCAGGGTTATATGGTAGCTCTATTTTTAATTTCTTGAGGGATCTCCTCACTGTTTTCCAAAGTGGCTGCACTAACTTGCATCCTCAACAATAGCGTATGAGTGTTCCCCATTCTCTACATCCTCTCCAACACTTGTTGTTTCTTGTCCTGATAATTTTGGCCATTCTATCTGGCATAATACAGTATCTCAAAGTGGTTTTGATTTGAGTTTTCCTGTTGGCTAATAATCATGAGCATTTTTTCATGTGTCTGTTTGCCATTTTTATGTCTTCTTTGGAGAAATGTCTGTTCATGTCTTCTGTCCATTTTTTGACCTGATTATCTGTTTTCTGGGTGCTGAGTTTGAGGAGATCTTTATAGATTTTGGATATCAGCTCTTTGTCTATAGCATCATTTGCAAATATCTTCTAATATCCGTGGGTTGCCTTATTGTTTTGTTGACTGTTTCCTTGGCTGTGCAGAAGGTTTTTACCATGATGTAGTTCCAAAAGTTCATTTTCACTTTTGTTTCCTTTGCCTTTGGAGACATGTCTTGAAAGAAGTTGCTGTGGTCGATGTTGAAGAGGTTACTGCCTATGTTCTCCAGAATTTTGATGGATTCCTGTCTCGCATTGAGGTCTTTCATCCATTTCGAGTTTATCTGTGTGCATGGTATAAAAGAATGGTCGAGTTTCATTCTTCTATATGTAGCTGTCCTATTTCCCCACCATCATTTATTGAAGAGAATGTCTTTTTTCCCCTGGGTATTTTTTTTTCCTGCTTTATCGAAGATTAGCTGACCATGAGTTGAGGATCCATATCAGGACTCTGTATTCTGTTCCATTGATCTATGTGTTTGTTGTTGTGCCAGTTCCATGGTGTCTTAGTGATCACAGCTTTGTAATATAGCTTGAAACCAGGCAACATGATGCTCAAGCTCGGTTTTTCCTTTTCAACCTTTCCTTGGCAATATGGGGTCTTTTCTCATTCCAAACAAAATTTAAGATTGTTTGTTCCAGCATGTTGAAAAATGCCTGTGGAATTTTGATCGGGATGACATTGACATTTTAACAATGTTTATTCTTCCAATACATGAGCATGGAAGGGTTTTCCATCTTTTTGTGTCTTCTTCAATTTCTTTCATGAGTGTTCTATAGTTCCTCCAGTATAGATCCTTTATCTCTTTGGTTAGGTTTGTTCTCAGGTTATCTTATGGTTCTTGGCGCTATAGTAAATGGAATCAGTTCTCTATTTTCCCTTTCTATATTTTCATTATTAGTGTATAAGAAAGCAACTGATTTCTGTACATTGATTTTGTATCCTGACACATTACTGAATTGCTGTAAGAGTTCTAATAATTTGGGTGTGGAGACTTTTGGGTATCCATAGAAAGTATCATGTCATCTGCGAAGAGAGAGAGTTTGACTTCTTTGCCAATTCAAATACATTTTATTTCTTTTTGTCATCTTATTGCTATTGCTAGGGTTTCTACTATGAGGCTGAACAACAGTGGCAAGAGTGGGCATCCTTGTCGTCTTTCTGATCTCAGTGAGAAGGCTGTCAGGTTTTCCATATGAGAATGATATTCACTGTGGGTTTTTCATAGATTTTATGAAGTTGAGTAATGTTCCCTCTATACATATACTCTGAAGAGTTTTAATCACAGAAAGATACTGCATTTTGTCAAATGCTTTTTCTGCATAATTTGAGAGGACCATGTGTTTCTTCTCTCTTCTCTTATTGATTTGTTCTATCACATTGATTGATTTGCAAATGTTGAACCAAGTTTGCATCCCAGGGATAAATCCCACATGGTCATGGTGGATAATCTCTTTAATGTACTGTTGGATCCTATTTGCTAGGATCTTGTTGAAAATCTTGGCATCCATATTCATCAAGGATATTGGGCTATAATTCTCCTTTTTGATGGGGGCTTTACCTGGTTTGGGGATTCAGGTAATGCTGCCTTCATAGAAAGAGTCTGGAAGTTTTCCTTCTGTTTCTATTTCTTGAAAGAATGTCAGGAGAATAGGTATTATTTCTTCTTTGAATGTTTGATAGAAGTCCCCAGGGAATCTGTCAGTGCTGGACTTGTTTTTTGGGAGGCTCTCGATCACTGCTTCAATCTCGTTATGAGATACTGGTCTATTCAGGTTGTCAGTTTCTTCCTGTTTCAGTCTTGGAAGTTTAAAGGTCTCCAGGAATGCATGCATTTTTATGTTGCTTAACTTATTAGCATATAGCTGTTAATAATTTCTGATGATTGTTTCTATTTCCTTGGTGTTAGTCGTGATCTCTCCCATTTCAGTTATAACTTTGTTCATTTGGGTCCTCTCTCTTTTCTTTTGGATCAGTCTGGCCAGTCATTTATCGACCTTATTAGTTGTTTCAAAGAACCAGTTTCTATTTCATTGATATGTTCTACGGTATCTCTAGATTCTAACTCATTGATTTCTACTCTAACCTTAATTATTTTCCTTTTTGTGTGTGGGGTTGGTTTAATTGCTTTTTGATTCCCCATTTTTTAAGGTGTAAGGAGAGTTTGTATATTTGGGATTTTTGATTTTTTTTTTTTTTTTTTTTTTTTGACGGAGGCATGGATGACTATATATTTTCCCCTTAGGACCGCCTTTGCCATATCCTGTAGGTTTTTGGATGGATGAGTCTTCATTCTCATTGGTTTCCTTGAATTGTTTAAGTTCTTTTTTTGATTTCCAGGTTGATCCAAACATTTTTGAGCAGGATGGTCTTCAGCTGCCAAGTGTTTGAATTCCTTCCAAACTTTTTCTTGTGGTTGAGCTCCAATGTCAAAGCATTGTGTTCTAAGCACATGCAGAGAATAATCTTAGTCTTTAGGTATTGGTTCTGCACTGATTTGTAACGAGTATGTGGTCTATTTTGGAGAAAGTTCCATGTGTATTTAAGAAGAATGAGTATTCTATTGTTTTAGGGTGGAATGTTTTTTATATATCTATGAGGTCCATCTGATTCAATGTGTCATTCAAAGATCTTGTTTCTTTGTTGATTTTCTGCTTAGATGATCTCTCTGTTGCTGGTAGTGGTATGTTAAGATCCCCTACAATTAATGAATTCATATCAATATGACTCTTTATTTTGATTAACAGTTGGCTTATGTAGTTGAGTGCTCCAATGCTAGGGGCATAAATACTTAAAATTCTTAGATCTTGGTGGACAGACCCTTTAAGAATAATGTAGTGTCCTTTTGTATCTCTGAATACAGTCTTTAGCTTAAAATCTAATATATTTGATGTAAGAATCACTACCCCAGCTTTCTTTTGAGCCCTGTTGGTCTGACAGATGGTTCTCCATCCTTTCACTTTCAGTCTTGGTTTATCTTTAGGTTCCAAATATGTTTCTTACAGACAGGATATGGGTGGGTCCTGTCATTTCATCCAGTCTGCAACCCTGTGCCATTTTATGGGTGCATTTAGGCTGTTCACATTGAGAGTGATTATTGAAAGATAAGTTTTTATTGTCATCATGTTGTCTGTGAAGTCCTTGTTTTATAGATTGTCTCTGTAAATTTCTGTTCTATGTTACTCTTGGGTTCTTTCTTCTTTTATAGAACCCTCTTTAATATTTCTTGCAGTTCCAGCTTTATGGTCACATACTCTTTTAAACCTCACCGATCTTGGAAGCTCTTCATCTCTCCATCCATTCTGAATGTCAGCCTTGCTGGATAAAGTATTCTTGGCTGCATGTTCTTCTCATTTAGTGCCCTGAATATGTCTTATTAGCCCTTCTTAGCTTGCCAGGTTTCTGTGGACAGGTCTGATGTTATTCTGATGGTCCTTCCTCTGTACATAAAGAATCTCTTCCCCCTAACTGTCCTTAACACATCCTTTCTGATTTTATGACTCGTGATTTTCACAATTAATTGTCTGATGATCGTCCTAGACTCATTGATTTTCGGGGGTGTCCTCTCTGCCTCTAGAAAACAAAGACCTGCTCCATTCCTCAGATTAGGGAAATTTTCATCCAGTATTTTTTCAACTATATCTTCTAATCCTCTCTCTCTCTACCCCCTCAGGGATCCCAGTAATTCTGACACTGGAATGTTTCATGGCATCATTTATTTCCCTAATTCATTTTCACGGCTTTTAAGCTGTTTGTTCTTGGTCTCCTCTGATACTCCTTTTCTATCAGCTTGTCTTCTAGATCATTAATTCAATCTTCTGCCTCATTTACCCTAGCTGTTAGAGTATTGATATTAGATTGGATCCCATTGATAGCATTTTTAAGTTCTGCTGGATCAACTCTTAATTCTGTCCTTAGAGTTTCTATTTTGTCACTAATGGTGTTCTCCAACCTAGCCATTGTCTGGATAATTGTTGCCCTGAATTCTATTTCCAACATATTATTTATGTCCATATCCAATAGTTCTGTGGCAGAGGTCACAGTCTCTTAATTTCTCCTCTCTTGGGTGTTCCTCCTCCTAGTCATTTTTGTGACAGGTGGTTGAGGGGATGTATACTAGATATTTCAAGCACAAACCAGTCAAGGTGCACCTTGGACAGTTTTGGAGCAATTGGTATTCCCCACCAAAAAGAAAGAAGAAAGAAAAAAAGAGAGAGAAAAGGAGAAAAAAAGTGGAAAAAAAAACCAGCCAAAATGAGCCCCCAAAGTAAGATTTATAAGGTACATAAACCAAAAAAACCAACAAGAAGACCAGGAAAAGTAAAAGAAAAGAAAAGAAAAAAAATAAACAACCGCAGTCAAAACGAGCTCCAAGAATAAGATTTATATAGTACATAAACAGAAACAAATACACATTAACACTGACAGAATAAGATGGGAAGGTGTTTATAAACCCTTGATGTGTGCAAGGAAGGTTAATTCAGTTCATCCTGATTGTATCTTGTTATGTTTGTTAAAGGACTCAACTTTCCAGAGATACAGGGAAATTAAAACTGGTTTATATATAGGGGTAGTATTTAATAGGGGGGAATAAAAAGACTACCTTGAAGCTTATATCTATATATATATTTAAAAAAAAGAAATACAGGTATATGCATGAAAAAAGTTCAAGTTAAAAAGGTATTATGTAATGTGTTATAATAAACATCTAGTTGTAGTGCTAAGTAAGTTAAAAAAATAACAGAATAAGAATGAGAACAAATTAGTTTAAAAGATGGGTTTATGAAATATACAGTTTTGGGGGAGTAATGGGGCTTAAAATATTGTTTTCCCCCTATTGTTGGGGTTTTACAGTTTTATGGAGATCCTGTGGTTATTGTCTTCTTGTTCTTTTCGGTTTGTCTTCTGGGGGCAGGGCCTGTGCATTGTTTTTCAGTCAGTCTTGCCTGGGCTGTGTTGCCCTGCCATCTATCAAGGGGCTGGGTTCTGTGGAAACAGGCTTTTCAGGCTTTTTTTTCTCTGGAGGTTTTTGTTCTTTCAGGGCTTTCTGTGGCTTTTTGGAGGGTTAGTGCAAAGTAAACTGTCCACACCCAGATCTCCGCCTCAGAGAGAAGCCTCAGTCTACTCCCTTCTGGATTGCTCAGAATACACAGACTTCCCCTCTGCAAATGCCATTGAATACTGCAAACTGCCACAGGCATTGCCTGCTCCCACCCACAACCTCAGTGGTCATCCTGGGGCCCACACTTGCCTTTGCACCCCCATGCCCTAAAATGGTGACCAATATTGGTCCAGGCGAGTCTGATTCTGGTGACTCCTGTTGCCTGACTGTCTGGAGTCCATGCCCATCCTGGGTGCACTCAGACCCAGTGGCAGTGCAGGTCATGGAAGGCTGTGGGCCCAGGGACCTCAGGTAGGAGCTTATACCAGGCTATCTCAGTCGTGGGCAGGGGTGTGCCCAGCCCCAGTGGTGGTGCAAGCATTGGAAAGCTGCGAGCTCAGGGACCACTGGCAGGAGCCCCTGTGGGGGCTCTCTCAGGCTTGGGTGGGCACAAGCTGTGACCAACCTCGAACTGTGGGCTTAGGTCCATGCCTGTGGCCACACAATTCTACCAATTGCTCCTCAAGACCCTTTGTTCTTTTTGTGTGTTTTTTTTTTTTTTTTTTTTTTTTTTTTTTTTTAACCAGACACCAAGTTAATACTGGTCTGCAAGCACAGGACACTTTCATATTGTTGTATTACCTCCCGATGTGTCATTTCTGGTGGCTCCCTCTCCTTCTGTTTATCCTCCAAAATCAATCTGAACACTTCCACTCTGCTTTACCCCTCCACTGATGATCTTCTGTCCCCATAGAGATCCAGATGTGTATAATCTCACATCTCAGGCCAATTTCATTGGTGTTCAGAGTGTTCTAGTAGATATTAACTCACTTTAGGGGACTGGTTGAAACAGGGTCTCTTACTTCTCTGCCATCTTTCCCAGAGTGACGCCCCCATCTCGTTTTTAAAATGAAATGTTCAGAGTGTCCATTTTCATGATTTTATTTGATCAGGAAATAAGAACAATTATATATCTTTCAAGAATATTCTTCTCAGCATCACAATCCTTCTCACTTTAAACTTGCTCTACTCAAAGTATGACCCATTAACAATGAGTTACAGGGCACAAAATGCTGTTCAATTGATGGAGCCAAATCACAACTCAACCTGAAATAATAATTTGGCTACTGAGGTTTTAGTGTGATCTTGAGTTTTTCAGATTTGAAATTAATATACCAGAAAAAGTTGAAGTGTCATAAGTAAAGATTGGGTGAGGTTCACATGTATAAAGATTCTTTCATTCTACACAGAGAATGTATTTCTCATTAGTAAAGCTGTTCAGCAAACATTATTGCATTCCTAGTGAATGCCATGCTGGAAGGGGTGCAGGATGAACTACTATCCCAATCAGGATCATTACCATAATGCAAATAGACTTTTTGTAATCACTCAGGGTTCCTTATGATTCAGATATGATTCAGGCATCGTGTCCCAATGGAGCCCCATTGGTGTAGACACCAGTTTAGACATTGTGGGCAGCCAACTGAAAGTGCCCTAGCCCACGGTGATCCAGTAACTCAGTAGATTCAGTCCCATCCTGGAATAAACATCACAGACCAAGGCTACAGAAGGCTCCTAAGAAGTAGCTGGTTTATACTTTTCTCTGTGATTCACAGGCAATTTTTAAGCAGTGAGAAATAAACACTTAACAAGAACTGTGAAGAGCTTTCTATATACAAGTTTTAATTTCTGAAGTAAATCTTTGTCTTCTTGGAACGTTGGGGGAATAAAAAAGAACACACATGCCTAAAATGGCAACATGAAGTTTAAGGCTCCAAGTCACTAAACCAAGACTTACTACCTTACCCAAGTACAATTTCAACCCTCCAGATGAGTAACATTTACCCAGTCAGCATGGGAATTTCCTGGTCAGCCCTAGAAAGATTCCTGATGGATTCCCACTTTCCCTTTGGTAAGGTGACCTTGCCTAAAACAATGGATTCATTAGTAAGAATATTCTTTTTTCTTCTCCTTCTCTATTGTTAAAAATGTTTCCTTCTCTCTAATCCTTTTGAGTTCCCCTCTACTTCCTAGGTGGGATGCTGAGTGATTCATTAATACGTTGATTAATAACACTCTTAGATCTTTAACATTTACTTAGTTCCAACTTTTGCTCTTTAACAGGTTTGATGGCTGTGACAGAATCTGAAATGGACTCCCAGGGACATTCAGAAACAAAGCAAAACACAGAGGTGGTAACTGTGAGTCCTCTGAATTCAAGATCTTTCTCACCTGATCCAATGGCTGTGGGTGAGTTCTCAGCTCTATGCTCCACTCTTTTTGTGTTCAAACTCCTATTGTAACTGATTTTGCTTTACAGAGCAGCACAGCTTGGGCTGGCAAAGTGTTATGCTAGTGTTAAGTTGAGGTAGGATTTTTTTTTTTTCTGGCTCTGTTGAGCTGGTATATTTTCCCAGAAAACAACTGAACTGGCACACAACCAAGTTGCTAAACTTTCAGACCGAGTTCCCCAGGTGGAACCCTCAGGAAGTGTCCAGTAGAATTGGTGTTGTACGAGAGTCTTCTTTGGCCAGAGCTCAGTAAAATCTCTTACTGGCCATACACTAATGTGTGCATAATTTTTGTCTTTAGTGTAGATAAAGGCTACTGGTAACAAAGGAAGTAGAAAAAGCCACAAAAATTGGTGGGCATGAATCAAGCCTTTGGAGGATATAAGAGCATTTGCTCAAGAACATTCCTTGATAGTATGAGTTGTTCAGGAAATGGGTTAGATCAACACTAGGTCACACATCAACCTCAAAGAAAACTTCTGTGCAAGGAACTACAGTGTAAAACACAAAATTCTCTATTCCAGACACATCCTTTGAGGTGTTAGCTTAGCTCTGAAAAGCCTAAAGTCTTTGCTAATGGGATCCTTAAATCTAAAGAGATAAGCTCATCACTTTCTGATATACTCGTTTATTTCTTTTTTTAATTTTTTAAAATTTTATTTTTTATTTTTTCTGATATACCATTTTATTTTTCAGTGAAGAACTATAGTCACAGATTACAGATGTGCAGGAAAATTGAAAAATCTTTATTTATTTTTAAAGAGATTTTATTTATTTATTTATTTGAGAGAGAGAGAGAGAGAGAGAGAGATCAGAAGTAGTCAGAGTGGCAGGCAGAGGTGGGGGAGGGGGCGGCAGACTCTCCTGCCAAGCAGAGAGCCTGATGTGGGGCTCAATCCCAGAATCCAGGGATCATGAACTGAGCCAAAGGGAGACACTTTAACCCACTGAGCCACCCAAGCACCCGAAAAAATCTTTATTACGAAGATTTTCTTTTATTTATTTGAGAGAGAGAGAGAGAGAACACGAGTTGTGGGACACAGGGAGAGGGAAAAGCAGACTTCCCACTGATCAGGGAGCCTCAAATGGGGCTTGATCCCGGCACCCCAGGATTAGATCATAGCTGAATTCAGATGCTTATCAGACTAAGCCACCAGGTGAGCCCACATTGCAAATCTAAAACTCCTTTTGTGTTTTAAGGAATTGGATTGGGAACCAACAGGTTGGAGACCTCAAAAGTACAAAACAGTTACCACTGTCTGACCTGTCAGGTCCATAATTCTGGAACAACTGCTTACTTTCTGGAGGTTTCATGCCTGCTCCCTCTGGATTCTTTGAACACCTGCAGTTGGACTTCATTCCACTGCCAGTTGGTACATGTTGTCTATATGCTCTTGTCATTGTTTGTATATTTTCTAGGTGGGTTTAAGACTTTCCCTGCCAAGAGGCTGATGTCCTCATTGTTGCAAAGACATTGTTAAAAATGGGTTTCCCCTTTGGGGGAAACCTTCTGTGATCTCCAGTGACTAGGGTACATAATTCACAGGAAAAATCACAGGAACTTTTAGGAAAACCTTGCAAACTTCCTGGAATTGTCTCAGTGTACAAACTTCTGCTGATCCTTTGGATGTGAGTCCTCATTGTCTGGTGCTCAAGCCTGTCATCATCAGGTTACAGAAACCTTCTTAGAGCACAATTAAAGGGTCCTCTCAGTCACAAAATGCAGCCTTGTGATTAGGTATGTAAGACACAACATCAGAGGAAGATAGCCCTGGCCATTTCCAGTAGAAGAGGGACATAACCAAATGTTCCTGCTGTAAAACAAATAGTTGAACCTTGTACACATTCCATAGCTACAGAAATCTCCACCTGACCTCTAGTTCTTCCCAGACACTGGAGTTTCTGAATCAAATTGAGGGAAAGAGAAATAGCTTACATCCAAATAGACTGCTTTCATCTAGACAGAGGTTCAAAGCTTCATACTTTAAATATGAAATCCTTTTTCCCTCTTTTCTTTTCCATTACTCTGTCAATGGCCTGTATCTCCCAGGTCAATGGCAAGAGGCCTAAGCTCTAGAATTATAGCTACCTAGCAGAAAATATAACCCTGGTCCTAGTTTTTCTCAAGGTCAATAAGACATCTCATCGGTTGATTACCATAAAGTTCTATTGGGAGTTAGTTAGGAATTACCAAGAAGCCACTGGGATTCACTCCTTTGGCTGGCCCTACTTCCTTGGTGAGGCATAATTACAAAAAGTACAATCAAGACCTTTCCCTTCATTCTTCAAGTTGTTGCAGAAGCCCTCCTAAAGCAATGGGTAGCCTCCCCCCAAAAACAAAACAAACAAACAAACAAACAAACAAGTAAACAAAACCCTTTGACATTGACCAAAGCAGTTCTTGAAAGTAAAATAGCCCTTGATTATGACTTGGATGAGCAAGACTGGATCTTTGCTGTAGGCAACACCATGTTCTATACCAAGTTGAACACTGTTGGGAAAATTAAAGCCCAATAACATGAGATCCTGGTGCAAGCCATGTGGCTTAACAGAGTTACTCCTTTAATAAGATCTTTCTTACTTATTTGATTTTAATTGGTTCGAGTCTTGGGGACTATGACAAACATGAGGAATTATCCTGTTTAGGGGCATCATAATAATCTGCCTGGTGTGTTATGTCCTCTCAAAAGCTTTACATGCAAATTCAAAGCCAGTAATCTCCAAGCAAATGATCTAAGACTGGAACATTACAACGAATGAAGAGAATGACCAACTCAGAAATTGCAAAACTCAAGTTGAAACTTGTGACTATCACAAGGGTTAAGTAAAAAGGTTAAGACCTGTTAATATCACCCAGAGGAACAACAATTACTGTGATAATGTCAGAGAAGTTGCTGAGAGTGGTGTTAATGCCTTCAATTTAGAACCCATCTCTCCGTTCAGCTGAGAGTCTGATCAAAAGGCAGAGTCATTAAAAGGGAAAAGCACAGACTCAAAATGTACTCATTTAGCTTAAGACCACAAGTCATTAAAGTCTTCATACCTACCCAACCTAGAAATGCAACCTTTAATGAGTGGACATGGGATCTTCCTGGTCCGCACTAGGAGGTTTACAGGTTGTCCACCTCCATTCCCCATAGAAGGATGACCTCACCTCAGCCAATGGTTTCCTTGCTGATAATTTCATTTTCACCCCCTATCTTGAAAAACCTCTTTCCTATTGGCCTTTGAAGCTCCTCTCTACTTCCTAGATAGGATGATGCCTGACTCATGAACAGGTTTATAAATACAACCAGTTAAATCATTGAAATTACACAGTTTTGAATTTTTGTTATTTCCCAGATTCCTAGTTGGTCCAATGACCAAATTCGTGTTAAACATTTGCTTTTACCTGACCTATGATGAAGATCAAATGAAATTATGCCAGTGAAAATGCTGTTGAAGACACAACATGGGTTAATTTATTCCTATATTCATTGTATTTATTTATATATTTTCTTAAAACTAACTTAAGTAAGATTATAAGTCAGCCCTAAGTTTTTTATTTCTACAGCTAACAGAGAGGAAGCAAATGAGCAAGGTGTAACCCCTTGGCTGAAGTATCCTGCTAGGTTTTGATTTCTCTAGTGTGCAGAGAAAAGTAAAATGTATAGTAAGTTTCATGGTGAGAATTATGGTAAGGGAGAAGTTCCTGTGTATATGATGTATTTTACTTAGCATTTCTGAAAGGAATGTCTCCAAGTTCTTCTCATAGCAACAAAGATAATGAGGCATTTCTGTTAATGCAATTGTATAACAGATTTCTTATACTGGTTCATGAAATTTTCTTTTTTAAAAAAAATATTTTATTGGGGCGCCTGGGTGGCTCAGTGGGTTAAAGCCTCTGCCTTCGGCTCAGGTCATGATCCCAGGGTCCTGGGATCAAGCCCCGCATCGGGCTCTCTGCTCAGCAGGGAGCCTGCTTCCTCCTCTTTCTCTGCCTGTCTCTCTGCCTCCTTGTGATCTCTGTCAAATAAATAAATAAAATCTTTAAAAAAAAATAAAAATAAAATAAAAATAAAAAAATAAAAAAAAAATATTTATTTATTTGAGAGAGAGAGAGAGAAGCAGATTCCCTGCTGAGCAGGGAGCCCAACATGGTGCTAGATCCTGGGACCCAGATATCATGACCTGAGCCAAAGGCAGATGCCCAACCAACTGAGCTACCAAGGCATCCCTGTTTTTGTTTTTGATAAAAACTTGTATATATGGGGGTGCCTGGGTGGCTCAGTGGGTTAAAGCCTCTGCATTTGGCTTGGGTTGTGATCCCAGGGGTCCTGGGATCGAGCCCCGCATCGGGCTCTCTGCTCGGCGGGGAGACTGCCTCCCCCTCTCTCTCTGCCTGCCTCTCTGCCTACTTGTGGTCTCTGTCTGTCAAATAAATAAATAAAATCTTAATAAAAAACAAAACAAAACAAAAAAACTTGTATATATTTATATAGATATATGAAAGCACAGAATAATGAATTGATTCTCAAAAGAGATAAAACTCATTTGTCCTTTTTGACCAGCCTTGAGAAAGAGCACCTAGAATACACATACAGGTTTTATATGAAACTTGTTATTTTAACTGTCTTTTTATGTCAATCAATACATGATGATAAAATATTTTTATTTATCTTTTTAAACATTTTTATTTTACTTTCAGTTAGTAAACATACAGTGTTATATTAATTTCAGATATAAATATGATCAATAAAGTCACTGTATGGAAAAAAAGGAGATCTTTAAGGCACTGTAAAGTTAGTTCTTGAGGATATTTTAACATCTAACATCTAACAATTATAGTAATTATCTATAAATGTATATAGTACTTTGTATACTGTATATTGTATATAGTAAGTACCTATAATATGAACATCTAACAATTATAGTAATTTTAATTATAATTAACATAATTACAGTAACATTTTCCTTCCTGGATTTTACTCAAATGGTTATATCTTAAACCGATTTCTTCAAGAGCACACAAAAATAAGATAGTGTGGAGTATATAAAGTTGCACACCATTATCATGTCTCTGTGGACAAAGATAAATAGAAAAGAAAAAGGATAAAACAAAAGAGCCTTGCAACTCTCTCTTCCTGTATCCTGTGCTCAATGATCATTTTACTGATTTTTGTCTTTGTATGTATGTTGGGTGATTTTGTGTTTTGTTTTGTCTTCTACACTATAGGTAAATATAACTTCTTTTTTGTGTGTGTTCAGATGGCTACAAATGTGACTTGCTCTTCATTCTATCCCTGCAAACAAGTTCACATTCAGGTGTGAATGGGTGGCTCCGTTGGTTAAGCACAGGCCTTTGGCTTAGGTCTTGATCCCAGGGTCATGGGATTTAGCCTTGCATTGGGCCCCCTGTTTATTTTTTTAATAATTTTAATTATTTATTTATTTGACAGAGAAAGAGAGAGAGAGAATGAGGAAGAGAGAGAGAGAGAAAGCATAATTAGGGGGAGCTACAATCAAGCAGAAGGAGAGGGAGAAGCAGGATCCCCACAGAGCAAGGAACCTGAAGGGTGGCTGGATCCCAGGACCCAGGATCATGATCTGAGCCAAAGAATGCCACTTAACCAGCTAAGCCACCCAGGTGCCCCTGGGCTCTCTGTTTGTGGGGAGTCTGCTTCTCCCTCTACCTCTGTCTATTTCCCCTGCTCATGCTCTCTCCCTCTCAAAGAAATAAATAAATATAAATATATATATATATATATATATATTTTTTTTTTTTTTAAATGAGCATCTGTAATGAAAAGGTCATTTGCTAAGATGAAAGGCTAAGACATCTGGAACAGATGGTGTTTGACAGTGCACGATGGGGAGTTATGTTAGATTTCTATGGGGTGTTTTACACGGTGTTTTTCACATGTTCTCACTCATATAAATGCCCACAACCATCTTTTGAGGGCTGGCTCTAACAATCATTGGTATGATTTTGCAAGGTACATAGACCCTTTAAATCTTATTTCCTTCTGGGTAAGACAGAGTCCTTCAAATTCAGCTTATATCAGTGTAACTGGGGGATCAGATGACATAATACATGTGAACCTTTAACACAGTGTCTGGCACAGTAATAATCATTTAATAGGTATTAGCTTTCATTCATACTGTTGTCATGTCTGCAAATACCACCACTCCATAAAATCATGTGTGGTATCTGGGAATACTGAAGCTTGTGTGATTTGAAAGGTAGGACTGCTTTCTTTTGCTTAGATGGGAAATTGACCTAACCAGACTCCTTCCAACATGTAGGATTCTGCTGTGATTCTAGGATTGGATGGACTCATCTTGGTAACAGCACTTCATGTCAGCAGTGGGTGCTGAGGACTGTATAGCGGCCAATTTCTGGTTATTTTTCCGTTTAACACGTTTGTATATGACACCTACTTTGCAGTAGGCACTGTGCTAGGAGCAATGAGCAGAGAAGGAAAACAAGATAGTCTTAGGCATTTACCCTCCAGCTGTGGGGGAAAAAAAAAGAGAAATGCATAATTTATGAAGTTTAACATCTTCAAGTGCAGAAATACAATTTTGAATTGATTTACTCAGAACAATCAGTTCTGGAATTGTGGGGCTCATATTAGTAAAGGCTCCTCTCTCTGCTTACTAATTGTTATCTATCATCTACCTATCATCTAATTATCTATCATCTCTCTATCCACAACACAGACACACATCAAATAATGGATTTGAACAATTGAATAATACTTGCACTCATTTCTTTCAGAGCTTGCTGCTATTAACTCCACAAAATCTTCTCTGAATGATGAAAATGGTAAGATTTTGTCTATGTTTGCCTTTATGTTCTGCGGTAGCATTTGCTCCTCCTCATCAACATCACCCTTGAACTGCCCTGGCTTCAGGGAAAAACCTCAGAATGCTGGATCTTGAATAATAGACTGAGTGATATTTTAAGACAATCCATCATCTCTCAGGAATCATCATCACAGAGTAAATGCTGCTTTGGGTGTGAAAAAACTATAAATTAGGGGTGCAGTGATGTGGTCTGAATTCTTTCAACAATGGAATTCATTCACTTCTGTGACCTTTGTTACTACTGACTGAGGAAAACAGGATATCAATTGCTTGTAGATTTTTCCCCCCAGATTGCTTCTAGATTTTTTTTTTCAGATTGCTTCTAGATACTAAAAAAAAAAAAAAAAGAAGAAGAAGAAGAAAAGAAAAAAAATTGTTCTTCCTGGTAGTTAGTAACATGAACTGACACTGAGAGCTTCTCGTACAGAAGATGTGCTGCACTGTGAGTGCATTTTGTTTAATTCTCCTAATACTCACTGTGATGGATTTTATTCCCATTTTACACAGGAAGGCAATGAGCTAAATTTATTTGTTCCATACCACACAGCGAGACCTAGGGCTTTGTCCCAAACCATCTGAATCGAAAGTTACTATACTATCTTAGTTTTTATTCTTCCTCTAATTCCCAAACCCGAGACCCAGAGACACGTGTACACACATGGGGAGGGGGTGTGAGTGCAGGCCTTCTGGTGCCACAGAGTGGACTTAAACTCCGCTCCTTTAATTATCAGTTGCGTGACTATGGCTAAACTATTTACATTTTCTGAACACACCAAAACTAACACAAATAACACCTAACTCATTCGTATCCGAGAACAGGCTTACAAACCCCTGGGCAAACAGAAGCTTTCACTCTGCAGCTAGAATAAATTCTGCCATGACTCAGGGGCTAGGCCAAGGGGCATCCACAGAGTCTTTTGAACCACCCACTCATTGTTGTCCACCAGTTCCCAGCCTCCCAGTCCCCACGCCTCTGGGTACAGCCACCATACACCTTACAACTGCATTCCTTGAACTCTTTAACCAGATAACTGCCTTGAAGTCTTTATTTTATATACCTGGAAGCCACGATGCTTGTTACCTGACATCTGTGCATTTTTCATAATAGGCACAATAAAAGCAATCAAAAGTCTACTTTGGCCTCTGTGTTAATTTATTTGGTGCTAACTGAGAATCCAAAATAAAGGACAGCATGAAAACTGAGTCTTCCAATTCAGCATCACTTGTCATAAGTAATCAATTACACATTTCTAATTCTTTCTCTGAGATAGTCCTTATGATGTTTTCTTTGGGGGCCGACGGGAGTCATAGACAGTGAAGTTTCCCCGGTTATTTCTCTTGCAAAGTTTAGCAGATTCAGTCTCATTTGGTTTAATTCACTCTGGTGGTGACACTATAAGATGCCGCATGACTGGTGGCTGTGCTCAGACCTGTCCCAGTGTGTCACAGTCACCAATTTTCCTGATGTCACAAGAACCTCAAGAGAATTGCGCTAACACTGAAAAGGTAGAATGGCAGAGGGGTTAAGTGCTTGACCTCTGAACTCCATATGCTAGGGCTTAATCTTGGTTCTATAGCTATTTGAACTCTCTGTGACATAATTTTGTCATTTGTCAAATGGAGTTAAAATGACCCATCCCTTGGATTTGTGTGGATAAAATGAGTTAACTTTCCTGGATACCTGTGAGTGCTCAACAACATTAGCCTCTACTATTGGCAGCTCTACATTAGAAATAAGAGAAACACACACATACACATGCACACACACTAACAATTAGGGCACTCATTAATATGTGTGTGTATATTTCTACACACATGGATGTAAAACAAAATAATCAGTGTGTGGTAAGTGGCAAAAAAGGTAGTATTGTTTATTTTTGTATTTTTGTTAACAAATCCATTTAATGTAGTAACTTTAATATTTAAGAATTTAAACAATATCTCATTTAAAATTGGGAAGGAGTTTTTCTTTAATTACAATCAGATTCAGTTCTTGGGAAACAGGTGCTTTTGGAAACCACGTAGAGGTGGAAACAACATAAAACATACATAAAGCCCACAAAGTACAAGGAAGAGGAAATTTAATTTTGATTTACTCCTTGTCAAAAATTTCTTCAGACCACTTAGGACAAATATCTGGGCCCTTACTCAGACATGTGGAACTATTTCTGCATGTGGAAAGCATGGAGGCACAGAGAGGAAAATAGCAAATTACTTAAGCCGTGTGAGCTAATGTCACTGCTGGGGGTCCTAGGCGCTGTGTCCTGTGGCTTCCAACTCTCCAGCATTTTCCTCCCCAACTGGACCTGGGCTTCCCTGGACTGGGAGGTGCAAAGAGGGGGAGGGTGGTTGTCCTGGAAGCAATGTGGGTGGAAGGAGGGCGCTATGTACTCCTTCAAATGTGGTTGATTCCTGGAAGTGCTTGAAGTCAAACTGGCCCCTGCTGGTTGGGGCTCTGCAACCACTGCTCTGGTGTTGAAAGATAAAATAAGAACAGTTAAACCACAGCCAACTTTGCTCCTTTCCAAAAGGCCACAGCTAATGGAAAGAAAAGATCCATCTGCACACATACTTCTGCTCTCAAATATACTCTTTGGCTGTGGCTGAGGGTCCCTCTATTTATACCAAGTTCATTCTTGTAGCTGCTATGTGAGTGAGGATTGTATGCCCAGGGTTGTTGAGTTGCTGCACACTCAGTCCACTCTGATGACACTGTTCTGAAGGAAACAGCAGAGATTTCTTGTCGCACTACGTGATCCCCGACATTCCACCGGGATCTGTGCTTTTCCGTGGCATGTGATTTACTGAGGCTCAGACTTTTGGTCTCATTTTGTCCATGTAGGCAGGGTGGCATGAGACCCATGCCCATGAGGTTACTAGCACAGGGTGACCGTAGACGACACAACAGCAGGTGCTTCTTTCCTCACAAGAACACATGGACATAGGGAGGTTCTGAGTTCAACTGTGTCACTGAATTTCACAGACTGAGTCATGCCAGTTCCCTACAGGGACAAGTGTCTGCAGAGCCAGGCCAACCAATGCTCAGTAGAAGACTTGCACAACAGAAAAGTGTTTAAGGGGGGGCGGGTGTGGAGGAGAGGAGGGCTGTTCAGTGATGTGAGCATTAAAAAGTAAGTGTCCACACCCACATGCCACCCAAGCATGGATCAGAGATTGTGCCCAATCCCAGAATCCATTCTGTTCAGGCTTTGGGGAAATAAAACTCTACTGCAGAGATCACTGCTTTGCCTTTTACGGTCTGACTTCACAAAGCATATTCTCACCATAGACTCCTCTGGTTCTCTACAGAGAACTAACTTCAGTGTGAGCTTTGGCTTCCGTGAGCATGGGCCTATGTTACTCCGTCAGCCCAGCATGTGTGGGAGAGACCTCTTTCTCAGGGTACATTGTAAATTCACCTCTTGCTTGGACATCATCAGTGGACCTGGTGTATATGTGGCTCTCCACCTGACACAGGATATTATGTGACCACACCACCAAATTCTGGAGATGTCGGTCCCAATGCCAGAATGTACATATACTCCTCGCCCCCTTCTCCACATTACAAAACACTTTCTGGTTAATTCTCAGACTCCCACTCCCCTCCTGGTGGCACTTCTGTCATTTGGTCTATTCTCAGAACAGCACAGATGGAGCTTACCTGACCTGCGCAAATACACACATTTGTGTCATTACATCCAGCAATTTTTTATTCATGAAATAGCTCTGACAAAATAATACTCATTTTCCATCAGGCATATTTTTCTCTAAAACCAGAAAAAATCTAAATGTCTAAGAAGAAAAAAGTCAAATAATTATTATATTTCTATGAAATATTTTGCACTAAAATTTATATTTATGTATTAGTCAACAATTCAGTAAATACTCATGCTATGAAGCAAAAGCAAATATGTAATGAAAAACCTGTTTATCCCAGAAGACCATAATTATAAAAATAAAAACCTGTACATATATGTTTGTTTTTGCAAATCAGAAAAAGAAAATAACCAGGTGATTTCAATCATTTCTACCTTCCAAAATCTCTACAGCAAAATGACTTTATTACTTTTACATTAGAATTTAAAATAAGATATGAATAATATCAGCTTTATGACAATTATGTGAATGTGCAAACACAAAATAAAAGAAACAAACTGTAAACAGTAATGTGGTCATAGCATTCACAGGTTTTAAGATCTTGTTCTATGCACATTTTTAAAGAAAGCCTGTGTTACTGTCACAATCAGGGAAAGTACATAAAAAAAGTAGCTGCGGGAAGACCAGAGTAGCAGGTAAGGGATAGAACCGACTCACACACAAAGGAAGCAGCCTGCCTCACAGTTGCTTTAATCATCTCAGATAATATACCTCAAATAGGATATTTTCTTTTCCTGAGAATCTCTGCTGCATTATAGCCAAGAACCTATCTGGTACAGGTGAATAACTACCAGAGAACCTTAAGAAAAGATGTGTTCCACATCTTAACCTCATAAATGTCCCATAGTTCAGGAGAAGTTTGTGGTAAAATAGACAAGGCATCACTGTTGGGAGGCTTCACTTTCCACCCTATTAAACTGCGGTAGAGACACTGGGGCAGATTACATGCCTTCTCACCTGGAAACGAGTCTGAGGAGATGGTCACACCATGTCTTCCTGTTTCTAGGCTCACTGCCCACCTGTCAAGATAATGGCGTTTGAGCCTCATGGCACTGACATGTCTTGAGATTATTTAGGAGTTCTAAATAAAGCCAAAGATTGGATTAAAACATAATAATACGTATAGTTTACATAATTAAAAAGTGAATGTTAGCAAGGTCCTCTTTATGGTCAATAAATCTTCCCATGAATGCTAGAAATAAAACCAGACTAGAGCAACAAAAGTGATTATTTTGGTGGTTGGGAAATGTCTGATTTGCACAATTCTCTGAGAATGGTTTATATCTGAAAACCTACAGAACTCAGGAACAACAGCAGTGCACTCCTCTGCGTTGATCCTGTTCTTCCCCCAGCTCCCACACTGAGCATCGTGAGCCAGAAGTTTCCTCCCAAATAGGAGAGACCTTGTGAATGGGATCCAAAGTCACACAGTGTAAGGAGCTGGGTTAATCTGGGATGGCAGCGATGCGAAGGGGAGCTGACAAGCTGTGTGGTGTGCAAGCAGGAAGGCCAGGGGCTCTGCTGGTCTGCAGTTGGGGTCATGACTACAGCAAGCATGTGCTCGGCTGAAGCTGTGTGCATGCTTAGCAGGGGCTCAAAAAAGCCCAACCCAGCCACACTGTTGGTTGACACTGAGGTGACGGTCTTATGCAGAGGAGCCATGAAAAGACTCAGAAAAAGTATAGCTGAGAAGACATACACTTTAGCATGTACAATCTATGTGCTAATTGTGTAAAATAGGAATGTGCTACCCAAGACCTACAACAAAACCATTTGGCAGAAGTGGAATCTTAATCAAGTTGCTGGGACACATCCCTAAGAAATCTTGGAACCATGAAGCTGTGTAGACCCAGGGGGATTCCCAGGAAGCTAGCCTAAAAACTAAAATAGCTAAGAAAGAAAACAAGAGAGGCATGAGCAGTCACATACCATGGGAAATAGACTATCACAGATGAAGTCCAAGCAGCTTTCTCAGCGTGCAAACAGCAATGAAAGCAACCTTCTGCAGAAAAGTCACAATCTCAAGTTGCCACAATATATTTTCGACAAATATTTTTCAATAAAAAATAATAAGACCGTCAAAGAATCACAAAATTATGACTGTTGTTAGGGGGTGATAACCCCTACCACTCAATACAAACTCTTTGAGGTGTCAGTTACTTCAAAGTAGCTGTAACAAGTTCATGTTCAAAAACACGTTTAAAATACTCAAGAGGATCACAGGTTTGTTCTTGGTGGCTGCTAAGACATCCCTCCCACATCCTTCTTTGGAGCCCGCAGCGGGGGAGGCGCGCCTTCCCTACCGCTGCCGCCCTCCAGGTTAGCAGGTATCTGGGCCTCTGCGCCCGCCCCGCAGCCCGGCCCATGGCACTGTGAGCCGGGGAGGTAGCCCTGCTTAGCGAGGGGGACCCCGGGCCTCCTCCCCAACCCATGCGCCGGTAGCAAGGAAGCCTGAGCAGTGCCTGGTAGCAGAGCCCATAGCTGCCATCATCACTGCCATGTCCGCCATGGCCGCCATTGCTGCTGGTGATGTTGGCGTTGCAGGCAGGCACTGGAGGCCTAGAGTTGAGCTGAGGCCCTGGGCCCTGGGCTCGCTAAGGGCGCTGAGTGAAGAGGGGAAACAGGGGCGAGCTCAGCTTCAGCAGTGCACCAGCCCCCACGTGCACGCTGCTGCTCTACCTAGATGGTGGTGACTGTGACTTCCTGGAGCTGCTGGTGGTGGACAGGAGCCAAAAATAAACAAATAAATGAAATAAATACAAAAAGGCAAAAATGCATATTGTAATCAGTATACCAAAGTTACAAAACAAACATGTATTTAAAAGAAATGAAATCTAGAATAGAAAACTTGTATCCCAAAATGAAATAATCACTAGAGAGTTTTAAGAGAATAGTTCTATTGGCAGAAGAAACAATCTCAACACAGAGGAACAACTTCAACCTGATAAAGGGCATCTATGAAAACCCACAGCTGACATCATACTTAACGCTGAAGGACTGAATGCTTTTCCCCAAAGAACAGGAACCAGACTGGGATGTTTGCTCTTGACACTTCTATTCAACATGGTAATGCAGATTCTTGAGAGTGCAACTAGAAAAAATACAAAGATCTCTAGCAGATGGAAAAGGAAATGCCAAAATGTCTTCAACCACAGATGACATGGTCTTGTTTGTAGGTAATTCCATAGAATCTACACGCACACAAAACGAAAAGTAGAACTCATAAACAAGGTCAGCATCGTCACAAGGTACACATTCAATGTACAAAACATCAGTTGGATTTCTATATACTGGCTTGACCACTTGAAAATGAAATTTAGGAAACAACTCGGTTTACAATAGAACCAAAAGAAATAAAACATTTAGGAATTAATTTAAGAAAAGAGCAAATCTTGTATGTGGAAGATTTCAAATATTGTAGAGAAAAAATTAAAGAATATCTAAATAAGTCCAGAAAGGATCCATGTTATGGGTTAGAAGTCTCAATATTGCCATGATGGTAGTTCTTAGCAAATTCATTAAAGATTCAGTGGAACAGGCATTTGGGGCGCAAGTTAACAAGCGTACACTAAAATTAACATGAACACCCAAAATACCTTGAAGGAGAAGAAAGTTAGAGGAATTATAATGTCCACCATGTAGAAGCAGTGGGGGGAAGGGGCTCACCCAATATTAGGTTTGGAAGATGAGACTGATGATGCTGCACACACAGAGGGTGTGGAAAGCTTCGTCACTGGCACGTCAAGTCTGAGGGGCTGCAGGCAGGCCTTTCAAGCACAGGCTTATAGCACCTATGAAGCCACAGGAGACTCTGGAGGGTCACTGACTCTTAGAGTTGCTGTCTCAACTCAGACTCACTGGTTTCCATATCTTTCCCTGAGGGACAAGGCCATTCAGATGCGCACAGTGCTTAGTGTCCTAGGACACCAGGAACAAGGAGGTGCTGGCTATTTCAAGTGTTGGAATGTCCTTTCCCCCACGGTGCACACTGTCTTCTAGGGAAGTCTGGCCTGACAGTTGGAGAGAGGAGCCACATTCTCTCCCAACTTGTCCTCCACCTGCTCTGGATTTCTTCTGGACTCACTGAAGAATGGAAATCCAAGACCCACTTCACATGCACACACCCACACCCCTACCGCCATTGAATGCAACTCCCTTCAAATCAGCCCTTCCAGGATCTTCCTTCTAGCTCAGTCCCAGCTGCTCTCAGGAGCCTAACCTGGGGAGACACTAACTGGTTGTTCTTCTACCTATTGAGGTGACATTTTGAAATCAAGTAACCACATCATCATGCAGGCAAGAAGGGAATGGGATGATGGGGAACTCCCAGCAGAAAGTCCCTGAGGAAAATGCTGGAAGGACAGTCATGACCAGGAGAGAGAATTGCAGTTTCCAGGATCTCACACTGGAAAACAAGGCTTCACCATTATAGACGGTGATGGTACAGAACCTATGTGAGGCTGGACCTGTGACAGGATCATTTTGGGAGTAAAAGGCGCTGGTCACTGCTGTCATCAGCTGACAGACCCATAATCTAGCTGACAAACAATTCAAATTAGACACTTGACTTTGGGAAGGCAGCTGCTCCCAAAAGACACCTGTCTGAGCCAGAAGTTCCTAATGCCTGGAAAAGCTCTGCCAGGACCGGATCCTGCCCATATCACTCTGTCTCCAGCCCTTGAACATGCACCAGGCCAATGTGGGCTTCTCCGTGGTGCTCCATCCCTACCTGGCTGCTGGTGCTCTCCCTCCTCCCAGGGTCCAGCAGGTTAGTATGTTGGCAAGCTAACTTTGTCCCCCACAAGGTCCAGCTTGGAAAGGCAGTCTCCCCACAGAAGGGACCACTGAAATGCAGAGGTCGGGCTCCCCTATTTGTTGAGGAGCCCAGAAATCATCCCACAGGACTTTGACCCTCCATCCCCCAGCTAAGATTCCCAATAACATGACACCTGGGCAGAGTCATGTCAACAGTAGACTGACTGACAGCATGGGGGACAGGGGACTCCCAGTGTACAGAGCCCCTGAGCTGTCAGGGACAGCCTTGCTGCTGACAGCCAGTCTGGGCAGCAGCACGAGTGTCTGTCACTGTCGGTGGATGAATTAATGCAGTGGCTGCAACCAGGGGCACCAAGAGCAGCACCAAGGAGCAATGAACTGGGGGAACAGACAGATGGACAGACACGGATTGACAGGAAAGCTGTTCCATGTATATGAATGTACATATGCATATTCACAAGCAAATCTCTGTAGTTTTTACAGATACGTATGATACCAAGACTATCAGTCTATTTTCTCATTTGAGGCTGGGGAAATGGGAGCATTGCAAGGACAAGCCACTCACTGAAAACTGCCAGTCACACTAAGCACAGAGCTGGAAAAAACAGGTTTTCTGCTTTGGATTTCTGGGCCCTTCCACTCCTAAGTGACTGTTGGCTGTAATAGACTTCACTGACCCGGTGAGCAATAAAGATGATCAGGTGCAGGACGTACCTGCAATGGCCAGGAGGGGGTGGTAGAAGTCAGTGTAAGTAATAAGTAAAACAATGCAGTTCCTAAGAGGAAAGCACATTTTTAAAACAAATAAGAAACCTATCTAACCTATTAGGTTATATCACAATTCACATTCAAAGCAACAGCTCAGAGAGAACATAAATTAATATCTGAGTGAAAAACATCCAAGGAGGTTACATACCGCACATGCTTCATTAACCTATTAACCTGGCTGACTTGAAGTTCTCGGTGAGCTCTTCTTAGTGGGGCTACTCAACCTCCTGAAGACTCTGTCATCTTCAGAAGGGGATGAATTACACCTACTTTACACTTGCAAAGAAGGAATCCATATGTGCCATGTATGGCATTCAATAAAGTGTATTTGACATTATTTAATGGATCAATGATTACTGTTAATGAACTTAAAAAAAATTAGTCTCTATAAAAGACAAGCAACTATTACTTCACCAGTGTTAGAAGAATTTCTATTGTGTTCTGAGGTCCAGCACTGTTACCGGAATGACGGCTCTTCAAGAATAGCTTCTGCTCTTTGCTCCCTTGACATGTGAGAGATATTGCTAAGTTCTGCAACCTCTCTGAAATCTTTCTCATGACCTTACTTACTCTAAATCTTTAGACCTTAAACATAACTCTCTGTGTCTCTGTGTATGTGTATATATATATAGAGAGAGAATTCTACATGTATAGAATGGACGCTGTGACAGGTTTGCATTTGTTAGTCCTGTGTTTAAATCAAGGATCCATTACTTATGTGACTGCACAGATGAAATATTTTAAGATTTCAATGAACTGCTCTGCCAAATATGGTTGTTATAACTATGTTGGCATGTTATTATAAGAAGCAAGTGGTTATAAGAATCACATTGTACTTCAGACTGGCTGATAATATTAATTTACAAAGCAACCAACTTGGCCCAATCCTTGGCCCATGGTGGATGGTGTCTGGAAAGTGAGCTTTATTATCATTTACAGGTATTTTACCAAGGACACACATCCTCTAGGTGGCAGGGTGTGGACTGGAGCCGTCATTCTATCCTTGTCAGTGCAATAAATCCTCCCAGAGTTAGGAGGGATCATTCAGACTCTCCCAAGTGTCCCATTTGGCAGCTCTGAACTGAGAAGTACGTACCCCCTCAGTGCATCATTGATCAAATGACATCGTGGGCTGTGGAGGGAACCGGGCTCCCAGGATGAGCCCCATGGCTGGACATTCCCCAGGTCAGCAGGTATGGAAGGCTGCCAGGCACGTGGAGTCATTCTGAACCTGCTGTTCCCTGCAGACAACATATCAATTGCTTTCCGGTTTGGGTTTTTAAGCTTTTCGTGCTCACTAACAGTTGACATCACATGAACATCCAACTTACTCCCTGTAAACTAGTGAACAAGTCAAACTGGCTTAGATCTCACATTCTCCCAAGGTCAGAAGGGAGCTATCCCTGGTCAGGGAAAGCACACCAGCCTCTCAGAGTTTCAGTGAAATGTCCAAGCTTCAGCATCTGGCTCTTTGCACAGGGTCTGCCTGAGTCCACACCTGCTCTGAGCCCCTGTCTCTCACCTGGGGCTGAGGTCTGGGGCCATCAGAGCAGTTTCATTCATGGAAGCAGCAGGATGACCTGGGGGGACAGCAAGTGTTGCTCCCTCAAGAGCCACCTGGTTTCTCTCTTCCTGGACACCATAGGGTCTTGCTCAGGACCCTCCACTCTCTACATGAGTGTGGGGTGAAGTCTTGGCTACCCTTTGTGTCTTGCTAAAAAGTTTCTCTTATTATTTTTTTAAAATATGCTCATCTCTAACAATATGACCTTTCAGCACCACTTATACAAGAGCACAGATGTACCACAGCAAGAAGAGACGTAGAAGAACACAACGGTCACCTGGTGAAATGTGTTTCCAGAACCAGGATGGATCAATTCCTGCCTGGGGTGCCCAGTCAGCAAACCAAAACTTAGGTAACTTTCCTGTCCCTGTAAATGCTTCCCTTGACCAAAAACACAGTATATCCTAACTAGGCAGGAACCGAACAACAGGAATCTGCAAGAATTCCCCTGTTCTAAGTAAGGTCAGGTATGCAACCCCAGCCAATCAACCTAAGCCAAGCACTATCTCCTTATCCCCTGACTGACCTGCTATTCCTCCCTTTACCGCTTTTAAGTCTCTATAAAACTCCCTCTTGCCCCAAATCCCTGGGCAGAGTGCTCCCCTGCTTGTGAGACTCTGAGCTCCCCAACCCATGGACTGTTCTCCTTTGAAGAAAGGGCACCACACCCTCCAGGCTGAATTGTTTCACTCTTGTCATTTGTCTCACCCAGGAGAGCATTTGGCTGGAGGTTTGGCAGGAACTAAGACTGCTCATAGCCGACAGGTGTTGAGCCCTTAATGTCTGCAGTGTTTGTAGACAAATAGGAACAGTAATGGAGAGAAACAGAGTTCTGAATGTTGACAACAGACATAAAATTTATTTTCATGAGAGAATAGAAGGTTATGGATTTTCTCCCCCAAAGGAAGATTTCCTTATTGGTGAAAATCTAGAAAAGAGAGAAAGCAGGAAGAGAAGAATCCACTGGCTTTCTCACCCCCCACACTGCTCATCTTCCATATGCAAACTCTTTCCACCTGTTGTTATGCTCTGCAGATGTCAGTCCCCATTGTCACCACCATTCTCACTGTCTTCCCTACTTAACATTTAGGAGAGCTGCCCTAGACACCTGCTGAGTGTCTGAATGATGGGCCTGGATTATCCTTTTAGCAGAATGTTCTACTCAACACCTCACCAGATCAGCACAACCTCAGAGCCTGCATTTTGGGACACTTGAGCCTTGAATCTTGGTTAGAGCTCAGCATGTGTGCCTCTCAGTGTTTACCAAGAGGAGGAGCTCAGAAGCTGGGTCTAGTAGTGGGTGTGAGGGACCCACACCTCCTTGCCCCAGCCAAGTCCCCTTCCTGCCTTCACCTTCCAGGCCAACAGACTCTCATTAGCATAGCTAATTACCATAACTGGACCCAGGAGGTCCTCCTCTACTTTAGATAACTGGCAAGGAAACCTGTACTTACTTTACTACCTTTACCTCTGGAAACTTCATTTCAGATGCCTGATGCCTTTCTCAGCTGACCCTCCTGAGGCCCTGCCTTTACCATTTCTAAGGATCTCACACTGGATCTGACCTGTCCTGCTGCCCCCTGGTCTCCTCTGGCCCCTGGCTCAATGCAGGTTTCTTCCTATGAACACACACACACACACACACAAACACACACACCCCTGGTTTTATAGGACTATTATTATTTCCTGAAATTCTACATTATGAGGACCCCAGAAATCATCTACTGCAACCAATCCAGTTTTAAGATGGAACACCAATTTCCAACATTTCTTGAGCTTTTTCTATGCATCTGGGACACGCCACATGGTTTGCTCACATTCCCTGCTCACTCTGCACGCAACCTAATAAGTTCCTTTTGACAAATGAGGAAAAGGAGAAGACTAGCTAGCCAAAGACTACAGAGCTGTCATGTCATGTTAGGGCATTTTAGTCTTCTGAGGAGACCTCTGGGAGAAATGGTCCAGGGCTAGCTCAGGGGACCTGTTGCTTTTTCAGCAGGGATCTCTGCACTGTGCTTATCCCTGCCTCTGGAGTAGCCTGCACACCCATTGCTCTGTTCAGTACTGAGCGGCCATTGGAGGCTTGAGATTTGTCTCCAGCCAGACCCGGCTCACATCCCCACCTCGGAAGGTATTCCATAAAATGCAGCCTCGGAAGAGTTACTTAAAATGCCACGCGGATATACCCATTTCTAAATTGAGGGTAGTAGCATTCATCTCAAGGGTGACTTTCAATATTTGGTCAAACAATAAGCAGAAACCAGTTAGTGTGGTGCTCAGGTCCAATCAAGGATTGCTGTTATATCACTGGTGCCCTCCTTGCACCAACAGTCAGTCCTCAGTGATTCTGAGCAGCTTAATCATTGATGTTCCCTCCTGCCTTGTGGTCAGACCTGCCCCTGCCCTCTGGCCCCTCCCTCTCTCCTCCCAGCCTCTTTCTCACTAGTAACTCCAGGTGCCTCTGTGAAACAGACACTCAGGTCTTCACCTGCCTTCTGCAACACACCCAGACAGTCTCTTCCCAGCAGGTGCTGCCAGAAGTTCACCCAGGGTTTCTTTCCACCAGGTGGGAGACAGAACCATGCTGGGTCCCCTTGCCATCCTGTGTGCTCTCCTGTTTCCAGGTAAGTCCTGACTTGTTCCCCGGTGCAGAGGACAGGGGACACCCTGAGGTTCCTGTCCATCACTGTCTCACAGCTGTTTCCCTCTCCCCTGGCAGGCGGTGGAGCAGGGCTCAAGCTGAGTCAGACTGCTTTGTTGGTGGCACGCGTGGGCAGTTCAACTCCTCTGGATTGCAAAGTGGACGCCTGGGTCAGGTACATCCACTGGTACCGCCACCAGGAGGGTACGGCACCGAAGAGGCTCCTCTACATAGATATGTCCACATCCCTTGTGCAACGGGATATTGTCCTGAAAGCGGACAAAGTCAATGCCAAGAAGGGCAGGGATAGCTACAGCTGTACTCTGTCACTGCTAAAACTAGAGAAAAGCGACGAAGGCGTGTACTACTGTGCTGCCTGGGCATACCACAGCCCTGTGCTCTGACTAGGTCCCTGAGCATAAAGGTCTTTGTCTCCCAGGGCACTAAAGACCTGGAACATTCCAATGACTCTGGGTCTCTGGGGATGTCCTGGGGTCACCTCTCAGCACCCTGACTCTCGCTAATGCCCCCTTCCCTCTCCATTGGTGCACTGCACAGAACCCTGGAAACTAAGGAGCCCCTGGCGAGCAGGTGGGCGCAAACCCAGGGAGATGTCCAGTCTGGAGGGTCTGCTCTGAAGGTCATCCAGAGCAGCATTTCTGAAGCATTTGGAGCAGAATCTGTGCTGCTCAATGCAGAAACCACTAGCCAGTAGACGCATGTGACCCCTGAGCACCTGAAACATAGCTAGTTCAACCTGAGATGGGCTGCTTGTGTAACATACAAGCCATGTTCTGGAGATATAAAAAAAAAAGATGAAATACCTTCTTAATAATTTCTATATTAATTACATGTTAAAATAATGAAATTGCCCTTGAAATGAATGCTACTATCCTCAATTTAGAAATGGGGAAATCCTGCTTTGGATATAAATAAAATAATCCTAGAATTTTATTTGTTTCTTTAACTTTTTTAAATGCAACGTTAGAAAATGAGTCTCATATTGTGACTTATCTTTATTTCTACTGAACGGAGTTGTGACAGGCTGGCGATCAAAAATTCTGGCCATCTCCGAAGAAGAATGTGGGAATAAAATATTGTGCAATATTGTGCCCCCACCCCCATTGCTCTGTGCCCCAGGACCTTTGTGGAAACAGTCATGGGAATCTTTGTCCTGTTTTCAAATGGAAAGTTGGCCAATGGAAACTGAAGCTCAAAAAATCCATCACCGTGTCTCCTGACAAAAGCATTTCTTCTTTGACACTAGATTTCTAAGCCAGTGGGCCCTGGGAAAAAGAAACAAATCCCTCCAATGGGTTAAGTTGTATAAAAGGGAAAGACTTCTCCACATGCACCTCTTGTTCCTGAGCATTAACCTCTGGGTATGGCAGGAATTGGCACTATATGTTGGCCCCTGTGAGAATGCAGGCCCCCTTCAGGGAGGGAACCCAGACCTCACTTTCTTCCACTTCCCAGTCTCTTGCTGATGCTCTCACTGGCTGCTCCCAGACAGCAACCAGAGGATAAGGAAAACCATCTGTGCAGTCCCTGAAGGTCCACCTCGTAATGCCCAGGGCAAGGTAAGGAGAGGACCACTGTCCACGTGGAGGAGCACAAGAATAAAAATCAAGTAGTAGTCAAATAACTGGGTTATATTTGCCCCAAAATAAGTAAAACAAATTGCAGAGTTGGGAGATTTTATCTAGTTCCTTTCATTTCACCTTCCACAAAGCCACCAAAGTCCCATCTTTAACAGAACAGGTTGTGCCCTGTTCCCTCAGTAAGAAAACGGGAAACTGGACAAGTATTGAGAAATTATCGTTAAATGTGCTTTTCTAGTTGACTAGATTAATAGAGAGGAACATATAGATTATTTTTAATGCTTTTGTTCTTCAGTTAAATGAGGGAGTCTGAGGTATTTGTCGAGTTATTACAAAAGTCATCACCACCTAAGTAGCAAAAAATAAAGAGATCTCTATCTCTGTGTCAATAAATGATTACAGGGCTTTATGAACCAGTATTATGATGAATTCAATTCAGTGTTCTTTATGTTCTTTAATACAATAAACACGTGTACACTAGTGAACCAATCCTAACTCTTACAAAAAGAAAGTAGAGAAATGCCTGCCACTTTCGTAATATCAATGAAAATCCAGATTCTCACATTGGTTATAATTGATGTATCTTTTCTGTCCTTCCTTCATCTAACTTTCTGTCATTATGAGTTAAAATTTAAATGTTTGATCACAAACTGATTATTCCTATCTACTGTGAGTTTTGCCCCCTTGATTTTTTTTTAACTTTTATATTGAAGTTACCAATCAGTTACCAAAAATCTAGTTTTTTTTGATACCAAAAATCTAGTTTTATTCTGGAAGTGGTAGAATCAGTATTTATAATCCATAGGTCAATAGATTTCTTTGATTCTTTCCTTTGTTAATTCAAAGAAAAAGATTCAAGCTCTTTTTTTTTTTTTTTAAAGATTTTATTTATTTATTTGACAGACAGAGATCACAAGCAGGCAGAGAGGCAGGCAGGCAGAGAGAGGAGGAAGCAGGCTCCCCGCTGAGCAGAGAGCCCGATGTGGGACTCGATCCCAGGACCCTGAGATCATGACCTGAGCCGAAGGCAGCGGCTTAACCCACTGAGCCACCCAGGTGCCCAAGATTCAAGCTCTTTATGAAACTTAAGAAACATAATGTTCCAGATAAGATGTTAATGATAGCTATTTTTTAAATGGAGACCCCTTGTGTACTAGGTAGGCATTGTATTAAGCACTTTATACACATATAGCTATGTAATGCCTCAGTATCAGAGCAAAGAGAAAAGGGACTCTGATGGATATCAATGTCACTAACAGATGTCACTAACCCTGTCCTAAGTGTCTGGTTTGAAATAATTTCCCATTGACTTGCATTCCTAGTTATAGACTATTTTGTGAAATGGTATGATTATCTCAGAGAGAAGTAAGCTGTTCAGAAATCTTCAGTAGTTGTGAAAAGCTCATTCTGAAGGTGCTGGCAATGAACAAAATGCAATTCCATCCATTTAGCTGCCAGATAATATGCTTGATGGTCAGTCTCTGGAGGAAATCTCGTGATCACTGTGAAAATCCTGCAAATGTTCATATTTCATGGCAGAAAGAATTGATGCTTCAACAAGAACAGAAGCTGTAGAGTGGTAACTCTACATCCCATGGCATGGTGTGAGTCAGTGTTGGTGGGTTCAGGGCTGGTTTTTGCACAAGACGATTCTGATGAAGAGACCAATCTTAAAGACCAGCAGGGCAAAGGGCTGGAAGAGGGTGGGAGGAAGACTGGAAGAAGGAATTCTCTCTCCATGCATAGTGATGTCATCATGAGAATGAGCAGGAGACAGACAGAGAAACAGAAACAATGAGCAATGTGCCAAAGGAGATTTTCATAACTTGAAAAAAGCTGTTCCAAACCAGAGGAAACTATTTTCAATTGGTAAGGTTAGCACCTCCCTCCAAAATCAGAATGAGGAAGAAATGACATGTCTATGTTATCAACAATAATGACACTTCCTTTCCCTGTAGCAAACCCAGAGTTGCAGTCTCTGTTTGGTGTTACCCGTGTGCCCTGCTCATATATGCCTAAGTGAGGGGGCACCGTGGGGGCCCCATCCCATGTCCACCCTCCTCTATACCCTGAGCAGGGCTGTGTCAACCTGGAGCAAAAGTGACTTTTTCTAATAATTCTGCAAAGGCTGTGGCCTGTTTTATTTACTGAAAAAAGGAAACTTCTGTGGTAGGAGACTGTCCAGAAGGTATTAACTACATAGAGTTATATAGACAAGATACCGCGTTTTAAAAAACTTAACCTGTAAGGTTTCTGACTCTAAAAAAATAAACTAATTTACAAAAAAGTATTGTCAAAGAACCAATGAAAATACTATTGTTTGAGTCTAGGAACCAAATTTTACAATTTAAAGCCTTGAGAAAAACTGACCAGCATGAGCAATACAGTAAAACAGCAACAACAACAAAAGTCAGTGTTTGCATAGACCCCATGGGTCCCGGACTGTGGAGTCAGAATAGATCAGCTGGAGCATTTCCAGTTGTCTTCTGTGGAGATGCTCCCTCCCAGTAACTGCTTTGAGATTAAGAGATGAGAAATCCAATATCTAAACATTCAGCCTAGAGGAGAACTCAGAATTATCATTGGTACTTCTTTTAAATTTCACATCTGTCTCTACTCCTTACCATGAAATAATTGGGACAATTAATTTAGAAAAGTCTTCCTTGACACCCATTTGCAATATTTCTATCTATGCTAGACATACCTGTTTCTGCATATCTGTCAGTGTCTGTCTCCATTATCTGTCTCTATCTACATATCTGTGTCTATATCTCTGTCTCACTCTCTCTCTTTCCGGTTAGTAGCCAAAATGATACAACCAGAAATATCTATATCTATATCCACAGTAGAAACAAGGATAATTACTCAACGCTGTACCTACCAAAAAAAAGGTGATATATTGATACCAAAAATAATCAGCCTTTGTTTATCTGATGTGTCAGATGTATTTGGTTTCTTAAAACACATGCTTAGAGGAAATATGATGAGAACAAGAAATAGGCAGCACTGAGACATCCTGTCCCCTCTACTGAAATTCTTTTTTACACTTCAGAGACCACAGTAGATGAAGCCACGTGCAAATGTACAAAGTATTCCAGGAGCCCGATAGTCAGCCCCAGGAACCTCTCTTCAGTTCTGGATTTTCATCATTTCCACAGGACAACCTAGCCCCACTCTCAGCCTCAGCCTCAGCCCCCTCCCTGTGCTCCCTGACAGGTACCTCAGGCCTAAAATCAAGGGGAAAAGAAGCAGACAGCCACCAGCTGTGCCTTCAGGATAGGATGCCAGGCTTCCTGCTGCAACTTCCCATTGAACAGATTGCCTCCTGTGAAGAGCTTCTGCCTGAGGTTGTTGAAAAGTGCCTGAGAGTCAAGACATATCAGTTCTTTTCCTGAGATTTCCAGGGAATATCTATGGTTCAGGCTGCATGAGAAGGTGCTTGAAATGGAGAGAGGGCACAGGACTGAGGTTATAGACTTGACTATGAGGGCCAGGTGTGGTGCCAAATGAAGGAAGATGAAGATGAGTGCTCCCAAGTAAGACCTTTTTCTCTGTGTCTGTGACCTTCCCAGAGTCTGTGCAAGCCTTGTCTCTAGAGCAGCCTCCATACACACTTGCTGAATTAATCTGTGAATCAGTAAATCCCAGGAAGCATTATTGAGGAAGCACATGGAGAGTGTTTCCTGTAATGAATCCTAAGCACGCATTCTGGTACATTGAGAGAAATATATAGACCCCTCTGTAAATACATGCATACTTATATACATATACGTGTATATTCTTATTACATAGTGGTATATGATATATACTGAAAGTAAATATGGAAGAAATAAAATATCCTTTTTTTAAAGATTTTTATTTATTTATTTGACAGACAGAGATCACAAGTAGGCAGAGAGGCAGTCAGAGAGAGAGAGGAGGAAGCAGGCTCCCTGCAGAGCAGAGACCTTCCCCATCCCCCACACCCATACCCCGCCCCCCCCCCGCCCCCGCCCAGTGTAGAGCTTGATCCCAGGACTCTGGGATTATGATCTGAGCCAGAGACAGAGGCCTTAACCCACTGAGCCACCCAGGTGCCCAGAAATAAAATATCTTATTTAAGATTGTGGGTTCTAGATATAGATCCTCTGGTACAAATTATTGCTTTGCAACTTACTCATGTCAGACCTTTGATAAAATTACTGGTGTGACCAAAGCCTCCATTCTTCATATGAAATATGGAAACAATAACAAAATCACCCACTTTGTAGGCTTTGTGAAGCTTAAATGAGATAATGGAGCAATGCGTTCACCTACCATGTAGAAAATGCTTTCAATATTAAAAGCTATTAAAGTTATGAAAAATAAAGAAAATAAAATCTCTAATTTTGAAAGTATTTAAAAAATAAATAAAAGATAAATTCTGCCTTTGTTTACTTCCATGTTTGAAATAAATCAAGTTGAGAAAAAAACATTTTTCCACAAATGCGTCTGAAATGACCATTTATCTCCCTTCTTGGCTCCTAGCATCCAAAACCCTTGTCTATGTCCAGGAAATACCACACCTTATGAATCTGCGTGAAAGAAAGAGTTTTTTCACAGTATAGAAAGGAAAAATGTCAGATACTGTTTCTTAGCCTTCCTTAAGCTATAGTCAGTTAGAAATTGTGGGCTCGGGCGCCTGGGTGGCTCAGTGGGTTAAGCCGCTCACTTCGGCTCAGGTCATGATCTCAGGGTCCTGGGATCGAGTCCTGCATCGAGTCCCAAGCTCTCTGATCGGCGGGGAGCCTGCTTCTCTCTTTCTCTCTCTGCCTGCCTCACAGTCTACTGTGATCTCTGTCAAATAAATAAATAAAATCTTTAAAAAAAAAAAAAAGAAATTGTGGGCTCCTATTAGACATATTCACACAACCACTACCTCTTAATACAACACATGCACAGAGACACACATATGCACAAACACACAGGACAGAGAGTGATGCAAATGCATTTGCACACTCAGGCATGCACACACAGACAGATACACAAGACATAAACACAAATACAGACACAGGGACTGTAAGGAACTGCCTAGAAGCCATGGTGGACCAGGGGACCTCTCTCCAGAGTGACCATGGGTGCCTTCCTTCTGTCTCCTAGTCCTTTTCATTCCCAGGATGAAACTTCCTACATAGAAAGAGTCAGTCTTCTAAGTTGTAGTCCATTGGCCTTCTGATCTACCATCCTCCACCTCCACAACATTCAACTACCCAGTATGAATCACTTCAGAAATGGTATTTATTGGAAAGGAGGGGAAATAGAACAGCTGCCTCAGGAGGAAAACTCAGCCATCCTGGCTTCTTCCTCTCTTTTCTCCTCAGGCAGGACTCAAGCCAGAGTTCACATCAACTCTACACGGTATGTGACAGAGTCATACACAAGTTTTAGGCAGAACTGTTTCAAGTTTTAAGACATGCATACATTTAGAGAAAACCATATGGAAATCATTAAAGGCAAGCTAAAAAGCTTTTGCCAAAGAAAAGATGGAGAAAAACAGGAATATGGAAAAATAAATGCATAAATATAAAATACTAATAATATGTGACTGATTTTCAAGGTTAGTACTTCAAAGGGGTCACAAAGATTTTTCATATGAAAATTTGGTGTAAATAATAATGGTTGACAGTATGAGGATATTGAATTTGTGAAATGATAGTAGTAGAAAACATATGTAATTATTATCAAAAGTTTACTGTATTTCAGAACCTGGACTAGCAGTTATTAGGCTGAAAGGCTCTTAGTTATTTAATATACACTACGTTTTGTGATAGGATTGCTATCACATCTATTTTCAGATGAAGATTTTTGAGGCAGAAAGAGATTAAGAAATTTGCAGAGATAAAGGCAGTCCTAAGTGACATGAGGAAATGCTTCAGTGATGTGGTTCAGAATATGACGTGAACTGAAAGAAGAATGCAAAACCCTGTGTATATTGCACCTGTGACTCATCAAAGAATTTGTAGCCCACAAAATAATATTTATGTCCATGTATTTGCAAAGAAGAAATCAAGAAATCTAGAGACCATAATGGAGAGAGTTTCCGCTCCTGGTGAGATACTCAAAGGAATTTTTTATTTTCATCATTGTCTTTTTCTCTGTTTCATCAAGGATGATATTTAAACACATGTCCTACTTAGCAGCTTTGTGAATTTCCTTGATGTAGTTGTCACTCCTCTGACCCTCGCTGTCCTGTTCTATGGAATGAAAACTTACAAGCATCCATATCATGTAATTGTTATGAGGATGGAAAGGGTGAAGGACATCTAGAATGAAACTTCAAGAATAAAAAATACTCGCTAAGTATTAGCTCATTTTTTACAGGGGTGGGGAGAGGGAGAGGGAGAGAGAATCTTAAGCAGGCTCCACAGTCAGCACAAGCCCAATGTGTGGCTCACTCTTAAGACTCTGAGATCTGGGGGTGCCTGGGCGGCTCAGTGGGTTAGGGCGTCTGCCTTTGGCTTGGGTCACGACCCCAGGGTCCTGGAATCAAGCCCCACATCGGGCTCTTTGCTCGGTGGGGAGCCTGCTTCCTCCTCTCTCTGACTGCCTCTCTGACTTGTGATCTCGGTCTGTCAAATAAATAAAATCTTTAAAAAAAAAAGAAAAGTCTCTGAGATCTGGGCCAAGATTAAGAGTCAGACACTTACCAACTCAGCCAGCCAGGTGCCCTAAATATTTCCTCTTCTGAAAGTTAGTATTTATTAAACATGCAATATTTTAAAATATTATATTGAGAAAGTATGTTCATAAAATAGCTCCTCACAAGTAGAAACAACTCTCATTTCCACAGAAATCAAGATTCTTTCATAGTCCCTTCATATTTATGCCAACAGTTCTCCAGATATCACCAGTCTTATTTTGAGATGGGCACAGCAGCAAGAAGCCTACAAAACACAGTGCCCTCATTCCCTACAAGTCTGCAGCCAGCACTAAAGGGCCAGCAATCAACCTCATCAACCACTTTTTTCATCCTCCCCATTACAGGCCATGCCCTCCTGCCACTAAGATAGGAGACATCCAGCCACCAGGTGCCCACTGTCTTGCCTGCTTCTGTAGGACACAGCCTGGCAGATGGGGTATCTTGGCTCTAAGTATTCACTTTCTTCTTCTTCTGGCCTCCTGAGTTACACTCCTGGACCATTTCCATCTGGATGAGAAGGCAAAGAAATTCTGTAATGTTTCTCATAATTATTAGAAGTTTGGGGAGCCTGGATTGCTTAGTTGGTTAAGTGTCATCCTTTGTCTCAGGTCATGATCCCAGGGTCCTAGAATTGAGCCCTGTGTTGGGTTCCTTACTCAGCAGGGAATATGCTTCTCCCTTTCCCCCCTTCTCATACTCTCTCTCTGTCTGTGTCTCTCTTTCTCAAATAAATGAATAACATCTTTTAAAAGGAAGTTCATTGGAAATGCTCTTCTTTTATTTACAGTTCCATCAAAGGTGGGATATTTCCACATATCCATTAGACAAAGGTAAAAAAAAAATTTTTAAGTAAAGAAAAATATTGACATATATTGCAAGAAATCCAGAACGATTTGTGAGAAGGTAGTCGTTCACTGGTAGGGGAAAAACACAATCAGGCTTTGGAGCACTGGATTTTTGAAAGGTCAATAAAAATCACAACTCAAAGTCATGTAGGTGGGAAGAGCAAAGTTGAGGTGAAATGTTTCTCAAATTTTTACTTCAATCCCTGCCATAAATTTTATAGAAAAAGAAGATGTTGTCATTTACTACTGTGTCGATGGTACTCACCACTCTAGAACTGTGAAGACAACCAACAGAAGATCTTTTTGGGTCTGTACCATCCACATCCTTCCCTACAGTGGCAACCACAATCAGCCCACTGCTAGCGCCCCATCCTCAGTCTCCCCTGGTCTGAAATACTTCTGGAGCTTTCCAGGAAGCCATCTTGTATTATACTTGCACATATTTCCAGTTGACCTCAGGAGCTCTGCTTTCAAAGTGTTCTTGGAATGAAAGTCTTCTGTGGGGGCTGACTGCACACAAGCTGTACCACTGTCCATCATCTCAGCATCCAGAGACTCAATACGTGGGTAAAGTTCACACTAAGACAGGGAATCACTTTGTGCCATTATTAATGCATGTTTAGAAAACAATCATTCTATAACTTAATTATTATTGGTCCATTTTAAAACTAAAAAAAAATTAGAGCTTAATGAATTTAGGTTTAATGTTGAGCCAAAGTATTAAGTTCATGCCTTCTGAACTGGAACTCACCAAAAGGTTCAAGGACTGCAATTCCTTACATGAATACTAAAGGTCCAGTGGATTGGAATTGGAACAAGTTCCTTTTGCTGGGAGGTGTGGGGAGATTGGTGCCAGCATGAGATCATCACAATAGAGCTCAGAATTCATTGAGGTTCTTTGATGGGCCACCATATTGGGCCACTGTTAATTCTCCCTGTGAAAGATGAGAGAGAACCTGCCAAAAGTAGAAAAGCCTACCTGCATGTGTGTAGAAGAAGGGTATAACGGCCTGGGTATGGGTGGGTGTGTCCGAGTTTTCTCTCCATGATCTCACATTTCAGTACATGTTACCCATGTAACACAGATTATGTAAATGTTCCGTTGCAATATTAGCAAGAACGTCTGACTCCTGAGGTCACTGAAGAACTAAGGGGTCAGACTCGTCCAGGTCACACAGCTGGTACAGGGTGAGGTGGCAGAGAGAGGCAGTGAACCAGATCAATTGGTGTCTCTTGATTATTGAACTAAACCACTTCTTCACTGTAGGAAAATACAAGGAACAGTACTTTGTCCCCAACACCAGGGGAAGATTAATATTGAACATTGAGTGACACAAATCATTCCAATGTGTTGCAACACAAATGCAGAGATTAGCTGTCTTCAGAGAATAAGTAAAATGCCAATAAACCATCAATTGACTTTTCAATATAAAATGCCTGTCCTCATGTTTCTGAGCAAGGTTTCTGCAGTATGAGATTGCAGGGGAATGGTTGAGTGGGTTTGAGAATAATCCTGCCACACCCCAAAAAGATCCATTTACCAGGAATTCCTTTCTGGATTGGGAGCCCACTTACATGGGGCACAGGAAGCCCCAGACCTGTTCACATCTGGGACAGATCAGGAACAACCCAGGGAAATATCTAAGCCACCACTTCTTCTGAGAAACTTGAAGCAGCCCCACCCTTCAGCCCCTGACCTGAGGAGTTCTGTAACAGGAACCTCACTTCTTACCTTGTCACAGGGGAGCCAGCCTGGCCAACTAGATCCCACAGCTGAAAGCATTCATTTTCTCATCTCCCAAGCCTATGACTTGTCCCCCAGGAACTTCACTCTACAGAAGAAACTCAGGAAATTATTTATTGTTGTTTTTTTCCATATAATTTTTTCTTGGGCATTTCTCTTTGCTTGCAGTTGGCTTTGGGCAGGCAAAGTTGGAGCAACCCACAATATCAATCTTCAGAGCAAGAGATGAGTGTGCCCGTATATCTTACAAGGTTACCACTGAGGACATTAACAGGGAAGTCATCTATTGGTACTGACTGAAGCAAGATCAGGGATAGGATATCTCATATTTTCCTCAATACATCTTACCTAGTGTCACTTAAGTGGGAAGAACAACAAACTTCTGCTTCAACCTTGAAAATAAATTTCCTAAGGAAACAAGATGAGGCCATGTACTTCTGTGGCAGCTGGATTAGGACCCACAGCATCAGAGTTGCCAAGAGAAGCTGCACAAGAACCATCTTAAGGTCTGACCCACCCACATCCTTCTCAATATGGGCAACCACAGAGGCTGCAGAGATGGGAGCCCAGTCTGAGTCTCTCTCTCTGTTGTATTTCCTGAGGTTGGCAGGAAAACATCTTAGATTCTGGTCACAGGGTGAGCCCCTATGAGGTTGACAATTATGGTACAAATGTAAGCAGTTTGCAGGACAACAAGGAAATCCCACTAAATTATCCTCCTAAATTAGGCTGTTAGGGAACCTAGAAAAGACATAGCGAAAGTACCAAGGAAAACCCATTTGTCTGATAATGCACAGCAGAGAGAGATTTCTAGTACCTAAATGATTCAAAATGAAGACAGTAAAGGCATATAAGTATTTATTATTACTTTCCAATTTTATTCATGGTCATTACAGTTTTTGGAGGTGGAACGATCTTTGAAACATAAAAATTCCATGCTTTTATTACCATCCTATGGCCATATTGAAGGAATCCACTGATTGTTATATCCCTGAGTAAATGGCAGTTGTCTTAGTTATAGAAGTTAGTTAGTTATAGAAGATGCCAAGGTATAAATCCCATGCCATAGAGGTAGAAGCAGCACCTCACTCCACATTCAGGGTCAATATTAGGACAAAAGGATCACTACACCATTGGAACATGTCCTGAGTACATCAGGCACCTCCAACATGGTGGAAACACCTATAAGAACTTTTTCTCCAGGATTCTGCAAGGAAAATAAAAATCCTGAATACAGATCAGATGATTAAAAAGGATAATATATGCTCCTTTTATTTTTCAAGAAAAGATGGTGAAGGTCTTTCACAAATTACTAAGATTAAAAATCATGACTGAGAATAAAATTCTGTAGTTAGTAGCTGGATGGTCTCCAGTTTTCAACATAGTGATACACACAAGTAATGTGTCAAATTACAAAACCTCCTCCCCCATCTCCTTAGAGTCCACTTTCCAATGCAGAGGAAAGTTCTTTACTTCAGAAAAACTTGATACTTGCGGTTATTGGAGATCTGACCACATAGTCACCATGCATAGTTGACCTCTGGTTTCCTGAGATCATGACAACATCTTCATTCTCTGTTTCTCCTTCTAAGAATCAGGTGGTGCTATCAAAGGCAGAGATGTTATGGATGCAAAGTGAATTCCTGACCCAGCAGTTCAGAACCTTCTCATGGGCAAACTGAGAATTTTCGTGTCCCATACCCTGCCCATCATGATTCTTGACTGGGGTGGGTTCCCAGAGAACGAATCTGAGGGCCTAGGTCTCGACAAGGCCTCTCTTTCTCCTACCACATCTACAGTAAAAAGGTAAGAAGACCCCCTGAATGAAATAGGGAGTCAGAGAACAATGAACTCTTTCAAGAAGGAAGTGAAAGAAAAGAGGGATTAAGCGTCTCAGAGTATACATTTTGAATATTTTATGAAGATTATTTTATTTATTCCTCAGAAGAGCAGTACATTAATGTATTGAGTTGCCCACATGGGGAGATGGAGCCACTGTGACTTTTCAGCACAGGACATCCATGAAACACTACAATGATGGATAGGAGTGAAAGGACAGCCTTATTTACGTGGCATTGAAGCGACAAGATACTATGTAGACACTGAAAACCTGTTTTTAGAAGAATTATGCATGAAATTTAAAAATTCAGTGAGGGTCAGAGCAGGGTTCCTCAGATTTGGGCATTTCTTACGTGTGAATGTTAAGCTCCAAGAGGCCCAGAACATGTCGCCCCAGGAGAGGACTTGATCAAGATGGAGGGCAAAGGTAGAGTCAGTATTTTCAGCACTAATGTTGTCGGTATTTTTTTTGTTTGTTTGTTTTTGTATTTAATAATGACATTATTTATATAAAAATGTAAAATATAATTGTATATATAACACTTAAAATTGTTATGTATTTATATTTTCCCATCTAATACCATTGCAGCTCTGTAACTCCCTGAAAAAAAAAAAAAAAAGAAAAAGAAAGGAAAAGAAAAGAAAAAAACTAAAAATCTACAATTAACCATAATGACAATAGTATTTATCATAGAAGATGGGGTCTGCAAAGGCTCCCCAGCCAGTCAAGCCCCAGTTTTATAAACATTTATTGAAACAAAGCCTTGATCCTGTCGTTAGAAATTGTCTACAGCTGCTTTGCACTACAAAGGCAGAGTTGAGGAGTTGCAACAGAGACCCAGGAAGCCTGAAATGTTGACCATTTGGCCCTCTATTGAACATGTTTATCAATCATTGCCCTAGAATAATATACTGTGAGTGACATTTATTTTTATTTTGTTTCCTTATTTCTCAGTGTTTCCTCAATGACCATTTGTGACATATCCATCCTGCCCATACTTACTCTAGATAAATTGCTTAAAATATCATTGATTTATTTTCCTCACTTGAAAATTAAAAATATAATCATATTTAACTGAAGAAACTGTTTAGGGGGGTAACTTAAATTAGACACACAAAATTCTTCCAAGTGCTTGGACCATATCTAATGCTCACTATATTCAGGTTTTACATTGCTTATATGGATTATTATGGCATATTTGAACATAATATAGCAAAATGAAACAAAACCTATAACTTACTCTTTTCTTTTTTTAATTTTTAGTAAAACAAATAGAACACTGGCTGAAATTTATGGAATGCTTCCATGCCTATTATTTCCTAACTGTCTATGACTGCTTTTGTGTTACAATGGTAGATGTGAGGACTCAAAACAGTTTTTTGTTAGGCCAAAAAACTAAATAAAATACTTGTTATCAGATCCTGCAGAGAACATTTGATGACCCTTTCTGTGCAACAAAGTGTGATGAAATGAGTTTGTAACTATAACTAAAATTCGAGATGAAATAAGAGAAAATATTGACAAAGTTTACTCCATGAAAATGAAAACAAAGTTTTCATGGAAAAAGTCACCATAAGTTAAGGTGATGAGGAAGCAGGGCACTGGCTTAAGACAAAGCAAAAGCTGGCAGCTTACACCCCCCTCTCCACTGCTCCCCTAGGTAATGTGTGTGACATTCTGCAGGCACCCCTGACTGCCATAAGTGAGAAACAAATAAATGGTTAACTTGCAGAAATCACAATCCTGCAGGACAGGAGTCTCCCTTGGTTTACAAATGTCCTAGAGATCTACAAACAAAGAAGTTACCTTTTCAGTAGCACAATTTCCAGAGGCAAATAACTCAGTTCCTCAAGCCCTAAATAAAGTTAAATTTCTTCTAAATCCAAATTTCATTAACAAAGATGCTTGATAGCAGAAATGTGAATGGTTTCACAAAAGACAACATTGATCAAGCCACAAGGCCTCTGGTATCCTGGCACCTTGTAGGCCCTCTTTAGCATATGAAAGCTCTGTTCAAACCTCCCTTCCTCTCACCTTCCCCCAAAGGCAAAGCACACAACCTGCCATCTCTCACAATGATAAGGGAGCAGGAGGCTGGCTGAGGACAAAGCAAAGGCTGGCACCTCGCACCCCCTCTCCATCTGCTCCCCTCCCCTTGGTAATGTGTGTGGCATTCCTCAGGCACCCCTGACCACCATAAGTGGTAAATAGTTAACTTGCAGACATCACAATCCTGCAAGACAGGAGTCTCCCTTGGCTTACAAATGTCCTACATCTCACTAACAAAGACGATTGATAGCAGGATTATGACATACCTCCAAAAAGTCTCCCAACTATCTTGATGTTAATGGCTGGCCTAAAGAGGACATTGATCAAGCTGCTAAGGCAAGGCCTCTGGTGGGCCTCCGGTATCCTGGCACCCTGTAGGCCCTCTTTAGCATATGAAAACTCGAATGAAACCTCCCTTTCCCTCACCTTCCCCCAACTGCAGGGTACATAACCTGCCATCCCTCCCGCACAACCCAGGGCAACAGCTCTTCCTGCCCATGGATCCTGTCCCCTGCTTTAATAAACCACCATTTTGCACCAAAGATGTCTCAAGAATTCTTTCTTGGTCATCGGCTCTGGACCTCAGTCCACCGAACCTCACCTATGTTTTAGAACTTCATCAACAACACGAGGCAGCAGCTGCTCTTCCTGCCCACGGGTCCTGTCCCCATGCTTTAATAAACCAGCATTTTGCAAAGATGTCTCAATAATTCTTTCTTGGTCATTGGCTCTGGACTTCAGCCTACTGAACCTCACCTAGGTTCTAGAACTTCGTCAAAGGGACAAATGACAAATCGTGAGGAAATATTTACAACCTGTATAGTACGTAATGGTCAACTATCCTCAAATTAAAAATACTTTTTAAAAATGGAGGTAAGACATTTAAAATACCCTACAAGAAAATGGCAAAAGATATGAAAAGGTTATTTATGAAAAGAAATATACAAATAGCTCTTAAAATTATACAAAGTTGATAAAAGAATAAAAGTTTATAATTTCTCTGTTGACAAAGCTCTGAAAGAAAGCAGGCAATCATACATTTCTGGTAATGAGATGCCTAAATTATAACCATAACAGCTATTTCTGCTTCTGTACCTTCGCTTGCTAACGTATGAGATGAAAAATTACCAGCAAACTTTCTATAGGCACTCTGTAACCACACAACCCCGGCCCAGAATTGAACCTAGCAGAGTGGCCGCTCCCAGACCCCCACCTGACTCTGGGCCAAGAGATAACAGCCATCTGGTGCCAGAGAAACCCCCACCCAGAATTGGACGTGACAAAGTGACTGCTCCCGGACCCCCCACCCAGCTTTGGGTATGGGAGATAATAACCACCTGGCACCCTGTGGCTTGACAGGGAGACTCCGGCCAATCCTGAGGGGACACATACCCAAGCAGCGCCAATTAAGCAGTTGGAAGAATGACAGCCCTTTGATCTAACCAATAATCTGTTCCCAGCCTTTTCCCGCTCTGTAGCGCGCCAGTCATATTATAGAGATGCTGTTTGATTTTCCCACTGTATGTAGTGATTTGTTATGAGATACTATGATGTATGCTAAGTCCCTGCCTCCCCAAAATAGAGTATAAAAAATGCTGTGATCCTGGGCTCAGGACCTCTTAGCATCATCGGCAACAAGTGCGTGGAGGTCCGGGTTCAAACTCGCAATAAACGACCCTTGCTGTTTGACTTTGACTGCGGACTCTGGTGGTCATCTTTGGGGGGTGTCTCGGAATTTGGGCATTACATATGGGGGCTCATCCAGTATAGCCCCCCAGACCCATCAGACGCCAAGTCAACGGGTCGCTGAAAACCACTGGTAAGTGAGCCGGCTCTGTCTCTGTGTTGTCTGTCATTCTTGGATCCATAAACTGAATCTGTTTCCGGAAAGTCAGAGGTTGGAACTGGCAAATAGTCCCGGCAGACGCGCTATAGGGCTGCCAGTGGGCCAGTAGGAGAAGTCCTCCGGCCCCCCGTCTGGGGCTGTTTATTCAGCCCATTTGGATAGCCCTGGAGTGGCTGGAAGTACGTCTAGGGCTGATTACCTGGCCCTTTTGATCAGCCATGGTGCGGCCGGAAGCACGCCTGTGAATTGTGTCTTTGTGTTGTGTGTCCCCTAAGTCTAGGGCTGATTACCCGGCCCATTGGATCAGCAGCGGTGCAGCCTGAAGCATGCCTGCGAATTGTGTCTTTGTGTTCTGTGTCCCCTGCACCTGCGATTCGTGTTTCCTAACCTGTTTCACTTGTAGATTCACCCTGGCAAACAAAGAAGAAGGATTTCTACTCCCGCCATCCAAGGACGAAACTCGCCCAGTGGAGTCTCGGCACCAAGTAGAGAAACATTGAACAAAGCAACATATTAAGATTAATAAGGCGATAAGAATGAGAACCCCAAGAAAGAGATTTTTAACTGTTGGCCATAGTCCTCCTCCAAACCAGGAAGCTAACCAATTACTGAGAGAGAAGGATCTTGTAGAACATTAGTCCTGTGACATTCTTGTGATAGTCTGGGATTTACACGCAACATTCTGCTTTGATAATTGTGCATGTGCCACCCTGGGCTGCTATCAGGACATCTAAGGCCATCCTATTTTGTAGGACTGCCTTGCATATCTGTGAGACTTTGGTATTAAGTAGGGAGATGCTATTTAGTGAATCACTGAGTGCCTTTGTAGTGTATTTATTAAGGGCTTCTACATGCCACATGACATCCTCTAGTCCCACAGATGGAACAAAAATGGATGCTAAGTGATCATACCATTTAAAAACAGATTGCGTCCATCTTTGTTTTAAGTTGGGGAGATTAGCTGGAGTTGTAATGGTTTTAGTAATGCACCCATGAATCCAGGCAAATCCTAAAGTACAGCGACCTATCCACCCTGGCAGAAGCCAGGGCCACAGCTGGTTCCACATATCCAGTGGGTTCCGTTTGGAGCTGGCCATCTGATACCAGGTCGCCTTGCCCAGTCGGTAGCAAACCAGTCAGTAGCCTGTAGTACTATTACTTGGGAACACATTTCTAGTGACAGCCATCCTAGATATCGTGTGTTATTTGCCCAAGTACCACTCGTATGATTCTTTTGTTCCCAGCATAAAACTGCCTTTTGACTGAGCCTTCCAATCAGTGTGGGTATGAACCACGAATATGTATTCTAGATTAGATATACACCATCCTTAGTATAGTGATAAGGAGGGTTTTGTAACTTAGGCCCATATTTGACTGGGGAGTAATGGCTTGATAGCAATCCCCTTTCCTTCCAAATAGCTCCATGGTTATGTAGTACCAGGAAAGCATATTTGGAGTCAGTATAAATGTTAATTCTTAGGCTTTGGCAATTGCAAAGTGCTAGTGAGCACTATGGCACACCTAGGTTTTCTTATTCTTTCTATGAAAACTACTCTCATCAGAAACCCAACTGTCATTCATATTTTTAACAGGGGCATCTTAAATCTGGCCAGATAGAGTAAGCAAGATCAATAACCTCTGAACATTTTTTCTCTACAGAGAAAGAAGTACAGTGGTCAGGTTCAGGCATACAGGTAACCAGGTTTAAAGTTTGACAAGTTTTAAGTATTATTTCTGGCATATCTGTTAGTGTAGCCCAGTACTTAATAAGTCGGCCTCCATCATCCATTGGTGGCCTTTGGCTTCTAAGACAAATCTGGGCCTGATGTGAAGTCATTACAGTCAGGGACTGTCCCATTGTGAGCTTTGAGGCTCTTTTTATAAGAAGGACTATTCTATGCTTAGCTAAAGCATCTGTTTGCAATTGCACCTCAACAGAGGCGGCCTCTAGGATAAATATGACTAAGGGATGAAACCAATTAAGAAGACCTTTGAGTGGTCCAGCCTTAACAATATCCTGATTACAGAGGATCACTGGCAAGTGGGAGAAAACTTGTCAAGAGATAAGGGGAGTTCCCCATGCATCATCCGATCCAATCATAAAGAAAGTGGGGTCATCCATTGTCTCCACAAGTCCATAGTTAATCCTATGGAGTGCGATAGGCTGGCTTTTAGGCAATTTCATTATCCCAGCCACAAATAAGGTCTTAGTTAAGTTATACAATTGTAGGGGAATCAATCCCATTTTCCAGTTGTTTAATCATGTGCCATGGGGTCTTGCTAATATACCCACAAAATAATAAGATTGACTAAAGAAGCTATTGTGTAACTTCTCTGAAGTTTACCTCAAATTGTGTAGCTTAGGTAAATATTTAAAGACAATCAAATCTAGAATTTAACATCCATAAAGGTGTGTTATTAAAACATAACTTTTCTCTCTAAAATAACCCTCGTTTACATAACTTTTCTCTCTAAAATAACCCTCGTTTATAGAGATAGCCAAATCAGGACTAATTCACTTGTGAAACAAGTCCAGTTTTAACCAACTTGGCCCATTATTTACATAAGCTCAGCAAGAACAGTGAGTGTGATCATATAGATCTTTTAGAATCTGCTTTGCTGGAACTTCTTATAAGGAATATCTAGGTTGAACTTTCAGTAGCCTCTCCAGGCCAGAAGCCAGGCCAGAAGCCAGGCCAGAAGCCAAGCCAGAAGCCAAGTCATGTACTTGCCATCAGGCATGCCTGCAATACCTTTGGGTGAATTCCTCTTCCTGAGACTGCACCTACCAAGGAATGACATTCTTTACTCACCTGGTGAGGCTGCTAGGAACTCTGTAAGCAAGGTATCAGGCCAACAGTCCCAAGGGGCTTTATGGCTCCAGGTTTCATAAAGTCAACCTTAGTTCCTTAAAGCTGTCTGGTCATATCTGAGTCTATGCCGGTCTTTCTCAAATATGACATTCCAGTCAAAGCCTTGGTAAAATAATCAATTTCCAATGCTGTCCTGTTACAAGGAGAACAGATTCTTATTGAATTTATGCAAATGACTGATTGCCATGGAAGAAAGAATACTTACTGAGACCTTTTGGTTTCAGAGGGTTCAGATAGAGAGAAAAGTTAAATGCTTTGATTTGTTTATAAATGAGCACTTTTACATCTCTATAAGTTACAGATAACTAGGAGGAAATATCCCTAGTCTGGAAGAGCAAACATTAGAGAGAACCAGCAATGTTTAAAGTAAGACAAAACATTAAGAGACACAACACTATAATCTTTTAGTTCATTTAGTCCCATGTTACTAAATCTGGTGAATGCACCTTTAGTTAGTTTTGGAAATTCTTACCCATTTCAGTTTTAGGATTTTCAAGTACATCAAATATCTATATTTGTCCTGAAAGTCCTTTATATGAATCTCCTTGAAGATAAAACTCATTTTACAAAAGAATTAAAACAATTATAAATGACAAAAACTCAGAATGGATACGGTTAGAGTTGACCAGGAGAGTTTTACAGTTTAGCTGGCAAGGAAATCAGGTTATTTCTGTGATACATAACATTTCCATAATTACAATATCAAGCGATGATCTCTCAAAACATTAAAACTTTAGGGAGTGCATAGAATCTCTAGAATAGTGATAGCATTTTCCCAAATGTAACCCAAGGTTTATCATTGGTTCAGTAGTACTTGATGAGCAACTTCGCATACCAAGGAAAAGCCTGAGTTAAAGAGATTTGCAACTTAAATCTTGTCAACATTTGCTAAAATCTTATAAAGTTTAAAGCACATGCCTAAATATAATTAGGGATGTTAAATACCTGATAAAACAAAACATAGAAACTGAATTTTCTGGGCAGGCAAAGAGAAAACCATTTACATTTTCTTAACAACAGATCAATTACTCTAAGAAAACATTGTCCTTTTGAACAGAGACAATTTCAGTCTTGTACCAATGTACCTTTAAAAACCTTTCATTTAGTCCATCTTGACCATAGCTAAAATTCCTTTTCTGAAGATTTCCCTTCACAAACCTTCTACAACTTTCCTTTGCATTCAGGTTTTGTCCCAAGTCATTTCCTTCTAAACAACCATCTCATTTAGGACAAAATTACCTTCCCTTACCTTCAACAAAATGTATTCCCCTTCCTTAAATCTTTCTTACATATCTCCTACTTTCCTACATACAGAGTTTCCCTTATTTCCATCAGTTTTAGTTACACTAAGCAGAACTTTGTATTCTTAGAAACACCTTTAGTTATTAACCAATTGTGAACTGTTACAACAGAATTTTTTAGATGACAAATTTATGAAACAGTTAAGTGCAAAACAAGTTTACCAACAGATTTAAATACTCTTAGTTTCTTTGCAGTTAAGAAGTCAAAAGCACAAACCTACATCCAGTAATTAACCACTTCGCATTTTATTGCTAACAAATTTTAATAAATAACACAAGCTTATTTGACCTTCAATAAACTTTGATAGAATAAGAGCTTCACATTTACTGCTATAACTTCGAAGATGCATCTATCTTAATTAAACCAACAAACTTAACTTAGTTCCAATAGTGATTTACGTTCCACCTGGGCCCACTCCACTTTGAATGTTTACCTGAGACACAAGTGGGAAGATATGGAGTGGGGTGTGTTATGTCCGGGGGGGTGTTAGGTCCAGGTGGTGCTCTTCTTGCCTCTTGACAGTGGAGAGAGGAGCTGTGGTGCAGGAAGTACCAAAGATGGTCTAGAGGCCTGTTATGCAGGCTGCACGCACATTGGTGCAGAAACAGGAGAAGGGGGAAACAGAAGAAACAAAGTGCTGCCAGGAGGCAGAGAAAGGATTCCCGGTTTTAGAGCTCATAAGCCCCAACAGAGGAGCAGACGCTATGCTTTCCCACCAGCAAGGGGGGGGAGGGGTTAAGCAGTCCAAGTCAGGCCAGAGAACACAGGGAAACTTCCTTGAAACAAAGAGAGTTTTGGCAGCTGGTTGGGAATATTCCTTATGGTCTCTGTCTCGAGTTAGACTAACCCCAGTTGGCTCCAGTTATAGCCATTAACACGGGAAGTGAGTGAAGGAGAAGCCCCCACAACTATTAGGAGAAACAGAGAGAAATAAAGCCAGAGTCCCCTTTGCTAGGGATGGCCCAGCAACCTGGGTTTACTAGAAGAAGGCTTATTTACATAATTACCATACAATATGTCAGGAGAAAGTCTACTAGCTGACTCATTTGGGCAAACACATTCCGCAAAAGTCCCTTATTTGGGGTCCTGGTGCAAAGCAATGAAGGCCTAGGTATGAGCAGTGAAGGTATCCTAGGTCCATTTGCCCTGCTTCCTGCAGAGGAGATCTAACTGATAGATCCCACTGAGGCCATGCAGTGTTACAGGAGCTCAGACCTTTCCTAAGTTTTGCAATCCAAATTATTTCCAGTGGGTTAAAAGGCACCCCAAGGTAGAGTCCTTGGGAACTGAAGAAGCCTACTGAGGCCATGCTCCCAGAAATGTAAAGACGGTCCATTACCATATCCCCCCTGACTCCTGGGTGCCGTCCCACGCAGGATATGTCAGAGGTTCCTGTGTGTCAAAAGCGACTGGAGGTGTCCCTCAACAAAAATCGCTATTGATCACCATGCTGCCTTCCCTGGGAAGGCATCTCTGCCATAAAAGGTCCTGGAGGGGTGCCGGCGTCCCTCCACTTCCCCATCGCATCCTAGGCTACAGATGGGTGCCTGGTGAATGGACTAGGAAACTGTGCCATGCCATGCCATTGTCTGTCCTGAAGACTGCATACTGTTTTGCCATATTAACCCATGGAAATACTAGAAAAGTTTGGCAAAAGGAAATTACCCAATTTCATAGCTTTAGGCAGTTTGTAGAAGACACTGACAAGAAACAGTAAATACTGAAATCCATCATGGTCTATGCGACATTCCAACACACGTGGTCTTTACAGCCAACTTCCCTAGGAAACAGTCCCTGGTTGTGTTTTAATTCAATCGGGTACTGGTTTTGGCCGCTCCCAGTGGAGGTCTCGCGGCCAGAAGTGGCTAGACCAGGGATGTGGAGGGGATCACATTAGATCAATCAGGAGGAAACCTCACACGGGAGTCTTAAGATTGGCAGCCGTCCTGGTGACTTAGGTGGCTGTCCCATGCCCAAGAGAGACAACTTTCTATAAGAACAGGAATAAAGAAAGGCCATCTAGTTTCTGGGTCTTATTGCCATTCCGGCCAGGATACTAACTTACAGCCAAAAGGCAGACGTTCTCCTCCCCATAGAGTAGCCATGGCTAGAGGATTACAGCCTGAGCAATTGACATGCAAGTGTTCCAATAAGACCATACTCCTTGAAAAGCCCTAAAATCAGAGTAAAGGAAAAGGAGAGAAAGTACTCACCAATTTTGCACCGAAGCACAGAGCCCAAATGTAAAGACTCATGGCTCCATGTTTTCTATGATGAAGATCTAGAACCTAGGTTAGGTTCGGTGGGCTGAGGTCCGGAGCTGATGACCAATAAAGAATTATTGAGACATCTTTGGTGCAAAATGGTGGTTTATTAAAGCACAGGGACAGGACCAGTGGGCAGGAAGAGCTGCTGCCCAGGGTTGTGAGAGATGGCAGGTTATGTACCTTGCAGTTGGGGGAAGGTGAGGGGAAGGGAGGTTTCAACAGAGCTTTCATATGCTAAAGAGGGCCTACAAGGTGCCAGAAGACACCTACAAGGTGTCTTTTAGCAAGCCATTAGCATCAAGATAGTTGGGAGATTCCTGTCTTGCAGGATTGTGATTTCTGCAAGTTAACTATTTGTTTCTTGCTGATGGCAGTCAGGGGTGCCTAAGGAATTACCCACATTGCCCAGGGGAGCAGGTGGAGAGGGGGTGTAAGGTGCCAGCTTTTGCTTTGTCTTCAGCCCAGCCTCCTGCTCCCTCATCAAGAGTACTGAGAGAAATGTCACAACTCAGTACGGAAATAAACCCAATTTAACAATGGAAAAGACTAAATTTAGGCTAAAATCACCTGAAAGTTACTTCTCTGAATTTTATTTTAATTTATTATTTATTATTTATCTATAAGAAAAATTTTTTGAGGAAATTTTTTTTTAATTTCAGAATAGATGACATTCTACAAAATGATAGGTCAATGTTCTTCAAGAAAAATAATCAATGCTATTAACAAAACAAGCAAAATGCAAGGAGAATAAAAAGGAGAGAGAGAGGCAGAGGCAGAGGCAGAGGGGGGCAATGCTGGACTTAACCCCAGGACCCTGGGTCATGTCCTGAGCTGAAGGCTTAACTGACAGAAACACCCAGGTGCCCAGGCGTTTTAGACTTTTAATGGAAGGAAAATAGAAAAACAACAACAAACCAAAATATATGGCACAGGAGCCACCTGTGGCTCTCTCCACTACAGAGCTGTAGAGAGGTAAAGATGGCACTGCTACAATTTTACAATAATATTCAAAAGAGTAGGAATGAAACTTAATAATTTGTTTGAGTAGTTCAGGGAATTGAGGTTGCAGGGTGTATGAATTTTAGAAAAACTGGAGACAGGTACTTGCGGGGAGAAACAGGATGTGAGCCTTTGCTCACCTTGGACAGATGTTGTCAAACACATTCACCTGATCAGATGATTCAAGTAGAATTTGTTAATGCAATAATAAAAGCTCCATAGGCTGGAGGAAGAGTGTGAACCTTAGGAATATATAAGGGGTATTTTTGTGTCTTCTCCAGAACCCCACAAAATTCTTACATGGAAGATCAGGGAAAATCTAGAGAAAGCTGCCCTTTGTGCTGCAGGAGGGGAACAAGAGCTATGATCCATCCAGACCTAATCTACCCACCATAGAAAAAAGTGACTTCATTGCAGAGGAAGGCCCTGGTGGAATCCCATGGCAGTTGAAGGAAGGCAAAGGAGACAATCACTGAAACTTTGCCCAGAAGATCTCCTTTCTGTCCAAAAGCAACACGCTTTCATCTGCTCAAGGATGGGCATCCAACCTCAGCTTGAAGTTGGTGGGAACCTCCTGCAGCTGGGGGAGGGAGATAAGGTTTGAAAGTGTTTCACCTCTAGAAAAGAGGCAGGAATACATGGGAAGGCCATGTCTTTAAGACCCAGTTTCACTGTATCTGCTTAAAATTGGGACTTATTAAAAACATCAGAGAATGTCGCTTCCCTGACCTTTCACCACCACATTAGCAGACCTTGGGCAAAAGTCACAGTGGGACAGAGCTCAGAGAGCTTCTAGCAACAGACTCTTTCTGGGGAGCAGAACAAGGAGAGGACTCAAAGACAGGTGAAGAGACAAAGACAAAATACAACTAGAGGACTTTTAGGTGTCTGGACTCTGATAAGAACAAATTCAAACCCTCATAATATAACAACAACAAACTTCAAATCCAGCCTACGCCTGACTACTTAAGCTTGAGTGACCCAAAGTCACTTTATTTTTATCCTTACTTCTGTGGGGACTGGGTTGGCTTTGGGACATGTGATTTTTTTCTGTTTTTCCATCTATAAGAAGTTTCCCAGGAAGGAAGCCATCCCAGTGTGTACAATATTATACAATAAATGAATGAATGATTGATTGAAATTACAAAGCCTTTGGAGTGCCAGAGAACTTGTTTGAATTCTTGCTCAGCCACTTAACTGCCACAATCCAGGAATGTTACTCATCTTTCTCATGGGGTTGTCAGGGACCGAAGAATGTGACATACAGGACAGGTCTAGCACAGGGTCAACACATCACAGGGTCCTTTCCCATTACAACTGAACTGCTTCACTGACCCAGCTCAGCTACCACAGAAACTCAGGGACTCTTTAAATGTCACAACTTACATTGTCCTCCAAACAACAGTAAAGTTTGCTTTCTTTTGAAAAGCTAAGAATTGTGAATAGGAAGTAGTCCAGGGTAGTAAACAGAGTGTTGGGCTGGCCAATGTTGGGCTGGCAGAAAGGGCTACTTAAGGTGGCGAAAGTTCCCGCCACAAGACCTGAGCTCAGACAGGAGAACAAAGGCCCAAGCAGGAATCTGAGAACCTCCCGCCCCGGACTCCCATGGACCAATGTGACCCTGACAAGCAGGAATCTGAGACCCCTGCCCTGGGCTCCAGTGGACCAATGGGACCCCGACGAGTAGGCCAAATATCCAAATAAGGGAAACTTGCCAAAAGACCCCTGAGCTCTCCCCTCGAGACCCCTTAAAAGCCCCCTCCTCCCTGCCTTCGGCGCGACTTCCACCACTCTGCTTTCCAGAGTCGCGGAACCTCGCCCAAGGGTGCCCACTTCCTCCCGGAGCAACTTTCCTGGCTCCCCTTCTCCTGAGCCCTGAACTTCGCCGGAGAGCGTTTTTAATAAATCTTGCCTTGCACTCACTTTGCCTGGTGTTGCGCTTATCTCGCTGGAAAAAACTTTACACAAAGGATTGTTTTTCCTCCACGATTTTTCTTACCCACAACAGAGTGTTGTCATATCATAACACCTAAAGTAATAACTATAGTAATTGTTCAAATTCTTCCAAATTTGTGAATTTTCTTCAGACTACTGGTCTATAAAATGTATAAAATTCTGTATAAATTTCACTTCATAAAGTATATAAAATGCATAAAGTCCTGCATAACGTTGTGGGATTATTATGTCATTGTTATTATATACAGTAATAGGTCTTTTCTTCTGTTTCTCTGATAGCTTTATACTTCTCCATACTCTTACCAAATATGGTGAGAAAGCCATAACTCAGAGAGAAAAAGAGTTCAAGGATAGGTGGGTTTGAAGTAAAACCTAAAGGAAAAAAAGTGAAGTGTTGTCCCCAAAAGGAAAATAACATTGAATTATTGTAACAGGGGTGTTTTGGTGCAGTCACCTGGGATCTGAGAGTTTTCTATGCCAGGAACATAGTAAAATGCCACTGAGACATATCTTACCGTGAAGGTCTTTCATTGGTTTTAAAACATTCATTGGTTTCATTGGTTTTAAAACAAAACTTCCTGGCCTCTGAAGGACAAGTTTTCTACCACCTCCGCAGTCCTGATGTATGCCCATCCTGGAGAAAATTCTGACTACTCCAGAGCAATGCCAGCCCCATGAATGGACATGTGTCTCCAGCTTGATTTGTAGGTGACTACACTCCTGTCCCTTTGGTTCACTGTTTTCATGTCCACTGTCAATTTATGCAATTGCCTCTGATTTCTCTCCTTTGCTTTTCAAATGAAGATCACAAAACGAGAATTTCTCAGGATCAAGTCCCCTTTACCAGAACAGCAGACCAAAGCATGCACATATGATGCAGGCTCTCTATGGTCCTTGGAGAGCCCATTTGGCAGTGGTACCAACAAAAAGAACTGCTGAAATTAATCCTGGATAGCTCTTCCAGGATTACGAATGACACAAGCCCAGTTCCAGCTTGTGTTCAGATAAGAGTCTTTTCCTTGATAACCCTTAAGGTCATGAAGTCTCAGTAAGTCCCCCCCACACCCCCTCCCCAGCTATTGTGCATGCTGGGATCTTGCAATGTCACAGAGTCTGAAGGGATCTGTAAGGAAACCTTCTCCATTACTAATCCTCAACTCCTTTCTCACTTGAGCAGCCACAGCAGACCCTTTCTGGCTCTTAATCACAGCTTCATAAGCTGTTGGAACAGGAAGGGCCTTTTGCACATACGCAGCTTAATGCTCACACAGCAGATGGAATGTGGGAAAACAGGGAGGGCAAATGCCTTGTCCAAAGCTATTTATCCACAGGGGCAAGGTCGCAGATATATTTCCAAAGATCACAGAATGGCTTCCAAGAGGCTTCTTTTTTCAATATAAGAGAGGGTTTGTTTTCTAATTTCGGTTTTAATAAAGAATCTGTTTTATTGTGGGAGATAGAATTCTACAATTTTTTTTCCTTTTATTCCAGGAAAATACTATCATCACAGAAATTATTTTCTCCTTTTGCTTTCCCTGGTAAAAGCTTTATGTTGCTGAATGGCAAAAGTGGCTTACTAAAAAATGGAGACCATTGTCCACATTTCTCAAGTATATTTCTGTTGACATGTTAGCTTTTTCAGTTAGTGAAGCCTGTCCCCCTCAGAAATATAGCTGTAAACTGCTGACACAGTAGGCTGGTGTTTGTGAGAACAGAAGAGATTTCCGTTGATGCGTCTCTGAGCAGTTTCACACATTTAAACACCTGGAAATCAAAACCTCTTAATTCTCTGAACACTGTTTCTGGTAATTTAGAAAAGTCATTGGTTGACCACTTGGTCCTGATCCTTCTTTTCTTTTTCTTTCTTTCTTTCTTCCTTATTTCACTCTCTTTCCCTTTCCCTCCCTCCCTCTCATTCTCCCTCCCTCCCTTCCTTCCTTCCTTCCTTCCTTTCTCTATTTCTTTCTCTCTCTCCCTCTCTCCATTTCTTTTCCTGTTTATTTGATTTCTTCATTTCTATTTTCTATGAGCATTTTCCATGATTGTTGCCTCCATCAAAGCAGACATTTAGATTAACTAGTCTGAGGAAAACTTATAAAATATCAGATGCCATGAAGCCTATATTCAAGAACTTTTAATGACCTCAAAAGACCAAACTGTCAGTACAAGGTTTCTACCAGGGGCCCTTGACATGAACCTCAGGGGAAGGCTTACATTTCTGTAGAAGCTCTAATCAGTGTGGTAACCGTTAACCAGGCTGGATCAAGATATTTGTAGAAGGAACTAAGCTTACAAAAACTTATCCTGGTAAGTAACTTTGTTATTTTTAGGTACTATGTATGAAAAACTGATAGGTGCTTTTTAGAAAAAAACATGTAGAATCAACTTAGCACTTAGTAATTTTGTAGCTAAAAAATGTTTCCATATATCGCGACAAAACGTCGCAATATATGGAAATAAAACTACTTTGTGAATGGTTTATTTACTTTCTTGCTTGAAAGCATATTGAAATTCTACTTGTAGAAAATATACTCACAAAACTATAGATGCAGGCTTGAAATTAAAATGATTCTGAGACCATGCCTGTGACATATTTGTGTAAGTTATTTGTTCAAGATGTTTTTCATGTAGGTGGCCTTTTACGTGAGACACTCTTTGATGAAGTACCTATAGTCTTAATAGTGCTCCTTTCTTAATGAATAGAGTTCCTTTCTCTAATAATCTGCAACCTATATGATTGGTTTTGAGCTCATCTTAAAAAGCAGAGCAAAAAATTTAACTCTTCCTGCATATAATTATAGAAGATCAATAAACCAACATAATGTTATTACTCTAGTTTCTTAGTGGGTAGGCTGAATTTAGTCAAAATCTGTGCTCTCATGGCTTTTGTAATATTGCCTAGACATGGTCCAGTTTAATGGAATTTGTGAGCTCAAAAAACCATTTCATCTCCAGAGTCCATGGAAAGAAGCTGTTAGCATAGTTTTACATCCTTGTTTGTTCATTTATTGAAGACAGTTTCTATGCTTGACACTAGAGGTTAAAGGGTGCTCAAGACACAGTCACAACACTCAAAAAGCTTGTAGCTAGTGGATAAGTGTTATAGATTGCAACTTGATGGAGCCCCATGTATTTTGGCCTGTGATTCCCAGACACATAAAATGTCAGATTCAGGAACTCCTTTGTTTTCTTAATTTATATAATAAATACTTATTGCTTATAAAAATCTACATTTTTTAGTGGAAAATATGATTACGGCGCCCCAAACCATTCAATTAAAGACAATAATACTATTAACTAATATTTAGTGAGAGTCAGACACCATACTGCCTTGTTTCTGTGTCTTATCTCAATCTTTAAGAGAATTATACAGGGGATCTTCTTATTCCAATTTCACTGATGGGAAACTGAGGCTTAGAGTTACATTCACATGACTAGTTACTATGGCAAAGTTTGGGACCCAATAGATACTTGTTTGTTCCTTACTGAATGGTCTAACCATTATACGGTATGAGAAACTTTATGCCATAAATGTATTCTGAATATATAGTCTTTTGTAGTCTAACCTTTTAAATAGACTATGCAGTTGAATGTGTAATAGTGATAGCTCAAAATTTGTATGACTCCTCATGCAGAAAACAATGCTTCTGTTTCTAATCATGGCACTAAAATTGCTTCTCTTCCTCCCAAGACATCAAGTAAGTCATGTTGAATATGCATTTATTAAATTCTCATAATGTGATGCTTAGGGTATTTTTTATAAAGGGACAAGTCCTTTTGACACTATTCCTTTCAATCTTTCTGCATGCGCATCAAATCTGCTAGAACTATGGAAGCTGGCAGAAGAACAGGAGCAGTTGTACTATATGTAGGACTCAGCTGCAGAACTCAGACTGCCTTTGTACTCCTGCTGGGAAAGCAGCAAAACGACCAAACCAAATTAAGATCTTCTGATGAGCAGCTCAGGGTTTTAAATCAATATCTTGGAACTTGTTAGGGCAATCTGAAGTTCAAAGAACAGTTTTTCAGCAGCAAATGGGTTAATATTTCTCACTCTTTAATAACTCATCTGTTCTTGTATCAGCAAAGGCTAAATTCTGGAAAGAATTTAATTTATAATCAAGCCAGATAACCACTCTTCAGTGTGTAGAGATTTTATATATATATATATATATATATATATATATAAATTCATATATTAAATTAAATTAAATTAAAATTAAATTATTATATATTCATATATTGAATTTTTAAATATTAACTTAAAAATTATTTAATTTTTAAATATTTATTTTTTCATATTATTTCTATCTTTATTCTTGTTAAAATCACAGAAATAGTAACTATAAATTACACTCTAGGAAAAGAACTGATATGATACATGAAAATCTTTTAAGAAAAAATATTTAGAAGTTTCCGGAACATGGTGACTAAAGGTAAAATCAGACTCTCCAATGTGTGTGATTGAGATGGGAAAGACAGACACAAGCTGTCCAGGCAGAGAGGGGTCAGGTCATCCATTCTTGACTAAGTTCATATGTAATGTGAGTTTGCTTGAGATTCATCTTTATTTAATGTTAGCAGTGTCTGTTTATATATAGAGAGAAATATTGAAAGAATACAGGCACATTTTAAAGGAGGCACATAGGAGGTTTTCTGTAAAAGCTTTTCAGACAGTGTACCTGGGGTGGCTCGTGGTACAAAAAAGTGTTTGGTCCTGGCACATTGCTCAGGGTTACAGGTAAGATATTGTTAAATTCTTCCCTATAAGGTAGAGAGAGGACATAGGTGATGTGAGTGGAAGGTAGGGAGCAGCAGCCTAGGGGCTGGTGCTGGCTCAGAGTTCTAGGATTGGTCTGAGTTTGATCATAAATAGCAGTGGGTTACTAGGAGAGGTTGTTGACTCTGTCCCAGTCTTGGAGGTAGATGTGCCTGATCTAGCTTGGAGGACATTAACAAGGAGCTAACTAGCTAGAGCATATGGAGTTCCTAAGGGGTAGAGCCGTTAATCCCTTAGGGATTTCTGTGTTGAGAGATTTGTAAAGAATTTTGTATATCTTATTTATTAGATTCGAAAAATAACCAAAGGAAAGGAATGAACACAAATTGATAAACTTGCATTTTTTTTTCTGAAGGCAATTCATATCAGGTATTGACATATTTAACTGCACAAACATATCCAAGAATATCATAAGCTAGGTTTGGTTTTTCCAAATTCAGCCTAGTAAATTTTTTCATCCTTCATTAGACTTAGAGATAAAATTTTGCCTGGATGAGGGGGAACATCTCACATGGATGTTTCTACCCTACATACTAGTTGATTAAGTGTTTCCAAAGAATTTTCACAGGGCTAGTGAAACTTCGGAAAAATGAAAGGAATGATATATTCTGGCGTTTTTCGTGTTGTCAGCATAGGTGCATGGTGAATTCACAAATTGAAAAGCAACATTTTAGTCCTGTTTTTTTTCCCAATTGACTGCAATATAAACCTTACAATTTAATTAAATAATGGTGACACAGAGGTAATTCAGAAGGTCCTAAAAGCTCTTTTTTGGGGAGATTGTGGTGCAGAGAAAAATGTGGACTGTGAGTCAAGATCTATCACTTTCTATATAATCATTCTTCAGCAAATAAATTTAGAATTATTGATTATCACTTTCTTAAACTTATAAAGTTATAAATTTATAAAAATATATGCCCATTAGGGAATAATTGGAAAAGAGAAAAAAATAAAATGTTAAATATTTATAATGACAGATATTCTGTTAACATTTGCTATTTCCATCCATTCTGTCAATGTAGCCACCATCTCAAGTAGATGTTGTGCAACTAAATGAAATTAAATAAGAAAATATCTATTGCATAAGTTGGGACATGATCCATCATTACAAAAGTCAGTTCTACAAATTCCAGTTATCACCCAGTGGAGTTCTTCTTAAATCAGGAGTATAGAAAAATGTATTAATTTTGATCAAGTCCACAGGACACTTTGGAACAATTGGACAGTATTTGCAGAGTATTTTCAATTTCTAAGACTCATTGTTGCATGTTTCTAAAAACAAGCAGAATGTAGTTAGCAGTACCTCATATATTGTTAGCCTCAACCTAAGCTGATCTCTCTGTTTCCAGTGGAAACGTCTGGATGTAAACAAGGGGAGGTTTTATAATTGAATATATAAAATTATACTAATGAACATAAAAATCAAATGTTCACTTTTTTCATAAAATGTTGTATTTTTTATTCATTTGAGAGAGAGAGCATGCACACATGAGAGAGAGACACAGAGAAAGAGAGAACACACAGGAGCTGGGGAGCGAGAAGACAGAGAAGGAGAAGCAGACTCCTGATGATCAGGGATCCCAAGGAAAGGTGTTCTATCCCAGGACACTGGGGTCATGACCTTGGTCATGACACTTAACAGACAGAGCCACCCAAGCATCCCTCAAAGTATTCACTTTAAATAGTTTATATCTTCATTGGATTATGCCTCTAAATTAAAATTATGTTATTACAAATATCACCTGAGAAATACTGCTTTTTGTGCCTCAAGTTTCTATAAAAATTATATTCAGATTGTTCACATGCTTCTAAAATGTATATAATAGAAGAAATTTCTGAGTCATCTTAGGGTCGGAATGTAAGTTTGGGGATACCTTTATGATGAAAGCATTGGATATTTAATTGAAAAAGACATTTATCCACTTAGAAAATAAAAGCGTTTTTTCATTTATTCTGTCATTATGTATATGAACAATGTAAGTATATAGTATAGAGTCCCAGGTATATTTAGTACCAGGTAATATTTACCAAATCCCTATGAAACTTCTTAATTAATTAATTAATTAATTCTTTACTGGTACTACCTCTAAACTAGTTTTAATTGAGTTTTTTTTTTTTTTAGGTTGATATCATGTCCAAGTACATTGTTTAATCAAAGTAGAGTATTAGAAGACCATTTTTTAAGATGAGAAGTTGCCCAAACTGAAACATAAGGCAACCTCTGTTTTATGAGGCATAATATTGGGGATGAAAGCTTCTTCTTATGCTCTGGCATTTTGGTGTGTTTGAATTCTGAATGTTTTGTACTTATATCACAGAGTGGGATTTGCAAACATCTTCTCCCATTTTTCTTTTCTTTTTTTTTTTATTATTATTTTAGTCACCATACAGTACATGCTTAGTTTTTGATGTAGTGTCTCCCCTTTTTCATGTCAGCTTCAAGGTAGACCTCACTAAACTATCAAGCTCCAGGCAGAAACAGAAACAAGCTCTAATATACAAACTATTTCTCATTTATTTATACTGCCTATTCACAAAATCTATTTGAGAAGGCCTAAAATAAAATATGTAAGTACAGTTTGGCAATGAAATAAAAATAGAAGATCAAAAGCATTAAAGGAAGTAGAAAAAAGGCCTGTGATTATCTAGTACAAAGCGTAGGTACTTTGAATTTTATCTTCAAAGGTAGGAGAAACATGTATTAGAGTACATACTTTTTATTAACTGAAAAAAATGAAACACACCCAATTTTCAAACATGTTGTTTTCCCCACCACAAAATGAGAAAAAATGACTTCAGTGCATGATCTTTTAGCAGGAATGCGAAGTCAAAGAGTGGGCATTTCCTTCCACATACATTTTACAAAATGGAAGAAATGATCTTTAACAAACACATTTCATGCTTCCACTGCATTTTTACTGTGGGCACCATGACATTTAATGTCATTCACAGAGGGTGACCTTCAGCAGACCTGGTCAGGCAGGTGACAGTCTAACAATCTAACATGACATAGGTCTAACTGTTATCCCCCAATACTGCACTCCCATTAATAAGGGAAAGTTCTGTCCCATGAGAATAAAATGTCATGTTGGAGTAACAATAATCACAAACAAATTGCTAATAATTATGGTAATGTTAATTATAATTATAGTGTCTCATTTTCGTAGCATGTTTAGATGTGGAAATCTTAGGAGAGATTTTTATACCAATCCTTCTGGTAAAGGTCGGCATAGACTACATTGTGCAAACACCGTTAAAGCATCTGACCTTGTGTCCAAGTGGATTTGCATGAAGTGCTCATGCAGAACATGTGTAATTGTCTTAAAAGAATTTGACTCAGGAACAAAGTTGATCAGATAACTTGTGTGAGTTGACACATTGTCTACTATGATGGCAAAAGGGTGTTGTCAGAGAGTCTGGATGTTGGACTCAGACTGACCTGAGCTCCAACTCCACCACTTGTTGCTTTTGTGGACTTGGGTGATTATTTTCTGGTCTCAGCTTCCTAATCCAAAAGATGGGATAACAGGGGGCATATGAAAATTAAATGAGAGACTGTAAATAAGGTACTTGGCACATAACACATAACAGGTGCTGCATACACGTTGCCTAATTGCAAACCTAGAGGAAGAATTGCATCTGGTATGGAGAATTGTATCCAGTATGGAGAGTGGTTTGTAACCAATCATACTGACAGAGCAGAAACTCTCCAGAGCATTTGGCTCTACTTCTAACCACTCTAGTGGAATATTACCTTAGTGTCCACTGATATACAAAAAACCTGAATTTAGAGGTATTTGCTTAATGGACTTTTCCCTCACTTGGCATAAAAATGAAATTTGAATTTTTTTTTATTTTTAAGTAGTTGTAGCTACATAAATTTTAATTCTTTATCTTATGGTATTATGTCTAACACAAACATGGGCTTCATACTGATATTTAGCAGAAAAACAACTAAAATTTTAAATTTTATTTAGAAAATACTTAGGAATATATTTAGAAATACAGTTACTACTTTGTTTTACTACTTTTAAATATACTTAGAAATATGATCAATTTGAAAGTCATATTTACATAAGAAATAGCTTTAAGTATTTTTTAATAAAATGAGAAGAATAAAATAGATGAATTTTGAATTAGTATTAATATGCAGATTCAAAGTACCATACTTAATTGAAAATGTCATTGCATTTGGTTAATTTATATATAATTCATACAGCTTTATATTTATCAAATATATAAACTCAGGCAATTTAGCTGAAAATTTTTCTGATTATGAATAATATAAATGTATTAGACAAAATTATTTATTTTTAAACTGATTTCTATTTTGTAAATCAATGAAATGATTGTGGCCATAAAAAACACTCTTAATAAGTTTAATAAAGAATAGTGGGTGGCTCTTCTATAAAGCAACTGGTCATGATCTCATGGTAGTTGAATTGAGCCCTGAGCTCTGTGTTGGACTCCAGGCTGAGTGTGGAGCCTGCTCAGGATTCCCGCTCTCTCCCCCACCACTCTCTCTCTCTCTCTAAAATAAATAAAATCCTAAAAAGAGGAATGTTGAAAAACATACGTAATAGAAATTCCATAAAACATAGGCAGAATTCATAAAAAATGAAGAATATTACTTAATGCTCAATTAACTTGCACATTGAAAAAGTTATGGAAGTTCAAAATACCTTCTATCCTGAAAAGAATGAAACCCCAGGACCCTAGATAAAGAAAGTGACAGGAGGTAGGCAGAATGTCTTACCATCCAGATTTTCCCAAGCTCATGATTGGACTATCAAGTTCTTTGCTATGATGAATCAGAAGTATTCCTAACAGAAACCAAACTTCATAAGATGAAAATTAGATTCTTTAATGTATTGAGTAGGGGCAAAAATTATGGGAATACCAAGTAGTTTGAAAAATAAATCTTGCTTTATATAACGTGCTTTTTAAATTAAAAACCAAAATATATGGTTGAGGAAAAATACAATGTCTTCTATTATAATAAGCAAAATACTATTTGTACTATAAGCAAGATGTACAAAATTAAATCAAGTGCATTATGAACTAATATCTATTTACAGCATGAATTAAAAAACTGATCATTTTTTGTTTTCTCATTTAGTATAAAAATCGGGAGCTCTGGTGCACAGGCAAAAATTCTTTTGTTTTTTTAGAGAGAGAGAGGTCACAAGTAGCAGAGAGGCAGGCAGAGAGAGAGGGGGAAGCAGGCTTCCCGCCAAGCGAGAGCTCAATGCGGGGATCGATCCCAGGGCCCTGAGACCATGATCTGAGCTGAAGGCAGAGGCTTAAACCACTGAGCCACCCAGGTGTCCCAACAGGCAAAAATTCTAAAGAATTTTTTTTCCTTTCTTCTCAAAGGAGAAATCCTAGTCTTTTTATAGGAAATGGCCATGAAATAATTATTCTAACTTCAAACTACTGGAAAGAAAAAATTAATAAAGCATTTGTATTTCAGTTTGAACTCAAATTGGGAAGAGTACTACTATTTGTAATTTGAATCATTAATTAATAATAAATGTATAACCAAAGAATATCCCAGTGTTCAAATGATATGCCCTTGAGAACCATGAAGTTTCATTATATAATTTCACATTATATTTATAAGAAACTCTACCAGAGCTGTTAACATTATATCATTATATGATAAACCACACAATGTTTGTGTTTCTCTAGTTATGTTCTAATTGTTATTCCATTTTCTTCAACAGATAAAAGTCCTGATGAAGATATTTCTCCCAAGCCCACAGTTTTTCTTCCTTCAGTTGCTGAAGTAGAAGTCCATAAGGCTGGAACATATCTTTGTCTTCTTGAGGATTTTTTCCCTGATGTTATCAAGGTAGATTGGCAAGAAAAGGATGACAAAACAATTCTGAAATCCCAGCAGGGAGACACCATGAAGACTAAGGACACATACATGAAATTCAGCTGGCTGACCGTGACTGGAGCATCAATGGATAAAGAACACAAATGTATCGTCAACCACGAAAATAACAGAAGAAAACTTGATCAAGAGATTCTTTTTCCTTCAATAAACAAAGGTATGTGCACATAACAATGAACACAACTACACAGAACACTTTGTTTCAAAGGGAAAACCCTACCTTTTCTATCAAGTATTTTTTTTTTAAGATTTTATTTATTTATTTGACAGACAGAGATCACAATTAGGCAAGAGGCAGGCAGAGAGAGAGGAAGAGAAGCAGGCTCCCTGCTGAGCAGAGAGTCCTATGCAGGGCTCAATCCCAGGACCCTGAGATCATGACCTGAGCCTAAGGCAGAGGCTTTAACCCACAGAGCCACCTAGGTGCCTCTTTTCTGTCAAGTATTAATGAGAACAAATATATATAATATTTTCTCTAATGTTGTTTTCTTTAATGATGGCATAAATATCCTGCTATTTCCCAATGGAATTCAAATAGTATGGGCTTTGAAGGCACCCGGATACCAGTCAGTTGAGCACCTGACTCCTCATTTATTCAGCTCAGGTCATGATCTCAGGCTCTTGAGTACAAGACTGCCGTCGGGCTCCATGCTCAGCCCAGAGTCTGCTTGAGTTTCTCTCTGTCTGCCTCTTCTCCCCGAGTTCTCTCTTTCTCAAAATAAATAATGAATCTTTAAAAAAAAAAATAGTATGGCCTATGGAACATACAGAGAAAAAAAGAAAGAGAAACTCACTTCGCCTTTCTCACATCAGTTTCATCATCCAAAATATTATTGTCACAGTGATATAGTTTCTACTTATTGTATGGATTAAATGAAACAATGCATGTGAAAGCACCTAGCAACCTTGCACATAAGAAATGTTCAGAGAAGGGCACCTGGGTGACTCTGTTGGTTAAATGACTGCCTTTGGGTCAGGTAATGATCCTGAAGTCCCAGGATCAAGTCCCACATGGGGGTTCCTACTCAGCAGGGAGTCAGCTTCTCCCTCTGACCCTATACCCTTTCATATTTTCTCTTACTCTCTCTCTCTCTCTCTTTTAAATAAATTTTAAAAAAACTTTAAAATTTTTTTCAGAGCAATATCCTAACCTTTTTAGTATAATTTTAATATAATTTTATTTTAATATAATTTTATTTCATTTTTTCAGTGTTCCAAGATTCATTGTTTATGCACCACACTCACTGCTCCATGCAATACGTGCCCTCCTTAATATGCTCCTTAATACCCATCACCCATCTGACCATCACCCACTCCCCTCCAAAACCCTCAGTTTCTTTCTAAGCGTCCACAGTCTCTCATGATTCATCTCCCCCTCCAATTTACCCCAATTCACATTTCCTTTCCTTCTCCTAATATTCTCCCTGTTATTCCTTATTCTCCACAAGTAAATGAAACCATATGATAATTGACTTTCTCTGCTTGGTATATTTCACTTAGCATTATCTCCTCAAGTCCTGTCCATGTTGATACAAAAGTTGGGTATTCATCCTTTTTGATGACAGGGTAATATTACAGTTCAATATATGGACCATATCTTCTTTATCCATTCATCTGTTGAAGGGCCTATTTGCTCTTTCCATAGTTTGGTGATTGTGGCCATTGCTGCATGAGCTACAAATAGCCCTTCTTTTCGTTACAGATTCTTCTGTATCTTTAGGATAAAACCTAAAGTATTTACTCGATAGTGCAATTGTAATTGCAGGATCATATGATAGCTCTATTTTTAATTTCTTGAGGAATCTCCACACTGTTTTCCAAAGCGGCTAGACTAACATGCATTCCCAAAAACACTGTTTGAGTGTTCCCCTTTCTCTACATCTTCTCCAACATTTGTTGTTTCCTGTCCTGATAACGTTGGCCATCCCAGCTGGTATAGGATAGTATCTCAGTGTGGTTTTGATTTGAGTTTCCCTGATGGCTAATGATGATGAGCATTTTTCCATGTGTCTGTTAGCCATTTGTATGTCCTCTTTGGAGAACTGTCTGTTCGTGTCTTCTGGACATTTTTTGACCTGATTATCTGTTTTTTGGGTGCTGAGTTTGAGGAGTTCTTTATAGATTTTAGATATCAGCCCTTTGTCTATAGTGTCATGTGCAATATCTTCTCCCATTCCGTGGGTTTCCTCATAGTTTTGTTGACTGTTTCCTTTGCTGTGCAGTAGGTTTTTGCCATGATGTAGTTCAAAAGTTCATTTTTGCTTTTGTTTCCTTTGCCTTTGGAGACATGTCTTAAAAGAAGTTGCCGTCGTGGATGTTGAAGAGGTTATTGCCTATGCCCTCCAGGACTTTGATGGATTCCTGGCTCACATTGAGGTCTTTCATCCATTTCGAGTTTATCTTTTTGTATGGTGTAAGAGAATGGTCGAGTTTCATTCTTCTATACGTAGCTGTCCTATTTCCCCACCACCATTTATTGAAGAGACTGTCTTTTTTCCCCTGGATTTTTTTTTTCCTGCTTTATCGAAGATTAGTTGACCATGAGTTGAGGTTCCATATCAGGACACTCTATTCTGTTCCATTGATCTATGTGTCTGTTTTTGTGCCAGTACCATAGTATCTTAGTGATCACAGCTTTGTAATATAGCTTGGAATCAGGCAACATGATGCCCCAAGATTGGTTTTTCCTTTTCAACATTTCTTGGCAATACGAGGTCTTTTCTCATTCCAAACAAATTTTAAGACTGTTTGTGGTAGCACTTTGAAAAATGCCTGTGGAATTTTGTTCCGGATGGCATTAAAAGTACAGATTGCTCTGGGCAGTAGAGACATTTTAACAATGTTTATTCTTCTAATACAGGAGCATGGAATGTTTTCCCATCTTTTTGTGTTTTCTTCAATTTCTTTCACGAGTATTCTCTTGTTCCTCCAGTATAGATCCTTCACCTCTTTGGTTAGGTTTGTTCCCAGGTATCTTGTGGTTCTTGGTGCTCTAGTAAATGGAATCGACTCCCTAATTTCCCTTCCTATATTTTATTGTTAGTGTATAAGAAGGCAACTGATTTCTGTTCATTGATTTTGTATCCTGCCACATTACTGAATTGCTGTATGAGTTCTAGTATTTTGGGTGTGGAGTCTTTTGGGTTTCCCGAATAATGTATCATGTCATCTGCGAAGAGAGAGTGTTTGACTTCTTCGTCAATTTGAATACATTTTATTTCTTTTTGTTGTCTGATTTCTGTTCCTAGGATACTACTATGATTTTGAACAATAGTGGCAAGAGCAGTCATCCTTGTCATCTTTCTGATCTCAGTGAGAAGGCTGTCAGGTTTTCCATAGGAGAATGATATTTACTGTGGGTTTTTCATAGACAGATTTTATGAAGTTGAGGACTGTTCCCACTATTCCTATACTCTGAAGAGTTTTAATCACAGAAGGATGCTATATTTTGTCAAATGCTTTTTCTGCATCATTTGAGAGGACCGTGTGTTTCTTCTCTCTTCTCTTATTGATTTGTTCTATCACATTGATTGATTTGCAAATGTTGAACCAAGCTTGCATCCCAGGGGTAAATCCCACCTGGTCATGGTGGATAATCTCTTTAATGTACTGTTGGATCCTATTTGCCAGGATCTTGTTGAGAATCTTGGCGTCCATATTCATCAGGGATATTGGTTTAAAATTCTCCTTTTTAATGGGGGCTTTACCTGGTTTGGGGATTAGGGTAATGCTGTCTACATAGAAAGAGTCTGGCAGTTTTCCTTCTGTTTCTATTTCTGGAAAGAATGTCAGGAGAATAGGTATTATTTCCTCCTTGAATGTTTGATAGAAGTCCCCAGGGAACCTGTCAGGTCTGGACTCTTGTTTATTGTGAGGGTTCTAATCACTGCTTCAATCTCATTAAGAGACATTGGTCTATTGAGGTTGTCATTTTCTTCCTGTTTCAGTCTTGGAATTTGTAGGAATGCATGCACTTCTATGTTGCTTAACTTACTGGCATACAGTTGTTGATAACAATTTCTGATGATTATTTCTATTTCCTTGATGTTAGTTGTGATCTCTCCCATTTCAGTTATAACTTTGTTCATTTGGATCCTCTCTCTTTTCTTTTGGATCAGTCTGGCCAGTCGTTTATCAACCTTATTAATTGTTTCAAAGAACCAACTTCTATTTTGTTGATACTGCATCTCTAGATTCTAACTTATTAATCTCTACTCTAATCTTAATTATTTTAGTTCTTGTGTGTCGGTTGGCTTAATTGGCTTTTGATTCCCCATTCTTTAAGGTGTAAGGAGAGTTTGTGTATTTGGGAATTTTGAATTTTTTTTTGATTGAGGCTTTCTTATCCCTTAGGACTGCCTTTGCCATGTCCTGTAGGTTTTGGATGGATGAGTCTTCATTCTCATTGGTTTCCTTGAATTGTTTAAGTTCTTTTTTGATTTCCTGGTTGATCCAAACATTTTTGAACAGGATGGTCTTCAGCTTCCAAGTGTTTGAATTCCTTGAAACTTTTTCTTGTGGTTGAGCTCCAATGTCAAAGCATTGTGTTCTAAGAACATGCAGAGAATAATCTTGGTCTTTTGGTAGTGGTTCAGCAATGATTTGCAACCCAGTATGTGGTCTATACTTGAGAAAGTACCATGTGTGCTCAAGAAGAATGAGTATTCTATTGTTTTAGGGTGGAATGGTTTGTATATATCTCTTAGGTCCATCTGATCCAATGTGTCATTCAAAGATCTTTTTTCTTTGTTGATTTTCTGCTTAGATGCTCTCTCTGTTGCTGGTAGTGGTATGTTAAGATCCCCTACAATTAATGCATTCATATCAATATGACTATTTTGATTAACAGCTGGCTTATGTAGTTGAGTGCTCCAATGTTAGGGGCATAAATACTTAACAATTATTAGAACTTCTTGATGGACAGACCATTTAAGAACAATGTAGTATCCTTTTGTATCTCTGAATACAGTCTTTAGCTTAAAATATAATTCATTTTAAATAAGAATCACTACCCTAGCTTTCTTTTGAGGCACGTCACTTTCAATCTGGGTTTATCTTTAGGTTCTAAATATGTCTCTTATAGACAGCATATGGTGGGTCCTATCGTTTTATCCAGTCTGCAACCCTGTGCCATTTTATGGGTGCATTTAGGCCGTTCACACTGAGAGAGAATATTGAGAGATAAGTTTTTATTGTCATGATGTTGCCTATGAAGTCCTTGTTTCTATAGATTGTCTCTGTAAATTTCTGTTCTATGTTATTCTTGGGTTCTTTCTTCTTTTATAGAGCCCTCCTTAATATTTCTTGTAGTTCTAACTTTATGGTCACATATTCTTTTAAATATTGCCAGTCGTGGAAGCTCATTATCTCTCTATCCATTCTGAATGTCAGCCTTGCTGGCTAAAGTATTCTTGGATGCATGTTCTCATTTAATGCCCTGAATATATCTTGCAAGCCCTTCTTATTTTCCCAGGTTTCTGTGGAAAGGTCTGATGTTATTCTGATAGTCCTTCCTCTGTACATAAGGAATCTCTTGCCCTAACTGTCGTTAACACATTCTCTCTGATTTTATGACTCGTGATTTTCACAATTAATTGTCTGGAGATTATTCTAGATGCATTGATTTTTGGGGGTGTCCTCTCTGCCTCTAGAAAATGAACGCTTGTTCCATTCCCCAGATTAGGGAAATGTTCATCCAGTGTTTTTTCAAGTATATCTTCTAATCCTCTCTCTCTCTCCATCCCCTCAGAGATCCCAGTAATGCTGACCTTGGAATGTTTCAGGCATCATTTATTTTCCTAATTCTCTTTTCAAGGCTTTTAAGCTGTTTGTTCTAGGTCTCCTCCTGATCTTCTTTTCTATCAGCTTGTCTTCTAGATCATTAATTCGATCTTCTGCCTCACTTACCCTAGCTGTTAGAGTATTGAGATTAGATTGGATCTCATTGATAGCATTTTTAAGTTCTGCTGGATCAACTCTTACTTCTGTCCTTAGAGTTTCTATTTTGCCACTAATGGTCTTCCCCAACCTCACCATTGTCTGGATAATTGTTATCCTGAATTCTATTTCTAACATATTGTTTATGTCCATATCCAATAGTTCTGTGGCAGAGGTAACAGTCTCTTAATTTCTCCTCCCTTGGGTGTTCCTCCTCCTAGTCATTTTTGTGACAGATGGTTGAGGGGATGTATACTAGATATATCAAGCACAAACCAGTCAAGGTGCACCTTGGACGGTTTTGGAGCAATTGGAATTCCCCACCAAAAAGAAAGAAGAAAGAAAAAAAGAGAGAGAAAAGGAGAAAAAAAAGTGGAAAAAAAAAAAAAACAGCCAAAATGAGCTCCCAAAATAAGATTATAAGGTACATAAACCAAAAAAACCAACAAGAAGACCAGGAAAAGTAGAAGAAAACAAAACAAAACAAAAAGCAGCCAAAATGAGCTCCAAGAATAAGATTTATATAGTACATAAACAGAAACAAATACACATTAACACTGACAGAATAAGATGGGAAAGTGTTTATAAACTCTTGAGGTGGGCAAGGAAGGTTATTTCAGTTCATCTGGAGTGTATCTTGTTATGTTTGTTAAAGGACTCAACGTTCCAGAGATACAAGGAAATTAAAACTGGTTTATATATAGGCAGTACTATTAAATAGGGAAAAAAAAAGACTACCTTGAAGCTTATATCTAATCTATATCTATATATCTATATCTATATATTAAAAAAAGAAACACAGGTTTATGTATGAAAAAAGTTCAAGTTAAAAAGGTATTATGTAATGTGTTGTAGTAAACATCTAGTTGTAGTGCTAAGTAAGTTAAAAAAAATAACAGAATAAGAATGAGAACAAATTTTTTAAATTTGTGTTTATGAAATATACAGTTTTGGGGGCAATAATGGGGGCTTAAAATATTGTTTCCCCCTATTGTTGTGGTTTCCCAGTTTTATCGAGATCCTGTGGTTATTGTCCTCTTGTTCTTTTTGGTTTGTCTTCTGGGGGCAGGGCCTGTGCATTGTTTTTCAGTCAGTCTTGCCTGGGCTGAGTTGCACTGCCACCTATGAAGTGGCTGGGCTCTGTGGAAACAGGCTTTTCAGGCTTTTTCTTTTCTGGAGGCTTTTGTTCTTTCAGTGCTTTTTGTGACTTTTTGGAGGGTTAGTGCAAAGCAATCTGTCCACGCCCAGACGTCCGCCTCAGAGAGAAGCCTCAGTCTATTCCCCTCTGGATTGTTCAGAATACAGACTTTTCCTCTGCAAACTCCACTGAACACTGCAAACTGCCACAGGCATTGCCTACTCCCACCTACCACCTCGGTGGTCGTCCTGAGGCCTACATTTGCCTCTGCACCCCCGTGCCTTAAAATGGTGAGCAATATTGGTCCAGCTGATCCTATTCTGGTGACTGCTGTTGCTGACTGTCTGGAGTCCATGCCCATCCTGGGTGCACTCAGACTCAGTGGAAGTGCAGGTCATGGAAGGCTGTGGGCCCAGGGACATCAGGCAGAGGTTGTATGAGGCTCTCTCAGTGTGGGCTGGGGTATATCCAGCCCCAGTATGGTATAAGCATTGGAAAGCTGCGGTCTCAGGGACCATGGGCAGGATCCCCTGTTGGGGTCTCTCAGACTTGGGCGGGTGCAAGCTGTGACCACCCTTGAACCATGGGCTTCGGTCCACGCCTGTGTCCGCCCAATTCTACCAATTGCTCAAGACCCTTTGTTCTTTTTGTGTGGTTTTTACCAGACTCCAAGTTAATGCTGGTTTGTGAGCACAGGACACTTTCATATTGTTTTATTACTTCCCAATGTGTTGCTTCTGGTGGCTCTCTATCCTTTTGTTTATCCTCTGATATCAATCCGAATACTCCCACTCTGCTTTATCCCTCCACTGATGATCTTCTGCACCTGTAGAAATCCAGAAGTGTATCATCTTATATCTCGGGCCAATTTCATGGTGTTCAGAGTATTCTAGTAGATATTTAGTTCACTTTAGGGGACTGCCTTACTTCTCTGCCATCTTTCCAGAGTGCCCCCCCACCTTTTTAAAATGAAATAACCAGAAGGTCCACTTTTCATGACTTTACTTGATGAGGAAATAAGAACAATTATATATCGTTCAAGAATATTCTTCTCAGCATCAAAGTCCTTCTCACTTTAAACTTGCTCTACTCAAAGTATGACCCATTAACAATGAGTTACCAGGCACAAAATGCTGTTCAATTGATGGAGCTGAATCACAGCTCAACTTGAAATAGTAATTTGGCTACTGCGGTTTTAGTATGATCTTGTGTTTTTCAGATTTGAATTTTATATATCAGAAAAGGGTAAAGTACCATTAGTAAAGATTGGGTGAGGCTCACATTTATAACATTTCTTTCATTCTACACAATGAATATATTTCTTTCCATTAGTAAAGCTGTTCAGCAAACATTACTGCAGTCCTAGTGAATGCCAGGCTGGAAGGGGTGCAAGATGAACTACTATCCCAATGAGGATCGTTACTGTAATGTAAATAGATTTTTTGTAATCACTCAGGGTTCCTTATGATTCAGGTATGATCCAGGCATGGTGTCCCAATGGAGCCCCATTGGTGTAGACACCAGTTTAGACATTGTGGGCAGCCAACTGAAAGTGCCCTAGCCCACGGTGATCCAGTAACTCAGTAGATTCAGTCCCATCTTGGAATAAACATCACAGACCAAGGCTACAGAAGTCTCTTAAGAAATAGCCAGTTTATACTTTTCTCTGATTCACAAGCAATTTTTAAGCAGTGGAAAATAAACACTTAAGAAGAACTGTGAAGAGCTTTCTATATACAAGTTTTGATTTCTGAAGTAAATCTTTGTCTTCTTGGAACATTGGGGGAACAAAAAAGAACCCACATGCCTAAAATGGTAACACTCAGTTTAAGGCTCCAAGCCACTAAATAAAGACTTAATACCTAACCCAAGTACAATTTCAACCCTCTAGAAGAGTACCATTTACCCAGTCAACATGGGAATTTCCTTATCATCCCCAGAAATATTTCTGATGGATCCCCTCTTTTGGGAAGGTGACCTTGCCTAAAACAATGGATTCTTTGCTAAGAATTTTCTTTTTCTGCTCCATCTCTATTGTCAAAAGATTTCCTTTCCTCTAACCCTTTTGAGTTCCCCTCTACTTCTAGATGGGATGCTGAGTGACTCATTAATACATTGATTAATAACGCTGTTAGATCTTTAACATTTACTTAGTTCCAATTTTTGTTCTTTAACAGGTTTGATGGCTGTGACAGAATCTGAAATGGACTCCCAGGGACATTCAGAAACAAAGCGAAACACAGAGGTGGTGACTGTTAGTCCTCTGAATTCACTATCTTTCTCATCTGATCCAATATCTGTGGGTGAGTTCTTGGCTCTATGCCCCACTCTCTTTTTGTTCAAACTCCTATTGTAATTGATTTTGCTATACAGGACAGGCCAGCGTGGGCTGGCAGAGTGTTATGCTAGTGTTAAGTCGAGGTAGCATTTTTTTGTTTTGTTTTTCAGCTCTGTTGGTCTAGTATATTTTCCCAGAAGCCAACTGACCTGGCACACAACCAAGCCCCTAATTTTTCAGACCGAGTTCCCCAGGTTGAACCCTCAGGAAGTGTCCAGGAGAATTGGTGTTGCATGAGAGTCTTCTTTGGCCATAAGTCAGTAACATCTCTAACTGGCCATACACTAGTGTGTGCATAATTTTTTAAAAAGATTTTATTTATTTATTTGACAGAGAGAGATCACAAGTAGGCAGAGAGGCAGGCAGAGAGAGAGGAGGAAGCAGGCTCCCTGCTGAGGAGAGATCCCGATGCGGGACTCAATCCCAGTACCCTGAGATCATGACCTGAGCCGAAGGCAGTGACCTAACTCACTGAGCCACCCAGGCACCCCATGTGCATAATTTTTAGTCTTTGGTGTAGACCATGAGTTGTGGGGCAGAGGGAGAGGGAAAAGTCTTCAGTGTCTCATGCTCAAGCCTGTCATCATCAGGTTACAGAAACCTTCTCAAAGCACAATTAAAGGGTCCTCTCAGTCACAGGATGCAGCTTGGTGATTAGGTATGTAAGACCCAACATTGGAGGAAGATAGCCCTGGACATTTCCAGTAGAAGAGGAACATTACCAAGTGTTCCTGCTATAAAACTAATAGTTGAACCTTGTACACATTCCACAGCTACGGAAGTCTCCACCTGACACCTAGTCCTGCCCAGACACTGGTGTTTCTGAATCAAATTGAGGGAAAGAGAAGTAGCTGACATCCAAATAGACTGTTTTCATCTAGACAGGGGTTCAGAGCTTCATATTTTAACTATATATGAATTCCTTTCTCCCTCTTTGCTTTGCTTTTCCTTTACTCTGTCAATGGCCTGTATCTCCCAGGTCAATTAGAAGGGGCTTAATCTCTGGAATTAGAGCTACCTTTCAGAAAATATAACCCTGGTCCTAATTTCTCTCAAGGTCTACATCTCATTGGTTGATTACCATAAAATTCTATTGGGAGTTAGTTAGGAATTATGAAGAAGCCACCGGGATTCACTCCTTTGGCTGGCCCTACTTCCTCGGTGAGGGATAATTATAAAGAAGTATGATCAAGACCTTTCTCTTCATTCTTGAAGTTGTTGCAGAAGGCCTCCTAAAGCAAAAGTTAACCTCCCCCAAAAAACAAGAAACAAACAAAACCCTTTGACTCTGACCAAAGAAGTTCTTGAAAATAAAATAACCCTTGATTACGATTTGGATGAACAAGACTGGACTTTTGCTGTAGGCAACACCATGTTCTATACCAAGTTGAACACTATTGGGAGAATCAAAACCCAATAACATCAGATCATGGTATAAGCCATGTGCCTTAACAGAGTTACTCCTTTAATAGGGTCTTTCTTACATATTTGATTTTAATTGCTTTGAGTCTTGGGGACTATGGCAAACATGAGAAATTATCCTGTTTAGAGGCATCATAATAATCTGCCTGGTGTGTTATGCCCTCTCAAAAGCTTTACGTGCAAATTCAAAGCCAGTAATCTCCAAGCAAATGATCTAAGACTGGAACATTACAACGAATGAAGAGAATGACCGACTCAAAAATTGTAAAGCTGAAGTGGTAACCTGTCAATATCACAAGGGTTAAGTAAAAAGGTTAAGACCTGTTATATCACCCAGAGAAACAACAATTACTGTGAGAGTATCAGAGCAGTTGCTGAGAGTGGTGTTAATGTCTGCAGTTTAGAACCCATCTCTCAGTTCAGCTGAGAGTCTGATCAAAAGGCAGAGTTGTTAAAAAGGAAAACCACAGGCTCAAAATGTACTCAGTTGGCTTAAGGCCACAAGTCATTAAAGTCTTCAGACCTACCCAGCTGCAGAGTCAACACCCAGAAGTGCAGCGTATAGTGAGTGGACATGGGCACTTCATGGTCAGCACTAGGAATTAGATTGTCCACCTCCATTCCCCATAGGAGGATGACCTTGCCTCAGCCAATAGTTTCCTTGCTGATAATTTCTTTTTCACTCCCTATCTTGAAAAACCTCTTTCCCATTAGCCTTTGAAGCTCCTCTCTACTTCCTAGATAGGATGATGCCTGACTCATAAATAGGTTTAAAATATAGCTAGTTAAATCTTTGAGATTACTCAGTTTTTAATTTTTGCTATTTCCCAGATTCCTAGCTTGTCTAATGACCAAATTCGTGTTAAGCATTTACTTTTACCTGACCTATGACGAAGATTTAATGAAATTATACCAGTGAAAATGCTTGTTGAAAACACAACATGGATGAGTTTATTCCTATATTCATTGTATTTATTTATATATTTTCCTAAAACTAACTTAAGTAAGAATATACGTCAGCCCTAATTCTTTTATTTCTATAGCTAACAGAAAGGAAGTAAATGAGCAAGGCATAAATTTAATGTAACCCCTTGTCTGAAGTATCCTGTTAGGTTTTGATTTCTCTAGTTTGCAGAGAAAAGTAAAAAGTATAGTAAGTTTCATGGTAAGAATTATGTTAAGGGAGAAGTTCCTGTGTATATGTGTTTACTTAGCATTTCTGAAAGGAATGTCTCCAAGTTCTTCTCATAACAACAAAGGTAACAAAAGCATTTTTGTTATGCAATTCTATAGCAGATTTCTAATATTGGTTCATGGAATTTTCTTTTTTTTTAAGATTTTATCTATGTATTTGAGAGAGAGAGAGAAGCAGATTCCCTGCTGAGCAGGGAGCCTGATGTGGTACTAGATCCCAGGACCCAGATATCATGACCTGAGCCAAAGGCAGATGCCCAACTGACTGAAGCCCCTAGGCATCCCTGTTTTTGTTCTTGATAAAAACTTGTATATATGTATATAGATACATGAAAGCTCACAATGATTAAGTGACTCTCAAGAGAGATAAAACTCATCTTGTCCTCATTTTTTTTTCCAATTTATTTATTTTCAGAAAAACAGTATTCATTACTTTTTCACCACACCCAGTGCTCCATGCAAGCTGTGCCCTCTATAATACCCACCACCTGGTACCCCAACCTCCCACCCCCTCGCCACTTCAAACCCCTCAGATTGTTTTTCAGAGTCCATAGTCTCTCATGGTTCATCTCCCCTTCCAATTTACCCAAAAGCACATACCCTCCCCAATTGACAAAGATCACAAGTAGGCAGAGAGATAGGCAAAGGAAGCAGGTTCCCTGTTGAGCGGAGAGCCCCATGTGGGGTTCGATCCAGGACCATGGGAACAGGAACTGAGGCATTAACCCACTGAGCCAGCCAGGTGCCCCTTGTCCTCGTTTTTGACCAGCCTTGCAAAAGAGCACCTAGAACACACATACGTTTTTTTTTTTTTTTTTAATTTATTCTTATTTATTTTCAGCATAGCAGTATTCATTGTTTTTGTACCACACCCAGTGCTCCATGCAATCCGTGCCCTCTCTAACACCCACCACCTGGTTCCCCCAACCTCCCACCCCTCCACCACTTAAAACCCCTCAGATTGTTTTTCAGAGTCCATAATCTCTCATGATTCACATCCCCTTCCATTTCCCCCAACTCCCTTCTCCTAACTCCCCATGTCCACCATGCTATTTGTTATGCTCCACAAATAAGTGAAACCAAATGATAATTGACTCTCTCTGCTTGACTTTTTTCACTCACCATTATCTCTTCCAGTCCCCTCCATGTTGCTATAAAAGTTGGGTATTCATCCTTTCTGATGGAGGCATAATACTCCATAGTGTATATGGACCACATCTTCCTTATCCATTAGTCTGTTGAAGGGCATCTTTGTTCTTTCCACAGTTTGGCAACCATGGCCATTGCTGCTATAAACGTTGGGGTACAGATGGCCCTTCTTTTCACTACATCTGTATCTTTGGGGTAAATACCCAGTAGTGCAATTGCAGGGTCATAGGGAAGTTCTATTTTTAATTTCTTGAGGAATCCCCACACTGTGAACCTTTAACACAGTGTCTGGCACAGTAATAATCGTTTAATAAGTATTAGCTTTCATTCATATTATTGTCATGTCTGCAAATACCACCACTCCAGAAAATCATGTGCGGTATCTGGGGATACTGAAGCTTGTGTGATTTGAAAGGTAGGACTGCTTTCTTTTGCTTAGATGGGAAATGACCTAAACCAGACTCCTTCCAACATGTAAGATTCTGCTGTGATTCTGGGTTGGATGGACTCATCTTGGTAACAGCACTTCATGTCAGCAGTGGGTGCTGAGGGCTGTACAGCGGCCAGCTTCTGGTTATTTTTCCATTCAACACATTTTTTATGACACCTACTTTGCAGTAGGCTCTGTGCTAGGACCTATGAGCAGAGAAGGAAAACAAGATAGTCTTAGGCATTTACCCTCCAGCTGTGGGGGAAAAAAAGAAAGAAATGCATAATTTATGAAGTTTAACATCTTCATGTGAAGAAATACAATTTTGAATTGATTTACTGAATTACACAGACTCAGAACAATCAATTCTGGAATTGTGGGGCTCATATTAGTAAAGGCTCTCCTCTCTGCTTACTAATTGTTATCTATCATCTACATATCTATCATCTAAATATCTATCATCTTTCAATCCACAACACAGACACACATCAAATAATGGATTTGAACTTTGAATAATACTTGCACTCATTTCTTTCAGAGCTTGCTGCTATTAACTCCACAAAATCTTCTCTGAATGAGGAAAATGGTAAGATTTTGTCTATTTTTTCCTTTATGTTCTGCGGTAGCATTTTCTCCTCCTCATCAACGTCACCATTGAACTGCCATGGCTTCAGGGAAAAACCTCAGAATGGCTGGATCTTGAACAATAGACTGAGTGATATTTTAAGACAAATCATCTCTCAGGAATCATCATCACACAGTAAATGCTACTTTGGTGTGAGAGGACTATAAGTTAGGGGTGCAGTGAGGTGCTCTGAATTCTTTCAACAATGGAATTCTTTCACTTCTGTGACCTTTGTTACTACTGACTGAGGAAAGCAGGATATCAATTGCACAGATTTTTTTTCCAGATTGCTTGTAGATTTAAAAAAAAAAAAAAAGAATTGTTCTTGCTGGAAGTTAATAACATGAACTGACACTGAGAGCTTCTCGTACAGAAGATGTGCTGCACTGTGAGTGCATTTTGTTTAATTCTCCTAATACTCACTGTGAAGGATTTTATTCCCATTTTACACAGGAGGACAATGAGCTAAATTTATTTGTCTCCACACCACACAGCAAGATCTAGGGCTTCATCCCAGACCATCTGAATCAAGAATTCATATACTATCTTAGTTTTTATTCCCCTAAGTTTTTATTATTTATCCCCTAAGCCGAGATCCTGAGACAGGTGTACACATGGGGAGGGGTGTGAGTGCACGCCTTCTGGTGCCACAGAGTGGACTTAAACTCCACTCTTTTAATTATCAGTTGCATGATTATGGCTAAACTATTTACATTTTCTGAACACACCAAAAATGACATAAATAACACTTAATTCAGTCATAGAAGATATAATGTGACATATGTGAAATGTCTAGCATAGGTATCTCACTTAGCTGCTACATCGTAAGTACTAGCTCCTGGTGTTTTCTCCCCACATATGAACAAAGGTAATAATGAAGAGCATTGGTTCCAGCCCTGCTGATCCAACCTCCGTGTCCAATATCAAGGGACTTGTGGACTCTAATCATCATCATCAACTTCTTCATTATCATCAACCTAATTTATAGTTTTGCTTAATCATTTTGATGTCTTTGTTATTTTTTGCGTGTGAAAATGCAGAATTATAGAGCAGCTGAGAAAGTGTTCCTAAATGCCGTGTTGCTGGGATTGAAATCTGGTACTTACTAGTTGCATGAAATCAGCCTTTTTTTTTTTTAATATTTTATTTATTTATTTGACAGACACAATGAGAGAGGGAACACAGCAGAGGGAGTGGGAGAGGGAGAAGCAGGCTCCCCGCAGAGCAGGGATCCCAATGTGGGGATCGATCTCAGGACTCTGGGATCATGACCTGGGCCGAAGGCAGACACCTAATGACTGAGCCACCCATGTGCCCCGAAAACAGCCCTTCTCTCTATGTCTTCAGTTTATTTGTAAAATGGGAGTGAAAATAATAATAATAATCTCATAGGTTATTGAAAAATTAAATAAGGTTTAAGCTTTGCATACAAAGTTGCCAAAATAAGGAACAGCTAGTTTGTAGTTAATGGATATAGCCTCTTATTCTTTTTTTTTTTTCTTGAGTCAGATTTATAGGACCCAAACACAATTTTGATATGTTACAAAGTCCAGCTATTATATCTGTTTTAAACTAATTGCTATCAATGAAATTTCTACAGAATGTATATTGCCTCTTATTCTTATTTCAAAACATGGTAGGGAAGAAGGAATATTAAAACCTATTTATCACCAATGCCTTTTTCCCTTTGGATTCATTCATTAAAACACAACCTTACTTTTTATTACTTTGGAAAGTTCTAGGTGAATTTAATAGATGTTTGAGTGACTTGCTTGGGAATGGTGGTGGTGGAGATGGTGATGTAGGTGTTTATTCTCCAGTTGGGCTGGTGTGAGTGTGTCACTTTAACCTAAGTCATCAGAAGTGTATACAGTCACCCTTCACCCATTAATAAGTCCTAGCCTTTCAAAACAACATGTGAAATTAATGAAATGCTTCTTTTAGACACCCTGCAGCTGCAACTTGGGAACACATCTGCCTACTATACCTACCTCCTCCTCCTCCTGAAGAGCCTGGTCTACTCCATCATCATCGTCATCTGTCTGCTTGGGAGACCAGCACTCAGTGGCAGTGGGAAGAATTCCTAACACATGGTGGCACAAGGTGTCACTTCTTGCCATTGGCTAGTTTCTCTAAAAGTGTCTGCTGAGGATCTAGTGAGCCTTCTTTCTGAGATTGGGTTATTTCCGTTCACATGTGTCTTCTTCTTGAGTCATTATCTGAGAACAAGCTTACAAACCCCTGGGCAAACAGAAGCTTTCACTCTGCAGCTAGAACAGATTCCGCCATGACTCCTGGGTGGGGCCAGGGGGCATTCACAGAGTCTTCTGCACCACCCCCTCATTGTTGTCCACCAGCTGGCAGTCACCTAGTCCCCATGCCTCTGGGTACAGACACCATACACCTTACAACTGCATTCCTTGAACTCTTTAACCAGATAACTGCCTTGAAGTCTTTATTTTATATACCTGGAAGCCAGCATGCCTGTTACCTGACATTTGTGTGTTTTTCATAATAGTTACAATAAAAGCAATCAAGTCTTCTTTGGCCTCTGTGTAATTTATTTGGTGCTGAGAGTCCAAACTGAAGGACAGCATGACAACTGAGATTTCCAATTCAGCATCACTTGTAATAAGTGATCAAATCCACATTTCTAATTCTATCTCTAAGATAGTCCTTATGATGCTTTCTTTGGGCCACTGATCCTAGGTGAGCTACAGACAGTGAAAGTTTCCAGGTTATTTCTCCTGCAAAGTTTAGCAGATTCAGACTCATTTGATTTAATACACTCTGGTGGTGACACTATAACATGTCACAGTACTGGTGACTGTGCTCAGACCTGTTCCAGTGTGTCCCAGGCACCATATTTCCTGATGTCACAAAATCCCAAGAGAGTTGTACTAACACTGAAAAGGTAGAATGGCAGAGGGGTTAATTGCTTGACTTCTGAACTCCATGTGCTTGGGCTTAAATCTTGGTTCTACAGCTATTGAACTCTCTGTGACATAATTTTCTCATTTGTCAAATGGAGTTAAAGTGACCCATCCCTTGGAGTTGTGTGGATAAAATGAGTTAACTTTCCTGGGTACCTGTTAGTGTTCAACAACATTAGCCTCTACTATTGGGAGATATAAATTAGAAATAAGAGAAACACACATGTACACATGTACACACACAAATAATTAGGGCACTCGTTAATATGGGTGTGTGTATTTCTATACACATGGATGTAAAAAAAAATATTCAGTGTGTGGCAAGTGGTGAAAAAGGTAGTGGTGGTTTATTTTTCTATTTTTGTTAACAAATCCACTTAATGTAGGAACTTTAATATATTCGAATTTAAACAATATCTCATTTAAAATTGGGAAGGATCTTTTCTTAATTTACAATCAGGATCAGTTCTTGTGAAACAGGTGCTTTTGGAAACCAAGTAGAGGTTCCCATGTGGAAACAACATAAAGCCCACAAGATACAAAAAGAGGAAATTTAATTTTGATTTACTCCTTGTCGAAAATTTCTTCAGACCTCTTAGGACAGATGTCTGGGCCTTTACTCAGACATGTGGAACTATTTCTGCGTGTGGAAAGCATGGAGTCACAGAGAGGAAACTAGCAAATTACTTAAGCCATGTGAGCTAATGTCACTGCTGGGGGTCCTAGGCACTGTGTCCTGTGGCTCAAGTCTCTAGCACTTTCCTTCCCCAACTGAACCTGGCTGTCCTGGACTGGGAGGTGCAAAGAGGGGGAGGGTGGTGGTCCTGGAAGCAGTGTGGGTAGAAGGAGGGCGCTATGTACTCCTTCAAATGTGGTTGATTCCTGGAAGTGCTTGAAGTTAAACTGGCCCCTGCTGGTTGGGGCTCTGCAACCACTGCTCTGGTGTTGAAAGATGAATTAAGAACAGTTAAACCACAGCCAACGTTGCTCCTTTCCAAAAGGCCACAGCTAATGGAAAGAAAATATCCATCTACACACATGCTTTCAAATATACTCTTTGAGATCATGTGGGTGAGGGTCCCTCTATTTGTCCCTCTATTTTTCCCGCTATTTGGCTGTGGGTGAGGGTTCCTCTATTTGTACCAAGCTCATTCCTATAGTTGCTATGTGAGTTAGGATTGTAAGCCCAGGGCTGTTGAGTTGCTGCACACTCAGTCCACTCCAATGACACTGTTCTGAAGGAAACAGCAGAGATTTCTTGTAGCACTGGGTGATCCCTGACATTCTACTGGGATCTGTGCTTTTCCATGGCAGGTGGTTTACTGAGGCTCAGACTTTGGGTCTCATTTTGTTTGTGTAGGCAGGGTGGCATGAGACCCATGCCCACGAGGTTACTAGCACAGGGTGACCGTAGACGACACAACAGCAGGTGCTTCTTTCCTCACAAGAACACGTGGACATACGGAGGTTCTGAGTTCAACTGTGTCACTGAATTTCACAGACTGAGTCATGCCAGTTCCCTACAGGAACAAGTGTCTGCAGAGCCAGGCCAAGTAATGCTCAGTAGAAGACTTGCACAACAGATAAGTGTGTTTGAGGGGGGGTGAGTAGCAGAGGAGGGCTGTTCAGTGATGTGAGCATAAAAAGTGTCCACACCCACATGCCACCCAAGCATGGAACTGAGATTGTGCCCAATCCCGGGATCCATTCTGTTCAGGCCTTGGAGAAACAAAACTCTACTGCAGAGATCACTGCTTTGGCTTTACAGTCTGATTATACAAAGCATATCCTCTTGTTCTATACAGAGAACCAACTTCAGTGTGAGCTTTGGCTTCCGTGAGCATGGGCCCATGTTACTCCTTCAGCCTGGCATGTGTGGGAGAGAGCTCTTTCTCAGGGTACATTGCAAATTCACCTCTTGCTTAGACATCACCAGTGGACCTGGTGTATATGTGACTCTCCACCTGACACAGGATATTATGTGACCACACAACCAAATTCTGGAGATGTCGGTCACAACGCCAGAATGTACATACCCTTCTTGCCCCCTTTTCCACCTTACAAAACTCTTTCTGGTTAATCCTCAGACTCCCACTCCCCTCCTGGTGGCACTTCTGTCATTTGGTCTATTCTCAGAACAGCACAGATGGAGCTTACCTGACCTGCGCAAATACACACATTTGTGTCATTACATCCAGCAATTTTTTTAAAAGATTTTATTTATTTATTTGACAGATCGAGATTACAAGTAGGCAGAGAGATAGGAAGGGAAGCAGGCACCCTGCTGAGCAGAGAGCCGGATGTGGGACTCAATCTCAGGACCCTGAGATCATGACCTGAGCCGAAGGCAGCGGCTTAACCCACTGAGCCACCCAGGCGCCCAACATCCAGCAATTTTTTATTCATGAAATAGCTCTGACAAAATAATACTCATTTTCCATCAGGCATATTTTTCTCTAAAACCGGAAAAAGTCAAAAATTCTAAGAATAGAAGAAAAGTTAAATAATTATCATATTTCCATGAAATATTTTGCAGTAAAATTTATATTTATGTGTTAGACAACAATTCTGTAAATACTCATGCTATCAAGCAAAAGCAAATTATGTATATTCCATAAGACCATATTTATAAAAATAAAAACCTATACATATATGTGTGTGTTTTTGCAAATCAATAAAAGAAAATAACCAGGTGATTTCAATCATTTCTGGATCTTCCAAAATCTCTACAGCAAAATAACTTTATTACTTTTACATGAGAATTTAAAACAAGATATGAATAATATCGGTGTTATGACCACAAGTAAAAAGCTTGTATTACTGTCACAATCAAGGAAGGGTCATAACAAACGTAGCCGCGGGAAGACCAGGGTAGCAGGTGAGGGATAGAGCCGATTCACATGAAGGAAGCAGCCTGCCTCACAGTTGCTTTAATCTTCTCAGATAATATACCTCAAATAGGACATTTTCTATTCCTGAGAGTGTCTGCTACATAGCCAAGATCCTATCTGGTAGGCAAATAAATAGCAGAGAACCTTTAGAAAAGATGTGTTCCACATCTTATCCTCATAAATGTCCCATAGTTCAGGAGAAGTTTGTTGTAAAATACACAGACAAGGTATAGCTGTTGGGAGGCTTCACTTTCCAGCCTATTAAACTGCGGTAGAGACACTGGGGCAGATTACATGCCTTCTCATCTGGAAACGAGTCGAGGAGATGGTCACACCATGTCTTCCTGTTTCTAGGCTCACTGCCCACCTGTCAAGATAATGGCGTTTGAGCCTCATGGGCCTGGCATGTCTTGGGATTATTTGGGAGTTCTAAATAAAGCCAAAGATTGGATCAAAGCATAGTAATACGTACAGTTTACATAATTTAAAAGTGAACAGTAGCAAGGTCCTCTTTATTGTCAACAAATCTTCCCATGAATGTTAGAAATAAAACCAGACTAGAGCAACAAAAGTGACTATTTTGGTGGTTGGGAAATGTTCGAGTTGCACAATTGTCTGAGAATGGTTTATATCTGAAAACCTACAGAATTCAGGATTCATAGCTATGCGCGCATGGGTCGGGAGGAGTGCACTCGTCTGCGTTGCTTCTGTTCTTCCCCCAGCTCCCACAGCGAACATCGTGAGCCAGAAGTTTCCTCCCATAAAGGAGAGGCCTTGTGAATGGGATCCAAAGTCACACAGTGTAAGGAGCTGGGTTAATCTCGGACAGCAGCAATGCGAAGGGGAGCTGACAAGCTGTGTGGTGTGCAAGCAGGAAGGCCAAGGGCTCTGCTGGTCTGCAGTTGGGGTCATGACTACACCAAGCATGTGCTCGGCTGAAGCTGTGTGTGTGCTTAGCAGGGACTCAAAAATGCCCAACCCAGCCATACATGGTTGGTTCACACTGAGGTGACCGTCTCATGCAGAAGAGCCATGAAAAGACTCAGAAAAAGTATAGCTGAGAAGACGTACACTTTAGCACGTACAATCTATGTGCTAATTGTGTAAAATAGGAATGTGCTACCCAAGACCTACAACAAAACCATTTGGCAGAAGCGAAGTCTTAATCAAGTTGCTGGGACACATCCCTAAGTAATCTTGGAATCATGAAGCTGTGTAGACCTAGGGTGATTCGCAGGAAGCTAGGCTGAAAACTAAAATAACTAAGAAAGAAAACAGGAGAGGCATGAGCAGTCACATACCATGGGAGATAGACTATCACAGATGAAGTCCAAGCAGCTTTCTCAGCGTGCAAACAGCAATGAAAGCAACCTTCTGCAGAAAAGTCACAATCTCAAGTTGCTACAATACATTTTTGATAAATATTTTTCAATAAAAAATAATAAGACCGTCAAAGAATCACAAAATTGTGACTGTTGTTAGGGAGTGATAACCCCTACCACTCAACACAGACTCTTTGAGGTGTGCGGTTACTTTGAAGTAGCTGTAACAAGTTCATGTTCAAAAACACGTTTAAAATACTCAAGAGGATCGCAGGTTTGTTCTTGGTGGCTGCTAAGACATCCCTCCCACATCCTTCTTTGGAGCCCGCAGCGGGGGAGGCGCGCCTTCGCTACCGATGCTGCCCTCCAGTTTAGCTGGTATCTGGGACTCTGTGCCCGCCCCACAGCTTGGCCTGTGGCACCGTGAGCCACGGAGGGAGCCCTGCTCGGCGCGGGAGACCCCTGGCCTCCTCCCGACCCATGTGCGCATAGCTATGAATCCTGAGCGGTGCCTCGTGGCGGAGCCCATAGCTGCCATCATCGCTGCCACCTCCGCCACGACCGCCATTGCTGCTGGTGATGTTGGTGTTGCAGGCAGGCGCTGGAGGCCTAGAGTTGAACTGAGGCCCTGGGCCCTGGGCTCGCTAAGGGCGCTGGGTGAAGAGGGGAAACAGGGGCGAGCTCAGCTTCAGCAGTGCACCAGCCCTCACGTGCACGTTGCTGCTCTACCCATATGGTGGTGACTGTGACTTCCTGGAGCTGCTGGTGGTGGACAGGAGCCAAAAATAAACAAATAAATGAAATAAATACAAAAAGGCAAAAATGCATATTGTAATCAGTATACCAAAGTTACAAAACAAACATGTATTTAAAAGAAATGAAATCTAGAATAGAAAACTTGTATCCCGAAATGAAATATTCACTAGAGAGCTTTAAGAGAATAGTTCTATTGGCAGAAGAAACAATCTCAACACAGAGGAACAACTTCAACCTGATAAAGGGCATCTATGAAAACCCACAGCTGACATCATACTTAACGCTGAAGGACTGAATGCTTTTCCCCAAAGAACAGGAACCAGACTGGGATGTTTGCTCTTGACACTTCTATTCAACATGGTAATACAGATTCTAGAGAGTGCAACTAGAAAAAATACAAAGATCTCTAGCAGATGGAAAAGGAAATGCGAAAATATCTTCAACCACAGATGACATGGTCTTGTTTGTAGGTAATTCCATAGAATCTACACGCACACAAAACGAAAAGTAGAACTCATGAACAAGGTCAGCATCATCACAAGGTACACATTCAATGTACAAAATATCAGTTGGATTTCTATATACTGGCTTGACCACTTGAAAATGAAATTTAGGAAACAACTCGGTTTACAATAGAACCAAAAGAAATAAAACATTTAGGAATTAATTTAAGAAAAGAGCAAAGCTTGTATGTGGAAAATTACAAATATTGCAGAGAATAAATTAAAGAATATCTAAATAAATCCAGAGAGGATCCATGTTATGGGTTAGAAGACTCAATATTGTCATGATGGTAGTTCTTAGCAAATTCATTAAAGATTCAGTGGAACAGGCATTTGGGGTACAAGTTAACAAGCATACACTAAAATTAACATGAACACCCAAAATACCTTGAAAGAAAAGAAAGAGGAATGATAATGTTCAACCTTTAGAAGCGGTGGGGGGAAGGGGCTCACCCAATATTCGGTTTGGAAGATGAGCCTGATGATGCTGCACACACAGAGGGTGTGGAAAGCTTTTTCCCTGGCACATCAAGTCTGAAGGGGCTGCAGGCGGGCCTTTCAAGCACAGGCTTACAGCATCTATGAAGCCACAGGAGACTCGAGGGTCGCGGACTCTTAGAGTTGCTGTCTCAGCTCAGCCTGACTGGTTTCCATCTCTCTTTCCCTGAGGGGCAAGGCCGTTCAGATGTGCACAGTGCTTAGGGTCCTAGGACTGGGATCACCAGGAACAAGAGGTGCTGGCTGTTTCAGGTATTGGAATGTCCTTTCCTCCAGGGTGCACACTAAATTCTAGGGAAGCCTGGCCTGACAGCTGCAGAGAGGAGCCATGTTCTTTTCCCACCTTGTCCTTCACCTGCTCTGGATTCCTTCTGGGCTTACTGAAAAATGGAGACCGGAGACCCACTTCACACACACACCCAGACCCCTACCCCCGTTGAAGGCAACTCCCTTCAAATCAGCCCTTCCAGGGTCTTCCTTCTAGCTCAGTCCCAGCTGCTCTCAGGAGCCTAACCCGGGGAGACACTAACTGGTTCTTCTTCTGCCTCTTGAGGTGACATTTGGAAATCACCCATCAACATCCAGGCTGGGATGATGGGGAACTCCCAGCTGAAAACCCCTGAAGAAAAAGCTGGAAGGACAGTTGTGACCAGGAGAGAATTGCAGTCTCCAGGAGTTCACACTGGAAAACGAGGCTTCACCATTATAGACAGTGATGGTACAGAACATATGTGAGGCTGGACCTGTGACAGGATCACTTTGGGAGTAAAAGGCACTGGTTACAGCTGTTGTCAGCTGACAGACACATAATCCAGCAGACAATGCAAATTAGACACTTGACTTTGGGAAGGCAGCTGCTCCCATAAGACACCTGTCTGAACCAGAAACAGGAGCAATGCCTAGAAAGCTCTGCCAGGCTCTCCTCCTGCCCACATCACGCTGTCTCTAGCCCTTGAACACGCACCAGGCCAATGTGGGCTTCTCCGTGGTGCCCATCCCTCCCTGGATGTTGGTGCTCTCCCTCCACCCAGGGTCCAGCAGGCTAGTATGTTGGCAAACTAAGTTTTGTCTCCCACAAGGACCAGCTTGGAAAGGCAGTCTCACAAGAGAAGGAAGCACTGAAATGGAGAGGTCAGGCTCCCCTATTTATTGGGGAGCCCAGAAATTATCCCACAGGACTTTGACCCTCCATCCCCCAGCTAAGATTCCCAATAACATGACACCTGGCCAGAGTCATGTCAACAATAGACTGACTGACAGCATGGGGGACAGGGGACTTCCAGTGTACAGAGTCCCTGAGCTGTCAGGGACAGCCTTGCTGCTGACAGCCAGTCTGGGCAGCAGCATGAGTGTCTGTCACTGTTGGTGGATGAATTAATGCAGTGGCTGCAACCAGGGGCACCAAGAGCAGCACCGAGGAGCACTGAACTGGGGGGACAGACGGACAGACATGGATTGACAGGAAAGATGTTCCATGTATGTGAATGTAAATATGCATATTCACAAGCAGATCTCTGTAGTTTTTACAGGTACATATGACATCAAGTCTATCAGTCTATTTTCTCATTGGAGGCTAGCGAAATGGGGCATTGCAAGGACGAGCCACTTACCGAAGACTACCACTCACATTGAGTACACAGTTGGAAAAAACAGCTTTCCTGCTTTGTATTTCTGGGTCCTTCAACTCCTAAGTGACTCTTTGCTGTAATAGACTTCACTGACCCGGTGAGCAATACTGAAGATGATCAGGTGCAGGACGTACCTGCAATGGCCAGGAGGGGGTGGTAGAAGTCAGTGTAAGTAATAAGTAAAACAATGCAGTTCTTAAGAGGGAAGCACATTATTTAAAACAAATAAGAAACCTATCTAACCTATTGGGATAGATCACAATTCTCATTCAAAACAACAACTCAGAGAGAATATAAATTAATATCTCAGTGAAAAAATCTAAGGAGGTTACATACCGCACATGCTTCATTAACCTATTAACCGGGCTGACTTGAAGTTCTCGGTGAGCTCTTCTTAGTGGGGCTACTCAACCTCCTGAAGACTCTGTCATCTTCAGAATGGGATGAATTACACCTCCTTTAGACTTGCAAGGAAGGAATCCATGTGTACCATGTATGGCATTCAATAAAGTGTATTTGACATTATTTAGTGAATCAATGATTACTGTTAACGAACTTAAAAAAAATTACTCTCTCTGAAAGGCAAGCAACTATTAATTCACCAGTGCTAGAAGAATTTCTATTGTGTTCTAAGGCCCAGCACTGTTACTGGAATGACGGCTCTTCAAGAATATCTTCTGCTCTTTGCTCCTTTGACATGTGAGAGATATTGCTAAGTTCTGCAACCTCTCTGAATTTTTTCTCATAACCTTAATTTTAATCTTTAGAACTTAAACATAACTCTCTCTGTCTCTGTGTATGTGTATATATATAGAGAGAGAATTCTACAGATAGAGAATAGATGCTGTGACAGGTTTGCATTTGTTAGTCTTGTGTTTAAATCAAGGCTCCATTACTTTTGTGACTGCACAGATGAAGTATTAAGATTTCAATGAGCTGCTCTGTCAAATCTGGTTGTTATAACTATGTTGGCATGTTATTATAAGAAACAAGTCGTTATAAGAATCATATCGTACTTCAGACTGGCTGGTACTATTTTTTTACAAAGCAACCAACTTGGCCCAGTCTTAGGCCCATGGTGGATGGTGTCTGGAAAGTGAGCATTATTATTCCCATTTCCAGGGATTTTACCAAGGACACACATCCGCCAGGTGGCAGGGCGTGGACTAGAGCCGTCATTCTATCCTTGTCAGTGCAATAAATCCTCCCAGAGTTAGGAGGTATCAGTCAGACTCTCCCAAGTGTCCCATTTGGCAGTTCTGAACTGAGAAGGACGTCCCCCCTCAGCACATCATTGATCAGATGATATCATTGGCTGTGGAGGGAGCTGGCTCCCAGGCTGAGCTCCATGGCTGGACATTCCCGAGATCAGCAGGTCTGGAAGGCTGCCAGGCACATGGAGTCAGTCTGAACCTGCTGTTCCCTGCAGACAACATATCAATGGCTTTCCTTTTTTGGGTTTTTAAGCTTTTCATGTTAAGAGTTGACAACGTATGAACGTCCAACTTATTCCTTGTGACTTAGTAAAGAATTCAAACTGGATTAGGTCTCACATTCTCCCAAGGTCAGAAGGGAGCTGTCCCTGGTCAGGGAAAGCACACCAGCCTCTCAGAGTTTCAGTGAAATGTCCAAGCTTCAACACCTGGCTCTTTGCACAGGGTCTGCCTGAGTCTACACCTGCTCTGAGCCCCTGTCTCTCCCCTGGAGCTGATCTCTGGGGGCATCAGAGCAGTTTCATTCATGGCAGCAGCAGGATGACCTGGGGGGACAGGAAGTGCTGCTCCCTCAAGGGTCACCTGATTTCTCTTCCTGGAGACCATAGGGTCTTGCTTAGGACCCTCCACTCTCGACGTGAGTATGGGGTGAAGTCTTGGCTACCCCTTGTGTCTTGCTCAAATGTTTCCCTTATTATTTTTTAAAAATAAACCCATCTTTAACAATATGACCTTTCAGCACCACTAACACAAGAGCACAGATGTACCACGGCAAGAAGAGTAGTAGAAGAACACAATTGTCACCTGTTGAAATGCATTTCCAGTCCCAGGATTAATCCATTCCTGCCAGGGGTGCCCAGTCAGCAAACCAAAACTTAGGTAACTTCCCTGTCCCTGAAAATGCTGTTCTTGACCAAAAACACAGTATGTCCCAACTAAGGAGGCACCAAAAACCAGGAATCTGCAATGATTCCCCTGTTCTAAGTAAGGTCAGGTATGCAACCCCAGCCAATCAACCTAAGCCAAGCACTATCTCCTTATCCCCTGACTGACCTGCTATTCCTCCTAGTTTCCCCTTTACTGCTTCGAAGTCTCTATAAAAACTCCCTTTTGCCCAAAATCCCTGGGGCAGAGTGCTCCCCTGCTTGTGAGACTCTGAGCTCCCCAACCCATGGACTGTTCTCCTTTGAAGAAAGGGCACCACACCCTCCAGGCTGAATTGTTTCACTCTTGTCATTTGTCTCACCCAGGAGAGCATTTGGCTGGAGGTTTGGCAGGAACTAAGACTGCTCATAGCCGACAGGTGTTGAGCCCTTAATGTCTGCAGTGTTTGTAGACAAATGGGAACAGTAATGGAGAGAAACAGAGTTCTGAATGTTGACAACAGACATAAAATTTATTTTCATGAGAGAATAGAAGGTTATGGATTTTCTCCCCCAATGGAAGATTTCCTTATTGGTGAAAATCTAGAAAAGAGAGAAAGCAGGAAGAGAAGAATCCACTGGCTTTCTCACCCCCCACACTGCTCATCTTCCATATGCAAACTCTTTCCACCTGTTGTTATGCTCTGCAGATGTCAGTCCCCATTGTCACCATCATTCTCACTGTCTTCCCTACTTAACATTTAGGAGAGCTGCCCTAGACACCTGCTGAGTGTCTGAATGATGAGCCTGGATTATCCTTTTAGCAGAATATTCTAGTCAACACCTCACCAGATCAGCACAACCTCAGAGCCTGCATTTTGGAACACTTAAGCCTTGAATCTTGGTTAGAGCTCAGCATGTGTGCCTCTCAGTGTTTACCAAGAGGAGGAGCTCAGAAGCTGGGTCTAGTAGTGGGTGTGATGGACCCACACCTCCCTGCCCCAGCCAAGTCCCCTTCCTGCCTTCCCCTTCCAGGCCAACAGACTCTCATTAGCATAGCTAATTACCATAACTGGACCCAGGAGGTCCTCCTCTACTTTAGATAACAGGCAAGGAAACGTGTACTTACTTTACTACCTTTACCTCTGGAAACTTCATTTCAGATGCCTGATGCCTTTCTCAGCTGACCCTCCTGAGGCCCTGCCTTTTCCATTTTTAAGGATCTCACACTGGATCTGAACTGTCCTGCCCCCTGGTCTCCTCTGCCCCCTGGCTAAACACAGATTTCTTCCTATGACCACACACACACACACACACACACACACACACCCTGGATTTATAGGACTATCATATTTCCTGAAATTCTACACTATGAGGACCCCAGAAATCATCTACTGCAACCAATCCAGTTTTAAGATGAAACACCAATCCCCAACATTTCTTGAGCTTTTTCTGTGCATCTGGGACAGGCCCGTTGGGTTGCTCACATTCTCTGCTCACTCTGCATGCAACCTAATAAGGTCCTTTTGACAAATGAGGAAAAGGAAAAGACTAGATAGCCGAACACTGCAGAGCTGTCATGTCACATTAGGGCATTTCCATCTTCTGAAGAGACCTCTGGGAGAAATGGTCCAGGGCTAGCTCAGGGGACCTATTGCTTTTTCAGCAGGGATCTCTGCACTGTGCTTATCCCTGCCTCCGGAGCAGCCTGCACAACCATTGTTCTGTCAGTACTGAATGGCCATTGGAGGCTTGAGATGTGTCTCCAGCCAGACCTGACTCACATCCCCACCTAACACCCTGTAGGCATGAAGCCTCAGAAGAGTTACTTAAAATGCGACGCAGGAATTCCATTTCTAAATTGAGGGTAGTAGCATTCATCTCAAGGGTGACTTTCAATATTTGGTCAAACAATGAGCAGAAACCAGCTAGTGTGATGCTCAGGTCCAGTCAAGGATTGCTGTTATACCACTGGTGCCCTCCTTGCACCAACAGTCCTCAGTGATTCTCAGCAGCTTAACCCTTGATGTTCCATCCTGCCTCATGGGCAGACCTGCCACAGCCCTCTGGCCCCTCCCTCTTTCCTCCCAGCCTCTTTCTTACTAGTAACTGCAGGTGCCTCTGGGAAACAGAGACTCAGGTCTTCACTTGCCTTCTGCAACACACCCAGGCAGTCTCTTCCCAGCAGGTGCAGCCAGGAGGTCACCCAGGGTTTCTTTCCACCAGGTGGGAGACAGAACCATGCTGGGTCCCCTTGCCATCCTGTGTGTTCTCCTGTTTCCCGGTAAGTCCTGACTTGTTCCCCAGTGCAGAGGACAGGGGATACCCTGAGGTTCCTGTCCATCACTGTCTCACAGCTGTTTCCCTCTCTCCTGGCAGGCGGTGGAGCAGGGCTCAAGCTGAGTCAGACTGATTTATTGGTGGCACGTGTGGGCAGTTCACGTCCTCTGGATTGCAAAGTGGACACCTGGGTCAGGTACATCCACTGGTACCGCCAACAGGAGGGTACGGCACCGAAGAGGCTCCTCCACCTAGACATGTCCAGGTCCCTTGTGCAACGGGATTTTGTCCTGAATGCGGACAAAGTCAATGCCCAGAAGGGCAAGGATGGCTACAGCTGCACTCTGTCGGTGCTGAAAGTGGAGAAAAATGATGAGGGGGTGTACTACTGCGCTGCCTGGGAGCACCACAGCCCTGTGCTCTGACCAGGTCCCTTAGCAAAAAGGTCTCTGTCTCCCAGGGCACTGAAGACCTGGCACATTCCATTGACTCTGGGTCTCTGGGATTGTCCTGGAGTCAGCTCTCAGCACCCTGACTCTCACTAATGCCCCCTTCCCTTTCCATTGGTGCACTGCACAGAACCCTGGATGCTAAGGAGCCCCTGGCGGGCACAAACCCAGGGAGCTGTCCCTTCTGGAGGGACTGCTCTGAAGGTCATCCAGTTCAGCGTTTCTGAAGCATTTGGAGCAGAATCTGTGCTGCTCAATGCAGTGACCACTAGCCAGTAACCACATGTGACCCCTGAGCACCTGAAACATAGCTAGTTCAACCTGAGATGGGCTGCTTGTGTAACATACAAGCCCTGTTCTGGAGACTATAAAAAAAAAAAAAAGATGAAATACCTTCTTAATAATTTCTATATTAATTACATGTTGAAGTAATGAAGTTGCCCTTGAAATGAATGCTACTATCCTCAATTTAGAAATGGGGAAATCCTGCCTTGGATATCTCACAGTAAATAAAATAATCCTAGAATTTTATTTGTTTCTTTAACTTTTTTAAATGCAACGTTAGAAAATGAGTCTCCAAGTGGAGAAAGACAACTATCATATGATCTCCCTGATATGAGGAAGTGGTGATGCAACATGGGGGCTTAAGTGGGTAGGAGAAGAATCCATGAAACAAGATGGGATAGGGAGGGAGACAAACCATAAGTGACTCTTAATCTCACGAAACAAACTGTGGGTTGCTGGGGGGAGGGGGGTTGGGAGAAGGGGCGTAGGGTTATGGACATTGGGGAGGGTATGTGCTTTTGGGTAAATTGGAAGGGGAGGTGAACCATGAGAGACTATGGACTCTGAAAAACAATCTGAGGGGTTTGAAGTGGCGAGGGGGTGGGAGGTTGGGGTACCAGGTGGTGGGTATTATAGAGGGCACAGCTTGCATGGAGCACTGGGTGTGGTGAAAAAATAATGAATACTGTTTTTCTGAAAATAAATAAATTGGAAAAAAAAAAGAAAAAGAAAATGAGTCTCATATTGTGACTTATCTTTATTTCTACTGAAGGGAGTTGTGACAGGCTAGCGATTGAAAATTCTGGCCATCTCCGAAGAAGAATGTGGGAGTAAAATATTGTGCAAATCATTTCAGAGAGTGATTTACAATAAAACAATTGAAAACTGAAATAGGAAGTAGACTCTTGACTCCAGTTTTCAAACTGCTGTCTTGCCCACTGCCTATTACTTTGCAGTAGAGACTCCGTGAGCAAAGCACAGCAAATAGTTGGTAGGACTAACGTCTCAACACCCTCATGCACTGGCATACCTGGTGCTCAACTGATGTTGGGGTACATGATCCTCAGGCAGGTTGATGCAACAGCCCTGAATGAGACCCGGGGCCCTCACTTCCAATTCTCCTTTTATGTTACTCCATATGTGATTTAGGAGCTGTATTCCTTGGACTTCTTTTTTGTCATCTGTACAGGGAGGTAGTTTAACTACCACAGTAATGGGTTGATCCTTTGTAATAAAGCAAAATTATACCAATAAGATATCACTATGTTTACTAAATTCTTATAAATTTGTCAACTTCTTGAGGGGAAAAAAAGAAAAGAAAAACTATATTACTGATCCTCCAATCCCAAACAGGAAAACACCTACTGCCATATGTGGGGGAAAAGAAAAAGCTCTCTGAGGAAGTCAAAGCTGAATTAAATGCCTTTTCAGTTGAAGATTCAAATTTTATGTACAACTTAATAGCACTGGTAAACATGATTGCTGAAAGGAAAGCCCAAAACATTTGTAGATAATTAGTCCCTCAGATTCATTAACTCCTTATCTGTCTCCCTGAGTTTTTGCACTAGGAGATTTATATTTAACACGTGCCTGATTGTGAAAAAGGCCAACGCCCCTTTCCTCTAATGAAGCCTGGGTCAAGATGAAGACCTCCACCATGTGCAGGAGGTGGTGGAGGGGGAGGGACAGAAACTTACTTTTGCTCTGTTTGGGGGATATTCCTTCATTTGTCTTCCCATATCCTAATACCACTGAACCCTTTCCTCTCAGTGCCTGACTCCATAGGGGAGTGACCCTGAGACTTGAGTATTAGAGTTTTGTTAGAGAGAAATTAGCTACATTTGAAGACACTGTCAGAGAAGTCATCCCAGGTCAATGTAAATCTCAGTTTTCAATATGGGTCCGTAGGGTCTTTGAGTTACAACCTAAAAAGAGAGTGGCCCTGTGTGTGGAGCAAACCACCCCATGTGGAGGGAAAAACCAGTCATATTTGGAGTCATTTCCTCTAGCTGCCCTTGTCCTTGTGGATAAGTTAAGCTTCACCAAGGACACTTTGGCCAAACCATCCAGAGACCAATAAAACCTCCTATCTTAAGTAAATGTTTGCTAATTAAATGGTTGTTTAAATGGCTGATTCTAACAACACTGAAAACATCTTATTAAAATGTACCCAACCAAGTACGGTGTTGACTCCATTGATGTCTGCTGAACTGAGACTGACATTTTGACTATTAGATAGGGTCTCACATTACCTCATGGGTGGGGATTTTGCATAGATGGATGCTTGAAATATCCTCATGATTTGGGCTCAACTCATTTATTTCATTTTTTTTAAAGATCTTATTTATTTATTTGTCAGAGACAGGGAGAGCGAGAAAGTGAGCACAGGCAGGCAGAGGTAGAAGGACAAGCAGGCTCCCTGCTGAGCAAGGAGCCCGATGTGGGACTCGATCCCAGGACACTGGGATCATGACCCGAGCTGAGCAGCTGCTTAACCAACTGAGCCACCCAGGCGTCCCTCATTTATTTCATTTTTGAGGTGGGTGAGACACAATGATTTTGACTAATAGAAGCAGCATTATATTATGAAATTAATGCTGAATAATGTCTAAGAACATCTCATAAAATCATAGTTTCTCTTCTTTTTAGATTATTTATCTATTTATTTAATATTTGACAGAAATCACAAGGAGGCAGAGAGGCAGGCAGAGAGGAAGGGAAAGCAGGCTCTCTGCTGAGCTGAGATCCCGATGCGGGGCCTGATCCCAGGACCCTGGGCTCATGACCTGAGCTAAAGGCAGAGGCTTTAACTCACTGAGGCACCCAGGCTCCCCATAAAATCATAGTTTCCATAGTTCTATTATCCATTACCAACTGATCACACACATTAGTACTGTGGAAAAATTCATGTCTGTTACATCAGAGTCATTTTCTAAGAATCACAATTCTGAAAATTTCTGGGCACACGTGGAGATCTATGTTTATTGTTTTGTGTTGGATGTTCTTTATGTTCCACTCCCCAGAATAGGTTCAGGAATACAGTTTTGGGTAGAGGAAAGGGCACAACCTGGAGAAGTCACTTCTAAACATTGGGAACAGGAGAGTTTTTACCATGCCACTCATACCCTTATAGATTCTGAAAAACCTGTATGGCTTTTGATTTTTATTTTAAACTTTACTGTTAAATAGAATTCACATGCTACTTAATATTAAAATTCTTGAATGTTATTGAGCACTTAGGCATACCATGTGACATCTGATGGTTAGAAATATGTGGAATAGTCTCTGTTTTAACCACTATATCGCCCCTCTCTCTATCAAACTTTGCTTCATTTACAAAACAAACTCTTTTTTCTTTGCTGATTCCTACTGACTCCATGTGCCAAGTTAGAGACAAGGTTCATGCCCAGAGAGCTCAGTGTACCTTCATAGCCTGAGTGTTTCTTTTCCTCTCTGCAGAACAGATACCAGGTATAGACAGTGACACCAATACTGAGTCTTCCTATTAACACTGTATTTTCATTTCCTCGGGGTTTTTTTTTTTTTAACATCTCTTTTGTCTACTTGCAGATGAGAGAATGAGACCCTCTAAAGCAGAATTGTACACAACCATAGTTTTTTCCAACAAAATTGTTTCCCAGTTTTATTGCCTAAAAGCCTTTCATAGAAGGTTGCTAGAAAATCAACCTCATGTGTTCATCTGGAGACAGAGAGGAAGATATGCTTTCAAGTATGACCCTGTGTGTCTCCTACTGTGGGAGCATCATTTCTCCCCCAGGCAAATTAACAGTATGGATGCTGAGGGGCACAAAAGATGGATACTGCAAAATTTCCCATTTCCTCCTCAGGATTAATGTTCCACCCCCACCCCACCACCATTGCTCTGTGCTCCAAGATCCTTAACCATTGTGGAAACAGTCATGGGAATCTTTGTTCTGTTTTCAAATGGAAAGTTGGCCAATGGAAACTGAAGCTCAAAAAACAATCACCATGTCACCTGACAAAAGCATTTCTTCTTGGACACTAGATTTACAAGCCAGTGGACCCTGGGAAAAAGAAACAAATCCCTCCAGTGGGTTAAGTGGTATCAAAGGGAATGACTTCTCCCACATGCACCTCTTATTCCTGAGCATGAACCTCTGGGTATGGCAGGAGTTGACACTATATGTTGGTCCCTTTGACAATGCAGGCCCCCTTCAGAGAGGGAACCCAGACCTCACTCTCTTCCACTTCCCAGTCTCTTGCTGATGCTCCCACTGGCTGCTCCCAAATAACAACCAGAGGATAAGGAAAACCATAAAACCATCTGTGCAGTCCCTGAAGGTCCACCTTGTAATGCCCAGGGCAAGGTATGGAGGGGACCACTGTCCACGTGGATGAGCAAAAGAATAATAATCAAGTAGTAGTCAAATAACTGGGTTATATTTGTCCCCAAATAAGTAAAACAAATTGCAGAGTTGGGAGATTTTATCTAGTTCCTTTCATTTCACCTTCCACAAAGCCACCAAAGTCCCATCTTTAACAGAACAGGATAAAGATACGTTTGTATCTTTAGGGTAAATACCCAGTAGTGCAATTGCTGGGTCATAGGGCAGTTCTATTTTCAACATTTTGAGGAACCTCCATGCTGTTTTCCAGAGTGGCTGCACCAGCTTGCATTCCCACCAACAGTGTAGGAGGGTTCCCCTTTCTCCGCATCCTCGCCAGCATCTGTCATTTCCTGACTTGTTGATTTTAGCCATTCTGACTGGTGTGAGGTGATATCTCCTTGAGGTTTTGATTTGTATTTCCCTGATGCCGAGTGATATGGAGCACTTTTTCATGTGTCTGTTGGCCATCTGGATGTCTTCTTTGCAGAAACGTCTGTTCATGTCCTCTGCCCATTTCTTGATTGGATTATTTGTTCTTTGGGTGTTGAGTTTGCTAAGTTCTTTATAGATTTTGGACACTAGTCCTTTATCTGATATGTCGTTTGCAAATATCTTCTCCCATTCTATCAGTTGTCTTTTGATTTTGTTAACTGTTTCCTTTGCTGTGCAAAAGCTTTTGATCTTGATGAAATCCCAAAAGTTCATTTTTGCCTTTGCTTCCCTTGCCTTTTGCGATGTTCCTAGGAAGATGTTGCTGCGGCTGAGGTTGAAGAGGTTGCTGCCTGTGTTCTCAAGGATTTTGATGGATTCCTTTCTCACATTGAGATCCTTCATCCATTTTGAGTCTATTTTTGTGTGTGGTGTAAGGAAATGGTCCGATTTCATTTTTCTGCACGTGGCTGTCCAATTTTCCCAACACCATTTTTTAAAGAGGCTGTCTTTTTTCCATTGGACATTCTTTCCTGCTTTGTCAAAGATTAGTTGACCATAGAGTTGAGGGTCTATTTCTGGGCTCTCTATTCTGTTCCATTGATCTATGTGTCTGTTTTTGTGCCAGTACCATGCTGTCTTGATGATGACAGCTTTGTAATAAAGCTTGAAGTCCGGAATTGTGACGCCACCAACTTTGGCTTTCTTTCTCAATATTCCTTTGGCTACTCGAGGTCTTTTCTTGTTCCATATAAATTTTAGGATTATTTGTTCCATTTCTTTGAAAAAGATGGATGGTACTTTGATAGGAATTGCATTAAATGTGTAGATTGATTTAGGTAACATAGACATTTTCACAATATTTATTCTTCCAATCCAGGAGCATGGAACATTTTTCCATTTCTTTGTGTCTTCCTCAATTTCTTTCATGAGTACTTTATAGTTTTCTGAGTATACATTCTTGGCCCCTTTGGTTAGGTTTATTCCTAGGTATCTTATGGTTTGGGGTGCAATTGTAAATGGGATTGACTCCTTAATTTCTCTTTCTTCTGTCTTGTTGTTGGTATAGAGAAATGCAACTGATTTCTGTGCATTGATTTTATATCCTGACACTTTACTGAATTCCTGTACAAGTTCTAGCAGTTTTGGAGTGGAGTCCTTTGGGTTTTCCACATATAGTATCATATCATCTGCGAAGAGTGATAGTTTGACTTCTTCTTTGCCGATTTGGAGGCCTTTAATTTCCTTTTGTTGTCTGATTGCTGAGGCTAGGACTTCTAGTACTATGTTGAATAGCAGTGGTGATAATGGACATCCCCGCCGTGTTCCTGACCTTAGCAGAAAAGCTTTCAGTTTTTCTCCATTGAGAATGATATTTGCGATGGGTTTTTCATAGATGGCTTTGATGATATTGAGGTATGTGCCCTCTATCCCTACACTTTGAAGAGTTTTGATAAGGAAGGGATGCTGTACTTTGTCAAATGCTTTTTCAGCATCTATTGAGAGTATCATATGGTTCTTGTTCTTTCTTTTATTGATGTGTTGTATCACATTGACTGATTTGCGGATGTTGAACCAACCTTGCAGCCCTGGAATAAATCCCACTTGGCCGTGGTGAATAATCTTTTTAATGTACTGTTGAATCCTATTGGCTAGTATTACCAATCCTAACTCTTACAAAAAGAAAGTAGAGAAATGCCTGCCACTTTCGTAATATCAACGAAAATCCAGCTCCTCACATTGGTTATAATTGATGTATCTTTTCTGTCCTTCCTTCATCTACATTTCTGTCATGTATGAGTTAAAATTTAAATGTTTGATCACAAACTAATCATTCCTATCTACTGTGAGTTCTTCCCCTTTGTTTTTTTTTTTTTTTTTAACTTTCATATTGAAGTTACCAAACCGTTACCAAAAATCTAATTTTATTCTGGTAGTGGTAGAATCAGTATTTGTAATCCATAGGTCAATAGATTTCTTTGATTCTTTTCTTTGTTCATTCAAAGAAAAAGAGTTAAGCTCTTTGTGAAACTTAAGAAACATAATGTTCCAGATAAGATGTTAATAATAGCTATTTTTTTTTTTTTACCAAAAACTCCTTATGTACTAGGTAGGCATTATATTAAGCAGTTTATATACTTCTTGTTATATAATGCCTCAGTATCAGAGGAAAGAGGAAAAGGAATCTGATGGATATCAGTGTACCCCCCACAGATGTCACTAACCCTGTCCTAAATGTTTGGTTTGGCATAATTTCCCACTGACTTACATTCCTAGTTATAGACTATTATGTTGAAATGGTATGATTATCTCAGAGAGAAGAAAGCTGTTCAGAGATTTTCAATAGTTGTGAAAAGCTCATTCTGAAGGTGCTGGCAATGAACAAAATGCAATTCCATCCATTTAGCTGCCAGATAATATGCTTGATGGTCAGTCTCTGGAGGAAATCTCATGATCACCATGAGAATCCTGCAAATGTCCATATTTCATGGCAGAAAGAATTGATGCTTCGACAAGAACAGAAGCTGCAGGGTGGAAACTCTACATCCCATGGCATGGTGTGAATCAGTGGAGGTGGGTTCAGGGCTGGTTGTTGCACAAGAAGGTTCTGATGAAGAGACCAATCCTAAAGACCAGCAGGGAAAAGGGCTGGAAGAGGGTGGGAGGGAGACTGGAAGAAGGAACTCTCTCCCCTTGCATAGTGATGTCATCATGAGAATGAGCAGGGGATGGACAGAGAAACAGAAATGATGAGCAATGATCAAAAGGAGATTGTCCTAACTTGAAAGAAGCTGTTCCAAACCAGAGGAAACTATTTTCAATTGGTAAGGTTAGCACCTCCCTCCAAAATCAGAATGAGGAAGAAATAACATGTATTTGTTATCAACAATAATGACACTTCCTTCCCCTGTAGCAAACCCAGAGTTGCAGCCTCTGTTTGGTGTTACCAGTGTGCCCTGCTCATATATGCCTAAGTGAGGGGGCACCGTGGGGGCCCCATCCCATGTCCACCCTCCTCTATACCCTGAGCAGGGCTGTGTCAACCTGGAGCAAAAGTGACTTTTTCTAATAATTCTGCAAAGGCTGTGGCCTGTTTTATTTACTGAAAAAAGGAAACATCTGCACTACAGAGACTGTTCAGAAGGTAGAAACTACAGAGTTATGTAGACAAGAAGCAGCGTTTTAAAAACCTTAATCTGTGAAGCTTTCTGCCTCTAAAAAAATAAACTAATTTACAAAAAAGTATTGTCAAAGAACCCGTGAAAATACTATTGTTTGAATCTAGGAACCAAATTTTATAATTTAAAGCCTTGAGAAAAACTGACCATTGTGAGCAATACAGTAAAAGCAACAACAACAAGAGTCAGTGTTTGCATAGACCCCATGGGTCCTGGACTGTGGAGTCAGAGGAAATCAGCTAGAGCATCTCCAGTTGTCTTCTGTGGAGATACTCCCTCCCCAGTAACTGCTTTGAGATTAAAAGATGAGAAATCCAAGAACTAAACATTCAGCCTAGAGGAGGACTCAGAATTATCATCAGTACTTCTTTTAAATTTCACATCTGTCTCTACTCCTTACCATGAAATAATTGGGACAATTAATTTAGAAAAGTCTTCCTTGACACTCGTTTGCAGTATTTCTGTCTATGCTAGACATACCTGTTTCTGCGTATCTGTCAGTGACTGTCTCCATATCTGTCTATATCTCCATATCTGTGTCTATATCTCTGTCTCACTCTCTTTCCAGTTAGTAGCCAAAATGATACAACCAGAAATATCTATATCTATATCCACAGTAGAAAAAAGGATAATTACTCAATGCTGTACCTACCAAAAAAAAGTGATATATTGGTACCAAAAAAAAAAAAAAGTATCAGCCTTTGTGTATCTGATGTATGAGATGTATTTGGTCACTTACAACACATGCTTAGAGGTAATATGATGAGAGCAAGAAATAGGCAGCACTGAGACATCCTGTCCCCTCTACTGAAATTTCTTTTTACATTTCAGAGAACACAGTAGATGAAGCCATGTGCAAATGTGCAAAGTATTCCAGGAGCCCGGCAGTCAGCCCCAAGAACCTCTCTTCAGTTCTGGACTCTCATCATTTCCACAGGACAACCTAGCCCCAGTCTCTGCCTCAGCCTCAGCCCCCACCCTGTGCTCCCTGACTGGTACCTCAGTCCTAGAATCAAGGGGAAAAGAAGCAGACAGCCACCAGCTGTGCCTTCAGGATGCCAGGCTTCCTGCTACAACTTCCCATTGACCTGATTGCCTACTGTGGAGAGCTTCTGCTTTAAAGTCAGGACATATCAGTTCTTTTCCTGGTATCTATGGTTCAGTCTGCATGAGAAGGGGCTTGAGAGCACCGAATCCTAACCACTAGACCACCAGGGAGAGAAGGGGCTTGAAATGGAGAGAGGACACAGGACTGAGGTCATAGACATGACAGTGAGATCCAGGTGTGGTGCCAAATGAAGGAAGATGAAGACCAGTGCTTCTGGGATACAAGTGCTCCCAAATAGGACCTTTTTCTCTGTGTCTGTGACCTTCCCAGGGTCTGTGCAAGCCTTGTCTCTAGTGCAGCCTCCATACACACTTGCTGAATCAATCTGTGAATCAGTAAATCCCAGGAAGCATTATTTAGGAAGCACATTGAGAGTGTTTCCTGTAATGAATCCTAAGCACGCATTTTGGTACATTGAGAGAAATATATAGACCCCTCTGAAAATACATACATATTTATATACATATATGTGTATACTCTTATTACGTAGTGGTATATGATATATTATATATTAAAAGTACATATAGAAGAAATAAAATATCCTTATTTTAAAAGATTTTATTTATTTATTTATTTATTTATTTATTTATTTGACAGAGATCACAAGTAAGCAGAGAGGCAGGCAGAGAGAGAGGAGGAAGCAGGCTCCCTGCTGAGCAGACACACACACACACACACACACACACCCAGTGCTGAGCTTGATCCCAGGACTCTGGGATCATGACCTGAGCCAAAGACAGAGGCCTTAACCCACTGAACCACCCAGGTGCCCAGAAATAAAATATCTTATTTAAGATTGTGGGTTCTAGTTATAGATCCTCTGGTACAAATTATTGCTCGGCCACTTACTCATGTCAGACCTTTGATAAAATTACTGGTGTGACCAAGGCCTCCATTTTTCATATGAAATATGGAACCAAAACTAAAATCACCCACTTAATAGGCTTTGTGAAGATTAAATGAGATAATGGAGCCAATGTGTTCACCTATTATGTATAAAATGCCTTCAATATTGAAAGCTATTAAAGTTATGAAAAATAAAGAAAATAAAATCTCTATTTTTGAAAGTATTTAAAAAAATAAATAAAAGATAAATTCTGCCTTCATTTACTTCCATGTTTGAAATTATTCAAGTTGGGAAAACACATTTTTCCATGAATGTTTCTGAAATGACCATTTATCTTCCTTCTTAGCTCCTAGCATCTGAAACTCTTGTCTATGTCCAGGAAATACCACACGTTATGAATCTGAGTGAAAGAATGAATTTTTTCCCACTATAGGAAAGAAAAATGTCAGATACTGTTCCTCAGCCTTCCTTAAGCTATAGTCAGGTAGAAAGTGTGGGCTCCCCCAATTAGACATATTCACACAACTGCTACCTCTTAATACAACACATGCACTGAGACACACATATGCACAAACACGCAGGACAGAAAGCAATGCAAATGCATTTGCACACTCATCCATGCACACACACATATAGATACACACAGCCATAAACACAAATACAGACACAGGGACTATAAGGAAATGCTTAGCAGCCATGGTGGACCAGGGGACCTCTCTCCAGAGTGACTGTGGGTGCCTTCCTTCTGTCTCCTAGTCCTTTTCATTCCCAGGATGAAACTTCCTACATAGAAAGAGTCAGTCTTCTTAGTTGTAGGCCATTGACCTTCTGGTCTACCGTCCTCCACCTCCACAACATTCAACTACCCAGTATGGATCACTTCAGAAATGGTATTTATTGGAAAGGAGGGAAAATAGAACAGCTGCCTCAGGAGGAAAACTCAGCCATCCTGGTTTCTTCTTCTCTTTTCTCCACAGGCAGGACTCAAGCCAGAGTTCACATCAACTCCACATGGTATGTGACAGAGCCACACATAAGTTTTAGGCAAAACTGTTTCAAGTTTTAAGACATGCATACATTTAGAGAAAACTATATGGAAATCATTAAAGGCAAGCTAAAAAGCTTTGCTGAAGAAAAGATGGAGGAAATCAGGAATATGGAAAAATAAATGAGTAAACATAAAGTACTAATAATATGTAACTGATTTTCAAGGATAGTACTTCAAAGGGGTCACCAAAGATTTTTCACATGAAAATTTGGTGTAAATAATAATGGTTGACAGTATGAGGATATTGAATTTGTGGAATGATAGTAGTAGAAAACATATGTAATTATTATCAAAAGTTTACTGTACTTTAGAACCTGGACTAGCAGTTATTAGGCTGAAAGACTCTTAGTTATTTAATGTACACTAAGTTCTGTGATAGGATTGCTATCACATCTATTTTCAGATGAGGATTTTTGAGGCAGAAAGAGATTAAGAAATTTGCAGAGATACAGGCAGCTCCTAAATGACATGAAGAAATGCTTCAGTGACGTGGTGAGTTGCTCAGAATATGACGTGAACTGAAAGAAGAAGGCTGCAAAACCCTGTGTGTATTGCACCTGTGACTCATCAAGGAATTTGCAGCCCACAAAACAACATTTATGTCCATTTATCTTCAAAGAAGAAATCGAGAAATCCAGAGACCATAATGGAGAGAGTTTTTGCTCCTGGTGAGATGCTCAAGGGAATTTTTTATCTTCATCTTTGTCTTTTTTTTCTGTTTCATCAAGGATGATATTTAAACACGTGTCCTATGTAGCAGCTTTGTGAATTTCCTTGATTCAATTGTCACTCCTCTGACCCTTGGTGTCCTGTTCTATGGAATGAAAACTTACAAGCATCCATATCAAGTAATTGTGATGAGGATGGACAAGGTTAAGGACATCTAGAATGAAACTTCAAGAATAAAAAATACTCCCTAAGTATTAGCTCATTTTTTAGAGAGGTGGGGAGAGGCAGAGGGAGAGAGAATCTTAAGCAGGCTCCACACTCAGTACAAGCCCAATGTGTGGCTCAATCTTAAGACTCTGAGATCTGAGTCAAAATCAAGAGTCAGACACTTACCAACTCAGCCAGCCAGGTGCCCTAAATATTTCCTCTTCTGAAAGTTAGTATTTATTAAACATGCAATATTTTAAAATATTATATTGAGAAAGTATTTTCATTAAATAGCTCCTCACAAGTAGAAACAATTCTCATTTCCACAGAAATCAAGATTCTTTCATAGTCCCTTCACATTTATGCCAACAGTTCTCCAGATACCACCAGTCTTATTTTGAGATGGGCACAGCAGCAAGAAGCCTACAAAACACAATGCCCTCATTCCCTACAAGTCTGCAGTGAGCACTAAAGGGCCAGCAATCGACCTTACCAACCACTTTTTTCATCCTCCCCATTTCAGGCCATGCCCTCCCGCCACTAAGGCAGGAGGCATCCAGCCACCAGGCACCCACTATCCTGCCTGCTTCTGTAGGACACAGCCTGGCAGATGGGGTATCATCTGCCAAGAAGAAAGTATTCACTTTCTTCTTCTTCTGGGCTCCTGAGTCACACTCCTGGACCATTTCCATCTGGATGAGAAGGCAAAGAAATTTGGTAATGTTTCTTATAATTATTAGAAGTTTGGGGAGCCTGGGTGGCTTAGTTGGTTAAGTGTCATCCTTTGTCTCAGGTCATGATCCCAGGGTCCTAGAATTGAGTCTTACAGTTGGGTTCCTTACTCAGCAGGGAATATGCTTCTCCCTTTCCCCCTTTCTCGTACTCTCTCTGTCTGTGTCTCTCTCTCAAATAAATAAAATATTTCAACAGGAAGTTCATTGGAAATGCTCTTCTTTTATTTACAGTTCCATCAAAGATGGAATATTTCCATATACACATTTCACAAAGGTAAAGGAAAAAAATTAAGTAAAGAAAAATATTGACATATATTGCAAGAAATCCAGAACTATTTTTGAAAAGGTAGTCATTCACTGGTAGGGGCAAAACACAATCAGGCTTTGGAGCACCGGATTTTTGAAATGTTAATAAAAATCCCAACTCAAAGTCATGTAGGTGGATAGAGCAAAGCTGAGGTGAAATGCTTCTCAAATTTTTATTTCAATCCCTGCCATAAATTTCATAGAAAAAGAGGATGTTGTCATTTACTACTGTGCCAATGATACTTACTACCCTAGAACTGTGAAGACAACTAACAGAAGATCTTCTGGGTCTGTACCATCCACATCCTTCCCTACAGCAGCAACCACAATCAGCCCACCACTAGCTCCCCAGTCTCAGTCTCCCCTGGTCTGAAACCTCTGGAGCTTTCCAGGAAGCCATCTTGTATTATACTTGCACATATTTCCAGTTGACCTCAGGAGCTCTGCTTTCAAAGTGTTCTTGGAATGAAAGTCTTCTGTGGGGGCTGACAGCACACAGGCTGTACCATTGTCCATCATCTCAGCATCCAGAGACTCAATACGTCGGTAAAGTTCACTCTAGGACAAGGAATCACTGTGTGCCATTATTATTGCATGTAAAAAAAAAAGTCATTCTGTAATTTAATTATTATTGGTCCATTTTAAAACTAAAAAATTTAGAGCTTAATGAATTTAGGCTTAATGTTGAGCCAAAGGTATTAAGTTCATGCCTTCTGAACTGGAATTCACCAAAAGGTTTAAGGACTGCAATTCCTTACATGAACACTAGAGGTCCAGTGGATTGGAATTGGAGCAAGTTCCCTTTGCTGGGAGGTGTGGGGAGATTGGTGCCAGCATGAGGTCATCACAACAGAGCTCAGAATTCATTGAGGTTGTTTGATAGGCCACCATATTGGGCCACTGTTAATTCTCCCTGTGAAGGTGCCTCGTTAGCGCAGTAGGTAGCGCGTCAGTCTCATAATTCTCCCTGTGAAAGAGGAGAGAGAACCTGCCAAGAGCAGAAAAGCCTACCTGCATGTGTGTGGAAGAAAGGTGTAGGGGGGCTGGGTATGGGTGAGTGTGTCCGAGTTCTCTCTCCATGTTCTCACATTTCAGCACATGTTACTCGTTAACACAGATCACGGAAATGTTCTCTTGCAGTATTAGCAAGAACGTCTGACTCCTGAGATCACTGAAGTACTAAGGGGTCAGTGACTTGTCCAGGTCACACAGCTGGTACAGGGTGAGGTGGCAGAGAGAGGCAGTGAACCAGATCAATTGGCGTCTATTGATTATTGAACTAAACCACTTCTTCACTGCAGGAAAATACAAGGAACCCTACATTGTCCCCGACCGCAGAGGTAGATTAATATTGAACATTGAGTGACACAAATCTTTCCAATGTGTTACAACACAATTGCAGAGATTAGCTGTCTTCAGAGAATAAATAAAATGCCAATAAACCATCAATTGACTTTTCTATATAAAATGCCTGTCCTCATGCTTCTGAGCAAGGTTCTGCAGTATGAGATTACAGGGGAATGGTTGAGTGGGTGTGAGAATAATCCTGCCACACCCCCAAAAGATCCATTTACCAGGAATTTCTTTCCAGATTGGGAGCCCACTTACACAGGGACACAGGATGCCCCAGACCTGCTCACATCTGGGACAGATCAGGAACAACCCACAGAAATATCTAAGCCACCACTTCTTCTGAGAAACTTGAAGCAACCCCACCCTTCAGCCTCTGACCTGAGGAGTTCTGTAACAGGAACCTCACTTCTTACCCTATCACAGGGGAGCCAGCTCGGCCAACTAGATGTCACAGCTGAAAGCATTCATTTTCTTGTCTCCCAGGCCTATGACTTGTGCCCCAGGAACTTCAGTCTACAGAAGAAACTCAGGAAAATATTTATTGTTGCTTTTTTTCCATATAATTTTTTTCTTGGGAATTTCTCTTTGCTTGCAGTTGGCTTTGGGCAGCTAAAGTTTGAGCAACACAAAAATCAATCTCCAGAGCAAGAGATGAGTGTGCCCGTATATCTTGCAAGGTTACCACTGAGGACATTAACAAAGAAATCATCTATTGGTACTGCTGAAGCAAGATCAGGGATAGGATATCTCACATTTGTCTCAACACATCTTACCTAGGGTCACTTAAGTGGGAAGAACAACAAACTTCCACTTCAACCTTGAAAATTAATTTCCTAAGGAAACAAGATGAGGCCATGTACTTCTGTAGGAGCTGGATTAGGACCCACAGCATCAGAGTTGCCAAGAGAAGCTGCACAAGAACCATCTTCAGGTCTGACCCACCCACATCCTTCTCAATATGGGCAACCACAGAGGCTGCAGAGATGGGAGCCCAGTCTGAGTCTCTCTCTCTGTTGTATTTCCTGAGGTTGGCAGGAAAACATCTTAGATTCTGTTCACACGGTGAGCCCATATGAGGTTGACAATTATTGTACAAATGTAAGCAGTTTGCAGGACAATACAAGGGAATCCCACTAAATTATCCTCCCAAATTAGGCTGTTAGGAAACCTGGAAAATACATAGTGAAATGTACCAAGGAAAACCCATTTGTCTGGTAATGCACAGTAGAGAGAGATTTCTAGTACCTAAATGATTCAAAATGAAGACAGTAAAGGCGTATAGAGACTACATAAGTATTTATTATTACTTTCCAATTTTATTCATGGGCATTATAGTTTTTGGAGGTAGAACGATATTTGAAACATAAAAATTCCATGCTTTTATTACCATCCTATGGCCATATTGAAGGAATCCACTGATTATTATATCCCTATGTAAATGGAAGTTGTCTTAGTTACAGAAGATGCCAAGGTATAAATCCCGTGCCACAGAGGTAGAAGCAACACCTCACTCCACATTCAGGGTCAATACTAGGACAAAAGGAGCACTATGCCATTGGAACATGTCCTGAGTACATCAGGCACCTCCAACATGGTGGAAACACCTATAAGAACTTTTTCTCCAGGATTCTGCAAGGAAAATAAAAATCCTGAATACAGATCAGATGATTAAAAAGGATAATATATGCTCCTTTTATTTGTCAAGAAAAGATGGTGAAGGTCTTTCACAAATTACTAAGATTAAAAATCATGGTTGAGAATAAAATTCTGTAGTTAGTAGCTGGATGGTCTCCATCAATATAGTGATACACACAAGCAATGTGTGAAATTACAAAGCCTCCTCCCCCATCTCCTTAGAGTCCACTTTCCAATCAGAGGAAAGTCCTTTACTTCAGAAAAACTTGATACTTGTGGTTATTGGAGATATGACCACATAGTTACCATGCACAGTTTACCTCTGGTTCCCTGAGATCATGACAACATCTTCATTCTCTGTTTCTCCTTCTAAGAATCAGGTGGTGCTATCAAAGGCAGAGATGTTATGGATGCAACATGAATTCCTAACCCAGCAGTGTCAGAACCTTCTCATGGGCAAACTGAGAATCTTCGTGTCCCATACCCTGCCCATCATGATTCTTGACTGGTGGGTTCCAGGAGAATGAATCTGAGGGCCTAGGTCTCAACAAGGCCTCTCCTGTCTCCTACCACATCTACAGAAAAAAGGTCAGAAGACCCCCTGAATGAAATATGAAGCCAGAGAACAATGAACTCTTTCAAGAAAGAAGTGAAAGAAAAGAGGGATTAAGCTTCTCAGAGTATCTGTTTTGAATATTTTACAAAGACTATTTTATTTATTCCTCAGAAGAGCAGTACATTAATGTATTGAATTGCCCACATGGGGTAATGGAGCCACTGTGACTTTTCAGCACAGGACATCCATGAAACGCTACAATGATGAATAGGAGTGAAAGCGATGAAGTTCTAGAACCTAGGTGAGGTTCGGTGGGCTGAGGTCCAGACCCGATGACCAAGAAAGAATTCTTGAGACATCTTTGGTGCAAAATGGTGGTTTATTAAAGCATGGGGACAGGACCCATGGGCAGGAATAGCTGCTGCCCTGGGTCAAGAGGGATGGCAGGTTATATATATACCTTGCAGTTGGGGGAAGGTGAGGGGAAGGGATGGGAGGTTTCAACAGAGTTTTCTTATGTTAAAGAGGGCCTAGAAGGTGGGTGGGGAGCCTTGACCTTAAGGCCTGATCAATGTCCTCTTTAAGTCAGGCATTAACATCAAGATAGTTGGGAGATTCTTGGTGGGGTATTATGATCCTGCTATCATTTACATTCCCTTCTACCTCAGCCTCCTCCAGTTTGGTTTATGATGGGAGGGAGACATTAGGGCTTGAGGAACTGAGAGTTATTTGCCTCTGGAAATTTGTGCTATTGACAAGGTAAGCTCTCTGTTTGTAGATCTCTAGGACATCTGTAGAGCAAGGGAGATTCCTGTCCTGAAGAATTGTGATCTCTGCAAGTTAACTATTTATTGTTTTATGGCAGTCAAGGGTGCCTGAGGAATGCCACATATATTATGGAGGGGAGCGGGTGGAGAGGGGGGTGTAAGGTGCCAGCTTTTGCTCTGTCCTCAGCCAGCCTCCTACTCCCTCATCAAAAGGACTGCCTTATTTACGTGGCATTGAAGTGACAAGATACTATGTAGACACTGAAAACCTGTTTTTAGAAAAATTATGCATGAAATTTAAAAATTCAGTGAGGGTCGGAGCAAGTTTCCTCAGATTTGGGCATTTCTTAAGTGTGAATGTTAAGCTCCAAGAGGCCCAGAACATGTACCCCAGGAGAGGACTTGATCAAGATGGAGGGCAAAGGTAGAGTCAGTATTTTCAGCACTAATGTTGTCAATATTTTTTTTGTTTGTTTTTGTATTTAATAATGACATTATTTATATAAAAATGTAAAATATAATTGTATATATAATACTTAAAATTGTTATATATTTATATTTTCCGATCTAATACCATTACAGCTCTATAACTCCCTGAAAAAAAAAAAAAAAAAAAGAAAGGAAAAGAAAAGAAAAACTAAAAATCTACAATTAACCATAATGACAATAGTATTTACCATAGAAGAGGGGGTCTGCAAAGGCTCCCCAGCCAGGCAAGCCCCAGTTTTGTAAACATTTATTGAAACAAAGCCTTGACCTGTGGTTAGGAATTGTCTACAGCTGCTTTGCACTACAAAGGCAGAGTTGAGGAGTTGCAACAGAGACCCAGGAAGCCTGAAATGTTGACCATTTGGCCCTCTATTGAACATGTTTATCAATCATTGCCCTAGAATAATATACTGTGAGTGACATTTATTTTTATTTTGTTTCCTTATTTCTCAGTGTTTCCTCAATGACCATTTGTGACATATCCATCCTGCCCATACTGTCCTACTCTAGATAAATTGCTTAAAATATCCTTGATTCATTTTCCTCACTTGAAAATAGAAAATATAATCATATTTAACTGAAGAAACTGTTTAGGGGGGTAACTTAAATTATACACACAAAATTCTTCCAAGTGCTTGGACCATATCTAATGCTCACTATATTCAGAGTTTACATCGCTTATGTGGGTTATTCTGGCATATTTGAATGTAATATAGCAAAATATGAAACAAAACCTATAACCTACTCTTCTCTTTTTTTATTTTTAGTAATACAAATAGAACACCTGCTGACATTTATGGACTGCTTCCATGCCTATTCATTTCCTAACTGTCTATGACTGCTTTTGTGTTACAATGGTAGATGTGAGGACTCAAAACAGAGACCTTAGGCCAAAAAACTAAATAAAATACTTGTTATCAGATCCTGCAGAGAACATTTGATGACCCTTTCTGTGCAACAAAGTGTGATGAAATGAGTTTGTAACTATAACTAAAATTCAAGATGAAATAAGAGAAAATATTGACAAAGTTTACTCCATGAAGAACCCGTGGGCAGGAAGAGCTGCTGCCCAGGTTGTGAGAGATGGCAGGCTAGGTACCTTGTGGTTGGGGGAAGGTGAGGGGAAGGGAGGGTTCAACGGACCTTTCATATGCTAAAGAGGGTCTATAAGGTGCCAGAAGACCATTGTTGTCTTTTAGCAATCCATTAACATCAAGATAGTTGGGAGATTCCTGTCTTGCAGTATTGTGATCTCTGCAAAGTTATCTATTTGTTTCTCACTGATGGCAGTCAGGGGTGCCTGAGGAATGTCACACACATTACCGAGGGGAGCGGGTGGAGAGGGGGTGCAAGGTGCCAGCTTTTGCTTTGTCTTCAACCAGCTTCCTGCTCCCTCATCAAGAGTACTAAGAGAAATGTCACAACTCAGTAAGGAAATGAACCCAATTTAACAATGGAAAAGACAAATACTAGAATTTAGGCTAAAATCACCTAAAAGTTACTTCTCTGAATTTTATTTTAATTTATTATTTATCTTTAAGAAAGATTTTTTGAGGAAAATTTTTTTTTAATTTCAAAATATAAGACACTCTACAAAATTATAGGTCAATGTTCTTCAAGAAAAATAATCAATGCCATTAACAAAACAAGCAAAATGCAAGGAGAATAAAAAAGAGAGAGAGAGGCAGAGGCAGGTAATGCTGGACTTAACCCTTGGACACTGGGATCATGTCCTGAGCAGGAGGATTAACTGACTGAAAAACCCAGGTGCCCAGGCTTTTTAGACTTTTAATGGGAGGAAAATAGAAAAACAACAACAAAACAAAATATATGGCACAGGAGCCACCTGAGTTCAGAGATGTAGAGAGATGAAAATGGCACTGCTACAATTTTACAATAATATTCAAAAAAGTAGGAATGAAACAATAATTTGTTTGAGTCGTTCAGGGAATTGAGGTTGCAGTGTATATGAATTTTAGAAAAACTGGAGACAGACAGGCACTTGCAGGAAGAAACAGGAGGTGAGCCTTTGCTTACCTTGGACAGATGTTGTCAAACACATTCACCTGATCAGATGATTCAAGTAGAATTTGTTAATGCAATAATAAAAGCTCCATAGGCTGGAGGAAGAGTGTGAACCTTAGGAATATATAAGGGGTATTTTTGTGTCTTCTCCAGAACCCCACAAAATTCTTACATGGAAGATCAGGGACAATCTAGAGAAAGCTTCTCTTGGTGCTGCAGGAGGGGTACAAGAGCTATGATCCATCCAGACCTAATCTACCCACCATAGAAAAAAGTGACTTCATTGCAGAGGAAGGCCCTGGTGGAATCCCATGACAGTTGAAGGAAGGCAGAGGAGACAACCACAGAAAGTTTTCCCCAAAAATCTCCCCTCTGTCCAAAAGTTACACGCTTTCATCTGCTCAAGGAAGGGCATCCAACCTCAGCTTGAAGTTGGTGGGAACCTCCTGCAGATGGGGGAGGGAGACGAGGATTGAAAATGTTCCACCTCTGGAAAAGAGGCAGGAATACTTGTGAAGGCCATGTCTTTAAGACCCAGTTTCACCATATCTGCTTAAAATTAGAACTTAGTAAAAATATCAGAGAATGTCTGCTTCCCTGACCATATTACTACCACATTACCAAACCTTGGGCAAAAGGCAGAGTGGGACAGAGCTCAGAAAGCTTCGAGAAACAGACTCTTTCTGGGGAGCAGAACAGGAGAGGACTCAAAGACAGGTGAAGAGACAAAGACAAAATACACTAAAGGACTTTTAGGTGTCTGGACTCTGATAAGAACAAATTCAAACCCTCATAACACAACACCCACAAGCTTCAAATCCAGCCTACTCCTGACTACTTAATCCTGAGTGACCCAACGTCACTTTATTTTTATCCTTACTTCTGTGGGGACTAAGTTGGCTTTTGGACATGTGAATTTTTTCTGTTTCTCCATCTATAAGAAGTTTCCCAGGAAGGAAGCCATCCCAGTGTGTACAATATTATACAATGAATGAATGAATGAATGAATGATGGAAATTACAAAGCCTTTGGAGTGATAGAGAACTTGTTTGAATTCTTGCTCAGCCACTTAACTGTCACAATCCAGGAATGGTACTCAGTCTTTCTCATGGGCTTGATGAGGGAGTAGGAGGCTGGCTGAGAACGGAGCAGGGGCTGGTGCCTTGCACCCCCTCTCCACCCACTCCCCTTGGTAATATGTGTGACATTTCACAGGCACCCCTGACTGCCCTAAGGAAGAGCAAATGGTTATCTTGCAGAGATCACAGTCCTGCAAGGCAGGAGTCTCTCTTGGTTACAAATGTCCTTGAGATTTACAACAAAGAAGTTACCTTATCAATAGCCCAATTTCCAAAGACACATAACTCAGTTCCTCAGGCCCTAACGTCATCCTCCCCTCCATAAAAAAACCGAAGGAGACGGAGGTAGAAGGAAAAGTAAGTAAAGTTAAACTTCTTTCAAAACCTAAATCTCACTAACAAGGACGTTTGATAGCAGGAATGTAACATTCCACCAGGAGACTCCCAACTGTCTTTATGTTAGTGCCTCATTAGAGGGAAAGTGGCCTTGGCTTGATAGTAACCAGGCCTTCAATATCCTGATAGTATTCTTTGCCCCAATAGCTCTTCTGAACAGCCCTTTGTCCTCACCTACCCAACTCCTGTGTATATAACCAGACACTCCTCACAGGCCCAGGGCAGCCGCATCTCTGCCTGCCCACGGGTCCTGTCCCCGTGCTCTAATAAACCACCTTTTTACACCAGAGACGTCTTAAGAATTCTTTCTTTAGCCGTTGGCTCCGAACCTCACCCCACTGAACCTCACCTAGGTTCGAGAACTTCATCAGGGTTGTCAGGGACTGAAGAATGTGACATACAGACAGGTCTAGCACAGGGTCAACACATCACAGGGTCCTTTCCCGTTACAACAGAACTGCTTCACTGACCCAGCTCAGCTAACACAGAAACTCAGGGACTCTTTAAATGTCAAAACTTACATTGTCCTCCGAACAACAGTAAAGTTTGCTTTCTTTTGGAAAGCTAAGAATTGTGAATAGGAAGAGAGTCCAAGGCAGTAAAACAAAGGATTTTTTTTTCCTCCACAATTTTTCTTATTCACAACAGAGTGTTGTCATATCATAACACCTAAGTAATAACTATAATAACTGTTCAAATTCTTCCAAATTTATGAATTTTCTTCAGACTACTGATCTATAAAATGTATAAAGTTGTGTATAAATTTCATTTTATGATGTATATAAAATGCATAAAGTCCTGCATAACATTGTGGGATTATTATGTCATTGTTATTATATACAGTAATAGGTCTTTTTGTCTGTTTTTCTGATAGCCTTATACTTCTCCATACTCTTACCAAATATGGTGAGAAAGCCATAACTCAGAGAGAAAAAGAGTTCAAGGATAGGTGGGTTTGAAGTAAAACCTAAAGGAAAAAAAGTGAAAGTGTTGTCCCCAAAAGGAAAATAACATTGAGTTATTGTAACAGGGGTGTTTTGGTGCAGTCACCTGGGATCTGAGAGTTTTCTATGCCAGGAACATAGTAAAATGCCACTGAGACATATCTTACTGTGAAGGTCTTTCATTGGTTTTAAAACATTCATTGGTTTCATTGGTTTTAAAACAAAACTTCCTTTAAAACAAAACTTCCTGGCCTCTGAAGAACAAGTTTGCAACCACCTCCCCAGTCCTGATGTATGCCCATCCTGGAGAAAATTCTGATTACTCCAGGGCAACGCCAACCCCATGAATGGACATGTGTCTCCAGCTTGATTTGCAGGTTGACTACACTCCTGTCTCTTTGGTTCACTGTTTTCATGTCCACTGTCAATTTATGCAATTGCTTCTTATTTCTCTCCTTAGCTTTTCCAATGAAGATCGCAAAACGAGAATTTCTCAGGATCAAGTCCCCTTTGCCAGAACAGCACAGAAGCATGCACATATGATGCAGGTCCTTGGAGAGCCCATTTGGCAGTGGTACCAACAAAAAGGAGAACTGCTGAAATTAATCCTGGATAGCTCTTCCAAGATGATGAATGACACATGCCCATTTCCTGCTTGGGTTCAGATAAGAGTCTTTTCCTTGATAACCCTTAAGGTCATTAAGTCTCAGGAACTCCCCCCCCACCCCCCGAGCTATTGTGCATGCTGAGATCTTGCAATGTCACAGAGTCAGAAGGGATCTGTAAGGAAACCTTCTCCATTACTAATCCTCAACTCTTTTCTCACTTGAGCAACCACAGCAGACCCTTTCTGGCTCTTAATCACAGCTTCATAAGCTGTTGGAAAAAAAAGGGCTTTTTGCATACGCAGCTTAATGCTCACACAGAGGATGGGATGTGGGAAACCAGGAAGGGCAAATGTCTTGTCCAAAGCTAGTTATCCACAAAGGCAAGGTCCAGGTATATTTCCAAAGATCACAGAATGGCTTCCAAGATGCTTCTTCTTTCAAGATAAGAGAGGGTTTGTTTTCCAATTTCAGTTTTAATAAAGAATATGTTTTTCTATGGGAGATAAAATTCTACAATTTTTTCCCCTTTATTCCAGGAAAATATTATCATCACAGAAAGTATTTTCTCCTTTTGCTTTCCCTGGTAAAGCTTTGTGTTGCTGAATGGCAAAAGTGGCTTACTAAAAAATGGAGACCATTGTCCACATTTCCCAAGTATATTTCTGTTGACATGTTAGCTTTTTCAGTTAGTGAACCCTGTCCCCCTCAGAAATATAGCTGTAAACTGCTGACACAATAGGCTGATGTTTGTGAGAACAGAAGAGATTTCCGTTGATGCGTCTCTGAGCAGTTTCACACACTTGAACACCTGGAAATCAAAACCTCTTAATTCCCTGAGCACTGTTTCTGGTAAGTTAGAAAAGTCATTGGTTGACCACTTGATCCTGATCTTTCTTTTCTTTTTCTTTCTTTCTTTCTTTCTTCCTTTCTTATTTCACTATCTTTCTCTTTCCCTCCCTTACTCCCTCCCCTTCTTTCCCTCCCTCCCTCTCATTCTCTCTCTCTTCCTTCCTTCCTTCCTTTTTCTATTTCTTTCTCTCTCTCCCTCCCGCCCTCTCTTTCTCTTCCTGTTTATTTGCTTTATTCATTTCTATTTTCTTTGAGCATTTTCCTTGATTGTTGCCTCCATCAAAGCAGACATTTAGATTAACTAATCAGAGGAAAATTTATAAAATATCATATGCCATGAAGCCTATATTCTAGAACTTTTAATGGCCTCGAAAGACCAAACTGTCAGTACAAGTTTTCTACCTGCTGTCCTTGACGTGAACCTCAGGGGAAGGCTTTCATTTCTGTAGAAGCTCTAACCAGTGTGGTAACCGTTAACCAGGCTGATTCAAGATATTTGTAGAAGGAACTAAGCTTACAAAAACTTCTCCTGGTAAGTAACTTTGTTATTTTTAGGTACTATGAATGAAAAGCTGATAGATGCTTTTTAGAAAAAACATGTAGAATCAACTTAGCACTTAGTAATTTTGCAGCTAAAAAATGTTTCCATATACCATGACAAAATGTCTCAGTATATGGAAATAAAACTACTTTGTGGATGGTTTATTTACTTTCTTGCTTGCGAGCATATTGAAATTCTACTTGTAGAAAATATACACACAATACTATAGATGCAGGCTTGAAATTAAAATGATTCTGAGACCATACCTGTGACATATTTGTGTAAGTTATTTGTTCATGATGTTTTTCATGTAGGTGGCCTTTTAAGTGAGACACTCTTTGATGAAATACCTATAATCTTAATGAAGCTCCTACTTAATGAATAGTGTTCCTTTCTCTAATAATCTGCAACCTATATGATTGGTTTTGATCTCATCTTAAAGAGCAGAGCAAAAAATTTTACTTTTCCAGTGTATAATTATAGATCATCAATAAATCAACATAATGTTATTACTCTAGTTTCTTAGTGGATAGGCTGATTTAGTCAAAATCCGTGCTCTGGTGGCTTTTGTAATATTGCCTAGAGATGGTCCAGTTTAATAGAATTTGTGAGCTCAGAAAACCATTTCATCTCCAGAGTCCATGGAAAGAAGCTGTCAGCATGGTTTTACATCCTTGTTTGTTCATTTATTGAAGACAGTTTCTATGCTTGACACTAGAGGTTAAAGGATGCACAAGACAAGGTCACAACACTCAAAAAGCTTGTAGCTAGTGGATAAGTATTCTAGATTGCACCTTGATGGAGTCCCATGTATTTTGGCCTGTAATTGCCAGACACATAAAATGTCAGGTTCAGGAACTCCTTTGCTTTCTTAATTTATATAATAAAAACTTATTGCTTATAAAATCTACATTTTTTTTTAGTGGAAAACTTGATTACAGTGCCCCAAACCATTCAATTAAAGACAATAATACTATTAACTAATATTTAGTGAAAGTCAGACACCATACTGTCTTGTTTCTGTGTCTTGTCTCAATCCTTAAGAGAATTATACAGGGGATCTTCTTATTCCAATTTCACTGATGGGAAACTGAGGCTTAGAGAGTGAGTTATTTGCCTACATTTACATGAATAATTACTATGGCTAAGTTTGGGACCCAATAGATACTTGTTTGTTCCTTATTGCATGGTCTAACAATTATACGCTATGAGAAACTTTAAGCCATAAATGTATTCTGAATATATAGTCTTTTGTAGTCTGACCTTTTAAATAGACTATGCAGTTGAATGTGTAATAGTGATAGCTCAAAATTTGTATGACTCCTCATGCAGAAAACAATGCTTCTGTTTCTAATCATGGCACTAAAATTGCTTCTCTTCCTCCCAAGACATCAAGTAAGTCATGTTGAATATGCATTTATTAAATTCTCATAATGTGATGCTTAGGGTATTTTTTATAAAGGGACAAGTCATTTTGACACTATTCCTTTCAATCTTTATGCATGTGCATCAAATCTGCTAGAACTATGGAAGCTGGCAGAAGAACAGGAGCAGTTGTACTATATGTAGGACTCAGCTGCAGAACTCAGACTGCCTTTGTACTCCTGCTGGGAAAGCAACAAAAAGACCAAACTGAATTAAGATCTTCTCATGAGCAGCTCAGGGTTTTAAATCAATATCTTGGAACTTGTTAGGGCAATCTGAAGTTCAAAGAACAGTTTTTCAGCAGTAAATGGGTTAATATTTCTCACTCTTTAATAACTTATCTGTTCTTGTATCAGCGAAGGCTAAATTCTGGAAAGAATTTAATTTATAATCAAGCCAGATAACCACTCTTCAGTGTGTAGAGATTATACATATATATATATATATATATATATAATATTCATATATTAAATTTTTAAATATTAACTTAAAAATTCTTTAATTTTTAAATATTTATTTCTTAATATTATTTATATCTTTATTCTTGTTAAAAATCACAGAAATAGTAACTATAAATTATACTCTAGGAAAAGAACTGATATGATACATGAAAACGTTTTAAGAAAAAATATTTAGAAGTTTCCGGAACATGGTGACTAAAGGTAAAATCAGACTCTCCAATGTGTGTGATTGAGATGGAAAAGACAAACGCAAGCTGTCCAGGCAGAGAGGGGTCAGGTCATCCATTCTTGACTAAGTTCATATGTAATGTGAGTTTCCTTGAGATTCATCTTTATTTAATGTTAGCAGTGTTTACTTATATATATATTTATAGAAATATTGAAAGAATACAGGCACATTTTAAAGAGGCACACAGGAAGTTTTCTGTAAAAGCTTTTCAGACAGTGTACCTGGGCTGGGGTGGCTCGTGGTACAAAAAAGTGTTTGGTCCTGGCACATTGCTCAGGGTTACAGGTAAGATATTGTTAAATTCTTCCCTATAAGGTAGAGAGAGGACATAGGTGATGTGGGTGGGAGGTAGGGAGCAGCAGCCTAGGAGCTGGTGCTGGCTCAGAGTTCTAGGATTGGTCCGAGTTTGATCATAAATAGCAGTGGGTTACTAGGAGAGGTTGTTGACTCTGTCCCAGTCTTGGGGGTAGATGTGCCTGATCTAGCTTGGAGGATTAACAAGGAGCTAACTAGCTAGAGCATATGGAGTTCCTAAGGGGTAGAGCCATTAATCCCTTAGGGATTTCTGTGTTGAGAGATTTGTAAAGAATTTTGTATATCTTATTTATTAGATTCAAAAAATAACCAAAGGAAAGGAATGGACAAAAATTGATAAACTTGAATTTTTTTTTCTGAAGGCAATTCATATCAGGTATTGACATATTTAACTGCACAAACATATCCAAGAATGTCATAAGCTAGGTTTGGTTTTTCCAAATTCAGCCTAGTAAATTTTTTCATCCTCCATTAGACTTAGAGATAAAATTTTGCCTGGAGGAGGGAGAACATCTCACACGGATGTGTCTACCCTACAGGATCTAATTGATTAAGTGTTTTCAAATAATTTTCATAGGGCTCGTGAAACTTTGGAAAAATAAAAGGAATGATATATTCTGTGATTTTTTTGTGTTGTCAGCATAGGCACATGTGAATTCACAAATTGAAAAGCAAAATTCTAGTCCTGTTTTTTTCCCAGTTGACTGCAATATAAACTTTACAATCTAATTAAATAATGGTGACACAGAGGTAATTCAGAAGGTCCAAAAAAATGTTTTCTGGGGAGATTGTGGTGCAGAGAAAAATGTGGTGTGAGTCAGAATCTATCACTTTCTATATAATGATTCTTCAGCAAATAAATTTAGATTTATTGATTATCACTTTCTTAAAGTTATAAAGTTATAAAAAATGTACGCTCATTAGGGAAAAATTGGAAAAGAGGAAAAAATAAAATGTTAACGATTTATAAAGACAGATATTCTGTTAACATTGCTATTTCCATCCATTCTGTCAATGTAGCCACCATCTCAAGTAGATGTTGTGCAACTAAATGAAATTAAATAAGAAAATATCTATTGCATAAGTTGGGACATGATCCATCATTACAAAAGTCAGTCCTACGAATTCCAGTTATCACCCAGTGGAGTTCTTCTTAAATCAGGAGTATAGAAAAATGTATTAATTTTGATCAAGTCCACAGGACACTTTGGAACAATTGGACAGTATATGCAGAGTACTTTCAATTTCTAAGACTCATTGTTGCATGTTTCTAAAAACAAGCAGAATGTAGTTAGCAGTACCTCATATATTCTTAGCCTCAACCTAAGCTGATCTCTCCGTTTCCAGTGGAAATGTCTGGATGTAAACAAGGGAGAGGTTTTATAACTGAATATATAAAATTATACTAATGTACATAAAAATCAAATATTCACTTTTTTCATAAAATGTTGTATTTTTTATTCATTTGAGAGAGAGAGCATGCACACATGAGAGAGAGACACAGAGAAAGAGAGAACACACAGGAGCTGGGAGTGAGAAGACAAAGAAGGAGAAGCAGACTCCCACTGATCAGGCATTCCAAGGAAAGGTGTTCTATCCCAGGACTCTGGGATCATGACCTTGGTCATGACACTTAACAGACAGAGCCACCCAAGCATCCCTCAAGTATTCACTTTAAATAGTTTATATCTTCATTGGATTATGCCTCTAAATTAAAATTATGTTATTACATATATCACCTGAGAAATACTGCTTTTTGTGCCTCAAGTTTCTATAAAGATTTTGTTCAGATTGTTCACATGTTTCTAAAATGTATACAATAGAGCAAATTTCTGAGTCATCTTAGGGTCGGAATGTAAGTTTGGGGATACCTTTATGATGAGATCATTGGATATTTAATTGAAAGAGACATTTATCCACTTAGAAAATAAAAGTGTTTTTTCATTTATTCTGTCATTATGTATATGTACAATGTAAGTATATAGTATAGCGCCCCAGGTATACTTAGTCCCAGGTAATATTTACCAAATCCCTATGAAATGTCTTAATTTTTTTTTTTTTTACTAATACTACCTCTAAACTAGTTTTAATTGAGTTTTTTTTTTTTTTAGGTTGATATCATGTCCAAGTACATTGTTTAATCAAAGTAGAGTATTAGAAGAACATTTTTTAAAATGAGAAGTTCCCCAAACTGAAACATAAGGCAACCTCTGTTTTATGAGGCATAAATTTGCGGACGAAAGCTACTTCTTATGCTCTGGCATTTCGGTGTGTTTGAATTCTGAATGTTTTGTACTTACATCACAGAGTGGGATTTGCAAACATCTTCTTCCATTTTTCTTTTTTTTATTATTATTATGTTAGTCACCATATAGTACATGCTTAGTTTTTGATGTAGTGTCTCCCATTTTTCATGTCAACTTCAAGGTAGACCTCATTAAACTATCAAGCTCCAGGCAGAAACAGTAACAAGCTCTAATATACAAACTATTTCTCATTTATTTATACTGCCTATTTACAAAATCTATTTGAGAAGGCCTAAAATAAAATATGCAAGTACAGTTCGGCAATGAATAAAAATAGAAGATCAAAAGCATTAAAGGAAGTAGAAGAAAAAAGGCCTGTGATTATCTAGTACAAAGCGTAGGGTACAATTTTATGTTCAAAGGTAGGAGAAACATGTATTAGAGTACATACTTTTTATTATCTGAAAAAAATGAAAAACACCCAATTTTCAAACATGTTGTTTTCCCCACCACAAAATGAGAAAAAAAGACTTCAGAGCATGACCCTTTAGCAGGAATGCGAAATGAAAGACTGGGCATTTCCTTCCACATAATTTTACAAAATGGAATAAATGATCTTTGACATATGCATTTCATGCTCCCACTGCATCTTTACTGTGGGCATCATGACATTTAATGTCATTCACAGATGGTGACCTTCAGCAGACCTGGTCAGGCAGGTGCCAGTCTAGGGATCTAGCATGACATAGGTCCAATTGTTATCCCCCAATACTGCATTCCTATTAGTAAGGAAAAGTTTGGTCCCATGAGAATAAAATGTCATGTTGGAGTAACAATAATCACAAACAAATTGCTAATAATTATGGTAATGTTAATTATAATTATAGTGTCTCATTTTTGTAGCATGTTTAGATGTGCAAATCTTAGGAGAGAGTTTTATATCAATCCTTCTGGTAAAGGTCTGCATAGACTACACTGTGCAAACATTGTTAAAGCATCTGACATTGTGTCCAAGTGGATTTGCATGAAGTGCTCATGCAGAACATGCATAATTGTCTTGAAAGAATTTGACTCAGGAACAAAGTTGATCAGATAACTTGTGTAAGTTGTCACATTGTCTCTTCTGATGGTGAAAGGGTGTTGTCAGAGAGTCTGGATGTTGGACTCAGACTGACCTGAGCTCCAATTCCACCACTTGTTGCTTTTGTGAACTTGGGTGATTATTTTCTGGTGTCAGCTTCCTAATCCAAAAGATGGGATAAAAGGATGTATGAGCAGGGGGCATATGAAAATTAAATGAGAGACTATAAATAAGGTACTTGGCACATAACACTTAACAGGTGTTGCATACATGTTGCCTCATTGCAAACCTAGATGGAGAATTGCATCTGGTATGGAGAATTGTATCCAGTACGGAGAGTGGTTTTTAACCAATCATACTGACAGAGCAGAAATTCTCCAGAGCATTTGGCTCTACTTCTAACCACTCTAGTGAATATTACCTTACTGTCCTCTGATATACAAAAAACCTGAATTTAGAGGTATTTGCTTAATGGACTTTTCCCTCACTTGGCATAAAAATGAAATCTGAATTTGTTTTTTTTTTAATTTTTAAGTAGTTGTAGCTACATAAATTTTAATCCTTTATCTTATGATATCATGTCAAACACAAACATGGGCTTCATACTGGTATTTAGCAGAAAAACAACTAAAATTTTAAATTTTATTTAGAAAATACTTAGGAATATATTTAGAAATACAGTTACTACTTTGTTTTACTACTTTTAAATATACTTAGAAATATGATCAATTTGAAGTCATATTTACATAAGAAATAGCTTTAAGTATTTTTTAATAAAATGAGAAGAATAAAATAGAGGAATTTTGAATTAGTATTAATATGCAGATTCAAAGTACCGTACTTAATTGAAAATGTCATTGCATTTGGTTAATTTATATATAATTCATACAGCTTTATATTCATCAAATATATAAACTCAGGCAATTTACCTGAAAACATTTCTGATTATGAATAATATAAATATATTAGACAAAATCATTTATTTTTATAAACCGGTTTCTATTTTGTAAATAAATGAAATGATTGTGGCCATATAAAACACTCTTAATAAATTTAATAAAGAATAGGGAGGGACACCTGGGTGGCTCGTTTATAAAGCAACTGGTCATGATCTCATGGTAGTTGAATTGAGCCCTGAGCTCTGTGGTGGACTCCAGGCTGAGTGTGGAGCCTGCTCAGGATTCCTGCTCTCTCCCCACCACTCCTCTCTCTCTCTAAAATAAATAAATAAAATCCTAAAAAGAGGAATGTTGAAAAAATACGTAATAGAAATTCCATAAAATATAGGCACAAACCATAAAAATGAAGAATATTACTTAATGTTCAGTTAACTATCACATTGAAAAAGTTATGGAAGTACAAGATACCTTTTATCCTGAAAAGAATGAATCCCCAGGATGCTAGATAAAGAAAAGTGACAGGAGGTAGGCAGAATGACTTACCATCCAGATTTTCCCAAGCCCATGACTGGACTATCAAGTTCTTTACTATGATGAATCAGAAGTATTTCTAACTGAAACCAAACTTCATAAGATGCAAATTAGATTCTTTAATGTATTGAATAGGGGCAAAAATTATGAGAATACCAACTACTTTGAAAAATAAATCTTGCTTTATGTAACATGCTTTTTAAATTAAAAACCAAAATATATGGTTGAGGAAAAATACAGTGTCTTTCTATTATAATAAGCAAAATACTATTTGTACTATAAGGAAGATGTACAAAATGAAAACAAGTGCATTATGAGCTAATACCTATTTACAGCATGAATTAAAAAACTCATCATTGTTTGTTTACTCATTTAGTATAAGAATCATGAACCATGAGAGACTATGGACTCTGAAAGACAATCTGAGGGGTTTGAAGTGGCGGGGGGGTGGGAGGTTGGGGTTCCAGGTGGTGGGTATCATGGAGGGCACAGATTGCATGGAGCACTGGGTGTGGTGCAAAAATAATGAATACTGTTATGCTGAAAATAAATTAAAAAAAAAATTAAAAAAAAAAGAAGAAGAGAAAAACAATTGGGAGCTCTGGTACACAGGCAAATTCTTTTTTTTTTTTTTTTTTTTTTTTTTTTAAGAGAGAGAGAGAGAGGTCACAAGTAAGCAGAGAGGCAGGCAGAGAGAGAGGGGGAAGCAGGCTCCCCGCCCAAGTGGAGAGCCCGATGCAGGGCTCGATCCCAGGACTCTGAGACCATGACCTGAGCTGAAGACAGAGGCTTAAACCACTGAACCACCCAGGTGTCCCAACAGGCAAAAATTCTAAAGAATTTTTTTTCTTTTCTTCTCAAAGGAGAAATCCTAGTCTTTTCTTAGGAAATGGTCATAAAATTATTATTCTAACTCCAAACGACTGGAAAGAAAAAAATTAATAAAGCATTTGTGTTTCAGTTTGAACTCAAATTGGGAAGAGTACTACTATTTGTAATTTAAATCATTAATTAATAATAAATGTATAACCAAAGAATATCCCAGTGTTCAAATGATATGCCCTTGAGAACCATGAAGTTTCATTATATAATTTCATATTATATTTACAAGAAACTCTGACCCGAGCTGTTAACATTATATCATTATATGTGACTTTATTCAGAGGTAAAATGAAAGAAAATTGAAGGGTACTACAAGTTCAGCAGTCTTAGGGGGCAGATTCAGATTTGGAGGGAAATGCAAAGAGTCAAAATGTGGTGTCTTCTCAGTAATGCTTCAACCTCAAATGAAATTCCAATATAAAATTAGCTTTAAGTGAACATTTCCTGAAGCAAAACAAAATTCTGACCATTAAATTAATTGATTAGGTTACTCTGAGATCATTTCTGAAAATAATCAATAATTGTTTTTAAATAGAAGTTTGGATATATGGCCATTTTGTTTCTAAATTTCAGGCATTGTAAATTATTTGGAGGTGCAGTATTAAACATTGCCCTACTCAAAATCCCACAGTGGTTCAGATATGAGAACAAGATGTTCTATAAAATCAGAAATCAAGGAGAAGAATCCTAGTATTCAGAAATGGGTTTGAAACCTTATTTGTAACTGAAAGGGTAACTTGATAGATTTCCATTCAAACAAGTGATTGTGTATTGTTTAAAATATTCTGCGTTTTGATCTTGGCTCTCTCACTTAATGTCTGTGACTTTGTCAAGTTACATAACCTCTAGAACCTCTTTTCCTGTGGAAACTAAGAAAATAAGCACCTCATAACCCTCTGCGGATGAAAAGCTACAGTAAGCATTAATTCTATAGCAACTTTCCTCCCCCTTTACTATGTGCTGGTTGTTTCCAAACCACACAATGTTTGTGTTTCTCTAGTTCTGTTCTAATTGTTTTTGCATTTTCTTCAACAGATAAAAGTCCTGATGAAGCTATTTCTCCCAAGCCCACAGTTTTTCTTCCTTCAGTTGCTGAAGTAGAAGTCCATAAGGCTGGAACATATCTTTGTCTTCTTGAGGATTTTTTCCCTGATGTTATCAAGGTAGATTGGCAAGAAAAGGATGACAAAACAATTCTGAAGTCTCAGCAGGGAGACACCATGAAGAATAAGGACACATACATGAAATTCAGCTGGCTGACCGTGACTGGAGCATCAATGGATAAAGAACACAGATGTATTGTCAACCACCAAAGGAATAACAGAGAAGATGTTCAAGAGATTCTTTTTCCTTCAATTAGCAAAGGTATGTGCTTATAACAATGAACACAACTACACAGAACACTTTGTTTCAAAGGGAATGCCCTACCTTTTCTGTCAAGTATTTTTTTTCAATTTATTTATTTTCAGAAAAACAGTATTCATTATTTTTTCACCACACCCAGTGCTCCATGCAAGCCGTGCCCTCTATAATACCCACCACCTGGTACCCCAACCTCCCACCCCCCCCCCGCCACTTCAAACCCCTCAGATTGTTTTTCAGAGTCCATAGTCTCTCATGGTTCACCTCCCCTTCCAATTTACCCAAATTCCCTACTCCTCTCTAACACCTCTTGTGTGGAGAGTCCTCAAGAAATTAAAAGTAGAGCTTCCCTATGACCCTGCAATTGCACTCCTGGGTATTTACCCCAAAGACACAAATGTCGTGAAAAGAAGGGCCATCTGTACCCCAATGTTTATAGCAGCAATGGCCACAGTTGCCAAACTATGGAAAGAACCAAGATGCCCTTCAACGGATGAATGGATAAGGAAGATGTGGTCCATATACACTATGGAGTATTATGCCTCCATCAGAAAGGATGAATACCCAACTTTTGTAGCAATATGAACGGGACTGGAAGAGATGATGCTGAGTGAAATAAGTCAAGCAGAGAGAGTCAATTATCATATGGTTCCACGTATTTGTGGAGCATAACAAATAGCATGGAAGTATTTTTTTTTTAAGATTTTATTTATTTATTTGACAGACAGAGATCACAAGTATAGAGAGGCAGGCAGAGAGAAAGGAAGGGGAAGCAGGCTCCCTGCTAAGTAGACAGTCCTGGCTGGGGCTCGATCCCAGGACCCTGAGATCAGGACCTGAGCTTAAGGCAGAGGCTTTAACCCACAGAGCCACCCAGGTGCCCCTTTTCTGTCAAGTATTAATGAAAACAAATATATATAATATTTTCTCTAATGTTGTTTTCTTTAATGATGGCATAAATGTCCTGCTATTTCCCAATGGAATTCAAATAGTATGGGCTTTGAAGCACCTGGATACCAGTTAGTTGAGCACCTGACTCTTCATTTATTCAGGTCAGGTTATGATCTCATGCTCTTGAGATCAAGACTGCTGTCAGGCTCAATGCTCAGCCCAGAGTCTGCTTGAGTTTCTTTCTGCCTGCCTCTTCTCCCCGAGTTCTCTCTTTCTCAAAATAAATAATGAATCTTAAAAAAAAAAAATAGTATGGCCTATGGAACATACAGAGAAAAAAAGAATAAGAAACTCACTTAGCCTTTCTCACATCAGTTTCATCATCCAAAATATTATTGTCACAGTGATATAGTTTCTACTTATTGTATGAATTAAATGAAACAATACATGTGAAAGCACCTAGCAACCTTGCACGTAAGAAATGTTCAGAGATGGGTGCCTGAGAGACTCTGTTGGTTAAATGACTGCCTTTGGGTCAGGTAATGATCCTGAAGTCCCAGGATCAAGTCCCACATGAGGGTCTCTACTCAGCAGGGAGTCAGCTTCTCCCTCTGACCCTACCCCCTTTCATATTTTCTCTTACTCTCTCTCTCTCTTTTAAATAAATTTTTTAAAAACTTTAAAAATTTTTTCAGAGCAATATCCTCACCTTATTTTTAATATAATTTTAATATAATTTTATTTTATTTTAATATAATTTTATTTTATTTCTTCAGTGTTCCAAGATTTATTGTTTATGCTCCACACTCACTGCTCCTTTCAGTACAGGCCCTCCTTAATACCCTCCTTAATACCCATCACCCAGCTGACCCATCACCCACTCCCCTCCAAAACCCTCAGTTTCTTTCTAAGCATCCACAGTCTCTCATGATTCATCTCCCCCTCCAATTTACCCCAATTCACATTTCCTTTCCTTTTCCTAATATTCTCCCTGTTATTCCTTATTCTCCACAAGTAAATGAAACCATATGATAATTGACTTTCTCTGCTTGGTTTATTTCACTCAGCATTATCTCCTCAAATCCTGTCCATGTTGATACAAAAATTGGGAGGTTGGGGTACCAGGTGGTGGGTATTATAGAGGGCACAGCTTGCATGGAGCACTGGGTGTGGTGAAAAAATAATGAATACTGTTTTTCTGAAAATAAATAAATTGGAAAAAAAATAAAATAAAAAAAAGGATGAATACCCATTTTTTTTTCCCAATTTATTTATTTTCAGAAAAACAGTATTCATTATTTTTTCACCACACCCAGTGCTCCATGCAAGCTGTGCCCTCTATAATACCCACCACCTGGTACCCCAACCTCCCACCCCCCCGCCGCTTCAAACCCCTCAGATTGTTTTTCAGAGTCCATAGTCTCTCATGGTTCACCTCCCCTTCCAATTTACCCAAAAGCACATACCCTCCCCAATGTCCATAACCCTACCCCCCTTCTCCCAACCCCCCTCACCCCAGCAACCCACAGTTTGTTTCGTGAGATTAAGAGTCACTTATGGTTTGTCTCCCTCCCTATCCCGGAGAAGAATCCTAGCTTTCTTTTGAGGCCCATAACTTTCAATCTGAATTTATATTTAGGTTCTAAATATGTCTCTTATAGACAGCATATGGGGGTCCTGTCGTTTTATCCAGTCTGCAACCCTGTGCCATTTTATGGGTGCATTTAGTCCGTTCACATTGGGAGTGATTATCGAGAGATAAGTTTTTATTGTCATGATGTTGCCTATGAAGTCCTTGTATCTATAGATTGTCTCTGTAAATTTCTGCTCTATGTTACTCTTTCTTCTTTTATAGAGCCCTCCTTAATATTTCTTGTAGTTCTAGATTTATGGTCACATATTCTTTTAAATCTGCTTGTCACGAAAGCTCTTTATCTCTCTATCCATTCTGAATGTCAGCCTTGCTGGCTAAAGTATTCTTGGCTGCATGTTCTTCTCATTTAGTGCACTAAATGTGTCTTGGTAGCCCTTCTTAGCTTCCCAGGTTTCTGTGGAAAGGTCTGATGTTATTCTGATAGTCCTTCCTCTGTACATAAGGAATCTCTTCCCTAACTGTCGTTAACACATTCTCTCTGATTTTATGACTCGTGATTTTCACAATTAATTGTCTGGAGATTATTCTAGATGCATTGATTTTTGGGGGTGTCCTCTCTGTCTCTAAAAAATGAACACTTGTTCCATTCCCCAGATTAGGGAAATGTTCATCCAGTGTTTTTTCAACTTTATCTTCTAATCCTCTCTCTCTCTCTCCATCCCCTCAGAGATCTCAGTAATGCTGACATTGGAATGTTTCAGGCATCATTTATTTTCTAATTCTCTTTCCATGGCTTTTAAGGTGTTTGTTCTAGGTCTCCTCCTGATACTCCTTTCCTTCATCTTGTCTTCCAGATCATTAAATTGACTTTCTGCCTCATTTACCCTAGCTGTTAGAGTATTGAGATTAGATTGGATCTCATTGATAGCATTTTTAAGTTCTGCTGCATCAACTCTTAATTCTGTCCTTAGCGATTCTGTTTTGCCACTAATGGTGTTCTCCAACCTAGCCATTGTCTGGATAATTGTTGCCCTGAATCCTATTTCCAACATACTGTTTATGTCCATATCCAATAGTTTTGTGGCAAAGGTCACAGTCTCTGAATTTCTCCTCTCTTAGGTGTTTATCCTCCTAGTCATTTTTGTGACAGATGGTTGAGGGGATGTATACTAGATATATCAAGCACAAACCAGTCAAGGTGCACCTTGGACAGTTTTGGAGCAATTGGAATTCCCCACCAAAAAGAAAGAAGAAAGAAAAAAAGAGAGAGAAAAGGAGAAAAAAAGTGAAAAAAACCCATCCAAAGTGAGCCCCCAAAGTAACATTTATAAGGTACATAAACCAAAAACCAACAAGAAGACCAGGAAAAGTAGAAGAAAAGAAAAAAAAAAAAAGGAGCCAAAATGAGCCCCAAGAATAAGATTTATATAGTACATAAACAGAAACAAATACATATTAACACTGACAGAATAAGATGGGAAGGTGTTTATAAACTTTTGATGTGGGCAAGGAAGGTTATTTCAGTTCATCTGGAGTGTATCTTGTTATGTTTGTTAAAGGACTCAACGTTCCAGAGATACAGGAAAATTAAAACTGGTTTATATATAGGGGTAGTATTAAATAGGGGGAAAAAAAAAGAATACCTAGAAGCTTATATATTATTTATATCTATATATCTATATCTATATATTAAAAAAGAAACACAGGTTTATGTATGAAAAAAGTTCAAGTTAAAAAGGTATTATATAATGTGTTGTAGTAAACATCTAGTTGTAGTGCTAAGTAAGTTAAAAAAAATAACAGAATAAGAATGAGAACAAATTAGTTTTAAAGATGGGTTCATGAAATATACAGTTTTGGGGGGAGTTATGGGGCTTAAAATATTGTTTTCCCCCTATTGTTGGGGTTTTACAGTTTTTTGGAGATCCTGTGATTATTGTCCTCTTGTTCTTTTCAGTTTGTCTTCTGGGGGCAGAACCTGTGCATTGTTCTTCAGTCAGTCTTGCCTGGGCTGAGTTGCCCTGCCACCTATGAAGGAGCTGGACTCTGTGGAAACAAGCTTTTCAGGCTTTTTCTTCTCTGGAGGCTTTTGTTCTTTCAGTGCTTTTTGTGGCTTTTTGGAGGGTTAGTGCAAAGTAAACTGTCCACACCCAGAGAGAAGTTTCAGTCTACTCCCCTCTGGATTGTTCAGAATACACAGACTTCCCCTCTGAAAACTCCATTGAACACTGCAAACTGCCACAGGCATTGCCTGCTCCCACCTACCACCTCGGTGGACGTCCTGAGGCCCACACTTGTCTCTGCATCCCCGTGCCCTAAAATGTTGAGCAATATTGGTCCAGCTGAGCCTGATTCTGGTGACTGCTGTTGCCGACTCTCTGGAGTCCATGCCCATCCTGGGTGTACTCAGACCCAGTGGTAGTGCAGGTCATGGAAGGCTGTGGGCCCAGGGACCTCAGTCAGGAGCTTGTATGAGGCTTTCTCAGTGTGGGCTGCAGTGTTCCTGGCCCCAGTGGTGGTCAAGCATTGGAAAGCTGCAGTCTCAGGGACCACTGGCAGAAGCCCCTGTTGGGATCCCTCAGGGTTGGGCGGGTGCAAGCTGTGACCACCCTCGAACCATGGGCTTCGGTCCATGCCTCTGTCCGCCCAATTCTACCAATTGCTCTTCAAGACCCTTTGTTCTTTTTGTGTGGTTTTAAACAGACTCCAAGTTAATGCTGGTCTGAGAGCACAGGACACTTTCATATTGTTGCATTACTTCCCAATGTGTTGTTTCTGGTGGCTCCCTCCCTTTTGTTTATCCTGTGATATCAATCCGAATACTCCCACTCTGCTTTATCCCTCCACTGATGATCTTCTGCCCCCATAGAAATCCAGAAGTGTATCGTCTTACATCTCAGGACAATTTCATGGTGTTCAGAGTATTCTAGTAGATATTTAGCTCACTTTTGGGGACAGGTAGAAACAGGGTCTCTTACTTCTCTGTCATCTTCCCAGAGTGCCCCCCCCCCACTTTTTAAAATGAAATAACCAGAAGGTCCACTTTTCATGACTTTACTTGATGAGGAAAAAAGAAAAATTATATATTTTCAAGAATATTCTTCTCAGCATCACAGCCCTTCTCACTTTAAACTTGCTCTACTCAAAGTATGACCCATTAACAATGAGTTACCAGGCACAAAATGCTGTTCAATTGATGGAGCTGAATCACAGCTCAACTTGAAATAGTAATTTGGCTACTGAGGCTTTAGTATGATCTTGTGTTTTTCAGATTTGAATTTTATATACCAGAAAAGGGTGAAGTATCATTAGTAAAGATTAGGTGAGGCTCACATGTATAACATTTCTTTCATTCTATACAATGAATATATTTCTTTCCATTAGTAAAGCTGTTCAACAAACACTGCAGTCCTAGTGAATGCCAGGCTGGAAGGGGTGCAAGATGAACTGCCATCCCAATGAGGATCGTTACTGTAATGCAAATAGACTTTTTGTAATCACTCAGGGCTCCTTATGATGCAGGTATCATTCAGGCATGGTGTCCCAATGGAGCCCCATTGGTGTAGACACCAATTTAGACATTGTGGGCAGCCAACTGAAAGTGTCCTAGCCCACAGTGATACAATAACTCAGTATATTCAGTCCCATCCTGGAATAAACATCACGGACCAAGGCTACAGAAGGCTCTTAAGAAGTAGCCAGTTGGGGACAAGATGGCGGGGTACTAGGAAGAGGCGTCTTTTCAGCTGGTACCCCAAAGTGAGCTGATTACCTACCAAAGAACTCTGATCACCCATGAAATCAGCCTGAGATCAGAATTATACACGTCTGGATCTCTACAGGGGCAGAAGACGCCAGTGAGCAGGTAAAGCGGAATGGGAACAGCGGACTGATATCGGAAGATAAACAAAAGGGGGAGGGAGCCACCAGAGGCGACCGGTGGGAAAGTAATACCCCGATACGAGCGAGAGTGCCCTGCGTCGGGGAACCAGCATTAACTTGGAGACTGGTTGAAAGCACTCCAAAAGAGCAAAGGATCTCGGGGGGAAATTGTGGGAATCAGGGCAGCTAGGGACAGGGGCTTGAGTCCCCGGTCCCAGACGGCCTCCCCGGCGCGGAGGCAGAGAGAGTGCGGCGGGGAAACCGGCTCCTGGTCCCTAAGCCGCCAGCGCGCCCCAGAGCACATGGGTTCCGGCTCCTGTGAGGGGATGGGAGCCGCGCCGGTCTGCAGAACGTGCGCTAGCCCTACCACAAAGCTTGAGATGCGCACGCACGTCGCTCCAGCTCTCCTGGGTTTCTAAGGCCCGGGGGCGCTTCTTGACCCCGGCCATTGTTTCAAAGTCTAAGCCGCGCGCGAAACTCTTCCCCGGACAGAGGCACGCAAAAGCCCAGCCTGCGGCTTACGGACCAGCGCCCCGTTCTCAGTGCCCCAGACGCGCGCCGGACCCACAGCCGCCTCTGAAAAGAGGTGCGTGCAAGCCGGGCACTCCCAGCCCCGGCTGGCGGCAAAATCTCAGTGTGCGATCGCTGCTTGGAACCTCTCTGGCGGTCAGGAGCTCCCAGACAGCCGCCACTGCCTTGGCTTTGGGGACGAGCAAAAGATCCTGCGCCGGCAAGGCTTAAAAGACTATGCAACCACCAAGCCAATACTGCAGTAAATATTAAGGGGGGTGCTATAAAAGAGGAAAAATCCCAAGAATAGCATTGAACAGAAATATAGAGACAGTCTACAGAAAGAAAGACTTCAAAGGTAACTCGATGTCAATAAAAACGTATCTATCAATAATCACTCTCAATGTGAATGGCCTAAATGCACCCATAAAACGGCACAGGGTTGCAGATTGGATAAAACGACAGGACCCATCCATATGCTGTCTACAAGAGACCCATTTTGAACCTAAAGATACACGCAGACTGAAAGTGAAGGGGTGGAGAAGCATCTTTCATGCCAATGGGCCTCAAAAGAAAGCTGGGGTAGCGATTCTCATATCAGATAAATTAGACTTCAAACTAAAGACTGTAGTCAGAGATACAGAAGGACACTACATAATCCTTAAAGGGACTATCCACCAAGATGATCTAACAATTGTAACAATCTAACAATTGTAAATATCTATGTAAATATCTATTGTAAATATCTATGCTCCCAATATGCACTTCTTCTCAAGTGCACACGGAACCTTCTCCAGAATAGACCACATACTGGGTCACAAATCAGGACTCAGCCGATACCAAAAGACTGAGATTATTCCCTGCATATTATCAGATCACAATGCTTTGAAACTGGAGCTCAATCACAAGGTAAAGTCCCGAAGGAACTCAAACAGCTGGAAGCTAAAGACAACCTTGCTTAAGAATGCTTGGATCAACCAGGAGATCAAAGAAGAACTGAAACAATTCATGGAAACCAATGAGAATGAAGACACTTCGGTCCATAACCTATGGGATACAGCAAAGGCGGTCCTAAGGGGAAAATATATAGCCATCCAAGCCTTGCTTAAAAAAATTGAAAAATCCAGAACACACCAGCTGTCTCTACACCTTAAAGAACTGGAGGATCAACAACAAATCAAACCAACTCCACACATAAGAAGGGAAATCATCAAGATTAGAGCTGAGATCAATGAGGGAGAAACCAGAGATACAGTAGAACGTATCAATGAAACTAGAAGCTGGTTTTTTGAAAGAGTCAATAAGATCGATAAGCCACTGGCTACACTAATCCAAAAGAAAAGAGAGAAATCCCAAATTCATAAAATTATGAATGAAAAGGGAGAGATCACAACTAACACCAAGGAAGTAGAAACAATCATCAGAAGTTATTACGAACAGTTATATGCCAATAAGCTTAGCAACCTAGATGAAATAGATGCATTCCTGGAAAAATATAAACTACCAAAATTGAACCAGGAAGAAATCGACAACCTGAATAGACCGATACCTAATAACGAGATTGAAGCAGTGATCAAAAATCTCCCAAAAAACAAGAGCCCAGGACCTGACGGATTCCCTGGGGAATTCTACCAAACCTTCCAAGAAGAAATAACACCTATTCTCCTGAAGCTGTTTCAAAAAATTGAAGCAGAAGGAAAACTTCCAGACTCTTTCTACGAAGCCAGCATTACCCTGATCCCCAAACCAGGCAAGGACCATACCAAAAAGGAGAATTTCAGAACAATATCACTGATGAATATGGATGCTAAGATTCTCAACAAGATCCTAGCCAACAGGATCCAACAACACATTAAAAAGATTATCCACCATGATCAGGTGGGATTCATCCCTGGGCTACAAGGATGGTTCAACATTCGTAAATCAATCAATGTGATACAACAAATTAATATGAGAAGAGAGAAGAACCACATGGTCCTCTCAATTGATGCAGAAAAAGCATTTGACAAAATCCAACATCCGTTCCTGATTAAAATGCTTCAAAGTATAGGGATAGAGGGAACATTCCTGAACCTCATCAAATCTATCTATGAAAGACCCACAGCAAATATCATCCTCAATGAGAAAAAGCTTGCAGCCTTCCCGTTGAGATCAGGAACAAGACAAGGATGCCCACTTGCACCACTCTTGTTCAACATAGTATTAGAAGTCCTAGCAACAGCAATCAGACAACAGAGAGAAATAAAAGGTATCCAAATTGGTAATGAAGAAGTCAAACTCTCTCTCTTCGCAGATGACATGATTCTTTATATGGAAAACCCAAAAGACTCCACCCCCAAACTACTAGAACTCATACAGCAATTCAGCAGCGTGGCAGGATACAAAGTCAATGTGCAGAAATCAGTGGCTTTCTTATACACTAACAATGAAAATACAGAAAGGGAAATTAGAGAATCGATTCCATTTACTATAGCACCAAGAACCATAATATACCTGGGAATAAACCTAACTAAAGAGGTAAAGGATCTATACTTGAGGAACTATAGAACACTCATGAAAGAAATTGAAGAAGAAACAAAAAGATGGAAGACCATTCCATGCTCTTGGATCGGAAGAATAAACATTGTTAAAATGTCTATACTGCCTAGAGCAATCTATACTTTTAATGCCATTCCGATCAAAATTCCACCGGCATTCTTCAAAGAGCTGGAGCAAATAATCCTAAAATTTGTATGGAATCAGAAGAGACCCCGAATCGCTAAGGAAATGTTGAAAAACAAAAATAAAGCTGGCGGCATCACCTTACCTGATTTCAAGCTTTATTACAAAGCTGTGATCACCAAGACAGCATGGTACTGGTATAAAAACAGACACATAGACCAGTGGAACAGAGTAGAGAGCCCTGATATGGACCCTCAACTCTATGGTCAATTAATCTTGGACAAAACAGGAAAAAATATACAGTGGAAAAAAGAGAGTCTCTTCAATAAATGGTGCTGGGAAAACTGGACAGCTATATGTAGAAGAATGAAACTCGACCATTCTCTTACACCGTACACAAAGATCAACTCAAAATGGATAAAAGACCTCAACGTGAGACAGGAATCTATCAGAATCTTAAAGGAGAACATAGGCAGTAATCTCTTCGATATCAGCCACAGCAACTTCTTTCAAGATACGTCTCCAAAGGCAAAGGAAACAAAAGCGAAAATAAACTTCTGGGACTTCATCAAAATCAAAAGCTTCTGCACAGCAAAGGAAACAGTCAACAAAACAAAGAGGCAACCCACGGAATGGGAGAAGATATTTGCAAAGGACAGTACAGACAAAAGGTTGATATCCAGGATCTATAATGAACTCCTCAAACTCAACCCACACGAAACAGACAAACACATCAAAAAATGGGCAGAAGATATGAACAGACACTTCTCCAATCAAGAAATACAAATGGCTATCAGACACATGAAAAAATGCTCATCATCATTAGCCCTCAGGGAGATTCAAATTAAAACCACATTGAGATATCACCTTACACCAGTTAGAATGGCCAAAATTAACAAAACAGGAAACAACATGTGTTGGAGAGGATGTGGAGAAAGGGGAACCCTCTTCCACTGTTGGTGGGAATGCAAGTTGGTGCAGCCTCTTTGGAGAACAGTGTGGAGATTCCTCAAGAAATTAAAAATAGAGCTTCCCTACGACCCTGCAATTGCACTCCTGGGTATTTACCCCAAAGATACAGATGTCGTGAAAAGAAGGGCCATCTGTACCCCAATGTTTATAGCAGCAATGGCCACGGTCGCCAAACTATGGAAAGAACCAAGATGCCCTTCAACGGATGAATGGATAAGGAAGATGAGGTCCATATACACTATGGAGTATTATGCCTCCATCAGAAAGGACGAATATCCAACTTTTGTAGCAACATGGACGGGACTGGAAGAGATTATGCTGAGTGAAATCAGTCAAGCAGAGAGAGTCAATTATCATATGGTTTCACTCATTTGTGGAGCATAACCAATAGCATGGAGGACAAGGGGCGTTAGAGAGGAGTAGGGAATTTGGGTAAATTGGAAGGGGAGGTGAACCATGAGAGACTATGGACTCTGAAAAACAGTCTGAGGGGTTTGAAGTGGCGGGGGGGTGGGAGGTTGGGGTACCAGGTGGTGGGTATTATAGAGGGCACAGCTTGCATGGAGCACTGGGTGTGGTGAAAAAATAATGAATACTGTTTTTCTGAAAATAAATAAATGGGGGAAAAAAAAAAGTAGCCAGTTTATACTTTTGTCTGTAATTCACAAGCAATTTTTAAGCAGTGGGAAATAAACACAACAAGAACTGTGAAGAGCTTTCTATATACAAGTTTTGATTTCTGAAGTAAATCTTTGTCTTCTTGAAACATTGGGGAACAAAAAAGAATCCACATGCCTAAAATGGTAACACTCAGTTTAAGGCTCCAAGTCACTATACAAAGACTTAATACCTAACCCAAGTACAGTTTCAATCCTCTAGAAGAGTAACATTTACCCAGTCAACATGGGGATTTCCTTATCATCCCCAGAAAGATTTCTGATGGATTTCCTCTTTCCCTTTGGGAAGGTGACCTTGCCTAAAACAATGGATTCTTTGCTAAGAATTTTCTTTTTCTGCTCCATGTCTGTTGTTAAAAAGGTTTCTTTTCCTCTAACCCTTTTGAGTTCCCCTCTACTTCCTAGATGGGATGCTTAATGATTCATTAATACATTGATTAGTAATGCTATTAGATCTTTAACATTTACTTAGTTCCAATTTTTGTTCTTTAACAGGCTTGATGGCTGTGACAGAATCTGAAATGGACTCCCAGGGGCATTCAGAAACAAAGCAAAACAGAGAGGTGGTGACCGTTAGTCCTTTGAATTCACGATCTTTCTCACCTGATCCAATGGCTGTGGGTGAGTTCTTGGCTATATGCTCCACTCTCTTTTTGTTCAAACTCCTACAGTAATTGATTTTGCTTTACAGGGCAGGCCAGCTTGGGCTGGCAGAGTGTTATGCTTGTGTTAAGTCGAGGTAACATGTTTTTTTTTTTTCAGCTCTCTTGAGCTAGTATATTTGCCCAGAAGCCAACTGACCTGGCAAACAACCAAGCCCCTAAATGTTCAGACCGAGTTCCTCAGGTGGAACCCTCAGGAAGTGTCCAGGAGAATTGGTGTTGCACAAGAGTTTTCTTTGGCCAGAGGTCAGTAACATCTCTTACTGGCCATACACTAATGTGTGCATAATTTTTAGTCTTTGGTGTAGACCATGAGTTGTGGGGCAGAGGGAGAGGGAAAAGCAGACTTCCCACTGAATAGGGAGCCTCAAATGGGGCTTGATGCCAGCACCAGAGGGCCAGGACAAAAGCTGAATGCAGATGCTTAACAGACTGGGCCACCCAGTTGAGTCCAAATTGCAAATCTAAAAGTCCTTTTTAGTTTTGAGGAATTGGCTTGGTAACCACCAGGTTGGAGATCTCAAAAGTACAAAACAGTTTACCATTGTCTTACCTGTCAAGTCCATAATTCTGGAACAATTGCTTGCTTTCTGAAGGCTTCATGCCTGTTCCCTCTGGGTTCTTTGAACACCTGCAGCTGGACCACTGCCAGTTGGTACATGTTGTCAATATGCACTTGTCATTGTTTGTATATTTTCTGGGTGTGGTTAAGCCTTTCCCTGCCAAGAGACTGATGTCCTCATTGTTGCAAAGACATTGTTAAAAACGGGTTTCCCCTTTGGGAGACACCTTCTGTGATCTCCTGCGACTATGGCACATAATTCACAGGGAAAATCACAGGAGCCTTTAGGAACACGTTGCAAACTTCCTAGAATTGTCTCAGTGTACAAACTTCTGCCGATCCTTTGTATGTGAGTCTTCAGTGTCTCATGCTCAAGCCTGTCATCATCAGGTTACAGAAACCTTCTCAAAGCACAATTAAAGGGTCCTCTCAGTTACAGGATGCAGCCTGGTGATTAGGTATGTAAGACCCAACATTGGAGGAAGATAGCCCTGGACATTTCCAGTAGAAGAGGAACATTACCAAGTGTTCCTGCTATAAAACTAATAGTTGAACCTTGTATGCATTACATAGCTATGGAAGTCTCCACCTGACACCTAGTCCTGCCCAGATACTGGTGCTTCTGAATCATATTGAGGGAAAGAGAAGTAGCTGACATCTAGAATGCTTTCATCTAGACAGGGGTTCAGAGCTTCATACTTTATATTTGAAATCCTTTCTCCCTCTTTTCTTTTCCTTTACACTGTCAATGGCCTATATCTCCCAGGTCAATGAGAAGGGGCCTAATCTCTGGAATTAGAGCTATCTAGCAGAAAATATAACCCTTTTCCTAATTTCTCTCAAGGTCAATAAGACATCTCATTGGTTGATTACCATCAAATTCTATTGGGAGTCAGTTAGGTATTACGAAGAACCCCCAGGACTCACTCCTTTGGCTGGCCCTACTTCCTCAGTGAGGGATAATTATAAAGAAGTATGATCAAGACCTTTCCCTTCATTCTTGAAGTTGTTGCTGAAGCCCTCCTAAAGCAACAGGTAACCTCCCCCAAAAAACAAGAAACAAACAAAACCCTTTGACTCTGACCAAAGCAGTTCTTGAAAATAAAATAGCCCTTGATTATGATTCGGTTGAGCAAGACTGGATCTTTGCTGTAGGCAACACCGTGTTCTATACCAAGTTGAACACTATTGGGAAAATTAAAACCCAATAACATCATGTCATGGTGCAAGCCAGGTGGCTTAACAGAGTTTCTTCTTTAATAGGGTCTTTCTTTTTTTTTTTTTTTTTTTTTTTTTAGATTTTATTTATTTATGTATCAGAGAGAGAGGGCGAGAGAGCAAGCACAGGCAGACAGAGTGGCAGGCAGAGGCAGAGGGAGAAGCAGGCTCCCTGCAGAGCAAGGAGCCCGATGCGTGACTCGATCCCAGGACGCTGGTATGACCTGAGCCGAAGGCAGCTGCCCAACCAACTGAGTCTTACATATTTGATTTTAATTGCTTTGAGTCTTGGGGACTATGGCAAACATGAGGAATTATCATGTTTAGAGGCATCGTAATAATCTGCCTGGTGTGTTATGCCCTCTCAAAAGCTTTCATGCAAATTCAAAGCCAGCAATCTCCAAGCAAATTATCTAAGACTGGAACATTACAACAAATGAAGAGAATGACCAACTCAAAACTTGTAAAGCTGAAGTGGTAACCTGTGACTATCACAAGGGTTAAGTAAAAGGTTAAGACCTTTTAATATCACCCAGAGGAACAACAATTATTGTGAGAATGTCAGAGCAGTTGCTGAGAGTGGTGTTAATGCCTTCAATTTAGAACCCGACTCTCCGTTCAGCTGAGAGTCTGATCAAAAGGCAGAGTTGTTAAAAAGGAAAACCACAGGCTCAAAATGTACTCAGTTAGCTTAAGGCCACAAGTCATTAAAGTCTTCATACCTGGGGCTTAAGTGGGCCAACTGCTTTGGTCAGAGTCAAAGGGTTTTGTTTGTTTCTTGTTTTTTGGGGGAGGTTACCTGTTGCTTTAGGAGGGCTTCAGCAACAACTTCAAGAATGAAGGGAAAGGTCTTGATCATACTTCTTTATAAGTGGGTAGGAGAAGAATCCATGAAACAAGACGGGATAGGGAGGGAGACAAACCATAAGTGACTCTTAATCTCACGAAACAAACTGTGGGTTGCTGGGGGGAGGGGGGTTAGGAGAAGGGGCGTAGGGTTATGGACATTGGGGAGGGTATGTGCTTTTGGGTAAATTGGAAGGGGAGATGAACCATGAGAGACTATGGACTCTGAAAAACAATCTGAGGGGTTTGAAGCGGCGGGGGGGTGGGAGGTTGGGGTACCAGGTGGTGGGTATTATAGAGGGCACAGCTTGCATGGAGCACTGGGTGTGGTGAAAAAATAATGAATACTGTTTTTCTGAAAATAAATAAATTGGAAAAAAAAAAGAAAAAAAAGAAAAAAAAAAAGTCTTCATACCTACCCAGCTGCAGAGTCAATACCCAGAAGTGCAGCGTATAGTGAGTGGACATGGGAACTTCCTGGTCAGCACTAGGAATTAGATTGTCCTCCATTCCCCACAAGAAGATGACCTTGCCTCAGCGAATAGTTTCCTTGCTGATAATTTCTTTTTCACTACCTATCTTGAAAAACCTCTTTCGTATTGGCCTTTAAAGCTCCTCTCTACTTCCTGGATAGGATGATGCCTGACTCATGAATAGGTTTATATATACAGCTAGTTAAATCTTTAAAATTACCCAGTTTTGAATTTTTGCTATTTCCCAGATTCCTAGCTTGTCTAATGACCAAATTCGTGTTAAGCATTTACTTTTACCTGACCTATGATGAAGATCTAATAAAATTATGCCAGTGAAAATGCTTGTTGAAAACACAACATGGATGAGTTTATTCCTATATTCAGTGTATTTATTTATATATTTTCCTAAAACTAACTTAAATAAGATTATAAGTCACCGCTAAGCTTTTTATTTCTATAGCTAACAGAAAGGAAGTAAATGAGCAAGGCATAAATTTAATGTAACCCCTTGTCTGAAGTATCCTGTTAGGTTTTGATTTCTCTAGTTTGCAGAGAAAAGTAAAAAGTATAGTAAGTTTTATGGTAAGAATTATGGTAAGGGAGAAGTTCCTGTGTATAAGTGTTTTACATAGCATTTCTGAAAGGAATGTCTCCAAGTTCCTCTCATAACAAAAAAAGTAACAAAAACATTTCTGTTAATGCAATTCTATAGCCGATTTCTAATATTGGTTCATGGAATTTTCTTTTTTTTTAAAGATTTTATCTATGTATTTGAGAGAGAGAAGCAGATTCCCTGCTGAGCAGGGAGCCTCATGTGGTACTAGATCCCAGGACCCAGATATCATGACCTGAGCCAAAGGCAGATGCCCAACTGACTGAAGCTCCTAGGCATCCCTGTTTTTGTTTTTGATAAAAACTTGTATATATGTATAAAGATACATGAAAGCTCACAATGATTAAGTGAATCTCAAGAGAGATAAAACTCATCTTGTCCTCATTTTTTTTAAATAAATTTTTTTATTTTTTTATTTTTTTTTATTTTAGTTTTATAATTATTTAATCACCACACCCAGTGCTCCATGCAAGCCGTGCCATCTATAATACCCACTACCTGGTACCCCAACCTCCCACCTCCCCGCCACTTCAAACCCCTCAGATTGTTTTTCAGAGTCCATAGTCTCTCATGGTTCACCTCCCCTTCCAATTTACCCAAATTCCCTACTCCTCTCTAACGTCCCTTGTCCTCCATGCTATTGGTTATGCTCTACAAATAAGTGAAACCATATGATAACTGACTCTCTCTGCTTGACTTATTTCACTCAGCATAATCTCTTCCAGTCCCGTCCATGTTGCTACAAAAGTTGGGTATTCATCCTTTCTGATGGAGGCATAATACTCCATAGTGTATATGGACCACATCTTCCTTATCCATTCATCCGTTGAAGGGCATCTTGGTTCTTTCCATAGTTTGGCGACTGTGGCCATTGCTGCTATAAACATTGGGGTACAGATGGCCCTTCTTTTCACGACATCTGTATCTTTGGGGTAAATACCCAGGAGTGCAATTGCAGGGTCGTAGGGAAGCTCTATTTTTAATTTCTTGAGGAAACTCCACACTGTTCTCCAAAGTGGCTGCACCAACTTGCATTCCCACCAACAGTGTAAGAGGGTTCCCCTTTCTCCACATCCTCTCCAACACATGTTGTTTCCTGTTTTGTTAATTTTGGCCATTCATTTTTTAAAAAGATTTTATTTATTTATTTGACAAAGATCACAAGTAGGCAGGGATATAGGCAGAAGAAGTAGTGTCCCTGTTGAGCAGAGAGCCCCATATGGGGTTCGATCCAGGACCATGGGATCATGACCTGAGCCAAAGGCAGAGGCTTTAACCCACTGAGTCAGCCAGGTGCCCCTTGTCCTCGTTTTTGACCAGCCTTGAGAAAGAGCACCTAGAACACACATACAGGTTTTTGTTTTGTTTTGTTTTGTTTTAATTTATTCTTTATTTATATTCAGCATAACAGTATTCATTGTTTTTTTACCATACCCAGTGCACCATGCAATCCCTGCACTCTCTAATACCCACCACCTGGTTCTCCCAACCTCCCACCCCTCCACCACTTAAAACCCCTCAGATTGTTTTTTAGAGTCCATAGTTTCTCGTGGTTCACCTCCCCTTCTAATTTCCCCCAACTTCCTTCTCCTCTCTAACTCCCCGTGTCCTCCACGCTATTTGTTATGTCCACAAATAAGTGAAACCATATGATAATTGACTCTCTCTGCTGACTTATTTCACTCAGCATAATCTCTTCCAGTCCCATCCATGTTGCTCCAAAAGTTGGGTATTCATCCTTTCTGATTGAGGCACAATACTCCATAGTGTATATGGAACACATCTTCCTTATCCATTCCTCTGTTGAAGGGCATCTTGGTTCTTTCCACAGTTTGGCAACCGTGGCCATTGCTGCTATAAACATTGTGGTACAGATGGCCCTTCTTTTCACTACATCTGTATCTTTGGGGAAAATACCCAGTAGTGCAATTGCAGGGTCATAGGGAAGTTCTATTTTTAATTTCTTGAGGAATATCCACACTATGAACCCTTAACACAGTGTCTGGCACAGTAATAATCATTTAATAAGTATTAGCTTTCATTCATAGTGTTGTCATGTCTGCAAATACCACCACTCCAAAAAATCATGTGCGGTATCTGGGGATACTGAAGCTTGTGTGATTTGAAAGGTAGGACTGCTTTCTTTTGCTTAGATGGGAAATTGACCTAAACCAGACTCCTTCCAACATGTAAGATTCTGCTGTGATTCTAGGGTTGGATGGATTCATCTTGGTAACAGCACTTCATGTCAGCAGTGGGTGCTGAGGACTGTACAGTGGCCAGTTTCTTGTTATTTTTCCATCCAACACATTTTTATATGACACCTACTTTGCAGTAGGCACTGTGCTAGGAGCTATGAGCAGAGAAGGAAAACAAGATAGTCTTAGGCAGTTACCCTCCAGCTGTGGGGGAAAAAAGAAAGAAATGCATAATTTATGAAGTTTAACATCTTCATGTGCAGAAATACAATTTTGAATTGATTTACTGAATTACACAGTCTCAGAAAAATCAATTCTGGAATTGTGGGGCTCATATTAGTAAAGGCTCTCCTCTCTGCTTACTAATTGCTATCTATAATCTACCTATCTATCATCTAAATATCTATCATCTTTATATCCACAACACAGACACACATCAAATAATGGATTTGAACAATTGAATAATACTTGCACTAATTTCTTTCAGAGCTTGCTGCTATTAACTCCACAAAATCTTCTTTGAATGATGAAAATGGTAAGATTTTGTCTATGTTTGCCTTTATGTTCTGCTGTAGCATTTTTTCCTCCTCATCAACATCACCATTGAACTGCCCTGGCTTCAGGGAAAAACTGCAGAATGGCTGGATCTTGAACAATAGACTCAGAGATATTTTTTTTTTTAACGATTTTATTCATTTATGAGAGAGCGAGCACAGGCAGACAGAATGGCAGGCAGAGGCAGAGGGAGAAGCAGGCTCCCTGCTGAGCAAGGAGCCCGATGTGGGACTTGATCCCAGGACGCCGGGATCATGACCTGAGCCGAAGGCAGCTGCTTAACCAACTGAGCCACCCAGGCATCCCAATAGACTGAGTGATATTTTAAGACAATCCATCATCTCTCAGGAATCATCATCACACAGTAAATGCTGCTTTGGGTGTGAGAGGACTATAAGTTAGGGGTGCAGTGAGGTGCTCTGAATTCTTTCAACAATGGAATTCTTTCACTTCTGTGACCTTTGTTACTACTGACTGAGGAAAACAAGATATCAATTGCTTCTAGATTTTTTTTTTCAGATTGCTTGTAGATTAAAAAAAAAAAAGAATTGTTCTTGCTGGAAGTTAATAACATGAACTGACACTGAGAACTTCTCATACAGAAGGTGTGCTGCACTGTGAGTGCATTTTGTTTAATTCTCCTAATACTCACTGTGAAGGATTTTATTCCCATTTTACATAGGAGGACAATGAGCTAAATTTATTTGTCTCCACACCACACAGCAAGATCTAGGGCTTCATCCCAGACCATCTGAATCAAGAATTCATATACTATCTTAGTTTTTATTCTTCCTCTAATCCCGTAAGCTGAGATCCTGAGGCAGGTGTACACATGGGGAAGGGTGTGAGTGCAGGCCTTCTGGTGCCACAGAGTGGACTTAAACTCCACTCTTTTAATTATCAGTTGCATGATTATGGCTAAACTATTCACATTTTCTGAACACACCAAAAATGACATAAATAACACCTAGCTCAGTCATAGGAGATATAAAGTGATATATGTGAAATGTCTAGCATAGGTATCTCACTTAGCTGCTACATTGTAAGTACTACCTCTGGGCGTTTTCTCCCCACATATGAACAAAGGTAATAATGAAGAGCATTGGTTCTAGCCCTCCTGATCCATCCTCCGTGTCCAATATCAAGGGACTTGTGGGCTCTAATCATCATCATCACCTTTCATTATCATCATCCTAATTTATAGTTTTGCTTAATCATTTTGATATCTTTGTTATTTTTTGCGTGTGAATATGCAGAATTATAGAGCAGCTGAGAAAGTGTTCCTAGATGCCATGTTGCTGGAATTGAAATCTGGCTTTTGATACTTATTAGTTGCATGAAATCAGCCCTCCTTTTTTTTTTAATATTTTATTTATTTATTTGACAGACACAATGAGAGAGGGAACACAGCAGAGGGAGTGGGAGAGGGAGAAGCAGGCTCCCCGCAGAGCAGGGATCCCAATGTGGGACTCGATCCCAGGACTCTGGGATCATGACCTGGGCTGAATGAAGGCAGACACCTAATGACCGAGCCACCCATGTGCCCCGAAATCAGCCCTTCTCTCTATGTCTTCAGTTTATTTGTAAAATGGGAGTGAAACTAATAATAATAATAATAATAATAATCTCATCGGTTATTGAAAAATTAAATAAGGTTTAAGCTTTGCATACAAAGTTGCCAAAATAAGGAACAGCTAGTTTGTACTTAATGGATATAGCCTCTTCTTTTTTTTTTTCTTGAGTCAGATTTATAGGACCCAAACACAATTTTGATATGTTACAAAGTCCAGATACTGTATCTGTTTTAAACTAATTGCTATTAATGAAATTTCTACAGAATGCATATTGCCTCTTATTCTTATTTCAAAACATGGTAGGGAAGAAGGAATGTTAAAACCTATTTATCACCAATGCCTTTTTCCCTTTGGATTCATTCATTAAAACACAACCTTACTTTTTATTACTTTGGAAAGTTGTAGGTGAATTTAGTAGATGTTTGAGTGATGTGACCAGCAAACTGTGTCTGAGTTGTCTTGGGGACGGTGGTGGTCGAGATGGTGATGTAGGTGTTTATTCTCCAGTTGTGCTGGTGTGAGTGTGTCACTTTAACCTAAGTCATCAGAAGTGTATACAGTCACCCTTCGCCCATTAATAAGTCCTAGCCTTTCAAAACAACACGTGAAATTAATGAAATGCTTCTTTTAGACACCCTGCAGCTGCAACTTGGGAACACATCTGCCTACTATACCTACCTCCTCCTCCTCCTGAAGAGCCTGGTCTACTCCATCATCATCGTCATCTGTCTGCTTGGGAGACCAGCACTCAGTGGCAGTGGGAAGAGTTCCTAACACATGGTGGCACAAGGTGTCACTTCTAGCCACTGGCTAGTTTCTCTAAAAGTGTCTGCTGAGGATCTAGTGAGCCTTCTTTCTGAGATTGGGTTATTTCAGTTCACATGTGTCTTTTTCTTGTGTTGTTATCTGAGACCAGGCTTACAAACCCCTGGGCAAACAGAAGCTTTCACTCTGCAGCTAGAACAAATTCCACCATGACTCCTGGGTGGGGCCAGGGGGCATCCACAGAGTCTTCTGCACCACCCCCTCATTGTTGTCCACCAGCTCCCAGCCACCCAGTCCCCATGCCTCTGGGTAAAACCACCATACACCTTAGAACTGCATTCCTTGAACTCTTTAACCAGATAACTGCCTTGAAGTCTTTATTTTAATACCTGGAAGCCAACATGCTTATTACCTGACATTTGTGTGTTTTTCATAATAGTTACAATAAAAGCAATCAAGTCTTCTTTGGCCTCTGTGTAATTTATTTGGTGCTAACTGAGAGTCCAAACTGAAGGACAGCATGACAACTGAGATTTCCAATTCAGCATCACTTGTAATAAGTGATCAATTCCACATTTCTAATTCTTTCTCTAAGATAGTCCTTATGATGCTTTCTTTGGGCCACTGATCCTAGGTGAGCCACAGGCAGTGAAGGTTTCCAGGTTATTTCTCCTGCAAAGTTTAGCAGATTCAGACACATTTGGTTTAATACACTCTGGTGGTGACACTATAACATGTCACAATACTGGTGGCTGTGCTCAGACCTGTTCCAGTGTGTCCCAGGCACCATATTTCCTGATGTCACAAAATCCCAAGAGAGTTGTACTAACACTGAAAAGGTAGAATGGCAGAGGGGTTAATTGCTTGACTTCTGAACTCCATGTTCTTGGGCTTAAATCTTGGTTCTACAGCTATTGAACTCTCTGTGACATAATTTTCTCACTTGTCAAAGTGACCCATCCCTTAGAGTTCTGTGGATAAAATGATTTAACTTTCTTGGGTACCCATGAATGCTCAACAACATTAGCCACTACTATTGAGAGATCTAAGTTAGAAGTAAGAGAAACACACATGTACACATGCAAACACACTAACAATTAGGGCATTCATTAGTATATGTGTGTATATTTCTATACACATGGATGTAAAAAAAATATTCAGTGTGTGGCAAGTGGTGAAAAAGGTAGTGATGGTTTATTTTTCTATTTTTGTTAACAAATCCACTTAATGTAGGAACTTTAATATATTCGAACTTAAACAATATCTCATTTAAAATTGGGAAGGATTTTTTCTTAATTTACAATCAGGTTCAGTTTTTGTGAAACAGGTGCTTTTGGAAACCATGTAGAGGTTCCCATGTGGAAACAACATAAAGCCCACAAGATACAAAAAGAGGAAATTTAATTTTGATTTACTCCTTGTCAAAAATTTCTTCAGACCTTTTAGGACAGATGTCCAGGCCTTTACTCAGACATGTGGAACTAATTCTGCCTGTGGAAAGCATGGAGGCACAGAGAGGAAACTAGCAAATTACTTAAGTCGTGTGAGCTAATGTCACTGCTGGGGGTCCTAGGCGCTGTGTCCTGTGGCTTCCAACTCTCTAGCACTTTTCTTCCCCAACTGGACCTGGGTTGCCCTGGACTGGGAGGCGAAAAGAGGGGGAGGGTGGTTGTCCTGGAAACAGTGTGGGTGGAAGGTGGGCACTATATACTTCCTTCAAATGTGGTTGATTCCTGGAAGTGCTTGAAGTCAAGCTGGCCCCTGCTGGTTGGGGCTCTGCAACCACTGGCTCTGGTGCTGAAAGATGAAATAAGAACAGTTAAACCACAGCCAACTTTGCTCCTTTGCAAAAGGCCACAGCTAACGGAAAGAAAAGATCCATCTGCACACATGCTTCTGATCTCAAATATACTCTTTGGCTGTCGGTGAGGGTCCCTCTATTTATACCAAGTTGATTCTTGTAGCTGCTATGTGAGTTAGGATTGTAAGCCCAGGGCTGTTGAGTTGCTGCACACTCAGTCCACTCTAATGACACTGTTCTGAAGGAAACAGCAGAGATTTCTTGTAGCACTAGGTGATCCCCAACATTCCAACAGGATCTGTGCTTTTCCATGGCAGGTGATTTACTGAGGCTCAAACTTTGGTCTCATTTTGTCCGTGTAGGCAGGGTGACATGAGACCCATGCCCACGAGGTTACTAGCACAGGGTGACCGTAGACGACACAACAGCAGGTGCTTCTTTCCTCACAAGAACACATGGACATATGGAGGCTCTGAGTTCAACTGTGTCACTGAATTTCATAGACTGAGTCATGCCAGTCCCCTACAGGGACAAGTGACTTCAGAGCCAGGCCAAGCAATGCTCAGTAGAAGACTTGCACAACAGATAAGTGTGTTTGAGGGGGGGTGCGGAGCAGAGGAGGGCTGTTCAGTGATGTGAGCATAAAAAGTAAGTGTCCACACCCACATGCCACCCAAACATGGAACAGAGATTGTGCTCAGTCCCGGGATCCAATCTGTTCAGGCTTTGGGGAAACAAAGCTCTACTGCAGACATCACTGCTTTGGCTTTTACATTCTGACATCACAAAGCATATTCTCACCAATTCTGGAGATTTGGGCCCCAACGCCAGAATGTACATACCGTTCTCGCCCCCTTCTCCACCTTACAAAACTCTTTCTGGTTAATCCTCAGACTCCCACACACCTCCTGGTGGCACTTCTGTCATTTGGTCTGTTCTCAGAACTGCACAGATGGAGCTTATCTGACCTGCGCAAATACACACATTTGTGTCATTACATCCAGCAATTTTTATTCATGAACTAGCTCTGACAAAATAATACTTGTTTTCTATCAGGCATATTTTTCTCTAAAACCAGAAAAAGTCAAAAATTTTAAGAATAGAAGAAAAGTTGAATAATTATTATATTTCCATGAAATATTTTGCAGTAAAATTTATATTTATGTGTTAGGCAACAATTCTCTAAATACTCATGCTATAAAGCAAAAGCAAATATGTAATGAAAAACCTGTATATCCCATAAGACCATATTTATAAAAATAAAAACCTATACATATATGTGTGTGTTTTGCAAATCAGAAAAGGAAAATAACCAGGTGATTTCAATCATTTCTGAGACTTCCAAAATCTCTACAGCAAAATACTTTATTACTTTTACATGAGAATTTAAAACATGATATGAATAGTATCGGTGTTATGACCACAAGTAAAAAGCCTGTATTACTGTCACAATCAAGGAAGGGTCATAACAAATGTAGCCGCGGGAAGACCAGGGTAGCAGGTGAGGGATAGAGCTGATTCACACGAAGGAAGCAGCCTACCTCACAGTTGCTTTAATCTTCTCAGATAATATACCCCAAATAGGATATTTTCTTTTCCTGAGAGTGTCTGCTGCACTCTCAGCAAGACACTTTATAGCCAAGAACCTATATGGTACAGGCAAATAAATACCAGAGAACCTTAAGAAAAGATGTGTTCCACATCTTAACCTCATAAATGTCCCACAGTTCAGGAGAAGTTTGTGGTAAAATACACAGACAAGGTATCGCTGTTGGGAGGCTTCACTTTCCAGCCTATTAAACTGCTGTGGAGACACTGGGGCAGATTACATGGCTCTCACCTAGAAAGGAGTCGAGGAGATGGTCATACCACGTCTTCCTGTTTCTAGGCTCACTGCCCACCTGTCAGGATAATGGCATTTGAGCCTCATGTTGCCGGCATGTCTTGGGATTATTTGGGAGTTCTAAATAAAGCCAAAGATTGGATTAAAACATAGTAAGGCATATAGTTTACATAATTTAAAAGTTAACAGTAGCAAGGCCCGCTTTATGGTCAACAAATCTTCCCATGAATACTAGAAATAAAACCAGACTAGAGCAGCAAAAGTGATTATTTCGGTGGTTGGGAAATGTCCAATTTGCACAATTGTCTGAGAATGGTTTATATCTGAAAACCTACAGAATTCAAGAATGACAGCAGTGCACTCATCTGCATTGCTCCTGTTCTTCCCCCAGCTCCCACACAGAGCATAGTGAGCTGGAAGTTTCCTCCCAATTAGGAGAGGCCTTGTGAATGGGATCCAAAGTCACACAGTGTAAGGAGCTGGGTTAATCTGGGACAGCAGCGATGTGAAGGTGAGCTGACAAGCTGTGCGGTGTGCAAGCAGGAAGGCCAGGGGCTCTGCTGGTCTGCGATTGGCATCATGACTGCAGCAAGCATGTGCTCGGCTGAAGCTGTGTGCGTGCTTAGCAGAGACTCAAAAAAGCCCAACCCAGCCATGACTGCAGCAAGCATGTGCTCGGCTGAAGCTGTGTGCGTGCTTAGCAGAGACTCAAAAAAGCCCAACCCAGCCACACATGGTTGGGTGACACTGAGGTGATCTTCTTATGCAGAGGAGCCATGAAAAGACTCAGAAAAAGTATAGCTGAGAAGACGTACACTTTAGCACGTACAATCTATGTGCTAATTGTGTAAAATAGGAATGTGCTACCCAAGACCTACAACAAAAACATTTGGCAGAAGCGAAGTCTTAATCAATCTCCTGGGACACATCCCTAAGAAATTTTGGCAACCATGAAGCTGTGTAGACCCAGGGTGATTCGCAGGAAGCTAGGCTGAAAACTAAAATAACTAAGAAAGAAAACAGGAGAGGCATGAGCAGTCACATACCGCAGGAGATAGACTATCACAGATGAAGTCCAAGCAGCTTTCTCAGCGTGCAAACAGCAATGAAAGCAACCTTCTGGAGGAAAGTCACAATATCAAGTTGCTACAATATATTTTCAACAAATATTTTTCAATAAAAAATAATAAGACCGTCAAAGAATCACAAAAGTGTGACTGTTGTTAGGGGGTGATAACCCCTACCACTCAATACAAACTCTATGAGGTGTGCGGTTACTTCGAAGTAGCTATAAGAAGTTCATGTTCAAAAAACACTTTTAACATACTCAAGAGGATCACAGCTTTGTTCTTGGTGGCGCTAAGGCATCCCTCCCACATCCTTAGTTGGAGCCGAAGCGAGGGAAAGGCGCCTTTGCCATGCTGGAACAGCCGCTGCCCCGATGAAGCTGGTACCAGGGCCTCTGCGCCTCGCCCTGCAGCCGGGGCCATCACACTGTGAGCCAGCGAGGGAGCCCTGCTTCGCACGGGTGATGCCCTGCCCCTTGCACGCCCCATGCGCCCATAGCTATAAAGCATGAGCGGCGCCAGGGTGGGGACCTATAAAGGCTGTCGTCCCATTTGCCGCCATTGATGCTGGGGGCATTGGTGTTGGAGTCTGGCACTGGCAGCATCAGTTGGGTGGCGGCCCTGGGCCCTGGGCTCCCTGCGCGCTGGTCATACAGGGTGAGCAGGGGCGAGCTCAGCTTCAGACTGGGCACCAGCCCCACTTGCGTGCTGCTACTCTACCTGGACCGTGGTGACTGCGACTTCCTGGACCTGCTGGTGGTGGACGGGAGCCAAAAATAAATAAATAAATGAAATAAATACAAAAAGCCAAAAATGCATATTGTTACAAGTATACCAAAGTTACAACACAAACATGTATTTAAAAGAAATAAAATCTAGAATAGAAAACTTGTAACCCAAAATGACATATTCACTAGAGAGCTTAAGAGAATAGTTCCATTGGCAGAAGAAACAATCTCAACACAGAAGAACACCTTCAACCTGATAAAGGACATCTATGAAAACCCACAGCTGACATCATACTTAACGCTGAAGGACTGAATGCTTTTTCCCAAAGAACAGGAACCAGACTGGGATGTTTGCTTTTGACACTTCTATTCAACATGGTAATACAGATTCTAGAGAGTGCAACTAGAAATAATCCGAAGATCTCTAGCAGATGGAAAAGGAAATGCCAAATGTCTTCATCCACAGATGACATGGCCTTGTTTGTAGGTAATTCCATAGAGTCTACATGCACACAAAACCAAAAGTAGAACTCGTGAACAAGGTCAGCATCATCACAAGGTACACATTCAATGTACAAAATATCAGTTGGATTTCTATATACTGGCTTGACCACTTGAAAATGAAATTTAGGAAACAACTCGGTTTACAATAGAACCAAAAGAAATAAAATATTTAGGAATTAATTTAAGAAAAGAGCAAAGCTTGTATGTGGAAAATTACAAATATTGCAGAGAAAAAATTAAAGAATATCTAAATAAATCCAGAGAGGATCCATGTTATGGGTTAGAAGACTCAATATTGTCACGATGGTAGTTCTTAGCAAATTCATTAAAGATTCAGTGGAACAGGCATTTGGGGCGCAAGTTAACAAGCATACACTAAAATTAACATGAACACCCAAAACACCTTGAAGGAGAAGAAAGTTAGAGGAATGATAATGTTCACCATGTAGAAGCAGTAGGGGGAAGGGGCTCACCCAATATTAGGTTTGGAAGATGAGACTGATGATGCTGCATACACAGAGGACGTGGAAAGCTTTGTCCCTGGCACAACAAGTCTGAAGGGGCTGCAGGCGGGCCTTTCAAGCACAGGCTTACAGCATCTATGAAGCCACAGGAGACTCGAGGGTCGCGGACTCTTAGAGCTGCTGTCTCAGCTCAGCCTGACTGGTTTCCATCTCTCTTTCCCTGAGGGACAGGGCTGTTCAGATGCTCACAGTGCTTAGCGTCCTGGGACTGGGATCACCAGGAACAAAGAGACACTGGCTGTTTCAGGTGTTGGAATGTCCTTTCCCCCGGGGCTCACACTGTCTTCTAGGGAAGCCTGGCCTGACAGCTGGAGAGAGGAGCCATGTTCTTTCCCCACCTTGTCCTCCACCTGCTCTGGATTTCTTCTGGGCTCACTGAAGAATGGAGACCCGAGACCCACTGCACACACACCCCTACACCCCTACCCCCCCTTGAATGAAATTCCTTTCAAATCAGCCCTTCCAGGGTCTTCCTTCTAGCTCAGTCCCAGCTGCTCTCAGGAGCCTAACCTGGGGAGACACTAACTGGTTCTTCTTCTGCCTCTTGAAGTGATATTTGGAAATCAAGTAACCACATCATCGTCCAGGCAAGAAGGGAATGGGATGATGGGGAACTCTAAGCCGAAAGCCCCTGAGGAAAAAGTTGGAAGGACAGTTGTGACCAGGAGAGAAAATTGCAATCTCCAGAAGCTCACACTGCAAAACGAGGCTTCACCATTATAGACGGTGATGGTACAGAACATATATGAGGCTGGACCTGTGACAGGATCACTTTGGGAGTAAAAGGCACCGGTCACTGCTGTCATCAGCTGACAGACACATAATCCAGTGCCATTTGAACTAGACATTTGACATTGGGAAGGCACCTGTTGCCAAAAGACACCTGTCTGAGTCAGAAGCTCCTAATGCCTGGAAAAGCTCTGCCAAGCTGGGCTCCTGCCCACATCACTCTGTATCCAGCCCTTGAAAATACACCAGGCCAATGTGGGTTTCACCGTGGTGCCCATCCCTCCCTGGATGTTGGTGCTCTCCCTCCTCACAGGGTCCAGCAGGTTAGTGTGTTGGCAAGCCAACTTTGTTTCCCACAAGGTGCAACAGGCAAAAGCAGTCTCCCCACAGAAGGGAGCCCTGAAATGCAGAGGTCAGGCTCCCCTACTTTTTGGGGAGGCCAGAAATCATCCCACAGGACTTTGACCCTCCATCCCCAGCTAAGATTCCCAATAATATGACACCTGGCCAGAGTCATGTCAACAATAGACTGACTTACAGCATGGGGGTCAGGGGACTCCCAGTGTACAGAGCCCCTGAGCTGTCAGGGACAGCCTTGCTGCTGACAGCCAGTCTGGGCAGCAGCATGAGTGTCTGTCACTGTTGGTGGATGAATTAATGCAGTGGCTGCAACCAGGGGCACCAAGAGCAGCACCGAGGAGCAATGAATGGGGGGAAAGACAGATGGACAGACATGGATTGACAGGAAAGCTCTTCCATGTATATGAATGTAAATATGCATATTCACAAGCAGATCTCTATAGTTTTTACAGGTACATATGACACCAAGCCTATCAGTCTATTTTCTCATTGGAGGCTGGGGAAATGGGGCATTGCAAGGACGAGCCACTCACCGAAAACTACCACTCACATTGAGTACACAGTTGGAAAAAACAGTTTTTCCTGCTTTGTATTTCTGGGCCCTTCCACTCCTAAGTGACTGTTGCTGTAAGAGACTTCACTGACCTGGTGAGCAATACTGAAGATGATCAGGTGCAGGACGTACCTGCAATGGTGAGGAGGGGGTGGTAGAAGTCAGTGTAAGTAATAAAACAATGCAGTTCTTAAGAGGGAAGCACATTATTTAAAACAAATAAGAAACCTATCCAACCTATTAGGTTAGATCACAGTTCGCATTCAAAGCAACAACTCAGAGAGAACATATATTAATATCTGAGTGAAAAACATCCAATGTGTTACATAGTGCACATGCTTCATTAACCTATTAACCTGGCTGACTTGAAGTTCTCGGTGAGCTCCTCTTAGTGGGGCTACTCAACCTCCTGAAGACTCTGTCATCTTCAGAATGGGATGAATTACACCTACTTTACACTTGCAAAGAAGGAATCCATATGTACTATATATTGCATTCAATAAAGTGTATTTGACACTATTTAATGGATCAATGATTACTGTTATGAAATTAAAAAAAATACATATTATTCTCTCTAGAAGGCAAGCAGCTATTAATTCACCAGGGCTAGAAGAATTTCTATTGTGTTATGTGGTCCCGCACTGTTACCGGAATGACTGTTCTTCAAGAACAGCTTCTGCTCTTTGCTCCCTTGACATGTGAGAGATATTGCTAAGTTCTGCAACCTCTCTGAAATCTTTCTCATGACCTTACTTACTCTTAATCTTTAGAGCTTAAACATAACTCTCTGTGTCTCTGTATATGTGTATATATATAGAGAGAGAATTCTACATGTATAAAATGGATGCTGTGACAAGTTTGCATTTGTTAGTCCTGTGTTTAAATCAAGGATCGATTACTTATGTGACTGCACAGATGAAGTATTTTAAGATTTCAATGAGCTGCTCTGCCAAATCTGGTTGTTATAACTATGTTGGCATGTTATACGAAACAAGTGGTTATAAGAATCACATCGTATTTCAGACTAGCTGGTAATATTGATTTACAAAGCAACCAAATCAGCCCTATCCTAGGCCCATGGTGGATAGTATCTGGAAAGTGAGCATTACTATTCCCATTTACAGGGATTTTACTAAAGACACACACCCGCCAGGTGGCAGGGCTTGTACTGGAGCCGTCATTCTATCCTTGTCAGAGCAATAAATCCTCCCAGGGTTACGAGGTATCATTCAGACTCTCCCAAGTGTCCCATTTGGCAGCTCTGAACTGAGAAGGACGTCCCCCCTCAGCGCATCATTGATCAGATGACATCGTGGCCTTGGAGGGAACCGGGCTCCCAGGCTGAGCCCCGTGGCTGGACATTCCCCAGGTCAGCAGGTTTGGAAGGCTTCCACGCACGTGGAGTCAATCTGAACCTGCTGTTCCCTGCAGACAACATATCAATGGCTTCCCTGGTTTGGGTTTTTAAGCTTTTCATGCTCACTAAGAGTTGACATTGCTTGTACATCCAACTTACTCCCTGTGACCTAGAGAAAAAGTCAAACTGAATTAGGTCTCACATTATCCCAGGGGCAAAAGGGAGCTGTCCCTGGTCAGGGAAAGCACACCAGCCTCTCAGAGTTTCAATGAAATGTCCAAGCTTCAGTACCTGGCTCTTTGCACAGGTCTGCCTGGGTCCATACCTGCTCTGACCCCCTGTCTCTCCCTTGGAGCTGAGGTCTGGGGCCATCAGAGCAGTTTCATTCATGGCAGCAGTGGGATGACCTGGGCAGGAAGTGTTGCTCCCTCAAGGGCCACCTGATTTTCCTCTTCCTGGAGAACACAGGTTCTTGCTCAGGACCCTCCACTCTCTACATGAGTGTGGGGTAAAGTCTTGGCTACCTTTTGTGTCTTGCTCAAAAGTTTCCCTTATTATTTTTTAAAAATATGCCCATTTTTAACAATATGACCTTTCAGCACCACTTACACAAGAGCACAGATGTACCACAGCAAGAAGAGAAGTAGAAGAACACAACTGTCACCTGGTGAAATGCGTTTCCAGACCCAGGATGGATCAATTCCTGCCTGGGAGGCCAAGTCAGCAAACTGAAACTTAGGTAAATTTCCTGTCCCTATAAATGCTGCCCTTGACAAAAACACAGTATATCCCAACTAGGCAGGCACCAAACACCAGGAATCTGCAATGATTCACCTGTTCTAAGTAAGATCAGGTATGCAACCCTGGCCAATCAACCTAAGCCAAGCACTATCTTCTTATCCCCTGACTGACCTGCTATTCCTCCCTGTTTCCCCTTTACTGCTTCAAAGTCTCTATAAAATGCCCCCTTGCCCAAAATCCCTGGGGCAGAGTGCTCCCCTGCTTGTGAGACTCTGAGCTCCCGAACCCATGGACTGTTCTCATTTGAAGAAAGGGCACCATACCCTCCAGGCTGAATTGTTTCACTTTTGTCATTTGTCTCACCCAGGAGAGCATTTGGCTGGAGGTTTGGCAGGAACTAAGACTGCTTAGTTGAGCCCTTAATGTCAGGTGTTGAGCCCTTAATGTCAGCAGTGTTTGAAGATAAATGGGAACAGTAATTGAGAGAAACAGAGTTCTGAATGTTGACAATGTGACATAAAATTTATTTTCATGAAAGAATAGAAGGTTATGGATTTTCTCCCCCAAAGGAAGATTTCCTTATTGGTGAAAATCTAGAAAGAGAGAAAGCGGGAAGAGAAGAATCCATGGGCTTTCTCACCCCCCACACTGCTCATCTTCCATATGCAAACTCTTTCCACCTGTTGTTATGCTCTGCAGATGTCAGTCCCCATTGTCACCATCATTCTCACTGTCTTCCCTACTTAACATTTAGGAGAGCTGCCCTAGACACCTGCTGAGTGTCTGAACGATGGGCCTGGATTATTCTTTTAGCAGAATGTTCTACTCAACACCTCACCAGATTAGCACAACCTCAAAGCCTGCATTTTGGGACACTTGAGCCTTGAATCTTGGTTAGAGCTCAGCATGTGTGCCTCTCAGTGTTTACCAAGAGGAGGAGCTCAGAAGCTGGGTCTAGTAGTGGGTGTGAAGGACCCTCACCTCAGTGCCCCAGCCAAGTCCCCTTCCCTCCTTCTCCTTCCAGGCAAAGAGGCTCTCATTAGCATAGCTATTTACCATAAGGAGACCCAGGAGTTCCTCCTCTACTTTAGATAACAGGAAAGCAAACTTGTACTTACTTTACTACCTTTACCTCTGAAAACTGCATTTCAGATGCCTGATGCCTTTCTCAGCTGACCCTCCTGAGGCCCTGCTTTTACCATTTCTAAGGATTTCACACAGGATCTGACAGGTCCTGCCCCCTGGTCGCCTCTGCCCCCTGGCTCAATGCAGGTTTCTTCCTTTGACCATACACCCCACACACACACACACACACAAACACACCCCTGGTTTTACAGGACTATCATATTTCCTGAAATTCTACACTATGAGGACCCCAGAAATCATCTAGTGCAACCAATCCAGTTTTAAGATGAAACACCTATCCTCAACATTTCTTGAGCTTTTTCTATGCATTTGGGACAGGCAACAAGCTTAGCTCATATTCCCTGCTCACTCTATATGCAACCTAATAAGGTCCTTTTGATGAGGGAGCAGGAGGCTGGCTTAGGACAGAGCAAAAGCTGGCGCCTTGCACCCCCTCTTCATCCGCTCCCCTCCATATGTGTAGCATTCCTCAGGCACCCCTGACCGCCATAAAACGATAAATAGTTAACTTGCAGGGATCGTAATCCTGCAGAACAGGAATCTCCCTTGCTCTACAGGTATCCTAGAGATCTAAACAGGGAGGTTACCTTATCAATAGCACAAATTTCCAGAGGCAAATAACTCTCAATTCCTGAAGCCCTAATGTCCCCCTTTCCACTATAAACTGGAGGAGACTGAGGTAGAAGGGAATGTAAATGATAGCAGGGTCATAATACTCCACTAAGAATCTCCCCAACTATCTTGATGTTAATGCCTGACCTAAAAACGACATTGATCAAGCCATAAGGGCAAGGACTCCCCCCGGCACCTTGTAAGCCCACCTTAGCACGTGAGAGCTCTGTCGAAATCTCCCATCCCTTCACCACCTCTCCCCAACTGCAAGGTATATAACACGCCTACCCTCACAACCCGGGGCAGCAGCTCTTCCTGTCCACGGGTCCTGTCCCCGTGCTTTAATAAACCACCATTTTGGGCGCCTGGGTGGCTCAGTGGGTTAAGCCGCTGCCTTCTGCTCAGGTCATGATCTCAGGGTCTGGGATCGAGGCCCGCGTCGGGCTCTCTGCTCAGCAGGGAGCCTGCTTCCTCCTCTCTCTCTGCCTGCCTCTCTGCCTGCTTGTGATCTCTCTCTGTGAAATAAATAAATAAAATCTTTAAAATAAAATAAAATAAATAAATAAACCACCATTTTGCACCAAAGATGTCTCAAGAATTCTTTCTTGGTCATCGGCTCCGGACCTCAGCCCACCGAACCTCACCTAGGTTCTAGAACTTCATCACTTTTGACAAATGAGGAAAAGGAGAAGACTAGCTAGCCGAAGACTGCAGAGTTGTCATGTCACGTTAGGGCATTTCCATCTTCTGAGGAGACCTCTGGGAGAAATGCTCCAGGGCCAGCTCAGGGGACCTCTTGCTTTTTCAGCAGAGATCTCTAACCTGCTCTTATCCCTGCCTCCGGAGCAGCCTGCACACTCATTGCTCTGTCAGTACTGAGTGGCCATTGGAGGCTTGAGATTTGTCTTCAGCCAGACCTGGCTCACACCCCACCGAATTCCCTGTAGGCATGCAGCCTCAGAGGAGTTACGTAAAATAACACCCAGGATTTCCCCATTTCTAAATTGAGGGTAGTAGCATTCATGTCAAGGGTGACTTTCAGGATTTGGTCAAACAATGAGCAGAAACCAGTTAGTGTGGTGCTTAGGTCCAATCAAGGATTGCTGTTATACCACTGGTGCCCTCCTTGCACCAATAGTCCTCAGTGATTCTGAGCAGCCTAATCACTGATGTTCCCTCCTGCTTTGTGGTCAGACCTTCCCCTGCCCTCTGGCCCCTCCCTCTCTCCTCCCAGCCTCTTTCTCACTAGTAACTGCAGGTGCATCTGTGAAACAGACACTCAGGTCTTCACCTGCCCTCTTCAACACACCCAGTCTCTTTTTAGCAGGTGCAGCCCGGAGGTCACACAGGGTTCTTTCCACCAGGTGGGAGCCAGAGCCATGCTTGGTCCCCTTGCCATCCTGTGTGCTCTCCTGTTTCCAGGTAAGTCCTTACTTGTTCTCAGTGCAGAGTACAGGATTCACCCTGAGGTTCCTGGCCATCACTGTCTCACAGCTGTTCCCCTCTTCCCTGGCAGGTGGTGGAGCAGGGCTCAAGCTGCGTCAGACTGCTTTATTGGTGGCACGTGTGGGCAGTTCATGTTCTCTGGATTGCCAAGTGGATAGCTCGGTCAAGTACATCCACTGGTACCGCCACCAGGAGGGTACGGCACCGAAGAGGCTCCTCTACCTAGACATGTCCAGATCCCTTGTGCAACGGGATTTTGTCCTGAAAGCAGACAAAGTTTATGCCCAGAAGGGCAAGGATAGCTACAGCTGTATTCTGTCACTGCTGAAACTAGAGAAAAGCGACGAAGGCGTGTACTACTGTGCTGCCTGGGCATACCACAGCCCTGTGCTCTGACCAGGTCCCTGAGCAAAAAGGTCTCTGTCTCCCAGGGCACTGAAGACTGGCACATTCCAATGACTCTGGGTCTCTGGGGATGTCCTGGGGTCAGCTCTCAGCACCCTGACTCTCGCTAATGCCCTCTTCCCTCTCCATTGGTGCACTGCACAGAACCCTGGAAACTAAGAAGCCCCTGGCATGCAGGTGGGCGCAAACCCAGGGAGTTGTCCAGTCTGGAGGGACTGCTGTGAAGGTTGTCCAGCACCGTGTTTCTGAAGCATTTGGAGCAGAATCTAAGCTGCTCAATGCAGTGGCCACTAGCCACTAGCACATGTGATTCCTGGGCACTTGAAACAAAGCTAGTTCAACCTGAGATGAGCTGCTTGTGTAACATACAAGCCATGTTCTGGAGAGTATTAAAAAAAAACATGGAATACCTTCTTAATAATTTCTATATTAATTACATGTTGAAGTAAAGAAGTCGTCCTTGAGATGAATGCTACTACCCTCAATTTAGAAATGGGGAAATCCTGTTTTGATATCTCATAGTAAATAAAATAAACCTGAATTTTATTTGTTTCTTTAATGTTTTTGAAATGCAACTTTAGAAAATGTGTCTCATATTGTGACTTATCTTTTTTCTACTGAACAGAGCTGGGACAGGCTGGCAATTGAAGATTCTGGCCATCTCCAAAGAAGAATGTGGGAGTAAAATATTGTGCAAATAATTTCAGAGAGAGATTTACCATAAAATAATTGAAAACTGAAATAGGAAGTTGACTCTTGATTCCAGTTTTCAAACTGCTGTCCTGACCACTGCCTATTACTTTGCAGTAAAGACTCCGTGAGCAAAGCACAGGAAGCAGTTGGTAGGACTAACTTCTCAGCACCCTCATGCACTGATGTACCTGGTGCTCGACTGATGCTGGGGGGCATGATCCTCAGGCAGGTTGATGCAACAGCCCTGAATGAGACCTGGGGCCCTCACTTCCAATTCTCCTTGAATGTTACTCCATATGGGATTTGGGGGCCGTATTCCTTGGACTTCTGTTCTGTCTTCTGTACAAGGAGGTAGTTTAACTACCACAGTAATGGGCTGATCCTCTGTAATAAAGCAAAATTATGCCAATAAGATATCACTATGTTTACTAAATTCTTATAAAGTTTGTCAACTTCTTGAGGGAAAAAAAAAGAAAAGAAAAACTATATTTCTGATCCTCCAGTCCCAAACAGGAAAACACCTACTGCCATATGTGGGGGAAAAGAAAAAGCTCTCTGAGGAAGTCTCAGCTGAATTAAATGCCTTTTCAATTGAAGAAACAAAGTTTATGTACAACTTAATAGCACTGGTAAACATGATTACTGAAAGGAAAGCCCAGTTTATAGATAATGAATCCCTCAGATTCATTAACTCCTTATCTGTCTCCCTGAGTTTTTGCTTGGAAATTTATATTTAACACGTGCCTGATTGTGAAAAAGACCAACACCCCTTTCCTCTATGACGCCTGGGTCAAGAGGAAGACATCCACCATGTGCAGGAGGTGGAGGAGGGGGAGAGACAGAAACTTACTTTTGCTCTGTTTGGGGGATATTCCTGCATTTGTCTTCCCCATATCCTAATACCCCTGAACCCTTTCCTCTCAGTGCCTGATTCCATAGGGGAGTGACCCTGAGACTTGAGTATTAGAGTTTTGTTAGAGAGAAATTAGCTACATATGAAGACACTGTCAGAGAAGTCATTCCAGGTCAATGTAAATCTCAGTTTTCAACATGGGTCTGTAGTGTCTTTGAGTTACAACCTAAAAAGAGAGTGGCCCTGTGTGTGGAGCAAACAACCCCATGTGGAGGGAAAAACAAGTCATATTTGGAGTCATTTCCTCTAGCTGCCCTTCTCCTTGTGGATAAGTTAAGCTTCACCAAGGACACTTTGGCCACAAACAGTAAAGCCAAACCATCCAGAGACCAACAAAACCTCCTATCCTAAGTAAATGGTTGCTAATTAAATGTTTGTTTAAATGGCTGATTCTAACAACACTGAAAGCATCTTATTAGAATGTACAGGACCAAGTATGGTGTTGACTCCCTTGATGTCTGCTGAACTGAGACTGACATTTTGACTATCAGAGAGGGACTCACATTACCTCATGGGTGGGGATTTTGCATAGATGGATGCTTGAAATATCCTGATGACCTGGGCTCAACTCATTTATTTTATTTTTGAGGTGGGTGAGACACAATGATTTTGACTAATAGATGCAGCATTATATTATGAAATTAATGCTGAATAATGTCTAAGAACATCTCATAAAATTATGGGTTTTTTTTCTTTCTTATGTTTTGTTGTTGTTGTTGTTTAGATTATTTATTTATTTGAAAGACATCACAAGGAGACAGAGAGGCAGGCATAGAGGAAGGAAAGCAGGCTCACTGCTTAGCACACAGCTTGATGCAGGGCTTGATCCCAGGACCCTGGGACCATGACCTGAGCTGAAGTCAGATGCTTTAACCCACTGAGCCATCCAGGTGCCCCATAAAACTATAGTTTCCATAGTTCTATTATCCATTACCAACTGATCACACACATTAGTACTGTGGAAAAATTAATGTCTGTTACATCAGAGTCATTTCTAAGAATCACAATTCTGAAAATTTCTGGGCACACCTGGAGATCTATGTTGACTATTTTGTGTTGGATGTTCTTTATGTTCGACTCCCTAGAATGGGTTCAGGAACACAGTTTTGGGTAGAGGAAAGGGCACACCTTGGAGACATCACTTCTAAACATTGGGAACAGGAGAGTTTTTACCATGTTACTCATACCCTTATTGATTCATAGAAAAACCTATATGGCTTTTGATTTTTATATTCAAATTTACTGTTAAACAGAATTCACATTTTACTTAATATTAAAATTCTTGCATGCTATTGAGCACTTAGGCATACTATGTGACATATGATGGTTAGAAATATGTGGAATAGCCTCTGTCTTAACTACTCATTTTCTGCTCTTCTCCATAAAACTTTGCTTCATTTACTGAACAAAACCTTTTTTCTCTGCTAATTCCTACTGACTCCATGTGCCAAGTTAAAGACAAGGTTCATGCCCGGAGAGCTCTGTGTACCTTCGTGGCCTGAGTGTTTCTTTGCATCTCTGCAGAACAGATACCAGGTATAGACAGTGACACCAATACTGAGTCATCCTATTAACACTGTATTTTAATTTCCTCATTTTTGTTTTTGTTTTTTTTACATCTCTTTTGTCATTTGCAGATGAGAGAATAAGACCATCTCAAGCAGAATTTTACACAACCATAGTTTTGTTCAAAAAAGTTGTTTCCTACTTTTTTTCGCCTGAATGCCTTTCATAGAAGGTTGCTATAAAATCAACCTCATGTGTTCATCTGGAGATGGAGAGGAAGATATGCTTTCAAGTATGACCCTGTGTGTCTCCTGCTGTCGGAGCATCATTTCTCCCCCAGGCAAATTAACAGTATGGATGCTGAGGGGCACAAAAGATGGATACTGCGAAATTTCCCATTTCCTCCTCAGGATTAATGCTCCACTCTCCACGTCCCCCTCATTGCTCTGTGACCCAGCATCCTTAACCTTTGTGGAAACATTTATGGGAATCTTTGTTCTGTTTTCAAATGGAAAGTTGGCCAATGGAAACTGAAGCTCAAAAAACAATCACCATGTCACCTGACAAAAGCATTTCTTCATGGACACTAGAATTCCAAGCTAGTGGGCCCTGGGAAAAAGAAACAAATCCCTCCAGTGGGTTAAGTGGTATAAAAAGGAATGACTTCTCCCACATGCACTTCTTGTTCCTGAGCATGAACCTCTGGGTGTGGCAGGAGTTGGCACTATATGTTGGCCCCTGTGAGAATGCAGGCCCCCTTCAGGGAGGGAACCCAAACCTCACTTTCTTCCACTTCCCAGTCTCTTGCTGATGCTCCCACTGGCTACTCCCAAACAGCAACCAGAGAATAAGGAAAACCATCTGTGCAGTCCCTAAAGGTCCATCTCGTAATGCCCAGGGCAAGGTAAGGAGAGGACCACTGTCCACGTGGAGGAGCAAAAGAATAAAAATCAAGTAGTAGTCAAATAACTGGGTTATATTTGTCCCAAAATAAGTAAAACTAATTGCAGAGTTGGGAGATTTTATCTAGTTCCTTTCATTTCACCTTCCACAAAGCCACCAAAGTCCCATCTTTAACAGAACAGGTTGTGCCCTGTTCCCTCAGTAAGAAAACAGGAAACTGGACAAGTATTGAGAAATTATCTTTAAATGTTGTGCTTTCCTAGTTGACCAGCTTAATAGAGAGGAGTGTATAGATTATTTTTTATGCTTTTATTCTTCAGGTAAATGAGGGATTCTGAGGGATTTTTCAAGTTATTAGTTAAGTCATCATCACCTACGTTGCAAAAAGTAAAGGGATCTCTATCTCTGTGTCAATAAATGATTACAGGGCTTTATGAACTAGTATTATGATGAATTCAATTCAGTGTTCCTGATGTTCTTTAATATAATAAACAAGTGTGAAATAGTGTACCAATTGTAACTCTTACCAAAAGAAAGTAGAAAAATGCCTGCCACTTTCATAATGTCAACAAAAATCCAGCTTCTCACATTGGTTATAATTGATGTATCTTTTCTGTCCTTCCTTCATCTACCTTTCTCTCTTGTATGAGTCAATATTTAAATGTTTGATCACAAAAATACCTACTGTGAGTTCTGACCCTTTGAATTTTTTTTAACTTATAAATTGAAGTTACCAAACAGTTACCAAAAGACTAGTTTTATTCTGGAAGTGGTAGAATTAGTATTTATAATCCATAGGTCAATAGATTTCTTTGATTCTTTCTTTTATTCATTCAAAGAAAAAGAGTTAAGCTCCTTACGCAATTTAATAAACATAATGTTCCAGATAGGATGTTAATAATAGCTATTTTTTACTGAAAATTCCTTATATACTAGGTAGGCATTCTATTAAGCAGTTTATACACATCTTGCTGTGTAATGCCTCAGTATCAGAGGAAAGAGAAAAGGGACTCTGATGGATATCAGTGTACCCCCCACAGATGTCACTAACCCTGTCCTAAGTGTCTGGTTTGACATAATTTCCCATTGACTTGCATTCCTAGTTGTAGACTATTATGTTGAAATTGTATGATTATCGCAGAGAGAAGTAAGTTGTTCAGAGATTTTCAGTAGTTGTGAAAAGCTCATTCTGAAGGTGCTGGCAATGAACAAAATGGAATTCCATCCATTTAGCTTCCAGATAATATGCTTGAGTTCAGTCTCTGGAGGAAATCTCATGATCACCATGAGAATCCTACAAATGTTCATATTTCATGGCAGAAAGAATTGATGCTTCAACAAGAACAGAAACTGCAGGGTGGAAACTTTACATCCATGGCATGGTGTGAGTCAGTGGTGGGTTCAGTGCTGGTTATTGCACAAGAAGGTTCTGATGAAGAGACCGATCCCAAAGACCAGCAGGGCAAAGGGCTGGAAGAGGGTGGGAGGAAGACTGGAAGAAGGAACTCTCTCCCCATGCATAGTGATGTCATCATGAGAATGAGCATGAGACAGACAGAGAAACAGAAACGATAAGGAATTTGCCCAAGGAAATTGTCCTAACTTGAAAGAATCTGTTCCCAACCAGAGGAATCGATTTTCAATTGGTAAGGTTAGCACCTCCCTCCAAAATCAGAATGAGAAAGAAATGACATGTATATGTTATCAACAATAATGACACTTCCTTCCCTGGTAGCAGACCCGGAGTTGCAGCCTCTGTTTGGTGTTACCGGTGTGCTCTGCTCATATATGCCTAAGTGAGGGGGCACCTTGGGGTCCAAAACCTATCCCATGCCCACCTACACCCTATACCCTGAGCAGGCCTGTGTCAACCTGGAGCAAAAGTGACTTTTTCTAATTATTCGGCAAAGACTGTGTCCTTTTTGATTTACTTAAAAAAGGAAACTTCTGTGCTAAGAGACTGTTCAGAAGGTAGTAACTACATAGAGTTATGTAGAAAAGATACAGCATTTAAAAAAATTTAACCTGTAAGGTTTCTGACTCTTAAAAAAATAAACTAATTTACAAAAAAGTATTGTCAAAGAACCCGTGAAAATACTATTGTTTGAATCTAGGAACCAAATTTTATAATTTAAAGCCTTGAGAAAAACTGACCATCATGAGCAATACAGTAAAACAGCAACAACAAAAGTCAGCGTTTGCATAGACCCCATGGGTCCCAGACTGTGGAGTCAGAATAGATCAGCTGGAGCATCTCCAGTTGTCTTCTGTGGAGGAGATGCTCCCTCCCAGTAACTGCTTTCAGATTTAGAGATGAGAAATCCAAGAACTAAGCATACAGCCTAGAGGAGGACTCAGTATTATCATTGGTACTTCTTTTAAATTTCACATCTGTCTCTACTCCTTACCATGAAATAATTGGGACAATTAATTTAGAAAAGTCTTCCTTGACAACCATTTGCACTATTTCTATCTATATTAGATATACCTGTGTCTGCATATCTGTCAGTGTCTGTCTCCATATCTATGTCTATCTACATATCTGTGTCTTTATCTCTGTCTCACTCTTTCTCTTTCCAATTAGTAGCCAAAATGATACAACCAGAAATATCTATATCTATATCCACAGTAGAAAAAAAGATAATTACTCAATGCTGTATTTACCAAAAAAAGTGATTTATTGGTACAAAAGAAAAAGAATCAGGCTTTGGGTATCTGAAGTGTCAGATGTATTTGGTCTCCTAAGACACAGGCTTAGAGGCATTATGATGAGAACAAGAAATAGGCAGCACTGAGACATCCTCTACTGAATTTTTTTTTACAGTCCAGAGAACACAGTAGATGAAGCCACGTGCAAATGTACCAAGTATTAGAGGAGCCCGACTGTCAGCCCCAGGAACCTCTCTTCAGTTCTGGACTCTCATCATTTCCACAGGACAACTTAGCCCAGTCTCAGCCTCAGCCTCATCCCCCTCCCTGTGCTCCCTGACAGGTACCCGAGTCCTAGACTCAAGGGGAAAAAAAAGCAGACAGCCATCAGCTGTGCCTTAGGATGCCAGGCTTCCTGCTGCAACTTCCCATTAAGCTGATTGCCTCCTGTGGAGAGCTTCTGCCTGGAGTTGTTGAAAAGTGCCTGAGAGTCAGGACATATCAGTTCTTTTCTGAGATTTCCAGGGAATATCTGTAGTTCAGGCTGCATGAGAAGGGGCTTGAAATGGAGAGAGGGCACAGGACTGAGGTCATAGACTTGAGTATGAGGGCCAGGTGTGGTGCCATATGAAGGAAGATGAATACAAGTGCTCTTGGGTTACACATGCTCCCAAGTAGGACCTTTTTCTCTGTGTCTGTGACCTTCCCAGGGTCTGTACAAGCTTGGTCTCTAGTGCAGCCTCCATACACACTTGCCGAATTAATCTGTGAATCAATGAATCCCAGGAAGCATTACTGAGGAAGCACATTTAGAGTATTTCCTGTAATGAATCCTAAGCACTCATTCTGGTACATTAAGAGAAATATATAGACCCCTCTGAAAATACAAACATACTTATGTACATATACATGCATATTCTTATTACATAATGGTATATAATATATTATATATTAAAAGTATTTATGGAAGAAATAAAATATCTTACTTAAGACTGTGTGTTCTAGACATAGATCCTCTGGTACAGATTATTGCTCTGCCACTTACTCATGTCAGACCTTTGATAAAATAACTGATGTGTCCAAAGCCTCCATTTTCTCATATAAAATATGGAACCAATAATAAAATCACCCACTTAGTAGGCTTTGTGAAGATTAAATGAGATAATGGAGCCAATGTGTCCACCTACCATGTAGAAAATGCCTTCAATATTGAAAGCTATTAAAGTTATGAAAAATAAAAAAATAAAATCTCTATTTTTGAAAGTGTTTAAAATAATAAAGGATAAATTCTGCCTTTGTTTACCTCCATGTTTGAAATAATTCAAGATGAGAAAACACATTTTTCCATGAATGTGTCTGAAATGACCATTTATCTCCCTTCTAGGCTCCTAGCATCTGAAATCCTTATCTATGTTCAGGAAATACCACACGTTATGAATCTGAGTGAAAGAATGAACTTGTTCTCACTATAGGAAGGAAAAATGTCAGATACTGTTTCTCAGCCTTCCTTAACATACAGTCAGGTAGAAATTTTGGGTTCCCCCAATTAGACATATTCATACAACTGCTACCTCTTAATACAACACATACACAGAGACACACATATGCACAAACACATAGGACAGAGAGTGATGCAAATGCATATGCACACTCACGCATGCACACACACAGACAGATATAAACAGACATAAACACAAACACAGACATAGGGACTGTAAAGAAATGCCTAGCAGCCATGGTGGACCAGGGGACCTCTCTCCAGGGTGACCATGGGTGCCTTCTTTCTGTCTCCTAGTCCTTTTCATTCCCAGGATGAAACTTCCAGCATAGGGAGAGTAAGTCCTCTTAGTTGTAGGCCATTGGCCTTCTGTTCTACCGTCCTCCACCTCCACAATATTCAACTACCCAGTATGGATCACTTCAGAAATGGTATTTATTGGAAAGGAGGGAAAACAGAGCAGCTGCCTCAGGAGGAAAACTCAGCCATCCTGGCTTCTTCCTCTCTTTTCTCCACAGGCAGGACTCAAGCCAGAGTTCACATCAATTTCACATGGTATGTGACAAAGCCACACACAAGTTTTAGGCAGAACTGTTTCAAGTTCTAAGTCATGCGTACATTTAGAGAAAACCATATGGAAATCACAAAAGGCAAGCTAAAAAGCTCTGCTGAAGACAAGATGGAGGAAAACAGGAATATGGAAAAATAAATGCATAAAAATAAAATAATAATAATATGTGACTGATTTTCAAAGTTAGTACTTCAAAAGGGTCACTGAAGCTTTTTCACATGAAAATTTGGTGTAAATAATAATGGTTGACAATATGAGGACATTGAATTTGTGAAACGATAGTAGTAGAAAACATGTAATTATTATCAAAAGTCTACTGTATTTCAGAACCTGGACTAGCAGTTATTAGGCTGAAAGGCTCTTAGTTATTTAATGTACACTAAGTTCTGTGATAATATTGCTATCACATCCATTTTCAGATGAGGATTTTTGAGGCAGAAAGAGATTAAGAAATCTGCAGAGATTCAGGCAGCTCCTAAGTGACATGAAGAAATGCTTCAGTGACGTGGTGAGTTGCTCAGAATATGATGAGAACTGAAAGAAGAACACTGCAAAATGCAGTGTATATTGCACCTGTAACCATCAAGGAATTTGTAGCCCACAAAACAACATTTATGTCCATGTATCTTCAAAGAAGAAATCGAGAAGTCCAGAGACCCTAATGGACAGAGTTTTTGCTCCTGGTGAGATGCTCAAGGGAATTTTTTATCTTCATCTTTGTCTTTTTTTCTGTTTCATCAAGGATGATATTTAAACACGTGTCCTACGTAGCAGCTTTGTGAATTTCCTTGATTCAATTGTCACTCCTCTGACCCTTGCTGTCCTGTTCTATGGAATGAAAACTTACAAGCATCCATATCATGTAATTGTGATGAGGATGGACAAGGTTAAGGACATCTAGAATGAAACTTCAAGAATAAAAAATACTCCCTAAGTATTAGCTCATTTTTTAGAGAGGTGGGGAGAGGCAGAGGGAGAGAGAATCTTAAGCAGGCTCCACACTCAGTACAAGCCCAATGTGTGGCTCAATCTTAAGACTCTGAGATCTGAGTCAAAATCAAGAGTCAGACACTTACCAACTCAGCCAGCCAGTTGCCCTAAATATTTCCTCTTCTGAAAGTTAGTATTTATTAATCATGCAATATTTTAAAATATTATATTGAGAAAGTATTTTCATTAAATAGCTCCTCGCAAGTAGAAACAATTCTCATTTCCACAGAAATCAAGATTCTTTCATAGTCCCTTCACATTTATGCCAACAGTTCTCCAGATACCACCAGTCTTATTTTGAGATGGGCACAGCAGCAAGAAGCCTACAAAACACAATGCCCTCATTCCCTCCAAGTCTGCGGCCAGCAATTGACCTCATCAACCACTTTTTTAATCCTCCCCCTTTCAGGCCATGCCCTTCTGCCACTAAGGCAGGAGGCATCCAGCCACCAGGTCCTCACTATCCTGCCTGCTTCTATAGGACACAGCCTGGCAGATGGGGTGTCATGGCTCTAAACATTCAATTTCTTCTTCTTCTTCTGAGCTCTTGAGTCACACTCCTGGACCATTTCAATCTAGATGAGAGGGCAAATATATTTTGTAATGTTTCTTATAATTATTAGAATATTGGGTAGCCTGGGTGGCTTAATTGGTTAAGTGTCATCCTTCATCTCAGGTCATGATCTCAGGGTTGTAGAATTGAGCCCTATGTTGGTTTCCATGTTCAGCAGGGAATACGCTCTCCTTTCCTCCCTTCTTGTACTCTCTCTCTGTCTGTGCCTCTCTCTCAAATAAATAAATAAAATATTTTAAATGGAAGTTCATTGGAAATGCTCTTCTTTTATTTAGAGTTCCATCAAGGATGGAACATTTCCACATATGCATTTCACAAAACTAAAGAAAACAAATTTTTATTAAACAGACATATTGACATATATTGCAAGAAATCGAGAATGATTTTTGAAAAGGTAGTTATTCACTGGTCGGAGCAAAAACACAATCAGGCTTTGGAGCATCAGATTTTTGAAAGGTCAATAAAAATCCCTACTCAAAGTCATGTAGGTGGGAAGAACAAAGTTGAAGCGAAAGATTTCTCAAATTATTACTTCAATCCCTGCCATAAATTTCAAGAAAAAGAGGATGTTGTCATTTACTACTGTGCCGGTGGTACTCACCACCCTAGAACTGTGAAGACAACCAGCAGAAGATCTTCTTGCATCTGTACAATCCACATCCTTCCATACAGTGGCCACCACAACCAGCCTCCCAGCTAGGGTCCCAGCCTCACTCTCCCCTGGTCTGAAACACTTCTGGAGCTTTCCAGGAAGCCATTTGGGATTATACTTGCACATATTTCCAGCTGACCTCAGGAGCTGTGTTTTCAAAGTGTTCTTGGAGTGAAAGTTCTGTGGGGGTTGACAGAACACAGGCTGTACCATTGTCCATCATCTCAGCATCCAGAGACTGGTAAAGTACATGCTGACAGGGAATCACTGTGTGCCATTATTAGTGCATGTAAAAGATCGTTCTGTAATTTAATTATTATTGGTTAATTTTAAAACTCAAAAATTAGAGCTTAATGAATTTAGGTTTAATGTTGAGCCAAAGGTATAAGTTCATGCCTTCTGAACTGGAATTCACCAAAAGGTTTAAGGACTGCAATTCCTTAACTGAACACTAGAGGTCCAATAAATTAGAATTGAACAAGGCCCTTTTGCTGGGGGGTGTGGGGAGATTGGTGACAGCATAATGTCATCACAACAGAGCTCAGAATTCATTGAGGTTGTTAGAGGGGCCACCATATTGGGACACTGTTAATTCTCCTTGTGAAAGATGAGAGGGAACCTGCCAAGACCAGAAAAGCCTACCTGCATGTGGATGGAGGTAGGGCTCAGGGAGGGAGTAGGTGTGGGTAGGTGTGTCCAAGTTCTCTCTTCATGTTCTCACATTCAGCACTTGTTAGCTCCTGTAAGCCAGATCACCTAAATGTTCTGTTGCAGTATTAGCAAGCACGTCTGACTCCTGAGGTAACTGAAGTACTAAGGGGTCAGTGACTTGTCCAGGTCACAGAGCTAGTACAGGGTGAGGTGGCAGAGAAAGGGAGTGACCCAGATCAACTGGCTTCTCTTGATTATTGAACTAAATCATTCTTCACTGCAGGACAATACAAGGAACACTACATTGTCCCTGACACCAGGGGCAGATTAATATAGAACATTGAGTGACACAGATCTTTCCAATGTGTTACAACACAAATGCAGAGATTAGCTGTCTTCAGAGAATAAGTAAAATGCCAATAAACCATCAATTGACTTTTCTATATAAAATGCCTGTCCTCATGCTTCTGAGCAAGGTTCTGCAGTATGAGATTGCAGGGGAATGGTTGAGTGGGTGTGAGAATAATCCTGCCACACCCCAAAAAGACCCATTTACCAGGAATTCCTTTCCGGATTGGGAGCCCACTTACATGGGGCACAGAAAGCCCCAGACCTGTTCACATCTGGGACAGATCGGGAACAACCCAGGGAAATATCTAACCTACCACTTCTTCTGAGAAACTTGAACCACCCTTCAGCCCCAGACCTGAGGAGTTCTGTTAGAGGAACCTCACTTCTTACCCTATCACAGGGGAGCCAGCCCAGCCAACGAGATGCCACAGCTGAAAGTATTCATTTTCTTGTCTCCCAGGCCTATGACTTGTCCCCCCGCAACTTTAGCCTACAGAAGAAACTCAGGAAATTATTTATGTTCTTTTTTTTCCATTTAATTTTTTCATAGGATTTTCTCTTCTTTGCTTGCAGTTGGCTTTGGGTAGGCAAAGTTGGAGCAACCCACAATATCAATCTCCAGAGCAAGAGATGAGTGTGCCCATATATCTTACAAGGTTACCACTGAGGACATTAACAAAGAAGTCATCTATTGGTACTGACTGAAGCAAGATCAGGGATAGATTATCTCACATTTGTCTCAACACATCTTACCTAGGGTCACTTAAGTGGAAAGAACAACACTTCCACTTCAACCTTGAAAATAATTTTCCTAAGGAAACAAGATGGGGCCATGTACTTCTGTGGCAGCTGGATTAGGACCCACAGTATCAGAGAGTATCAGAGTGGCCAAGAGACACTGCACTAGAACCAACTTCTGGACTGACCCATCCACATCCTTCTCAATATGGGCAACCACAGAGGCTGCACAGCTGGGGGCCGGGCCTGAGTCTCTCTCTCTGTTGTATTTCCTGAGGTTGGCAGGAAAACATCTTAGATTCTGTTCACACGGTGAGCCCATATGACGTTGACAATTATGGTACAAATTAAAGTAGTTTGAACTGATATCCTACTAAATTAGGCTGTCAGGGAACTCAAAATATACATAGTGAATGGTACCAAGGAAAACCCATTTGTCTGTTAATGCATGGTAAAGGGAGATTTCTAGTCCCTAAATGGCTCACAATAAAGACAGTAAAGCCATATAAAGACTACATAAGTATTTCTTATTATTACTTTCCAATTTTATTCATGGGCATTACAGTTTTTTGGAGTTACAATGGTCTGTGAAACATAAAAATTCCATGCTTTTATTATCATCCTATGGCCATATTGAGGAGTCCACTGATTGTTATATCCCTAAGTAAATGGCAGGTATCTTAGTTATAGATGACATCACGGTATAAATCCCATACCATAGAGGTAGAAGCAACACCTCACTTCACATTCAGGGTCAATACTAGGACAAAAGGAGCACTACGCCATTGGAACATGTCCTTACTACATCAGGCACCTCCAACATGGTGGAAACACCTGTAAGAACTTTTTCTCCAGGATTCTGCAAGGAAAATAAAAATCCTGAATACAGATCAGATGATTAAAAAGGATAACATATGCTCATTTTATCTTGTAAGGAAAAGATGGTGAAGGTCTTTCACAAATTACTAAGGTTAAAAATCATGGTTGAGAATAAAATCAAGTTAGTAGCATGATGGTCACCAGTTTTCAACATAGTGATACACAGAAGTAATGTGTGAAATTACAAAGCCTCCTCCCCCATCTCCTTAGAGTCCACTTTCAAATGCAGAGGAAATATCTTTACTTCAGAAAAGCTTGATGCTTGTGGTAATTGAAGATCTGACCACATAGTCACCATGCACAGTTTACCTTTGGTTCCCTGAAATCATGACAACAGCTTTATTCTCTGTTTCTACTTCTAAGAATCAGGTGGTGCTATCAAGTGCAGAGATGTTATGGAAGAAGCATGAATTCCTGACTCAGCAATGTCAGAACCTTCTCAAGGGCAAACTGAGAATCATGATTGTTGTCTGGGGTGGCTTCCAGAGGAATGAATCTGAGGGCCTAGTTCTCAACGAGGCCTCTCCTGTCTCCTAACACATCTACAGAAGAAAGGTCAGAAGACCCCTGAATGAAATATGGAGTCAGAGACCAATGAACTCTTTTAAGAAAGAAGTAAATGAAAAGAGGGATTAAGCTTCTCAGAGTATCTGTTTTGAATATTTTCCACAGATTATTCTATTTAATCCTCAGAAGAGTAGTACACGAATGTACTGAATTGCCCACATGGGGAGGTGGAGACACTGTGACTTTTCAGTACAGGACAACCATGATAAACTACAATGATGAGTAGGAGTGAAAGGACAGACTTATTTATGTCGCTTTGAAGTGACAAGATACTACGCAGCCATTGAAAACCTGTTTTTAGAAGAATTATCAATGAAATTTACAAATTTAGTGAGGGCCAGAGCAAATTTTTTCCGATTTAAACATTTCTAAGATGTGTGAGGCGAACGTGATAACCACTACACTACGGAAACTACATTTCTAAGATGTAAATGTTAAGCTCCAAGAGACCCAGAACATGTCGCCCCAAGAGAGGACTTGATCAAGATGGAGGGCAAAGGTAGAGTCAGTATTTTCAGCACTAATGTTGTCAATATTTTTGTTTGTTTGTGAATTTAATAATGACATTATTTATATAACAATGTAAAACATATTTGTATATATAACATTTAAAATGGTTATTTTTTTTAACTTTTTTTGTTGTAATTTAAAAAAAAAAATTATAAACATATAATGTATTTTTAGCCCCGGGGTACAGGTCTCTGAATCGCCAAGTTTACACACTTCACAGCCCTCACCATAGGACATACCCTCCCCAATGTCCATAACCCCACCCCCCTCTTTCAACCCCCTGCCCCCAGCAACCCTCAGTTTGTTTTGTGAGATTCAGAGTCACTTATGGTTTGTCTCCCTTCCAATGCCATCTTGTTTCACTTATTTTTTTTCTACCCCCAAACCCCCCCATGTTGCATTTCTACTTCTTCATATCAGGGAGATCATATGATAGTTTTCTCTCTCTGATTGACTTATTTCGCTAAGCATACACTCTAGTTCCATCCACATCATTGTAAATGGCAATATTTCATTTCGTTTGATGGCTGCATAGTATTCCATTGTATATGTACACCACATCTTCTTTATCCATTCATCTGTTGATGGACATCTAGGTACTTTCCATAGTTTGGCTATTGTAGATATTGCTTCTGTAAACATTCGGGTGCATTGCCCCTTTGGATCACTACGTTTGTATCTTTAGGGTAAATACGCAGTAGTACAATTGCTCAGTCATAGGTTAGCTCTATTTTCAAGTTTTTGAGGAACCTCCATGCTGTTTTCCAGAGTGGTTGCACCAGCTTGCATTCTCACCAACAGTGGAGGAGGGTTCCCCTTTCTCCACATCCTCGCCAGTATCTGTCATTTCCTGACTTGTTGATTTTAGCCATTCTGACTGGTGTGAGGTGGTATCTCATTGTGGTTTTGATTTGTATTTTCCTGATGCTGAGTGATATAGAGCATTTTTTCATGTGTCTGTTGGCCATCTGGATGTCTTCTTTGCAGAAATGTCTGTTCATGTCCTCTGCTCATTTCTTGACTGGATTATTTGTTCTTTGGATGTTGGGTTTGCTAAGTTCTTTATAGATTTTGGACACTAGCCCCTTATCGGATATGTCGCTTGCAAATATCTTCTCCCATTCTGTCAGCTGCCTTTCAGTTTTGTTAACTGTTTCCTTTGCTGTGCAAAAGCTTTTGATCTTGATGAAATCCTAATAGTTCATTTTTGCCTTGCTTCCCTTGTCTTTAGCAATGTTCCTAGGAAGACGTTTCTGCGGCTGAGGTCAAAGAGGTTGCTGCCTGTGTTCTCCTCAAGGATTTTGATGGATTCCTTTCTCACATTGAGGTCCTTCCTCCGTTTTGAGTCTATTTTTATTTGTGGTGTTAGGAAATGGTCCAATTTCATTCTTCTGCATGTGGCCATCCAATTTTCCCAACATCATTTATTGAAAAGGCTGTCTTTTTCCCATTGGGCATTCCTTACTGCTTTGTTGAAGATTAGTTGACCATAGAGTTGAGGGTCTATTTCTGTTCCATTAATCTATGTGTCTGTTTTTGTGACACTACCATACTGTCTTGATGACAGCTTTGTAATAGAGCTTGAAGTCTGGGATTGTGATGCCACCAACTTTGGCTTTCTTTTTCAATATTCTTTTGGCTATTCGAGGTCTTTTATGGTTCCATATAAATTTTAGGATTATTTGTTCCATTTCTTTGAAAGAATGGATGGGATTTTGATAGGGATTGAATTAAATGGGTAGATTGCTTTAGGTAGCATAGACATTTTCACAATATTTGTTCTTCCAAACCATGAGCATGGAACATTTTTTTCCATTTCTTCGTGCCTTCCTCAATTTCTTTCATGAGTACTTTATAGTTTTCTGAGTATAGATTCTTAGCCTCTTTGGTTAGGTTTATTCCTAGGTATCTTATGGTTCTGGGTGCAATTGTACATGGCATTGACTCCTTAATTTCTTTTTATTCTGTCTTGTGGTTGGTGTAGAGAAATGCAACTGATTTCTGTGCACTGATTTTATATCCTGACACTTTACTGAATTCTTATACAAGTTCTAGCAGTTTTGGAGTGGAGTCTTTTGGGTATTCTACATATAGTATCATATCATCTGCAAAGAGTGATAGTTTGCTGATTTGGATGCCTTTAATTTCCTTTTGTGTCTGATTGTTGAGGCTAGGACTTCTAGTACTATGTTGAACAGCAGTGGTGATAATGGACATCCCTGCCGTGTTCCTGACCTTAGCGGAAAAGGTTTCAGTTTTTCTACTTTGAGAATGATATTTGCGGTGGGTTTTTCAGAGATGGCTTTGATAATGTTGAGGTATGTGCCCTCTATCCCTACACTTTGAAGAGTTTTGATCAGGCAGGGATGCTATACTTTTTCAAATGCTTTTTCAGCATCTATTGAGAGTATCCTATCATTCTTGTTCTTTCTTTTATTAATGTATTGTATCACATTGATTGCTTTACGGATGTTGAACTAACCTTGCAGCCCGAGAATAAATCCCACTTGGTCATGATGAATAATACTTTTAATGTACTGTTGGGTCCTATTGGCTAGTATTTTGGTGAGGATTTTCGCATCTGTGTTCATCAAGGATATTGGTCTGTAATTCTCTTTCTTGATGGGATCCTTTTCTGGTTTTGGGATCAAGGTGATGCTGGCCTCATAAAATGAGTTTGGAAGTTTTCCTTCCATTTCTATTTTTTGGAACAGTTTCTGGAGAATAGGAATTAATTCTTCTTTAAATGTTTGGCAGAATTCCCCTGAGATGCCATCTGGCCCTGGGCTTTTGTTTGTTTGGAGATTTTTAATGACTGTTTCAATCTCCTTACTTGTTATGGGTCTGTTCAGGGTTTCTATTTCTTCCTGGTTCAGTTGTGGTAGTTTATATGTCTTTAGGAATGCATCCATTTCTTCCAGATTGTCAAATTTGTTGGCGTAGAGTTGCTCATAGTATGTTCTTATAATTGTTTGTATTTCTTTGGTGTTGGTTGTGATCTCTCCTCTTTCATTCATGATTTTATTTATTTGGGTCCTTTCTCTTTTCTTTTTGATAAATATGGCCAGGGGTTTGTCAATCTTATTAATTCCTTCAAAGAACCAGCTCCTAGTTTTTTTGATTTGTTGTATTGGTTTTTCTGGTATCTATTGCATTGATTTCTGCTCTGGTCTTTATTATTTCTCTTCTCCTGCTGGGTAAGGCTTTCTTTGTTGTTTTTTCTCCAGCTCCTTTAAGTGTAGGGTTAGGTTGTGTACTTGAGACCTTTCTTGTTTCTTGAGAAAGGCTTGCACTGCTATATATTTTCCTCTCAGGACTTCTTTTGTTGTGTCCCACCGATTTTGAACTGTGGTGTTTTCATGATCATTTGTTTCCATTCTTCTTCTGATTCCATTCTTCTTCAATTCTTCTTTAACTTCCCGGTTGACCCATTCATTTTTTAAAAGGATGCTGTTTAGTCTCAATGTATTTGTGTTCTTTCCAAATTTCCTCTTGTGATTGAGTTCTAGCTTCAGAGCATTGTGGTCTGAAAATATGCAGGGAATGATCCCAATCTTTAGATACCGGTTGAGACCTGATTTAGGACCCAGGATGTGATCTATTCTGGAGAATGTTCCATGTGCACTAGAGAAGAGTGTGTATTCTGTTGCTTTGGGATGGAATGTTCTGAAGATATCTATGAGGTACATCTGGTCCAATGTGTCATTTAAGGCCTTTATTTACTTGTTGATTTTTTTTTTCAAATTTACCCAATTTATTTATTTTCAGAAAAACAGTATTCATTATTTTTTCACCACACCCAGTGCTCCATGCAAGCTGTGCCCTCTATAATACCCATCACCTGGTACCCCAACCTCCCACCCCCCCGCCACTTCAAACCCCTCAGATTGTTTTTCAGAGTCCATAGTCTCTCATGGTTCATCTCCCCTTCCAATTTACCCAAAAGCACATACCCTCCCCAATGTCCATAACTCTACCCCCCTTCTCCCAACCCCCTCCCCCCAGCAAACCACAGTTTGTTTCGTGAGATTAAGAGTCACTTATGGTTTGTCTCCCTCCCTATCCCATCTTGTTTCATGGATTCTTCTCCTACCCACTTAAGCCCCCATGTTGCATCACCACTCCCTCATATCAGGGAGATCATATGATAGTTGTCTTTCTCTGCTTGACTTATTTCACTAAGCATGATACGCTCTAGTTCCATCCATGTTGTCGCAAATGGCAAGATTTTGTTTCTTTTGATGGCTGCATAGTATTCCATTGTGTATATATACCACATCTTCTTGATCCATTCATCTGTTGATGGACATCTAGGTTCTTTCCATAGTTTGGCTATTGTGGACATTGCTGCTATAAATATTCGGGTGCACGTGCCCCTTTGGATCACTACGTTTGTATCTTTAGGGTAAATTCCCAGTAGTGCAATTGCTGGGTCATAGGGCAGTTCTATTTTCAACATTTTGAGGAACCTCCATGCTGTTTTCCAGAGTGGTTGCACCAGCTTGCATTCCCACCAACAGTGTAGGAGGGTTCCCCTTTCTCTGCATCCTCGCCAGCATCTGTCATTTCCTGACTTGTTGATTTTAGCCATTCTGACTGGTGTGAGGTGATATCTCATTGTGGTTTTGATTTGTATTTCCCTGATGTCGAGTGATATGGAGCACTTTTTCATGTGTCTGTTGGCCATCTGGATGTCTTCTTTGCAGAAACGTCTGTTCATGTCCTCTGCCCATTTCTTGATTGGATTATTTGTTCTTTGGGTGTTGAGTTTGTTAAGTTCTTTATAGATTTTGGACACTAGTCCTTTATCTGATATGTCGTTTGCAAATATCTTCTCCCATTCTGTCAGTTGTCTTTTGGTTTTGTTAACTGTTTCCTTTGCTGTGCAAAAGCTTTTGATTTTGATGAAATCCCAAAAGTTCATTTTTGCCTTTGCTTCCCTTGCCTTTGGCGATGTTCCTAGGAAGATGTTGCTGCGGCTGAGGTCGAAGAGGTTGCTGCCTGTGTTCTCCTCAAGGATTTTGATGGATTCCTTTCTCACATTGAGGTCCTTAATCCATTTTGAATCTATTTTTGTGTGTGGTGTAAGGAAATGGTCCAATTTCATATTTCTGCACGTGGCTGTCCAATTTTCCCAACACCATTTATTGAAGAGGCTGTCTTTTTTCCATTGGACATTCTTTCCTGCTTTGTCGAAGATTAGTTGACCATAGAGTTGAGGGTCTATTTCTGGGCTCTCTATTCTGTTCCATTGGTCTATGTGTCTGTTTTTGTGCCAGTACCATGCTGTCTTGATGATGACAGCTTTGTAATAAAGCTTGAAGTCCGGAATTGTGATGCCACCAACTTTGGCTTTGTTTTTCAATATCCCTTTGGCTATTCGAGGTATTTTCTGGTTCCATATAAATTTTAAAATTATTTGTTCCATTTCTTTGAAAAAGATGGATGGTACTTTGATAGGAATTGCATTAAATGTGTAGATTGCTTTAGGTAGCATAGACATTTTCACAATATTTATTCTTCCAATCCAGGAGCATGGAACATTTTTCCATTTCTTTGTGTCTTCCTCAATTTCTTTCATCAGTACTTTATAGTTTTCTGAGTATAGATTCTTAGCCTCTTTGGTTAGGTTTATTCCTAGGTATCTTATGGTTTGGGGTGCAATTGTAAATGGGATTGACTCCTTAATTTCTCTTTCTTCTGTCTTCTTGTTGGTGTAGAGAAATGCAACTGATTTCTGTGCATTATTCTTATATCCTGACACTTTACTGAATTCCTGTATAAGTTCTAGCAGTTTTGGAGTGGAGTCTTTTGGGTTTTCCACATAGAGTATCATATCATCTGCGAAGAGTGATAATTTGACTTCTTCTTTGCCGATTTGGATGCCTTTAATTTCCTTTTGTTGTCTGATTGCTGAGGCTAGGACTTCTAGTACTATGTTGAATAGCAGTGGTGATAATGGACATCCCTGCCGTGTTCCTGACCTTAGTGGAAAAGCTTTCAGTTTTTCTCCATTGAGAATTATATTTGTAGTGGGTTTCTCATAGATGGCTTTGATGATATTGAGGTATGTGCCCTCTATCCCTACACTTTGAAGGGTTTTGATCAGGAAGGGATGCTGTACTTTGTCAAATGCTTTTTCAGCATCTATTGAGAGTATCATATGGTTCTTGTTCTTTCTTTTATTGATGTGTTGTATCACATTGACTGATTTGCGGATGTTGAACCAACCTTGCAGCCCTGGGATAAATCCCACTTGGTCGTGGTGAATAATCCTTTTAATGTACTGTTGAATCCTATTGGCTAGTATTTTGGTGAGAATTTTTGCATCTGTGTTCATCAAGGATATTGGTCTATAGCTCTCTTTTTTGATGGGATCCTTGTCTGGTTTTGGGATCAAGGTGATGCTGGCCTCATAAAATGAGTTTGGGAGTTTTCCTTCCATTTCTATTTTTTGGAACAGTTTCAGGAGAATAGGAATTAGTTCTTCTTTAAATGTTTGGTAGAATTCCCCCGGGAAGCCATCTGGCCCTGGGCTTTTGTTTGTTTGGAGATTTTTAATGACTGTTTCAATCTCCTTACTGGTTATGGGTCTGTTCAGGCTTTCTATTTCTTCCTGGTTCAATTTTGGTAGTTTATATGTTTCTAGAAATGCATCCATTTCTTCCAGATTGTCAAATTTGATGGCGTAGAGTTGCTAATAATATGTTCTTATAATAGTGTATTTCTTTGGTGTTAGTTGTGATCTCTCCTCTTTCATTCATGATTTAATTTATTTGGGTCCTTTCTCTTTTCTTTTTGATAAGTCTGGCCAAGGGTTTATCAATTTTTAATTCTTTCAAAGAACCAGCTCCTAGTTTGGTTGATTTGTTCTATTGTTTTTTTGGTTTCTATTTCATTGATTTCTGCTCTGATCTTTATGATTTCTCTTCTCCTGCTGGGCTTAGGGTTTCTTTCTTGTTCTTTCTCCAGCTCCTTTAGGTGTAGGGTTAGGTTGTGTACCTGAGACCTTTCTTGTTTCTTGAGAAAAGCTTGTACCGCTATATATTTTCCTCTCAGGACTGCCTTTGTTGTGTCCCACAGATTTTGAACCGTTGTACAGTTACTACCTTTTTTATATACTTTTTTTATATACTTTTTTATATACTACCTTTTTTATATATTTTTTTAATATACTTTTTTATATACTTTTAAATATACTTAGAAATGTCATAAACTTGAAAGTCATATTCACATAAGAAATAGCTTTAAGTATTTTTTAATAAAATGAGAAGAATAAAATAGAGGAATTTTGAGTTAGTATTAATATGCAGATGCAACGTACCATACTTAATTGAAAATGATATTGCATTTGGTTAATTTATATATGATTCATACAGCTTTATATTCATCAGATATATATACTCCGGCAATTTACCTGAAAATTTTTCTGATTATAAATAATGTAAATGTATTAGAAAAATTATTTACTTTGTAAACCGGTTTCTATTTTGTAAATCAATGAAATGATTGTGGCCATAAAAAACACTCTTAATAAGTTTAATAAAGAATAGTGAGGGGCACCTGTATGGGTCTTCTATAAAACAACTGGTCATGATATCATGGTAGTTGAATTGAGCCCTGAGCTCTGTGTTGGACTCCAGGCTGAGTTTGGAGCCTGCTCAGGATTCCCGCTCTCTCCCCCACCACTCCTCTCTCTCTCTCTCTCTAAAATAAGGGGGGTGGGAGGTTGGGGTACCAGGTGGTGGGTGTTATAGAGGGCACGGCTTGCATGGAGCACTGGGTGTGGTGAAAAAATAATGAATAATGTTTTTCTGAAAATAAATGAATTGAAAAAAAATAAAAAAAAAGAAAAAGAAAAATAAATAAATAAATAAAATTCTAAAAAGAGGAATGGTGAAAAAATATGTAATAGAAATTCCATAAAACATAGGCACAAACCATAAAAATTGAGGAATATTATTTAATGCTCAATTGGTTATGGAAGTTCAAGATACCTTTTTTTCCTGAAAAGAATGAGACTCCAGGACCCTCGATCAAGAAAAGTGAGAGGAGGTAGGCATAATGTCTTACCATCCAGATTTTCCCAACTGGAATATCAAGTTCTTTACTATGATGAATTAGAAGTATTCCTAACAGAAACCAAACTTCATAAGATGAAAATTAGATTCCTTAATGTATTGAGTAGGGGCAAAAATTATGGGAATACCATGCACTTTGAAAAATAAATCCTGCTTTATATAATGTGATTTTTATTTATTTATTTTAAGATTTTATTTATTTATTTGACAGAGAGAGAGAGAGATATCACAAGTAGGCAGAGCAGCAGGCAGAGACAGAGGGGAAGCAGGCTCCCTGCTGAGCAGAGATCCTGATGAAGGGCTCCATCCCAGGACCCTGAGATCATGACCTGACCCGAAGGCATTGGCTTTAACCCACTGAGCCACCCAGGTTCCCCTATATAACGTGATTTTTAAATTAAAAACAAAAATATATCGTTGAGGAAAAATAGAGTGTCTTTCTATTATAATCAGTAAAATACTACTTGTACTATCAGGAAGATGTACAAAATGAAAACAAGTGCATTATGATCTAATATCTATTTACAGCATGAATTAAAAAACTCATCATTGTTTGTTTACTCATTTAGTATAAAAATCGGGAGCTCTGGTGCACAGGCAAAAATTCTGAAGAATTTTTTTTCCCTTTCTTCTCAAAGGAGAAATCGTAGTCATTACTTAAGAAATGGCCATGAAATTATTATTCTAACTCCAAACTACTGGAAAGAAAAAATTAATAAAGCATTTGTGTTTCAGTTTGAACTCAAATTGGAAAGAGTATTACTATTTGTAATTTGAATCATTAATTAATAATAAATGTTTGACCAAAGGATATCCCAGTGTTCAAGTGATATGCCCTTGAGAACCATGATGTTTCACTATATAATTTGACATTATATTTACAAGAAACTCTGACCAGAGCTGATAACATTTTATCCTTATATGTGACTTAATTCAGCAGGTTAAATGAAAAACAATTGAGGGGTACTACAACCAGCTCAGCAGTCTTAGAAGACAGATTCAGATTTGGAGGGAAATGCGAAGAGTCAAAATGCGGTGTCTTCTCAGTAATGCTTCAACCTCAAATGAAATTCCAATATAAAATTAGCTTTAAGTGAACATTTCCTGAAGCAAAACAAAATTCTGACCATTACATTAATTGATTAGGTTACTCTAAGAACATTTCTGAAAATAATAATTTTTTTATAGAAGTTTTGGATATATGGCCATTTGGTTTCTAAATTTCAGGCATTGTAAATTATTTGGAGGTGCAGCATTCAACATTGTCCTACTCAAAATCCCTCAGTGGTTCAGATATGAGAACAAGATGTTCTATACAATCAGAAATCAAGGAGAAGAATCCTAGTATTCAGAAATGGGCTTGGAACCCATATTTGTAACTAAAAGGGTAACTTGATAGACTTCCATTCAATCAAGTGACTGTGTATTATTTAAAAATGTTCTGCGTTTTGATCTAGGGTCTTTCACTTAATGTCTGTGACTTTGTCATGTTTCATAACCTCTAGAACCTCTTTTTCCATGGAAACTAAGAAAATAAGCACCGCATAACCCCCTGTGGATGAAAACCTACAGTAAGCTTTAATTCTATAGCAACTTTCCTCCCCTTTTACTATGTGCTGGTTGTTTACAAACCACACAATGTTTGTGTTTTTCTGGATATGTTCTAATTGTTTTTCCATTTTCTTCAACAGATAAAAGTCCTGATGAAGATATTTCTCCCAAGCCCACAGTTTTTCTTCCTTCAGTTGCTGAAGTAGAAGTCCATAAGGCTGGAACATATCTTTGTCTTCTTGAGGATTTTTTCCCTGATGTTATCAAGGTAGATTGGCAAGTAAAGGATGACAAAACAATTCTGAAATCTCAGCAGGGAGACACCACGAAGACTAAGGACACATACATGAAATTCAGCTGGCTGACCGTGACTGGAGCATCAATAGATAAAGAACACAAATGTATCATCAACCACCTAAGTAATAGCAGAGAAGTTGTTCAAGAGAATCTTTTCCCTTCAATAAACAAAGGTATGTGCACATAAAAATGTATACAACTACACAGAACACTTTGTTTCAAAGGGAGAACCCTACCTTTTTTGTCAAGTATTTTTTTTAAAGATTTTATTTATTTATTTGACAGGCAGAGATCACAAGTACGCAGAGCGGTAGGCTGAGAGAGAGGAAGGGAAGCAGGCTCCCTGCTGGGCAGAGAGCTGAATGCAGGGCTCAATACCAGGACTCTGGGATCATGCCCTGAGCCTAAGGCAGAGGGTTTAACCCACAGAGCCACCTAGGTGCCCCTTTTCTGTCAAGTATTAATGAAAACACACACACACATACACACATATATATATATATATATAATATTTTCTCTAATGTTGTTTTCTTTAATGATGGCATAAATGTCCTGCTATTTCCCAATGGAATTCAAATAGTATGGGCTTTGAGGGCACCCGGATACCTGTCATGTGAGCATCTGACTCCTCATTTATTCAGCTCAGGTCATGATCTCAGGCTCTTGAGATCAAGACTGCCGTCGGGCTCCATGCTCAGCCCAGACTGTGCTGGAGTTTCTTTCTGTCTGCCTCATCTCCCCGTGTTCTCTCTTTCTCAAAATAAATAATGGATCTTTAAAAAAAAAAATAGTATGCCTATGGAACATACAAAGAAAAAAAAGAAAAACTCACTTCGCCTTTCTCACATCAGTTTCATCATCCAAAATATTATTGTCACAGTGATATAGTTTCTACTTATTGTGTGGATTAAATGAAACAATACATGTGAAAGCACCTAGCAACCTTGCACGTAAGAAATGTTCTGATAGGGGCGCCTGGGTGACTCTGTTGGTTAAACAACTGCCTTTGGCTCAGGTAATGATCCTGAAGTCCCAGGATCAAGTCCCACATGAGGCTCCCTATTCAGCAGATAGTCAGCTTCTCCCTCTGACCCTACCCCCTTTCTTTCTTTCTCTCACTATCTCTCCTTCGCTCTCTCTTAAGTATATTAAAAAACAACAACAAAAAAAAAACTTTAAAACTTTTTTCAGAGCAATATCCTCACTTTATTTTTTAATGTAATTTTATTTTATTTTTTCAGTGTTCCAAGATTCATTGTTTATGCACCACACTCACTGCTCAATGCAATATGTGCCCTCCTTAATACCCATCACCCGGCTGACCCATCACCCACTCCCCTCCAAAACCCTGTTTCTTTCTAAGCGTCCACAGTCTCTCATGAATCATCTCCCCCTCCAATTTAGCCCAATTCACATTTCCTTTTCTTCCATCATTCCCCCTTTTATTCCTTATTCTCCACAAGTAAGTGATACCATATGATAATTGACTTTCTCTGCTTGGTTTATTTCACTCAGCATTATCTCCTCAAGTCCTGTCCATGTTGATAAAAAAGTTGGGTATTCATCCTTTTTGATGATGGGGTAATATTACTGTTCAGTATATGGACCATATTTTTTTTTATCCATTCATCTGTTGAAGGGCCTATTGGCTCTTTCCACGGTTTGGCGATTGTGGCCATTGCTGCATGGGCTACATATGGCCCTTCTTTTCGTTACATCTGTATCTTTAGGGTAAATACCCAGTATTTACCCAATAGTGAAATTGCAATTGCAGGATCATATGGTAGCTCTATTTTTAATTTCTTGAGGAATCTCCACACTGTTTTCCAAAGTGGCTGCACTAACTTGCATTCCCAAGAACACTGACTGAGTGTTCCCCTTTCTCTACATCTTCTCCAACACTTGTTTCCTAATAATGTTGACCATTCTAACTGGCATAAGAAGTATCTCAATGTGGTTTTGATTTGAGTTTCCCTGATGGCTAATGATGATGAGCATTTTTCCATGTGTCTGTTAGCCAAATTATGTCCTTTTTGGAGAACTGTCTGTTCATGTCTTTTGGACATTTTTTGACCTGATTATCTGTTTTTTGGGTGCTGAGTTTGAGGAGATCTTTACAGATTTTGGATATCAGCCCTTTGTCTATAGCATCATTTGCAAATATATTCTCCCATTCAGTGGGTTTCCTCATAGTTTTGTTGACTGTTTCCTTTGCTGTGCAGTAGGTTTTTACCATGATGTAGTTCAAAAGTTCATTTTCGCTTTTGTTTCCTTTGCCTTTGGAGACATGTCTTGAAAGAAGTTGCCGTGGTGGATGTTGAAGAGGTTATTGCCTATGCTCTCCAGGATTATGATGGATTCCTGGCTCACATTGAGGTCTTTCTTCCATTTCGAGTTTATCTTTTTGTATGGTATAAGAGAATGGTCGAATTTCATTCTTCTATACGTAGCTGTCCTATTTCCCCACCACCATTTATTGAAGAGACTGTCTTTTTTTCCCTGGATATATATTTTTTCCTGCTTTATCAAAGATTAGTTGACAATGAGTTGAGGATCCATATTAGGGCTCTCTATTCTTTTCCATTGATCTATGTGTCTGTTTTTGTGCCAGTACCATGCTGTCTTAGTGATTATAGCTTTGTAATATAGCTTGAAATCAGGCAACATGATGCCCCGAGCCTGGTTTTTCCTTTTCAACATTTCCTTGGCAACCCAGTGACTTTTCTCATTCCAAATAAATTTTAAGACTGTTTGTGCCAGCACTTTGAAAAATGCCTCCGGAATTTTGATCAGAATGGCATTGAAAGTACAGATTTTTCTGGGCAGTAGAGACATTTTAACAATGTTTATTCTTCCAATACATAAGCATGGAATGTTTTCCCATCTTTTTGTGTCTTCTTCATTTCTTTCATGAGTGTTCTATAGTTCTTCCAGTACAGATCCTTCACCTCTTTGGTTAGGTTTGTTTCCAGTATCTTGTGGTTCTTGGTGCTCTAGTAAATTGAATCAACTCCCTAATTTCCCTTTCTATATTTTCATTGTTAATGTATAAGAAAGCGACTGATTTCTGTTCATTGATTTGGTATCCTGCCACATTACTGAATTGCTGTTTGAGTTCTTGTATTTTGGGTGTGGAGTCTTTTGGGTTTCCCATATAAAGTATCATGTCATCTGCGAAGAGAGAGTGTTTGACTTCTTTGTCAATTCGAATACATATTATTTCTTTTTGTTGTGTGATTGCTGTTGCTAGGATTACTACTATGATGTTGAACAACAGTGGCAAGAGTGGGCATCCTTGTCATCTTTCTGATCTCAGTGAGAAGGCTGTCAGGATTTCCATATGAGAATGATATTCACTGTGGGTTTTTCATAGACAAACTTTATGAAGTTGAGGAATGTTTCCTCTATTCCTATACTCTGAAGAGTTTTAATCACAGAAAGATGCTGTATTTTGTCAAATGCTTTTTTGCATCGTTTGAGAGGACCATGTGTTTCTTCTCTCTTCTCTTACTGATTTGTTCTATCACATTGATTGATTTGCAAATATTGAACCAACCTTGCATCCCAGGGATAAATCCCACCTGGTCCTGGTGAATAATCTCTTTAATGTACTGTTGGATCCTATTTGCTAGGATCTTGTTGAGAATCTTGGCATCTATATTCATCAGGGATATTGGTCTTAAATTCTCCTTTTTGATGGGGGCTTTACCTGGTTTGGGGATTAGGGTAATGCTGCCTTCATAGAAAGAATCTGGAAGATTTCCTTCTGTTTCTATTTCTGGAAAGAATGTCGGAGAATAGGTATTATTTCTCCCTTGAATGTTTGATAGAAATCCCCAGGGAATCTGTCAGGTCTGGACTCATGTTTATTGTGAGGGTTCTAATCACTGCTTCAATCTTGTTGAGAGATATTGGCCTATTCAGGTTGTCAATTTCTTCCTATTTCAGTCTTAGAATTTATAGGTCTCCAGGAATGCATGTGCTTCTATGTTGCTTAACTTATTGGCATACAGTTGTTGATAACAACTTCTGATGATTGTTTCTATTTCCTTGGTGTTAGTCGTGATCTCTCCGTTTTCAGTTATAACTTTGTTCATTTGGGTCATCTCTCTTTTCTTTTGGATCAGTCTGGCCAGTTGTTTATCGAACTGATTAATTGTTTCAAAGAACCAGGTTCTATTTTGTTGATGTGTTCTACTGTATCTCTAGATTCTAGCTCATTAATCTCTACTCTAATCTTAATTATTTTAGTTCTTGTGTGTAGGTTGGCTTCATTGGCTTTTAATTCCCCATTCTTTAAGGTGCAAGGAGAGTTTGTGTATTTGGGAATTTTGAATTTTTTTTTTGATTGACACTTGGATGACTATATATTTTCTTTCCCCTTAGGATCGCCTTTGCCGGACACCTGGGTGGCTCAGTCAGTTAAGGACCGCCTTTGCCTTATCCTGTAGGTTTTGGGGACTGATGTGCCTTGATTCTCATTGGTTTCCTTGAATTGTTTAAATTCTTTTTAATTTTCTGGTTGATCCAAACATTTTTGAGCAGGATGGTCTTCAGCTTCCAAGTATTTGAAATCCTTGAAACTTTTTCTTGTGGTTGAGCTCCAATGTCAAAGCATTGTGTTCTAAGAACATGCAGAGAATAATCTTGGTTCAGCACTAATTTGCAACCCAGTATGTGGTCTATACTCGAGAAAGTACCATGTGTGCTCAAGAAGAATGAGTATTCTATTGTTTTAGGGTGGAATGTTTTGTATATATCTCTTAGGTCCATCTGATCCAATGTGTCATTCAAAGATCTTGTTCTTTGTTGTTTTTCTGCTTAGATGATCTCTCTGTTGCTGAGAGTGGTGTGTTAAGATCCCCTACAATTAATGCATTCAGCTGGATTATGTAGTTGAGTGCTCCAATGCTAGGGGCATAAATACTTAACAATTAATAGATCTTCTTGATGGACAGACCCTTTAAAACAATGTAGTATCCTTTTGTATCTCTGAATACATTCTTTAGCTTAAAATCTAATTCATTTGAAATAAGAATCACTACCCCAGCTTTCTTTGAGACCTGTCACTTCTGTCTGGGTTTATCTTTAGGTTCCAAATATGTCTCTTACAGACAGCATATGGGTGGGTCCTGTCGTTTTATACAGTCTGCAACCCTGCACCATTTTATGGGGGCATTTAGGCTGTTCACATTGAAAGTGATTATTGAAAGGTAAGTTTTTATTGTCATGATGTTGCCTGTGAAGTCCTTGTTTCTATAGATTGTCTCTGTAAACTTCTGTTCTATGTTACTCTTGGGTTCTTTCTTCTTTTATAGAGCCCTCCTTAATATTTCTTGTAGTTCTAGCTTTACGGTCACATATTCTTTTTAAATCTTGCCAGTTTTGGAAGCTCTTTATCTCTCCATCCATTCTGAATGTCAGCCTTGCTGGATAAAGTATTCTTGGCTGCATGTTCTTCTCATTTAGTGCCATGAATATGTCTTGCTAGCCCTTTTTAGCTTGCCAGGTTTCTGTGGACAGGTCTCATGTTATTCTGATAGTCCTTCTCTGTACATAAGGAATCTCTTCCCCTAACTGTCCTTAACACATCCTCTCTGATTTTATGACTCGTGATTTTCACAATTAATTGTCTGGAGATCATTCTAGATGCATTAATTTTCAGGGGTGTCCTCTCTGCCTCTAGAAAATGAACACTTGTTTCATTCCCCAGATTAGGGAAATGTTCATCCAGTGTTTTTTCAAATGTATCTTCTAATTCTCTCTCTCTCTCCATCCCAGTAATGCTGACATTGGAATGTTTCATGGCATAATTTATTTTCCTAATTCTCTTTTCATGGCTTTTAAGCTGTTTGTTCTAGGTCTCCTCCTGGTACTTCTTTTCTATGAGCTTGTCTTCCAGATCATTAAATTGATCTTCGGCATCATTTACCCTAGCTGTCAGAGTGTTGAGATTAGATTGGATCTCATTGATAGCATTTTTAAGTTCTGCTGGATCAACTCTTACTTCTGTCCTTAGAGATTCTGTTTTGCCTCTAATGGTGTTCTCCAACCTAGCAATTGTCTGGATAATTTTTACCCTGAATTATATTTCCAACATATTGTTTATGTCTATATCCAATGGTTCTGTGGCAGAGGTCACAGTCTCTGAATTTCTCCTCTCTTGGGTGTTTCTCCTCCAAGTCGTTTTGGTAACAGATGGTTGAGGGGATGTATACTGGATATATCAAGCACGAATCAGTCAAGGTGCATCTTGCATAGTTTTGGAGCAATCAGAAATCCCCACCAAAAAGAGAGAAGAAAGAAAAAAAGAGAGAGAAAAGGCAAAAAAAAGGGGAAAAAAAAGAAGCCAAAATGAGCACCAAAAGTAAGATTTATTTATAAGTATAAATAAAAAGTATAGATTTATTTATAAGATTTACATAAACAACAAAAAAAAAACCCTAAACAACAGCAACAACGAAACGAAAAAACCAGAAGACCAAGAAAAGTAAAAGAAAAGAAAAAGAAAAAAGAAAAATACAGGCAAAATGAGCTCCAAGAATAAGATTTATATAGTACATAAACAGAAAAAAATATACCTTAACACTGACAGAATAAGATGGGAAAGGTGTTTATAAACCCTTCATGTGGGCAAGGAAGGTTATCTCAGTTCGTCCTGAGTGTATCTTGTTATGTTTGTTAAAGGACTCAATGTTCCAGAGATACAGGGAAATTAAAACTGGTTTATATATAGGGGTAGTATTGATTAGGGAAAAAAAAAGACTACCTTGAAGTTTATATCTATATCTATATATCTACATCTATCTATAGAAATATCTATATCTATATCTATATATAAAAAAAAAGAAACACAGGTATATGTATGAAAAAAGTTCAAGAAGTTATCATGCAATGTGTTATAATAAACATCTAGCTGTAGTGCTAAGTAAGTTAAAAAATAATAGGATAAGAATGAGAACAAATTTTTTAAAAAGTTATGAAATACACCGTTTGGGGGGCAATAATGAGGGAAAAGAAAATATTGTTTTCCCACTATCACTGAGGTTTTCCAGTTTTATGGAGATGCTGTGGTTATTGTCCTCATGTTTCTTTTGGTTTGTCTTCTGGGAGCAGAGCCTGCACATTGTTTTTCAATCAGTCTTGCATGGGCCGCATTGCCCTGCCAGCTATCAAGTGGCTGGGTTCTGTGGAAACAGGATTTTCAGGCTTTTTCTTCTCTGGAAGCTTTTATTCGTTTACGGCTTTTTGTGGCTTTTTGGAGGGTTAGTGCAAAGTAAACTGTCCACACCCAGACCTCTGCCTCAGAAAGAAGCCTCAGTCTACTCCCCTCTGGATTGTTCAGAATACACAGACTTCGGGGTGCCTGGGTGGCTCAGTGGGTTAAGCCGCTGCCTTCGGCTCAGGTCATGATCCCAGGGTCCTGGAATCAAGCCCTGCATCGGGCTCTCTGCTCAGCCGGGAGCCTGCTTCCTTCTCTCTCTCTCTGCCTGCCTCTCTGCCTGCTTGTGATCTCTCTCTGCCAAAAAAATAGATAAAATCTTTAAAAAAAAAAAAAAAAGAAAGAAAAAAGAATACACAGACTTCCCCTCTGCAAACTCCATTGAACACTGCACTCTGCCACAGGCATTTCCTGCTCCCATCCACCACCTTGGTGGTCATCCTCAGGCCCACACTTGTCTCTACACCCCCGTGCCTAAAACTGTGAGCAATATTGGTCTAGGCCAGCCTGATTCTGGTGACTGCTTTTGCCGACTGTCTGGAGTCCATGCCCATCCTGGGTGCACTCAGACCCAGTGGTAGTGCAGGTCATGGAAGGTTGTGGGCCCAGGGACCTCAGGCAGAAGCTTATACCAGGCTCTCTCAGTTATGGTCTGGAGTGTACCCAGCCCCAGTGGTGGTGCAAGCATTGGACAGCTGCAGGCTCAGGGACCACTGGCAGAAGCCCCTGTCAGGCTCTCTCAGGCTTGGGCGGGTGCAAGCTGTGACCACCCTCAAACCAAGAGCTTAGGTCCGTGCCTGTGGCCGCCCAATTCTACCAATTGCTCCTCAAGACCCGTTGTTCTTTTTGTATGGTTTTAACCAGACTTCAAGTTAATGCTGGTCTGTGAGCACAGGACTCTTTCATATTGTTGTATTACTTCCCAATGTGTCGATTCTGGTGGCTCCCACCCCTTCTGGTTATCCTCTGATATCAATCCAAACACTCCTACTCTGCTTTATCCCTCCACTGATGATCTTCTGCCCCCATAGAAATTCAGAAGTATATAATCTTACACCTCAGGCCAATTTCATGGTGTTCAGAGTGTTCTATTAGATATTTAGCTCACTTTAGGAGACCCTGAAACAGGGTCTCTTACTTCTCTGCCAACTTGCCAGAGTCCCCCCACCCTTTTTAAAATGAAATAGCCAGAAAGTCCACTTTTCATGACTTTACTTATGAGGAAATAAGAACAATTATATAACTTTCAAGAATATTCTTCTCAGCATCACAGTCCTTCTCACTTTAAACTTGTTCTACTCAAAGTATGACCCATTAACAATGAGTTACAGGGCACAAAATGCTGTTCATTTGATGGAGGCGAATCACAGCTCAACTTGAAATAGTAATTTGGCTACTGCGGTTTTAGTATGATCTTGTGTTTTTCAGATTTGAATTTTATATACCAGAAAAAGGTGAAGTGTCATTAGTAAAGATTGGGTGAGGCTTACATGTATAACATTTCTTTCATTCTACACAATGTATATATTTCTTTCCATTAGTAAAGCTGTTCAGCAAACATTATGGCTGTCCTAGTGAATGCCAGGCTGGAAGTGGTACAGGATGAACTACTATCCCAATGAGGATCATTACCATAATGCAAATAGACTTTTCCTAATCACTCAGGGTCCCTTATGATTCAGGTATGATTCAGGCATGGTGTCCCAATGGTGCCCCATTGGTGTAGACACCAGTTTAGACATTGTGGGCAGCCAACTGAAAATGCTCTAGCCCACTGTGATCCAGTAATTCAGTAGATTCAGTAACGTCCTGGAATAAACATCACAGACCAAGGCTACAGAAGTCTCTTAAGAAGTAGTCAGTTTATACTTTTCTCTGTGATTCACAAGCAATTTTTAAGCAGTGGGAAACAAACATGTGAGAAGAACTGTGAAGAGCTTTCTATATACAAGTTAAAATTTCTGAAGTAAATCTTTGTCTTCATGGAACATTGGGGGAAAAAAAAGAACCCACATACCTAAAATGGTAACACTCAGTTTAAGGCTCCAAGTCACTAAACAAAGACTTAATACCTAACCCAAGTACAATTTCAACCCTCCAGAAGAGTAACATTTACTAAGTCAACATGGGCATTTCCTGATCAGCCCCAGAAAGATTCCTGATGGATCCCCTCTTTCCCTTTGAGAAAGTGACCTTGCCTAAAACAATGGCTTTTTTGCTAAGAATTTTCTTTTTCTGTCCCCTCACTGTTGTTAAAAAGGTTTCCTTTTCTCTAATGCTTTTGAGTTCCCCTCTACTTCTAGACGTGATGCTGAGTGATTCATTAATACATTGATTAGTAATGCTATTAGATCTTTTATTTACTTAGTTCCAATTTTTGTTCTTTAACAGGTTTGATGGCTGTGACAGAATCTGAAATGAACTCCCAGGGACATTCAGAGACAAAGCGAAACACAGAGGTGGTGACCATGAGTCCTTTGAATTCAGGATATTTCTCACCTGATCCAATGGCTGTGGGTGAGTTCTTGGCTCTATGCTCCACTCTCTTTTTATTCAAATTTCTATTGTAATTGATTTTGCATTACAGGGCAGGCCAGCTTGGGCTGGCAGTGTATGCTAGTGTTAAGTTGAGGTAGCTGCTTTTTTTTTTTTTTTTTTAGCTCTGTTGAGTTAATGTATTTGCCCAGAAGCCAACTGACCTGGCACACAAGCAAGCCCCTAAACTTTCAGACTGAGTTCCCCAGGTGGAACCCTCAGGAAGTGTCCAGGAGAATTGGTATTGCACGAGAGTCTTCTTTGGCCAGAGCTCAGTAACATCTCTTACTGGCCATACACTAATGTGTGCATAATTTTTAGTCTTTGGTGTAGACCATGAGTTGTGGGGCAGAGGTAGAGGGAAAAGGAGACATCCCACTGAATCGGGAGCCTCAAATGGGGCTTGATCCCAGCACCCCAGGATCAGGACATGAGCTGAATGCAGATGCTTAAAACACTGGGCCACCCAGGTGAGTCCAAATTACAAATCTAAAACTCCTTTTGTCTTTTGAGGAATTGCCTTGGGAACCACCAGGTTGGAGACCTCAAAAGTACAAAACAGTTTACCATTCTCTTACCTGTCAGGTCCATAATTCTAGAACTGCTTACTTTCTGGAGGTTTCATACCTGCTCCCTCTGGGTTCCTTGAACACCTGCAGCTGGACTTCATTCCACTGCCAGTTGGTACATGTTGTCAATATGCCCTTGTCATTGTTTGTATATTTTCTGGGTGGGGTTAAGCCTTTCCCTGCCAAGAGGCTGATGTCCTCATTGTGGCAAGGACATTGTTAAAAATGGGTTTCTCCTTGGGGGACACCTTCTGTGATCTCCAGTGACTAGGGCACATAATTCACAGGGAAAATCACAGGAGCCTTTAGAAACACCTTGCAAACTTCCTGGAATTGTCTCAGGAACTGCTGATCCTTTGGATGTGAGTCCTCATTGTCTGATTTTCAAGCCTGTAATCATCAGGTTACAGAAAACTTTTTAGAGCACAATTAAAGGGTCCTCTTAGTCACAGGGTGCAGCCTGGTGATTAGGTATGTAAGACACAACATTGGAAGAAGATAGCCCTGGACATTTTCAGCAGAAGAGGGAAATTACCAAGTGTTCCTGCTATAAAACTAATAGTTGAACCTTGTACACAATCCACAGCTACAGAAGTCTCCACCTGACACTTAGTACTGCCCAGACACTGGAGTTTCTGAATCAAATTGTGGGACAAAGAAGTAGCTGACATCCAAATAGACTGCTTTCATCTAGACAGGGGTTCAAAGATTCATACTTTAAATATGACATCCTTTCTCCCTCTTTTTTTTTTTTTTCCTTTACTCTGTCAATGGTTTGTATCTCCCAGGTCAATGCCAAGAGGCCTAATCTCTGGAATCAGAGATACCTAGCAGAAAATATAACCCTGGTCCTAATTTTTCTCAAGGTCAATATGACATCTCATTGGTTGATTACCATAATGTTATATTGGGAGTTAGTTAGGAATTACCAAGAAGCCACCGGGATTCACTCCTTTGGCTGGCCCTATTTTCTCAGTGAGGGATAATTATAAAGAAGTATGATTAAGACCTTTCCCTTCATTCTTCAAGTTGTTGCTGAAGCCCCCCTAAAGCAATGGGTATCCTCCCCCCAAAAAAACAAGAAACAAACAAAACCCTTTGACTCTGACCAAAGCAGTTCTTGAAAATAAAATAACCCTTGATTACGATTTGGATGAACAAGACTGGACCTTTGCTGTAGGCAACACCATGTTCTATACCAAGTTGAACACTATTGGGAAAATTAAAACCCAGTAACATCAGATCATGGTATAAGCCATGTGGCTTAACAGAGTTACTCCTTTAATAGGGTCTTTCTTACATATTTGATTTTAATTGGTTCGAGTCTTGGGGACTATGACAAACATGAGGAATTATCCTGTTTAGAGGCATCATAATAATCTGTCTGGTGTGTTATGCCCTCTCAAAAGCTTTCATGTAAATTCAAAGCCAGTAATTTCCAAGCAAATGTTCTAAGACTGGAACATTACAATGAATGAAGAGAATGACCAACTCAAAAATTGTAAAGCTGAAGTGGTGACCTGTGAATATCACAAGGGTTAAGTAAAAAGGTTAAGACCTGTTAATAGCACCCAGAGAACAACAATTACTGTGAGAATGTCAGAGCAGTTGCTGAGAGTGGTGTTAATGTCTCCAGTTTAGAACCCATCTCTCAGTTCAGCTGAGAGTCTGATCAAAAGGCAGAGTTGTTATAAAGGAAAACCACAGGCTCAAAATGTACTCAGCATAAGGCCACAAGTCATCAAAGTCTTCAGACCTACCCAGCTGCAGAGTCAACACCCAGAAATGCAACCTTTGGTGGGTGGACATGGGCACTTCCTGGTCAGCAATAGGAAGTTTACAGAGTGTCTGCCTCTATTCCCCATAGGAGGATGACCTTGCCTCTGCCAATAGTTTCCTTGCTGATAATTTATTTTTCACTCCCTATCTTGAAAAACCTCTTTCCTATTGGCCTTTGAAGTTCCTCTCTACTTCCTGGATAGGATGATGCCTGACTCATGAATAGGTTTAAAATACAGCTAGTTAAATCTTTAAAATGACTCAGTTTTGAATTTTTGTTATTTCCCAGATTCCTAGGTTGTCCAATGACCAAATTCATGTTAACGATTTACTTTTACCTGACCTATGATGAAGATCAAATGAAATTATGGCAGTGAAAATGCTTGTTGAAAACACAACATGGATGAGTTTATTCCTATATTCATTGTATTTATTTATATATTTTCCTAAAACTAACTTAAGTAAGATTATAAGTCAGCCCTAAGTTTTTTATTTCTACAGCTAACAGAAAAGTAGTAAACAAGAAAGGCATAAATTTAATGTAACCCCTTGGCTGAAGTATCCTGTTAGGTTTTGATTTCTCTAGTTTGCAAGAGAAAAGTAAAAAGTATAGTAAGTTTCATGGTGAGAATTATGTTAAGGGAGAAGTTCCTGTGTGTATGTGTTTTGCTTAGCATTTCTGAAAGGAATGTCTCCAAGTTCTTCTCATAGCAATAAAGGCAACAAAAGCATTTCTGTTAATGCAATTCTTTTTTTTTAATTTTTTTTCCAATTTATTTATTTTCAGAATGTTAATGCAATTCTATAGCACATTTCTAATACTGGTTCATGGAATTTTTTTTTTTTAAGATTTTATCTGTTTTTTTTTTTTAAAGATTTTATTTATTTATTTGACAGAGATAGATTACAAGTAGGCAGAGAGGCAGGCAGAGAGAGAGAGGAAGGAAGCAGGCTCCCTGCCGAGCAGAGAGCCCGATGCGGGACTCGATCCCAGGACCCTGAGATCATGACCCGAGCCGAAGGCAGCGGCCTAACCCACTGAGCCACCCAGGCGTTGAGAGAGAGAGAGAGAAGCAGATTCCCTCCTGAGCAGGGAGCCTGATGTTGTGCTAGATCCCAGGACTCAGATATCATGACCTGAGCCAAAGGCAGCTGCCCAACTGACTGAGCCCCCCAGGCATCCCTGTTTTTGTTTTTGATAAAAACTTTTATATATGTATAGTTACATGAATGCTCAGAATGATTAAGTGACTCTCAAGAGAGATAAAACTCATCTTGTCCTCATTTTTTTTAAAAAGATTTTATTTATTTACTTGACAGAGATCACAAGTAGGCAGAGAGATAGGCAGAGAAAACAGGGTCCCTGCTGAGCAGAGAGCCCCATGTGGGGCTTGATCTAGAACCATGGGATCATGACCTGAGCCGAAGGCAGAGGCTTTAACCCACTGAGCCAGCCAGGTGCCCCTTGTCCTCATTTTAGACCAGCCTTGAGAAAGAGCACCTAGAACACACATATAGGTTTTATATGAAACTTTTCTATTTTACTGTCTCTATGTCAACCAATACATGGTGATGAGATTTTTTATTTATCTTTTTTAAGTTTTTATTTTACTTTTAGTTAGTAAACATATAGTGTTATATTAATTTCAGTTATAAATATGATCAATAAAGTCACTGCATGGAAAAAAAGGAGACCTATAAGGCACTTTAAAGTTAGTTCTTGAGGATATTTTAACATCTAACATCTAGCAATTATAGTAATTATCTATAATTATATATTGTATTTTAGATATTGTATATTGTATATAGTAAGTATCTATAATATAAACATCTAAGCATCCAGCTAGCTCCGTTGGTAGAGCATGAGACAATTATAATATAAATATCTAACAATTATAGTAATTTTAATTATAGTTATCATAATTACAGTAACATTTTTCTTCCTGGGATTTGCTCAAATGTTTATATCTGAAACTGATTTCTTCAAGAGCACACCAAAATAAGATTGTGTGGAGTACATAAAATTGCACACCATAAACATGTCTGTGTGGACAAAGATAAATAGAAAAGAAAAAGGATAAAACAAAAGAGCATTGCAACTCTCTCTTCCTGCATCCTGTGGTCAATGATCATTTTACTGATTTTTGTCTTTATATGTATGTTGGATGCCTTTGTGTTTTGTTTTGTTTTGTTTTGTCTTCTACACTAGAGGTAAATATAACTCCTTTTTTTGTGTGTGTTCAGATGGCTATATATGTGACTTGGTCTTCATTCTATCCCTACAAACTAGTTTACATTCAGGGGTGAATGGGTGGCTACATTGGTTAAGCACAGGCCTTTGGCTCAGGTCTTGATCCCAGGGTCAAGGGATTGAGCCGTGCATTGGGCCCCCTGTTTATTTTTTTATATTTCTTAATTATTTATTTATTTGACACAGAGAGAGTAAGAGAATGAGGAAGAGAGAGATAGAGAGAGAATAAGTAGGGGGAACTACAGGCAAGCAGAGGGAGAAGGAGAAGCAGGATCCCCACAGAATCAGGAACCTGAAGGGTGGCTGGATCCCAGGACCCAGGATCATAGTCTGAGCCAAAGAAAGCTACTTAACTGCCTAAGCCACCCAGGTGCCCCTGGGCTCTCTGATTAGTGGGGAGTCTGCTTCTCCCTCTACCTTTGTCTCTTTCTCCTGCTCATGCTCTCTCCCTCTCAAATAAATAAATAAATAAATAGATTTTTCTAAAAATGAGCATTCATAATGAAAAGGTCATTTGCTAAGATGAAAGGCTAAGATATCTGGTGTTTGACAGTGCACAATGGGGAGTTATGTTAGATTTCTATGGGGTGTTTTACATGGTGCTTTTCATATGTTTTCACTCATCTAAATGCCCACAAACATCCTTTGAGGGCTGGCTCTAACAATCACTGATATGATTTTGCAAGGGACATAGACTCTTTAAATCTTATTTCCTTCTGGGTAAGACAGAGTCCTCCAAATTCAGCTTATATCAGTGTAACTGGGGGATCATATGACATAATACATGTGAACCTTTAACACAGTGTCTGGCACAATAATAATCATTTAATAGGTATTAGCTTTCATTCATATTGTTGTCATGTCTGCAAATACCACCACTCCAGAAAATCATGTGCGGTATCTGGGGATACTGAAGCTTGTGTGATTTGAAAGGTAGGACTGCTTTCTTTTGCTTAGATGGGAAATGACCTAAACCAGACTCCTTCCAACATGTAAGATTCTGCTGTGATTCTAGGGTTGGATGGACTCATCTTGGTAACAGCACTTCATGTCAGCAGTGGGTGCTGAGGACTGTACAGCGGCCAGTTTCTGGTTATTTTTCCATTCAACACATTTTCATATGACACCTACTTTGCAGTAGGCACTGTGCTAGGAGTGATGAGCAGAGAAGGAAAACAAGATAGTCTTAAGCATTTACCCTCCAGCTGTAGGGGAAAAAAAGAAAAATGCATAATTCATGAAGTTTAACATCTTCATGTGCAGAAATACAATTTTGAATTGATTTACTGAATTACACAGACTCAGAACAATCAATTCTGGAATTGTGGGGCTCATATTAGTAAAGGCTCTCCTCTCTGCTTACTAATTTTTATCTATCATCTACCTATCTATCTTCTAATTATCTATCATCTTTCTATCCACAACACAGACACACATCAAATAATGGATTTGAACAATTGAATAATACTTGTACTCATTTCTTTCAGAGCTTGCTGCTATTAACTCCACAAAATCTTCTCTGAATGAGGAAAATGGTAAGATTTTGTCTATGTTTGCCTTTATGTTCTGCGGTAGCATTTGCTCCTCCTCATCCACATCACCCTTGAACTGCCTGGCTTCAGAGAAAAACCTCAGAATGGCTGGATCTTGAACAATAGACTGAGTGATGTTTTAAGACAATCCAATATCTCTCAGGAATCATCATCACACAGTGAATGCTGGGTTTGGGTGTGAGAAGACTATAAGTTAGGGGTGCAGTGATGTGGTCTGAATTCTTTCAACAATGGAATTCATTCACTTCTGTGACCTTTGTTACTACTGACTGAGGAAAACAGGATATCAATTGCTTCTGGATTTTTTTTTTTCAGATTGCTTCTAGGTTAAAAAAAATGAATTGTTCTTGCTGGATGTTAATAACATGAACTGACACTGAGAGCTTCTCGTACAGAAGGTGTGCTGCACTGTGAGTGCATTTTGTTTAATTCTCCTAATACTCACTGTGAAGGATTTTATTCCCATTTTACATAGGAGGACAATGAGCTAAATTTATTTGTCTCCATACCACACAGCAAGATCTAGGGCTTCACCCCAGACCATCTGAATCGAAAGATCATATACTATCTTAGTTTCTATTCTTCCTCTAATTCCCAAAGCCAAGACCCTGAGACAGGTGTACACATGGGGAGGGGTGTGAGTGCAGGCCTTCTGGTGCCACAGACTGGACTTAAACCCCACTCTTTTAATTATCAGTTGCATGACTATGGCTAAACTATTTCTATTTTCTGAACACACCAAAAAATGACACTTAAATAACACCTAATTCGGTCATAGAAGATATAACGTGACATATGTGAAATGTCTAGCATAGGTATCTCACTTAGCTGCTACATCATTAAGTACTAGCTCCTGGCATTTTCTTCCCACATATGAAAAAGGTAATGATGAAGAGCATTGGTTTTAGCCCTGCTGATCCAACCTCCTTGTCCAGTATCAAGAGACTTGTGGACTCTAACCATCATCATCACCTTCCTCATTATCATCACCCTAATTTATAGTTTTGCTTAATCACTTTGATGTCTTTGTTATTTTGTGTGTGTGAATATGCAGAATTATATAGAGAGCTGAGAAAGTGTTCTTAAATGCCATGTTGCTGGGATTGAAATCTGGCTTCTGGTACTTACTAGTTCCATGAAATTGGCCCTTCTCTCTCTGTCTTCAGTTTATTTGTAAAAAAGGGAGTGAAAATAATAGTAATCTCATAAGTTATTGAAAAATTAAACAAGATTTAAGCTTTGCATACAAAGTTGCCAAAATTAGTAACAGCTAGTTTGTACTTAATGGATATTGCCTCTTATCCTTTTTTTTCCATGAGTCAGATTTATAAGACCCAAACACAATTTTGATGTGTTATGAAGTCCAGATATTGTATCTGTTTTAAACTAATTGCTATCAGTGAAATTTCTACAGAACATATATTGCCTCTTATTCTTACTTTGAAACATGGTATGGAAGAAGGAATGTTAAAAGCTATTTATCACCAATGCCTTTTTCCCACTGGATTCATTCATTATAAACACAACCTTACTTTTTATTACTTGGGAACGTTCTAGGTGAATTTCATAGATGTTTGAGTGACTTGATCAGCAAACTGTGTTCTGAGTTGTCTTGGGGACGGTGGTGGTGGAAATGGTGATGTAGGTGTTTATTCTCCAGTGAGTGTGTGAGTGTGTCACTTTAACCTAAGTCATCAGAAGTGTATACAGTCACCCCTCGCCCATTAATAAGTCCTAGCCTTTCAAAACAACATGTGAAATTAATGAAATGCTTCTTTTAGACACCCTGCAGCTGCAACTTGGGAACACATCTGCCTACTATACCTACCTCCTCCTCCTCCTGAAGAGCCTGGTCTACTCCGTCTTCCTCATCATCTGTCTGCTTGGGAGACCAGCACTCAGTGGCAGTGGGAAGAGTTCCTAACACATGGTGGCACAAGGTGTCACTTCTTGCCATTGGCTAGTGTCCCTAAGAGTATCTGCTGAGGATCTAGTGAGCCTTCTTTCTGAGATTGGGTTATTTCAGTTCACATGTGTCTTCTTCTTGTGTCATTATCTGAGAACAGGCTTACAAACTCCCGGGCAAACAGAAGCTTTCACTCTGCAGCTAGAACAAATTCTGCCATGACTCTGGGGTGGGATCAGAGGGCATCCACAGCATCTTCTGCACCACCCCCTCATTGTTGTCCACCAGCTGGCAGTCACCTAGTCCCCATGCCTCTGGGTACAGCCACCATACACCTTACAACTGCATTCCTTGAACTCTTTAACCAGATAGCTGCCTTGAAGTCTTTATTTTAATACCTGGAAGCCAACATGCTTATTACCTGACATTTGTGTGTTTTTCATAATAGTTACAATAAAAGCAATCAAAAATCTACTTTGACCTCTGTGTAATTTATTTGGTGCTAACTGAGAGTCCAAAGTAAAGGATGGCATGACAACTGAGTCTTCTAATTCAGCATCAATTGTAATAAGTGATCAATTCTACATTTCTAATTCTTTCTCTGAGATTGTTCTTATGATGCTTTCTTTGGGCACTGATCCTACGTGAGTCACAGACAGTGAATGTTTCCACGTTATTTCTCCTGCAAACTTTAGCAGATTCAGACTCATTTGGTTGAATAAACTCTGGTGGTGGCAGTATAACATGTTGCAATACTGGTGGCTGTGATCAGACCTGTTCCAGTGTGTCACAGGCACCATGTTTCCTGATTTCACAAGAATCCCAAAAGAGTTGCACTAACACTGAAAAGATAGAATGGCAGAGGGGTTAATTGCTTGACTTCTGAACTCCATATGCTTGGGCTTAAATCTTGGTTCTATAGCTATTGAACTCTCTGTGACATGATTTTCCCATTGTCAAATGGAGTTAAAGTGACGCATCCCTTGGAGTTGTGTGGATAAAATGAGTTAACATTCCTGGGTACCCATGAGTGCTCAACAACATTAGCCTCTACTGTTGGGAGATCTAAGTTAGAAATAAGAGAAACACACATGTACACATGTACACACACAAACAATTAGGGCACTCATTAATATCTGTGTGTGTTTTTCTATACACATGGATGTAAAACAAAATGTTCAGGATGTGGCAAGTGGTGAAAAAGGTAGTGATGGTTTATTTTTCTATTTTTGTTAACAAATCCACTTAAAGTAGGAACTTTAATACATTAGAATTTAAACAATATCTCATTTAAATTGGGAAGGATTTTTTTCATTATTTACAATCAGATTCAGTTCTTGGGAAACAGGTGCTTTTGGAAACCAAGTAGAGGTTCCCATGTGGAAACAACATAAAGCCCACAAGATACAAGAAAAAGGAAATTTAATTTTGATCTACTCCTTGTCAAAAATTTCTTCAGACTTCTTAGGACACATGTCCGGGCCTTTACTCAGACACGTGGAACTATTTCTGCATGTGGAAAGCATGGAGGCACAGAGAGGAAACTAGCAAATTACTTAAGCCGTGTGAGCTAATGTCACTGCTGGGGGTCCTAGGCGCTGTGTCCTGTGGCTTCCAACTCTTCAGCACGTTCCTTCCCCAACTGGACCTGGGCTGCTCTGGACTGGGAGGTGCAAAGAGGGAGAGGGTGGTGGTCCTGGAAGCAGTGTGGGTGGAAGGAGGGCGCTATGTACTCCTTCAAATGTGGTTGACTCCTGGAAGTGCTTGAAGTCAAGCTGGCCCCTGCTGTTTGGGGCACTGCAACCTCTGGCTCTGGTGTTGAAAGATGAAATAAGAATAGTTAAACCACAGCCAACTTTGCTCCTTTGCAAAAGGCCACAGCTAATGGAAAGAAAAGATCCATCTGCACACATGCTTCTGATCTCAAATATACTCTTTGGCTGTCGGTGAGGGTCCCTATATTTATACCAAGTTGATTCTTGTAGCTGCTATGTGAGTTAGGATTGTAAGCCCAGGGCTGTTGAGTTGCTGCACACTCAGTCCACTCTGATGACACTGTTCTGAAGGAAACAGCAGAGATTTCTTGTAGCACTAGGTGATCCCCACATTCCACCAGGATCTGTGCTTTTCCATGGCAGGTGATTTACTGAGGCTCAGACTTTGGGTCTCATTTTGTCCATGTAGGCAGGGTGACATGAGACCCATGCCCACGATGTTACTAGCACAGGGTGACCGTAGACGACACAACAGCAGGTGCTTCTTTCCTCACAAGAACACATGGACATACGGAGGTTCTGAGTTCAACTGTGTCACTGAATTTCACAGACTGAGTCATGCCAGTCCCCTACAGGGACAAGTGTCTGCAGAGCCAGTCCAAGCAATGCTCAGTAGAAGACTTGCACAACAGATAAGTGTGTTATGGGGGGGGTGCAGAGCAGAGGAGGGCTGTTCAGTGATGTGAGCATAAAAAGTAAGTGTCCACACCCACACCCCACCCAAACATGGAACAGAGATTGTGCCCAATCCCGGGATCCATTCTGTTCAGGCCTTGGAAAAACAAAACTCTACTGCAGACATCACTGCTTTCGCTTTTACAGTCTGACTTCACAAAGCATATTCTCACCATAGACTTCACTCCTCTTGTTCTCTACAGAGAACCAACCTCAGAGTGAGCTTTGGCTTCCGTGAGCATGGGCCCATGTTACTCCTTCAGCCCAGCATGTGTGGGAGAGAGCTCTTTCTCAGGGTACATTGTAAATTCACCTCTTGCTTAGATATCATCAGTGGACCTGGTGTATATGTGACTCTCCACCTGACACAGGATATTATGTGACCACACCACCAAATTCTGGAGATGTCTGTCCCAATGCCAGAATATACATACCCTTCTCGCCCCCTTCTCCACCTTAAAAACTCTGGTTAATCCTCAGACTCCCACTCCCCTCCTGGTGGCACTTCTGTCATTTGGTCTATTCTCAGAACAGCACAGATGGAGCTTACTTGACCTGCGCAAATACACACATTTGTGTCATTACATCCAGCAGTTTTTTATTCATGAAATAGCTCTGACAAAATAATACTCATTTTCCATCAGGCATATTTTTCTCTAAAACCAGAAAAAGTAAAAAATTCTAAGAATAGAAGAAAAGTTAAATAATTATTATATTTCCATGAAATATTTTGCAGAAAATTTTTATTTATGTGTTAGGCAACAATTCTATAAATATTCATGCTGTCAAGCAAAAGCAAATATGTAATGAAAAACCTGTATATCCCATAAGACCATATTTATAAAAATAAAAACCAATACATACATGTGTGTGTTTTTGCAAATCAGAAAAAGAAAATAACCCAGTGATTTCTCTCATTTCGAAGAATTCCAAAATCTCTACAGCAAAATGACTTTATTACTTTTACATGAGAATTTAAAACAAGATATGAATAATATCGGTGTTATGACCACAAGTAAAAAGCCTGTATTACTGTCACAATCAAGGAAGGGTCATAACAAACGTAGCTGCGGGATGACCAGGGTAGCAGGTGAGGGATAGAGCCAATTCACAGGAAGGAAGCAGCCTGCCTCACAGTTGCTTTAATCTTCTCAGATAATATACCTCAAATAGGACATTTTCTTTTCCTGAGAGTGTCTGCTGCATTATAGCCAATAACCTATATGGTACAGGCAAATAAATACCAGAGAACCTTTAGAAAAGATGTGTTCCACATCTTAACCTCATAAATGTCCCATAGTTCAGGAGAAGTTTATGGTAAAATATACGACAAGGCATCGCTGTTGGGAGGCTTCACTTTCCAGCCTATTAAACTGCTGTGGAGACACTGGGGCAGATTACATGCCTCTCACCTGGAAACGAGTTGAGGAGATGGTCACACCATGTCTTCCTGTTTCTAGGCTCACTGCCCACCTATCAAGATAATGGCTTTTGAGCCTCATGGGGCTGGCATGTCTTGGGATTATTTGGGAGTTCTAAATAAAGCCAAAGATTGGATTAAAACATAGTAATACGTATAGTTTACATAATTTAAAAGCAAATGTTATCAAGGTCCTCTTTATGGTCAACAAATCTTCTCATGAATGCTAAAAATAAAACCAGACTAGAGCAATGAATGTGACTATGTCGGTGGTTGGGAAATGTCCAATTTGCACAATTGTCTGAGAATGGTTTATATCTGAAAACCTACAGAATTCAGGAATGACAGCAGTGCACTCATCTGCGTTGCTCCTGTTCTTCCCCCAGCTTCCATAGCGAGCATCGTGAGTTGGAAGTTTCCTCCCAATTAGGAGAGGCCTTGTGAATGGGATCCAAAGTCACACAGTGTAAGGAGCTGGGTTAATGTGGGATGGCAGCGATGCGAAGGGAGCTGACAAGCTGTGTGGTGTGCAAGCAGGAAGGCCAGGGGCTCTGCTGGTCTGTGGTTGGGGTCATGACTGCAGCAAGCATGTGCTCGGCTGAAGCTGTGTGCGTGCTTAGCAGATACTCAAAAAAGCCCAACCCAGCCACACATGGTTGGGTGACACTGATGTGATCTTCTTATGCAGAGGAGCCATGAAAAGACTCAGAAAAAGCATAAGCTAAGAAGACGTACAGTTTAGCACGTACAATCTATGTGCTAATTGTGTAAAATAGGAATGTGCTACCCAAGACCTACAACAAAACCATTTGGCAGAAGCGAAGTCTTAATCAAGTTGCTAGGACACATCCCTAAGAAATCTTGGAACCATGAAGCTGTGTAGACACAGGGTGATTCACAGGAAGCTAGGCTGAAAACTAAAATAACTAAGAAAAGAAAACAGGAAAGTCTTGAGCAGTCACATACCGCAGGAGATAGACTATCACAGGTGAAGTCCAAGCAACTTTCTAAGCGTGCAAACAGCAATGAAAGCAGCCTTCTGGAGGAAAGTCACAATCTCAAGTTGCCACAATATATTTTCAACAAAATATTTTTCAATAAAAAATAATAAGACCGTCAAAGAATCACAAAAGTGTGACTATTGTTAAGGGGTGATAACCCCTACCACTCAATACAAACTCTTTGAGGTGTGTGGTTACTTCGAAGTAGTTGTAACAAGTTCATGTTCAAAAACATGGTTAAAATACTCAAGAGGATCACAGCTTTGTTCTTGGTGGCTGCTAAGGCATCCCTCCCACATCCTTAGTTGCAGCTGGAGGCGAGGGAAAGGCGCTTTCGCCACCGCTGCCACAGCCTCTGACCCAATGAAGTTGGTACCTGGGTCTCTGCGCCTTGCCCGGCAGCCAGGCCCATGGCACTGTGAGCCCGCGAGGGAGCCCTGCTCCGGGCGGGGGATGCCCTGCCCCCTGCCCGCCCCACGCGCACATAGCTATAAAGCCTGAGCGGCGCCAGGGCGGGGAGCCTATAGCCTGACGTCCCATTTGCCGCCATTGCTGCTGCAGGCATTGGCATTGGAGTCTGGCGCTGGCAGCATCAGTTGGGTAGCGGTCTTGGGCCCTGGGCTCCCCATGCGCGCTGGTCACAGGGTGAGCAGGGGCGAGCTCAGCTTCAGACTGGGCATCAGCCCCACGTGCGCGCTGCTGCTCTACCTGGACCGTGGTGACTGCGACTTCCTGGACCTGCTGGTGGTGGACGGGAGCCAAAAATAAATAAATAAATGAAATAAATACAAAAAGGAAAAATGCATATTGTATGCAGTATACCAAAGTTACAACACAAACATGTATTTAAAAGAAATGAAATCTAGAATAGAAAACTTGTATCCCGAAATGAAATATTCACTAGAGAGCTTAAGAGAATAGTTCCATTGGCAGAAGAAACAATCTCAACACAGAGGAACACCTTCAACCTGATAAAGGGCATCTATGAAAACCCACAGCTGACATCATACTTAACGCTGAAGGACTGAATGCTTTTCCCCAAAGAACAGGAACCAGACTGGGACGTTTGCTCTTGACACTTCTATTCAACATGGTAATACAGACTCTAGAGAGTGCAACTAGAAAAAATACAAAGATCTCTAGCAGATGGAAAAGGAAATGCCAAAATGTCTTCAACCACAGATGACATGGTCTTGTTTGTAGGTAATTCCATAGAATCTACACGCACACAAAACCAAAAGTAGAACTCATGAACAAGGTCAGCATCATCACAAGGTACACATTCAATGTGCAAAATATCAGTTGGATTTCTATATACTGGATTGACCACATGAAAATGAAATTTAGGAACCAATTCCATTTACAATAGAACCAAAAGAAATAAAATATTTAGGAATCAATTTAAGAAAAGAAGAGCAAATCTTGAATGTGGAAAAGAACAAATACTGCAGAGAAAAAAATAAAAGAATATCTAAATAAGTCCAGAGAGGTTCCACGTTATGGGTTAGAAGACTCAATATTGTCATGATGGTAGTTCTTAGCAAATTCATTAAAGATTCAGTGAAGCAGGCATTTGGGGTACAAGTTATCAAGCATACACTAAAGTTAACATGAACACCCAAAACACCTTGAAGGACAAGAAAGTTAGAGGAATGATAATGTTCACCATGTAGAAGTAGTGTGGGGAAGGGGCTCACCCAATATTAGGTTTGGAAGATGAAACTGATGATGCTGCACACACAGATTTATTAACAAATAATATTTATTAACAAAACAAATAACTCAGCCCAATCCTTGGCCCATGGTGGATGGTGTGTGGAAAGTGAGCATTATTATCCCCATTTACTGGGATTTGACCAGGGACACACATCCTCTAGGTGGCATGGCGTGTACTGGAGCCGTCATTCTATCCTTGTCAGTTCAATAAATCCTCCCAGAGTTAGGAGGTATCATTCAGAATCTCCCAAGTGTCCCATTTCACAGCTCTGAACTGCGATGGACGTCCCCCCTCAGCACATCATTGATCAGATGACATCGTGGGCTGTGGAGGGAACCAGGCTCTCGGGCTGAGCCCCATGGCTGGGCATTCCCGAGGTCAGCAGGTCTGGAAGGCTGCCAGGCACGTAGAGTCAGTCTGAACCTGCTGTTCCCTGCGAACCTCAAGCACTGGCAGCCTGAGATCCTGAGGGAAAAGCAGGCAGACGGGAAGCTTTGGCTGAGGTTCTGAAGTCTATTCCTCTTACTACCATTTTGTTTTAAAATACTTTCTCTGACTTGGGAGCTGTTTTCTCATCTTTAAAGATGAGGACTATGAGTCTTCTGGAATGGAGGCTTTCCTTTTCAACTTAAATGTCTAAGCCTCTATAATCCTATAGCTGGTGAAAGGCCAGGATACTACCAATCACCTCTTTTAAAAAATGGGGTTGCTAATCTAACAAATGAGAAACATTTTTAATAAAATGTGTGTATTCGACACGAAGTATTAAAACATCTAAATTAAAGATGAAAAGAATATATTATCTAGAGTTCTCTCAAACAAACATATCAATGGCTTCCCTGTTTTGGGTTTTTAAGCTTTTTGTGCTCACTAAGAGTTGACATCGCATGTACATCCAACTTACTCCCTGTGACCTAGTAAAGAAGTTAAATTGGATGAGGTCTCACATTCTCCCAGGGGCAGAAGGGAGCTGTCCCTGGTCAGGGAAAGCACACCAGCCTCTCAGAGTTTCAATGAAATGTCCAAACTTCGGCACCTGGCTCTTTGCACAGGGTCTGCCTGAGTCCACACCGGCTCTGAGCCCCTGACTCTCCTCTGGAGCTGAGGTCAGGAGGCATCAGAGTGGTTTCATTCATGGCAGCAGCGGGATGACCTGAGGGGACAGGAATTGTTGATCCCTCAAGAGCCACCTGATTTCTCTCTTCCTGGAGACCATAGGATCTTGCTCAGGTCCCCCAACTCTCTACATGAGTGTGGAGTGATGCCTTGGCTGCCCTTTGTGTTTTGCTCAAAAGTTTCCCTTATTATTATTTTTTTAAATATGCACATCTTTTAACAAATATGACCTTTCAGCACCACACAAGAGCACAGATGTACCACAGCAAGAAGAGAAGTAGAGAAACACAATTATCACCTGTTGAAATGCGTTTCCAGACCCAGGATAGATCCATTCCTGCCTTGGTAGGCCAAGTCAGCAGACCGAAACGTAGGTAATTTCTGTAAATGCTGCCCTTGACCAAAAACACACTATATCCCAACTAAGCAGGCACCAAACACCAAGAATCTGCAATGATTCCCCTGTTCTAAGTAAGATCAGGTATGCAACCCCAGCCAATCAACCTAAGCCAAACACTCTCTCCTTATCCCCTGACAGACCTGCTATTCCTCCCTGTTTCCCCTTTATTGCTTCGAAGTCTCCATAAAACTCCCTCTTGCCCAAAATCCCTGGGCAGAGTGCTTCCCTGCTTGTGAGACTCTGAGCTCCCCCAACCCATGGACTGTTCTCCTTTGAAGAAAGGGCACCATACCCTCCAGGCTGAATTGTTTCACTTTTGTCATTTATCTCACCCAGGAGAGCATTTGGCTGGAGGTTTGGCAGGAACTAAGACTGCTTAGTTGAGCCCTTAATGTCAGGTGTTGAGCCCTTAATGTCAGCAGTGTTTGTAGACAAATGGGAACAGTAATTGAGAGAAACAGAGTTCTGAATGTTGACAACGGACATAAAATTTATTTTCATGAGAGAATAGAAGGTTATGGATTTTCTCCCCCAAAGGAAGATTTCCTTATTGGTGAAAATCTAGAAAAGAGAGAAAGCAGGAAGAGAAGAATCCACTGGCTTTCTCACCCCCCACACTGCTCATCTTCCATATGCAAACTCTTTCCACCTGTTGTTATGCTCTGCAGATGTCAGTCCCCATTGTCACCATCATTCTCACTGTCTTCCCTACTTAACATTTAGGAGAGCTGCCCTAGACACCTGCTGAGTGTCTGAATGACGGGCCTGGATTATTCTTTTAGCAGAATATTCTAGTCAATACCTCACCAGCTCAGCAACCTCAGAGTTTGCATTTTGGGACACTTGAGCCTTGAATCTTGGTTAGAGCTCAGCATGTGTGCCTCTCAGTGTTTACCAAGAGGAGGAGCTCAGAAGCTGGGTCTAGTAGTGGGTGTGATGGACCCACACCTCCCTGACCCAGCCAAGTCCCCTTCCTGCCTTCTCCTACCAGGCCAGCAGGTTCTCATTAGCAAAACTAATTACCATAACTAGACCCAGGAGGTCCTCCTCTACTTTTGATAACAGGCAGGAAAACTTGTACTTACTTTACTACCTTTACCTCTGGAAACTTCATTTCAGATGCCTTTCTCAGCTGACCCTCTTGAGGCTCCACCTTTACCATTTCTAAGGATCTCACCTGTCTTGCCCCCTGGTCTCCTCTGCCCTCTGGCTCAATGCAGGTTTCTTCCTTTGACCACACACACACACACACACCCCCCTTTGGTTTTACAGGACTATCATATTTCCTGAAATTCTACACTATGAGGACCCCAGAAATCATCTACTGCAACCAATCCAGTTTTAAGATGAAACACCAATCCCCAACATTTCTTGAGCTTTTTTCTATGCATTTGGGACAGGCAACAAGCTTTGGTCACATTCTCTGCTCACTCTGCATGCAACCTAATAAGGTCCTTTTGACAAATGAGGAAAAGGAGAAGACTAGCTAGCCAAAGACTGCATAGCTGTCATGTCACGTTAGGTCATTTCCATCTTCTGAGGAGACCTCTGGGAGAAATGCTCCAGGGCTAGCTCAGGGGACCTGTTGCTTTTTCAGCAGGATCTCTGCACTGTGCTTATCCCTGCCTCCGGAGCAGCCTGCACATCCATTGCTCTGTCAGTACTGAGTGGCTATTGGAGGCTTGAGATTTGTCTCCAGCCAGACCTGGCTTACATCCCCACCGAAATCCCTGTAGGCATGCAGCCTCAGAAGAGTTTCTTAAATAACAACCAGGATTTCCCCATTTCTAAATTGAGAGTAGTAGCATTCACGTCAAGGGCGACTTTCAGGATTTGGTCAAAAAATGAGCAGTAACCAGTTAGTGTGGTGCTCAGGTCCAATCAAGGATTGCTGTTATATCACTGGTGTCCTCCTTGCACCAACAGTCCTCAGTGATTCTCAGCAGCTTAACCCTTGATATTCCATCCTGCCTCGTGGTCAGACCTGTCCCAGCCTTCTGGCCCCTCCCTCTCTCCTCCCAGCCTCTTTCTCACTAGTAACTGCAGGTGCCTGTGGGAAACAGAGGCTCAGGTCTTCACTTCCCTTATGCAACATAACCATGCAGTCTCTTCCCAGCAGGTGCAGCCAGAAGGTCATTCAGGTTTCTTTCCACTGGGTGGGAGACAGAACCATGCTGGGTCCCCTTGCCATCCTGTGTGCTCTCCTGTTTCCAGGTAAGTCCTGACTTGTTCCCTGCTGCAGGGGACACCCTGAGGTTCCTGTCCATCACTGACTTACCGCTGTTCCCCTCTCCCCTGGCAGGCGGTGGAGCAGGGCTCAAGCTAAGTCAGACTGCTTTGTTGGTGGCACGCGTGGGCAGTTCACCTTCTCTGGATTGCCAAGCAGACAGCTCGGTCAGCTATATCCATTGGTACCGCCACCAGGATGGTACGGCACCAAAGAGGCTCCTTTATCTAGACATGTACAGTTCCACTGTGCAATGGGATTTTCCTATGAAAGTGGACAAAGTCAATGCCAAGAAGGGCAAGGATAGCAACAGCTGTACTCTGTCAGTGCTGAAACTGGATAAAAGCGACGAGGGCGTGTACTACTGCGCTGCCTGGGCATCCCACAGCCCTGTGCTCTGACCAGGTCCCTGAGCAAAAAAGTCGCCCCTGAGAGGAATACTACTACCTTCAGATTAGAAATGGGGAAATCCTGGTTTGGATATCTCACAGCAAATATAATAATCTTAGAATTTATTTGTTTCTTTAACTTTTTTAAAATGCAACATTAGAAAATGAGTCTCATATTGTGGCTTCTCTTTATTTCTACTGAACAGAGCTGTGACAGGCTGGCGCTTGAAGATTCTGGCCATCTCCAAAGAAGAATGTGGGAATAAAATATTGTGCAAGTCATTTCAGAGAGAGATTTACCATAAAATGATTGAAAATTGAAATGGGTTGTAGACAATTGATTCCAGTTTTCAAACTGCTGTCCTGCCCACTGCTGATAACTTTGCAGAAGAGACTCAGTGAGCAAAGCACAGCAAACAGTTGGTAGGACTAACGTCTCAGCACCCTCATGCACTGGCATATCTGGTGCTCAACTCATGTGGGGGGACATGATCCTCAGGCAGGTTGATGCAACAGCCCTGGATGAGACCTGGGTCCCTCACTTCCCAATTCTCTTTGAATGTTACTGCATATAGGATTTGGGGGCTGTATTCCTTGGACTTCTGTTCTCTCATCTGTGCAGGGAGGTAGTTTAACTACCACAGTAATGGGGTTGATCCTCTGTAATAAAACAAAATGATACCAATAAGATATCACTTTGTTTACTAACTTCTTATAAAATTTGTCAACTTGAGGGAAAAGAAAGGAAAAGAAATACTATATTACTGATCCTCCAGTCTCAAACAGGAAAACACCTGCTGCCATATGTGGGGGGAAAGAAAAAGCTCTCTGAGGAAGTCTCAGCTGAATTAAATGCCTTTTCAATTGAAGAAACAAAGTTTATGTACAACTTAATAGCACTGGTAAACATGATTGCTGAAAGGAAAGCCCAGTTTATAGGTAATGAATCCCTCAGATTCATTAACTCCTTATCTGTCTCCCTGAGTTTTTGCTTGGAGATTTATATTTAACACGTGCCTGATTGTGAAAAAGACCAACACCCCTTTCCTCTATGACGCCTGGGTCAAGAGGAAGACCTCCACCATGTGCAGGAGGTGGTGGAGGGGGAGGGACAGAAACTTACTTTTGCTCTGTTTGGGGGATATTCCTGCATTTGTCTTTCCATATACTAATACCCCTGAACCCTTTCCTCTCAGTGCCTGATTCCATAGGGGAGTGACCCTGAGACTTGAGTATTAGAGTTTTGTTAGAAAGAAATTAGCTACATTTGAAGACACTGTCAGAGAAGTCATCCCAGGTCAATGTAAATCTCAGTTTTCAACATGGGTCTGTAGTGTCTTTGAGTTACAACCTAAAAAGAGAGTGGCCCTATGTGTGGAGCAAACCACCCCTATGTGGAGGGAAAAACCAGTCATATTTGGAGTCATTTCCTCTAGCTGTCCTTCTCCTTGTGGATAAGTTAAGCTTCACCAAGGACACTTTGGCCACAAACAGTAAAGCCAAACCATCCAGAGACCAACAAAACCTCCTATCCTAAGTAAATTGTTGCTAATTAAATGGTTATTTAAATGCCTGATTCTAACAACACTGAAAGCATCTTATTAGAATGTACAGGACCAAGTACGGTGTTGACTCCATTGATGTCTGCTGAACTGAGACTGACATTTTGACTATCAGAGAGGGGCTCACATTACCTCACGGGTGGAGGATTTTGCATAGATGGATGCTTGAAATATCCTGATGATTTGGGCTCAACTCATTTATTTCATTTTTGAGGTGGTGAGACACAATGATTTTGACTAATAGAAGCAACATTATATTATGAAATTAATGCTGAATAATGTCTAAGAACATCTCATAAAATCATAGTTTCTTTTTTTTTTAAGATTATTTATTTATTTATTTATTTGACAGAAATCACAAGGAGGCATAGAGGCAGGTAGAGAGGAAGGGAAGCAGGCTCTCTTCTGAGCAGAGAACCCGATGCGGGGCCTGATCCTAGGACCCTGGAATCATGACCTGAGCTGAAGGCAGAGGCTTTAACCCACTGAGCCACCCAGGCACCCCATAAAATGATAGTTTCCATAGTTCTATAATGTATTACTAACTGACCACACGTTAATACTGTGAAAAATTCATGTCTGTTACATTAGAGTCATTTTCTAAGAATCATAATTCTGAAAATTCCTGGGCACATCTGGATATCTGGATATCTATGTTCACTGTTTTGTGTTGGATGTTCTTTATGTTCCACTCCCCAGAATTGGTTCAGGAACACTGTTTTGGGTAGAGAAAAGGGCACAACCTAGAGAGGTCACTTCCAAATGTTGGGAACAAGAGAGTTTTTACTATGTCACTCATACCCTTATTGACTCATAGAAAACCTGTATGGCTTTTGTTTGTTTGTTTGTTTTTTGTTGTTGTTGTTTTTTTTTTTAGAAATTTACTGTTAAACAGAATTCACATGTTAATTAATATTAAAATTCTTGTATGTTTTTGAGCACTTAGATGTACCATGTGACATCTGATGGTTAGAAATATGTGGAATAGTCTCTGTTTTAACCACTATATCTCCCCCTCTCCATCAAACTTTGCTTCATTTACAAAACAAAATCTTTTTTCTCTGCTGATTCCTACTGACTCCATGTGCCGTTAGAGACAAGGTTCATGCTGGTGGATCTCAGTGTAACTTCATGGCCTGAGTGTTTCTTTCCCCATCTGCAGAACAGATACCAGGTATAGACAGTGACACCAATACTGAGTTTTCCTATTAACACTGTATTTTCATTTCCTCATTTTTTAAAATCCCTTTTGTCTACTTGCAGATGAGAGAATGAGACCCTCTAAAGCAGAATTGTACACAACCATAGTTTGTTCAACAAAGTTGTTTCCCACTATTATTGCCTGAAAGCCTTTCATAGAAGTTTGCTAGAAAATCAACCTCATGTGTTCATCTGGAGATGGAGAGGAAAATACGCTTTCAAGTATGACCCTGTGTCTCCTGCTGTGGGGGCATGGATTTCTCCCCCAGGCAAATTAATAGTATGGATGCTGAGGGGCACAAAGGATGAATACTGTGAAATTTCTCCTTTTCTCTTCAGGATTAATGCTCCACTCCTCCAACCCCATTGTTCTGTGCCCATGGACCTTTGAGGAAATAGTCATGGGAATCTTTGCCCTGTTTTCAAATGGAAAGTTGGCCAGTGGAAACTGAAGCTCAAAAAACCATCCCCATGTCACCTGACAAAAACATTTTTTCTTAGACACTAGAATTCCAAGCCAGTGGGCCTTGGGAAAAAGAAACAAATCCCTCCAGTGGGTTAAGTGGTATAAAAGGGAATGAGTTCTCCCATATGCACCTCTTTTTCCTGAGCAGGAACCTCTGGGTATGGCAGGAGTTGGCACATATGTCGGCCGCTGTGAGAATGCAGGCCCCCTTCAGGGAGGCCTCACTTTCAGACCTCACTTTCTTCCACTTCCCAGTCTCTTGCTGATGCTTCCATTGGCTTCTCCCAGACAGCAACCAGAGAATAAGGAAAACCATCTGTGCAATCCCTGAAGGTCCACTTCGTAATGTCCAGGGCAAGGTAAGGAGAAGTCCACCATCCATGTGGAGGAGCAAAAGAATAAAAATCAAGTAGTAATCAAGTATATGTGGGTTATATTTGCCCCCAAATAAGTAAAACAAACTGCAGAGTTGGGAGATTTTATCTAGTTCCTTTCACCTTCCACAAAGCCACCAAAGTCCCATCTTTAACAGAACAGGTTGTGCCCTGTTCCCTCAGTAAGAAAACAGGAAACTGGACAAGTATTGAGAAATTATCATTAAATGTTGTGCTTTCTAGTTGACTAGCTTAATAGAGAGGAATGTATACATTATTTTTAATGCTTTTGTTCTTCAGGTAAATGAGGGATTCTGACATATTTCTTGAGTTATTACATATGTCATCACCACCTAAGTAGCAAAAAATAAAGAGATCTCTATCTCTGTGTCAATAAATGATTACAGGGCTTTATGAACCAGTATTATGATGAATTCAATTCAGTGTTCTGGATGTTCATTAGTACAATAAACACGTGTACAGTAGTGAACCAATCCTAACTCTTACAAAAAGAAAGTAGAGAAATGTCTGCCACTTCGTAATATCAACTAAAATCTGGCTTCTCACATTGTTTATAATTGATGTATCTTTTCTGTCTATTGGGAGCCTCGTGCCTAGAAGGGATTAACCCAATAGAGCAACAGTTCTTGGGAACCTCTTAACCGAGGACTTTCACGGGTGGCGAGCTAGAGTGCCACCGTGTTTCCCTGGATTGTTATGGGAATATTGTAAAGTTTGGCTTGTTGCCATTGCAGCTGCTGTCTCAAGACTAAGCTAATAAGGCTCCTGTGTTTTGAGAATATTGAGTTATGGCCCAAGAGTCCAAACCACGAAAGTCAAGGCTGTCTGATATCTCTGCATGGCCAGCTATTCTCAGGCCAAAATAGAAACTAGACGTACAGAAGGCGATTCTCTTACTGTGTGGTATAAATCAGAACTCTGCAAAATAAACTTTGACACTTGCTTGATATGTTCGCCTGTGTCCCTCCTGTTCCCCACATTCCCTTTCTTCCTTCTCCTATCCTTCAACCCTGTTCCCTCTTGTCGCACTGGCTGCAATAGGTGGCGCCCGAACAGGGACCTGAAGACAAGTGGTACCCGAATAGGGACCTGAGAACTTTTCAAGGGAGCACACATACAGGCACGTAATTGCTGACAGTCAGGTAAGAGGAGCCCAGGATGATGGGTGACAGCAGGAGTAAAATAACATGGGGCAAGGTCAATCAGTGAAACAAACTTTCTTTTTGTCACTACATTGCAGGCCCTTATGAAGCAAAAAGGGTCCAAGGTCTCTAAAAGGGCCTTGCAGATAATTACGTAAATAAGACTTCTAGTATACCCAGGTTGCTGGGCCATCCCTAGCAAAGGGGACTCTGACTTTATCCTTCTCTGTTCCTCCTAATAGGAACAAAGTGGGGACAGGAACAGTGTCCTCCTCCTAATAGGAACAGTGGGGGCTTCTCCCTCACTCATTTCCTGTGTTAATTCTTCACTGTCGGGAAACAAAAAGAGCACCCCCTGGACCTAATGCCCCCCACTCCAGATCTTCCCACCCATGTCTCAGGTAAACATTCAAAGTGGAGTGGGCCCAGGTGGAATGAAAATCAGTATTTGAACTAAGTTTGTCAGGTTAATTAGGATAAACATGTACTTTGAGTTAACAGTAGTAAATATAAAACTTCAGAATTTTTACTACAGGTCAAATAAGCTCATGTTATTTGTTAAAATCTGTTAGCAAAGAGATGACTAAATTGATGATTAATTGTCTGTCTCAAAGTTTTAATGGGTGATTATTAAAGTAGCTTTCAAAGTCTTTGGTAACCTAAAAAGCAAAAGTTTTGCTTGGATGACAAATGAAATCAAATTTGTTGGACATCTAGGTCTTTTCCAGATAGGATAAAGTGCTAAAGCATTGAGTATCGAATATAGGTTCGTGCTTTTAACTAATTACAGCAAAGAAAATAAAAATATTTAAATCTGTTGGTAAACATGTTTTATACTTAACTGATTGATAAATTTGCCATCTGAAAAATTCTTTTGTAACAGTTGACAATTGGTTAACACTTAGTCTTCACTAGAGATTAAGATGTTTCTAAGAATACAAAACTTTATTAACTGTAAGACTAATCACCTCCCATTAGCCAGGGATACCCAAAGGGCAGGGTGTCCAACCTGTCTGAATCTGAAGAGTGCCGGACTATGTGAATGTGTCTGTAAGGCTCCACTGCTTCGGCTATGGAGTCTGAGTGGGCTACACCCTGAGTCTCGTGTGGCATCATATGGCATAACGGGCATCTACTCCATGGAGTAGCCTGGTCCGGGGTTTATACGGACAGACCTTAGCTAAGACGCTCCTAAGTTCCCGCGAGGGATGCGAGCAGGACAGCATCTGAAAGATCCCCCTCCCTTTGTCTGCAACATCATTCACGATGGGAAGGAAACCCAATAAACCCACTATCTTAAGATTGCATGCCTAATAATAATAAAAAAGAAGAGACACTGATATAAGAAAGCTGTTTTTCTCTCTGTTTAAAATGGCAAAATTTTCTTAGGTTAATTGATCTGTTATGGTTTTCTCTTTGCCTGCCCAGAAAACCCAGTTTCTATGTTTTGTTTTATCAGATGTTTAACATCCCTAATTATATTTAGATATGTATTTTAAAACTTTCTAAGGTTTTAGCAATTGCCGACAAAATTTAAATTATAAATGAGATCTCTTTAACTCATAAGGCCTTTCCTTGGTATACTAAAATACTCAATAAGTACTACTAAATTAATTAACAAAACAGGAAACAACATGTGTTGGAGAGGATGTGGAGAAAGGGGAACCCTCTTACACTGTTGGTGGGAATGCAAGTTGGTGTAGCCTCTTTGGAGAACAGTGTGGAGATTCCTCAAGAAATTAAAAATAGAGCTTCCCTATGACCCTGCAATTGCACTCCTGGGTATTTACCCCAAAGACACAGATGTCGTGAAAAGAAGGGCCATCTGTACCCCAATGTTTATAGCAGCAATGGCCACAGTCGCCAAACTATGGAAAGAACCAAGATGCCTTTCAACGGATGAATGGATAAGGAAGATGTGGTCCATATACACTATGGAGTATTATGCCTCCATCAGAAAGGATGAATACCCAACTTTTGTAGCAACATGGACGGGACTGGAAGAGATTATGCTGAGTGAAATAAGTCAAGCAGAGAGAGTCAATTATCATATGGTTTCACTTATTTGTGGAGCATAACCAATAGCATGGAGGACAAGGGGCGTTAGAGAGGAGTAGGGAATTTGGGTAAATTGGAAGGGGAGGTGAACCATGAGAGACTATGGACTCTGAAAAACAGTCTGAGGGGTTTGAAGTGGTGGGGGGGTGGGAGGTTGGTGTACCAGGTGGTGGGTATTATAGAGGGCACGGCTTGCATGGAGCACTGGGTGTGGTGAAAAAATAATGAAACTGTTTTTCTGAAAATAAATAAATTGGAAAAAAAAATAATAATAAACCTTGGGTTACATTTGGATAAATGCTGTCACTACTCTAAGAGTTCTATACATTTCCTAGAGTTTTAATATTTTAATAAGGTCATCACCTGGTAATTTAACCATATCTATTCTGAGTTTTGTTATTTGTAATTGTTGTATTGTATTTGTAATTCCCTTGTAAGACAAATTTTGTATTAGAGAAAAATTCATATGGGAGACTTTCAGAACAAATACAGATATTTGATATACTTGAAAATCCTAAAACTAAAATGGATAAAAATTTCCAGAACTAACTAAAACTGCATTCACCAGATTTAGTAACATGGAACTAAATGAACTAAAAAATTATAATGTTATATCTTTTAACGTTTTGTCTTATTTTAAACATTACTGGTTCTCTAATGTTTGCTCTTCCAGACTAAACATATTTTTCTTCTTAAGATATCTGTGACTTACAAAAATGTAAAAATATTTATTTACAAGCAAATCAAAACATTCAATAAACATCCCCTATAATTCACAAGGACAAGCCATTGTCAAAAGAGCTAATGGTACCCTTAAATCATATCTCAAAAAACTTAAGAGAGGGAGAAATACTACAAAGAACAGTGAAATACTCTCCTCATATGGATTTAATTTTAATTCCTTATGTTTAAAATTTTTGAATGTCAACGATATAGGTCGCACAGCAGCTGAACACTTTTGGCATCCAGACTTTTCTCCTCTTCCTTATACTAGATGGAAAGACCCCCTGATGGGCACTTGGAAGGGTCCTAACCCTGTCCTCCACAGGGGATACAGTTTTGTTTATGTTTTCCTGCAGGATGAGGACACCCCACACTGGATGCCAGAGAGATGGTGCCAACTCCTTGCCCCTGTGGCAACAAATTGCAACACTGACACTGAGTTGGAGAAATCAGTGGAAAAGAAAAAGACGTCTCCCCCCCCGCTTACAGTCGGAGGGATGTTTCATGCAGAACTCTGGAAACTGGTTGCTGCTCTGGGACCAATCAAAGTGCAAATAGCCAGAAATGGTTATACTGCCACAAAAGACTTCAATCTGACTTTGCGGGCCTATGTTCCTAGACCTTTTTTACTGGTAGTGGGATCAGGATTAATAATTCTCACCTCTTTTCAATAAGAACATCTATTGTATAATACCCATTGTGACCATTGTGTGTTAACTAATTGTCTACCTGTGTCCCTGCCTTCATCAGGCACAGGTCCCATGATAGTGTTTGTAACTATGAAACCTCCATATATGTTATTGCCTGTAGAAGTTACAAGACCTTGGTATGCTAACTATGGATATCAGTTTGCTTTGGAATTAGAAAAACAGTTAAAGCGAACACATCGATTTGTTGGGTTACTTATAACAGGTATTGCAGCTTTAGTTTCCCTAATAGCCACAGCCACTCTCTCTTCTTTGGCATTATCTCAGAGGCTTTACACTGCAGAACATGTTAATACTCTGTCTTGAAATATATCTTATCCACTCAGGAGACCATCGATAGAAAGATATTGAGTAGACTAGATGGCCTTGAAGAAGCAGTAGAATATTTGGGAAATCAATGATCTTTGCTCCAGACTCAAATGTTATTAATATGTCATGGAGGATATCAACACATATGTGTTACGCCCCTACCCGCAGATAACCACTCCTGGGAAAATGTTCAGAGACATTTGTGTGGCATCTGGCATCATACCAATTTGAGCCTGGACCTGGCTGAGCTACAGTCACAAATCAACGCCATCGGACAATCACATTTGGACATTATAGACCCTTCTAATATTGCTGAACAATTCCTGAAAACTCTCAGGGGGTTTAACCCTGGCAACATTTTGCAACATTCCTTTTGGCTATTCGGTGTATTGCTCACTTTAATTGTACTAATTGCAATCATATGGTGTTGTATGTGTAATAGGTGGAGCAGGTCAGCTGCTTTGACACAGGCACAAATCTATTTTCTGCATTTAAAACAAAAAGAGGGAAACGTTGGGAGCCTCGTGCCTAGAAGGGGTTAACCCAATAGAGCAACAGTTCTTGGGAACCTCTTAACCGAGGACTTTCATGGGTGGCGAGCTAGAGTACCACCGTGTTTCTCTGGATTGTTATGGGAATATTGTAAAGTTTGGCTTGTTGCCATTGCAGCTGCTGTCTCAAGACTAAGTTAATAAGGCTCCTGTGTTTTGAGAATATTGAGTTATGGCCCAAGAGTCCAAACCACGAAAGTCAAGGCTGTCTGATATCTCTGCATGGCCAGCTATTCTCAGGCCAAAATAGAAACTAGACGTACAGAAGGCGATTCTCTTACTGTGTGGTATAAATCAGAACTCTGCAAAATAAACTTTGATACTTGCTTGATATGTTGACCTGTGTCCCTCGTGTTCCCCACATTCCCTTTCTTCCTTCTCCTATCCTTCAAACCTGTTCCCTCTTGTCGCGCCGGCCGCGACATCTGTCCTTTCTTCATCTACCTTTCTGTCATGTATGAAAATGTTTGATCACAAACCTATCATCCCTATCTACTGTGAGTTCTGTCCCTTTGATTTTTTTAAACTTTTATATTGAAGTTACCAAATAGTTACCAAAAATCTAGTTTTATTCTGGAAGTGGTTGAGTCAGTATTTGTAATCCATAGGTCAATAGATTTCTTTGATTCTTTCCTTTGTTCATTCAAAGAAAAATAGTTAAGCTCTTTAGGAAACTTAAGAAACAAAATATTCCAGATAAGATGTTAATAATAGCTATTTTTTTAACCAAAAACTCCTTATGTACTAGGTAGGCATTGTATTAAGCAGTTTATAGACTTCTTGTTATATAATGCCTCAGTATCAGAGGAAAGAGGAAAAGGAATCTGATGGATATCAGTGTACCCCCCACAGATGTCACTAACCCTGTCCTAAATGTTTGGTTTGACATAATTTCCCACTGACTTGCATTCCTAGTTATAGACTATTATGTTGAAATGGTATGATTATCTCAGAGAGAAGAAAGCTGTTCAGAGATTTTCAATAGTTGTGAAAAGCTCATTCTGAAGGTGCTGGCAATGAACAAAATGCAATTCCATCCATTTAGCTGCCAGATAATATGCTTGATGTTCAGTCTCTGGAGGAAATCTCATGATCACCATGAGAATCCTGCAAATGTCCATATTTCATGGCAGAAAGAATTGATGCTTTGACAAGAACAGAAGCTGCAGGGTGGAAACTCTACATCCCATGGCATGGTGTGAGTCAGTGGTGGTGGGTTCAGGCCTGGTTATTGCACAAGAAGGTTCTGATTAAGAGACCAATCCTAAAGACAAGCAGGGCAAAGGGCTGGAAGAGGGTGGGAGGAAGACTGGAAGAAGGAACTCTCTCCCCATGCATAGTGATGTCATCATGAGAATGAGCAGAAGATAGACAGAGAAACAGAAACAATGAGCAATGTGCAAAAGGAGATTGTCCTAACTTGAAAGAAGCTGTTCCAAACCAGAGGAAACTATTTTCAATTGGTAAGGTTAGCACCTCCCTCCAAAATCAGAATGAGGAAGAAATGACATGTATATGTTATCAACAATAATGACACTTCCTTTCCCTGTAGCAAACCCAGAATTGCAGCCTCTGTTTGGTGTTACCAGTGTGCCCTGCTCATATATGCCTAAGTGTGGGGGCACGATGGGGGCCAAAACCCATCCCATGGCCACCCTCCTCTATACCCCGAGCAGGGTTGTGTCAACCTGGAGCAAAAGTGCCTTTTTCTAATAATTCTGCAAAGGCTGTGGTCTGTTTTATTTACTGAAAAAAGGAAACAACTGTACTACAGAGACTGTTCAGAAGGTAGAAACTACAGAGTTATGTAGACAAGAAACAGCGTTTTAAAAACCTTAATCTGTGAAGCTTTATGACTCTAAAAATAAACTAATTTTCAAAAAAGTATTGTCAAAGAACCAATGAAAATACTATTGTTTGAATCTAGGTACCAAATTTTACAATTTAAAGCCTTGAGAAAAACTGACCATCGTGAGCAATACAGTAAAACAGCAACAACAACAAAAGTCAGGGTTTGCATAGACCCCATGGGTCCCGGACCATGTATTCAGAGGAAATCAGCTGGAACATCTCCAGTTGTCTTCTGTGGAGGAGATGCTCCCTCCCCAGTAACTGCTTTGAGATTAAGAGATGAGAAATCCAAGAACTAAGCATTCAGCCTAGAGGAGGACTCAGAATTATCACCAGTACTTCTTTTAAATTTCACATCTGTCTTTACTCCTTACCATGAAATAATTGGGACAATTAATTTAGAAAAGTCTTCCTTGACACCCGTTTGCAATATTTCTATCTATGCTAGACATACCTGTTTCTGCATATCTGTCAGTGTCTGTCTCCGTATCTGTCTCTATCTACATATCTGTGTCTATATCTCTGTCTCACTCTCTCTCTTTCCAGTTAGTAGTCAAAATGATACAACCAGAAATATCTATATCTATATCCACAGTAGAAAAAAGGATAATTACTCAATGCTGTACCTACCAAAAAAAGTGATTTATTGGTACAAAAAAAAAAAAAAGAATTAGGCTTTGGGTATCTGATGTATCAGATGTATTTGGTCTCTTAAAATACATGCTTAGAGGCAATATGATAAGAACAAGAAATAGGCAGCACTGAGACATCCTGTCCCCTCTACTGAAATTCTTTGTGTACAGTCCAGAAAACACAGTAGACGAAGCCAGGTACAAATGTACAAAGTATTAGAGGAGCTGACAGTCAGCCCCAGGAACCTCTCTTCAGTTCTGGACTCTCACCATTTCCACAGAACAACCTCCACCCCAGTCCCAACCTCAGCCTCAGCCCCCACACTGTGCTTCCTGACACGTACCTCAATCCTAGAATCAAGGGGAAAAGAAGCAGAGAGCCACCAGCTGTGCCTTCAGGATGCCAGGCTTCCTGATGCAACTTCTCATTGACCTGATTGCCTCCTGTGGAGAGCTTCTGCCTGAGAGTCAGGACATATCAGTTCTTTTCCTGATATTTCCTGGGAGTGTCTATGGTTCAGGCTGCATGAGAAGGGGCTTGAAATGGAGAGAGGGTACTTGACTGAGGTCATGGACATGACTATGAGGGCCAGGTGTGGTGCCACATGAAGGAAGATGAAGACAAGTGCTCCTAAGTAGGAACTTTTTCTCTGTTTTGGTGACCTTCCCAGGGTCTGGGCAAACCTTGTCTCTAGTGCAACCTCCATACACACTTGCTGAATTAATCTGTGAATCAATGAATCCCAGGAAGCATTACTGAGGAAGAAAATTTCCTGTAATGAATCCTAAGCACACATTCTGGTACATTGAGAGAAATATATAGACCCCTCTGTAAATATATATATACTTATGTACATATACATGTATATTCTTATTACATAGTGGTATATGATATATTATATATTAAAAGTATGTATGGAAGAAATAAAATATCTTATTTAAGATTGTGTGCTCTAGACATAGATCCTCACAGATTATTGCTCTGCCATTTACTCATGTCAGCCCTTTGATAAAATAACTGGTGTGTCCAAAGCCTCCATTTTTTCATATGAAATATGGAACCAATAATAAAATCACCCACTTAGTAGGCTTTGTGAAGATTAAGTGAGAAATGGAGCCAATGTGTTCACCTATCATGTAGAAAATGCCTTCAATATTGAAAGCTCTTAAAGTTATAAAAAATAAAGAAAATAAAATCTCTATTTTTGAAAATGTTTAAAATAATAAACAAAAGATAAATTCTGCCTTTGTTTACTCCCATGTTTGAAATAATTCAAGATGAGAAAACACATTTTTCCATGAATGTGTCTGAAATGATAATTTATCTCCCTTCTTGGCTCCTAGCATCTGAAATCCTTGTCTATGTCCTGGAAATATCACACCTTATGAATCTCAGTGAAAGAAAGAGTTTGTTCACAGTATAGGAAGGAAAAAGTTCAGATACTGTTTCTCAGCCTTCCTTAAGCTACAGTTAGGTAGAAAGTGTGGGCTCCCCCAATTAGAGACATTCACACAACTGCTACCTCTTCATACAACACACACAGAGAGACACACATATGCACAAACATGCAGGACAGAAAGTGATGCAAGTGCATATGCACACTCATCCATGCACACACACAGACAAGTACACACAGACATAAACACAAACACAGACACAGGGTCTATAAGGAAATTCCTAGCAGCCATGGTGGACCAGGGAACCTTTCTCCAGAGTGACCTTGGGTGCCTTCCTTCTGTCTTTTAGTCCTTTTCATTCCCAGGATGAAGCTTCTTGCATAGTAAGAGTCAGTCCTCTTAGTTGTAGGCATTGGCCTTCTGGTCTACAGACCTCCACCTCCACAACATTCAATTACCCAGTATGAATCACTTCAGAAATGGTATTTATTGGAAAGGAGGGAAAATAGAAAAGCTTCCTCAGGAGGAAAACTCAGCCATACTGGTTCTTTCTCTCTTTTCTCCTCAGGCAGGGCTCAAACCAGAGTTCCCATCAACTCTACATGGTATGTGACAGAGCCACACACACAAGTTTTAGGCAGAACTGTTTCAAGTTTTAAGTCATGTGTACATTTAGAGAAAACCATATGGAAATCATAAAAGGCAAAAGAGAACAGATGGAGGAAAACAGGAATATGGAAAAAATGCATAAATATAAAATACTAATAATATGAGACTGATTTTCAAGGTTAGTACTTCAAAGTTTTCACCATAGGTTTTTCGCATGAAAACTTGGTGTAAATAATAATGGTTGACAGTATGAGGATATTGAATTTGTGAAATGATAGTAATAATAGAAAGAAAGATAGTAATAGAAAACATATGTAATTACTATCAAAAGTTTACTATTTTCAGAACCTGGATTAGCATGTATTAGACTGAAAGTCTCTCAGTTATTTAATGTACACTAACTTCTGTGATAGGATTGTTATCACATCTATTTTCAGATGAGGATTTGAGGCAGAAAGAGATTAAGAAATTTGCAGAGATTCAGGCAGCTCCTAAGTGACATAAAAAAATGCTTTAGTGACAAGGTGAGTTGCTCAGAATATGAAGTGAACTGAAAGAAGAAGAATGCAAAACGCAGTGTATATTGCACCTGTGACTCATCAAGGAATTTGTAGCCCACAAAATAATATTTATGTCCATGTATCTGCAAAGAAGAAATCGAGAAATCCAGAGACTGTAATGGAGAGAGTTTTTGTTCCTGGTGAGATGCTCAAGGGAATTTTTCATCTTCATTGTTCTCTTTTTTCTCTGTTTCTTCAAGGATGATATTTAAACACATGTCCTACTTAGCAGCTTTGTAAATTTTCTTGATTCAGTTGTCACTCCTCTGACCCTCGCTGTCCTGTTCTATGGAATGAAAACTTACAAGCATCGATATAATGTAATTTCTGTGAGGATGGACAAGGTTAAGGACATCTAGAATAAAACTTCAAGCATAAAATATACTCGCTTAGTATTAGTTCATTTTTTAGAGAGGTGGGGAGAGGCAGAGGGAGAGAGAATCTTAAGTATGCTCCACACTCAGCACAAGCCCAATGTGCAGCTTAATCTTAATACTCTGAGATCTGGGCCAAAATCAAGAGTCAGACACTTACCAACTCAGCCAGCCAAGAGCCCCAAATATTTTCTCTTCTGAAAGTTAATATTTTAAACATGCCATATTGAAAAATATTATATAGAGAAATCATGTTCATAAAATAGCTCCTGGAAAGTAGAAACAATTTTCATTTCCACAGAAATCAAGATTCTTTCATAGTCCCTTCACATTTATGCCAACAGTTCTCCAGATACCACTAGTCTTATTTTGAGAAGGACACAGCAGCAAGAAACCTACAAAACACCCTCATTCCCTATAAGTCTGCAGCCAGTACTAAAGGCCCAGCAATCGACCTCATCAACCACTTTTTTAACCCCCCCTTTTCAGGCTATGCCCTCTTGACACTAAGGCAGGAGGCATCCAGCCACCAGTTCCCCACTATCCTGCCTGCTTCTGTAGTACACAGCCTGGCAGATGGGGTATCTTGGATCTAAGTATTCACTTTCTTCTTCCTCTGTGCTCCTGAATCACACTCCTGGACCATTTCAGTCTAGATGAGAGGGCAAAGAAATTCTGTATTGTTTCTTATAATTATTAGAAGTATGGGGAGCCTGGGTGGCTTAGATGGTTAAGTGTCATCCTTTGTCTCAGGTCATGATCCCAGGGTCCTAGGATTGAGCTCTGTGGTGGGTTCCCTACTCAGCAGGGAATATGCTTCTCCCTTTCACCCCTTCTCATACTCTCTCTCTGTCTGTGTCTCTCTCTCAAATAAATAAATAAAATCTTTTCAAAGGGAGTTCATTGGAAATGCTCTTCTTTTATTTAGAGTTCCATCAAGGATGGAACACATCCACATGTCCATTCCACAAAAGTAAAGAAAAAAAAATTTTTTTAAGGAAAGAAAATATTGACATATATTGCAAGAAATCCAGAACAATTATTGAAAAGGTAGTCATTCACTGGTAGGGGCAAAAACACAATCAGGCTTTGGAGCATCAGATTTTTGAAAGGTCAATAAAAATCCCAACTCAAAGTCTTGTATGTGGGAAGAGCAAAGCTGAGGAGAAAGGTTTCTCAAATTTTTACTTCAATCTGTGCCATAAATTTCATAGAAAAAGAGGATGTTGTCATTTACTACTGTGCTGATGGTACTCACCACTCTAGAACTGTGGAGACAAGCAACAGAAGATCTTCTTGGGTCTGTACCATTCACATCCTTCCCTACAGTGCCAACCACAATCAGCCCCCTGCTAGGGTCCCAGCCTCAGTCTTTCTTGGTCTGAACCACTTCTGGGGCTTTCCAGGAAGCCATCTTGGATTATATTTGCACATATTTCCAGATGACTTCAGGAGCTGTGCTTTCAAAGTGTTCTTGGAGTGAAAGTCTTTTGTGGGGGCTGACAGCACACAGGCTGTACCATTGTCCATCATCACAGCATCCAGAGACTCTGTATGTGGGTAAAGTTCACGCTGAGACAGGGAATCACTGTGTGCCATTTTTAGTGCGTGTAAAAAAAAATTCTTCTGTAACTTAATTATTATTGGTCATTTTAAAACTAAAAAAATTAGAGCTTACTGAATTTAGGCTTAATGTTGAGCCAAAGGTATTAAGTTCATGCCTTATGAACTGGAATTCACTAAAAGGTTTAAGGACTGCAATTCTTTAGATGAACGCTAGAGGTTCAACAAATTAGAATTGAAACAAGGCCCTTTTGCTGGGAGGTGTGGGGAGATTGGTGCCTGCATGATGTCATCACAACAGAGCTCAGAATTCATTGAGGTTGTTAGAGGGGCCACCATATAGGGCCACTATTAATTCTCCCTGTGAAAGATGAGAGGGAATCTGTCAAGAGCAGAAAAGCCTACCTGCATGTGTGTGGAGGAAGGGTGTAGGGGGGCTGGGTATTGGTGGGTGTGTCCGAGTTCTCGCTCTGTGTTCTCACATTCAGCACATGTTAGCCCCTGTAACCCAGATCACCTAAATATTCTCTTGCAGTATTAGCAAGAACGTCTGACTCCTGAGGTAACTGAAGTACTACAGGGTTAGTGACTTGTCCAGGTCACACAGCTGGTACAGAGTGAGGTGGCAGAGAAAGGCAGTGACCCAGATCAACTGGCTTCTCCTAATTATTGAACTAAACCACTTCTTCACTGCAGGACAATACAAGGAACACTACATTGTCCCCGACACCAGGAGCAGATTAATATTGAACGTTGAGTGACACAAATCATTCCAATGTATTTACAACAAATGTAGGACCTGAGGGATTAGCTGTCTTCAGAGAATAAGTAAAATGCCAATAAACTATCAATTGAATGTTTAATATAAAATGCCTGTCCTCATGTTTCTGAGCAAGGTTCTGCAGTATGAGATTGCAGGGGAATGGTTGAGTGGGTTTGAGAATAATCCTGCCACACCCCAAAAAATCCATTTATCAGGAATTACTTTCTGGATTGGGAGCCCACTTACACAGGGCACAGAAAGCCCCAGACCTGCTCATATCTGGAACAGATCAGGAACAACCCACAGAAATATCTAAGCCACCCCTTCTTCTGAGAAACTTGAAGCAGCCCCACCCTTTAGCCCCTGACCTGAGGAGTTCTGTAACAGGAACCTCACTTCTTACCTTGTCACAGGGGAGCCAGCCCAGCCAATGAGATGCCACAGCTGAAAGCATTCATTTTCTCATCTCCTGGGCTTAGCATTTGTCCCCCAGGAACTTCTGTCTACAGAAGAAACTCAGGAAATTATTTGTTGTTACTTTTTTTCCATATAATTTTTTCTTTGGAATTTCTCTTTGCTTGCAGTTGGCTTTGGTCAGGCAAAGTTGGAGCAACCCACAATATCAATCTCCAGAGCAAGAGATGAGTGTGCCCGTATATCTTGCAAGGTTACCATTGAGGACATTAACAAAGAAGTCATCTATTGGTACTGACTGAAGCAAGATCAGGGATAGGATATCTCACATTTGTCTCAACACATCTTACCTAGGGCCACTTAAGTAGGAAGAACAACAAACTTCCACTTCAACCTTGAAAATAAATGCTTAAGGAAACAAGATGGGGCCATGTACTTCTGTGGCAGCTGGATTAGGACCCACAGCATCAGAGGTGCCAAGAGAAGTTGCACAAAAACCATCTTCAGGTCGGACCTACCCACATCCTTCTCAATATGGGCAACCACAGAGGCTGCACAGCTGGGGGCCCAACCTGAGTCTCTCTCTCTGTTGTATTTCCTGAGGTTGGCAGGAAAACATCTTAGATTCTGTTCACAGGGTGAGCCCGTATGAGGTTGATAATTATGGTACAAATTAAAGCAGTTTGAACTGATATCCCACTAAATTAGGCTGTCAGGGAACCCAGAAAATACATAGCAAATGGTACCAAGAAAAACCCATTTGTCTGATAAAATGCTGGGTGGAGAGAGATTTCTAGTCCCCAAATGGTTCAAAATGAAGACAGTAAAGGTGTATAAAGTCTACATAAGTATTTCTTATTACTACTTTCCAGTTTTATTCATGGGCATTACAGTTTTTGGAGGTAGAACAATGTGTGAAGCATAAAAATTCCATGCTTTTATTACCATCCTATGGCCAAATTGAGGAATTCACTGATTGTTATATCTCTAAGTAAATGGCCGGTATCTTAGTTACAGAAGACACCGAGGTATAAATCCTGTACCACAGAGGTAGAAGCAACACCTCACTCGACATTCAGGGTCAATACTAGGATAAAAGGAGCACTACTCCATTGGAACATGTCCTGAGTGCATCAGGCACCTCCAACATGGTAGAAACACCTGTAAGAAATTTTTCTCCAGGATTCTGTAAGGAAAATAAAAATCCTGAATACAAATCAGATGATTAAAAAGGATAACACATACTCCTTTTATCTGTAAAGAAAAGATGGTGAAGGTTTTTCACAAATTACAAAGATTAAAAATCATGGTTAAGAATAAAATTCTGTAGTTAGTAGCTGGATGGTCTCCATCAACAGTGATACACACAAGTAATGTGTGAAATTACAAAATCTCCTCCCCCATCTCCTTAGAGTCCACTTTCAAATGCAGAGAAAAGTTCTTTACTTCAAAAAAACTTGATACTTTTGATAATTGGATATCTGACCACATAGTCACCATGCATAGAGTTTACCTCTCGTTCCCTGATCATGACAACAGCTTCATTCTCTGTTTCTCCTTCTAAGAATCAGGTGGTGTTATCAAGGGCAGAGATGTTATGGAAGCAGCATGAATTCCTGACCCAGCAATGTCAGAACCTTTTCAAGGACAAACTGAGAATCTTCATGCTCCATACCCTGCCCATGATGATTCTTGACTGGGGTGGGTTCCAGGAGAACGAATCTGAGTGCCGAGGCCTCTCCTGACTCCTAACACATCTACAGAAGAAAGTTAAGAAGACTCCCTGAATGAAATATGGAGTCAGAGAACAATGAACTCTTTCAAGAAAGAAGTGAATGAAAAGAAAGATTAAGCTTCTCAGAGTATCTGTTTGAATATTTTACAAAGATTATTGTATTTAATCCCCAGAAGAGCAGTACATGAATGTATTGAATTGCCCACATGGGGAGATGGAGCTACTGTGACTTTTCTGCACAGGACAACCATGAAAGCCTAAAATGTTGAGCATTTGGCTGTCTATTGAATATATTTATCAGTCATTGCCCTAGAATAACATACTGTGAGTGACATTTGTTTTTATTTTGTTTCCCTATTACTCAGTGTTTCCTCAATGACCGTTTGTGACATATCCATCCTGCCCATACTGTCCTACTCTAGATAAATTGCTTAAAATATCCTTGATTCATTTTCCTCACTTGAAAATAGAAAATATAATCATATTTAACTGAAGAAACTGTTTAGGGGGGTAACTTAAATTATACACACAAAATTCTTCCAAGTGCTTGGAGCATATCTAATGCTCACTATATTCAGAGTTTACATTGCTTATGTGGGTTATTCTGGCATATTTGAATGTAATATAGCAAAATATGAAACAAAACCTATAACCTACTCTTCTCTTTTTTATTTTTAGTAATACAAATAGAACACCTGCTGACATTTATGGACTGCTTCCATGCCTATTCATTTCCTAATTGTCTATGACTGCTTTTGTGTTACAATGGCAGATGTGAGGACTCAAAACAGAGACCTTAGGCCAAAAAACTAAATAAAATACTTGTTATCTGACCCTGCAGAGAACATTTGACAACCCTCTCTGTGCAAGAAAGAGTGACAAAATGAGTTTGTGACTATAACTAAAATCCAAGATGAAATAAGAGAAAATATTGACAAGTTTACCCCATGAAAATGAAAACAAAGTTTTCATGGCAAAAAGCCCCATAAGTTAAAGGACAAATGACAAACCATGAGGAAATATTTACAACCTATATAGCACGTAATGTTCAACTATCCTCAAATTAAAAATACATTTTAAAAATGGAGGTAAGACATTTAATATACCCTACAAAAAATGGCAAAAGACATGAAAAGGTTATTTATGAAAAGAAATATACAGATAGCTCTTAAATTTATACAAAGTTAATAAAAGAATAAAAGTTTATAATTTCTCTGTTGACAAAGCTCTGAAAGAAAGCAGGCAATCATACATTTCTGGTAAGATGTAAAATACAACCATTTATTGGGGAATTTGGAAATATCGAACAAAAGTTCATAGGTCTTTGCTTTTCAACCTAGCAAAAGTACTTTCAGAAATTTACTTTAAAGGCACAATCTCAACATTTGAAAAAATTATGCCAAAGGTATTCATTGGGTAACTGCAAAATGTGAAATTATATATATATATATATATATATATATATATATATATCCAGATATATTATAAATCAAGAAATTATATATCCATAAATATCCAGACATCGTAGACTGCTTAAGTAAATGATGACACATGCTCACAGTGGAGGACTATACACTGTAAAATTGATGTAGAGGGGCAAAATCATTTGTGTTTATATACTAGCAATTCACAATTGGATATTGAAATATTAAAAAGGTATCATGTATTATACCCACAACTACAATATTAAAAAAAAAACTTTAGGATACACAGTGAAAATTATTCTCAAAATATGAAGGATTTGTATGCTGAAAAAAATAAAACACTAACGAGAGAGTTGAAGAAGAACAAAATACATGGGGAGGTATACCATATAATAGATTGGAAGACTTAATATATATAAGATGTCAAAAGTTCTCCAAAGTGGAAAAAAAAAAAAAAAAAAACAAGAAAGAAATCCTAAACCCAGCAGGAGAAGAGAAATCATAAAGATCAGAACAGAAATCAATGAAATAGAAACCAAAAAAAAAAAAAAAAAAAAACAAACAAAAAAAAACAATAGAACAAATCAATGAAACTAGGAGCTGGTTCTTTGACAGAACTAATAAAATTGATAAGCCCCTGGCCAGACTTATCAAAAAGAAAAGAGAAATGACCCAAATAAATAAAATCATGAATGAAAGAGGAGAGATCACAACTAATACCAAAGAAATACAGACAATTATAAGAACATACTATGAGCAACTCTGTGCCAACAAATTTGACAGTCTGGAAGAAATGGATGCATTCCTAGAGACCTATAAACTACCACAACTGAACCAGGAAGAAATAGATAGCCTGAACAGACCCATAACCAGTAAGGAGATTGAAACAGTCATCAAAAATCTCCAAACAAACAAATGCCCAGGGCCAGACGGCTTCCCAGGGGAATTCTACCAAACATTTAAAGAAGAACTAATTCCTATTCTCCTGAAACTGTTCCAAAAAATAAAAATGGAAGGAAAACTTCCTAAATCCTTTTATGAGGCCAGCATCACCTTGATCCCAAAACCAGACAAGGATCCCATCAAAAAAGAGAATTACAGACCAGTATCCTTGATGAACACAGATGCAAAAATTCTCACCAAAATACTAGCCAATAGAATTCAACAGTACATTAAAAGGATTATTCACCACGACCAAGTGGGATTTATTCCAGGGCTGCAAGGTTGGTTCAACATCCACAAAGCAATCAATGTGATACAACACATTAATAAAAGAAAGAACAAGAACCATATCCTATTTTCAATAGATGCTGAAAAAGCATTGACAAAGTGTAGCATCCTTTCCTGATTAAAATTCTTCAAAGCGTAGTAATAGAGGGCACATACCTCAATATTATCAAAGCCATCTATGAAAAACCCACCGCAAATATCATTCTCATGGAGAAAAACTGAAGCTTTTTGGCTAAGGTCAGGAACACGGCAGGGATGTCCATTATCACCACTGCTATTCAACATAGTACTAGAAGTCCTAGCCTCAGCAATCAGACAACAAAAGGAAATTAAAGACATCCAAATCAGCAAAGAAGAAGTCAAACTCTCACTCTTTGCAGATGATATGATACTATATGTGGAAAACCCAAAAGACTCCACTCCAAAACTTCTAGAACTTGTACAGGAATTCAGTAAAGAGTCAGGATATAAAATCAATGCACAGAAATCAGTTGCATTTCTCTAGACCAACAAGACAGAAGAAAGAGAAATTAAGGAGTCAATCCCATTTACAGTTACACCCAAAACTATAAGATACCTAGGAATAAACCTAACCAAAGAGGCAAAGAATCTATACTCAGAAAACTATAAAATACTCATAAAAGAAAATGAGGAAGACAGAAAGAAAAGGAAAAATGTTCCATGCTCCTGGATTGGAAGAATAAATATTGTGAAAATGTCTATGCTACCTAAAGCAATCTACACATTTAATGCAATTCCTATCAAAATTCCATCCACATTTTTCAAAGAAATGGAACAAATAATCCTAAATTTATATGGAACCAGAAAAGACCTTGAATAGCCAAAGGAATATTAAAAAAGAAAGTCAAAGTTGGTGGCATCACAATTCCGGACTTCAAGCTATATTACAAAGCTGTCATCATCAAGACAGCATGGTACTGGCACAAAAACAGACACTTAGATCAATGGAACAGAATAGAGAGCCCAGAAATAGACCCTCAACTCTATGGTCAAATAATCTTTGACAAAGCAGGAAGGAATGTCCAATGGAAAAAAGACAGCTTTTTCAATAAATGGTGTTGGGAAAACTGTACGACCACATGCAGAAAAATGAAATTGGATCATTTCCTTATACCACACACAAAAATTGACTCAAAATGGATGAAGGACCTCAATGTGAGAAAGGAATCCATCAAAATCCTTGAGGAGAACACAGGCAGCAACCTCTTCGACCTCAGCCGCAGCAACGTCTTCCTAGGAACATCGCCAAAGGCAAGGGAAGCAAGGGCAAAAATAAAGTATTGGGATTTCATCAAGAACAAAAGGTTTTGCACAGCAAAGGAAACAGTTAACAAAACCGAAAGGCAACTTACAGAATGGGAGAAGATATTTGCAAGCGACATATCAGATTAAGGGCTAGTGTCCAAAATCTATAAAGAATTTAGCAAACTCAACATCCAAAGAACAAATAATCCAGTCAAGAAATGGGCAGAAGACATGAACAGACATTTCTGCAAAGACATCCAGATGGCCAACAGACACAGGAAAACGTGCCCTATATCCCTCGGCATCAGGGAAATACAAATCAAAACCACAATGAGATATTACCTCACACCAGTCAGAATGGCTAAAATTAACAAGTCCTGTAATGACAGATGCTGGCGAGGATGCAGAGAAAGGGGAACCCTCCTCCACTGTGGGTGAGAATGCAAGCTGGTGCAATCACTCTGGAAAAAAGCACAGAGGTTCCTCAAAATGTTGAAAATAGAACTACCCTATGACCCAGCAATTGCACTACTGGGTATTTACCCTAAAGATACATAGTGATCTGAAGGGGCATGTGCACCTGAATGTGTATAGCAGCAATGTCTACAATAGCCAAATGATGGAAAGAACCTAGATGTCCATCAACAGATGAATGGATCAAGAATATGTGGAATATATACACAATGGAATACTATGCAGCCATCAAAGAAATGAGATCTTGTCATTTGTGATGACGTGGATGGATTAAAGGGTATCATGCTTTGAGAAATAAGTCAATCAGAGAAAGACAACTATCATATGATCTCCCTGATATGAGGAAGTGGAGATGCAACATGGGGGGTTAAGGGGGTAGGAGAAGAATAAATAAAATAAGATGGGATTGGGAGAGACACAAACCATGAATGACTCTTAATCTCACAAAACAAAGTGAGGGTTGCTGGAGGGAGGGGGTTTGAGAGAAGGGGGATGGGGTTATGGACATTGAGGAGGGTATGTGTTATGGTGAGTGCTGTGAAGTGTGTAAACCTGCGATTCACAGACCTGTACCCCTGGGGATAAAAATATATTATATGTTTATAAAAAATTAAAAAAAATAAACAACAACAACAAAAAGTTCTCCAAAAGATAAGTAGATTCAGTGTAATCCCAATGAAAATCCAGGAGGAGTTTTCATAGAAATCAATAAACTGCTTAAAAAATTCATATAGGAAGGCAAAGGGCATACCATCACCAGACCAGTTTGAAAAAGAGTTTTAACACTACTATGAAACTTTAATGAGAAGACAGTGGAGTATTAGTGAATTCATAGATACATAGCTAAGAGGTGAATTATTTAATTCACAGCTAATGTGACACATAAGTGCTTAACTAATTTCAAACATGATACCAAGGTAATCCAATGAACAGAAAACAGATTTTTCAACAAATGATATTGGAACCATTGTTATCTATGTGAAGAAAACAACAACAACAACAAATAAAAAACAAGTAAAAATCAATACTAACCACCATATATACAAACTAATTAAAAATGCTTTATAGGTCACAAATGTATAACTTAAAAAATACAGAAGAAATTTTTTTGACCTTAGATTTGACAAAGTTTGCTCGATTAGGACACCAAAAACAAGTTCATAAAAGAACAGTTTGAGAAACTGCACTTCCTCAAATTTAACATTTCTCATATTGTAAGACTAAAAAAGGAAAATAGGAAATGTCAGGAAAATGGAAGGTAAAGCCATGTACTAGAAGAAAATATTTTCAAAAGACAAATCAGGGATAAGACTGGTGTTCGGAGCCAGAGTACTAAGAGAAATGTCACAACTCAGTAAGGAAATAAACCCATCTTAACAATGAAAAAGACAAATAGTAGAATTAGGCTACAATCATCTGAAATTTACTTCTCTGAATTTTATTTTATTTTATTATTTATTATTATTCTTTAAGAAAATTTCTTTGAGGAAAATCTTTTTTAAGTTCAGAATATAAGACATTCTACAAAATGATAGGTCAATGTCCTTCAAGAAAAATAATCGATGTCATTAAAAACAAACAAGCAAAATGCAAGCAGAATAAAAAAGAGAGAGAGAGAGACAGAGGCAGAAGCAGAGGGAGGCAATGCTGGACTTAACCCCAGGACCCTGGGATCATGTCCTGAGCTGAAGGCTTAATTGACTGAAACACACAGGTGCCTAGGCTTTTTGAACTTTTAATGGAAGGAAAATTAAAAAAAAAAAAAAAAACATAAATAAGGCAGAGGAGCCACATGAGCTTAGAGATGTAGAGAGGCAAAAATGGCACTGCTAAAATTTTACAATACTATTTTAAAAAGTAGGAATGAAACTTAATAATTTGTTTGAGTCATTCAGGGAATTGAGGTTGCAGGGTATATGGATTTTAGAAAAACTGGAGACAGACAGGCACTTGCAGGGAAAAACAGGATGTGAGCTTTTGCTCACCTTGGACAGATGTTGTCAAACACATTCTCCTGATCAGGTGATTCAAGTAGAACTTGTTAATGCAATAATAAAAGCTCCATAGACTGGAGGAAGTGTGTGAACCTTGGGAATATATAAGGGGTATTTTTGTGTCTTCTCTAGAACCAAACGAAATTCTTACATGGAAGATCAGGGACAATGCAGAGAAAGCTTCCCTTGGTGCTGCAGGAGGGGAACAAGAGATGGTCCATCCAGACCTAATCTACCCACCATAGAAAAAAGTGACTTCATTGCAGAGGAAGGCCCTGGTGGAATCCCACGGCAGTTGAAGGAAGGCAAAGGAGGCAATCACTGAAACTTTGCCCAGAAGATCTCCCCTCTGTCCAAAAGTAACACATTTTCATCTGCTCAAGGATGGGCATCCAACCTCAGCTTGAAGTTGGTGGGAACCTCCTGCAGATGGGGGAGGGAGACAAGGTTTGAAAATGTTCCACCTCTGGAAAAGAGGCAGGAATACTTGGGAAGGCCATATTTTTAAGACCCAGTTTCACTGTATCTGCTTAAAATTGGGACTTAGTAAAAATACCAGAGAATATCTGCTTCCCTGACCTTTTACCACCACATTAGCAAACCTTGGGCAAAAGGCACAGTGGGACAGAGCTCAGAGAGCTTCGAGAAACAGACTCTTTCTGGGGAGCAGAACAGGAGAGGACTCAAAGACAGGTGAAGAGACAAAGACAAAATACACTAGAGAACTTTTAGGTGTCTGGACTCTGATAAGAACAAATTCAAACCCTCATAACATAACAACAACAAACTTCAAATCTAGCCTACTCCTGACTATTTAAACCTAAGTGACCCAAAGTCACTTTATTTTTATCCTTACCTCTGTGGGGACTAGGTTGGCTTTTGGATATGTGAATTTTTTCTGTTTCTCCATCTGTAAGAAGTTTCCTGGGATGGAATCCATCCCAGTGTGTACAATGTCATAAAATGAATGAATGAATGAATGAATGATGGAAATTACAAAGCCTTTGGAGTGGTAGAGAACTTGTTTGAATTCTTGCTCAGCCACTTAACTGCCACAATCCAGTGAAGTTACTCAGTATCTATCATGGGGTTGTTGGGGACTGAAGAAGGTTGCTTATAGGACGGGTCTAGCACAGGGTCAACACATCACAGGGTCCTTTCCCCTTACAATGGAACTGCTTCACTCACCTAGCTCAGCCACCACAGGAACTCAGGGACTCTTTAAATGTCACATATTACATTGTCCTCCAAACAACAGTAAAAGTTTGCTTTCTTTTGAAAAGCTAAGAATTGTGAATAGGAAGAGAGTCCAGGATAGGAAAACAAAAGATTATTTTTCCTCCAAGTTTTTTCTTACTCACAGCAGAGTGTTGTAACATCATAACACCTAAGGTAATAACTACAGTAATTGTTCAAATTCTTCCAAATTTATGAATTTTCTTCAGACTACTGATCTATAAAATGTATAAAGTTGTGTATAAATTTCATTTTATAAAGTATATAAAATGCATAAAGTTCTGCATAAAGTTGTTGGATTATTATCTCATTGTTATTTTATACAGTAATAAGTCTTTTCTTCCAGTTATCCTGATAGCCTTATACCTCCCACACACTCTTACCAAATATAGTGAGAAACCCATAACTCAGAGAGAAAGAGATTTCAAGGATAGGTGGGTTTGAAGCCAAACCTAAAGGAAAAAAATGAAAGTGTTGGCCCCAAAAGGAAGATAACATTGAGTTATTGTAACAGGAGTGTTTTGGTGCAGTCATAGTAAAATGCCACTGAGAGATATCTTACTGTGAAGGTCTTTCATTGGTTTTAAATCAAAACTTGCTCCCCAATCTGAAGAACCATTTTGCTACCATCTCCCCAGTCCTGATCGATGCCCATCTTGGAGAAAATTCTGACTACTCCAGGGCAACGCCAACCCCATGAATGGACATGTGTCTCCAGCTTGATTTGCAGGTTGACTACACTCCTGTCTCTTTGGTTCACTGTTTTCATGTCCACTGTCAATTTATGCAACTGCCTCTGATTTCTCTCCTTTGCTTTTCCAATGAAGATTGCAAAACGAGAATTTCTCAGGATCAAGTCTCCTTTGCCAGAACTGCAGGCAGAAGCATGCACATATGATTTGGGCTCTCTAGGGTCCTTGGAGAGCCCATTTGGCAGTGGTAACAATAAAAAAGAGAACTGCTGAAATGAATCCTGGATAACTCATCCAGGATGATGAACAACTCAAGCCCAGTTCCAGCTTGGGTTCAGATAAGAGTCTTTTCCTTGATAACCATTAAGGTCATTGCATCGCAGGAAGCTCCCTGCTATTGTGCATGCTGGGATCTTGCAATGTCACAGAGTCAGAAGGGATCTGTAAGGAAACCTTCTCCATTACCAACCCTCAACTGCTTTCTCACTTGAGCAGCCACAGCAGACCCTTTCCAGCTCTTAATCACAGCTTCATAAGCTGTTGGAACGGGAAGGGCCTTTTGCACATATGTAGCTTAATGCTCACACAGCAGATGGGATGTGGGAAAACAGGGAGGGCAAATGCCTTGACAAAGCTAGTTATCCACAGAGGCAAGGCCACAGATATATTTCCAAAGATCACAGAATAGCTTCTAAGAGGCTTCTTCTTTCAGCAAAGCAGAGGGTTTGTTTAAACCAATTTGAGTTTTAATAAGGAATCTATTTTTCTGTGGGAGACAGAATTCTACAATTTTTTTCCTTTTATTCCAGGAAAATAGTGTCATCGCAGAAAGTATTTTCTCCTTTTGCTTTCCCTGGTGAAAGCTTTGTGTTGCTGAATGGTAAAAGTGGCTTACTAAAAAATGGAGCCCATCATCCACATTTCTCAAGTATATTTCTGTTGACATGTTAGCTTTTTCAGTTAGTGAAGCCTATTCCCTTCAGAGATATAACCCTTAACTGCTGACACAGTAGGCCGGTGTTTGTGAGAACAGAAGAGGTTTCCTTTGATGCATCTTTTAGCAGTTTCACACACTTGAACACCTGGAAATCAAAACCTCTTAATTTTCTGAAACACTGTTTCTGGTAATTTAGAAAAGTCATTGCTTGACTCTTTGTCCTGATCTTTCTTTTCTTCTTTCTTTTCTCTTTCCCTCTCTTTCTTTCTTTCTTTCTTTCTTTCTTTCTTTCTTTCTTTCTTTCTTTCTTTCTTTCTTCCTTTCTTTCTTTCTTTCTTTCTTTCTTTCTCTCTCTCTCTCTTTCTTTCTTCTTTCTTTTTCTCTTATTTCACTTTCCTTCTCTTTCCCTCCCTCCCTCCCCTTCTCTCCCTCCCTCCCTCTCTCTGTCTTACTCCCTTCCTTTCTTCCTTCTCCCTCTTTCCCTCCCTTTCTCTTTCTTTTTACTTTCTTCATCTCTATTTTCTATCAGCATTTTCCATGATTGCTGCCTCCATCAAACAGACATTTTGATCAATTAATCTGAGGAAAATTTATAAAATATCACATGCCATTAAGCCTATATTCAAGAACTTTATATGACCTTGAAAGACCACACTGCCAGTACAAGGTTTCTACCTGCTGGCCCTGACATGAACCTCAGGAGAAGGCTTACATTTCTGTAGAAGCTCTAACCAGTGTGGTAACTGTTAACCAGGCTGGATCAAGATATTTGTAGAAGGAACTAAGCTTATAATACATTTTCCTGGTAAGTAGCTTTGTTATTTTTAGGTACTATGAATGAAAAATGAATAGATGCTTTTTAGAAAAAATGGGTAGAATCAACTTAGCACTTAGACAGGAATTTTGCAGCTAAAATATGTTTCCATATATAGTGACAAAATATTTTAGCTGCAAAATCTGTCCATATATAGTGACAAAGTTTGTCACTATATATATATGGAAATAAAACTACTTTGTGAATGGTTTATTTACTTCCTTGGTTTCAAGCATATTGAAATTCTTCTTGTAGAAAATATACACACAAAACTATAGATGCAGGCTTGAAATTAAAATATTTCTGAGACCTCGCCTGTGACATATTTGTGTAAGTTATTTATTCAAGATGTTTTTCATGTAGGTGGCCTTTTAAGTGAAACACTCTTTGATGAAGTACCTATAGTCTTAATAGTGCTCCTTTCTTAATGAATAGTGTTCCTTTCTCTAATAATCTGCAAAGCCTATGTTATTGTTTTGATCTCATCTTTAAGAGCAGTGCAAAAATTTAACTCTTCCGGTGGACAATCATAGAACATCAATAAATCAACATAATGCTATTACTTTATTTTCTTAGTGAGTAGGCTGAGTTTAGTCAAAATCTGTGCTCTCATGGCTTTTGTAATATTGCCTAGAGAAGGTCCAGTTTAATGGAATTTGTGAGCTCAGAAAACCATTTCATCTTTCCATGGAAAGAAGCTGTTAGCATGGTTTTACATCCTTGTTTGTTCATTTTTTGAAAACAGTTTCTATGCTTGACACTAGAGGTAAAAGTGTGCACAACACTCAAAAAACTTGTAGCCTAGTGGATAAGTGTTATAGATTGCAACTTGATGGAGCCGCATGTATTTTGGCCTGTGATTCCCAGACACATAAAATGTTGATTCAGCAACTCCTTTGCTTTCTTAATTTATGTAATAGATACTTATTGTTTATAAAATCTACATTTTTTAGTGGAAAATTTGGTTAAGGAACCCCAAACCATTCAATTAAAGACAATAATACTATTAACTAATATTTACTGGGAGTCAGATGCCATACTGCCTTGTTTCTGTGCCTTGTCTCAATCTTTAAGAGCATTATACATGGGATCTTCTTATTCCAATTTCACTGCTGAGAGTTCAGTTATTTGCCTACGTTCACATTGCTAATTACTATGGCAAAGTTTGGGAACCAATAGATACTTGTTTGTTTCTTACTGCATGGTCTAACCATTATATGCTATGAGAAACATTAAGCCATAAATGTATTCTTTTTTTTTTTAATTTACTTATTTGACAGAGAGAGAGGATCACAAGTAGACAGAGAAGCAGGCAGAGAGAGGGGGGAAGCAGGCTCCCTGCTGAGCAGAGAGCCCAATGCGGGGCTTGATCCCAAGACCCTGAGATCATGACCTGAGCCGAAGGCAGAGGATTAACCCACTGAGCCACCCAGGCGCCCCAAGCCATAAATGTATTCCGAATATATAGTCTTTTGTAGTCTGACCTTTTAAATAGACTATGCAGTTGAATGTGTAATAGTGATAGCTCAAAATTTGTATGACTCCTCATGCAGAAAACAATGCTTCTGTTTCTAATCATGGCACTAAAATTCCTCCCAAGACATCAAGTAGGTCATGTTGAATATGCATTTATTAAATTCTCACAATGTGATGCTTAGGGTATTTTTATAAAGGAACAAGTCCTTTTGACACCATTCCTTTCAATCTTTCTGCAGGAGCATCAAATCTGCTGGGACTATGAAAACTGGCAGAAGAACAGGAGCAGTTGTACTGTATTCAGGACTCAGCTGCAGAACTCAGAGCTGCCTTTGCCCTCCTGCTGGGACAAAGGCAAAAAGACCAAACCGAATTAAGATCTTCTGATGAGCAGCTTAGGGTTTTAATTCAATATCCTGGAACTTGTTGGGGTAATTTGAATTTCTTAGGAATAGTCTTTCAGCAATAAATGGGTTAATAGTTCTCACTCTTTAATAACTCATCTGTTCTTGAATCAGTGAGGGCTGAATTCTGGAAAGAATTTAATTTATAATAAAGCCAGATAACCACTCCTCAGTGTGTAGAGATAAAAAGTATATATATACCTATAGAATATTGAACATTCATATATCAAATTTTTAAATATTAACTTTAAAAGTATTTAATTTTAAAATATTTATTTCTTAATATTATTTCTATCTTTATTCTTGTTAAAATCACAGAAATAATAACTATAAATTACACTCTAGGAAAAGAACTGATATGATACATGAAAACCTTTTAAGAAAAAATATTTAGAAGTTTCAGGAACATGGTGACTAAAGGTAAAATCAAACTCTCCAATGTGTGTGATTGAGATGGAAAAGACAGACCCAAGCTGTCCAGGCAGAAAGGGGTCAGGTCATCCATTCTTGACTAAGTTCATATCTAATGTGATTTTGCTTGAGATTCATCTTTATTTAATGTTAGCAGTGTCTGTTTATATATAGAGAGAAATATTGAAAGAATACAGGCACATTTTAAAGGAGGCACATAGGAGGTTTTCTGTAAAAGCTTTTCAGACAGTGTAGCCGAGGTAGCTGGTGGTACAAAAAACTGTTTGGTCCTGGCACATTGCTCAGGGTTACAGGTAAGATATTTTTAAATTCTTCCCTATAAGGTAGGGAGAGGACATAGGTGATGTAGGTGGAGGGTAGGGAGCAGCAGGCTAGGAGCTGGTGCTGGCTCAGAGTTCTAGGATTGGTCCGAGTTTGATCATAAATAGCAGTGGGTTACTAGGAGAGGTTGTTGACTCTGTCCCAGTCTTGGGGGTAGTTGCTGCCTGATCTAGCTTGGAGGACATTAACAAAGAGCTAACTAGCTAGAACATCTGGAATTCCTAAGGGGTAGAGCCTTTAATCCCTTAGGGATTTCTGTGTTGACAGATTTGTAAAGAAATTTGTGTATCTTATTTTTTAGATTCTAAAAAAAAAAACAAAGGAAAGGAGTAAACAAAAATTGATAAACTTGCATTTTTGTTTGAAGATAATTCATATCAGATATCGACATATTTAACTGCACAAACATCCAAGAATGTCAAAACTAGGTTTGGTTTTTCCAAATTTGGCCTAGTAAATTTTTTCATTCTTCATTAGATTTAGAGATAAAATTTTGCCTGAATGAAGGAGAACATCTCACACGGATGTTTCTACCCTACAGGATCTAGTTGAATAAGTGTTTTCAAAGAATTTTCATAGGGCTAGTGAAACTTTGGAAAAATGAAAGGAATGATATATTCTGGTATTTTTCTTGTTGTCATCATAGGCACACATGGATTCACAAATTGAAAAGCAAATTTCTAGTCCTGTTTTTTTCCCAATTGACTGCAATATAAACTTTAGCAATCTAATTAAATAATGGTGACACAGATGTAATTCAGAAATCCTAAAAACTTTTTTTTTGGAAGATTGTGGTACAGAGAAAAATGTGAACTGTGAGTCAGGATCTATCACTTTCTATATAATCATTCTTCAGCATATAAATTTAGATTCATTGGTTATTACTTTCTTAAAATTTTTAAAATAATATATGCCCATTAGGGAAAAATTGGAAAAGAGAAAAAATTAAGTGTTAAATATTTATAATGACACATATTCTGTTAACATTTGCTATATTTCTATCCATTCAGTCTGGCAATGTAGCCCCCATTTCAAATAGATGTTGTCGAACTAAATGAAATTAAATATGAAAGTATCTCTTACATAAATTGGGACCTGAATAATCATTTAAAAAAGCAGTTCTGGGACGCCTGGGTGGCTCAGTTGGTTGGACGACTGCCTTCGGCTCAGGTCATGATCCCAGAGTCCCGGGATCGAGTCCCACATCAGGCTCCCAGCTCCATGGGGAGTCTGCTTCGCTCTCTGACCTTCTCCTTGCTCATGCTCTCTCTCACTGTCTATCTCTCAAATAAATAAATAAATAAATATTAAAAAAAAATAAAAATAAAAAAGCAGTTCTACAGATTACAATTATCACCCAGTGGAGTTCTTCTTAAATCAAGAGTATAGAGAAATGTATTAATTTTGATCTAGTCCACAGGACTCTTTAGAACAATTGGACAATATTTGCAGAATACTTTCAATTTCTAAGACTCATTGTTACATGTTTCTACAAATAAGCAGAATGTAGTAAGCAATACCTCATATATTGTTAGTCTCAACCTAAGCTGATTTCTCCCTTTCCAGAAATCTGAATAGCAATTCAGATTTCTAAACCTGAATTTAAAGGAGTTTGCTTAATGGACTTTTCCCTCACTTGGCATAAAAATAAAATTCAAATTTGTTTCTTTTTTTAATTTTTAAGTTGTTGTATCTACATAAATTTTAATCCTTTATCTTATCTATCTTATCTGGATGTAAAGAAGGGAGAGGTTTTATAATTGTATATATAAAATTATATTAATATATATAAAATCAAATATTTACTTTTTTCATAAAATGTATTTTTTTAATTTATTTGAGAGACAGAGCATACACACATGAGAGAGAGACACAGAGAAAGAGAGAGCACACAGGAGCTGGGGAAAGAGCAGACAGAAAAGGAGAAGCAGACTCCCAATGATCAGGGATCCCAAGGAAAGGTGTTCTATCCCAGGACACTGGGGTCATGACCTTGGTCAAAGGAAGACACTTAACAGACAGAGCCACCCAGGCATACCTCAAGTATTTCATTTTAATAGTTTATATCTTCATTGGATTATGCCTATAAAAATTGTATTATTACAAATATCACCTGAGAAATACTGCTCTCTCGGCCTCAAATTTCAATAAAAATTGTGTTCAGATTCTTCACATGCTTCTAGAATGTATACATTAGAACAAATTTCTGAGTCATCTTAGAGTCGGAATTAAGTTTGGGGATGCCATTCTGATGAGAGCATTGGATATTTAATTGTAAGAGACATTAATCCCCCTAAAAAATAAAAGCATTTTTTCATTTATTCTGTCATGTATATGTACAATGTAAGCATATAGTATAGAGACTTTAGTCCCAGTAATATTTACCAAATCCATATGAAACTTCTTAATTTTTTTTACTGGTACTACCTCTAAACTAGTTTTAATTGAGTTTATTTCAGGTTGATATCTTGTCCAAGTGCATTGTTTAATCAAAGTAGAGTATTAGAAGACCATTGTTTAAAATGAGAAGTTGCAAAAACTGAAACATAAGGCAACCTCTGTTTTATGAGGCATAATTTGGGGGATGAAAGCTTCCTCTTATGCTCTGGCATTTCAGTGTGTTTTAATTCTGAATGTTTTATATTTATATCAGAGTGGGATTTGCAAACATCTTCTCCCATTCTTCTTCTTCTTCTTTTTTTTTATTATTGTGTTAGTCACCATACTGTACATGATTAGTTTTTGATGTAGTGTCTCCCATTTTTCATGTCAACTTCAAGGTAGACCTCACTAAACTATCAAGCTCTGGGCAGAAACAGAAACAAGTTCTAATATACAAACTCTGTCTCATTTATTTATACTGCCTATTTACAAAATCTGTTTGAGAAGGTCTAAAATAAAATATACAAGTTCAATTAGGCAATGGAATAAAAATAGATCAAAAGCATTAAGGGAAGTAGAAGAAAAAAGGCCTGTGATTATCTAGTACAAAGTGCAGGGTACAATTTTATGTTCAAAGGTAGGAGAAACATGTATTAGAGCACATACTTTTTATTAACTGAAAAAAATGAAACACACCCAATTTTCCAACATGTTGCTTTCCCCACCACAAAAAAAAAAAAAAAAGACTTCAGTGCATGAGTCTTTTAGGAGGAATGCAAAGTGAAAGACTGGGCATTTCCTTCCACATACATTTTACGAAATGGAAGAAATGATCTTTAGCAAACGCATCTCATGCTCCCACTGCATCTTTACTGTGGGCATCATGACATTTAATGTCATTCACAGATGGTGACCTTCAGCAGACCTGGTCAGGCAGGTGCCAGTCTAGCGATCTAAAATGACATAGGTCCAATTGTTATCCCCCAATACTGCATTCCCATTAGTAAGGGAAAGTTTGGTCCCATGAGAATAAAATGTCATGTTGGAGTAACAATAATCACAAACAAATTGCTAATAATTATGGTAATGTTAATTATAATTATAATGTCTCATTTTTGCAGTATGTATAGATATGGAAATATTAGAAGAGACTTTTCTATCAAACCTTCTGGTAAAGGTCGGCATAGACTACTTTGTGCAAACACTGTTAAAGCATCTGATCTTGTGTCCAAGTGGATTTGCATGAAGTGCTCATGCAGAACATGCGTAATTGTCTTGAAAGAATTTGACTCAAGAACAAAGTTGATCAGATAACTTGTGTGAGTTGTCACATTGTCTCTTCTGATGGTGAGAGTGTGTTGTCAGAGATTTGTACTTTGGACTCAGACTGACCTGTGCTCCAGCTCCTCTACTTGTTGCTTTCGTGAACTTGGGTGATTATTATCCGGTCTTAGCTTTCTTTTTTTTTTTTTTTATATATATATATATATATATTTTTCCAATTTATTTATTTTCAGAAAAACAGTATTCATTCAGTCTTAGCTTTCTAATCCAAAAGATGGGATAACAGGATGTATGAGCAGGGGGCATATGAAAATTAAATGAGAGACTGTAAATAAGGTACTTGGCACATAACACATAACAGGTGTTGCATAGATGTTGCCTCATTTCAAACCTAGAGGGAGAATTGCATCCAGTATGGAGAATTGTATCCAGTATGGAGAATGGTTTGTAACCAATCATACTGACAGAGCAGAAATTCTCCAGAGCATTTGGCTCTACTTCTAACCACTCTAGAGGAAAGTATCCTTACTGTCCACTGATATACAAAAAACCTGAATTTAGAGGAGTTTGCTTAATGGACTTTTCCCTCACTTGGCATAAAAATGAAATTCAAATTTGTTTTTTTTTTAATTTTTAAGTTGTTGTATCTACATAAATTTTAATCCTTTATCTTATGATATCATGTCAAACACAAACATGCGCTTCATACTGGTATTTAGCAGAAAAACAACTAAAAGTTTAAATTTTATTTAGAAAATACTTAGGAATATATTTAGAAATACAGTTACTACTTTTTTTTACTACTTTTAAATATACTTAGAAATGTCATCAATTTGAATGTCATATTTACATAAGAAATAGCCTTAAGTATTTTTTAATAAAAATGAGAAGAATAAAATAGAGGTATTTTGAATTAATATTAATATGCAGATTCAAAGTACCATACTTAATTGAAAATGTCATTGCATTTGGTTAATTTATATATAATTCATACAGCTTTATATTCATCAAATATATTAACTCGGGCAATTTACCTGAAAATTTTTGTGATTATGAATAATATAAATGTATTAGAAAAAATTATTTACTTTGTAAACTGGTTTCTATTTTATAAATCAATGAAATGATTGGGGCCATAAAAAACACTCTCAATAAGTTTAATAAAGAATAGTGAGGGGCACCTGGGTGGCTCTTCTATAAAGCAACTGGTCATGATCTCATGGTAGTTGAATTGAGCCTTGAGCTCTGTGTTGGACTCCAGGCTGAGTGTGGAGCTTGCTCAGGAATCCCGCTCTCTCCCCCACCACTCTCTCTCTCTAAAATAAATAAATAAAATCCTAAAAAGAGGAATGCTGAAAAAAATACGTAATACAAATTCCATAAAATATAGGCACATACCATAAAAAATGTAGAATATTACTTAATGTTCAGTTAACTATCACATCGAAAAAGTTATGGAAGTTCAAGATACCTTTTATCCTGAAAAGAATGAGACTCCAGGACCCTAGATAAAGAAAAGTGACGGGAGGTAGGCATAATGTTTTACCATCCAGATTTTCCCAAGATTATGATTGGATTATCAAGTTCTTTACTATGATGAATCAGAAGTATTCCTAACAGAAACCAAACTTTGTAAGATGAAAATTAGTTTCTTTAATATATTGAGTAGGGGCAAGAATTATGGGAATACCATGTGCTTTGAAAAATAAGTCTTGCTTTATATAATATGATTTTAAAATTAAAACCCAAAATATACAGTTGAGGAAAAATACAGTGTCTTTTATTATAATCAGCAAAATACTATTTATACTATAAGGAAGATGTACAAAATTAAAAGAAGTATATTATGACCCAATACCTACTTAGAGCATGAATTAAAATACTCATCATTGTTTGTTTACTATTTAGTATAAAAATTGGGAACTCTGGTGCACAGGCAAAAATTCTGAGGAATCTTTTGCCCCTTTCTTCTCAAAGGAGAAATCCTAGTCATTTCTTAGGAACAGCCATGAAATTATTATTCTAACTCCAAACGACTGGAAAGAGAAAATCAATAAAGCATTTGTATTTCAGTTTGAACTCAAATTGGGAAGAGTATTACTATTTATAATTTGAATCATTAATTAATAATAAATGTATAACCAAAGAATATCCCAGTGTTCAAATGATATGCCCTTGAGAATCACGAAGTTTCATTATATAATTTGACATTATATTTACAAGAAACTCTGACCAGAGCTGTTAACATTATATCATTATATGTGACTTTATTCAGCAGGTGAAATGAAAGAAAATTGAGGGGTACTACAACAAGTTCAGTAGTCTTAGAGGGCAGATTCAGATTTGGAGGGAAATGCGAAGAGTCAAAATGTGTCTTCTCAGTAATGCTTCAACCTCAAAGGAAATTCCAATATAAAATTAGCTTTAAGTGAACATTTCCTGAAGCAAAACAAAATTCTGACCATTACATTAATTGATTGGATTACTCTAAGTACATTTCTGAAAATAATCAATACATTTTTTTTAAATAGAAGTTTTGGATATATGGCCATTTGGTTTCTAAATTTCAGGCATTGTAAATTATTTGGAGGTGCAGCATTCAACATTGTCCTACTCAAAATCCTGCAGTGGTTTAAATATTAGAACAAGATGTTCTATAAAATCAGAAATCAAGGAGAAGAATTCTAATATTCAGAAATGGGCTTGGAACCCATATTTGTAACTAAAAGGGTAACTCGATAGATTTCCATTCAATCAAGTGATTGTGTATTGTTTAAAAATATTCTGCGTTTTGATCTAGGCTCTTTCACTTAATGTCTTTGACTTCTTCAAGTTACATAACCTCTAGAACCTCTTTTCCTGTGGAAACTAAGAAAATAAGCACCTCACAAACCTCTGAAGATGAAAACCTACAATAAGCATTAATTCTGTAGCAACTTTCCTCCCCTTTACTATGTGCTGGTTGTTTCCAAACCACACAATGTTTGTGTTTCTCTAGTTATGTTTTAATTGTTTTTGTTTTGTTTTTTTTTTATTCCATTTTCTTCAACAGATAAAAGTCCTGACGAAGATATTTCTCCCAAGCCCACAGTTTTTCTTCCTTCAGTTGCTGAAGTAGAAGTCCATAAGGCTGGAACATATCTTTGTCTTCTTGAGGATTTTTTCCCTGATGTTATCAAGGTAGATTGGCAAGAAAAGGATGACAAAACAATTCTGAAATCCCAGCAGGGAGACACCATGAAGACTAAGGACACATACATGAAATTCAGCTGGCTGACCGTGACTGGAGCATCAATGGATAAAGAACACAGATGTATTGTCAACCACAAAAATAACAGAAGAAAAGTTGTTCAAGAGATTCTTTTTCCTTCAATAAACAAAGGTATGTGCACATAAAAATGAATACAACTATGATCTCCCTGATATGAGGGAGTGGTGATGCAACATGGGGGCTTAAGTGGGTAGGAGAAGAATCCATGAAACAAGATGGGATAGGGAGGGAGACAAACCACTTTGTTTCAAAGGGAAAACCCTACCTTTTCTGTCAAATATATTTTTTAAAGAATTTATTTATTGATTTGACAGACAGAGATCACAAGTAGGCAGAGAGGCAGGCAGAGAGAGAGAGAGGAAGGGAAGCAGGCTCCCTGCTTAGCAGAAAGCCTGATGCGTGGCTCAATCCTAGGACTCTGGGATAATGACCTGAGACTATGGCAAAGGCTTTAACCCACTGAGCCACCTAGGTGCCCCTTTTCTGTCAAGTATTACTGACAACAAGTACATAGAATATTTTCTCTAATGTTGTTTTCTTTAATGATGGCATATCCCGCTATTTCCAATAGAATTTGAATAGTATGGGCTTTGAAGGTACCCGGATACCTTAGTCAGTTGAGCATCTGACTCCTCATTTATTCAGCTCAGGTCATGATCTCAGGCTCTTGAGATCAAGATCGCCGTCGGGCTCTGTCGGTCTCCATGCTCAACCCAGACTCTGCTGGAGTTTTTTTCTGTCTTCATCTTCTCCCCATGTTCTCTCTTTCTCAAAATAAATAATGAATCTTTAAAAAAAATAGTATGGCCTATGGAACATACAGAGAAAAAAAGAAAGACAAACTCACTTAGCCATTCTCACATCAGTTTCATCATCCAAAATATTATTGTCACCGTGATATAGTTTCTACTTATTGTATGGATTAAATGAAACAATACATGTGAAAGCACCTAGCAACCTTGCACATAAGAAGTGTTATGTGGTGAATGACCGCCTTTGGTTCAGGTAATGATCCTGAAGTCCCAGGATCAAGTCCCACATGAGGGTCCCTACTCAGCAGGGAGTCACCATCTTCCTCTGACCCTATCCCCTTTCAATTTTCTCTTACTCTCTCACTCTCTTTTAAATAAATTTTTAAAAAATTTAAAAATTTTTTCAGAGCAATATCCTCACCTTATTTTTAATATAATTTTATTTTTTCAGTGTTCCAAGATTCATTGTTTATGAACCACATTCACTGCTCCATGCAATATGTGTCCTCCTTAATACCCATCACCCAGCTGACCCATCACCCACTCCCTTCCAAAACCCTCAGTTTCTTTCAAAGAGTCCACAGTCTTTCATGATTCATCTCCCCCTCCAATTTACTCCAATTCACATTTCCTTTCCTTCTCCGAATATTCTCCCTATTATTCCTTATGCTCCACAAATAAGTGAAACCATATGATAATTGACATTCTCTTCTTGGTTTATTTCACTCAGCATAATCTGCTCAAGTCCGGTCCATGTTGATACAAAAGTTGGGTGTTCATCCCTTTTGATGATGGGGTAATATTACTGTTCAGTATATGGACCGTATCTTTTTTATCCATTCATCTATGAAGGGCCTATTGGCTCTTTCCACAGTTTGGCGATAGTGGCCATTGCTGCTATGAACATTGGGCTACATATTACTGTTACATCTGTATCTTCAGGGTAAATACCCAGTAGTACAATTTCAGGGTGATATGGTAGCTCTATTTTTAATTTCTTGTGGAATCTCCACACTTTCCAAAGTGGCTGCACTAACTTGCATTCCCAACAACACTGAGTGTTCCCCTTTCTCTATATCCTCTCCAACACTTGTTGTTTCCTGTCCTGATAATTTTGACCATCCTAACTGGCATAAGACAGTATCTCAATGTGGTTTTGATTTGAGTTTCCCTGATGGCTAATGATGATGAGCATTTTTTCCTGTGTCTGTTAGCCATTTGCATGTCCTCTTTCGAGTACTGTCTGTTCATGTCTTCTAGACATTTTTTGACCTGATTATCTGTTTTTTGGGTGCTGAGTTTGAGGAGTTATTTATAGATTTTAGATATCAGCCCTTTGTCTTAGCGTCATTTGCAATATCCTCTCCCATTCCGTGGGTTTCCTCATAGTTTTGTTGACTGTTTCCTTTGTTGTGCAGTAGATTTTTACCATGATGTAGTTCAAAAGTTCATTTTCGCTTTTGTTTCCTTTGCCTTTGGACACATGTCTTGAAAGAAGTTGCTGTGGTGGATGTTGAAGAGGTTATTGCCTATGCCCTCCAGGATTTCAATGGATTCCTGGTTCACATTGAGGTCTTTCATCCATTTCGAGTTTATCTTTTTGCTTGGTATAAAAGAATGGTCGAGTTTCATTCTTCTATATGTAGCTGTCCTATTTCCCCACGACCATTTATTGAAGAGACTTTTTTCCCCTGGATTTTTTTTTTTTCCTGCTTTATCGAAGATTAGTTGACCATGAGTTGAGAATCCATATCAGGACTGTCTGTTCTGTTCCATTGATCTATATGTCTGTTTTTGTGCCAGTACCATGGTGTCTTAGTGATCATAGCTTTGTAATATAGCTTGGAATCAGGCAACATGATGCCCCAAGACTGGTTTTTCCTTTTCAACATTTCCTTGGCAATGTGGGGTCTTTTCACATTCCAAACAAATTTTAAGACTGTTTGTGCCAGCACTTTGAAAAATGCCTGTGGAATTTTGATCGGGATGGCATTGAAAGTACAGATTGCTCTGGGCAGTAGAGAGATTTTAACAATGTTTATTCTTCCAATACAGGAACATGGAAGGTTTTCCCATCTCTTTGTGACTTCTTCAATTTCTTTCATGAGTGTTTTCTAGTTCCTCCAGTACAGATCCTTCAGCTCTTTTGGTTAGGTTTGTTCCCGGGTATCTTGTGGTTCTTGATGCTCTAGTAAATGGAATCGATTCCCTAATTTCCCTTTCTATATTTTCATTGTTAGTGTATAAGAAAGCAACTGATTTCTGTTCCTTGATGTTGTATCCTGCCACATTACTGAATTGCTGTATGAGTTCTAGTATTTTGGGTGTGGAGTCTCTTGGGTTTCCCATATAAAGTATCATGCCATCTGTGAAGAGAGAGAGTTTGACTTCTTTGCCAATTTGAATACATTTGATTTCTTTTTATTGTCTGATTGCTGTTGCTAGGATTTCTACTAGGATTTCTACTGAACAACAGTGGCAAGAGTGGGCATCCTTGTCATCTTTCTGATCTCAGTGAGAAGGCTGTCAGGTTATGCATAGAAGAATGATATTCACTGTGGGTTTTTCATAGACAGATTTTATGAAGTTGAGAAATGTTCCCTCTATTCCTACACTCTGAAGAGTTTTAATCACAGAAGATGCTGCATTTTGTCAAATGCTTTTTCTGCATCAATTGAGAGGACCATATGTTTCCTCTCTCTTCTCTTATTGATTTGTTCTATCATGTGTATTGATTTGCAAATGTTGAACCAACCTTGCATCCCAGGGATAAATCCCACCTGGTCATGGTGCATAATCTCTTTAATGTATTGTTGGATCCTATTTGCTAGAATATTTTTGAGAATTGACATCCATATTCAACAATATCTTCTAGTCCTCACTCTCTCTGTCCACCCCCTCAGGGATCCCAATTATTCTGACATTGGATGTTTCATGGTGTGATTTATTTCCCTAATTCTGTTTTCATGGCTTTTAAGCTATTTGTTCTAGGTCTCCTCCTGATACTTCTTTTCTATTCAGCTTGTCTTCTAGATCATTACTTCAAATATCTGCCACATTTACCCTAGCTGTTAGAGTATTGAGATTAGATTGGAACTCATTGATAGAATTTTTAAGTTCTGCTGGATCAACTCTTACTTCTGTCCTTAGAGATTCTTTTTTTGCCACTAATGGTCTTCTCCAACCTAGCCATTGTCTGGATAATTGCTACCCTGAATTCTATTTCCAACATATTGTTTATGTCCATATCCAATAGTTCTGTGGCAGAAGTCACAGTCTCTGAATTTCTCCTCTCTTGGGTGCTCTTCCTCTTAGTCATCTTGGTGAGAGATGGTTGAGGGGATGTACACTGGATATATCAAGCATGATCTAGTCAAGGTGCACCTTGGACAGTTTTGGAGCAATTGGAAATCCCCACCAAAAAAAAAGAAGAAAGAAAAACAGAGAGAGAAAGGGAGAAAAAAGGGGGGAAAAAAACCCAGCCACAATGAGCCTAAAAGTAAGATTTACATAAGTAAATGTAAGTAAGTAAGTAAGTAAGTAAGTAAGATTCACATAAGTAAGACTTACATAAAAGAAGACCAAGAAAAGAAAAAAAAAAAAAAAAAAGCAGCCAAAATGGGCTCCAAAATAAGATTTATACAGTACATAAACATAGACAACTATACATAAACACTGACAAAATAAGATGGGAAGGTGTTTATAAACTCTTGATATGGGTGAGGAAGGTTATTTTAGTTCATCCTTAGTGTATCTTCTTATTTTTGTTAAAGGACTCAACTTTCCAGAGATACAGGGAAATTAAATCTGGTTTATATATAATGATAGTATTGAATGGGGTGGGGAAAGACTACATTGAAGCTTATATCTATCTATCTATCTATCTATCTATCATCTATCTATCATCTATATCTATATCTATCTATATATACATATTTTTTAAAAAAGAAACGTATATGTAAGAAAAAAGTTCAAGGTAAAAAGTTATTATGTAATGTGCTGTATTAAACATCGAGTTGTAGTGGTGAGTTATTTTAAAAAATAACAAAATAAGAATGAGAACAAATTTTTAAAAATTGTGTTTATGAAATGTACAGGTTTGGGGGTAATACTGGGGTCTTAATATATTGTTTTCCCCCTATTGTTGGGGTTTTACAGTTTTATGGAGATCCTGTGGTTATTGTCCTCTTGTTCTTTCAGCTTGTCTTCTGGGTGCAGGTTCTGTGCATTGTTTTTCAGTCAGTCTTGCCTGGGCTGAGTTGCCCTGCCACCATCAAGGGGCTGGGCTCTGTGAAACCAGCTTTTCAAGCTTTTGTCTGGAGGCTTTTGTTCTTACATGGCTTTTTGTGGCTTTTTGGAGGGTTAGTGCAAAGTAAGCTGTCCACACCCAGACCTCTGCCTCAGAGAGAAGTCTCAGTCTACTCCTCTCTGGATTATTCAGAATACACAGACTTCCCCTTTGCAAACTCCATTGAACACTGCAAACTGCCACGCATTGCCTGCTCCCACCCACCACCTTGGTAGTCATCCTGAGGCCCACACTTATCTCTGTACCCCAGTGCCCTAAAACAGTGAGCAATATTGGTCCAGCTGAGCCTGATTCTGGTGACTGTTGTTGCTGACTGTCTGGAGTCCACGCCCATCCTGGGTACACTCAGACCCAGTGGTAGTGCAGGTCATGGAAGGCTGTGGGCCCAGGGACCTCAGGTAGGAGCTTTTACAACGATCTCTCAGTTGTGGGTAGGGGTGTGCCCAGTCCCAGTGGTGGTACAAGAAGTGGAAAGCTGCAGTCTCAGGGACCAATGGCAGAGCCCCTGTCAGTCTCTCTCAGGGTTGGGCAGGTGCAAGCTGTGACCACCCTTGAACCGTGGACTTAGGTTTGTGCCTGTGGCTGCCCAATTCTACCAATTGCTCCTCAAGACCCTTTGTTCTTTTTGTGTACTTTTAACCAGACTCCAAGTTAATGATGGTCTGCAAGCACAGGACACTTTAATATTGTTGTATTATTTCCCAATGTGTTGCTTCTGGTGGCTCCCTCCCCTTCTGTTTATCCTCCGATACCACTCTGAACACTCCCACTCTGCTTTACCCCTCCACTGATGATCTTCTGCCCCTGTAGAGATCCAGAAGTGTATAATCTTCTATCTCAGGCTGATTTCATGGGTGTTCAGAGTGTTCTAGTAGATATTTAAATCACTTTAGGGGACTAGGTGAAACAGGGTCTCTTACTTCTCTGCCATCTTTCCCAGAGTGCCCTGCTCATTTTTAAAATGAAATGTTCAGAGGGTCCACTTTTCATGATTTTACTTGATCAGGAAAGAAAAACAATTATATATCTTTCAAGAATATTCTTCTCAGCAGCACAGTCCTTCTCACTTTAATCTTGCTCAACTCAAAGTATAACCCACCAGCAATGAGTTACAGGGCACAAAATGGTGTTCATTTGATGGAGCCGAATCACAGCTCAACCTGAAATAGTAATTTGGCTACTGAGGTTTTAGTATGATATTGAGGTTTTCAGATTTGAATTTTATATACCAGAAAAAGGTGAAGTGTCATTAATAAAGCTTGGGTGAGGTTCACATGTATAAAGTTTCTTTCATTCTACAAAATGAATACATTTCTTTCCATTAGTAAAGCTGTTCAGCAAACTTTATTGCAGTCCTAGTGAATGCCAGGCTGGAAGGGATGCAAGATGAACTACTATCCCAATGAGGATCATTACCCTAATGCAAATAGTCTTTTCCTAATCACTTGGGGTTCCTTATGATTCAAGTATGATTCAGGCGTGGTGTCCCAATGGCACCCCATTGATGCAGACACCAGTTTAGACCTTGTGGGCAGCCAACTGAAAGTGCCTTAGCCCACGGTGATCCAGTAACTCAGTATATTCAGTAATGTCCCAGAATAAACATCACAAACCAAGGCTACAGAAGTCTCTTAAGAAGTAGCCAGTTTATACTTTTCTCTGTGATTCACAAGCAATTTTTAAGCAGTGAGAAACAAACACATAACAAGAACTGTAAAGAGCTTTCTATATACAAGTTTAAATTTCTGAAGTAAATCTTTGTCTTCTTGGAACGTTGGGGGAAAACTAAAGAATTCACATGCCTAAAATTGTAACACTCAGTTTAAGACTCCAAGTCACTAAACCAAGACTTAATACTTAACCCAAGTACAATTTCAACCCACCAGAAGAGTAACATTTACCAAGTCAACATGGGCATTTCCTGATCAGCCCCAGAAAGATTCCTGATGGATCCCCTCTTTCACTTTGGGAAGGTGACCTTGCCTAAAACAATGGATTCTTTGCTAAGAATTTTCTTTTGCTACTCCCTCGCTATTGTTAAAAAGGTTTCCTTTCCTCTAATCCTTTTGAGTCCCCCTCTACTCCTAGATGGGATGCTGAGTGATTCATTAATAGACTGATTAATAACACTATTAGATTTTTAACATTTACTTGGTTCCAATTTTTGTTCTTTAACAGGTTTGATGGCTGTGACAGAATCTGAAATGGACTCCCAGGGACATTCAGAGACAAAGCGAAACACAGTGGTGGTGACCGTGAGTCCTTTGAATTCACGATTTTACTCACCTGATCCAATGGCTGTGGGTGAGTTCTTGGCTATATGCTCCACTCTCTTTTTGTTCAAACTCCTATTGTAATTGATTTTGCTTTACAGGGCAGGCCAGCTTGGGCTGGCAGAGTGTTATGCTTGTGTTAAGTCGAGGTAGCATGTTTTTTTTTCAGCTCTGTTGAGCTAGTATATTTGCCCAGAAGCCAACTGACTTGGCACACAACCAAGCCCCTAAACTTTCAGACCGAGTTCCCCAGGTGGAACCCTCAGGAAGTGTCTGGGAGAATTGGTGTTGCACAAGAGTCTTCTTTGGCCAGAGCTCAGTAACATCTCTTACAGGCCATACACTAATATATGCATAATTTTTAGTCTTTGGTGTAGACCATGAGTTGTGGGGCAGAGGGAGAGGGAAAAGCAGACTTCCCACTGAATAGGGAGTTTCAAATGGAGCTTGATCCCAGAACCCCAGGATCAGGACATGAGCTGAATGCAGATGCTTAACAGACTGGGCCACCTAGGTGAGTCCAAATTACAAATCTAAAACTCCTTTTGTGTTTTGAGGGATTGGCTTGGTAACCACCAGGTTGGAGACCTCAAAAGTACAAAACAACTACCATTGTCTAACCTGTCAGGTCCATAATTCTGGAACAACTGCTTACTTTCTGGAGGCTTCCTGCCTGCTCCCTCTAGGTTCCTTGAACACCTGCAACTGGACTTCATTCCACTGCCAGTTGGTACATGTTGTCAATATGCCCTTGTCATTGTTTGTATATTTTCTGGGTGTGGTTAAGCCTTTCCCTATCAAGAGGCTGATGTCCTCATTGTGGCAAAGACATTGTTAAAAATGGCTCTCCCCTTTGGGAGACACCTTCTGTGATCTCCAGTGACTAGGGCACATAATTCACAGGGAACTGTCATATAATTCACAGGGAAAATCACAGGAGCCTTTAGGAACACCTTGCAAACTTCCTGGAATTGTCTGTGTACAAACTTCTGCTGATCCTTTGCATGTGAGTCCTCAGTATCTGTTGCTCAAGCCTGTCATCACCAGGTTATAGAAACCTTCTTAGAGCACAATTAAAGGATCCTCTCAGTCATAGGGTGCAGCCTGGTGATTAGGTATGTAAGACACAACATCAGAGCAAGATAGCCCTGGACATTTCTAGTAGAAGAGGGACATTGCCAAGTGTTCCTGCTATAAAACTACTAGTTGAACCTTGTACACATTCCATAGCTATGGAAGTCTCCACCTGATCCCTAGTCCTGCCCAGGCCCTGGTGTTTCTGAATCAAATTGAGGGACAGAGAAGTAGCTGACATCCAAACAGACTGATTTCATCTAGACAGGGGTTCAAAGCTTTATACTTTAAACATAAAGTATATTTATATTTTCTTTCCCCTCTTTTCTTTTCCTTTACTCTGTCATAGCCTTTATCTTCTCCTGTATGCCAAGAGGCCTAATCTCTGAAATCAGAGCTACCTAGCAAAAAATATAACCCTGGTCCTAATTTCTCTCAAGGTCAATAAGACATCTCATTGGTTGATTACCATAAAGTTCTATTGCGAGTTAATTAGGAATTACGAAGAAGCCACTGGGATTCACTCTTTTGGCTGGCCCTACTTCCTCGGTGAGGGATAATTATAAAGAAGTACAGTCAAGACCTTTCCCTTCATTCTTGAAGTTGCTGCAGAAACCCTCCTAAAGCAAAGGATAGCCTCCCCCCAAAACAAAAAACAAACAAACAAACAAACAAAACCCTTTGACTCTGACCAAAACAGTTCTTGAAAGTAAAACAGCCCTTGATTATGACTTGGCTGAGCAAGATGTATCTTTGCTGTAGGCAACACCATGTTCTATACCAAGTTGAACACTATTGGGACAATTGAACCCAATAACATCAGATATTGGTGCAAGCAATGTGGCTTAACAGAGTTACTCATTTAATAGGGTCTTTCTTACTTATTTGATTTTAATTGCTTGAAGTCTTGGGGACTATGACAAACATGAGGAATTATCCTGTTTAAAGGCATCATAATAATCTGCCTGGTGTGTTATGTCCTCTCAAAAGCTTTACATGCAAATTCAAAGCCAGTAATCTCAAGCAAATGAGCTAAGACTGGAACATTTCAACAAATAAAGAGAATGACCAACTCAAAAATTGTTAAAGTTGAAATTGAAACCTGTGACTATCACAAGGGTTAAGTAAAAAGGTTAAGACCTGTTAATATCACCCAGAGGAACAACAATTACTGTGAGAATGTCAGAGCAGTTGCTGAGAGTGGTGTTAATGCCTTCAATTTAGAACCCATCTCTCCGTTCAGCTGAGAGTCTGATCAAAAGGCAGAGTTGTTATAAAGGAAAACCACAGGCTCAAAATATACTCAGTTAGCTTAAGGCCACAAGTCATTAAAATCTTCACACCTACCCAGCTGCAGAGTCAACACCCAGAAGTGCAACCTTATTGAGTGGACATGGGATCTTCCTGGTCCGTACTAGGAGGTTTACAGGTTGTCCACCTCCATTCCCCATAGGAGGATGACCTTGCCTCAGCCAATGGTTTCCTTGCTGATAATTTCTTTTTCACTCCCTATCTTGAAAAACTTCTTTCTTATTGGCCTTTGAAGCTCCTCTCTACTTCCTAGATAGGATGATGCCTGACTCATGAATAGGTTTATAAATATAGCCAGTTAAATTTTTTAAATTATCCAGTTTTGAATTTTTGCTATTTCCCAGATTCCTAGCTTGTCCAATGACCAAATTCGTGTTAAACATTTATTTTATCTGACCTATGAGGAAGATCAAATGAAATTATGCCAGTGAAAATGTTTGTTGAAAACACAACATGGATGAATTTATTCCTATATTTGTTGTATTTATTTATATATTTTCCTAATACTAACAAGTTAGATTATAAGTCACCCCTAAGTTTTTTATTTCTACAGCTAACAGAAAGGAAGCAAATGAGCAAGGCATAAATTTAATGTAACCCCTTGGCTGAAGTATCCTGTTAGGTTTTGATTTCTCTAGTGTGCAGAGAAAAGTAAAAAGTATAGTAAGTTTCATGGTGAGAATTATGGTAAGGGAGAAGTTCCTGCGTATATGATGTGTTTTACTTAGCATTTCTGAAAGGAATGTCTCCATGTTCTTCTCATAGCAACAAAGATAATGAGCCATTTCTGTTAATGCAATTTTATAGCAGATTTCTAATACTGGTTCATGGAATTTTCTTTTTTTTTTTTAAAGATTTTATTTATTTATTTGAGAGAGAGAGAAAGAGAGAGAAGCAGATTCACTGCTCAGCAGGCAGCCTGATGTGGTGCTAGATCCCAGGACCCAGATATCATGACCTGAGCCAAAGGCAGATGCCCAACTGACTGAGCCACCCAGGCATCCCTGTTTTTGTTTTTGATAAAAACATGTATATATGTATATAAAAATAAAAAAGAAAATAGAAACGAAAAAGGGTAAAACAAAAGAGCCTTGCGACTCTCTCTTCCTGTATCCTGTGGTCAATGATCATTTTACTGATTTTTATCTTTGTATGTATGTTGGGTGTTTTTGTGTTTTAATTTGTCTTCTACACTATGGGTAAATACAACTCTTTTTTTGTGTGTGGTCAGATGGCTCTAAATGTGACTTTGTCTTCATTCTATCCCTGCAAACAAGTTCACATTCAGGGGCGAATGGGTGGCTCAGTTGGTTAAGCACAGGCCTTTGGCTCAGGTATTAATCCCAGCCAGGGTCATGGGCTTGAGCTCTGCATTGGGCTCCCTGTTTATTTTTTAATATTTTTAATTATTTATTTATTTGACACACAGAGAGAGAGAGAGAGAATGAGGAAAAGAGAGAGAGAGAGAGAGAGAGGAAATAGGTAGGGGGAGCTACAGGCAAGCAGAGGGAGAGGGAGAAGCAGGATCCCCACTGAGCAAGGATCTGAAGGGTGGCTGGATCCCAGGACCCAGGATCATGATCTGAGCCAAAGAAAGCCACTTAACCAACTAAGCCACCCAGGTGCCCCTGGGCTCTCTGTTTAGTAGGGAGTCTGCTTCTCCATCTACCTCAATCTCTTTCCCCTTCTCATACTCTCTTCCTTTCAAATAAATAAATAATTTATTTAAAATTGAGCATCTGTAATGAAAAGGTCATTTGCTAAGATGAAAGACTAAGATATCTGGAATAGATGGCGTTTGACAGTGTACGATGAGGAGTTATGTTAGATTACTATGGGGTAGCTTACAAGGTGCTTTTCACATGCTCTCACTTATCTAAGTGCCCACAACCATCCTTTGAGGGCTGGCTCTAACAATCACTGCTATGATTTTACAAGGTAGATAGACTCCTTAAATCTTATTTCCTTCCGGGTAAGATGGAGTCCTCCAAATTCAGCTTATATCAGTGTAACTAGGGGATCAGATGACATAATATATGTGAACTTTTAACACAGTGTCTGGCACAGTAATAATCATTTAATAGGTATTAGCTTTCATTCATACTGTTGTCATGTCTGCAAATACCACCACTCCAGAAAATCATGTGTGGTATCTGGGGATACTGAAACTTGTGTGATTTGAAAGGTAGGACTGCTTTCTTTTGCTTAGATGGGAAATTGACCTAAACCAGACCCCTTCCAACATGTAAGATTCTGCTGTGACTCTAAGGTTGGATGGATTCATCTTGGTAACAGCACTACAAGTCAACAGTGGGTGCTGAGGACTGTACAGCAGCCAGTTTCTGGTTATTTTTCCATTCAACAAGTTTGTATACAACACCTACTTTGCAGCAGGCAGCGTGCTAGGAGCTATGAGCACAGAAGGAAAACAAGATAGTCTTAGGCACTTACCCTCCAGCTGTGGGGGAAAAAAAGAAAGAAATGAATAATTCATGAAGTTCAACATCTTCATATACAGAAATACAATTTTAAATTGATTTACTGAATTACACAGACTCAGAACAATCAATTCTGGAATTGTGGGGCTCATATTAGTAAAGGCTCTCCTCTCTACTAATTGTTATCTATCATCTACCTATCTATCTATAACACAGACACACATCAAATAATGGATTTGAACAATTGAATAATACTTGCACTCATTTCTTTCAGAGTTTGCTGCTATTAACTCCACAAAATCTTACTTGATCAGTACTGGCCTCATCCCCATGGAATAGCCATCCTGATATATAGGTAGTGAACTTAGATTGACCCTGCCCCTTTCCCCAAGAGAAAGGCGCTTAGAAACAGAACCAGTGAAATACAGTCAGCTGGTGAAATATGGCCAGCTGGTAAAATATGGCCGAATAGCGCCCCCCCCCATAATGGAGCGCAAATACCAGGACATGTCAATCTTGGTGGAGATAATGGGCCCAGATACCAGGATGTGTTTGGCCAGGTGGAGACGTCCAATCAGTAAAAGCACACGTATTACCTCTCTACAGGCTAAGGAATGTGAGCCCCACCTTTCAGGCGCCAAACTAAGGTGCCAATTCTAGCCAAGGTGATAGGCTGAATTAAACGACTATCATAAGGTTGGGTGTAATCCGATTGGCCGACGTGTGTAACCTAGCTTGATTGTATGACGTTCTCTGTGCGCTACATTCTCATTGGCCAGGCTCAACTATATGGCTTTTACTCATTAACTGGCCTAGGAGGGGGTTGCCTTCCCTTTGTGAAAGGCGACGCCCACGGGTGGGTTTTGGTTCTCAGTGCTGGCACCAAATAAAACCCTGCTTAACTTTCACTTTGTATCAGTCTCATCCTTTTGTCCATGGACCCTTCATTTACATTTTCTGAACACACCAAAAATGATACAAATAACAACTAACTCAGTCATAGAAGATATAACGTGACATATGTGAAATGTCTAGCATAGGTATCTCACTTAGCTGTTAAACCGTAAGTACTAGCTCCTGGCATTTTCTCCTCATATGTGAACAAAGGTAATGATGAATAACTTTGGTTCTAGCCCTGCTGATCCAACCTCCGTGTCCAGTATCAAGGGACTTATGGACTGTAACCGTCATCATCACCACCTTCATTATCATCATCTTAATTTATAGTTTTGCTTAATCATTTTGATGTCTTTGTTATTTTTTGCATGTGAATATGCAGAATTATATAGAGCAGCTGAGAAAGTATTCTTAAATGATGTGTTGCTGGGATTGAAATCTGGCTTCTGGTACTTACTAGTTGCATGAAATCAGCCCTTCTCTCTCTGTCCTCACTTAATTTGTAAAAAAGGAAGTGAAAATAATAATAATAATCTCATAGTTTATTGAAAAATTAAATAAGGTTAAGCTTTGCATACAAAGTTGCCAAAATAAGTAACAGCTAGTTTGTACTTAGTGAATATTGCCTCTTACTCTTTCTTTTTTCATGAGTCAGATTTATAAGATCCAACACAATTCTGAAGTGTTACAAAGTCCAACAAAGTTGTAACTGTTTTAAGCTAATTGCTATCCCTGAAATTTCTACAGAACTTATATTGCCTCTTATTCTCACCTCGAAACATGGTAGGGAAGAAGGAATGTTAAAAGCTATTTATCACCAATGACTTTTTCCCATTGGAGTCATTCATTATAAACACAACCTTACTTTTTATTACTTGGGAATGTTCTAGGTGAATTTCAGGTGTTTGAGTGACTTGACCAGCAAACTCTGTCTGAGTTGTCTTGGGGACGGTGGTGGTGGAAATGGTGATGTAGGTGTTTATTCTCCAGTTGGGCTGGTATGAGTGTGTCACTTTAACCTAAGTCATCAGAAGTGTATACAGTCACCCCTCGCCCATTAACAAGTCCTAGCCTTTCAAAACAACACGTGAAATTAATGAAATGCTTCTTTTAGACACCCTGCAGCTGCAACTTGAGAACACATCTGCCTACTATACCTACCTCCTCCTCCTCCTGAAGAGCCTGTTCTACTCCATCTTCATCGTCATCTGTCTGCTTGGGAGACCAGCACTCAGTGGCATTGGGAAGAGTTCCTAATACATGGTGGCACAAGGTGTCACTTCTTGCCATTGGCTAGTGTTCCTAAAAGTATCTGCTGAGGATCTAGTGAGCCTTCTTTCTGAGATTGGGTTATTTCAGTTCACATGTATCTTCTTCTTGTGTCATTATCTGAGAACAGGCTTACAAACCCCTAGGCAAACAGAAGCTTTCACTCTGCAGCTAGAACAGATTCCGCCATGACTCCGGGTTGGGGTCAGGGGGCATCCACAGAGTCTTCTGCACCACCCCCTCGTTGTCCACCAGCTGGCAGTCACCTAGTCCCCATGCCTCTGGGTACAGCCACCATACACCTTACAACTGCATTCCTTGAACTCTTTAACCAGATAACTGCCTTGAAGACTTTATTTTATAAACCTAGGAGCCACCATGCTTGTTACCTCACATTTGTGTGTTTTTCATAATAGGCACAATAAAAGCAATCAAAAGCCTTCTCTGGCCTCTGTGTAATTTATTTAGTGCTGAGAGTCCAAAATAAAGGACAGCATGACAACTGAGTCTTCCAATTCAGCATCACTTATAATAATGGTCAATTCCACATTTCTAATTCTTTCTCTGAGATAGTCCTTATAATGCTTTCTTTGGGGCACTGATCCTAGGTGAGCCACAGACAGTGAGGTTTTCCAGGTTATTTCTCCTGCAAAGTTTAGCAGATTCAGACTCATTTGGTTAAATACACTCTAGTGGTGACACTATAACATGTCGCAATACTGGTGGCTGTGCTCAGACCTGTTCCAGTGTGTCACAGGCACCATGTTTCCTGATGTCACAAGAAACCCAAGAGAGCTGCACTAACACTGAAAAGGTAAAATGGCAGAGATGTTAAGTGCTGGATATCTGAACTCCATATGCTTGGGCTTAAATCTTGGTTCTTTGCCTACTTGAACTCTCTGTGACATAGTTTTTTATTTGTCAAGTGCACTTTAAGTGACCCATCTCTTGGAGTTGTGTGGATAAAATGAGTTAACTTTCCTGGGTACCTGTGAGTGCTCAACAACATTAGCCTCTACTGTTGGCAGCTCTACATTAGAAATAAGACAAACACACATGTACACATGCACACACACTAACAATTAGGGCACTAACTAATATGTGTGTGTATATTTCTACACACATGGATGTAAAATAAAATATTCAGTGTGTGGTAATTGCGAAAAAGGTAGTGATTGTTTATTTTTCTATTTTTTTACAAATCCATTTAATGTAGTAACTTTAATATATTAGAATTTAAACAATATCTCATTTAAAATTGGGAACTGTTTTTCTTTATTTACAATCAGGTTCGGTTCTTGTGAAACAGGTGCTTTTGGAAACAAATTTGAGGTTCCCATATTTTTTTTTTTTTTTAGAGGACTGATCTTTTTATTATTACTTTTTTATTTTATTTATTTATTTTTTTGTTGGGGGGAAAGACTGATCTTGAAATTAAGTTAGGTTTCTTTTTTTTTTTCCAATTTATTTATTTTCAGAAAAACAGTATTCATTATTTTTTTCACCACACCCAGTGCTCCATGCAAGCTGTGCCCTCTATAATACCCACCACCTGGTACCCCAACCTCCCACCCCCCACCACTTCAAACCCCTCAGAGTCCATAGTCTCTCATGGTTCATCTCCCCTTCCAATTTACCCAAAAGCACATACCCTCCCCAATGTCCATAACCCTACCCCCCTTCTCCCAACCCCCCTCCCCCCAGCAACCCACAGTTTGTTTCGTGAGATTAAGAGTCACTTATGGTTTGTCTCCCTCCCTATCCCATCTTGTTTCATGGATTCTTCTCCTACCCACTTAAGCCCCCATGTTGCATCACCACTTCCTCATATCAGGGAGATCATATGATAATTGTCTTTCTCCGCTTGACTTATTTCGCTAAGCATGATACGCTCTAGTTCCATCCATGTTGTCGCAAATGGCAAGATTTCGTTTCTTTTGATGGCTGCATAGTATTCCATTGTGTATATATACCACATCTTCTTGATCCATTCATCTGTTGATGGACATCTAGGTTCTTTCCATAGTTTGGCTATTGTGGACATTGCTGCTATAAACATTCGGGTGCACGTGCCCCTTTGGATCACTACGTTTGTACCTTTAGGGTAAATTCCCAGTAGTGCAATTGCTGGGTCATAGGGAAGTTCTATTTTCAACATTTTGAGGAACCTCCATGCTGTTTTCCAGAGTGGTTGCACCAGCTTGCATTCCCACCAACAGTGTAGGAGGGTTCCCCTTTCTCTGCATCCTCGCCAGCATCTGTCATTTCCTGACTTGTTGATTTTAGCCATTCTGACTGGTGTGAGGTGATATCTCATTGTGGTTTTGATTTGTATTTCCCTGATGTTGAGTGATATGGAGCACTTTTTCATGTGTCTGTTGGCCATCTGGATGTCTTCTTTGCAGAAACGTCTGTTCATGTCCTCTGCCCATTTCTTGATTGGATTATTTGTTCTTTGGGTGTTGAGTTTGTTAAGTTCTTTATAGATTTTGGACACTAGTCCTTTATCTGATATGTCGTTTGCAAATATCTTCTCCCATTCTGTCAGTTGTCTTTTGGTTTTGTTAACTGTTTCCTTTGCTGTGCAAAAGCTTTTGATTTTGATGAAATCCCAAAAGTTCATTTTTGCCTTTGCTTCCCTTGCCTTTGGCGATGTTCCTAGGAAGATGTTGCTGTGGCTGAGGTCGAAGAGGTTGCTGCCTGTGTTCTCCTCAAGGATTTTGATGGATTCCTTTCTCACATTGAGGTCCTTAATCCATTTTGAATCTATTTTTGTGTGTGGTGTAAGGAAATGGTCCAATTTCATTTTTCTGCATGTGGCTATCCAATTTTCCCAGCTGAGGTTACCATATTGAAACAACATAAAATCCATAAGATACAAAAAAGAGGAAATTTAATTTTGATTTCCTCCTTTTCAAAAATTTCTTCAGACCCCTTAAGACAAATGTCTGGGCCCTTACTCAGACCTGTAGAACTATTTCTGCATGTGGAAAGCATGGTGGCACAGAGAGGAAACTAGCAAATTACTTAAGCCATGTGGGCTAATATAACTGCTGGGGGACCTAGGCGCTGTGTCCTGTGGCTCAGCTCTCTAGCACGTTCCTTCCCCAACTGGACCTGGGCTGCCCTGGACAGGGAGGTGCAAAAAGGGGGAGGGTGGTGGTCCTGGAAGCAGTGTGGGTGGAAGGAGGGTGCTATGTACTCCTTCAAATGTGGTTGATTCCTGGAAGTGCTTGAAGTCAGACTGGCCCCTGCTGGTTGGGGCTCTACAACCACTAACTCTGGTGCTGAAAGATGAAATAAGAACAGTTAAACCACAGCCAACTTTGCTCCTTTCCAAAAGGCCACAGCTAATGTAAAGAACATATCCATCTGCACACATGCTCTCAAATATACTCTTTGGCTGTGGCTGAGGGTCCCTCTTTTTATACCAAGTTCATTCTTGTAGCTGCTGTGTGAGTTAGGATTGTATGCCCAGGGCTGTTGAGTTGCTGCACACTCAGTCCACTCCGATGACACTGTTCTGAAGGAAACAGCAGAGATTTCTTGTAGCACTAGGTGATCCCCGACATTCCACTGGGGTCTGTGCTTTTCCGTGGCATGTGATTTACTGAGGCTCAGACTTTGGTCTCATTTTGTCCGTGTAGGCAGAGTGACATGAGACCCATGCCCACGAGGTTACTAGCACAGGGTGACTGTAGACGACACAACAGCAGGTGCTTCTTTCCTCACAAGAACACATGGACATATGGAGGCTCTGAGTTCAACTGTGTCACTGAATTTCACAGACTGAGTCATGCCAGTTCCTACAGGGACAAGTGACTTCAGAGCCAGGCTGAGCAATGCTCAGTAGAAGACTTGCACAACAGATAAGTGTGTTTGAGGGGGGGGTGTGGAGCAGAGGAGGGATGTTCAGTGATGTGAGCATAAAAAGTAAGTGTCCACACCCACACCCCACCCAAACATGGAACAGAGATTGTGCCCAATCCCGGGATCCATTCTGTTCAGACCTTGGGGAAACAAAACTCTACTGCAGACATCACTGCTTTGGATTTTACAGTCTGACTTCACAAAGCATATTCTCACCAAAGATTCACTCCTCTTGTTCTCTACAGAGAACCAACATCTGTGTGAACTTTGGCTTCCATGAGCATGGGCCCATGTTACTCCTTCAGCCCAGCATGTGTGGGAGAGAGCTCTTTCTCAGGGTACATTGTAAATTCATCTCTTGCTTAGACATCATCAGTGGACCTGGTGTATATGTGGCTCTCCACCTGACACAGGATATTATGTGACCACACCACCGAATTCTGCAGACTTAGGTCCCAATGCCAGAATGTACATACCTTTCTCGCCCCCTTCTCCACCTTACAAAACTCTTTCTGGTTAATCCTCAGACTCCCACACCCCTCCTGGTGGCACTTCTGTCATTTGGTCTGTTCTCAGAACAGCACAGATGGAGCTTACCTGACCTGCACAAATGCACACATTTTTGTCATTACATCCAGCAATTTTTTATTCATGAAATAGCTCTGACAAAATAATACTCATTTTCCATCAGGCATATTTTTCTCTAAAACCAGAAAAAGTAAAAAATTCTAAGAATAGAAGAAAAGTTAAATAATTATTATATTTCCATGAAATATTTTGCACTAAAATTTATATTTATGTAATAGGCAATTATTCTGTAAATATTCATGCTATCAAGCAAAAGCAAAAATGTAAAGAAAAACCTGTATATTCCATAAGACCATATTTATAAAAATAAAAACCGATACATATATATGTGTGTGTTTGCAAGTCAGAAAAAGAAAATAACCAGGTGATTTCAATCATTTCTGGATCTTCCAAAATCTCTACAACAAAATGACTGTATTACTTTCACATTAGAATTTAAAACAAGATATGAATAATATCAGCGATATGACCAGAATTATATGAACGTGCAAACACAAAATGAGAGACAAACTGTCCACAGTGATGTGTCACAGAGTTCACAGGTTCTATGATTCTTCTTCTCTGCAAATATTTTTTTCAAAAAGCCTGTGTTACTGTCACAATCAGGGAAGGGACCTAAAAAAAGTAGCCACGGGAAGAACAGGGTAGTAGGTGAGGGATAGATCCGACTCACACGAAGGAAACAGCCTGCCTCACAGTTGCTTTAATCTTCTCAGATAATATACCTCAAAGAGGATATTTTCTTTTCCTGAGAATGTCTGCTGCATTATAGCCAAAAACTTGTCTGGTATAGGCGAGTAAGTACCAGAGAAACTTAAGAAAATTGTGTTCCACATCTTAAACTCATAATGTCACAAATTTATTAGGAGAAGTTTGTGGTAAAATACACAGACAAGGCATCGCTGTTGGGAGGCTTCACTTTCCAGCCTATTAAACTGCTGTAGAGACACTGGGGCAGATTACATGCCTTCTCACCTGGAAACAAGTCTGAGGAGATGGTCACACCACATCTTCCTGTTTCTAGGCTCACTGCCCACCTGTCAAGATAATGGTGTTTGAGCCTCATGGGGCTGACATGTCTTGGGATTATTTGGGAGTTCTAAATAAAGCCAAAGATTGGATTAAAACATAGTAATGCATATAGTTTACATAATTTAAAAGTGAACGGTAGCAAGGTCCTCTTTATGGTCAACAAATCTTCCCGTGAATGCTAGAAATAAAACCAGACTAGAGCAGCAAAAGTGATTATTTCGGTGGTTGGGAAATGTCTGATTTGCATATTGTCTGAGAATGGTTTATATCTGAAAACCTACAGAATTCAGGAATGACAGAAGTGCACTCATCTGCGTTGATCCTGTTCTTCCCCCAGCTCCCACAGCGAGCATAGTGAGTTGGAAGTTTCCTCCCAATTAGGAGAGGCCTTGTGAATGGGATCCAAAGTCACACAGTGTAAGGAGCTGGGTTAATGTGGGATGGCAGCAATGTGAAGGTGAGCTGACAAGCTGTGTGGTGTGCAAGCAGGAAGGCCAGGGGCTCTGCTGGTCTGCGGTTGGGGTCATGACTGCAGCAAGCATGTGCTCGGCTGAAGCTGTGTGCGTGCTTAGCAGAGACTCAAAAAAGCCCAACCCAGCCACACACGGCTGGTTGGCAGTGAGGTGACTGTCTTATGCAGAGGACCCATGAAAAGACTCAGAAAAAGTATAGCTGAGAAGACGTACACTTTAGGACATACAATCTATGTGCTAATTGTGAAAAATAGGAATGTGCTACCCAAGACCTACAACAAAACCATTTGGCAGAAGCGAAGTCTTAATCAAGTTGCTGGGACACATCCCTAAGAAATCTTGACAACCATGAAGCTGTGTAGACCCAGGGTGATTGGCAGGAAGCTAAGCTGAAAACTAAAATAACTAAGAAAGTAAACAGGAGAGGCGTGAGCAGTCACATACGATGGGAGATAGACTATCACAGATGAACTCCAAGCAGCTTTCTCAGCATGCAAACACCAACAAAAGCAACCTTCTGGAGAAAAGTCACAATCTCAAGTTGCCACAATATATTTTCAACAAAATATTTTTAAATAAAAAATAATAAGACCGTCAAAGAATCACAAAAGTGTGACAGTTGTTAGGGGGTAATAATCCCTACCACTCAATACAAACTCTTTGAGGTGTGTAGTTACTCTCTTTAGCAGACAAATACTGCGAAGTACCTATAACAAGTTCATGTTCAAAAACATGTTTAAATACTCAAGTTGATCACAGCTTTGTTCTTGGTGGCTGCTAAGGCATCCCTCCTGCATCCTTCATTGGAGTCTGCAGTGGGGGGAGGGGCGCCTTCGTCACCTCTTTCGCTGCCCTGGGAAGCCAGTACCTGGGCCTCTGCGCCCGCCCCGCAGCCGGGCCCATGGCACTGTGAGTCGGCTAGGGAGCCTCGCTTGGTGCGGGGGATGCCTGCCCCCCCCCACCCCGTGTGCCCTTAGCTATGAAGCCTGAGCAGCCTCAGGGCGGGGAGCCTATAAGGACATTAGTTCCCTTTGCCGCCATTACTGCTGCGGGCATTGGTGTTGGAGGCGGGTGCTGGCAGCCTGCAGCTGGGCAGCGGCACTGGGTCCTGGGCTCCCTATGCGCGCTGGGCGTACACGGCGAGCAGGGGCGAGCTCAGCTTCAGACTGGGCAACAGCCCCACGTGCACGCTGCTGCTCTACCTGGAACGTGGTGACTGCGACTTCCTGGACCTGCTCGTGGTGGACGGGAGCCAAAAATAAATAAAAATATGAAATAAATATAAAAAGCCAAAAATGCATATTATTACAAGTATACCAAAGTTACAACACAAACATGTATTCTAGAAATAAAATCTAGAATAGAAAACTTGTAACCCGAAATGAAATATTCGCTAGTGAGCTTAAGAGAATAGTTCCATTGGCAGAAGAAACAATCTCAACACAGAGGAACACCTTCAACCTGATAAAGGACATCTATGAAAACCACAGCTGACATCATACTTAACGCTGAAGGACTGAATGCTTTTCCCCAAAGAACAGGAATCAGACTGGGATGTTTGCTCTTGACACTTCTATTCAACATGGTAATACAGATTCTAGACAGTGCAACTAGAAAAAATACGAAGATCTCTAGCAGATGGAAAAGGAAATGCCAAAATGTCTTCAACCACAGATGACATGGTCTTGTTTGTAGGTAATTCCATAGAATCTACACGCACACAAAAAGCCAAAAGTAGAACTCGTGAACAAGGTCAGCATCGTCACAAGGTACACATTCAACGTACAAAATATCAGTTGGATTTCTACATACTGGCTTGACCACTTGAAAATGAAATTTAGGAAACAATTCCATTTACACTAGAACCAAAAGAAATAAAATATTTAGGAATCAATTTAAGAAAAGAAGAGCAAATCTTGTATGTGGAAAAGTACAAATGCTGCAGAGAAAAAAATAAAAGAATATCTAAATAAGTCCAGAGAGGATCCATGTTATGGATTAGGAGACTCAATATTGTCATGATGGTAGTTCTTACCAAATTCATTAAAGATTCAGTGAAGCAGGCTTTTGGGGTTATCAAGTTATCAAGTTATCAAGCATACACTAAAATTAACATTAATACCCAAAACACCTTGAAGGAGAAGAAAGTTAAAGGAATGATAATGTTCAACCTTTAGAAGCAGTGGGGGGATGGGGCTCACCCAAAATTAGGTTTGGAAGATGCAACTGATGATGCTGCACACACAGAGGGTGTGGAAAGCTTTGTCCCTGGCACAACAAGTCTGAGGGGCTGCAGGCGGGCCTTTTAAGCACAGGCTTACAGCACCTATAAAGCCACAGGAGACTCTGGAGGGTCGCGGACTCTTAGAGCTGCTGTCTCAGCTCAGCCTGACTGCTTTCCCATCTCTCTTTCCCTGAGGGACAGGGCCGTTCAGATGCGCACAGTGCTTAGCGTACTAGGACTGGGATCACCAGGAACAAAGAGACACTGGCTGTTTCAGGTGTTGGAATGTCCTTTCCCCCAGGGCTCACACTGTCTTCTAGGGAAGCCTGGCCTGACAGCTGGAGAGAGGAGCCACGTTATTTCCCCACCTTGTCCTCCAGCTGCTCTGGATTTCTTCTGGGCTCACTGAAGAATGGAGACCCGAGACCCACTGCACACACACCCCTACACCCCTACCCCCCCTTGAATGAAATTCCTTTCAAATCAGCCCTTCCAGGGTCTTCCTTCTAGCTCAGTCCCAGCTGCTCTCAGGAGCCTAACCTGGGGAGACACTAACTGGTTCTTCTGCCTGTTGAGGTGACATTTGGAAATCAAGTAACCACATCAGCATCCAGGCAAGAAGGGAATGGGTTGGTACGGAACTACCAGCCGAAAGCCCCTGAGGAAAAAGCTGGAAGGACAGTCGTGACCAGGAGAGAGAACTGCAGTCTCCAGGAGCTCACACTGGAAAACAAGGCTCCATTATAGACGGTGATGGTACAGAACATATGTGAGGCTGGACCTGTGACAGGATCATTTTGGGAGTAAGGCACTGGTCACTGCTGTCATCAGCTGACAGACCCATAATCTAGCTGACAAACAATTCAAATTAGACACTTGACTTTCGGAAGGCAGCTGCTCCCAAAAGACACCTGTCTGAGCCAGAAGTTCCTAATGCCTGGAAAAGCTCTGCCAGGACCAGATCCTGCCCATATCACTCTGTCTCCAGCCCTTGAACATGCACCAGGCCAATGTGGGCTTCTCCGTGGTGCCCCATCCCTACCTGGCTGCTGGTGCTCTCCCTCCTCCCAGGGTCCAGCAGGTTAGTATGTTGGCAAGCTAACTTTGTCCCCCACAAGGTCCAGCTTGGAAAGGCAGTCTCCCCACAGAAGGGACCACTGAAATGCAGAGGTCAGGCTCCCCTATTTGTTGGGGAGCCCAGAAATCATCCCACAGGACTTTGACCCTCCATCCCCTAGCTAAGATTCCCAATAACATGACACCTGGCCAGAGTCATGTCAACAGTAGACTGACTAACAGCATGGGGGTCAGGAATCAATTTAAGAAAAGAAGAGCAAATCTTGTATGTGTACAGAGTCCCTGAGCTGTCAGGGACAGCCTTGCTGCTGACAGCCAGTCTAGGCAGCAGCACGAGTGTCTATCACTGTCAGTGGATGAATTAATGCAGTGGCTGCAACCAGGGGTACCAAGAGCAGCACCGAGGAGCAATGAACTGGGGGGACAGACAGATGGACAGACATGGATTATAGGAAAGCTCTTCCATGTATGTGAATGTAAATATGCATATTCACAAGCAAATATCTGTAGTTTTTACAGGTATGTATGACACCAAGCCTATCAGTCTATTTTCTCATTTGAGGCTGGGGAAATGGGGGCATTGCAAGGACGAGCCACTCACCGAAAACTACCACTCACACTAAGTACAGAGTTGGAAAAAACAGGTTTTCTGCTTTGGATTTCTGGGCCCTTCAACTCACTAAGTGACTGTTTGCTGTAAGAGACTTCACTGACCGGGTGAGCAATAAAGAAGATGATCAGGTGCAGGACGTACCTGCAATGGCCAGGAGGGGGTGGTAGAAGTCAGTGTAAGTAATAAGTAAAACAATGCAGTTCTTAAGAGGGAAGCACATTATTTAAAACAAATAAGAAACCTATCTAACCTATTAGGTTATATCACAATTCACATTCAAAGCAACAACTCAGAGAGAACATAAATTAATATCTTAGTGAAAAACATCCAAGGAGATTACACAGCGCACATGCTTCATTAACCTATTAACCTGGCTGACTTGAAGTTCTTGGTGAGCTCTTCTTAGTGGGGCTATTCAACCTCCTGAAGACTCTGTCATCTTCAGAATGGGATGAATTACACCTACTTTACACTTGCAAAAAAGGAATCCATATGTGCCATGTATGGCATTCAATAAATTGTATTTGACATTATTTAATGGATCAATGATTACTGTTATGAACGTAAAAAAAAAATTAGTCTCTCTAAAAGACAAGCAACTATTAATTCACCAGGGCTAGAAGAATTTCTATTGTGTTATGTGGTCCTGCACTGTTACCGGAATGACTGCTCTTCAAGAACAGCTTCTGCTCTTTGCTCCCTTGACATGTGAGAGATATTGCTAAGTTCTGCAACCTCTCTGAAATCTTTCTCATAACCTTACTTACTCTTAATCTTTAGAGCTTAAACATAACTCTCTCTGTCTCTGTGTATGAGTATATATATATAGAGAGAGAATTCTACATGTATAGAATGGATGCTGTGACAGGTTTGCATTTGTTAGTCTTGTGTTTAAATCAAGGCTCCATTACTTATGTGACTGCACAGATGAAGTATTTTAAGATTTCAATGTGCTGCTCTGCCAAATATGGTTGTTATAACTATGTTGGCATGTTATTATAAGAAGCAAGTGGTTATAAGAATCACATTGTACTTCAGACTGGCTGATAATATTGATTTACAAAGCAATTAACTTGGCCCAATCTATGGCCCATGGTGGATGGTGTCTGGAGAGTGAGCATTATTACTCCCATTTACAGGGATTTGACCAGGGACACACATCCTCAGGTGGCAGGGCTTGGACTGGAGCTGTCATTCTATCCTTGTCAGTGCTATAAATCCTCCCACAGTTACGAGGTATCATTCATTTGATAGCTCTGAACTATGATGGACATCCCCCCTCAGCACATCATTGATCAGATGACATCAGATCAATGTCATCAGATCAATGTCAATGATTGATGTCATTGATCAGATGACTTCGTTGGCTGTGGAGGGAGCCGGGCTCCCAGGCTGAGCGCCATGGCTGGACATTTCCGAGGTCAGCAGGTCTGGAAGGTTGCCAGGCACATGGAGTCAGTCTGAACCTGCTGTTCCCTGCGAACCTCGAGCACTGGCAGCCTCAGATCCTGAGGGAAAAGCAGGCAGACGGAAAGCTTTGGCTGAGGTTCTGAAGTCTATTCCTCTTACAACCATTTTGTTTTAAGAATACTCTCTCTGCTTTAGTGTGATGACAATTTTATATTTTCCTAATTTTGAAACCACAAGTTGGAAGGACTTCCAGGGCTATAAGACATTGAGCTTGCCTGGATGAGTCTGCTCTCAGAGCTGCTCCTGGGGCAGCCTCCTGTCCCTGACACATGGGGTCCCTGAGGAAAGGACGGTCAGCCAGAGTCTCTTTTCTTCCTCCTTCCCTTCTTCTGTGATGAAACCTGTCATTTGTATGCTTTTTGATAATAGCCATTATAACAGGTGTGAGTGAGATGACATCTCATTGTGGATTTGATACATTTCCCTGAATTTCGAATAAAAAACAAATACTTTTGCAGTTTGTGTCCAAATATCGCATAGCACTTTGCAACTTTTTTCCCCATTAAATCTGACAACCCTATGTGAGCCTGCCTTTTCCCTTGAGGAATAAAAGAAATTATCTAGCAAATTAATTTTATATGCACATACACAAATACATTCACACACACTCCCTCACACACATTTCCATATATCCTTTGAGGAGAATCCAATGTATACCAACATAATTGATGTTCATTTCTTCTAATAAACCCTATTCAGGGATTATCAGATTTGTTAAACTGTTTGGAAATTCCGATGTGAAGAATTTTCAAGGAGCCTGTCATCATCTGTTGACTGAGAGTACCATTTTCAAGGATTACACAAATGAAGTTTATGTTTGGAAAGGCGCCTGGCCCTGTGCCAAGACGTGGTGGTGCTCTGCATGTAGTGACTGAATTTGAAATGCCAGGTCCACTCAGTGAGAGGTGCACAGAGTAGAGAGGAAGGCGTGGGGTTCTAATCCCGCCTCAGCTGCTCAAGGCCCTGTCATGTTGAATGAGTCATGGGAACTAAGAAGCTCATCTTTAACGATGAGGACTGATGAGGCTTCTGGAATGGGGACTTTCCTTTTCATCTTAAATGTCTAAGCCTCTGTAATCCTATAGCCTGTGAATGGCCAGGATATTACCGATGACCTGTTTTAACAAAAGGGGTTGCTAATCTAATAAATGAGAATTATTTTTTAAAAATATTTTATTTATTTATTTGACAAACAGGGATCACAAGTAGGCAGAGAGGTAGGATAAAAAATGATACTATTAAGGGCATCTTAGAATCGCAGAACTTGACAGCAGGAGGAGCCTTTGAGGACATATAAACCAACAGCCTACTTTCACCCAACAAATGCACCCGCACTGCCCTGTGCCTGCATTGTTCAGAGTGCTGCAGACAGAGTGGGGAACAAAGCCTTGACTCTCCAGAAACCTACATTCTAGATGGAGGCCCAGATAAGCAGCAGCAACAGAACATGTCATGTTAGGTAGTGGTAAGTGCTGGAAAGGGCAGTAAAGCAGAATGAGGGCATAGTGGGACATCTGGGTGGCTCAGTTGGTTAGGCATCTGCCTTCTGATCAGGTCATGATCCCAGGGTCCTGGGATTGAGCCCTGCTGTGGTCTCTGCTCAGCAGGGAGCTTACTTCTCCCTCTCCCTCTGCCTGCCACTCTGCCTACTTGTGCCGCCTTTGTCTTTCTGTCAAATAGATAAATAAAATCTTAAAAAAAAATATGAAAAAAAATATGAGGGGATACAGAATGACAGTGAGGGGGTTTAGTCTCTATTATGTTTTAGATGAGATACTTATGGAAATTAGTGTTTCTCAACCCTTTTTCATTAAGCCCCTCCCCAGGGACTATTATATACGTCGTTTCCTATCTGTCCCCTAACCCATGCCCAGAAACTATTGTATCTGACCCCCAACCCATGAAAGTTTCATACTACAGATGTACTGGGAGGTTCTGGGCTGTATACATACATACATACCTGGGCTTTGTGTGTAAAGAGAGAAAGGGATTCCACAGCCTCACCCCAGTTTTTACCACTTTGAGGGGCAGTATCATCCATCTCTGTTAAGTTTCTTTTTGCTATTGTGAACAAAGCCAAAGTAGCTGCTTTTAAAAGATCACAGTCTAAGGGAAAAGAACTTTTAGATCCCTAATTACTTATGTATGTTTTTATGAATGAGGAATTTTAGCATGGCTAAAAATTTAGGTAAAATATTTTAAAAACTGTTTAGGCCCTAGGAGTGAAGTCTGACACACTAGACTCCAGTTTGCATGCAATATCCAGGATATCAGGCTCTGTATACACTGGGAAGAGTGATGTGGACTCACAGGGCTCACCACCCCACCCCTGCCCAGCACCCTTGTTGCGCTCTTTATCTTTCAGGTATCATCTGCTCGGAGGCTTCCGCTCTACCTCAGCCAAACGGGCAGCTGCACTCCCTCCTCATGCTATCACATTACCCAGTACAGCTCTGCCTAGGACTGGTCTCTATTGGAATCATATTACTTATGTATTTGTTCATCTATTCTCTGTCTCCCTCATCAGGATGTGAGCTCCCTGAAGCAGAGACTCCGTTAAGTGCACTGTTGTTTCCTAGGCCCAGAGCCCAGGTTGGTACATCGAGATGCTCTGACCAGCTGACTGGCTGTCAGCCATTCGTGGAGAGCCGAAATTAGAAGTGAGGTTCCTTGACATCTCTTTGAGTGCTCGACGTCGCTAGGCCTGGTTCTGAGTCCATGTCAGACTGAACGCTGGGCTGCAGTCATTGATAGGCCCACATGTGCAGGGGACCAGTTGGGAGGTAAAATAGGATCAGAGTGAACCATTGGTTCACTCTGCAAGCCAGGCAAAACTGGCTTTCCCAGAATCCCCCGTGGATATCACCTTGAGCCTGTGATTGCTCCTCCTTTATAGCTGAGAATTCTGCCTCTGAGTTGCGAACTGTACTGATGGGTCTTTTATCTTTATTTAGTTGTGCAAAGAGAATCGAACTTGGGGGCCACCTGACCACAGTAGCTTATGTAAAAGACTTCTGGACTTAGCTTGTTGCTCTTCTGCAGTGACCGAGGATGTTCATGCCAACTGAGATACCTGCCATTCTCTTCCTCTTTAACTCATGGTCCCAGAGCTCTTAGTTAGGGCTCACTGATTTCTAGGCTTAGAGGAAGGCCAAAGGACTTTCTGGGAATCCCTGTGCTATCCATACATTACACTGGCCACCAGTGGGAGGTAGCTTATTGACCTGGATGCGGAGGGAGAGGCTGTTTGCCTTTTTGCCTCCTCTTGTCCCTCATGAGCTATGGTTTTGGGGAGAGGCCTGGGTACTGTTAGGAACAGTGTGTGTGTGTGTGTGCACGCGCACGCACATACGTGTTCATTGTGTCCTCCTTTCTCCTAGGCCCAGGATTACCACTCCCACCTAAGCTTGGGGAGGCTAAGAAGTATGATTGATCCTTCTGCAGGATCCATTGTCCAGGGTTCAGTTATGAAGTAATAAGGAGAGATTAGACATCAGGCAGTCTCTGTTGTAGCCATCAAGATTGATGTTGACCCCTCTCTGTTCTGCCACCTTAGAAGGTTACCAGGAAACATGGAGTTGAAACTTAACATCAGGGATTTCAAAAAAAGGATTCTCCATTTCTTTAACTTTCTGTTGGCTTTGAACAGTCCTAATATATCAGATTATCTCACACCAAAATGCGATTTTATATATGAAGCCACATAGGTTTTCTTTCTTTTTTAAAGATTTTATTTATTTATTTGACAGAGATCGCAAGTAGGCAGAGAGACAGAAGGAAGCAGGCTCCCTGCCGAGCAAAGAACCCGTTATGGGGCTCGATCCCAGAACCCTGGGAGTCATGACCTGAGCCGAAGGCAGCGCCTTTAACCCACTGAGCCACCCAGGTGCCCCCACATAGGCTTTCTTAATGGGGACCCTGAAATGCCATTGCTTAGAGAGGGTAGAAGCTTCATTCCATGTTGTTAGTAGACTGTGGTTTGGGTGGAGAGGACCTCTGCTCCATGAGGCTCTTTAAGGACAGCTTCCTTCTCTGCTGTTGCTCCATCATCCTCTCGGACATGACTGGCAAATTATGGCCCATGGGCCAGATTTGGCCTGTACTCTGTTTTTGTGTGGCTCACATACTAAGAATGGTTTTTGCATTTTTAAATGGATGGAAAAATGTTTTCTGACATGTGAAAATTATATACAACTCACATTTTATGTCCATAAATAAAGTTTTAATGGAACATGGCCATACATCTTTATTTCCATCTTGTGGTTGCTTTTGTGCTACGATGGCAGAGTTGAACAGTTGCGACAGAGACCCTATGGCCCACAACGCCAAAAAATGTGCTGCCTGAGCCTTCACAGAAGTTTGCCAACCTTTGCTTTAGAGATGGTCCTAGATCCTAGGTTGAAGCTGGCCTCCTCTCACCTTGTCTATTCTTCAGCCAAGGAAAGAGGGACTTGTCGTCATTGGTTACGCTGGCTGCAGGGAGGTGGAGAAGTGTCGTTTGCAAATGGGCGATTCTTTGCCTAGTGACAGTTCTAAGGTTTCTGTCGTTAAGAGGAAGGAGAGTGTAGATATTGGGGTACATACAGCAGACCATCACAGGGTGTGTGTGTGTGTGTGTGTGTGTGTGTGCGTGCTGTAATCTTTTTTGTTTAAAATCCACTGTGGTTGCGGGAAGGATATTGAAGGCCGTCTTGATTTATTGTGTTCAAGTAGCTTTGATATAAACAAATGCAGGAAATGTCTTAATGGGAGAAGACTTACTCATGTGCTTGTTCACTCGTGCCTTCATTCAGCAAGTATCCGAGGAGAATGGTAGTGTTCTCCGGCCTGAAATCTGAACTTAACTTTCTTACAGCGAGGGAGGTAATCCTACCTGTGATGCACGGGTTCTCAAAGTGTGATCCCCAGACCAGCTGCATCAGTATCTACAGGGACTGTACTAGAATTGCAGCTTTTTAGCCCTGAGTCCCCTTGCACCAGTCCTGCTAGAGCAGAATCTACTGGGGGAGAGGGGTTGGGGAACCCAGCAGTTGTGTCTTAGCATTCGGGAACCACGGCTGTAGAAGAACAGCCTTAATCCATAATTACAGTAAGCGAATGGCCTACCTCCCTTCACTGAATGAACATTTTGTGCTTTCAGGGGAATCAACAAACATTTTTTCCTCTTACTTAGATTCCTTATCAATAGTCTCTTGTACTCAGAAAATGTACACAAGTCAAAATAGACAAATCATATTTTGGCTCCAGATTTATTTCAGCAGACAGTGGCAGCCTCTGCCAAAGCCACGAAGTGACTCCCCGTGAAATTGGCCAGGCGACCACCACCACCACTGCACAGAGCCTTCTCAGTCTTTGACTGATTGCTCTGTGTGAAAAGGGACCTTGACAGCCCTGACCCAGTGACTTTCAGATTCTGAGGAAAACAGACGCTTGATGCCTGAGAAAGGAAATGGGGCCAAGAGGACGTTTCACAAGCAAGACTTGGTGAAGGAGCAATGGCTGTGGCTAAACAATTTAGGCGATTTGGTATTTAAGCATACAGTTGCATAGCCCTTGACAGCCACAGAACGCCAGTGTGCTAGAGTGAGTGACAGGTTGAATGAATGCTGTGTCTGTCGAGGCTACATCTGTAGATATTAGGTCCTGTGCTTTGGAAGTTACCTGTGTTACCCTTTATGACCTCCCATCCACTTGTATGGTCACAGCAAAAAGCTGAGGCATCACCAAGTTATTGTGCACAAGGTCTTCTACCCAGTAAGTGGCAGGGGGAGAATTTGAACCCAGGTAGCTGGGTTCTAGAGACCATGGTAGCCCAGCCTCCAAAAGTGGTGCTTGTGGTTCTTGTGCTTGTAGTTCTGTGGTTACATACACAAGCACACACGCATACAACACAGTCTAGGTGCTCACAACCTGGGTGTGGTGGTTTCTCTTGGTCTCCTTTGCCCACGTCATTTCTTAAGTATGATAATTTGGGACTTGGGTGGAAGTTCTCCTTGCTGTGTGGCCGTGAGCTGCCAAGCCCTGCTTTCTGTGCTCAGAACTGTTGCTGATTGACTCTGAAAGAGGAAGAAAGGATTACTTACTGCGGGCCAAAGAGCTGTAAGAGGTTCCCAAATTGCTCATTTCCCATCTGAATTTCTCCTCTTGCCTCAAAACTAAAACAACGCTGTATAGAGGAAGAATGAAGTCCGTATGACTCTGGCAGCTTTTTTTGGTAATTAATGGACTCACAACCTCTCTCAGGAGAGTGATGCATGATTCCGGAGTCCTACAGAATGAGTTAAACCCACAATGAATTATTTGGTTTGACTGATGTGTACAGTAACTGAAGACAGTTTATTACTGGGCGGGTTGTAATCTTCTCTCAAAATGAGTTCTCCTGGTATTCTGCCCGACTGCCCGGTCCCTTTAATGGGCCTGAAATTGAGTAAAATGAGAAGGTGCTAAAATAGTTGAAACAAGAAGTGATTCTGTTTCATCATCCATTCCAGAAAATATGCAGTGTATTTTTACTATAGCCTCTCTTCCGTCCCCCTCCCAGTCATTTTTATTAGTGATTAATGTGATTGCCGAGTGGTTTGGTGGGAAAAGCACTTGCAACCAAATTTAGTAAACCACAGGCCAATTTTATTTTTAGTTTTCTTGAACAAGGGCAGATAGCAGTTGCAAATAGATTACTGTATCTGCTTCTGAGCTCTTTCTTTTTTTAATGTTTTGGCTCTTGTTCTCCCTAGTATGTTTTATCTATTGAATATAATTTCTTTTGGGTAGAAAAGGCCATTCTTTCCATCATAAGAATAAGAGATTTTTATTTTGCTATGTAGGCTTCACCTTAGTCAGAAATTGAATATACTTGTAGTCATTGGTGTTACAGAGAATTCGAAATTGGGAAATTATTAGGTACCATAATTAATTAATGATAGGTGGGAATGGCAGGTCCTAAATAATGGTTTAATATTGTCAGCAACTTCCTAAAGTTGCTCAGTGATCAACTAACTAATAAGGTACAGGAAGAACAGTAAAGGAATAGGATAGTGGAAGGGATTCATTTTCACCTGCAGAGACAACGACAGGCATCTGGGAGATCCTCCTCACTAAGTGTGGTTTGGGTCGTTGGTTGATTGTTGAGTGAATATTTGAGTCCTGCACTTAACCCCAGGGCACCAGAGTATTAGAAATGAGGTTAATAAGTTTGCTTAAAGATCTTGAAGAGACTCTATAATTATCAGAAGAGTCATTAGAGGTCTCAAATTCATCCAGCAACCCCACCCAGGATTTCTTCTATAAGAATCCTGACAAATGGCCCACTACTGTGCTTAAATACTGTGAAGATTTTTTTTAAGATTTTATTTTTAAGTAATCTCTACACACAGCATGGGGCTTAGACTTGAAACCCTAAGATCACAAGTCACATGGTCCTCTGACTGAGCCAGCCAGGCGTCCCTTAACATTGTGATGATTAAGGGCACGTTAATTCTTTTCAGGTCCATTCTGGTCCATTCTGTTGTTAGACAGCTCTCATTGTGGACTTGTAGCAAAAACTCATCTGTGCTTTGCAGATTCTCCCTTATACAAACAAGCCAGATATCCTCATGAATGGAGGGAGGTCATGCAGGACAACAGACCTCCAAAATTTAGAAGCCTGTGTTAGAGGCTGTCATTCATAGACTTACTTCATCCCATTATGAAAGGACCAGATGCTCAGAATTCTCAGCATTTTCGATGTTCTCCTTAGATTTTTCATAGTACATTTTTGATGGGGACTTCTTTTAGATTCTCCCATTGATTATTCTAGGGGAAATAGAGGGGAGGTGAATGTGAGGGGTGGGAAGATAGTATTCATGCTGTGCAAAAACAGTTCTGGGCTTTCACTTCCTCAGAAACTCAGCGTGAGCCCACACTGCTGCAGACCTCCAAAAGCCGACTTAATAGAGGGATCACATCCTGGTTATGGTGAGTGGTCACCCCAACATGGTCATTGCTAGACCACATCAATTTTGGTTGTCTCATTTAGTGAAAAAGGTCTCTAGAGAAGGGCCGTCCAAAAGGGAAGGCTCGGGAGATCTTGAATGAGGAAGAGTATATGGTCATAATGCTTAGCTTGGTGAAGAGAACAGAGCTCCACATAGGAGGAGGCCTGTCAAGGAAGAGGGAATCGATTTGTTTGGTATGGTTTTGGTGGATAAAGATAGGGTCAGAATGGAGATTATGATGGCCCAGGTTTGCCTTAGACAGAATCTCCTTGTATCTTCATCTGTGTCTCCCTCTTTTTCCCTTCCTTTCTTCCTACCTTCCTTTCTTTATCTCTCTCTTTCTTTCTTTTTCTCTCTCTCTTTTTTTTCCCTTGCCTTTTATTGTGATTGAAAAAAAGTTACAGTCTGGATATTAATAATGAAATTTCCCCAACAGGAACATTAAATCATTTCTTTCTTTCTTTTTCCTATCTTTTTTAGATCATAATCTGAACATCAAGTTTAGGAAGAGAAACTTTTAAAAAATTGTTAAATTTTTTTGTTCTTTTTTTTTTTTTTAAGTGTAAAAAGGATGCTGTTAGTCTAGGCTTAATTTGTTTACAGAAGAGACAGATTCTTCCATTTAATTAAGAAAATTTTTTTTTCAGCAAACATTTTCTAAGAGGCTATTCCCTGGCCAATACTGTGTTGGGAACTCTGCTTAAAGATGAGCATACCAAGGTCTCTTTGGGGGTTACTGGTGGCCCCACACTGCTCACAGGGCTACAGTGGAGGTGAATGGGAAGGGCTGTAGCACAGGTGAGGGTAGTCTCTAGAAGATGGCCAAACTTAAGGGTGACCTTTGAACAGTGTCTAGAAGGAAGAGGGAAGTCTAAAGGTGAAGGGCAGACATTGCTGCACCAGTGGCTGCATGGGAAGAGCAGGTTTCATTTGGCTTCCAGGGACTAGTGCCATGTGGGATTGGGGGAACGTGGGAGAGGGGAGTGGAGAAGGGGAGCCAATAAGCCTCGTATAGTAGGTTGGTTTTTCTTCTCTTTAGTTACACTGGAGGGTGGGGGTGGGATTGCTATCCGGGCAATCCCAGGCTGTCCTTTGGCTGGGGATAATCCTAGACTGTTCTCTCCCCAAGCATTTTTCTTTGTCTTTGCTTCTGAATCAAAGGGAAAATTGTGATAAACTGGAAATTGGCCTCTGAAAGTTGGAAATTAGCCATAGCTCAGCAAACCTTTATATGATTTAAATTTTAAAAATTCTGCTCAGAACTACCTATCCTGCTATGTGCCTGTGGTTGTGAAAATGCAACACAGATATACACAGGTTTAAAAAGCATTGCCATAAAAGTACTGAAAAACAACTTATTTGAGTCATATTTGTGTATCTGTGTTTATCTGTGTATCTTTTTTGTGCTTCCTCCATGTCCTTTTTCTCATGGTCTCCCCTTTTCACATCTTTGACCTTCCAAATCCTTTTCCTGTATCTGTAACCTCTTCTCTAGGCACTACTCCTCCAACTATTGTTCTTCATTAACTTGCCACATTACTCTTACTATTCTTATATTTCCCGAATATAATTTATTTTTATGTCTCTTTTATAAAGGAAAACTAAATCAAGATTTCTTCTGCTTATGTGACCTTTGATTTTACTCCCCTCTCTCTGAGTCAGTGGGAGGTAGAAGAAACTAATACAATGTCTTGCATGGAGTATGCATTTAGCAGTGACACTTGGGAAAGAAAAGGATGTGCTAACAGGTGGTTAGCATAGTAGGTAACTGGCAGATGGGTTATTTGTGGATCAGAGGGTCAACTTATACCAGGAACTAGACTCAAGTTTTCATGAATAATAAAGCAAGCCATTTGAGGGGGTTCCTGCTTTTGGGACTTTGTACCAAATGCAGAACTTTTAGAGTTTTGGAGGAATCTTAGTAAAATTGTTGGAGAAATATGGTCAAGTGTGGAAAAATCCTGTACAGAAGAAGAAGAGGTTTGACAACTCAGTTGTGAATTCATCAAAGCTAATTCATTTCCTTTGAACCTATTTATCATTAGCTGACTTGTAGCCTTTTTGTGTGTAGGTAAAAGAGAATATCTGATTAATCAACAGATCTGGCTTGATTTCACCTCTAAGTGATGAAATAATTAAGTCAAATTGAAACTCTTTCATGTCACAATGAAACTTCATAAAGACATGAACCTGCTGATTTGTTTGGGGAAATCAATGAGTTAAATGATAATGTGATAGGTACTCTAAAACAGAAAGAAAAATAATTAGTAAGTATAGGTCAACATGAACCACAGTTCTTTGTTTTGTTTTTTACTGGTAATGATTACTATTGTGAAACCTTTACTGAATTGTGGCAAATTTATATCCAAGGTTTCTAAAAAATTAAGTTTTGACCTTCAAACTTGTGAAAGTAAAAATATTTTAGCCTCAGTTTTAAAAGTATTGTAGAAAATGAAGAAGATACAGAAAAATGTGAACATAAATTATAGAAAATTTAGGAGATACAGAAAAAGCACATTTGTAATGTCCCCTTCCAGGGCTGTGGCTGTTAACACTTGGAACTATTTCCTTTCAGTCTTTCTTTGTTTACACAATTCATTAAGTTATGTGTAATTTATATCAATCTTTTTCCATTAGCCTTACAACTTAGACATTTTTACTTCTTGTCCAAATTCTTTGTACATGAAATTTTTAATGCCTCTTTATATTGAATCTATGCACTGTGATTTAAAATAGTTTATGAGTATACTTCACACACTAGGCCATGCCAGGGGGCCTGTGGCGAAAGAAGGGTGTGCCGTTATGATTGCACAGGCCTCCTTCCCTACCCTACCCAGACGCTTCCTGATCTCTCTCAGCTCTGAACCTTGAGAAAGCGTATTTGCCTCTTGAGAGAGAGAAAGTCCGCCCTGAGTTGTGGAGTAATGTCACCCAAATGTGCAGGCCTGTGCCAGCTCAGGACACCCATTTCCACTGGTCCGTAGCAAAATAAGAAAAAGAAAACACAGAGACACTGCCTCTTCAAGTTAAATGTGTCATTTGTGTTCTTTATTCTGAGATGATTCCTTTGGTGAGAGTGGGCACTAACCTTTGTTTCTTTCTTTCTTTCTTTTTTTTTTAAGATTTTTTTATTGACAGAAATAAAAAATTATTTGACAGAAAGAGTGAGAGCACAAGTAGGCAGAGAGGCAGGCAGAGAGAGGGGGTGATGCAGGACTCGATCCCAGGACCTGAGGTCATGACCTGAGCCATAGGCAGAGGCTTAACCCACTGAGCCACCCAGGTGTGCCCCATAGCCCTTGTTTCTTTTATGAAATGAAGATGGTAAGAGTAGATAGCTTTCTTTCTGGACACTTCTTTGGCATATTACTTGTTTTTATTTTTATTTTTTAACATTTTATTTGTAAAAGTGAGAGAGAGAAAGTGAGAGACAGATAGAGGCAGGTAGAGGGAGATGTAGACTCCCGAAGTGGGACTCGATCCCACGTCCCCGGGATCATGACTTAGCTGAAGACAGATGCTTAATTGACTGAATCACCCAGGCGCCCCGACTTGTCTTTAAGTCCTGCTTTATGAAATCCAAGTCTGGGAGCAACTATGGTAGGCCAGCTGTGCCAAATTGTTGGCAGCTCCTCAGCTGTGCCTGACTGTCTTTGCTCACCTCGATTGCTCTTCCTGGGGTGCTCGCCCACACTTTGGCAGGATGGAAAATCCATTAGGGTCCCGGCAAACCTCACCCTCTACAGTTTCCAGACCTGCCATTCCACCAGGTGGAGTGATTGTCTCCCCTTTGTGTAATGTTCATTCTGCTTACTCAGTTCTTCAACTGCTTTCTGGAAGAGTCTAGATGTTCCTTGAGGAAGCCGAAGACCTTTCCCGAAGGAGCCAGGGAACATTCCTTTTGGGCTCCTGGCTAGGGGAGAGAGGTGGCTTACAACCTCCAGTGCAAGGTCTCTTGAGACCACGTGGGTGTTGTGTTTGCTGTGGGGTTAATGCTGATGGTGCTGCCAGAAGGTACTTACCAGGTCAACATTCAGACTTCTCCGGTGTGGGTATTTCACTGGAGGAGGAACATGTGGGGAAGAGAGGAAAAGAAGAAAACTGACTGTGAAGAAAACAAGATGACTGTTAAGAACAAGTGAATTATCTAGTAATTATTTAGCTCATTGCCATATCGGATGCTTCAGCAAATATATTTGTTGAGACAAATCCCAGGCTTAAAGATAAATGAATTTTTTTCTTTCTCACTGATTCAAATGGAAGAAAAATGTGTCACTTGTTCAGGAATTCATTTGAACCCACAGGTTCGGGCTTTCCTGTCACTTCCTTATTTCCTCTCTTACCAACTAGATTCTTCTCCCAAATTCTCCAGTGAGGGGGCATGCCAAGGAGGGCCTGTCATAGAGCACAGAGACAAGGCCCCGTATGTCTGAGAGACTTGGGTGGGGCGGGGACCTTTGAGCCAGCCTGTTCACATTTGACCTTCAGAGAACAAAAAAATAGATGAACTATTGCCCTTTCTTTGTCCATGGACATTTTTTCTGACCCTGGTGACACACCTCTTTGGCACTGTTTCCATTCTGATGAGGCATAATTAAGGAAAAAAAAAAAGGTTTTCATATATTTGTTGATAGGGCAAGAAAGGGGGTGTGGTGGTCTCATTCAGGTGGCTAAAATACAAGAGCCTGAGCTGGGGCCTGGAGGCTGTTTGTAGGGCACACGACCCAGCTCCTGTGTGAACGCTCCCACAAGAGCGTTCTTGTGTGAACGATTCCACGAGAAGGGTCTTGATTCCTTCACCACAAATGGTGACTGATGCCAGGAAAGAAAAAGTTGTCATTTTTGCTATGCCTGACTTTGGATTAGAAGAGATTTGGCTATCCTCTTCTCATTAATATCAGCACAGTATATACATTGAAGGAAGTGTGAGGGGATGGGACAACTTTACCTGTCCTTCAGGCCCTGTACCTGGTCGCCCTCTCCGACCATGTCAGCCAAGGGAGGTTTTCCTCCCACAGACTCCATGATGCATCTAGCGTCAGTGCGGTGCAGCTTAGCAGCCAGTCTGTGACTCCTGCCTTTCCTTTGTTGCTCTCGGATTTTTTGAGTGCCTGAGTTTGCCCCCATAGCCAGCTGGTGAACTTTGGGAGGGCAGGGGCCTCGTCTGACTCTTTTTAACTTAGACTAAAAAAGCTCTCTACCATCAAGCAGGAACTTGGTAAGTGTTTTTGTTTTTTGTTTTTTCCTCATTAAACTTTTGTTTTAATGGATCTCAAAATTCTGTGACAGATTTTTGGTTGCGTTGTTTCCATTAAAAAATACTGATTTTAAAAAACAGTAACTTAAAACTGCCACACACACACACACACACACACACACACTTGGTCCACCAAACATTCCCTTTCCTTCTGGAGGTTTTACGATGCATTGTTATTAGCCAGTCTTTTACTATTAAACTTAAATGGCCAATTGACACAGGCAGTTCTTTTTATTTTATTTTATTTTTTAAGATTTATTTATTTATTTATTTGACAGAGAGAGATCACAACTAGAGAGGCAGGCAGAGAGAGAGAGAGGGAAGCAGGCTCCCTGCTGAGCAGAGAGCCCGATGCGGGACTTGATCCCAGGACCCTGAGATCATGACCTGAGCCGAAGGCAGCGGCTTAACCCACTGAGCCACCCAGGCGCCCCTTATTTTATTTTTTTTAAGATTTATTTATTTGAGAGAGAGAAAGAGAGCGAGCACGATGGGGAGGGGCAGAAAGAGGGAGAGAGAATCTACAGCAGACTCCACACTAAGCACAGAGTCCGTTTTGGGGCTTGATCTCATGACCCTGAGATAGTGACCTGAGCCAAAATCAAGAGTTGGATGCTTAACCAACTGCCCCACACACAGTCCTGAGACCGTTCTTCCACTACTAAGACCAGGGTGGCAGGAATCAGGGATAATATTCATTGCCCTGGTAAGTGTTTTTTAAAAGAATGAAGAGGTGAATGGATGAGTTAATGAGGGAAACCATTTCTTAGACTTCACTTTGATGATACAAAGGAGTTACTCTCTAGTCATATAATACTTAGGATGCTTTCTGAGAAGATGAAAAGTCACGAAGTTAGACTTTATGCTTAAAATGCACTCTGAAGTCTATCGCAGCAGCAGGGAATTGGAAATATCCTAAATGAGTAATGATGAAATGGGATTGGCATTACGGCTGGTCTGTTCACTCGCTCTACGGTGCAGCCTCCAGAAAACGGTGGTTATGTAGCAAATTAAAGAAACACATTTGATAAGATGTGGTCCTAAAAGTAGCATTCCAAATTAATTTGTATCCTCCCAAATATTTGGGGAACCCAGTTGTACAGAAAGAAAGAAAAGCAGGAAATTCACCAGAACGTGAAGACTGGTTGTTGAAATGGTAGATGATGCATGATTTCTTTTCTCTATTTTCCAAATGCTTTGGAACATAGCCAAACTGTTTTTAGAATGTAAAAAATTATATGTAATTTTTTACTAGTAGAAGAAAAATGATCTGAAAGAAAGATCATTTGTGAACAGTTTCTAAGTTGGAGAGGATTTGGATACTCATTCTCTAAACTTTACTGAGTCATGGAAAGGCTTTATGATTAATTTTTTAAGGGAAAGCGCTGGTAGGTTAACAGCAACAACATAGTAATAGTATCAAGACTGCCAGTAATATTTTCAGAAGATGAAAACTTCTTTTTTAACATGGCAGTTGTCGGGGGGGCCTGGGTGCCTCAGTCGGTTAGAGCGTCTGCCCTTGGCTCAGGTCATGATCTCAGGGTCCTGAGATTGAGCCCCACATGGGGTTCTCTGCTCTGCAGGAAAGCCTGCTTCTCCCTCTCCCACTCCTCCTGCTTGTGCTCCCTCTTGCGCTGTGTCTCTCTCTGTCAAATAAATAAATAAAATCTTATAAAGAAAAAAAAAATAAACATGGCACTTGTCTTGGGGTTTTTAGAATAGGAAGACACAAATCTGCTGAACTCGGTAAGCCCTGAGAACAACTCTGTTTAGGGCCTTGGCACGATAGTCAGACTGTTTGTAATGATGATTCTGCATCATCAAGTAAACGTTTAATTATGTTCGATAGACTCTGTTTAATAAGGCACGGAATTAGTACCTTTTTAGTACTTAATTAGTACTTAGTGCCACTTAATAAGATAAATTTCAGTTATCTGAAAATTCACTCATGCGAAACACCTGACGACCCTGAGTCATCAAGTCCATGGGGCTTGTGTGCCCCTCACAGTGCATGGCTGGCAATCTGTCGGGTATATCAGTAGAAACACTGATCAGTAGAAATACTGATCAGTCAATAAGTGGGGGAGCAGCCTTCTCTAACTTAGTGTCGGTCTAATCTTTCATACATAAGAGATTTCATCAGCATGTTGGCTTCTCCTCCTGGCTTCTTTTCCTCAGCTTATGTAGTCATTCCAACTCTTTCCTTAAATTCTTGTTGACTTGCCCAGCATGGCCCTCCCAAGTGACCGGCCAAAGCCATGTTGACATTTCTTTGGAGGACAAACTCTAGGAAAGTGTAGAAATAGCATTTGGAGTGTTAGCACAGGGCTCCTTTTAGGGCTTCTAGGAAGAATGTACAAGTGATGCAAAGGAACGGAGTACTACTCAGCAATAAAAAGGAACAAACATCTGATTCACACAGAACAAGCCTGGATCTCAACACCGTCCAGTGGAGTGGAAGAACCCAGACACAGGCTTACTGTGTGACTCTATTTCTGTGATAGTCTACAAAAGGCAAAAACTACAGGGACAGAAAACAGATCAGTGATTGTCTGCCTGGGATGGAGAAAGGGGGCTTGACTACAAAATAGACACCAGCGAATTTTTGGGGTGATGCAAATATTCTCTTTCTTTATTGTGGTGGGTTATACAACTGTATACATTTGCTCAAACTCCTCAAGCCATATACTTAAAAATGGATAGCTTTTGGGGCACCTGGGTGGCTCATTGGGTTAAGCATCAGCCTTTGGCTCAGGTCATGATCCCAGGGTCCTGGGATCGAGTTCCGCATCTGCTCTCTGCTCAGCAGGGAGCCTGCTTCTCCCTCTGCCTGCTTCTCCCTCTGCCTCCTGCTCCCTATGCTTGTGCTTTCTCTCTCTGACAAATAAATAAATAAAATCTTTTAAAAAAGGATGAATTTTATTTTGTACAAATTCCATCTTAAAGTGGTTTAAGAAAGTTAATACACAGAGAGCTTCAGATCACTGTGCTCCTTTGAAGATGAATTATTACCAAACCATTTTCAGTATTAATGTTTTCCGGTGTCTACAAGAAATTCCTATGCTGAATGTTTAAAAATGCTTCATCTGACATTACTTAGAGTTAAGTTTAAGTGGATGGTTGATGAAACTGTAGGGTCAGAGTATAATTTATTCTCTGAGCTTTGGGTTTTCCTTGTCTGCATTTCAGTATGTGCTCAGGTGTGTTTTCATATTTGCTTTCAGTATTTTGGAAGTGTGACCTCACAGTGTCAGACCTTTGGTATCTGGAGAAGCAAAGATTGTGCACTTGAGACTAGCCTCAGAGACTTCAGTGCCTTGGACATCTTAGTTACCTTTCCCTTGGTCTCTCTACTTGCTGGTAATGTGGACTAGGTTGAAGAAGATTAAGGATGGGGGCTATCTTGTTTTGTGATGCTCTTGGTTCCTTCATTCCCCGTTCATCAGTGCAGACTCACTATGGCCTTTGGCCTCATTGAAGTTTTGAGTGTATTAGTGCCTTTTAGTGGAAAATAATTTTTAAATCAGAAGAGAAGAGATTGGTCTCATTTCCCAAGCTAAATAAAAAGTAAATTGAAAAAGACCAACTGAAATTAATTTTTAGGTTTCATCAAAATTTTATATTTTACTCTCCCTTCTTGGAATTGAGTAATAATGCTGGGAAAGCAAGTATAATTTTTCAGCAAATTTAATTTTGGGGGGCCTGGGTTGATCAGTGGGTTGAGCCTCTGCCTTCGGCTCAGGTGGAGATCTCAGGATCCTGGGACTGAGCCCCACATCAGGCTGTTTGTTCGGCAGGGAGCCTGCTTCCCTCTCTCTCTGCCTGCTTGTGATCTCTCTCTGTCAAATAAATAAAATCTTTTAAAAAATTTTTTAAAAATTAATTTTGATTTTAAAAACCTGAAATAGACTGGGACTCTTTACTCACCTGTCCATTTTCCTTTATTTGGGGGGTATAATTTAGAGTCTCATTTATAGTATAAATAGCATAATCGCTGCTAGATGATTATACTGTGATTAAACTGTGATTGTGTATATTTGTTTTTTATATTATCTGTTGTTTGATTTAACTGTTTAACTCTTTTCTCCTTCCTTCCTTCCTTCCTTACTTCCTTTCTGTAGGTGTTTTATTCTCTTGCCTCTTTCCCATCCATCCCCTGTAAAGAGCTTGTGCCGGCCCTGGTGAGAATGAGTCCAAGCCATCGGGTCTGCCTGGTGACAGTGGTGTCACTGCTGATTGGCAGGCTGGGCCTGAGACTCCGGAGGGAGACTGCAGCTCCCATTGTTTCCTGCAAATGTCTGCCTCTCAGGGCTGTGGAAATTGATGACTGAATAATGCAGTGTACACACATTGAGAACTTACAATTCCAGACAGAACAGTCTGTTTTTCTTTTGATGCAGTGTGCTGAGAATATGTGCAAATCGTTCTTGGTCCCATGCCTTCCCCTGTTTTATTTCGTCTAATATTTCAACCTTTTACAGATCAGCAGTATCTATAATCTTGTTCTTATTACCAACTGGGGGCTAAGCATTGAACTTGAAGCTGATTTGCTGTGTGACCTTGGGTTTGAATTCCCTTATCTTAAACTTGGGAGGGTAGTACTGCCTACATCCAAGGGGATGTGGTTTAGAAAAGCTAATTAGTGATTAAAAAGCAATTTGTAAACATGCTTAGCAGTGCAGAATCTGTTCCAAGTTCTTTTCTTTCTCTTAGTCCTCCCACCTAGAACTTTATCTTCAGAGGTTCATTTCTTAGTTTGTTCGTTTATTTATTCATTCCTTCATTCAAAAATGTTATTTTATTTTATTTTATTTTTACCTTCTCCAGTATTTTTTTAGGTCCTGGGGTGGGGCTGGGGGGAGGGAGGGATTCAGCAGTGAATGAAGTTGACTCTGCCTTCTGGAACTTTACATTTTAGCAGGAAAAGAGAAAATAAAATAATAAATAAGACCTGGCTTATGTTTTTAGAGGACCACTCCTTTAAAAACGCTGCTTTGGCCAAAGCGCTGCTTTGGCGACGCTATACCATAGGTTCCTTTTATGGGTGGTATCATTTTCTCTTACACTTAAAGGATCTGTCTGCAGTTCTCAAGATTCAAGGCAGAGGTAATGTTTCTTCTCCTTGGTGTAGACAGATACTTTGGGAATTGCTAGAGGGTAGAAGAAAGCATTCATCCATTTATTAGTTCCTTCAGTAAATAACTGAGCATTTGATACCCCTGGTTCTGTGTGGTGAGTGGAGTACCATCACTAAAGGATGTGGGGAGACAGACAAGCTGGCCAAAATTCCCAATTCAGTAAGACACTTGCTCTAAGGAAGATGTATATGTTGAAGGTGTCCTAGGTAGGAGCTATACCTGAGGGAGTCAGGGAAGGCTTCACCAGAGAAATACGTAGACTTGAACTGGAATATGGGAGTTGACAACATCCTCAAGTGTTGGGAGCAACTTTGCAAGCAAGGAACAGCACTGCAAAAGCCCCAGGCATCCTAGAGCCTTGGTCTATGCCTGACTGTAATGAAGTCTCCAATTCTTAAGGCATGCTTTGTTGAAAAAGTCTAGTTTGATCTTGGAACTGCATAGAATGTAACAGCATAAAAGTTAAATTGAGAGTCTTTTTGGAATTAATGTGATCTTACTCTAAATACAGGCTTTTTACTTAGGAAAATGGCCTGCTTTGAGTAGTGTTGGCCTCTTACCAACACCTTACAGGAATTTTCTGGCATTCCCTCACTGTGTACCTAAAGAACATAGGGTAAGTTCTGTGACTCTACCTCCAAAGCTCAGAAAGTCAAGCCTCTAAAAAATTCTCTTCTTAAACCTTCTCTTCTGGTTGTCAGGCAGTGTAGGAGCCGCTTGTTCATTCTGTTTGTTAACTTAAACTTTCTAGAAATCAACGAGGCTCTGACTAGTGTGTCTAGATCAACTTTCTATTTAACATTTGGCTTGGGATTTCGCTGGAACAGGATACAGGCTGTGGCTGTATCTTCGGAGCCTGTGAATTTTTGTTCTACCTAAAATTAGAAGCTGGGATAACATAACCTAACTGAGAGCTTCCTAAAACTACATGCTGGGAGTGGGTTTCACGTGTGCGACCGCATAGTCACGGCTGTAAAGTTCTTACCGCGGTAGAACATTTAGTATTTCCTACAACCATTCAAAACGTTGTAACAGTTCAAATTATATTTGAACCTCACTTGTATGGGTCCCTTTGTAAACTTCTGTTTTTGTGATTTCAATGTAGTGATTTCAAAAGATTGTATTTGGAACATTTATAAACATCTATTGTTTAATATCTTCCTAGCATTTTATCATAAAAATATAATTGTAATAATGTAAAATATATAATCTTATAATAATGAAATAATTATGCTTACCATAGTCATGGAATATAAAGAAATAAAACTGATTTATTTTTTTCCCTGACCAGTTCCCACATAGGTGTTGCCCGTCACCTTCACGTTAATTGAACAGGCTGTATAAGTGTTATCATTTGTGCGTGACCCCAGAAATACTGGATGAACCAACAGAAGCTGTTGGGGGTTAGAGATTAAAATCACGTAGAACCCTTTAAGTACATGTTCACTCCCCACCTCAAATCCATTGAATCAGAGTCTCGCTGGGGTTTGGGGTGAGCGGCAGGCAGGCATAGGTTTCCCAGACTGCAGTAAAAATACTGTGATAACTATCTGTATCTCTCTTAGAGCTCCTCTGTTTTGACATCTCAGCATATTGCTGTCCGTGTGTTTTCTGGGCAAATGGGGCTTATAGTGACTTGATTCAGGCTTTATAGCAGCCCTTCCATTATTCCTGGTCTTGCCACCCACCTCCTTCCCTTTCTTGAAAGAACCATGTCCTCCAGCTCTGCCTTCGCCACTCCCTGCAACCACCAGGGACACTCTTGGGACACTTGTGTTTACCCATAGGGCCGTTGCCTCCTACTCCACACTGAGCTCCCTGAGGGCAGCTGATGTCTTCATCCTTGCGTCCAGGGCCTACTCACACAGTGGGTCCTCAGCGAATACGTTGAATGAATGAACAACAGGAGGAGAGATTACTAAGTATTCCCTGGCTCTCTGACAGGCTCTCTGACAGGTGCAGGGTCGGGGGGAGTGGGAATGAGCCCTTGCTCACAATTTCTTTGGCCTCCTCCTTAAAAGGTTTGGCCACTTCAGGGGCAGGCCGATGGCCCTTCATGTCCTCAGATAATGACAAGGACACACAAAAGCAGTGTTTTGTGGCAGAATGTGAACCAGGATGAGGTGTCCCTCTCGGTGGTGGGGAAATTTGCCTCTGATAGGGAAGCAAGAGTAGTAGGACAAGAGGTCATCAGAGCTAGGTCATGGAATAGTGACTCAGCCCTCCCACTTGAGATTTACTGGGACCTAATTAATCTGTCAGGTAACTACTGAACTAGTGAGTTAACTAGTCCACTAATTAGTTATTGATTAATCCATTCACACTTGCGTGGCTTACCGTTTGCAGACAGCCTTCATGTAGGTTATCTCCTTTGAGCCTCCTACTGACTCTGGGAGGTCTAATGCAGGTACCTCTTCTTTATGGACATGGAGACTGAGGGCAGCTTCACAGAGGCCCGAGGGAGGGAGCCGGGTTTTCGGACTGCCAGTTCAGTGCCCCTTCCCTGTTCCCGAGTCCACAGTTCCCTTGGGGCCTGGTGGTCGTGGCAGGTGTCCACTCAGCCCAGCAGTGAGACCCAGGACCCTTTAGAGAAAACCGGAGACAAATATTCTTCAGAGACCAAGTCTGGATCGGAAGCCTGGTAGGATTTACAAATCAGGTCTCCTTGTTCTCTCTGAAAAGTGTCGCTAGTCTAATCTGAAAGCTTGTCATGCCTGTCAAAAGAAGCTAGCGACAGGTGAACGGTAAAGCATTCTGAGAATGAGAATAAAGGGGTTTTTATTAGGGAGGGAAGGCATAGCAACTTAATAATTACTGTTGAAATAGTCACAGCAATGCTGAAGCTTCTCCATAATTTAATCTAACTTAATACTAACTGCCTCCTCCCTAGTGGCAATACATAAATTAATTAATAGTAGGTTGAATTTGAAGCTGTGCTTTTGTATTTAGGCCATTATTAACTTGTTCTCTCTGCCTTTCTGAGTTGGTTGGGTCTGTTCATTGAGTTGTAGAAATGAGAGTAGCTTCTGGCTCTATTTCCATTAGGATGTCTTACCAGCATCAGGATTTTGAAAACGTATGCCGTTCTATCTGTATTTTACTCTCTCCTTTTAATAAACACATAAGCCCTACAGAGAGCCTACACTGCTTGCTTTTATAACAAGAACTAGGTATGGTTCTGGAATATGGATCTCCCTCCCCTCTTTTAGTTTTTCTCCTGAGAGGTGGTCAGTAGAGGAGAGCTGTTAAGACTGTGGACTCTGACTGAGATCACCTAGAACTGAGTTTCGACTCTACCACTTACCTACTGTGTGGCCTTGGGCAAGGTGTGAAACCTGCCTGTGCCTCAGTCTACCTATCAGGAGAATGGGTAATAATTGTATCCACCCTATAGCGTTGTTGTGACAATTGATACACGTAAAGTTCTTACAAGAGTGCCAGAGTGCCTTCTGAGTACCCATAAATGTTAGCACTAGTAACAGTATCCCTGTGGGTCCTCAGCTGCTCTTCATTTCCAAGCATGGTATTCTCTTGTTTGTTACCAAGTTACTCCAAATTGCCAGATGGTCTAAAAGGATCCAGGTTGGCCATCCTGAGTTCCTGGCTCTAGTGCAGACACCGCTCATGTGATAAGTACGGAGGAACAGCACTGGTGGAGAGGGGAAGGCACCATTCGGAAAGCATAGCCATCTGCATCCTGGGGCTGCACGAAGACATCGTTATGCATCATTCGTCTGAGAGCTGACCATTCACGGGTAGAAAAGGACTTGCAAGGAAGTATTACTGATGCTCGTGATTAATGCTCTGGAGGAGCTCAGAGTATTTCTGGTTTGCTGCAGATCAGCTTCCCCAAGTACGTTCTGCCCTCTTGTACTGGAATGCGGCAGGTTTGTGGAGGGTGCCTGATCGTAAGCCAGAGGGGGTACCAGTGACATGGCGAGGTTTGGCTGCAGAGAAAATGCTGCATCTTAGTGTCGACTGGCCTCATGCCGCTAGCCCATTTCCCCCTACTTGTCTTACGGCTGGAAGAGTGGTTTTCTCTCACGTCCCTTCCCTGTGTAAACCCCTCCTGCTGTCAGGAGCCGACTGAGCCTGAGAGGCCACATAGCGCAGAGTGCGCTGCGGGCTTTGGAATGCGGTGTCCTGAGTTTCAGTCCCAGTCCCACTGCTTTGCTGAGTCGCTTAGCACCAGTCACTGGCCTCCTCTTGTGCCTTGGCTGCCTCACTGGTAGGATGGTGTCAAGACGCATCGTGGGGCGCCTGGCTGGCTCAGCTGGAAGAGTGTATGATCTCAGGGTTTGTGAGTTCGAGCCCTATGTTGGGTGTAGAGATAAAATAAAAATAAAATCTTAAAAAAAAAAAAAAAAAAGATTCCCAGCTTCTAGGGTTGTTGGGCAGTTGGATGCTTTTGCACAGGGCCTGGCGTGGTGTCCGCAGGCAATGTGAGCCGGTCTGGCTTCACCACCTCCAGACTGCTCGTGTGGCAGGCCCATCCAGCCCTCTGGCTTGCCGACTCCATTCTCTCTGCTCCTTCGTGGTCTATTTTGCGGTCGGGCGCCTCTGGGAGGCCTTCCTGGCAGTCGCCCTGTCCTCCTCACCTGGCACACCCCTGCGCCTGAACAGTCGGTACTCATTACCAGATCTGATCATGCCCTGTTTTCACTGCTCCTCCTGCTGGTCTTCCCCCTGACTAGACTGCAGGTCCATGCAGACAAGGACTCTGACCTCACAAATTCTGTGCTGGGCAGATGTGGCTGCTGTGTGGCGGGTGCCTACTAAACACTGGTGGATCTCAGCTCTGCACTCACACCACAAGTTGAGGGCCTTTTTAAGGCACCCAGCCTTCCCCACCTCCACTGAGGTGCTGTTCTGTCTCAATTCTGTCCTTGCTGGAGAACACAGGCCACATCTATATCCAGGTGATTTCTTTCTTTCTTTCTTTCTTTCTTTTTTCCTTCTCAAGGGCGGCTGACTTCCCATTTAAGAGATCACAGAGGGGCTCCTGGATGGCTCAGTCAGCTGGGTGTGCACCTTTTGTTCAAGTCGTGGTCTCATGGTCCTGGGATGGAGCCCCACAGCAGGCTCCCTGCTTGGTGGGGAGTCTACTTCTTCCTCTCCTTCTGACCTCCTCCCTACTCGTGCTCTCTCTCTCTTTCTGTCTGTCAAATAAATAAATAAAATCCTTAACCCTTAAAAAAAAAAAAAAAAACAAGACCCAGAAAAAGTGTGGCATGGCGGATAAGGGCGTGGGTTTAGTTAGGAAAACCAAGTTTGAATCCCACTTCAACCGTGTATTCTTAGCAGTGTGATTCAAATGAGTCCCTTAAACTGGCTATGCCCCAGTTCCTTCACCTGTAAAATAAGGGTATACCTCTACACGGAGTTGGAAGGCTTCCATGAGAGAGTAGATGCAGACGGCCCAGCATAGTACCTGCCCATCTTGAGCCTTCAGTAATTAGTCCTGCTACATGGTCCTCGTTGTTACGATTTTGGCATAGCAGTGTTACAGACTGGCAGTGCTACCCATACATTTTGGACAAATGAGTATTTTTCCTGAGGTGAAATGGGGAGGATGGAAAAAAGGTATTTGTACAGTTGCCAATCTCAGCAGCTTGCAGAAGCTTCATTACATGGTGTTGCTTAAAAATCTGAGAGCTGGTGTGGTAGCACGATACGGTGATGCAGGAAGAAGACTAGAGATGAAACTGTTGATAAGCTCCTTGTGCCTAGATACAGACATACAAACAGAATTTTATGTTGGTGCCACCTACTTAGCCAGAATACCGCCAACTTGTTTATAAGTGTTTTGTTCTCGGTGTTGCTGTAAATGTCACTTCACCTCAGCCTGGAAAGAGTTTTTTAAGAGGCATTTTGCAGTTCATGCTCTTCCCTCTTGATCGGACTTAAAATGTAACTGCTTCTTTTGAAGCTCTCTTTGGCCCTTCAAAACATCTTCTCGTCTTTCTCAAAACGCCATCCCCAGATGTCCGCACATGGGGGGGCATTGATCAGATAAGGTTTTGGCAGAAAGTCCTGAGTAAAGTTATTTTGCTATAAATCCAAACCAGTTCTTATTACAATAGCCAAAGAACATGGAGTTATGAGCACGTGGCAGGGTGCTGTTTGCTCTGATAAGCAATTAAGTGACATAAGAACAATTGTAAAACTCGTAACATGTAACAACCCCTCCATCTTAAAACAGTATATTTTGTACCACATGGTGAAAGCTCTGTCTCACATCTGCCTTTTAGTTCATGTTTGTAGTAGCAACACAGTTCTGTTGTTAAGTACATAGGCTGTTGAGAAGAAAGGGCTCTCTCGTTTGGGGGAACACCAACACTGGGACTAAAATTTTCCATGCTTCATTTTCACTCGAACCTGTGTCTCTGGGTGCATGCAATAATGTATCATGTACATGTGTGTATTTCAAACAGTCTGCATCTCTCTGGAGTTATTGGTGATGTTATTACATAAGGAAAATGGTCTCCCCTGCGCCCCCTCCCCTCACCGCCTTACCTAGTTATCACTTGGGAAAGTTCCTGCTTGAAGACGGGATGGCTCAGAGCTTGCTTGCTTCATTTTGAGTGATAGCAGGAGTGCCATCCATGCATTTGCTTGAGGTTTACTGAGTGCCTGTAATTTAAAAAGCACAATGCTGTGTTGAATTCTGAGTCCAGAAAGTAAGTTGCTGCTAGGTAAAGAAAAAAGGGAAAAAAGAACATTTCTGTTTTCTTTCTTGGGTCCTCCTGGCAGATTTTAAAAAGTAAACACAATTTATACATTGTCATCTTCTCTCTTTATCTGTCTCTTTTTATCTAGGCAGCATGTGTTCTTACGACTCTTTAATTTTATCTCCCCATTATGGTACCCTTTCACTGCCGTACCCCTCTAGCACTTCAGTTTCTAGACTTGATTTTACCTTTCTTCTCCTTTTAACCACTTCTCATTCAAAACTCTCATTTCTTCAAGGCAGCCAGTTTGAGCTGGTGCTGAGAAAGCAGATCTCACTCTTGGTGTGAATAACTGATACGGTCTGGTCTGCTTATAAAATCATTTGCATTTTAAGAAGTATGAAGCCAAGTGAATTTCCTATTTTAGTAAATAAATGGTACACTAAAGAGGGGTAAACCACGTGAGAGGTTTGGAGGTTGATCTTTTTTGGACAAGGAAGCCCCAGCCTTTTTTCTCGGGAGTTTGCCTGTGTGGTTAAAGCAGTGTCTGCTTTTCATGGCTTCTTCCTTCCCTCCACTCAACAGATTCTCTCGAGTTCCATGGGTATCTTAAAAGATTCTTGTGTAGCATCTGTGGGGAGGTCCATATCTGGGTATAGTGTGAAGGAGCAGAGGCATGTTGGGGTTGAGGGTGGGAGAGAGTGACTCTCTGGATTTATTAATTGCTGGTAAATTAAATACAAATTGAGAGCTAACTGTATTCAGGTATTTTATTTGGAAATTTTCACCTGCAGTTGGAGGATTAAAGAAATTGATCATGGTTGACCTTTCTTCCACATCTATGTTTCATTTCCCTGCTATGTTAATGCATGTGGAGGCAGGGCAATTCTGAATAATGGTAATGATGAAGGGCCATCATTACACAGAAGATCATTCTGTGTTCCTAATTAAAATTATGGCTGGAAATTGCTTCCTTATGTGTAGCTCAAATTGCATTTGCAATAATTTCACGTTATAACTTCGAGTTAATCCTCTCCTTACCACCCATAAGAATCTTTCCACGTCCTTGAAGTTGACTCCTTTGAAAGCTTTAGGGGCAGTCTTGGTTTTCCCTAAGCAACGAGTATCCTCATCTTTGTTCCCACAAGTCTTCCAGCTTGTAAGCAAAATAGACTTTGCTCTCTTCTCTCCCATTGCACTGTTAATGAGTTCTAGTTCTGGAATACAACTTGATTTCATGTTGCGGTCAATAGTATAAATTAGCTGAGCCTTGCTGAACTCTTTCTCCCAAATGAATTCATTGCTGATGATCTTTCAGGCCAAGACTGCCACATATTGTTTACCCTAATTAGTATTCTCTAATGGTAATCAAGTGACCAATAACTAACATGTTTTCAAAATGAACACTTAGTACATTCCATTCTATCATTTTTATTGGTGAAAATCTAGAAAAGAGAGAAAGCAGGAAGAGAAGAATCCACTGGCTTTCTCACCCCCCACACTGCTCATCTTCCATATGCAAACTCTTTCCACCTGTTGTTCTGCTGTGCAGATGTCAATCCCCATTATCACCACCATTCTCACTGTCTTCCCTACTTAACATTTAGGAGAGCTGCCCTAGACACCTGCTGAGTGTCTGAATGATGGGCCTGGATTATTCTTTTAGCAGAATATTCTAGTCAACACCTCACCAGCTCAGCACAACCTCAGAGCCTGCATTTTGGGACATGTGAGCCTTGAATCTTGGTTAGAGCTCAGCATGTGTGCCTCTCAGTGTTTACCAAGAGGAGGAGCTCAGAAGCTGGGTCTAGTAGTGGGTGTGAAGGACCCACACCTCCTTGCCCCAGCCAAGTCCCCTTCCTGCCTTCACCTTCCAGGCCAACAGACTCTCATTAGCATAGCTAATTACCATAACTGGACCCAGGAGGTCCTCCTCTACTTTAGATAACTGGCAAGGAAAACTGTACTTACTTTACTACCTTTACCTCTGGAAACTTCGTTTCAGATGCCTTTCTCAGCTGACCCTCCTAGGCCCTGCTTTTACCATTTCTAAGGATCTCACACTGGATCTGACCTGTCCTGACCCCTGGTCTCCTTTGCCCCCTGGCTAAATGCAGGTTTCTTCCTATGACCACACACACACACACACACACCCTGGATTGATAGGACTATTTCCTGAAATTCTACACTATGAGGACCCCAGAAATCATCTACTGCAACCAATCCAGTTTTAAGATGAAACACCAATCCCCAACATTTCTTGAGCTTTTTCTATGCATCTGGGACAGGCCACATGCTTTGCTCACATTCTCTGCTCACTCTGCATGCAACCTAATAAGGTCCTTTTGACAAATGAGGAAAAGGAGAAGACTAGCTAGCTGAACACTGCAGAGCTGTCATGTCACGTTAGGGCATTTCCATCTTCTGAGGAGGCCTCTGGGAGCAATGGTCCAGGGCTAGCTCAGGGGACCTATTGCTTTTTCAGCAGGGATCTCTAACCTGCTCATATCCCTGCCTCCGAAGCAGCCTGCACACCCATTGTTCTGTCAGTACTGAGTGGCCATTGAAGGCTTGAGATGTGTCTCCAGCCAGACCTGGCTCACATCCCCACCGAATTCCCTGTAGGCATGAAGCCTCGGAAGAGTTACTTAAAATGCGACGCAGGATTTCCCATTTCTAAATTGAGGGTAGTAGCATTCATCTCAAGGGTGACTTTCAATATTTGGTCAAACAATGAGCAGAAACCAGTTAGTGTGTGGTGCTCAGGTCTGGTAAAGGATTGCTGTTATATCACTGGTGCCCTCCTTGCACCAACAGTCCTCAGTGATTCTCAGCAGCTTAACCCTTGATGTTCCATCCTGCCTCGTGGTCAGACCTGCCCCAGCCCTCTGGCCCCTCCCTCTCTCCTCCCAGTCTCTTTCTTATTAGTAACTGCAGGTGCCTCTGGGAAACAGAGGCTCAGGTCTTCACCTGCCTTCTGCAACACACCCAGCAGTCTCTTCCGAGAAGGTACAGCCAGGAGGTCACCCAGGGTTTCTTTCCACCAGATGGGAGACAGAACCATGCTGGGTCCCCTTGCCATCCTGTGTGCTCTCCTATTTCCTGGTAAGTCCTGACTTGTTCCCCGGTACAGAGGACAGGGGATATCCTGAGGTTCCTGTCCATCACTATCTCACAGCTGTTTCCCTCTCTCCTGGCAGGCGGTGGAGCAGGGCTCAAGCTGAGTCAGACTGATTTATTGGTGGCACGCATGGGCAGTTCACATCCTCTGGATTGCCAGGTGGACAGTTGGGTCAACAACATCCACTGGTACCGCCACCAGGAGGGTACGGCACCGAAGAGGCTCCTCTACCTAGACATGTCCACATTCCGTGTGCAACAGGATTATGTCCTGAAAGCTGACAAAGTCAATGCTAAGAAGGGCAAGAATAGAAACAGCTGCACTCTATGGGTGATGAAACTGGAGAAAAGTGACGAGGGCGTGTACTACTGTGCTGCCTGGGCATACCACAGCCCGGTGCTCTGACCAGGTCCCTGAGCAAAAAGGTCTCTGTCTCTCAGGGCACTGAAGACTGGCACATTCCAATGACTCTGGGTCTCTGGGGTTGTTCTAGAGTCAGCTCTCAGCATCCTGACCCTCACTAATGACCCTTCCCCTCTCCATTGGTCCACTGCACAGAACCCTGGAACCTAAGAAGCCCCTGGCATGCAGGTAGGCACAAACCCAGGGAGCTGTCCAGTCTGGAGGGTCTGCTCTGAAGGTAGTCTGGCACAGCGTTTTGAAGCATTTTGAGCAGAATCTGCGCTGCTCAATGCAGTGACCACTAGCCACTAGCCACATGTGGCTCCTGAGCACATGAAACATAGCTGGTTCGACATGAGATGGGCTGCTTGTGTAACATACAAGCCATGTTCTGGAGACTATTAAAAAAAAAAGATGAAATACCTTCTTAATAATTTCTATATTAATTACATTTTGAAGTAATGAAGTTGCCCTTGAGATGAATGCTACTACCCTCAATTTAGAAATGGGGAAATCCTGGTTTGGATATCTCACAGTAAATAAAATAATCCTAGAATTTTATTTGTTTCCTTAACTTTTTTAAATGCGACATTAGAAAATGAGTCTCATATTGTGACTTATCTTTATTTCTACTGAACAGAGTTGTGACAGGCTAGCGATTGAAGATACTGGTCATCTCCAAAGAAGAATGTGGGAATAAAATATTGTGCAAATCATTTCAGAGAGTGATTTACCATAAAATAATTGAAAACTGAAATAGGAAGTGGACTCTTGACTCCAGTTTTCAAACTGCTGTCCTGACCACTGCCTATTACTTTGCAGTAGAGACTTCGTGAGCAAATCACAGCAAACAGTTGGTAGGACTAACGTCTCAGGACCCTCATGCACTGGCATACCTGGTGCTCAACTGATGTGGGGGGACATGATCCTCAGGCAGGTTAATGCAACAGCTCTGGATGAGACCTGGGGCCCTCACTTCCAATTCTCCTTGAATGTTACTGCATATGGGATTTGGGGGCCATATTCTTTGGACTTCTGTTTTTTCATCTGTACAGGGAGGAAGTTTAACTACCACAGTAATGGGGTCGATCCTCTGTAATAAAGCAAAATTATATCAATAAGATATCACTATGTTTACTAAATTCATATAAAATTTGTCAACTTCTCAAGGGGAAAAAAGGAAAAGAAAAACTATATTACTGATCCTCTAGTCCCAAACAGGAAAACACCTACTGTCATATGTGGGGGAAAAGAAAAAGCTCTCTGAGGAAGTCTAAGCTGAATTAAATGCCTTTTCAATTGAAGATTCAAATTTTATGTACAACTTAGTAGCACTGGTAAACATGATTGCTGAAAGGAAAGCCCAAAACATTTGTAGATAATTAGTCCCTCAGATTCATTAACTCCTTATCTGTCTCCCTGAGGTTTTGCACTAGGGGATTTATATTTGACATGATCCTGATTGTGAAAAAGGCCGATGCCCCTTTCTTCTAATGAAGCCTGGGTCAAGATGAAGACCTCCACCATGTGCAGGAGGTGGTGGAGGGGGAGAGACAGAAACTTACTTTTGCTCTGTTTGGGGGATATTCCTTCATTTGTCTTCCCCATATCCTAATCCCCCTGAACCCTTTCCTCTCAGTGCCTGATTCCATAGGGGAGTGACCCTGAGACTTGAGTATTAGAGTTTTGTTAGAAAGAAATTAGCTACATTTGAAGACACTGTCAGAGAAGTCATCCCAGGTCAATGTAAATCTCAGTTTTCACCATGGGTCCATAGTGTCTTTGAGTTACAACCTAAAAAGAGAGTGGCCCTGTGTGTGGAGCAAACCACCCCATGTGGAGGGAAAAACCAGTCATATTTGGAGTCATTTCCTCTAGCTGCCCTTCTCCTTGTGGATCAGTTAAGCTTCACCATGACACTTAGGCCACACACAGTAAAGCCAAACCATCCAGAGACCAGCAAAACCTCCTATCCTAAGTAAATGGTTGCTAATTAAATGGTTGTTTAAATGGCTGATTCTAACAACACTGAAAGCATCTTATTAGAATGTACAGGACCAAGTACGGTGTTGACTCCATTGATGTCTGCTGAACTGAGACTGACATTTTGACTATTAGAGAGGGTCTCACATTACCTCATGGGTGGGGATTTTGCATAGATGGATGCTTGAAATATTCTGATGATTTAGGATCAACTCATTTATTTCACTTTTGAGGTGGGTGAGACACAATAATTTTGACTAATAGAAGCAGCTTTATATTATGAAATTAATGCTGAATAATGTCTTAGAACATCTCATAAAATCATAGTTTCTTTTCTTTCTTTCTTTTTTTTTTGTTTGGATTATTTATTTATTTATTTATTTGAAACAGATCACAAGGAGGCAGAGAAGCAGGCATAGAGGGAGGAAAGCAGGCTCTCTGCTGAGCAGAGAGCCCGATGCAGGGCCTGATCCCAGGACCCTGGGACCATGACCTGAGCTGAAGGCAAATGCTTTAACCCACTGAGCCACCCAGGTGCCCCATAAAACTGTAGTTTTCATAGTTCTATTATCCATTACCAACTGATCACACACATTAGTACTGTGGAAAAATTAATGTCTATTACATCAGAGTCATTTTCTAAGAATCACAGTTCTGAAAATTTCTGGGCACACGTGGAGATCTATTTTGACTGTTTTGTGTTGGATGCTCTTTATGTTCCACTCCCCAGAATGGGTTCAGGAACATAGTTTTGGGTAGAGGAAAGGGCACACCTTGGAGATGTCACTTCTAAACATTGGGAATAGAGAATTTTTACCATGTCACTCATACCCTTATTGATTCATAGAAAAACCTGTATGGCTTTTGATTTTTATTTTAAAATTTACTGTTAAATAGAATTCACATGTTACTTAATATTAAAATTCTTGCATGTTATTGAGCACTTAGGCATACCATGTGACATCTGATGGTTAGAAATATGTGGAATAGCCTTTGTCTTAACCACTCTTTTTCTGCTCTTCTCCATAAAACTTTGCTTCATTTACAAAACAAAATCTTTTTCTCTGCTGATTCCTACTGACTCCATGTGCTAAGTTAGAGACAAGGTTCATGCTGGTGGATCTCAGTGTACCTTCATGGTGTGTATATATATGTATATATATATATATATATATATATATATATATAAAGTATGTATGGAAGAAATAAAATATCTTATTAAAGATTGTATGTTCTAGACATAGATCCTCTGGTACAGATTATTGCTCTGCCACTTACTCATGTCAGACCTTTGATAAAATAACTGGTGTGTCCAAAGCCTCCATTTTCTCATATAAAATATAGAACCAATAATAAAATCACCCACTTAGTAGGCTTTGTGAAGATTAAATGAGATAATGGAGCAATGTGCTCACCTACCATGTAGAAAATGTCTTCAATATTGAAAGCTATTAAAGTTATGAAAAGTAAAAAAAAATAAAATTTCTATTTTTTGAAAATGTTTAAAATAATAAATAAAAGATAAATTCTGCCTTTGTTTACTTCCATGTTTGAAATAATTCAAGACGAGAAAACATATTTTTCTATGAATGTGTCTGAAATGACCATTTATCTCCCTTCTAGGCTCCTAGCATCTGAAACCCTCGTCTATGTTCAGGAAATACCACACCTTATGAATCTGAGTGAAAGAATCCATTTGTTTCTACACTAGGAAGGAAAAATGTCAGATACTCTTTCTTAGCTTTCCTTAACATACAGTCAGGTAGAAGGTGTGGGCTCCCCCAATTAGCCATATTCACACAACTGCTATCTCTTAATACAACACATACACAGAGACACACATATGCACAAACACACCGGACAGAAAGCGATGCAAATGCATTTGCACACTCATGCATGCACACACACAGACCGATACACACAGGCATAAACACAAACACAGACACAGAGACTGTAAGGAAATGCCTAGCAGCCATGGTGGACCAGGGGACCTCTCTCCAGAGTGACCATTGGTGTCTTCTTTCTGTCTACTAGTCCTTTTCATTCCCAAGATGAATCTTCCTGCTTAGCAAGAGTCAGTCCTCTTAGTTGTAGGCCATTGGCTTTCTGGTCTACTGTCCTCCACCTCCACAACATTCAAACTACAGTATGGATCAATTCAGAAATGGTATTTATTGGAAAAGAGGGAAAACAGAGCAGCTGCCTCAGGAGGAAAACTCAGTCATCCTGGCTTCTTCTTCTCTTTTCTCCTCAGGCAGGGCTCAAACCAGAGTTCACATCAACTCCACATGGTATGTGACAGAGGCACACACAAGTTTTAGGCAGAACTGTTTCAAGTTTTTTTTTTTTTAAGATATTATCTATTTATTTATAGACAGAGATCGCAAGTAGGCAGGGAGGCAGGCAGAGAGAGAGAGAGAGAGGGAAGCAGGCTCCCCGCTGAGCAGAGAGCCCGATATGGGGCTCGATACCAGGACCCTGGGATCATGACAGGAGCCAAAGGCAGAGGCTTTAACCCACAGAGCCACCCAGGTGCCCCAGAACTGTTTCAAGTTTTAAGTCATGCATACATTTAGAGAAAACAATATGGCAATCATAAAAGTCCAGCTAAAAAGCTTTGCTGAAGAAAAGATGGAGGAAAAGAGGAATATGGAAAAATAAATGCATAAAAATAATATAGTAATAATATGTGACTGATTTTCAAAGTTAGTACTTCAAAAGGGTCACTGAAGCTTTTTCACATGAAAATTTGGTGTAAATAATAATGGTTGACAATATGAGGATATTGAATTTGTGAAATGATAGTAGTAGAAAACATGTAATTATTATCAAAAGCTTACTGTATTTCAGAACCTGGACTAGCAGTTATTAGACTGAAAGGCTCTCAGTTATTTAATGTACACTAAGTTCTGTGATAGGATTGCTATCACATCTATTTTCAGATGAGGATTTTTGAGGCAGAAAGCGACTAATAAATCTGCACAGATTCAGGCAGCTCCTAAGTGGCATGAAAAAATGCTTTAGTGACATGGTGAGTTGCTCAGAATATAACATGAACTGAAAGAAGAAGAATGCAAAACCCCGTGTGTATTGTACCTGTGACTCATCAAGGAATTTGCAGCCCACAAAACAATATTTATGTCCATGTATCTTCAAAGAAGAAATCGAGAAGTCCAGAGACCATAATGGAGAGAGTTTCCGCTCCTGATGAGATGTTCAAGGGAATTTTTATCATCATCTTTGTCTTTTTCTCTGTTTCTTCAAGGATAATATTTAACCACATGTCCTACTTAACGGCTTTGTGAATTTCCTTGATTCAGTTGTCACTCCTCTGACCCTCGCTGCCCTGTTCTATGGAATGAAAACTTCAAGCATCCATATCATGTAATTGCTATGAGGACTGAAAAGGTGAAGGACATCTAGCATTAAACTTCAAGAATAAAAAATACTTGCTAAGTATTAGCTCGTTTTTTAGAGGGGTGGGGAGAGGCAGAGGGGGAGAGAATCTTCAGCATGCTCCTCACTCAGCACAAGCCCAATAGGTGGCTCAATCTTAAGACTGAGATCTGAGTCAAAATCAAGAGTCAGACACGTTCCAACTCAGCCAGCCAGGTGCCCTAAATATTTCCTCTTCTGAAAGTTAGTATTTATTAAACATGCAATATTTTAAAATATTATATTGAGAAAGTATGTTCATAGAATAGCTCCTGGCAAGTAGAAACAATTTTCATTTCCACAGAAATCAAGATTCTTTCATAGTCCCTTCACATGTATGCCAGCAGCCCTCCAGATACCACCAGTCTTATTTTGAGATGGGCACAGCAGCAAGAAGCCTACAAAACACAGTGCACTCATTCCCTCCAAGTCTGCAGCCAGTACTAAAGGACCAGCAATCGACTTCATCAACCACTTTTTTCATCATCCCCATTTCAAGCCATGCCCTCCTGCCACTAAGGCAGGAGGCATCCAGCCACCAGGTCCCCACTATCCTGCCTGCTTCTATAGGACACAGCCTGGCAGATGGGGTGTCATGGCTCTAAGCATACACTTTCTTCTTCTTCTGAGCTCTTGAGTCACACTCCTGGACCATTTCAATCTAGATGAGAGGGCAAAGACATTCTGTATTGTTTCTTATAATTATTAGAAGTTTGGAGAGCCTGGGTGGCTTAGATGGTTAAGTGTCATCCTTTGTCTCAGATCATGATCCCAGGGTCCTAGGATTGAGCCCTGTGTTGGGTTCCCTACTCAGCAGGGAATATGCTTCTCCCTTTCGCCCCTTTTCGTACTCTCTTTCTGTCTGTGTCTCTCTCTCAAATAAAAAAATAAAATCTTTTCAAAGGAAGTTCATTGGAAATGCTCTTCTTTTATTTAGAGTTCCATCAAGGATGGAACATTTCCACATATCCATTCCACAAAAGTAAAGAAAAAAAAATTTTTAAGTAAAGAATATATTGACATATATTGCAAGAAATCCAGAACAATTATTAAAAAGGTAGTCATTCACTGGTAGGGGCAAAAACACAATCAGGCTTTGGAGCATCAGATTTTTGAAAGGTCAATAAAAATCCCAGCTCAAAGTCATGTATGTGGGAAGAGCAAAGTTGAAGCAAAAGATTTCTCAAATTTTTACTTCAATCCCTGCCATAAATTTCATAGAAAAAGAGGATGTTGTCATTTACTACTGTGCCAATGTTACCCACCACTCTAGAACTGTGAAGACAATCAACAGAAGATCTTCCTGGGTCTGTACCCATTCACATCCTTCCCTACAGTGGCCACCACAACCTGCCCCCCGCTAGGGTCCCAGCCTCGGTCTCCTCTGGTCTGAAACACTCCTGGAGCTTTCCAGGAAGCCATCTTGGATTATACTTGCACATATTTCCAGCTGACCTCAGGAGCTTTGCTTTCAAAGTGTTCTTGGAGTGAAAGTCTTTTGTGGGGGCTGACAGCACACAGGCTGTACTATTGTCCAACATCTCAGCATCCAGAGACTCAGTACGTGGGTCAAGTTCACGCTGAGCAGGGTATCACTGTGTGCCATTATTAGTGCATGTAAAAAAAAAATTCTTCTGTAATTTAATTAATATCGGTCCATTTTAAATCTAAAAAAATTAGAGCTTAATGAACTGAGGCTTAATGTTGAGCCAAAGGTATTAAGTTCATGACTTTTGAACAGGAATTCACTAAAAGGTTTAAGGACTGCAATTCCTTAGATGAACACTAGAGGTCCAATAAATTAGAATTGAAACAAGTTCCTTTTGCTGGGAGGTGTGGGGAGATTGGTACCAGCATGATGTCATCACAACAGAGCTCAGAATTCATTGAGGCTGTTAGAGGGACCACCATATTGGGACACTGTTAATTCTCCCTGAGAAAGATGAGGGGGAACCTGCCAAGAGAGAAAAGTCCACCTGCATGTGTGTGGAGGGAGGGTGTGTCGGGGAGGTGGATATGGGTGATTGTGTCCGAGTTCTCTCTCCGTGTTCTCTCTCCGTGTTCTCACTTTTCAGCACATGTTAGCCTGTAAGCCAGATCACCTAAATGTTCTCTTGCAGTATTAGCAAGCACGTCTGACTCCTGAGGTAACTGAAGTACTAAGGTGTCAGTGACTCGTGCAGGTCACACAGCTGGTACAGGGTGAGGTGGCAGAGAAAGGGAGTAACCCAGATCAATTGGCGTCTCTTGATTATTGAACTAAACCACTTCTTCACTGCAGGACAATACAAGGAACACTACATTGTCCCCGACACCAGGGGCATATTAATATAGAACATTGAGTGACACAAATCATTCCAATGTGTTACAACACAAATGCAGAGATTAGCTGTCTTCAGAGAATAAGTAAAATGCCAATAAACCATCAATTGACTTTTCTGTATAAAATGCCTGTCCTCATGCTTCTGAGCAAGGTTCTGCAGTATGAGATTGCAGGGGAATGGTTGAGTGGGTTTGAGAATAATCCTGCCACACCCCAAAAAATCCATTTACCAGGAATTACTTTCTGGATTGGGAGCACACTTACATGGGGCACAGAAAGCCCCAGACCTGCTCACATCTGGGACAGATCAAGAACAACTCACAGAAATATATAAGCCACCACTTCTACTGGGAAACTTGAAGCAGCCCCACCATTCAGCCCCTGACCTGAGGAGTTCTGTAACAGGAACCTTACTTCTTAACTTGTCACAGGAAAGCCAGCCCAGCCAAGGAGACACCACACCTGAAAGCATTCATTTTCTCGTCTCCCAGGCCTATGACTTGTCCCCCAGGAACTTCAGTTTACAGAAGAAACTCAAAAAATTATTTATGTTGTTTTTTTTTTTCCATGTAATTTTTTCATGGGAATTTCTCTTCTTTGCTTGCAGTTGGCTTTGGTCAGGCAAAGTTGGAGCAACCCACAATATCAATCTCCAGAGCAAGAGATGAGTGTGCCCGTATGTCTTGCAAGTTTACCACTGAGGACATTAACAAAGAAGTCATGTATTAGTATGACTGAAGCAAGATCAGGGATAGAATATCTCACATTTGTCTCAACGCATCTTACCTAGGGTCACTTAAGTGGGAAGAACAATAAACTTTCACTTCCACCTTGAAAATAAATTTCCTAAGGAAACAAGATGGGGCCATGTACTTCTGTGGCAGCTGGATTAGGACCCACAGCATCAGAGTTGCCAAGAGAAGCTGCACAAGAACCAACTTTTGGTCTGACCCACCCACATTCTTCTCAATATGGGCAACCACAGAGGCTGCACAGCTGGGGGCCCAGCCCAAGTCTCTCTGTTGTATTTCCTGAGGTTGGCAGGAAAACATCTTAGATTCTGCTCACACAGTGAGCCCATATGAGGTTGACAATTATGGTACAAATTAAAGCAGTTTGAACTGATATTCCACTAAATTAGGCTGTCAGGGAACTCAGAATATACCTAGTGAATGGTACAAAGGAAAACCCATTTATCTGTTAATGCACAGTAGAGGGAGATTTCTAGTCCCTAAATGGTTTTCAGTGAAGACAGTAAAGGCATATAAAGACTACATAAGTATTTCTTATTATTACTTTCCAATTTTACCCATGGGCATTACAGTATTTTTGAGTTACAATGATCTGTGAAACATAAAAATTCCATGCTTTTATTACCATCCTATGGCCATATTGAGGAATTCACTGATTGTTATATCTCTAAGTAAATGGCAGGTATAGAAGACACTTGGTGTTATAGAAGACACCAAGGTATAAATCCCGTACCATAGAGGTAGAAGTAACACCTCACTCCACATTCAGGGTCAATACTAGGACAAAAGGAGCACTACTCCATTGGAACATGGCCTGAGTACATCAGGCACCTCCAACATGGTGGAAACACCTGTAAGAACATTTTCTCAAGGATTCTGCAAGGAAAATAAAAATCCTGAATACAGATCAGATGATTAAAAAGGATAACACATACTCCTTTTATCTGTAAAGAAAAGATGGTGAAGGTCTTTCACAAATTACTAAGATTAAAAATCATGGTTAAGAATAAAATTCTGTAGTTAGTAGCTGGATGGTCTCCATCAATATAGTGATACACACAAGCAATGTGTGAAATTACAAAGCCTCCTCCCCCATCTCCTTAGAGTCCACTTTCCAATGCAGAGAAAAGTTCTTTACGTCAGAAAAACTTGATACTTTTGGTAATTGGATACCTGATCATATAGTCACCATGCACACAGTTTACCTCTGGTTCCCTGAGATCATGACAACAGCTTCATTCTCTGTTTCTCCTTCTAAGAATGAGGTGGTACTATCAAGGGCAGAGATGTTATGGATGCAAAATGAATTCCTGACCCAGAAATGTCAGAACTTTCTCAAAGGCAAACAGAATCTTCGTGCTCCATACCCTGCCTACCATGGTTCTTGACTGGGGTGGGTTCCAGGAGAACGAATCTGAGGGCCTAGGTCTCAACAAGGCCTCTCCTGTCTCCTAACACATCTACAGAAGAAAGTTATGAAGACCCCCTGAATGAAATATGGAGTCAGAGAACAATGAACTCTTTCAAGAAAGAAGTGAATAATAAGAGGGATTAAGCTTCTCAGAGTATTTGTTTTGAATATTTTAAACAGATTATTTTATTTAATCCTCAGATGAGCAATACATGAATGTACTGAATTGCCCACATGAAGAGATGGAGCCACTGTGACTTTTCAACATAGGACAACCATGAAACGCTACAATGATAAATAGGAGTGAAAGGGCAGCTTTATTTATGTGGCTCTGAAGTGACAAGATACTATGTAGCCATTGAAAACCTGTTTTTAGAAGAATTATCAATGAAATTTAAAAATTAAGTGAGGGCCAGAGCAAATTTCCTCAGATTTCGGCATTTCTAAGATGGTGAATGTTAAGTTCCAAGAGGCCCAGAACATGTCGCCCCAGGAAATGACTTGATCAAGATGGAGGGCAAAGGTAGAGTCAGTATTTTCAGCACTAATGCTGTCAATATTTTTGTTTATTTGTGAATTTAATAAAGACATTATTTATATGAAAATGTAAAACATATTTGTATATATAACACTTAAAATGGTTATTTTTTTAGCTTTTTTTTGTTATAATTTAAACAATTTTTTTTTATAAACATATAATGTATTTTTAGCCCCAGGGTTTCAGGTCTGTGAATCGCCAGGTTTACACACTTCACAGCACTCACCATAGCACATACCCTCCCCAATATCCATAACCTCACCACCCTCTCCCACCCCCTACCTCCAGCAACCCTCAGTTTGTTTTGAGAGTCAGAGTCACTCATGGTTTGTCTCCCTTCTGATCCTATCTTGTTTCACTTATTTTCTTCCAACGGCTGAAGCCCTCCATGTTGCAACTCGACTTCCTCATATCAGGGAGATCATATGATAATTGTCTTTCTCTGATTGACTTATTTCGCTAAGCATAATACTCTCTAGTTCCATCCACATCGTTGTAAGTGGCATGATTTCATTTCTTTTGATGACTGCATAGTATTCCATTATATATATATATATATATATATATATATATATATATATATATATATAACATCTTCGTTATCCATTCATCTGTTGATGGACCTCTAGGTTCTTTCCTTAGTTTGGCTTTTGTAGACATTGCTGCTATAAACATTCAGATGTGCGTGCTCCTTCGGATCACTACATTTGTATCTTTAGGGTAAATACCCAGTAGTGCAATTGCTGAGTCATAGAGTAGCTCTATTTTCAACTTTTTGAGGAACCTCCATGCTGTTTTCCAGAGGGGTTGCACCAGCTTGCATTCTCACCAACAGTGTAGGAGGGATCCCCTTTCTCCACATCCTCACCAACATCTGTCATTTCCTGACTTGTTAATTTTAACCATTCTGACTGATGTGAGGTAGTATCTCATTGTGGTTTTGATTTGTATTTCCCGGATGCCAAGGGATGTGGAGCATTTTTTCATATGTCTGTTGGCCATCTGGATGTCTTCTTTGCAGAAATGTCTGTTCACGTCCTCTGCCCATTTCTTGATTGGATTATTTATTCTTTGGGTGTTGAGTTTGCTAAGTTCTTTATAGATTTTGGACACTAGCCCTTTATCTGATATGTCGCTTGCAAATATCTTCTCCCATTCTGTCAGTTGTCTTTTGGTTTTGTTAACTGTTTCCTTTGCTGTGCAAAAGATTTTGATCTTGATGAAATCCCAGTAGTTCATTTTTGCCCTTGCTTCCCTTGCCTTTGGCGATGTTCCTAGGAAGACGTTGCTGCAGTTGAGGTCAAAGAGGTTGCTGCCTGTGTTCTCCTCAAGGATTTTGATGGATTCCTTTCTCACGTTTAGGTCCTTCATCCATTTTGAGTCTTATTTTTATGTGTGATGTAAGGAAATGGTCTAATTTCATTTTTCTGCATGTGGCTGTCCCATTTTCCCAACACCATTTATTGAAGAGGCTGTCTTTTTTCCATTGGACATTCCTTCCTGCTTTGTCGAAGATTAGTTGACCATAGAGTTGAGGGTCTATTTCTGGGCTCTCTATTCTGTTCCATTGATTTATGTGTCTGTTTTTGTGCCAGTACCATACTGTCTTGATGATGACAGTTTTGTAATAGAGCTTGAAGTCTGGGATTGTGATGCCACCAACTTTGGCTTTCTTTTTCAATATCCCTTTGCTATTCGAGATCTTTTCTGGTTCCATATAAATTTTAGGATTACTTGTTCAATTTCTTTGAAAAAAATGGATGGGATTTTGATAGAGATTGCATTAAATGTGTAGATTGCTTTAGGTAGCATAGACATTTTCACAATATTTATTCTTCCAATACAGGAGCATGCAACATTTTTCCATTTCTTTGTGTCTTCCTCAATTTTTTTTTTAAATATCTAAAAAAGGAGTTGAAAAAGTAAGGTGGTTTCTGTGTTTTTTGTGTTTGTCCTGATAGCATATAAATTTTACACTTGTGGTTCTTTTTGACGAGGTTCTTTCTTTATTTGCATATATATATATATATATTTTTCTCTTGCCATATACTTGTATCAGTCTTTTTATCTCTTTTTGTTTGTCTACTTCATAAATCTTACTTTGGGCCCCATCTGGGCTGAACCTTCTTTTTCATCTTCCCTTCCTTTCCTGTATCTCTCTCTCTCTTTTTTTTCCTTTTATTTCTTTTTCTTTTTCTCCTTCTACTTTCCTTTTTTTTTCTTTTTCTTTTTCATTTCTTTTGCCTCTCGTTTGGGTGGGGAATCCTGATTGCTCAGAAACGTTCCAGGGTGCACCTTGACTGCACCAGAGTTCATACATCTGGCTACATCTGTTCAATCATCTCCCACCAAAATGACTAGGAGGAGGAATGCCCAACAGAAGAAAAATACAGAGGATGGACCTTCTGCAACAGAGCTAATGGCTATCAACATAGACAATATGTCGGAAAGAGAATTCAGGCTAACAATTATCCAGGCAATAGCTAGGTTGGAAAAAGCCATGGATGACCAAACAGAACTGATTAGGGCCGAACTGAAAGCAACCAGACAGGATGTTCACAATGTTAGGGCAGAGCTTAAAGCTACCAGGGAGGAGGTCCACAATGCTCTCAATGAGTTCCAATCTAATCTAAACTCTCTCAAAGCTAGGGTAACTGAGACAGAAGAAAGAATTAGTGATCTGTAAGACAAACAGATAGAGAGAAAGGATCAGGAGGAAGCCTGGAACAAACAGCTTAGAAACCATGAAAACAGAATCAGGGAAATAAATGATGCCATGAAACGTTCCAACGTCAGAATTATTGGAATCCCTGAAGGGGAGGAGAAAGAAAGAAGTCTAGAAGATATCGTGGAACAAGTCCTTCATGAAAATTTCCGAATCTCGCGAATGAAACCAGCGTTCATGTACTAGAGCCTGAACGGTCTCCACCCAAGATTATACATTCCAAAAAAAAAAATCACGACACCTGATAGTCAAATTGAGGAATTATAATTGTAGGTATAATCTCTTGAAAGCCGCCAGGGCAAAGAGGCTCCTTACTTACAGAAGGAAGCCCATCAGAATAACTTCAGACCTGTCCACAGAGACCTGGCAAGCCAGAAGAGGCTGGCAAGATATATTCAGGGCACTAAATGAGAAGAACATGCAGCCAAGAATACTTTGTCCAGCAAGACTGACATTCAAAATGGATGGAGAGATAAAGAGTTTCCAAGACCGGCAAGGCTTAAAAGACTATGCAACCACCAAGCCGACACTGCAGGAAATATTAAGGGGGGGTTCTATAAAAGAGGAAAAATCCCAAGAATAGCATTGAACAGAAATATAGAGACAGTCTATAGAAAGGAAGACTTCAAAGGTAACTCGATGTCAATAAAAACGTATCTCTCAATAATCACTCTCAATGTGAATGGCCTAAATGCACCCATAAAATGGCACAGGGTTGCAGATTGGATAAAACTACAGGACCCATCCATATGTTGTCTACAAGAGACCCATTTTGAACCTAAAGATACACGCAGACTGAAAGTGAAGGGATGGAGAAGCATCTTTCATGCCAATGAGGCTCAAAAGAAGGCTGGGGTAGTGAATTATATCAGATATATTAGATATATTATATATATATTATATATAATTATATCAGATATATTAGACTTCAAGCTAAAGACTGTAGTCAGAGATACAGAAGGACATTACATAATCCTTAAAGGGACTATCCACCAAGATGACCTAACAATTGTAAATATCTATGCTTCCAATACGGGAGCAGCCAGTTACTTAAGAAAACTGTTAATCAAGATAAAGAATGATATTGATATGAATACACTAATTTAAGGAGATCTTAACACGCCTCTTTCAGAATTAGATAGATCATCGAAGCAGAAAATCAATAAAGAAACAAGAGCACTGAATGACACATTGGACCAGATGGACCTCATAGATATATACAGAACATTCCACCCTAAAACAACAGAATACTCATTCTTCTCAGGTGCACACTGAACCTTCTCCAGAATAGACCACATACTGGGTCACAAATCAGGACTCAACTGATACCAAAAGACTAAGATTATTCCCTGCATATTCTCAGATCACAATGCTTTGAAACTGGAGCTCAGTCACAAGGAAAAGTTCCGAAGGAGCTCAAACACCTGGAAGCTAAAGACCACCTTGCTTAAGAATGCTTGGATCAACCAGGAGATCGAAGAAGAACTGAAACAATTCATGGAAACCAATGAGAATGAAGACACTTCAGTCCAAAACCTATGGGATACAGCAAAGGCGGTCCTAAGGGGAAAATACATAGCCATCCAAGCCTCCCTCAAAAAAATTGAAAAATATAGAACACAACAGCTGTCTCTACACCTTAAAGAACTGGAGAATCAACAAAAAACCAAACCAAACCAACCAACTCCACAGATAAGAAGGGAAATCTACAAGATTAGAGCTGAGATCAATGAGGTAGAAACTAGAGCTACAGTAGACCGTATCAATGAAACTAGAAGCTGGTTTTTTGAAAGAATCAATAAGATCGATAAACCATTGGCCACACGAATCAAAAGAAAAGAGAGAAAGCCCAAATTCATAAAATTATGAATGAAAAGGGAGAGATCACAAATAACACCAAGGAAGTGGAAACAATCATCAGAAGTTATTATCAACAGTTATATGCCAGTAAGCTTAGCAACCTAGATGAAATGGATGCATTCCTGGAAAAATATAAACTACCAAAATTGAACCAGGAAGAAATCGACAACCTGAATAGACCGATATCTAATAACGAGATTGAAGCAGTGATCAAAAACCTCCCAAAAAACAAGAGCCCAGGACCTGACGGATTTCCTGGGGAAATCTACCAAACCTTCAAAGAAGAAATAGCACCTATTCTCCTGAAGCTGTTTCAAAAAATTGAAGCAGAAGGAAAACTTCCAGACTCTTTCTATGAAGCCAGCATTACCCTGATCCCCAAACCAGGCAAGGACCATACCAAAAAGGAGAATTTTAGACCAATATCACTGATGAATATGGATGCTAAGATTCTCAACAAGATCCTAGCCAACAGGATCCAACAGCACATTAAAAAGATTATCCACCATGATCAGGAGGGATTCATCCCTGGGCTACAAGGATGGTTCAACATTCGCAAATCAATCAATGTGATACAACAAATTAATATGAGAAGAGAGAAGAACCACATGGTCCTCTCAATTGATGCAGAAAAAGCATTTGACAAAATCCAGCATCCGTTCCTGATTAAAACGCTTCAAAGTATAGGGATAGAGGGAACATTCCTGAACCTCATCAAATCTATCTATGAAAGACTCACAGCAAATATCATCCTCAATGGGAAAAAGCTTGCAGAGAGAAATAAAAGGTATCCAAATTGGTAATGAAGAAGTCAAACTCTCTCTCTTTGCAGATGACATGATTCTTTATATGGAAAACCCAAAAGACTCCACCCCCAAACTACTAGAACTCATACAGCAATTCAGCAGCGTGGCAGGATACAAAGTCAATGTGCAGAAATCAGTGGCTTTCTTATACACTAACAGTGAAAATACAGAAAGGGAAATTAGAGAATCGATCCCATTTACTATAGCACCAAGAACCATAAGATACCTTGGAATAAACATAACCAAAGAGGTAAAGGATCTGTACTTGAGGAATTACAGAACACTCATGAAAGAAATTGAAGAAGACACAAATAGATGGAAGACCATTCCATGCTCTTGGATCGGAAGAATAAACGTTGTTAAAATATCTATACTGCCTAGAGCAATCTATACTTTTAATGCCATCCCGATCATAATTCTACCGGCATTCTTCAAAGAGCTGGAGCAAATAATCCTAAAATTTGTATGGAATCAGAAGAGACCCCGAATCGCTAAGGATATGTTGAAAAACAAAAATAAAGCTGGTGGCATCACGTTACCTGATTTCAAGCTTTATTACAAAGCTATGATCACCAAGACAGCATGGTACTGGCATAAAAACAGACACATAGACCAGTGGGACAGAGTAGAGAGCCCAGATATGGACCCTCAACTCTATGGTCAATTAATCTTTGACAAAACAGGAAAAAATATACAGTGGAAAAAAGACAGTCTCTTCAATAAATGGTGCTGGGAAAACTGGACAGCTATATGTAGAAGAATGAAACTCGACCATTCTCTTACAGCGTACACAAAGATCAACTCAAAATGGATAAAAGACCTCAACGTGAGACAGGAATCCATCAGAATCCTAGAGGAGAACATAGGCAGTAATCTCTTTGATATCAGCCACAGCAACTTCTTTCAAGATACGTCTCCAAAGGCAAAGGAAACAAAAGCGAAAATAAACTTCTGTGACTTCATCAAAATCAAAAGGCTTCTGCACAGCAAAGGAAACAGTCAAAAAAACAAAGAGGCAACCCACGGAATGGGAGAAGATATTTGCAAATGACAGTAGAGACAAAAGGTTGATATCCAGGATCTATAATGAACTCCTCAAACTCAACCCACACGAAACAGGCAAACACATCAAAAAATGGGCAGAAGATATGAACAGACACTTCTCCAATCAAGACATACAAATGGCTATCAGACACATGAAAAAATGCTCATCATCTTTCGCTTCCAGGTGTTTGAGTTCCTTCGGAACTTTTCCTTGTGACTGAGCTCCAGTTTCAAAGCATTGTGATCTGAGAATATGCAGGGAATAATCTCAGTCTTTTGGTATTGGTTGAGTCCTGATTTGTGACCTGGTATGTGGTCTATTCTGGAGAAGGTTCCGTGTGCACTTGAGAAGAATGAGTATTCTGTTGTTTTAGGGTGGAATGTTCTGTATATATCTATGAGATCCATCTGGTCCAATGTTCGTTCAATGCTCTTGTTTCTTTATTGATTTTCTGCTTCGATGATCTGTCTAATTCTGAAAGAGGCGTGTTAAGATCTCCTACGATTACTGTATTCATATCAATATGACTCTTTATCTTGATTAACAGTTTTCTTAAGTAATTGGCTGCTCCCATATTGGGAGCATAGATATTTACAATTGTTAGATCATCTTGGTGGATAGTCCCTTTAAGGATTATGTAGTGTCCTTCTGTATCTCTGACTACAGTCTTTAGTTTGAAGTCTAATTTATCTGATATGAGAATCGCTACCCCAGCCTTCTTTTGAGGCCCATTGGCATGAAAGATGCTTCTCCACCCCTTCACTTTCAGTCTGCGTGTATCTTTAGGTTCAAAATGGGTCTCTTGTAGACAGCATATGGATAGGTCCTGTCGTTTTATCCAATCTACAATTCCTCAAGAAATTAAAAATAGAGCTTCCCTACGACCCTGCAATTGCACTCCTGGGTATTTACCCCAAAGATACAGATGTCGTGAAAAGAAGGGCCATCTGTACGCCAATGTTTATAGCAGCAATGGGCACAGTCGCCAAACTATGGAAAGAAACAAGATGCCCTTCAACGGATGAATGGATAAGGAAGATGTGGTCCATATACACTATGGAGT